>NC_081359.1:57985504-60534254 GCF_030684315.1 Stegostoma tigrinum
CCCTTTTGACAACAAGCAGTGTGTAAAAGTATTTACATTTTCCATTGGTTTCCATAAACGAATCCCTGCTACTTATTTCCTATTTACTGCAGTTTGGGAAACACAGACCCCAAGACTAAAATTGGAAGGCTGGTTAAACATGGTAATATGGTCTTTTTATAATGTTCAACCACTGGCCGTTGATATTCAATGGTATTACCATCACTGAATTCCCTAGTACCAACAGCCTAGGGGTTACCATTAAGCAGAAACTCAACTCGGCTCACCATATGAATACAGTGGTTACAAGAGCTGGTCAGAAGCTAGGAATACTGCACTTCCTGACTCCCAAAAGCCCTTCCACCAGCTACAAGGCAGAAAAGTGCTGGAATACTCCCTACTTGGAGTACAGCTCCAATAAAACTCAAGAAGTTTTACAACATCCTGGATAAAGCGGGTTCATTTGATTGGCTCCCACACCCACAAGCATTCTCTCCACCACCAACACCCATTAGCAGCAGCATGTACAATTTGACAAGAAATGGAAACAGAAGTAGACTGTTCCCTCCTCTTGAGCTTGCTCCACCATTCAATAGGATCATGGCTGATCCAACATTCCTTGTGCACTAGTCCTCCCTTTCCCTGTAATTCTGGACTCCTTGACTGATCAAGATTTTTTCCATCTGAGCTTAAACTTACGCAAGGAGTCTGCCTCTATCGGTATCCATGGCAAGGAGTTCCAAACAGTCAAAGCCCTCTGAGAGAAGAAATTATTACTCATCTCAAACTTAAATTCATAAATCACATGGCAACAAGTTATAGTCCAACAGGCTTATTTGAAATCCCAAGCTTTTGAAGTGCTGCTCTTTCATCAGGTAAAGTCTGAGATTGCCACCCCTTTATGCAGAGACTATGTCCTCTGGCCATAGATTCTTCTGTAAGGGGAAACATCTTCTCAGCATTTGCCCTGTCAAACCCTTAAGAATCCTATATGTTTCAATGAGATCACCACTCATTCTGCCTCCTTCCATCCCTTTCTAAACTCCAGTGAGTAGTCTCCCCATACAGGGATCATCCTAGCAAGAATTCTCTGAACTGCCTCCAATGAAATGATAACTTTCCGAAAGTAAGGGGACTGAAACTGCACGCAACTTTCCACTTGTGACCTCACCAATACCTTGTACAGTTGCACTAAGACTTCCTTATTTTTATCCCCCAACCCCATTGAAATAAGAGCCAACATGTCATTAGCCTTCCTGATTACCTGCTCCATCTGTGTGCTAGCTCTCTGAGTTTTGTGCACAAGTATTCCCGAGTCCTTTTGTGTTGTAGCCTTCTGCGGATCTCCTCCATTTAAATAATAATCTGAACTTTTGATCTCCATTCCAAAAATGAACAAATTTGCATTTCCCTACATTGTACTCCATTTGCCAAAGTTTTGCCCACTTCTTTAACCTATCATTTCTACTCCAGGAACTGTTTGTATTCTCTCTCACAACCTGCCTTTCCACCTATTTCAAAGTCATCTGTAAATGTGACTGCTGTAAATTCACTTCCTTCCTGCCAGTCATGACTATATATGGTAAACAGCTGTGGTCCTGGCACAGATACCTGTGGAACCCTACCATTCACGGGTTGCCAACCTGTAGTTTCCTGCCAGTCAGCCAATTCTCTATCCATGCCAATATAGTATCTCCAACACTGTCCTTAACTTATGACTTTCACCTGTTGTGAGGCACCTTCTCAAGTGCATTTTGCAACTCCAAATACGCCACATCTATTGGTTCCCCACTATTCGCTCTGGTTGAGACTTCCTTAAAAAAGACCTCTCATAAATCAGTCGGGCTTGATTTCCCTTTCACAGAAACCCTATCAACTCTTTTTGACTTGATAATAACTTGCAAATGTTCTGCGATTACTTCCTTAATACTTGATTCTCATACTTTTCTAACAATAGACTTTAGCCTTGTCAGCCTATAGCTTGCCTCTTTTTGTATGGCGGTGTCACATTAGCAGTTTTCTAAGCCCCTCAAGGGCATCTAGAGAGAGGCAATAAATGCTGGCCACCCAGCGATGCCCACATCCTGTGGAAGAATTGAAATAAAAAGGACCCTCTGCTTCCTGGGAACATGTTGTAGATCCACCTCACTGCCTAGATTCATGAAACTCAGGGTAAATGATTACAGGTAGGTTCAGGTTGACTTTAAGCTTTTCAAACTTTCCAGAAAACCCACCTTTTTGTAGAAAATTAGAAGTCCCCCAACCCAAAGATTCAGAATTGAAGTAGTATGGCTGTGAGAAATATTGGTAAATAATGTAGAGAAAATGATATACCCACCCGTCTGTAATATTTACATAGAACACCAAGTTAAAACAATTTCAATATTTTCTATACTTGTTTTGATTGTTTCAGATCATTTATCTGATTGGCTGATTCCGAATTTAGCTTCAAGTGTGCTGCATTATTTTTCCTCAAGCAGGAATTTGACAACCCGGGAACTTATGTTGTTTATTTTGTTGGCTACAGTGATAAATTAAGTACAGAATATATAATTTATCTCCTTGACCTCTTCACCTTCCATCTCTGCCCAAATAACCATTTGAATAACCAGCAATGATGAAGTCTGTCCCCTGGTGGTGTGTGCAAATATTGCGGAATCATTGAGCTGAAGACATTGTTGACAGGTCAAAATACGCTTTCCCCGATTGGATCTCTGAGTTGATCACAGAGGAGCCCATGGACTCATACAACATGTAAACAGAGGCTTCGGCCCAACCCATCATGCCAACCAAGTTTCCTAAATTGAACTTGTCCTATTTGCCTACATTTGGCTCATATCCCAAAAAACCCTTCTTATCCGTGTACCCATCCTGATGCCTTTTAAATGTTGTATTGCACTCAGCTCTATGATTTCCTCCAGCAACTTGTTCCATACACTCCCCAACCCCACCATAAAAAAGGTTCCTGTCAGTTCCCTTTTAAATCTTTCCCATCGTACCTTAAACCTTTGCCTTCTAATTTTGGATGCTCCTATCCTGGGGAGAAGACTTTGGCTAATCACCTTATCTGTACCCCTCATGATTTTATAAACCTCTGCAAGTATCTACGGGCCAAGTGATATTTCTGGTCCCTACACATGGGCCCCAAGTTTGTTTAAATTCTGGATTGAGTACTCTCAAATAGTTATGCTCCGGGCTGAGGATAAACAAAATGACTCCTATCCTCAATCTTTCCCACAATCGGTCATTACAAGGTTAATTTATAAAAAGCTTCCTTTCCTGGCAGATACCTCCCCAAGCCCAAATATAGGAATAAAAAAGGAACAATTTAACCAAGCTTCCTTGAGTTAAAGAAAAAGTGAATTTATTAGCTACTAAAACACAGATACACAAATTAAAAATGAGTGTTGAGCCCAAAAAAGAATGAGCCTCTATCTTGTCCATCATAAATAGATTGGGAAATATTGCAGTTGAGCAGTTGTTTGAAGGTTCTTGGTTCTGCACTTAGCTTAAAACAGTTTAGATCAGTTACCATCAACAGTGACTTTGCTGACGACTAATTTTCAGTAACCAGAGTAAAACCATATTTTTCCCTAAAATATTGACATTTCCAGTGAAAATTTTCAGCAGACCCCCTTCACAGCGCACACTAACACAGAAACCATAAACTAGAATACTAGCATGCCAGCTCTCTAACATGCAAGCACACACTGAGACCAGGCATTGCAGATTTTTTTTAATCCCCTTTATTTTTGTTTATTAATGTCTGTAATCTGGAACAAAACACACAAGAGTCACCTTTTATTAATGGCACCATTCCTTTTGAAGTGTTGTTGAAGTGCCCTTGACACACTTCAAGTGCAACATTCCATGATGTATCTTGGGACCCAATGTAATCCACATAAGGATTTTAGACAACCACTGAATTTGCAACATCTGTCTTCTTTTTGACTTGTATGTTTTTCTTTTGTCAAACATGTGTTCCACTTGAACGTTCAATATATCCATATGTAATTCGGGGTGATGATCCATTTTCATGGCAAGAAAAATCTTACATGATTAATTACTCTGGCAGTTTTGACGGAGTTCCCAGACTCATGTTTATCTGTAGACCCATCTGCTCAAGTTTCCTACATTCTGCATTGCAACATTGCACTAACTCGTGTTATTCAGGCTACATTCTTGAAAAGCTGAAGCCATCTCAGATTGGTACAATGGTGCAGCATACAAGCATGAAAGCCTGACACTACAATATTGGTGAGACACACTTGTTTTCAATCACATGTGTGTATTCTAGACAATGGTTGCAGGCACTGAATATAGACCAAGTATCTCAATGTGAAAATAAGGGGAATAGGAGTTTGCAATTATCCACGGATCTTGTTAATACTTCAAGCGACCATTTGAAAACAGTATCAATAAATGGGAGGAACCTTTGCAGTTAGTTCTCAATACCTGTTCAGTGTTCAAGGACAAAGGCAGAATAAACAAATATTTGGCCTTACATATCAGTACCCAAATTCATTACAATTAACACCATGGTACTCATCCTTTGTCTGCAATTCATCCGTTCAAGTTTGCTTCCATTTATGCTTTCCAATTCAGAACCTGATGTCCAGTCTGCTGATCCTAAGTCCTGATTTCTGGAATCAGCTTTCAACCATCTCTTCCATCCCAACTGGAAGGAAAATAATGACAAGAGTACACGAACATCAACTGGCAACAAAAAGACACAGCCAATACTCCTCATCTCCATCCACAAGGATAAGGAAAACCCATCAATTCGACTGGGACAACACCAGGATCCTGGGACAGGTGAAGCAGAGACAAGCACGGGAATTCCTGGAAGCCTGGTTCTCTACTAAGAAAGCCATTAATAAACACCAAGCTAGACCCCATACACACTCCATTGTGAAGGAAAACCGGAAGTGGAGTGATCCAACTCAACGGACACCAGAGTTTAACTACCAGGTGGGAAACCACAACAATGCTTCATCTTAGGCTGCACTGATGATGTTACCCAACAGGGGAATAAAACGTCTGCGGAACAATGAGCCAGCTCGGCGAGGCAACCAACCACAACGTCCATAACCCGAGTTACAAATTTACTGTAAAACCTCAGGCAGCTAGATCTCTCCTGCAGTAAGCACAGTCCCATCAACAGATAGATTCAACAACTAACATTATATGTTGCCTTAAGAAAGTGAACCATCCCAAGGTGATTCATTTCGTCATCAGGCAAATTTGACACCTGAGCTGTATAAATATATATTAGGCCAGAGACAAAAGACTTGACAAAAAAAATGCATTTTATAAAGCATTGTCAAAGAGTGAAAAGGAGTGGAGAAAGAAGGGGGGAATTTTACAAGTTCGATACAACTGAAAGCATGGTCATGATTTAAGTGTGAATTGTGGGAGCAGTACATGTCAGAATTGGAGATATCCAAGCACAAAATTGGTAAGACTTGAGGAGGTACACAGTACAGGAAGAACCCAGGAGGTCTTTGAACAGAAGCATGCGAATTTTATATCTGAGACATCGCTGGACAACAAACCAATGTGTTAGCAATCATAAATATTTTGGATACATTGATCTTGATACAGGTTCAGATGTAACAGTAGAGTTTTGGGTGAGTTTATACTGAAATATAGGAGACTTCACAGTAATTGAGCTTGAAAATTATAATTAAATGGTTGAGGGTTTCGCTCTTGGATTTATTGAATCAGGAATAAGCTGGGAGATATGATGGAGAGGAAATTATGCATGTTTGAGATGATATGGGAGGAAGTTCATTTCAGACTCATATAGAGCAGGAAGGTTGTGAACAATCTAATTCAAGCTCAGACACTGACCATAGAGCAATGTCGTCTGGCACTGATTCATTTAAATCTATGAGCCCTTTACAGTTTTCAGTGCGCCTTGAGCAGGCAGTAACTTAAAGGCGCTGACAGTGGGATAACCTGAGCAATTAGTTTTGGTTTGCTGTGTTGCACATGGTTACCCAGGTCAAAGGGAACATTAGTAAAAAAGGAGCAGGATCAGCAGATGGGGAGCAAACTGTGCAGTGAGGGTTGAAGCTAAAGGCTTTGATATTCCCAATATTAAATTGGTACTCAATACTGATATCAGAAAAGCAACATGTTGAATCAGCTCCACTCACAGGGGCAAGAGATCCATGCATTGTGCTGAAGGACTCCCAGCTTCCTGAATCAACTTGCTGAAGAATAGATACTGAGTTCACCATTGCAGGTGTCCTTGCGAAGCCTTGTGAGTAGGCCGAGAATTCCTGCTAAACTACCTGTCACCTGTGCTGTAGGGACAGGTCAATACTTCAGAAGTGCACAGCAAGTATTTTTCTGATCCCACCTTCCTCAGGACTGTCTATGTCTATCCAACATTTTTAAAATTAATTCTGTGGGATACGGATAATGCTGGCCTGCCAGCATTTATTGCCGTCCTTAGCTGCCCTTGAGAAGCTGGTACTAAACTACTTTCTTGAACCCATGCAACCCATCTGCTGAGGGTAGTCCCACAACACCATTAGGGTGAGAACTCCAAGACTTAGACCCTGCAACAGTGGAAGAACAGTGATATATTTCCAAGTCAGGATGCTGAGAGCTTGGAGGGGAACTTGAACAGGATGGTGTTCCCGTGTATCGGTTTTCCTTGTCGTTTGAGATGGAAGAGCTTGTGGGTTTGGAAGGTGCTGTCTGAGGATCTTTGGTGAATTTCATCCTGTAATTAGTACACACTACTGCTAGTGAGCATCAGTGGAGGAGAGAGAATCAGGCAAAAGATGTCAAGTTTGGTAACTAGGCCAAGTTTACATTCTTCCGCTATGTCAGACTTGCAGACAGCCAGAGGGTGGTGAGCCAGCACTAAGAATTCCTTCTGGATGAGATCACCACGCAGGGCAGAAAAAGACCAGAATTTCTTCAGAGATAGTAGGAACTGCAGATGTTGGAGAATCTGAGATAACAAGGTGTAGAGCTGGATGTACACAGCAGGCCAAGCAGCATCATAGGAACCGGAGAACTGACATTTTGGGCCTAGACCTTTCTTCAGAAGCAGGGGAGGGGAAGGTGGTTCTGAAATAAATAGGGACAGAGAGGGGGAGGTGGATAGAAGATGCATAGAGGAGAAGACAGGTGCAGAGGAGACAGACAGGTCAAAGAAGCGAGGATGGAGCCAGTAAAGGTGAGCATAGGTGAGGAATTAGGGAGGGGATTGGTCAGCCCAAGGAGGACAGACAGGTCAAGGAGGCAGGATGAGGCTAGTAGGTAGAAGATGAGGGTGGGGCTTGAGGTGGGAGGAGGGGATAGGTGGGAGGAAGGACAGGTTAGGGAGGGGGGGGACAAGTTGGGCTGGCTTTAGGATGCAGTGGGGGGAGGGGAGATTTTGAAGCTTGTGAAGTCCACATTGATACCATTGGGCTACAGGGTTCCCGAGCAGAATATAAGGCACTGTTCCTGAAACCTTTGGGTGACATCATTGTGGCACTGCAGGAAGCCCATGATGGACGTGTCATCTAAGGAATGGGAGGGGGAGTTGAAATGGTTCGCGACTGGGAGGTGCAGTTGTTTAGTGCGAACCGAGTGGAGGTGTTCTGCAAAGCGGTCCCTGGGCCTCCACTTGGTTTCCCTGATGTAGAGGAGGCCACACCGGGTACAGCGGATGCAGCATACCACATTAGCAGATGTGCAGGTGAACATCTGTTTGATGTGGAAAGTCTTCTTGGGGGCTGGGATGGGGGGTGAGGGAGGAGGTGTGGGGGCAAGTGTAGCTCTTCTTACAGATTCAGGGAAAAGTGCCAGGTGTGGTGGGGCTGGAGGGGAGTGTGGAGCCGACAAGGGAGTCATGGAGAGAGTGATCCCTCCGGAAAGCAGATAAGGGTGGGGAGGGAAAATTGTCTCTGGTGGTGGGGTCGGATTGCAGAAGACAGAAATGTCGGAGGATGATGTGTTGAATCCGGAGGTTGGCGGGGTGGTACGTGAGGATGAGAGGGATTCTGTCTTGGTTGTTATTGCAGGGACGGGGTGTGAGAGATGAGTTGCAGGAAATGCGGGAGACACAGTTAATGGCATTCTCGAACACTGAGGGGGTGAATTTGCAGTCCTTGAAAAATGTGGACATCTGAAATGTTTGGGAGTGGAATGCTTCATCCTGGGAGCGGAATGCTTCATCCTGGGAGCGGAATGCTTCATTCTGGGAGCAGAATGCCTCATCCTAGAAGCAGATGTGGTGGAGGCAAAGTAATTGGGAATAGGGGATGGCATTTTTTACAGGAAGGTGGGTGAGAGGAGGTGTATTTTTCACCTGGATTAGAATAAACTATTTTAGGTGCACTATTTCACCAGTAATGGGCATGAGGAAGTAAAATGTCAGATGAGCAAATGGTTTAAGTCAGTCTTCATAAACCCTGGTAAGTTTTGCAAGCATAGGTTAAAAAGGAACTACAAAAGATGATTCTCAGATATAGAGCTTAACTTGAAAAGAAATGTGCACAGAGATGAATATGCAGAAGAGAACTTTCCAGAAAGTACAAGATTCAAACTCTTGAATGTTATGTGTCATGTAAATCCAAGCAATTTGTTTAGACTGGATTATAATCATAAATTATTAAGAAAGAATTTTGACTCTTAAAATTATAGACATGTTAGACTGACATCAAGCAAAATATTATTTTTATTGAATCAAAAGAGAGCAAGCAAAATACTTATTGAAAGAGAGCTTAAGGATTACATGGATAAATACATACGGAGGTTATTTTTTAAGAATGAAATACAAGTTGACTAATGTGATGCTACAATAACAGAAATGTCAGGACTAACAGAAGCAGCCCTGTATGGCACAATGTAGCTTTAAGTTTCAATGAATGTTGATACAAGGGTCAGTCATTTAATTTTCAAGTAGAAAATATCAATGCACATCCTAAATAATGCAGAAGGTAGACTTAAAGGGCCCTTGGGCTTTTATTTACACATATTATTGCCGTACCACTGTAGAAAGAGTGAAAGATAACAAAATGAAATTATTTGTAAGAATATATAGATATTATTTTGTTAATCTTTCAAGGTTCTATTTCATTTATATGCTTATCTTTAGAAGGCTACTGCTGCTTCTGTTGACATATGGTTTTCTGCACCAAGTCGTATTCTAGTTCCATGCAAGTGATACTACTGGTGGAACCTTAGAGGCCTGAACCATATGAACTATGCCAAGAAATTTGGAAGAATGGCTCAATAAGACCAAGCATTGAAATAAGATTCTGGCTAGGCAGCAGCAATGTCTCTTAAAAAAAAGGATTACTGTTTCTTGTTAGCCTCATTAACTGCAGTCATTATTAGGCAGCTTCCAATCATACCACCCACCACATAGGAACTTGACACTAACAAACCCCAGCAGTGAAAATCAGAGAAGGTACCTGGCAAGTCCAGCTCACCACTTCCTGTACCAGTCTGCCATGTGGCAATAAAATGTAGGGGAACATTCCACATCACTGGCTGCACTCACCCACCATCCATGGACATTGGCATTCTACACCTGCTAGCCTCTCATGGCACCTCTGTGATCCACTTCAAGGATGATTCTGTGCATGAAACTGCACATCAGGCATACTGGCAACTTGCATTGAATGACTTCTACAAGGGCACTTGGCATGCAGGGACAGAAACCCAGCTCATAGATTGGACAATATTGACTGCATGCCACAGCTGTTCACTTGCTCTCCTCGTACTTCACTCACTTTGAGCCTAATTGAACGCTCACAGCATCCCAGCCTTGCCTGCTCTTTTGCCCATCCAGAAGTATCAGGTTAAGCATATATCTGTCTTGCCTTGCCATTTAAAGCCATAAAACCAGGAAGCATAGCATGATTGCCAGTAGTCTTCAGTCAGCTCAAGGAGAATAGGCTTCAGTCAGAGAATCACATCACAATTCATCAAGGGCAGCCTCCAATATGAGCCAAAGGCCTGGGAACAGTCAGGCAGCCACAGGATGGTCAGTCAGGCTCCTCTCCTCAGGTGGTGAGGAGTTAAATGTCAAACCACCCACTTTAACCCTCTTATGAACTGTGTCCTTCTGTAAAGAGAACAAAGGAGGGATTGAGTGAGTGGCACAATTAACTGTTCTGGTGCTGATGGGGTGAAATATGGTGAAGTGCCCCAAGTGAGTATGCGGGTAGCAGAGGCCATGCAGGATTATTAGATGGGTGGGGGGGAGGGGGGTGCTGAAAGGTGGGTTCGGAATGGGTGACACTGAGTAAACTAGCAATAATATTGCAGGCAATAGTGAGAGTAGAAGACCATGAGCCTAGAAGATGGGTGCAACAGCAGCGATATAAAGTGAGATAGCAAAGAGAAGATGGTAATTGGTGGAGTGGAGTAATTCATTGATTTTTTTTTCTTTACACTGCTAAGCTTTCTTCCAGATGGTTAAGACTGCACTGATCTATTCTGGTGATATTTTCTCTGCACCATTCCTTCCACCGGGATCTCCTGCAAAATGGGGCACAATTTATCCTTTATGTATCATGTCTGGAGCAAAACACATGAACAACACAGGACAGCTCTGGCATATCCAAGTTCGTCATGGCATTTTAAAGATACAGGCCTATCCATTCCAGAGTATCCCAGCAGGTTTGAATTATTACTGATGCAGTCAGTCGGAATCAATCAGACCTTGGACAAGAGCATTGTCACAGTGGAAAGACAGATAGTGGATGAGAGGAGTTTGGAAAAGTATGGCGAAAAAGTTTTACTCTGTGAAACCAATGGAAATGATGTGTAGACAAAAATATAAGATTCGGCCCTTTGTTGTTCTAAGAACAGTCTACATGCTTTTTGAAATTCCTAATACAGGAATCTCCTAATTTACAAATAATGGGCAACGTGAAGATTGCAATCACTGATAGAAAATAAACATAGCTCAGAAAATCAGATGAAAGAAAATAGGGATGGTAATATACTTTATTAAAAATTTGCAAAGCAGAAGTTCAGTGCATGCAATCAGTCATTTGTTAGTTACAATGCTGGAGTTATTGTCAGCTGATGAGCCAGAAAATAAAAAAAAGTTTTGTATTTTTGCAGCTACGAACAACCTGAAAATATTATAATGTTAAAAGGAATGTTAATCAAATGCAACTGTTGATAAGAATGTTTAATTGCTCAAAAATGACCTGAAAGACACTTTGCAGGTGCTGTACACAAACTGCATCTCTGTACATCCAATCACACCCTCAAACAAAATCAAGAATATGGTATTTCAAAGTTTAATTTCCACATCCAAAAGTTAAACTCTAACACAACCCATCAATTAAGTTCCTAGGCCTAGTAATTAAGAACTTGATTTGCATAAAATCCAGAGAAAGAATTGAATAAATCTTGTAATTTTATAGATTACAGCTGTTGATAGTCAACTATCATCTAAAACCGGCCATCCACTCTTGTAATTTAATGGATCCAATAAATGATTACACCACGTAATTGTGTAACTCCCAACAACAGCAAATATTTCACCAGTTCTGTCAAATCCATAATGAACATTTACAAAGCCGAATACTCAGCAACCGAACTTCTTTTCATGTTTTGATTCCAGCCAAGTCAGAGACAGCTAGGTACCATTGCTAATGAGAGTCTGAAAACTCCAGTCACCAAACAGAAAACACTCTTTACCCATTTATCAATTAGAAAGAAGGTCCATGGTCAAACCCTGCTGTGACCAGCTGCAGTTCCTTACATTAGTTCCTCAGGCATGAATGGTCATTGTTTGTAGACTTTGTTCAAGTTTATGTAGGTATCCACAGTATGCCATATATCTCTACTTTCTCACCATTATTTTATGTTACCTTATTGAGATTCCATACACGGCTGACTCAGGAGACTCAAGTGAAAAAAAATGGATGAATTCAATGAAGGCTTTTCAGGATTATTTTTTACTTTTAAAGATTCACACTCAGTAGGAGAAAAAGCATTCATGTACACCATGCCTCTGGGAGATCAAGTAATTAACTTTTATTGGTTCTTTAGAATAGGGATCAGCCAAATTACAGATTAATAATAGATGGATACTTCATGATTGTATATGAGACTTTGCTGAGTCTGTTAAAAATATATTTTGTTGTACTTGCTGATTTGCTTTTACAACAAAATGGCATGTGAATTAAGGGCTAATAATAATTAAAAAGAACCTTTCAAACCCTGCAAACTCCAGTATTAATGATCATCTCCTGGAAATTACTCCTTATATGCTGTTCAGCGGTTACCTGTGGGCTGCTAAAAGCTTTTACAGGAGTAGGAAATTGAGCTGGCCTGCTGATAATTTAGCATTTTCAGTTTATGTTTGGAAAGTGAGATTACCAATGGTTCCATCGTTCATTGTCTTTGACTGAGCTAATCATTCTGCAAACTCAGACATATTCCAAGCTGAGCTTTAAATTCTAAATATTCTCCACCACAAAAACCCTTTCCTTTATCCTGCACTCCTCCCTTGGCCTGCCTGCTGCTGAAACACAAGAATGGCTTCTCTTCTCCTCAAAACTATTCTGATGTTGTCCTGACAAGTCTTTCATCTCCAATGTCTTCAAACTTCAACTGCTAAAACTCTGCTATCTGTATCCTATCCTGTAAACTATCTCATTATTTTCTCTGGCTTTGCTAAGCTACATCAGTTCTCACTCTTAGCATACCACAAATTTAAACTCTCATCCATGCACTTATATCTCACCATTGCCTTCTCCAACATTATACATCACTTCTGAATATTTTACTCCTGCCAGCCATTGTTCCTTTTGCTGCATCATTGACTGTCTCGTCTTCAACCACCTTGGCTTTCTGCTTTGAAACTCTTTTGCCGAAGACTTATACCTTTCCACCTCTTTCTCAGAATTTAAAGACTTACTTCAAATCTAGCTCTTGACCAGAAAAGAATTTGGTACATTACTCAACTAACATCCATATTTAAGTTGCAACTTTGAAGAGAGTCTTCAATTTTGCCTTTCCAGTTGTACATAAAATACATTTGGCCACATTTCTCCTCATTCTTTTGTCCTTGTCCTTTATCTCACATTGTTCGTAATTGGCCATATTTTAATGGCATATGAACTAAATCCATTGTACATCACAATATTCAGCAAAGGTGTAAATTTAGACCTGGTTACAAAACAGGCATAACAATCAGGGCATGTACAGAATAGAAAGGTCCTAAGTTTTATTACTCTTACATTTAGTTAATTGATCTCAATCTGAGAAATCAGGCAGAGTCTTGAACCTGCTAAGTGCACCTCTATGACCTTGAACGAGAAATTATCAGGCTCAAGTGTAATGCTCTTCCTGACAAATAATCTCCTTTTGAAGTCTGCCTTATAAAGAATTGCCATATAAACAAGTTATCAGGTGAATTCCAGCTTCCATGCAGCCATAATGTTGTATCAATCACCAGCACCAAACAGGCAAAAGGAAATTTGGATGTTTAAAAAAAATGTCTGATGTAAATAAAATGCCAGAAAGCAACAAATTATACATGAAACTGACTTTTTGCAATAACATTTGCTTAGCAAACTTAAAACGATTTATCATTCAATGTTCAGCATAATTATGATCTATTATTAGGGATTAAGTTGTTTTGAGGTGATATAAGCTCAACACGAATTTATCAATAGTCTTTTATAAAGATTGAATGAGGAATACAATAAGATTAATGTACTTGCAAATTTTAGGTGAGGATCAAGACTTTACAGGGTCAGAAATGCACTTTGTCTAAACAGTGAGCAGCGTTATTACCAGAGAATCCATTTGCTTAGTGCTGTGGAACAGACATACTCAGCATGATAGAGGACCCCTGAGGCAAGACTGATAATGCCAGAAAACTATAGTAAATGATAACACAGTGGAAACATTTAAATAAATGGCATATGGACAGTAGTGCAAGAACACTTGAATGCTTAAATTGGATTTTTCATTTCATTGGAAATTCATAACTCTCTTCATCATTCTTGGGGTCCTTACTTATTTGTACGAACACACTCAGCAGCTCCAGAATGTCAGTTGTAGTTAATCAGTGCATTATTTGTTAATTCAAAAAAATTTGCTCCACACTGACTTGAGAAACAATGGGGAAGGTTTTTGGATTTGTGTGTATCATTCCTATTGACACCTTTGAGGTCATTTACCCAACTGTACACTTGAGATTGAGCATTTTCGTTCTATTTTCATAACCGTTCTTAGTACAACAGTGCACTGTAACCACAGCTAGAGGAGGACATGCAGTAAGGAAAAATACTTTAATTGTATAAATCACTACTTTATGTCATGATTATCAATTTGCTATGAATGCAGTGACTGAGTTGAAGCCAGTAACAGGTGCAACTGTGGGCTGTTCTTTTGGGTGTTACTGTTCTCTGAATTTGACAAAATAGGTTTATGAATATTTCATGAGCATATTCAAACATAATCTGTTGATTTGGATGAATAATTGTTAGTCAGAGCACAATGATAACATTCTCCAAATCATTTTCTGCTGTGAAAAGATCTGGAAGTGTTTTGCCCAAGTATAACTGAAGTGTGTTTTTCAAAAGAAAAAAAATGCTGTTGATAGCTGATGTTGTCTTCCAATTGTGTTTTCCTAGAATGTTTAGGTTGCCAAAACACCGCGGGATAAAATAGATGTAGTGGTGATTGAAAATAGCTGCAAGTGAATTGATACTCATGCACATTACCCCATTTTGTAAAATATTTGACCCCTCTCTAGCTAATTCCAGGCCTCAAATCACTTTGCTCTTGAATGTTATTGTCTTGTTTAATCCAAACTATAGCTTTCGTGTAAGACATGCCAGCTCCTTAATGCAAATTCTTTAGGTGAAACCACATGGGTGAATTCATAGAAGTTGTCCATTATTTGACAAATATTGTGACCCTGTCTTATACTCCAAAAGATAAAATGTATTTGAACAGACCTCAAACCCACATTTGTGCGGGAGCTTTATTTCAGTTAGCCAGCTCCATAAAACTCATAAAAGCTCCCATTTTTACACAAAGAATTCAAACTCAATTAAGTTTTAATTAATATATCCGTCACCATTTCATTCACTCCATTAGATCTCAGGTATTCCTTCAGTCCATATCAGATGACAAGACGGTCATTGTCTATTCCTTGTAAGGAAGAATTATTAACATATTGGTTTATATTGCAGAGGAAGCCTGCTTTTGGTCCTTTAGTACTTTCCAAGGGGAAACATTTCATGCAAGGATAAATTACGGAACTGGTAACAATATCTTAAAAAATTATTTGATAAGAGGTGACTGGAGTTCAGTTGGTTGAGTGGGCATGCAAAGTGCATGTTCGCAAATTGGCATCCAATTTTGATAAACAAATTGAAAGTAATGTTGGAAAGACAACAGATCAGGTCTCTGTGAAGAAAGAAACATAGTTAACATTTCAGAATTATCACCTTTAATCATAACTGGAAAAAAAGTAATAGATTTTGAGCTTGAGATAGTGGGAAGGAAAAAGAACAAATAAATATCTATGATAGATAGCAGGTGAGAGTGATTAAATTATGGAAGAGTTGTGGTGCAAAGCCACAAACAGTTGTCATGCAACAAGTGAAAAGACAACTAAATGTGTCTGGAAGAGTGTGAATGCAACTGAAAAATAAAAAAAGAAGGGACAAATGAGACTAACCAAAAACTGCAAGAGGAAACAGAATAGGGTCAAAACTAACTCAAATTGTTGAAACTTGAATTAGTTGATTACAGAAGACTGTATAGTGCCAAGCTGAAAAATTATGTGCTAATCTTGGAGTTTCTGTAGAGTTTCATTAGAGCTCTGCAGTGGACCAAGGATAGGGAGATCAGTGAGAGGGGAAAACAGAATGATTAAAACAGATGACTGGAAGCTCACAGCCTGAAAGGAGGTGACTGTTTTGTAACTTACAGCATCTGCGGCATTTTGTTTTTAAAATAGATCATACTGAGCCATATTGCTGTGAAGAACATTTTCAGCATCTGGATGAATGTGGTTGTTTGTGCAATCCACTTTGCTAACAACATTCTAAATCGTGCACATGCTGAACACAATCTGGAAGGGAAAAAAAAAGCATTAACATATGTGAACTAGGCAGACTGGCCTGTTTCACTTGTTTATGTTCAAGTGTTACTGGGTTTTCCTTCAAATAAGATTGTTATGGCGCAGTTAAAGTGGTTGGAATCTGTCAGTTTACTTGACTATGATAGAAATTGACAAATAAGGTTTCAGCAAAACTAGGGACAGTATTTTCAATCAGGATTGGGTACTTTCTGTCCAGACTAGCTCCAGGTTATGGCCTGGTGTCATCACTGGATTACTAGGGTGATGCAATTTTAACATTCAAAAAGGTGACTAATTGGGCTACAGGATAGCCACATGCTGCTGTGAAGTAGTTCTCAGGAAATCAGTGCTCAAAAGACACATGGCTGCAATGATTGGAGTTCAAGTAGGCAAGAGAATAATGAGCGAGTAGCTTTACGATGCCTTCATTTGCCAAATGGTAACTCAAATTGTATTGGCAGTCATAGAGTCATACTGCATGGAAACAGACCCTTCAGTCCAACCAGTCTATGCCAACTGTAACCCAAACTAAATTAGTCCCAAATGTCTTAGTGCTTAGCCCATATTTTGCCAAATATTTCTTATTCATGTACTTATCAAATGTCTTTTAAATGTTGTAACTGTACCTGCATTCCCCATTTTCTCTGGAAATGAATTCCACAATGGAACTAAAATCAGCATAAAGAAGTTGCCCCTCATGTCTTGATTAAATCTTTCTCCCCTCACCTTAGAAATATACCAATAGTCTTGGTATCCCCCACCCTAGGAAAAAAACACATGCCATTCGTTTTATCTATACTCCTCGCAATTTTATAAACCTCTATAAAGGTCACCCCTAAACCCACTAAGCTCCAGTGAAAAAGCCCCAGCCTTTCCAGCCTCTCCTAGTAACTCAAACCCTCCATTCCTGGTAACATCCTGGTAAATCTTTTCTGAACCCTCTCCAGTTTGATACAGCAGGGTGACCAGAACTGGACACAGAACTCCGGAAGAGGCCTCACCAACATAGTATACAACCTCACCATGACATCCCAACTACTATACTCAGAGGTCTGAGCAGCTAAACCCTTTCCTAACCACACTGTCTACATGTGACACAAACTTCAAAGAATTGTGAACCTGAACCCCTATGGTTTAGAAGGGGTGGACGCTAGGAAGTTGTTTCCGTTAGGCGGGGAGACTAGGACCCGTGGGCACAGACTTAAAATTAGAGGGGGTAAATTTAAAACTGAAATGAGATGACATTTCTTCAGCCAGAGAGTGGTGGGCTTGTGAAATTCATTGCCACGGAGTGCAGTGGAGGCCAGGACGTTGGATGCCTTCAAGGCAGAGATCGACAAATTCTTGATCTCAAAAGGAATCAAGGGCTACGGGAAGAGTGCAGGGAAGTGGTGTTGAAATGCCCATCAGCCATGATTTAAATAGCGGAGTGGACTTGATGGACTGAATGGCCTTACTTCCACTCCTATGTCTTATGGTCTTATAGTCTTATGGTCTTATGCCTCTCTGTTCTGCAACACTACTTAAGGTTCAACTTTTAATTGTAAACGTCCTGCCCTTGTTTGTTTCACCAAAATGCAATGCCTCACATTTATTCAAGATAAACTGCATCTATCATTCCTCAACACATTGACCCAGTTGATCAAGATAGCTGGAACTGCAGATACTTGAGTCAGAGACAACACAGTATGGAGCTGGAGAAGCACAGCAGGCCAGGCAGCATCGGATCAGCAGGAAAGTTGACTTTTTGGGTCAGGACCCTTCTTCAGAAATGGGGAGGGGGAAGTAAGCTCAGTAATAAAGAGGGAGGAGTGGTGGGGCTGGGGCTGGGAATGGTAGGTGGGATGGGGATAGGTCATTGCAGGGAGGGAGTGGTGGGATGGGCAATTGATGGACAGGTTGTGTCATGTCAAGGAGGCGGTGAATGAGAGGGATGGTTGGAAAAGGGATGAAGCTGGGATGGGAGATTTTAAGACTGGTGAATTCCATGTTTAGGTAAATCTTTCTGTAGGCTCCCGAGGTGGAATATATGAGGAGGCGCTACTCCTCCTAGTTTGTGGATGGTGTCATTTGTGACAGTGGAGGAGACCCAGAATGGACATGTCACCATGGGAGTTGGGGTGGTGGGGGGTGGGTGGGGGGGAAAGAGAGAGAGAGAGAGAGAAAGAAAATGTGGTAGGGCTAGTGGGGACTGTTGGAGCGGATAGAGCTGCACAGCGAGCACTCCCTACGAAAGGCAGATGGGGTGGAGAGGGAAATATCTTTGGTTGTTGGGTCAGATTGTACGTAGTGGAAAGGGCAGACTTCCAATATCCAATATGTTGGATGCGGAGGTTGGTAGGGTGATATGTGAAGACAAGGCAGATTCTGTCTTTATTTTTGTTGGGGAGGGGGTTGTGAGGACAGAGGTGCGGGAAATGCAAGAGATGCAGCTGAGGGCATTTTCAATCAACGGAGGAAGAGGTGAGGAATAGTGCCAGTGTAACAGCGGAAAAAAGAAGGCACTGTTCCATATGTCCAATGAAGAGGCAGGCATAGCTTGGGCCCCATGTAGGTTCCCATGGCCACCCCCTTAGTCCATAGGAAGTGGAAAAAGTTGAAGGAGGAGAAGTTGTTAAGGGTAAGGATGAATTCAGTTAAGCAGATGGTTGTGTCAGTGGAGGGGGACTCATTAGGCCTCTGAGAGTGCAAGAAATGGAGGGCTTTTAGGCCATCTGCTTGCGGGAATACAAGTGTACAGGGATTGGATGTCCATAGTGAAGAGGAGGTGTTGTGGGCCAGGGAATTGGAAGTCTTGGGAGGAGGTGGAGGGCATGGCTGGTTTCCCAAATGTAGGTAGGGAGTTCCTGGGCAAAGGGGGAGAAAGCAGAGTCAAGGTAAGCAGAGATGAATTCGATGGGGTTGGGGCAAGAGCAGGCAGAGACGGAGACAGAGACAGAGACATCAGTCAGCCAAACAAACATGTTTGTGGATTTTGGGAAGGAGATAGAAACAGGCAGTGTGGGGTTAGAGAACAATGAGGTTGAAGGCTGTGGGTGGGAGGTCACCTGAGGTTATGAATGGTTTGAGATATGATGCTTTGGTGTTCAGGGTAGGGTCATGATTGAGGGTGCAGTAAGAGAGAGGTGTCAAAGCAGTTTCCCCTATTCTCTCCCTTGAGTTGACTTTGTCCATGTCTGGCCCAAAGCTATAATGTGGTCAGGAGCTGAGGAAGCCTGATGGAACCCAAACTGAATATCCGTGAGCAGGTTCAAATTTGAATGCCACATGATCGCAATGTCAATACAGCTTCTATCACCTTGCTGACAATCAACAGTAAGTAGGGGCAGCAAGTGATTGGGTTGATTCATACCATCATGTGTGTATGACCTATCTGGGCAATTTTCCACATTGTTGGGTAGATGTGGATGTCATAACTGGCCAAAACAGTTTTGTTTGGGGTATGCACGGTACTGGGACACACGTCTTCAGTTTTATTGCTTGAATTTTGTCAGGGCCTTGAGGTAGTTTTTTTCCTAATCACCCCAGAGTGGTATTCTCAAAACACATCCACAACCGATTTTCCTACATCTCTTGCTTTAACTTTTTTTTAAATATTCATGTGCCCTGGATACTGCATGTTAATCATCTTTCTCTTCACATTTTGAAACACTAGCAGACTGCAGTAGGTATTGATTGCAGAGTCGATATTTTCAGTGACCTTGTGCTCACTTTTTCCCTAACATTTGCTGGTGGAAGTCAGATACCAGCATCATGAAAAAACAGTCATCAGATTTTGAGTTCAAAAAGTAAGATATCCATTCAGATGGAAGTATCTGTAGGTATGAGGTGCAGAGTTTGGGGGAAGCAGCTGCATTTATAAGTGATTGTAATCAAGAAGGACGAATAAGATTTGATCAGACTTGCCAATAGTGGTCTATTGCAGTGGAGATAATTGCATGAATTTTTGTTATAAAAACAGAAAACAAGAAATTCTCAGAAGATATAGCAGTCTCTCTATAGAGTTTATTGTTATGGTGCTGACCTTTCAGCAGAATATGACAGTTATTCAGCTTTTTTCCATTTTCCTATGTCATATGTTTCATGCTTAGAGGGAAAAAGAAATCAGTATCGGAATAATTACAACTTGGTAATTTCACTCAGTGACACATCAAGCTGTCTCCCAAGAAAAATAACAAATAACATTTGACAATTTGGACTGGGAGAATATAGGGCACAAAATTTTAAAATTTGCAAGTGGAATGAAACCTAGAAATATAGTAACACTGAGGAAGGAATGAGTAGGCTTCAGGAGAATGTAAGTTGGAAGCTTGAGAGTTGGGAAGCCAATGTAGTCTGATCCGAGGGGTAAGGTGGCCCAGTAATTTCCTGCTTCCTTTCTCACACCTTACTCATTTCCCTATTCTCATCTTTACAATTCTTTTGCTTTATACATACTTGCACAAATTCTTATTTACTATTTCTTGCTGGTTTACTTTCACATTCTAATTGCTTCTTCATTCTACAATCATTCTTTTGCTGAATTCTAAAACTTCATAAATCCTGCGGCTTTCCATGAATTCTGACAGCAGCATTGTCAGTCTTCTTTCAGTTTGATACCATCCTTAACCTCCCTAGTTAGCCACAGGTATTGCATCTTTCTCATGGAGTCTTTCTCCCAATGCAATATACTTATGTTGGGACTGAAGAGATATTTATTTAAATGTCAGCCACTGCTTGTCAACTTTCTTAGGTTTTAATTCCACCTCCCTCACCCCAGATGGAGCCACATGAACCCAATGATTAGCACTGCTGCCTCAGTGTCAGGGACCCAGGTTCAATCCCATCCTTTGTTTGCAAATTCTCCCTTTGTCCATGTGGGTTTCCTCCCACAGTCCAAAAATGTGCAGGTTAGTTGGATTGGCCATGGGAAATACAGGGATAGGGTTGGAGGTGAGCCTTAGCAGGATGCGCTTCATTAGGTTGGTGCAGACTCAAATGGGCTGAATGGCCTGGTTTCACACTATAAAGAACTCTATGATTCAGTTCATGGAAGCTTTCAGATCTTTATTTGAAATGATTTGTAAAAAAATAAATGTGAATAATGTTTACCATCCAAAAACAATGTGAAATTCAACCTCACTATGATCACTTTTATCTCGAACTTACTTCAGACTGAGATTAATAAAACTTCATGAAATATGAATGGAACTGAAATTGCAGAGACATTTGTCACAAACTTTCAAAATTCTTTCACGCCTGGAAGGGCCCCAGTGCAATGGAAAATAGCACGTTGGCAGGGGTGAGAGAGCAACAAAAAAAAGCAGGAGACTGATGGCCAGTCGCCAAATATCTTAAGAAAATGGCTCACATACATTAAGATTATATCAAGATACTTAGGAAGTGACACTGTAGCCAACCAGAGTTAAGACATTTACCTGATTTAATCAGACATTTTGAGGACGCAACAGGCAAGCTGGATAAAGAATAACTTCAGCAATGACTCTGGTCCCCATGAAATCTCGGGCAAGGAAATCTCCTGATGACCATGTACTATCTACCATCCTCCCTTGGTTGATGAATCAGTGCTCCATGATGAGCAACACTTGGAAGTATGGAGGATGTGAAGTGTGTAGAAAGCACCCTGGATAGGGGGATTTCAATGTGGCTCAGCAGCATCACAAACAATTGAGTGGGTTTGGTCCTGTAGGGGCCTGTGGGAATGTTGAGGGACACAGCAAGAGGGAAAAAAGTATACTTGACCTCATCTTTACCATTCTGCTGGCTGCAAATGCATCTGTCCATGAGTGTCTTGGTAAGAGAGTGATAACCATACAGTCCTTGTGGAGACAACGTCCTGCCTTCCATGGGAATACAGTCCACTGTGGTGTGTCACACTAACATGCTAACTGGGAGAGACAGTAATCAGAACCAACAACTGAAGACTGGATATCCATGAGAATGAAGAATGCAGGGGGTCATGCATGGAGCAGCACTGGGTGTACCTAAAAATCAGGCATCAACTTGATGAAGCTAGCAAACAAAATGGCTTGTCTGGCAAACAGCATAAGCAGTCAGGCAGAGACAGAGCTAAGCAAATCTACAACCAATAGATCAATCTAAGCTTTGTAGTCCTATTATATCAAGTCATGAGTGGTAGTGGACAACCAAACTCACTGGACAGGGAAGCTCTACAAATATCCCTATCCTCAATGCTAGGGGAGCCCAGCATGTCATTGCAAAATATAAAGTATTCTCAATGATAGTCAGCCAAGTGGATGCCAAGTCCATCTTCATTTTCTCCAGTGGTCCTCAACATCACTGTTAAACAAGAGTTCAAACCACTGAAATTAAAATTGAAACACAAGCCCCCAACTTGTTATGGCTGGAGTACACGTTCCCTTCTAATAATTAAATCTAAAACAGAGGGGCTCGCCTTGCCTCATCTAATCTGTTAAACTGTTATGGAGAAGGGGAGGTTAAAAGTGAAACAAAATCCCTGATTGACTTTGTAAACAACTAACAATTTATTTATTTAAATCTAGCAATGAGCATATTAACAGAGTTACCAACAAACCAAACAATTCCCCTTAAGTAATAACTATTCCCTAACTGAACTAAATTCTATTAGAATGTTGTTCAAATAAACACAAGCCTCATTTATGTAAACTCATTCAGTAAGACAACAACACAAAAACAACCTCTTCACGTTCGCACAGACTGTCTTCTGGAACATTTTTCCTTCAAACCTTTCTTCTGTCAATCTCAAGTCACAAATGTATTTCTTCTGCTGATTCTGATATCAGGGATATTTTCTCTTTAAAGATTATTAGCCAGAAGTACCAAATAGTATATTTGATCAAATAGAAGGTGTTTTCTGAGAGCTGAAAAAAGGTGTTGTTTCTGATTTTCCAAATGCCCCCACATTTATATCCTTGATGAACCTATTAATTTCATTACAAATCGGCTTGGTTCTTGGTTGTCAACACCAGATTTAAATTTGATAGGTTTTTGGTATCTAAGAGGTAGGTTTAAATCAATTGGCTAATTTGAAAAGACTTGTGGTTTTGGTAAAAATGATACTCGGCTGTTCAATACGAAGTGTTTTTATTCAGGCACTGTGTACACCTGCACCTCAAGCTGCTGTTCAGACATCCCATTTTAATGCTAAGCACTGAAAACAAAACCCATCTTTTAAAGGAATGACAACGCTTTCTCCCATGTTACGCACACCAACTTTGCAACAATCACACATGCCGGTCTTCAGCAATTCAATTCACATAACATCAAAAACAGCTGGAGGCACTGGACATTGCTGCGGGCCCTGACAACATTACAGCAATAGCACTTCGAGACTTATGCTCCAGAACTTACTGCACTCCTAGCCAAGTTGTTCCACGACAACTGCAGCATTGACATTTACCAACAATATCGAAAATTACTCAGGTATGCTTACTACCTCATCGTCTACTCTTGATCAATAAAGTGATCAACAGCACTACAAAACACTTGCTCAGCAATAACCTGATCAGTGATACCCAGGTTGGATTCTGCAGGGCCAGTCACCTCCTGACTTCATTATAGCCTTGGTTCAAAAATGGACAAGAGGATTGAATTCAAGGTGAGGGGAGAGTGAAAGCCCTCAACATGAAAACTGCTTTTGACTGAATATGGCATTGAGGTGCCCCAGCAAGCTCCCCAGTGGTTGGATTCTCAACTGGTACGTGGGAAGATGGCTGTGGTTGTTGGAAGTCAGTCATCTCAGCACTAAGGCATCTCTGTACAAGTTTTTGAGGTAGTGTCCTAGGCCCAAACATCTTCAGTGCTTCGTTAATAACTGTCACTCCATTGTAAGGTCAGAAGATGTTCAATGGTTGTGCAATGGTTAGCACCATTCGTGACTCATATACTGAAGCAGTCCATGTCCAATTCATCAAAATCTGGACAATAAATCAAGGCTTGGGCTGAAAAGTGGCAACTAATATTCACGCCACATCAATGTCAAGCAATGACCAGCAGAAAAGAATCTAACTATTGTCTCTTGACACTGAGTGGTGTTATCACTGCTGAATCCCCTTATAATAAATATCCTGGAGCATACCATTGGCCAAAAACTGAACTAGACTTGCCATATAAATAAAGTGCCCACACAAGCAGGTCAGAGATGAGGAATCCTACGGTAGCCTACTTCCTGAGTCCCCAAAGCTGATTTACCATCTACAAAGCGTGAATCAGGAGTATGATGAAATACTTCCCATTCGCCTGGGCAGCTCCAACAACATTCAAGATGCTTGACACCATCCAGAACAAAGCAATACACTTGATTGGCACCAAATCCACATATATTCAGTCACTTAACCATAACTCAGTAGCAACTATGTGTACCATCTCGGAAATGCACTACAGAAATTTGCAAGTGATCCTTGGACAGGACCTTTCAAAATTTGTGACTGATTCTACCTGGAAGGGTAAGATCAGCTTATAACACCATCAAATTTCCCTTCAAGCCAATCACGATCCTGACTTTGAAACATCTCATTCCATCACTGTCTCTAAGTTCCCGGATTTGAAACATCCCTCCCTAGCAGTGTTGTATCTGCCTATAGCACATGGACTGCAGGTCATTCGAGAAAGTACCTCACCATTGCCTTCAAGGGGAAAACTAGGGATGGGCGATAAAATGTTAGCCCAGCCTGTGACACATCCCAGGAGTGAATAAAACAAAAAGAAACCTTTGAGTGTCATACTTCAGTTTTCAAAAGGCATTTCATAGAATCCCTACAGTGTGGAAGCAAGCTATTTGGCCCATCAAGTCCACACCACCTCTCCAAAAATCATCCCACCCTTACCCTATAACTATTTCCCCTGGATAGTCCACTCAACCTACATATCCCTGGACACTACAGACAATTTAACATGGCCAATCCACTTAACCTGCACATCCTCGGATGTTGGGAGAAAGCCTGAGACCCGGAGGAAACCCAAACAGACATGGGGAGAATGTGCAAATTCCCCACACACAGTTGATAAGCTGCCAAAGCGAAGATTACCATACAAGTTATGAACATAAGGGCTAGGGAGTGACAATGGTGTGGGGGAAAGAAAAGCTGATTAGGTACAAGGAAGAGCAGAAAATTGGCACAAGTGTGTGTCTTTTTTGGTTTGCCAAGCTATAACTTATGGAGTATCATTGAGATCCCCATCTCCGTAAGCTTACATTTCCCATGGCTAAACCAACTAACCTGCACATCCCTGGACATGATGGGGCAATTTAGCGCAGCCAATCCATCCAACCGCCACATCTTTGGACAATAGGAGGAAACTGGAGCACCTGGAGGAAACCCATGCAGGCCTGGAGAGAATGTGCAAACTCCACACAGAATTGAATTTTGGGAGGCAAGGGCAAAGATTATAGGGGCTTATTATTCAATTTCAAATCCCTCTGGCAACAGGAGGTACAATTATCCAATGAACAAAGTTGATTGAAGAGGGAAAGGCTGTAGATGTCATATACATGGACTTCAGTAAGGCGTTTGATGAGGTTCCCCATGGCAGGCTGATGGAGAAAGTGAAGTCACATGGGGTCCAGGGTGTGCTAGCTAGATGGATGAAAAAACTGGCTGGGCAACAGGAGACAGAGGGTAGTAGTAGAAGGGAGTTTCTCAAATTGGAGACCTGTGACCAGTGGTGTTCCACAGGGATCTGTGCTGGGACCACTGTTGTTGTGATATATGTAAATGATCTGGAGGAAGGTGTAGGCGGTCTGATCAGCAAGTTTGATCAAATAAGATTGGTGGAGTAGCTGATAAGTGAAGGGGGCTGTCAGAAATTACAGCAGAACATAGATAGACTGGAGAGTTGGGCAGATAAATGGCAGATGGAGTTCAATCCGGGCAAATGTGAGGTGATGCATTTTGGAAGATCAAATTCAAGGGCGAACTATATAGTAAATGTAAAAGCCCTAGGGAAAATTGACGAAAATTGAGATCTGGGTGTTCAGGTCCATTGTTCCCAGAAGGTGACAACACAGGTCAATAGGGTGGTCAAGAAGGCTTACGGCATGCTTTCCTTCATTGGACGGGGTATTGAGTACAAGAGTTGGCAGGTCATGTTGCAGTTGTATAGGACTTTGGTTCGGCCACATTTGGAGTACTGTGTGCAGTTCTGGTCGCCACATCACCAGAAGGATGTGGATGCTTTGGAGAGGGTGCAGAGGAGGTTCACCAGGATGTTGCCTGGTATGGAGGGTGCTAGCTATGAAGAGAGGTTGAATAGATTAGGATTATTTTCATCAGAAAGACGGAGATTGAGGGGGGACCTGATTGAGGTCTACAAAATAATGAGGGGTATAGACAGGATGGATAACAAAAAGCTTTCTCCCCAGAGTGGGGGACTCAATTACTAGGGATCATGAGTTCAAAGTGAGATGAAGAAAGCTTAAGGGAGATATGCGTGGAAAGTTCTTTACACAGAGGGTGGTGGGTGCCTGGAATGCGTTGCCAGCGGAGGTGGTAGACGCAGACACATTAGCGTGTTTTAAGATATATTTGGACAGGTACATGGATGGGCAGGGAGCAAATGGACACAGACCGTTAGAAAATAGATGACAGGTTAGACAGAGGATCTTGATCGGCGCAGGCTTGGAGGGCCGAAGGGCCTGTTCCTGTGCTGTAAGTTTCTTTGTTTCTTTGTGAACTGTATTGGAGATAAACCAGGAAACTACAGGTCTTACATCGACAAGGGAAGATTTAGGTACAGATCTGACCAAATGAACTGAATTCATCTCCACTTGGAGAAGCATTGAATAATCACGGATAAAAATCAGCACTCTACGAGGGGAGATCATGTTTGATAAATTGGATTGAAATTGTTGAGGTGATGACAGAGTGTGTAAACGAGTGTAATGCAGTTGAGGCAGTCTACATGGACTTCAGTAAGGTTTATGACAAAGTTTCACATGGGTGGCTGGTTGAGGAATTGAGACACCATGGGATCCACAGCAATTTGACAAATTGGATCAAAATTATCTCAGTAGCAAGAAAGCCAAACAATGTTTGTGACTAAGCTGAGACTGAGGTTGATTTCCTTGTTGTTTGTTCTATACTCTTAATGATTTTGACATAAACGAGGGAGGTATAATTAAGATGCTCACAAATGACACGAAACTTCCTGATTTGGTAAATAGGCGGAAGGGAAAGCCTTAGGACGATATAATATTAGTCTGGTGATGACTGGAGTTGTGTGTAGACCTGCCACTGGACTATAGGAAGCATGTAATTGCACAAGAGTACAGTGGAGATTCACCAGGACATTGCCTGGGCTAGAACATCTCCCTTTGCTAGGCTGGTGTGGTGGCCAATAGAGAAGAAAGCCAAGGGAGAGCCTGATTGAGGTGTGCAAAATTATGAAGGGCATAGATAAAAGGAGAAGCTTTCTGCGTACGAGGGGAGGGGAAAAAAACCTGACAAATCAGGTGCAGGGGTTTAATAAGAGGATTTAGGGAAGAATTTTTTTCCCCCAGAGGGTAGGAGATATCTGGAATTTGCTGTCTGAAGAGGTGCTAGAGGTCAGAACCATCACAACATTTGAGAAGTGTTTAGATGTTCATTTGAAGTGCCATGATCTCCAAGGCTATGGGCCATGTGGAAAATGGGACTAGAATCGGTAGGTGCTTGACGACTGGAGAACATGGGCATGCCACATGTAACAAATCAAATTTTATGTAGGAAAATGTGAAATGATATAGCTTGGCCATAAGAACAAAGAGGCTGCATAAAATAAGCATTGCCATTTGAATGGCAGTGCAGAAACAAAGGGATTTGTGGGCTATATGTGCACAACTCCTTGAAGGTGACAGGGTGAATTGCATTACTGCTGAGGAAAAAGCACAAGGGACGCTGTGCTTTATAAGTAGAACCATACATGAAAGCCTCCTTTATTGTACTTTATCTTAATAAAATACTTATTCAGCTTCAACTTGAATATTGCCTCCAATACTGGGCACCACACTTTAGGGACAATGTGAAGGCATTAGAAACAATGTAGAAGAGATGTACAGGAATGGTTCCAGGGATGAGGAACTTTGGTCATGTGACAAATTGGTCTCTTGACATTGAGAAGGTTGAGGAAGTCTATCATGAGGGCACTGGGCTGGATAAATATCAGAAACATTGTTGTCAGGGTTGAAACTAGATAATACTGATTTAAGGCTCGTAAAAGCAGCAAACCCGACAAAAAAAGCCTTTAAGTAGTCAGTAATCAGAATCTGGAATGCACTAACTAACATTTCATTGGTGCAAAATTCAATTGTGGCTTTCAAAGGGGAATTGGATACTTAACTAGAATAAAAAACATTTTAGATTATAGGAAAAAGATAGTGCTGCAGGACTAGCTGAGGTTTTTAAGAAATCCAGTATGATCTGAATGGACTCCCTCACTGATGGAACCATTCTAAGATTGTAAATTTGATTTATTATTGTCACATGTATTGAAATACAGCAAGAAGTATTTTCTATGCTAACCAGGAAAATCATACCTTACTCAAGTATCTCAGGTTATTAGAACAGAATGCAGAATATAGTGTTACAGCTATAAAGAAGGCACATGGAAAGATCAATTCTAATATAGGAGAGGTCCATTCATAAGCCTGATAATAGCAGTGAAGATGCTGTTCTCCAATCTGTTGGTATGTGCTTTCAAACTTTAACTTCTGTCCAATGAAAAAGGGTATAACCAGGGTGGGAGGGGTCTTTGATCATGTTGGCTGCTTTCCCGAGGCAGTGGGAACTGTAGATGGAGTCAATGGAAGGAAGACTTGTTTGTTTTCAAAAATAGACTGGGGTGCATTCACAATTCTCATTTGTGGTTTTCAGAAGAGTAGTTGCCACAGCAAGCTGTGATGCTTCTGAATAAGATGCTTTCTATTGGTGTGTCTACAAAATTTGGAAAGAGCCATTGTGAACATGTCAAATTTCCTTAGCCTTGAGGAAAGATGGGCACTGGTGTGTTTTCTGGACTAAAGATCGATTTGGATGGACCCGGATAGATTCTTGGTGATATTTGCTTTTATCTCTCCACCTATTGTTTACACCATCCCTCTCCTCCCACCTCATCTCTAGCATTCATACCAACCTTTTCATAGCTGCAGTCAGGCAAATCGCTGAACCCAGAATGTTAACATTGCTTTCTCTCCATAGATTCTGCCAGACTTGCTGAGCCGTGGCAACTATTGCAGATCTTTGTTTCTTCCACTCTAATTATCCATTTTTTTTTTCTCTTGTGCATCTATCTTCCAGTGTATTTTCTTTATCATAGAATTCTCCAAACTCACCTTCTAAACCTTTTTTTTATACCTAATTCTAAAAACTGTCATCTACTTTGAGCTTTGGTAGTTCTGTTCCTTCTCGAATGCCCCAGATCAGGCCAGTGTTCAGAACTGCTCACTGCTTTCAGGCTATTGTTTCTTGTAGCTGTTGTTTCCCTCTTTACAGGCCCCAGCCCTTTAAGGGTCACAGACATCTCCCTTCCCTCTTCCATTGATATATTCTTCAACAAGTACCTTTTGCTCGATGGTTTGTTTCTAAATGTGTAATCCAGTGGCCTGAAATAATTGTATAGAGAAAGAAGTTCAAATCCCAACAGAACAGCTGGGGAATCTAAATTTGTTTAATAAAAACTGATGTGGAAGCAAAATAACTCAAGTGGTGGCCATGAAACTACCACATTATTGTAACATTTTTTTGGTTCTCCACTGTCTTTAACAAAGTAAATTCTCAATCTTTACCTAGACTGGACCTATATAACTTCAAACTCTTTGCAATATCAGTGACTCTGAAATCCCTGCTGAATTGTCAAGCAAGTCATCCCGTTGCACAAAACAATATAATAGAACTACACTGAAAGCTTAGCTTGAAGTTATGCATCAGATTACTTAAAAACGTGAGGGGACTAAGATGTGGAACAAGTAACTGCATGACCTTTTCCCCCACCAATCCATGTGTTACAAAAGTTCTGTCCTGAACGTTGCTTGTACGAGTGACTATTGCAGTCTCAAAGATGGGATTCAATCTTCAAACTGAAAAAACTAAGTATTCAGTCCCAACTGTTGGACAAAAACTTCTTTGCCCAGCTCATATGAGAGGGGGACAGTGTTTCAAAGACTTTGTGAAAGTTTCTGTCAACATTAATGTCAACATGTGGGAAATCCTCGTTCAGAAGGAACCATGTGGTAGACCCTCTACAAAGGACAAAAGTTCTTTGGACTACCTGTTGGCAAAAGGGAAGTACAGAAAATGAACTAGAGAAAGGAATGCCAATGATTTCAAGGCCAAGACCAATTCCACCTTGTAGAAACACCTTCCAAGCCTGTCATTAGAGATATGCCACTAAGATCAGACTCATAGGCTATGCAAGGACCCACAGAACCCATGACCAGTGATACAGAATTCCTGAACTGGACAATCATACTTGTCAACATGTGATTAGCAATGGCAAAATGGGATAGATTCAGAACAGTTCCAACAGTCTAAAACTGAGTAGCCACGAGGCTCTGAATCATCATCAGCAGCAGAACTGTATTCAACCACAATCTATAAACTTGTGCCTCAGCATATCCGTCAATGCCATTAGTACAAAGCCAAGGAGACCATTTCTGGTTCAAAGAACATAGGAGCATGCCTGAACGCCTACCAGGTCCAACTAAAAATGGAGGTACAACTGGTGAAGCATCAATAAAGGATATCAAGCAAGTTAAACAATGAAAGCAACGTGTAAAGTAGACAGCTAAACAAGTGATAGGATAGATCAGTGCTCTACACTTGTGTCACATTCAACAAGCAGTGGACAATTAAAACAACCAGTGAAAAGCTAGAATCTCATCCTCAATGATAGAGCCCAGCATGGCTGCAGAAGATGTGGCCAGAGCATTTCCATCAATCTCAGTCTCTACCCAGGTCCCGTAATCACAGAAAGACACTCAGCCAATTTGATTTGTTGCACATGGAGATGAAGAAATAGCCAAGTGCACTGAATACAGCAAAGACTGTTAGTGCAGACTTACGCCTAGAAATGGTTGTATCCCCAGTTACAAATCTGCTATCCACCCAAAGCCAAAATTGATCTGGCATTTCTACCAAATGTATGAGAAATCAAATCATTAATTACTACCCCATCACAATGCTTTCAACAGTTGAAAACATCAGAAGCTCTTGTTGACAGTGTCATAACGATGCTTATTCACCAAAACAAAATGTTCGGTTTGGATGCTCCTATGAATACTCAGTTTCCAACGAAAATCCTGACATAGAATCATAGAACCTCTGCAGTGCAGAAAGAGGCCACTAAGCTCATCAAGTGCACCAACCTTCCAAAGAGCATCCCACCCAGATCCTCCATCCCCATAAGCCCACCTGGGGTTTTACTATGGCTACCCCACCAAACCTATATACCTCTGAATACTATGGGACAATTTATCATGGCCAATCCACCTAGTCCACATATCTCCAGACTGTGGGAGGAAACTAGAGCAGCCATCAGAAAACCACACAGACATGTGCAAATTCTACAGACTGCTACCCAGGTTATTGGTAATGTGAGGTAGCAATGCTAACCACTGAGCCGCACTGTGCTGCCCATGTTCACAAAAGAAAAATACTGAATTCTAGGGGCTGAAGAGAGTGGCCATCATTGACATGAGGTACATTTTTTCCCCTCCTGAGTATGCCTTCAAAAAGCTCTTGTACAAGTGAAGACTTTGTGGATCAGGGAAAAACTCCACACCCATTACAGCCATACCCATACAGCATAAAAGGGAAGTAATTGGAATTGTTAAGTCCTGGTCAGCCTCAGGCACAGGATGTCACTGTAAGTGTTCCTCCTACAACAGCACCTTCCAAAGCAGAGAGCCCGAACACCTTGCAGCAGAAGGAAATCACAATGCTTAGGGTATGCCATCACCTCCATGTTCCCCTCCGAGCCACCCATCATCCTGATTTGGAAATGTATCAACATTCCTTCATTGTTGCTGTGTAAAAGTCCTGGCATGTGTTGCAACATTAAACAGAAGTTGAAGAGGTCAGCTTGAAAAACAAACTTCCAATTCTTAACAGCACAAGTATCCTCACTTTTAAAAAAATGGTAAGACAAAGACAAACAAATTTTACTATGCATGCATAGTGAATCAGGTAATTGGACACAAACATGTTCAGGTTTGCAAATGTTAACATTCCATTCTGCACCAGTCAGATCCTTATAAAAAGCTGCTTGTGGCGATTAATAGTGCAGTAATTGGAGAGAGAGTTTCCTACTCTATCAAGCAGCCCTTTAAATATTTCAAACCACTTCTTAATGAGAGACTGAGATGCCCTTTATGACTGTAAACATGACATTGGGCTGGAATCTCAAAGGAAACAATGGTACAAGTCAATGAGCTCTTATAGTAAAGCAAGTGATTTATTGGTCCAAAATTTTCTGATAAATATGGAAAGCCCTATTTCCAACACTAAGCAAACAACTAACAATTTCCGTATCTCCAACTTTTCTGGCTAAACGTCCCAGGGAGCAGATCTGCACAACTTATTCAACCTAAGTAACCTTTGAAGGAGCAGAGGAAATATGCACAGAAGCCATGTCCTTTTTTTCAAAAACAAACACCAGCACATTCAAATAGTTTAAAAATCCCAGAGCTTCTCAAATGTGTTGGTGAACAAATGTATGAGTGACTGGATGAATGTGCAGACTTGTAAGTGAATGTGGTAGTTGTGGTAAATAAGTAAAATGGGTCAGGTATGGGATAGATGAAGAATATATTTAAAAGGATAGGAATATAGAATCCCTTCAGTGTGGGAGCAGGCCATTCAGCTCATCAAGTCCCACACTTACCCTCCTGCCACCAAACAGCATTCCACCCAGACCCACCTCATCTCTGTAACCCTGAGTTTCCAATGGCTAATCCACCTAGCAGATACATTGACACCATGGCCAAATTAGCATGGTCAATCTATTCAACCTGCTCAATACTGGATAGTAGGAGGAAACCCGCACAAATGTGGGGAGAACAAGTAAACTCCACACAGACGGCCACACAAGGCTGGAATTGAATCTGGGTCCCTGGCATCGAGAGACAATGGTGCTAACCACCAAGCCACCATGCCACCCTATGAGCTAACTGACAACATTAGCAGCTCAATGAAGTGATAATTGGATGGTAGGGTATTCAGTTGGGGTGGTAGGAGGGTAGAGAAATGTGGTCAAGTGGGAATGATCAAGAGGAAGTGGAGTCAGATTCAGATTGGGTAATGTGGGATAGTCAGGTAGGTTCGGAGGTGAGCCAGGAGGTGGTGGATTGATTGTATTGAGCGGAATTAAGGATGAGTTATGCAGGTACTCAAGGCTCAGACTTGGATTAGTCTGAAGTTTCATGGTGTCAGATCAAACATGGGAAAAGAAACATCTTGCTAATTACCAGGTACTGTCCCTCCTCAAGTGATGAGTAAGCTTGCTTATATGTTGAACACCACTTAGAGAACTACTGAGGGTGGGAAGGACAAAGAATGTACTCTTGGTTGAGGCATTCAATGTGCAGTGGGGGGAGGGGACGAACTAGGCTGGTTGAGGGATGCAGTAGGGGAAGGGGAGATTTTGAAACTGGTGAAGTCCACATTGATACCATATGGCTGCAGGGTTCCCAGGCGGAATATGAGTTTCAAAATCTCCCCTTCCCCTACTGCATCCCTAAACCAGCCCAGTTCGTCCCCTCCCCCCACTGCACCACACAACCAGCCCAGCTCTTCCCCCCCACCCACTGCATCCCAAAACAAGTCCAACCTGTCTCTGCCTCCCTAACCGGTTCTTCCTCTCACCCATCCCTTCCTCCCACCCCAAGCCGCACCCCCAGCTACCTACTAACCTCATCCCACCTCCTTGACCTGTCCGTCTTCCCTGGACTGACCTATCCCCTCCCTACCTCCCCACCTACACTCTCTCCACCTATCTTCTTTACTCTCCATCTTCGGTCCGCCTCCCCCTCTCTCCCTATTTATTCCAGTTCCCTCTCCCCATCCCCCTCTCTGATGAAGGGTCTAGGCCCGAAACGTCAGCTTTTGTGCTCCTGAGATGCTGCTTGGCCTGCTGTGTTCATCCAGCCTCACATTTTATTATCTTGGAATTCTCCAGCATCTGCAGTTCCCATTATCTCTGATACTTACCAGTCTGCCTGCTGAAGGTACATCTGTCCATGCCAGTATTGGTACAGTAGCCACTGCACAGTTGGAAATGTCTGAAGTACCTGGCTCCAGGTCAGAGTCAGACATTCATGGAGGCTCTAGAGCAGAGGAGAGGAAAGGTGTCTGTTGGAAGTTTAAGTGGATTATTCTTGTTGTGTCAGTCAATTGGGACTCCCACAGTGTTCCAATGTGCATTTCAGGTCATATTATAGATCTCCGAAGAAGGTGTGGAGACTAGAAGATCAAGTTATCTTCAAGCTAACACTTAAATAAAAGCAACTTACTATTTTGCATTCCACAGATCTGAAATAAAAGCAGATAGTACCAGAGAAACTCAGCAGGTCTGGCAGTATCTGTAGAGTGTATTTCAAAGCCAGTGACTCTGCTTCTGAACTTCACTTGCTAGGTTTCTCCAGCAGTGTTTTTATTTCAAATGTCGAAACAATTCTGGTTTAGGTTAAGAATTTCAGATTATTGTTACATAATCATCAACCAACAAGAAAAATTTGACATTTCTATCACCCAGCCTTGATAATGCTACATTTTAAATACTTAAAGTCTAATTTCCCCCAACTCACTGCAAACTCCTTGCTCCTGGCCATATATCTGTCACCTCTGCGAGATCTGTAATCTTTTTGCTCCAGCCATTTGCAACACAGAGAAGTTAGTTTTTCCATTATTGCCAGTCATACTTCTTGGGCACTAAGCTCACAAATTTCTTCCCTAACCTCTCTACTACTCTTTCTCCCCTTTGAAACCTCTCGTCAAAAAACTAATTGTTCAGCCTGTTTTTATTAGAGATCAATTGTAATATCCGGTTATATGTTTCAGTTTCAATTGCTTTTGGTAATACTCCTGCACAGGAGGCATTTTATTGCATTAAACCACTATATTAAGGCAAGTTATTACGTGAAGTTAGCACAAAATAATGCTCTTCATGCTTTATTTTATTTCTTCCATTACATTCTGTATAACATCTAAGTGAGATATTGTTATAGAGGCATACAGCAGAGAAATGGACCCCTCAGTCAGACTTGTCTATGCCGATCAAGCATCCTAATCTAACCTATGAGATGAAGGGTCTAGGCCCGAAACGTCAGCTTTTGTGCTCCTGAGGTGCTGCTTGGCCTGCTGTGTTCATCCAGCTCCACACTTTGATATCTTGGATTCTCCAACATCTGCAGTTCCCATCATCTCTGATCCTAATCTAACCTGCTCCCATTTGCCAGTATTTGGCCCATGTCTCTCTAAAGTGTTCTTATTCATACACCCATCCAAGTGCCTTTTTAATGTTGTAATTACACCTGGATCTACTACTTCGTCAGGTAGCTCATTCCAGACACGCAATCCTCTGCATGAGGTAAAAAGTGACCCCTGCGGTCCTTTTTAAAATCTTTCCTCGTTCACCTTAAAACTATGCCCAATAAGCTTTGGGCTCCCCCACCCTACCCATGACCTTCACGATTTTATAAACTTCTAAGGTTGCCCCTCAGTCTGATGCTTCAGTTAAAAAAAGGTGCCCCAGCCTATTCATCCTCTCCTTATAACTCAAACCCTCCAGCCCCAACAACATTCTTGTTAATCTTTTCTGCACAGTCTCAGGTTTAACAACATCTTTCCGAGAGAAGGGCAATCAGAAATGTATGTAATATTCTAAGTGGCCTCACCAATATCCTGTACAGCTGCAACATGACGCCCCAACCCCTAAACTTAATATTCAGACCAATGAAGGCAAGCATGCCAGTGCCTTTCTCAACATCATGTCTACCTGTAACTCCAGCTTCAAGGAACTTTGCACCTACACCCTTTGATCACTGTTTGGCAATGCTCCCCAGGGGCCCAAGTCCTGAACTGTTTTGCCTTATGATATATTGGTTGTCACATTTTTGTAAGGAAAAAAATTTAACTCTTCAATAAGGGGTCTACATATTTCAGCAATTCTGCCATAAGCAGTTAATAAACATTACTGTTGCTTTGTTGTGAAAGGTCAGATTTACTCACAAAAGAAAAAGTGAACATCTTGAACATTGTGCAAAAAAAGAAAATTTACTGGCAGTAAATTGTATTTACTTGAAAGAACCCTGATATGTTAACAGGAACTTTGATGTAAATTTGAAGAAATGTCATTTTCAAACAACATGTACGTTCAACTACTTAAAGGAAATGGCAAGACAAGTCACATTCTGATGACATATTTACAGAAATGTCTCATATGACATCTTGTCACTATCATTGAGAACTTTGTTTAGGTCAGTGGTATGTGGGGGTCAGGTCAGTCGTGCTGGTTTCCATCTGTGCTAGTTGATTCCAAGGTGCTTTGCCTCGCTAACAAGTAACAAATGGCATCACTCCACAGCTCAGTGTGCAGTGAGAGATGTCATTCATCCATGAAAGTCGGTCATGGCCAAGCAAGTCTTCCACAACATGTGGCCTCTTTAGTGGGTCCTTGAAGCCAGTAATAACATAGGTGTTGCTAAATTAGTTAACAGTCTGTTTAACCTGCTCCAAAGTACTCCCTGTCTAAAATAACTGACAATAATTCCCTATTGGAAAGGAGCAATCCTTTCATCTGTGACCACAAACTAAAATTGCTCAGTTATCGGTTACCAGAAGAACTATGAATACCTTAGTTATTTACTCCGACAAAACAAACAAAAAAACAAAAACACAAGTCCAATCAATTGTAGGAGCTAGATTATTCTTAGTACCCAAAATCCATTAACAATCAGTTGAAAAGGATCCTCCAGAAAGCAAGCCCTAATCAACATGAGAACTCAGCAATTCAGGTAGCCAGTTTTGTCATGGCAGAGCAAAGTTTGTAAAATAATAATTTTTGATATCTGAAGTATAATGAAGCTTTCCTTCTCAGACTTAAAGGATTTAAAAATCAAACATGCTGATGTCAGCCTACAGAGGAGATGAGTTAAGTATATTAGTTGTTGGGTGAAAAGTAATTGTTGCCTTGATGAGAGTGAAAGCTAAGATAATGGTAATAAAAATATCTGAAGCTGGGTTTTGGCATTGTTAAATAGGAGTTTTTTTTTGGATTTCCCCCCCGCCAAATATTAACACCGCAAACTCTGGTGAATAAAGATAAGTTAATTCAAGTGCATTATTCATGCAGCAGAAACTCATTCTACATATTATGTAGAAATATTACTAAAATATGGATTTGAGTAATTCATCATATCTAATATTTCCTAACTCTTAAAGCATCTGATGAAATCTCTAAAATGATTATGTGGAAGAATATGCCTCCAAGAGCCACTTTGTCATTTCAGTTGTTAAGTGTGACAACACAAGCATTTTCCATATATTCACAAAAGGAGCATTAATAATTCAGTCATCTGAGAAACATTTTACATAGCTATCCTCAAGAACAAAATTCTCATAACAAATCATTGGTTTTTTTGTGTTCTGTGAGAACACTTTCTTCAGAAAGTTGTCTTGGTATTTTATTGTTTATTAAATGTCTCTGTTCAGAAATTTTCCATTGTAAAGCATGTTCACTGAATAAAATACATAAAATGGATAATGTCATTTTGTATAACTTTGTTTTCTTTGTAGCAACAAATTGCATATGGCTTTCAACTATCTTATTGTATAGTACTAATTAATCTCCAACTGCCTATGATTTTACTCACCAATTATTTAACATGAAAACTATACTTGCTATATTTAGGTAATAAACAGTATTGCAAAAAAAAAGCCAAAACCTGCACCATAGAATCTGATCAAGTTTTAGAACCAATTTTAGATCTATACAGATTCCTGCATGCTGAATGGGTAATCACGGAAGTAAAAGTTAATCAGTTCTCTGCAACAAAACAGAAATGATTGGTGAAGCATGGATAATTCTGACCAAGAGTTTCTTAGTACTTCCCCATCTAAATTCCGCTTGGAGGCAGTGGCTTCAATGAAGATACAGTTCTTTTAAAGAAAATCTCACTAAATTATTCTCCTGGCGAGCAAATATCAGCAAAAATAGGAGCAATTTCTACCTAGCCCAAACTTCCTGAATAGACACAGCTCCATACTGTAATGTACAGTGCAAACTTTCAGTCCCATTACTCAATGGGAAACTGTCAGAACAGATCTTTTGTTTGGAAATAATATTCAGAAATTATTACTAGATAAGTAATTGGCTTCATCCTCTTATCAAACCACAATAATGATAAAAGTTACCACCAATGTGCTCACCCACTTAATCATTTGTATGTGCTCTTTTGTACTTCCAATGAACTAAGAACTCTCACTACCTGAAAATATTACATCATAAATGTATTCATGTATTTTGCTTTTAAAATGTTTCATTATCAGTAGTAATGATTGCATTTAAATTTACAACAGTGGCCTTAGTTTTTATTTAATGCTTTTTCTCAGAATGTGGATTGAGCTCAAGCACTGTTCCAGCACTTAACATGTAACCAATGCTAATAAACCTGGTCTCTGCTGAAGTAGGTTTTGAATGAGGTGTTAAAGCTGAACTTCTTCTGTTCCTGCACCAGCAATGAAGCAGCTCTTTTCAAAGGCATAAATGATATCACTTGATGATGACAATAGAATATTATCTCTCCTTATCCCTGTCAATCTGTCTGCAGGCGCTCCTCCAGTGTCTTTCCTCCATAATGGGGAGGACTATAGTGACATGGTTCCTTCCCTGTTTATTCAATCAGACCCCAGACATCTGCAATGGTTTCTCTTCCCATTCCCAGCTTGTCATCTCTATTTCCTTTCCTATCTTATCAGGAACATTATCCAAAAACAGTACTGACTTTCCACATACTTTGAGGACACTCAGCTCTATCATCGCACCTCTCAATTTCTCTGCTGTTGCTAAATTATCAGACTGCCCGTCCTTGCCCAGTATTTGATGAGCAAATATTTTCTTCTCTTTTAGTTGAGATCAAAGTCATTCTTTCTGGTCCTTCTATAATCCCCATTCCCACGCTTCATCCTTCTCTCTAGGAACTGTCCAAGATTAAACCTGATGGTTTTCAACCTTGGTATCATTTTTGAGTCAGCTTCTGATTCACTTCTCTTATTTAGAGAATTGCCTTCAGCTCAACTATCCTTTAAGGCATTTGTAATCTTCCATTGTCAATCCTGAAGGAGTGCACAATTTTAAATGCTCCAGCTTTGGTGGTTGCATCTTCAGCTGCTTAGGTCCCAAGCTCTGGAATTTGCTTCACAAAAAACTCTGCCTGTCAAGCTGTTGCCTCTAAGATGTTCCTTAAAACAGAAATATTTTTCCAAGTTTTTAAAACTTTGTGCTCCAATATTGAATACATGACTTGGTGTCTAACTATCATTAAACAACTGAGTATAAATATCAGGAACAGAAGTAGGCTACTTAGTCCCTAGAGCCTGCTGCTCCACTGAGGTAATTGCTGATCAGCTTATGTTCTGAATTCCACACTCCTATATACCCCTAATAACCTTTGATTCACTTGCATAAGAGTAACCTATTTACCTCTGCCTTAAATATTCAATGACTCCACTACAATTGCCTAATGAGGTATGGAGTTTCAAAGGCACACAACCCAAGGAGAAACAATTCCTCATCTCATTTCTAAAACTGTGATCCCTGGTTCTGGTCTCACCCAAAGAGGAAACCACTTTGTCTAGACCTTCCAGGATTGAATATGCCACAATTAAGTTACTCATCACTAAGTTCCAGCAGAAACAAACCCAATCGTGCCCATGCTACCTTCAAAAGGCAACCTGCCCATTCCAGGTGTCAATCTTGCAAACCTCCTTTGAAATGCCACCAATGCATTTCTATCACTCCAGTAATAAAGAGTCCAAAACCACACTCAGTATTTAAGATGTGGTCTCACCAATGACGTGTACATGAAGCATATTGTCCTCACTTTTGTATTCAATTCCTCTTACAATAAAGGATTGCATTCCATTCAGCTTCTTGATTATTTACCATACCTACATTCTAACATTTTGGGCAACACTTAGATGATCCTTTTGCATCTCAGAATTTTATATAGTTATTTTCCTTTTAAATAATTCTCTTATTCTTTTTGCCAAAATAAAGAACTTTATACTTTCCCACATTATGCTCCATCTATGATTGTTTGCCCACTCAGTTTCTCTGCAGAGGTTTACATCCTTGTTATGTCATCCACACAACATACATTCCTACCATTGTGCCAATACAAATTTAGTCACGTCTTCAATCCTCTTATCGAAGTCGTTGATATCAATCGTGCAATGGTGTGGCCCAACACAAACCCTCTTGCCACATCCTGCCGATATGAAAAAGATCCATTTATGCCGACACTGTTTTCTGCCAGTCAGCTAATCTCTCCCCGTGCTGGTATGTTATCCTCGAGACCAGAAGCTTTTACTCTGTAATCACCTTTTATGTGAAACCTTGTCAAATGCCTTCAGGAAGTCAAAGCAGAGTATATCATTGGGTTAAAAACCAAAAGATCTGCAGATGCTGTAAATCAGGAACAAAAACAAAGTTGCTGGAAAAGCTGATCAGAGATGATGTGAACTGCAGATGCTGGAGAATCCAAGATAACAAAGTGTGAAGCTGGATGAACACAGCAAGCTAAGCAGCATCTTAGGACCACAAAAGCAGACGTTTTGCGAATACCGAAATGTCAGCTTTTGTGCTCCTAAGATGCTGCTTGGCCTGCTGTGTTCATCCAGCTTCACACTTTGCTATGCTGAAAAAGCTGAGCAAGTCTGGCAGCATCTGCGAAGGGGAAAACACTATCATTTTGGGTCTGGTGACCCTTCCTCAGAACTTCCTCAGTTCTGAGGAAGGGTCACCAGACCCAAAATGATAGTTGTTTTCTCCTTCGCAGATGCTGCCAGACCCGCTCAACTTTTCCAGCAACTTTGTTTTTGGTGTTGTTGTAGTATATCATTGGGGTCCTCTTTATCCACAGCATGTTACTCCTTCAAATAAATCCAATCAATTGGTGAACACAATTTCCCTTTCACACAGAAAAAACAATGCTGACTATTCCCTGTTGACTTGATCCTTTTTCAAGTGCCCAATTATAACATGCATAATGATGGATTCTGACACCTCGCCATAGCAAATACCAAGCTTAAGTGGCCTATAGTTTTCTGTTTCCTCCCTACCTCTCTTTCAGTGGAGAAATATTTGCTCCTGTCATGTCAAAGGAAATCTTTCCAAAATATGACAAATTTTGAATTTTAAAAAAAATCAATGTATCTGCTACCTTATTAGTTACTTCTTAGAAGACCTTACGATGAAACCCCTCAGGACCTGGAGACTTGTCAGATTGCAGTGCTATCAGTTTCATCAGTACTGCTTCCACAGTGATTATAATTCCACAGAGTTCCTCTCTTCCTTCAACCATATGTAACCTGATTTACAGGAATTACTGGGATGTTTTCTGTATCCTCTTTTGTGAGTCACCTTGGGTTTACAGGAAAAATTCTAACACTGGACTAAATCTCGTGAACCAGATTAATGCTCTGGGGGCAGATTCAAACACCATCACAGCAACTAGAATTATTTAATTAAATCAAAATTAATTAAATCTAAAATTGAAAAGCAAGCTTCAGTCATTAGATTATCATTGTTATAAAAACCCATTTGTTTCATGAATATCCTACAGGGAAGAAATCCTGTCACCCTTACCTGGTCTGGAAATGTGATATGACTGATGTGGGATTCCAGATGAAAAGAAATGCGGTTAACTCTTATCTGCTAAAGCGACTGAGTGAGCCATGTAGTTCAAGGTCAATTCAGAATGGGTATCAAATGCAGGCCGAGAAAGAATTTCAAAACTTACTGTAAAAGTTACCTGATCAGATAGCTCTGCTGTGAGAATCCCCATCAAAAAAAACCACACAATCTTCTTGCCACTGGCTTGTTTTGCGTAGCCACGGGAAATGAACATTATATCTTCACGACTGCTACTCCAGTATATGTTTGATAAGTAACTCACCCACCAATTGGAAAATTAAGGGTTTATTATTTTGGTATGACAGCTAAGCTGCATCATGACAGGGCTGTCTAACTTTGTTATATTGCAGATTTCCCAAAATGCAGAATGCAATTGATGGCAACCACCTAGTGCTTCAAATCTTTGACAGTTAGCTTCCCAGTCTTAATAGAAACAGATATAATTCACTGAATATCCACATTTTGTGTGACCAGAAGCAGAGGTCCTGACATGTCAGTGCTGGATTTGCTGTAAAATTTCCACATTACATTTCTCCAAGGAAACCTTCCTTCACTAAGCACATCACAAGAGATCGCTAAAAGAACAGATGGCTTGTAGGTGACAGGGCATTACCCATTGCTGCCATGGATAATGATTTCACTAAGAGTAAAAAAAAACACAGCTAGAGATCAAGGCAAATGTCTCTATCAGAGTTGTCATTGAGACATAAGGGACCTTAAAGGGGAGATTTCACTTAAAGTCAAAACAGGCTCTGCATCATGCTTCAGTGTAGGCATTTCACAGAATTATAATTTCTTGTAGATGTGTCTTTACTAGCCAAAAATCTGACACTAAGAGGTGATTTCACCAGCTTCTTTGATGCAGAACAGCACGGCATAAATCATCAGGAGAACAGAACTGTGGAGTCTTCAGTAATGGCTGCAAAATGCATTAAAACTCCTTAAAACCAATGAAGTGTTTGCATCTGTTAAATTGTCTTCCTTTGCCACCAGTCTCAGTGTATCTTATCCCTTTGAAATAGCTCAAAAGGAGGTTGGTATCCCACCAAGTCACCCTTTAATCTACACAGGGCCTTGTCCTTGACACTGATTCAACTTCCTCAGAGCCAGCTCTCTGAAAGAAGAGGATGTCTGACACTCCAGTCTATATCTGTCAGCCAGGGCTCCCTGATTAGGGCTGTTAATCTGTTCCAATCAAGGAACTTTTATTGTATGAGGTCGACCAAGCTGGCCCCATTACAATCACTACAGCCCTGACTTAACATTAATTACAAATCCTTCAAGGCCAAGGTCTGTCCTACAAGAGCATGTCATATCAAATTTGTTTGATTATATGTGAATGTGCAAGCCAAAATGATATGAATGAATAACTGAATGCAAATTAAACCCCAGAATTCCTTTAGATTGGGCATTCTGATTTCTCAACTTGACATAGTATAAAATGCCACAGAAAGTTTGATAATAAAATGTGAGGCTGGATGAACACAGCAGGCCCAGCAGCATCTCAGGAGCACAAAGGCTGACGTTTCGGGCCTAGACCCTTCACCAGAGACGTCTTCAGCTGATGAAGGGTCTAGGCCCGAAACGTCAGCCTTTGTGCTCCTGAGAGCTCTCTGATGAAGGGCCTAGGCCCGAAACATCAGCCTTTGTGTTCCTGAGATGCTGCTGGGCCTGCTGTGTTCATCCAGCCTCACATTTTATTATCTTGGATTCTCCAGCATCTACAGTTCCCATTATTACAGAAAGACTGATATTCATTTTGATGCTCCTTGGGAGGTTGGCATAGTGACTGCAGAATGAAGAGGCTGCGGATATGTACTGGGCACAAGGTCTGCCCCCATGCTTCAGTATTGTAGTAAAGTTTTATATGTTTTTTTTCAAACATGAAATCAAAAGCATCCCTTCAGCCCTTAAGTCTCACATTCCCTGTTGAACAGGAAATTCCCAAGCTCCTTCTATGCCAACTCATATCACCTTAAATCATCTGTTGTGCCATCCTATATTCCTCTACTTACCTCAAACACCCATTATTCTGTTGTGGCACCTCTTCCCCGTAAACCACCACTGCAGCCCTTTATACTACCATGTTAACTTGCCAACTCAAACACATGTCACCCCATCTGTTACCCTGCACTTGCTATGCCAATTCACAAAGTATGTACAATAACAAGTCTGAGGATCCATGCAGACAGAAAATAGAGCTGTGTGTTTATTGATTATATCAGTATTAAAAAAAAATTAAAAAGCCATTCATAAATTGAAATTATTCAAACTAATCTCTAATGGATGCAACTGTTGAATTTAAGTAGTTAGTGTCTTGTGAAGACAGACATATCTATTCTAAAACCTTTGATCTATCCAGCAAATGTATGCTTGAGGGCACTACATTGTGAATAGGATAGGCTGGAAAATTTAGTCAAACAGCACAAATTCTACAATGGACTCTGTTTCCAGGCACACTAAAATATCGAGATAATAAAATGTGAGGCTGGATGAACACAGCAGGCCAAGCAGCATCTCAGGAGCACAAAAGCTGACGTTTCAGGCCTAGACCCTTCATCAGAGAGGGGGATGGGGAGAGGGAGCTGGAATAAATAGGGAGAGAGGGGGAGGCGGACCAAAGATGGAGAGTAAAGAAGATAGGTGGAGAGAGTATAGGTGGGGAGGTAGGGAGGGGATAGGTCAGTCCAGGGAAGACGGACAGGTCAAGGAGGTGGGATGAGGTTAATAGGTAGCTGGGGGTGCGGCTTGGGGTGGGAGGAAGGGATGGGTGAGAGGAAGAACCGGTTAGGGAGGCAGAGACAGGTTGGACTGGTTTTGGGATGCAGTGGGTGGGGGGGGAAGAGCTGGGCTGGTTGTGTGGTGCAGTGGGGGGAGGGGACGAACTAGGCTGGTTTAGGGATGCAGTAGGGGAAGGGGAGATTTTGAAACTGGTGAAGTCCACATTGATACCATATGGCTGCAGGGTTCCCAGGCGGAATATGAGTTGCCGTTCCTGCAACCTTCGGGTGGCATCATTGTGGCAGTGCAGGAGGCCCATGATGGACATGTCATCTAAAGAATGGGAGGGGAAGTTAAAATGGTTCGCGACTGGGAGGTGCAGTTGTTTGTTGCGAACTGAGCGGAGGTGTTTTGCAAAGCGGTCTCCAAGCCTCCGCTTGGTTTCCCCAATGTAGAGGAAGCCACACCGGGTACAATGGATGCAGTATACCACATTGGCAGATGTGCAGGTGAACCTCTGCTTAATGTGGAATGTCATCTTGGGGCCTGCGATAGGGGTGAGGGAGGAGGTGTGGGGACAAGTGTAGCATTTCCTGCCGTTGCAGGGGAAGGTGCCGGGTGTGGTGGGGTTGGAGGGCAGTGTGGAGCGAACAAGGGAGTCACGGAGAGAGTGGTCTCTCCGGAAAGCAGACAGGGGAGGGGATGGAAAAATGTCTTGGGAGCAATTTTTCTGGAAACTGCACACATATTTAGACTATTCTTTGACAGCTTTTGTCATTTTGACAATCTGAACATATCTTTTACAGATCTTTAACAGGCTCTGGAAGAGGGTCACTGGATCCAAAATATTAACTTTTCCCTTCATGGATGCTACCAAGCTTGCTGAGATTTTCAAGCAATTTCTAATTTTGCTTAACAGACGTTGACAGCTCCGGCATGTCGTTAATAGTTCGACAACCCCAATGAGTTTGTGCACTTTTTAGGTACAAATTTGTCCAATTTTAAAAATCCAAAAGAGTACCTAACCTTTTCTCGTGGGTACATTAACTTCAACAAAGGCCAGCTTACCTCCCCGAAGGTGTCACAAGATGTGATCCACAAGGCTTATACTTGCTCTTAATCAATCTAATGTGCACAAATTTTAGACAATTAATTCACTGAATCACACAAAAGAGAATGCAGCTGTTTATTCAAATGATCAGGTGTCTCTTTAAACAATGCCCGTGCAAATCCCAAGTCAACTCCAAATCCACCCCCACAAAAATGGAAAATACCATTTCTCGGGGCAAGACTTCTAACTTACTACGACCTCCTCTGCTCTTACAACATTATATGAGCGCTCTTACATGAAAAATATTTGAATGCAAATGTCTGTTCTTATTCATTATAATTAGATGGTGGTATATAAGTAACATCGCTAAATAAATAATCCAAATGCCCAGGATAATTCTTTGAGGGCTGAGGTTCAAATTCCTCCCCAGTCATTGGTGGAACTTAAAGATAATTAATAAAGTCTGGGATTGAAATCTCATTCCAGCGAGGGTGACCATGACTATCAATGATTGTTGTAAAAACACTCCTTAATGACCTTTAAGGAGAAAAATCTGCTGCCTTTACAGAATCTGGCCTACGTGTGACTCCAGAAAAATATGATTGACAATTAAGTACCCTTCTAAAAGGCCTAGCAAGCCACTGAGCTAAAGGGCAATTTGCGATGGGCAACAAATGTTGACCCTGCCAGTGATGGCTACGCCCTGTCAAAAATAAAATAAAGCCACCAGTTCTGTCCTTTCCTCAGACTGTGCCTCCCTCGATGATGAAACATGCTTTACTTTCTCACCAACAAGTCAAAATACAGCTTTGATTCCATTTCAGGGAGAAATATACTATAGAGGGAAAAGTAGCCATTTCAAAATTTGTTCTCAAGAGCACAATGGATTGACACGGCCCACATGTGATGTAGACCTGATTAAAATGACAGGAAGATTCCTTCTTCTGAGCATGAAATGCACCACCAACACCTCTGAAGAGTCTGCTGCCTCAAATGTCAATTGGAGACCCATTTCTGCAGTGAGTCAGAGAACATAGAACATTACAGCACAGTACAGGCCCTTCAGCCCTCGATGTTGTGCCGACCTGTCATACTGATCTGAAGCCCATCTAACCTACACCATTCCATGTACGTCCATATGCTTATCCACTCCATGTATCCATGTGTGTATCCATACCATGTATACATCTGGTAATGTCACATGAGAGGCAAATTGCAGTGTTAATGAGCACAATAGTTGAAAGATAGGTATGTGCATTGCTCTAGACTATATCTTGCAATTAAATCCATTCTGCTGATGATAATTTAGACATATTTCCTGCTAATCTGCATAGAATACACAGAAGCATAACAATGGCAATAAATCAACGTAAACATTTGGAATCCAAAGAAGAAGCTGAAGTCAAACTGTGGATTTGTTTCTGAAGATTTCCGATGAAAATTACAAGCCATCCTCGTTGTTATTTATGCTCATTAGATATGGCATATTTACTAACCTACAATTGAGGATGCCTTTGAATTTTTGATGTTGCATACTGCTGCCACTAAAAGTATATTCAAAATTGTAGGGATGGTCCCAATAACTTCTTACAAAATATTCAAATCAATCGCAATAAAATTCAAGAAAAATCATTTGGTTTTTACCCTGCACCTGAACTTGTGACTCTCAATTTGAGAGAGCCATTGCACAATTTAATCCAGGAGATTGGTGTACAACATTCTCAAGCGTGGAACCAGAGCCACTGAAATGGGTACAAATGCACTTCAACTGAAGGATTCATTGTTAATCTTAACAGATTGAGGAGATCCGACCACATTATGACAATTTGTGTAACTCACAAAAACACACAATCTTAGCACTGTGCACTTGTTTGCACATAAATCCGGGTGCCAATACACAGAAAATGCTAAACTGAAATGTTTAAACAGGAAATCATTTGATAAGGTCTGTTTTTTAACCTTTACTTTATTCAACCCTTATTTTGATTGCCATGACTCTTTATTGTGCAATTATTTTAGTTTGATATCCAATTCTGATGTTCTTTATATGTTTATGATTTTTTTAAATTGTTCAAATTTATAAAATGATAATGAAAGAAAAAGAATTATTTCAGGTCATCAGAAGGCAAAATTGATATTGCTTAAAAATAATACATTGCAACATTCAGAATAATTGGAAGCAGTTAATTTGGTTTCATGATTAGGATTATAAAACATCCTCTGATTATATTCGGAGAAGTGATGACGCCTTAGCTATGAGTTTTGACTTGTACCTTTTCAGTAGATATTTTCCCACTCCTCCTCAAAAATATTGTCAAGTTAGCTATTTTCTTTCTGTGTGTCAGTATACATTGAAATTAACTTATGTCCAAAAAATCACCGTTATAAACATATGCTCTTTATGTAATTGCCACTGTAACACAAATTTGTAAACACTTCTGGAGTATTTCCCCTGCCCAATTAACAATTTTTCAAGTTGTCACAGCTTCCCACTCCTCTGGTTCTCTTTTCATCTGAAAATTCCTCAAGAGCATCATTTTTTTTCTTTTAAATTAAAACTACCTGTTCATGGTAGCTATTTTTCAGGTATCGGCAACCACTGTATCGGAAAGCATGCATGGAATATTGTATTTGAAATTGGTCCATTTTGCTCTAAAACTAGGGACCTTTACCCACGAGCCTTGCCAATGAGTACTGGTCAGTTAGTTGATCAAATGGACAATAGCTGAACCTCATATCTAATATCCACATGCATGAAATTAAAACAGAAAATGCTGGAAATGTTCCATAGGTCAGGCAACATACATGGAAAGAGAAACCAATACAATGGTCTTTCATCAGACCTGGCTCAGTGTTTTCATTAATTTTGCCTGAATCATGGAACATTTCTTCATTCTATGGAACATGAATACTTGAAGCATTTTCTGTTAATTTTTCCGAGTTCCACCATCCACAGTATTCTCCTTTCTGATCCACGTGCAAATATATTTTAATAAGCCATTGTGCACAAGGGACAACAGCCATCTACCCAAGTTCTGAAATTCAAGTCTTTTCATTAGATATCAGACTAGTATTTTCTGATCTATGCCTGTCTGCAATGTACAAAGTTGTTTTTAACATGAAATAATTAGAGAGACATTTGACAATTTCCTTTAAAAAAGACTTTGTTTCAAACCATTTGACCAGTTTTGAGGACAGGATTTTAAAATCTTTGAAATGCATGAAATATACAGCAGTCTGTTCTAAAACAAAATAAAATTTCTCAGTAAGCAAAATAGCTGACTGTATACAATGTTCACAGAATGTGTTCCAAAGACCTGTAAAGTTTCTAGTTTACCTACAATCCTGTTCAGCTAAGGTTGGATTTTACCAGTAGAATGTTAAATCATTATGCGATTTTATGCTCAACTAATTTCAAGTTTCTGAGAGCTACCAAAGAATTCATCGGACAGAATCCTGTAGGACCCTGAATGATGTTGGTTATGACAAAAAAATTTGGAAGAATCCCACAAAAGGTCTGATGAGGGCTGTCAAATGTCAGGAACAACTCGTTCCATTTTCAAATAAATTTTCAGAAGTTGAGGTAACGGTAAAATGCCTATGGTTGGAGATTATTGCTTGTTGTTAATGTCATCGACAGCAAATCTCACCTGCTTAATTTGCAGTTTTCTGAACTATCACCCATCATGAGGAAACTTGACATTGACAATTCCCAGCACGAAAGTCAGAACAGGTACGCGGCGACTTCAGATCAAACCACCATTTTGGGCACTTGGCAACAACAACTCAGTGCACGCTACAGAGCATCTGGGATATTCAAACCCCTGTCCATGGACCCTGGCATCCAAAACTGGCCATCCTCTCAGAACCTCATGACATCCTTTTTATCCACTGACAGGATGCTACTGCACATCAATGTTGCACTTTGAGCCACAATGCTGTTGCAAGGACGGTGTGACTGCAGGGATAGGCTTCCAGCTCATAAACTGCATCAGGCTATTGCTCAGGGCTGGCCGCTTGATCTTTTAGCACTCCTTCAAATTGAGACTAGCTGAATGTTCACAATGTCCTTGCCTTACCTTTTTGCACTTTTATCCTCTCTTGCCCCAGCGAGAGCCACGAGGTTCTCAGTAGTTCTGCCTTGCTCTGTGTCGAGAAAAGATACAACGTTAGGGAGATTGTTATGGCTGTTAGCAGTCCTCAGTTACATCAAAAGAGGCTGCTTCAGTGAGAAGGTCCCAACACAGTGAGTCAAAGGCAAAGCCTCCGATACCAATCCAAGGGCTTGCAATGGTCAGTCAGATCCTCTCCTTGTTTGAGTTGAGGAGTCTGTTGTTGGCCTTTCTGCCCAGTTATGGGCTGTTTTCTTCTAGAATGAGAGAAAGGAAGGGATGGAGTGAGGCGGAAGTGGATGGCCAATCTGTTAGCGTTGTGCTGGTGCTAGTGCAGGTTAGATTCTGGAACTAAGGGGCATAGTCTGAGAATTAGGGCCAAACCATTCAGGGGGCATTTTATGAAGCTCTTCTACAAACAAAGTGTGGTAAAAGTTTGAAACTCTCTTCCACAAATGGCATTGGATACAGTATCATTGGTTAATGTTAAATCTGGGATAGATAACTTTTTGTTGAGAAAACATATTAAGGGTTTGGCCTAAGGCAGGCATATAGATTTACAGCACAGATCAGCCATGATCTCATTGAGTTGTAGGATAGGCTTGAGGGGTTGAATGGTCAATTTCTGTTCCTATGCTCCTGTAGTGCAGTTAGGGGAAAAATGAGTAGGTGGTGCCGAGGGCACAAAGGATCAGTGATATTGGATTTTAGGGTTGGTGAGAGGAACTGAAAGATGATGCTACAGGCAACAGTGAGAGTGGTAGCGCATGAACGTTGGTGGGAGTAGGTACTGTAGCATACATAGAATAATTTTAATGTAGCAAACAGAAGATGACTGCACTTAATCTGGCAGAATGGAGAAATTCCATGATGCTCTTCCTACAATCTTGGGCATTCTGCACCAACCTGGGTGACAACTTTGGCTAAGACTGGTGAGTGTGGTGTTGTGGCTTCTAAGGCCAGTCCTAAGGGAAATAGTTGGACCTCCCATCTACCAGAACTTCCAGGCCCCTATACACAAAACGAGGTGCCCGGTTCCCCTAGTCTGTCATGTTCAGGGCAAATACTTCTAGAGCAGCACAGTTCTAGATTGGTACCTACTTGTCTGGGTGCACAATGGCCTTTTAAAGATGGCACAAGCACCAGTATTGCGAATTTATTTTGGCAAGATCTTCTGAGTCCAGTGAGTGGTAAAATCAGGCTGGCATTGGATGAAAATGTTGTTGTAGAGGCAGGGTAGGTAGTTAATGAGGCAAATTTGGAATGAAGCAGCAAGAAATATTGAGTGAAAATGATTAGCTTTTTTGTTTAAAATGTTTGTATGAACTCAATTTTTCCCATCAAGTAAATTATATTTGGGACTGAATTTTAACAAAAATTAGCTGTATTAATGTTGGAGTATTGGACTCGTTGAGATCTCTTTGATTACCTCCTGCGATTCTCCATAGCTCACCTCAGTAAATATACAGTGTGCCTCCATGGTACCAGCCTCATACTTTCTTGTGCTCAGCAGCAATGAAACGTTCACTCGTGCCAGGATCTTCCAATATCAATGCCATGGAAGTCATATTTAAAACCGCAGCTGCACACGATGTCAAATACTGCCATGACTGATCTGAAGTAGCCACCCAGTTCAGTGCAGTGTACATGATGCAGAGGAATGCCCGGCAATGTCATAAGAAGGTTGATGACCTTCTGCACCCCGCAAGATTAAAGGTCATTATTTTCTCTACAGCACCTCCTATTCACTCTCATTTTGCCATTATATTCACCTCCCACAAAGCTCATGATCAACTTCTCCCAATATTGCATGTAGAATCTTCCTCAATGGCTCTCATCCAGTGTACTCCCCTAAACCATGGACCTCATCTCACTGCCTTTCTTGACTGATGAAGAACCACTCTGCCAACGGATCGTAGTCCCTTTTAACTATTCATTACTGTTAAATGAGCTCTGAAAACAACCTAAGAGCCTTAAGATGTGCCCTGTTTTTATGCACAAGACAGATGTCTTTCCCAGTGTGCAAAGCAGCCTTGCAGCAGCATTGCCATGTAAGTTGGCAGTAAGCTCCCAAGTGCACTGTTTAAGCACTAAATTGTATTAAAAGTGAGTACCCAATGTGCCCTGATGATGTAATGAGGAAGATGCTTTGCTGATGCCAAATTCCATAGATAGCGGGTGCAGACGGTCACTGCCATGGACCATGCCCTGAGGTGCTGGCCGTCACTGACCAAGATCAATCTGGGGAGAAAATGCCATGGGGTTGCAGTTGAAAGGTACCAATCTGACTTTCATATTGGGAATAACACATTATATTTTCTCTCCACTGCCTGGGAAAATCACAAATGATATATAAATGAAGCAAGATTAAGTACAAACGAGAGGCCAGTGCTTTCAACTTGGCACTTTGCCATTCATTAGCTAAATACCCGTCTCACCATGAAAATCTTTGAATATAAATTCAAATTTTTGTTTCTTGACTTCAAGAATCTTAGTTTTCTTATAGTGCCACATTTTACCAACTGACACATTATTGCCCCACATCATTCAGAGGTTGGGAAATTTCTGCCCTAGTTTGCTTGTTCACTATCTATAACTCGATGGGTTCATCCCTAAAACTTCAACTAATTAGTAGTTAGTTGTTCAGGTTGGTCTGTTGATGGATTTAGAAAATGAATAGCTTTTTAAGTCTTGAAGGAAAAATGTACATTCTATTTTAGTCACAGGTTGAATTGATAAAATCCCTACATCCATAAAACCTTTCTTTTATCTATGCTAATGAGGCTATGCAAAGAAAACTTCTCAAATTGAATTGTTTAAAGTGAGGAGCAGGTAATTATCAAGCTATCCAGTGAACCATCAGACAGTTTTCAAAAAATAAACATAAACGTTGTTCACTTTTCATCAATGACTTCATAATACTTCAGTTTACTATCAGCTTTTATTTCTTTGAATTATTTTCTATTGAATACCTGTCCAAAATTAGTTTTTAGTTTTGTTAACTTGATATTTTAGGTCTCTTCTTTTTTTTTCAAAGGAGGTCACCCTACCTTGGTATGGATTGAGGATTGGCTGTCTGACAGAAGGCAGAGAGTTGGGATAAAAGACTCTTTTTCGGAATGGCAACCGGTGACAAGTGATGTCCCGCAGGGTTCAATGTTGGGGCCGCAGCTGTTCACTTTATATATTAATGATCTGGATGAAGAGACTGGGGGCATTCTGGCGAAGATTGCCGATGATACGAAGTTAGGTGGACAGGCAGGTAGTACTGAGATGGTGGGGAGGCTGCAGAAAAATTTAGACAGTTTAGGAGAGTGGTGCAGGAAATGGCTGATGAAATTCAACGTGAGAAAATGCGAGGTCTTGCACTTTGGAAAAAAGAATACAGGAATGGACTATTTTCTAAATGGTGAGAACATTCATAACGCCGAAGTACGAAGGGATCTGGGAGTGTTGGTCCAGGATTCTCCAAAGGTTAACTTGCGGGTTGAGTCCGTGATTAAGAAAGCGAATGTAATGTTGTCATTTATCTCAAGAGGGTTGGAATATAAAAGCAGCGATGTGCTTCTGAGACTTTATGAAGCCCTAGTTAGGCCCCATTTAGAATACTGTGTCCAATTTTGGGCCCCACACCTCAGGAAGGATATACTGGCACTGGAGCGTAACCAGCGGAGATTCAGACGGATGATCCCTGGAATAGTAGGCCTAACATACGATGAACGGCTGAGGATCCTGAAATTGTATTCATTAGAGTTTAGAAGGTTGAGGGGAGATCTAATAGAAACTTACAAAATAATGCATGGCTTAGAAAGGGGGGACGCTGGGAAGTTGTTTCCATTAGGCAGGGAGACTAGGACCCATGGGCACAGCCTTAGAATTAGAGGGTGTCAATTTAGAATGGAAATGAGGAGACATTTCTTCAGCCAGACAGTGGTGGGTTTGTGGAAATCATTGCCACTGAGCGCAATGGAGGCTGGGACTTTAAATGTCTTCAAGGCAGAGATTGATAAATTCTTTATCTCACAAAGAATTAAGTGCTGCGGGGAGAGTGCGGGTAAGTGAAGTTGAAATGCCCATCAGCCATGATTAAATGGTGGAGTGGACTCAATGGGCCAAATGGCCTTCTTCTACTCCTATGTCTTGTGGTCTTATGTTCTTATGGTCTATGGCCTGTCACAGGTAGCCTCTCTTCTGCACTCTGCCGGGGATAATCATTCTCCAGCCACTCAACATCACATGGATAGCACTATTACTCTCTAATTGACCTAGTCTAGCATTTCTTTTTGATAATTTGTTCTCACACTTCTTGCCACCAATATGTAAATAATTGTGGTGCAATAGCATAAACTGTTTCAGAAACAGATTCAGTTAGTTCCAAATTAAAGGGTCTCAAGGATAGCTAATCCGTATTTCTACTTAGATACCCATGTAATTGCCAAAGAGGCAGGCTTCAAGAGGAGAAAGATATCTACGAAATCTTTCAAAACTCAAAGACGCAGCTGATATTCCAGGGTCTGCGAGAGACAGTTTTGAAGGACAAAATTTGTGAGAAGTTAAAACAAAGCTGAAATATTTGGTGATAATGGATTTTCTTCAGTTGTTTTAAAAATTCTGTCTTTAAAAAGTATAATTTGATTACAAAAATAATGGTTATTTCACAATGTTTTTCATATGTTTGTTTCTGAAAAGGTCTTAAAAATGAATAACTGGAAATTTGATTCTTTTTAGAAAATGGACTTTGTTTTACATCAGTCTCAAAAAATCTTAACAAGGTTTATTGTAATATTCTTTCCCTTAATAGAAAAGTATGTTCTTTTTCTGAATAAGAAAAAAAGTCTTCAGAAAAAACGGAGTTTACAAGCGCAAAAAAAGTCTGGATTTTCATCCACAGGGAAAGTAAGGGGAGTTGGGAATATTTCTAGCTTCTACCTCAGAAAATATGGCCTCAGAAAATTAGATTTTAGTTGTAGGAAAGGAAACATGAAGACCGCAGTCAGTTACCCGAAGAAAATGTTCGAAGGCAGACTCATTTTCTTACTCTCCACATGCCTAATCCATGCCAATTCCTTTCACCTATCTCTTTGGCCCCTCATGCCCCCAAGTCTAGCTTGTGTCCAGTCAATGCTCGATGGCCTTTTATGCACCCTTTCATTTCCAGGCTTTGCCCCCACCCAGGCACTGATGGCTTCTCATGTCCCGTGTCAAGCTATGTCATTTCCATGCACATTTGCCAACCATACGCCGCAAAGAAGCAATGATTGTCATAGTGGCTTTCAGATATCTTAAATATTTTTTTTAAATAGTTATTCGTTGATATCCTTCCATTGTGGTAAAGAAATCCATTTTTTATAAAAGCCCGATAACATTGTCAATGGCCAGATCCTTTTAAGAATCCACAGCTGAAACTACAAACACTTGAAATTTCTTAATGTGTTGTAAATAAACATTATGAAATCAACATCAGAAATTACAGAGACAAAGTTGTCAATCAAGCAAAGATTGAAGGTGTGTTACCAGGGTAATGGATTTTTAGGCTTTCAGACAAGTACATAAAATGAGCAAAAATTCTAAACAATAATCTTTCCTGAAATTGTCCGTCGGAATTGTTTTTGTATTGAAAGTTATCTTCCTCAACTCTATCTTTATACCTGGCTCTTAAATTATTGAATCATTGGCACCTCTTGCCGATGATCACATTTCAAATGTTTTGACTGTCTTTCCTTACCATTGATGATCCATGTACAATGCCCTATGGTATGCTACGGAGCAATCATCTTGAATTTTTTTTCAACTACTTTGTTTCATGTTTATTGTTGTTCTTCCTGACAGTGACAATTTTATGTATGCTTATATATGCTTATCTAAAGCTCACAACAAAATCAAACATTTTGCATGTCATTGTAACATTCTCTGATTTGCCACCATTGTTCACTTGCATAGCTTCCATAATTTGCTCAATAACAGGTGCTGAATTTCTGTTTCAATGTTGCCAATCAAATATTTGTCATAAACATGATGCAGATTATTGACATGTCCTCCTGCAAAGCTGGTTCCAACTGTTGTTAATCTACATTAATATCATATTGTTCGCTCCTGTTTGCCCATTTGAAGGATTACCCTAGCAAGGTCCTGAGTGGCAAAGGGAAATAAAAGGAAGTGAATGTTACTCTACAAGAGCTTTCTTCTGGGTGTAAGTCTCTGACTAGTTGCATCTGAGAACCAACACAGCCATTGAGGTTGAGCAGCCCACACCACCCTGGCTTAAAGAGCATGTAATGTGTTATTTGATACCAGAGGAGACGAAACTCTTGGAAAGTAGAATAGTGAGGAACTTACTTTCTGCTTTTGAAGAGACAATCTCTCTATTTGTAAATTGATTAACAACTGGTACAGAGAATTTTGTGACAGAGCGTTGACTCTAGTTTGAAATGTCATTGTTTCCTTTTGAACAAACGCTAGTGAACTCAAGCAACTCTCAGGCTAGTAGGAAGGGAAAGCACAGTAATTTCAGGCCTGTTCAACTAGCAAAGTAAAAGTGACAAATTGCTTCAAATTTGAGTCATTGATTTCTTTTCTCTTAAAACTGGAACAGCAATGCAGAGGTAGAGGAGAGTGAGTGCAAGAGCTGAAACAATTTACCAATAATGACTCTTCTTGTGGAGCTCCTTCAGAAGAAGCTGTTGCTTTCGCCCAAACTAAATGGAACAGGATGAAAAACTGTGGCTGTCTTCTGGGATTTGGCTATTATCTATTAAAGTGTGGATGAGATAGCAACTTTGCCAGAGACAGAACAGTGTTTTATAAAACTCGACAAGTTTCTATTTTCCCTGGAGTGACATTGATCTCAACAGCTCTCCAGGACTCCCAGTGTCTCAGTCTTTCAATAGCATTCCAGTTTATCCCAAACTAACGAGGGAAAAGGACAGCACATGAACACATCCTGCTTTCTTGATTTTTGTTTCTAGGGACACAAATTTTTTGTAAAAATAAGCACAATCTAATAACAAAACGCCTAGGTCAATAGAATACATAAACATTCAGGATATAGTTTTTTGAAGTGTTTTAAATTTGGCAACTTGTGTTAGGCAACACTTAAGACCGTAAATAGGGGCAAAAGTAGGTTATTCAACCCATCAAATCCATTTCACCATGTAATGAGATCACGGTTAATCCGATAACCCTCAATCACTTTTCTGTCTTTTCCCAATAACCCCTGATTACTTTAGTGATTTTTTAAAAAGTCATCTCGGCCTTGCCTATGCTAATGATACATTTTCCATAGCATTTCATATAAAAGAATTCCACAGATTCACTATGGTCTGAAGGAAAAAAATTTCTGCTCACCTCTGTTTTAAATGAGTATCCTATATGATTGTCATATTTTGTCCTCCAGTCTTAGACTGTCTCAGAAAAGGAAACAACTGCTCAGCATTTACTCTCTAAAACCCGTCTCAAACCTTCTGTCTTTCAATAGGACCATGTCTCATTCTTCTAAACTCATTCATGAGTAGATGATTACCTATTAAACACACCTCATAAGAAAATCCTATCAGAGATAATGGGAACTGCAGATGCTGGAGAATTCCAAGATAATAAAATGTGAGGCTGGATGAACACAGCAGGCCAAGCAGCATCTCAGGAGCACAAAAGCTGACGTTTCGGGCCTAGACTCTGAAGAAGGGTCTAGGCCCGAAACGTCAGCTTTTGTGCTCCTGAGATGCTGCTTGGCCTGCTGTGTTCATCCAGCCTCACATTTTATTATCATAAGAAAATCCTCCTTGCCTGGGATTAGCCAAGTCAATCTTCTCTCAACTCCTTCTAATGCCAAGATACCTTTCCTTCGATGAGTGGACCTGAACTATTCACAAATGTATGCAATTATGAAGGTTTTGATGGGATAGATAAGAAGAAACCTGTGCACTTCATCAAGGTATCAATAGCCAGGGTCTGAAGGGGGATGGGTCAGAGGTTGTCAATGGCCCATTAGGGAAGCTAAGAATGGTTTTACTACAATTAATGGGGGGCAATGGTCTCATAGTATTATCGCTGGGTTTATTAATCCAGAGACATGGGTAAGGTTCTGGGGACCCATTTTGAATCCTGCTATGGCAGATGGTGGAATATTTATTCAATAAAAATTTGGCATGAAGAGTCGACTGATTACTATGAATCAATTGTTGATTGTTGGAAAAACAAATCTGGTTCGTGAATGTTCTCTAAGGAAGGAAACTGCAGTCCTTGTCTAGTCTGTGATTCCAGATCCACAGCAATGTGGTTGACTCTTAACTGCTTTTCTGGAAATTAGAAATTGGGAAACTTGGTCGGCATGGACGATTTGGCCCAAGTGGTCCGGGTCTGTTTTGTATGGCTCTATAAATACATACCTAGGCAGCGATGCCTTCATCCTGTGAATGAATTAAAAACAAGACTCCTGAAAGGAAGCTGAGTCCTGTGCATTGCATGGTGCATTGCAATGTTTTATGTACAGCAGGCAATGTATTCTGCCCCCAGGCACCTGAACAGTTAGTCATCAGGAGCCATACTCTGGGGCCATACAAATGGATCTCACGATTATGGGCCTGCTGTATACACAGATTATTTTATATGCTGTTTTATTTTGGCCTGTTCCATGAAATTATGGTTTCTTTTTTCACTTCCACTATACTAGTACTGTGGCCACTTAGAAACATCAAATTGCATGGAGAAATCTGGTGTTTATGCTAATTACACGTGACTGGTTTAGCCTCAAGCAGGTACAATGAGCATTAACAAGACTAAAGCCACAATTAAACTCCAAAATAGAAGTTTCTACTCAATGTCCATGTTCATTCCTGATTTTTCAACTTAGTAGCTTGGTTTTCATTGACTGAATAAAGCTCAACCTCACAATCACAATGGATGGTAGTTTTCATATATTGATTTTAAACAATCCCCATTGTTTGTTTTCTGTGAGCACCAGACAAGGTTGTTTCTCAAGAAAGGAAAGTCAAAGTTTCCAAAATAGATTTTAGGCCATAAGTCCAAATTCCAGGCAGCGCACTCCTATAGTGCAACAGTGACCACACTGAAAATACTTCATTGGTTGGAAAACCCTTTGGAAGAAGTGAAAAGTATTATTTTTGTGATTTTCTTTTTTCCATCCTTAAAGCATATAGACATATAAGTATTGATAACCAGTTCAATGTCTGTCCCTCAAAGGAAGTCATGTTACCCTGTTGATATCCAATTTTTTTCCTGTAGATTTTATCATCATTATATATTGAACCAGGAATGCATTGCCTGAAAAGGTGTTGGAAGTGGATTAAATAGCAATTTTTAAAAGGAAATTAGATATATTCTTGAAAGAGAAAAACTTCAGAGTTATGAAAAAAGACTAGAAGAGTGAGACCAATTTAACATTAATGGGCTGAATGGTCTCCTTAGGTTTTGCATGATTCTATTGTATTTTTTCTGCTCTCTTCTGACACAGTGATAGACAGCTAAGTGATACGGGCCTGAAGAGTATCCTATAGCTACACTGTCATATATAGGTTTTCAGCTGTCTTCAGATTAAATATTTTAGTTTTTGTAGGCATGACTATACAAGTTAGTTTGAATTAAATTAACTCACTTGTAAACTCATTGTCAAGACATCTCCATAATGCTGCCTTGAGGACCAATACAAAAACATTTATCATTTCATAGAAAGTGTACAAATCATTTCTCTTTGAAAGGAAGCCAATAAAAAATAGTATAATTCAGAGGTTGTCAATTGTTGAATGATCATGTCCTGAAAAGCCTCTGTTCTTGTTTTTGAGAAATATTTTTGCATGCTTGTTGTGTTCCAAGAAACCCAGAAGATGTAATTTATTTCAAGAAATTAGTCGATTTGCAACACTTCAGATGCTTGGACTGTCCCTGAGGAACAACTAAGGACAGAAATTTTCATTTGAAGTAATAGCAAATTGCATAATGTTCCAGGCCAGACCAAAGCCCCTCAAAATAGATTAAGAAGACAGCCTAGACCTCAACCGTTTTCTGATTTTTAAGGCACGTGTAAGGCATTGTGTTCCAGATACAATTTGATTGGGCAAACTACCTGGCTTGAAACAAAATGCACTATTCATACACTATAGCTAAAATCCAAACAAATGAAAGAAGAAGTGGAAAACCTTAACTCTATTGGAAAACTTAACAGTGTAATAGAATATTTAACTACTAAACAGCAACTGTTGCAAGACAGCAATGTCCCATAAATACACCTTTGGCAGAGAGAACGCAAACATTTTGCAGTTCCTGGGAGAGATGTATAACAGCTTTCAAACCTCAACATCCTAGTTATGTGGGAGCTTCGCTCACCCCATTTGTGCTGCTTTTGTTATTCCAACTTTGAAATAAACCTCAAAGTCTCACAAGGCCTGGTTACCTTATTGATTTGGAACAGATACTTCTGTCTCAACCTCTCTTCACAAAAAAAAATCAGGAAGAAATACACCTCCTCAAGCCATAGCATCAGCGCAATAGGCTGATATGATTAGACTGTTATCAATGGAAATATTGCAAAATCTAATTGATTACTTGCACAATGCTGTGATGCTGTGAAATTCAATAAACTCCAAAACCAATCTTGGATCTTGATCTGCGTGAAGTTGTGCCCGCTGTTTTCTAGCAGGCAGGTTAAAAACTTCATGCTCCCTGTTAATGTCCATGTTTGTACTGTGTAGACAATTCTAAATGAGCTGTTAATAATTGAAGTGATTCAAAACTAACATTCATAGTTTCATCTCATCCTCACAAACATCGCACTGCTGCAAGCTGCACACTCACGTCTCAACTTGCATGTAATGTCAGCTTTTCAGCCAAGGTAGTCAGACGACCAAACCTTAAGCATTTCTTTTCGAGAACAAGGTTGACTTTAACCAAGGCAGAATCATCTAACCAGCTGACGGTCAAGAGAACCTAGATATCCTCACTCACGTGCAGAAGACAATCCTGGCTATCATTGGAGGAGCCAGCAATGAAGCTGGGACAGTTTTTGTACTGAAAGCATCAAACGTGGTGATCCACTCATAACTAATCTTCTTTCTCACATCCCATGGGTCGATTAGCCAAATGCTTGCCGTTGGGAAGATAGAATCAATCATGTAAGGGAATAGCTGTGTATTTAAAAAAAAAGACTGAAGGCAATGGGACATGTTTAATGGGGACAAAGAAATGGCTGAACAACTGAATACATACTTTGGTTCCATCTTCACAAAAGAGGACAGAAATCAGATACTAGAAGTATTGGAGACTGTAAGATAGGTGAGAGGGAAGAACTGACTGAGATCAATATGAGTAGAGAAATGGTGCGGGGAAAATTGATGGGATTGAAGGTGGATAAATCCCCAGGGCCTGATAATCTACATTCCAGAGTACTTAAGCAAGTGTCTGTAGAAATAGTGGATGCATTGGTGGTCATCTTGCAGGATTCGATAGAGTCTGGAGCAGTCCCTGCAGATTGGAGGGTAGGTAATGTCACTTCAACATTTTAAAAAGGTGGGTTAAGAGAAAACAAGAAATTATAGACCGGTAAACCTAATATCAGCAACAGGGAAAATTCCCAAAACCGTTATCAAGGACTTTATAGGGGAGCATTTAGAAAGCATTGGCAGCATCAGACAGAGTCGGCATGGATTTATGAAGGGGAAATCATGCTTGACAAATCTGTTTGAATTCTATGAAGTTGTAAATAGTTGAGTTGACAAGGGGGAGAGAGTTGATGTGATATATTTGAACGTTCAGCAAGTGTTTGATAAAGTCTTACATAAGAGATTATTGTGCAAGATTAAAATGCATGGGATTGCGAGTAGTGCACTGAGATGGATAGAAAACTGGTTGGCAGAGTGAAAACAAAGAGTAGGAATTAATGGGTGCTTTTCAAATTGGCAGGCAGTAACTAGTGGGGTGCCGCAGGGATCGGTGTTGAGACCCCAGCTATTCACAATATATATTAATGGTTTGGATGAGGAGACAATAACGTAACATCTCAAAGTTTGCAGATGATGCCACATTGAGTAGGAGTGATCCTTCAGCATGATGTGGACAGGTTGGGTGAGTGGGCAGATCAATGGTGGATGCAGTATAGTTTGGATAAATGTAAAATTATTCATTTTAGAACAAAAACAAGAAGGCAGATTACTACCTGAATGGCTGTAAACTGGAGAGGGGGGTATGCAGTAGGACCTGGCTGTCCTTGTGCACCAGTCGCTGAAGGTAAACATGGAGGTGCAGCAGGCGGTAAAGAAGGCAAATGGTATGTTGGCCTTCATTGTGAGACGTTTCGAGTACAGGAGCAGGGATGTGTTGTTGCAGTTACATAGGGCCTTGGTGAGACCACACCTCGAATATTGTGTGCAATTTTGGTCTCCTTTTCTGAGGAAAGATGCTCTTGCTCTCGAGGGAGTGCAACAAATATTCACCAGGCTGATTCTGGGAATGACGGGTCTGACATATGAGGAGAGATTGACTAGCTTCAGATCATTTTCGCTGGATTTCAGATGAATGGCGGGGTACCTCACTGAGGTCTTTAAAATCCTAACAGTACTGGACAGGGTAGATGCAGGAAGGATGTTCCCGATGGTGAGTGTGTCCAGAATCGGGGTCACAGCCTGAGGATTCGGGATAGACCATTTAGGGTAGAGATGCAGAGACATTTCTTCACCCAAAGACTGGTGACCCTGTGGAATTCATTACCACAGGAAATAGTTGATGCCAAAACATTGAATGTATTCAAGGAGTGGCTAGAGATAGCACTTGGGGCAAATGGGATCAAAGATTATGGGGAGAAAGCAGAATTCGGCTATTGAGTTGGGTGATCAGCCATTGTTGCGATGAATGGTGGAGCATACCCAAAGGCCCGAATAGCCTCCTTCTGCTCCTATCTTGTCTGTTTCTACGTTACTATGTTTCTAAGAATCAGTATAGTTTCTGAAAGGAAAGTCATGCTTAGACAATGTATAAGAGGTCTTTGAAGTAGTGACTCATGTTGTGGCTAAAGAGGTGTGCGGTATTTGGATTTCTAAACAGCATTTTATTGAGGTTCCAAATCAAAGACTAATGTGGGAAAAAAAAACTATAGTGTGGAGGACAAATTATTGGCATGGATAGAAGATTGGCAGAAACTAGTGGTCCTTGTCTGTTGACAGGCTGTGATGATTACAGTCCCACAGGGGCCTGTGTCAGAGCCTCAACTTTTTACAGTTGACACAGTGAGGAGAATGATGGAAAGCTGGTGAAAAGATGACTGCAGGGAAGCTAGGAAAGCATATCATGAAGAAGGCTCAAGGAAGGTGTAGATAAATACAGTTTGGTATTCCAGCACTTGAGTATAATGTTAGGAAACAGTCACAGCATGTAATCAAGTAGGCTAATGGGGTGCTATTCTTTATTACAAGATGAATTGACCATAAAAATGAGGATGTTGTGCCTCGGGTTTAAAGGGCATTTTTGAGACCAAAAAGGAAATACTTTCTGTGCAGTTTTGATCTCTTCACTGAAGGGAGGGATTGAAATGTATTAGATGCAATTTTGAGGAGGTTTACTACTGTCTGAAATGAGTGGATTTTTTTAATGAGGACTGTTTAAGCATGCTTTCCCTGCAGGGTGAGGGATGAGTTGATGGTCATGACTGGTCAGGATCCTATAAACTTCAATGTGGACGTGGAAAGGATGTTCCTCTTGTGGCTGAGCCCTGAGCTAGGGTGCAATGTTTTAAAATTAGTCACCCCTTTTTGGACAGAGATGAGTTTTTTTTCTTTCCCAGGGGTTGTTCTACTTTGGAACTTGCTGCGTCAATAGACAGGAGACGCTACATCATTGAACATTTTTAGAGCAGAGGTAGATCGATTATGGTTAGGCAGGGGAATCAAATTTTATTGGGGTATGAAATGTAAAATTTAAAACACAAAGATCGACCATGATTTTACTGAATGAAGCAACATGCTAGGGAACCAAATGGCCAACTTCTGTTCTTATTACTATGATTTGTATCATCCTTAATTCTATTCTCGTTTACAATCGCAACACTTTAAAAAGAAGTTAATTTGCTATTAAAAGTTTTGTGATGTCTGGTGGTCATAAAAAATGTTGCATAAATGTGAGTTTTTTTGAGTTTTAATTCATCCAATTCATCATGGGCGGCACGGTGGCTCAGTGGTTAGCACTGCAGCCTCACAGCACCAGGGACCCAGGTTTGATTCCAGCCTCAGGCAACTGTCTGTGCGGAGTTTGCACATTCTCCCCGTGTCTGCGTGGGTTTCCTCCAGGTGCTCCGGTTTCTTCCCACAGTCCAAAGATGTGCAGGTTAGGTGGATTGGCCATGCTAAATTTCCTGTAGTGTTCAGGGGTGTGTGGGTTATAGGGGAATGGGTCTGGGTGGGATGCTCCAAAGAGCGGTGTGGACTTGTTGGGCCGAAGGGCCTGTTTCCACACTGTAGGGAATCAAATCGAATCTAATCTAAAGACTAACTGCAAGCCGTCACTCAACAGCAGTCACTCAATGATGAAGAAGGATCATCATTTGCTCTCATAGTCAGCCACATGTTACACACATATTAGACAGCAGTTTAGAGGCAGACCTGGTATAGGCATGTTAGTGGCACTAGTATCTTGTAGTCAGGGCAGGAAACAGGGTGGTACAAGTGTCAGCTTGATGGTGATGAATTTGCACGGCGAAGTAAGGCGCAGACTTTGGTAAGTTTACAGAAGAAACCTGATCAGCATGCATTGTGCTTGCTTCATTGGCAAGCCTGGCAGAAATCCTGATGCCAGTGTCAAGGAGCATGGAGGATTCTGGTATCAACTTGGCATGTAGCTTTGTGCAAATGTTATGTGTTCCAGCATGCAAGTGAATGCCAGCTCCATGTGCTCAATGCTACACCTGATGGCTGCTGTTTCAACCTTCCTCTCAACACAAGCAGAAGACCGCCAATGTCTGAGTACAGTACTGGGAGATCAGAGTTACTTCCTGCAAGCTCAGCTTGGTGCCATCATGGCCGAACATATCAGCAGTGAAAGCAGGTTTAGGATGTCATTGCAGTTGAGGAATCCATCATCCAACAGAGTACAACGGGACCTTGATCACATGGACCAAGGGACCACGGAGTGGCAGATGGAGTTTAGATAAATGTGGGGTGCTGCATTATGGAAAGGAAGATCAGGGCAGGACTTATACACTTAACGGTAAGGTCCCGGAGAATGTTGCTGAACAAAGAACCCTTAGAGCACAGGTTCATTGTTCCTTGAAAGTGGAATTGCAGGGAGCCAGGATGGTGAAGAAGGCATTTGGTACACTTCCGTTTATTGGTCAATGCATTGGCCGGCACAATGGCGGCATGGTAAGCTGCTCCATTCATCTTCCGAGATTACGATGTGTAGAGCTGGATGAGCACAGCAGGCCAAGCAGCATCTTAGGAGCACAAAGGCTGACGTTGCGGGCCCAGACCCTTATCCCTTTCATTTACCTTTCTGTTTTCGTTTTCTTCTCTGCCATCTTTTATCTCTGCAGAACTTCTATTTATGCCCCATATACTGCCCTTTTAACTACTTACCTAAGTAATCAGGAAGGAGTCATGTTACGAATAGGAACTGTGGTGGGAGCTGAATGCCATGTCCTGCAGTGACTGCAGATCGAGCGTGGGCAGGAGCAACGGCGGTGGTGAGGCAGAAACAGTCAGCGGTGAGAGTGGGCCAGTAAGGCAGTGACAGCAGCCTAGCGATTGAAGTGGAGCCTGCACCATTGAAGAGATACGATTCTGAGATCTGGACTTTCTCTTCTTGCTTGCCTTTTGGCTCTGTTACATCTTTTCATTCTGTTTTATTTGTATTCAAGTGAGGTCCAATGAATTGCAACTTTGTGCACCTTTCATTGTACTTAGGTATTCCCATACTTAGTACATGTGACAAATAAATAAATCGGGAATCTAGAGTGTAGGAGTTGGGAGGTCATGTTGCAGCTGTGCAGGACATTGGTTCAACCCTTTTGGAGTAATGCGTGCAGTTCTGGTCTCCCTCCTTGAGAAAGGTTTCAGAAAAGATTTATGAGGATGTTGCCAGTGTTAGAGGGTTTGATCTACAGGCAGAAGCTGAATAGGCTGGGGCTATTTTCCCTGGAGCGTTAGAGCATGAGGCATGACCTTATAGAGGCTTAAAAATAGACTAGGCCTTTTCCCCAGGTTGGGGGAAATCCAAAACTACAGGGCAAAGGTTTAAGGTGAGATGAGGAAGATATGAAAGGGACCTAAGGAGAAACTTTTTCACAAGAACTGTGGTGCATGTATGGAATGAGCTGCCAGAGGAAGTGGTGGAGACTGGTATGATTACATCATTTAAGAGGCATCTGGATTGGTATATGAATAAGAAAGGTTTAGAGGGATATGGGCCAAATGCTGGCAAATAGGACTAGATTAATATAGGATATCTGGTCAACATCGATAAGTTGGGCTGAAGGGCCTATTTTCATGCTGCATATCTCTATGACTCTATGACTTGGTATTACTTAGATTGCTGAGGTGTTCCACCCAAAGGTGTATATCAGCAGTACGGTGGTGCATGAAATGGCTTTCATCCCTCAGGAATTTAATATTCATTTACCCATTAATGCCCTGTTGTCACATAGCCAATCAGAATACTGCCACTTTCCCAGCCAATGGCAGCTTAATGTTGTCCTCCAAGCCCATCAACAATCCACTGAAAGTCAACTGGTCACAGTCTGTATTGTATCCCTAGCGATATGTAAAGGTACGTAGAAGAATGAAACTAAGCAAATGAACAAGATAACACGGTGTGAAGCTGGATGAACACAGTAGGCCAAGCAGCATCAGAGGAGCAGGAAAGCTTGACATTTTGGGTCTGGACCCTTCTTCAGAAATGGGGGAGGGGAAGGGGATTCTAAAATAAATAGGGAGAGAGGGGGAGGCGGATAGAAGATGGATAAAGGAGAAGATAGCGTGAGAGGAGGCAGACAGGTCAAAGAGGCAGGGATGGAGCCAGTAAAAGTGAATGTAGGTGGGGAGTTAGGGGGGGATACGTCAGTCCAGGGAGGACAGACAGGTAGGGAGGGGCGGGATGAAGTTAGTGGGTAGGGGATGGGGTGGGGCTTGAGGTGGGAGGAATGGTTAGGGAGGCAGGGACGAGCTGGGCTGGTTTTGGGATGTGGTCGGGGGAGGGGAGATTTTGAAGCTTGCGAAGACCACATTGATACCATTGGGCTGCAGGGTTCCCAAGCGAAATATGAGATGCTGTTCCTGCATCTTTCGGGTGGCGTCATTGCGGTAAAGCAGGAGGCCCAGGATGGACATGTTGGCCAAGGACTGGGATAGGGAATTGAAATGATTCGCGACTGGGTGGTGCAGTTGTTTGTTGCGAACAGAACATAAGTCTTCCACAAAGCAGTCCCCAAGCCTTCGCTTGGTTTCCCCGATGCAGAGGAGGCCACAACGGGAACAGCGAATACAGTATTAAACATTGACTGATGTGCAGGTGAACATCTGTTTGATGTGAAAAGTCTTCCTAGGGCCTGGGATGTGGGTGAGGGGGTAGGTATGGGGCAGGTGTAGCACTTCCTGCGGTTGCAGGGAAAAGTGCGGGGAGTGGTGGGGCTGGAGGGGAATGTGGAGCGGACAAGGGGCTCAGGGAGTGAGTGGTCCCTCCAGAAAGCACATCAGGGTGGGGAGGGAAGAATGTTTTTGGTAGTGGGGTCAGATTGCAGATGGCGGAAATGTCGGAGGATGATGCGTTGGATTTAGAGGTTGGTGGGGTGGTACTTGAGGACAAGGAGGATTCTGTTTTGGTTATTATTGCAAAAAGCGGGTGTGAGGGATGAGTTGCGGGAAATGCAGGCGACACGGTTGAGGGCATTTTTGATCACTGTGGAGGGGAAATTGCGGTTTTAGAAAAACGAGGACATCTGGGATGTTCGGGAGTGGAATATCTCATCTCGGGAGCAGATCCGGTGGAGGCAAAGGAATTGGGAATAGGGGATGGTATTTTTACAGGAAGGTGGGTGAGAAGAGGGATATTCCAGGTAGTTGTGGGAGTCAGTAGGTTTAAAATGGATATCGGTTTCCAGGTGGATGCCAGAGATGGAGACAGAGAGGTCCAGGAAAGAGAGAGAGGTGTCAGAGATGGTCCAGGTAAACTTAAGGTTGGGGTGGAAGGTGTTAGTGAAGTGGATGAACTGTTCAAACTCCTCGTGGCGGTGCCAAAACAGTCATCAATGTAACGAAGAAAGAGATGGGGGAAGGGGCCAGTGTAGCTTTGGAAGAGGGATTGTTCCACATACCCTACAAAGAGGCAGGCATAGCTTGGGCCCATGCAGGTACCCGTGGCCACCCCCTTTGTCTGTAGGAAGTGGGAGGAATTAAAGGAGAAGTTGTTGAGGGTGAGGACAAGTTCAGCTAAGCGGATGAGAGTGTCACTTGAGGGGGAATGGTCGGGCCTGTGGGACAGGAAGAAGCGGAGGGCCTTGAGGCCATCTGCATGGGGAATGCAGGTGTATAGGAACTGGACGTCCATAGTAAAAATGAGGTGATGGCGACCAGGAAATTGAAAGTTCTGGAGGAGGTGGAGGGCATGGGTGGTGTCACTGACATAGTTAGGGAGTTCCTGGACCAAGGAAGAGAAAATGGAATCCAGATAGGTGGAGATGAGTTCAGTGGGGCAGGAGCAGGTGGAGACAATGAATCAACCAGGGCAGTCAGGTTTGTGGATTTTGGGGAGGAGATAGAACTAGGCGGTGCGGGGTTGGGGAATGATGAGGTTGGAGGCTGTTGGGGGGGAGGTCACCTGAAGTGATGAGGTTGTGGATGGTTTGGGAGATGATGATTTCATGCTCAGGGGTGGGGTCATGATCCAGAGGATGGTAGGAGGAGGTGTCGGAGAGTTGGCGTCTGGCCTCAGTAATGTAGAGGTCAGTGCACCATACTACAACTGATCCACCTCCACCTCTCTTCCTATTTATTTCAGAACTCGCTCCCCCTCCCCTATTTCTGATGAAGGGCCTAGGCCTGAAATGACAGCTTTTCTGCTCCTAAGATGCTGCTTGACCAGCTGTGTTCATCCAGCTCTACATTTTGTTATCTCAGATTCTCCAGCATCTGCAGTTCCTTTTGTCTCTGATACAATTTTAAAGGAATCTGTTGTGTTTCAGTTATCAACAGATGTGGGCAAAAACAGCCAGCCTGAAAAGAAAAGGTCATGCTGGAACACAGTAGGAAGGTAATTAAGACTGTTAAACTGGTAATTAGCTGTAATTCTACCAAGTTTTTCAAATTTTACAAAGGACAGGCTAGGCTTGCATTCTCTGGAAACAGAAGTGACTTAATTGAAACTTAAAAGATCCAAAGGGACTTAGCCAAGTGGATATTGAAAGAATATCTCCTGTTATGGGAGACCCTAGGGTATTAGCTTAAAAATAAGGGGTTGCCCATTTCAGATAGGGATAAGAAAATATCATTTTTCTCTTGAGTTTTGACTGTCTTTGGGACTCCTTTCTTCAAAAGACATTGGATGAAATCTCTTCAAATACTTTTAAGGCAGAAGTAGATAGATTGTTGATTACCAAGAAGGTGAAAAAGTATCGAGGATATGCAGGAATGTAGGTTTATGATTAAAGTTAGTTCAGTCGTGGTCTTATTGAATGGTGGAACAAGCTTGAAGGGCCAAGTTGCCTACTCTTGTTCCTTCTATGTATGTTGCATGTCCACTGCATTGAGGCCATGAGCTTCAGATTCTTGCCAGTCATAATGACAGAGTAAAAAACATAGTAAAGACTCAGTAAAAACTCGTTCCAAACTGGCAGCACCAGCAAGGTAGGTGGTGTTTGAGCTCCTGGGTCTGTCCGCTCCAGACCAGCTGCTTCCTTCTTTTTTTGTCACCCTTTTCATCTTCCTTCTTTGTCTTTTTCTTTTTTACTTCATCTTTTTTCCTGTCTGAGAGGACGACATCTTGGAGGAGGGCAGCCAAAGACGGATTCCCAGTGAGATGACGGCTTGATCTGGCATTGGAGCCAGGGACTCCTGGTTGCAGTCACAGTAGGCACGGAGCGAGGACAGCTGGTTATCAGGAGAGGAGTGGCCGTTCCTGGTTGCAGTAGGCCTGCAGCCGGGAACTCCTAGTTATTGGCGAGGCAACAGTGGCAGTGGAGATGGGGGCGGGGTGTCACTTTTGGCTGCACGGTGAGCGTGGGTTCAGCAGGGGACTTGGCATCAGTGGCAGCGTCAGTGAGGGGGCCCAGCAGTGAAGAGATGGTGCCTGAAGACAGCCAATTCCTGCATTGGTAGGTTCAGCACAGATGGCAGCAAGGCGGGAGAGGAGGGGTGGGAGTGTAGGCGCCGTTAGTCATCCAGCTCAGGGCTCAGGATTCAAGGCAGGAAGTGGCTGAATGAAGATAGGCTGTCTTCAGCTATTTCTTTTTATTCTCAAACTATTCAAAATGGTGTCAGGTTGTGGTGCCACTTGAAGCTTTTCACTGTGTTTTACTGTGCTGTTCATTGTAAAATGCCCGTGCCAATAAATCATTTAATTCAATTCCATGAAGCTGAGACCCAGTGGAAGATCAGTGTTGCCTGTGGTCTGATATGGGACCGGGGGAAGCGGGGAGCTGACCTGTTGCTGAATTCATATTCAGTTCAGTGAGGGCATTAGATGGAGCGAAAACACGAGCACTGGCATCATCGCTGTCACAATCTGTCATCTGAACACTTTTCTGCAGGACACACCTGGCTCACACACATTCTCAGTAAAGTTGAATCCAGTGTAGCTCCAGAAATGTGTCGCCTGCACTGAACACTGTTTTGAAAGCAAAAACATGCTCGCAGCACTGAGACATTAAACGCAGTGGAGCCAAATTTTGTGACACTGGAGTCTGAATAGAGACAGGGAGAGTAACAAGATCTCCATCTCATTTAAAGAATGTAGTTTTATTTCTGTGAAGGGATAGCCAAACCTCAGGTAACGCTTCAAAAATGAAAGAAAAGAAAAACAAAATCACACCAAACATTCACATCTTCCCGTGGGGAACGGACAGAAATGCAGCCAAAAGCTCAAATCGCTGGCTCAGTGCAGCCATCTCAGCACAAGTTAATTACACTGGCTGGCTGAGGGAAGGAAAATGCTGCCAACATAAATGAAAAGCCTTTACCTTGCATTTGGATAGAGGACAACGTTAGTCCCAGTTCAGCAAGAATATGTTTCCCTCAGCCAGAGCTGTCAATTGGTAGGAATTTGAGCAATTCCATTTATTCTACTACACTGAGGAGAAAATGCAAATAACAACTCCTATGAAACAGATGCGTGCAAAGGGCCATTCCAACATCATAGCAGATGGCATGAGATGTACCACTGCTGTTTATAAGCCATTAATTAAGAATAAGGTTAAGGTTATGGTCACGACCAATATCCATCAATGCATAGCAAATCTTCAGCTGCTTAATCTGCACTTATACAGCAAATATTAGAATTTATTTTGATTTTACCTGCTTACAGACATCTTGGAGATCAGTGAAGTTACCGGAATGGGTAATTGTGGAAGTAAAGTTGCAGTAGTTTCTGAACCAGATTTAATGAAGCTGCTCTTGTGAGATGGAATTCTGGGCAAGTACAGGTTAAACTGGTTGCACACCTGAATTTTCAAGCGGTTGGAAATGGTCGTAATTCAAACGGCAAGTTGCGCATATGAACCTAGCATTCTCCATTTTCACTAGGAGAGGAGGGGCTGGTATAAAAGGGGAGCAGATTTTCATTGGGACCTCCATAGTTCATGGAGACAGCTACACGTGAGAGTGCAGCTGCATTTAAACAGACACACTTTGCATTAAAGGGATAGCCAAAACATAGCCTGAGAGTTTTCGAACTTTGAGTAAAAGGTGTGAAGCTATAGAAGTTAATTGGAGAGCTGGACTACTTTATTGGCTTTTTCCAGACACCCTTTTCAGATCAGTCCAAAGACACTTTTGGGAGAGGTCGGGTGCCGTTTCATATTGGTCGATCAGATATGAATGTGCATTAAGAGTACATCAGGGCTGAAGAACTGTTGACATCTTAAGACATTTTAATCCTGCTGCCTTTAAATTTAGAAACAATCTGCTGTTTAAAAGTATCATGTTTGTGATGTCACCCTATCTGTTGAAGCAAACGTGCAGACTATTGTCATAGGATCACTGTTACACGACAAATTCCACACCAATCATCAGAGTGGGACGCTTGCCAGGTTTACATTTTGATTAGCAGCACCAAGTGACTGTAGAAAATTTGACATGGGGTTATAAATGCAACGGTGTACTTTGATAGACGATTAGGCACTTGAGCAAAGTGTTTGATTTGACAAACACTATTAATTAGTTAAAGTAAGTTAAATGTGTTTTATGGGTTATTATAACTGAGTGCTTTTATTTAAACAAAGGTGTAATAGACAGCTATGGATTTTTACCTGCAAGTCAGGTGCATAGTGTTAGGAGAATGCCAACTCTGCTTGCACTAACTTGCAACGTTTGCTCCAACCAGGGTGGGTTACCTTAGAAACTGTTCAGGGTCAACCCAGGAACAGGGAGTCAAGGTACAGAAGTCAGCTAAGGATAGAAAATGCAACATCCCTTCAGCCGTCACCATTCACACCCCATTGAACATGTCGACAAAAACCTTCTCATTCCTAAAATCTCACTTGCTCAGGAGGTGGTGGTATAGGGGGAATAACACTGGAATGGTGGATCAGAAACTTGGTCTATTGTTTTAGATATTCAAATCCTATCATGATAGTTGGTATAACTTGAATTCAAAGTATAAATCTTGAGTTAAAAAGAAATTTAAGGATTACAATGACACTGATGTTGATTGTTATAAAAGTTTTTCTCATGTATGAAAAGGAGCTCTTTCCTTCCTTGGTCTCATATCTATGTGACTCGAGACCCACAGTAACATAGCTTGCTGTGAAATAATCTAGCAACTCGTTCAGTTTATTTTTATTTGTTCACATGATATGTATATCATTGGCAGGGCCAATATCTATGGACCATTCTAAATAAAAAATGAAAGAATTGCAGATGGCTGTAAATCAGAAACAGCTTTTCCAGGCAAGTGGAGAGTATTCCATCACATTCCTGACTTGTGCCTTATAGCTGATTCTTAGGTAATGTGAAGACCAGTGTAAATAATGGTTACAGTCTTACAGTAAGAATGAAACTAGATAGAGCACTTGGCATCAACCAAGGTACTGCAAAAGAAAGTGGCAAACTTAGCCCTGTCGATTCTGCCAAGTCCTCGTGGCTAGTATTTGGGAGCTAGTGCCAAAATTAGGAGAGTCGTCTCTGAGGACTGTCAAGAAACAGCCTTACATGTTCATATTCATGGAATTGTACCTTATAGACAATGACCCAGACAACCACCATCACCATCATTGGACATGTTCCTGTTCCAGCAGCAGGACAGAGCCATTAAATACAGTGTTACAGTGTATACATTGGAAGGAAACTGCCCAACGGTCCTCAATATTTACTCTGGATCACATCAAGTCTCATGGGATTAGCTCAAACATGAACCAGGACACCTCTTGCTGCCTACCATCAACTGCAGATGAACGAGTACTCATCCATGTTGAACACAGTTGGAGAAAGCATTGAGACTGACTGGGCACAGACTGTGCTCTGAATACGGACTTTACTGTCTTTCTCCAAGATTGACTCAGGAGAACCATTCAGTAGTAGCAAGTGCTAAAGGATATTGCTGCTATTTTTCGTTCTGAGGAAGGGTCACCGGACCTGAAACGTTACCTCTGTTTTCTCCTCCGCAGATGCTGCCGGGCCTGCTGAGCTTTTCCAGCAACTTTGTTTTTGCTCCATTTTTAAAACTTTATTTGTGCGATTGTTGCCCTGGCCTTATTGTGCTGGTAGAGTGAGGGATATGATGGACCATGAGTTCACAGACTGTTGTTGAATGCAGACCAGCTGTTGCTGCTAGTCTGGGTCTATGGCAGCTGGTAAGGGAAAACAGTAGAGGAAACATCTGCTTTACCTTCCACCTGTTACAAATGTACTTGTCTATGATAGTATCAGCAGGAGTTAACTATTGCACAGTCCTTATGAAGACAAAACCCCATTTTCACATTCTTTGTTGATACCCTCTGTTGTTTTGAGTGGCATCAACACTGCGATGATGCTGCCACTCCCACTATTACATCAACAAGGTAATAGATTTCAAACAGATCGAGCAACTCAAAAATTGGCATCTACGGGGCACTGTGGAAAATGAGCACCAGCCGAATTGCATTCAACAACAGTCTGTGAACTCATGATCCATCATATCCCTCACTCTACCAGCACAATAAAGGCAGGGGAACAACCCCACAAATAAAGCTTTAAAAACGTGAATGGCGGAGAAGTCTCGAAGGACGAAATGGTCTATTCCTGATTCTAGTTTCTATGTTTCTAATTGGGGAACGTTCATGCACACCAGAAGGCCAACAGATTTGTGATACAGAATATGTCAGTCTCATTAAAGTTGCAAAGGCAGCATCTGTTATCTAGCTGAGGTGTTAGGGATCTCCTGCCTGAATCTTCCTCCACCTCCATTGGTCCATCTTCTATCTGAAAGAGCACTACCACCTGATTGTGAACACTTATTGATTTACCCTATTTCTCAGAGCTGGTGGTTTATGCTGTGTCAGTCATCCACTCGATGCCTTACAGCCAATGGACAAAGGACAACTATTCTCGATGCCTGACTGATGTCACATCATTGCCCACCCACAGCTCAAGACCAGTTTGCATTTTGTAAAAGTGAACACTTCTATTTACCTAAACAACTTTGGGCACCAGGCAAAAGTAGCCTGTTAGTCTTCATAAAATTTGTCTTTAACTTATTATTTGTCCTGTTTGTTAATTATTTGTTTGCATTTGGAAATATGGAAAGAAGTTCAAAGTTATCTCTTCTAAATTTCCTGTTCACTGTTCACTGACAGCCATCTTTGACTTCCACCAGGGCTACAAAACTCCTGACTTCACTCCAGCCTTAGTCCAAACATAAACAAATGATCTGAACTCAAATGGGGAATTGTAAGTGATCATCCTGGACATCAAGGAAGGATTTGACTAAGTATGTCATCAAGATAACAAACAAAATTTTGGTCAGTGAGAATTGGGGACAATATCTCCATTTGTTGGATTCATACCTGACACAAAGAAATGTGTTTTTTTTTTGTTGGAGGTCAGTCATCGCAGTATCAGGACATCACTGAGGGAATTCCACACAGTAGTGTCCAAGAACTGAGCATTTTAGCTGCTTCATCAATAAGTTTTCTTCAATCATAGAGCCGGAATTTGGATTGTTTAATGATGATTGCACAATACTCAGCACCATTCATGGTTCCTCACATACTGCAGCAGTCCGTATACATTTGCATTGGACAGCATTCTGGCTTGGGCTGGTCGATGTCAAATCATATTTCTTCTTCCTGTCCCTGAGCACTTTTATCAGAGCTGGCGCCCAATAGCAGCGGTGACTATTTGCATAGCAGCAGCAGCAGCAGACTGCATGCCCCATACCAGCCCATTGCATATATAAAACATATTGGTTCCCTACTTTAATATCTTGTTAAACGTCTTTGAGATCACTGAATTCTACTATATTCCAACATAAGAAAACCATGGCTTGAATTTGATAAATGCTTGGAAATTTCCACATGGCATAGGAAGAGCAGAAAGGTTTCTTCTGGCTGAACTATAAGGTCTTACGCCACATGTACCTTGGTCTAGTGTCCCAACATTCTCCAATCCTGATTCACCAAGATTCGACCTGCTTTGGTCATCTGGCCTGAGGCTGTTTGCTTCAGTCTGAATCAGTGTCTTGCCTTCACCCCAATTCCAATTCCTGTCTATTGGCCATACTGAGAGAAGCAAAACATCATGCTGTTTTATTTTGTTTAGTACATTTTCAAGAAGACTGTCAAAACGCAAAATAAATAGTTCATTGAGCCAAAAGACTGGCTATCAAATACCTTGAACAAACACTACACAAAAATCCTCTAACCACTACTGTATCTTCCATTTATCTATCGTTATCACTCTGCCACAGGGTGAACTATACATGTTCTGTGCACTCTGCATCACTCGGTGTTATTTCCCACAGCAGAAAATTAACCTTAATTGGTGAGGTAGATGGTCACGTCATGCATCATGTGTGCCTACAGACAGAGTTGAAATGCACACGGTATTGGATACAATTGCTGGAGGAATTCTCTTTTATTGCCAAATTCAGTGACAGACCAGAAAAGATAGGTAATCTACGAGTAAATTAGTGAGTCCCGCTGGAAATTGCCATCTCCTGGCTGAAGTGATACTTCATAGTACTACACTGTGCCTTACTGCACTACATGAGACCATTCTGGAGGGCAGCTAGTCACAATGGAGTACAAAATAATGGGGTTGTCTCCGAAGAGTATGACAGATTAGAATTAAAGTATCTTTGATCTCTTTTAGCCATCCTGCACAGAGGGGATTTAAAGAGACTGTACTCCTTTTACCTAATGAGTCGGTTAGCCAGTTTTAGCTGTTCTGAAAATCTGCTAACCAGTCATAGCATTGGGAGGCATTACTTCAGATAATCAGTAATGGATAAGATTTTACAAATGGTAATTGGACAGATTTGAGTTAATTTAGGAAAAACAACATGGATTTACAGAGGGCAGATTATGCTGAACAAACAGAAATTTTTAATTCAGTAGCAGATGCAATGGATGTTGTCTGGATAGGTTATAAGTAATGGCAAAAGTAACACATAAATGGCCAGTTGAAAAAAGCCGAGACCCATGAAATAGAAAGATCTATGTCAACTTGGACAACAATTTGGCACAAGAATTGAATCAAGATAAAAGGCCATTCCTAAAGATGATGAGAGTGGAGAGAATGCGAGCCAGGGTGCGGTTGAGAAGGTAAGATATTCCTATAAAAACTTACCTTGTGCAGCAGCGGCCCTCTTGCTTTCAGCAGCGGGGGTGTAGACAGAACGCAAGCCAGGAAGGAACTGATATATTCAGGCATTCGCTAAACGCGAAACACTTGTCTCCCACCCATATTCCTCCTCCTCTAACCAAAACAATAGATTGTGTGGATGGTTGGTAAGGTAAGGCTTTTGTTTTATTCTTCTGGAAATCTAGAGTAGAGGGAATGGAAGCTGGGGCAGTTGCATGCTCCTCCCATGGGATGTGGAAGGTAAAGGTCGCTGCTGGTGTCCCCTCTGACGTCACCTGCGAGAAGTGCACCCAACTCCAGATCCTCAAAAACCACTTCAGGGTGCTGGAGCTGGATAAACTCCAGATCATTTGGGAGGCTGAGGGAGTGATAGAGAGGAGATACAGGGAGGTGGTCACACCCAAGGTACAGGAAAAAGGTAGCTGGCTGACTGTCAGGAAGGGGAAAGGGAATAGGCAGACAGTGCAGGGATCCCCTGTGGCCGTTCCCCTCAATAATAAGTATACCGTTTTGAATACTGTTGGGGGGGTCAGACCTACAAGGGGAAGGCCATAGCGAACAGGTCTCTGGCACTGAGCCTGGGCCTGTGGTATAGAAGGGAAGGGGGGAGAATAGGAGAGCAATTGTGGGGGATTCAATAATCAGAGGCACAGATAGGCAGTTCTGTGGACACGAGCGAGACAAACAGGTGGTATGTTGCCTCCTGGGTGCCAGGGTCTGTGATATCTTGGATCATGTCTTCAAGGTCCTTAAGGGGGAGGGTGAGCAACCAGCAGTCATGGCACACATCGGTACCAATGACATAGGTAGAAACGGGACTGAGAATATGAAAAACGAGTACAGGGAGTTAGGTTGGAAGCTGAAGTCCAACACAGGCAGGGTAGTTATCTCAGGATTACTAGCAGTGTCACGTGATGACAATGTAAGAAATAGGGAGAGAGTGCAGCTAAACGCATGGCTACAGGGCTGGTGTAGGAGGGAGGGGTTCCATTATGTGGATAATTGGAGCACATTCTGGGGAAGGTAAGACCTGTACAGTAAGGATGGGTTGCACCTGAACCAGAAGGGCACAAATATCCTGGGAGGAGGTTTGCTCAAGCCGAACAGGCTGGCTTAAAGTAGATTGGCAGCGGGTGGGGAACCAGATTTGAAATTCAGTGGATGAGGTATCCAGCCTTCCAAAAGACACAACAGGGAGTGAGGTTGTTCATAAAGAAATGCGGTCGATGGTGCATAATTGTGGACACAGGGATGGTTTGAAGTGTGTGTACTTCAATGCTAGAAGTATCAGAAATAAAGCGGATGAACTTAGAGCATGGGTCAGTACTTGGAACTATGATGTTGTGGCCACTACAGAAACTTGGGTAACTCAGGGTCAGAAATGGTTGTTGGAAGTTCCAGGATTTAGATGCTTTAAAAGAAATAGGGGAGGTGCTAAAAGTGGCGGGGGAGTGGCATTGCTAGTCAGGCTGAGAAGAGCACCTACTGAAAGGCAGTTTGAGAATGATATGTCTACAGAGTCAGTTTGGGTTGCTGTCAGGAACAAGACAGGAGCAGTCACTTTGCTGAGTTTTTTTTTACAGTCCTCTAATAGTTGCAAAGAAATGGAGAAGGGTGTTAGGAAGCAGATACTGGAAAGATGCAGAAGTCACAGAGTCGTAGCCATGGGTAACTTCAAATGTCCAAGTACTGATTGGAAACATTTTAGTTCCAAGAGTTTAGATGGAAAGGATTGTGTCCAGTGCATTCAGGAAGGATTCCTGACACAGTATGTAGGTAGACCAACATGAAGAGAGGCCACTTTGGATTTGGTGCTTGGCTATGAACCAGGCCAAATGTTAGACCTGTCGGTAGGAGAGCATTTTGGCGATAGTAATCATAACTCTGTTACTTTTACAATAGTCATGGAAAAGAATAGGAACATACAGCAAGGTAAGGTTTATAATTGGAAGAAGAGTAACTATAATTCTGTTAGACAAGAGTTAGGTAACTTAAAATGGGAACAGATGCAGTCAGGGAAGAGCACTATAGAAATGTGGAGATTGTTTAAGGCATGCATACTACGTGTGCTCGATATGTTTGTCCCTAGCAAGCAGGGAAGATGCAGTCGAGTGAGGGAGCCTTGGTTCTCGAGAGAGGTTGAACGACTAGTTAAGAGGAAGAAGGATGCTTATGTAAGGTTGAGGAAACAAGGATCAGAAAAGTCTCTAGAGGGATACAAGTTAGCAAGGAAGGAGATGAAGAAAGGTCTTAGGAGAGCTATAAGGGGGCATGAGAAAACCTTGGAAAACACCAAGCTTTTGTGCGTGAAGAATAAGAAAATGACCAAAGTAAGCGTAGGACCAATCAAGGGTTGTAAAGGGAATTTGAGCACGGAGCCTAAAAAGATGGGAGAGGTCCTTATTGAATACTTTTCTTTGGTATTCACAACTGAGAGGGACCGAGTTGTATGGGAGGACAGTGTGAAACAGGCAGGTACGCTGAAGGAAGTGGATGTTAGTAAGGAAGATGCGCTAGGAATTTTGAGGAACTTGAAGATAGATAATCCCACTGCCCTGATGAGATTTATCCAAGGCTTCTATAGGAAGTGAAGAAGAGATCGCAAAGCCTTTGGCGATGATCTTTTCAATCTCAGCATAGTATAGTGTATAGTGCTGGAAGGTTGAAGAGTGGCAAATGTCACTCCCTTGTTAAAAAAAGGGAATAAGGATAATCCCCAACATTACAGGCCAATTAGTCTTACTTCAGTGATGGACAAATTATTGGAAAGGGCTCTGAGCAATAGGATTTATGATCACTTGGAAAGGCACAGTTTGATTTGTGATAGTCAGCATGGATTTGTGAGGGGTAGATCATGCCTCACAAACCTTATTGAATTCTTTGAAGATGTGACCAAACACATGGATGAAGGTAGAGCAGTGGATGTGGTATACATGGATTTCAGTAAGGTGTTTGATAAGGTTCCCCATTGTAGGCTCATGCAGAAAGTAAGGAGGCATGGGATAAGGGGAAATATGGCAGATTGGATTCAGAATTGGCTGACCCTTAGAAGACAAAGGGTGGTAGTGTGCGTAAAATATTCAACCTGATGCTCAGTTATGAGTGGAGTACCACAAGGATCTGTTCTGGGTCATCTTCTATTTGTGATTTTTGTAAATGATCTAGATGTAGGAGTGGAAGGGTGGATTAGTAAGTTCACAGACAATACGAAAGTGGTTTGATTTGTGGATAGTGCGGAGGGCTGTTCTAGGTTACAAAGGGACATTTATAGAATGCAGAACTGGGCTGAGAGTGGCAGATGGAGTTTAACTCTGAAAAGTGTGAGGTGATTAATTTTGGGAGGACAAATTTGAAAGCAGAATACAGGGCTAACAGAAAGATTCTTGGCAGTGTGGAGGAACAGAGGGATCTCAGAGTTTCATGTCCACAGTTCCCTGAAAGCTGCCGCCCAGGTGGGTAGAGTTGTTAAGAAGGTGAATGGTGTGTTAGCATTCATTAATAGAGGAATTGAGTTCAAGAGCCATGAAGTTATGCTCCAGCTTTACAAAAGCCTGGTTTGGCCACTTCTGGAGTATTGTGTCCAGTTCTGGTCACCTCAATACAGGAAAGATGTGTAAGTGTTGGGAAAGGTGCAGAGGAGATTTACCAGGATGTTGCCTGGAATGGAGGGAAGGTCTTACGAGGAAAGATTGAGAGAGCTAGGGCTTTTCTCTTTAGAATGACAAAGGATGAGAGGCGATTTGACAGAGGTGTTCAAAATAATCAGAGGTATAGATGGAGTGGAGAGCCAGAGACGTTTTCCAAGGATGGAGGTAGCTTTTACGAGGGGGCACAGATTTAAAGTTTGAGGAGGTAGATGTAGGAGAGACATCAGAGGTAGGTTCTTTACTCAGAGAGTGGTAGGGGTGTGGAATGCATTGTCGGAGAGGGTAGCAGAATCGGCCTCATTAGGGGCATTTAACTGGCTATTAGATAGGCATATGGATGATAGTAAAAGGTAGGGTTGGAAGTTAGATAGACCTTAGGTTTAGGGTAAAAGTTCGCACAACGTCGTGGGCTGAAGGACCTGTACTCTGCTGTACTGTTCCATGTTCTAAATGTTGTGTTATGAAATTACTAATCGACTGCACCGGGACACTGACAGCCAATGAGTTTGTAAATACCAGACTTAACTTGATTTTAAAAAAAGTTTATTATGCGACACATTTCGGCAAAAAGGAAAGAAAGAGGCAATATCAAGTCAATGGATACTTCTAAAGAGTGTGCACAAGCAGAGGCACCTGGAGGTCCAAGTACTGTCCTGTATAACATTAATCGTTGATTACAAAAACAGAGAAGTTATGTTGAACAGCTATAAAACTCTGATTAGGCCACAAATTGGTTATTGTATCCAGTCTGGTCACCTTACATGACGAATGATATAAAGGTACTTGAGATGGTCATAGAATCACAAAATTGTTACATTTGCAGAAGTCATTTGGCCCACCCTGTCTGCACTGACTCTATGTGTACTCATCTCACTGCCAATCTCCTGCCCTCACTATAGAACTCTGCATGTTATTTCTATTCAAATAATCATTCAATACCATCTTGAATGATTCAATTGAACCTGCTTCCTCTGTAGTTGCAGCCTGTCCGTTCTATACCCAAACTGCAGGTACGGTGAAAAATGATTTTCTTACTTCGCATTTGGTTCTTTTGCAAAACATTTCAAAGCTGTTGTTCTTAATCTGTTAACGAGTAAGAATAGTTTCTTCGGATCCACTCATAATTTTGAAAACTGCTGTTAGGTCACGTCTGAGCTTTCTCCTCTCCAAGGAAAAGAGCCACAACCTCTGCAATCTTTCCCCGTAATGGAAAGATATCAGTTCTGCACCCAGAACTATACACAATACTGCCACTGAGATCGAATCAGTATCTTGTAAAATTTCAACATTATCACCCTGCTGTTATACTCTATGTCTCTATTTATGAAGCCTAGAATACTGTATGCTCTATTAACATCTCTCTCTGCCCATCCTACCTTTAATAACATATTTGCAGGTACAAGTGTCTCTGCTCCTGTACACCTTTTATAAAGTACCTTTTATTTTGCAGCCTGTCCATGTGTTTTGTTCCAAAATGCATCACCCCTGTGTTGAACTTCATTTTCCACTGCCCACTCCAGCAGCCTGTCAATATCCTTGCTAAAGTTCTACACTGTCCTCCTTTCAGTGTAGAATTCTCCCAAGTTTTGTGTCATCAGCTAACTTTGAAATTGTCCCCGGAACACCAAGATCTAGGCAGTTTATGTGTACGTATATAAAATATGTATTTGAAAAGAATAAACTTGCAGGGCCATAGAAATAGACCAAGTAAATCTGGCATGACTGGGTGGCAACAGGTTGGACTCGGTGGGTCAAATGACCTCAGTTTGTGTCGTTGTGACTCTGACTATATCCTATTAGGAAATTTCCCTGGGCCCCACTTGCCTTTACAATACCTTCTTCAATGCCATCAAACGGCACAGCCCAATATACCAGTGTATCTTTCAAACAAACCCCTTGTATTACCAAACGTCAATAATCATACATTCACTGAAATCACCAGAGAAAGTGGCAATCACCTCACAGCTCTGGGTGTGACCTGCCCATCACCACCTCTGCTACACATTGCAGGAGGCACATTTGGTTTTCTAATTTTCATTTGCCATTCTTTATGCAACCCTGACCCACTGTTAGTATAACATTTACATCACTACATATAGTCTAGCAGGAAACTTAAATACAATATATTAAAATCTTACATTTGTGTTTACCTCTTGCCACCATGTACATTATGCATTCCTGTATTCCCATTTATAAAGTTTTTTTTCTTATATAAGCTTGTTACTCGAATCACACTCTCTGACCGGTGATATGTGGAAAGCTGTAATTGTAACATGACAAGTCGACATAAAGAACTTTCATTATAACTGTGGACATAGGAATTTATATTGTTTTATTTTGAATAAAGCTAAAGTCAAAATGTATAGCTTTAACACGGAAACTGATTACCTGGTGTCCTCTTCTCCTCTTACCTTGCTTATTCTAAAAAAATTGATTCTGTGCATGCTCCCTAATTGTAGTACTGGAGTTACCCAAATACAGTTAAATGGATAATAAAATGTGAGGCTGGATGAACACAGCAGGCCAAGCAGCATCTCAGGAGCACAAAAGCTGATGTTTCGGGCCTAGACCTGAGATGCTGCTTGGCCTGCTGTGTTCATCCAGCCTCACATTTTATTATCTTGGAATCTCCAGCATCTGCAGTTCCCATTATCTCTGATACAGTTAAATAGAAACAGTTTTCCTTCATGCAAGATAGCTACAAGACCATTATTTAATCAAAAAATAGCACTGAGAGGACCACTCACATTAATCCTGATGTTTGCCATTTGTTAGAGTACTTCATTTTATATGGAAACTGGCAGCTTTGGTTTTTTTTGTTAAAGCTGGAGATGTATTGCAGCTTTTTTCCAAACAGAAAGTTCCAACTACCAACTGCAGGTACAAACATAAGTTCATAAGATGATAAAGGATCAAGCCTTTTCTTCTCTTTGATTGGCGCTAATGAAACTTGTATTTACACAGCATATTTCACATTGTAAAAGGTACCGAGACATTATACCATTACTAGTGCCACAAATTTGTTAATGGTGAAATCCTGTGGAGAACTTAGCGATATTTAATCAGACAGAAGGATGAGATGGACAATCTGCAGTTTTCTTACCACTGCCCTGAGCACATTTGTGTGGGAAAGCCTTTAGTCAACTTTCCTACCCTGTTATTACTACACCTTAAGTGTTCGTTTGGCCCCATTTAAGAGCCCCGAACTCCACCCACAGCTCTAATCCAGTGCTGGTGCATTCACTGTGCAGGGTGCATGACAATAAAACTCTTTTTCTGATGAAGGGTCTAGGCACGAAACATCAGCTTTTGTGCTCCGAAGATGCTGCTTGGCCTGCTGTGTCATCAACTTTGTTATCTCCAATTGTCTATCAGTTATCAGCAAGCAGCACACCTGCCCTGGGGTTATCGATCCTGAGGAAGGCCAGTGCTGCTCAGTTCAGTTCTTGACAGACACAAGAAGTGTTCTAAGGAAGGGTCACCATACCTGAAACGTTAACTCTGATTTTTTTCTTCACAGATACTGCCAGACCTGCTGAGCTTTTCTAGCAACTTCTGTTTTGTTATAAGAAATGGTGGGGTTTTCCTAAAAGAGGCAGCAGGGGGCACGAGGCCAGCTCTCCATGTTGGGACTGGGGTTCTCATTGCCTCCAATGGATTCTGCCCAAAAATTACGAGGAATGCTTAGCTGGTTGGCAACATTGAGCACCAAAACATGGAGAATGTTCATGTTTGGCATTTTGCCTGGTAATATTGCTAATTTTCTCATCCAAAAAATATGCTTCTTTCTTTAACTCAATTTTTTTTATAAAAACACAATAAGAAATGCTTATTCCTAAAAAGAAAAACAAGAAAATAAAAAAGCTACACACATAGTTTAGGAATCCAGAAACAAAAAAATGCAACCTAACCTGAAATCTACTTTACCATTTTGTAGTAACACAATGTGAAAACCAAGAAATTAGAGCTAATACAGGCCTGAATATGGATCAGCTTACTATTTAATGTATGGAAGCAGTTTGCTGTGCACTTTGTCCCAGCTGACCATTTAAAGTCACATTTATCAATAAAAATAAATCACTGTCTGACACCAGTGGATATCCTACTCATTCCCTCTTTTACTAATTAGTCTAAAAGGAGGGTAGATTTTGATCAGCCCGTCTATAGTCTGAATTTTGTCGGGAATGGGATTTTCTACACTGAAACTCATTAGAATAGCTAACATGTTCACTAGCTTCAGTTTAGTTCTGTACTTTTTCATTCAACTAGAGCTTCCATGTCTGATAGATTTGCAGACTTAATGAGATAATTCTCTTTTCCAGGTAACAACTAAATGCTGTTGAGGGATTTGTGTCTTTTATTGGTCAGTAGAGATCAACAAGAAAATTTTAAGTAGTTAATATGAGAAGTAGCAAAACAAATGGTGAGCAACTAGGGGATGGAGAGCTTGTAATTATGCAAACTATTTATTAATTGTATGAAGAATCAATATAACTGAAGCATAATATATCCAACACGACCTATCCAGCTATTTACATGAATGATATGTATGGAGGGGCATGCTTTAGGCATGCATTACGATGGTGTTTGTAACATAATATGTGTTAGCCTTTTGAAGAAGATTGGATGAAGGTGTGAGTGATTGCGACGTACCTTTGGTTCTATCTTGAGAAGGTTTTTTTTGTAAAATAATTTTTGTGAACCAATAATGAAGTAGCAGAGAGTTATTATTCTCTGCATGATTACATCTTGTAATGTTTTTGAATTACGATGCTGATTTTAACCGGGAGCTTTCATGTGTTCTGGCTTAGTTATTTGTGAGTGAACACAAACTGTTTGCCCTATTTGTCTTTTGAAACTGCAGGTTCCAAATGGAAAATTGATGTTGATCTTACTTAAAAGGATTAAGTTGTGTACTTAATGGTCTAACTAATATGTATCAAACAAGTGCTGACCTGGACCGCATACATTTTAAGCCACTTCCTTTTGAAGCACATAACCATATGGTGCATAGCTGGCTTTAAAGATCTGAGTTCTACTTCTATTTTCCTTCTTTTGAATCCTACTTTCAATGCACAATAAGGGCTGCTAGCAATTAAGCCAGTTATTTTTCTCTCCATTAAACCCATTCATGTTGTATTCAAATCGTCAATGTTCTGTTACTGACTTTGGAACTTAGTGAATTAAATTTTAACATGAATGCTTTTTTTTTCCTGGGAAATCCAGTTTAAGTGCACAAAAAAAAACACAAAACTGAAGCTTCAGAGCAATTTGAAAATTTGACCGATCTTTCATCTTAACAATTGTCAAGTGTGAACACTAGGAATACTATCAAATTACATGATGCAAGTACAGTAAACTCTTTATTGCGCTCTTTTGGCAACCCATAGTGAAAGAATGCAGTGAAGTGGCGCAGTACTAAGGAAGTAGTTTATGTGGGTTCCCTTTTGAAAAGGGACTTCTAAACAATGTCACATGGTCATGGTATATTAGAAAGGCTTATAAAGGAGTTGGTTGTATTACCAGAATTTTACGACAGTATTTCATTACACTTTCAATAGGGCTATTCTGTTCTTTATCTTTTAAACCTTGGAGTCTGCTCACTCAGCATCATACATCATTTTCTAGTCAGGAGGTCAGGACATTACAGGCTTCTCAATGAAGAGCAATCAATGCTACTCCATAGTTAAATGGCAGGAGATGTGATACAGGTCGAATCATCCAATCAGTGTATTTTTTTTTGTTATTGCTTCAAAGCAGCGTGCCTCACTATCAGTCTGACATTGCAGTCAGCAATCCAGCTTTAGAAATGCTGGTCCACAGCTAGCTACATTAACCTGAGAGATGGATACCCTCTCAGCGCTCTCTCTTTAAACAACCACTTGGCATTTTATTTTCTGTGTACATTTGTGCAATCCACACACACTGTTCTTTATAAGTTTGAGTAGTTTCCAAATCCAATTTGGCTGGATATGGGTTAATTTGGATGTTTCCTGTACTTTTCATTTAATCTTTTTGCATTCAGACTCTTCTTGCATCCTGTTAAATATAATGGACATGCCTAGTTTTCTAAATAGCATTTTAGTTATTATAAAACCTTAAGCTAATCCATAAACTCGTTCAGCATAACGCATTCAAGCATTTAGTTTCGATGAATTACATATCCAGTATGTCCAAATGTTTTAAAAATGCAGTATTTTGACAATCAAAATGTCCGACCTGAAATCAGCCTTCAGCAGTGAAAACCCTGATATCATGGTGGAGGTTCTCAGAAGAAGTTATGACCTGGGAAAGGACATAGAAAGACTGCTGAGAGTAGGCTTTCAGTAAAATTATGTTTTTGTTTAACATACTGCTAACTATTTACACTGAAAGCTGAAGATGACACTGTACCCAGAGCATCCCTTTCCAGTGTCTGCTGTCATGTGATCTTTTACACCATTGATGTAGGTAGACTTATTCAAATATTCTAGTGTTAAACTTGACCCTACGAAAATGTACAATTGCTTTAAGCTGTGGAGAAAAAAATATGTCTTGGGACTCTAATCTGTCCAAATGTTGTTTTTAGACCTCCAGCAATGTACATGTCACATTTTCAACAAGTCCAGCTTTTAACATGTACTTTTTTACCTGAAATAATGAGATGCAGGTTGTAGACAAGGGTAGAAACTCCACTTGCTAGGATGTGCAACTTTATCGCATTTTGGCTTGCGCAAGTTATCTGAAACATGGTTCTGTAGAGCGTTGACAGAGATACCATTAAACCTAAAGCAGGACTCAGCCACTGCAACTAGGGGAATCCACTATAGAAGAATTACATTAAGTAAAAAATTATTTTGTGTACGTAAATACAGTCATATTTATTTACTTCACTAAGATTATTCACTTGGAAAATGCTAAGGCTAGTATCATGGGTTCAATCCCTGTTTCTGCACAACCATCACCTAAATCTTCAGAATCCGAGAGGACCTGGAAAGGGGCAAGGCTCACTCTCAATTATTTTTTGCATATTGTGCTAAGCATGTATTTTTATGATGTGAGCTTTGCAGGCAAGGACCCTCCATGGTTGTTCTTAAAATGTGATGGGAGCTTTCTTCTTGAACAGCTACAGTCTGTACAGTGAAGGAACTTCCACAATGCGACTGGGTAGAAAGTTCCAGAATTTTGTTCCAGGAATAATGATGTCGCAGCAATATACATCAGCATGCTGTCTGACGGCGAGGGGAAGCTGGGCAAGAAAATGGCCTTACCAGAGTTGGTTATGTAAGCAATGATGGAGGTGCAGAACCTCAGATGGAAAAATTAGTTCTCCAGTTTTCTGGCATGGTACCCCCACAGTGATTGCCCCATTCAGCCCGATTGATAGTCTTCACTACCTTTGAATGTAAAAGCAGGGATGTACTACTGAGGCTTTATAAGGCTGTGGTCGGGCCACTTTCGGAGTATTGCGTGCAGTTTTGGGCCCCATATCTCAGGAAGGACATACTGGACCTGGACCAGATTCAGAGGAGATTCACAAGAATGGTCCCAGGAAAGGAAAGCTTAACGTATGAGGAACATTTGACAATTCTGGGACTATGCTCATTGGAATTTAGAAGGATGAGGGGGGATCTAATTAGAACTTTCAGAATACTGAATGGTTTGGACAAAATGGATGATGGGAAGATGCTTCCATTGATAGGAGAGTCTAAGGCACAGCCTTAGGGTAAAGGGAAGACCTTTTAGAATGGAGATAAGGGGAAACTACTTCAGTCAGAGTGTGGTAAATCTATGGAATTCACTGCCACAGAAAGCTGTGAAGGCCAGGTCATTGAGTACATTTAAGACTGAGATAGATAGGTTCTTGATTGTCAAGGGGATCAAAGGTTATGGGGAGAAAGCAGGAGAATGGGGTGGAGGAACTTACCAGCCACGATTGAATGGCAGAGCAGACTCAGTGGGTCGAATGGCCTAATTTCTGCCCCTATGTTTTATGGTCTTATGGTCTTACCTGCCAGATGGGGAACACTTTTGGAGTAGGCTGCATATCCAGTTGGCTTAGTTGTGTCAAAGTAGAAATTCAATCTCACACTACAGAGGCAATCATTTCTATTGTGTAGGGACATACAGGGAAACAGGATTAATGAGGTCCTGTTGCCTTTGTGTTGATGGGGGTCTGAGTCAAGTGGGGAATTTTGTGGTGCCTCTTGGGTAGCACTCCTGGTCCTTTTGGCCTACAAGTGTTTATATAAGGGCACTTAGCTTGTCTCTGAAGTTCCTGCCCTGCTTATGCTGCCAAGTCTGTTGAGCTCCAGAAAACCTAGCTATCCACAATAAAATCCAAAAAGAGGCCCTCACCCATGTTAAAACTTCTTCATTGTTCTTGTCTCTCCAATTTAGAGCTCGTTTAACAGTATCAGGCTCTATTGTTATAGCTGGTGATTAGATTACATTAGATTCCCTACAGTGTGGAAACAGGTCCTTCAGCCCGATGAGTCCACACCGCCCCTTGATGCATCGGACCCAGACCAATCCCCCTTATAAGCCACACATCCCTGAATACTACGGGCAATTTAGCATGGCCAATCCACCTAGCCTGTACATCTTTGGACTGTGGGAGTAAACTGGAGCACCCAGAGGAAACTCACACAGACATGGGGAGAATGTGCAAACTCTGCACAGACAGTTGCCCAAGGCTGGAATTGAACCCGGGTCTCTGGCGCTGTGAGGCTGCAGTGCTAACCACTGAGCCACCGTGCTGCCTGTGAATTCTACCTTTATCTTGTGCATAATCAAGGGGGTCCCTAATTATTGGATAGTTTGCAAACTGCATGGGTTGTCTGAACTTAGATGATGGGACTGTATTCCTATGAAAGCACATTTATTTTAAATCAAGAAAACTGAAAGTCCATCTAATAGACTTCTCAGCAGCTTATGAAGACCATTCAAAAAGGTGGCAGACACTCGATTGACACAACAAAGAAGTTGTACAAATCAAACTTGTGTTCTCTATTTGTCATTTGAAGGGAAGTCCATTTACCCGTAGGGTCTATTTGAGTTGGCATTTGATATCTGCAGTAGACACCGTAAACTATAAAGTGAAGATCATCATTATATAGATTATTTTGTACTGTACAACCAGTTAACTATTAGACCAGTTTTCTGGAATGAGTATGACCCTTTTTTTGTGCATTTAAATGATGCGTGCAATATACAGAAATGGTCATCATGAGACAAAATATCATATATTTGAATGTAACTGTATTTAGAAAAGTATATTTTACCTCTATATAGACATTGAAAGACAAATAATACAGTGAATTATCTGCACGAAATGAGGGGAAATGAATCTCGCCAGTCCATTAAAAATGTTGCCATTGAGGCAGACTCCCAAAATCAGTTATATTTAGTGCTCAGAATCTTGGTGCCATTTAACTGGTAAGTCATGGCAAACCCGTTATGCAATGGATGGAAATATTATGTAAGAGAAGGTAGGCATCAACCAGTACTTCATAGCTTAAATACTGCAGTTTCATGCTCTTAAAGCTTTATCAGAAATGTTTGTAGAGAAACTGAGGTGTTAATTGTATGCGCAAGAGAAACAAATGTAACTTGCAACTGGAAACTAGTTAGTTTTAAAGTTGTGGTCACTTATTTGCATATTGTTCAGTTCTGTTTGCAGCCATTTAGACGTTGAAGGAGCAAGCCACAAATTGACATTATTTTCAAGCTTTGGCTGGTAAACAAGTGACATGCACATCTCAAACCTGCCAATGCAATGATCATCTCCAAGAAGAGAGAATTAACCATTAACATTGACATTAACAGCCTTATCATCACTGAATCTCATTTCATTAACATCTTAGCAGCTTGCCATTGACCAGAGACCTAATAGGACTAGGCGTATAAATAATGTGGCTACAGGGGCAAGGCATAGACTGGAATATGTGCAGGAACTTGACTCGCTTCCTGATTTCTCAAAATCCATCCACCATCTGCAAGTCATCTGTTAGGAGTGTATCGGAATACTCACTTTGCTATTTCATGCATGAATGCAACTCTAGGAACACGCAAGCAACTCAACCTAGGGCAAAACAGCCAAATACACCAACTAAACCATTCATTGTCTCCATCACTGGCACCATCCACAAGATACACTGCAGTAACATGTTACATCTCCTCCCACAACAACTTGCAAGTCCACATATTAACACTTGATGAGATTTAGGAGAACTGGCATATGGGAATGCCACCATTTTGATGTTCCACTCAAAAATCGTACACTGCCTGAATTTGAATATTTCTTGTTTTCTTCAGTGTCACTGAGTCAAAATCCTTTAACTTCACACCTAACAGAGCTATGGATATGCCTGCAGTAAAAGGATTGCAACAGCTCGAGAAGAATGTACACCAGCATCTTCTCAAAGGCAATTGTGAGTCATAGGCACTAAATGCTAGTCTTACCAATGATGTCTACATTCAGTGATCAAATAAAAACTAATTCAAAAATCTATGAATAGTGGCACATAAGTGGTTTTAATGAGACTATGTTTGTTGTCATCTCTTTATGTTTTCTGGAACAAAGCTACATTTGAGTAAAATGCTTTTTGGCCAGTATTAACTTTTGTTTGCAATCAGAGATAATGGGAACTGCAGATGCTGGAGAATCCAAGATAACAAAGTGTGAAGCTGGATGAACACAGCAGGCCAAGCAGCATCTCAGGAGCACAAAAGCTGATGTTTCGGGCCTAGACCCTTCATCAGAGAGGGGGATGGGGGGAGGGTACAGCCCAGCTCGTCCTCGCCTCCCTCACCTGTTCTTCTTCCTCCAGCTTCAAACTTTCTTATCTTAACTTTTGTTTGCATTTGCTTTGCGATCTCTTAAACTTTACACCCAATGACATTTATCGGGTGCCCTCTGTGTATCAATTTATCTTCCTTCTATAAATACTTGTCTTATGGCAACCAGTAAGATAGGTGTTTGCAGAACTCATAGTAACTCTGAAGGAAAATGTGTACACAGCACTATCAGTAACGAATACATAAAGCATTCACAACAACCCCAACATTAACTAGCACAATCGATTGTTCCTTTTACTCCAGACCACGTTTGGCCAAAACTCATTATTCTAAAAGTGGCAATGCCTCAGTACAGTAATTGAAGTTGACTCGGCAAGTTGATATATGGAGACAACAATGTATTTTAAATTAATATGGTGTTTTTATTAGATTATTTTCAACAGTGCAACGCACATTCTCTTTATATCTTCCACATCAGTTGCCGATAGAGCTATGGCAAGATTCCCTCCCTGAAGGTATTATGGGCCTACCTCCAGCACATGGACTGCCTCAGTCCAAGGGGCAGCTCACTACCAGATCCTCAAAGGCAACAAGGAGCAGGCAATAAAATGCTAGCCAGCCAGCGATGCCCACATCCCATGAGAGAATAAAAAGACATTTTCTACTCTTTTGTGTTGAATAGAACATAATCACACAGGTTTATAAATACATATTAATAAAAATAAGGAGTAATTCGTTAAGAATAATACTGTGAAAAGTGTAATCTCAGTCGTTTGGGAAAAGTTTTGTCTGGAGGGGAAAGATCCAGTTGTCAGGGTCCAAATAAGAACCAACAGCATAGGTAGAAAGAGGAAAGAGGTTCTGCTGAGGGAATGTGAGTAGATATGCTCTAAATTGAAAAGCAAAAACGTAATCATCGCCAGATTACTACCATAGCTTGGCACAGGGCTGACAAGATTAAAGACATAAAGGTGTGGCTCAAAGATGGGAGTGGCAGAAATGGGTTTGAATCCATGGGACATTGGCACCAGTACTGGGTAAGGAGGGAGCTGTTCTGATGGGACAAGCTCCACTTGAATTGTGCTGGGACCAGTGTCCCGGCGAATTACATAACTAGGGCTGTGGATTGATTTCAAAACTAAATCGCGGAGGCAGTTTCAGTTGCATGGAAAATTGTGGATAAAGCTAAAGGCAGCCAGGGCTCAGCTGAGACTATCCAAGTTTCCAGAAAAACTTATAGGATAGAGAGCGTGGAAAGGCTCAGAAATCTAACTTTAGGCACAGCAAATAAGCGGATAACTATGAAAAGGAGGGCAGCCAGTGCAGGACTGAGAGTGTTTTACTTAAATACTCACAGTACACGAAACAAGGTGAATGACCTTGTCATGCAGTTTGAAATTGACAGGTATGATGTCGTAGATATCACGGAGACGTGGCTGCAAGGGAATCAGTGCTTGGAACTAAATATCCAAGGATCCACATCCTATTGAAAGAACAGGCAGATGGGGGGGGAGTTACCTTGTTAGTAATAAATTAGATTAAATTGATAGCAAGAAGTGAAATGGATTCAGAAGGCATAGATTATGTGTATGTACAATTAAGGAATGCAAGGTAAAAAAAAGACACTGTTGGGAGTTACCTACAGGCTGCAGTCAAGATTTGGGGAAGAAAATAGATCCGGAGATAATAATAATAATGCCTATAATCATGGAGGACTTCATTATGTAGGTGGACTGGGAAATCAGATTGGTGGCAGATCCCAAGGAATAAAATTCATGGAATATGTATGAGGTTTCTTGAAGCAGTTTGTGGTGGAGCTGATTTGGGAATAGGCAGTTCTGGATTTGGTGATATGTAATGAGGCAGACTTGATGAGGGAGCTTAAGGTATAGAAATCCCTAGGGGCAGTGATCAGAATATGATAGAGTTCCACCTGCTGTTTGAGAGGGAGGAGCTTAATCAGATGTAACAGCATTACAATTGAATCAAGGTAACTACAAAGACATGAGGGAGGACTGGCCAGAGTTGATTGGAGTGGGAGCCTAACAGGGAAGATGGTAGAGCACTAATGGCAAGAGTTTCTGGGAGTAGCTCAGGAGGCTCGGCAGAAATTTATCCCAAGGAGAAAGAAACATACTAAGGAGAGCATGAGGAAACCATGGCTGACGTAGGAAGTCAAGGAGAGCATAAAAATAAAAGAGAAGGTATACAGAGATATTAGGAACTGCAGATGCTGGAGAATCCGAGATAACAAGGCATAGAGCTGGATGAACACAGCAGGCCAAGCAGCATCTCAGAAGCAGGAAAGCTGACATTTCTGGCCTAGACCCCTCAGATTTTCAGAGAAAGCATACAATCTGGTTAAGATTAGTGGGAAGTCAAAGGATTGGGAAGCCTTTGAAAACCAGTAGCGGTTAACATAAAATGCAATGGAGGGGGAGAATGCGAATGGAGAGAGAAGATGCAATATGAGGTTGAGCTAGCTAGTATGAAAGAAGATTGAATGAGTTTCTTGAGATGTGGAAAAGGTGAGAGAGACATTTGACCACTGAAAAGTTAGATTGGAAAAGTAGTAATGGGAACAACGAAATGTCAGAGAAACTGAATAGGTACTTTGGGTCAGTTTCACTGTGGAATACACCACTAGCATACCAAAACTTCAAGAGGGTCAGGTGACAGGTGAATGCATTGGCCAGGAGTTGTGCTCGGGAAGCTGAAAGGTCTGAAGGTGGATAAATCACCTGGACTAGATGGACTACATCCCAGACTTCTGAAGGAGGCAGCTGAGGAGATTGTGGAGGCATTCTTGGTGATCTTTCAGGAATTACTGGAGTCAGGGAAGGTCTTAGAAGACTGGAAAATGGCGAAAGCAATATCTCAGTTTAAGAAGGGAAGGAGGCAGAAGTTGGGAAATTATAGACCAGTCAGGCTGACCTCGATTGTTGGTAAGATTTCAGCATCCATTTTTAAGGATGAAATTGTGGAGTATGCTAATATAGTGATAAGTCAACATGGCTTTGTCAAGGTCAGGTCATGCCCGGCAAATCTATTAGAATTCTTTGAGGAGTAAGTTGGCAAGTTAAACAAAGGGGAGCCAGTGGACATGATCCATTTGGTTTTCCTGAGGGCCCTTCACAACGTGCCACACAGGAGGCTGCTAAATAAGATAGGATTTCATGATGTTAGGGGCAAAATATTGCATAGATAGAAGTTGGCTGACTGGCAGAAGGCATAGAGTCGGGGCAAAGGGGCCTTTTTCAGGACAGCTGCAAAGATGAGTGGATGTCCACAGGGGTCAGTGTTGGGACCACAACTATTCATGTTGTACATTCGTAATGATCTGGACAAAAGAACAGAGAACCGAGAACATCGCTACTAAGCATGCTGTTTGGCACAAAAGACAGGTGGAGGGATAGATAGTGTTGAGGAGGCAGGAAGGCTGCAGAAGGACTTGGGCAGACTAGGAGAATGTGCAAAGAAGTGGCTGATGGAATACAATGTGGGAAACTGTGAGGTCATGCTCTTTGGTAGGAAGAATAGAGCATAGACTATTTTGATGGGAAAGGCTTCAGAAGTCTGAAGCACAAAGACATTTAAGAGTCCTAGCTCAGGATTTTCTTAAGGTTAACATGCAGGTTCCATGAGCAGTTAAGAAGGTAACTGCAATGAGTCTGAGTTTCAATTTGATTTATTGTTGTCATATGTATTGAGATACAGTGAAAAGTGTTGTTTTGTATGCGATTCAAGCAGATCGTATCATAAAAAGTGCACCATGGTAGAATGACAAAAAGCAGAATATAATGTTATAGTCACAGAGTCCACGACTCTCTGTAGTTTCTTGTGGTCTTGGGAAGACCAGTTGCCATTACCAAACTGCAATGCATCCAGATTGGATGCTTTCAATGATGCAGCTATAAAAGTTGATAAAAATCTTTGTGGACATGCAAATTTCCTTAGCCTCCAGATGAAGGCATTGGAGTGTTTTCTTGACTGTTGTGCCAATGTGGGTGGACCAGGACAGATTTTTGGTGGCTATCACTCTGCGGAAGTTGATGTTCTCAACAATCTCCACCTCAGCACTGATGATGCAATCAGGGACATGCTCTCCTCTCCACTTCCCGAAGTCAATGATTAGCTCCTTCATTTTGATGATGTTGATGGAGAGATTGTTGTCTTTCCACCATGCTGCTAATACTCAATCTCTTTCCTGTACTCAGTTTCAATTGAAATGTTAGCATTGCTGAGTCTGTATGAGGGTCTTGTCAGACCACATTTGTAACATTGTGAGCAGTTTTGGGCACCATATCTAAAGAAGAACGCACTGGCTTTAGAGGGAGGTCCAAAGGACATTTACAAGAATGATCCTGAGAATGAAAGGCTTGTCATATAAAGAGTAGTTGAGGACTCATCTGTACTCCACGTAATTAGAAGGATGAGGGAAGATTTCATTGAAACTTACAGAATACTGAAAGGCCCGAATCAAGAGGAATTGGAGAAGACATTTCCACTTGTAAGAGAGACCAGGGGATCCAAGGGCACAGTCTCAGTGTAAAGGGATGACACTTTAGAACTGAGATAAACAGGAATTTATTTGGCCAGAGTATGGTGAATACATGGAACTCGTCACCACAGAGAGCTATAGAGACCAAGTCACTGAGCGTATTTAAGATATAGGTAGATAGGTTATTGATTGGTAAGGGGATCAGCAATTACATGGAGAAGGGCAGAAATATGAAAAACGTATCAGCCATGATTGAATAGAATATTATTTATCCCTGTGACATCTAAATTTTTGGAGTTTCTTCATTTTCTCGATTCATTAGGAATGCAAGAAGCTGTAAGTAATAAAACAGCTTGGTTGCCTTTGGAATTAAAATTGGCAAGATGATCCATTCATGTACAGACAATGACTAATCCGTTTGCTAAGAACTCTCAAAAGAAAACAATAAATAGGCACTCAATTATTTCTATGTGTTCATGGTACTTCAGCATTGAAAACTCCACGTACCTAGATATTTTAGGGAGGTATCAATGCAAAATCATATCATAAATGTGACCTGCATTCTTACATAGAAAAATAAAAATTAATTTTTTGACAAATCTAAGAATTTACCCTCCAATATCCGATGGTATACAGGATAACATATGCATGTTTATCTGAATTCTGGGTTGCATTATTTTAAGCCTCTTTCCAAAAGACATGGGTTGAAAAGCCAAATACCATATGGTGAAGCACTTTAAAATGCAACAGAGTTCCAAACAGCTTGCCTCCAAGAAGGGAATAGTGGGTTTCCAGCAAAAACTCGCACGTTTTTAAAATGTCATCTTTATACTGCCAGCCATTGACAGCAACTAAGCCCAGTCAACCTCTCAAATGATTCACTAAGATTATCTATTCAGAGGTTGTGACCTACCAATCAGGGAGACTCCAAGTTTGATTCCACTGCTAAACAAGCTCAACTGGAGTGGGCAAGTATTCAAGAGTTCAACAATTAACCAGCATTTCGCGGTTTTTGGGTGGGGGAGCATGTGTCTTGTGTGGTCAGAGTATGAAATCAGCCATTCTAAATTGCTATTCAGTTACCTCTGGTCAATGAAATTTGGTAAGGGCAGAAACTTGCAATGGAGTGGAGCCCGGTCAATTAAAATCTGTAAGTATCGACCAGGATAACTGGCTTTACCATGATAGAGACATAGGGCAAAATTTAATGTTTGGTGGCAGGGGATGTTTAATCAAGTGAGAATATCTGTGGCCTCCCAGAGGGAGCCCCTTGTTCAAAGGTAGCCAGTGCCTAACTGAGGGAGTTAACAAGGTATAGATCTGAATGAACACAGCAGGCCAGGCAGCATCAGAGGAGCAGAAAGGCTGATGTTTCGGGCCTAGACCTTCTTCAGAAACGGCCCAGTTTTGGGAAGCAAAGTGTGATGAGAGCTGTCCGAATTCTAAGCTGCAGAGTTGTAAACTTGCTAGCAGTGACTGAGTTCAGGGGAGGTGGGAATGTGGTGTGGTCCCCAGCTCACACTGCCCCAACTCAATTGTCTGCACAACTTCAGAATGAAGCCTCTGTGCAGGTATTAAATTCCATCCAAATAGTTGCAGAAGTTTGGTATTCTTTTCTGCAGCAGCAAACTGAAATCATCCTGATTGTTAAGGCACAAACTCTTAATTTGTAAATTTTAAATTTGATGGAGTTTTGTTAACTGAAGATCTTAAGGTAAATAAGGTAAAGCTGGGTATGTGTACTTTGCTTACGGAGCAACCACGGTCATGTTAAAAGGTGGAACATGGTTGTGGGAGGAAGTCACACTCACATTTTCCTGAGTTCCTAATAGAATAAGATTTGTTCTCTTTTAATCAATTATAAAAAATTTCCGTCACCTTCTCCACTTGACTTCTACCCTTATTGTCCTCAGTCTAGTATCAACTTTGCAAAATGGACAGTGATTCTTCAACTTTGGTTTATTAATGTCTGTTATAAATTACATTATTTTCAAGTTTCAGCATGAACCTGGTGCTGTCTTCATTCCTGCAGGAATATCTTCCAAGACCAGATGTGTTTGTTTGCATCCACTCTATTCTGTACTTCCAGCGATCATGCCACTGATTTGCTTTTCCACACTCTGTTACCACACCCTCATGCCTGCCCACCTCAATCCCTCTCTCACCCTTCAATGTTTTAGTCAAAAGATATGTAATTCTGAAGCATTTCAGTCTTTCTTACAGTTTTATGGAAATCTGTGCTTAGTTCCATAGTGATTTATAAGGGTCCTCACTTAAGGTACTATTTGGACACTGTTATGACAGAGGCTCTCTGACAATAGTCATTAATCGTCTGTTGATTTAACAAGTTGGTGATGACTTTTAATATCTTTTTGCCCAGTGGCATCTATTGTGAAATATCCATTACTAAAATAGCAAACTCACAGCAAAAGTCTGTTGCTTCAATTCACTTCAGCAGTTTCCAAATTAGTTTATGGTTCATGTCTGTTTGAGGCCTTGTATTATCATGTTGTTCCTTGTTGTATTTTATAAACATTCAGGACTATTTTACGGTCTGAGCCACTGAATGCATCAAACAAAAATAATCTCCCCCCATGTACCCCTTTAAATTTCTTAAGATCAGCAAACTCAATCTTACTTACAATTGTTCTTATTGTTCTTTAAGAGAGTGCTGATAAATAGATGTTAAGAGATAAATGAAACAAAATAATAGTAATCAGAAACATATTTTACAAACAAAGTTGTGGTTTTACAACAATGCAGCTATCATCAATTGCTATAGCAACACCACAATGAGCCAGATTTCACTGAAGAAATAAATGCAGCTATCGATTTGGGAATCAACTTCCATTTACAATTTAAATTAAATCAATCAGAAAATGACTTTGATGGAAACTTGATGTTAAAATATTTAAGAGATAGCTTTTCAACCTGAGGGAGTTGCTCATTCTGCTGGGGACTGAAGCACAAAGAGGTTTGGAACTCTGTTCGGATAGTACAGGCACTAGATATGCTAGCTGCCTTGTGTGGGGTCGACTTGAGAGCCCACGCTCTTTGTTAGTCACACTCACCTGATATTATCGGTCAAGTTTCATCAGTTATTTTCCACTAGGAACTACTGCAGAAAGATTTCCCATAGGCCATAATTACCTCTCAAACTTGTATATGTTGTATGAAAATGAGGCAACAGACAGTGCAAATCCCTATAACAGAGAGTGCATATCAACCTGGCAGAGGAAACAGAAAGCCGCAGTGACTGTAGGGCCTTATTTATATACAACCAATCCACTTCCAGTCTGAACTGAACAAGTTGCTCCGAGTAAGTACGGATTAGGGAATTTCCAAAGGAAAGAGATGGGCAATACTTCCAAGAGTGAAGAGTTCTGGAGCAGGAGAGACTGCAGCTTTCCTTAAGAGGCCTGTTCACAACCCTGATGCGAAGAATGCACTGGAAATTAAGTTCCACTTTTCCACTAGCCATCATAAAAGTGTCTAATTTGCCCGACGTTAACCACTTGCTAAAATAAAAGTAATTTGTACCAGGTTTCATCAATAAACAATGAAGCTAAAATTACTGGTTGTTACAAATTCCAGCATACATGCAGATTTATTCACAAATAGAATGGACAAGACAGACAATTCTACAGAAATATCATGAGTTGACAACATGAGCAAAGAAGGAACAAATTCTGAGATCTAAACCATAAGATTGGAATGAAGTGTCTTTCTTACAGTGCTTTTATTTTTGGCAATGATATGTATATAACCAAAGTAATCCTCAATTCAGTAGCTGGCCAGGCAGACCAAGGGTCTTGACAGTGTTGACAGTTCTTTTTTCCAAAGAGCTGATGATGAGGTACTGTAGGGGGATGGGCTTAGATTAGTTCACAGGTCATTGCAACATCGAGGGTCAAAGGGCCTGTTCTGCGCTGTATTGTTCTATGTTCTATGTTCAAACTCATTCAGTGCTGCTTCTTTCGCACTTTGAGGAAGACACAGAGAGAGAAGGAGAGAAAAAGCCTGAGGTTGGTTTTTTTTGTCACATACTGAGATACAGTGAAAATTGTTATGTTGTGTGCTACACAGGCAGATCGAACTATGCAAAGTGCATCAGGATAGCAGAACAGAGTGCAGATTACAGTGTTACAGCCACAGAGAAGGTGTACAGAGAGAAATCAACTTTAATATTTGAGAAGTCCATTCAGAAGTCCACCATGACCCTTATTCATGTACCCGACACAGAGTTTATCCATCAATTTCTGCCTTTATTTCATACTTTTCAACATCCACAGTATTTTGCTTTTAATTACGTGTAATAATTTTTGATTAATTTGACAGTTTCCATTGTGCAGACAGCAACTGTTGTTACTGATTCTGCTGGAATTCTCAAAGTCTCTGAATTTGCTGATTTTCTGTCTTTAGAACAAACAATAATAGTGAAATCAATGAAAAATGGGAACTGGAGACCATTCAGCCCCTTGATGCTTGGACTCCGCGGGCTGTTACCCAGCTCATGGGACCACACATGTAGATTACTGAAGTTACATTCGCTCCAAGGCAAGATTTAATTTGACCTCAGACCCATAGTGTTAGCTGTGTAGTTCGGAATGTGTAGGTTAAGCGCATTAGCCATGGGTAATGCAGGTTTACTGGGATAGGGTAGTGGGATAGTCTGGGTGGGATGCTTTTTGAAGGGTTGGTGTGGACTTGTTGGGCTGAATGGCCTGTTTCCGCACTGTAGGTATTCTATGTACAGTCTGATAGCAGCAGGGAAGAAGTTGTTCTTGAAACTGCTCATACATGCATTCATATCTTATGCCTGATGAAAGAGGGTAGAAGAGAGTATAACTGGGGTGAGAGTAGTCTTCAATTATGTTGTTTGCTTTCCCAAGGCAGCAGGAAGTATAGATGGAGTCAGTGGATGGAAGGTTGGTTTGAGTAATGGACACCAGCCACATGTACCAACATTCATGGACATTGGCATCAGATATATGCCAGTTTCTGAGAACTTGTGATCAACTCTAAATCACTTACAGGACACTTCTGCACTTCCGTACCTGCAACTATCGTTGTAATACTGCCACAAGAACAGTGTGAGCTCAGCATCATGCACCCAGCTCATGGACTGGACCAGGCTGCATCTTTAAGACCTTCACTTGCTATCATAGTGCTAACTCACTTTGACACTTCCCGGATGCTCACAGCATTCCTGTCTTACCCTATCCTTGCCTTAGCTTTGTCCACTTTGCTCCCTCAGCCAGAGATACCAGGCTCATATTATTGCTGCCTTGTCATGTCACTTCACACAGACAAAGTCAGGAAGCTTGAGACGTCTGTCAGCAGGCTTCAGTCAAATCAAGAGAGATAGCCTTTACTCAGGGGTTCTTGGCACAATAGGCCAGCATTTGAAATTGGGTCTGCTCAGCGTGGTTACAGCCAGGATTGATGAGCTGAATGATGGCAGCACACTAACCATTTTGACTCTTTCCGCCTTATGGGGGGCTGTTTTCCTCCTGGAATGCGACAGAGGTAGGTATTAAGGGATATAAAAGGTGTTGGGGCAGTTATTATTGCTGGGGCAGATGGGCAGGTGTCCTGAGTGAAGGTAGGCAGTGCATGCAGGGTTAGCAGTGTCGGAGGTGGTGTTGCTAACAGAAAGAGAGGGAAGATGTTGCAGGTAATATTGAGAGTGGTAGAGCATGAGCTGTGGTGGAAGGTGAATTCATTCGAAGAGACAGTGTAAGTGTGAATACCGTGTAGGAATGTAGAAGGCCATCAACCTTCTTCCTAGAGTGCTGGGCATTGCTCCAGATGGCTGGGACAGCTTTAGCATGGTGGCTGACATGGTGTGGTGTTGTGGCCTCCATTGCTGGTCCAAGTGGCAGACAAAGTCCCATTTTAGCACCACCTCATTCAGCAGGGTCTCAGCAACTGACTCATAAAGCAGGGCACCAAATTAGCCCTGTCTGTCATGTCAGGGGCAAATGTCAATAACTGTGCAGGGCAGCTAAGGCAGACAATGCATGTCTGGGTACACAATGAGATTTAAATAGTGGTGGACGAGTTAAGGATGATGATAAATTCTGGCATATCTGCTGACTGGTAAATTATCCTGAAAGCAGTGTCCTGTAGAAATATGGATCAGAAATTAGACGTAAGAGATGTTAGAGGAACACGGTAGGTAACTAAATGATGTGAGCTTAGTATGATAGGTGATAGAACTCTCAGGGCCTTGCAGTGATTATCCATCTAAACACTTTGGTGTAATTCAGATTTAGCCAGATTCAGCCCAGTAAAAAATAAAATACGCCTCCTGTGCTAACCCATCACACCCACACACACAGACCACACCACATAAAAGACATGGAGTGCCTCCTAATTCCCTGTATCCAACTCTTGCAACACCTCATAAACTTTCCACTAATCTTAGTACTTGTGTCCACTCCAAATGGCACCTCATACCATTTAACAACCTAAAATTGTCTATCAAACAACCCTCCGACATCCTCCCATCCAACCCACAATTCATTATATCACAATGGCAACTTATTGCCAACTTTTGGCAATTCATACTCCCTCTACCCACTACTTTTTACCCTTGTATTTACGATGCCAACACACCTGGTATCCACTTTGGGCAGATATCAGGGCACATGTCGAGATTAGATGCACTCTATGAAGTAGTGGCCTAAGAGGGCGTTTCAGGATACAATATGTTGAAAAAAACACTCTCATTTATAAAAGCCTATTTTTATGTTTTTTTTTAATAAATAATGCCTTGTAAAACCAAAGATTTCATTCAAGTGAACTGCACCTTATTTCAACAGACTTTAGAACAAATTTATATTTCCACTTCAAAGAGTCTATAACCACTTAGAAATCTTAATAAAACTTAAATGGGAAGCATCTAACTATGATATTGGATGGAGATAACATTAAGCACAAGTGAATTCACGCAACAGTAATCCAGTAATGGGCAGACTTTTTTTGAAAGAGTTACAGCACTTTAAAAATCCTTGACATCCTGAAATCTCTCCTTGACGATTGTTTTTGACAGGTATTTTTGACACTTTAAGAGATTGCCCTGGCAGGTCTTTGTGATAGATTTAACAGCTGACCTTTGCAGTTGCTTTTTTATGTTTTTAACAGGTTTGTTGGCAGTTTCAATGAATTTAACAGTTAATATGTTTCTGTATACACACATTGATGTCTCCCTTTATCAATTCTCTTAGGCATCGTACCTCTAACTCGGGAACCTGCTTTCTTGAAAAGGGGTATTCTGGCTGTTTACAAACTGCAGAAAGTTTCACACTCAACCTACATCAGAGGCAGTTGAAGATTTAGCATCTGGTTAGGTTCATAACTAGGAACAGTTTAGAGGGATATAGACCAAATGCTGGTAAATGGAACTAGATTAATTTCAGATATCTGGTCAGCATGGATGAGTCGAACCAAAAGGTCTGTTTCCATGCTGTACGGCTCAATGACTGTATTTAAGTGATCTGCTACCTCTGTGAATCATGCATGCATAAATCCTTACCCTACTCCCTTTCCTCCCCACTTCGAATTGGAAGTGCCATGTTTGAAAACAAAATCTTTTGTGACAATGGAGATCCTCTGCAACATGGCACAATTCCATGTCTGTGTGGAGTAGAAGGATCAGTATACAAATGAAGCTTTTTTGATAGAAACAAGATGAATGATCCGATATTTTTAAAGGAGGAACTTTGAGAAGCAAAAGTTACCTTAAAATTGCTTAAGCTTTGGTTGCATTGTACGTCAATAGTTTTGATCTCCATATTCAAAACAAAAAGCCAATGGAGAAGGCACGAAAAGAAATTGCTGGAGTTATACTAGAACCAGGAGTTTATATGTTTTGAGAAAGATTTAACAGTTTGGGACTCTTTTCTCTCAAAGTTGAGGCTGCAGTGTGACTATATTGACAGAGATACTTAAAATTATGAAAGACCCTGATGGAGTTGACATAGTTTCCACACAAACCAAAATATGTTCTCTTTGTGCCAGACTTTTACAGTGAAGGGTAAACTTTGCAGAACCTTGAAATGTCAAGCAGGTCCTGGATGTGGAACCGAGAAGGAGAAAAAACGCAGTAAAACCTGGAAATGAATATCCTGGGAATTCTGCACCTCCATTTTGAGGGATGCAAGTCAAGTGGGATCAGTATATGTCATTCTCATATTTTACAGTGTTATTTTCCTTTCTGTGAAGTCCCATTCCAGTTCTGATACATTCCACCTTTGCTTACGAAGGAAATGGGAATGTATATGATCCACACAGGAGAAAAACTGTAACTCAGTATTGTCATTTGAACCTCATCAGATCTTGGTGATCTGGTGACCAGGCCCAAAACATTAACTTTGATATTTTCTTCACAGATGCTGCCAGACCTGCTGATCATTTCCAGCTACTTCTGTTTTGCTCCTGATTTGCAGCATCCACAGTTCTTTCAGTTTTTAAGAAGATTTTAGCCTGAGGTCATATAATTGCTATGGAATTCTTTGAAGATATTTCCCCAATGTTATTATGAATATGGGTGACTTTTGAAAGCTGCATGTATTTTCAAAGGATGGTTTGAGTTCACAGTGTTTGCCAGTTAAAGAAGTTATTAAATAATTAGACAAAAACAGAAATTGCGAGAAAAGCTCAGCAGGTCTGGCAGCATTTTATCTCATTCATTTGTGGGGTGTGGGTGTTGCTGGCAGGCCAGCTTTTATTGTTCATCCCTAGTTGCCCTCGAGAAGGTGGTGGTGAGATGCCTTCTTGAACTGCTGCAGTCCACCTACTGTGGGTTGACCCACAATGCCATCAGGGAGGGAATTCCAGGATTTTGACCCAGTGACAGTGAAGGAACGATGATATATTTCCAAGTCAGGATGGTGAGTCACTTGGAGGGACCTTGGAGGTGGTGGTGTTCCCATGTATCTGATACCCTTGTTCTTCTAGATGGGAGTGTTTCTGGGGTTGGAAAGTGCTGTCTGAGGATCTTTGGTGAATTTCTGCAGCACATCTTGTAGATGGTGCACACTGCTGCTCCTGAGCGTCAGTGGTGGAGGGAATGGATGCTTATGAATGCAGTGCCAATCAAGTGGACTGCATTGTCCTGAATGGTAATCAAGCTTCTTGAGTGTTGTTTGAGCTGCACTCATCCAGGTAAGTAGGGAGTATTCTATCACACTCTTGGCTTGTGCCTTGTCGATGGTGGAGAAGCTTTGAGGAGTCAGGAGGTGAGTTACTCACCACAGTATTCCCAGCTTCTGGCCTGCTCTTGTAGCCATTGTGTTTATGTGGTGACTCCAGCTGAGTTTCTGGTTCATGATAACACCAAGGATATTGATTCAGTGATGGTAATACCATTGAATACCAAGGAATAGTGGTTAGATTGTCTCTTATTGGTGATAGTCATAGCCTTGCATTTGTGTAACGTGAGTGTTACTTGCCACTTGTTAGCCCAAGCCTGGATATTGTTCAGATCTTGTTGCATTTCAGCACAGACACTTTCAGTATCTGACGAGTCACAAATAGTGCTGAACATTGTGCAATCATCGGTGAACATCCCCACTCCTGACCTTATGACGGAGAGAAGGTCATTGATGAAGCAGCTAAAGGTCTGTGGAGAGAAATCAGAGTTAACGTTTCAGGTCGAGTGACCCTTCCTCAGAGCTATTAAATGATTAGTTGACTTTCTTGTGGAGTTCGGTCTGACAGGAACTACCTCAACTTGGTTTATCCACTTGCAGACATGAAAGCCTGGCTCAATAATTAAGTACTTAAAATATAAGATGAATTAGCAATGAATTCAACAGTGAATTCTGAAAAACTTCATTGTAAAAGTGGTTAGAATATAACTATCGGTACCTTAATGGATAATTGAAACACCTACCACACATATATTTAAGAGAGAGCTAAAGTACCACAAGGGAAAAGGAGAATAGAAAGATATGCTGATAGAGTTCTGATTAAGAATAGTGGGAGGAAATTCATTTGTACCAAAAACAATAGCATGATCTGTTGGACCAAGTGGGCTGTTTCTGTGCTGTAAATCCAATCCAAGGGTATGGAACATTTTACAATGTTGTGATTTTCTGAGACAAATTGGTAGAATTTTCCCGTAGGCTTTGGATCTCAACAAATGGGCCAAATAAGGGTCCCATATCCAGACTTATGCAAACCATAGATCATAGAATCCCTACAGTGTGGAAACAGGCCCTTTGGCCCAACAAGTCCACACTGACCCTTGGACCATCCCACCCAGATCCATCCCCCTATAACCTACACACCCCTGAACACTAAGGCAATTTTGCATGGCCAATCCACCTAGCCTGCACATCTTTGGACTGTGGGAGGAAACCAGAGCACCCAGAGGGGACCCATGCAGACACAGGGAGACTGTGCAAACTCCACACAGACAGTCAGCTGAGGCTAGAATCAAACCTGGATCCCTGGTGGTGTGAGACTGCAGTGTTAACCAATGAGCCCAGTGCTGCCCTCTGTCATATTGACAAAGATAATTTCCCAGAGTAAACTCACTTAATAGGCTGTGAGTCAGCAGCTCTAGAGCATCAGCTATCATTGGCAGTGGGGAGATTGTTGTCAGGAGGCAGGTTTGAGACCATGGGGGAGCCTTAATATGGAGGCACCCATGGTGATAAGACCTCAGTACAGTAGAGAAACCCTCCAGTTGGATCACTGCAACCACAGTTAAAGCCTCAGGAAAATTGTGGCATTGTGACAATACATTGGACTGACAACCCAGAGGCCCAGGTTAATAGTTTTTTCACGCATAGGTTCAACTTCCGCTATAGACATTGGTGGAATTTAAATTCAATTAATTAAATCTGGAATTGAAATCTTGCCTAAATGTAAGTTGCCATGAAATTATTGTTGACTTTTTTAAAATAAGAAAAATCTTTCTTTTGTGACAGAAATCTGCCAACCTTACGTGGTCTGACCTACATGTGTTGACCCACAGCAAAGTGGCTGATTTTTAACTGCTTTCTGAAATGGCCCAATGAGCCCTTCAGTTCAAAGCCAATTAGAGATGGAGAACATTGTGCTACAAATCACATGGTCACCATAAATTGAGCGCATTTTTTTATCTAGCAACCAGAGGAAACTTACTGGAAAAGAAAAGCACTAGGTATGTTATTGTTAATTGTTATTTCTCAATACTGAAGGAACTACAGACAAGATAGTTCATGTAAATCTACAGTTTCATTAATGAATCATAATTCTTAAGCTCTCAGTCTTAATCATAAACAACTAGAATCAACATGGTGTGTATGGTTGGGGTGAGGAGAATGGCAGTGGGGGTGGAGTGAATATTTATACACCCATTAACACTATATTCTCACCAGGTGAAATTTGAATTTCCAGAATTCAGGAACTACATGAACACTGCATGCAACAATACATGAGCCACATTTACATTCAAAAATTGCATTCTCACGACATGAATGGAAACACAATGGGCATTTGACAGATGCTGAATGCTCTCACCTACTATCACATTCAACCTCTGCTCCCATTCCTGTCAGTATCAGGGCAAGTTCTTTTTGGTCATTAGTGACATTACCATGCCCGTGAAATCCGGCTCCCATTAACTCATACGTTGCATTCCCGCACCACAAACAGCTAGGGAGTTGGTCCAAGAAATTTGATTAAAATACTGTCCTGCCATTCATTCCTTTCACACTTGTATCACATACCCTCCCAAAATTGAAATCAGAGCTCAATAGCTTTTATTCATTTTACCTTCTTAAGGAGTGGTATAATTAACCTAAATGTGACTTTAACCTTTGTGAAGTTGTTGTTCAAACACTAGCCTACATTTATTTGTTTTTGAAAACCTCAGCTGACAATGTTGTCAAAATTCTGTTTTAGCATCTCACAGCAAATACCCTTAGGTCCAAAGCCTTGACACAAACATGATGTTTCTACCTGCATATGAAAGCAGAATGATTTTATTATCTGTATTCTCTGACAATAGATTTCTTATAACAGTCTGCTAGGGTTTCACTTATAAAGACAGTTAAGTCTTTTTACAACCACGTAGCTTTATTCCCCAGTTTAAATGTCACTGTATTTTCATTAGTGTTATATGTGTTTTCTGAAAATCTGTGGCTTTGAAAGCCTTAGAAGAAAGTGTGTAATATTGCAAACCTGGTTTATGGTGTATTCCTATGCCAATGCAGTGTGTTGTGGGTTTGGGAATATGGCAATCACATTTCACTGCATGATCCTTTTCCAGCCTCCGTCAGGTTTGGTGGAGGTGCTGAATAAACGTAGGAACACTTCACATATCAGGAGTGGGTAATAAAAAGCAGTAAATGAATGCAGAATAACTGACTAGAAGCAAGACCCCTCTCTACATTCTTAGATGGAATTCTGGGAACTTGTAAAGGTGAAGAGAAGTGTTTTGTTATGTTTCAGGTGAGATTTTTAAGAGCCTGGCCCCAGCAGCATCCCCCACCCCCGCCCCACCCAAAAAGTTTATACAGTGTTGTTTTGAACTGAAATTGAAAGGTCAACCATTTTGATTCCTCACTTCAATTAAGTTTACTGTCAATTGAGCCAACATTGGGATCACCACACTTCGACTTAGCACCAATGAACTAAGGAGGAAACAAAAAGCTAGGATTCATGTACCTGATCACTATCCAATGACCCATTCTGGAAAGTTCACGTGCTGGCAGAGTGATGTCTCTTGATGATTGTATTGACTGCCAGTAGTAATTAGCCAAGCTAGCATGAAATGAATAGCATTTGAGAAAGGTGCCAGAGGACTCCAGGTGTCTGTGAAATGATTCCCAACATGAGTCAGTGCCTACAGGGTATTTATTACTTTAATAACTGGTTATAGAGAAAAGTGAAGTCTGCTTTTGCGTTAGAGTGCATATTGTTTTTGGCATGTCCTATATAATTGCTGATCATAACTGTCTTATTATATGTAATGATTGGTCTGTTTTATGCAGTCTTTTTTGTGTCAATAAGAAAGCTACATGTTTTTGCTTAGGGAAAACTAAAATAGGAAAACAACACGAAACGAAAAACATTGTCACAATGGTGTCACATGCAAATGATCTAACAAGCTACTTAGACACAATTGTTTTGTTTAGACAACTGTTAGAAGGCTCCCAAACATTTATTAAAAGGTCACTGGTACAGATCCTTTCATCTCAAAAGCACAAATGCATTTCATTAGTCCTTCTGCAACCCCTTCCAACTTTAATTTTCCCCAGGGATCAATTACTTTGTTGAAATGTTCTGTCTCTTTGTAGCTAGACCATCAGATAGGACACATTATTTATTTCGAGAAACAAAATGTTATGACTTTGTTTTTTTTTAAAAAGTTCATCCTGTGATTCAGTATTTTGCACTCTTGTTGGAAAGGAAGTGTTATTACTCAATTGAGAGTGCTTGAATGTGCTACTAAAATTTATTAGAGCTGAAAATCATCCCAGCAGAGATGCTGCTCAGTCGCTGTCCATGCCAGCTGGTGCTGAGCTTGCCAAGGATTGCAGGGTCAGAGAAGGATCTGTAATGCAAATCATTGAAGTGGGCAGCATGCCCAAAACTAGGCTGTGCCTCACAGTAGAAGTGTGCTGGGTCTTTGTAATAAAATGGAGGCGTGATAGATTGCTGCTGATACAGTATTAAACTTATGACTTTGGAAAATGAAAGACTACAATTCCATGAGAGACTGAGGTATTGTTCTTGTCTTTTACAAGGCAAAGAGAGGGAACGAGAGACAATGGGACCCAAGATCTGAAGCCCAGAGGCATTAGTTACATGAGCAGATAATTGACCATTTTTAAGGTTTTTTTAACCTCTAAACTGAGGTAGTAATTTAAGTAAAACCTGCAAAATATTTGTTTATGTCAAGTGTATAGTGTCACTCATGAAACCCCTTAATATGACTAACTGAAAATATCACTGAGGAGTATTCCTTACCGTCAGACTCTGATTAGTTAGAGAAAATGCAAATGAACAGTCAAGCAGCTGTTTTGTTGCAACTGTTACATGTGGAAGTTCTTGGACGTCAGCATGCTCCACAGCAATCACATCTTCTGTCAGTGTCAACACCTCAAAAAATTTGGCTCTGAATTGATGAGCTGGAGTTTAAACTTCAGACAATGCAAGGAGGGATAGAGCTACATGGGCTCTTTGTTCCAGAAGGCAGTCAGGGATAATACAGTTAGGGGAAATAGAAACTGGTCAATGCAGTCATGTGTCCCATAGGCGATGTTACCTGCTCAGTCCTATACCCTTAGGTCTGCAGGGAACCAATGACGTAGGTAGGACTAAGAGAAATTCTGCTAAGGGAGCATGAATGTCTAGGAGCTAATTTAGAAAGTGAACAATAAAGGTAATAAATTCTGGATCACTACCTGAACTGCGAGAAAATCTGCATTAGATAAATAACTTAGAGAGTTAAATGATGGTTCAAAGAATTATATGGGAGAATTAGCCTTTGATTGATGGGCACCAGCAAAAGGAGATTTACTATTGTAACAAACTTGAAATGAAGAAGGGTCTCGACCTGAAACGTTAGCTTTCCTGCTCCTCTGATGCTGCTTGGCCTGCTGTGTTCATCCAGCTTCATACCGTGTTATCTTTGAAATATTAACTGTTTTTCTCTTACAATGCTATTGGTCTTGTATAATTGCAGGATGTAACCACGTTAAGCACCAAAGTTGGGGTGATACAGTTATCATGGACAATTTTAATCCTCATTGGATTGGACAAAGCAAATTTTCAAAGATAAGTTTGAAGATGACTTCTTAGAGGGTATTCAGGTATTTCTTAGAAAAATATATTCTGAAGCTAACGGGGAAACAAGCTTTTTTGGGACTGGTAACTTGTAATGAGACATTAGCAATATCTCCACTACATCCTGCCGATGCAGTAGGAATTCCATCAACAAATACTTGGATCTAACTCCAAAGGCGTTGAGGCAAATCTCCCACATAAATCAACATAAAGGATAAAGGAAGAAAGCACTTAAAATATGCTGTCAAGTTCTTCTTAAAGCAAGGCAATGAAATTGTTTGGGAGAACTTTGCTAACAATCATTCAAAATGGTAACAACATGACCATTAAGCTTTGAGTCATAACATTGTAACCTTCAAGCAAGCAGCAGCAAGCAAAAAAGGAAAGAAATGGAAGCAAGTTCTGCATTCTGGTTCCAGTTATGTCACGGGATATCCCGGTCCCATGAACCCAAAGATCTGTTATTTGAGAATTAGCCTGTTCAGTCACATGACAATACGTAGCAGAAACTTGTGATCCTGTGTAAACATCATTCCTGAATTGAAGAACATCCAACAATGACAACAGCATGGTGATTCAAGAGAGAACAGTAATTCTATGTGTTTCGCGACCACAGTAAACCATTGAGTGGTGTCTTGCTTCAACATGCACAGTACCAAACAGCTGTCAAAAGGCTTTGAATGTGTTGAAAGCAATGTTAAATAATTCACAAAGCACCAGATTTTCAGAGTAACCTTATTCATTTTCTATTGCTCCTGCCAAATTACAAAATCAACTGTCAATTTCACTTGAAATGAAATTCTGATTGATCAGAATTAATTAGAAATATCAAGTGACAATAACCTATCTCTTTAGTTACCTCTCCTAATATTTTCTCATGTGCCACAGTGTGCTCAGAGTTCTGAAGAAGAGTTCTGCTGGACTTGAAATGCTAACTGTTTCTCTCACAAGCACCTTAGGATATTTTACAATGCTGCTGGCCCTGTATAATTGCAAGCTGTTATCTTACCACAGATCTATCATAGCAGTTCATTGGCTCATAACCTGAGTTTTGAGATATTGGCCCAGATCTTCCAGTCTCAGGATAGCTGAATGTACACTCCAAAGATGCACATTACGACTTCTCAGAACGTCCAGGACACTGAGTGAATGGGAATTGTGTGGGAAGTTTAAACATTCAATGGTCAACTTCCCAGGTGCTGTATACAAATCACTCTTACTCTGTCTTACAGCTGGAGACACTGGAGAGCTCTAACTTACTTACCTGGACAATTACCCAAGAAATGTTAGATGAATTAAACCATTTGTAACTCCTGGATAATTGTACATTGGACCCAATCCACCACCCACTCCACTCAACACCAGGACCACTGATATTCCTGATCTTCCAAATATCAGCCTGACTATCCAACAACTTTTTACACCTTTACAGGCTCTCTGACCTAAACTTTCTGACTCTTCCACTGATTGGCCCAAAAGCCCACCCCCACTGATGATCTGACCCTACGCTGACCCTCTAATTCAACCTGATCCTCCAATCCCTCTGCAATCACCCTCTAACTACCTCTTGACCTGACCTTACCACTCTACCATCCTATTTCCACATGACACTTGACACACTCACCACCCCATCATGACTGACTTACCCTTGTTTGTTCTGAGCCTCCATGTAAACTACTATTCTCCTGCTCCCCTGCCTTCAGCTAGAGACATCATCAAAAAAAACATGAAACTGCACAAAGCCAACTGGTACAGGTCATCTTCAAATAATTACCAAGCACGTGTGGCAAGATTTCCGTATGTTCCTGACTTTATCTTGAAGGGAGGTTTTCATTGAAAAATATTTTTCATGGTGTACAAATGTGTTGCAATTACAAACTATCCACAGACCCAACATTTCATAAAGATACTGCTGACTCTATCCCTGCAACTTGAACCTCTATTAGGAAATCCAAATTTTATGTCCAGTCTGATTCAGCCATCCTACTAGCCACATTTTTTGCTCTTGTAGGCTCAATACATGTTGTTCTTTCAGGTCTTTATCACCACTGAACTATTTCCAGGCCTAAGAAATGATGGGCAGCATGTTTGGAGGGTGCCAGCAACAATCATTTTTAAATTAGCCACAACGAGTAGATAGTCTTTAAATAGTATTACTTCTGGTGTTCTAATGCTGGCAGTGGATTTAGTATTGCAATACTGTCAGTCAATGTCTTTCAGGCTCCCTGAGAAAAGCCCTGAACAAGGAGACTTACCAGCATTCAGAACACCTAGAAGATGCTATCAGCAAAGAAGAAAGATGTTTATTCTCATCATCAAGCGGATGGAAGTATAGGTCTGCCCCACGCACTCTCACCCCACCCTAGTGGGATCTTCACAGAATTGGTGTCCTTCCATGTGTGATGTCCTGTGCTGTGCACAGTGCCCAAGATGTGATCTCGCCAAAGCTGTGTGGCAGAGGCTTTCCTACTGTTGCACTTAGCTCCCCTCACAATGAACCATGGCAATCTGTGGGCTTTCCTGGTTTGCTTGTTATGCAAATATATTAACCTTCTGTGGTTCATGCACTGTGGTGCTCTGATCTGTCGGCATCTCTGAACTCTGTGGCCTGTCACCATTTGAATGGTGTGTTTGCTTTTCATTCCTTCCATCAAGATGGATAATTTCCTACTTTTCACGTTGTTCTCCATTTTCCAGATTCTTACCTGCTCTTTTCATTTCTTTGTGGGCTCCTTATGTCCTCTTCTTTGTGTCATCAACAAATTTAGCTACGTTCCCTTCAAAATCTTCATCCAAATCATTCACATAAATTGTAAAGAGATGTGGCCCCAGCCTTGAGACACACCATTCGTGACATCCAGCCAGCCCGATAAAGCTCCACTTACTCCTACTTAGCAAGGCAACCTTCTAACCATGCCAATATGTTAGCCCCTACAGCTTGTATTTTCCACAATAACCTTTGATATGGCACTTTATCAACTCTCTTCTGGAAATCTAAATACTATACATCCACTGGTTCCTCTTTATCTAGAGCATATGGAAGAGTGAGATGAGGAGGCATTTCTTCTCGCAGAGGGTTATGAGTCTTTGGAAAGCCATGCCATAGAAAGCTGTGGGGGCAAAATTCTTGTGCTTGATTTGATTTGTTATCATCACGTGTTTCGAGATAGTGAAAATTATTGTTTTGTGTGCTTTCCAGACAAATCATACCATACGTAAGTACAGGAGAGTAATAGAATGGAATGCAGAATATTGTGTTACAGCAACAAAGAACGTGCAGAGAAAGGTCAAGTTTCACGAATGAAGGGTCAGTCCAAAAGTTTGATATAAGTGGGGTAGAAACTGTTCTTGATTCTCTTGGTACATGTTTTTAAAGTTTATTTTCTGCCTGACAGAAGAAGGTGAACAGCCATACCACCCAAGTGGGAGAGTCTTTGATTATGTTGTCTGCTTTCCTGAAGCAGTTGGAAGCATAGGCAGAGTCAATGGATGGAAGAGATAACAAAGCGTGGAGCTGGATGAACACAGCAGGCCAAACGGCATCTCAGGAGCACAAAAGCTGACGTTTCGGGCCGCACCCATCAATGGATGGAAGGATGGCTTTTGTGATGGACTGGGCTGCGTTCACACAAGGCCCTCCAATTCTTCCTGTCCCGCGGCCCAACCAGTCCCCGTCCACTGACACCCTCATCTGCTTAGCCGAACTTGTCCTCACCCTCAACAACTTCCTTTTCAATTCCTCCCACTTCCTACGGACAAAGGGGGTGGCCATGGGTACCCGCATGGGCCCAAGCTACACCTGCCTCTTTGCAGGTTACATGGAACAATCCCCCTTCCAAAGCTACACTGGCCCTAAACCCCACCTCTTTCTCCATCACATTGATGACTATATCGGCGCTGCTTCGTGCTCCCACGAGGACCTCAAACAGTTCTTCCGCTTCACTAACACCTTCCACCCTAACCTAAAGTTCACTTGGACCATCTCTGATATCTCTTTATCCTTCCTGGACCTCTCTGTCTCCATCTCTGGCATCCACCTGGAAACTAATATACATTTCAAGCCTACCAACTCCCACAGCTACCTAGAATACACCTCCTTTCACCCACCTTCCTGCAAAAAGGCCATCCCCTATTCCCAATTCCTTCATCTCCAGCGCATCTGCTCCTGAGATGGGGCAGTCCACTCCAGGACATTCCAGATGTCCTTGTTTTTCAAGGACCGCAACTTCCTCTCCACAGGGGTTGAAAATACCCTCAACCGTGTCTCCCACTTTTTTCCACAACTCATCACTCACACCCCCTCCCCGCAATAACAACCAAAACAGAATCCCCCGCATCCTCACGTACCACCCCACCAACCTCCGGATCCAACGCATCATCCTCTGACACTTCCGCCATCTGCAATCTGACCCCACTACCAAAGACATTTTTCCCTCCCCACCCTTGTCTGCTTTCCAGAGGGACCACTCTCTCCGTGACTCCCTCGTCCGCTGCACACTCCCCTCCAGCCCGACCACCCCTGGCACTTTTCCCTGCAGCTGGAGCAAGTGTTACACCTGCCCCTACACCTCCCCCCTCACCCACATCCCAGGCTCTAAGAATACTTTCCACATCAAACAAATGTTCACCTGCACATCTGCTAATGTGGTATACTGTATCCTCTGTTCCCGTTGTGGCCTCCTCTACATTCCAGAAACCAAGCAGAGGATTGAGTACCACTTTGCAGAACACCTCCGCCCAGTTCGCAACAAACAAACTATTTCAACACCCCCTCCCATTCCTAGGACGACATGGCCACCCTGGGCCTACTGCAGTGCCACAACGATGCTACCCGAAAGCTGCAGGAACAGCAACTTATATTCCACTTGGGAACCCTGCAGCCCAATGGTATCAATGTGGACTTCACAAGCTTCAAAATGTCCCCTCCCCTTACCACATCCCAAAACCAGCCCATCTAGTCCCCGCCTCCCTAACCTGTCCTTCTTCCCACCTATCTCCCCCTCCCACCTCAAACCCCACCCCTATCTCCTACCCACTAACCTCATCCCGCCCCCTTGACCTATCCATCCTCCCTGAACCAACCAATCCCCTCCCTAACTCCCCACCTACATTCACCTTTACTGGCTCCAACACCGCCTCTTTGATCTGTCTATCTCCTCTCCACCTACCTTCTCCTTTATCGATCTTCTAACCGCCTCCCCCTCTCTCCGTATTTATTTCAGAATCTGCTTCCCCTCGCTCATTTCTGAAGAAAGGCCTCAACCCAAAACGTCAGCCTTCCTGCTCCCCTGATGCTGCTTGGCTTGCTGTGTTCATTCAGCTCTACACCGTGTTATCTCAGATTCTCTAGCATCGGCAGTTCCTACTATCTCTCTGCAAATTCTTGCAGTTTTGGGCACAGCAGTTGCCACAGCAAGCTGTGATGCATCCAGGTGGATGCTTTCTATGGTGCACCTACAAAAATTGGTAAGAGTCCTTGGGGACATGCTGAATTTCCTTAGCCTTCTAAGGAAGTAGAGGTGTTGGTGTGCTTTCTTAACCATAGCATTGATGTGGATGGACCAGGCCAGATGTTGATGATCTTTACTCTAGGAACTTGAAGCTCTTGACCATCTCCACCTCGGTGCCATTGATGCAGACAGGCGCATGTCCTCCACTCGGCTTCCTGAAGACAATGATCAGCTCCTTTGTTTTGTTGACATCAAGGTGGAGATTTAATGCTGAGTGTTAATAGAGAGATTTAAAATATATTTAATGCTGAGTTAGATAGATTCTTGACCAGTGGAGGTATGAGTGGTTACGGGGAAAAGGCAGAAAACTGGACATGAGGAACATGATCAGCTGGACATGACCAGCCATGATCCTATTGAATGGTGCAGCATGCTCAAGAGGCTGAATGGCCTCCTTCTGTACCTATTTTCTCAAGAATTACTGAATAGTTGTAACACAAAAGGGGGTCATTGATACCATTGTATCTGTGTAGCTCTGTGAAGGAGTAATTTGCCTGTTGATTTGTGAATTCCTTGCTGGAGAAGGCTCTGGAGGCCAAGACATTGAGTATATTTATGACAGTAAAGACAGATCTTGATTAGTAAGGGGATGGAGTGAAAACAAGAGATTGAGGTTAAGAAACATATCAGCCATGATCGAATGATCGAGCGGACTTGATGGACTAAATAGCCTAAAGCTGCCCCTATATGTTACAGTTTCATAAACCCACACCTCTATCTTCTCCCTTTAGTCCTGCTCATCCTTTTCAAACCATTATCCAACCCTGTCTTGAATATCTCAATTGCATCTCCCTTTGCAGTATATTCCAGATCCTAATGACTTACTAATTGAAAACATTTCTGCCCTTATTTTTATTGCTTCTTATAACAATTACAACAATGATCTGGGCCCTCTTGTTTTCCATCCTTTCACCAATAGGAACAGTTTTCACCATCTGCTTTGTCCAGATCACTCATGGTTTTGAATATCTCTATCACATCTTTTCTCAGCCTTGTCTGAAAGGAAAACAGTCCTAGATTATTCAATCTGTCCGTGTAATTGTATTTGTTCATCCAGAGAACAATTCATATGAATCTTTTCTGTATTTTCTCTAATGCCTTCATATTTTTCTCAAAGAACTGAACATAGTTGAGGCTGAATAAGTGACTTATACAAGCTTAGACTAACTTCCCTGCTTGTTTACTCTTTTCTCATATTCTTAAAGTTAAAGATGTGGAATGTTTTATTAAATATTCTTTCAACTTATCATGCCACTTCAATGATTTATGTACATGTATACTCATTCCCTCTGCTGCTTTATTCCCTTTAGAATTATACTTTTTAGTTTCTATTGTCTCATCAAATTCTTTCTACCACAATTTCTCTTGCTGTATATTAAATTTCAGCTGCACTTTCCCTCCCCATCCCACTGCCCTGTCAATGCGCCTTAGAAATTCTACAATAATCTTTCCCACAGTTCACAATATTTGTAAATTTTGTATCATCACCAAGTTTTGAAGTTGTGCCCTGTACACCAAAGTCTAAGGAATCAATGTATCTTGGGAACAGTTAGGGCCCTAACATTGAACCCCGGGGAACTCTCCTATAAACCTTGCTCCAGTTAGAAAATCATCTATTAGCCTCAGCTCTTTGTTTCCTGTCACTCAGCCAATTTGGTATCTGTGTTGCTACTGATCCTTTTATTGCGTAAACTATAATTTTGATCTCAAGCCTGCTGTACAGCATTCTACTAAATGCCCTGTTTCAATGTTATTAAGATTTATACAACTAATATAAAATTCTCATGAGTCACTGTCAGGACTACATTATTTTGCTGAAATCTGAAAAAGATGCAGCTCTTTAATTTTAGATGTAGCTCCGTAATAAAAAGATCCCAGTGATTGACTGGTTTCTCCAACAGAATAACAATAGAGAAGAAACAGTTAAATTTTTGATTCAGTACATCATTTGAGTCTTTGGCTCACACTGCATGCTTTACCCAATATTCATATCCAAGCCCTGCAATTATGAAAGTAAATGCACAATTTACAAAACATTCTTCAGGTTCCTCATGAATATTTTAACACAAAACAGATGGCTGTGTTCTCCTTTCTGACCCATTGAAGAAATGGAGAATTCTAATTTATTCAAGCAATTTTGGTTTTGTTGCAAACAGAATGGTAGCTGTTATAGGGTTAATTATCGAGAGGGGTGCTGACTTTATTTGGAGTTCGATTGGACCACATACAATGTGATTGTTGTAACCCTTGTTTTAATGATGTATATTCCTATTGGAATAGTTTAGCTGTTCGAGTCGAGATAAATTGGCACAGCAATTTATTTTTTCCCAACGTGCTGACACAAAAACAGTAAAAACATTAAATTATGAACTTTTGCTTTTTCCATGAAATATTGATAAGGCAGCATCCCTATCTGAAAGAACTTGATGCAAAGAAAATGTTGATACTTTGCTGATGAAAAATGTTTTCAGTAGCAAATACAACCATGAATTCTAGAAACCATTGGCAATCAGCAATGATGCATTAGTCTATCAGTATTTTCAAGAAAATCATTTAATTGTTTTAAAAGGAGAAATGTTATCAGCTGCACTTACTGAACAGGTTAAACGTTAATGAGTTGAAATGTGTAATCGATAGTAAAATGTACAGTCTACCAGGTAGTTGGACCTCGGAGTAAGATAATGGTCAGCACAACACCGTGAACCAAAGGGCCTGTGCTGTGCTGTACTGTTCAATGTTCTATGATGCATAGTTAGAACACATCGGAGGAGGTACAATTATACCACAATTAAATATTGCTGGAAAAATGACAGAAGGTACTGTAAATACTTATCAAGTTTGAAAACTGTGTTGAGGCAGCACGGTGGCTCAGTGGTTAGCACTGCAGCCTCACAATGCTGGGGACCCGGTTCGATTCCAGCCTTGGGCGACTGTCTGTGTGGAGCTTGCACATTCCCCACGTGCCTGCATGGGTTTCCTCCGGGTGCTCCAGTTTCCTCCCACAGTCCAAAGATGTGCAGGCTAGGTGGATCAGCCATGTTAAATTGCCCGTAGTGTTCAGGGGTGTGTGGGTTATAGGGGGATGTGTCTGGGTGGGATGCTTCAAGGGGTGGTGTGGACTTGTTGGGCCAAAGGGCCTGTTTCCACACTGTAGGGAATCTAATCTAATCTAATCCAGAAAGGTTATACAGGTTGACATTTCAGAAACAGAAACAGAAAAGTAGGAATTCCATTAAAGGACTAACTAAGCAAAGCACAAGTGAGTAGGAGACAAAAGTCCAGGTCAGAATTGGGAATGCTTATTGATGTCACATACAGAAGTTAATGGGCCAGGGAGGTAGCTAACCACCTTTTTGAAAAGTTGTTAAAGACACTCTTTCAAATTTGCGTCTGCTGAAAACCAACTGAGATCTGTAACATTGGTTATTCCAGTTAGCAGCCTAAGTGATTTACTTGATGTGGAGGTGCTGGTGTTGGACTGGAGTGGTCAATGTCAGAAATCACACAACACTGGGTTACAGATTTAGGTGTCAGTGACTAACAAATGAAAAAGGAGTGAGGCTCCAAAAGCTTGTGTTTTCAAATAAACCTGTTAAACTACAACCTTGTGTCATGCGATTTCTGACCTTTACTGATTTACATTAATGAGATTTGGCCCACTCTTTCCTATATCTACATTCAGATGATACTGAGATTTTTCTGAGGTCTGAACCAGCTATCCATGCATTTTGAATTCATATTTCTTCAATATCTTTGCTGTTAACATTATCTGAGATAAGATTTGATGTGTCATTCCACTACATTATTCAGACAGATGATCTCACAGATATGGTTATGACTTGATCAATTTATGCAATTTATCTTTGTGTAATAACACAAAAGTATTGAACATCGAATAACCCTTCTGCAATCTGTGCAACAGCTCAGGACAGAATTACCTCTCTTATTGTGTGCTTCTCTAAGCGCATCATTGCCTATGGATGTGAGTTTGCTTGCTGAGCTGGAAGGTTAGTTTACAGACGTTTTGTCACCATTCTAGGTAACATCATCAGTGAGCCTCCGACGAAGCGCTGGTGTTATGTCCCGCTTTCTATTTATCTGGTTAGGTTTCCTTGGGTTGGTGATGTCATTTCCTGTTCTTTTTCTCAGGGGATGGTAGATTGGCTCCAAATCAGTGTGTTTGTTGATGGAGTTCCGGTTGGAATGCCATGCTTCTAGGAATTCTCGTGCATGTCTCTGTTTGGCTTGTCCTAGGATGGAAGTGCTGTCCCAATCAAAGTGGTGTCCTTCCTCATCTGTATGTAAGGATACGAGTGATAGTGGATCATGTCGTTTTGTGGCTAGTTGATGTTCATGTATCCTGGTGGCTAGCTTTCTGCCAGTTTGTCCAATGTAGTGTTTGTCACAGTTCTTGCAAGGTATTTTGTAGATGACGTTTGTTTTATTTGTTGTCTGTATAGGGTCTTTTAAGTTCATTAGCTGCTGTTTTAGTGTGTTGGTGGGTTTGTGGGCTACCCTGATGCCAAGAGGTCCGAGTAGTCTGGCAGTCATTTCGGAAATGTCTTTGATGTAGGGGAGAGTGGTTATGGTTTCTGAGCCCGTTTTGTCTGTTTGTTTGGGTTTGTTGCTGAGAAATCGGCGGACTGCGTTCATAGGGTACCCATTCTTTTTGAAAACACTACATTGGACAAACTGGCAGAAAGCTAGCCACCAGGATACATGAACATCAACTAGCCACAAAACGACATGACCCACTGTCACTCGTATCCTTACGTACAGATGAGGAAGGACACCACTTTGATTGGGACAACACATCCATCCTAGGACAAGCCAAACAGAGACATGCACGAGAATTCCTAGAAGCATGGCATTCCAACCGGAACTCCATCAACAAACACACTGATTTGGAGCCAATCTACCATCCCCTGAGAAAAAGAACAGGAAATGACATCACCAACCCAAGGAAACCTAACCAGATAAATAGAAAGCGGGACATAACACCAGCGCTTCGTCGGAGGCTCACTGATGATGTTACCTAGAATGGTGACGAAACATCTGAAAACTAACCTTCCAGCTCAGCGAGCAAACTCACATCCAGAACCTCAACCTGAGCTACAAATCTTCTCAAAACTCGCTATCATTGCCTATCTCCAGTTTCAACTTTGAGTGCGAACTGTCTACCACACCCTCGGTCTGTCATTTCCCTGATAGAAATCCATCAGACTAGCTTGGATCCTCCTGAGTCATTAGTTAATGGGGTGGCACAGCAGCGAATGGAGATGGCTGTTTGAAAATCAAATTACCATTAATTGTTCAAAGGACTTGAGTTCAGAGACTCCATGTGAAAATAATCAACACCTCTCAGCCTGGGTACCCTGTTAATCTAGCTCTCTACGAACTACATTTAGCACAATAGTAGGATTTGTAACCTAAATTTAAAATTATCATAGAATCCCTACAGTGTGGCAACAGGCCCTTTGGCCCAGCAAGCCCACACTGACCCACAGAGCATCCCACCCAGACCCATCTCCCTATCTACAAATCCTTGAACACTACGGGCAATTTAGCATGGCCAATCCACCGAACCTGCACATCTTTAGTCTGTGGGAGGAAACCCACACAGACGCAGAGAGGATGTGCAAACTCCACATAAACATCACCTGAGATTGGAATCGAGCCTGGGTCCCTGGCACCGTGAGGCAGTGCTAACCACTGAGCCACCATGCCACCCTCATTGATTCTGGTGAATAATGTGTGATGACTTAGATTTATGATTTCAAAGGTTAAAAGCGCAAAATACCATGAAAATAGCAATGTAAATTAGAAAAAAGACAAGGGAAATAAGTTCTCAAAATTCTCAAGCAAATTCAATAAGTAAAAATAGCATACAAGATATTGAAAAATGAAGAAAAAATGCTGGAAACAAATGTAACTAAGCCATTAACAAAAATGCCAATGAAAAGCATTCAATTTTTTTCCTGCAGTGCTCTGATCCAGAGAGTGGTATTAGCAACAACAAGCAATCGCTCTTGCTTACGTTTTCTTTGCAAACAGAGGTTTTGATGATATGTTTAAGGTATATCAGCATCTTGAGAGATTTCGTTCCAGCTTTACACTTTTCATTGTTTAAAATATTTATGGCTGTCATGTTTCATGATACTATCATGTGGAAACCTCAGCTCCAGAAAATTCACTTGCCTGATGTGAAGCTAAAATTCATGGCATGGTCAGTTAATGAAGGAGTGAGCCTTTTCAGATTACATAAACTTTTGGTGCAAAGGCATTTCTTCGTGATATTCCCTTGCCATTGATGGCACTAGAAAAGCCCCACAGCTGTCTCTCATTTTGAGCATTAAAAACCTCTAAACATAATATGATAGAATTCCTTATTAAGATAGAGAATGAAGTTGTCAACTCCAAAACTAGGGTGCTGACTGAAAATAAATGGAACTATGGGTGTATGGCACATGATTTTGCAAGGATGGATTAGGGAACCTTTCTAAATGGCTATTAAATAAAAACCGAAAGAACTGTGGCTGCTGTAAAACAGTTCTGAGGAAGGGTCACCGAACCCGAAACGTTAACTGTTTTTTTCCTTCACAGGTGTAACTAAATAGCTGATGGTGGATAGGCAATAGTTATTATTTAAATAGCATGTGTGTGAATTTTAAAAAATTATTCACTCCTCACCCAGAAATAAAATATGAAAATGTAAAAGCTGACTCAACAATGACTTACAAAACAAATTAGGAAAGTATCAGATTCAAAGAGATATGCAATATTGCCCAAAGAAAGCAGCAATCTTCATGACTGGGAGTGTTTTAGAATTCAGTGAAAAAGAGCAAAGTTTGATTAAGGAGGAGAATACAAAATAAGACCAAACTTGCACAGGCAACAAATCTAACTGTAGAAGCATCTATAAATATGTGAAAACAAAAAGATTATTGAAGACCAATATAAGTTCCTTACAGTCAGAAATGATGAAATAATAATGGTAAACTAAGAAATGGCAGAAGAATTGAACATGGCTTTTGGTTTTATCTTTACAAAAGAGGATACAAATCATTTCCTAGAAATGTCCGATTCCTACCATATAAGTGTAAGAATGCTAAGCAATTGAGGGGTTTACGATGCAGTGGGTGGTGGGGTGGGGTGTGAGGGTGTTGACAGGGTGGGAACAATATTAGGAGGGTCAGGTGGGTGGGCTGCTGGTTGAGTAGTGTTCTAGGTAACTGGATGAGTATTTAGGTTAAATTGGGAGTGTGATTGTGGTCGTGGCCAGGTTGGGGGTGGTTGCATTTGGCATTTGGTCGGGGTGTTGGGATTGTCACATCCAGCAAGAGGTTGGGTGGGGGTGGCACGTGTCAGTGGGTTTGTTGGGATTAGGGGTTGATTTTGGATCAGGTTGTTAGGCTATCATTTCCAATGATGTCATGCAAGGGTGTTTGTCCAGTCCAATGCGATTGGATGGGAGGTGTGGTGGATCAGGATGGGTGTAAGAATAAGGAGATGTCATGTCCAATGTTGCTGGGTCATGAGAGGTTGGCAGTGTCAGAGGTTGGGGGGAGGGTGTCGACATCATATGAGTTTAACAGTTATCCTTCAGTCCAAATGGGTTTTTAATCCTCGAACATTTCCTGGGTAATTGTTGAGTGTAAGTGAATCAAGACTGTCCAAATTTCGCAATTTCAAGCAGCTTTTTCAGTGGGTTCCAGACTCAGTAGCCATCAGTATTATCAATTTCCCAGGAAAGTCCTTCAGAATCAACTGTGCCAGAATTCCATGGAGTCTCAATTCTTACAACAACTCTTTGGCCATCAGAATATCGAGGCCTATATAGAAGTTGGTTATGTAAGCCAGTGTAGCCTATTGCCACACAATCAATAAATACTTCACACCTTGTATGTTATTAATATTTTCATTTTAACTTTGAGATCTTTACATCAGTTATCACAGACAGAAATAGATTTTTACTGCATAGCAAGAGGCCTTTCTGTCCTTATGGGTATACCTGCTCCTGTACCTGGCAAAGCAATACAAAAGTAATCCCATTGCCTTGTTCTGTACACATTGCTCTGTATCTTCCTCTGTTTCAAGCTTATATTTCATTTTCCCTTAAAAAGTGTGAGATAGCTAAATTTGATCATCCCAGAAATCTCAAGGACTGACTTGGTGATTTTATTGTTGGCAAGCATTTTTGTGAAACCAGCTCATTTCAAAATACTTTTTTCCACATTACACATTTCTAAATAGACCTTGATATCCTGTCACCATTCTTTAAACAAGAACCAGTCTCTTTAACTGCAATATTTTACAACAAATCATATCCTTCATGTTCATGTAAGCCGTTACTTACAAGGCTTCCCTCTTTGAGGATCTCCGACATTTTCTTAGAGTTAACAACTTTTTGTGTGAAAGAGTCTGCCGAATGGTTCCTTGCATCCATCCACTTTATTTTTGAAATTTCTTTTTCTTTTTCTTTGTTCTGGTATGGTCAATCCTCAAACCTTTTCAGTGACACCCGTTGTTGATAACAACTGTTATCCATGTAACACACAATGGACAGACTTCTCTCGAGTTGGAATTTTCTTCAGAATAAACACAGTCTACAAGCTTCTACAAGCACCAGTTCTTCAGAAGTGAAGATATTTTTAGCTGCCCTTTTCATTATCTTATGATCCCTATTAGTTTTTCTTTCTCTCTGGCATGCTACCTCCATCCCTTTGTCTGCCTAACTGTCTTTCTTTCTCTCTTGGCTCTCTATCCACCCATCTTCAGCAGAAATACCACCTTTTCCGAATGATTATCAGTTCTGAAGAAGGGTCACTGAACACGAAATGTTATCTCTACCTTGTCTCCACAGATATTGCCAGAGCTGTTGAGTTTCTCCGGTGTTTTCTGTTTTTGCATCATAACTAGCATTGGATCCATTCTGAGTGCAAAATCACTTTAACTATCAAATTGCTAAACTAGTCTGTTTTTTTTATCTGCATGGGAAATCATTTCTCTGTGGGCACCTGGTCTGATTTAGCAGGATGCACGTGTTTAAAAATTCATTTACGAAGCTTGAGTGTTGCTAGGTGAGAAAGCATTTATTGTACATTCCTTGATGCCCCTGAGAAGGTGGTAGTGAGCTTTCTTCTTGATCCACTGCAGTCCACTTAGTTTAGGTTGACTCCCAACAGAGAGTAAGTTCCAGGATTTTGAAACGACACTGAAACTGTAACGATATATCTCCAAGTCAGGATGGCAAGTGATTTTTATAACCTAATTTCAGATTCTGAATGGCAATTGTCTTGCATCTGAACACATCAACCATATTTTGATTGTTGTGGGGTAAGTGGGGGATTACTGGAAATACAACTATGTTTTTCACGTTTATGATAATAGTCTGGAGATCAATCACTCTGCAGGGATTGATTGATTCCATGGGTTGTTTTAATTAAAACACATTACATGCCACTTGAAGCAGATATCACAGCAAGTTACAAATTTCTTTACATGTAGCTTGCCAACCTAAAGCAAGCTAACTGCCAGTTGGGATGCAACATTATATGGAGTCCCTAAAGTGAATTCTCTTAAAGGCAAGATACACATATAGCATTTCCCTCCTTTTCAGAAAGAAAGATGAACTGATTGCAATAACAAATAAGACTTTGAGTATATAGGTCATTTGCTGATAACATCCAGGTCTAATGATGATGACTGACTGAATGTACATTGAATTCCCACGATCATTAGTAATATTATCTGTCATTTCTGTTTGTGTTCAGGATCTTGTACATGACACAACAGGACAGGGTGGCAGTTGAGAAATTGGTTCAAACCTGATTTGCCCTTGATTCTGTCTCACCGTTGCATGGTTAGGATCTTGCTTCTGAGTACATTCTTGTCACTTTGGCTAGTTGGCAGGTACCTCCTATGGGTTCCTGAATGCAAATTTGTTGTCTCACTTGTAATTTGCCTTTTTTCACGGATACACATTGGTCATCTTCATTGCTGTTTTTTAAGCTGCTCGCGGGATTCACAAAGACTAGCTTGGGTTTGAGTCAGTAAATTGGTACACGTTAGCCTGTCAAGCATGAGCTCCTCCAGCGATATTGCGCTTTCATATAATTCTAAAGTGTATAAATATAGTTTGGTCTATCTACATTTGAGAATTTTGACTCTGCAAATCATTCATTCAGTTAGAGAGAGGGGCCTGGGTAATACAAAGAAGTAGTCGCGTGATCAATACTCTATGTTTCATACATGTGGGAATGGCTGACCAATAATTTATGGAGCATTGTCTATAACGATCTCTCTCGGGACACTGAATAAACTAAAAATGAATTTAGAATATGTGTAACAATTACACTTGATTCACAACATAAGTCACAAATGATGAGGTATTTGCTGAATTAGTCAATGATGACAATGTAGTCATTTCCATTGATATGAAAAATGTCATGTGTACTTTTGGATCAAGGATGGGCAGGGACTTGGTGCAGTATCAATGGTTATTTTTGCTAACATGGCATGTGCTCTTGGAATCCTTCACAGTTTTTAACAAGAAAATTGGTGTCACTGCTGATACCCAGTCAATGTACTGATTCTCCTAAAAGTCTTCTCATCAGATCCATGCCCGAGTATAAATGACGAATTTGTTAAAGAATGTCAGGTAGCAAAATGATGACATGCCTCCCTTTAAAAGTTATTCCTCAGGCCACATCTAATTCACCCTGTAAAGGTCAATATTGTCTCATGTTCGTCGACATGTTGAACTGAATCAGGTCATCCTTCACAATGTTTTTCCATGTTTCTATGCCATGGAGTCATTTGTAGTTTCTTCTTAATGCTGCTGACGTTTGCGTTGTGTGAAATGCACCAAGTCAATTTGAATAATATCTTTAAGCTCAAAGCCAATTTGCAGATCCAAGAGTACACCTTTTGTTTTCACTAGGCTCAACAGCCAGCTTAGTGCATCTGATGAGGCCACCAGGTTATCTATCTCAAAACCAATCCCACAATGGTAACCTTGGATCTTTATTGGGAAATGCTGCAACTTGGTGGCGCTCTAATCAAAAGGTTTTGCCAAATCACCTTCAGTGGTTTGTGTCAGACACTGTCAAAAATCATTTGCCAAACAGTGATGGAGGCAAGGCTAGTACAGTCTGGAGGGGAGATGAGGTATGGTCTGGACGCCAGACATGGTCTGGTGGTGAGATGAGGTGTGGTTTGCTTGAAAGCCGAACTTTGTTTTTCTTAATTTTTCTAATTTATTCCTAAGACTCTGTATAAGATAACTTTGTACCTAAGATGGTGCCTTAAGTTTGTAAACTTTTCACCGAACTCATGTTGATTAAACGTGACAATAATCCTAATTCTCATTCTAATTCTAAAACACATGACAACAAAAAGTACAGTTAATACTTCCCACTCAATGTGTGAGAGATTGGACTGCTCTACAGATTGCATTCGAAGCAAATATAATCAGTTTGCCTTTTTGTCGTTTGCATGCTCCCAGATTTTTGAGTGAAGCCTCCAGGGTAATTATCTCCCTAGAATTGTAAAATTGCTCGATTGTTGCTTCCAGTACTGAATGTTTCAGTGCATCAAAGAGGCATTAGTGATCTTTATGCCATAGGAAATGCATGACCTTTCTCAATAATTCCCTCAGTGATAAAGACTTTTTCGTGGAATTTGGAAAATAAGGCAACAGGGATTACACTTTTGAAGAATACCTTTTTCTTGAGGAGTTTGCACAGTTTTTATGTCTTCTGTTTTACTTGGATCAGGAAAATGCCCATGTTAGAATGAATAGAATTACAAAAGTAAACCTGTGATAATTGATGCGACATTTCTGGCTGCTGAATGACAATCTTCCATGACATTCCCTCACATCAATAAGCGCAGATTGTGGTCCTGTTCTTGCTTTGTTCTTCCTACCACAGTAATGTCATCAGCAATATTGATGCACCCTGGTACAGTGTGTGCAAAGCAGTTTATGTTAGCTTGAAACAAATCTTTGCTGACAGATAGCCCGAAGGGGAGTAATTGAAAACGATACCATCTGAATGGGGTATGAAATGTAATGAGCTCATGGGACTCCTCTGCAAGATGTACTGACCAGTAACCAGGCTTGTAATCAAGCTACAAGGAGAATTTTGCACTTGCACTTGCCCAATTTAGCTCTTCTAAAGTCAGGAACTTGTAATGGCAGGATCCTAAGGCTGTGTTTAGACATTGTGGATCAGGAGATACTATTAGTGAGCAGTCATTTTTTTACAATACGGGTTATTGAGCTGAACTGGACTGTGTATTCCTCTACTTTTTCAATTATTCCATCTCACTCCATCTTGTCTAGCTCCATTCACAGTTTGCTTTTATTTAGTGATTACTGTGTTTGCACTGTGGTGCAATGGATGGGCTTAAATTCTGTTTCAAGTAGCAATGTAAAAAACCATAATGATAAGAGGATGGCAACAATCATTATTGACTTAAATGTGTATCTAAACTGGCAAATCACATTGGCAGTAATTATGGATGAAGTTTTCATAGAATGTTTTTGAGATAATTTCTTCAAACAGCACATTTTGAAGCCAACGACAGAGCAGGTTACATTAGATTTTGTACTGTTTAATGTGATAGGATAATAAATGACCTCAGTGTTGAGGTGCACCGATGGAACAGTGGCCAAATATGATTGAATTTTGCATACAGTTTGAAAAGGAGAAGACTGGGACTAATAATAGTATTTCAAATCTAAAAAAGAGTCAAGTTTATCAGCATGAAAACTTACTAAACTGGAGTAAACCAGCATAATACATATTGGAAAGATAAGTAGAGACACAACAGTAGATATATAAGGGGATATGTATATTCCTGCAATAAAGAACAATACTAAAGGAGGATCCTCCATCCATTAATAAAAGAAATTAGGGAAAGCATCAAATTTGAGAACAAAAACAAAATAGATAAGTGCAAAAATAAGTGGCAGTTCAGACAATTGGTTGGAAAATCAGCAGAGAATGAAGAAAAGATTAGTCAGGATGGGAAATTAAAACATGATAATTTATTTGGGAAGCCAAACATAGCAAAAGCTTCTACAGGTTTTACAAAGGAAAAGACTGAGTAAAAAGTGAGAGTTGATTCTCTAGAGAATGAGAATAGAGAATGAAATAAACAAGCATTTTGCATCTGTTGTCACTGTAGAGGATGTAAAAACATTCCAGTGATATCTGTAAACCAGTAGATGGAAGAGAAAGGGAAACTCAGTGAGATTATAATCACGAGTGAAGTATCACTTAGTAATTTGATGGAGCTGTGGGCTGACAAGTCTCCTGATTCAGATGGACTTCATTCTAGCGTTAAGAAGTAGTTGTAAATGAGATAATTGAGGTGCTGTTATTAATTTTCCAGAATTCCCTGGATTCACTGAGGTTTTGATCAAACTGGAAGCTAACAAATCTAACCATTTGATTCCAGATGCAGGGTGCAGAAAACAGGAAACTACCAGGCAGTTAGCTTGCCATCTGTTATGGGGAAGTTGCTAGAATTGACCATTAAAGATGTTACAGCCACAAATGTAGACAGGCTCTAGGTAATCATAAACAGTCAACATTGTTTTGCCAAAGGGAAATCATGTTTAACCAATTGTTTGGAATTTTTTGAAGGAATAACGCAGTATGACTAAAGAGGAGCCTGCAATAGAAACATACTTAGATTTCCAGAAGGCATTTGATAAGAAGCTACATCAAATGTTATTGAAGAAAATCTGAGATTTAAACATTGCTAAATAGATACCAGAGTTTTAAGCATTTCACCTCATTCTCATCAGAATAAAAATGGATGAAACAGGGTGGTTAAAAAAAATTTGATACAGCATGAGAAATGGGTGCTGATAAGAGTATAGAAAGTGACCCTACATCAAACGATAGACACCAGACTATTCTAATCTCTTTCACCTACATTTGGCCCATGGCCTACTGTGCGCTGGCATTTTAAGCAGTCATCCAGATGTTTCTTAAATGTTGCAAGAGTACCTGCCTATATCACCCTGTCAGGTAGCACATTCCATATATCTACCAATTTCTGGGTGAATTGTTTTTTTTCACTCTCAGATCTCTAAACTACTTGCACCTCACTTTAAACTTATGCCATCTGGTCCTAGACACATCTACCATGGAAAGATCGGTGATAATGGGAACTGCAGATGCTGGAGAATCCAAGATAATAAAATGTGAGGCTGGATGAACACAGCAGGCCCAGCATCCTGAGATGCTGCTGGGCCTGCTGTATTCATCCAGCCTCACATTTTATTACCATGGAAAGATCTATGCCTTTCATAGTTTTTTTATGCCTCAGTGAGATCCACCTTCAATCTCCAATGCTCCACGGAAAACAAACCCAGTCTATCTAATGTCTCCTCATAACTGAGACTTTTCATTGTGGGCAGCATCCTGGTGAATCTCCCTTGCATCCTCTCATAGCAATTTCATCCTTCTGATAAGATAGCAACCAGACCTGCATTCAGTATTCCACCTGTGGTCTAATCGATGTTTTATAAAGTTGTAACAACAATTCAGCACTCCTATTTTCGAAACCCCAGCTAATGACAGCAAGGATCTCACATATGTTCTTCACTGCTCTGTCTATTAGGGCTGACAGCTTCATGGATCTATACATCAAGTTCCCCAGGAACCTATGATTCATTACATATATCCATCCCCTTTTAGCCCTTGTAAACAGCATCACCTCAAATTATCAGGCTAAAATTCCACCTACCATTGCTGTGCCCAATGTACTAGCTCATCAATATTAGGCTGCACCCTGAGACCATCCTCCTCATTGTCAACACCACCGTCCAAATTTCAAGTAATGTACAAGCTTACTCATTAAACCTTCTTCATTCACATCAAATTTGTTAATGTACATTCTGAGCAACAACGGTCCCAGCACTGATCCCAATGATGCACCATTGTTCACAGGCTGTCTATTAAAATAAACACTCTGCCATCTGGCACCTTGACAAATACACAAATAGAATGGGAATAGAGGAATACAGTCCCCGGAAGGGTAGGGCTTTTAGATGTGATGGGGAGCATGTCAGTACAAGCTTAGAGGGCCGAATGGCCTGTTCCTGTGCTGTAATTTTCTTTTTTTTGTTTATCACACGTCGCTCCTATTTGCAAGCCAATTTTAGATCCTATTTGCCAACTCACCTTGGATCCCACCTGCTCTTAGCTTTTGGACGTGTCTTCCATGTAGGTCCTTGGTAAAGACCTTATTGAAATTTATGTAAACCACAACAATTGCACTACCCTTATCAACACATTTAGTCACCTTTTCAAAACAAAACCGCAATTAAATTAGTCAGAATGGATCTCTCTCTAACAATACTGTGTCAAATCCCTGCCTTTCAAAGTATTGATTAATCCTGTCTTTCAGAATTTTTTCCAATAATTTCTCTACCAGTGACATCAGACGAACTGGTCTGTAATTGCCTGGCCTATTGCTACTGCCCTCTTGAACAAAGGAATCACACTAGCTATCTTCCAGTCATATGGCACTTCATCTGTGGCCAGCAAAGTGTTAAATATCTCCGCCAGGGCCCAGCTATCTCTTTCCGTAGCAGCCTGGAAGATACCTCATCAGGCCCCATGGATTTACACACCTGTATACCTGTTGAAACATCTAATATCTCCTCGTTATTAATCTTAATGTGTTCTAGAACCTTACCATCCCGACTGATATTCCCAGATACAATGTCTTTCTCCTTTGTGAATACACATGAGAAGTATTCATTTAAGACCTCACCCTCTCCACTGGCTTCACACACGGGTTGCCCCTTTGCTTTTTAACTTTTTGTCTATTAATCCTCTTATTCTTAATAAAAATCCTTGGGGTTTTCCTTGATCCCATCTGCCAAAGATATTTCATGGTCCTTCTTTGTCCTTCTAATTACCTTCTTAAGTAACCTCTGACACTGTCTATACTTTTGAAAGGCCACCCTTCTTTTTAATCCCCTGTACCTAACAAATGTTCCCTTGTTTTTCTTTATCAAACTCTCAATATCCCTTGGCATCCAGGGTTCCCTGGACTTGCTGCCCTTGCCATTCCCACTTGGAGGAACATGCTGGCACTGAACTCTCACTAAACTACTTTTAAGAGACTCCTATGTTTGCCAGAGCTTGTCTAATGATACTGAAATCAACTTTGTCCTAATTTAGACACTTAACTTCTGCACTGTTGTTATCCCTTTCCATAAATTTGGTTGAACTATCACTAGCATGGAGATGTAGCAAAATAGCTCATAGTCAATCTTAATTCTCAGGCCAGGCAGGCCAATTCTGATTAATCCAGCTATCGTTGCTGTAATGTAACAGTTTGGCTGTTGCCATGACCCCTAGGGTGCACTCTATGTACAAATTCCATTTGCCTAAAATTCCTTTTGGTTGATAATCCAGTGCTTTATCATTAGAGCTGACATCCTTTGGCTACCTGTTTTAGCTATTAAGGTGTCTATAACAAAACTCTGTGTCGTGTCCTTATCACAGATAAAAGAGTACTTTGATGATGAGAAGAAAATAAACAAGGAATAGATACCAAGAAATGGTGGCAAAGTTAAAATTCAGCTTAAAATTGTCATGAAGGAATTTGAAGAGAAAGTCCAGGAAATTTAAAACCCAATCATTCAAGAACACAAAGCTGGTACATTACAAAGAAGATGGGGGTTGACGCATGAGTATGAATCAGTAAGAAACAGATACTGACAGCCAAGATTTAGCCAAGTTCAAATCCATGGGGCATGGAGGATCGGAGCTACGCAAGGAGCAGCTGAATAGAGAGCTGAAAAAAATGCAACAGTAAAACGGGATTGACCACGCTACAAGTGATTCGAATAAGTGAACATTAAAGATCATAAAGCAATCATTTACAAGGTGGAGTGACTTCTTCCTAAATCTGGAAATCAGTTATTAGTACAAAAACCAAATTAACTGATGTGTCATCTCATTGGATATTTAGGGGAATTGGATATACATTAAATGACTATAGTGCTTAGTTCCAGAACAGCAGTCTTTGCAATGCAAAGATATTAATTGTATGTTAAACACCTTGAGTAATTTCTGAGATGTAACACATCACATAAATTAATGGATGGGTCATTAGTTAAGTCATACAATGCAGTACTATGAATGTCTATTGCGGTGAGGGGAAAAGAAATATTTATTTTGAAAGGTTAATTTGGCACTTTACGTTGTAAGAAATTTTGAATTAATAGGAGGAAAGAGAAGTCAATGTTTTGGGTATCACCCTTCTTCAGGACTGGATATGGGGTTTGGGGGAGCTGTAGATAAAGGTGGGTGTGTTTGGGAGGTAGTAGAATGGTGGTGATAGGTGGACACTGGTAGCAGGTTGGTCGATGGGCAGGATGAATCCAGTTGGTAGCTGGAAGGGAGGGTCAGTATGTGGAATGGAAGGAAGAAGGTGAGGCTGGAAAGGGAACTGGGGAATGGGTGGGAAGATTACTTGAAATTGGAGAACTCAATGTTGAGTCCTTCAGGCTGTAGGGTGCCCCGATGGAAGATAAGGTGTTGTGCCTCAAATTTGCATTCTGAATGCTGCCTGGCTTGATTTGTTCTTCCAGCCTCCTGTTTGCGTACCTTGGATTCCAGCATGAGCAGTGTTTCTTTTATCTCTAATTTTGAATTACTTATTGCCCAGAATTCTGTTTCTTTTCTTCTCAGATAAAAAAATAACAAAATCAACATTTTCATGCATGTTACTATCTGTGTGCAATTTTTTTTGGTTCCTGTTAAATTAATTATTGTTGATTTAATATAAACTTATTTTCTTTTAAGTGAAATCTGAAAAGTCTTTAATCCTCATTGTATGGTGTATACTGTAGTTAGCCTAAGGGTACAGCACAGGGCAATTCACTGGGAAATCCTGAAGTAGAAATCACTGTAGATATGAAATGACAGATATGCAATAAGGTCATTTTTTTGCCCTGCAGTTTCAACCTATCTTTCTCTTTTCATATATTCTACGTTGCGTGTAAATGCTACAGCACTTGCAAAGAAGAAAATGCACACTAGTCATCATCTGTGATAAAGGCCTCAGAAACATATTCTGATTAACAATTTTTTCACTGACATTATAAGCAACTAACATCATTAAAGCATCTGTTAAGAGGCCACATACCTGCATCTAATGTTTTGATATTCCATTCATGCATGATAATGCTTAGAAGTGGTTCAAGTAGCTCTGACTCCTCCAGATTTAACCCAAGTTTAGCTTTGCTGTTAGGCGAGTGAAAATAAAAATAAATTCGCCATCTGCTCTCTTACAGATGATGTGCAAAATGTTATCTTTCTCATATTCTATGTATGGAGTAAATTGATTTATTGTGGCACCAGTTATTGACCATGTCAGTGGGTTCCATGAACTTGAAATATTTGACAAGGTATTGGCAGTCTTTCTTACAAGGCTCACAAAATGGTTTTGACTAGTGAAGACATGATAAGGACAATAGAACAGGAGCAGAAATTCCCCCCTTTTAAAATATAGCCAAAGATCATGTCTTTTTTTCATCAGCGTGGCTAAATGTGAGGCCTTAGATTTGGATAATGGGATCCAAGAAAATATTACTAATTGGATCCAGAATTGGCTGAGTGGAAGGAAGCAGATGGTCACGCTTGAGAGTGTTTTTGAAATTGGAAGCCCTCTGTCCATTGGGTTTCCATAGGGATCAGTGTTGGGGCCCTTGCTGTTTGTGTTACATATAGACTTGTATGTGGGAATGTTGATTAGCTTGGATGAAATGGAAATTGGTGGAGTGGTAAATAGTAAAGAGGATAGCCTCAGATTACAGGAGATAATAGCTGGGCTAATCAATGGCAAATAGAATTCAAAGATAAACGAGGCAATGGAATACATGGTGAACAGTAGAATCTTGGGAAACACAAAGATGGACCTAAAGGGAACTGGACTGGTAATTAGGTGGCTCAGAAAGCAAGTCGAATTCTTAACTTTATAGCCAAGGTATAGAGATAAAGAACAAGGATTATTCTGAAATGTACTTAATGTTGCCACATAAATTTTCTGTTTTCTTTATATATGCATTTTTGTACACAATGCATATACCATATATACTCGAGGAAAAGTCGATCTCATGTAAAAGTCGACCCTGATTCTTCAGAGATAATTGATCAACATTTTTGAGTCAAGGTATCCTGTACATACATGTTATGATGAGGGAATGAATTTTTTCATGCTATTATGTATTTTGATGCACAATTCTCACCACTTTGGCATGAATGTTTAGATGCATCAGGTCAGTCAGGTGACAACCTCCCTTTGCGTGTAGCTCAGCTGAACTCACTTCCCCTGTGGCACTCATGGAATACAGTCATATACCTAGTTGAGGTTTTGAAATTCCTTCATCACTGTGTAAAAATGCCCTCCAGAAAAAAATAAAAACACAATTGGAGAAAAACGTTGCCACGTAGGTACTTAAAAATCATCAAAATGGAAAATGAGTTGATAGTGAAGCCATCTGAATACATGCACAAAACACATCAAAGAAGAATGGAATTTTGGATTTTGAGGCAAGTGCTGGATGGTGCACAAGGTTCATGACAAGGCATGATTTGTTACTTTGGCAGAGAACTAAGATTGAGCAAAAGCTGCCTGCTGAACTAGAAGATAAAGTATTACAGTTTCACCAGTTTGTAATCAGAAATCGGCAAAAGGAAGGCGAATTTTAAGTGATAATTTTAAAATTTGTTTAATTTAAGATGTACCATGTAATTGTAAATTAAAGCTGTGTTATATTTCTATTTCACTTTTTGTTTGTACAAATAAAAGCCTACAAATTCATTTTCATTTCTGTTGTCCTTATCCAGTGATTCTTGTAATTTGTTGCAATTTTTTCTTTATTCATTTAGAGATCAATTGGGCTTCTGCTAATGATAGAGTATTTTGGACTGTAGCATTAATTTTAGCCCCTCAAAACTAGTATCCACGTAATAGTCGACCCCATAAAGTTGACCTCAAAAAACAGTCTAAAAATTTTAACTTTTACATGAGTATGTATGGTATTTAGGATTTTAAAAATAAAGAAGACACATAGTTGATGTTGATAGCAAATGGGTAACTAAATTTTAGGGGCTTGAGGCATTTTAGCACTAATGAACTTATTGAAAGACAAAATAATTTATGCTAATTCTAAATTAAAAAGTATTATGCTGGAATAGCTGTATCAATAATGTAGATTGATATAAGTTACATATTTTTCAAGAGAAAGGTTTAGGATATAGTGCATATTTATCTGTTCTCCATTCTTTGACAACTCATAGAAACATACCCCAATTATTAAATTAAAAATAATTTAACTGTGAAATGAAATCAAATCATTCATTTGATTAATTCCTTATCTAATATTGTTCACTTGATATTTCTGCTTAATATTAATTTTTATAACCAGGTATTTTTATATCTCATTTTAAGGAGGGTGAAATTCATTTACTTGCAAATTGTAATTCTGCTCTAGATCTTCTAGTCATCAGAATTGTAGAAGTAATTGTTGCTATTCCCGAACTTTTCCCTGTTCTGACAATGGGCCCAATTTTTCTGGGATCTTATAGTTCCAGCTGAAACACAAGTTGCCAGGGCAGCATCTCCAGGGAAAGCCAGCAAGTATAGTAGAGGGAGGGAAAGGAGAAGACACTTTCTTCTCCATGTACAGCATGAGCTATCTTATTCAGGTAAGCTTAGAAAAGTCCAAGTCTTGTAATAAATGTGCATGGTTTCCTACGTGGATGAATGAATGAGTGGATACTGTAGATAAGTGAAGAGGGTAGGTTGATCTGGTACATAAAGTAGTTCAGCATGTAAGAAGAGGGGTTAATCAAATGGTTGGGGAGCTCCTGTGTTGGTGTAGGATAGAGGTAGTTTGATGGTGGGGGGTGGAGGGATTGTCAAGTCATTTTGGGTTTGGTGGTTGGGATGGTATCTGGGTCTGTTGGGGTGGTATCTGGGTCTGTTGGGGTGGAAGGGTGGATGCTAATTGGGTTGTCAGTTGCATTGCTCAAATCAGTCTCATAAATCTTAGGCTGGGTATTATACACCATACCATTTCCTTCATTAATATCCTGTTAAGTCCCATGTAACAGGCCAAAATATTCACCCAAAACTAAGGTTCAGTGGCATCGGTAGAGGTTCACAAGCAGGAAGAAAATCAACTCATCAATATAAACTTTCTTGGCAATTCCCACATATGTCCCATGTTAGGGCTTCTGAAGGTCCTTACATGGCTCTTCTAATATTCATTCCATCTTCAATAATTTGGAGAGTGGAAGATTTGAATCTCTGTTTCTTGTCCAGTATACTGTTGTCATAAAATAGGAAGAAGATATCTGAACTTTGGATCAGTAATACAAATAAGCACATGATCTTCCACTCAATAACAGACCAAATATTATGGTTATTGTTCATATTCCCTCATAACTCAGTAAAATAAAAATAAAACAAATTTGGCCTAAAAATGCAAGGCATGATGTTACTTCAGCTTTATGATTTTGGCACTTGAGTGGAAAATAGCATTTATTCAGCTCTTGCCTAGAATGCCAACCTCATTTTTTACCAGAGACAAGATTAATGATGTGCACCAGTAGCTTATTTATGAGGACTATGGGATAACGAGATGTGAAATGATTCCAGGGCTTACATCTGAATCCATTTCTAGCTACTGCTGATTACAGCTCTGATGTAAACTGCTTGTTGAACAGCAAGAACTCCCATTACAATTTGAAAGCTCTAACTCAGCTGAAACATTAGTTCCTCAAGCTCGCAACTTGCAGTGGAAAAACGCAAAGTACTGTATGTCTGCAGTCACAGGTAGGTCAGACTAAGGAAAGACAGGAGGAAAGAAAAGCGGCATTATGCTGCAAATCAGTGGAAAACCATATGTTGTAAGTGCCTAAGCAGGTTCTAATCAGAGTTTGAAGCTCACCAAACAAAACTCCCTGCTTTGGAAATCTTAGGCTCAGAATCATGTTGTGCCACGTCTTAGATTCAGGTTTCCATCCACAGTTTAACTGTCCTTTCTGTATGAAACAAATCCACTCTGCAATGACACTTGTAAGGAAGTGTCGACTGCATCTTGAATTAATGCCAGAATTAAGCAGAAACTTCTCAAGGTCCGGTTTAGTACTGATCAGAGGTAAATATGTCCATTATGAGTCATCTCCTGCTTCTGTGTTCACCAACAACATTCTTCTCCTCCAAAATCTGTCAGTCTCTGAGGAAACCACTGTATCCTGACTGTTCTTGTGCTGTCTGCGGTTATTGAAAAATGGATTCTACTTTGAACATAATCAGCAATTCACATATAAATTGCACTAGTTTCCAGAAGCTTTCTTTGCTCAAGATTTTGCTGTAACTTATTTGAATATTGTCAAAGGTGTGCCTTCCAAAATCTAGCATATTCAAGCAATGTTATCAAGCTTAATTTATTTTACATATTTTCTTGGATGAAAAAAAATTCTTTGAGACATTTAAGAATGGTAGCTTCGTGCATTTTTATTAACAGGAATAAAACAAAGGTTTATTACAAAAAAAACCATTTGATTCAATACGCGAACTCCAAAGCCTGAGTGTAACCCAAATTTAATGACTTAATTGAACATGGTTTTAAAGGAACTGAGGAAATCCATTTACTAGCCACATTGGTGTACAAGAGTCAGTTCCTTCATAAATTCAAAAAAATAAATATGTATATGCGTGTACTTGCATTAAAAAGTGCTTAATTTTAAGAGTTTCCTCAAAGGCATGCAAACTCACCATGGTGATTTATTCAGTCCGTAGCACAGCCAGTTTTGTGGATGAAACTGGCTTTCAGCATTTTTTTTAAGTGCAGAAGATTGTGGAAACTAACAATGCCCTGAATGTTACTCACACTTGAACTTTTTTAGCTTTTTGCACCATCCTTTCTTGACCTACATGTGACTCAAGACACTCAGACATTTGGTTGACTCTTAACTCCTCTTTGAAATGTTCAAACAAGCCACTCAATTAAATTAACTGCTTAAAATTCACAAAAAATGATATGAAACTGTATAGATCACATAGCATCGATGAAGGTTTCAGACCTGACAACAGCGACACTTTGGTCAATGCTGCAGAGTCCAATTTAGTAACAACCCGGGGCTACTGCCAAAATTCGGAGAGCTATCTCACAGGCCAGTCAAGCCACAACCTGTCATGGTCATACACACAGAATCATGCCTTAGAGACAATATTCCAGACACCACCATCATCCCTGAATATGCCACCCCAACAGAGGTAGTGGCATAGTGGTGTACAGTCAGGAGACATTTAAACTGGGAGTCCTCAATATTGACTCTCTACCTCATGAAATCTTATGGCAGAAGGACAAACATGGGAAAGGAAACTTTCTGTTAATTACCAGATTGAACACTGTTTGTTGAAAGCACTGAGGGTGGCAAGGGTGCAGAATTTACTGTGGGTGGGACATTTTAATGTCCTCCATCCTCACCAGTCTCCCCGCCATGGATGCGCCTGTCCATGACAGTATCGATAGGAGTGACCACTGCATAGTCCTTGTGGAGACGAAGTCCCACCTTCATATTGAGGATAACCTACACCATGTTGTGTAGCACTATCACTGTGTTAAACCAGATAAGATTTGAACAGCTCTCGCAACTCAAGGCTAGACATCATGAGGTGCTGTGGGCCATCACTAGCAGCAGAATCATACTCTAACACAATCTGCAATCTCACGGCCTGGCATATACCTTACTCTACCTTTGCCATCATGCCAGGGTATCATGCCCGATTTAATGAAGGCTAGAGGAGGACATGCTACAAGCAGCACCAGGCATGTAAAAAAAAATGAAGTGTCAAACTGTTGAAGCTACCAAACGGGATTACTTTTGTGAAAAACATCTTTTGCAGCAAGGGATGGTCAGAGGGAAGAAATTCCAAAGCCAGTGGATCAGATCTAAGCTAGGCAGTCCTGCTATATCCAGATGTCAATGATAATTGATAATTAAAGAACTCACTGGAAGAGGCAACTCTATAAACATATCCAGCCTCAATAATGGAAGCACCTAACATATCAGTATGACAGATAAGGTTCAGCCAGAAATGCCACATGGATGATCCTTCTCAACTTCTTCCAGATAGATGCATGACAAATGCTGGTCTTTAGTCAATTCATTTCACTCCATGTGATATCAAGAAGTAGCTGGGAGCACTGAATACTTACTGCACCAGCAACGTCCTAGAGGTTACGTTGACCAGAAACTGAAGTGGATTAGTCATACAAATACTGTGACCACAAGGACAGGTCAGAGGCTAGAAATCCTTCAATAAGTATGTCACCTCCTGCTCTCTAAAGCCTGTCCACTATCCACAAGAAACCAGTCAGTAGTGTGATGGAATACTCCCCATTAACCTGACTGAGTGCAACTCCAAAGACAGTCAACAAACTTGACACCATTCAGGAAAAAGCAACTCACTTGATCAGCGTCACATCCATCAACATCCAAACCCCCTAACATGGTCATTCAGTAGCAGCAGTTTGTACCATCTACAAGATGCACTGTAGAATGATACATGCACACACCATGACCTGCATATTCCCCTCCAAGCCACTCACTATGCTTACTTGGAAATATTTAGCCATTCCTTCAGTATCACAGGATCAAAATCCTGGAACTCCAATCCTATTGCCATTCCAGGATGCCTACACCAAACAGACTGCAGCAGTACATGAAGTCAGCGCACCGCAATATTTTCAAGCAAAACCAAGAGTGCACAATAAATGTTGGCCCTGTCAGCAGTGCCTTCATATTATGAATTACTAATAAAAACAATTGGAAATCAGAACATACCTGTGGAAGTGAGGCTAAAAAATGAAACCACTGCACCAAATCTAGCATCATTGATTGAAATGCCATTCCAAGATTACATTTGTAGTCTTGAAGGTAGATGCCCAAACCTGTAGCACTTGAAAGGTTTTGCTTTCACTTAGACTACAGTTACTTCCATCACTCTGCGTAATTGCTAGTAGCAGAACAAATTTCCAAGCAAACATCTTTGCCTAAGATTTGAGCATGTCTCAAATCCAATCCTCAGATCAGGGAACTGATTGTGGAAACCAATCTACTGGGTTCAATTTCTTAATAATGCATCCTGTTGTGCATTGTATTTATCCCATAGTTTTGTAACAATTGTGCTTTTGCCTGTAGGTTATATGTAATGTATATAGATTTTTTTTGCTATGGGCGTTACTAACATTAACGTCTGTTGTTGCATTTATGCAGAGCTAAATCCTTATTTGTTTTCCCAAGTGTAACTTTCAAACTTATAAGTTTATACAATGTGCTTCGTTCTTAAATGGCTTTAGCATTGATTGAGCTCATATGCCATTGCAGATGGCATTATCTCCAATATGCAGAGAATGCAGAGGTGATAGTAAATTATAATTTACGAAAAATAAAGGAAGACTCCCTTTCTATCTTGTTTCCAACTTTCATAAGTGTTTATCACATGGATGATAGACTGGTGCTGACTGCAAATCTGTGTTATTTGCGAATTCAAGTGTCCATTCTCAGCATGACTGTAAACAATGAATGCTAGCATGTTACTTAATTTGATGGTGGATAGAGCAGCAGAACCAAACCAGCCCTTGTTCAAAATCTTGATGCAGTTTCATAGGAGTCATCAGATAGCGATCAGGACCAGGATCCCTGACTAAATTTACCCCCCAAAACCATAATTCCTCAATACCACTTTAACTTAGGGTACTAAGGCCACTGGGCTGCTATTATACATTGGCTTTTGGCAAGAAGCTAACTCAGCACAGACAGAATGTCAGAAGCTCCAATGTCTATTAGTGCAAAGGGAATGTAAGAACCCACGAATACATTAGTGCAACAGCTAAAATTGCTTTCTTTTTTGTTATAATAATGTAGCAGGACACATTGGACTTATGCTTTTTATTTAAATCAGCACTGATACAGGAAGTGTAATTAAATATATTCAATGTAATTCAACCATTTATTGAATACCTGCTTTTCTTTGAAAACAACATTATTCCATTGTTTCTTATTCTATCAATCTTATTACCCTGCATTTACATGTTATGCTGCCGCATTATTGGACCATAGTCTTAGTTTGAAGAAATATGGTAAATGAAATCTCAATTGACTTACAGCTTCCAGAACTCATGGCATCCATTTCAAGCAGGAGAAAATCTTCAGTCCATCTAGTCAACTTCTCTGTAATATATTTGTGATTTGTTTATTTACCAGAAAGGATTGTCTTTTTTCATGGATCTCATTAATGTTTCTTGCCAAGCCATTCCACTGTTTCACATGTTTTGCACTCATTTAGCATGAACAATATAGCCAATACCTTTTATCCCTAATATGCAAATATGAGCCCTTAGATTTAAATTCTGTACATTTGGTACTCAGATCCAAAAGTTCCCAACTCTTTCATTTTTACTAACAGGTCCTTCATATCAACTGAAACTCCAAGTTCTCCATCTCCAAGACTTCAAAAACTTTCCATTCTCACATAACGTACGTCATCTTTCTTTGAACCAAATCTCAGTCCTATGTTTTGTGTATTAATTTAGTCCTATCTTTTCTCTATCTATTGAGTGTGTTAGGATTCTTTTACTCATTTTAGTATTAATATTCAACATTTCTGGTTGGCAATAGAGGTCTATCGAAGCATTAGTATTCACATGCAATAGCAAGCCTTGCACAGGACAAGCAAGTCTCGGAGCCCAATGAAAGCTGTCCCCCAGTTCCAAACTACATTCATGATAACTAGAGAATACTGAAGATAGACTTGCAGTATATAACACCTTTCATGAGATCAGCAAGTCCTAAAGCATTTATAGCCAGTGAAGGACACACTGTAGCCAATTTGTACATAGCAGGGGATGAGATGGCTTAATGGCATTATATCCAGAGTAGGATTCTAGAAACTCGGCTCATATCCTTGGGACCCATTTCAAATTCTGCCATGGCAGCTGTTAGAATTTGAATTCAACAAAATATCTAGAAATCAGAATTGACTGATGACCGTGAAACCATTGTTGATTGTTAGACAAACCTATTTTGCACACTACTGTTCTTCAAGTCTGGCCTACATATGAGTCCTGACTCACAGCAACGTGCTTACACTTAACTGTCTTCTGATACAGCCTGGCAAGCCACTCAGTTGTAACAATTGCCACAAAGTCTCAACAAAGAAATGAAACCAGATGAATTTCCTGGTATTGACTTAGACACTGGAATACACAACAGCAGAAACAGCCCTGTCGACCCTGCAAAGTCCTCCCCATCAATATATGGAGGCTTATGCCAAAATTGGGAGAGCTGTCTCACAGACGAGTGAAGCAACAGCCTGGCATAATCATACACACAGAATCATACCTGACAGACAATATCCCAGACACCACCATCGCTAACCCTGGATATATCCTGTCCACTAGCAACACAGACCCAGCAGACGGGGCACCACAGTGGTATACAGTCAGAAGGGAGATGCTCTGTGAATTCTCCACATTGACGATTTCAATGCCCACCATCAATAGTAGCTTGGCAGCAGCACTACTGATTGAGCTGGTTGGGTCCTGAGGGACATAGCTGCTCATCTGGGCTAAGGTAGGTGGTGAGGGAACCAAAACAAGAGGAAAAAAAAATACTTGACCTCATTTTTTCCAATCTACTGCTGCAGATGCGCCTATGACAGTATTGGTAAGGGTGAGCACTGCAGTGTCCTTGTGGAGGGAAGGTCCCATCTTCACATTGAGAATACCTTCCATCACATTGTGTGGCACTATCACCGTGCTAAATGGGACAGAGTTCAACAGATCCAGCAACTCAAGGCTGGGCAGCCATGAGGCGCTGTGGGCCTTCAACAGCAGCAGAATTGTTCTCCAGTACAATCTGCAATGCCATGGCACAGCATATCCCTCACTCAACCATCACCATCAAACCAGGGGATCCAACGCGGGTTCAATGGAGAGTGCAGGAGGACATGCCAGGAGCAGCACCAGGCATACCGAAAAATTATGTGTCAACCTGGTGAAGCTACCAGATAGGACTACTTGCATGTCAAACAGCATTAGCAGCAAGCGATAGACAAAGCTAAATGATCCCACAACCAATGGGTCATATCTACACTCTACAGTCCTGCCACATCCAGTTGCGAATGGTGGTGGGCAATTAAACAACTCAGTGGAGGTGGCACCATCCCCAATGACGAAAACAGCCAACATATTAGTGCAAAAGATAAGACTGAAGCATTTACAGCAAACATCAGGCAGAAATGCTGAATAGATGAAGCATCTCAGCCCCCCACAGTGGTCTCCAGTGGACTTGCTGCTCCCCTAGCCAGCTTTTCCAGTACAGTTAGTGCACTGGCATCTACCTGGCAATGTGAAAAATTACACAAGTATGCCCTGTATACGAAAAACAGGACAAATCCAACCCAATCAATTACAGCCCCATCTGTCTTCCCTCGATTATCAAAGTAAGGAAGGTGTCATCAACAGCTACCCAACAGCACCTACTCAGTAATAATTTGCTCAATGGTTCCCTGTTTGGGTTCTGCCAGGTCCCCTTAGATCCTAACTTCATTACAGGTTTGATTTAAATGTAGATAAAAGCACTGAATTATAGAGATGATGTGAGAGTGACAGTCCTTGATATCAAGGCTACATTCGATTGAGTGTGACATCGAGGAGCCCGAGGTAAACTGGAATCATTGGGTATCAGGGGCAAACTTTTCACTAGTTGGAGTCATGCTTGGTATGTAGGAAGATGGTTGTCATTGTGGGAGGTCAGTCACCTCAGCTTCGGCACATCTCTGCAGGAGTTCCTCAAAATAGTGTCCTAAATCTAACCATCTTCAGCTTGCTTCATCAATGACCTTCTCTCCATCATAAGGTTAGAGGTGGGGATGTTCACTGATGACTGCATGATGTTCAGCACCATTCGTGACTTCTCAGACACTGAAACAGTCTATATTCAAATGCAATAAGATCTGGATAATATCCAGGCTTGGGCAGACAAGTCAGCAGAAACACCGATGCCACAAAAATACCAGGCAATGACCATCTCCAATCAGAAACAAACTAACCACCACCCCTTGACATTCAATGTGTTGCCTTCAATGAGCCCCCAGTATCAACATCCTCGAAGTTAACATTGAACAGAAACTTGACTGAATTTGCCACATAAACACAATGGCTACAATAGAAGATGAGAGATGAGGAATACCATGGCGATTAACTCATCTCCTGACTCCCTAAATCCTGTCCATCATCTACAAGGCACAACTCAGGAGTATCATGGAATATTCCCCACTCGAGAAGCATGGCACCATCCAGGACAAAGCAGCCCTCTTGATTGGTATCACATCCACAAGCATCCATTCCCCCCAGCACTGATGTTCAGTGGCATCAGTGTGCACTATCTACAAGATATACAGTAGACGTTCATCAAAGATCCTCAGAAAGCACCTTCCAAGGCAACGACAACTTTTGTCTAGAAGGACAAGCCCAGCACATACATAGGAACACCACCAGCTGCGAGTTGTCCTCCAACCCATTCATGACATTGTCTTGGAAATAAATTGTTGCTCCTTCGCTGTTGCTAGGTCCAAATCCTGGAATTTCCTCCATAAGGGCATTGTGAGTTAACATTCAGCATGTGGACTGAAGCAGTTCAAGGAGGCAGCCCACCAACACCTTCTCAAGGGCAACTAAAGGACAGGCAATAAATGCTGGCCAGCCAGTTATGCCCAAATCCCACAAATGAATAAAAACAAAAGCAAGTGCTGGCAAACAGCAATGTGATCATGACCAAGGACATTAGAACGCACAAGCTCCACTTCAAAATATAGGATTCAATTCCATCTATCTGAGAGGGCAGACAGTGCCACTATTCAAAGTTATTATCTGAAATATAACGCTTCCACAGAGCTGCACTGGAGAGTTAGCCCAGGTACTTGAGCTCTGGAAAGAATTCAAAACACAGGGGTAAATGTGGTACCAATGAACTGCAGCTGAATCATCTCCAGCATGTGTGCCTCCATTGTCTTGCAATGTCCTCGGAGAGAGTAAAAATGTCACTAAGGAATAAAAATCGATCTGAAAAATTTCCCTGCATCTAAACCAGGCAATTGAAACTTGCAGGAAATCACCTGGACTAGGCCTGGTCTATTAAAAATATTTACTCTCCATTAGATGTGATCTCTGCTCCATTCAAGAAACAACTCAGATCCCCCTGGAAGGAATGCAGTTATCACCCGCCGAATAACAACTTGCAAAATATCACTCACAGATTACCCCAACACCTCTCACATAGTTTATTCCAGTTTATCAGATTGACGAGGACCAGGAAACATAAATTTAAATTATCAAAAGATATGCATTGCATTCCTTTTTAGAAATACGCTGCTCAAGATCCTTGAAATACTCGAGTAGCTGTGGTTCTTTCAATTAGAATTCATTTGAAATTTTTCCAAGGCCACGTTATAAGGGGCAGCACGGTGGCTCAGTGGTTAGCACTGCTGTATCACAGCACCAGGGACCCGGGTTCAATTCCACACTTGGGTGACTGTCTGTATGGAGTTTGTGCATTTTCCCTCTGTTTGCATGGGTTTCCTCCCACAGTCCAAAGATGTGCAGGTTAGGTGGATAGGCCATGTTAAATTGCCCATAGTGACCATGGTTGTGTTAGTTAATTGGCTTAGCCACGGAGAATGCAGGGTTACAAGGATAGGGTAGCAGGTGTGTCTGGGTGGAACGCTCTTCAGACTAAATGGCCTGGTTCCACACTGTAGGGATTCTACACCATTCAAATATTTTCAACAATTTTCCCAACAGTGGCAGCCTGATTTACAATTTTGACTCCAAATTTCATACTTGGGTAATACCATAGTGGATGTCTGTCACTGAACTGTTATTACTTAATTTGCCTGCCTTTCTGAGCTAAAAAGACGTATTAGTATTTTCAGCCAATATTCATTCTCTGTGAGCTAGAGAGGTTAGTTCTGAACCTGTATCTGCCTCTCTTTAGCAGTTGCTGATGCATTGTTTCCTTTACTAAGGTGCAGTAGGCAAATCTTTTGTTATTGTAATTTCCTCAGCAATTAGTTGTGTTTTTTTTAAAAATAAAGGTACAAATGTAGTTGCAGCTTAAATGAAGTTGCAGTTTTACAACGTTTCATTTCTTTAAGCAATCTAAAAATAAATCATTATTTGATAGAGAACAGGATTAGGAAAATTATCTCATGGAAATCTTGTGACCCAGCTGTCAATCTAGAACTAGTTAAGGCTACAAAACAATAATAGTTCTATCTTCACAAGCTCATTGGATGCAATACTTTACCCAATAAAATTATTTCTTCTTCTCTGAGGGCTAATACCCAGATTTTTTAAAATCAAGAAATGCCATTGGAATTTGCACAAAAGGAGAATTAGTAAGGATAAGTGTCATATCGACAGCTGCAGATTACACTGTTTACACAGTTGGCAAACATTTTGTTCCCTTTACCCTGCTCCATGAAGATCTCAACTTTCCTTCCCTTCCCCCAACAAAAATTGAAGACTTGCAACTAGATTTGAGAATAGGAATTTCCAGCAAATTGAATGAAATAACCCTGTTTACTAAAGAAGTGAGGTTTATTCTGGGATCTTCCAGGTCGAAAGCAGAGTTCTGCTGGGTAGACTAAACCCTGGTGTAGAAACAGCTCTGAAACTAACTTTTTGAGAAACAGCCAGATTTTCCCCGTCCCAACCCCCACCTCGTCCGTTTCTCTCCCTTTACTACCCCTAACACACACTGAAAGACCGTATCCAAACCCTTCATTAACTGAACCTATTCTCCAGTTCAATCCAGTAGTTTTACATTTGAAAGATTGTTTAACTTCTCACTCCACCGTACACAGGCAGTCCCAGAAAACTAAATGCCGTATGAGATTAGCCGGAAAGATAATACGTGGATCACACTGAAATTCAGCTTATTTCAGTCTAGGTCGCAAGACTACATACCACAAACTCCGAGAGAATAGAAAGTTTTCGACTACAGTTTGATACAGTTCATGCACCTGATGTGTTTTCATTATGAAAACAGAGTTTAAAAAAAAACTACTCAATGGACAATATATACCCGAGGTTCAATATTCTATCAAGATCAATAAAAAGAACAAAAATGATTTCCTTCGGAATTTTAAACCTGTTTACGCTCAAGCAGCAGTAGCACAATAAAAACAACACAAGCACTAGTCTAGCCCCTGTCTCTACAAGCTCCATATGCCAGACTTTTACAGCCAAGCAGTCAAAAATGATGTGAAGCAATCAGAATAATCTGTGACGGAGCTTTCTTTTTACAAGCTTGAAAGCAGTCAAGATGTATTAACTTCCAGGTTTTCTTAAAGGAATATTGTTCTTAAGCGAAGGAAGAGGCCATTCTTTAACACAGCTGCCGGTCACCAAACTGGTTGTAACCTGGCACAGCAGTAGATGTAAACCTAATGCAGTGTGACCTTTTGCAATATAAGTATTCCCCCCACGGTTTATAATTCAACTTTCACCGTGTGGGAACAGATGTGATTGCTAGCGCAGATTTTCGAATCACCGATTCTGTAGAGGTGCTCACCTCTGACTACAAAGCCAGTAAAAACATGCTCGGCAAGATCTTTCACCAAATGCGAGGGTTCCTCTTAATTAACCTTCACAAAGGTACCGTACGTGCATTTGAGGTGACAAATGCCTGATTAACAACTGGGATTCGTATGATTTTGTTGAAAGGTTAAAACAGCTGAATATCGAGACAGAAGTAGGTAATATCAACTCATAAAGCGGATTATGGGACTAATCATGTCACTGAAGCAACAGTACTGATTTTACTAATGTCTTCTGAGACTACTTTTATGTTGCTTCTTTGAGACCATAGATTTGCAAAACTATTCTTCTGAGACTGCTGAGCATAACACAATAACCGTGGCTCAGCGGGGTCTTTAAACTGCATTAACCCTGCAGTAATTTATTAAAGCGCCATCACTGACACAACTGATGGGAAGGAGAAAAAAAAATTCACAGTGTCAATTTGGCATGTGTGACAAGCTTAACGTAATTTTCTTTCAGAAGCGACATTTGCGAAAAGATTAGCCCACTGGCAACCCCCGTTGTCTTTCTTTCTTGGTACAGCCCAACATTGGACTACATGTGTGCTTGTCATTTCCAAGCATGCGGGGATTGGCTGCTGCCTCCCATTCATTTAGCTGATGAGTGTATGTACGTGAAGCCTGGATTCAGCTGAATGTTCAAGTGCGAGGATCACTTAATGCCTATAAAGGATCTGGATCTTCTATGCGTAGTTGTTGACTGATTTGTTCCCGCTTTAAGCACTGTTTTATGCAGAATGACATAAGGGGGAAGCATTGTGATCGACTGCAGGATGGCTGTGGGATAGTCAATGCTTTCAGAATGGTAAGCTGATCAACAGTATTTTCTCTGAACTGTAGCTGCAAAGAGCACCTTGTGTTATGGTGTCGTATACCGTTACACATTCCTACGGCAGAGTGATTTATGTGCATCTTTCTCAAAATGCTCACAATCAAACTATGTGCAGTATGCCAAGTAAGATTTGCTTGTTGTTCTTTTTAACGAGGCTAGGAAGTTCTTTCATTTTATATAAGCATCTCCTGCGGGTTTTACTGCAGCGTCTCAACTCTGTAGCATGTCCTCTGAATAGGTCATGAGTCAGAAAGTTAGCGTTTTATAATGACGGCTAGTTTTGTTCACAAGCTGTATTCTAATAAAACCAATTAATTTTCAACATCGATGCAGTCATTTTTAAATCTCTGGCTAGAAAACAACTATGCTGCTAAACTATTGGATCATGTCCTACGGCTGTATTAAACATACAATGCTCTTATGGAAAATAAAAGCCAACAATTTGTGAAGCTGCTGTAGGGTACAAAATCACATTTTAGTCACTAGTAGCTGGCTGGTAGAATGTTGCTGCTCGGATAAACATCCATGTTTGGTCACATTATTTTAAAATGGATTCAGTACAGATCAATTATTCAGATCCCACCACCACCCCGATGTCATTCTTTTCAAGGTCTCGTAGCAAAGTTACTACTTAGTTCATTGTGTCAAATAATGAGAGGCTGGAAGGAGGGGAAAAGATGTGGACTGGACAGGCGCGCAGATTTCCCGAGTTTGCCATTCCCTTTGAGTGAAGTGCGATGAGATAATAACCAATTTATTTTTTTGTATTCAATCCTGTTGCCATTTTCCCTCAGCTGCTCACAGGTTTTAATGTGGGTACCTTTTGCTTTTGAACCAAAACATCAACGTTCTCTGCATCGATTGCAGATATGTATGTTTTAAGCTTCATTATAGTGATTTTTTTTTGTTTTTGTTTATTTACCTTGACGTATTAAAGGATAGCTTTCAGGTCGGGAAGGTTTATGAACAAACTATTACTGGGCAGTCTTTTAAAAAAAAGCTGGCTTTACTTCTGTTCTGCGTTCAGCCACTGCTGTTCCTATTCTGCAGACTAAATGATTAGTCAAGATCGGCTTGTTAGTGAGTTGGTGAGTACCTGCTTGTTGCTTTGCAACTGTGGAGGCAGAAGTGAAGTGGTCGTTAAGTATGTAATGGAATCGTATCTTTTGTGTTTGCACGCCAACTTATTTTTCTCCTGAGCTGGGTACAGTTCACGGTGCAGAGACGCTGAAGATTCCTTTTTCAGTCACAACGAAATGTTTTAAGATGGTTTGAAAAGATGAGCACTCAATTAACCAGTCCATTACAGGACAACAGAATTCTAGATGGCAAGACATGTTTTGTACAAACAATATAAAAAGCATAACGTGTGAATTTTATTGGCTTCCCACCCCATGAAAGGAATGTTTGTTCCCTCAGATTCTATTCTCCTTCACATCTGAAAGCTTGAGTGCCTATGCTGATGAAGCATTTGCCTCTTCTTTTGAGCTACTCCAATGACCTGTAAAGGCTGGAAGGAAATGGTAATCATAATTAATTGGAAAATCCTTGTCTTACTATAGGTGTTTTTTTCTGAGAAATTAGACATCTGAAGTTTTCACAAGCATTGTTTTAGTGCAGCTATGTACGACAAAACAATTCAAAAGATCTATTCAACTGAAATATCATGGTATATTGCAATCAGGCCTGAGACTATCAGCTTGGTTCAGAAGGTTATATTATTGAGCTGAGAAATATTGGCTTTCAGACAGCTTGCCACTAATGCCTATAGGAGGGAACTTGCAAAAGACTTTGCATAGATGACAAGCTTGCCTTTGATCAAACAGGTGGCTGTTAACTTATTAGTATTTCAAATTTTACTTGAAATCAATGCTGATTATCAGGAATCAGAGTGAGTCATTGTGGAAATCAAAAGAAAGTAGTCTTGCAACCTAAATGCTTCATTTAATTCACAATTTTGCATAACAGGAACAACAGTAGTGCTATGACTGTTATATACCAAAACAACATTTGGGAAGAGATCTGTAAATTATCAGTACATTGGGCAATTAATGGATTGATGGCATAAACATTTTCAAATTGACCAACATTATTTTGGTAAGCTGACAAATAAAAAACATGTTTTGCTGTTACTCTAATCAGCAACACAGAGAAATGTATTCACTGTTAGTGCCTCCCAGTGGTTTTTAAAAAATCACATCATTAATACCGAGGAAGTACAGGATTTGTTGCAGATATTTAGAATTTCAATGTGATGTTAGCCAAGCACACATCTCACTGCATTACTAGTGAGTTAGAGCACTTGTGCTTACAATCAACTCAAACTAAACGTGCCAAAGATTCAGTTGTGAGACTCATTTCATGTCAGAAACAATGAAGAGAGTAATGTCATACTAAAAATGGTGTGCAGTTGCTTAATGTCCTGTTCTTTTTTTGAAGTTTTGAACAATAACTCAATTTATTTTAAACAGGAATGCTGGTTGATTTTTCTTCACACGCAGTGATATTAAAATCAAATGTCATGTCCATTCCCACCTATATGAAATGTTTTAAGTAAGGATCAAGAAAGAAATGATTTATAGTAATAATTCATTTATATTTTTTCTCTGAAATATGAAAACTGGGGCTGTTAAATAGTAGTCTTTTGATGCACAAAATGTGTTTCAACCACTGCAAATTTAGTTTGGCATTCTCTCATCTCATTCTAAATGAAATTAAAATGTTAATAAAATATTTTTATGCAATTAACAACCTGTTCTTACATGATTGGTGGACAGCCAATTTATGCTTTGAATAAAATTCTAAACTAAAATACTGAGGTCCTACTATAACAAATTGAAATGCACCACATTTCAGTTGCTCCTCCTTATCCTTCCTTCTGCACTTGACAAATTGTTTTTTCTTGATCTCAAACAAAGGGAGTAGGAATAGTGATATGTTATCAGGTGAGGGTTTAAATGTAAACAGTCAGTGACCAAATTTGATACCTGTAGGAGTGTTTACAGGTTAGTATGAGATGTTATAAGTCAATATGCCATGATTCATTATTTCAATCCTGTCAATCAAACCAAAAATGAAAACACGTATTACATTTTAAGAATAAATGCTCACAAAATGGACGACCTAACAGTTTGTGAGTAATTTTCACAATGGACATTTATTGTTACTTAGAGTCATTATTCATAAGATACCATTTTCTGGACAATACAAAGTTCATGAAATTTTCTTCAGTCTGTTAAATTTTTCTGAAGAGTTGTTTCCTGGCCCTTTCAGGAAATAACTGGCAGCAAAGAGATGGGAGTGAAATGTGTACTGCCCAGCTAAAAATTGATCATAACACTGCCTTAAAGAAATTTTATCCCATTTGAAGACATAAATTTAATCAATAAATTCAAGTTAAAGAATCATTTTGAGAGATTTTTCTGAATGTTAGATGTATTTTCAATGCTAATTTAACCAAATAATGTATAGAACCAATTATAACAAGAAAAATTAACCTTAGTGATTGTAAGCAAAATGATGGATTGGTGAAGGTGCCATCAAGCACCTCCAGTGAGTCTCTTGCTGTATGCTTCTCTAATATACCTGTCATAGCTGAACAATATATGGAAACTGAGATGGGTGTGAGATTAGTAGCATTGATATGTGTGAGAGGGTGAGGTTGAGACTCTGAACATTCAGCGGGTATCATAATGACTGATGAGTGAGTGATGAGATGTTCTGGTGTGTTGTACAGTGTGAGAACTCAGTCGTACAATGGATTGGATATGAACTTTGAAAATATATTCACAAACTTTCACCACATGTGTAAAATTGTTGAACATTTTCCAGAATAGCTCCTTGAGCCCAGACTATGGAAATTTACCTGTCTGACCACTTGCTCCCATTCCCTTCTTATGCTTTGAGGATATTTCAGACAGCTGAGAAACAAAGTGAGGGGGAAAGGAGAGTTGCTAAGGCCCCTCCAAAGTCACATTTGAAAAACTGAGTGCTCACAACGTCACTATAGATTATGGCTTTACCATTGTCCGTTACCGTCCTCACACTTGCAGTGCTTCTACTCCATGACACTAGCTATCCTTTATGAATGGCAAGTTGCCTCCATGCAGGTAGAATCCATACATACTACTTGGACCTCTGTTGAAAGCGTAGTTGATCAGTGGCATATTTAATACTAGACTGAGAACTGCTAGGTGGCATGAAGCTTATGTGGTGTCTGCCTCAATGGATCAGGGATGGAGATGAACACACATTGTGATCCCTGTGTCCCCTGGAACTCCACCATATTGAATTTTTGTGCCATGATGTCTGATAAGTACACTGGCTCATTGATTTTGGATGGTTAAAGAATACGAGTGTCAGCACATAAATTAAGCATTTTCATTCATGTCGTGTGTGCTCTGCCTACAGGCAAATCCTTGGCTCGTTGTCCTGTGACATTTCACCTTGAGCTGTTTTCTTAAAAGCTATTTTCATTAATTGCCATTGTCTTCTATACTCGGGTAGGGTGAGGGACTAAGTCTACCAAAGCCAGAATGGGAACCAAAGTCATGCTGTTGACGATTAATCTGAACCACAGGAGAGTTATCTAGCCAACTCAGATATTGACACCCAATGTGTCAATTAAAGATGCAAAATCCCATTGCGCTAAGTAATGATCTGTTTTAAAAAAAAAGTGTATGAAATAATTCAGCACTTTCATTTTTAATTTCCTGTAGATCAGCTGGACAATGTTCAATTTAAATTGCTGTCCCTATCTTTCAGAACCTTAATGGATTGGTGCACATATTATTGAGTAGAGAGTTTAAATTTCTTGTGTTGAAGCAGTGGAGAGTTTTTCCCGTTAAATATAGCAAAAACATATAAGTCAGTTGGAATAATTTTAGTGCATTGATAAGAGTGTCTGGAATGATTACAGTGGATTGACATATCTACTGTGATTTTCCGTACAATTTGACATAGCTGTTGTTCTGGAATTTTGTAACTGTAAACCCAGATAAATATGATTATCCCATTCCATGACATTGTGCAGATTGAAAATTACTATTTATTATGAAAGGAGAAACGTATTGCTGTAACTTCTCAGTGCACTCATCAGGAGAAACACAAGAATGCCAATTTTCAAAAGATTACAATTTTATACTACAGTAAAACAGCAGTGATTTGTTGACAGTTGATTTTGTTTTGCTGAAGTGTTGCCATGGTAGTGGTAACAGGGAAGTACAGGCTTCCCAAACTCCCAATGAGCCACGTTGAGCTTAACTGATCATCTTGAATTGATATATTTTGCAGCTGTTAGTGCACTCTGAATTTTTTAACAAATGCTGCTCATTCAGGCAACTATGTTTAACAGTCAATATTAAGTGTGGAGCTGGAGGAGCACAACGGTCCAAGAAGCATCAGAGGAGTGGGAAAGTTGATATTTTGGGTCAGGACCCTTCTTCAGAAATTCAACTTTCTGGCTCCTCTGATACTGCCTAGCGCACTGTGCTCCTCCAGCTCCACAGTGTTATCTCTGACTCTAGCATCAGCTGCTCTTACAATCTTCCAACAGTCAATATTTTGTTTTGGACCTTCGAGTGCATGGGCTGGTTTAGTATTGTCTGTACTTTTGCCTATTACAAACAACTGAAGAAAAGTGCTGTTTGATTTGTTCACCAATTGTTGGGACATATGGTTTACGTGGCTGCCATTTGCATCTGCACTGAAATTTAGATACAATGTTGCAAAATTGTCTGTTAAGTAAAATGCCTTTTCAAACTATCACTTGCTTCCTATTTGAGGAAAATACAGCATGCTTCGCCACTGACTTAGAACAGTGTGAACAGCTACTTTAACATTTCCAACTTTTTGATGTACTTTGAAGCAGTTTAAATTAGGCATTTTTCAGGTTTGAAGTTGGTGGTGTTTGGCCTATTTGTGAGTTTGCATGTTACACAAAGAACAAGGATCTGATCAGGATGGTCACTGGCCTGCATGGTAGCTTTGACACACTCTGTTTCTGCATCAAGCTTGTAAAGGGAGAAAATGTTCAGGATGTATTTTATAAGATTTCTGGTAAGGTCAGTCTTGCAGTACTGTTACCAGAGCTGGTGGAGCAATAGAAAATGCCCAAATTCCTGACACCCAGCTAAGGTCGTCCACTATTTTGGACTGAGATTTTTATTTTAGTGTGATTTATATAATGGAATCCAGCTAAATATTCATTTTTTTTTGCTGTATCACTTGTATGTGACCTGGTGAAGATTGAATATTACTTTGTTATTTAAAAATTCTTAGTTTCGCAGATTTTATCTTCAACATTTTTTTCCATCAACAGTAATGACAATAACATCTGCCAGTGGAGTGGGAAATAACTTTTAAGCCCACAGAGAAAATGTTAACAAATAATTTTACAAACATTACTAAATACATTCCCTTTCCTGGAAAAATTCACTGGTAATGTATCGGTCAGAACACTGCAAAGTCTTGCAATTTTAAAATAATTTTGCAGAGCTTGATGTATGGGTCTTACTGGAGGTTCACAATTTTGGTGCCTGTGCACAAAAAATCCAATTGTGATTGGAATTTCTGAGATATGGCCACTTTCAGAAGCTAAAAATTTACCAATGGGAAATTGGGTAGCCATGAAAGACTAAGCCTTTGGGGTTTTGGTCAAAGTCCAACTCAGGCACATATGAATAAAATTTCTGGACTGTTGTAAATTAGTTTATGTAGCCCCTTTGTTGTTTCTAGTGGTTAAGGAGTTCAAATTACAAAACTGCCTCTGAACTGACAGTAAATTGTCAAAGTTATTTATGGAAACCGCATGGTGGCAACTCTGGGAAACATTTACATTGTGCAGCTTTCTAAGCTTGGAACTATGGCATATTGCTAAAAAAAATACTAAACATGGGGAGCTTCACTCTGCTTCTGATCATGCTATAACTAACTGCATTAATGGTGATACTGCTTCCATTTTCCAACGCTAACTTTGTTCATCTCGGGTAAAGTGAAGCAACACTGACTGACTGTATTGCCAGGAAAAGATTGGCTGTTGCAATCTGACATTCACTCCAAATCCAGACGACCTATTTTTGTCACTTGAAATCGCAGCTGCATGAATAATATTTGAAACCAATAACAAGCTATTGTTATTTTCAAGCTATTTTCTTCATCATCAGAGAATAGATGTAGTATTCCCAAGGCATTCATGAGTATGGGCCTACATTTTTTTTTCTAGCATTCATGGCACTTTTCACATCCCAGTACTTTGAACAGTCAAAGAGTCGAACATCATGGAAACAGACCCTACAGTCCAAATCATACACACTGACTAGACATCCCATCTGGCCTAATCTCATTTTCCAGCATTTGGCCCATATCCGTTTCATCTCTTCCTATTCATATACCCATCCAGATGCCTTTAAATGTTGTAATTGTACTTGCCTCCACCATTTTGTCGGCAGCTCATTGCATGCATGCACCACCCTCTATCTGAAAACAGTACTCCTGAATTCCTTTTTAAATCTTTCCCCTCTGCCCTTAAGCCAATGCCATCTTCTGGTTTCAGACTCCCTCCACCATAGTATAGTCTTTTAGTCAGAGTTAGTAAGAACTGCTGATGCTGGAGCCTGAGATAACACAGGAGGAGCACAGCAGCATGGGCAGCATCAGGGGAGCAGGAAAGTTGATATTTTGGGTCGGGACTCTTCTTCAGACATGGGAGAGGGGGAAGGGAGCTCTGAAATAAATTGAAAGAGGAGGGGTGGGACTGAGGAAGGTAGATGGGATGGTGATAGATGAGTGCTGGTAGGGAGGGGTGGGGATTGCTCAGTGAGGTGGGAGGGGCAGATAGGCGGGAGAGATGATCCGGGCCCAGGAAGCAGGGATGAGAAGAAGGGTTGGTCATGGGAAGAGACTGGGGGTGGGAAGATTTTGAAACTGGTAAAGTCTACATTTAGACCATTGGGTTGTAGGCTCCCGAGGGGGAATATGAGGTGCTGCTCCTCCAGTTTCTGGGCGGCATCACTGACACTGGAAGAGGCACAGGATGGACATGTCATCCAGGGAGTGGGAGGGGGAGTTCAAAGGGTTTGTGACTAGAATGTGTTGTGGTTTGTCACGAACAGAGTGCGGGTGCTCTACAAAGCAGTCTGAGTCTCCGCTTGGTTATCACTGATTGTAGAGGAGGCCACATCGGTAGCAGCGGATACAGTAGACCAAGCTGATGGATGTGCAGGTGAACCCCTGTCTGACATGGAAGGTCTGTTTTGTACCTTGAATGGGAATGGGGGAGGGGGGTGGTGTGGGGTTGTAGATATAGGGGCAGGTGTAGCACTTCCTGTGGTTGCAGGGAAAGGTGCCAGGAGGCTGGTGGGGCTAGTGGAGATTGTGGAGCGGACAAGGGAGTCACAGAGAGCAGTCCCTATGGAAGACAGGTGGTGCAGAAGGAAATATCTCTTTGTTGTGGGGTCAGATTGCAGGTGTCGGAAGTAGCGGAGAATGATACATTGAATACAAAGGTTAGTGGGGTGATATGTGAGGACAAAGGGGATTCTCTCTTTGTTTCTGTTGCAGAGAGGGGGTGTGAGGACTGAGGTGCAAGGGCTGAAGTGTGGGAAATGCCAGAGATGCAGTCGAGAGCGTTTTTGGCCACCAAAGGGGGCATGTTCCTTGGCCCCCAACACCTCATCTTCACTATGGACGTCCAATCCCCGTACAATTGCATTCCGATGGTGTTAATATGGACTTTACCAGTTTCAAAATCTCCCCACCCTTGGCCTCATCCCATGACCACCATCCCTCTCATCCCTGCCTCCTTGACCTGACAAACCAGTCCATCATCTCTCCCACCTATCCACCCCTCCGACCTCACTGATCCATCCCCACCACTGCCTACCTCCACTCAACTATCACTGTCCCACCTACCTTTCCCAGCCCCAGCCCTCCTCTCTCCATTTACTTCGAAGCTCCCTTCCCTCTCCTCCATTTCTGAAGAAGGGTCCCGAACCAAAATGTCAACTTTCCTGCTCCTCTGATCCTGCCTGGCCTGCTGTGCTCCTCCAGCTCCACACTGTGTCTTTGTAGTCTTTCAATCAATGCTTCTATACTTTAAAATGAGACATAAAGGCTCAAAAAGCTGGCCTTCTCAGGGTCACCTGACTTTTTTTGTGGATTGAAACCAAAACCTATCTCAAAAGGGAACAAAAGAACATTGTGAACAAATGTAACCCAAAAATCCATGATCAGATTCAATACAACAGGCCAGGCAGTGTCAGAGGAGCAGAAAACCTGATGTTTCAGGCCTGAACACTTTTTCAAAAATGGGGGAGGGGAAGGGGGTTCTGCAATAAATAGAGATGTGGGGCACGCGATGATGGAAGATGGATAAAGGAGCATGTAGGTAGAGAGGAGACAGACAGGTCACGGAGGCGGGGATGGAGCCAGTAATGGTGAGTGTAGGTAGAGAGTTGGGACGGGCGTTGGTCAGTTGAGGGAATTTGGATGGGTCAAGGAAGCGGGATTGAGGCTGGTAGGTAGGAAATAGGGGTGGGGGTGTACATCTGCTAATATGGTCTTTTCTCCCACCTATATGGTCCTCCCACCTCACTGACCCCCACCCCACCTCTTATCTACTAGCCTCATCCCTCCCTCCTTGACCTGTCCATCTTCCCTCAACTGACCAACCCCCATCTTAACTCTCTACCTACACTCACCTTTACAGTCTCCATCCACACCTCCTTGAACTGTCCTTCTCCTCTCCACCTATCTGCTCCTTTATCTATCTTCTATCGTCACCTCTCCTCCCCACCGCCTCTATTTATTTCAGTCCCCTTCCTCTCCCCCACTTCTGAAGAAGGGTTCAGATCCGAAATGCCAGCCTTCCTACCCCTCTGATGCTGCATGGCCTGCTGTGTTCATCCAGCTCTACACCTTGTTATCTCAGATTCTCCAGCATCTGCAGGTCCTACTATCTCTGATAAGATTGAATGGGTGATTCAAAAATGAATAAACAAGGAGCATCAAGTTGTCAGAGTGTTTAGCAACAATCAGGATGTTGGAATTAACTTATACACCACCCCTCTGTTGGAAAATGTTCTGTAAAGTTGTGCCCACTATATTATGAAGGAATCACATTGTTACTTGTCTTAAAGATCAGCTGCAAGCAGAGTTTGAAAAAACACCATCAAATTAGGTGCATGTAATTTAAACAGCAAGGTGATTAACAGTAACACCTTGAAAGTGACAGATCTCAACAGATAAAGGGATTCTCCAACCATTCCAACTTCAAGTTCATCTGAGAACCCACCTGCTTGAATTTTGACAACAAGAAACATGACAAGTTTCTGAGATTCCTTTACATTACAATACGTAATGGGTGGTGTGCCACAGGGATCATTGGTGGGGCTTCAGATTTTTATGATATATGTACATGACTTGGATGAAGGGACCAAAGGTATGATTGCTAATTGTTCTAATGATACAATCTATGTAAGAATGTCGATGAGAGAAAGGCATTAAGAGGTGGGGGATATAAAAAGGTTAAGCAAATGGGCTAAGATCTGATAAATGGAGTATCATGTGGGAAACTGTGGAATTGTCCATTTTGACAGGAAGAATTTGAACAAAGCCTATTATCCAAACTGTAAGAAATTGCAAAGCTCAGAGGTGTGGTGAGATCTTGGTTTTATAAATTGCAAAAGGTTACTGCACAAGTATAGTGAGCAATTAGAAAACAAGCTAACACAATGTTGTCATTTATTGCAAAGAGCACTGAATACAAAAAAAGAGGGAAGTTAAGTGTCAGTTCCAGAGGGCACTGGTGAAACCACATTTGGAGTATTGTATATTGTATACAGTGCACCATTGAAGGTATAAGTTCTTGGAAGCAGTTCAGATGTGCTCTAGACTAACACGTGCAATGGGTAAGTTGTCTTATGTGAAACGATTGGATGGGCTGGGCTTGTACCTGTATTGCAAACCATCCATCCAGTCAATTGAGCTGGCTGACTCCTGCTATACATTGTATAACCATCTATGCATGTTATAATTCTTGAATAAGGAACAATACTTTCACTCGATACTACATGGAATGTCAATCAGCACATATAAAAGCAATAGCCTGTTGTCTCCATTAAAGGTTTCTACATTTTTTTTGTTAAAGTTAAACCTGTGACCTAAAGTGTGCACTTTCAGCCTGCGATGTGACTCATACATCAGCTACTCCTTTTACAAGTTGAGCTTTAAAAAGAGATGAGTTTGGTGCAGTTCAAACTGATATGTATATTTGTAGATGAATAAGCTGATTCACACTATTTACAACTCTAATTGTATGATTTGCTGGTACATATTGCCAGATAGATGTAATGATTTTGACTGCAGCATTCGCAGCAAGTGCTGACAGCGTTGAGCTTGATCTGCTTCAGGTCTACAAATATTTTGGAGCACAGGTAATCTGCTTGCATTCTGTAGAACATACCAAGTCTTTGTATACTGGGAAAAACAGATGTGACCCATATTAAGGCATTTCATTTTAATATTGAACTTTGTGAAAAACAGAACACATGGACGAAGTGTGCAGTTGCAGGCTTATGCACATTTTATCCTGATGCACTTGTGCTGTGAGTTGCTTTAAATAAAAGAATAAATTCAGAATCTAAAGATATGTACAGGTAGTGATCATTTATTCATATTAACTGGAAGACTATTTCCTTTATAGAATTTTCTGCCCCAGAAGATATGAAAGCTTGTTTCTATGAAGCCAATTTGTGTATAATAATGTGGTGAAGCAACAAAAGCACAGCATAAGTAAACACAGCATCCCTTTCTTTATGAAGTTACTGTATTTTTCTCATATGTCTGCATGACAAGGTGATAGAATGCTATCCCATGTCGAAGCTGAAAACCTCATTATTATTGCACAGTCCAACAATATATTACTACTTTAGCAGAATATAATGCATTTCTCTGCTGCCTCAGGGCCGTGATTTGTACTCTACTGCAACTTACATATGAATGAAAAATGATGTGAAATAATGCTGCATTAAATACCACATCATTAGGAGTTCCTGATATGCTGTTTACACATGCTCATTACATTGCCAATGCTGCTGTTCAGAAAACAGCTGGTAAGACCATATGATATAGTAATGCCACTATCAATACTAATGTGACTACTTTTCTCTCATAGTTTTTAAAATTGTGTGTGTGTGTGTGAGAGAGAGAGAGAGAGATTGAGGAGTAGGGGGAGCTGCTGACCATTTGTTTGTGTATATATAAACCCAATCCCTCCTGTTATGTGTAATATGGTAATCCAAATACATTCTTTCTATTTTAGCAGAGAGAGTGTAACTATATCTATATTCAGTGGTATCTTTGGTCTTTCTCATCCTCTTACAGTTGTAACCATTTCAATACTTGACTGCATAAGTCAGACCACTGGAAAGCTGGAATATTGTACTTTCCCTTTATCTTTTCAGTAAAGAAAGAAAGAATAAATCTGATTTCACTCTTAATCTTGGTTCTTTCTAATGAAGGAATAATACAATTTAAGGTTCCCTGTCTATGGTCAAATAGCTTTATTATTATGGTTGCTTATTAGCATGACTCTTCTACTACTGACAGTGTTTTGGAAGTTATGTGGGGAAGGTTTGGAAGTTGTCTCTTTAAGCTGCAGACATTAAATTGGGTTAAAAAAAATCTCATTATTTGTGAACCTAGAATCCTGTGATGTTGATCTCTATCCCTGTTGAATTCCTCAGTCATACTTATGTCACCTTCAGATTCAACTATCCCAACACTCTGGCCAGTTTTTCACCCTTACCTTTCGACAATCTTAGTTCATTTAACACACCAATGCCTATATCCTAGTCAATACATCATGTTCCGGCTTATAATCAGAAAAATGTGCCAAAGCCCTCAAGAAAGTGATGATTTAGTGCAGAATCGCCCTTGTTTATGGCATACTTTATATATTACTCCAGTAATGAGTGATTAAGTAAAATCAGTGGACAAAATACTGATATTTCAATTTTGCAATGACTTTAAACAGTAATTCAGCACTGAATGGGCTGTAAAATAAATTGGTGCCAGCACAACACACTTATCTTGTAGCTTCTAACTATATCAGCACAATTTGTTGCACCAAAGTCAAAATTGCATGATTTAAATAGTTAAATCTGTAAAACCTGCAATGTCTGGTCAGTACAATGTGCGAAACATTAATATTAGTTCCTTGAAATATAAAGTTACCTAATCTTACCACAGAGATATGAAACAGTTTTTGGTTCTTTATTTTACACAATGCTTATTATGTGTTCCATTACATGTCACATCGACCAGTGACATTATGAAAATGTTTTTGAGAATTACACCCGTTTAGTCTCAAAGTTTACTCCTGGTATTATTAGACTGTGCCACATGTGAATACTAATGCACACAGCAGCTGATATTGTGTGTGATAAACCAACTATAGTAAATAAGAGAACAACTAATTACTGCTCTGTGTTGACATAAACATAAATACAAATCATTGCAGGACAGCCTTGCTGTCGCTCGTTTTTACTTCTTGTTTCCATATTGAAGCTGCCTGTGACTGACATGAGGAAGTACCTTGAGCAGTTCTTTTCTCATAGATGGAGGCAACAGATTCCTTAGTGGTACTTGAATAATGAAAAAGTTTGTCACAGAGACTGTTCTGTTATAGCACCAGTGTAAATTACACTCTTGTGATCTTAACCTACAAATTCTTAATGTGTTTGTATGAAATTGCTCAGTTTGCTATTTTAAAAAGGGCATTTACCCCATTTGTTTGAAATGTGTTCCTCTTCTTTGTACTCATACTGCAATTTCACCTTACTGCATGTAATCACAGAGACTGTTTCAACAATGGAATGCATTTTGCATTATGAGCAGACTTTCTGTTTGACTTGAATCTTAGTAGGGCCTTGCTGTACAAGCTGGAAAAGCCTTAAGTAAATTTTTGTGAATACCCAGCTAGGTTCTCATGTGCATGGAGGATTGCCACAAGCTGGCCTTCTCATGCTGTGCCTATTGCATGACTAGCATAGGAAAGTCTGTTTTGACAATTTAGTCCACTGGATCTTGCTGAATCCTCAAGCACTGGTGTTTCACCCTGACATTGACAATCAGTATCAGCTGATTGCTTTAAGGAGCTCATCACATGCATGCCTACACTTCGAGGAGGGTGGGATCACAGGCTGGAATGCTTTCCAAATGTTCCTTACAAATATTGTGGGCAGTGCTCTAACTTGCAATGTTCCTGTCATCAATGTCCCTGACATAAGAATGGGAGTAAGCCAATCACGCCCCTCAATCAGCCACTTGCTGCAATCATAATTGATTTGTGACCTAATTTCATATATCTGCCTTTGGTCCATAAGCTTTAACATCTTTGAAAAAAATGCTTAATAAAAAATTATCTATCTCAAAGAATTCAACATGGAATTGATATTGAATTGAAGACCTTCTCTTCTGATTTCTGAACATGCATTGATTATGCCATCAAATAAGCCAATGAAAGTAAGTTTGATAAGTCCACTTTATGTTGTATATTTGAAGAATATGCAGAGAATGAAATTGTCCTCACAATTCATTTTAGAATTATTGTCCATCTACAGATTGTGAAAGGTGTCTACTGGTTTTCATAACAATGTTGCCTTTTAGACAGCAGTCTGCAGGTCATTGATTTACCTGACCAAAGTTAGGAACTAAGTAGTTGAGTGCATAGATGTCTTGCAGCCCCAAATTTGTGATTGGTAATTATTTACTCTTTGGCCAGGGCCTTCATACTCTTGAGTATTCATAAGCAGCAATGTAGCATATGGGAGATTATTACTTGGAATGTGAGTTCTCAATGATCGTAGAAATAAATCTATTGCCTATGGACCGATATTGACATTACATTCTAAATTAAAAGAAAATTTTCAGAAAATTAAGTAAACTTTAATTTCCACTGTCGCCTAAATGCATTTTTTGTGTTGTTTGCGCTGTTAAGATTTATATTTTATTGTCATGTGTACCTGCGTACAGGTATACATTACTGCAGTGAAAAGCGTACAATTTGTCATTCTGAGGTGCCATCTTAGTATACAAAAGACAGGATTTAAAACAGAAGCAGAAATAAAAGAAACAGCTAAAAGGAAAGGAAACATCCAGATCACTTGGCCATGTGTCCTCACCACAAAGTCCATCCCTTAGCCTGTGCCAAGCCCAGCCATGCCCTCTGATCGATACATTGGTGGGTAACCCCTAAGAAAATACATTGTTCAATGATGGCTTCATAGTTAAAGGACATTCAACAAGAATGAAGCATTTTGCAGCTCTGCACCTTCTAAGGACTTCTTCCAATCCTTGTGGCAGATATTTGAGCACTATCAGTAGAGATCTGAGTGTGCAAATAGCTTCCAAAATTTATTACATACTTTACAGCAAAGAGAAGGATTACTGCAGAATCATCTCTTGTTTCTGTTTTCATAATGGCTTTATAATTGATTTTCATGGAAGTATGCACAAGTGAAATCTATTATGAAGTACTACACTGATTTGTTGAGTACCTTTCAAAGCTCACATATGTTTGGAGGCAGTGGGCTCGTGGTATTGTCACTGGACAATTTTAAAGTCTACTGATTGTCATTAAAATTCTGCTGCCCTTACCTGGTCTGGCCTACATTTGACTTCAATCGATTGGCTCTTAATTAGTCTTTGAAATGACCAAGAAAGCAATTCAGTGTATAGAACAGGTTTAAAAAGTCTCAAACAAGAAATGAAACTGGGTGAACTGACTGGTATCAAACTAGGCACTGGAAATGACAACGTAACATCATGCACCCTTATACACACACATACACGTATGCGCACATACATTTGCAAATGATTGCACAATGTTTTGCACTATTGGCGATTCCTCAGATATTGAAGCATCTACAAATACAGCACAACCTGGACAAAACCCAAGTTTGGGTTGACAAAAGTCAAGTAACAATTGTATCACACATGTGTCAGGCAATGACCTCCAGCAAGAGACAACCTGACTGCTGAATGCCTATCCACCATCAAAAGGTACAAGTCACGGTATGTTGGAATTTTCAACTTTCAATACACCATACATTTCTTTGATGCACAAATTACTAACTATCTGCAGTTTTAAAATCCAAGCATGCTTTTAGTACTGAAAATCTGCACCGGGAAAAGATCAATGTATTTATTTAAACCATTTCTTATGAATCCTGCAACAAGTACCAATTCCCCACAGCCTGCCCACCATTTGCAAGGTGCACGTTAGGAGTGATCAAAGCCTCTCCATTTGCTGAGTGTGTAGCTCCAATGACATTCCAGACATTTGACACCATTCAGAACAAAGCAGCCACTTGATAGGCATCGCACTCACTCCCTTCGCCACTGATGCTCAGTAGCAGCAGTGTGTACTATCTACAAGAAGCACTGCAGAATATCGTAAAAGCTTCTTATGCCACATCTTCTAAACTAACGGCAATGACAATCTAGAAGGGCAAGGCATCAGATCCATGGGAACACCACCACCTGCAAGTTCCACTCCAAGCCACACCCCTTCCTGATTGGAAATATATAATGAACTGCAGCAATTAGAGAGTCAATGAGTTATACAGCAGGGAAATGGCCCCTTTTGTCCAACTCGTCCATGCCGACCAGATATCCTAAACTGATCTAATCCCATTTGCCAGCATTTAGCCCATATCCTTCTAAACCCTTTCTATTCCTGTCCAATCCAGATAGCTTTTAAATATTGCCCCCACCACTTCCTCTGGCAGCTCATTCCATTCACGCACCACCCTCAGCTTGGCCCCTCGGGTTCCTCTTAAATCTTTCCCCTCTCACCTTAAATCTATGCCAGCTAGGCTTGGACTCCCTTACCCTGGAAAAAAGACCTTGGCTATTCGCCCCATCTATGCCCCCCATGTTTTTATATACCTTTCTATGGTCACCCCCTCAGACTGTAACTTTCCAAAGAAAAAAAAATAAACCAGCTTATTCAGCATCCCCCCTACAGCTCAGATCCTCAATCCTAGCAACATCCTTGAAAGGATTTGGAAAAGATTTACAAGTTTCACAACATCCTTCTGATAGCAGGGGAGCCAGAACTGAATGCAGTATTCTAAAAGTGGCCTAACCAATGTCCTGTACAGCTGCAACATGACATTCTATTTCCTATACTCAATGCGCTGACCAATGAAAGCAAGCATACCTAATACCGTCTTCACAGCCCTGTCTACCTGCGACTCCACTTTCAAGGAACCAAACACCTGCTCCTCTAGGTCCCTTTTGTTCAGCAACACTCCCCAGGGCCCTACTATTAACTGTTTAAGTCCTGCCCAGGTTTGCCTTTACAAAATGCAACTCCTCGCATTAATCTAAATTAAACTCCATCTGCCACTTCTCAGTCCATTGGCCCATCTGATTCAGGTCCCATTGTACTCCAGAGATTACCTTCTTCACTGTCTCCTACACCACCAATTTTGGTGTCACCTGCAAAGTTACTAAGCATACCTCCTATATTCACATCCAAATCATTTTTATACATGACGAAAAGCAGTGAACCTAGCACCGATCCTTGCGGCGCACTACTGGTCACAGGCTTCCAGCCCGAAAAGCATCCCTCCACCATCACCCTGTTTCTCCTACTTTCAAACCAATTTTGTATCCAACTGGCTAGGTCCCCCAGATTCTGCGATCTAACCTTGCTAACCAGTCAACAATGTGGAGCATTGGCACACACCTTGTCTATCCTGAGTTGCCCTTGAAAAGGTAGTGGTAAGCCATCTTCTTGACAATGTAAACTGGCCTAACCAGTGACCCCCACATCCTATGAATGAATTACAAGTAATCAGTATATTCCAAATAAAATATTAGGATCTGTTGTATGTGAAAGGAAAATATTTAGAGTACAGTTCTCAAACTCTGCTGCAAAATATAGTTGCAGTGTTTGGAACAACTAATCCGTCAACAGCTTCTGAAAAAAAGTCAGACACGTTGCAAATGTATATAATGGTGCAGAATCCAATTTAATTTTGTTTCGAGCATCGTTTGTATTAAAGTGATATTATATTCAGCTGTTTATCTTTTTATTTACTTTGCTATGGAATAAGTTAAACGTGTTATAAATTTTGTCAGGCTAGCTTGTAATCAGAATGCATTTTTATTAACAAATACTAAGAACATTAGAACTTCAGCCATGCAAAATTCTATACTTGAAAAGAAACTAGTATGTATGTGACAAAAATATGTGCATAGGACTGTTTCCTTACAGTAATTAGCTATTACTACTAAAAGCAATTTCTAATATTTTGGCCATCTTAGCTGACAAGCATGCAATGCTTTTAAATACCTTTCATCTACCTGCTATTTCAGGCAGTCTTTCTATTGATCAGTCGATAATCCAAATAAAATTAGATTGACGTCTCTGATACAGTGTAATCAGGGGGATATCATTTGGACACGGTGCATGTTTTTTTTTCTAATTCATTCACGGGACGAGGGTGTCGCTGGCTGGGCAGCATTTTGGTGCTCATCCCTAAGCGTCAACCATATTGCAGTGAGTCTGGAGTCACATGTAGGCCAGACCAGGTAAGGAGGCCAGACCAGGTAAGGATGGCAGTTTACTTCCCTAAAGAACATTAGTGAACCAGATGGAGTTTTATTTACAATTGGCAATGGATTCACGGTGATCGTTAGATTCTTAATTCAAGATATTCATTGAATTTCAATTCCACCATCTGTTGTGGCAGGATTCAAACCTGCGTCCTCAGAACATTACCTGGGTCTTTGATTTAGCAGGCCATCACCTCCCCATCATGTAAATCAACTAATACTGCTCACAATTTTCTGGCCTACAGTCATTTTCGTGGTTAAGGTTCCAAACTAAATGGAGATAGATTGATGAAAGTCATGCCAAATTAACAAAGGGACTTACGTTTTTCTAATTCTTAGATTGTCATATAATAATTAGCCATTGTGTCTCTGCGGGCCCTTCCAATGAGCTATCCATTTAGTTCCACTCCCAGCTCTGTCCGCACAGCACTGAAGAAAATCCTTCAAATATTTATTTAATTTTGTTTTCGTTGTTTGTGTTGAATTTGATCTGACTACATTTTTAAGCAATGCATTGCTGTGTAAAAGGAAGGGGGTTTTATTCATGATCTCATTTTCTGTCAACAATTACCTTAAATGTTCTGCACACTTTTAATTACTTATCTATTTGCCAGTAGGAAACTCCCTCTTTATTCATGCTATGAACATTTTTTTTCTTCAGTGTGAGCATGCTAAAACAAATTTCCCCCTAGTCTGCCTGCAATAAGTTGAACAAGCATGATTTCTCCAGTATCTCCAAGTAACTGAACCCTCTCATCCCAAATATAATTTGAGCAAATCTCCTCAGCACTCTGTAAGACCTTAAACTTTCTAAAAGTGTAATGAACAGAATTGTTCATGTAATTCCAGCTGAAGCTAAACCCCTGTTTGTTAAACTTCTGTCTTTCTTGGTATTCTATTGTCTTTCCTGGATTATTCCCCTTTTTGAGATGGGAGTTGCAAGTCAGGAGACTTCCCAAAATTGTGATCTGACATTCTATCTGGCATTTCATGCAACTTCACAGTGTGGTGGGAGGGATGTTCAAGATTGAGGGCCACCAACTTTTGTAGCAAGCCTAAAATGTAAATGGACCTAGGCAAATGCAGAGGAACATGGATGAAATCTTCTATCTTTATTTGCTAGGACATTGGCTCAGGTGTACACCTGAGGGTTGTACACTATGGTCTTCAACAGTGTAACTTCCCCTCATTCCCCCATTTTCCCCCTCGCCTGTCCCTGTAAACTCACCCAGTATAGACTCTGCAGTCAACTTAGAAACTCAATAATTACCTTGGGAAGTATTTGAGATTCTCCTGGAAATGTAAAAATGAAGACGCAGGATTCACTGTCCTATTATGTGTTCATGAAATGGTCAAGATAAACAGCTCCCCTTTCAAATGTAATGAAATATAATATAAATATAATTCTCTTTTGAGTTTTATAATGTCAATTTAAACACAGCTTTCATTCCACTGACCAGCTGTGTCAACAGCCCTTGCTGAGCCGAACCTATCAGGGAGGTTTGGCATTAAGCCAATCATTCATACCAACATTCCATTTCAGTTATGTCAATAAATGCTCCAAAGCTGAATAAAGCCTTTGGAGTTGTCAAACAGAGCTCATATGTTGTACTGCTGTAGAGGAAAAACAGATGGATGATCTATCAATTAAACAAATCAGCCATTGTGTTTTTGTTCCTCCATGAGGAACAAGCATCATTTTATTTGGGCAACATTTATTGCTAATACCTAATAGCCCTTTGAATGATGGTGGTGAGCCACTTTTGATTTTGAACAACTGCATTCCATCTCATTCAGGGACAATTACAACACTGCAAGGGAATGACTCCTGGGACTTTCATCCAGCAATAGTGAAGAATTGGCAAGACAGCTTAAATCACGGTGTTTAGAGAGAAACATGCAGTTCGTAGCATTTCCTTACACCTCTGCCCTTGGCATTCATATATAATTCTGAAGGTGCATGATAGCATAGATGGTTTCCATTAATAGGTCATTCGAAAATACAGTCTCGGGATAAAGGAATAATCATTTAGAGATGCGATTAGAAGAAATTGCTTAAATTGTGAATCTTTGGAAATCTGTACCCCAGAGAGTTATGGTTGCACCATTGAATGCATTTGAAGTTGGTATAGACAGATTTTTGTTTTCTATGGGGAACGGGGAGGAAAGTGAATTTGAAGCATGAGAATGGCATGAGCGTTCTCTATTGTATGGTCTTCCCCTGCACCTGTTTCTTAAGTTCTTAGCTGTAGAAATAATGAATTTGCAGAATTCCTCGGGTACAAGTGTATAGGCCTCACTGATGGATTTTGGAGCTAGGGTAGGGGAGAGGGCTTGGTGTGGGAAAACCCTGAAAAATATCATATGCCTCCCCGCAGCTCGACCTTGAAATAACTCCCCAGAGGCCAGTAGCCTGTGACCTAAGTCACCTTTCATTTACACATAAAGATTCCTTGACACTGATCCAGTTTCCTCAGAGTCAGCTCAGAATGAACAGGGTGTGTGACACTCCTGTTCTTATCTGTCAGCCAGGATTTTCTGATTTGACCGGATTAACAGCCCCAATCAGGGAGCTTATATTCTGTATTGAGTCCCGTCCATCCCTCTCCCTCTGAGCCCGAGGACAAAAGCCAGTTTTTTTTTGTTTGTAGCTCCTTCTGGGGTATTTCAGCACTAGGTCATGTTCTTCCAGCTCTATCCCTGATACGGGCAGTGTATAACGCACAGTGCCTTGTCTCTTGTGCCCACAGCGCATCGGAAGAAATTTATTTGCTTCTTTGGGCCTCAAACGTGTTGAGGCGATGACAACCATTGTGTCCATCTCAGATTCTGAGGTATCTTCAATGTTTGGAGAAGGGGAACCCATGAGTTCCAGAAGGGTTGGAATGGCTGCTGAGGAGCCGAGCCCGTTTTGCTCCCCCCCCCCCCCCCCCCCCCCCCCACCATTTGTGAGTTTGCAGCTTTCGTGTGGACCACGTGCTTGTTCAGGACCATTGCACCTACTCGAACCTTGTACATCACTGGACCTGACCTCACATCGACTATCCCCCTGACCCGTGCAGGGTCATCCCCATGGTTCCTACACCAAACTTCGTCTCCTGAAGTAAACTGTGTCCCCCACTTAGTGGAGTCTTGTGTCCAACATTGATACTCCCCAGGCTATTTCACTCTCTCCCCACCACGCACCCCTCCTCTCCACCTCCCACCCCTCCCCCCCCCCCCCCCCCCCCCCACCCCACCAAGGTCCAGGAAGGATATGGTGCGCAGGCTTCTCCCTATTAGCAACTGTGCTGGAGTTATCCTTGTAGTTGGATGAGGGATGGTCCTATAATCAAATAGGAACCAGGACAGTTTGGTATCTAGTGTAGCTGTGACTGGAAGTGTGACCAAAAATTTTAAAACCATTACGACTGTCCCAGTAGCAGTACCACCAGTGGTGTATCTGCCGGTGGGAGGTGACTCGATGCATCAGCATTTGCTACTTGGCCTCCCATTGGCCTCCCAGACAGCGTTCCAACCTGTAATTATATGCATTTTGTATTGGAGCCCACTGCTGAATTTGGTGTGAAGCTACAGATGGCACTCCACTTTAAGTAGACCTGTCAGGGGTTTTTGGTCCGCTATCATTACAAATTTACATCCATAAAAGAATGGGTCTAACTTCCTGACGCCAAATATGACTGCCAAACCTTATACATACTGTATGCATTAGCCAAAGTCCCGGATGCATGTGCTATTGGGCATTGCTCTCCATTGGGTCATCCATGAGCTAATACTACCTCAATACTATATGGGGAGGTATTACATATCAATACCAGATCACACTTGGGATCATAACGTACCACCACCTTAGAGAATAATAGCTGTTTCTTAATTTCTCTGAAAACTGTTTTTTGGCTACATGACCACTTCCAAGGCTGACCCTTTTTTTAAGAGTGGAAGCTAAGTTGCCAGGATAGAGGCCAGGTTATGTATGAACTTTCTGTAATAGTTCGCCAGCCTAAGGAAAGATCTAAGCTCCAGTAGAGATGTGGTAGCCAGGGCATCTTTGATGTCCCTCATTTTGTCTTCAAATGACTAACCCATTGTCGGTCACTTGGGGTGACTGGAACACACACCTTTCCTTTCTAAGTAAGATGCCTGCCTGCGAGAAGCATCAGAGGATTATGTCCAAGTTATCTAAGAGCTCCTTCTTTGTTATTAGCATGTCATCTAGATAAATGGTGATCTGCAGTTGACCTTGTAAAATGAACTTCTTCATCCACCGAAAAATTGCACAGGCTGACGATACCACAATAACAGTCTTTTATATTGGTACAAACCCTTATGGGTATTAATCCCAGCATACTTCTGGGAACCCTCATCTAACCGCACTTGCAGGTACACATGGTTCATGTCCAGCTTTGTGAAGGACAGCACCCCTCCCAGCTTTGTGTTCAAATCGTGTATGTGAGGGATTGGGTATTTATTAAGCAGTTAAAGTGATTTACCATGAGTTTAAAATCCCCACAAGGCAAACTGGCCCATTGGATTTCATGATCGGTACGACCAATGCTGTCCCTTCTACAAACTGCACTGGTTTGATGATGACTCCTTCACTTTCCAGCCTCCTGATTACTGCCTCTACTTTTGGCCACAAGGCAAATGACACTGGGCAGGCCTTGCAGAATCATGGAATCATTTCCTAGTCAACATGCAAAATGGCCTTGGCTCCTTTGATGGTCCCTAGAACTTCCTGAAAATCTCCTGGGTGTTTAATTAGGACTTCACTCAGGAAACCATTTTCTGATGAAAAAATGTTGAGCCAATCTCTCAGTGAATCTTTCTCAACCAATTTCTCGCCATCAAGCTTGAGCCCAAACCTTTTACTACAACAAGTAACTGAACCAGCTTCTTCTCATAAGAGACCAGATCCAAAGTTGTACCCTTCATCTGTAAAGATTCCCCAACATCTCCTCTTAGTTTTAGCTGAGATCTTGCACAAACTTAAGGGTTGGAGCCCAGAGCGAATTTTGTTAAAGGTCAGTTCTGCAATCACTGAAACGGATGCACCAGTATCAAACTCTGTTAGAACCGAGTGATCATTTAAGCGGATTTTTATTTTGATTGCTTCTGATTTGGATGTCGCAAAGCAATTTTACTGATTCAGACCAGATGTAGGTGTACTTTCCATATTGTGCATGCTCCTGAATACTGGTCAATGAGTTCTCTTACACAATTTGGGCCCAGTGGGACTGTTTTGCTTTATTGAGTCTGCATACCAACAGCAACTATGATGGCTTGCTGGGATTCTGAAGAAAATTTTAAGTTTGTTTGAAGCTTACCTTTGTTTTGGGTTTTGCTGTGGACTGACCTGGAGTACCTCCGATCAAGATGTGCCCTTCATGAGGCTACGCAGTTGACTTGTCTCAAATGGTGTTCCCCAAGCTCAGTCGGCCTGGCAAGGGTGTCCACTTCCACCTGAATACCCTGCAACTCATATGCTACACTTGCTGCATTTTCCATTGACAATGTCAGTTGTAGTGCCTGAAGGGTCTAGGCCCGAAACGTCAGCTTTTGTGCTCCTGAGATGCTGCTTGGCCTGCTGTGTTCATCCAGCCTCACATTTTATTATCTGAAGTCCAGTTGGGTTTCAGAACGTAGGCACTTTTTTGCATGATTACATCATGAATCCTATATACCAAGTGGTCTCTCAGCATCTCATTAATGGTTAAACCAAAGTTTAGATTAGATTTATTTATTGCCACGTGCCTTACAAACAGTGAAAAGCGATGTTTCGTGATGCCACTCTCAGCTGCCATCTTGAAACATAGGATATAAAGCCACAAAATAAACAAAAGAGTTCATCTTCACATTTCCTTCTTCTTATGGACCACAACAATAATTGTCTCCGCTGCCTCCACCAATACTCTGTGGGCTCCTCCAACTTGCCAGGGACTGATGCTAACTGCTGCCACCTACCGTTGCCGCCATGTGTCCTGCATCAGGCCCTCCCTCAGCTCTACTGTTGCTACGGCCAACCTGCTGCCTCCCATCACCACCACTGCCACCAACATTACCTTCCTCCACCCAGCCTTCTGATGTCATTTTGGAAAAAGTCACATGCCTCCATCAGCTGTCTTAACCGCCTCAAAAATTCCAATACGGATTCCCCTGTTCTCAACTGAGATGAGTATAACTGATTAGTGTCTCAGAATTAGAGGAGGCTTACTGTTGTAACATTCCTTAACTGAATCTGTCAACTCTTGAAAGGTTATAGCATCTGGTGCCTCAGAGAAAGGAAGCCTCCCAATAACTGAAAAAGCTGCGGGTCCACAAGCTGTCATGAGAATTACTCATTGCTTTTCATCTGCTCCAAATTCATTTGCCTAGAAAAAATAACACTTTCTTTCCAATACTGAGATAATGGGAACTGCAGATGCTGGAGAATCTGAGATAACAAAGTGTGGAGCTAGAACACAGCAGGCCAAGCAGCATCTTAGGAGCACAAAAGCTGACGTTTCGGGCCTAGACCCTTCACCAGGAAAGGGGGATGGGGAGATGCTTCTGTAATAAATAGGGAGAGAGGGGCAGGTAGATCAAAGATGGATAGAGGAGAAGATAGGTGGAGAGGAGACAGACAAGTTAAAGGGGTGGGGATAGAGCCAGTAGAGGTGATTTTAGGTTGGGAGGTAGGGAGGGGATAGGTCAGTCCAGGGACGATCCTCTTCCCCCTCCCCCTTTTCTGATGAAGGGCCTAGGCCCAAAACGTCAGCTTTTGTGCTCCTAAGATGCTGCTTGGCCTGCTGTGTTCATCAAGCTCCACACTTTCCAATACGGAGCCTAGTTTTCAATGGCAGATAAAACAAGTCAAGCTTCTCAAATAACAGCATGATGCCATAAATGCCTACCCCAACTCGGAGCTGACTCTTGCAAGCGAATTTTGTCAGGAGCATGCTTTTGTTTTGTCTCAACTGGATTAACTCCACAGAGGCTAGTAATTCATCATCAAGTGACCCTTTATTTGCACGTAAAGAGACCTTGACACTGATCCAGCTTTCTCAGAGCCAGCTCTGAGTGAACAGAATCTCTGACACTCCGATAGGACTCCGAGTGGATCAGGTCAACAGCCCCAATCAGGGAACTCATATTCTGAGGTCCACCTGGCCAACTTACAATCACTACCAACCTGTCCACAATATTTCAGTGGGATAGGCAAAGCTTAGACCAGCAGAAGAAGAAGCCACACAAACTTGGAATATGAGGCAAATCATTTAGGACTGTGATGCTGCTTATCCTTACACCTTTTGAGGCCCTTAAGTGGCAACTTCATTGTTGGCAGGTGGAGTTCACGGCGGGGTGGGAGTTGGGCCACTGGTTGGAGTGGGCAGGTGAGGTCTCCTACCATCTCCACACAACATTTGCTTTTTCCGAACTGTTTTCCTTCAGCACCCTCCCCGAGCCTCTCCATCATCATCCAGAACATATGCTGTCCACCTCTCCCAGCCCCAACTCTCCAGCCCGCTATGAAAGTACCCACACTTAACAGGTCCTGGCTGTAGGCCTTTGAAAATGGGGACAGCTTAAAGTCCTAGCCTTGACTACTGTTGTTACTAAGATGGCAGTGCTAGTGGCCAATGTGATTGTTCACAGCTCTGTCAGGCAGGAATTCTTCTAGAGTGGGGGCCAAGAATAAATAGGTCTTGGTGCAGTTGTGTGGGGCTTTGGGGAGACCACATCTGGAACACTCTGTACAGTTTTGATCTCTATATTTAGGAAAAGATTTAGTCATATTTGAGACAGTACACTAAAAATTCATTAGATTGGTTCCTGTTATCCTACAATCAGAGGCTAAGTATTTTGGATTTATACTGTCAGGATTTTATAAAAATGAGAGATCTCATTGAAGCATTCAAGATTCTGAGGACACTTGAATGGCAAGATGCTGAGACATGGTTTTCCTAAGCTGTGGAATCCAGAAGAAAGCCATACAGTGATAATGGGAACTGCAGATGCTGGAGAATCCAAGATAATAAAATGTGAGGCTGGATGAACACAGCAGGCCCAGCAGCATCTCAGGAGCACAAAAGCTCCAAGATAATAAAATGTGAGGCTGGATGAACCTGAGATGCTGAAAGCCATACAGTCTTGGGATAAGAAGAAAATCATTTATGACTGAGATGAGGTGAAATTCCTTCACTTAAAGAGTGTGAATCTTGGGAATTCTGGACCCCAGAGGTTTGTGGATGCACTTAAATATATTTTAGCTACTCGGGCAATCAAGGGACGTGGGGATTTAGTAGGAGTGTGGAATGAAAACAAAAACCAGGGAAGTTCTTTTTTTTAAGTCATTCACAGGAGGTGAGGTCAATCAATTGGCAAGAAATTACCTCTAATTTCATTTGAGTAAGTTGTGGTGACCTGCATGTTGAACGATTATAGTCCACAGTGAGTAGGTCCACCCACAGTGCAGTTAGAACTGGGGTTTGAAAATTTGATCCAGTGACATTGAAAGAAAGGTGGTGATAGCGTTCCAGGCCAGGAACATGTGTGGCTTGGAAAGGGAATTTTCCAGTGATGATCTTCACATGCAACTGCTGCCATTACCCTCTTTAGATGGTGGTAGTTACAAGTTTGAAAGCAGTGTATTTGCACACTACGCTGCCAAGGCACTTCTGTGGTAGATAGAGTAAATGTTGAATGTGGTAGATGGGGGACCAATCAAGTCGGTTGTTTTGTCCTGGATGCAGCCAAGTGTCTTGTATGTGTTGTGAAAGTAGGTCTCACCAAGGCAAATGAAGACTACTCCTGACACAACTTTCAGATGGCCCTCAGGCTTTTGGGGAACAGGAGGTGACTTGGGTATCACAATATTTCTGAAGAAAGGTCCAGACCCGAAATGTCAGCTTTCCTGCTCCTCTGATTCTGTCTGGCCTGCTGTGTCCAACCAGCTCTACACCTTTGTTACAACATTTCGAGCCTTTAGTCTCTGCAGCCACAACATTTACATGAAAGGCTCAGTTCCGTTTCAGTCAATGGTAACTTGTGGAACTTGACAGTCAGGGACTCAGTGACAGTAATGCTAAAGAATTGCAAAGGGAGGGGAGAAAGTAACAAGGTCTCAGAGAAGATGTTCAGACGGACATATCTAAAGATAGATAAAGTGTGTGGTGTGGGGTTTAAGCAGTAAATATGGTATGAGAATAGGGTTGCATGTGTAGTGAACAGTATGGCTTTGTCAGTGCTGCACCATTGTCTTGGCATTGTTCCTCACTGTCAGAAACCCAACTCTTGTTGAAAGATGGCTTGCATTGCAAGGATGCCCATCTTTTAGCCAATATCCTCCAAGTGGTGAGTACTCCTGAGTATAGAATGGGAAGTAAAATATGCCATAGGGTGGTGTCGTTAGTTAATGAGGAGTGTACAGTAAGTTATGATGATAATCCCTTCACACAAACTGGACGCAACTCGCTCTTAGCCAAAATAACCCAATGAATTTTCGTGAGGGGGCATAAAGGAGGACCAACACATTTAAACAAATACAATAATAAATTCATACCTCCTTTTAAATGCATAATTTTAATTTCTGTCACTGAAACTGAAGTTATGGATAAAATCATAGAATGAACGAAAGTTGAGTAATTTGAGATCCCTTTAGCATCATCATTAGTCAGTTTATACTGATCCTGCATTTTTACAATGTTCAGCAATCCTTTTAAAAATAGCTGCAATCTTATTGTCACAAAGAAGGATCACCTGAGAAGATCAGGTACTTTAAGAGATGTTCCAAGTAAGCTGGTATCTCTGTATGGCCCAAGTTAAATCAGCCAGCTGAAATGAACTGCAGAGATGAGTGATGTTAAATATTGCATGATACCGAAAGAGCTTTTTTCTTTTCCCTTTTTATTAGAGGCAGTCATTGAAGTCTTTCAGCAATATAATTCAGATTAAATCTCCCTGTTTATTTCTAATACCATTGTCAATCTTGATAAAATGTTTAAAATATATTTGGTGCAAAAAGATCCAGATTTTCTATAATGTTATTTTTGAGATAAAACCAGAAAATGTGTCATAGCTAGAGGATATTCATGAATGTATTTTCAGAAGGATTGTAATTTATGAAGAAGCTTAAGGAAAATTATGTCACAGACTTCATACAAATGTGTTATAAAAATGGATATTGTGTCAGAGGTTGTACAGTAACAGAACATTGAAAAATGTAGAGGATGATTGATTTTTGGCAGTGCATTCAGGCGTTACCAACCCTCCATGTGGTTAGGTTTTAGCTGAAACATTGGTTGAGCCTGTGTTTAGCAATTTTTGGAAAAGGACCTGAAGCCAGTACTAGGAATAGGCAAACTGATGGTAGTTAAACAGTTGGCTCCCACGTAAAATGCCTGAGTGCTCAGTCAAGCAGTTGTGCAGTATTTTGTGCTTCAAGAAATGCTTGAAGAGACCTGTTGTTGAAATGTAAATCTGGTTTGATGTTAATTTAAGCACATCTTAAAGTGATACTCACTGCTTCATGATAATGCCTCCTGAACTTGTCAAAGGGCCACAGTAACTCATCGGCGTATTTTCAGGGGCACTTCATAAAGAGTTAGTGATAGAGCTGTACAACAGCATGGAAATAGACCCTTTGGTCCAATCCGTCCAAGCCAACGAGATGTCCGAAATTAATCCAGTCCCATTTGCCAGCGTGTGGCCCATATCCGTCCATACCCTTTCCTATTCATATACGCATCCAGATGCCTTTTAAATATTGTAATTGTACTAGCATCCACCACTTCTTCTGGCAGCTCATACATGCACTGCTCTCTGTGTGATTACAAATTGCCTGTTAGGTCCTTTTTTAAACCTTTCTCCCCTTACTTTAAACCCTCTCGTTTTGGACCCCCCTACCCTGGGGAAAAGATTTTGCCAGTTTACCCTCATCCATACCCCTCATGATTTTATTCACTTCTGTAAGGTCACCCCTCAACTTCTGTCATACCAGAGAAAATAGCCCCTGCCTATTCAGCCTCTCCCCAAAGCTCAACACCCCCCGACCTCCCACCCCAACCCTGGCAACATTCTTGTAAGTCTTTTCTGAACTCTTTCAAGTTTCACAAGTTTCAATTTTGGTGTCATCTGGGGTGATCTAACCTTTCACAAGCATTCTGCTATTTGTGAGGGGTGGCTGATGCACAAAAAATAAAGTGCTCCCACAGCAGTAACAGACTGAGGACATGCTTTTTGAGGTAAGCGTGTGATTTCCTTTCCTCAGTGGGCCAATCTGGTTACCGTACCATTAGTGCCAAGGTGTAGTTGTTGCTCTAGCAGTGTCCATTACTAGGCCATAGGATGAAGACCAACAATGGTATCCAGATCAAGGCAGGTTTGGGGTTTTCGGATGGGGAAGTATTGTGGAGCTCAGGGAGGAAGCCAGAATGGTTGGGGTGACTTTTAGTAATAGGGTAAGTGACAAAGGACAGGTCACTAACATCTTGGGGATTGCTTCTGATAGGCACAGCACACCATCTGAAGAATATAACGGGCTTTCTTTCTGTCTTTTAATCAGTCTTGTTAAAAATGGCTTTCAAAGTCCCACCACCCTCCACACAACCAACATTGTAAGGTTCAAGCAACATTTTAACTGGTTCATTTGTCTTGTGAACAGCTTCCTATGTTCCACAAACACAGTCTATCTAATCTTTCCTCATGGCTCAACGCCTGGCCATTATCCTCCAGAGATCTTTTTTGTACTGTCACTAAGTATAATCTTACTTGTCATGTGGCGAGCAGAACTGGTTGAAGTTTTCTAGCTACATATACATTTTGACTCATTGTTACATATATGTAAAAATACAGTGGAAGTGTTTTCTAGCATGCAAACCACAAAGTGTTGCTATCTTGAAACAGTGAATATAACTTGAGATTTTATTGCAATAGAATTCATCTTTTCCCCCTTCTTGCTACCCACCGCTACTCCTCTGGTCACCTCTTGACATCAGCCGGGATCTCTGTAACGGGTTCTGGGTTCTCGGTTAGGGGTCATCCTCTGCGTTGCTGCCGCTCCCACAGTCACTGCTTCTGAGCTGGAGTTATGGGCCTGTTCTTCTTCCAACAATTCTCCAGATCCTGCCGCCGGTCATCGGTCGCCAGAGTTCTGGTTCCAGACTCCTCCATTGCCAACGCCAGAGCCTCTGTGACCTCAGTGTGCGAGCTAGAACTGGCCATAGATCTGAGGCAGCACAGGGCCCAGCCCAAAGGACTCCCCTGCAGAAAAAATAACACACGGAAAGTGAATGAAGCCACCGCAGCATCGAACAATGAAGGTGTGCAAGATGGTGGGAATGTTGTGGATGAAGCCGACTCAGCTGCTTGGTGCCTACGAGCAGTTGAGCCCTGGAATCAGGAACCAAACGTTGCCGACTTGACCAATGCCATCATGGAATGTATGTTTTAGGTGGATCCAGCATATCAATTGGGGTGGCACAGTGGCTCAGTGGTTAGCACTGTTGCCCCACAGCACCAGGGATTCGGGTTCAATTCTGGCCTTAGGTAATTGTCCATATGGCGTCTGCATGTTCTGCCCATGTCTGCTTGGCTGACTGTGTCTGTATGGACTTTGCACCCATTCTCCCTGTGCCTGTGTGGGTTTCTTCTGGGTGCTGCAGTTTCCTCCCACAGTCCAAACATGTGCAGGTTAGATGGATTGGCCAAGCTAAATTGTCCTGTTGTGTGCAGGCTAGATGAATTAGCCATGGAAAATGCAGGGTTACAGGGATAGGGTAGAGGGATGAGTCTGTGTGGGATGCTGTTCAGAGGGTCGGTGTGGACTTAATGGGCTGAATGGCCTCTTTATGCATTGCTTGGATTCTACCATTCTTTGACCTCACTGCACTGAAATTCTATGGCATGCCCAATAAAAGAAGCTGTCCAATTTGTCATCTTGACCAGCATATCGACCTGCACTACATTCACATCTGTGGATATACACTTTAGTATTCTTTGTTCCTCAATATTTTTCAGAATTCTTCCATTTGTTATACATTTACTTGCCTCGTTTGTTCTCCCTGATGCATTAGCTCACACTTACCTAAATTGAATTCCATTTACTACGTTTCTGCCACATGACCAATTCCTTGACGTCTTCCTACAGTCTCATTTTCCTGCTCGCTATCAACCATACGGCCACATGAAATAGGGTTTTACTTCATGAGTGGTACACAACTACGCGCTCTGTGTCTGTTCTCTCAGTTTGCCTATCAGGGCCAAAGTTTATAGGGAAAGAATTGACATGGATTTAATCAAAATTACCACCAAAAATGTAGTTTTTGGGTGTAGGCAGAGAGCATGATCAAGAGCCCAGCTCGTCCCCGCCTCCCTAACCTGTTCTTCCTCCCACCTCTCTCCTCCTCCCACCTCAAGCCGCACCTCCATTTCCTATCTCCTAACCTCATCCCACCCTCTTGACCGGTCAGTCCTGGAAGGACAGACATATCCCCTCCCTAACTCCCCACCTATACTCACCTCTACAGGCTCCATCCCCACCCTTTAACTTGTCTGTCTCCTCTCCACCTATCTTCTCCTCTATCCACCTTCAATCTGCCTCCCCCTCTCTCCCTATTTATTTCAGAACCCTCTCCCCATCCCCCTTTTTCTGATGAAGGGTCTAGGCCTGAAACGTCAGTTTTTGTGCTCCTAAGATGCTGCTTGACCTGCTGTGTTCATCCAGCTCCACACTTTGTTATCTCGGATACACCAGCATCTGCAGTTCCCATTACCTATGATATCAGCCTCTGTTAATTTTAGAAGTACAAAACCACCTCATTTTGAGACATGAATTGTTAAATACAGGGGAAGTGCCAAAGGATATTACAAGAAGTAAATGCGCAAGCAATTTGAAAAGAGAGGTAGCAAGATATTTCTGGAAATGATATTTATTATTCTGTTTTCAGTGGGAAGCAACAGGACCTATCTTATCAAGGTAAACAGTGTGGCCAAAAGCTCTTAGTATTAGAAGCTTATAGCATTAATTAATAACAACTATAATGCAGTTATGCCAGAAATGCCAGGTATTTGCCCAGATGAGAAGTCCCTGCCTATCCCTGATAGTGTTTGGAGTTTGGGGCGGCACAGTGGCACAGCGGTTAGCGCTGCTGCCTTACAACAACAGGGACCCATGTTCAATTCCAGCCTCGGGTGACTTGTCGTCTGTGCGGAGTTTGCACATTCTCCCAGTGTCTGTATGGGTTTCCTCCGGGTGCTCCGGTTTCCTCCCACAGTCCAAATACGTGAAGTGTCAGTGGATTGGACATGCAAAATTGCCCATATTGTTCAGGGAGTGTAGATTAGGTGGGTTATAGCGGATGGGTCTGGGTGGGATGCTCTGAGGCTCGGTGTAGACTTGTTGGGCCAAAGGGCCTGTTTCCACACTGCAGGGATTCTAATTCTAAATAAAACTTCCATCAACACTGACATCATATAAGAGAGAACAGACAGTAAACTTCCCTCAACAAAATTTCAGGGTATAACTGGTGCAAGTTTGCCTTTAATAGGTTTTTTACCTTTACACAATAATGCTTATGCCATCATTCATAGCATAAGAAACTGGGTGTTGATAACAAGGTGTTGAAGAATCCAACCAACACTTATTGCAGCTAACTAAACATAAACCTTACATTGACCGGACACATAAATGGCTGGGCTAACATTAACCAGTAGTTTATAACAGAGCAGAATGCATGCAGTAGAATTCAGGTTTTCTGATAAATAGCTTCTCCCAGCTTCTTGCATGTTCAGCCTTCCCAAATCAGCAGTTTGATTTCTGATCCATCTTTGTCCCTTTCCGTGACTACCTTTTTAATTCTTACTGAATTATGCTCACTATCACTGAAACGCTTCCCCACTGACACTGCTACAACTTTGCTGGGTTCATTCCCTAAAATTGCATCCAGCTACACCACATTCTCTAGGACCTTTCATTAGTAAACGAGATGGGTTTTTCTAACAATCGACAATGGATTCGGGGTCATCATCATTAGACTCTTAATTCCAGATATTTATTGGATTCAAATTCCACCATCTGCCATGGCAGAATTCGAACCTAGGTCTCCAGAACATTATCTGGGTCTCTGGATTACCAGTCCAGTGACAATAGGTCATTGCCTCTCTGTATCACCTCTAAATATACAGCCTCAATTGAGGAATGTTCTCAGATATCATCTCTCCTTATTGCAGTAATTTATTACTTGCAAACAACATTGTGATAGTATCTCCTGTTTTACACCCCTCTCAATCATACTTTTAGATTCCATATCCAGTATATTGCCTGTCCTGTCCTGCCATCAACTATGTCTCCATGACATCATTGCTATTATATGACATGTTCATTAGCATCCTCAGCTCATGTGTCCGACTTGCAAGTCTCCTTGCATTAAAATAAAGGCCATGCAGCATTGTTGTGATTCCTTGTGCCTTAACTTGACCATGCGCATTTTGCCTTCCAGAAAAACTTGTTTATTTCTTCAATATTTGTCTGTGTGCATTACCTCATAATGTGCAGTATTGCCATTTCATACATCCCACCAAATTACCTTAAGCACCCACCAACAACCTGAGTAGACAACTCCCCCACACCCTCAGATCTCTCAGCAGGATTGTTTGTCTAAGAGTCAGTTACCTGCAGGACAGCCTTCCTTGATCTCCTTTCTATTACCATGGTTGCTAGAAGCTTTGAGAGTCACTGCCCAGTGCACAAAATAATCTTTTTAAGTCTCTGGACAGAAAACCCTGAAGTCAGATGCTGGCATTGCAGCTGAGATCTGCAATGACATTGTCTACTTCACCAAAGGAGCTTTCCAGCCTCTCTAGTGCGTGCTTGCTGTCTGTTCCATTCACATTCCACTCCTCATATTTGGATATAGCTTATAAAAAAGCTATAACAGTGAGATTCATGAAAATTATTCACCAGTGTTGATGCAAGAGGCAAACATCTTTTCAGACCTTTTTAATTCTTTTGTGGGATGTGAGCTTTTCTGGTTTGGCTAATATTTATTCACTGTCTCCAATTGCTCTTGAGAAGATGGTGATGAGCTGCTGTCTGTTGCATTCTAATTAGTGTGTACATCCACAAAGCTGTTAAGGAAGAAGTTCCAGGATTTTGATTATGTTAAGAGTGCCTCAACGTCATATTCAGTCAAACGTTGCCTCGATGTCATGGGCAGGCATTCTTGCCTCACATTTAGAACTTAGTCAATAGTCACAAATCCCAGGAAGTGGATGATTAACCAGTGGAAAACTATGACCTGTCAGCATCTTGAGCACTGAGCACACCTCCTTTGGAACAGTACAGGACCGAGGCATATCATTGCCATGGAGGCAGGAGCAAGACCAAAGGTTTCCCAATAAGTCTGAGAACCTGTGCTGAAAAGAATGTTTAAGGCTAGACCTAGATGTTGAAGACATTCAAAGGTGTGAAAGGTGAAATATTAATTTTAAAATAAATGCTAAGACAAAGGAATGTGGGTGCCAGACAATTTTTTTTGCAGGAAATTCTGGAAATCGTCACGAATTTTAATCCCTTTGTATCCACCAATATTTGTTAATCCTGGCCAAGGCAATACCACATTTCACCCTTAACAATGCGATATTCTCTTTTCATCAACAGCTTCAGTATCCCCAGTCATTTTTCATATATTGTGTGAATTAATGTATGTACGTTTCACTCTGATGAAGGTAAACATTCATGTCCCCAATGGTTTTAAACATATGCTAATATTCTTAACCTTTACAGTTAGAACTGGCAGTTGGCTAATCAACTTTAATTAAACTTTCTGCAAAGCTATCTCAATTTTGTTTGTTTTTAACAGTTTAACAATATCTTGAATATGTTTTATATTCATGCCTACCTCAGAAGATGTTTGTTAATCTGTTTGATAGGTTGAATGGCAGTCAACATTGAACAGCTACACTGGGGATTTGCAGGGCTCAAATAACAGCATATTGTTGAATATATCTGTGGAGCTGTAGTATAGGAGACAAAGCTCACAGTTCCTCATTCCCTTCCAACCCAGACACTGAGCACTATGCTCAAAGTTATTTGAGATGAATAAAAACATGACATTTGGCAGATAACCATGTTAAGGCTTTTGTCTTAAGGTTTAAGAAATTAATGTTTAACAACATTGAGGTTTTTACAAACACTAGATGCTCCATGACTTTTAGGAAGAGAAACAAAATTAAAATTGTGCTGGGCTGTGTGTTTCACCAATGGACTTATGCCTGGTCATGTATCATTGTTGTGTTTGATCCAAACAACTTCTGTTATGTTCTCTTGCAGTTGTGGTTTTATCCAGCCTGTGAACAAGAAACCCTTTGGCTGTTTTTCTTTTTTCAGTAGCTCTTTCAGTCTAATTCATTTATACTTGCCTTCTGATCTGTTCCAAATTAACTTGACTGAAACCATGTATGACTGGAAAGAATAATTCAAGCTTTCTTGTAAGTATCTTTAACTTCTGAGAAGTGTAGCTTTGTGTTTTGGGGTATTAATGCATGGAGGCGTCTTCTGTGGCCCTTTCACATTCTCAAGGGCCCAATATTTGGAATAAAGTTTTCATCATGATCTAGATTGTATGTGTTACTGATTACCAGTTGGAAGACGTTGAGCGGTGCCTTTGAGTTGGGATCTGATTTGCATTGCTGTGTGGTATATGATGTTCAAAAGGAATTATTGAGTAAATAAGACCAGAAATACCATGATGAATACTTGCCTGTCAAAAAGAACTTTCAATTAAGTTCCCTCTGGAATTTGTTTTCCTGGACCAATAGATTTCAGAAATCGATTGCAGCATGTTGGGAAATGACATTAATTATTTGCAAACCCAAAATATAAGTTAAATGCCATTTTTCAAAACATTTTAAGCATTTTGGTCTGAAATCAGTATTAATCGAATTTTAACAGTTAGCAGAGTGAAAGTATTTCATCAGCGTAGTGTGGATAGCTGTTCAGGTCCTCTGACATGATGAATACATAAGCTGATTTGCACTATCTTAAAAATGTGTCCACATTCCAGCAGCAGTCCTAAAGGTAGAGCAATTCCCACCTGTGCAGCACCCTGTCCAGCAGGAGCTCAGAACCTCCCTGCAAAGAGAGTCACTGAATTCCCCTTATCTGCCATGTCTGGAGCAAATGTCAGATACTGTGCAGAGCACCTCCAGACTGACAAGTTACAGGTACAGAACAGCCTTTTAAAGATGGTACCAGTGCCAGGGATGATGGTCAATTTAGGCATCTCCTGCCAGTGGTGAGTTGGCCTGTAAACAGCACATGGTAAGGTGTGGCAGAAATTGGACATGACAGTTGCCATAAGGACTGAAATGCCAATTACTGCATAAGAAACAGCGAGAGAATGTTCTCGGCCTCCTGACAAGAATCACTTCACCAAATTCAATGCGACTCCACTTCGTCAAAAACAAAACGGAAAATTCAGCCCACTGTCTCCTGTATTTATACATTCGCTGACGAGATGTATGTCTGTCGTCAGGTGAGGGAATGGTTAAAAAATGGCAACATAAAAACCTTCTGCTTTATTCACCCTGTCACTGTAGGTTTGTAGATCCATGTTGGAATCATTCAACAGCTATTTTCAACCATTGCTGAATAGTGAAAAGAGAAGAATTGAATATGTGCTATCCAACTACACATTTTCAGAGTTCAAGTGGAATTAGTTGAATAAATATAATGCCCTTTTAAGTAGGCTACATCAAAGTGACATTTGTATGGATTGAAAGGTGTCGTCGGGGAAAAGGTCAAGTGAAAAGCAGGGAACGGTTTTATTCTGGAGTGGTTTAGGTTGTCTTATCAGAAAAATCTGGTCATATTGATCTTGTTCCCTTCCAGTATTCTAGATTTAACTGCCTTAGAAAAGAATAGGTGGTTGTTACTGCCCTGTCAATTTTTATTTTTGCAGTATCAGCAGAAACTAGAACACATTAAAAGCATATTAATTTGCTTTTATCTGCCAGATGGTACAAAGAAATACATTTTCTCCGGCAATAAATATCACATTTTTGTCACAAGACTATATGATACAGGTGTATCATCTTTTGTGACCAGGCATATCGTGAGTGTAAAATTGACAGGTCTTACTTCTGGCAGCTAAGTAATAATAGACCTTTTATCTGATTTTAGTTTCCTGGATAATCATAACAGGAGCCTGGGAATAGCATCCATAAATCTACTGTTGTGAGGCATTTATTAACCTACATTGGCTGGCAGGTGCAACATTGTACGTCTGTTGGTTCCACAAACTTGATATAGATCTTTCAGTCAGACCATTGCACATTGCGAAGAGCTCACTGCAGCAATGAAAGAAATATACCGCAGCTGAATAAAGGTTAATGGAGATGTTGCTATTTATACAGGCACAGGGATGGACATACCATTGTAGCTTACTGCTGTCGTCTTTTCTAATTAGCTTCACAAGTGTCACATGGAAAATGAACCAAATACAGAGCTCGAGAAATGCGAGCAAGCAGGCATTCAAGTTGTTCTTACATGGGCTCAAGGCATTTTATGTAGAATCTAATCAAATAACTTTGGAATCATGATTTACTTTGTAATGATCACCATGGGGATCTGTCAACTCAACAAACCAAATTTTAAAAAACCACCCCCCATTAGAAATCCCCAAACTAAAGCCAGGATCTCTGGACAATGGTGATGACAGGCAACAATACCACTGAGAGATTTCTGCACTCTTGTCTTTTTGCACTTTTTTTCAGCTAAGATTCGTGATCCCAGCTGCACAGCAGTGAATCAGCAAAGGTTTCCAAAGGGAAGATCAGCTGGTGAAAAGAGGATCTGCACCCATTTATGACGTTAGTTGCCATTTTAAAGCTCGTAAATGTCCCCATTCTTTCTATAGGTAGGTGTGTAGGTGGGTGGCAGGTGATTTGTGGATATCAGCTTTGGTGCCCCATCCATTTACATGATCTGATCACCGAATTACACCAGCCGTTAACTAGCATGACATTTTGCTGCTCTAGATCTAGGAGACAAGTTTTCACTTTTCATGACGCTGACTTTTGACTCACACTAAAAGAAAATGTTGGCAGGCAAATCATGCTCGGTACACACAATAGGTTGGAATCAGAATAGCAGATACTATAAGGAGACTTGCAGAGTTCATAAGCGGTCCACTGTACCTTTTATAGACAATATTTTCAGACAAAAAGTTCATCCAAGTTCCACTATGCAGTGGACAGGATCTCATTTCCTTCATTTCAAAGACTTACTTGATTCACCACAAGTAGCAGCCTCCATTTGAAAAGGGTTCCACTAATGAAACCTTCCATACATTGGCACCACTTGTTTCTGGAACCCACTGAGCGCTCTGCTGCTCTCATTTATCACTGAAAAGATCTACCAGGATCGCCTTTAGTTTCACATGATGTGGCAAATTCTGACCATTCAATTATTTGGAAATAAATTGAACAACAATCAGTCCCAAGTGCCCAGTTTGCCAACTTGTCTTGCTGAAAGCCTCCTTTCAGTAGCTCTTCCCTTACCTCTGCTCTCTCTGCTGTATGGTCTCTTTATTTCAACATTATTGCTGCTGGCACTATTTCTAGGTTCAGGTCACATAGACCGGTATGTTTCACTATCCAGAAACAACTATTGATCCCTTCACGATTGATAACTCTTAATCCTTAAAAACATTTGAAATAATTTATGTTTTAAAGTGTTAAGGAAAATTGGCAATAAAATGTAAAGACTCGTGAACGTTGGAGATCTGAAACAAAACCAGAAGTTTCTGGCAGAACTGGCAACATCTGTGGGGGGGAAAAAGCAGAGTTAAAACAGACCCTTTCGAGTCTGATGATATTTCAAGAGTCACTGAATTTGAAATGTTAACTCTACTTTTCCATTAACAACCGATTTCTTTCCCACCAATGCTTTAAGTAGAGTAGTAAGGACGATTGATACCAAAACAGAAATCATTGGCAGAACTCAGCAGGTCTGGCAGCATCCATGGGAAGAAAGCAGAGTTAACATTTCAAGTCTCCTGATATTTCAAGAGTCACTGGTTTTGAAATGTTAACTCTGTTTTGGCATCAATCTTCCTTACTGTTCTACTTTAAAGCCTTGGTGGGAAAGAAGTCAGATGCTAACAGAAAAGTAGAGTTAACATTTCAAAATTCAGTCTTCCTTACTGTTCTACTTAAAGCCTTGGTAGGGAAGGAATGGGATGCTAACAGGTGTGCCAGTTTCCTGATTCTGTCCTGCCAAGGCAACATAAGGGGGCAAGGCAGCATGTCCTCTTACATTAATTAACATGTTAGTGGTCACTTAAGGCCAATTGAAGGGACTTTCTTTTGCCCTCCAGGTACCAGGGCCAATTTAGTGGCCTGGAGGCAACATTCCTCCAATAGACTGAAATGTCGATCAGTGCTTCAGATAGGCACTGCAGCTCCCTGTGCCAGCCCAGCGGGCTTCTCTTATCTTCCCCGCTGGCAACATAGTGATTCCAATGAAAACCTTGCAGACAGTCTTCCTCCATTTTGTAGACCACTCTCCCACTTATCTAGCCATTGGCAACATGCTGCTGCTTTGATTTTGATTGGCCCTGGAAATTTTTTTTTGGGCTATACATTAAACACTGCATGGCAAATCAGATAGAATGAATATGCTTTTAACCCCATTTTAACCTGATGATAGAAACCCACAGAGAATTCTGCCTGCAATATATTCCAAACAAATACATGCCTCATTATGGTCTCAGTAAAGAAACATGAGTTCAGAAATATTCCCAGTTGAAAAAGATAGCAAGGCAGCTGGATAACAGCCTTATTTCTGGCAAATGAAATCGTATTTGAATGAACTGATTCATTCACGCCTGCTGAGTTCTGTTTTGTTTGTGTTGATGGTGACTTTAAACTCAGGTTTTTGAAAACCAGACATTTAATGTAATGAAATATCCAAAGGATCTCCATGGAAGCACTGTGAAGTCAAGCGTTTTTAGCTAGATTCATGAGATATTCGGACAAATGCGAAAAATCTATCAAGATGTAGACTTTGAAGGATTTCAAAAGAGAGGTGGACATGTTTAAGGAGGCATTCTAATATTTAGGGTGGCTGAAAGATGGAACGATTGGAGAAGTTCAGATATTTGAGGACTGGAGAAGATTGCAGAAACATGAAGTGGCAAGGACTTGGAAGGATTCAAAACAAGGGTAGAATTTCAAAATCATAGCATCGCTGACCTGCATCGGCTGCCATTTGAACAAGGACGGAGCTGATGGGTGAGCAGAGCTTAAGTTGAGTCAGGAAGTCGCCACGAGTGCTTTAAGCAAAATCACGTTCATAAAAGGTAGAAGATGAGTGAATTGTGTACATTGGAAAAATCAAGTCTAGAGGTGTCAAACATATGGATAAGATATAAGCAACCAAGAAAGGGCAGGAGTGGAATTGCACAATATTAAAGAGATGGATTTTGGTAGTCTTAGTGATGGTGTAACAATGGGATTGGAAGCTCATCTCTGAGCCAAAGATGACACCAAGATTAGACACATGATTTGACCACAGGCACCGATACTAGGAAGAGGAATGGATTAAGAATGAAGTTTGTGATGAAGATTGAAGATAATAACACATTATGGTGTCTTTCAATGGTTCAGGCTGTTATCCAGCAACACGGTTGTCGTGTTTAGCCACTGTAGAACACTGGATTATCAAACCAATTCTCAAAAAAATGAAATGCAGTTAAATTTTGTATCATACTACAGATTGGGCTTACAATACAGCCTCATAAGCTGTTCCTTCTGGATATTTACGTTGTTGCATTTTTGTATTTTTGAATACTTGTAAACCCTCTAAACATGATGTAACATTAAATAAAATGCAGTTATAATTTTATCAATAATGAACCCATCTCGAGGAAGGTAGGCCTTAGGTCTCATGAATGTGGCTATTTTTTCAGAGGTTTCTCCAAAATGAAAGAGGTTTGTCTAACCAAAAATGTGTATCTATATGTGCCAACCTCTGATGACCATAGTCGTTTAAGAAGGCAGATCACTACCAACTTCTTATGGGCAATTAGAGATAAGCCACAGATGCTGATCTTGCCACTGATGCTCACATCCCATGAAATAATCTTTTTTTAAAAAATTCAGACTTCTACATCTACACATCTAAGTTTCACAATAAATCAAGAGCTGAACAAGTAAATACATTTTTTCTACTTAATTAGTACTTAGTTAATAATGTTATGGATCATAAAGGCAGATAATAGGGTATAGATTTTTGAAGAAGTTTGTTAAGCATTTGACTATTACTTTAACCTGACAACAAATAAAATTCTTGAAAGAACAATGTTTAAAAGAAGAATTCATCTTCAATGGGAATCCATAAAATAGTTCATCAATTATCTTCAATAATCAATGATCAGAATTCTTAAAAGACAAATTTGGTGTTGGCATTACTCGTAAAATCTTTTGTCAGATTTATTATCGTTCAAGGAAGATTTAACCTTAAAGAAATGTTCAGATGGCTTTGGAAGCTGAAATAACACATCATAATGAAATTCCAAAAGACAGCCTTATCACCGGAAAGCAGCAGAATCAATTCAACTTCCTAAGGTGTAAAACCTTAATGCATGTGACAAGCACAACATACATGGGCCAGGTACCTGCCAGTAAAAGTTAATGGTAATACTGTGACACAAGGCAGCCTTATAAGTACAAATGAGTGTCTCATGTCATGACCACAGATCATAAAGTGGGATCACCCATGGACCTATCAAACTGTAATTCTACAATGTTATTTTAAAAGATGACATGGTGAAAGTGACTGCCAATATCAATTCATTGGCTATTTAAAGAGAAACTCTGGAATGTCACACTTCCTGGTGTGAAAGAAGCTTCAAAGGGAGAGATACAGTATGAACTGAAATGTGATCCCCTATTTTACTTGTGAGCATGATGACACAACAATGGGACACAGTCTGGGTAAGGGAAACATCTGTGTTTCCTTTCAAGAATAAAGGGACAGGGATTAAAAGTAAACTTCAAATCTGTTGTGTGTGTATTAGTAGCCTGACATTGTACTGTGCGGACAAGTGTATATGCAAAGGGCAGAGCTTTGAGAGCAGTCACTAAACACTCCATAAAGCAGGTAAGAAAGAGTAAAAGACACTCTGTCACTCTGACTGCTATCAGATACTCACTGTCTAAAAGAACGGGAAAAAAAGAATTTCAATCAACCTACAAAGTTGAGAATCTTGGCATTAACTGTTCACATACCAACATCAACGCCACCGGAAGTTTCCATGGTATCAGCCGTAATGTTCTCCTATTCACTCTTCTCAAACAACTCAGACTGATCTATATGTCTTTTACTTTTATTTTGTAATAACTTCTATTTCTAATCAGTGTACATGCAAGTTGCATCATTATTTCTTTTCAATTTCAGTAACAAATAAACTAAATATTTGATTCAAGAAGGCCTGGTTAAGCTGGCTCTTTTTAAAGCATGAATTCATTTACAGAAAGCAAGGTTTCCACAAGAGAATAGATCAACCTCTTTGTGGAATTAGTTTGTGACTCCTTGGCAGTTTGAAGTAACTGATGTAGACCTGTAACTTGGGAAACTTCACACAAGGTCTGCCTGAAACACCAACAATTAAAAAGAAGGCTTCATCTGTAAAATAGGCCACCCTCAGAAGGTAGGCAGAAGTAGGACACAGATACAGAACAGCAAAAAGTCTAGTCGCTGCTCACACAATGATCATTATGAGGTTGAGCAACCTGCAAAAGAAGAGACAGCCACAGTATTCTTGTGGAAAATTTGCTTTGGCAAAATAACAATTTACTTTTATGGACAGTTATTGAATTTTAAGATTAATTTTACCATTAATTTTAGGGCAAGTAATACCTTATTGTCATAATACCATGCGGTAGAAACAGAGATTACAGCAGTGAAATTACGTGGTGCAGGAGGTCTGAATCTCAAGATTGAAGATAAGTCACTGGCAGCCCACAAAAAGGAAGGCCATGGCACATTGGCCATGTCACTGGACTAACAATCCAGAACCCCCAGGCTAATGTTCGAAGGTGACGAGTTCAAATCTCACCATCGAAGATGATGAAATTTGAATTCAATAAAAATCTGGAATACAAAGCTGGTTTAATGGCAACAATATCATGATTGATGTAAAAAGCCATCTGGTTCACTAATGTCCTTCAGGAAAGGAAATCAGTCACTTTTGCCTACATCTGACTCCAGACCTACAGCGATGTTTGACCAGTAACTTCACTTATGCAAATAGGGTGGACAATAAGTAATAAAACACTCTTTGAAAAGGCCATGACAGGAATAAAATATTAATACTTTAAATTGCTTAGAGGAATATGGAGACTTGCTGCAGCATTGCACAGAAAAAAATATACTAAGTTATAATGTCTCTGTACACCAAGGAAGATTCGATACCCATAAATGAGAAAAGTTCATGACCAACAGGTGTCATTTCCCAACTGAATTGAAACTGATGAAACCAATTGAAATGTTTTAAGCTACAATAAATAAACCTAATTTCATCAGAATTTATATTAGTTTAACACAAATCAACAAAGCAATGTTGAGTTTAATCCATCCTATGTCTACAGTAAACAGGAGTTCAGCCAAATTGTCTTCAAGGAAAGTTTCATGAAACTCCATGCCTTCAGTGGGTTCTGGTATGAGCCATTATTATAAGTAACCTTGATAGTTTGTCTACATATAACTAAATTTGGGAGATTTTACTTCAATGAAAGAGATAGGAAGTTTGCTTCCACAGAAACAGAGATTCTGACTCCATCATATGAGCTTCATCTATAAGATGTGATGTGTGCAGGGGAAGCTACAGACAATGGTGGATGCAGTGTCAAGAGTGACACTGATGGGGTCGGAATAAATGATAAGGAATTCATTTGCACAATTGAGGAGTGTAGCCAGTCAACAGTAGTCCAGTGGCTAGCGACCCAGAACTGGCTCAGTGAAATACAACAGCACCAGAAGGAAGAACAAGAATGTGTGGCCATTTGTTAGTATTGTGTCGAAGGTCAGCCATGAATATCACCCGAGAGTGTCTCCACCATTTTTGGCAACTCACTGTTGTTTGATGAAGGGCTTTATTGTTCCAGCTTCACTGTGGAAGATGTAGCTAACAAGATACATCACCAGATACTTGATGATCACCAAGAGCGGTGCCCATACTTGGCCATCACTTGGTTATCTTCAAGAAAATTGAGATTATCAGAGCAGACTGTAGGTTTTTGCCTATTCTCATGGATAGAGCAGGGGAATGGGACTGACTGAATTACTCCACAGAAACCTGACACAGAACTGATAGGATAAATGGCTTCTTTCTGCACCATAATGATGTTGTGATTCCATGAGAAATTTCCCCATAAAACAAAGAATTTAGAAATAGAATGCGTGAAGAATAATCACACCCATCTGATGAGCCTTTATTGTTATCATGCAATAAACTGTGTCTATTTGAGCCTCTACTCAGTAGACTATGAAATGGATTCTCCCCTACCATTTTAAGAGAATGCTGACTGCTATCTTCCAATCCACATGTTGACAGTGGTTGATATTGCATGCTTATGTGAATTAATCCCGCACTGGAGTTTCAGGCTCCAAGGGAGAGCTACACTCCTGAAAATGCTGTCTTCCGGATGATACATTTTTAATTGAAATCCTCCTGCCTTCCCTCCAAGGTGATGTAAAGTCTCCCACTACACTGTTTCTAAAAAGAACAGAAGCATGTCTCCACCACTGTTTACCTGTTAACATCATCGCTGAAACATATTCTGTGGTCAACAGCAATTTTTGTCAAATCTTGTTATACACAAATTGGCTGCTGAGTTTCCAACATAACAACAGTGATTACAATTTACTGTACTAGCCATAAAGCATTTTTACCATGTCCTGAAATTGTGAAAACTGAAGCATAAACTCAAGTCTTGCTTTCTTTTTATCAATTGCGGAATCACTGAATTTTTCCATGCTGAAGGTGTCCAATTATTCCTCCGCCTCTTTTTTTTGCTAGAATAATTCAGAAGTCATCCCACTGCTCTGCTTGCTATCCATACCGATGTACCTTTCCCTAATTCAAACATAGCAGGTGAACACTGATGTGAAAGAAACATCAATAGGAAAGATTTCCTCTGTGAGCTAGGAATAACAATGTAAGAAATCATTTGTTTTGGAAATGATTTGCATTACCAACATACATAACGCAGAAAAAGTCTCCCTTCAGGTTTTTTACAGGGATGGTGACAGATAATTTATTACCTGTTTATTTCTATTTATTTCCAGAGATAGTATGTGGACTTTTAACAGAAAGTTAATGCATATTGGCTGCCCTTGTGCACCACAAAGTAACTGCATTTCCTTTAATCTAACACCAGCTTTCATTTAGAATGAATCAGACCAGCACTCATTAATTGCAATGAAGTGGTCAGGCAGCCTTTACTTGAGCTGATTTTTGCTTTTAGCTCAATGAACCCAAATGCTTCGGTGATGATAACACCTTATCAAATTGATTAATGCAATTACATAGTAAACAGTGCTGCAAACCTGAACAAAATAAGTATGTTGTATTCTAAAGTTCAGGGTTGCTGATACAAATTCTTCTTGTGATTTTTGTGTGATATATGCCATCAGAGGTTTTGTGAAGATATTTTAAATGCTGTTCTGTTCTGCTGGCAGAACAGGTTTGATATGATTATTTTTATTTTTAGTAACGTTGGCTTTGTCTTTAAGAAGTAATTTGTTACTAAGAGTTGGGACACCATAGTACTTGGTCCATTGTTTTATTTAGAAAGAAATGATTTATACTTATAAAGAAAATTTGCAGGTAAAATTAACAAATTTACAGCTGAAAAGCAAAGTATTGCTTTGAAACCTAGGACATTTCTAACAATTCACCACTTATTGAAAGTGCTGAATTATTTGACTAAGGACCGTTATAGAAGAAAAGTGCTGGCAATATTGATATCCAGTCAAAGTAAACAGATGAGCAAAGGAAAAGCAAGATTTTCATTCGGATAAACGTTGGGCAATCTGCATAGGAACTGGAGAAAAAATATGTGTGCATTGGTTGAAGGAGGAAGAAATTTGATACAATTATTGAATATTCACTAAGTGTTAATTTAGTCAGAAGCTGTCTGGTAGACCTATGGATTTTAGCTCAAGAGCATTTCATAAGACATAACAAATTGTTTTAACCTCTGTGATAGTTATTACATTTAGAATAATTTTTGTCCTTTATCCTGCTTTTAAGATGATATTGATGAATTAGTAAGCATTCAAACTAAGGGACAGTGGTTCCAGGAATTAAAAGAAAAAGCTTTGGAGATCTTGGTTCAATTTACAGATTCCCATGTTTCTGAAAAATAAAATCCATCTCCTACACAAGAAGGAGATTTCATTAATTTTATGTCTCATTCCTAATCCAGTGAGACCTACCTTTTGGGCCTTCTCTTGGAAACTAGAGATTTCATGTACAAAAATTATTTTTAAATAATGTGTTCAAACATCTTGTAACACACTTCCCCGGCAGGTAGAACTTAAACCTTGAAGTCCAGAGGTAAGGATGCCACCACTGTGACATGAGGCCCAAGGGTGTATGTTTTATGTTGACCCAAATCTAAACTAGTTAATTTCATATTGGTTCAGTCTGAATACCAGATTGTGAGTATCTTGGCGAGAAATGGTTATTCTCAGTGGGTAATGCTGGCACTCACTCATGTTTGCTCCTTAAAACTGGTACCCTATTTATCAGCATTGAGCTCCTGTAAAGCTGAACTTCCTATGTGGTTGAAAGAATGGATTATGCAGAGTATATTTGTAACTCATTTAAGCGTCTATTAACAAATTCACATTTTCAAAATGTAACGCATCTGATTAGAAGCATATTCACTGCATGCAACTTCCTTTTAACCCTAAATAGAAATAAGTATTTGTAATCTTGGTCCTGCTGCAAAGACTTTATAAGCACTTATGGCTATCAAGCAAAGTTTGGACTGTGAATAACGATCATCAATCATGAGAATTAATCCTACAACAATTTCTCTCAGACATATATGAGCGAATAAAATAAGGTTGCAAACACTGAATCTTTTGTAGACATTTCTTTCCAAACATTTAAACAATGGACAATCACTTTATTCTAAATTTGTTCATCGGATGTGTGTATTGTTATCTAGGTCAACATTTATTTCTAATCCCTAATTGCCTCAAAGAAGGTAGTGATCAGCTGTCTTCTTGAACTACTACAGTTTGGAGAGAAATTTTCAGGTGCTGGCATTCACATGCATCTATTGCTTTTGGCTATTCAGGTAGTAGAGGCCATGTGTTTGGACAGTTTGACAGGTCCCTTTGACCATTTTAATAATTGAACCCATATGCACATTGATATTTACTTGTAATAGTTCCCAATGGCACCTGACCATGCACAAAGGTATGCTGGACCTAAATATAAAAGGGTACGCTTGCTCTTCAGAGAACTCCAGGCATGTTTAGATTTTCTCCTTCCAGGGTAAAGTTCATGTTTTGTACAACCCACAAAAAAAATTAGCCCTGACCCAGGCAGCTGTGCCTTAGTACGTGCAATTGCCTCCATGAATGAAGGATATGCAAATTACAACCCAGCACTTTTTCAGCCTCTTTGAAGATTGTGGGAACTGCTCTTCCTTAGACTTTTCACCTGCACAAAATAAAATCAGACCTTGATCCGTTCTTGCAGATTTAACAATAAAACTGTTAACACACTTGACAATTAACTGAGTATTAGTATTGATATTCATCTCTCATAATGAAAAATCAGTTTTAGAATCATAGTAACCCTATATCACAGAAACAGGGCCTTTCACCAATCAAGTCTATGCCTAATTATCTGAAGAGCAGCTTAATTAGTCCAACTACCCTGTAAACCCTGCAATTATTTTCTCTCTCAAGCATTTAGCTAATTCCCTTTTGAGGGTTTTTATTATGTGTATGTTCATCACACTAACAGATGGTGCATTCCAAAGTCTAGCCACATATTACATAATAAAAAACATTTTCCTCGTGTTGTCTTCAGTTCTCTTGCCAAACATCTTAAATCAGAATCCTCTACTTTTTGACTTACTATTTGGAAACAGTTTCTCTTTACCTAATCTAATATGATTTTAGAGTTAATTTTTTAAGCACCTGAATCAAATCTTCTCTTGGCCTTCTCTGATCTGAATGTGTCCAAATATTTCATTAGAGCATTGAATATAGGAGTTGATATTTCTGATCAAGACATGGTCAGGCGACATTGGGAGTATTGCATGCAGTTCTGATAGCCCTACTATAGAAAGGACATTATTAAACTAGAAAGAATGCAGAAAAGATTTACTAGGATGCTACCTGGATTGGGAGGTTGGTGTTATTAGGAGAGGTTAGATAAGCTGGAGCTTTTTTCCCTGAAGTGTAGGAGACTGAGGGGTGATGTTATAAAGATCTATTAAATCATGAGGAGCTTAGATTGGTAGATAGCCAATAGCTTTTCCCCATGGTATGGGAGTCTAAAACTAGACAGCATAGGTTTAAAGGTGAGAGGGGAGATACAGTGGAGCAGTGTTTCCACACAGAGGGTGGTGAATGCCTGCAACAGGCTGCCAATGGTTGTGGTGGAAGCAAGTATAGTTTTGTCATTTAAAAAACATTAGAACAAGTAGATGGATGGGATGGGTATGGAGGCAAATGGGACTAGTTTAATTGTGAATACATGGCAACATGGGCAAATTGGGCCAAAGGATCTGTTTCCAGGCTGTAGACCTCTGACTCAATGATGGAATGTCATATTTGATAAATGAAATACTACAGAATGCGCAATATTTTAAAAGATATATTATGTTTTGAAATTTTCTATGGGACATAACATTTTTTGTATTTAGAAGAGAATGGAAGAGAAAATTGGTGCTTTTCTGTGATCTGCTTGGAACCACCTGGTTGCAATATCATAAGGAAAGTGCTCGGCAGGCCAGGCAGCGTCAATGGAGAGTAATAATTAGGCTGAACACTTTAAGTCCATGATTTTTTTAATGTCCTGGTTGTGATGGTATTGCTGTAACAGCATTTTGTGGGCTTTGACCTATTAAGATGACTACCTCAAATCTGCGTGGGTACATGGCTTAAGCAAGCACACATTAAATCCAGAGATAGTAGAACTGCAAATGCTGGAGAATCTGAGATAACAAGCTGTAGAGCTGGATGAACACAGCAGGCCAAGCAGCATCAGAGGAGCAGGAAAGCTGAAGTTTCAGGCTTAGACCCTTCTTCAGAAGTGAAGAAGTGTCTAGGCCCAAAGCGTCAGCTTTCCTCCCCTTCTGATGCTGCTTGGCCTGCTGTGTTCATCCAGCTCTACACCTAGCTATCACAATTAAATCCATGTGAGTTGAATTATTGATGCTGAAGAATGTCTTGCATGATGTCAACTGGTTGCAAAGCCCGCATCCTTTACCTGTGGGAAATGCCAGGGAACCATCACAAAATGATTAGGTTTCTTTGTCAATTTTCTTTTTTACAGTTATTTAGATTTGTTGCTCAAGGAATATGGCTATTGTGAGCCAAGCCTAAGTATGTCATGCTATATTCATATTGAAAAATGAGAAGGATCTTATAGAAACATATAACATTATGCAGGGAATAGGTAAGATAGAAGCAGGGAAGTTATTTCCGCTGATGGGTGAATCTTGAACTAGAGGGCATAGCCTCAAAATAAAGGAGAGCAGATTTAGGGCTGAGTTGAGGAGGAACTTCTTCACCCAATTGGTTGTGTATCTGTGGAATTCCCTGAGCAGTGAAGCAGTTCAGGCACCCTCATTGAATGTTTTTAAGACAGATAGGTTTTTCAAATAGTGAAGGAATTAACGGTTATGCTGAGCGGGCAGGTAAATGGAGCTGAGCCCACGAAAGGATCAGCCATGATTTTATTGAATAGCAAAGCAGACTCAATGAGCCAGATGGCCTACCCCTGCACCTATTTCTTATGTTCTAATGTTCTTCTGTCATGTATGACCTGTGCACCAAGCCTAAAGTGCTTTATACATTTACAAACTCTGACCAAATACCTTTTGTGGGAAGTATCTTAGCATGAATTTTAACCTTGTTAACTTCTTCCACACTTTGCACAATTTATCAGCCATCACTTTCACATGAAAGATGATGTTTACCCTCCACCATCTGCTGCTAATCACAGAGGACAGTTGCTGGTACAAGGGCTTAGAACTTTCCTGCATCTTCCATGAGCTGCTTTCTGATTCCGGTTCCACATATGCCAGAGAAAACATCAGTTTATGCATTATTTGCTGACTAATTGTGCCCTCAGTTATCATTTGTAAATGTTCAATTTTGTTGAGCACAGGACATGCACAATACTCAGATGTTCCAAACATCTGTTAGTCCAACCGCCCACAAACAGGTGACTTCTTCCATTTGAATTGCATACAAGAGGACAAACCTGTCTGTGCAGTCCAACTGCAGATATTTAAAGCATTTACTGACCTATTTTCTAGAGAGATTTAGTAAGAAGTTGAAAACTTTGGGTAACCATTGTCTGGACATGAAACTTTCTTGTTAATTTTGTACTGTTAGTTCCAGACTACAAGAAAATATGTGATGAAGCTCAGTCCCAATGTTTATATGGGAAAGATTGAACATAAGTATTCTTCTTATTTTATTTTGTGAAACATTTAATTTGAGATAAAACTGTGCCAATTGACTGAAACATAATTGCTTTATTTATAAATGGCAGATGTCCCCGTTACTTTATTATATGCAGCAGTTTCCTGCAATATTTTATTTCCATTAAGGATATAAAATATACGTGAAAAATCTTGTGTATTGGTGTCTATAGAAGATTGCAGCATTATTTCTGTGCACATTAAATCCAGAAATCCTTCATCCTTGTAATCTGCTAATCGGAATATCATGATTGATATTTTATAACCAGATCATTTCAATATTAGCACAAAAAGGATTAAACATTTAATGTTATTTTCATGCAGAATCACTGTTAATGTAAGGTTACAATTGTCTGTCCTTTCAAGTATTGTTGATCACATTGAGATTATATCTAAGCTGAAATTATTTGAGATATGTATTAAATTAAGTTTTATTTTCTGCCAAAGCTTGTGCATTATCCTAGGCAGCATTTGAGAAATTTAGGACCTGCAATTAGTCTTTTTCTTATTTTCATGTCATATGGACTAAATGTAAAATATACATTGATTAATTAGACATGTATTCATTGTCACTGGTGCAAATAATTCACAGTATATTTCAGCCCATGTATTTGTAAAACAATAACGATGCAATGAAAGAATTAGCAATGTGGTATAGCACAGTCAACCCTGTAGAACAGAGATCAGCAGGAATTTCTTCAGCCAAAGGGTGGCTAATCTCATTTGGTGGAACTCATTGCTGCAGAATGCTGTGGAGGCCAAATCATTCTGTATATTGAAGACAGAGAATCATAGGTTTTTGATTAGTAAGGGGGATCAAGAGTTACAGGGAAAAGGCAGGAGAATGGCAGGGGGTAACATGTGTACCATGATCGAACAGAGGAGCAAACTCAATGGGCTGATTGGCTTAATTCTGCTCCTACATCTTATGGTTTTATGGATCAGATGATCAATAGCTTGGGCAAAGATATTGCTTTCAAGAAGATTTTGAAGGAGAATAGTGGAGTACAGAAATAGAGAGTTCTATGGAGTATATTCCAGAACCAGGGCATAAGGAAACTGAAGGCAATGTCACCAAGGGAAGAGTTGTTGGAATTGAACATGCTTAAGAGGACAGATAGGGACAAGTGTTAACATCTTAGAAATTTATGGAGTTCGAGGACATTACTGAAATGGAGACAGATGAGACCAAGGAAAGATTTGAAACAAGAATAAGAACTTGCATGCCATCCTGTAAACACAGTGATGATGAATGACAGGACTTGTTGCAGGTTGGGAGGATTTGGACCCATCAATAGTGAAGGGATGGTGATGTGCTTTCAAGTCAGGATGACCTGTGTCTTGGAGGGGAACTTGTAGACAGGAGCTGAGTTACCGAGCCTCTGACCTGGTCTTGTAACCACAGTGTTTGTGTAACCAGTTCAGTTCAGTTTCCGGTCAGTGGTATCCCTGAGAGTGTGGATCATGAGGGTGATTCAGTGTTGATAATGCTACAGAATGGCAAGGAACAATGGTGAGGATGCTGCCAGATCTGCTGAGTTTTTTCTGCAATTTCTATTTTTCCTTCTGAAATACAACATCGCAGGTTTCTCACTTTTTAATAGTGAGGTTCATGCTTTTTGGAGGTGCCTGGCACCTGTGTGGTACACATACATTTGCCATCCCAGTCTGGATACTGACCTTGGCATATATGGGCAAGGCCTGCATTAATTTGAGAAGTCACCGAGCAGTGCTGAACATTACGTGATCATCAGCAAACATCCTCACTTTTCACCGTATGATGGAGGGAAAGTCATTGATGCAGCAGATGAAGATGTTTGGACCTCGGACACTATCCTGAGGAACCACTACAGAGATATCCTGGAGCCGAGATGATTGACTTCCAATACCCACAACAATTTTCCTTTATGCCATGTATCAGTCCAGCCAGTGCAGAATTTACTCCTGATTCCTTTTGACTTAGTTTTGCTAGAGCACCTTAATTTCACCCTTGGTCAATGCAGCCTAATGGCAAGACCCTGCAAAGTCCTCCTTGCTAACATCTGGCAAGCTAGTGCCAAAAATGGGAGAGTTGTCTCACAGACTAGTCAAGTAACAGTGTGGCACAGCCATACTCATGAAATCATACCTTACAGACAATGTTCCATATACCACTATCACTGTCCCTGAATATGTCCTGTCCAACCAGCAGGAAAGAGCCAGCAGAGTTGGTGGCACAGTGGTATACAGTCAGGAGAGAGTTGCTCTGGGAGTTGACAGTGGACCCTGTGAAGTCTCATGGCTTCAGGTTAAACGTGAATAAGGAAACATCCTGTTGATTACCACAAACCGTCCTCCTTCAGCTGATGAACCAGTACTCCATGTTGAACAATGCTTGAAGGAAGCACTGAGGATGGCAAGGGCACAAAATGTATTCTGGCTGGGGAATTCCATCGTCCACTACCAAGAGTGGCTTGTCAGCAGTACTGCTGGGTTGGTTGGATGCTAAAGCACATAGCTGCAAGACTGGTGAAGTGAGGGAACCAACAAGAAGAAAAAACACACTTGACCTCATCCTTACTAATTTGCCAGCTATAGTTGCATCTGCCCATGACAGTATCGGTATGACATGACCATTGCACACTTTGTGGAGATGAAGTCCCATTTTCACATTGAGGAAAACCCTCCCTGTTATGCGGCACTATCACTGTGCTAAATGGGACAGATTTCACACAGATCTAGCAACTCAAGGCTGAGCATCTCTGAGACACTATGGATCATCAACAGCAGCAGAATTGTACTCTATCACAATCTTTAACCTCAAGGCCTTGCACTCAACCATTGCCATCAAGCCGGGGGATCAATCCTAGTTCAATGGAAAGTGCAGGAGGGCCTGCCAGGAGCAGCACCAGGGAGATCAGGTATCAACCTGGTGAAACCACCAAACAGGACTACTTGCATGTGAAAGAACATAAGCAGCAAGGGATAGACAGAGCTAAGTGATCGCAGATCTGATCCATTGGTTCTAAGATCTGCAGCCCTGCCACATCCAGTCGTGAATGGTGGTAGACAATTAAACACTCACTGGAGGAGTCGGCTTCTCAAATATCCCCATCCTCAATGATGGAAGGGCCAAGCACATCGGTGCAAAAATAAGGCTGAAGCTTTCACAGCAATCTTCAGCCAGAAATGTGAATGGATAATTTATCTCGGCCTCCTCCCAATGGTCCCCAGCATTACAGATACCAGTCTTCAGCCAATTCGATTTACTCCTCATGACATCAAGAAAGTTTGAAGACACTGGATACTGCAAAGGCTATGGGCCCTGACAAAATGTTGGCAATAGTACTGAAGACTTGTGCTCCAGAACTTGCCATTCCTTTAGCCAAGCTGTCCCAGTACAGTTACAACACTGGTATCTACCTGAGTATGTCCTGTACACAAAAAGTATAACAAATTCAACCTGACCAATTACTGCTCCATGAATCTACTCTCAATCATCAGTAAAGTGATGGAAGGTGTCATCAACAGTGCAGTCAAGCAGTACCTGTTCAGTGACGCCCAGTTTGGGTTTCACCAGGGCCGCTCAGCTCCTGTTCTGATTACAGCCTTGGTTCAAACATGGACAAAAGATCTGAAATCCAGAGGTGAGGTGAGAATGATAGCACTTGACATCAAGTCTGTATTCATTTGCAGTATCTTTGGACACGGGTGAGGTCCCGGAGGACTGGAGACTTGCTAATGTTGTCCCCTTGTTCAAGAAGGGTAGCAAGGATAATCCAGGTAATTATCGACCGGTGAGCCTGACGTCAGTAGTAGGGAAGCTACTGGAGAAGATACTGAGGGATAGGATCTATTCCCATTTGGAAGAAAATGGGCTTATCAGTGATAGGCAACATGGTTTTGTGCAGGGAAGGTCATGTCTTACCAACCTAATAGAATTCTTTGAGGACGTGACAAAGTTGATTGAGGGAAAGGCTGTAGATGTCGTATACATGGACTTCAGTAAGGCGTTTGATAAGGTTTCCCATGGCAGGCTGATGGAGAAAACGAAGTCACATGGGGTCCAGGGTGTGCTAGCTAGATGGATAAAAAAACTGGCTAGGCAACAGTAGACAGAGTAGTAGTAGTAGTAGGAGTTTCTCAAATTGGAGACCTGTGACCAGTGGTGTTCCACAGGGATCTGTGCTGGGACCACTGTTGTTTGTGATAAATGTAAATGATCTGGAGGAAGGTGTACGTGGTCTGATCAGCAAGTTTGCAGATGATACTAAGATTGGTGGAGTAGCAGATAGTGAAGCGGACTGTCAGATTACAGCAGAATATAGATAGACTGGAGAGTTGGGCAGATAAATGGCAGATGGAGTTCAATCCGGGCAAATGTGAGGTGATGCATTTTGGAAGATCAAATTCAAGGACGAACTATACAGTAAATGGAAAAGTCCTAGGGAAAATTGATGAACAGACAGAACTGGGTGTTCAGGTCCATTGTTCCCTGAAGGTGACAATGCAGGTCAATAGGGTGGTCAAGAAGGCATATGGCATGCTTTCCTTCATTGGGCGGGGTATTGAGTACAAGAGTTGGCAGGTCATGTTGCAGTTGTATAGGACTTTGGTTCGGCCACATTTGGAGTACTGTGTACAGTTCTGGTCGCCACATTACCAAAAGGATGTGGATGCTTTGGAGAAGGTGCAGAAGAGTTTCACCAGAATGTGCCTGGTATGGAGGGTGCTAGCTATGAAGAGAGGTTGAGTAGACTAGGATTATTTTCATTAGAAAGACGGAGATTGAGGGGGGACCTGATTTGAGGTCTACAAAATCATGAGGGGTATAGACAGGGTGTATAGCAAAAAGCTTTTTCCCCAGAGTGGGGGACTCAATTACTAGTGGTCATGAGTTCAAAGCGAGAGGAGGAAAGTTTAAGGGAGATATGTATGGAATGTTCTTTTACACAGAGGGCAGTGGGCGCCTGGAATGCGTTGCCAGCGGAGGTGGTAGACGCAGACACATTAGCGTCTTTTAAGATATATTTGGACAGGTACATGGATGGGCGGGGAGTGCATGGACACAGATCCTTAGAAAATAGATGACAGGTTAGACAGAGAATCTCGATCGGTGCAGACTTGGAGGGCCGAAGGGCCTGTTCCTGTGCTGTAATTTTCTTTGTTCTTTGTTCAACTGAATGTGGCATCGAGGAGCCCTAGCAAAACTACAATCAGTGGGTATTAGGGGATAAATTCTGTGGTGGTTAGATGTACCCAACACATAAGAAAATGGTACCAAAGTGTGGAGCTGGATGAACACAGCAGGTCAAGCAGCATCTCAGGAGCACAAAAGCTGACGTTTCGGGCCTAGACCCTTCATCAGAGAGGGGCTCTCTGATGAAGGGTCTAGGCCCAAAACGTCAGCTTTTGTGCTCCTGAGATGCTGCTTGGCCTGCTGTGTTCATCCAGCTCCACACTTTGTTATCTTGGATTCTCCATCATCTGCAGTTCCCATTATCACAAGAAAATGGTCGTAGTTTGTGGAGGTCAATCATCTCAGTTCAAGGACATCTCTGAAAGAATTCCTCAGGGTGGTGTCCTTGGCCAAATCACCTTCAGCTGCTTCATCAATGACCTTCCCTCCATCATAAGGTCAGAAGCAGGGATGTTCACCAATGATTGCACAATATTCAGCACCATTCGTGACTCATCAGATACTGAAGCAGTCCATGTTCATATGCAACAAAATCTGGACAATATCCAGGCTTGGGCTGACAAGTGGTAATTAACGCACGCATGGGCACACCCATACCCACACCCACACCCACACCCTCTCGCTCTCATGTGTGCATGTACGTATGCATGCACGCACCTGCGCACACGTAAATCTATGGGATGAATTTGCATTTGCAGATTTGTAATTACAGATACATTCTATTCTGTTCAAAAAGCACATAATTTGCAGACAGTCAATGTGGCATTTGTAAATTCCAACTTAGGAAATATAACCAGTCTGATTCCAAGTTGATACACAGCCAGATTCTAAACAAGGCCTCACACCTTTAAATGTGTTGTCTGACCTGGGATGTGACCACTGGTATACCGAGGGAGCTATTAAAACCTTTAGTTATCTCAGGGCAGTGACTTGAAGGGAATTCTGCAGTTTGCTTATTAATCCTTTCTTACTGATTTAAGGGTTTAACGGCAATCTTAGGTTGGTTCAACACAGTTGCTTTAGTTCAATGACCCTTCGATCATTTGTTTATACATTCTGAAAACACCTCTCACTGACACCTAAGGAAGGAGTGAGACTCTGAAAGGTTGTGTCTTCAAATAAATCTGTTGGATTATAACCTTGTGCCATGTGATTTTGAACTTCTGCTCTTTGGCATGCAAGTAATTGTTGTAGTTTAATCAGATTGGCTTTATTTTAAGATACGCCTACTCCTGGCATGCCCTCCTGTACTCTTTGTTGAAGCAGAACTGATCTTCAGATGACATAGAAATTGTTGAGTAATGGATATACTCGGCCATGACGTTACAGATTGTGTTTGAGTACAATTCTACTGCTGCTTATGGCTGCCATCATCTCATGGTCGCCCAGCTTTTGAATTTTTAGATCTGTCTGAAGTCCGTCCCATTTGATGTGGTGGCAATACCAACCCACACAATGGACAGGAACCTCAATGGTTCCACAAGGACTGTGTGGTGGTCACTCTTACCAATGCTATAATGATGCACAGAGAGATCTGGGTGTTCAGGTCCATTGTATCCTGAAGGTGGCAACACAGATCAATAGAGTGGTCAAGAAGGCATACGACATGCTTTCATTCATCAGATGGGGTATTGAGTGCAAGAGTTGGCAGGTCATGTTACAATTGTATAGGACTTTGGTTCGACCACATTTGGAGTACTGCGTAGAGTTCTGGTCGCCACATTACCAAAAGAATGTGGATGCTTTGGATATGGTGCAGAGGAGGTTCACCAGGATGTTGCCTGGTGGGGAAGGTGCTAGCTATGAAGAGAGGTTGAGTAGATTAGGATTATTTACATTAGAAAAACAGGGGTTGAGGGGGGACTTGATTGAGGTCTACAAAATCATGAGAGGTGTAGACAGGGTGGATAGCAAGAAGCTTTTTCCCAGAGTGGGCACTCAATTACTAGGGGTCATGATTTCAAGATGACAGGGGAAAAGTTTAAGGGAGATTTGTGTGGAACGTTCTTTATGCAGAGGGTGGTGGGTGCCTGGAACGCATTGCCAGTGGAGGTGGCGGAAGCAGGCACGATAGTGTCATTTAAGATGTATCTAGACAGATGCATGAATGGGTCGGGAGCAGAGGGATACAGATCCTTTGAAAATAGGCGACAGGTTTAGATAGAGGATCTGGATCAGCATAGGCTTGGAGGACCCAACGACCTGTTCCTGTGCTGTAATTTTCTTTGTTCTTTGTTCATAGTTCTATAATGCGTCAAAGCATCTATGGCACAAATATTGGTGAGGTCGAGGTGAAGTACATTTTTCTGTTTTGTTGGTTCCCCCACCCCTTGCTGCGGATCCAATGTATTAGCTCTAGCAATTGTATCTTTTAAGATACAGCGAGTTGGGTCAGTAATGGTGCTACCAAGCCACTCTTCATTATAGATATCGATGGCCTCCACCCAGAGTCCATTCTGTCCTCTTGCCACCTTCCACACTTTTCCAACTGGTGTTTAACATGGACTCGTAATGATTCATCAACCAAGGGGACTGGTTGTAGATGATAATGAGCGGGAGATTTCCTTGCTCTCATTTGACCTGATGCCTTGCCACTTTGCAGGATTTGGAGTGAATGTTGAGGGATCCCTTGCCATCTCCATCCTGACCATCTCTGATGAAAAGCTGTAGTTCGACCAAAGCTCGAGTTTTGCCTACAGGTCTGGTCACCGCATTGCAGGAGGGACATAATTGCTGTGGAGAGAGTACAGAGGAGATTTGCAAGAATATTGCCAGCGTTAACAACAAAATTACATAGACTAGTGTTTTTTTTCTTAAAGTTGAGAAGGCTGAGAGGTACTTAACTGACATGTATAAAGTAGCAAGGTTTTTGGATAGACTGGACAAGGAAGACTTGATTCCCTTGTGGAGAGTTGAATTGCCAAGAGGCATAAATTAATGGTAAATGGTAGAAGGAACAGATGTGAGGAAAAGCTTTTTCACCCAGATGCTGGAGGGTGTCTGCAATTTGCTGCCCTGTTCATTGGTTAAGGCTGAAACCCTCAACTCAGTAAAAAGGGCCCTGAATCTGCACCTGAAGCGCTGTAACCTGCAAGGCCATGTGCTCAACCATTCTAATTTGACTGGGCAGCTAGTGTATTTAGCTAGAACAGGCAGAGTGGGATGAATGGCTTCTTTCAGTGCTGTACCTATTCCATGGTTCTGCAGTGTAACACTGCCATCATCTCTGGTGGGTCTGTCCAGCCAGTGGGATGCTGGGGCCTGTGACATTGTAACATATAATTCTGAGTATGACTTTGTAATGCTGTTTCTTGCCTAGTTTCTTCTCCTAATTTTGAGGCAAGCTCTTCAATATCCATTTGTGTATAGGCCCCGTTAGGGTAGTCAACTGAGCTTTCTCATTCTTTACATGATTTACGTACAGCTTAATTAAAGCCCATGGAATAAAAGCGTAGCCCATGTTTTTGACTGCTCTAACTGCACCTTCCAAACATGAGTCCCTTACCAATTAGAAGGACAGGGCAGCAGATGTATGGGGGAAAGGAAAGCCACCTGCAAATTCCCCTCTACGAAACTTTAACTGGAGCTTTATTGCCATTCCTTCACTGTTGCTTGGTCAAAATGTTTGTAACGCTTTGTCACGTGTGTACCTGATTGCAAAAGACTGCGCAGTTTAAGAAGGCAGCTCACTGCCACATTCCCAAAGACAACTAAGGATGGCAATAAATGCCTGTCCCACCAGTAATGCCCACATCCAGGAATAAATTGCACAAATTCTTTGTTATTGGGAGCAACTTTTGTTCTTGTCACCAACATTTCTATTAACAGTCGGACAATTTGAAAGACATTGAGTTTCAGTGTACGTTGATATGAACTAAGCCTGCTAAATAAAGCAGGTACGTAAAGGAAATTGGCTGTGATTTCAAAAAAGGCTGTACTTTCTCATTTCAAAATAGGTTCTCTACCAGTTTTAAGCAAAGTAATTAAGGAAAACCTTACAATAAAGTAAGATTAGATCAAGTTGCACATGGCAGAAACAATGATAAATTCAGCCCAATCAATTGAAAAATATTAAAGGTGAATTTACAAAATAAAAGATGCCGTTGATGCTGAGAGATAGTAAGAATTGCTGATGCTGGAGTCAGAGATAACACTGTTATCTGCTAGTTCTGTTGTTCTAATAAAATAGTTCAAAATGTGCAGCACCTGAAGTGTATATGAAATCAAAATATTAGAATCTGTACAGCGCAGAAACAGGCCATTCAGTCCATCAAGTCTACACCAACCTCCAGAGACTATCTCACACAGAGCCAGGCCCCCTACCCTATGCCTATCACCCCACATTAGCCATGGCTAACCCACCTACATGTCTCTGGACAATTTAGCATGGCCAATGCAGCTAACCTGCACATCTTTGGACTGTGGGGAGGAAACCAGAGCACCTGGAGGACACCCATACAGACACAGGGAGAAAGTGCAAACTCCACACAGACAGTAACCCAATGGTGGAATCAATGTCAGTTCTCTGGTGCTGGGAGGCAGCAGTGCTAACCAATGATCACCATGCCGCCTGTGTCACTTTAGCAGAGGCCAGTTTTATGGCCTAATACTTTTTTAAATTTCACTTTACAGGCAGAACGTGTTTATTAAAATATATAGTTAATAGAGCAATAATCATTTTAATATTAGAAATCAGGGATGTCTTCATTTATGTATAATGTTTGGAGTTTCCAGCAGTGGTTTACAAATATCTAGTTTGAGTGCAGCGTATTGTCAATATCCAACAGTACAGCATAATGTATTCATCCATATGCCCTATGGAAGTTAAAGGCTTTTAAAATTGATTCAGCTTTACACAAATGATATTTCTATTGCATCAAGGCATCAACAACTCTTAGTTAGTTTGGTTGTCTTCACAGTCAGGTTTAATTTGAGGTGAATACAAACATTACATTGGCACAAGTTTGCTCTTCTTTCCTGTGGTGTGCGTAATAACGATGAAAGGCTGAATGAATTAGATATCTCCTCCCCTGAAGTTTCGAAGAATGGGCAGTGACATTATTGAAACTGTCAGGATTTTGAAGGGGCTTGAGAAGGCACACATTCACTTGGAAAAGCACAGTATAGTCAGACAAAGGCAACATAGTTTTAAAAACTGGAAGAACTGCAGATGCTGGAAAACAAACAAAAACAGAAGTTGCTGGAAAAGCTCAGCAGGCCCAGCAGCTTCTGTGGAGAGAAATCAGAGTAAAGGTTTCAGGTCTAGTGACACTTCCTCAAACATAGTTTACAAAAGGGGACTTGTATTTGGCAAATGATCATTTGAATAATGAGGGGAAATAAAGGGAATCTAAGGATATGGAATGCAGGTGGAAAGGAGAAGTTGAACAGAAAATGATTGTATTGAACAACAGATCAGATTTGAGGCACAAAATGGTCTACAGCTGCTCTACTGATGTTCTACTTTAACTGTTCAATATAATATATATAAATATTGTAATTAGACTTTGGAGCAGCAATAAAAACAAAGCCCTGTCCAGTCGCTCACCCTGCAAACTTGACACAGAAATAACTATCCTGCATGAGGGTGGCTATCCTAATCATCTGTTGATGGTTCACCGTGTATTGTGTAAGCTCACAAATGGGCCAACAGCTACCACTTTTAGACTTGAGAACTGCTCTCACTAGCTCAGTATCTTTTACAATGCTCTTCTACAGTGTTGACACAAGTGCTACGTTCCACTTATAGGATGCGGTTATAATTGAGTAATGTTATGTCTGAATTTCAGTCATCGTGCAGTGCCATTTATAAAGGCTATTCATTGGTTAATTGATTCAAATAAGATGTTTATCTAATTATTTGTAAGAGGCAGAATACAGACTGTATTTGAAAAATATCCTCAGAGGCTGGTATTCTGTCACCAAGTCACCCATTATTTACACATGGGCAGTACTTAGACTCTGATCAGCCAGCTCAGAACCAGTCCCTAGAGTGAGGAGAATCTCTGACACTCCTGTTTATATCTGTCAGCCAAAGCTTCCTGATTGGCCCTGCTTAACAACCCAATCAGGGTACTCATACTCACAGAGATCCACCTGGCCAACTTCCTTCAAGTCACTACAATACTCAACCAGCCAACACCTGCAGAACCTAAAACGTAGTGTCTACTCTCAGATGTGATTATGAGCTCAGACAGTACTTGCTGAGAATCCCAAGTATACTCATAGCAAATTACTAACAACTAATTTAAAATGATTTGTTAAACTTGTAACATGTCTCATTTACATTTATCACAAGTGAAATATATTCATATACATAAACCCATTCTCTGCCAACAAAAAGCATGGGAGATCTATGTTTTTTCAATCTTAATGATGTTGCTATGGGGAAAACAATTATTTTTGACTTTCCAACCAATCCTCACTATTTTTTCTTTGATATGAACTTCTGTGATTGTTCAAAGTTTTGTATTCTAATATTTGTTCTGTTGAGTGCAAAGTGAAACGCTTCAATGACATGTCTTTCTTCTCGCATTATTTTGGATCTGCATAATGCATTTTGAGTACACAAAGAAATGACTGAAAACAAATTTTGAGGAGAATTTGAAGACTCTGAAAAGGCGGAATGGCAGAAGAGTTTTAGAAACAAGCAGTCAAGAGTTCTAGAGGCATAGAGGCTGAAAACTCCATTATTGATTAAGTTGGTTGGAGTCAGTGGCAGGGGTAAGTAAAGAATGGGTTGAGTGGAAGGTGCATGCTGGGACAGTGGTTTAGAGAAGAGCGAAGAGGAATGGTGAACTGAGAGCATAGAAGTTGAATACCACATCATTCTGATTAGAGATTGTAGGAACTGCAGATGATGGAGAATCTGAGATAACGAGGTGTAGAGCTGCATGAACACAGCAGGCCAAGCAGCACCAGAGGAGCAGGAAGCCTTCCTGATGTTGCTTGGTGTAGAGCTGCATGAACACAGCAGGCCAAGCAGCACCAGAGGAGCAGGAAGCCTTCCTGATGTTGCTTGGCCTGCTGTGTTCATCCAGCTCTACACCTTGTTAACTCATTCTAATTAGGCACAGAGCCTAGTGGGAATTAGCAAAGAGAGAGAAATCAAAGGAACACTATTTGGCAAGAGACCAGACCAGACACTCGTCATATCGGATTGATTTTTAAAGTGAAGTCACAAGTTTTAAATGTTGATTATTTAGACTGACCTGTTAGTACTGAAAAAAACTGGATTGGGATATGATCAAACAAGTGAGAACAGATTGCAAATCTGATTCAATATATCAATGTTTTTTTTTATTTTGAGGAGAGAGATACAGACAACAGAATCAAAAGATCACTGACTTTTGATCCTTTCCCGCCTTCCATACATTGCATCTCACCCTCCTCTGCTTATTACTTCAAACAAGCTTTGGATTTGTTTTTAAGGAACGAAAAATGAGAATAAACAAAGAATCAAACCACATTTCTCTCCACCTTTGTAATTTATTCCCACTACCTTGGGAGACGCAGCAGCACAGAGGGAAGAGCAAGTCAGCTAATTCCATATAGCAGCACCACTCCAGGCCATTTTTTTGGTAGAAGTCCTACAGTGTGGAAACAGGCCCTTCGGCCCAACAAGCCCACATAGAGAATCCTACCCACCCCTATCCCTGAACACTTGGGGCAATTTAGCATGGCCAATCCACCTAGCCCACACATCTTTGGACCATGGGAGGAAACCGGAGCACCCAGAGGAAACCCATGCAGACACCAGGAGAATATGCAAACTCCACACAGACAGTTGCCCGAAGGTGAAATCGAAACCAGGTCCTTGACGTGTGAAGCAGCAGTGCTAACCACTGAGCCACCATGCTCTTCCCTTCTTGTCATATTTTACTTTCCTTCTGGAGTCCTGGAAAGAGAGGCAGCAGTGACGATGGTGTCACAGGGACCATGGCAGTGGCTATGAATATGGAGCAGTGTGGGTAAGTGGCTGTGGGCATGGAGCGGTGTCGGCTGGAGATCTGGTGTTAGGAAGCAGCCATGGGACTGAGCCCAACTAAGGCTAAGACTAAGCCCAAAGTGTCAGTGAAGGAGATCTCCTAGTATCTGGGGCATCGAGAGCACGAAGCATGGGGTTTTCCAGAGAGTGGACCAAAGCGCAAGAGACCAAGACCTTGATTAGATTAGATTAGACTAGATTCCCTACAGTGTGGAAACAGGCTCTTCAGCCCAACAAGTCCACACCGCCCCTTGAAGCATCCCACCCAGACCCATCCCCCTATAACCCACACACCCCTGAACACTATGGGCAATTTAGCATGGCCGATCCACCTAGCCTGCACATCTTTGGACTGTGGGACGAAACCGGAGCACCTGGAGGAAGCACCCACACAGACACGGGGAGAATGTGCAAACTCTGCACAGACAGTCGCCCAAGGCTGGAATCGAACCCGGGCCCCTGGCGCTGTGAGGCTGCAGTGCTAACCACTGAGCCACCGTGCTACCCGATTTGCAGGGAGCACACTTAAGAAAGACTGCTGGACTTTTACTTTTATTTCTTTATTTTTTTTCTTCATATTGAGAGCAGTGGTAATGCTTTACTTTTAACTCCGTGTCTCTATGTGGCTATTTATACCGAGATTTTATCTTCGTACCAAAGATGGCACTATGTGTGAGGACATTGTACACATGCCACTGTTCTCCTGAACTTATATACACGCAACAACAAAACTTAAATCAAATCAAACTAAATTCCTTCCACACAAACATACAATCTCTCTCTTCCCTTTGCTCCTTCAATTTTATAACTGTTAGAAATTAGAATCTGGGTTAGACAAGTGAAAACTGAACATTCCTGTAACCATCAACAAAACAGATGAGTCAGAATCTGTAACTCACTGCCTGAAAAGTAAAAATGCTGAGTGCATTTTTTTAAAAAGAATTATACACATTTGGAATATTGTGACTACAAGGCTATTACCAACAATAAATCGTGGAATTTGGCTCAATACCTCTCTTTCAGCTGGCACAGACATGATGGGCCAAGTGTCATCCTGCTGTGTTGCATATGTTCTGTGTTTCTAGGCTAAATTCTCCTTACATTTGTTTTCTTGCATATTTTGTATCATAGTCATCGTCATGGGATCTATGAGAACCCCATTTTCACATGTTAACGTTACTCATTGAGTTACAAACCCAACAGTTTGCTTGAGCAATTAGGTTTGTTGGCAGATGTGGAACATGCAAATTGTTGATTTAATTTACATTCTTAATTGCTGATCATGACCTCTCTTGGGGGTCCTAAAAGCAGACAAGCAGCATTTGAAAAGCAGTCTGGGAAACAGGTGAATGCATAAGCCAGGTGTGCAATCTTTTATGTTAAACCAACTTACTCTGTTGAAGTTCATCAAAGCTCAAGTCAAAAATGGAGAAATAGACAAAACTTAATGAAGGCATGGCTTTTTTTCTAAAAAAGAAAAATGTAATTTGCCAGGAGAGCTCAGCAGATTGGCAGCAATGTATTACATTGAAGCATCAGAAGTGGAGGAAATGAAGGTAACTTAGCACAGCAGCTTTGATTCTATACAGTTCCAGCACTCCAAGGTAGCACAGGGAATGTGATTCCTCCGTCACCAAAAAGCTCAAATCGGCTTGGTTCAGAAACTCCTTGTGTACCAGATGTAGCATTTTATTTTCTTTCATCACATATGCCATTTATTTGTGCAAACATCTTTGTACTAAAAAGCTGGGCTCCAGTTGACATGAAGTTGCCCAGTTCCACTTGTCACACAATTAGTAAAGGCACACTACATTGTAATTATCAATCTGTACATTACAATTACACTAATACTTTCCTTCAGTTACAGTTTACTTTGATCATTAATCTTTTGCAGCACTTGTATTCATCTAATTTGCTGGAATTATTGAGTTCAGACTTTTAAACAACTTACTTTTTAAAATTAAAAGCTCAGATACTGCCTACAGTGTGTAATTTCCTCACATTTTTCAGTCTTACACCTGCAATTAGAAATGAGATAACAAAGTGTGAAGCTGGATGAACACAGCAGGCCAAGCAGCGTCTTAGGAGCAATAAAAGCTGATGTTTCGGGCATAGACCCTTCATCGGAAAAGGGGAAGGGGGAGAGGGGGAGGCAGATCGAAGATGGATAGAGGAGAAGATAGGTGGAGAGAAGACAGACAGGTCAAAGAGGCGGGGATGGAGCTTGTAGAGGTGAGTTACGTGGGGAGGTAGGGAGGGGATAGGTCAGTCCGGGGAGGACGGACAGGTCGGGGGGCTGGGGGGAGGTGCAGGATGAGGTTAGTAGGTAGGAAATGGGGGTGTGGCTTGAGGTGGGAGGAGGGGATGGGTGAGAGGAAGAACAGGTTAGGGAGGCGGGAATGAGTTGGGCTGGTTTTGGGATGCAGTAGGGGGAGGGGAGATTCTGAAGCTTCTAAAATCCACATTGATACCATTGGGCTGCAGGGTTCCCAAGCGGAATATGAGTTGCTGTTCGAGCATGTGAACGGAAACTACTTGGACCCAACCTTGATGTCTTTTACTCTCAGTTAAGTACATGCTGTATAATGCGGGGAAGAAGGATGAACTTCAAGGCATGTTCTCATTAAATGCTGGTTGTGCAGCATTTTATGAAGGAAGCATGAAAGACATTGAAGGAGTTAATATAATCTGCTTGCTGGGTCACATTTTGCTGAAGCCAATGTTTATTACTTTTCTCCCAGTAGATTTATTGAGCATTAGTGATGTAAAATCTTGCTTTTGGTGAGATGGCGCGATTCACAAATATCCTTCCTTTGTTCAAGTAATGGAATTACAGTGTGCGGAGCAAAGAATTTGTGATTTTGACACTTAAGGGATGTTCATGACCCTCTTCCTACGAGAGGGAATGGAGTCTTGTGACCCTTTGACTAACATATTCTTTAATTTAGCTGAATCAGTCTCGATCTTTGCAATTGATGTTAGAAGATTGGACTGTTGAATGTCTTCATTTAAACTGATTTTGAAAGTATGTATTTTCTGTGTAGTTGGGTGTGTGTTGCCCCTTTAAGACAGCTGCTCAGGTGAGCGGCATGGGAATTAGAGGTGGCAGTCTAAAACTGATAATGAACCTGAGAGGAGCGCAATAAGATATTAATTTACCCCCTATTTACCTTGAATTCTAATTATGGTCGTAGTGAACGACAGACATAAAAATTGGTGACCAGAGTGGGATCAGCTCATGTAAACATATTTTTTTCTTGGGAAGAAAGACGTTGCCCGTACTTCAAAAATAGTGTGGAACTGTGGAGGTGACGTTGAGGGATGCAGTCACAAGGGGACTCAGGCTGTGGTCGACACCAGGGAGAAAAATACACACTGGGGAACAGGCTGACAGCAGTGGTGACTAGGGCACCTGGGTTGGAGCAGATGGCTGAAGAGGGGAATTTGCACCATAGAGCTAACAAAGTCATCGCGAAGGGTGGTTGCGAGGAGACATGAGCTGTGGATGATGCCAGGCAAGAGTAGGTGGAGTAATGGGACCATTTGATGATGTGGCAGAATGCTAGATGCCGTACACTTAACGCTTTGATACGTATTTCACGGTTTAACAATTTAATATATTTAATAGTTTAACAGAAGACATAACGGTTTTCTTGTCTGGACCAAGACCTTCACAATCCTAGCACCAAAGCTACTTATAATTGTGGAACACATTATGATAAATGGACACAGCACAAAGGAGTGTCCATCTCCCAATTTGTGGCTGCCTTAAAGAGGTTGGCGCAACGTTGTGAATTCGGAGGGTTCATCCAAGTTGCCTTGCAGGCCCTTTTGGTTTGTGGCCTTCAACGTGAAGCCATTCCAATGGAAGCTACTAACAAGAAGAGACCTGGATTTCAGAATAGCTTTCAAAACTGCGACATCAATGGAAGTTGGCTGCCAGTGAAGCCACACAGTTGAGTGACCATGCCTAGGTGCATAGAAGAGTAGAAACTCAACAGAGTGCGGTACCAACCAGAAAATGCCAACAATGTGACACAAGTGGTCACAAGGAGCCAAAGGATAGCCGAGTACTGCAGGTGTAAGCGAGTGGGCCATATTGCCCAAAATTGCGAAGTGCAACCTAGCAAGAGGAGTGTTTAAAGGAGAAAATTCAGAGGACGAGGCATAAGGTACATGCCCAGTAGTCCCGGAGTCATCTGAGTCTGCAGGGGAAGCAGAGGGCTGAGTCAGCAGAGATTTAGATAAATATCCTATTGGTATGGGAGGAGGCTGATCGTTTCCGAGTTCTTCCCAAATTCGAGGGGAAGACAGTAAAGTTGGAACTGGATGCGGGTGTAACAATGTTTCTGATTTCCAAATCAAGATGTAGGGAAATGTTAAAGGCATTCTCTTAAAGCCTGATTAGACTATACTATACACACGACAAGTGGTGCCAATGAGGAGCTTCATACTGGTAACAGTGCAGCAAAGGGATTAATGTGATGAACTGCCTCTGCACATAGTGAAAGGTGACCACCCTGCATTATTCGGATGCTCCTGGTTACGAAATTAAAGTTAAATTTGGGGTGCGGTTGATAGGCTGATGGACTCAAAAACAAATTTGCAACAGATTTTGGACAAGTATAAGAATGTCTTTAGGGGGTCCCGAGGGAAAATGAAAGGAGTCAAAATTAAACTTCAGTTGAAGTGGAAGGCTCGTCCCAGGAGCCTGAAGGATCATCCTTCACTGTGCACCATCTGGCCTAAAGTGGAGGCAGAACCAGAACGGCTGGTGGGCCTGGGAGCATTGGAACCAATAACTACCAGTGAATGGGTCACTCCAATTGTCCCTGTCTTAAACACAGATTGCACGGTGAGGACTTGTGGTCACTTTAACGTCACAGTCAACCCAGCCCTTTGTGCGGATCAATACCCAATTCCACACATTGAGGACCTGTTCAGTGGACTGGCTGGGGGGAAAGAAATTTTCAAAAATGGCTCTGTTGCTACCTAGAAATGGGGTTCATGAAGGAGTTTCATTGCTGCTAACAATAGTGATGCACAGGGAGCTGTCCCAATCCATGGGACTTCTTTTGAGCATCACATCAGTACCATCTCTGCTCCACAGGGCCATAGACCAACATTTGAGTGGATTGCTACATGTCTGTTGTTATCTGGACAATACTTTAGCTACTGGTTCCTCTGAAGAATATTTGAAAAAGCTAGAAGAAATCTTTTTAAAATTGCAGAAGCAAGGCCTACAAGTCAAAAGGGAGAAATGCAGGTTTTTAAAAGACTCCATGAAGTACCTGGGCCCTGTAATTGATGGTGATTGACTACACAAAGTGCACAAGAAGTTGGAGGCTAGTGTGAAGGCCCCTAGACTAAAGAATGTGTCACAACTGAGCTTGTTCTGAGGATTTGTACATTACTATGGCAGAAGTGCAACCATGGAAATGAACCAAGGAATGTGAGGAGGCTTGACAGGAGGTGAAGAAAGTCTCAAATGTTGAAGCCTGAACTGTTTTTAACCCAAAGTTGCCACTGTAGTTGGCAAGTGACATTTCACCATATGGAGTTGCCACTGTTCTGTCACACATCTTACCAAACAGAGAGGAAAGGCCCAATACGTTCACATCGAGGAACAGAGATGGAGCGGATCTATGGAAGAATTGGGCATCATGTTTGGTCTGAAGAAGTTCATCCATTTCCTTTACTTGATGCTGCTAACAGACCACACACCATTAAGCCTCCATTATGTGTGAATACCTGCAGAGATGGGCAATGACCTGACGGGCACTGCTCCTGTCAGCCGACTCCTATGAAATCAGATACTGACAGTGGGAGACCTATAGCAATGCAGATGCTTTATCAAGGTTACCACTACTGGGAAATAAGGATGTTCCAAACTGGAACCTGAAAAATTATACACTTTTTCCAAAAAGGCAAGGTACCAGTGTCAACGAGCCAGGTGCAGAACATTACCTAAAATGACCTAATCTGGAGTCTGGTGGACTTGATCCTGGGACGAAGGCCATGTCATAGAAAATCCCCCAGAATTACTCCCTTGTCTTTCCAGGAACTGGGTGTTGTCCGTATTGGACGGGTGTTTTAAGTCGAGAATGAATGCTATTATCCCACTCCTGTTAAGATGAATGGTGCTGGTACACATGCGCCAAAGGCCCCCTGAGTGTGGTGCAAATCAAGGAGATAGCCAGGAGCTATTTTTGATGGCTGAAAGTAGACACCCAGATGGAGAAACCAGGATCATGCAAATCCTGCACAATAGTAAGGAATGTGCTGCCATAATTGCCCCTTTGCCCATGGGAGTAGCCATGGCAGAGGATTTGCATCGACCTGTAGAGAGACTGATGTTACTCATGGTGGATGCCCACTCCAAGTGGCCCAAGGTGCTGATCATGAAGTAGTTTTCAGCTGGAGCAACTATAAACAGACTAGATGAAATATTTGCCGGGATCAGGAATCCTGAACAAGTCGGACCGTGACAATCATCCGTAGCTTGTGGCGCAAGGCTTCAAGGACTATCTGTAAAATCGCAGAATCAAAAAAAGTGAGATCAGCTCCATGTCACCCTGCAACAAATGGTCAGGCAGGGAGATTTATACAAACCTTGAAGCAGGCCTTAAAAGCCTCATGGGGGAGGCTTTGCTAGGAAGTTGACTCAACAAATTCCTCAGTATGTCTTAGGGAACAAGAACGACAAATGGCCGAGAAGGGTGGAAGGCTTGCACTTGAGGGCATTCGAAAAAGCAGAGATTGTATTAGCCCGGAATTATATATCTGAGGACAAACGGATCTCAGCAGCGGTGGTGACTCAGACAGGACCATAGTCATATCCAGTACAGACCAGGGATGAACTTGTCCGGAGGAAACCTGTGAAGCAGCTGATCACAGCACCCTGCCATGTAGAGAGATCCCTTAGAATACCAAGGAGGTCCAAGTGGGACCAGTGATGTCGACCGAGTGATGTGTGTCCGAGCCAGGGTTGGCCACACCCAAGGAAGAGACAACAGCATCAAAGGGCAGCAACAGCCAATCAGAGACGAATGTACCTACAGAACAACAGGAGCTTCCAGAAGCCTGGGAGGCTACACCAGAAAAGGTTCCTGAGATGAGGAGACAGTTTTCCAGGAATCACCATCCCCCTCAGAGATTGATCATATCAATGTAGACTGTGGAAGTATCACTTTCATTTTCCATTTCTTCTTGCAAATTTCCTTGCAACATGTGTGCGTTAGCTTCAGTGCTTTTACAATAGTTGTAGTTGTTGGATGTGTATCTGTTGATAAGGGGAGTATATGTAGTTCCACATTATAAGATCTTTGCAATAATTTTGAGCATTTGGATATTACAAAGTACAGAAATCGCTTTGATATTTTTTCAAAGTAATGCTTTAGCTCGACTTGGTAAACTAATCCAAAACAAAATTATTATCCATAACGACTTGCAAAACTCCTGAACGGTGCTTCCTGCTGGTCTGATTTTTCCATCCACTGAGAGAAAATTCACCACTTGCAGTCTTCATCTGTTTTACAGTTTCTTTGGCCAATAAAAAGGTTAAATCTCATCAGATTACTGCTGACTGAGTGTTTTGTGTATGTGCACCATTCACTTGACTACACACCTGGGTGGAGTGTAACGTCCGAGAGTAGAAAATTGGAGTAAGGCTCAGAAAATTGAGGAAATGATTTTCTTTAAGATGGTTGAAAGCATTGATATTTACTACAGTACTCACTTGACCTGCAAATATAAACACATTTGTTTTAATTGCCAATTTTTTAGTACTAATCTTGCCTATATAGTTTATTTATTTCCGAGCCAACCCACCACTGGGGAATCTGTTGGTAAGCCTTTATATTTTTGGCTCATCTTATGTGCTTCTTAGCAACTAATCTGTGGAGCAGTACAGAAACTGCACCACTTTATTATTGGGCCACAATATAGCTACAACATTTGGATGTGGATGTGTTTAAGAATACACTAAATGAAGAATAAAATTAATTTTTCCCCCAGCCCCGCACAAAATCTATTTTAAGATAATGTTATTGTTAGTGGATTTAATTCGATCTGGCCTTTTTGATTTGTTTTTTGTCGAACAGTGCCATTTCCTACTAAGATCCCGTCAATGTTGATACAGGGAGCTCCACCACAGAATGCCTAGGATGAGACATTCCGTTCCCGCACATCCCAGATGTCCATGTTCTTCAAGGACCGCAACCTCCCCCCTACCCCCCCCCCCCCCGACCCCGCAGTAATCGAGAACACCCTCAACCGTGTCCCCGCATTTCCCGCAACACATCCCTCACACCCCGCCCCCACAGTAACCACCCAAAGAGAATCCCCCTTGTCCTCACATACCAGCCCACCAACCTCTGGATACAACACATCATCCTCTGACACTTCTGCCAACTACAATCAGACCCCACCACCCAAGACATTTTTCCATCCCCACCCCTGTCTGCCTTCCAGAGAGACCACTCTCTCCGGGACTCCCTTGTCTGCTCCACACTCCCCTCCAACCCCACCACACCCGGCACCTTCCCCTGCAACCGCAGGAAGTGCTACACCTGCCCCCACCACACCTCCCTCCTCATCCCCATCCCAGGCCCCAAGATGACTTTCCATATCAAGCAGATGTTCACCTGCACATCTGCCAATGTGGTATACTACATCCACTGTACCTGTTGTGGCTTCCTCTACATTGGGGAAATCAAGCGGAGTCTTGGGGACCGCTTTGCAGAAACCTCCTCTTGGGTTCCCCGCCCATTCCTTAGACGACATGTCCATCCTGGGCCTCCTGCAGTGCCATAACGATGACACCCGAAGGTTGCAGGAACAGCAATTCATATTCCTCTTGGGAACGCTGCAGCCCAATGGTATCAATGTGGACTTCACAAGCTTCAAAATCTCCCCTCCCTCCACTGCATCACAAAACCAGCCCAGCTCGTCCCTTCCCCCACTGCATCCCAAAACCAGCCCAGCCTGTCTCTGCTTCCTTAACCTGTTCTTCCTCTCACCCATCCCTTCCTCCCACCTCAAGCCGCACCTCCATTTCCTACCTACCACCTCATCCTGCCTCCTTGACCTGTCCACCTTCCCTGGACTGACCTATCCCCTCCCTACCTCCTCACCTATACTCTCCTCTCTAACTATCTTCTTTTCTCTCCATCTTCGGTCCGCCTCCCCCTCTCTCCCTATTTATTCCAGTTCCCTCTCCCCATCCCCTTCTCTGATGAAGGGTCTAGGCCCGAAACGTCAGCTTTTGTGCTTCTGAGATGCTGCTTAGACTGCTGTGTTCTTCCAGCTTCACACTTTGTTATCTTGGATTCTCCAGCATCTGCAGTTCCTATTGTCTCTGAATAGAAAGCCAGTTTACTGGTCAGTCTGTAGGTATGTCACATTGTAGTCATCCAGGTGATGTATATAAACCAGGCGCTGGTCTGGTAGTAGTGTTCCTGCTTCTCGCCCAAAAGATCCTGATACAAGTTGCACCTGCTTCACATGTGTCATAGCCTGCCTAAATGATAGCTTGCAAAGACAGAAGAGCCAAGTCTGGATTTTTGCAGGTGGTTTTGAAGAGAAGATGGAATGGCTCTTTTAAAATAAAGAGTGATGATCCTTCAGGAGTGGGAACTATGTACAGTGTCAACAGGCATACGTATAAAAATTTTACTGTGAAGAGGTATTTAGTGCTGTTTTCTCTTTTGTTAGCTTGGGGAATTTACAATAAAGACTTTCAAGACCTCAGCTTTAATTTGGCATTAATCTGTACATAGCAGCATGGTAATGCCATTTTTTTTCTACACTTACCAGGAGTCCCTCCTGTGTTCATATCAAGAATTGTGAAAGATTGTCTACATTCATTGGGAACAGCTAGTAGTTTTAGTGTATACAGGATGAAGATTTCATGCATATAAATATAGAAGATGAAACTGAAAAATTGATGTACTTGTAGTAACATCATATTCAGCAGTAGCATGATGTGTTCTCAAATTTCTTCACACATTTTTGCATTGCAAAAGGCGAAATCAAATCTAACTATACATATTCTTTCACATAGTGCCGCATATGCTGAATATTGTGACATATTAGAAGACCCCAAAATGCTTGTTTCAGCCAATATTCAACATGTAAGTCAACATCCATTTGATTTGCTGAAATTAGTTTTCTGACAAAAAGAGTGAAGCACAAAGCTGGTTTCAAGATAAAAATTGTGATATTTGCTAACTTATTAAACAATTGTGCTGCAGAGAGGAAATTCAACATTCAAGACAACCTGGTGTGAGAATGGAAGAAGAAATTCACTCTGAAGATGATAAAGACCGAGTGTGCCATGAGAGCAGGGACTAGCCTCTGATCTGGCCTTGAAGTATTGATCTGAACATGTCTGCATAACTATCAAAATAGTCATGTTGTCACAAGAAATGCTAAGTGCATATCTGCACATAAGTGGGCCAAATCAAATGATGACTACAGCAAGATTTCAGAGCAACAGTTAGTTAGTATAATACTTGAGATAGCAGCTAAATGTATATTGTGACAGAAGGCCAATGTTCTTGGTTAACTACCAAAAGGCCTCCACGCTAAGATTATCAGTTGCCAGTGATTAATCATCAGACACTAGCAAAAATGTGATTATCCGTGCTATATTAATGGATACGAAAGTCAGACCACCACATCCACTCCAGAATACTTATGACAATATCGTAACCATTCGGATATGAAACAAATTTATTGCTATCAATATGTAGCAAAGGCCAAGGATGCAGAATGCAACTGTTTTTGGTGTTTATGATTGTAGCAAAAACTATCCTTGTAGTATTATTTAATTAATTAAACTGTGTCACGCATAATTAATTTAAATTACCAGTGCTTTTTCACATTGCAAAATGGTAATCACCTACACTAGCACTGACCGTTCACATTTTATACTCTGTGTATAAGCTGACCATTGTTTTCAGAACAATTTTTTGAAACTTGAAAGATTGACTTAGTGCACTTGATGGTACCTGTGAAACCCCCCAGTTATAGCATTTTCACTCTCAGGAAAGAATTGCCACACATCACTGATGAATGGTGTAACCTCCAATTTTTTTTTTCTACTCTCAGATATTTTGTGAATAGCAGGTTATCTTTTTTATGCCTAAGATCTGTCAATTCAACAATGTGACTACTGCTTTTAACAATAATGTCCCATCTTGAACAGTCAGGATATGCTAATTTCTCATATATTTTGTCTGTTCTTCTCTAATTGTTAGTAAGGTGGATTAATTTATACTTTATGATGAGATGGGAATAAAACAATAAGATAGCTTATTTTGCAACTGGCAAGTATAGATCGAATAGAATAGGGTAGCACCTCATTCATTTTGGCTAGGTTTTAGTCAATTACCTTCTAATATAGAAAAATAGGGTTAGGGTTAGGCAATGCCATCCATGTTGGATGCTAGTTACTGATTTTCCATTCCTGCTTGATTCCTTACTGTAAAGGGAGTAACTAAGCTAGAAGGCAACAGTTTGTCTTCTGTCATTCTTTCCATCTTGAGGATGGATACTAGGTCTGTCAGTCAAACTGAACACTGCGACTATCCCCAGATTTTTATTGGGTGCAGTGATAATGGACCCATGATCATCGAATCCCCAAAGTGTAGAAAGAGACCATTTGGCTCATCGAGTCTGCACCAATTCTCCAAAGGGCATCCCACCTTGACCCAACCCACCACCCTATCCCCAAAACCCCCCATTTCTCATGGCTAATCTACCTAACAGCTCATCTTTAGACTGTGGGAGGAAGCCCATGCAGATGCATGGAGAATGTGCAAACTCCGCACAGTTACCCGACAGTGCAATAAAATCTAGGTCCCTGGCACATTGGAGACAGCAGTGCTAACCACTGAGCCACTGTGCCATCCTTTTTAAGAAGCCCAAGCTAATAAGCTTGAATCATGATCCACTATGTTGGCTTGTAGGATTGAAAATCAGTTGCTTAAATCTGGATTTGAAAGCCACTCTCGGCAATAGTAACACTGAAACTACCATCAACTGGCTTAAAAACAAAATCAAATTCTCTGTCTCTTGGGGAAGGAAATGTGCCATTCCTACCTGGTCTTGCCTACAGATCCACAGCAATGCCTTGAATGTAAGTGCCCTTTGAAATGTCATGACAACCCTCTCAGCTTCAAATGCTACAAGAAACCGTCAAAAAATACTGGCCTTGCCAGAGAAGCACACTTTTCATGAAAGAATATTTTTAAATGTCAAATGTTGTACACACACAAAGTCTAACCCCATCAGCATTTTGAGTGTAAATGTTCATGTAAGTGCTCAGAGGGTGATATAAATTCACTGATTCTCCCAGACAATTAAGAATTACTATTTCAGTGACTGGCTCATTAACCTTTTGAAAGTCTTATTAACATTAATATTCCTCCACTGTCACTGATACACTGCTCAGGTTTCTTCAGCCATTATAATTCCTTTCAAATTAAAATATGTATGAAGTGTACCATAATCAGCAGCATAAATGCAAGAACAAAAAAAATGACAGAGACAAAATTAAGAAGTCTGCTACCATTGTAAAGTAACTGTGTATGCATGCACAATGATGACAAAGTGTAGAGCTGGATGAACACAGCAGGCCAAGCAGCATCAAAGGAGCAGGAAAGTTGATGTTTCGGGCCTAGACCCTCCTTCAGAAAAAAGTGTTGTAATGAATCAACAATGTGGATGTAAGATTCCTATATCAACAGTTCAGCAAATTTTATAATCTAAAACATTTTCAATCATTATTGTCCAACTCTCCATGAGAAACAACAGTTCTATTGCTAACATAAAAATATTTGTCGTCACTGCATATGGTTTTTTTGAAGATTGTCATCCTGATATAAGATCACAAGAAATAGGAGTTTTGTGTAATAGGCAATTTGATCCATCAAGTCCTCCACTCTGCTGTTCAAATAGATCACAGCCGATCTGATAATCCTCAACCTCACTTGCCTGCCTTTTCCATTGAACATCAATACCCTTATTGATGTAAACTTTTATTAACATTAATATCCCTCCATTATCACTGATACTCCGCTCTGGCATCTTCAGCCTCAACCTTGAGTATTCTTAATAAACCTGCCTTTTCAACCTTCTGCAGTAAATAATTCCACAGGTACTTTCTGAGAGAAGAAATTCTTCCATATTTTCATCTACTTCTTACTCTGAGATTATGCCCTTTGTCCTAGACTCTCCCACAAGGCAAAGCAACCTCTTTGCACCTACCATGTCAGGCCCAAGAATGTTCTATGTTTCAAAAATGTCTTCTCTCATTTTTACTAAACTCTGAAAAGATTCCTTTGAGAAAGGGACTAAAACTGATTACGGTTTCCAGGTAAGGTTTGACTTGAATGGTTTGCCTTGAATAGTTTTAGCAAGAATTATCCTATTTTTACAATCCATTCCCTTTGAAATAAAGGCCAACATTCTATTTAATGTCTTTATTCAGTGCTCAACATGTATGCCAACGTAATTCATGCGCACAATCCCCCAAATCCTTCTCATGATGCTTTCTGAAGCATTCCTCCATTGAAACAATATTCAGCTCATCTACTCTTCCTGCCAAAAAGGCATAGCCACATATTCTCCAAAGATATATTCCATCTGCCAAGCTTTTGACCATTTGCTTAACTTGTCTTTATCTAAGACTACAGACTCTTGGTGTCATCCAATATTTTAAAATTACAGTTCATCCAACTGATTCTAATTTGATTTTGAATGATCAGCCATAATTAGAATTTCTCTCTTTCACATGATGAATTGAAAATCTTAGCTTAGAACCAAGATTCTATATGATTTTAAATAGAAATCCAAACAGTACATAAATGTGAGAGATAATGGGAACTGCAGATGCTGGAGATTCCAAGATAATAAAATGTGAGGCTGGATGAACACAGCAGGCGAAGCAGCATCTCAGGAGCACAAAAGCTGACGTTTTGGGCCTAGACCCTTCATCAGTACATAAATGTGATCATTTATAGCACAGTTTGCCAATTATAAGCAGCCATCGAGTCATCAAGGGGTAAAACACTTGAAAAAGGCCCTGCAGCCCATTGAGTCTGCACCAGTTGGAAAAAAAACAATCTAACTATTTTAATCCCATTTTCCAGTACTTGGCCAATAAGCTTGTATGTCTCAACTTCTAAAATATTTTGCAGCTTTCTGCCTGTACCACCCTTAAGAGGCAGTGAGTTCCAGATTCTCACCACGCTCTGGTGAAATAATGTTTTCCTCACACCTCCTCTAAACTTCCCGCCCCTTATCTGAAATCTATGCCTTCAGTCATTGATCCCTATACCAAAGGGAAAGATTTCTTCAGCCATTGATCCCTGTACCAAAGATGGCACAGTGCCTGTCATTGTTTTATACATTACAATTGTGTGTCTCTCCTAAATCTCTTCTGCTCCAAGGCAAACATACCCAGACTGTCCAATTTCACTTCAACCTAAAATTCCGCAGCCCAGGCAACATCCCAGTAAATCTTATTCACCCACTACAACATAATACATCCCTTCCATAAATGTAGATTTCAAAGCTGAAAACAATAGTTTGATTGTGGCTTAAACAACATTTTATACAGTTCCAAAATGAACAGTCTGTTTTGAAAGTGTATGACTCAGCCAATAAATGCAAGATCCTCCTTTATTTTCTTAATCACTTTGTCTACCTGTCCTGCTACCTTAAGGGATCAGTAGACATGCACATCAAAGCCCCTCTGATCCTGGATGCTTCCCAGAGACCTGACATTCATTATGCATTCCCTTGCCTTGTTTGTGCTGTCCAAGTTCATCATCCCACACTTTTCCAGATTAAATTCTATTTGCCAGTGATCAGCCCATCAGAGCAGCCTGTCTATATCATCCTGTCATGTAAGGGCTACTTCCTCACTATTTTTGACTCTACCAATTCTTGTATCATCTGGAAACTTGCCGATCAAGTATGGACTCAAAGATTATAATTCTTATCTCCCCATTTTACCAGGCTCAACTGATATTACAAAAATATAATCCGATTTTCAAATTGTGCTAGGGCTCCTTTAAAACTTTTGCAAGTAAATTCACTACTTGCAACTCATGTAGATATGGGCTGTTCTTTGTCAGTTCTGATCTCATTCACAAAAGCAGTTTAACTACCACCTTCCATTTTAAAGCAAACAAAAGCCTGTCAGCATTTAATGTCACAGGCCAAAAAAAAATCACTCGTGATCACTTGGATAAAGTGCAAAATGTGATACTGCTAATGGAACCATACCCTCTGGTAAAGGATCAAACATCTTCGGGAAGGAATGTGTATAAATCATGGAGAAAGAGAATTATATCACTACTGGGTGGTAACTGCGGAGATTTAATTCTTCTCTAAGACTGCATCTATTGTAGGGGAGTCACACTGCTCAACTGTAATCCTTGTATTGTACCCTTGTCTGAGCTGGATTTAAATGTAGTTGCCAGATGAAAATTGATTTTATTCTAATCATTTGCTGTATCTACACTACTGTTAATTCAATACCTTAAGAACTGTATTAACTACGGTTGGAAGATAATTCTTAACTATTCAGATGAATTAGTGTTCAATTTAAAAATTGTAGAAAGATTTTCATCCAAATTCATTGCACATTTGCTCAAGTTGGAGTGTTGGGTGAAGCTAAGTATATCACGCTGATCTTACATAGTGACAATGTAGGTGACGTTCACTACAAGCAGGATGTTGCGATCAAGAAAGAAAAACGTTCTGCCTTTCGCTCATGAGCGATATGAATTTCACTGTCATTGTCTGTGCTAGGTATGTCAATCCTACATACTAAAGATGGGTAGATTGTATCATACTGCATAACCCTTTGATTGTTTGCAACTAAGTGTTATGCTGACAACTGATTTAAGATTGTCAGTCAGGCCTGCAATGTGGCACTGCAAGCTGCTAGCTAATGTAATAATACACAGGACCTTGTGCCTTACAGATGGAAATAACATGGACACACATTGTGTCAGCTTCAATTCAAGAAAACAAGTGACAGCTACTCGCTTGTTCATTTTGCAGGAAAATGCCTTAACCAGTCAGAGTCCACTCATGTTTAAATCTATCTACTCGCCATTGTGTAACACTCTCTTCTCACATGGTGGAAAAGGTTGTTTTCTCTTTCCATTTCATATTTATTGCAATTTGTCCTCATGCATGCAAGGCAAAAAGCTTTGACAAAATGTGTCTTTTTGACTCAACTTATTGAGAATCAGAGGACATAGAAGCATAGAGTTATACAGAATAGAAACAGGCCTTTTGGTCCAATGAGTCCACAACGACATTGTTCTCAAACCAAACTAGTCCCACTTACCTGCTTTTGGCCCATGGATTTGAGGCAATTTACAAAAGAAACAATGTTGACTTGAGGAAGACCTTTTTTTTTAGACAGCAAGTCATTAAGATCCAATAATTGAAAGGATGGTGAAGACTTGTTAAATTGAGACATTCAATAGATAATTGGGTCATCTGGAGAGGAAGTATATTCAGAGCTACAGGGAGAGTGAATGAATTGTTCCTTTAGAGAGATAGAATAGACACAATGGGTCAAATGTTCACCTTTTATGTTGTAACTGATCTTGAATTCTGTAACTTCAGTTGCCATAATATTTAAACTTCTGTTATGTCTAAGTGTAAGTTTGCTCATAGAATGGCTGATTTAAACTTTAGGGTTCTGCATCTTCCCATATTTTACAGAGTCGTGCTTAGAAATAAGTTTCATGCACAGAGATAAAGCCAGTTGTAAGCTGGTCAGTTATTAAATAAGTGAGAAAAGGATTTTGTTTAAATATGTAACAAGGGAGAAAAAGGCTAATGTGAATATAGGCTCCGTAATAAGTCAGCAAGCTGGATTGGAAAGGAATATCCTTTATTGTTGAACACCAAAATAGAGCCTGTGACTTACATAGACTAGTCCCAGACCTGGACAGACAGTTCTGAAGACCTGTCCCTGGGACTAGTTTTCATTTATTCATTCATTGGATGTGGGTATTGTTTAGGGTAGGTCTGCTTTATTATATTTTTCTCCCATCACCAAATAACCAGGACCTTTCTCTTGTTTTTAAGTATTAATGCCACCAAACTGGGTCTGCTTTCTTTTTCTTTTTCCAGAAGTACTCTTGTCAACCTCCAAATGACTTTTTTTTTTCCTTAATTATCAATGGCTATCAGTAAAGCACTCATTTAGACAATTGGACATTTACATGCAGCACGCATTACGGGTAGTGGGCCTGTCTTATTCTTTTTATATCGATCTGCTTGTTGTTGATATTTTCCAAATCAACCTGTTCAGAGATGTTATGATACACCTTTGGAACATGTGAGACTGGCGCCTAGGCCTCCTGCCTCAGAAATGGGGCTGCTATCCCTATGCCTCAACAGTCCTACAGATCTACTTTATAGACACTTCAATCAATCCGTTCTGACGCATATCTGGGGTAGATGGGACTTGAACTTGGGCTTCCTGTCTCAGACATTAGGACACTGCCACTGCACCACTAGAGCACGTTGCAGGCCTGCTTCATTTTATTTTTAAACTTTCTTTACTGTTGTCGCTCACAACTGAATGGATTTCCCACCACCAAATCACTGTAATGTCTTTCTGTTTTTAACTATTAGCCACAGTGTATCACCCATGCAGCAAATAAGAAGTTTATGTGCAAAGCCCATTACGACCAATGTGTTCCATCAAAAGACTGGGGGGTGGGTGGGAGGGGAAGGTGGGGGAGATAGGAAGAGCAGGAAGGAACTAAATCAAAATGCGGGAAATAAAGCACTGCATCCTCTGTGGTGCCCTCCTCTCTCTAAAGACTTCGAGAGGATTGATGAGCATCATATGTTCACTCTCCAGTGACACCTGGGCATGAAGATAGGCATACAGTTTGCACTGGGCCTGTTTTATTAAGGGCTCAGCCTGTTACCAAGGAAACTCATACTTAACAAGCTCCACAGGGAGTTTACTTAATCATTCCCCATGCCTTAAAGGAGCTATCACAGCCCCTTAGAGAAATAATAATTTGGACCCAGGATTGACAGAGGAGTTGAATAAATACTTTACATTTGTCTTTATCATAGATGACATGAATAACATTCCAAAAATGCTAAATAATCAAGGGGCAAAAGCAGGAGAGGAAATAATACCATAATGATCACGAGAAAAAGTACCAGTGAAACCACTCAGATTAAAGGCCAGTAAGTCCCTTAGATCAGATGGATTGCACAAAGAAAGTAGCTACGAGAACCTGGATGCGCTGGTAATCAGCTTTAAAGAACCTTTAAATGCTGCAGAAGGATTGGAAGACCCTTTGTAGCTCCCTGTAACACCCTTATTCAAAAGGGGAGGGAGAGTAAAACAGATAATTATGCACTAGTTATCTCAACATTTATTATTTGGAAAATGCTTGAGTTTGTATAAACTTTGTAACAACTAAGCATCTATAAATATGTAATATAATCAAGCAGCATCAGCAGGACTTCATGAAGAGGAAGCCTGACTGAAAATTTGTTGAAAATCGGTTGAGGAGATTACAAGCAGGCTAGATAAAGGGGAACCAGATATAGAACATAATTGGATTTTCAAACAGTTTTCGATAATGTATTAGATATTTGGCTATTTAATAAGATCAGAGCCCCTATTGATTGGAATAATATATTTGCATGGTTAGAGGATTGGCTAATAGTTGGGATACAGGATCGCAATTTGTAGGTAATGGAGTGCCACAAGGATCAGTGCAGAAATCTCAATTATTTAAAGATTCTATTAATGATTTAGATGATGGAAGTGAGCGTACGAAAGCCAAGTTTGAAGATTACACAAAAATAGATGGAAAGGCAAATAGTGAGGGTGATATCAGAGAGGGATAGAGACAGGTTAAATGAATGGGCTAAAACAGAGGGTGGGAAAATGTGAAATTGTGCAATTTGGCAAGTGCACTTTGGAATAGTATCTGTATGTAGAAAAATTACAGAATGCTGGAGCAAAATGTGATTCAGGAAACTTGTGCATAGATCACAAGGAAAAGCTAGTATAAGTTCAGCAACTAATAAAGCGGGTAAATGTACTGTTGGTCCTTATTTCAAAGAGAATGGCACATAAAAGTACAGAAATGTTGCTAATGCTATAGAAAGCAGTATTCGTACCACAATTGGAATACTGTCAATAGTTTCAATCACCTTACCTAAGGAAAGAAGATTCACCAGCTTGATGCTGTTTGATTTGATTAGATGCCCTACAGTGTGGAAACAGGCCCTTCAGCCCAACAAGTCCACACTGCCCCTTGATTCATCCTACCCAGACCCATCCCCCTATAACCCACACACCCATGAACACTACGGGCAATTTAGCATGGCCGATCCACCTGGCCTGCACATCTTTGGACTGTGGGAGGAAACCGGAGCACCCGGAGGAAATCCATGCAGACACGGGGAGAATGTGCAAACTCCACACAGACAGTTGCCTGAGGCTGGAATCGAACCTGGGTCCCTGGCGCTGTGAGGCTGCAGTGCTAACCATTGAGCCACCGTGCCGCCCCATTTGTAGGGGTATTTTCCTATGAGGAGAGATTGAGTGAATACAGTGTGGAGCTGAAGGAACATAGCAGGTCAGTCAGCATCAGCACCTTGATGAAGGGTGTAAACCTGAAACATTGACTTTCTTGCTCCTCTGATGCTGCCTGACCTGCTGTGTTCTTCCACACTGTATTGACTCTAACTCCAGCATTTGCAGTTCTTGCTCTCAGGAGAGGTTGAGTCAGTTGGGCCAGAACTTCTTGGAGTTCAGAAGAATGAGAGGAGATGTTATTGAAAATCACAAGATTGTTAGTGGACTTGACAGGGTAGATGCGGAAACCTTGTTTCCCCTTGTGGTACAAGAGCAGAGGCCGTAATCTCAATGTAAAGTTTCACCCATTTAAAAGAGAGATGAGGTGAAATTCCTTCTCTGGGAGGAATTGACACTCTGGAATTTTTACTGCAGAGAACCATGGAGTCTCGGTTGTTAATTGTATTCAAGGCTGAACGAGACAGCTTTTTGATCACTGGGAGAAGCAAATGCTCTGGAGAAAAGGCAAGAAGATGAAGTTATCAGGCCAGCCATGATCTCATTGAATGGCAGAATAGACTTGGTGGACCAAATGACCTACTTCTGCTCATACATCTTGTGGTCTTAAGATACTTAAGTTGTTGCACTGCAGTGATTACTTGGTGCAGTTTGGAAGATTACAATTGTTTAACTGTTGATTTAATGCTGCACTCTAAATTAATCTGATACAAGTGATTGCAACTTCACCATCAGGTCCAATTGGAATCCATTAAAATTATTCTTATCAGAATTATTTTAAACTAAACTATTTATAGGAACAAAAGAGAGGAACAATTTTTCCGACCTTTGCAGAAATCTCGCAAAGTTAAAAATCCAAAGTAAACAGAATTCAGAGTGCAAATGAGTCACGTGTAATTTTTCCTTCTTCAAATATATATCAAAGACTTATCATATTATACACCAGGAATTAAGATTTTCAAATGGTTTCTCTTAAGTTTTTAATTATGTGAATTGAAGTCCAGTCATGATGACAAAGGAAGGTTACAGTTCCTTTAATTCTCACCCCATTAAATAGTTGGAGACAGAGTATTTCGAGGAAAGCAGACTGTGCTATAAATCATTTTGGCATTTCTAACTAATTGGACTGAAGTGACCTTTACTTGCACGTGTAGAGATCAGCAATCCATGTAGGGAAGCTGTTAACTTGTACTTTAGAGCACTCAGTATGACCACAGATAGTGTGCTGAAAGCAGCCATTAATGGGACAAAAGAATGGTGAATCACCATGTTGGATATATCTAATCCCACTAATGGAATAGACTGACCAGAGGTAATGGTACAGAATTGGTGTGAATTACCCTGAAATACTCAGCATTGAGGCCAGACAACATGTTGCTTTGTGGTTTCAGGTCAAAGAAAGGCAGTTCAACCTTTTTGCTGGTTACCATGCATACTGCTTTGCCCTGTCATTTGGAGGAAATGCTGTGAGAAGCAATACCACTGAAGGTATTCTCTGTAAGATTTCATGCTGTTGGCAGGGTGAATACTTTCTGAGCCAGCTCAATCCTGAGTAGCATAGTGGGCCTGTTTTGACTTTATCTTCACCAACTATCTGTCAACAGAACTATCTACCCGCATTGTCATTAGCAAAAGTGACCATTGTACCATCAAGATGGCGGCAGAGTAGGAGGTGAGCCCAGAGCTTGCCTGGTCCCATCGGCTCTTTTCTCCCTTATTTTTCAACTTTTTGCATGTTTTTTTTCTCCATTTTCCTTTCTTTTAAGAGTGGAAAGTGGTGGGTGAAGAAGGAAGCCTCCAGTGACAGCAGTGGGATGAGCCAGAGACAGCTCCACCCTAGCCCAGAGTCTCCCGGTGAGTGAGGAACAGGTCCCCCATGCTGATACCCCCATGCTAGACTGAGGGTCCAGGTCTGCAGCTAGGCCTGGGCACCTGAAGGAGGAGAAAAGTAGCCTAGCTTGGTGGTCACTCTGTGTTGGGGTCTCCCTGCATGGTGTTCTTGTCCGAAAGCAGTGGCTTAGTCCTGGTGTGGAGATCTTGGCCCCATGTGGAGATCTTCTTCATCTTTGAAGTCTAGGTGCTCCAGCGGCCTGGGCGCAATCTCACCCAGGAGTCGCTGTCTCTGCCCAGCATGGTGGTCTTCTTCAGTGGAGGCTTCCAGCCTAATATTTATTGACAGCATCTTCAGGATATTCCATCATTCCTAAACCAGCTTTTCCCAAGCCCAGGAGCCATTAACTGGAATGTGATAAACTCTGTCTTAATTTTACTTTTTTTAGTTATCATGTATGACTTCTGTCATTGACATAGGAGCCATGGTCGGGGCTCCTCTCTGATGAAGGGTCTAGGCCCGAAACGTCAGCTTTTGTGCTCCTGAGATGCTGCTTGGCCTGCTGTGTTCATCCGGCCTCACATTTTATTATCTTGGAATTCTCTAGCATCTGCAGTTCCCATTATCTCTGTGGAATTACCACTGTTCACTTGAAAGACTATAAAGACAGATTTACTGCTTGGGCGCTATCCTTGCCAGCATTTCTTAGTGCTGTTATAACTCTGGGCAATACTTTGAAATTACTAATGTATAATACAACCTTTCAGATGTCTTGGGTAAATTTAGTCCAGCCAGTCACAAACCTATTTGCACCACCTTGCTGACCAACAGTCAGCTCAGACTAAGCCAGAACAAATTAGCTCTAGACCTCATTAGAGCCTTGATCTAGAAATAGATTTAGAAATCAGCTAGACAGGTGAGTGTAGTAAGCAGCAACATTACAGCAACACTTACTTGTGTAAAGAACCAAGGAGACCTAACAAAACTCAAGTCAAACAGGTTTGAAGGGATGTCTAGAGTCAAACCTGGCACAGAAAAATGTGCATGGCTGTCAGAGGTTTGTCATTACAGCCCAAGAGCCACATTATTGTGTTCTTGCACTACCTCCATTTTAAGATCAGAAGTGGGGCTCTTCATTGAAACCTCCAGTGTCGTGCTCCCGCCCCCCACACTACTTACTGATTTTGCTCAGACCACCTCACCACCTTCCTTCACCTCCATCAGTGCAAACATAAACATCCACTTCCACCTCACTCAATCCCTGACCTTTTCTCGTTCCAGGAGAGAACAGTCCACTGCAAAGCAGAATGAGTCAAGGTGTGTGGTGGTCCAAATGACATTCATAGAAACAGAGAAACATAGACTATAGGAGCAGGAGAAGGCCATTCAGCCCTTCAAGCCTGTTCTACCATTCTTCCCCAATCATGATTGACCATCCAATTCAATAGCCTAATCCTGCTTTCTCCTAATAACCTTTGATCCCATTCGCCCCAAATGCTCATTCAATGTTTTGGCATCAACTGCTTGTTGTGGTAATGAATTCCACAGTCTCACCACTCTTTGGGTGAAGAAATGTCTCCTCATCTCTGCCCAAAATTGCCTTCCCCGAATCCTCATACTGTGACCTTGGTCCTGGACACACCCACCATCGGGTACATCATTCCTGCACCGACTTTATCTCATCCTGTTAGAATTTTGTAAGTCTCTATGAGATCACCCCTCATTTGTATGAAATCCAGCGAAAACAATCCAAACCTAGTCAATCTCTCCTCATATGTCAGACCCACCATCCCTGGAATCAGCCTGGTAAATCTTCACTGTACTCCCTCTAGAGCAAGAGCATACCTCTTCAGAAAAGGAGACTAAAATGCACATAATGTTCTAGGTGTGTTCTTACCAAGGCCCTGTATAACTGCAACAACACACCCATTCTCCTGTATTCATGCCTATGAGGAGACGAGTCTGACCCTGCACAAGTCTCTGGACCGATCTTGGAGCCTACTTTTGACTAACTGTATTTTCACTCCCTGATAGAAGCCTGTCTGCCTTAATGTGACTGAGGACTGCTGACAACCACATCAAGTATCCTGGCTTTGTGTCTGTGCCAAAGGACATGGTAAGACTGACATAATGTGAGCCTGGTACCCCTGGCTGGGGCATAAACCTCAAAAAAGGCAGGGATGCTGTAAGGTAGATAAGTGCTAAGTGGGTGAGCACCAAGAACAAGTGAACAGCTCTGAAATGCACTGTGGTCCAGTCCAGGAGCTAGGAGCTTGCCCCTGAACAGATAGTGTCCTTGCATTTGAATGCTCGTTGCTAGTGCACCCGAGAGTGCAGCTTTAAAGTGCAGAAGCATCCTACAAATGGATCCCCCAAGCAGTGTCAGATGTCTGCTCTCGGCAGCTGGTTCCCTAGATTATGCCCTTAGAAGGTTGGTGGAGCTGTGGACAATATAGAGGGTTGTTGTAGGTTAGAACAGGACATGACAGGATGCAGAGCTGGGCAAAGAAGTGTCAGGTGGAATTCAACCCAGAAAAGTGTGAAGTGATTCATTTTGGAAGGTCAAATTTGAATGCAGAATGCAACGTTAATGGCAGGATTCTTGGCAGTGTGGAGGAACTGTGGGACCTTGGGGTCCACATCCATAGATCCCTCAAAGTTGCTACCCAATTGATAGGATTGTGAAGAAGGTATATGGCATGTTGGCTTTCATTGGCAGGGGAACTGACTTTACGAGCCACGAGGTCATGCTGCAGCTCCATAAAACCCTGGTTAGACCACACTTGGAATATTGTGTTCAATTCTGGTCACCTCATTATAGGAAAGATGTGGAAGCTTTAGAGAGGGTGCAGAAGAGATTTACCAGGATGCTGCCTGGACTGGAAGGCGGGTCATATGAGGAAAGGTAGAGGGAGCTGTGGCTTTTATCACTGGAGCAAAGAAGGATGAGAGGTGACTCGATAGAGGTGTACAAGATGGTGAGAGGCACAGACAGAGTGGATAGCCAGAGACCTTTTTCCCAGGACAGAAATGACTGTTATGAAGGGGCATAATTTTAAGGTGATTGGAGGAAGGTATAGGGGAGATTTCAAAGGTAGATTTTTTACACAGAGTGGTGGGTGTGTGGAATACACTGCCAGCAGTGGTAGTGGTGTCAGATACTTTAGACACTTTTAAGCGAATCTTGGACAGGCACATGGAGGATAGTAAAATGTAGGGTATGCAGGGTAGATTGATCATAGTAGGATAATAGGTTGTCTCATCATCGTGGGCCGAAGGGCCTATACTGTGCTGTACTGTTCTATGTTCTATGTTGTTGCCGGGTGTCCAAGCTGGTGAGGCAGAGGAGCAGGCAGTGAGCTAGAGTCACTCGGTCTCCTGACGTTGATGTCGGGAATTGTCAAACTCTTGCTTCTTCGCAGTAAGTGGTAGAATGGGAAACTGTACATTAATGAGGCAAGATTTGGTGTTAATGAGGGCATTAATAAGCAATAATCCCAGTTAATAGGCATCTTGCCACTGCCTAGCAACAATCTTAATATCCAGAAATCTATCTGAAAATGCAATGAGTTGCTCAACAAGTCAAGAAAGGCTTTCTCTGACTGTTTAGTGCTTTTTTCCCAGATGTCTCCTCATACCCAATGTCATCCAAGCCCCCCTTTGAGGTTCTTCCTATAGATTTCCCCAAAAATAAATATACAAGCACACCACATGAAGATAAGGTATCTAGGGACAGGTTAGCTCAGTCAGTTAGATAGCTAATTCATAAATTAGGTTCATACTAACAGCAGGAATGCAGTCTGTGTTCCGGCTAAGATAGGTTCAGGGCCAGCCTCCTTACCCCACTTGTAGTAAAGCTAGCAATACTTTGCTGTGATTTAATGACCTGAGTGTCTCAAAAGAAGTGAAAGGTTTTGAATGACATTACAAACAATGGGAAAGCCCAACAATGTCCCTTTAATATTGAATGATTGCAACATCTCTAGCCTATTCACAGCCATCATCCTGGATTCAGGATCTGTTACGTTAACAACATAGTCACAAGAGCATGGCAGCAGATGGATACACTGCGGAGACTGTCTCATCTCTTAACCTCTCTAATCCTCTCTGCCATCTGCAAATGCAAGACTGGTGTGTGCTGGAATAATCTACTTATATGGATGGATACAACTTCAATAACACTAATCCATGCCTTTATCAACACCAAATGTCATTATTGCAATGTGTTCCCAATTGGCATGCCTTCTTCGAAATCTCCTAAACTTTGATAAATTTGAAGTCAACCAAAACTCAGAATCTTGTATCCAAACTAGGACCAAGTACCATTCAGCTATTATCCCCATGTTTGCTGATCTATATTAGTGCTCATTTAGATTAGATTAGAGTAGAGGCCCTTCGGCCCAACAAATCCACACCGCCCCTTGAAGCATCCCATCCCCCTATTACCCACACACCCCTGAACACTACGGGCAATTTAGCATGGCCAGTCCACCTAGCCTGCACATCTTTGGACTGTGGGAGGAAACCAGAGCACCCAAAGGAAACCATGCAGACATGGTAAAAATGTGCAAACACCACACAGACAGTTGCCTGAGGCTGGAATCGAACCCGGGTCCCTGGCGCTGTGTGGCTGCAGTGCCAACCACTGAGCCACCGTGCCGCTCTCATAATTTTAAAATTCCGATCCTTGCATTTAAATTCTTCTGTGATTTCATCCCTCCCTAGATTTTATACCACTGGAAACAGTTTAACTTGAAATAATCTCCCAAAACTGCTCATTTTGGATGCAGAATTTCCCAAGAACCTTCACTAAAAACTAAGAATCCTGGAGATAGTTAGCAGGTCAGCATCTGTGGAATGAGAAACCAAATGAATGTTTCAGGTTGGTGACGTTGTGTCAGAACTGGTTCACAGTAGTGGTGTCACAGAGTTTAGGCAGGTGTAGAATGAAGAAAAGTAGGGTGTGGGGCCAAGATCAAAAGAGAAGATCTATGATAGGACGGAAGGCTGTAGAGGTTAAATGACAATCAGATTGATGGTGAAAGACAGAAGAGAGGGCTTAATAAGATAAACAACCAGGATTTCTTGGAGTACAATGGGTAGCATCCCTGCCTCAGAACCAGAATCTCAAGGTTCAGCTCCCAATTCAAAACCTGACGAGCAAGGATGATGCATTCAACATGTTTGAGTAACAACCTGTAAATCCTTCCGACATACGCTAGTGATAGTGGTAAGAGCGAGAGAGATTCCTGGTCAACCATGTGATGGAAGGAAATTGGAGCTTTAAACATCAACTATCCATTGCCGTAGACTACAGCATGTGTGAACAAGTGTGCATTCCTCAGCAGTTCTGAGTTTCTCCAGCTTGACAGAGGGAGGTATGGTGGTGAGGGAGGGAGGGAGAAGGATATGTGGGCTTTCTTGGCTGGAAGACTGGCCTTATCATACTGGTGCCAACAGCACAGGGTACAATCTACCTTTGGCTGAGAACTCAAAGACGTAGCATGAAATAAACAAAGAAGCAAAGAAACTCTGAGGAGTTGTGAATGGAATAATCAATCTTATTCTTCATATTTGATGTATTCATGAGTAAGTGTCCTGAACAGCACTATTGGTGACTCCTTTCCATCTCTTAATGAAGACTGGAAAGAGTATGATGGGACAAAGGAAAGAACTGCGATCCTGTTGAAGAGTCAGTGGATTTGAAATGTTAACTTTGTTTCTTTCTCCACAGATGCCGCCAGACCTGTTGAATTTCTCTAGCACTTTGTTTAAAAGGATGACAGGATTTAGTTAGTTGGACTTATGAAACATTTTTGGCTCATTCCAATTTTTGTTGTTTGCCACTGATTTGGTATCGCTGCTATGCTGTTTGCGTGGCAGCATGCATTTCCACAACAAGGCTGGAATCATTTGGAGGTGTCAGTAACCCAGAAGAGTGCTTGGAGATGAATTCTTCTTGGTGTGTGAAAGATTCCAAATGAAATTTTAAATTGTTAGGATCCGTGCCATAGCAGAACAGTTTGTACTAGTTGGAGAAACTTTGAAAATATCTGGATTTGAATTTCGATGTTGAAACTTGGGGAGGATATCTGGCAAAGGAGACGGAAAACATGTGCTGGGAATATTCAGTAGGTCAGACAGTATCTGTGGAGTGAGAATCAGACATGGGGAATGGGCTGCAGATTTTCCCCAAGTCAAATAAATAGGTTTCTTGCAAAAAGGCATTAAATCTCTAAAAAGTGATATTTGCGTTGTATTTGCAACGGGATCTACCCTACTTCTGGGTTTTATTGAGAGACAATTGCATCTGTCAAGAAGAAATTCATGCATTTAAAAGCCAGTTAAAAATGGCTCCCACCTATTGGAAAGCAAGTCATCTGTCTTGAACTTCACTCACTTTCACGCTTATTTTCTGCCAGCCCTTACCATGGCATCAAGGAAACTTATGCAACCCATTCCTTCAGCTGTCATAGCCATAAAAATCTGAGTGCTGTTGAGACCTTGGAACTGATTTTAGGATCTGCATGATTTTTTTCAAGAATTGATCTCTAAGATTTTGTCCAAACCACTTTGGCTGTTTCACACAGAAGCGACATACTGTGATGGAGATTCAGCAAGAACAGTCATGCATAAGTCAGATTCCTGGCTGACCCACACTACTCCTGCTAAGTCCACAGAATGGCATCCAACATTTCACATTATCAGTCTTACAGATCAATTACCTTTCGTCGAGAATCAAGGCAACTGGCCAAACGTTTACTTCAGAATATTAGTTGTATACAATTGGATTTTACTCTTTAATTAATACTAATTCCAGTGGTTTGATTCAGACCTGAGTAACAATAATTCCTTTGAAAACTAAATGATATTTAGATGATATTGTGGTTGAAAAAAAAATGTTCATCCATGCAAAAACCAGTGAAGCTTTCATCCCCAGGGGCTGGCTGATCTTAATGAACTTGTAAGCTAAAAGACAACAGCAATCATTTGGCCTACCCAAAGGACTACTTCACCTGCTGTTAATTAATCCATCAGCCAATTGAGCTTGATGAGATGGTTATAGCTCCAGGGGTATCTTATGCTACCAGCCTTGACACACTTTAAACCAGTAAAATAATGCAAGGGTTCAATTTATGTTGGTAATATAGACTTGTGTTTTTAGTTAGCATTGGAATTCAATAGTTGTGCATTTTCAGACAATCATGTTAATCTTTTAAAAATACTCCTGAAGCATATTTGATTGTAATGTTAATGAGAAGTTGAGACGTTCATATTTTTCATTGAGACAGGTTTCATTTATAATACAGGCACATAGTATTACATACACAAAGCAACTTTGTTGCCCAAAGTACAGGTTCACAACATAATTACAAACAATAATATTCTCCACTGATAAACAGAGAACAAGGAGTTTATATTATTTTTCCCTCTTAAATGCGATGCAACAATAATAGAGGCATTGATCAATTTAACATTTGCCTAAGTCTTGTTTGCATGTTTTCATTTCCTTGTTTTCATATCCTTGATGATCTGACCCTGCCTATTTCTACAAACTTCTTCCAATCTAAAACTTTCTAACCTACTCCACTTCTGGCCTCTTGAGCATCCCTGATTTAAATGGTTGCACCATCAGCAATTATGACTACAGTAGGCTTTGCCACACGGAATTCCTGTCCTAAATCTTTTTGCCCCTGTAACTTTTCTGATGCTAGCTGATTATAATGCTTTGCAAGTCAGATCCCAGAGTGTAAGCTGGCTTGGTAGACCATAAGTTTTATTTTTTGCAATTTGGTTACGTGGCGGTCAGTCACTACACAGATTCACACGAAGCTGCCAATGTATTTTACATAAAATAACAGAGACATTTATTACACTTTTTTCAAGAAACATATATATACATGACAATTTGTAAAAATCTCAATCAACAATAAGAATAATTCAATCCTCATCCCCAATAATATCTTTGCAAATATTCAATACCAATGAAGTTTTGTTCCTATATTAATGCTTTAATATCTTACTTCACTGAAGAGCTGACAAGCTTTTCCTTTAAGACTTTCTCACACATTCACCAGAGATGATTCTCCCCATTCACAGAAACACAAAATTGCAGGTGAACAAACTAGCCTTTTTCACAAGGCCTTCAGAGAAACTCAGAATCTTGCCCAGTTCTTCTGCCAGAACTATGAAAGAAACTAAAAGCTTCTTTCCAGACTTCCACAAACTGAACTGCTCTTCTATGGCGTATCTTTTCTTCTTAACTCAATCTCCTAGTGGCTTAATCTTCTATTTGTCTGAAGGTTATAACACTCAGTAAACATTTCATCAATTACCTCCTCGTGTATCTTGTTACTTAAGTCACATACTTTATTGAAAAGGATGTTTGAACTCACTGTTCAAAAATGACTTCATGAACTCTATTAAAAAGAACAAGTCCCCTTTATGGGATTTTTTAAAAATCCAAAACGGATTTTATGCCTGCTTTAGCATCCAAACTATGCTGCTAATATGTTATAAACTTTAACCACAAACTCTTGCATCAACAACTCCTGTCACCTTGAACAAAATGAAACATTATTTTATTTCACAACTTAACAACTGGTTCTCTTTTTACTGAGACATATCTTGTTACAGCATTTTATCTTGCACACATCAGGACATTTGCGTGAATGTCAATGTGAATGGGAAATTACATTTTGTAATGTGTGAGAGGAGACTACTGATTAGTTGTCAAGTGATTGATAGAGTTGTTGCTCTTGAGAATGCACCAGTTTTGTTTAAATTTATACCAGGTAAGACTAAGTCCAAATGACCATGGCATTGCCCTGAGGAATTATGAATCAGAGAATGACAGTTGTCTACCTAGCCAATAACAGCATACGTACATTTGCCGCACTGTGAGCCCAACTGATGATCTTTAATTGGTTGCTGCCGTAATTCTCAGCACATTCCAGAATATTTAGCAAATGTTGACCAAATCGTGGAAGGACATCTATGTTGGTGCTTGTTTTAAGCAGCTCATACATATGTGAATGTAATGAGCCGTGAGAACGAAGCTATTATATACATCAACTGTCAACCCATTGCTCAGATACAAATCCAACAAGTGATTTTTTTTGAAGATAACAAAGTGTGGAGTTGGAGGAACACAGCAGGCCAAGCAGCATCTCAGGAGCACAAAAGCTGACGTTTTGGGCCTAGATCTTTCATCAGATGAAGGGTCTAGGCTCAAAACGTCAGCTTTTGTGCTCCCGAGATGCTGCTTGGCCTGCTGTGTTCATCCAGCTTCACACTTTGTTATCTTAGATTCTCCAGCATCTGCAATTCCCATTATCTGATTTTTTTTAGCTTGCTTTTAAGCAGTTAATTGCACACAGATTGGCTGATTTGAATAGCTGGTTGGTATGGTGGGAACTCTTCTTCGCATATGGAAAGAACATCTACATACAACAATTTTTGTTTTTAAAACCCCCTAGGATCAATTTAGCATGTACAGACCTCTGTTCTGTCTGTTGTTCCCCAATTGAACCTTTGAGTTTGAAAGGCATTGTAGGAACATTAATTTTGACTCTAAGGGTCCTTTGCAAATTACCAAGCCTGGTTTTCTGTAATGAGTTACATTTGTTTTTACATTGCAAATCCTGCAAACGCTTAAAAATGAATTAACATATTTTGTTTGCTCTGTAAATTCTGGACCAGAATTAAGCAATTTCTGCTCTGGTATCACATTTGCAGTCAGGGGTGGTATATAAGCCTTGAAAATTTGGCTTGGCAACACAGAACATTTGTATTCAAAGTATCCAATTACATTTGAAATTTAAACTCCATTTGCTTGGCTGGGTGTATTAGATTTGGGCATGTTTATTTGTCAAATTATGTTTATATAACATTTCTTAGTCTTGGGTCTTAAATGAGAAGAGTGGATGAGTAAATTGTTATCATGTCTTGTTTAGCTTTTGTTAAGGGCAATGCAGATGCATCAAACTGTACTTTAGCATTGCCCTTTTCCCAACAAAAAAAATGTTGATCATTGAGCATTGCTTTAATAGCTGACATATATTAAAAATCATAGTTTGAATTCTCGACCATAAACAGTCATGATCTATCAGGAATGCAGTCTGAACAATTCAAAACATAATAAAGCTCTTATGATAGCTCAAAGGTGAGTAAAATAATTTGCTGCATTTTAAATTCTGCAGTATTAGTAATGAACAATTTTTTTTATTGTAAACAAGTATACAGCTTGAAGGCTACAAGGGAATGCTAGCATCCAAAGGAATAAATGAGAATGTTGGTGTCTCCGGTGCTTATTTGAATCTCTGAGATTTGGGAATACAATGGAAGTATTTAGTAACCAAGGCTGTATTTAGAGTGAGCGTGTGTGTGGTCCCTTCTGTCACTGGTGGAATTCTTCCTGTGCTCCATTCTTTCCAGAATTCTTTTGATTCTGTTGCCTTATGCATAACAACTGACCTTCACCAGCTCACCTTGTTTTCTTAGGGAAATTTTAATTTGTGTAGGCTACTAATGAAGCTAAGTAATAAACCATTGATTTCACACTGCATCATTACCAGGTGCACTTTTATCCCCTCTTCAATATGGATAGCTAAACCATAGATTTTCAGATTAGGATCAGCAAGAGACTGCCTGCAGTGATCAGATTTCTGTCCATCCACCATTACGTTTCCAAATTTCTTCTGCATTTGTTGACTTAGTGTCACTTCATTCCTGTTGCAGTGTGCTAATAAAGCATGTCATCACCAATGATAATACTTGTTCATATTAAAGCCATACATTCATCTTATGTAGCTCTTTCTGTTTCTTGTGTTATGCAAGCCCCTGCTAGCACCAGCCCCTGCAGCCCTTCCTCGAATCTGCATCTCTATCTCTTTTTGTTCCTATCTCACTTCCTACACGTTTTGAGTTCTTCATTTCTGGTAAAGCCCACCTCCTGATTCCTAACCCTACTTGCACTAAGATACTGATCACCAAATTTTATCAGAGATAATGGGAACTGCAGATGCTGGAGAATTCCAAGATAAAATGTGAGGCTGGATGAACACAGCAGACCAAGCAGCATCTCAGGAGCACAAAAGCTGACGTTTCGGGCCTAGACCCTTCATCAGAGAGGGGGATGGGGAGAGGGAACTGGAATAAATAGGGAGAGAGGGGGAGGCGGACCGAAGATGGAGAGTAAAGAAAATAGGTGGAGAGAGTATAGGTGGGGACGTAGGGAGGGGATAGGTCAGTCCAGGGAAGACGGACAGGTCAAGGAGGTGGGATGAGGTTAGTAGGTAGATGGGGGTGCGGCTTGGGGTGGGAGGAAGGGATGGGTGAGAGGAAGAACCGGTTAGGGAGGCAGAGACAGGTTGGACTGGTTTTGGGATGCAGTGGGTGGGGGGGAAGAGCTGGGCTGGTTGTGTGGTGCAGTGGGGGGAGGGGACGAACTGGGCTGGTTCAGGGATGCAGTAGGGGAAGGGGAGATTTTGAAACTGGTGAAGTCCACATTGATACCATTAGGCTGCAGGGTTCCCAGGCGGAATATGAGTTGCTGTTCCTGCAACCTTCAGGTGGCATCATTGTGGCAGTGCAGGAGGCCCATGATGGACATGTCATCTAGAGAATGGGAGGGGGAGTGGAAATGGTTTGCGACTGGGAGGTGCAGTTGTTTGTTGCGAACTGAGCGGAGGTGTTCTGCAAAGCGGTCTCCAAGCCTCCGCTTGGTTTCCCCAATGTAGAGGAAGCCACACCGGGTACAGTGGATGCAGTATACCACATTGGCAGATGTGCAGGTGAACCTCTCCTTAATGTGGAATGTCGTCTTGGGGCCTGGGATAGGGGTGAGGGAGGAGGTGTGGGGGCAAGTGTAGCATTTCCTGCGGTTGCAGGGGAAGGTGCCGGGTGTGGTGGGGTTGGAGGGCAGTGTGGAGCGAACAAGGGAGTCACGGAGAGAGTGGTCTCTCCGGAAAGCAGACAGGGGTGGGCTTTTGCCTCCTCAAAACCATTGTCATGCCCCCTATCAAAGCACCCAATTTTAACATTTCTTAAAATTTATTTCGAGGATGTGAATTGTGTTGGTTAGACCAAAGTTATTGCCCATTCATAATTGCCTTGGTGAAAGTGGTATGGAACTGCCTCCTTGAACAGCTGTGGCTAATGTGGGATTGGGAAACCCACAGGGGTTTTAAGGAGGGAGTTCCAGATTTTGATCCAGTGACAATGACGGAGCAGTGATATAGATGCAAGTCAGGATGGTATGTGGCCTAGACAGAAACTTGCTCTTTTTGTGCTATCATTTCTCAACTTCCCTTTCTCTTCAAAGTTCCTGAATATGTTGTTACCTCTTAAATAAATCTGTGCTCCTTTTTCTCACAACTACAGATTTGAATCTTTTCAGTCTGACTTCAGCTTGCAGCATTAAGACGGAACTTAGAAAGGAGTCTGACTTATCCAAGTTATCTCTTCTCAGCCTTTCACTCAATTCAGCCATTATCCTCCAATGTTTTTCCATGTTATTCAGTTCAGAGGATGAGGCTTGGTTCATTCCCTCTTGTCTATTCATTTGAAGCAAAAGAATGGATTTTCCCACCTCTCCAGCTCTCCTTCAAGTATTACAACAATTAGCTTTGGCCACATCTTCTCCCTTTGTAGATATTTATAATCACCATGTTCAGATGCATTATGGCACATCTCCAGGACTTGAATCCAGCCTTAAGCCAGAGGTAGGGACAATACCACTGCACACAAGAACTCCCAGTGTGTTTTTTTTTGGCAACATCCTCTGAATGCAAATAATCCTTTTCCACTGTTATGGAGATGACACTCTTCTCCCTTTGCAATAATTTTCTCAACCCTTCAATACCTTTGAGTATTATCAGGCTACTTGTCTGATATTCAGTTGTGGATGAGTTCTAGTTCCTTCCACTTAAACCTTTGCAGGTCGTGTCACAACATTTGTGCTATTAAGTTTTGGGCTCGACTACTGAAATTGTTAGAATCTGGCTAGGGGCATAATTTTTTTTTGAAAAGTAGATAAAGCATGAGATTCCAGGAGTTACTTTCAGATAAACCCACAATATTGCTCAGCTTTGAACAAATAAAAATAAACATTACCATAGAAAGCTAGAGCAGTAATATGATAAATAATACGTACATCTATAGGGATCACCATCCGGAAGATCTTTTGAGTAAAGGAGTTGGAACATCATGTTGAGTTTGTGCAGGACACTAGTGAGGCCTCCTCTGGAGTACCATGTGCAGTTCTGGTTGTCCTGTTATAGGAAAGATATTATTAAACTGGAGAGTGTTCAGAAAAGATTTACTGTGATTTTGCTGGGAATAAAGATTTAAGGTAGAAAAATGGACTGGAAGGACTGGGACATTTTTCACATGAGCATAGGAGTTTGAGGGGTGATCTTACAGAGATTTATAAAATTATGAGGGGTATTGATAAGGTGACAGATGAGGGTCTTTTCCCTACGGTGGAATGGTTTAAAATCTGGGGGCAAACTTTTAAGGTGAAAGGAAAAAGATTAAAAAAGGAATTGAGGGACATTTTTTTTTACACAAAGAATGGTTTATTTTATAAAATTGTATAAAAGTTGTCATGCTAATAATCCATGACTGTCATTTGCTCAGAGTTAACAAGGGTGTTCAAAATTGTGAGAATCAAACCATTGCCAACCTTATGAGAACAAGTTGTCCCCAGAACAAAAGATGTCTACTTACGTCACCCGTATGCTCAAATACCTACCATGGTAGTTTTGTGTATGGAATGAACTGTGTATGGAATGAGAAAGTGGTGGATGCAGGTACAGTTATAATGTTTAAAAGACATTTGGATAAGTTCATGAATAGGAAAGATTTGGAGGGATATGGGCCAAGTGCAGACAGCTGGGACTAACTTAGTTTGCAAACATGGTAGGCGTGGACTAGTTGAACTGAAGGGTCTGTTTCCATGCTGTATGACTGTATGATTCTGTAAGGTAAATATGGGTAACAGACAAACTATGATCAAACATTTCAAATCGCAAGGGTGATCAAGACTGATACCACAGATTTCTCAGCAACTCTCCAGAAGTTAGTGACAATCAGTCACCACATCTCATTAAAACTTGACAAATGATTCCAACTATTGAAGTCCTACCTGAAGAACTCCCTCCAAAATGTTCCGACATAGACTGCGTCAATCACTGCTCACATTCTGATGGTTCATTGTACATTTTTGTGGGACCTCTGGATCCTGGAAACAGCACCTACCAACAGGTACAACTCCAGTTTTGTTTTATCAGTAAGATTCACCAAGTTTGTTTGCCATTGGTTTCTTTGAGCTGTACCTGCATTCTTGCTCAGCTGCACCAAGCAAACATGTCTTCTGAATTTCTTTCACTCCAGACTGTGTTGCACTGAACTCCTTGTGGCTCACCGACTTGTCCTGAGCATCGCAAGACTCTCACAGTTTCTTCTCAGTCTAAACTTCATGCATCCATCAAACAGCTTCTTGGGATTTCTACCTGAACTCTAACTACACCAAGCCAGTATCCTTCAGTCGACTCCCCAGATGTATAGATAGCAGCAACATATTTGCTACATAGAGCTTTGCCTTTTGCTCCCCTCTCTCTAACTGCCTTACTAACTCTAACTGACTGTAACACTTCAACTCCTCTTCAGTGATCTTTAAATGTTTTGAGTGACTTATTGAAAAGTTAGCAACAAGTCTTGGCCTTATTTGGAGGAAATATCGAATGAAATTAGTATTGGAACATCAAGTTCCTTGAATGTCACAATTGTCACAGTTTGTACGTAGTACAAATGGATACAATAAAAAGACATGAATGTTATAAAGGTTCTCGTGCTAAAAAACCATAACTGTTATTTGCTCAGAGTAAACAAGGGTGTTCAAAATTTTGACAATCAAACAATTGCCAACCTTACAACAACAATTTGTCTCCAGAACAAAAGCTGTCGACTTACATCACCCATATGCTCAACCATGTATCCTGGATTGGTCCGTATTTTGCATAAATTGTTACCCATTGCCTTACTCATCGAACATAGAACATTACAGCACAGTACAGGCCCTTCGGCCCTCGATGTTGTGCCGACCTGTCATACCGATCTCAAGCCCATCTAACCTACACTATTCCATGTACGTCCATATGCTTATCCAATGACGACTTAAATGTACCTAAAGTTGGCGAATCTACTACCATTGCAGGCAAAGCGTTCCATTCCCTTACTACTCTGAGTAAAGAAACTACCTCTGACATCTGTCCTATATCTTTCACCCCTCAATTTAAAGCTATGCCCCCCTCGTGCTCGCCGTCACCATCCTAGGAAAAAGGCTCTCCCCATCCACCCTATCTAACCCTCTGATTATTTTCTATGTTTCTATTAAGTCACCTCTCAACCTTCTTCTCTCTAATGAAAACAGCCTCCAGTCCCTCAGCCTTTCCTCGTAAGACCTCCCCTCCGTACCAGGCAACATCCTAGTAAATGTCCTCTGCACCCTTTCCAAAGCTTCCACATCCTTCTTATAATGCAGTGACCAGAACTGTACGCAATACTCCAAGTGCGGCCGCACCAGAGTTTTGTACAGCTTCACCTTAACCTCTTGGTTCCGGAACTCGATCCCTCTATTAATAAAAGCTAAAACACTGTATGTCTTCTTAACAGCCCTGTCAACCTGGGTGGCAACTTTGAAGGATCTGTGTACATGGACACCGAGATCTCTCTGCTCATCTACACTACTAAGAATCTTACCATTAGCCCTGTACTTTGCCTTCCGGTTACTCCTACCAAAGTGCATCACCTCACTCTTGTCTGCATTAAACTCCATTTGCCACCTCTCAGCCCAGCTCTGCAGCTTATCTATGTCTCTCTGCAACCTACAGCATCCTTCGTCACTATCCACAACTCCACCGATCTTAGTGTTTTCTGCAAATTTATTAACCCATCCTTCTACACCCTCAACAAGACAATAAAATGTGAGGCTGGATGAACACAGCAGGCCCAGCAGCATCTCAGGAGCACAAAAGCTGACGTTTCGGGCCTAGAGCCTTCTTCAGAGAGGGAGATGGAGTGAGGGTTCTGGAATAAATAGGGAGAGAGGGGGAGGCAGACCGAAGATGGAGAGGAAAAGAAGATCGGTGGAGAGGAGAGTATAGGTGGGGAGGTAGGGAGGGGATAGGTCAGTCCAGGGAAGACGGACAGGTCAAGGAGGTGGGATGAGGTTAGTAAGTAGGAGATGGAGGTGCGGCTTGGGGTGGGAGGAAGGGATGGGTGAGAGGAAGAACTGGTTAGGGAAGCAGAAACAGGTTGGACTGGTTTTGGGATGCAGTGGGTGGAGGGGACGAGCTGGGCTAGTTGTGTGGTGCAGTGGGGGGAGGGGACGAACTGGGCTGGTTTTGGGATGCGGTGGGGGAAGGGGAGATTTTGAAGCTGGTGAAGACCACATTGATACAATTGGGCTGCAGGCTTCCCAAGCGGAATATGAGTTGCTGTTCCTGCAACCTTCGGGTGGCATCATTGTGGCAGTGCAGGAGGCCCATGATGGACATGTCATCTAAAGTATGGGAGGGGGAGTGGAAATGGTTTGCGACTGGGAGGTGCAGTTGTTTATTGCGAACCGAGCGGAGGTGTTCTGCAAAGCGAACCCCAAGCCTCTACTTGGTTTCCCCAATGTAGAGGAAGCCACACCGGGTACAATGGATGCAGCATACCACATTGGCAGATGTGCAGGTGAACCTCTGCTTAATATGGAAAGTCATCTTGGGGCCTGGGATAGGGGTGAGGGAGGAGGTGTGGGGGCAAGTGTAGCATTTCCTGCGGATGCAGGCAAAGGTGCTGGGTGTAGTGGGGTTGGAGGGCAGTGTGGAGCGAACAAGGGAGTCACGGAGAGAGTGGTCTCTCCGGAAAGCAGACAAGGGTAGGGATGGAAAAATGTCTTGGGTGGTGGTGTCGGATTGTAGATGGCGGAAGTGTCGGAGGATGATGTGTTGTATCTGGAGGTTGGTGGGGTGGTGTGTGAGAACGAGGGGGATCCTCTTTGGGCGGTTGAGGCGGGGACGGGGTGTGAGGGATGTGTTGCGGGAAATGCGGGAGACGCGGTCGAGGGCGTTCTCGACCACTGTGGGGGGATGTTCACCTGCACATCTGCCAATGTGTTATACTGCATCCATTGTACCCAGTGTGGCTACCTCTACATTGGGGAAACCAAGCGGAGGCTTGGGGACCGCTTTGTAGAGCACCTCCGCTCGGTTCGCAATAAACAACTGCACCGCCCAGTCGCAAACCATTTCCACTCCCCCTCCCATTCTTTAGACGACATGTCCATCATGGGCCTCCTGCAGTGCCACAATGATGCCACCCGAAGGTTGCAGGAACAGCAACTCATATTCCGCTTGGGAACCCTGCAGCCCAATGGTATCAATGTGGACTTCACCAGCTTCAAAATCTTCCCTTTCCTCACCGCATCCCAAAACCAGCCCAGTTTGTCTCCTCCCCCCACTGCACCACACAACCAGCCCAGCTCGTCCCCTCCACCCACTGCAACCCAAAACCAGTCCAACCTGTCTCTGCTTCCCTAACCAGTTCTTCCTCTCACCCATCCCTTCCTCCCACCCCATTCCGCACCTCCATCTCCTACCTACTAACCTCATCCCACCTCCTTGACCTGTCCGTCTTCCCTGGACTGACCTATCCCCTCCCTACCTCCCCACCTATACTCTCCTCTCCACCTATCTTCTTTTCTCTCTATCTTCGGTCCACCTCCCCCTCTCTCCCTATTTATTCCAGAACCCTCACCCCATCCCCCTCTCTGATGAAGGGTCTAGGCCCGAAACGTCAGCTTTTGTGCTCCTGAGATGCTGCTTGGCCTGCTGTGTTCATCCAGCCTCACATTTTATTATCTTGGATTCTCCAGCATCTGCAGTTCCCATTATCACTTCTACACCCTCATCCAGGTCATTTATCAAAATGACAAACAGCAGTGGACCCAACACCGACCCTTGCGGTACACCACTAGTAACTGGTCTCCAGGATGAACATTTCCCATCAACTACCACCCTCTGTCTTCTTTCAGCAAGCCAATTTTTGATCCAAACTGCTATATCTCCCACAATCCCATTCCTCCACATTTTGTACAATAGCCTACTGTGGGGAACCTTATCGAACACCTTGCTGAAATCCATATACACCACATCAACCGGTTTACTCTCATCTACCTGTTTGGTCACCTTCTCAAAGAACTCAATAAGGTTTGTGAGGTACAACCTTCCCTTCACAAAACCGTGCTGACTATCCCTAATCAATTTATTCTTTTCTGGATGACCTAATCAATTTATTCTTTTCTAGATGACATGATCGATTTATTCTTTTCTGTAACCTTTGTGAATCCTGTAATTCCTTTCTTCTGAATCTGGCCTTTTACGGTTTCCACCCAACCCCTATTCCTGAACAATAGTGGCTACAGCTTTAACTACACTCTGTGTGAAAACATTGCCCCTTAGGCTCCTTTTATATCTTTCCCCTCTCACCTTAAACCAATGCCCTCTAGTTTTAGGCTTCTCTACCCTGGGAAAAAGACCTTGGCCATTCACCCTGTCCATGGCCCTCATGATTTTATAAACCTCTGTAAGGCCACTCCTCAACATCTGATGGTCCAGAGTAAATAGCCCTAGCCTATTCAGCCTCTCTCTGTAGCTCAAATCCTCCAAACATGGCAACATCCTTGTAAATCTTTTATGCACCCTTTAAAGTTTAATAACATTTTCCTACAGCAGGGAGACTAGAATTGAATGCAGTATTTCAAAAGTGGTCTAACCAATGTCCTGTACAGATGCAACATGACCTCACACCACCTAAACGGTATACACTGTCGAATAAAGGCAGCATTACAAATGCCTTCTTCACTACCACGCCTACTTGCGACTCTGAAGGAGATATGAACCTGCACCTCAAGGTTTCTCTGTTCAGCAACACTCCCCAGGACCCTATCATTAAGTGTAAACTCCTGCCATGATTTGCCTTACCAAAATACAACACCAAATTATATCTTGAAATATTACTATTAACTGTTGTAGTGTGATGAATCATTAGATTAATCCGTGGTTAGCAGTGCTGCCTCACAGCACCAGGAACCCAGGTTCAATTCCACCCTCGAGCGGCTGTCTGTGTTGAGTTTGCACATTGTCCCCGTGTCTGCATGGGTTTCCTCTGGGTGCTCCGGTTTCCTTCTTCACTCCAAAGATGTTCAGGTTAGGTGGACTGCCCATGCTAAATTGCCCACAATTTCAGGGTTCTGTAGATGTTCAGGGATATGTAGATGAGGCAGGTTATGTGGGGATGGGTCTGGGTGGAATGCCTGAGGCTCAGTGTGGATTTGTTGGGCCAAAGGGCCTGTTTCCACACTGTAGGGATTCCATGATTCTATGAAAAACATCACAGGGATCTGTTTTTTAAAGACACATTGATATTTATGTTGATGAGCTTTATGTATTCGTTGGAAAAAAATGTTCCAAAATAGACTGCCAGCCAGTGTTGACTGTTGTAGTTAAAACAGCTCAGACTAATGCTTTTGAAATTTGAAAAAAAAACTAACCACCTGCTGCTTACTTTGAGAGACCGGATTTCTGCTTCAACATTAAAAGCATCACCTTCTGACCAGTGACAATTCTATTGTTTGAACAAGATGACCATTTTAAGTGCTTCACTAAGCACTGTTATGTTTTCTTTTTGTTATTTGTAAGTAGCACAGATTGAGTAGCATGGATCAGTTTACATGAAAAGCTCAAACAGGTTTATTAACAGCTCACAGTACAACTTGCAGGTACACATAGCTATACATGCAACAAACTGCTGGTATTGTTTCTGCTGGAGTGCACACAGCAACTGGTCAGATGGCATGCATACTGGCCCTTAGCTTATAAACGTACCAAGTTCATAAAGTGCTAAAAAGAAAGACCTAATGGGCCTCATAACAGTGTGTGTTCCATTCATTTCACTTTTAAGGACAGTATCAAGAAATTTAATAAATATACGTTATAGTTTTTTGATTTATTGACGCAAGTAAACAGGATTGTGAGTATAACTTTTTTTTCACATGGCAGAATGCCTTTCTTCTCAGGATTAAGGGCACTGAAAATTTCATTGATTGTGAGGTTTCTTTATTGAGGAATGTAAAATATTTTCCATTGCCATTGCATAGAATCGAAGGACGTTGTGTGGTACCTACTGAATGAGTTGCTACGGAGGGTTTGATGGCATAGATGTGCCATTGGTATTCTGGGAGGGCATGGGCTGGCAAGGCATGTGGGATGAAAGGAAAGTGAGGAGTAAGATTTAGGAGTTTTTAAACACTTGTATTGGAGAATCAAAGCAGCTTTTCACCTGGTCCGTCTCCACACCCTTTCTTCTCATGCATAGTAAGTTGCACTGTTAACCTGATACCAGTGTGAAAAGACAACAATCACGTAAAGTCACATGTAGGTCAGCTGCGCTGTTTACAAGTTGCAAAAGTCAAACACAGAGAAGAATCAGTCCCAGTGTCTCACTCTTCTAATGGAAAATCTTTCCATGAGATTTCACATAGTCGATTTTTCTTGCAATGCTTCTACTTTTGGTCACCTCAAGACACGTTAGGGATGCTGTAATGATTATCTTAAAGCTACCAGTGACCAAAGCAGCCATCTCAGACATAATATGGATTGACCACAGATTTAAGATGGGATATCATCAGAATAGTGAACTTAGATTTAAGCAATGTCCTCAACTTGGTACAAGGATATAAGGGAGTCAATGTAGAATGGTTTTGCCATTACAAATTGCAAGTATACTTCAGAATGCACCAAATCTTGCACTGGTCGTGTCTTTACTTCCAGGCCAAAAGGTCTGGGTTCAAGTTCCACCTGCTCTGGAAGTGCTTCATAATATGTCTGAACATATTGATTACTATTATCTTTATTGAATGAGCTGCACTAATGAACTGGGGAAGATTTCAAGTTTCCATTAGTGCAGTTACCAAATGGTTTACAAAGTGAATTGTTTTCTCATAAAGTAAAAGGAAGCTGTCAGTTTCAACAACAAAATGACTGCTGTATCCACTCGAAACAATGTACATATTTTAAGTTATGACAGAAAAGAAATATTGACTGTTTAAAGTCACTGAATACAAAATATTTATGAATCCATGAGTGCTAAAGCAAACTCTGTTATAAGACCAAAGACATTTATCATGTCTAATTTCTGCATAGGGCACATTCAGCACTCCAGACAAAGATATGTGCCGATAATTTATGCCTGTTTTGGGTTTTCCTTTTGAGATTTTGCTCGAACCCAATCACGTAATGCCAAATGCAATAGCTGTCATAAACCTGTGCTGTTGGGAAATGTTTTAAGGTATGATGTTTGTTTAATTTTGTTTTTAAAATTATTCGTTTGTATGTCTAAGAGCTTTGTGCAAATTGTGAAATAGATTTATCAGTATCACAAAGTCAATCCTCCACTTGCAAATATCCTGATTTTACAGAAGATAATTTCTTTTTTTAAAAAAAATCAAAGACCAGTTTACAGACTAATTTAGCCAATTTCTTGGGAAACTAAACAAAAAGCAATCTTTTAAGATGTGCAAGACCAGCTAACTGTTTGAAGTCCCTTTCAAATCTATAAATAAGGGCAATGTGCAGAAATGCCTATTGATGTTCACTCTGGAACATGGCTAATAAACTCATTGACATGTACAGCACAAGGAGGCAATTTGGACATTGTATCTGTGCCAGTCAGCAAAGAGAAGACTACACTAACCCTATTTTCCAGCTCTTGGCTAATATGGAAACACATTTGAATATGTTAGTAAAGGTAAAGTCAGCATAGTCATACTGGACAATGGGGCTACTCTCTTATTTGAAAGAGACAATTGTTGATTGTTTAACCATGGTCCGTCAAGGAGAGAGGTTGAGAAGGAGAGTCCTTCCTGGTAATCTCAGCCAGTATGGGAACTGAACCCACGCTGTTGGCATCAATCTGCTTTTCAAACCAGCTAACTGAGCTATGAGATAACAAGGTGTAGAGCTGGATGAACACAGCAGGCCAAGCAGCATCAGAGGAGCAAGAAAACTGATAGTTCAGGTCTGGACCCTTCGTCAGAATTGGGGGAGGGGAAGGGGATTCTAAAATAAACAAGAGAGAGGGGGAGGCAGATAGAAGTTGGTTAAAGGAGCAGATAGGTGGAGAGGAGACAGACAGGTCAAGGAGGCCAGGATGAAGCTGGCAAAGGTGAGAGTAGGTGGGAAGTTAGGGAGGGGGTTGGTCAGTCCAGGGAAGACGGACAGATAAAGGAGGTGGGGATGAGGTTGGTAGGTAGGAGGTGGAGGTTGGGCTTGAGGTGGGAGGAGTGGATAGGTGGGAGAAAGGACGGACAGGTTAGGGAGGCGGGGACGAGCTGGGCTGGTTTTAGGATGCGCCCAGGGGAAGAGAGATTTTGAAGCTTCTAAAGTCCTCTCACCCACCTTCCTTCAAAAATGCCATCCCTTATTCCCAATTCATTCACCTCCGCTGCATTCGCTCCCAAGATAAGGCATTCCACTTATGGACATCCCAGATGTCCTCATTTTTCAAGGACCGCAACTCCCCCTCCACTGTGGTCAAAAACGCCCTCGACTGTGCTTCTCATGTTTCTCACAACTCATCCCTCACACCACCTCCCCACAACACCAACCAAAACAGAATCCCCATCGTCCTCACATACCACCCCACCAACCTTCGGATCCAAAACATCATCCTCCAGCACTTCCGCCATCTGCAATCTGAACCCACTACGAAAGACATTTTTCCCTCCCCACCCTTATCTGCCTTCCAGAGGGACCACTCTTTCCACGACTCCCTTATCCACTCCACACTCCCCAATAGCCCCACCACCCCGGCACTTTTCCCTGCAACTGCAGGAAATGCTACACCTGCCCTTACACCTCCCCCCTGACCTCCATCCCAGGCCACAAGAAGACTTTCCACATCAAGCAGATGTTCACCTGCACATCTACCAATGTGGTACACTGCATCCGCTGTTCCCGATGTGGCCACCTCTACATCGGGGAAACCAAGCAGAGGCTTGGAAACCGCTTTGTGGAACACCTGTGCTCGGTTCGCGACAAATGACTGCACCTTCTAGTCACAAACCACTTCAACTTCCCCTCCCACTCCTTGGATGACATGTCCATCCTGGGCCTCCTGCAGTGCCACAACGATGCCACCCGAAAGTTGCAGGAACAGCACCTCATATTTCATTTGGGAACCCTGCAGCCCAATGATATCAATGTGGTCTTCACCAGCTTCAAAATCTCCCCTTCCCCCACTGCATCCCAAAACCAGCCCGGCTCATCCCCACCTCCCTAACCTGTCTGTGCTTTCTCCCACCTATCCCCTCCTCCAAACTCAATTCCCACCTCCACCTCCTACCTACCAGCCTCATCCCCGCCTCCTTGACCTGTCTGTCTTCCCTGGACTGACCAGCCCCTTCCCTAACTCAAAAAAGCAGAAAGAACTGTGGATGCTGTAAATCAAGAACAAAAACAAAGTTGCTGGAAAAGCTCAGCAGGTCTGACAGCATCTGTGAAGGAGAAAACGGAGTTAACGTTTCAGGTTTGGTGACCCGCCCTCAGAACTAAGGAAGGGTCACCGGACCTGAAACGTTAACTCTGTTTTCTCCTTCACAGATTCCGCCAGACCGGCTGAACTTTTCCAGCAGCTTTGTTTTTGTTCCCGTCCCTAACTCCCCACTTACACTCACCATTACTAACTCCATCCGCACCTCTTTGACCTGTCCGTCTCCTTTCCACCTATCTGCTCCTTTATCTGACTTCCCTCCATCTTCCCCTCTCTCTCTGTTTATTTCATAATCCCCTTCCCCTCCCCCATTTCTGACGAAGGGTCTAGGCCCGAAACATCAGCCTTCCTGCTCCTCTGATGCTGCTTGGCCTGCTGTGTTCATCCAGCTCCACACATTGTTATCTCAGATTCTCCAGCGTCTGCAGTTCCTACTATCCCTAACTGAGTTATGAATCGCTTTAATTTATACCTAAATGTTACAAGAGTTTCTGGCTCACCCACCCTTTTCAGGCGGAGAATTCCAGACTCCCACCGCCTTCTGGGTGAAATAATTTCTCCTGAGCTATCTTCTTAATCTTCTACCTTTAGCTTAAATAATTGTTGATTATTTAATTATTGACTCCTCTACTAATAAAAAAGAAATGCCTTTCTATCCACCTTGTCTCTCTGTCAGGTAAGCTCTCAATCTTTATCAATTGCAAGGAAAAAAACTTCAGCCTATCCAATCTTTCCTCAGAGCTCTGACTGTCCAGGGTGGGCAGCCTTCTGCTAAATGTCTGCTGTACCCTCCAGTGCAATCACATCCTTTACATAATGCGGTGAGCTGAACTGCTTGCAGCATTCTAGTTCTGGTCAAATCAGTGTTTTATACATTTCCAGCATTACATCTTGACTTTTATTAACTGGGGCATAGAACATACGTAGCCCAAATGTCTTCTTAGTCATCTTATCTATCTGCCCTTCTGGGATCTGTTGATACACACACGGAGGTCTATCTGATGTTCAGTACTTCCTACATTCATAGCATTATCCCTTGACTCGTTAGACCTTCAAGTGCATTACCTCACATTTTTCTGTGTTGCACTCCGTTTGCCATTACTCTATGTACTTGACGAATCATCGATTTCCTCCTGCAGCTTACAGCTATCTTCCTCATCATTCACCATGCAACCTATTTTTACGTCATCTGCAAACTTCTTGATCATAGTTTAAATCATTAACGCTTACCACAAACAGCAAGGGCCCCAACATTAAGGCCTGTGGAACCCTACTGGAAATAGACTTGCAATCACAGTAATATTCCTTTATCAACATCTGCCAGTTCTGAGGAAGGGTGACTGGACCCGAAACATTAGCTATGGTTTTTCTCCATAAATGCTGCCAGACCTGCTGAACTTTTCCAGCAGTTTCTGCTTTTGTTTCTGGTTTTCAGCATCCACAGTTCTTTCAGTTTTTATCTTCGACCAACATTCTCTGTTTCCTGCCCCTCGGCCAATGTGGATCCAATGTGCCTCTTTGCTTTGGAGCAGACCAGTCTGCCATGAGGGACCTGATCAAAACCCTTGCTAAAGGGCATTTAAACCACATTTAATATACCACCTTCATCAACACTGATGATTATCTAATAGAACCTCTTCAGTGTGGAAACAGGCCCTTTGGCCCAACAAGTCCACACTGAACCTCAGGGCAACCCACCCAGAAACATCCCCCTATCACCCATCTAATCCACACATCCCTGAACACTACATGCAATTTAGTGTGGCGAATCCACCTAGCCTGCACGTCTTTGGACTGTGGGAGGAAACTAGAGCACCCAGAGGAATCCCACACAGACAGTGGGACAATGTGCAAACTCCGCACAGTCAGTTGCCCGAGAGCAGAATTGAACCTGGGTCCCTGGTGCTCTGAGGCAGCAATGCTAACCACTGAGCCACCGTGCTGCCCTAAGCATTGAACCACTGTGCTGCCCTCAAAAGATATGATGTAATTTGCCAAACACAATCTTCCTTTGAAATACAGGAAAGGGGATGTGAGGAATGTCTGAGCAGTTGTGACCATACTGAATAGCGGAACAGGTTTGAGGATCCAAACAGCCTGTGGTCTTAAATCCATGCTGACTTCCGTAATTAAGCTGTGTCTCTCCAATTGTGGGTATTGCTTGTCCCTCAGAATTCTTTCAAATAGCTTTCCCATTATCAAGGTTCCACCAAGTAGCCTGTCATTTCCCTTCATTAACAACTTCCCTTTTCAACGTTTGTTGCACTCCACCCATAGCTGGAACGTCCTTCCTCAGATATGGAGACCAAACTGCACATAGTACTCCAGATATGGTCTCACCGAGGCCCTGTGCAAATGCAGCAAGGCATCCCCACTCCTGTACTTGAATCCTCTTGCTATGAAAGCCAACTACCAATTGCCTTCCTCACCATAAGCTTCCCTTTATGTGTGTGAATCCAAAAATTTAAGCCCCTTGACCTCCAGGGTTCTCAGGTTTTGGTACCGCCCTTTGTCTTTAAGGAAATATTCTACCTTGTACTTTGTTGCATACTCTTTCGATCTCTGTTATGGCTCTGATAGTTTTATCTGCAAGTAGCTGCTTCCCATCCACTTGGTTACAATTATATCTTAGTAAAACTGGCCTTTCCTTAGTTTACAGTTTTTAGTCCCTGGTTATCCTGACCCTCTTCCATAGCTATCGTACATTGAAATGAGTTATGGTCACTACCCGCAAAATGCTCTCCTCCTAATGCACCTTCCACCTGCCGTGGTTTACTTCTGAACATTGGATACTGAACTGCCTCCTCCCTTATTGGGTTTTCTACTAACTGGTTAAAAAAAATTCCACTGGATGCAATTTATAAATTTTGTTTCTTCCCTATCTTACACATTAAAAATGTTCCAGTTGGTTAGTTAACATTCTCTCTTCCTCCCCATAATGATACTTCAAACACTGCTACCTTATTAATTTTATCCTTCTACTGAAATTTGATTAGATACCTGATCTTCTATCTCTCCCTGATTGTTTGCAGTTCTAATACACATCCAACAGTGTGTTTGCCCCTTTTGCATTTTACTACCACTCATATGCCTCATTTGATGATCATCCCTCCTCAAACTGCTTCAATTAATTCCTTGATAAACATTGCAAATACCCTTCATCTTCTATCCTGCACTCTATTCTTTCTGGATATCTTATAACTAGGAATGTTGAATGGCTCACCCTCCCCAACTTTCAGTCAGGTTATGGGCATCATAACAATATTATATTCCCACGTGCCTCTCTACATCCTCAAATCATATGCTTTATTCCTTGGGCTCCTTCCATTAAAATGTATTATATTTATCCTTTCTAAACTCACTGCCTTCATGTATAGCTTATGTTTCCTCTAACTTTCAGACTTTGCCTCCCATTTTAATTCAATCTCAGCTTCTCTCCCATTCCCTGCCAATGTAGTTTAAATCAGTGCTCACAGCACTAGTAAAACCTGCCCATGCTAATGTTGGTCCTGTTCCTTTTAAGATCTAACCCATCTAATTTGTATAGTTCCCACCTCCTATCACAATAGTCCCAGTGCCTCAGAAATCAAAAGCCCTCCTTCCTGCACCACTTTTCATCTCTAACCTTTTATCCATATATGCATTGCTATGGGCACTGGGAAAAATCGAGAGATTACTAACTTTTGAAGTACTTTTTAATCTTCTACCTAACTCCCGAATGTTGCTTGTGGGAAATAATTTCTCTGTGTCCTAACATAGAACACAACCTCTGGCAGTTCACCCTCCCCCTTCAAAGTGCCCTGCAGTTGCACCGTGTCATTCTTGACCCTGGCACCAAGGAGGCAGCATACCATCCTGAGCTGAAATCAACTGCTGCCAGAAGCCACAGTCTACACACACCCACGCCCAACCCCCATCCCCACCCCCACACCTCCATCATGAGTAAGTACTCTACCTCAATTGCCCTTCCACACTTCAAAATCTGGAACTTGAGCTGCTTCAGCTGGAGGCACTACCTGTACACATGCTCATCCAAATCCCTAGAAGTGTTTCTGATTTTCAACACAGCACAGGATATGCAAATAAGGCAATGTCTGTAGCTATCGATTGTGGCCCCCAAAAAATTTCATCAATTTGATTTGCATTGCTTGAAAATCTGAACTTTTACGCTAATTTCATGAAAATTCCTCTGGGAAAACAGTACAACTGAGAGGAAGACCCATTCCTGCACGATTCAACTGTACACAAGTGTTTACTGATATTCAAGAGCACTTGACTAATTATTCTGTTAGTTAAAATTGAGTAACTGTCCTTACTGATAAAATTATTCATCCTGAATAGATGCTTTTCCAATTAGCTCTTCTGATATATGTTGAATGTTCACCAGACACAAGCTTAACTTATCAAGTTAATGTTAATAGGTGATTCTGTTTGCACCATGCATGAATTACGGTGCTCAAGAGAAAAATGGCCTTGATCCTCCTAATTGCCAAGTTTTAATGCAGTCTACCAGCAGCATCACTCCATGCAGGAGCGATAGTAGATTCAATATTTTCCACTAGGCAGCAACTTAATGAACAGATTGAATTAAGTAATATGCAGGCAAAATACCTGGACTTAAATGGAGATTGGCCATGTGTCAGGATACCTTGTGAAAAGTTAAGCAATGGTAAATGTAAATGAATAGATAGAAAAGAATGTCTCAATCTTCTGAAGATGCTTAGGGACACGGAAAAAAAATGTAGTCCTATCCATTCATGTCCATTTCAAAAATCAATAAAAGGAACTTGTTCTTTTGCAGTGTATGAATCACTCAGCCCTGCATGGATGAAAAATGTTTTTTGGTTTTGGAGCCTGAATTTACAGAACTTTTAGGAAAGCTCAGAGGCTGTCTTCCACATTGTTTTGACTTGACCAGCAGGCTTACTGATTCCACACTGAGGAATTTCTCACCATTGTAAAAATGGGGAAGAATTTTACTTGAACCAACCTTCATATTGATAGCGTAGATTAGAGACCGAAATAACCCCTGGCTTTGATTGGAATCTCAGACATGACATTATTGTTAAAAATGGACAATTACATTGACAAAGTGGAAATTCTACATGATGTTGTCGTACGGGGAATTACAGTGATCATGGGCTCTGCAGCAATCTACAAAGGTTCTAGCCTAGTCTTCAGTAATGCAAAATGTTCTCAGTCTGTGAATTAGAAAAACCTGTCAATGGTCAAAGTTACTTTAGTTACTAGTAGTCTCTTGAAACATCAAGTTAAAGCTGCTGTTGGATACAGTCTGGATCAGCAGAACCTACATTGGCCACATGTTATTTTTTGATTTAATTGATTGATTTGATTTTATTGCCACGTGTACAGTGGAAAGTGTATAATATAATCACACATGGTGCCATCTTAGGTACAAGTACCTGGGTATAGAATCTTAAGAACAAGGCAGAAAAAAAGAACAAAGTTAATCGTTAAACATTGCAGTAATTATAGTACAGCATAAGACTATGGAATAAGGTTATAAGTTACACATTACAGGTTTTATTAGTTTTAAGTGGAAAATAAAGAAATCAAGCCAAAAGTTCAAACATTACAGTCTTTTTAAAATGCTTAGCCATGGTGGAACCACAGACTAAGGAATCACCTTGAGACCAGAAGTCTATGCTAATGCCATGCTATGTCACGAGACCAACATGTACCACCAAAAGACTACCATGCTGTGCCAAGAGACCACTATACTGGGCCATTGAGAGATTACCATGCCGAGCCAATAGACCACCATGCCTAGCCAACCAGATGAAGTCAGGTGGAATGACTCCAAAGGGATATAGACAATGGATGGACATAAACTTGGCAGATGAAGAATAACGTGGCAAAATGTGAGGTTATGTACTTGGACAGGAAGAGTGGAGGAACTGAATATTATTTAAAGAGAGAAAGACTGCAGAAAGCTACAGAAGAGAGGAGTTTGATATTCCTTGTGGATAAATCAAAAAAAGCTAGTATTCAAGTTCAGCATGTGGTTGGGAAGGCTAAAGGAGTCTGAAACAAACGAGATTTTGGTAAAACTGTACAGGACACGAGTTAGACTACAGCTGGAGTATGTGGACAGTTTGATGCCCCTTATCCAAAAGCAAAAATGTTGACATTGGAGACAGCCCAGAGGAGGTTCAGTAGGCTCATACTATGTACAGAAGGGCTATCTTATGTGGAGAGGTTAAGTAGGTTGGGCCTTTACTTGTTAGAATAGGGAATTTAACAGAGTGATTGTGGAAGGACCATTTCCCCTTCTGGGAGACTCTACGACCAGAGGGCATAATCAGTGTAAGTGGTTGCCCATTTAACATGGAGATGAAGAGGAATTTCTTCTCCGAGTGCATCTACAGGATTGTTTACTACAGAGAATGGTACAGACTGGTTTGTTAAGTATTGTTGTGCTTGCCACATGGCATGTTTAGCCTGTATATCCCTCCAAGGACTGAGAGTCAACTCTTATTAGTAACATGAAATACTCTTTATTGGGTATGACACAATTAATACCATAGTAACAATTATGCTACAAACTAACAATTAATAAGAGAAATCCGACAATTAATACTGCAAATTTAAGTCAGCATCTTCTACTTTAACTTAACTTGGAATGATCAAACATCACCACACTAGACCTTGACTTTGTTCCATATGATGGGTCTTCCTCTCCCGGTGGTCCCACGGGCACTTCTTCTTTTGGTGTTTGGTCTCGAGTTACCACTCCCGAGGGTGCTGCTGCAGTGAGTCTTATCCTTGGAAGTGTCCACACCCCTTTGGGAAGATCTTCAATTCCAACCAATGGATCAATCAGGAATCGATCCCCCGCTTGACTGGACCCAAGCAGGCAGTGCTATGCGGATGGTGGGGTGGTCTTTGGTCCTGCATTGCTGAAAGTGTTAGGGGCACATAAGTCAGGGAGGCTTCCCAGATAAGAGTGTGAGGTGTCCCTTTATTCTGGAAACAGCTTAATGTTTACTAATGTCCTGGTATATAGGCTTAGTCAATTATGTATTGTGCTGTCTGCAGCTGTAGCCTGCCTGTCTGGGTCTGCAGCTTGTTTGTTTCAGTGTCTTTGTACTGATACTCTATCTAAAGCTTGGCTTGATTTCCCAGCATGCCTGGTGTATTATCTGATTCTGCCATTTTGAGTGGCCCACCTGGCTATAATATATTTAGGGCTGAGATAGACAAATTTGTAATTAGTTAAGGAACTGAGGTTATATGGAAAATGGAGTTGAGGATTATCAGATCAGCCATGATCTCATCAAATGGTAGAGTGGGCTTGATGGGCTGAATGGCTTACTTCTAACCCTACCTCTTATAGCCAGCTGATTGTTACAGATATTTTTAGAATTTTTGAAAAAGTTTGAGTCAACAATCTGGTGTAATAATGAGCTGTTTATATGCTGTTTGTAAAGAGGCTGTCAGAAAGATTTTTCTTTCATTTTTAATACAGTAAAAGACAATTACAGGTTAAAAGTGGCAATTGGTAAAGTTAGCGAACCCACAGTCAAGCCTGGTTGTCTGGTATGTCTGTAGAATCTGCAGCTTTTCTGTTCTCAACTGAGATGGTGTATCGAGACCTGGATGATACATGCCATTGGCCTCCCTTAGAAAATTTGCTGTGAAATTCTATTTTGTTTGCTTGCAGGGATGTTGTCTCCATTAAAAACTCAAGCATGGCTGAAAGCATGATTGAAAGCATAGGTTGGAACTTCTCCTCACTACTGCTCATACATTCTGCTAGCCCACGTCCAAGACAACGCACAAAACTTAATTGGCCACATTGCTATCTTTGATATCATCAAAAGTTGTAAAATCTAACAAAATGGATCCAATTCTATAGGACTATTGCTTGGCAACTGTCAGCACATGTGTCCTATTGCTTCTAAATCAACCCCAAATGCTCCATTATCCTGCTGTCAGGAACCATCAGCAATGTGCAAGTATTGTGACTTTGGATCTCTTGCTTTCTATGTTCCCTCCTTCATAAGCTTCATCTCTTATCTCTCTCTTCAAAGCTTTTCCAAATTTATTTCAGTTTTTGGCAATTAGCAGATGGGTCACAGCTCACTTTGCTGTTGAGCAATTCCACAAAATTATGAGTCCCTGTGAAACCTTGGTACACTCTTTTAATCTAGAATGCCCAAATAATTCCATGTTCCAATTCCTCATGATTGTTCAATCTAAAAATGTATTTGCACTGAGAAGGAAACCTGTGCTGTCAGAGGTGCTGTCTTTCAGATGAGGTAATAAGCAAAAACCCATCAAATCCATTTAGTGTGGAAGAAAGCTGTTTGCCCCTCAAATCCAGGTGGACCTTTCCACCCAACCCCACCTCCTCCACCCTATCCTTGTAACCCAGCACTTCCCACGACTAATCCACCTAGTCTACACATCCCTCGACATTATGGAAAATTTTAGCATGGTCAATCCACCTAATCTGCACATCGTTGGACTATGGGGGGACACCAGAGCACCGGGAGGAAACCCACACAGTCGTGGGGAGAATGTACAAACTCCACACGGACACTTGCCTGAGGGCGGAGTTGAACCTGGATCCCTGGTGCTGTGAGGCAGCAGTGCTAACCACTGAGTCAATGTGCCGCCCATTTGATATAAATTGATTTGTAACACAAATCAATCAAAAAAAAGAGGTGTTCTCCTGGTGTCATACAGTCATAGAGATATACAGGACAGAAAAAGGCCCTTTAGCCCATTGACTATGCGCTGAACCAAAAGCAGCACCTAACCACTCTAATCCGCGGACCCATGTACTATTTATCCTACAATTAAATGTCCTAAAAAAAATTATTTAGGTCATTATCATATTTCTGTTTGAAAAACCTCAGTGTTTGCAAGTTGGTTGTCATGCTCCTTTACATTACAATATTGATAATACTTCACAATATTTATAGAAATAGTTAATTGTCTGTAAACACATTGGAATGTTCTGAGGCTGAGACTAGTTCTGCAGAAATGAAAGCACTTTGTTCTTTTCTTTCTACTTTTCTCATCTTAGTAGAAAGATTTTCCCAGTCATTTAAAGATTTACTAGAAATTTAAATACATTGGTGTCAAAGATGGTACTTACTTTTATGAAACTCTTAGGGTGGATGGCACCATAGTAATCTGGATAGTTTAGGTGTTGAATGTAATGCACAAAACAGACATTCTATCTCAAAGCTGCAGTACACATTTCTCTTCGATCAATTATTAGTCTTAAATTTGACTCTAATCTTGAAGGTTATGTCACATCTGCTTGCATTTCATGGTGTCATATTTATCCCAGTGATGTGCGGCTTCTCTTCACTTCCTTTATCTCAGGAAGTCAGTGACGACAATCCATGTGTCAGGGCATGTCACAGAGATTCCCCAAGAAAGCTATAGAAATGCTTTAAAGTTGAACCCATGTCTATGGTCTTTATTCACAATGTAGTTTATAAGTGGCTGTCGTTGTTAACTAGCTCCCACTAAATTAGTGCTTTGCTCAGCCACACAGAACAGAGAAGTCCCATATTTGATCAACTTAGTCACTTAATTTGCTAGTTTGAGAGTTGGCTATATTTGCATCACTGCAGTTAGGCTTTAGTGTTTGTTGTTTAAGGCAGTTCTGCTTCCTTTGGTTATTTGCTGTAGTTCCTGCTGAAAACTGCATGTGCTTAAGTATGCTGTGAGAATGCAGCAAGTGTGGTTGCTGCCTGTAGTGGAATAGCCTGACAACATTTCATAAAATGAATGTCCAAGTGATATTCAAGGTGTGATAAAATTGCCGATTTGCTGCAGACCAAGCCAACTTCTACATCAAAGGAAGAAAAGAAGGGATAAAATCCCAAAACAGTTGGCAAGAATTCCTGCAAGAGTTTCCAGCCTCTCATGCTTTATTTCTGGGGTTTTTGTAGATCTGCGACTGAGGATATTATGAGGTGTTTAGGAAGAATCCCCAATGAAATTAATGACAGTTGCATTGTTTTCATGTACATCTTTATGGTGATTATTTAGTGCATTTGACTCCCTAGGCTGAGGAAAACCCTAGGATTTTGGAGAAACAACCAAGCACTCTTGACATGTAATGTTCTGTTTGTTTCCCAGTACACCTAACTCCAGACCACTGTCGGCCCAGGTTATTAGACACAATGTCCACCTGTTACCTCCCCCACCACCATCACCTCCATCTTGCAAGCTCAAGTTTCATTTCCTCCTCATGTAGCTGAGTAGGAAAAAGACTGCCATCCACCTCCTTCTGGAATGTGCTTCTGCAAAGAAGTTTTGGAAAATTAGCAGTGGTTTTCTTTCTTGAGGTTCATTCCAAGTGGCTTTTTGAGGCACTAGAGCTCGGTACACTATCAGCAATCTTTAGAAACCAACACCATTTTAAATATTACTTGATGTTGATGTGATATTCACTCTGCAAAAGTACTGTCCAAGATTGAGTGTCAAATTCCAGAGTCCAGATGCTCAGTGAAATGCTAAAGAATATGACAGACGCTATAAAGGCACATTCGGGAACAAAAAAACAATATCTATATCCTTTCAGCCATGGCACACTGAGAGGCTGGAAACTGGCTATAATGGTTCAGCTATACATTTGATATGTAGTGAATATTATAATGATTGACTGATTGTAAATGTGATGAGTAATGTGTAGTAATAAAAGAAACTAAGGTTGGTTTTCACCCGTATTTGATGTCAACTTCAGACGGTCATTCAACGCACTTTCATGCATTTTATGAAAACTGTATATTTTTGGAAAAAACAAATCACCCTGCCAGTTGCACATTGTCACACAGGTTTAGCTGGAATGAAGAGATAGGAAGAAATAAAATAACACACATGCCATCCTTAGCAACCTCTCAGTAACTGGTTTTGAGTGACGCCTGAGAACTGGTACCTGGGAAGAGAGTGTTCACCATCTTAATCAGACTGGTCAGACAAGTAAGCTAATGCAGCAGGAAGTAAACATGAAGCATTTTGTGTTAAAGAATGGATTGTTTCCTGCTTCATTACTATTTGAGATTCTAAAGATGGCATTTGTTTCAACAGTATATCCAAACAACATCCTGAGTGTAAAACTGAAATCTGTAATTGCACAGTTGTTAGAAATTTTGTGGAGTTCTATTTTGGAGTTGTGATGGTGGGTTTCTGAATCCGATCGAGAATGTTGCTGTATCCTCACTGGATGAGAAGAGGAATTAGTGATCTGCCCACACAAAGGCTGAAAACCAGGTGGATACTACAGCTGTGTGCCTCGAGGTTAACAGCATAACAGCAAGATAAGGCAGTGATTATACGTGCTGCCAAGTTAGAGCAGATTCTTTCATCATCCTTGACATTGATAGGAAACTGTCCAGTGGACCAGCAAATGCACCCAGCGGCTTGGCGTGCACGCATGTGTGAATTTTGCTCCATGTTTCCATATAGAGATCCTGAGCTGAATACCTTGTAGCAGAATTCAACTTTGACTTTGTCATCTAGTAAACTGGCACACAACATCATTGCCCTGTGGAAAGATGGCAGATGATTTTTTTTTTCATTTATCATAGTAACAGTCCACTTCTGCTCTATATTAACCTGTCAGGTACGTGTAGTGTCTATGTCTGAGCGGAATACTGAGAGTCAGGTCCGTTGATGAGACCTTTTCATTTGTGCTGTGCAGTTTCTCTCTCTTTCTCCTGGGGATGTAGTAGCTGGGCAGATAGCAGTTCTTAACTGTTTGAAAGCAGGGAAATTGGTTAAAAAAAAAGGGAGGGAATGTCAGAAGCAAAACATCCAAATTAACAATACTTGCAGCTTGCTGATGATTTCTGACAGCAGGATGATGGAGTGTTTCGTGTACAGAAGGGGTGTAAGTTAAGAAGAGGCCAGTCCTACAAGGTAAAGAACAACTTAATGCTCCCAAAGGTCCTTGTTCCACTCTGCTTCTGCCTGTGATGGGTCAACCTTGTCCTGCAAGAGAAGAGGAAAGTTTGTCAGGTGATTGTGTAGCACTATCTTTGAGCAATGGCCTGCTACCGCTGATCAGCTTGAAGTATTTGAAATGCCAAAAGCTGGGTGTGAGTATGAGGATGTTGCTGAGGTACAATATCCAGATGTTAAGCCTGCATCCTGAGTTCAAGAGTGCTGATTGATGAATGTGGGTGAACATTTTGAGAACTTGATAGGGGATGCCATTTGAAATTGCATTTACTGACCTTGATTCCCTGCGTGAAGTCTATATACTTTTTGCAGCACGACTGTCAAGATTTTGGGTCCAGACCCAGAATTTTGGTCAGCATTCTCCTTCCACTCCTTTTTGGATCTTAAGGGACCCAATTCATTGCAAAAACATGACCTGAATCAGGACCCCATGCAGAAAGAAAGGGTACAGACAAATTTACATCTCAATAGTGTCTGTATAAGTGAGCAATATTTCAAGGTACAAATTATTTATTGGAATCTGTGTCTCTGAACCTCAATCATGCATTATTGTTTCATCACGGTAAGAATACAAACAAAGGTATGTTGCTTACCAAAAAGATAGAGTTACATTAAAAAGCACCTTCCATAACCTCATAGTATCCCAAAGAGCTCCGCAATATTTGAGTGCTTTTTCAAGTAAAGCCTTCAGTGTTGTAATATAGGGAAAGCTGCAATAAATTTGAGCACAACAAACTCTCAAACAGAAAGTTCATGCTGTGTTTTTTTGATTAATTTGACTGAGGTAAATGTACTGACCAGAGAATCGGGAAGAACACTTCTTGGCTCTTAATATCTGCTGTGGGATCTTTTACATCCTTCCGAGAGGATTTTGAGGCCTTGGCTTAACGCCTTATCCAAAAAAGAAATGGCATCTTTGCCAATGAAGCACTCTTTCAATACTGCACCGGGCTATCAGTCTAGATTGTGTATTCAATTATGTATCCCCAGAGAGGGATCTGTATTTAGAGGTAAGAGCACTTCCAACAGAGAGATGGCTGATGAGCAATTGCGATAAAAATTTATCACATGTTTGTTGGCAGTTCCATCGGTGTGTCACACATAAACAGACCTAAAAGCTATTCCCAACATTTGTAAGCCAGTGTTGCTTCCGCATCTGTAAAACTTGACATTGCAAATTAGCAATATCAACACACGGAATTGGCTTTTGAAGGTTTTCTTGTGTCACAGGGTTCTTTGTTTTATCTGCTTTACATTTTTGTTGTGTCACCCTAGAATTGAACTTCAGAAATAGAATAGAGAAATATAAAATGGTTTCAAGGATTTCAAATGAAAGAGATCTTCATAAAAGCAATGACTATTTTTTTAACCTCATGCCGTGTAGTTTTTTGTAAAGTTGTACATCGTACAGTGAAAGGAAGAGGCTAATGTTGTTTGAGTTACTTCAAAGCAACTAAAATTAGATAGTATTTTGAATGTTAAATTCCCAGGAGACAGTGAAGAAAAGAAGAAAAAGGTTACTCACTGTAATCTGGCAAAAATTTCCATGAATGTGGAATGAAGTCCTTAAAGTGACAAATTAATCTCTGATAAGAAAGACACAACTATTCATTCCTGACTATATAAGGAGTGCTTTTATGATGGTGACAGATCTATTTAATAAGTTTAAAAAAAGAAAGCATGTTATTGTAGGCACAGGTAATCTAATGCAAAAACAATACTGGAACTGCAATCAGTGCCTGTGGAGAAAACAGACTAATGTTTCAAAGGTTGAATCTTTTTCAAATAGTCTAAGCTTCTGCAACCGAGTAAAACTGAAATTTGAGAATGGAGTCAAGGCAATCCATTGCAGTTTTAAAACATTTCAAGTTTAGAATATCACTAATAACTAATGGCATTCCAAATATAAGTTGTGTAAAACTTCCAAGTGGTTTGAGTGCTAATCTTTATCTTAATCTGCCAAATGGAATTTACTGCAGCCCAAATTATTTAGTCTCTGGAGTTGACAAATGTGTAGTAAAACTAAATATAACTCCGTGAATGGAATCTTCTGATCCTGGAGGTAGTGGGCCTGGAGACTGGAAGGCAAATTAAAGAGGTGAGTTGTAGCACATCAAAACCCTGCCAACCTTCTCATCTCTACTGAGAATACTGAGTGATAATGCCAATACTCAAGCTCCCTGCTGTGTTCCAGTTGGGGGCCCCAAATTGGTCCCTTATTATCATCCCATCTTATTCCTGTCCAAGCTTCAATTATCTCAGCTCTGAATGGGATGAATTAGCAAAGCCCACCCTAACTGTGAACCAGTCATTATAGAGGATGCTCTAGTCCCTCTAATCAAGGGATTCTACTGGGCTGACTGCTGAGAACCACTCCCTTCCCTGACTTCCAACATCCTTGCCTGCACCCTACCCCTATGCCCATCCCATCCAGTAAAAATGTTTAGCATGGTCTCCATGATATCTTTCCAGGAGCCACTGTGATGCTGCAGAGATCAAGATAGCCTGGCCTGTGGCCAGCAACCCCTGCTGGCTGATAATCCATTTCCAGGACCTTGATTTCAATGGTGGGGCCACCTTGACCATTTAAACAGCCACATGGGTGGCCGTCATTTAACAAATCGGCTCAGCCATCTGACCTTGGCAGCACTCAAGCAAGCCAGCCGACATTCTGCCTTATCTCTTTTCATTGTTGCGGATTGAATTCACATTACTAATGTTAACAAATTCATCTACGTCCTCAACCAGTCTATATTTTTCATTTTTCTCTGACCTTTCCCTCAATTATATACCTGCCCTCCTCTAATTCTGATCATCTGTATATTTTCTGATTATTACCAATCTATCTTCAATGGCGGATTTTGTAACTGTCTTGGCACTGCTCCGGAACATTCTGTAAATCCTTCCACCTTCCTATCTTCCCTATTAGACTGCTTTGTAGATCCTGGCTTTAGCCACCTTCCCAAATTATTCACTGCTCTTCTCTGCTGTACACCAAGGTAAGTGTACAGCGATAATAGCACTGCATAAATACATGTTAAATGTTCTCTTAAGTTTTCTTCCTCAGACTCCCAGCAATGGGTTGAAATTGGAAAGTTGGATAGGTGGAGAGGCAGCACGTCAAATCCAACAGGTAAACTGCCTATTTCTTAGATGGCAGGTCCTGGAATTATACCAACAGTTGGGTTGGCATCAGGCAACCCACCTGCTAATGAGCTAGTAGAGGCCATAATTGTCGACAAGTGTCTCATCTCACTGCTGCTACCGACATTTAACAGGGGGCCCAGCCGGCTACCCTGTTGTGGGCTGAAGATGAGTAGAGATTCTTCCTTAACTATTTCCTATGCCCATCAGAGGACCAACTAATGTATAAGAATTCCTATGTTACTATTGCCCCGTGGCACTGAAATAATTATGTTTGTGCCCTTGTCAATGCCCCCAAACATTCACAAAGTTCCAGTTCATTGTTGTTTGCCTTTTTCAGTTTATATCTGGTACTGACAGTAGCATTGTTTCTGGTATGTTGCAAGTGGCCAGCAGCTCTCTGAGGCTGGACTTTCTGTCACTGAGAAGTGGAAATCCTTCCTCTAACGGTTGGCCATTAAATGACTGGAGGATTGGCATTCTTCCCATGGCACACTGTGCACTCCCACCACTCCGTCCCCCACCCACCTACATTTTAGCCTGGGTTTGATGCCCTACTCGCATGGTATAATTCAATGCCTTGAGCAGCCAATGAGATTCTAAATTCTGCTTAGTCTGCCGTGGTCATGACATACAAATGAAACTAATTACTTGTAGACTTGCAAACTTAGATTATCGAAGGTGTTATAACTGAACGATAGAGAAATAATTTAACAACATAGTTACCCAATATGTGTTGAGCAAGAGTGAACAATTACCTTAGGAGCAGAGTTTCAATTTACTTAGAACTAAATGCCAAGCCACAGAAAGCTCGCAAAAATGAAATCTGAACTGAACCAATATTAAATAGAAGAGTACAGGCCTGCCATTTGACAGCATTATTATCTGGATAATCATCAGCAATGGAAGCACTGAATGTATTTTTGTCATGAGTCAAGTTTCATTGCAACACGGCTACTATGATTTTATTTCCTAATTTGCAGCAAAATAAAAAAAAAGCTGAAGAATTAGTTGCAGTTTAAACATTAGCCTGGAATTTCCAATGGCCAGACATTCCGTATTCCAACATAGATGGGAATTGCAATAGGTGACCCTACAGAATTGCCATCATTCCACAGGAAGTTAAAAAGGAATGAAGAACTAAGTAATTTACGGGCAGATATGGATCAGTAGGGAAATCGGCCAAAATTTGGCAAATGAAATTTATTGTGGATATGTTGAGGTTATGAATTTTTGGGCAGAGGAACAAAAAGAAACTTACAATCTAAATGGAGAGAAATTTCAGAATGTTTCACTGTTGAAGGATCTGGGTATCCTGGCACATGAATCACAGAAAATTATATTGCAGGTAATAAGAAAGGCAAATGAAGTTTTGACATTAATTGCTAAAAGAACAGAGGATAGAAGTAGGAAATTGTTGCTGCATCTGTACAAAGCATTGGCGAGAGGAGACACCTGGAGTACTGCATATAATTTTGTTCCCTTTAGTTGAGCAAGGTTACATTTGCATTGGAGGTAGATCAGAGTAGGTTCACTAGATTGATTTCAGAGCTAAGGGGTCTGTCTTATGAAGTGAGATTGAATAATTTAGGACTATACTCTGAAGTTTAGAAAAATGAGAGGAGGTCTGATTGAGGTGCATAAGATGCTAAAGGGTATTGATAAAGTAGATATGAAGAAGATATTTCCTTATATGGGACAATTAGAATGAAAGGTCATGGTTTTAGGGCAAGGGGTAACAGATTTAAAATGGAGATGAGGAGAAATTACTTCTCTCAAAGTATTGTGAATCTGTGGATTTCGCTGCCCTGAGTGTGGTGGATGCTGGGACATTGAATAAACTTAAGGATGAGATAGAGTATTAATTGGGTTGAAGGGATATGAGGAGTAAGCAGGAAAATAGAGTTGAAGTCAAGATCAATCAGCCTTGGTCGTACTAAATGGCAGAGCAGGCTTGAGAAGCAGAAATTTCTACTGCTGCTCTTGGTTCTCATATTCTATTTCTCTAGGCCTGAACCTTCTGAAAATCTCATTTAAATCAGAGACTTTGGAGGGTTTGGTGAAATTCAATAACCTTGTTACTCTAGTAATGTCTGACCAATTATAGAACATAGAACAGTACAGCACAATACAGGCCCTTCGACCCCCGATGTTGTGCTGAACTTTTACCCTAATCCTAAGGTCTATCTAACCTCCACCGCTACCTTATACTATCATCTATATGCCTATCTAATAGTCTAGTGAGGCCAACTCCACTACCTTCTCTGGAAGTGCATTCCATGCCCCTACCATTCTCTGAGTAAAGAACTTGCCTCTGACGTCTCCCCGATATCTACCTCCTTTCACTTTAAAACTATGTCCCCTCGTAAAAGCTACCTCCACCCTCAGAAAAAAGTCTCTGACTGTCTAGTCTAGCTATACCTCTGATCATTTTGTACACCTCTATCAAGTCACCTCTCATCCTTCATCGTTCTAAATAGAAAAGCCCTAGCTCTCTCAACCTTTCCTCGTAAGACCTTCCCTCCATTCCAGGCAACATCCTGGTAAATCTCCTCTGCACCTTTTCCAATACTTAGACATTTTTCCTGTAATGAGGTGACCAGAACTGGACACAATACTCTAGATGTGGCCGAACCAGCATTTTGTATAACTGGAGCATAACTTCATGGCTCTTGAACTCAATCCCTTTATTAATGAAAGCTAACAGACCATATGCCTTCTTAACAACTCTATCTACCTGGGTGGCAGCTTTCAGGGAACTGTGGACATGAACCCCAAGATCCCTCTGCTCCTCCACACTGCCAAGAATCTTTCTGTCAACCCTGTATTCTGCTTTCAAGTTTGTCCTTCCAAAATGCATCCCCTCACACTTTTCTGGGTTTAACTCCATCTGCCACTTCTCAGCCCAGCTTTGCGTTCTATCAATGTTCCTTTGTAACCTAGAACAGCACTCTGCACTGTCCACAATGCGACCCATCTTCATATTGTCCGTGAACTTGCTAATCCACCCGTCCACTCCTTCATCCAAATCATTTACAAAAATCACAAATAGAAGAGGATCCAGAACAGATCCTTGTGGTATACCACTCCTAACTGAGCACCATGTTGAATATTTTCGGCCCACTACCACCCTTTGTCTTCTAAGGGTCAGCCAATTCTGAGTCCAATCTGCCACATTTCCCCTTATCCCATGCCTCCTTACCTTCTGCATGAGCCTACCATCGGGAACCTTATCAACCGCGTTACTCAAATCCATGTATACCACATCCACTGCTCTAACTTCATCCACGTCTATGGTCACCTCTTCAAAGAATTCAATAAGGTATGTGAGGCATGATCTATCCCTTACAAATCCATGCTGACTATCACAAATCAAACTGTGCCTTTCCAAGTGATCATAAATCCTGTCAGTCAGAGCCCTTTCCAATAACTTGCCCACCACTGACGTAAGACTAACTGGCCTGTAATTTCTGGGGTTATCCCTGGTCCCTTTTTTGAACAAGGGAATGACATTTGCATCTTTCCAATCTTCCGGCACTATACCCGTTGACAGTGAGGACGAAAAGATCATCATCAAAGGCCCTGTGATCTCGTCCCTCACTTCCCATAAAATCCTTGGATAAATCCCATTAGGCCCGGGAGACTTATCTATCTTCAACTTCCTCAGAATTCCTAGCATTCTTCCTAGAATTCTTCTTTACTAACATCAACTTCCTTGAGCCTACCTGCCTGTTTCACAATGTTCTCCTCTACAACTAGGTCCCTCTCAGTTGTGAATACTGAAAAAAGGTATTCATTAAGGACCTCTCCTATCTCTTTAGGTTCTGTGCACAAATTCCCTTTACAATCCTTGATCGGCCCTACCCTTTCTCTGGCCATTCTCTTGTTCTGCACATACATGTAAAAAGCCTTGGAATTTTCCTTGATCCTGTCTGCCAAGGTTTTCTCATGCTCCCTTACAGCTCTCCATTGCCCTTTCTACACCTCCTTCCTGAATAACTTGTATCCCTCTAGGGCCTTTTCCTTTCCTCTTTCCCTAAACCTTACATAAGCACTTTCTTCCTCTTAACCAGTCGTTCGACCTCTCTCGAGAACAAAGGCTCCCTCACTCGACTGTATCTTCTTTGCTTGCTAGGGACAAACATATCAAGTGCATGCAGTATGCATTCCTTAAACAATCTCCACATTCCTGACAGCTTCTGTTCCCAATTTATGTTACTGGCACCCAGCATGGGGCACGAACCTGTGGCCTTGAGATTAAGAGTCTCATACTCATGTGTAACAATCAAACTGACCACATACCTATCTCTCACAACCACGACTGCAGTTCCCTAAGCTCCCTAGACACTGACGCAAAGTACTCACCAGTTTTTTGTCGGATTGAAACTGATTATCCCACTGATGCCCCCACTGCGGGACCAAACCTTACATCCTCTCCACCGCATGCCAGATAGCACCCTACTTACGTGGCACACTATGCCCGTAACCCAATTTAATATTCTACTGGTGGTACCTTCCCCTCTGTCCTAACAGATACCCTTTCCAGATGGCACCCTGCTTACCTGTCACTCAACCACCCCGTACCCATTCAGCACGCTGCCCTCCTAGCACCCAAGCATCACACTTTTGTTTTGTCCTCACGGTTTGCTGGCAGCTGTCAAAGTGGCTGTCTGAGCTTTCAATATCAGAATGCAGCAGCTGACTGCTTTGAAAAGGGATATGGTTTGTTTTTCTCAGACAGCTCTTCAGAATGCACGATCTGTTTGAATGGCAGTACGCCTCCTCATTTATGAGGTAGCCCTGAGCAGAATCTTCTCTTAGAAATGTGCAGCTCTCTTCTGTCAAAAAAGAGGGCTGGAGTGACAATCTGTGTGAGATTGGAACTCCTTGGAAAATCCGGCCCATTATGTTAGAAAACATTCTATTTCAGTTATGTCCTTGCTTTGTTAAGAGAAGCAATATTAAAGTGAGAGCTGAGAAGAGACATTCAAGTGTTAAACCTGTGTAATGTGAGCCACACAATGGCTAGAATAACCTGGATTGCCCATCACCAGAAAAACTTCTTCAATTGTAACCCATAAATTCAAACACATCACTTACCAATGTTCTATTCAGTCAAAGTTATAAGCCAATCTTCAGTTTCATAATATTAGCAAATACAATGTTTTTGTATTTAGCTGACCCATTTTCCATTCTTCCCTCCCCTTTTGAAACTCCTACTTTTGATTTCCAAGGGGCTGCAAACATGATTAGATGCTTCTACAGAACATTAGTCTCCCAGTTGTCCATATCAATTTCCCACATGGATCCTGGCCTACATATTGGCCACTCCCTGTCAGTGAAATATTTTCATACCTAATCCAAGTGTACTTATGAGACTGAGGAGCAAGACCCTGTTGATAGATTTTAAATCCAAATAAAGGAAAACCCAAAAGTATATGGAATGGGTTAACTGCAATAGACAGGTATCCAGTTTCAAGCATTTGACTGAAGTTGGCTAATGGCTAACATTTAAGCAATAAAGGCATGAATTGTAAAAGTTAAGCATTCCTTTAATGTGAAAGAACACATACGGAAAAGTAGCTAAAACATGGCTAACAAAAGAAATTAAAAACAGAATTAGATACAAAAACAAAATTCATGGCAGTTCAAAACAATGTGTCACAGTCTCAGGATATGTTCTCAGACAATTGGAACTGAGGAGAGGAAACCTTTTCTTCATTCAGAAGCTGGTGAACCTATGGAATATTTCACTGTCAAAGTCTAGGTTGGATTGAGAGTTGTGAGGAGGATGTAAGGAAGTGTTAAACTGATTTATAAGAGCTGTCAAACACATGGCAGGTGCAGAATAACATGGACAAATGTTCAGCTATCCAATTCAGTGTGCAAAGCAGAAAGGCAGAGTATTATTTAGGCGGTGATATATTGGGAAGTGTGGATGGACAAAGGGATCTGAGTATCCTTGCCCACCAATTGATGACACTACACAGAAAGGTAAAGGAAGTAATTAGGAAGGCAAATGGCATATTGGCCTTTGTTGTGAGAGGATTTGAGTTTAGAAGATGGGACATCTCATTACAGTTGTACAGGGCCTTGGTAAGACTGCAGCTGGAATATTGTGTGCGGTTTGGTCTCCCTACCTGAGAGAGTATCTATTTGCCATCGAGGCAGTGCAGCGAAGGTTCACTAGGCTGATACTGGGGAGCGGCAGGACTGTCCTATGAGGAGAGATTGATTTGACTTAAGAGTCTTGGAAAGTTAGAGGGACTTGAATTGAAATGTATATATTTCAAGCAAAGCTAAACAGACTATACGTCAGGAGGATGTTTTCCCTGGTTATGGAGTCTAGAACCAGGGGACACAGTCTCTGAAAACAGAGTAGGCCATTTAGGACTGAAATGAGGAAACATTACTTCACTCAGTCAGAGATAGTAGGAACTGCCGATGCTGGAGTCTGAGGTATTTCTTCACACAAAATGTGATAAGATCATAATAAGAACTAGGAGCAGGAGTAGGCCATCTGGCCCCTCGAGCCTGTCCCGCCATTTAATAAGATCATGGCTGATCTTTTTGAGACTCAGCTCCACTTACCCGCCGACTCACCATAACCCTTAATTCCTTTACAGTTCAAACATTTATCTAGCCTTGCCTTAAACACATTCAGCAAGGTAGCTTCAACCACTTCACTGGGCAGGGAATTCCACAGATTCACAACATTTTGGGTGAAGAAGTTCTTCCTGACCTCAGCCCTACATCTGTTTCCCTTTATTTTGAGGTGATGCCCTCTAGTCCTAGTTTCACCAGCTAGCAGAAACAACCTCCCTGCCTCCACCTCATCTATTCCCTTCATAATATTATATGTTTCTATAATATCTCCCCTCATTTTTCTGAATTCCAATGAGTAAATGCCCAATCTATTCAGTCTCTCCTCATAATCCAACCCTTTCAACTCTGGAATCAACCGAGTGAATCTCCTTTGCATCCCCTCCAGTACTCCTCTATCCCTTATCAAGTAATGAGACTAAAACTGCACACAGTACTCCAGGTGTGGCCTCACCAGGACCCTATACAGCTGCAGCATAGCCTCCCTGTTTTTAAACTCCATCCCTCTAGCAATGGCAGACAAAATTCCATTTGCCTTTTTAATTACCTGCTGCACCTCCAATCCTACTTTTAGCGATTCATGCACAAGGACACCCAAGTCCCTCTGTGCAGCAGTGTTCTGTGATTTTTTTACCATTTAAAACATAGTTCATTTTGCTGTTATTCCTACCAAAATGGAGGACCTCTCACTTATCAACATTGTACTCCATCTGCTAGACCTTTGCCCACTCACTTCGACTATCTATATCCCTCTGCAGACTTTCAGTGTCTTCTGCACACTTTGTCCTACCACTCAGCTTATTGTCAGCTGCAAATTTTGACACACCACACTTAGTCCCAACTCTAAATAATCTATGTAAATTATAAACAATTGAAGTCCCAACACTGATCCCTGAGGCACATCACTCGCCACTGACTGCCAACCAGAAAAACACCCATTTACCCCTACTCAGGAGTTCTGAGGAAGGATCACCGGACCTGAAACGTTAACTCTGTTTTCTCCTTCACAGATGCTGCCAGACCTGCTGAGCTTTTCTAGAAACTTTGTTTTTGTACCCCTACTCTTTGCTTTCTACTAGTCAACCAATCTTCTATCCATACCAATACATTACCTGTAATACTTTGCAACTTTATCTTATGTAGCCTCCTTTGGTGTGGCACCTTGTCAAATGCCTTCTGGAAATCCAGATACAACACATCCACAGGTTCCCCATTGTCCAGCATGCAAGAAATGTCCTCAAAGAATTCCACCAAATTAGTTAAACATGACCTACCCTTCAGGAACCCACACTGGGTGTTCCCAATGGGACAATTTATATCCAGTGATCACTCTGTGGAATTTGCTACATAGATGCTTTTGGATCCATGTCGCTGATTTTATTCAATAAAGAAATTGATAAATATTTAGACGTTAACCGCATTATAGAGTATTGCTAGAGAGCAGTAAAGACATTAAGATAAAGGGCAGCCATGATCATATTGAATGGTAGAACAGGTCAAAGGGCCGAATGGCCTACTGCTGTTCCTATTTTCTATGTTTCAGCCTTTGACACTTTTTTCTTTGCTGTTCTGATCCTTGAGAGACAAAAAAAATCAAAGCTTTATTTCAGGTAAAAGTGGCTTGCATGCATTAGGCCATGTTTAGCTCAACTTTGCATGCATTTAGCAATATCACAGGTGTGTAAATCATAAAATGAGCACTTCTTGGTTTTTGACAAATAGTCTGCTTCTTTGTAAACCATTACATGCCATACAACATGAGGGGGTTGGTAGAACAGTTTTTAATAGAGTGCTCTCCACTGGTGAAGTAGTGTTTGTCTTTCAACATACATCTTATCAGGAGCCAGCCTGACTGGTAGGTTTGATTCCCTGTCAGTCAGAGGAATACTGAAGGAGGCTGCAGGAGTGGTCATGAACTTACTGTGAATTTATTGTGGTTCCCCAGTCCTTGGGAGACTGAAAATTACATCCCAACTGGGAGGTGGTGTCCAATTTCCTAATTCTTTAGATGAAGAATGGGGTGGTCAAGTGTCAAGGAAGGTGGAAAGAACATAAGAATTAGGAGGAGGAGACAGCAATTCAGCCCCCTCCCACACCCCTCCCCTGCTGAGTTTATCTACCATTTAATGCAGTCAGAGCTGACCACATTTTAGCCTCGACTCCAATTTCCTGCTCACTCCTTAACCTTTAGTTCATTTACTAATTAAAAAAAACCTATTTCCTCCTTTAATTTATGCAGCATTCCGTGTCCACCACTCTCTGGGAAGTGAACTCCACAGATTCATGACTCTTTGAGAGAAGTAATTTCTTGTCCATTCAGTTTTAAATCAGCCACCCTGAGTCTAAAACTATGACCTCATGTCCCATAATAGCCGACAAGGAAAATATCTATATCCACCTTGTCAAACCCCTTTAGCACCTTTCAAACCTCAATTGGATCACCCCTCGTTCTTCTAAACTCTAGCGAGTAATGGGCTAAACTTCTCAAACAGTTCGCATATGACAAGCATCTGTGGAATTAATCTACTGAACTTTTTCTGAAGGTAACATGGTAGGCCAGGGAGAAGCATCCTTTCTTCTCTTGATCCTCAAGAGACAGTAGTGATAGTGGGGCAGTACGGTGGCCCACTAGTGAGCAATGCTGCCTCATAGCACCAGAGACCCGGATTCAATTTCACCCTCAGATGACTGTGTGAAGTTTGCACGATCTCCCTGCGTCTGCATGGGTTTCCTTCTGGTGTTCTGGTTTTCTCTCTTAGTTCAAAGATGTGCAGGTTAGTTGGATTGGCCATGGGGAGTGCAGGAGTTACAGAGTAAGTCTGTATGTGATTCTCTTTGGAGGGTCGGTGTGGACTCGATGGGCTCAATACTTGCTTCCACACTCTAGGGATTCTATGATTCAGAGCTCTCCTTACTTCAGTGGGGTTTATGTTTCCCAAGGCAATGGTTATACTTATTAGCTAAGTTAAATAATAGCGAACTGTTCTTTTTGTTGCATATAAATCATCAACTCTGGCTTCATTATGGTAGTTGGTACCCCTCTCTACATCCTGACATCATTAGATATTTAAATCTAACCCAACTCTGATCTATCCATTTTTGGTGATTAGAATTACCCAAGCATTTCGGATTAATGGCCTGAAGACTTAGAGAATTTGGAGATTTAACAGTCCTTTAACAAGCTCAGTGCCAAGAAAAATATATGTGCAGTGTAGGGTGGAGGAGGAAAGAAGAAATGGTGAGTTTTGTGATGGGATGGTGGCCCGGATTCATTGTAGAAGAAGTGCAAGTAAACCTCAAGTGTTCACTGTTATTCTTCACAAGAACTAGCTAGGCCAGTGTTCGTTGTTCATCCCTAACTGTCCTTGAGAAAGAGGCAATAAGCTGCTTTGTTTAACTACAACAGTCTTTGTATAACATTTACAGTGCATATCCCTTTAAAACAGTCTGTGCTGAACACCAGACTTTATTCACAATGGGACAGTAAAGTGCTATTTACAGAAGACCTGAATCAGGGCAGAGAGTTTAAAAATTTATGAGGCATAATACATAAAACCATATGCCTCTTTTATTTCAACATTAAAAATGTAGGGTAAGTCAGCATTGAGCATTCCATTAGTCTTGAGTATTTCCAGGCAGCAATTTTTAAAACAATATCAGTGAGAAGAAATGCCCCTGAAATGTTTTGTATTCCTAATTGTGCTATAAAATTTTTCAGCATATTCAATGATATGAGTTGTACCCTATTTATTACTACAGAATATGTCTTTTAAAACATCTTGTGTAAGAAGTGTTATCTCAAACTAACCTTGTACAATTGGTGAACACATAGCTTTTGCATAATGAGATGGGACTCAGCATTAGGAGCAGCCCTCTCATATTTTAAAATATTATCTGACATGAAACATTCTCACAGCTCAGAAAACACTGCCTTTTACAAGTCTGGTCCTTGCAGAATGCTTCCATCTTTTCCATTCTCCACTGCTGAATCTCTCCACAAATTGCAAGGGCTTCAATCTCTTGCTCTGCTGAAGGACCTGAATCATCTATGTCTCCGATTCCATATGTCTATACAGTAAATGGAAAAGTCCTGGGGAAAATTGACGTGCAGAGAGATCTGGGTGTTCAGGTCCATTATTCCCTAAAGGTGGCAACGCAGGTCAATAGGGTGGTCAAGAAGGCATATGGCATGCTTTCCTTCATTGGATGGGGTATTGAGTACAAGAATTGGCAAGTCATGTTGCAGTTGTATAGGACTTTGGTTCGGCCACATTTGGAGTACTAGCTAGTTTTGAGAAGATTTGCAGCTCAGGTTGAGTTTCTGGATGTGAGTTTGCTCGCTGAGCTAGAAGGTTAGTTTTCAGACGTTACATCACCATTCTAGGTAACCTCATCAGTGAGCCTCTGACGAAGCGCTGGTGTTATGTCCCGCTTTCTATTTATCTGGAAACCTAACCAGATAAATAGAAAGCGGAACATAACACCAGCGCTTCGTTGGAGGCTCACTGATGATGTTACCTAGAATGGTGACGAAACGTCTGAAAACTAACCTTCCAGCTCAGCGAGCAAACTCACATCCAGAATTTGGAGTACTGTGTGCAGTTCTGGTCACCACATTACCAAAAGGATGTGGATGCTTTGGAGAGGGTGCAGAGGAGGTTCACCAGGATGTTGCCTCGTTTGGAGGGTGCTAGCTATGAAGAGAGGTTGAATAGATTAGGATTATGTTCATTAGAAAGACGGAGATTGAGGGGGGACCTTTTTTGAGGTCTACAAAATCATGAGGAGTATAGACCAGGTGGATAGCAAGAAGCTTTTTCCCAGAGTGGGGGACTCAATTACTAGGAGTCATGAGTTCCAAGTGAGACGAAGAAAGTTTAAGGGAGATATGCATGGAATGTTCTTTATGCAGAGGGTGGTGGGTGCCTGGAATACGTTGCCAGTGGAGGTGATAGACGCAGACATGTTAGTGTCTTTTAAGATGTATCTGGACAGGTACTTGGATGGGTAAGGAGCAAAGGGATACCGATCCTTAGAAAATAGATGATAGGCTTAGACAGAGGGTCTTGATCAGCGCAGGCTTGGAGGGCCAAAGGGCCTGTTCCTGTGCTGTAATTTTCTTTGTTCTTTGTCTGTTCTCTTGGTTTCACAATGGGCATGTGTTCCTACGGAGTGTTCTTCTGTGGACACCAGTACACTCCAGCATCTCCTTGTGTACTCTTATCCTCATTCGCTTTCTGTAGCCTGCTGATGGCCTTCACATTTTCCCAGGAACAAGTGCATTGGAATTTGCAGAGATACTCATCTTTTTCTGGACGATAACTCCCTGGACACAAATAACGTCTACCGTCTGATCTCTGCTGGAAACATCTGTACTTACTGTTTCCACTTAGCAGAACTTTCGACCTCGTATTGTGTCCTCTCAATAACTTGTTATTTTCCCAATGAATTTCCGTTGCTGGGGATAGACTAGCCACTAATACCCATTACAAACTCACTGACTCCCGCAGCTACCTGGACTATATATCCTCACACCCCGTTTCGTGGAAAGAAAAGCCACACACCAGGCCTTGTTACCACATAGCCTGCAATTACACACTCCCTGTTGTTAGTCAGTAACAGTCCCCATTAATTACTATTCAACCTCCCAGGCTGATCGTTTGCAACTCCTTTGACTGTCCAACTGTCTTTCTCTCTCTCTGGGCTCTATCTTATCGTTTACTCCTGACGCCACCCACCTCCCTATTTTCTGCATATAAACTGACGGTTTCCCAGCCACCATCAGTTCTGAGATTGGGTCACCGGACCCAAAATGCTAACTCTGTTTTTTTTCCCTGCACAGATGCTGCCAGACCTGCTGAGTTTTTCCAGCAATTTTGTTTTTGTTCCTGGTTAACAGCATCTGCAGTTCTTTTGGTTTCCACTGAAGGGGTGGAATTTGCTGACTGACGCTCAGCAGTTTTTATAATGGTTCAGTGACCTAGGGAGGTGACAAGATCTGGGGGCAGATGGAAGAATGAGACCCACAGCAATGGACAGCTTCCATCCCTCTCTTTAGCTGGGATTGTTACTGTTCTAGCCTGTCTCCTATTCTCCTCCCTGTAGATTTAAAGTAACAATCATAACTACCATCACTTTATTAAATGACAAAGCAAGCTCAAGGCAAGCTACAGCATGGGTGATTTCTGCCAGCTTGTGGATTTTCTTTAGTTGATGGATTTGTTGCAGGAATGATGTTTGCAAAGCCAGAAAACCAGAAGAGAGCTGTAGCGGGGAGGGTTCCAGTAATGATCAGAGACAATGAGAAATGCAGATGCTGGAGAATCCGAGATAACAAAATTGTGGGGCTGGATGAACACAGCAGGCCAAGCAGCATCTCAGGAGCACAAAAGCTGACGTTTTGGGCCTAGACCCTTCATCAGAGAGGGGGATGGGGAGAGGGAACTGGAATAAATAGGGAGAGAGGGGGAGGCGGACTGAAGATGGGCAGAGGAAAAGACAGGTGGAGAGGAGAATATGGGTGTGGAGGTAGGAACGGGATAGGTCAGTCCGGGGAAGATGGACAGGTCAAAAGGGCAGGATGAGGTTAGTAAGTAGGGAATGGAGGTGCAGCTTGAGGTGGGAGGAGCGGATAGGTGAGAGGAAGAACAGGTAAGGCATGTGGGGACGAACCGGGCTGTTGTGAGATGCAATGGGGAGAGGGGAGATTTTGAAGCTGGTGAAATCCGCATTGATACCATTAGGCTGCAGGGTTCCCAAGCGGAATATGAGTTGCTGTTCCTGCAACCTACGGGTGGCATTGTTGTGGCACTGCAGGAGGCCCAGGATGGACATGTCGTCTAAGGAATGGGAAGGGGAGTTAAAATGGTTCACAACTGGGAGGTGCAGTTGTTTATTGTGAACCGAGCGGAGGTGTTCTGCAAAGGGGTCCCCAAACCTCCACTTGGTTTCCCCAATGTAGAGTAAGCCACACCGGGTACAGCAGATGCAGTATACCACATTGGCAGATGTGCAGGTGAACATCTGCCTGATGTGGAAGGTCATCCTGGGGCCTGGGATGGGGTGAGGGAGGTGGTGTGGGGGCAGGTGTAGCACTTTCTGCGGTTGCAGGGGAAGGTGGGGGGTGTGGTGGGGTTGGAGAGGAGTGTGGAGCGAACAAGGGAGTCGCGGAGAGAGTGGTCTCTCCGGAAAGCAGACAAGGGTGGAGTTGGAAAAATGTCTTTAGTGGTGGGGTTGGATTCTAGATGGCGGAAGTGTTGGAGGATGATGCATTGGATCCAGAAGTTGGTGGGGTGGTGTGTGGGGATGAGGGGGATTCTTTTTTGGTTGTTATTGCGGGGAGAACGCCTGAGGGATGAGTCGCAGGAAATGCGGGAGGGCGCCTGAGGGATGAGTTGCGGGAGGGCGTTCTCGACCACTGCGGGGGGAAAGTTGCAGTCCTTGAAAAACAGGGACATCTAAGATTTGAGAGTGGAATGTCTCATCCTGGGAGCAGATGCAGCAGAGGCAAAGGAATGGGAATAGGGATGGCATCTTTGCAGGAAGGTGGGTGGGACAATGTGTATTCTAGGTAGCTGTGGGAGTTGGTGGGTTTGAAATGGATATCGGTTTCTAGGTAGTTGCCCGAGATGGAGACAGAGAGGTCCAGGAAGGTGAGGGAAGTGTTAAGAGATGGTCCAAGTGAATTTAAGGTTGGGGTGGAAGGTGTTGTTGAAGTGGATGAACTGTTTGAGCTCCTTGTAGGAGCACGAGGCGGTGCCAATGCAGTCATCAATGTGATGGAGGAAGAGGTGGTGTTTAGGACCAGTGTAGGTGCAGAAGAGGGATTGTTCTATGTAACTTACAAAGAGGCAGGCATAGCTTGGGCCTGTGCGGGTACCCACCGCCACCCACTTTGTCTGTAGGAAGTGGGAAGAATCAAAAGAGAAGTTGTTGAAGGTGAGGACGAGTTTGGCTAAGCAGATGAGGGTATCAGTGGAGGGCGACTGGTCAGGCCTGCAGGACAGGAAGAAGTGGAGGGCCTTTAAGCCATCTGCATGGGGAATGTAGGTCTATAGGGACTGGACGCCCATAGTAAAAATGAGGTGTTGGCGACCGGGGAATTGGAAGTTCTGGAGGAGGTGGAGGGAGTGGGTGGCGTCATGGACATAGGTAGGGAGTTCCTGGACCAAGGGGGAGAAAATGGAGTCCAGATAGGTGGAAATGGGTTTGGTGGGGCAGGAGCAGGTGGAAACAATGGGTCAACCAGGGCAGGCAGTTTTGTGAACTGCAACACCCCCCTCGCAAAATGCCCTCGACCGTATCCCTTTAAATCCTTCCTATTCATGTACCAATCCAAATGTCTTTTAAATGTATTAATTGTATCTGCCTCTACTGCTTCTGTTGGCAGCTTATTTCATATGTGCACCACCCTCTCTGCGAAAAAGTTGCCCCTCAGGTCCCTTTTAAATATTTCCTCTCCCACCTTAAACCTATGCCCTCTAGTTTTGGACTCCTGCACTTGATGAAAAAACATTGGCTATACATCTTACCTATGCCCCTCATGATTTAATAAACCTCTACAAGGTGACCCCTCAGCCTCTTACACTTCAGGGAAAACAGTTCCAGGCTATCCAGCCTATCCCCTATCTCTCAAAGCTTCCAGTGTTGCTAACATCCTTGTAAATCTTTTTTGCATCCATTCCAGTTTAATAATATCCTTACTTTAGCAGGGTGACCAGAATTGTATGCAGTACTCCAATGTGGCTTTACCAATATCTTGTACAGCTGTAACATGATGTCCCAGCTCCTGTACTCAATGATCTAACCACTGAAGGCCAGTGAGCCAAATGCCTTCTTCACCATCCTGCCTACCCGTGACTTTACTTTTAAGGAACTGTGTACCTGCACCCCTAGGTCTCTGTTCGACAACAGGGCCCCACCATAGACTGTGTAAATCCTGCCCTGGTTTGTCTTACCAAAACAGAATACTTCGCATTTATCTGAATAAAACTCCATCTGCCAATTATCAACTGACTGGCCCAGTTGATCAAGATCCCATTGCACTCTTAGGTAATCTTCGCTCTCCACTACAACACCAATTTTGGTGTCATCTGCAAACTTACTACCATGTCTCCTACATTCTGATCCATATCATCTCAATGGTTTGGATCCAACAATTTTATCTTCTCATGCAGAAACAGATGTAGCAATTGCATATTGGTATACTTTCACCTTCTGTATTTGCAAACCTTGGGGTCCACGCACAGATAAGAAACGTAAAAGTTCTACTCAATAAAATTGAGTACGTTGAGAAATACACTTTTATGAATAAAAATGCATTTTGCTTTTAAAACCCTCACTTCAACAAACCAGTATGAAAACAAATATTGCATTCAAATGCAACTATCACTGGAATTTAAAATCACTTTTCAAAGAGTCCAGAAGCAGCTTGTAACTGTCAGTGAAACTGTGAAATAGAAGTCACTGTGATAATGGAACCTTGTGAAATCAGTTATGCAGCACTAATAGAAAATGGAAATCCTCAGATTAATGTCAACAATCAGATTAAAACAGAAAGCTAATATGTCTGTTACATTATCCAGACGTTTTTCAACCACTAAAAGGCTTGGAGTTTCAAATGAATCAACAATCTTAACAGGTCTGTTTGACAGATCTTCAACAGCTTTGACAGGTTGACAGATGATAAGACCATTTGAACTTTATATGCACATTCAGGCATAATTTCATCTATCCCATAGGACATCTGACCACTTCCAATGGTGCACCTTACCTCACCTAAGAGTCTCTTACCTCCACCAAAGGCGGTTTACACCTCTGAAAAGTGTCCCAAAACTGATTAAAAAGTGTCCCTTACTTTTCCAGAAGGGTGTTAGAACATAGAACAGTACAGCACAGAACAGGCCCTTCAGCCCACGATGTTGTGCCGACCATTGATCCTCATGTATGCACCCTCAAATTTCTGTGACCATATGCATGTCCAGCAGTCTCTTAAATGGCCCCAATGACCTTGCTTCCACAACTGCTGCTGGCAACGCATTCCATGCTCTCACAACTCTCTGTGTAAAGAACCCACCTCTGACATCCCCTCTACACTTTCCTCCAACCAGCTTAAAACTATGACCTCTCGTGTTAGCCTTTTCTGCCCTGGGAAATAGTCTCTGGCTATCAATTCTATCTATGCCTCTCATTATCTTGTATACCTCAATTAGGTCCCCTCTCCTCCTCCTTTTCTCCAATGAAAAGAGTCCGAGCTCAGTCAACCTCTCTTCATAAGATAAGCCCTCCGGTCCAGGCAGCATCCTGGTAAACCTCCTCTGCACCCTCTCCAAAGCATCCACATCTTTCCTATAATAGGGCGACCAGAACTGGACGCAGTATTCCAAGTGCAGTCTAACCAAAGTTTTATAGAGCTGCAACAAGATCTCACGACTCTTAAACTCAATCCTCCTGTTAATGAAAGCCAAAACACCATATGCTTTCTTAACAACCCTCTCCACTTGGGTGGCCATTTTAAGGGATCTATGTATCTGCACACCAATATCCCTCTGTTCCTCCACACTGCCAAGAATCCTATCCTTAATCCTGTACTCAGCTTTCAAATTCGACCTTCCAAAATGCATCACCTCGCATTTATCCAGGTTGAACTCCATCTGCCACCTCTCAGCCCATCTCTGCATCCTGTCAATGTCCCACTGCAGCCTACAACAGCCCTCTATACTGTCAACGACACCTCCAACCTTCATGTCGTCTGCAAACTTGCTGACCCATCCTTCAATCCCCTCATCCAAGTCATTAATAAAAATTACAAACAGTAGAGGCCCAAGGACAGAGCCCTGTGGAACACCACTCACCACTGACTTCCAGGCAGAATATTTTCCTTCTACTACCACTCGCTGTCTTCTGTTGGCCAGCCAATTCTGTATCCAGACAGCTAAGTTCCCCTGTATCCCATTCCTCCTGACCTTCTGAATGAGCCTACCATGGGGAACCTTATCAAATGCCTTGCTGAAGTCCATATACACCAAATCCACAGCTCGAACCTCATCAACTTTTCTAGTCACATCCTCAAAGAACTCGATAAGGTTTGTGAGGCATGACCTGCCCCTCACAAAGCCGTGTTGACTGCATTTAATCAAGCCATGCCCTTCCAGATGGTCATAAATCCTATCCCTCAGAATACTTTCTAACACCTTGCAGATGACAGACGTGAGACTTACTGGTCTGTAATTGCCAGGGATTTCCCTATTTCCTTTCTTGAAGAGAGGAATTACATTTGCCTGTCTCCAGTCCTCTGGTACGACTCCAGTGGAGAACGAGGATGCAAAGATCTTCACAAGTGGCAAAGCAATTGCATTTCTCGTTTCCCAAAGCACCCGAGGACAAATCTGGTCCGGGCCTGGCGACTTGTCAATCTTAATGTTTGACAAAGTTTTCAGCACATCAGCTTCCTCTATCTCTATCCATTCCAGCATGCCCACCTGCTCTTCAAAGGTTTCATTCACTACAAAGTTCATTTCTTTCGTAAAGACAGAAGCAAAAAACTCATTTAGGGCTTCCCCTACCTCCTCAGACTCCACACACAAGTTCCCTATGCTATCCCTGATCGGCCCTACTCTTTCTTTAACCATTCTCTTATTCCTCACATAAGTGTAAAATGCCTTTGTGTTCTCCCTAATCCGTTCTGCCAAGCCTTCCTCGTGCCCCCTCCTGACTCTCCTCAGACCATTTTTGAGCTCTTTCCTCGCCTGCCTGTAATGCTGTAGAGCTGAGCTTGACCCTAGCTTCCTCCACCTTATGTAAGCTACCTTCTTCCTTTTGACGAGAATCTCCACTGCTCTCGTCATCCAAGGTTCCTTTATCTTACCCCTTCTTGATTGTCTCAGAGGGACATATTTATTCATCACTCGCAACAACTGTTCCTTAAACAGTCTCCACATGTCTATAGTGCCTTTACCATGGACCAATTGCTCCCAGTCCATGCTTCCTAACTCATGTCTAATCGCATCATAGTCTCCTCTTCCCCAATTAAATATCCTCCCATTTTGCCTAATCCTCTCCTTCTCCATAGCTATGTAGAATGTGAGGCAGTTATGGTCACTATCACCAAAATGCTCTCCCACCACAAGATCTGATACCTGCCCCGGCTTGTTTCCGAGCACCAAGTCTAGAATGGCCTCTCCCCTCATCGGCCTGTCAACGTACTGAGTTAGGAAACCCTCCTGAACACACCTTACAAAAACAGCTCCATTCAAATCTTCTGCTTGAAGGAGGTTCCAATCAATATTGGGAAAGTTAAAGTCACCCATTACAACAACCCTACTGCGTGCACACTTTTCCAAAATCTGTCGACCTATGCTTTCTTCAATCTCCCTGCTGCTATTGGGGGGCCTGTAGTAAACCCCTAACGAGGTGACTACTCCCTTGCTGTTCCTAATTTCCACCCATACTGACTCGGTAGGCAGATCTTCCTCGACAATGGAAGCTTCTGTAGCTGTGATACCCTCTCTGATTAGTAGTGCTACACCCCCTCCTCTTTTTCCCCCCTCCCTATTCTTTTTAAATGCTCTAAACCCTAGAACATCCAGCAACCATTCCTGCCCCTGAGAAACCCATGTCTCTGTTATGGCCACAACATCATAGCACCAGGTACTGATCCATGCTCTAAGTTCATCACTTTTATTCCTGATACTCCTTGCGTTAAAGCAAACACACTTTAACTGATCCCTTGGTTCCTTCACAGGAAAATCCTTCCCACTAGCTGGTCTACCTCTTGCTATTGCCTCACCTGCATCAACTCTCACTTCCGGTATACAGCTCAGGTTCCCACCCCCCTGCCTATTCTGGCTATCTACAAGGTTAAGCGCCTTGCCCGGCCTTATCAACACTTGAAGCTTTAGGCACTTAACAAAATTTTGTACAATTGGAGGCAGCTGATGTAAATTGCCAGCCGTCTCCACAATGGGAGTAAGTATGAATCCTGCACTAATTCCATTCAGGCCTCCAGAATGTGGGAAATGTCTTGTTTAGGAGGTGGATCTTGAAATTTCTGAGAACGTCCTGCATCTTTGCCACACCAGAGCATCATAATGAAAATCTGGGTCACTCTGGCATTTGTATTTCTGGAACCTTTCAAGTCTCATGTAGCATTAGCATATCTATTTTTCTTGTAATTAACATTAGTAATTAGTGTGCCAATTGTTCGTGGTCATTTTTAAAATGACAGTGCTCCTGCATAACTAGTCAAGCATAATCATGAAAACAACTTCTTTGTTGCACAAATTGCTTCAGTCAGCCTGTGAAGAGATTTTGTCCAGTAACAGCTTCTTAAAAGGATAATTGCAGCAATAAAAGAAAAGCTGCGTTGTGATTTTCTGTCTTACAGCCAATAAGTCAGTTTACCTGTGGAGGCATGCTCATGATGTCATCACTGCATCATAAAATATCATCTGAGGAATAAAGGTCTTGTACTTCATCTAACTTCAGATCGATTGAAGCATGGCACTCTTCTGGATACACTTGTTGTAAAATAATAACCAAATATTAACCACGACATATATGTAATAGCTGTATGGAATAGGTAGTTGCAATGAAAGTCTCTTCATGCCCAGTTTCTTATGTGACAAGGGATAACTAGAGTATTGCCAAATCTTGTAAAACACCCTGCTAGAGGCAAACTCATATCAACATAATATCCTTTTTATTGTCAAAGCCATGGTTGGATTAGTAATTGCATGAATGTAAATGCCAGGCTTTGATCAACAATGTATGTCTTGAACTATAGAACAGTTGTCGATGGATACAGGTTTCAGTTTTGCCTGAAGCAATTGCAGATCCATTTACAGACACAATGTCAACACAGAATGATGTCTGTGCATTAATGATGGCTGTCCAAATATGGGAAATGATAAATTCTAATACTCATTAAATTGCATTGCCATAAACAAATCTGCTTACTGTCGGTTTATAGCATGGATCACATAATGGCGATTTGCAAACTAAGGTCAGTTGTTTTGGATAATTAAACCAACCTTAGTCGAGGTATGAATGCTAAGCAGGCTTGATGAATATGTCTAGGCCAGTTACAGAGTGACTAACCATGCACGTTACATGGTTGATCCATTAAATAGGTAGTTGAAAGTTAATGATGGTGTGCTGCTCGAATTTACCAAAGAACTTGCTCAAGCGATTAAAAAATTACAGTATCATCAACTGTGAGTTAAACATGAGTTGATGTGAACCTTAGCATCTATAGATACGGTATTGGAAAAGATTTGATGTTGAAGATTGCAATATTTAGCTTTGTGCAGAACAAAGAGCCATGCCTAAGCCTAATTAAGGATGTATTTAATTATGAAGAATGGTGTTGGTTGGTTTCTGAATCTATTCACTTCTTCCATTATTTCAACATTTTGTATGAACAAGTCAATAGTGAGCCAAACATTTGCCACAGTTTAAGGCAATATTGAACAAAATTAGAAACTGCATACTTAAATATTTCATAAATACTTATTTCATGCCTATCCTGATGTAGGTCCTTTGAAGGTCATGTGATTCATATGCTCCCTGGCTTTACTGCACCCTGACTGTGTGCCATCAAGTTATCAGTGTGGATTTGTTTGTCATCTATTCATATGCAGTAGCCTGTTCCCTTGCAGATATCTATGCATCCTTACTATTGACCTTCCTTCATTGGTCCCCGTTCTGTGGTAACCGCAATCTGGTAAGCCCTTGAACTCCATCTGCGATTTGTTTTAGAGAATGTCAGCAGAGAATTGAATACTCAGTCATTAATCCTAAAATTCAATATTTTTTTTGTCCCAGTAGGACTCCAAGTCGGAGAGAAGCTCAGTGAAGTATATATATCTCTTTATTCTCAATACGATACTGAAATATTAAAAAAAATCTCATATTCAATAAAACTGAGCCAGTGCTTTCACAATTCAAACATTTTTCATCAAGGAAAAAAAAACACTCAAAACTTAAAGGTGGCAGAGTTTATTAGACCACTGAACCTGCTGTGTTCATAATGTGACCCTTCATAATGTAAACATTGAAGTTCTGAAGTTCTTGTTGATCATATTTTAATAAGCTAAGCTATCTATTCTACTGGTCACAGCCAAAATTATTGGTTTGTCAAGTGGAGAGAATGAAGTCCCTAAAACATTAGTTCACAAACAACAACTCAAGATCTGTAAGGCTGGAACTGGAGCCAATTACAGCCCACTTGCCAATCTGTCAATTCTATTGCAGCATAAAATATTATTCGCCTCTATGTTCATGTTCTTGATAATGCCCCAATGAATCTAAAGTAAAAAGCTTCAACAGAACATCTCTTTTCAGCAACACATGAGAAAAAAAAATGGATAAGGATGCAGCGGATGATCCGAATGTGTTGCTGCAACAATTTTAGTAAGCACTGCACGAGCCACACAAATTGTCATTTTCTGTTTCATGTTTCTGTTCATCTCGGTGAGGCGAGCTGAAACTGATTTTTATAATTAATGAAAGCTGATACAGGATAAGCCAATCCTAAAAAAAAAACAAAGCTATTATGGAATTGGAGCTCACTTCAGCATAAATCATTTTTAAAATAACACTAGAAATCAGTCCTTCAGATCCTTAAGTTTTTCATGATCTAAATCTAGAAATAAAATCAGTGGTTAAGTAGCTATGGGCCAGAGTGATTCCTTTCTCTTAAAGTTGATCAGCAACTGTTGCTTGCCTGCAGATGATTTAATGGGTGGTGAAAACCTCTTTTTTCTCAGTCGAGGAATAGCTGGTAACTTGGTCATTGAAAAGCTGTAACATTTAGTAGTATTTGCACCTACCTCAGAAGCAAAACATATCTTTTGACTTTCATAATATCTACAGAGATATGTTTGCTCTGCTTGTACAAATAATATTAGGAGCTTTTGATAGTTTGTAGTTATCAGAAATTTCGTTCTCAAACTGACCCAGAAATAGCAGTATGTTCTAAAAGTAAAGTACATGCAGCAGAAGCCAGTACCATCACTATTTTTGACCAATTTCAAATACGCTTAAAAATAAAAGCAGTGAAAAACTACATTGGCTGAATCTTCACATTTTCCTTATTTCAGCCACTATTTGCACAGCTGCATGATAAACAGTGTGTTAAACCTGCCTTTGATTTTATTGGTCCTATCTGCATTTCACTTGCTTGTGGTTGATTATGATGAGCTCTCCCTTCTGGTGTTTTCTGGATGAAGCTATCACTGGATACACTGTGGAATGCAGATTAGGAACTTCAGAATTTACTGCAGAGAAATGGATCGACAAACTCAGGAGTCACTCAGGTTACCCTTCACATCCTTCAGCACTAACAAGGCAAATTAGCAACCAGCCATTTGGTATACACGAGTCAGACAGTGTGGTGACCTACAAATGATCTAGGGATGTCAGCAGTGAATATTACTAACAACAAAAAAAAAACAGAAATTGCTGGAAATGCTCAGCAGGTCTGGCAGCATCTGCAGAGAGAAATCAGAGTTCATGTTTGGTATCGCATGACCTTTCCTCAAAATAGATTTCTCTCCACAGACGCTGCTGGACCTGCTGAGCTTTTCCAGCAATTTCTGTTTTTGTTTCTGATTTACAGCATCGTCAGTTCTTTCAGTGAATATTATTAACTTGATTTTATTATTAAGTTGAAAACCACAATATAGACATTTTTGTCAATGATTTGTTGATCCAAGAGCAGAATGGTCTTCTCTGCTGTAATGATCTGTGATCTCATAACCTCTGCTGGAAAGAGTCATTAACAGTGTTATCGCAGCACTTTCAAAGGAGTAACCTACTCACTGATACTTTGGGTTCTGCCAGGGCCACTCAGCTCTTAACTTTATTGCAAAGGTCAGATGATGGTCTGTTGGCACTATCGCCAGATTATTAATCCACTGATCTAAGTAATATTCTGTGGACCTGAGTTTAAATCCCATGCTGTGGCAAATTCCTCCTTTACAGAAGGAAATTGCTGTCCAAACCTACTTGAGACTACAAGTAACTCCACATCCATAGTTATGTGCCTGACTCTTAACGGCCCTCTGAAATGGTCCGCCAAGGTATTCACTTGTAACAATTGGTAGAAAGTTTCAAAGAAGAAATGAAACTGGATCAATAAAATGAAGAAATGAAACCCTGACTTCAACCTAGGCAATGCAACCTGCTGAACCTGCAAAGCCCTCCTTGCTAACAACTAGGGATTAGTGCCAAAACTGAGACAGCAGTCTCACAGACTAGTCTAGCAACAACCTGACATACTCACACTCATGGAATCATATCTTACACACAATATCCCAGACAATGCCATCACTTTCCCTGGATATGTCCCATCCTACAGGCAGGACAGACCTAGGAGAAATGGTGGCAGAGTGTTACATAGTCAAGCGGGAGTTGCTCTGGGAGTTTTCAGCATTGATTCTGGACACCAAGACATCTCGTGGCACCAGGTTAAACATGGACAAGGAAACCCCTTGTTGATTACCACAAGCTGGATCCCCCCTTCCCTAGGTCATGAATCAGCGCTCTTCCTTGTTGAACAACACATTGATGAAGCACCGAGTGTGGCAAAAACAGGATTTTGGGTGGGGAAACTGTATTTTCTCACCAAAAGTGGCTCGGCAACACCACTTCTGAATAAACTGGTTAAGTCTGGGCCAGGAGCAGGTGGTGAGGAACCCCACCAAGAAAAATCAGACTTGACCTTATCCTTACCAATCTTCCCGCTGCAGATGTGACTGTCCATGGCAGTATCAGTAAGAGTAGTCCATGTGGAGATGAGGTCACATCTTCACACTGAGAATATCCTCCATTGTATTGTGTGGCACTGTCATGGCGCAGTATATCCCCAATTCTACAGTTATTATCAAGACAGTGGATTAAACCTGCTTTAATGAAGAGTGCAGGAGGGCATGCCAGGTGCAGCACCAGGCACACCTGAAAATGAAGTGTCAACCTCGTGAAGCTCCAAACCAGAACTGCCTCTGTGCCAAAGAGCAAGTGGTAGACAGAACTAAACAATCCCACAACAAAGGGATCAGATCTAAGCTTTGCAGTCTTGCCAAAGCCCAATCATGGATGGCAGTGGGCAATTAAGTAACTTGCTGGAAGAGGCTCCACAAATATCCTCATCCTCAATAATGGGGAGTTTGACAAAGTAGAGTGAGTGCAGTGGAGGCTGGGACATTGGATGCCTTCAAGGCAGAGATCGACAGATTCTTGATCTCAGGAGGAATCAAGGGCTACGCGGAGAGTGCAGGGAAGTGGTATTGAAATGCCCATCAGCCATGATTTAAATGGCGGAGTGGACTTGATAGGCTGAATGGCCTTACCTCCACTCCTATGTCTTATGGTCTTAAAACAGCATACTTTATTGACACCCCATTCAACACCTTCAACATTCACTTTATTTCAGTGCTGTTGGATGCTGGCAACGGTCTGTATACAGGTTACAAGTTGTAAAAACAAAACAAGACCCCTTCACCAGCACCTTTCAAACCTGCAGCATCTACCACCAAGAAGGACAGGGGCAGTCCATGCATGGAGACATCACCTCTGCAAATTCCCTTCTAAGGCATGCTCCATCATTTCTTAGAGATTGATGTGACTTTCTTCACTGTTGCTGGCTCAGAATCCTGCAACTCTTTCCCTCGGAGTACAATAATTTTCTGCACAACCCCAGGACTGTAGCAGTCAAGAAGGCAGCTCACCACTACATTCTCCAGGACAATTATGAATGAGTAGCGAATGCTGGCCATTAAGCAATGCCCAAATACCATTAATGAATTAGAAACTAGTAAAGTCGATAGTACAAGTCATATCTGCCAAAGAAAATCTTGTCCAAGAGAATGGTTGGTGTTTTCAAGCATTAGTTTCACCACCTTTTTGGCAAGGTGACTTGATATCATTCACTGTTTCTGCACTAATCTGCACAACTTTACCAAACTGAAAAACAAAATAACTCATCAGGTGTCGTGTGTTTGTTCTTCCTCATCCAGTTGTTCATCTTTTGAATGCTGTTGTTTCTGAGCTTCATCTAATATTCATAATCTCTTAAGCAAAAATGATATCTACAGAAATACCGCAGGATTTATTGTGTTTCTCCTTACAATCATTCCCCAATTTTTACTTGTAAATTTGAGAAAGTCAACGTTGAGTGAGGGTGTTGCTTTTGTCATCTCTTATTACACTGGATTCCTGACTGCACTCCAAATGTTCACCTTCTATGTGTTTCAACTTCCTCAAAACTGTTACATCTCTCCAACCTTATATTTCTTGCTGTTTGCTCAACACTCCATGTCTTTGTTGACTTCTATTGGCTTACAATTCAGCAACGTCTCAAATTTTAAACATGTCAACTTTGGAGATAAACCTACCCATGACTTCAAATCTCTATATCCCTGTAACTTCCTCCGGCTTACAGTTTTAGCTATTTCTGGCCATATTCCAATAATTGTTCACTCATTTGCCGCAGTTGAAAAATGTTTGCCTACAATCATCAAATTGGATAAGGCAGTAAGCTGTGGCTTTTGGGAATAGGGCCAATAACATAGGCAAAAGAAATAAAAATCTATGATGCCCAAACCTTTAATCGCAGAATTTAACCAACATGAGCAATACAGTTATCACATTCTCAAGTTGTCCAGCATGAAAATGCGAAATTCCACAGCCGCATAACATAGACAGACCTGAGTTTAAAAAGAGCAAAAGAAGTAAGAACTGCGTAGAAAAAAAAACAGAATGAATGATAAGTGAGTGAAAAGGAGCATGAGGGTAATGGGATGTCTTGATGAAATTGTTTAGCTATTTCCTGTGGCACTGTTGACAAAAGTAGTTTGTTTTTAAGAGTGTTCTATGTTTTTCCTCTGAGTTAATACCTGACGTATATTGTGACTGAAAACCTAAAGCTTAGTTTCTGTGTAATGTTGGCAACTCTGCCTGTAATCTTTGCAGTTCTTGTATTTCTTGAGGCAAAATATTCCTGAATGAAGATCAGAGAATGCATGGCCACAGCGGATTTGATTTAACTTTGTGAGAGTAATCTTTTGTACAGGAAAAAAAAATTTGCCATTTTTCTTGCAAGACATTCCTGATAGGATTACTTGAAAAGGACTACAACTTATCATCATACGAGTAACATCATACAGTGCACCATCATTAGGTATGAGAATATTCTCCCTAAATCTTTGTGCATTTTTATATTTTTAAATTAAGATATTACTTCATGTGTTATTTTGGAAAATTGCCTTGTAAAGCATGTTGTTAAAATGAATACAAAGCATGTGAAGTTTAGGATCTGCAGTCTTGTGTGAGTGAACAGCAACAGGCTTTGTTGATTGCAACTATATACAAGGGATGGCAAGAGAAGACAGCTAAATTGGGCCCCTGCAGACTTGCGCTCCAGTTGCATGTGATTCTACATCAGTATGACACAGCTCCTCTCACACATGCTATATTTAAGAGCAAAACTATAATTCTTTTTATTGTATGGAGCATCTCACAACTTCAAATCTTGAAGAAAGCAAACAGATCAGCAGGAGGCAATCCAATAGTCCTTTACTGTTTTGTTGAAGACTAAATGTTAACTGGAGTCTCGAAACAGCAAATTATTTGCAATGATATGAGCATCAGAACATTTTGAAATAGCTTTGGCGTTTATAACATCTAAAATGATGGGTCATTCTGACTGAAGGTATGGTGCAAGTTGTGCATATGTGCATACATGCAGGTGAATTGTTGTCGGGCAGATCTGCAGGGCAAAGCAAAGGTGATTCATCACCAGGAATCTACACTTGCTACCAGCCTCCAGTGCAACAAGGAATGTTTGGTTTCACTGCTATACCTACACCTCTCACTTTCAATTCATTCTTAGGAGAACTGATGCATCGCTCTGTATAATTTGTGTTAATGTTTGACAAAGGGCAGGGACACACGGCTCAGTTAGCTTTCATAAATAAAAAATAAGTTTGGTTTGGTGATATCAGTATAGAATAATAATAGATATATCCAGTTCAGAACAATTTTGCAGCATTATCATAGGTAGCCACTGGCATGCCTCAATGACACAATTCTCCAGAGATTGACTATCATCATACACTTAGATAAATCAGCTGTGTTTCATCAAGTCTGGTGCACCACAATTTGCTAGATTTGAACCAACATTCTGTTGGCTACACATTTTAGAGTGAAATGAGACACTCAACAGTTGCTGGACAATCTAACTGGCTGCACAATGAATTGACGTGGGCCGCAGTGTTGTAGGCCTCTAGTTTGTTTATTTATTTATTCAATCATGGAAAGTGGACATCACTGCCCAGGTTAGTATTTATTGCCCACCCCTAATTGCCCAGAGAACAGTTGAAAGGCAACTACATTGCTGGAGGTGCAGAATCACATTTCAGCAGGCTGGCTAAGGCTGACAGATTTCCTTCCATAAAGAATATTATTGAACCTGATGGGCTTTCTCCTAACAAATGGAAATGATTTCATGGTCATCTTAGAGTCTTAATCCAAGATTTTTATTGAATTGAAATTTGACTATCTGTCATGACAGGATATGAACATGGATCCTCCAAATGTCACCCATGTCTCTGCCTTAATAGTCCAGTGATAAAGCCATTAAGCCATCGCCTCCTCTCTGGTACATCATCATCTTTGCCCATGGGAAGGTTTATTTTATCACAGTGTTGCAGAATTCTGTCACTCAGCAACCCTGACAGAAGCTTTCCGAAAAAAAAAAGAGTCACCAATGGGCAACACAAGCAGGAAATGTTCTATAAACACTTTCAAATGCACAATTAAAACTCATGATTTCAGGTCTCCTGCTGCTCTTACAAAATGGTATTTCTATGGGAAATCCTCTTTTGTGTCGTCATGCATCCACATATCAGAACAAAAAATAAATTACACCTCACTAATCTTAATACGCTGAAAATCGAGCAGAAAATTGCTTTCAAATTTTACGACTTTGAATCCCAGGACTAACTGTCATTCCAACTCCAATATTCCTAAGGTGAACAATTTGACCAATTTCAGAAGGTTTGATTGATTATAGTGGAAGACTTTCACGGTTTACAGATATCTCCAGGCAGGAAGAGTCAGAAGGGACATCGATGACCTCCGTTAAGACTTCCCAACTGATAGTACGGCTACTAGTGAGGAATTGAGTTAGTCACTGGAGAATACAAGCCGGAAAATTAACACATAAAGGAATTAAAAGTACAAAACACAGGTAACAATAGTGATCGTTTTTAAACCCATGACTGTAGTTTGCTATCAGATAATTTTCTGGTTTTTAGCTATCTGATAACTGATCACAAAATGGGGAAATTTAATCTAACTAAAACAGAAACATAAAATGCTGGCAACACTCTGCTAGTCAAACTTGTAAAGAGATAAACCGAGTTAATATTTTGGATCAATTATGACCTTTCTGCTTTTCTGCACAACTGTATTTTTTTCTACATATGATAATAGGCCTACTGAAGATTTCCACCTTTTTCTGCTTTTACTTCACATTTTTAACATGAGTAGTATTTTGTCTTTATGTTTTAATTAATCTGTTTATCCTCCGTCACTCACTGTGTTCCATTTGTGCAGCAGAACTGATGATTAAAATAAATTGATTCCCAACTTGTTTAAAACAAATGATTGTAGATGTGCAAGATGTTCCAATTATCTCTCCAACACCATAATGCAGTATTGTTCCCATTGGCTTTCTGCAGCTGGAACTGGTGGAAAAAAGACGATATATTTACAAGGAGACACTCCAAAACTCTATACAGCTGATTGAACTACAGTAATGTTGGAATTGCAACAGCAAAAATGGGCAACAGCAAAGTGTAACAAATAGCAATATGATAATGGCCAGATAATCTCTTTCAGTGGCCATGTCATGGAGTCTGAGGGATAAGTTTTGGCGCAAGAGAAGTAATCACTGGGGAGAGCTTCACTTTTTCAGTGTTGTGCTGGGGGATAGGGTAGAAAGTACACTGTGCTTTATGTCCGTGATTTTGGTGTTAATCAAGGGCAAAATGATTGGACTGGTTTGAAATAATTTGAAAATACTTCCTGTTTCCAACATTGACGAAAACAAAATGTAAGTAAAACATAAATGGTGGTTCAATTTGCAAATCTCCAATTACAGAAAGGATCTATTGTGGACTGTTTCCAATGAAAATCTTGAGATTTATAACATTTCATTTGAAAGGAGAATTTGCATATATTCAGGAAAATGTCACCCATGAATTATGCTGTGTTTGCAAAATGGTACCTTGGATGCAAGTGTCCAAATTAGAAGGTAATGATTTTATCATCTTTCTTCTGGATTTATGGGACTCCCCAACCAAGGGAAATGTCATACCTGCATTTAGCCTGTTTATCCCTTTAAGTAGTTTGTATTGACAAAGACTCTCATAGTTCAAAACTCCAGAGTACACAGAACCAGTTTGCCCAATCTTTCTTCACAGCACAAACTTATCATACTGGGATGAAGTCTGATGAACTTTTGTTGTACCTCCCAAAATGGGAAAAATATCCATCCTAAGATAAGGAGAACAGCATTGCATAAGTATTCCAAGTGTGGTCTAAGCAAGCTTCTACTCTATTGTTACAAGACTTCAATGCTCCTGTAGTCTAATCTTCTGGCAATAAAGGCTAACATTCTATTAGCCTTCCAAACAGTTTTCTGCACCTGCATATTAGCCTTCTGTGATTTATTAACCAAGGCGTCCATGTCCCTCTGCACATCTTATACTTTCCAACCACCTAACGATTTGAGAATAGCTCTTCACATCTGTTCCTTCTATCAAAGTACAAAACCTCACATTTTTCCACATTATAGTCCATCTGCCACGTACAGTCCAATTACTAAGTCTGTACATATCCTCCTTAAACCACTTATCATCTCCTGCACAGTACGCATTCCAGCTTAGCTTTGTGTCATCCTCATTTTGGGAAATATTCCATCTGGTCACCACATTCAAATTATTGATGTGTATTGCGAACAACTGGGAACCATGTCCTGAGCTTTGCAACATCCTCCCATTTATTCCTGCTTTGTTTCTGCCTGTTTGCCAGTCCTTAGTTCAGCTTCTGAATTTACAACTATTGCACCTATACCTTCTTTTATTGTTTATCACAATCCTCTTCTAAAAATATATTTTTGAATTAAGAGTTGAAAATGCCCGAACTATTTTGGGATCCGACCCAATATCGTAACACTTTGGAATATTAGAAGCAATTTTGGGCCTCTTGTCAAAGGAAGGATGTGCTGGATTATAAGAATGATCCCTGGGATGAAAAGCTTATCATATGAGGACAGTTGAGGACTCTGAGTCTGTACTTGTTGTTGTGAAGGATGACTGGGGGATCCCATTGAAACCTACAGAATACTGAGCGACCCGAGTAGAGTGGATGTGGTGAAGGTATTTCCATTAGAGAGACTAGGACCTGAGGGCACAGCATTAGAGTGAAGGAATGACCTTTTAGTACTGAGATGAGGATGAATTTCCTCAGCCAGAGGATAGCAAGTCTTTGTGCCGCAGGGGGCTGTGGAGGTCAAGTCATTGAGTGTATTTAAGAAATATAGAGGCAGGTTCTTAATTAGTAAGGGAATGAAGGTTGAGAGTGAGAAGGCAGGAGAATAGGTTGTAAAACAGATCAGCCATGACCAAATGGTGGAGCAGACTCGATGGGCCAAATGCCCTAATTCTACTTCTATATCTTATAGTCTAATGACCACTTGGCAGAGTTATTGCTTTTGATCACAATTTGTCAAAATTATTTCAATCAATAAAGGATGAGGGCAAGAAAAGATTTTGATCTGCTATGCACGGCAGAAGGCCACTTAAACTTTATAATTTCTTTATTGTCTTAAATCCATGTATCCCATAAAAGTCATGGCTTTGCAGCCATGTAGAAGCTCAATGTTTCTGATTCAGCCCCTTAAGATGCCCTTAAGATGGATGTAATGAAAATTTATTGGGCTGCACACTGAAATAAACACCTAATCTCAAGCAATGTTCCGTTTAATATTTTTGGATTCAACTATCTCTGCTCTGAGCTCCCACTTTGCATCTTCTGTCAACTTGAGCTCAACCAGAACTCTGCTACCTATATCCTGAACTTGTATTAAATTTCTTTCAGTCAGCATGGTATATTTTTTGACTTGCATTGTTTCTCAATTAATCAAGTTTAATATTCTTAGCTTTGTTTTCAAGTTTCTCCATGGCCTTTCACAATCCCATCACTGCCTCTTGTTATAGTCTTGCAGTCCTCCAATTAACACACCTTCAAGATCCTCAATTTTCTTCACTCTACAGTTAAGGGCTGTGGTATCAGTTGTCTTGACCCCAAACTTTGGAATTTATCTTTTAAACATTTTCTATTCCTTATCTCTCTTTTCTGCTTTAAGATGAACATTAAAACTGTTCTTTTTGACCAAATATTTGGTTGTATATACCAAAAATTTATTGTTGTGACTTGATGTCACATTAGTTTCATGGATGAACCAGGAGATATTTAGCAATGTTATACATGATGCACATACGCAGGTTGTTTTTTATATGGCATGGTGAGAAGATTGGTGAGAAGCAGCAAAGGAAGTTGAACAACAGGTATCAGTTTGAGTGATAAAGAAATCCATGAGCTTGTTGGATGTGAGGGTTAATGGAAATGCTTGATCGGAGAAACAGCAGCTAAGAATTATGCCTGATCTCTCAGATTATCCTGGGTGATTTAAATATGGATGAATGAATGTAAGTGGCACATGGCTAGCACTTGTGTGTTTTCTGCAGACTTGGTTTAGAAGAAAAAGCAGTCCCATAATACCTGATGTCAAATAAAATCAGGAAACAAAGCAAAATATTTATATAGGATTTCAAATGTACATTTATTCCCATTATGCAACATAGGTTTAAATAGAATGTCTATATTTTGGAATGTATCATTATGAAATAATTATCATTGATATTACAAGTAAAACAATAATTTCTCCTTTCATAAAAATAGCAGTAGTCTATGCATGATTATAGGTTATGTAATTTTGGTCCCAGATTTAAGAGACTGTTTGCTATGATTTCCCAAAAGAAAGGCAATAATCCATGTTCTATGAATGTCTATTTTCCACAGTAACTTATTTCCATAAACATATCAAGACACTTTGCTGCAACAACAGCCTTGAAAAACTGTTCATACAAAACTGTCACACAAGATGAAAGAGAAAATGGCAGGCAATTTTGCAAGAGGCTGCTCATAACTTTCTACAGAAATCTCATCCAAATAACAAACCAGGGCCATGAGCTCAGTCAGTGTGAATACTCTAGAATAAACTAATTTTGGTGCAAAAATCTGTAAACTGAAGAATAATTATTCAATTCACTTTCCAAATGATTTTTTAGCTTGAGTAGCTGTAAATAGTGTCAAGCTATTTAGCAAAGTACACAGATGACATGATCATTCCGTTGGCACGTGTTAAAAGTTTGCAATGCAGTTGTCTCCTTCAAACTGGGCTTGAGAGCTGGTTTGTCAATAATATATTAGTGATGATAAAACTGATGTGGACAGCACTTCCTTTGCATGTTTCTAGTCAATGGCCACAAATTATTCAAATTCTTTGCACTGAATTCATTCATACACTGTCCAACAAATTATTTAATACCTTCTAAATTTCTGAAGACATCTGCCACTTAAATTAGAAACAAGCTTTCATTGTAAATATTTAATGCATTTTCCTGTCAATTATACTTTAAGCAACAATGAAATGTTCTGATATTCAGTTATTATTTGAAAAAACTGCTCAAAATAGTTGTATTGCCCAACCCAGTAACTTACAGTGAGTGCTACATTTCTTTAGTAGGCTACACAATACTACATCTTATTTAAATGAAAAGCCCTTTGGAGGCTGCCAGTGACCATGTATATACAAAGGGTAAATCCTACCTTTTTTGGCTACATGTAAATTGCATTGATTTTTTTTTAAGGATTCTCACCACAAGCCCCAGGTTCAATATTTAGGCCCTTCAGAGCAAGTGGTGAGCTGAAGTCACCAGGTACATCTTCTGACTTCCATGTCAAGAATTCTTGATAGTTAACTTATTAAGCAGTAAGAGAGGAAGCTGGATATTCATGACGTGAGTTGGGTTGTTAATGAGGCTTTTAACAAGTAATAATCCCTCTTGGTTGGAAACTCACAGCTGTCCAGTTAGAAGCCTGTTGTGATGCTTGACAAAAACATAAAAGACAAAGCAAGCTGCTCCCAATGTCAAGATGGGCATCACTGCTCGCCCCCAATTCTGCCACAACTCCTGTCATAGTCCAGGTAACTCAGGTCCCTGCAAGACTCCATCCTTTGAGACTATTCATGTGGTACTCAATGCTTCCCAATTAGTCTATGTTTGCTAGAAATATTCAGTGTGACCAGGATGGCTATGCTGCCTCCTTGGTGTAAGGTACTTTCATATCCGCACTGTCATGTGTCTTTGTATCCACTGTTTGGTGTAATCTTTGTGCTGGCCTGTGATGTGTGCCTTTAATGTGCTGATATCTTATAAAGTAATTTTTTTCTATTGCTCTCCTATGATAAGACCGTCCTCTAAGGATTTGCCTGAGTCTCCTGTTTTCTGCTTCCTGCGCAATCTAAGTAGCTTTCTTCAAAGGTGAATCATTTTTAGATAAATCAGAAACTTTAGCAATGATTCTGTCACTTATCAATTCTGATTTTAAAGCTCCTTGTTGCAGTTTTTCACTAATCTGTAGAGATCATCAATGAAATTATCTATAGATTCTCCTGGATGCAGAAGTTTTGTGTAAAGCTTTCACTTGCATGAATTTTACTTGTTCTCAGCACCTCCAAAAGTATCATCGTTTCCTTTTATATTTTAGTGATTTATAAGGTCATAAACTAGGTTCTCTTGAATACAATAGGTGTTACTTGATAAATTTGTGAATTAGGACTTAAAATTTGAAACAATTAACTAAGTAATTAGAGCATCTGACTTTTAATCTGAGCGTCAATGTTCAAGCCCCTGTTTGGGTGAGGCTTGCTTTCATTTGAATGGAGACATGAGTAGGAAAGGTTTGGAAGGATATAGGCCAGCAGCAGGCAGGTAGGACTAGTTTGGTTTGGGATTATATTTGGCATGAACTGGTTGGACCAAAGGGTCTATTTCTGTGCTGTGTCATTATATGACTAATTGAATTTCGGTATTAGGGAATGAGCCAGATGATCAAAGCATCAGTGGAGGAACATTTCAGGAACAGTGACTAAGTTTTAAGTTACTTATGGGCATAGATAAGAGTAGGTCTCAGATGAAAGCATTAAACTGGGGGAAGACTTACTAAGACAATAGGCAGGAACTAGGGAATATAGATTCGTGGTGGTTGGTTGTGGGTAAATCCTCATCTGACATGTACTAATCTTTTAAAGCCAGTTTATTAGAATTCAGGACCATCATATTCCCGTGAAATAGAAGGATCAGGATGGTAAGATTTGAGAAATTTAGATAACAAAAAATTGTGAGCTTAACCAAACAGAAAAAAAAGAGACGTATGTAAGACTTAGGAAACTGAAGACTGACAGAGCCCTCAAAAATGTAAAGAAAGTAGGAAATTTTTAAAATAAAGAGTTAGGAGAGCTAAATGGGTCCATAAAATGTCCTTAGTTAACAGGATTAAGGAAAATCCCTAGACGTTTTATATGTATAGAAGGAGCAAGAGGGGATCTAGGAAAAATGTAGGTCCACTCAAGGGAAAAAGGAGGGAATTTATTCATGGAGTCAGAAGAAGTGGGTGAGGTCCTTAACAAATATTTTGCATCAGTATTCACAAAGGAGAAGGACATGATGGATGGTGAGTCTAGAGAGAGCTATGTTGATATTCTAGGCCATGTCAATATAGAAAAGGAAGAATTGGGTGTTTTGAAAATTACTAAGGTAGACATTGGGAGCTGATGGGATCTAACCCAGACCACTGAGGGAGCCAGGTTGTGCAATTGCTAGAGCCCTGGATGAAATCTTTGCATCCTCTTTGGTCACAGGAGAGGTCCCAGAGGACTGGAGAATAGCGAAAGTTGTACCTTTGTTTAAGAAAGGCAACAAAGATAATCTGGGAAATTATATGGCAGGAAGACTTATGTCAGTACTAGGAAAATTATTGGTGAAGATTCTTAGTGACAGGATTTACTCACTTTTGGAAAGGTATGGACATAATAACGATAAACAACATGGCATTCGAGTGGGGAAGGTCGTGTCTCACAAGCAATTGAGTTTTTTGAGGAAGTGACAAAGATGATTGATGAGGGCAGGGTCGTCAATGTTGTCTATGTGTACTTTAGCAAGACATTTGACAAGGCCCCTTAAACGAGGCCGATGGAAAAGGTGAAGTCACATCGCATCTGTAGTGAGCTGATAAGATGGATACAGAACTGGCTTAGTCATAGAAACACAGAGTCAGTGGAAGGGTAATTCTTTTGACTGGAGATCTATGACAAGTTATGTTTCACAAGAATCAGTGCTGGAACCCATGTATTTGTGAATATTGCAAATGACTGGAGGAGAATATAGGTGGCCTGATTAGTAAGTTTGCGGATGACACAAAGGTTTGGAGAGTTGCCAGGAGGATTGGCAGAGGATACAACAGGATTTAGATAGGCTGGGAAGATGGACGGAGAAATGGCGGGTGAAGTTTAATCCAGACAAATGTGAGGTGATGCATTTTGGAAGGTCTGCTGCAAGAGGTAGGTATATAGTAAATAGCAGAACCCTTAGAAGTATTGACATACAGAGGGATAGAGGCATACAGGTCCACGGTTCATTGGAGGTGGCAACACAACAGGGCAAGGTTGTTAAGAAGGCATAGGCATGCTTGCATTCATTGGTCAGGGCATAGAGTATAAAAATTGGCAATTCATGTGCAGCTGTTTCGAACTTTAGCCACTTTTGGAATATTGCATACAGTTCTGGTCACCACACTACCGAAATGATGTGAAGGCTTTGGAGAAGGCACAGAAGAAGTTTACCAAAACATTGCCTGGTTTGGAGAGTATTAGTTATGAGGAGAGATTGGACGACTTGATTTATTTTCACTTCAATATCAGAGGCTGAGGGTTGAGCCGATAGAAGTTTACAAAATTATGAGAGACATCACTAGTTTTTGTCTTTCCCAGGGTGGAAATGTCATTTATTAGAGGGTATAAATTTAAGATAAAAGCAGAAACTTTTAAAGGATATGTGACAGGTAAGTTTTTTTTATTGCAGAGGGTGGTATGTGCCTAGAATGTGCTGCCAGAGGAGCTGGTAGAAGCAGATGCAATAGCAACATTTAAGAGGCATCTTGGCAGATACACGCATAGGCAGGAAATAGAGAGATATGGATGGCATAGAAGCAAAAGGTTTTCACTTTAGAGAAATGTCATGTGTCAGTGTGGATTTAGTGGGCCAAAAGACATCTTTCTAAGCCGTACTGTTCTTCGTTCTTTATTCTAATTCTGTATCTTATGTTTTCTGCAAGATGTCCAATTCTGCATCTAGTTGATCTGTCTTCTGATAGTAAATCTCGTAGGTAGTATTATTTCTCCTGTTATAATCTTCCTAATCTTGTGCAAATTAGTTATTACTTTAAAAGCTTTTAAATTCTCCAGCCTATCAATGCTGCTGCAATTGCTTTGCATGTAAGATTTTCCTTATGCAAATTGAAATACCATTTTATTTTCCTCATCCTAAAGCTTTTAAATATTGCAGTATTCCTTTCCTTCTTCAAAAGCTTTTAATTCTTTTAAATAGTAATGCTATATATCCATGCTGCTTATGAGAGGTTTACCTGTGTTTTAATAAACAAATATTGGTTTGTCACTTTTTACCTCTAATTGGAGAGTTTCCCTTATTGCAAAGATAAAATAAAACTTTTTTTTTGCCTTTCGTGACCGAGTAAGCAGTACATGCTCTTTTTCACAACCTTCCAACTAAAGCACTGATAATTTTAGGGTGGCATGGTGTCACATTGGTTAGCACTGCTGCCTCACAGCACTCAGGACCCAGGTTCAATTCCAGCCTTGGGCAAATGTCTGTGTGAAGTTTACATATTTTCCCTGTGTCTGCGTGGGCTTCCTCCAAGTGCTCCCGTTTCCTTCCACTGTCCAAGGATGTGCAGGCTAGGTGGATTGGCCATGCAAAATTGCCCATAGTGTTCAGGGAGGTGTAGATTAGGGGGATGAGTCTGGGTGGGATGTTCTGAGGTTCATTGTGAACTTGTTGGGCTGAAGGGCCTGTTTCCACACTGCAGGGATTCTAATTCTAATTTCTTCCAGTTTGGATTACAGTTCAGCACATAGATTTACCACCGTTACTGTTCCTTAAAAGTCTTCTTTGGATAGATTCTATTTGATTTAGTGTTTAAAATGTCCCTTTTGTTGCCTTACTTCTGCTATGTGACATTCCCAGTGGTGTGATATTGGTTTTAAAGGAATTTCTATGGTCCTGCATTTCCCTACTGCAGCCATTCCTCAGGGTGTCTACTTACTTTGGCAGAAATGCTTGCAATGAGCTGTAAATAATCCTTTTGAAACTTCAAATCTTCTCAACCCATTTTATTGCATTCTTCCTTTAAATGTTTGCCCAAACCCAGAAAGAAATTTATCGTTAGAATGGATCGATCCATTTTCTTTCGAACTAAACTGCTAAGTAGGAACCCTCCTACAGATCCTTACTTCCCAATGGAGTCTGTAATTGCCAGGTCTGACTACTCATCAAGCTCTTTCAAACTCACACTGCTGCTTCTGTACTTGTTCCCTGGTCTGAAGTAGAGGCTTTAGCTTAGATCGCATGTTTCTCCCTCGTACGTTTTTCTACAAGTTCCTGCTGACTGCTTGTTGTTTCAAGCACTTGCAGATCTCAACTGTCTGAATAGCTCTTAAGCAGTAAATCTTGAAAATTGTAAATTCACTTTGTCTTTGAAACTGTCTGCTCCTGGGCACGGTGGATTTTTTTTGATGGTATTAAGCAGTGATGCCCATCGCCATTCACCACATAGTTTTTTTTTCGGTTCAAAGAATACTGTCACCATTCCTCTTTACTTAATTGGGCCTAAAGTCCTCTTTGGTTGTGAGTGGTGAAGGTGCAGCCATTACTAGTAAGTCCTAACGAGAAAAGGCACTTGTCTTATCAAGTTTAAATAATTAGGTACAAGTTGCATTTGCTGTATTGACAATGTTACAATGTTACTAAGATAATTGGGAAATAGAGAAGTCACATTTCCCCACTTCAACATTCAAAGCTACTCTCCTGATTTCCCCACCCTAGATTGTAATACGTTTGTAGCTTGGATGGAGCCTAATGCAGTCTCCAACGTCAAGCCTTTCAGAATTATTACTTTTTATGTGTGTCCCTGGCTCTAATTCTCCATTGCTACTCAAAAATATTGACTTTAGTTATACTTGGGCAGAAGTGATGATAGGATTTAGCTTTGCAGTTTTTATTTCCTGGACGATCAGCAGTTGGTAAGGGACAAGAGAGGATAGTGTCGAGGAGAATCTCAACATCAGATGAGTTTGTAGTGTATGGGAAGAGAAGGCTAATGTAAAATTTGGGAAGGGGGGATCAACAGTGTAAATTTAGAAAGAGGGAAAACAAAGAGGTGTGAAGAGCACTTGTGTGAACTCTTGCAGAAGGGGAAGGGCACATGCCAGCATTAGCTGGAAAGGAAGAAGGTCAAGTGGCAGCACATACTGGGAGGAAGGAGAAGGGGGAATGTCCTAATAATCTGATGATGAACCTTCTCCATAAACTATGCTGTGATGATGGCATCAAAATGAGGGCGGATTCCAAGAAATTTGATGCGTTCACATCCTGACGGTCTGTATTTGGACAGATCTCAGCTGTGGTGTTTTCTCACAATGTTGCTGCATGTTTCTCTTTGATGGTAGGGGTTAAAGGACTGAGAGCTGTTTTGTTGGAACCTTTATGAGTAGCTGCTGCAGTGTACCTTGTAGTCTACATCCTAGATCCTCCAGTCTGGGTCAGAATTTGAATGTCTGACTCAGACCAGACAAGAAGTTACATCATCACTTACCTCTATTTTCGGGAGTCGCTGATTTCTGAAGGAGGATTCTGCAAAATTCACCATATACAGGAACCTTTGTACAGAGTCTTAATCGAAGCTGAGTCCTCTTTGCTTTTTAACGGCCCCAGTAGCTTTATTCCAGAAGTAAACAATTTAAATGTCCAACGTACACAAGTCATTAAATGTCAGAAGGGGCAGAGTGATAAATTGATGAAGGTGTAGAATGGCAGATTGTTGAGAAGTTAAGATGAGGGCAGTTATATGTGAATGGTTAGGCTGATGATGAATTGTCCATTGTCAGGTTGTGTAGGAGTGTAGCTGAGGGAATAGATGACCAGCGGTGAGGGGGACTTATAGGTTTTGGGGAGCTGTCAGAGTAGGTGGATGATTAAAATGGAAGGTGAGGGAATCATTGAGTTGGATAGGAAGTCAACAGTCCAGTGGGGATTCTGGGGTACGGTTGTTTCAGTCATTCATTTGCTGAAGAATTGTGTACAATTCTGGGTGTCATTCTAATAAAGGATTTGGACATGTTAGGGAAAATGCAGAAGTGACTTACAAGAATGTTTCTAGGGATGAGGGATTTCAATTATGAAATTAGAATGGTGAAGTTCACACTGTTTTCTTTGGAGAGGAGAAGCCTAGGAGGAGGTTTGATTGAAATTTTCAAGATCATGAGAAATCTGGAAAGCTTTTTCTTTTATTCAGTCATGGGATATAGGTGTCACTGGCACTTTATTGCCCATTCCTAATTGGCAAAGAGGGCATTCAAAAGTCAAACAGGTTTCTATGGGGTCTGGAGTTACAGATAAGCCAGACCAGGTAAGGATGGCAGATTTTCTTCCCTAGAGGATGGAGACCTGTGATATCTGACTTTAACTCAGAGTAGGAGACTTTTTGTAGGGTTTTCAACAGTTTAACAGTTCAACAGTTTAAACTTCCAAGACAATTCCCATACAATAGTTTGTTTTGGGACTTCATAATACTTGAATCATGAAGGACTGAGGCCACACCTTATAATAATTAATTCCCTGTGCTAGACAGACTGATTGGCAGAAATGAATACATTAATATAGCAGAGAAGCTACTTCAGCTTGAGATGATAAGACAACTCTTAATACAACTCTCAGTAAGGTTTTTTTTTACCATCTGTCCAAAATCACTGGCAATGAATCTTTTATCTTTTAAATTTCAGTGAAATAATTGATCATAAATTTAGATTTTGAGATTCCTGAATGTATTTTACTTCTGCTTCTGAATTAAATTAACTTTGTGGTGTTACAGTTTGACTTCCTTTGTAGACCATCACTGTCTGTAGCTATGTGTATTTTTCATCATCATTTCCTTCCCAACCAGCAAGTTCACTTTTTGGTTGGAGTCTTATTTTTATCAATAGGGGAATGGGGGAAATCTAATCTTGGCAAGGCCAATGGAGCTCAATGCTGAGTTCAGGTAGATTTATTTTCACTGAAGTGAGGGTCTTATCCTGCAATATGTGGCATAAGATTTTCTAGAGTAGACATAAATGCTTATAAAAAGTAGATAAGGTCTGTGGAACTCCCAAGTTATTTAAATGGCCAGCCCTTTAAATTTCCAAATAAATCCAGCGTGTGAATTGAAAATAATCTGCAATTATAGTTTAAATTGATGTTTGTTGGCATCACACTAATGACTATGGTTATAGTATTATTACTGTGAAATGCGGCAACCCTGTCACATTGCCTTTTCAAGACTGCTCACAAACCCAACAGATGATTTATTAGCAGTGCAGAAAAGCCATGCATCTGCTGTTCTTTAAACAAAAATGTTTGTAATCAACCCATTTAGATGTGCTATCGTGCACCTCTGGAACAAGTGACAGTTTAACCCAGGTCTAGGACTTGACCCAGATATAAGAACATGGCCACTGAGTCGCAAGAATGTGATGTGTACTGTTTAGTCCTTGAGCAATCAATGCATTGCACTAGACTTAAGTAACCAGTGTCAAATGACTCAATAACGAGCATCATTGACAACTAGCCATCAGCAGCCAGGAATGTTGTATCAGCCCTGTCCAACCTCTAGCTTAATTGAGGAAGGCTGGCAGGAGACTGGCATGGTGCCTCTCGCATAATTATGAGCACCCAGCTGCCATGGTTTCCATGTGATTGTCTGCATTAAATCCTGTAAAACTAATCTTTGTTACTAATCTTTGTTTGATTCCAGACCATTCAACCTTAAGAGTTGGAAAGGGGCAATCTCAGTGTTAAACATATTAAAAATGTTAACCTCAGAAGCTAAAATCAATAGACAGCATGTCTAGAAGGTTTAGTTTGGATTTGATTGGAATCACTATTTTGTAGATAATGAAAGATAACCTGATATTCCAAAAGCCATTTTCACTCATTGCTGCTATGACAACCTGAGTCATTTAAACTCAGCAAGGGTGATTGCCTAGACAAGTGGTATGCTCTGCTTGAGGGGCTGGTGAGTTTGATTAATGATTGGCACTGGAGTCAGGCCTTTAAAAAGACTTCAGATGGATTTGAAGGTTTGAGGCGTTCTGCAAAGTGGTTTTCACTTGTTAATGGAAAACGTGTGATAACCTTTACCGAGACAAAGCTGTCGGGGATCCTCGGCATTCAGTGACTTTTGTTGTAAGTGAAGTGAGTCAACTTCTGAATCATGGAAACACGAGGATTTTGGATCATTTCATGGAAATAAGTTGTATTGATTGAACTCAGCAAATCCAATCAGATCAGTTGCTTTGTACATTCTTCTTAGTGTGGAATAAAGCAACCCACTTACTGTTACATCTTTCTGGAGCAGTATCTCAGAAATCAAGCTCTGTTATTCCCAAAGTCATCACAAAGGATGAAAATTTTATCAAAGCATGTAAAGTCCCCAATTTTCCATTTGGATAGATCAGGGCTAACAGAAAACATGGCCCAGGATTCGGAACTTACCAGGGACTACTATTTGTTACAAGTAAATAGTCTAACCACAGATAAACAGCTATGAACTGTTGACATGTAATTCTACTGGTTAAAGCCCCCCTTATAAACCCCTGTATACATACATACAGACAGACAGGACAGTCAAAAAAGAGGATTTATGTTATGGCTGGAGGGAAAAGAAACCAGGGAAGTAATTCAAACGCCACAGAGTTCACTGAGATGATCCTTTTATTTCCTATTCTTCAGGTTCTTTTCACCTGGCCAATGGGCACAGAGATTGGTCCACATGCTGCAAAGTCTCTTATTTACTACCACAGCTTACAGCAGTTGGTGAGGGAAAGTAATCTGGCTTTTTTCATGCTTTAGTTACTTTACTTTAGCAGAGAAAGACACTCCATTAGCTTCTGCATGTGTCTGAAGGCTTCTGTTTGTACCAATCATACCAAAAGCTGCTCAGCAACACAGGAACCAATCAAAACTTTTCTGTTTGCCTGATATCCTCTGGTGTCCACACCGGTCAAAACTCGACAAACCTTGCAACGACCTGTTGTTGGCCAAACCTCAGTTTGTGTCCAAGCTTTGGTGACAGACCATTTACAAACAGCCTGCTGCATGCTTGAACACTACAGCAATGTAAACACACCTTATAAAAAGCAAGTCACTGAAGCTCATTTCAACTGCTTTCATAATCCTTCACTTTAAAACTACCTTTCTCCCATTCCACCATGAAAAATACAGGAAAAAAGTGACCCTTACAGACTATTAACGCTACTTCATTCCTGTTGTGTAGTCTCTGACCATGTTTATGTAGCGCTTTCTCATAATGCTGACAGAACTGGAATGCAAGCCTGGTGGGTTTCAGAGGAGTCCTTTTTTTTCCTGATGGGTGAGATCAATGTTTATTGCCCATTGAGTGCCTTCTTGAACCACTGCAGACCTTTGTGTAGATGTACAAACAGAGCATTGTTAGGAATGGAATTCCTGATGATGGTAGAGGAATCATGATGTGGTGACATAGTTTCAAGTCAGGACAAAGTGTGGCTTGGAATGGAGTCTGCAGGTGGTGTGTCTGTTGTCCCTTGTTGTTCTTGGTGGTAGAGGTTGTGAGTTTGTAATGTGCTGTCAAAGGAGCCTGGGTAAGTCACTTCAGTGCATCTTGTAAATGGTACACATTGCTGCCAATGCACAATGGTGGTGGAAGGAGTAAATGTTGTTGTTGGTGGATGGGATGCCAATGCAACAGACTGCTTTGCCCTGGAGCGAACATAAAATGCTGGAGAAACCCAGCAAGGCTGGCAAAATCTGTGGAGAGAGAAACAAAATTGAAGAAGACACATACTGGACTTGGAAAATTAACTGTGTTTCCCTTTCCACAGATGCTGCCAGATCTGTTGAATCCAGTATTTTCATATTTTGTTTTATATTTCCACAATTTGCAATATTTTCACTTTATCTGAGTGCTTTATCCTGGATGTTATCAAGCTCCTTGAATATTGTAAAACTGCACAAATCCATGCAAGGAGAGAGCATTCCTTCAAAAGACTGTGCTTTGTTGAGGGTGGGCAAATATTGAGACAGGAAGTGTGTTGCATGCTGTAGAATTCCTAGCTTCTGTTATATCCACTATGTTTATTGATATTAGTCAGCTCTGATGAAAAATCACTGGATTTGAAATGTTAATTTTTTTTCCCACCGCTATGCTGAGTTTCTACAGCAATTTCTGATTTTTGTCACTGTATTTGCATGACTGGTTCATTTTCTTTATAGTTGTAACTCCAGATGTTGATAACAGGGGATTTGGCAATGGCAATGCCATTGGACTTCTTGGGGAGATGTTTAAATTCTGTCTTTTTGGAGAATGGCCATTGCATAGCATTAATGTCATATGTATCCTATATGCCACTTATCAGTACAATGTTGTGCTGGATGTTGTGCAGGTCCTGCAGTGTACAGGACACAGACTATCTCAGCGCCTGAAGAGCCATGAAAAATGCTGAACACTGTGCCATCATTAGCAAATATTACTTCTGACCACTTCTGTCCTTATGATGGAGGGAAGTCATTGTTGAAGCAGCTGAAGATGGTTGGGCCCAGGACACAATCCTGAAGAACTCTTGCAGAGCTGTCATGGGACTGAGTTAATTCATCTCTAACAATCACAGTGATCTTCCTTTGTTTCAGTCTGACTCCAACCAGAGAGGAGTTTTCCCACAATTCCCAGTGACTCCACTTTTGCTAAGGCTCCTTGATGCTGCTCATGGTCAAATGCTGCCTTTTTAGGCTGGTTTGTTGAAAAAACAGTAAAAGATTTACATCTACAGGATAGAATATGAGAATCAGACTATGCCGATCTGCCACTGTGCAAGAAATAGGTAGAGTAACAAGTTGTATTCTCAGGAGAAGTGGCAGAACAATAGGGTGATTTATCCAATGTAGATAACATAATTAATGTCAAGAATACTAATTTTATTTTGGATATTCACCCATAGAAAAGGTGATCTGTTCAATGAAAGAGGTCCAGGATCTTCCTGCATTCTTCAACTATAGCGCGAATAATGTTGTTGTCCGTTTAGGGAAGTGTTGCCTTTTTCATTGAAAAAGTTCAGGAGCTGGTGAGTTTACTCACTTCCACTGACCAACTGGTGATAAACATAAACAATTGGCAACAGTTGTGAGAAACCATCCAGGGAGGATGAGATATTTAACTACAACTTGGTCTTTTCAATATTGAATGTATAAAAATGTTTAATCCACAAAGGTTTTCAGTTGAATTCTCCGCTTGAGTCTAACTAACCAGTCTCAGACATACTCAAGATAATAAAATGTGAGGCTGGATGAACACAGCAGACCAAGCAGCATCTCAGGAGCACAAAAGCTGACGTTTCGGGCCTAGACCCTCTCTGATGAAGGGTCTAGGCCCGAAACGTCAGCTTTTGTGCTCCTGAGATGCTGCTTGGCCTGCTGTGTTCATCCAGCCTCACATTTTATTATCTTGGAATTCTCCAGCATCTGCAGTTCCCATTATCTCAGATATACTCAAGTTGTCTTCAGCAAGGAAGCAAAGACCCACACAACAGAAGTTCTAGAGATGGGAATTATCTTGAAAAAGCTTAAAACCAAGCCATGATCATAATGAATGATAGAGTAGGCTTGAAAGACCAAATGGCCTACTCGTGCTGCTATTTTCTATGTTTCTCCATATGTGCATGCACTCAACCATTAATAAAGTGATGGAAAGTGTTGTTAAAAGTGTTATCAAGCAGTTCCATTTCAGCAATAAGTTACTCATTCAGTCTGGGCTCCTTAGAGGCTGAGTTTTTGACCTTGCTCCAAACATAAAGAAAAAGGCAGAACCTAGGCATAAGTTGAGGTGACTGACTGCCCTTGAGAAGACAATATTTGACTGATTATGGTATCAAGTGCCCCAAGCAAACCTGAGGTCAATAGGAATTAGAGGGAATTAGTGTTTGGAGTCATATCTAACTCAAAGGAAGATGATTGCAGTTGTAGGAGATAGCAAAAACTGCAGCTGCTGGAGTCAAAGTCAATACAGTGTGGAAGAACACAACAGGTCAGGCAGCATCAGAGGAGCTGAAGAGTCGATGTTTGTGTCAATACCCTTCATCAGGTTGTGGTTGCTAGTTGTCAGAGAAACAGGGATGGCATGGTGGCTCAGTGGTTAGTTCTTCTGCCTCACGGTGACAGGGACGAGGGTTCAATCCCACCCTCAGGCAACTGCCTGTGCGGAGCTTGCACATTCTCCCCATGTGGGTTTCCTCCGGATGCTCTGGTTTCCAACCACAGTCCAAAGCTGTGCACGCTAAGTGGATTGGCCAAGCTAAGATTACCCATAGTGCCCAGAGATGTTTAGGCTATGTGGATTAGCGATGAGAAATGTGGGGTTATAAAGCAGAGGGTTGGATCTGGGTGGAATGCTAATCGGAGGGTTGGTTGTGGACTTGATAGGCTGAAGAGCCTGCTTTCATGCTGTTAGGATTCTATGAATATTCGACAAATGCATTCAAGTTCTTTCTGTTTTGTCCAACTGACTGATCTAACTACAATTGCAGAAGTGTTCTGGATGTTGCATAAGTGTGACATTCCAACATTAGCACTCTCAGTAAGATTGCCAACTGGTGCTGAATTATAAATGTTATGAAACTATACACACCAGACAGTGAGTTAGAGTTGCAGCAATTAATTTTACTGAAGGAATCATAGATTTGGGTTGGCAATATCCACGATTCAAAAGTGGTAAACCAAAGTGCCAGTCAATATAGATTTAGTTGGATACAGTTCGGTAAAAAACATGACAAGAGTATATTTGTTCAGTGAAGGAGTCCAAAATCTCTATTTGCGGTTAGTTAGCAGGCTGTTGTGAATTTACAATCGCGACATTGTATTTTCTGAAACAAGACAGATGGGACATATGCAGATTTCATCTGCTGGTAATAGGAAACTAACCACACTCATTGTAAAAGAAAGAATCAGAAAATGAGGAAGGGGATGGTCAGAATCTCGAAGCATAAACCTGCACTTTCCAAGCAGTCGCAGTCACAATGAGATTGCTGCTCCGCTGTTACCTTTTAACATCAAGGGGATTCAGATCAGAGCTTTCTCCAAACTAGGGAGCACACTTTGAGCTTGACATGTTCTTCGTAGCATAAAATAGCCAAGTGTAGTCAAACCAGGTCTCCTTTTCATAGTAGATAAACAGGAGGCTAGAAGAACACAGCAAGCCAGGTGGCATCTGGTCTTGAAGTGTTGAAGAATGTTGATACCCAAAATGTTGACAGCTCCTTTCCTCCAGAAGCTGCCTGGCCTGCTGTGTTCTTCTAGCCTCCTGTTTGTCGACCTTGGACAGCATCTGCAGTTTTTTTGTCTCTAACCTCCTTTTCACAGTAGTTGGTTGCGTATTTTTCAGATTTAAACATCCAGCATCACAGCTACCTTGGTAGCTCCTGTGAAAGGGTAAGTGGATAAGGTAAATGTGAGATTAAGTGCCAGGTAGGAAGGGGTGCAGTTAGCCAGTTAGGATAGGTCAGGGTGGGCAGGAGTTATCCTGTTTCAGCAGGTGCGGGACAGGAAGCAGGTGCTGGGTCTTGGAGGAAGACAGTGTTTGTCAGAGGATAAAGGGATTAGGGCGGTGGTGGCTTGAGCAGAGAGGAGGGTGTTAAATCCTGGGCTGAGTGGGTGTTTGTTTTGTCTGGGTCCAGAGGGCGTAAGGATTTGCAGCATATCAAGTTATAGGTGTGGCGTAGACAGTTGGGGGTTGAGTTTGTTAGTTGGCTGAGAGTCAAAGAATGTTTTTAATTGACTGGCTTCTCTCACCTTTAGGCAAAGGGGATTGTCCATGGCAGTGTTCAATTTCCTGCTAAATTCCCCTGATGTCTGTGATGGCCCCACACACAACTCCCATCTGTCCCTTTAGTCACTATCAAAACATCCATACTATAGCAGCCTTTTCTTAGCATTCAATCCCATAATATTTTCATATTGCCAGCCAAGAGTTGTATATGAAATAACATTTAAAAAGTACAACCAGAGCACTATGGGCAATTTAACATGGCTAATCTACCTAAGCTGCACATCTTTGGACTGTGGGAGGAAACCAAAGCACCCAGAGGAAACTCGTGCAGACACAGAGAGAATGTGCAAACTCTACACAGATGATTGCCTAAGGCTGAAATCAAATCCAGGTCCCCGGCACTGTGAGGCAGCAGTGCTAACCATTGAGCCACCATGTGCCCTATGCCACACATCTGACATTTGAACACATATTGACTGACCCCAGTCACTTATGTGAACCTTTTGTGGAGCTGCATCCAGGTACTTAGTGCTGGACTACAGGTACAGTGTTGAAAATCCAGCTATCAACAAAAATTGAGCTATTCAACAGCCACACCTATTTATAAGTTAGCATACGTAATTTTTCATTGTTATTTAAAAAGCCAAGTCAGATCAGAGCTGCATTCACATTCTGGCATAGGAACTCGTTACCAGCTTCAAGCTCTGGTCTTTTCCCATGTTCTGAGTTGCCCTTGCAACCTTTAACCCCACCCAACTTAGTCTGATCTGCAGGGGTAATCACAACCTGCATGAGCCTAACCTGTTAGAACATTCACAACAGAAGTTGTTGCAAATACTCAGCACATCGGGCAGCATCTGTGAAGAAAAACTCAGAGTTAACGTTTTGGGTCTCGTGACCTTCCTCAGTTCTGAGAAAGGGTCCCCAGACCCGAAACGTTAACTCTGACTTCTTCTTTATGGATGCTGCCAGAGCTTCTGTTCTGTTCCTGATTTACAGCATCCGCACTTCTTTTGGTTTCTATTAGAACCATCCCTCTCAGCCCAAATCAATTTTTATTTTTATATTTTCAAGTATTATTTCCTCACTGTTCTGGATTCTTTTCTCAAACTAATAAAACGAAACTTATTCATTTGATTATGTCTGCCATTATTTATTCATAGAATCCCCACAGTGTGAAAACAGGCCCTTTGGCCCAATAAGCCCGCACCAACCCTCAGAGCATCCCACCCAATCTACTAAGTTTGGGATTCTTTCTTTTTCTCCCAAAATGGAAAGTGGCAAAATCAGGCACAGCTTTGGTCTTCAGATCGCCAGTTGTTTTGAAACTTCACCTGTGTCTTACATTACTACTGCCTTCAGAGAGCTTGTGCAGACACTCCATGCTGATTGATGGCACCTCTATCCCCCGATTCAGAAACTGAAGCTTCCAGTGCATTACAGAATGTTTTCCTCACTCACTGTTGAGTTGTGTCATTATTCTTCATTCTTCTATCTCACATCCTCATCTCTAACAAGCTGCAGCTCCTGCTTCAACTAAAATGCACTCCCCTGTTTAAAAGTGCGGTCTGGCTTTCCCTAGTGCAAATTGTCTCTGAGTGGTGCTAGCTTCTCACAATTTTGCCGCCAAGGCTAAGCACGCAGTCTCTCAGTAGCATGCTTAACACTGCCTGGACATCAAAATCATTTAACGAGCAGTCAGCATTATGTTTGGATTCCCATTGCGTCCGATACATCGACTGTGGGTTTGTTATGTGCCATGAACCCACTACTCCCATATCAGTTTTGTTGCCTTATTAAAGTTTGCAACCCTTATCTTTTCAATGCAGCCCTTTCAGAAAAAGCCCAATATAGTTTTTGAAAAATATTCTGGAATAATGTTTCAAAGTAATATTAAATTAATCATCATTTAGAAGCAGAAAATGAACAATGACTGCTTCTTTGAAACTCAGTTTGAATTGCAACGAAAGCATTTAAACTTATTCCAGAAAATAATTAGATTTCATTTGGAAGTCAAATGATTTTTCTGTTAAGGGTGACACTTATTAACAGTGGAACAGTCATTTTTAGGGTCTTAGCGAAAATCTATAGCTCAGGTTATGGATCCAGTTGTTCGTTAGCTTGCTGAGCCAGTTTTTCTGTGCTGTGCAGACATTTCATTACCTTTCTAAGCAACATCATCAGTGCAACCTCTTATCGAAGTGTTAGTGTTCTGCTTCCTTCCAGATTTATATGATCCTCTGGTGTGATGGTCTTGTCGCTTCTGGTTCTGTTGTTTTAGCAGCAGTCCTTATACGGGATCTATTTCTGTGTTTGTTAATGAAGTCCTGTGATAAGAACCAGGTTTCCAGAAATTCCCTTGCATGTCTGATGTTTGCTTGTCCCAGTATGGTCACTTTGTTCCAATATTCAACCTGTATCCACTAGTTTAATACAGACAATGAGGGCCATCAGTTCATCCAGTACAAAGTGACCATACTGGGACATGCAAACACCAGATATGCAAGGGAATTTGTGAAAGCTTGGTTCTCAACAGGGGACTCCATTAATAAACACATAGAAATAGACCCAGCATACAGACTGCTGCTAAAACAACAGAACCGGAAGTGACAAGACTATCACACCAGAAGATGATATTAATCTGGAAGGAAGCAGAACACCAACGCTTCAATTACAGGTCATACTGATGATGTTGCTTAGAAAGGTAAAGAAACATCTGCATGCTACAGAACAATTAGGCTCGTCGAGCTAACAAACAACTGCAGTAGAACAGTCGGTTGAATAAAGATGCAAATGGAGCTGTGTTGAGCATAAATCATTGTGAATGGCACTTACTGATAAACTAAGTGCACGAATCATAAATGTCACTTCTGAAGAAGTGATATTGGAGATGAAACATCAGCTTTGCTTCTCTCTCCATAGACCCTCTGAGTTTCTCCAGCACTTTTTATTCATATAGTAAATGTCACATTATCTGCCTGATTAAGATTTTTTTTGTGATTGTGAATATTTAAAACTGCACTCCATTGCAACGGGACATCATATTTATCTTCCAGACCTCTGGGTTTAATATGTTCTTGGTACCAGTGAAGCATTTTCAAAGGATCTGCCAATCAATCTGAATGGAACATTTGAGATCAGACAATTGTTCGTGTCACTTGTGGATGGTATCTCATCCATAAATTCATGAATTTTGACTTACTTGCTGAATTTGTAACTATTCTTGTCTGCATGTCTTCAGATGAAAGTCTGATGACAGGGATATAGCTTCAATAATTTCAATAATCAGCAAGAATTAGAAAGCGCTAGGTCTGAAGCAGTTGGTTCTTGTTCCCCTAAAGCATGCAGAGGCTAAAATGCTAAGATGATATTATGTATTTTTCTGACATGTTTAGGACACTATTGGTCAATCTATAGGGTCTTGCAAAATTTGATTTTGGCTACACCTCAAGTTAATAATTCCGGTACTGCATTCATTTGGCATAAGTAGAAATTATTAACAGCAGTGAATTTTAAAATGATATAAATGTGTTCCGTGGTAATGTATAATTGCTACCTGTGTAATTAGTTGTTTGTTTATAGTTTCGGTTTTCAGTAACATTTGGCAACTTCAAATTCTCTTCTATGTACAAAGTAAATCCTTGCATCCATTGTCTTAATAATACCTTTGTCACAGAGAAGAATTATCATCACGACAGTACTTAGCCCCATCACTGAGATTGCTCTTCACTTATAAGAATGCCATTGATCTGGATTGAAGATGATGTTATTTGGTGTCATTGCCATTGCACCATGTGTGATTGCAATGTCAGCTTCAGTGGTGAATTTCAAGACCAAGGTAGAATTTCCTTCCTCAGGCTTTTATATAACTGTTTTGTAGTTAGCATCTGAAGTATTTATTAGAAACCATCTGTCTGCCAATAACAAGCACTGAATCATTGTGACAGTCATTTGTTAGTTTTTTTTAGTCTGGGAATAGCAAAACACCAACAAGTACCAAGAGGCAGCATTTCAACCAGTAAATAAATGGGTGATTTATTTCATAGCCTCCAGCTTTGTTATGAAAAAGCATTTTCATTTGAATTGGAACAGTCACAACAGATTTCTGCATGGGCAGGTTTTATTAAAACATGAGAAAGTTTGTCATACATCAGATTGACCTGATACAAGTACTCAAATGAGAATTGTTCAGCTAAGATCGACATTTCAAATTATGTTAAAACACTTAATCATATGAATCAAAAAGAAATATTAAGGTACTTCAGAAAGGTTACATTGGAAACTTGCATTAATACCTTTTAAGCTAAAATATGTTTTCTTTATTATATAAGGTATTTTTACATTACAATTCAAATTCTGTGTTTAGGAAACTGCTTACTTATGTCACACTTTGTACTGTGTTTAAACATGCAACAATAGTTGACAAATGTTAACTAATGTAAAATGAGTTGGCAAACTACAAGTAGGCAGTGGGTAATTCAATGTCTATCTCATGCACAAAAGGAGATAATGGCTGATGAGAAGCACATTAAATCCTAGATTTCTTGGCACATAGACGTCTGAAACTGGAAGAGTATCAACATAAATAATGCAAGAAACTGCATAATTTTAAACGTATCCTCAGTATATTGATGGCTGACTTCTGTTGTTGGAATGGTTCAATTTGTAAATCAGAGACTTCTTGATATAAATAAAGCATCCACTCTAATTGGTGACAAAGTGTTAATTTACAGCTGCACTCCTTTTGAAGGATTGAAATATCTTGTTTCTTTAACTGCCTTTAGGTAAAGAAAATCCACTTGCCTTGGTGTTGATGTAAAGACTGTGGTGGACTCATATTCCAAACCACTCTTGCTGGATTAGTCCCATGAATAAACTATTCCACTCATTTGGCATAATCTGTTAGTTACTCATTCTGCTGACTGAAATGAAAATATTTTATTGAAAATTCACCCAATCTGAAGTGTTATATTAATGAGATGGAAATTCAATCCAAACTAAGAGAAACAAATCCCCGTGGCAGAATACACTTTTCATTCCATCAATCTCCTAGTCTCCATTTAATTATCTGGTTGGAGGAAGGCAAGCATAAGTGGCAGCTTTGAAGCTTTGGGCTATTTTAATGTAGACAACAAAATAAAATTGATTTGCACAGTTGCAGAGGATAGTGCTCAGGCAATCAGAAAGGAACCGACTCTAAATTAAAATGGTTTTAATGATTTCTGCATTTCCAGTGTGATACTCAAAGAGATTTTAATACTGTATTTTCAACTATTTTTTTATGAAGCATAAGTCAAACTACAATGATCACTGGTTTTCATTTGGCTTTTTTTTTGCTTTTAAGGCAAGCTTAATTTAATAGCCCTGTTCAATTTCTGAAGTTTTATTTGTTGAAAATCTGATTCAGACTTTGCTAACCCAGGGTTAACACATCAACAAAACAAAACTTTTGTTCTCTTTTACAAAAGGTTTTTTAAAATATGAATTAATGAGTTTTGTGGGTAATAAAATGTTTTTATTTCTAGGTTTATAGTTATCAATCATTCACAGCTTTGTAACTGTTAGAACTCTGAGACTTTAAACTTAGGTCAATAAAAACAGTCAACATGCCAAACACTAGTGATTTTCGTTTGTTGTGATCATGAGCTGTACACATTTTTTAAGCAAAGTCCTGAAAATGAATGCTTGCATCTCTGTGCTATCTACAAAATCTGATAAAATTGGAGAAACTTTAACATGGAGTAACTGCCCCTTGTCACTGAAAACCCCACACAAATTATGGTGTGCTTTCTTTTGAAGATAGTTGTACAAGAAGAAATATATATTGAATTTCACATTGGAGTAATGAAATGTCACATTACCAACATAGTATTTTGCAAGTTTGGATACATATCTAGTCTCACACTCTGCTGACAACCTCATTTTATTAATTGCCCTGTGTAAGCAGAAATGAACAAAGAGGGAAGAAGGGATAAAAATACAGAAAAAAAATCCCTAAACAGTTTATATTTAGCATCTTATAGACTGTTTAGAAAGGCCTTGAAAGAGATCTCAGAAATGGCATTAAGATTACCTTTCCACCCAGGCTGTCTGGTCCATACAGCTACTGTATCTTTCAATAAGACAAGAGTACTCATAACATATTTACCCAGTGAGTAACTGAGCCCAATAGACCAAACATTACCACATTTAATGCCTTACTTTGATTTAGCTTTGCAGATTGGAGGGCACCGGAATACTGTTGGAAATGCACTCGTGTGAATGTGTGTTGAGGATGGGACCTGCTATGGCTGTAATGTAAATGCTATTCAATAATCTGACTTTCCAAACCAAAACATTGTTGTAATCTGTAGTTGAACCAGGTAACAGTAAGTTAATTGTATTTATTGAACTTTACCCAGGGTATAAATCAAAATTTTTAATGGGGAAATGAATAAAAGTGATAAAAGTATATTTTTTGCTAATTATTATGTGCAAGTTTAGAATCAACAAAATCCATAGGTTTTAGAAATGCACCTAAAATAATAACTTCACTTGTTAACACTTTCATTCAATGCATTTTTGTCAATAGTTTTAACTATTTTGTATGAAATTACTCAACACAGTTGCAAAAGAAGCAAAGAAAGCAGTTTGAAATCTGCAATTTGAAGCCAAAGATGTTTGAAAATTCAGTGCCTCAAATCAGGATAAAACCAAGACCAAGAACCACATGAATCTTTTTTTAGTCCAACACTAAAACTATAATGAATGTTAACGTAAAGGTTCTCTGGAGTTTTATGATAATGAAGCAGAACTCCAAGTACAATGGTCATTTTAACTTTTAGTCCCAATATGCACTTTTAAAAAAGATCTGCTATAGACAGAAAGTGACTAAACCTAAATTTACTGCAGTCTGGCAATGTCCTGTGTAAGATCCATGAAATGTCATTCATGTTGTTTCAGAGAAAGTTCAAACAGAGACACAGGCATAACAGGACAAGGGAACAAGGGTGCTGACTATCTTCCCCACTCAGCAGAAAGTCACCTCTTGCAGATATATTTTGTGTTTTGCCTTTCATAAATATACAGAATAAGGGGTTAAATCCGACTGCAACACTAGTCTGGAGCGCCCACAGTGTTGTTCAGGAGGGAGTTCCAGAATTTTGATACTGCGACATTGAAGGAAAGTCATATATATTTCCAAGTCAGGATGGTGAGTGGCCTGGAGGGGTAATTACAGGTGGTAGTGCTCACATGTACTTTATGCCCTTGTCCTTCTAGATGGTCATGGTTGTGGGTTTGACAACTGCTCAATAAGAAGCCTTGGTATATTTCTGCAGTGCATCTTGTGCATAGTACATGCTGCTGCTATTGAACATCAGTGGTGCAGGGAGTGAATGCTATTGGATGTGGTGCCAGTCAAGCGGGCTGCTTTATTCTGGATGGTGTTAGGCTTCTTTAGTGTTGGAGAAACTGCATTCATCCAGGCAAGTGGGAGTATTCCTTTACATTCCTAACTTGTGCCTTGTAGATGGTGAACAGGATTTGGGAAGCCAGGAGAGGAGTGTTTTGCTGTAGGATTCACAGTCTTTGACCTGCTGTTGTAGCCTGAGCATTCATATGTCTCATCAGTTCAGTTTCTGGTAAATGATAGTCTCTAAAATGTTGATAGTTGGAGATTCAATGATGCTAATGCCATTGAATGTCAAGAGATGAAGAATTGATGCTCTCTTGTGGGAAATGTTCATAGCCTGGCATAACAATATGTAGAGCTGGATGAACACAGCAGGCCAAGCAGCATCAGAGGAGCAGGAAGGCTGATGTTTCAGACCTAGACCCTTCTTCTTTTTTTCTGAAGGATCATGGCGTGAAGCATCAGCTTTCCGGCTCCTCTGATACTGCTTGGCCTGCTGAGTTCATTCAAATCTACACCTTGTTATCTCAGATTCTCCAGCATCTGCAGTTCCTACTATCTCTTCATTGCTTGGCATTTGGGTGGCACAAAAATTACATGCCACTTGTCAACCCAAACCTGGATATTGTCCAAGTCTTTGAATATGGATTGCTTCAGGACTTGAATGATGTTGAACATTGTGTAATCATCAGCAAACATCCCCACTTCCGACCTGATGATAGGTGAAAGGACATCGATGAGGCAGTTGAAGATGACTGGGCTGAGGACACTACTCTGAGGAACTCCTGCAGAGATGTCCTTGAGCTGAGATGACCGATCTCCAGCAGCCACAACCATCTTCCTTTGTGCTAGGTATGACTCTAGCTAGCGGAGACTATTTCCCATAATTTCCATTGACTGTAGTTTTTCTTCAGCTCTTTGATGCCGTCTTCATTAAAATGTAGCCTTATTATCAAGGGCAGCCACTTTCACCTCATCTTACCACATCTCTGGAATTCAGCTCCTTTGACCATGTTTGAATCAAAACTATAACGTAAAATGGAAAACAGGAGATTGGCGGAACCCAAACTGGGCATCCATGGGCAGGCTATTGCTGAGGAGGTGCTGCTTGATAGCACAGTTATTTACACCTTCCTTCACTTTCCTGATGATCGACATTTGACTGATGGGCAGTAATCGGTGGGTTGGATTTGTCCTCCTTTTTATGTACAGGACCTACTTGGCAAATTTTCCATATTGTTGGGTAGATGCCAGTGTCGCAGCTGCACCCGAGCATCTTGGCAATAGGGTTGCAGCAAGTTCCGGAGCACTAGCCTTCAGTACTATTGCTAGATGTTGCCAGGACCAGCAGCCTTTAGTGCCTCCAACTGTTTCTCAATATCACGTGAAATGACTAAAACTGGCCGAAGCCTGTAATGCTGGGAACCACTGGAAGAGGGATCACCCAATGGATACTTCTGGCTTGAAATTGTTGCAAGTGCTTCAGCCTTATCTTTTGCACTGAAGTGCTATGGATTGGAGATGGGAATATTTGCAGAACCTGCTTCCATTGAGTAGTTTAATAATCAATGACCATTTGTGACTGGGTGTGGCAGACCTGCAGAGCTTAGATCTGATCCATTGATTGTGGGATTGCTTAGCTTGATCACTTGCCGCTTATGCTTTTTGGCATGCAAGTAGCCTGGGATTGTAGCTTCACTGTGTTGAACCCTTATTTTTAGGTATGTATGATGCTGCTCCTGACATGCCCTCCTACACTCTCCATTGACCTAACATTTCATCCCTTGGCTTGATGGTAGTCGTAGAGTGGATTATATGCCAAGCCACAAAGTTGCAAATTGGAACAGTACAACTCTGTTGTGTCAGCTTTATCCATGTGGTGTGCAACATTTACCGGTACTGATTCATCAGGCATGCTGGGCTGTGTGGTAGATGGTAATCAGCAAGGCATCTCCACGCCATGTTTGATCTGATGTAATGACACTCCATGGTGTTTGGACCCAATATTGAGGATTCCAGAGTAATTCCTTCCCAATTGTGGATATTATTGTGCCACCAAATCTGTTAGGGCTCTCCTGCTGATGGGACAGGACATATCCAGAGATGGTAATGTCTGAGATATTGTCTGTCATGATTCCCCAAGTATAGAAGCTATATTACGTTGTTGCTTGGTTAATCTGGTTAAAACTCTACAATTTTGACACTTATGCCCAGGCATTAGTAAGGAGGATTTTGCAGGGACGACAGAGTTGATGTTGTAGTTGTCATTTGAGGCACCTAGGAGGATGCCCAGGTGGTCTGTCTGTTTTCAACTATATCACTCTTAAAAGACTGGAACTGCCTTCTGAGCAACACTGCAAGTGTACCTGCAGTATATGGATTGTAGCAGTTCTAAAGGGTTCAACAATGACCTTCAAGGGTAATTAGTATTGAGCGATAACATCTGAACATGCCGGTGACAACTGTAGCCGATGAAAAATAAAGAGTTATGTTCATTGGCTTTATTTAACAGTTAGAAACTGGGGAATTTGATGAGAGTTGTTTTCCTTAATTTAAACAAAATGCACTGGGATTCCAATGAGTCAGATTTTACTGTAGTTTTCTCTGTGTGTGATTTGAATTATTTGTTCAAGTGCAGCAAACCAATGTCTTGTAGTGTTGAAAGGTCTTTTCAGTTTGTTTTCACACCCACATTGGAGGTCTGTTTGTTGCCACGCGGTAATTTGAGCACACGCATGCACTCGCTTCATGATCAAGGTCAAAATCTGCAGGGAAACTTGAGAAGTGGCATGAATAATCAATAAAGATATAATCAGTTACAAACACAGACTAACCACCAGTTGGCTCTTTCCACTGAACAACATCAATCCGCCCCGAAAATCTATTTCCTCAAACCTTATTTTCCTGAAATGGAACAACATAATTTAATCAAGACCGTAAGGTTTATGAGCAGAAGTAGTCCATTCAGTCCATCAAGTCTGCTCTGCCATCCAGTGAGATGAAGGCTGATCTGATGATTTTCAAATGCCCTTTCCTGACTTTTCACTAAAACCCTTGATTCCCTGATCAATTAAAAACATATACCCATCCCAGCCCTGAATACACTTGACAACCCAACCTTTACAGCCCTCAGTAGTAAGGCATTCCATAAAAACACTACCCTCTCGTAAAAGAAATTACTCCTCATCTCTGTCTTAAATGAGCAACATCTTATTCTTGGATTATGTTGTCTGGCTCTAGAAGCTTTCATAAGGGTAAACAACTTCTCCACATCCATCATGCTGAGTCCCCTAAGAATCGTGTATGGTTCAATAAGCTCTCATTTTTGTAAACTCCAGTGAGTACTCGCCCAACCTACTCAACCTTTGCTCCAATGACACTACCTTCATACCCAGGATCAACTTAATGAACAATGTCTGGACTGCCTCCAATACCAGTATACCTGTCCTTTGATTAGGGGCCCATAACTATTCGCAGTATTCCTGCTCTGATCTGACTAGTGCTTTGTATAGTTTTAGCAAAACCTCCCAACCTTGCTGCACCATTCCCTTTGAAATAAAGGCCAACATTCCATTTTCCCTCCCTATTATCTGTTGAACTTGGTTGCTAGCTTTTTCTATTTCTTTCACAAGCTTTTCCAAGTCCATCTGTCCTGTAGCTTTCATATTTGTTTCTCCATTCAAATAATGTTCAACTCATCTATTATTTCTCGCAAAGTACATAACGTTACATTTTTCACACAAAATTTTAAAAGTCAAGATTTGCTGACTCACTTAGCTTGCCTATATTGCAGATTCTTTGTGTCGTCCTCCCCGCTTATTTTCCCACCTATTTTTGTGCCATCCTCAAACTTATTGGCCAAACATTAACTTTCCTCATCCAAGTGTTTAACATATATTGTAAATAATTGTGGCCTCAACACTGATCCCTGTGGCACTCCACTAGTTACAGGCGGCTATCCTGAAAAATCACCATCAAACAGTTGTCACTTCCTGCAAAGAAAAGACACTTGTGTTGTAACACCATAGGAGCAGGAAGGAGCAGCTCTACACCTTGTTATCTCAGATTCTCCAGTACCTCAGTTCCTACTATCTCTGAAACACTTGAGTTGTGTTGCCTATAATTTCAATTGAGGTATTTGAGAGAGCTTGAATGATTATTTGGATAGAAATAATGTGCATAGGAATGGAAAATGCAGGAGATTGGCAAAGATAATGATTCTTGTCTGAAGAGCTATTACAAATGCAATGGGCTGAATGGCCTCTGTTTTTATTTCTGATTTCCAACATCTGCAGTTCATCATTTTTTAAGGACTGGATGCCTTCCATCTTTGCAGTTACTTTCAGTGATCCAGTGACAAGAGCATAATCAATTAACAGTCAATCTGAAGCTGCTCATTGCTTACTTTATTATTTTGTGTTTAATATTTTCAAGATGAACAAAGCTGTTCAAAATGTATTTGTGATTCTTATCTTCACTAATTTCTGCAAAGGTTTCAAAACTAGAAAATATTTGAAATTGGAAAGGGGTTGCTAAGTATCCAAGGGCACATTCACAGCGCAGCAGTCATTTCAGTCAGGCATCACTGTGTTCCCAATACCTGCTTAGAACTGGAATAGTCATTATCAAGACAAGCCTTACCAACTGTTTGAGCACCAGCAGAGCTCTCCCAACAATTAAAAATGTAAACATTTCAAAATTTTAAGCATCATAACTCTGCTCTCAAAACATTTAGATTACAATTCAGAAAATGCCAACTTTGTAAACTGTGTCTGGCAGGGAACTGGATTCTTTCTCGGTGTGGCGTTGAACAGATGGGATATGAGACATCCCTGCCTGAAGCTTCATTTAGTTTATCTCAAGAGTCTGGCTGCTTCCTGCATCTTGTTGGCACCCTGTGTTCAACTTCAGTGTGAAGCCCGGATCACTTCACAGCAACACAAAGTTGAAAGTGTGAACAGTTCTCTGTGAATTGTCACATTTTTTATTTGATTTTCTGCCATTTCTTTTTTAAAAAAGTGGGGAAAGAAAGAATATGCTGCCTTTAAAGTCTCGGAATTACCTGAAATGCTTTTCAGCAAATTAATTACTTGAAAGAAATGAAGTCAGTTCATAATTTCAGAAATATGGCAGTCAACTTATGCCCAGTTCCGACAAGCAACACTGATAATGACCAGACATAGAAGGAACTGCAGATATTAGAGAATCTGCGGTAACAAGGTGTAGAGCTTGATGAACACAGCAGGCCAGCAGTATCATAGGAGCAGGAAAGCTGACATTTCGGGCCTAGACCCTTCTTCAGAGAGGGTCTTCTCTGAAGAAGGGTCTAGGCCCGAAATGTCAGCTTTCCTGCTCCTATGATGCTGCTTGGCCTACTGTGTTCATCGAGCTCTACATCAGTGATAATGACTAGGTAATTTATCTTACTGGTGTTGGTTGAGAGATAAATATTGTCCAGGAAAGAATCCTTCGTTCTTCTTCAAAGAATTGCCACGTGATCTCGAGTGTGTACCTACAAAGGAGGACAGGGCCTCAGTGTAACATTTTATCTGAAACACTGTAATCTGACAATGCAGCTCTGCCGTTGGAGACTCTGCCTGATTTTTTTTACTCAAATCTCTGCAGTATCACATTTTGATTCACAATCAACGAAGGTACCGATGAGCCACATTGCACACATCTTGCATGCAAGGTAGTGTGAGCTCACAAGTGCTGTAATGAGAGTGAGAGGACCTGAATTTTTGTACATTCAGTGAGAGGTGGTCAACTCAATGTAGTAGTAACTGAATTGAACCATTCTGTTGGTCATCCTTGGAGTGAGAAGTAATTTGAGGTATAACCAACAACTTCTTGTGTTCAGAGACAGCAAAGAGAAAAGAAACATATGACTGAGGTCAGATGAGAATGTTTGATGAGGGAGGTATTAAGACCTATGTCAGTACGCCAATGAGCATTGCTGACTGGATCCAGAGGTACTTAGTGATGCAATTGCTCTTGTTTGCTAAATATTGGCCAAATTATCAGAAAACAGATTATCTGGTCATTACTCAGACATGCTTACATTGAATATGAGTATGTTGCTGAGTGTCCCTTTCCATTATTCCATTTTAGATTCATGTGAGGAGCCACTTTAGGAGTGTTTGCTCATGTGAAAGGTCAACTTTAACGTTAACTGGTTGAGCTAACTGGCTGATTTTTTTACAATTTCTACTATTATTTATTTTCCTATACGATGCGGGTGTCACTGTCAAAGCATTTGTTTCTGATCCAAAATAGCCCTTAGACTTGGTTGCATGCTCAGCCATTTCAGAAAGCAATTCATAGTCAGCCATATATCTGTGGGTCTGGAGTCTTATGTTAGCTAGACTAATGAGGATTTCCTTCCCTCAAGGAAGGGGATATCCTCTAAGATATTAGTAAATCTGATGGGATTTTGCAACAATTCATGACAGTTTAATGGACTCTATTACTGAGACAATTCCAAGTTTTATTATTTATTAACTGAATTCTAATCCCATAAAGAGATTTCAACCCGTTTTCCCCGTTTTCCCAGAGCAGCAGCCTGAGCTTCTGGATTATTAGTCCAGTGACATTACCATCACATTTCTGCCTGCCCTACATTTCAATTGTCAATTCAATATTATTGTGATGGATTGGAGATAAACCACAGAAAAACTCTGGTCCTTAATCCTCCCCAAATGGGGTTAGTAAACATCAACAATAATTACAGCTGAGTACTTGCATTCTTATTTTGTATCGGAAGATGGGGGAGGGATTGGGTGGAGGTGTGGCAAGGTGGCTCACTGGTTAACACTGCTGCCTCAAAATGCTAGGGAGATGGGTTTGATTCCAGTCCTAGGCGCTGCCTGTATATAGTCTGCACATTCTCCCCGTGCCTGCATGGGTTTCCTCCAGGTGTTTCAGTTTCCTCTCACAGTCTGAAGATGAGCAGGATAGTGGATTAGCCATGCTAAATTTACCCAGAGTGTACAGGGCTGTGCAGGCCAGGGGTTAGCTATGGGAAATACAGGGTTACAGGGATAGGGTAGAAGGGTGGGTCTGGGTAGGATACTGTTCAGAGGGTCAGTGTGGATTCAGTGGGCTGAATGGCTTGTTTCCACGTGATAGAGATTCTATGATTCTAAGATCACGTGTTCAAATTCCACTCCACAGACAGAGCACATAACTAGGTTGATATTCCAGGGCTGTACTGTGAGTGCTAATGTGAGCAAGGCCATCTTTTAGATGAGAAATTAATCAAAGATCCTATCTGCCTCTTTGGATGAATATAATTTTCAAACACAACTATACCAAGGAAAGCAGTTGAGTTATCTAAGATATCTTAACTAATATTTGTCACTCAACAAACATGACTACACTAGATTCTTTCATTGTTTCGTATCATTGTTTGCTAGTCTGAAGTCGGCTACTGAGTTTATTGCATTAAAACAGTGACTATATTTCAAATATAAGATAATAAGGTTTAGAGCTGGATGAACACAGCAGGCCAAGCAGCATCAGAGGAGCTGGAAGGCTGATGTTTCGGGTGTGGACCCTTCTTCAGATCCTTGTGCCAAGGAATTGTCCACTGGAAGTTTCAAGTTCCTGGATAATTCCCACTAGTCAGAAGTCACTAGTTGGGACGTTTGCAGGGTCCTGGTATACAAGGACCTTTCTTCTACACAACTGCAACAGAACTCTTCCTGTCAGAAGATCTGGGTGTTTGTGTCCGACTATTAGAAGTAAATCTTTATTGTCAAAATGCAGGTTCAATGATAATGGAGTCTGCTTATAACATAGACCCCTTGTTTTACTTACTAATAGTGCTTGAATGCCTCACGTTCTCGTCAAATGAGGACTGAAAAATATGTATGACTTATGCATAAGTTTAATACACTAATCTTATTTATTTTCCAGTGCTACAAATAAATAATAATAAATCCTGTTGCAGGAGTTATTTCCTATTGCAGAAACATTTGTTGTAGAAATAGAAAAACTCAGCCTGTTGATGATATACTTTGGTTAAATATCAACATTCACCTTCTATCCCAATGAATCAGTCTTATAGATTGTTGCTTAATGGATGAACTAAATCTGTTTTTCAGCATTTTCTGTACCTCTGTGCCTAGTTGGCATAGTGAGAAAAAAACAAAATGTAAGAAAAGGATGCATTGAATGTTGAAACACAATGAACAATACCCACTGCAACTGCTCAAAGATGTATTGGATAATTAATATGTCTAATCATCTTGTGACATGAGACCTGTTGGGAAATTGTTGCAGCTGTACCTGCTGATCCGAGTCTACATACCTCCCCTTACTTGTGGTGCTGTTAGGGCTGGTAGAAATGCTGGAACAATGAAGCTGTTTGAACAATTGATCTCTTCTTCAATGCTGAAAATACTCCATCTCCAAGCCACTTCTGTTGATTAGAAACAGTTATAGTACTAACGTTATCCTTGCAGTAACCCCCAAGGAACAGCTTGCCATCCTCAGAATAATGTGTCTGTTCATACTTTCTACTTTCTATTTGTCAACCAAATCTCAATCCACGCTATTTTTTTGCCCCTAATCAAAAGCATTCTTCAATTTTACCATTCAACAGGCAGAATAGGGTACACAGGCCTTCAAATCTATGTCACCATTCAGTTAGATCATCTACCTCAATGCCAGTTTCCTGAATTGTATCCATATCCCTAGTGCTCCAGTCTGTTGATTTCTGTCTTGAGTATACCGAACGATTGAGCTTCCACAGTTCTCCAGAATAGACAATTCCAAAGATTCACCATCCGCTGAGTGAAGAAGCTCCTCTTCGTCATGATCTTAATGAGCCAACACCTTCAATGACTCTGTCCCTGGGCTCAACCCACTACCCAGCTGAAACAATCGATCGATATGCAAAATTCGTGTCGGGCATAATAGGGTGTAGGTTTTGATGAGATTGACTTTCATTCTTAGAAGGTCCAGAAAATGCAGGCTCACATTTTTCAATCTCTTCATGACACAGCGATTAGCCTTTTTGCTGGGCTCCCTCTATGACAAGTATATCCCTCCTTTGACAAAGGAAATATAACTGTTCACAATATTCCAGGTATTGCATCACTGAGGTGCTATGTAATTGCAGCAAGACACCTTCCGTACTCAAATCCACTTTGCTGTAAAAGCTGATATAACCATTTGCCTCGGGACCCTATCCTGCTTTCCTGTTCTTCTGATGCAGCCTGGCCTGCTGTTCCTCCAGCTCCACACCTTGTTATCTCAGACGCCAACATTGGCAGTTCTTACTATCTCTGATAACCATTTACCTGCTTTGTTTATTGTTGCATTGATGTGCTAGCTCTCAGTGACCCACGAATAAGGGCACCCAGGTCCCTTTGGACGCAATCATTTCTCAGCCTTTCACTTTTTAAGAAATACTCAGATATTGTGTTTTTTTTCTACCAGAGTAAAATACCTTCACGCTTGTTTGCATGATATTCCATCTGCCACATTCTTGCCCATTAGTTTGTTTGCATCTGTTTGAAAGTTACATGCATCTTCCTCACAACTTGCATTCCACCTCACTTTGTCCTCATAAAATTTGAAAATATTCCAACTCCAAGCCACTTCTATTGATTATAAACAGTTATAGTACTAGCGTTTGATGGCCTCAAGGCCCTCCGCTTCTTCCTGTCCCACAGGCCTGACCAGTCCCCCTCCACCGACACTCTCATCCGCCTAGCTGAACTCGTCCTCACACTCAACAACTTCTCTTTTGACTCCTCCCACTTCCTACAGACTAAGGGGGTGGCCATGGGCACCCGCATGGGCCCCAGCTATGCCTGCCTCTTTGTAGGTTACGTGGAACAGTCCCTCTTCCGCACCTACACAGGCCCCAAACCCCACCTCTTCCTCCGGTACATTGATGACTGTATCGGCGCCGCCTCTTGCTCCCCAGAGGAGCTCGAACAGATCATCCACTTCACCAACACCTTCCACCCCAACCTTCAGTTCACCTGGGCCATCTCCAGCACATCCCTCACCTTCCTGGACCTCTCAGTCTCCATCTCAGGCAACCAGCTTGTAACTGATGTCCATTTCAAGCCCACCGACTCGCACAGCTACCTAGAATACACCTCCTCCCACCCACCCTCCTGCAAAAATTCCATCCCCTATTCCCAATTCCTCCGCCTCCGCCGCATCTGCTCCCACGATAAGACATTCCACTCCCGCACATCCCAGATGTCCAAGTTCTTCCAGGACCGCAACTTTCCCCCCACAGTGATCGAGAACGCCCTTGACCGCGTCTCCCGTATTTCCCGCAACACATCCCTCACACCCCGCCCCCGCCACAACCGCCCTAAGAGGATCCCCCTCGTTCTCACACACCACCTTACCAACCTCCGGATACAACGCATCATCCTCCGACACTTCCGCCATTTACAATCCGACCCCACCACCCAAGACATTTTTCCATCCCCACCCCTGTCTGCTTTCCGGAGAGACCACTCTCTCCGTGACTCCCTTGTTCGCTCCACACTGCCCTCCAACCCCACCAGACCTGGCACCTTCCCCTGCAACCGCAGGAAATGCTACACTTGTCCCCCCACCTCCTCCCTCACCCCTATCCCAGGCCCCAAGATGACATTCCACATTAAGCAGAGGTTCACCTGCACATCTGCCAATGTGGTATACTGCATCCACTGTACCCGGTGCGGCTTCCTCTACATTGGGGAAACCAAGCGGAGGCTTGGGGACCGCTTTGCAGAACACCTCCGCTCAGTTCGCAACAAACAACTGCACCTCCCAGTTGTGAACCATTTTTGGGTCTCCCCCAAATTCTGAATCGGTGACCCTAGTTCTAGATTCTCCCGTCATTGGGAACATCCTTCCTCCATTTGTCTTGCTGGTTCTGTTAGGATTTATGGATTTCAATAGGATCGCCCCTCATTCTTCTAAACTCCAGTGAATGTAGTCCTCACTATCCAGTCTCTCTTCACATGTCAGTCCTGCCATCATAGGAAAGCGAGTTGATGAATGTAGTATATTTAGATTTTTAGCAGGTTTTTGATAAGGTCCCTTACAGGAGGTTAGTTTTGAAATTAAGCACTTGCCATTGGAGGTAATGAATAAGCAGGAATTAAAGTTTGGCTAACAGGCAGAAGACAGACAGCAAGAATAAATTCCACTCCCCCTCCCATTCTCTAGATGACATGTCCATCATGGGCCTCCTGCACTGCCACAATGACGCCACCCGAAGGTTGCAGGAACAGCAACTCATATTCCGCCTGGGAACCCTGCAGCCATATGGTATCAATGTGGACTTCACCAGTTTCAAAATCTCCCCTTCCCCTACTGCATCCCTCTACCAGCCCAGTTCGTCCCCTCCCCCCACTGCACCACACAACCAGCCCAGCTCTTCCCCCCCACCCACTGCATCCCAAAACCAGTCCAACCTGTCTCTGCCTCCCTAACCGGTTCTTCCTCTCACCCATCCCTTCCTCCCACCCCAAGCCGCACCCCCATCTACCTACTAACCTCATCCCACCTCCTTGACCTGTCCGTCTTCCCTGGACTGACCTATCCCCTCCCTACCTCCCCACCTACACTCTCTCCACCTATCTTCTTTACTCTCCATCTTCGGCCCGCCTCCCTCTCTCTCCCTATTTATTCCAGTTCCCTCTCCCCATCCCCCTCTCTGATGAAGGGTCTAGGCCCGAAACGTCAGCTTTTGTGCTCCTGAGATGCTGCTTGGCCTGCTGTGTTCATCCAGCCTCACATTTTATTATCTTGGAATTCTCCAGCATCTGCAGTTCCCATTATCTCTATAGTACTAGCGTTATCCTTGCAGTAACCCCCAAGGAACAGCCTGCCATCCTCAGAAGAATGTGTCTGTTCATACTTTCTACTTTCTATTTGTCAACCAAATCTCAATCCACACTATTTTTTTGCCCCCAGTCACATGCATTCATTCTGTTTATTAACCTTGTGTGGGACTTTATCAAAAGCCTTTTGAAAATCTAAATACAGCACATACACTTGTTCTCTCTTATCTAAAGATACAAATGATATCCTAAAATAACAGATTTATTAAATATAATTTCACTTTCAGAAATCCACATTGACTCTCTTCAATTTTACTACTAGTTTCTAAATGCCTAGTTATTTATTTCCTTCATAATTGATTCTGGCATTTTCTCTATGAACTACATGAAACTGATAGTTCTTCATTCTCCTTCCATCCCTTCTTAAAAACTGGGGACACACTTTCTGCTATCCTGTCTTCAGGAACCTTTTCAAGTGTTACAGACTTTTGAAAGATAACCACCAATGCATCTATCATCTTTACACCCACCTACTTCAATATTTCGGAATTCAGCTCATCTGGTTTAGGGGATTTACCAACTTTCAATCCAGCTAACATTTCAGGCAATACCTTTTCACCAATACTAACTTATTTCTTCTCCTCAGTTTTAAAGAACTTTTTGTCACATAGAATTTCTGGGAGACTCTCTCTCTCGTCTTCTGTGAAGACAAACACACGTGTTTCGTTTCTCTGCCGCTCTCTTGTCTCTAATATACATTTGGATTAGTTAATTCCTTCCCATTCTCATACCTAGGAAAGCTCATGCAGTCTGCTTTTTTTGTTTCTCACTTACTTGCAATCAAATCCTTTTCTTTTATCAGTCTCTTTGTGAACCTTTGCTGGTTTCTAAATTGCTTCAGATCATCAGACATACCTATGTGCCACAGTACTGAGGCTTGGGCTGATAAGTGGCAAGTAACAGTCAGGTCACAAAAGTGCCAGGCAATGACCACCTCTAACAAGAGAGAATCTAACCATCACCCCTTGACATTTTGCAGCATTACCATCACTGAATGCTCTACCATTAGCATCCAGGATGTAAACATTGACCAGGAAGTGAACTAGACTCACCATAAAAATACACTGGCTCCAAGTGCAGATTAGAGGCTCGGAATCTTGTAGTGGGTAACTCACCCCTCAACTCTCCAAGGTCTATCGAATTTCTACAAAGGACAAGTCAGGAATGATATGGAATACTCCTCAATGCTCCTGGATGAGTACAGCTCCAACAACTCAAGAAGCTTTTCACACCATCCTGATCAAGTCAGGCTTCTTGATTGGCAACACATGCACAAATATTAACACCCTTCACCACCGATGCTCAATAGCAATAGTGTGTACCATCTATGAGGCACACTATAAAACTTCACCAAAGCTGTTTTTCGAACCTATGACCATCACCATCTCCAAAGGCAAGGGCAGTAGATACGTGACAAAAATCACCAATGCAGTTTCCCCTCTCAGCCACTCACTATCCTGACTTGGAAATATACCACCGTGCCTTCAGAGTTGGTGGGTCGAATTCCTGGATCTCCCTCCCTCAGGGAATTGTGGGCCTGCATACAGCACAAGGACTGCGGCGGTTCACAAAGGCAGCTCACCATCACTTTCTCAAGTGCAGCTAGGGACAGGCAAGAAATGCTGGCTCAGCCAGTGATACCTGTATCTTGCTAGTGGTGGTGCGCCTACTTCTGAGGCCCATAAGTTCCAGTGATGTGTTATGACATTTCTGAATAAGTTGATTTTAAAAAATAAATAAAACCTTCTCCCTCTTCAGCAAACTCTCCACTCACCAAGCTTATATCTACTTTCAATCAGTACTCAGCTTGCAAGCAGCATCCAATACTTCAGCTATGTCATGGCACACCTCTAGTAGACTTGAACCTGGGCTGCCTGGTTTGGAGTTAGAGACACTACCACTGTGCCTCAAGAGCCAGTTCTATTATATTTTACGATTCAGAGCTGTTATTACACATCTCTGGAGCAGGTAGGACTGAACTCAGGCCTCCTGACCCAGAGGTAGGGGCACTACCACTGCACCACAAGTGCCCACCCAATCCTATTATACTCTTTGAAGCTGATGCTGCAGCAGTCAGATTGGATGGATTAGCTAATTATCCAAACTTTTCCCTGCCTAAGGTTGGAAGAAATTTACTATATTAACTTTGGGTCAGGTGACCCTTCCGCAGTTCTGTGGAAGGGTTACCGGACCTGAAACGTAAACTCTGGCTTTTTTTCCCTTCACAGATGCTGCCAGACCTGCTGAACTTTTCCAACAACTTCTGTTTCTGTTCCTGATTTACAGCATCCACAGTTCTTTCAGTTTTTATTTTATTAACTTACTTGATTTACGCAATAAACAACAATTAAATGCCACTACACAACAGTCCAAAGTTTTAGAATAATGTTAACATTTAAAAATCTCTACTCAGCAAACTCATACCTGCTCAATCTGCTTGCCACCAGCATTCTGGACAATAAGGAACTCCCTTAGAAAGAAGATGAAGAACAGAAAGAGGATGCATCAGTGTTGCTCATGTACAAGGAAGAAGCTATTGTGGTCAAAGCTTATTTCCATTGATAGATGCAATATACCACTGTTTCCCATAACATTGTTTCCCCCAGAAATATATGCCACTCACAAACCTAAGTAGCAGGTGTTCCATCCAGATTTTGGGTTCCTATGACCAATACCTACCCATTTGGTCTTGAATATGGGCACTTTTCAAATCTGCTTCTTTATATTAACTTTTCCAGAACTCGATTCGGGTTGAATATAAAAATGCAAACGTGGGAGGATGATGACAGTGTGGTAATTGGCATTTAAATCTAATTTCAGTGATGCTGACCATTCAACTACCAATATTTGTCAGAATATAAAATCCATCTGATTCAATGACATGCTTTAGTGAAGGAAATCAGCTGTCCTTATCCGGTCTTGATTATACATACTTCAGGGTTTCGAATGTGTCATGCATCCCTTCTTAAACAAGCTGAGTTTCTTTTTCAATTCATTCATGGGATGAGGGCATTGCTGGCTAGACCAGCATGCATTTCCCATCCCTGACCACAGTGGGTCTGGCTTCACACGTAGACTGGACCAGCTAAGGATGGCAGTTTATTTCCCCTTAGGATATTAGTGAGTCAAAAGGTTCTTCTCCAACAATCAGCAATGGATTTGTAGTCATCATTAGACTCCAAATTCTTGATATTTCATTGAATTCAAATTACACCATCTACTGTGGATTTGAACTTGGGTCTTCAGAACATTACCTGGGTCTCTGGATTAACGGTCCAGCATTAAGACCATTAGGCCATCACCTTCCCCTCAATTGAATTGCCATCTTCCAGCTGTCTACAAGCAACTGTTTACCTTTCCAAAGCCCTGCCCAACTAGAAATACTGACACAAAAATGCAAGGATTAATATTTATTTTCTGTCATTTCTGTGTTTGCTATTGCTCCGTTGGTAACATTCTCACTTTTGAGAGATGAAGATACGGGTTCATTCCAAAGCTTGAGGATAGAACCCAAGGTTAACTATCCAACACAGTACTGAAGGAGGCCTGTGCCAGTGGGAATACCTTCTTTCAGATGACACATTAATTTGAGGCTACATCTGCCTGTTCGGATCGACGTAAAAGATCCCTTGTGCTACAAGGAAGAGCCATGAACTTATCCATGGTGTTCTGGCCATTATTTATTCTTATTTATCACTTTATCATCATCACAAAAATCAACAGCCTAGTCACGTTTGTAGAGTTGTTTGTGTATGTTTTCTGTCATAAGTTGGCTGCTGCCTTTCCTATAGAACAATACTAACACTTCAAAGTTATTTTATTGGGGTAAAGCACTTTGATTGTGATTGTGACTCCAGTGATCATGACAAGTGCTACAGAAATGGACTCTTTAACATCTGTTTGAAACACTATGACTTTACTTGAAGACAGTGATGCTTGTTTTACTTTATTCTGGTCTAGATCTTCTGGTCTCTGAACATACTCTGAAAGATGTGCATTGGGACTTGAGAAAAGTAATTGTTTAGGCTTCTACTGGGCACCTGGAAACTGAAGTCCCCCATTCTGAGTTAGACTCTGAAATGATTATGTACATAATGTAGCAAAAACTGTAACCCGGTACAACAAGACAGTGGTTGCTAGTACTTGTGTACTCTCCGATGTTTCCTCAATACTTTGAGGAATGTGATTGGAGTGTAGGAAGACAACTCATCAGTTCCATCATCCGGTTGTATTTTGTGTTGCCTCCCCACCCACCTCCCAGTCAGGTGATCAGCATTCTGTCAGCAGTCTGCACTGCTTCTTTTATGTAGGTTAAGCCTGCCAGCATTGATGTGATAGACCAATCACCCTTCTGTCAACATCAGCAGAGATAATCTTCTGTAAGCAAGTGTGCCAAGTTCCAGTGCTACCACTCACAGGCTTTCGTGAGAAAGATTCTGTATATTGTGACACACATGCAAACAGTTCCAAAGAGGCCAGTTGCTTGCAATACTTTCTTAATGCTACACTTATTTTTAGATGAGTGTGTTCCTGCTCAATTTGGCAGGCATTGTGATTGGTTATCAGTAACAATTGGAGAAATTAAGAGACTACAATGATATCAGCAGCTCACTGCTGCATGCTCTGTATCAGTTACTGGTAGCAACATGAAAGAACATGGAAAATGCTTCCAAATTGACTGAACCTGTGTCCTTCTGATTGGGGTCCAACCTCGACCACATCCAAACTACCTGACCAAAGGGCTGCGCTCCAAAAGCTTGTGATTTCAAATAAACCTGTTGGACTATTACCTGCTAACATGTGACTTCTGACTTTGTCTTCCCAGTCCAAAACTAGCACCTCCACATCGTGACACCCAAACCACATTCCATCCTTTTATCAATCTCTGCTCATTCTAACCTACTGAGCACCCAGTCTCCCAACATAAACCATGCTATGACTTAGCATTTCCATTTCTAGTTTTTCAAGCCTGAAGACATCCCACTGTTTCCCTTGGTCTTTTGTACATTCTCTATTGTTGTGGTATCCTCAAGATTGTATGGGTGCACTGTGACAAAGGCATGTCTAGAGTCTCAAATTAATTGTTTAGTTATATTATGCTAACTACTGTTATGATCCCAGTGGATGTTACCCTTGACAAGTCAGATCCCAGAATGAAAACTATCTCCAGGTAAATCATTTCTGCGAAGTGGAGACTGCTGGGTGGACCAGCATTTATTGCTCATTCCTAGTTGCACTAGGTGATGGTGTGTTACTGAGTTGAACTGCTGCAGTCCGTGTGACATGGGTAAACCCATAATGCTGTTAGGCAGGGAGCTCCTAGATTTTGATCCAGGGACACTAAAGAAATGATGATATATTTCCAAGTCAGTGGCGAATGGCTTGGAGGACAACTTACCGATAGTGGTTTTCCCTGTTGCTCTTGATGGTGTTTTTGAATTTGGGAAGTACTGCTTAAAGACTATTGGTGAATATCTGCAGTGCATCTTGTTGTAGTACCCCTTACTTCTACTGAAAATCAGTGGTGGAAGGAATGAATGTTTGTGGGTTTGGTGTCAACAATGGGGGCTCTTCTGTCCTGGATGGTGACAAACATCTTGAGTACTGTTGGAGCTACACTTACCCAGGCAAATGAGGTATCCCATCACCCTCCTGACTTCACTTTGTAGAGAGTGAACAAGAACTTGGGAGTCAGAAAGTGAGTTAGTTACTGCAGGATTCCTTGCCTCAGATCTGCTCTTGTATCTGCTGTGTTTATATAGTCAGTCCAGTTCAGTTTTTGATGAATGGAGACCCTAAGAAAATTGATGGTGGGACATTTAGCTTCTGTTGAACGTCAAGGGGTGATGGTTGAATTCTGTCTTGTTGAAGATGGCCATTGCCTGGCACTTATATGTCACAAATATTATTTGTCACTTGTCAGCCCGAATCTCGATACTATCCAGTCTTGCTGCATTTGGACACAAGTTGTTTTAGTATCTGAGGAGTCTCAGATGTTATGCAGATTTGATTTTAATAATACCACAGAAATTTGATATACAAAATAAATTACCATGCTATCTACGATAACACAGTTTTAGCAATTTCAAAGGTAGAGCAGAACAAGATCCCATCTATTCCCCAACAGTGTCAGTTTACAGTTAAACTAATCCAGAGAAATATTCTTCCCCATCCAATCTGTAAATTTGACTTTATAAATTCTCAGTTTCTGTCTTGTGAGCTGTGAGGTATTTTTTTCTCCGGAATATCACACAATAGATAGATTAGATTTTCTCAGCTTTGAATACAAAATGCAGCTTCCTGTCACACAGTCCTAGTCTGGAAGATGCACAAACTATAGTCTTTCACTGATGTAACATACATCCTTATGATGGAGTTACCATCACTGATTTCTCCCACTATCAACATTCTGGAGGGCTACCATTAGCTATAAAATCAATTTGTCTCGCCATAAAAGTACAGTGGCTACAAGAACAAGTCAGAGGCTAGGAATATTGTGGCGAATAACTCACCTCCTGACTCCCCAGAGCCTGTCTACTATCTACAAGACATAAGTCAAGAGTGTGATGGAATACTTCCCAATTGCCTTGATGGATGCAGCTTCAACAACACTCAAACTGCTCGACACAATCCAGGGCAAAGCAGCCTGCTTAATTGGTGTCATATCCACAAACATCCACTCCCTCCACCACTGTTGCTTGGTAGCAGCAGCGTATACTATCTACAAGATGTACTGCAAAAGTTCACCAAAGATCCTTAGACAGCGCTTTCTAAACCCAAGACCACTTCCATCCAGAAGGATAAGGGTAACAGATACATGAGAACACCACCAACACCTTCAAGTTCCCCTCCAAGCTACTCACCATCCTGCCCTGGAAATATTGCCAGTGAGGTGACGGCCCAGTGTTATTGTCACTCGACCGTTAGTGTTCTGGGGAGGTAATTTTGAACCCCGGCCCAACAGATGGTGAATTTGAATTCAATCTGGCAATAAGACTCCAGTGATGATGACAAATCATCAATTATCAAAAAAAAACCATCTGGTTCATTAATGTCTATTAGGGAAGGAAACTGCCATTGCTAAACTTACAGACCCTTGCTAAATGTTATAGAATTAGGGAATGTATAGGCACTTGAGAATTAAATTTTTCACAGACCTGAAGATCCTGAACGGAAACATAAGTAAGCTACACACAATAGGTTTAATCAGCTTTTTGTAAATTTTAGAAATGTTTATGACTTTATAATATTGTCAGCAGTAAGTATACAGTTTATGGTGAATTCAGATGGTGGAAAAGACTGCTTTGATTCACTAATCTTATTTTTTTTATTTGTTTTTGAAAACAATGTTTGCCTTCTTTACATGTTATAAAATTGTTATTTGTAATGACTTTATTCAGTGGGTGACTTGTATATTATAGCATTTGATGTCATTTTGTTGTCTTTTACCAAACAATGGCAACGTGCCATAATTTGTTTTTGCTGTGGGCTATGTGAGGAGGCAGGCCTAAATTCTACCTCAGCCAGAGTAGAGATTAAACCCTGTGCCGTTAGCATTAATCTGAACCACGCAATAGTCATTGAGCCATTTGAGTGATCTGGCCTCCCAGCCTTGGGTATACAGTACCAGAAACTATATTATCATTGCCATTAAGCTGAGTTGAACATTGAAACTAAAGTGTACTATTGCCGAGTTTGCAGACGGCAGAGAAGTAGGTGGAAGGCAAGTGGTGGGAATGAAACCAAGTGTCTTCAGATGGATGTAGATACATTGATTGATTGGGCAAAAACTTGGCAGATGGAATGTAGGGCAGAATCTTACCGGGCTCTGAGTAACATGGGTGACTGTGAGATGCTCAGAAAAGCCCATCTCGATATTGGGATCATCCCTTCGCATCTTGTACACTTTTCTTGAGCAGCAAGTTGAGATTCTCCCGAGGCAGCAGCGAGTTCACAATTGTTATTCATCTTTGGTTATGAAATGTCTGTTTAACAACCAAACTCACTATCATATGCAATCTTGCCAAACCGTACAAGCCATTAGTAAAACTCAACACGGAAACCAGAGGGGGTTTTTGGCGAGTTCAACTTGCCATTTGCTCCAAAATACCTCCATATTGCCCACAGCCAAACCGCGCAGCGGGTGCAATCCATTAGTACATTCCACCAAACTTTCCACTTTCAAGAAACCTTCACCAAAATCCTGCCATCCTCTAATTCACTGGCACTGTGCCCTGCATTGGGTACAGGCACTGGGCCAAGGACAAGAACACATCCCACAGTGAACCAAAGTGCCTACCTGGGTGACTCCCTTGCTATCCCTGCTATTGCAGATTGCATTCGGACACTTTTTTTTTGCAAAAAAATTCAGTCGTCATTTTGGTCATGACCGTTCATGGTATGCCTACAGCATGCATGTTATCCCTCGCACCAGCTATTGGTGCAGTCACACAGCCAGGTAGGACACCATAATGTTGCACCATTCCTCAGTCAGGGGCATTTCGTCGTACAACAGAAGTTGCTGGAAAAGCTCAGCAGGATTGGCAGCTTCTGTGGAGAAAAAGTCAAAGTTAACGTTTTGGGTTCACTGACCCTTCCTCAGAACTGAGGAATGTTCTGAGGAAGGGTCACCGGACCCGAAAAATTAATTGTGATTTTTTTTCTCCACAGATGCTGCCAGACCTGCTGAGCTTTTCCAACACCTTCTGTTTTTGTTCCTGATTTACAGCATCCGCAGCTCTTTCAGTTTTTATTTAGCATCTTGTCGTATATCAGTCTGCCACATCAGTCAGACACATATGCGGCTGTGAAGAGGCTCACAACAGTCAGGATAGGTGAGCCATCATATAGGTGACAGAGATGCATCTGCAACTATTATGCTTCAGCAAAATTGCACTCCAACACATGCTTCCCTTGCAACACAGGTATCCAGGGTACCGACCCACTGGCTATTCTGCAACATTATCCATCTCTTTCTGTTACACCTCCCTGTCATTGTCAGTGCTCAGAACACCCTCAAATGTACAGTCCTGTGCATGAATGGTATGCAAGTGTGGAGTGACTTAAGCTCTTAGACTGAGCTGGTACCATGCACACACATTGCTCCCACACAATCTATTTCGTACTCATTGTGCACCCCAAACATAGTGCTTTAGTAATGCCCAAGGAATGATGATGGAGGGTGAAAACAAACAGAGACAGAAACAATCACACAAGTGGTGAAAAGCACTGGCATCTAGGGTGATCAAGGAATTCTCCTCTGAGGGAGATGGACTGATCTTTGAAAGGGTGAATGTACCTGTATGACATAAGAGGCCAAAGGTGCTGCAGCTGTTGGTTAGTAATGTTATTCAATGCCTGAATAATGTGACTTTTGCTATCAAGTGACAATTGTTACATACTCGGAACTCAGGACATGAATGACTCCACAGGAATGGTCCCTGTCATCTACTACTAGAGCAGGTGTCCTTTTACAGGAAGGGGTGAGGACACTGACATCTAATAGCCCCTGCCACCTGTCTTACAATGCTGCACCATGTTATGGCATGCCTTCTCCTCTGATGACATAAGGGAGGTGAATGAGTAAGACACAAGCAGTGGCATAACTGTTAGGGTTGGTGCATGTGGGGAAAAGAAGATGAGGAGGTCTGAAGGAGTTTGGGGTAACAAAAGCAAGTGAGGGAAAACGTTTTGTGTAGCTGAGGAGGTGTCAGAATATAAGCATCAGTGAAACAGGGCTGCATGATTCAGAAATAGATAGCAACCAGTTCAGCAGGTAATAGGGAAAGTAAGTAAATTTTTGACCTGTATTTTAAAGGAAATGAAGTATAAAAATAAGGAGTGATGGTATCCTGGAAGTGCTACCAAATTATTTTGTATGCAAAACTTAGGAATAAAAGGGGGACAGTCACACTGTTAGCAGTAAATTATAGGCTCCCAAACAGTTGGATGGCAGTTGAGGAGCAAATATTTAGCCAATCTACTAAGTATATAAAAATAATGATCAGATAATTATATTAGGGGATTTTAGCACTTCATTATTGATTGGAATAAAGTATAAAGTAGTATAAAGAGTTTACGGGGACAAAATTCTTAAAATGTATGCAGGAGAGCTTTCACTTTCAATACGTAATTGACTGTACAGGAACAGTGCAGTGCATGACCTCATTCTGGGGAATGAAGCCGGACAAGTGTCTGAGGTGACAGTAGGGGAGCATTTTAGTGATAGCAACCACAATACCATGTATTTTAAGTTTCTAATGGAAAGACAGGTCTGCAAAAAAGTGTTTTGAATTTGGGTAAGGTAGATTTTATTTAAATAAGACTGAATCTGACTGTGAACAGCTGCTCGAATGTAAATCTACAGCAGAACAGTGGGAGGCATTCAAAAAGATACTGGAGGGAGTACAGGTCCAACATGTTCCATTTATGGTGAAATGTAGGAGAATCCTTGATGTCTAGCAATATTCAGTACTGGGTCAAAAGGAAAAGAGAGACATATAACAGATAGAAAGAAAATAAAACAACAGAAGCACTAGAGCAGTATGCAAAGTGCAGAGGATCTCAAGAAAGCAATTGGAGGGCCAACAGGGGACATGAGAAAACATTGGTAGGCAAGACTGGGAAGAAACACTAGATATTCTACAAATGCATAAAAAGGGGAAGAGATCAGGAGTAGGGCATATTAGGAACCAATGGGGCAATCTGGGAATAAAGCCAGAAGAAAGGCTTTTGTTGAATATTTCACATTTGCCTTTACTTGGGAGAAAGAGGATACAAGTACAGAATTTGAGAAGATGAACTGTGAAGCTCTTGAGCAGATTGATGTAAGAAGTGGGAAGATATTGGAGATTTTGGCAAATTTATAAGCAGACGAATCCCCAGGACTGGATAAGTTGTATTCCAGGGTGCTGTGGGACACAGAAGAGGAACTTACAGCTGTCCTGACCCAAATTTTCAAATCAGTCTTGCCACAAAGAAAGTGTAAGTGTTCAGGAACTGAAAAACAACTCATGTGGTTTCATTTTACAAGAAGAGTGGTAGAAATAGACCAAGAGACTATAGACTAGTGAGTCTAACAACAATTACAGGGGAAATTATTTTAAAAAGTAGTAAAGAAGAAAATTAATCTCCATTTAGAGGGCAAGGCTTGATCAGGAAGAGTCAGCAAGGCCTTGTTGGGGGGGAAGTTATGTGTAACAAATCTGGTACAATTTAGTAAGGAAGTAACTGCACGTTTGGATAGGCAGTAGGTTTAGTTTATATGGATCTCAACAACGCCTTTGACAAAGTCTCACATGGGAAAGAGCCCGGTGTGCAGCGATGTACAACAGACAGTATCCCTTATTGTTTGTGATATTCACAAATAATAAAGGTGAGAACTTGAAAAGAATAATGAGTAAGTTTGCGGATGACACGACGATTGACTGAGTGGTTGACAGTGACAAGGAAGGTGTTAGGTTACAGGAAGATATAAATGAATTGGTCAGATGGGCAGATGAGTGGCAGATTAAAATGAAACCCTGATAAATGTGAGGTGATGCACTTTGGAAGAAGGAACAAGAAATGGAATACTCAATGAATGGCAAGGTGCTAAGAAGCTCAAAGGAACAGATAGACCTTGGGTGCTTGTCCACAGATCCCTGAAGGTGGCAGGATGGATTAGTAGGGTAATTAAGGAGACATAAGGGATGCTTGTCTTAATACAGAAATGCTTGCAGGAAGGTTATGTTGGAACTGTACACAACTTTGGTTAGGCCACAGCTGGAGCACTGTGTGCAGTATTCTGCGCTATAGGAATGATGTGATTGTACAAGAAGGAGTGCAGAGGAGATTCACCAGGATATTGCCTGAGATGGAGCATTTTGGCCTGTAGAGAGGCTAGATAAGCTCAGATTGTTTCCTTTGGAGCAGAGAAGGTTGAGGGGGGACCTGATCATGGAGAATAAAATGATGAGGAGCATGGATATGGTGAATAGAAAGGAATCAAAGCATCAATAACAATGGGGCATAATTTTAATGTGAGAGAGGGAGGTTTAAAGGGGAGTTGAGGAAAAATATTTTCACTCAGAGAGTGGTTGGGTTTTGGAATGCACTGCCCAGGAGTGTAGTTGTGATGAGAAACTTAATAACCTTTAACAAGTATTTAAAGGAGCACTTGAAATCTTAAAACATGCTAGGCTATAGGCCAATGCAGAAGAGTGGAGTTAAAGTAGGTAGTTGTCTATATTTGGCATTACAAACTCAATGAGCTGAAGACCATGTCTGTACAGTATAATTCTATGATTATATGATATGTTGGAGCCTTGAATGCTGCTGGCCTTCCTTGGACACCTACACATATATTCAAAAAACTCAGATGAAGGCTATATTGTGTAGAAAATACCAGTACCAACATACTCTCCTGGTATCATAACGGTAATGTAATAAAATGTTTTTTACAGTGCCAGGAGGTGAGTGAGTTCATGCACGTAAAATTAAGATTGAGCTTTCTGTCTACATCAGATATGAGCTGCCACTAGAGTCCCCATGATTGCAGCCATGCCGTTGGTCTGTTCACAGAGTGTTTATGAACTCACTTTGCTTTTGTAATGCAATCCCCATCAAAAGCCAAAAAATATTTACAAAACCATGTTGTCTTGATTGGCTGTAGACAGCTCGATGTACACAATCAGTAACACCTTTCAGAGAACTTCATAAGAATCCCTGCACCAAACATAAAGCTGAGAAAATCCGGCATATTTTCAGTTTGAAGAAATATGTCTCCAGGGCTCCACAGGAGAGCTTTTCAGCTAAGTATTAACCTGTAATGATAGAATGGTAAATTCTAAATCTGCAGTGCTTAAAGAGAGATGACTTAACATTCATGGTATTCTCTTTAATAATAATCTGAAACATTTTCCATGTAAATCTCAGTGCCATTCCTTCAGCTTACTTCTGGTATTGATTTTCCTTTCTTGCAGAATATTTTGGGCTAAAATCCCTTACGGCTAATTATTGATGTTGGAAAGTTACTCAAACGAGCCATGGATATAAAAGAACGGAAACCCTACCGGTCTTTAACAAAGAGCAGACGTGAAAAGGAGAGACGGTACACCAGTTCTTCAGTGGATAGTGAAGACAGCAAAGCACCTCAAAAATCCTACAGTTCCAGTGAAACACTCAAAGCATATGATCAGGATCCACGGTTAGGCTATGGTAATCGTGTCAAAGAAGTCGTTCATCAGGAATCTGATGAATACGGCCGACCAGGTACCTTGAATCATGGTGAAGATAAATTTACTGCAAAGAAAAGGGCAAGTCAAAAGCATTGAACCAGTTCAGAGGTTTAATGATATGTACTGAATGGAGACATTCCCTGTGAATAACTATAATTCATTTCTCGATGTTAATTGCTTGGTAGTCACATAAGACAGAAATGTTATGCTTAAATGAAATATAGAGTAACTAATACAAAATTGCGTTTGTGCAGCACTGTTTACAAAACAAAAATTTGACTGCTTTACAGAACAGGGTTGAAGGGTGAAAAAAGGAGAAAAAATGTGCAATATAGACAGAGCCATAGAATTATATAGCACCAAAACGGACCCTTTGTTCCAACTCATCCGACCAACCAGCTATCCTAACCTGATCTAGCCCCGGTTACTAGCATTTGGCCCATATCCCTCTGTATCCTTCCTATTCATGTATTCAACCAGATGCCTTTTAGGTGTTGTAATTGTACCAGCCTCCATCACTTCTTCTGGCAGCTCATTCCATACATGCATTATCCTCCATGTGAAAAAGTTACCACTCAGGTCCTTTTTATATCTTTCGCCTTACACCTTGAACCAATACCTTCTAGTTTTCGACTCCCCTTCCCAGGGAAAAAGACCTTGGCCATTCACCCTATCCATGCCCGTCGTGATTTTATAAACTTCTATTAGGTCGTCCCTTGGCCTTCGTAGCTCCAGGGAAAAACTCCCCAGTGTATTCAGCCTCTCCCTATAACTCAAACTCTCCAATCCTGGCAACATCCTTGTAAACCTTTTATTTGAGATATGCTCAAAATTTGAAGAGAGGAAGGATATTTTTGTTATAAAGAGAATATCAAAGGAAAGAGGCCTAACGACTAAAATGTCAACCTCTAATGATAGAGTGATGAGAATGCAAATGTGCAGTAATCCAATATCACAGAAACAAATGACCTATTGAAGGATATGAAGATGGAGAAGACAAATCTGATACTGGAAGAGGGCTTGTTTAATGAATGTCGCACATTAGCAATTATCAAAGATTTGTATGACATGCAGGAAAGGATGAAACTTTTGGGGTTGCTGGGATTAGTGAGGTGAAGTCATCATTGGGGATAGCAATTTTTACAATAACGAAAACTCAAATGAATTAAGGTGTTTACATCAGTGTGTGTGTTGCGGGGGGTGGAGGCTGGACTGGTAACAGAAATGATCCAGATTTACGAGAGTTAACAAGATTAACCTAGAGCCTTTTCTTTAAAGAGAAAGGAAATTGTACACTTGGCAAAAAAAATGTCAGTCTTCAGAGTGACAAAGCGGATAATAACCTAAATATTCTAGGGAAATGCAAAGAGAAATGAGGACTGAAACTCACTAAAGCCAGAAATCAGTATTTTAAAACAGCGCACTAAAGACTGACATATCCCAGATCCTTATGTTTTTCACCCCAAAGCTTTAAAAACAATATTTGAAGAAATTGCAGGTGCTTTAGCTGTAATCTTCAACCATGCGTTCAATTCAGCAATTGTCCATTTAGAGTGGAAAATTGCAAATGTAACTCTGCTGCTGAAGGAAGATTAAGAATCAGGGAATTGCAGACCTGATAATTTAATGCATGTTACAGGGAAATTATTGCAGTGTGTAATAAGGGCAGGGTGGCAGAGCACATGGAAATTTTAGGGTTGTTTGGAAAATCCAATTTTGGTGATTATAGGATAGGTTATGTACAATGATCCTTATGAAATATTTTGAGGATGTTCATGAGATAGTAGACAGGAAAGTTCCTAAGGACATCGATTACATAAGTTTCCATAAAGCATTCGAAAAGTTTCCTCATTGGAGATTAGTTGTGGAAATATACAGTCGTAGATTTGAATGTATATATTAGGCCTGGTTAGGAGATTAACAGAGATGGCCCACAAGGATCTATGTTCAAGCCTCAATTATTTGTTGAGTTTTATAATGCAATAGAAAGCCACCTATCCAAGTTTGCCAGCAGTACAGATTGATGGTATAATGGTCAGAAAATAAAATTATTTTGGCATAAAAAAGTTGATGCATTAAGCAAAAAGGTAAACATTTTGATAGATGGACCTCAATGCAGATAAATCCTGGATTAGACAGTGATAGATTTAAGTATTTTTCTAAACAGTGAAAGATTAAGGGTCATGGATTTATATCAATAAACTTTAGTACACATGCAAAAAAAATGACTGATAGATTGCTAATCTCCATAATTAGAGGGCTATAATATTGTTATGACCCCAGCTGATGTTATTGCCAGACAAGTCAAAATACTAGACAGGAACTCAGTTTTATAGCTCATCGTTTTATTTCTTTTTGTTTCAGAGAAGTGGTCTCTCGCTGAAACTAATCAAACAATGCTGCAGATTTTGCTTTACCAATGAAACAGAAGTTTATTAACAAAAGAAAAAAATAGAATAAACAGAACTATCAGTTGTTAATACAAATTCAAAGATTTTTAAGCACACAAAGTATAATCCCATTACTCCTAGAACACTCCTTTATAAATTAAAAAGAAGCAAAATAGGTTTTGTATAGTGCCTGAAATAAACCACTGATAAAGTACCCATATGAGTATTCATACAGTATTCAGACCAGAGTCTCTGTATCTGACAACTGTAGCAATCTAACTGAATAGGTTAATTCAGTTGTGACTTTATCTTTAGACTTGAACTGTGGAGAGATTCTTTCAGGAGTACTATCTACGGGCTTAAATTGACTCTGCTTTAAGTAACTTCTTCAGGGTTTTATCCCCGCACTTCTGGCCTGGAATTAACATTAACTCTTCATTGTGAAGTAACCTAGTTAAAAACACAATATGAAAAACTGAAAGTACTACAGATGCTGGAAATCAGGAACAAAACCAGTTCTGAAGAAGAGTCACTGGACCTGAAACATTAACTCTGATTTCTCTCCACAGATGCTGCCAGATCTACTGAACTTTTCCAGCAATTTCTATTTTTTTCCTAGTTCACTATATATCTTTTCCTTTCCAGGAGCACTGCTCTATGCAGCTATCCTATTTTAAGGACATCACTGAGACTGCTCCAAAACAAAGAAAAACATACCTCTCTTTCTAAACTAAGGGTGTTTGCTTGAAGATTAAAAAAAGACTCTCCTAACATTCTAAATTGGAGCTTGTTTATCTTGTTCAATTATAAAGTTCTAAAAGCTAAGCCTCAAAGATGGACTTAAAGGAAATCACCCTGGTAACAGAAATACTTCCAGGTCAATTATTACTATTAACTTCAGATACACTGGAAACCCTCTGGTTTCTGACTCAAAAGCCAGCAAACCAAATTCACGATTAGCAATTACACACACGTATATGCGTGCATATGTAAATATATTATGTGAATATTATATATAATAAATTCAACAGTTCACATCACATATAATAGGAAGTAAGTTCTGCAACAGCAAGTAAAGTACAGTTTCAACATCAGAAAGGATAAGTTTACTTTAGAAGGAGTGAAACACTGATTCCCTGGAAAGTAAGTTATTCTTGGAAATGCTCATATGAGGAGAAACTACATAAAGTAGCCTGATTGCCCTGGAATACATAAGGAAAGAGATAATATGATTGATATTCTTTTTTAAAACTTCCACAAAAATGACACGGCAGATAGGGAGAAACATTTCCTGATGTTGGGGAAGTCTGTGCCAAGGGCATATCGGAGCCAAACCATTTTGGAGAGAAGTTCAGAAGTTTTCTTTCATGAAAAGGTCAACAACATATTGAAACAGATCTTCCACAGAAACTGATAAATTCTAGATCAATAAATAATTTAAATCTATGGAACTAAGATGTAGACCAGCCATTCATTACTTGGATGGAATGGCAAATTGGGCCAGGAGCTGACGAGTGTAAACCTCTAGCCAAGTTCTTACAAAAGAATGTGATATTACTCAGAAAAGCTAATATGGGCTAAGTAACAATATATTAACAATAATTGTTGTGTTTGACATTTGTGTTTATGGCTAAAGTGAAATGAAGCTTTAACTGTGGATGTTAATACAATCAATTTTTGAGACAGCTAAATAGATGCTAACCAGAAGAACAATACAGGGTCAGATTTATTACATTTTGAATAATACTTGTGGTCAACAATGAAATGATAATGCATGCTGTTGACCAACACTGCCCAGCTATCTAAAGCAATGATAAAAGCAAAGGACAGGCCTCAACACCTACCCAACAACAACCGTTCCATCAATTGTTAATTTGGGTTCTTTCAAGCTGAATCAGCTCCTGACTCAGTGTAGTCTTAGTCTGAACATGGACACAACAGCTGAACTCAAGGGGAAGTAAGGGTTACTGCCTTTGACATTAAGGCAGTAATTTGACTGAATGTAGCATCAAGAAGCAAAACAGGAGCCATTGGGAATTGTGGGAAAACTCTCCATTAGTTCAGTCAAAGTTGATGTTTGCTTCATTCGAGGTCAATCATCTTGGTTCCAGAAAATCTTTGTAGGAGTTCTTCAGGATAGTGCCTGAGGCCCAACCATTCTCAGCTCACTCATGAATGATCTTGCTGTAATCATAAGATTAGAAATGGGGACATTCTCTGTAGTTTGCACCTTTTTCCTCAGATAACGAAACATTCCACGTTTATTCGAGTGCAGCAAGACTTGGGGAACAGCTGGCCTTAGATTTATAAATGTGAGAGAATCTAACTATCATTTCAGTAATATTACCATGTCTGAATCTTCCACAATCCATATCCTGGAGGCTACTTTTGACCAGAAACTGAACTGAACTAGCCATATAAATATGTTGGCTATAGGAACAGATCAAAAGCTAGGAATTCTACAGCAAATAGCTCATCCCCTGACTCCCCAGAGTCTGCCCAGCATCTATTAGGCACAAGGGAGAAATATAGTTGAATGCTATGCCACTTACTTGGCTATGTTCAGCCGCAGAAACAATGGAAAACTTGATACCATCCAAGATGAAACAACCTGTTTGATTGGTATCACATTCGGTATTCACTCCTTCCATTACCTATACTCAGTGACATCAGTGCGTAGCATCTGTACGATGCACTGCAGAAGCTCACCAAGCCACCTTCAAAGCCGCCTTCTAAGCCTGTGACTATCACAACCTAGAAGGACAAAGGCACAAGGTGCATCGGAACATTATCACCCACGAGTTCCAGGCTCACACATATTTCCAGTGTCATTGGGTCAAAGCTCTGGGGCTCCCTCCTATCAGTGCTATGGGTATACATACTTTCCACCAATTGCAGTGGTTCAAGAAAGCAGCTGCCCATCACCTTCTCAACGATACTTGGCTTATTCAGGGGCTATGATCATGTGTCTTAGAATAACACCGACATCAATGTGGGAGTGTGAAATCGCACAGGCTACGGAAGAACACATAGGAATACTAGTCGCAACTTTGAGATTTTCACATTGTAAGGGAGGCAGCGATGAAATGGTTATGACAATGGGCTCGTAATCTGGAACCCCAGGCAAGTGTTCTGGGGGCATGTGCTTGCATCCCATCATGACAATTCACAGCATTTGAAATAAATTTTTAAAAATCTTGGTAAAATGATAACCTAATGGTTGCCAGGAAGCCATTGCTGATTGTTGGAAAAAAAATTACATCCCTGTGGAAATCCAGCAGTTGCTTGCACCTTACCAGTGACTCTATAATGACCTAATCATGTGATTTTTATTGGCCTTACCAAAATAAATCTATGGCGCACAATCCCTTGTTCTTTAATTTCCTTTCTATAATATTTGCGCAAAACCACCAACAGTGATCTTAACTGTGGGTTTAATCAATGTTTTGTGTAAGTTCATATTTGCGTCTTTTGTGCTCCATGGCCCATTTGATAGAACATAAATGCCTTTTTAAATGCGTGTATAATTAAAGACATTTATGTTGAAAATCAAGTTTGCTTCTAAATAGTGGGTTAGCAACCCTAAAAATTTTTGAGTGACATTATGAATAATTTGAATAGAAAATAACAATCTCTCTAAATTTAGTATTTTTGAATGAAAAATTATGCTTACATTAAATATTGGTGCAATATTGTATGTTGATAGACACGAGTATTCTGCCAGATTAATCACTATTTTTAATTGTTATGGGAAAAGTGAAGTAAAAATGTTAACAGTAAAGTGAATGCAATTTCTTACATCAAAGCAGGTAGGAATATATCCTCAAAATTTTCTGGTTCCTACCACTCAATTTTGAACGTTATGAAAAGGGCACATTAGGCTCCAGGAAGATAATATATCTATTCCACAGCATTTATTGTGAAGAATTTTGATTTTCAGTTAATTGCGGCAGTAACTGTTAATAATTTTTGACAAGGTTTCCCAGGCCCTAAGATTCCCAAGTCCACAAGTGAGTCAACAAGCATAATGGAAAGCAAACAAACAGATTTTGATGACATAGAGTATGTTCATAATTAATCTTAGCTGTTGGTTCAAAAAGACAACAGAACTGTTGGGCCAGAGGAGAAATCTTTCATCATTGGTTTGTTTATTCTGCAGTTACTACAAAAAATAAACATTTGGCAACTGTGAACAATGTTGATAGCATCAACGGACCATACGCCTTCATGTTTTATATTCAGTGTCAAAGTTATGAGCAGACTGTTTTCAGCAGCTTGTATTTATTTTGGTCCAGCAGGCCATATCTGTCACAGTCAATTAGGAGACAGGAAGATGAAGAATGTGATAAAGTTAAAAGTTTTCATTTCCTTTTCTTTCTTTTTACAAATGTACATTTACCTCAGTTTCAAAAGATTAATTTTTTATTCTTCTTGATTTTGCTTCAGATAGTGAGGCTTATGGCTATTTGTACAGCTGGAATGCATTGAACTGAATTGAATTAAAATGTTCAGGTCTTGCATTCCCAAAAATTTTGTTGAGAATTCTTTTGAATGAAGCAGGGGCTGAGTGACACATCTTATACTAGTGGACATGAGCTGGAGACTTATGTGGAAAGTAATCATTTTAGAAGTATCTGAAGAATGTATCCATAAAAAATGTAAGGTTAACAATGGATTCCATTTTATTTAAAAAGAAGCTGTTTTAAAGAAACTTGCAGTTGTTCATGTATAAGTCACTGAGCAATTTGTCATGCACACTGTACAAATTAGAAATCAATGCAAATTATTGGCCAAATTTCACAAGTCCACTGTTAACCTCTTCCATAGACAGTAGTGAAGGCTCAATTGTTGACTATATTATAAGCTGCATTCAACAAGGTCTAGAAGATAGTCAAGTATTGAGGGGCTGAGGGAAGAGAAAGCAGGAAAGTAGAGTTGCAGGGCAATCAATGATTGATTGATTACTGGTTCAGGCTAAATTGACAGAATGGATTATTTCTGCTCCTATTTCTTAGGATTTCATAATGTTACGATCCCTGTGGTTTTTATTAATTGATGTATTACGCCTAACTTTGTGTTTAATATGCAACTAATATCTAGTGCACAACCTTTTATTGATATAATTGTTAATGGCTGCAAATCAATGCCACGCTCAGAAAACAAAAGTCAAAAGTGTTGTTTTTTAATTCCTTTAGGCTGTCATTACCAATTCAATCTGACTTTCTCTGTCTTTATTTCTGTTTCTGATTTGACATTGAATTCACCCTGCTAATTTACCTTCTTTCTTTATACATTTTTCAATTCTTATATTTTGAGCATATCCAATCAAGGATGAATGTGTTATTTATTCTCTTGCTCGGTTAGGTCTCAGCTGTCAAACATTGCTAGCAATGTTTGAAACCAAAGTGTAAACAACATGTTATACCTCAGCAATGCCTAGCCTGATAGTTTTAGATTCTGCCTTTAAAATTGTTCGAAGACACAGTTATTTTTAAAACTGTGACTTGCTTATGTTGCCACGGCTTTCTGCAGTGCCTATAGCCAGACTATAGACATCCAGAATTGTATGACAGTAATGATTTATTTCTCACTAAGATATGTTTCTGGATCTTCTGCTTTGCTCATTTAATTGCAGTTTACCTGCTGTCACATTGTTATCTTCATCAGTGTTGTGTTGAATGACTTTGGAAGAAATATTTTGCTGTAACAGTTCTAGACATTGTCAAGTTATAACAGTACTTCTTGTTTTCCTTAGATGACTGTCGGTTGTTAATGAAATGACAAAGAAGTTACTGTATCCTGCTTTTTTATTTAAAATGAGCTGATCACTGATGTATGTTTGAGAGTGATACCAAATGCAGAATTCAATAAAACAGAATGAACATAGAAGAAATGCTATTTTAGTTTACCAGGGCAGCCCTATAGTCCAAAGACAGAATTCAATGCCTAGGCCCCTCAGTTGGTGTTTTTCATCAAATGTTCTCCATTTTATTTCTAAAATGATGAATGTTCTCAGCCTTGATTTCGTCTCCCCACCCATCCGTTTCAAACATGTACCGTCTTTCTTTGATGCATTTAAACCTGACCTATCCATTCACTTCGCTTCTTTCACATTTCAGTCTTTGCTTCATTTTCATTCTAGAGGTTAGAGGAATATTTTCTTAGGGTTAAACTTGTCACTGCCTATAAACGTATGAATGTGACAATAAATGGTTAATCCTCTCTCTCTTCTCTGGTATAAAGATATTCGGCCTCTCTTTGTCTGCTCTTTGTGCTCAAGTATCTGTTGTGAAGTATGCATTCCAATATCGTCTCACTAAATATGGATTATTTGCAAGTTTCTTCACTTACCTACATGGAAAAGATATCAGTGTGCTCAATATTTCCAAAGTTTTCAATCCCCTCTACTCATTAGTCATTGATGCATTACATGAAGTGTTAATTCATTTCAAGTCAATTACAGCTCTAAAGTAACATTACAATTGTTAAAAAAAGAACTGTGCATAGTTCCAGCACTTTCCTTCTAGCCAGCAGTGAATAGCTTTAGCTTAGCTTTTTTATCCTCTTCTTCCAAGAGTTGTATTTCGTGTATCTAAGTGAAGACAGGAATGTCAGGGAATGATGGTTGGGGTGGGATCATCTAATTACATTGTAAAATTGTTTAAGTCTTGCATAACTGAACAATAGAAGCATTTGCAATATTTTCTGATAAACTGAATGTTGTTTCCTAGGCTCAAATTTTTCACTCCGAGAGTTAGGACTGACTGAAGCTACACCTCACCCTGGCACTGGATATCGGACAGATTTCGGACTGCCACACCACGGATACTTGATAACCGCGCGCTCTGACACTGAAACAGATGGGGTCATGTCTCCTGAAAATGCAATGAGGCTTTGGGGACAAAATGCCAAATCAACACGAAGCTCCTGCTTATCCAGTCGGGCAAATTCTGCACTCACTCTTACTGACACAGAGCTTGAGAATACAGAAAATGGTAAGAAACCAAAAAATGAATTAAATTCCACCTGGAAGAAGCTATTTGAATAAAGAATCTCTGAATTATATTGTTTGCATTACAAAGAGTGCTATATTTGCAGTTAAACATCAGAGTGGTTGAACTCGAATGAAAATCAGCTTTATCAATGCTGTCATAAATAGATGATGAGGAGTGAAATGGTTTCTGAAAGAACTGCAGATGCTCTAAATCAGAAACAAAAACAGAAATTGCTGGAAAAGCTCAGCAGGTCTGGCGGCAAATGTGACGAGAAATCAAAGTTAGCATTTCGCGTCTCTTCGCAGGGTCACTGGACCTGAAAAGTTAACTCCGATTTCCCTCCATAGCTGCTGCCAGACCTGCTGAGCTTTCCCAGCAATTTCGGGTTCTGTTAGTGAAAAGATTTTGCCTGTTTTCACACTTCATGTCTGATTGTCACAGAGATTTTGATTTGAACATGTTAAAGAATGCATTTGCCAGTTCAGTGTATACTTATTTATTTATGTGTGGAAGGCAAAGCATTAGCCCAGACAAGACTTTTAATTTTAGTAGGTAACAGTTTAGTTTAAAGATATTAAAATGTCAAACCATATGCCCTGAATTCTGCAACTTGCAGACATGCTTATACCAAACATGCAAAAATGAAAATTACAGAGCACAAAATGTTAAATTTGGACAGGTTGAAATTCAGTAAGAAAGACAAAATGCGTGAGTATTCATTGGTTGTAAATGGCTGTCTGGTTTGGCTGTAAATATCTGAAACTTTGGTCCTCAGCTGGAAATTTAAGGTTGCAGCTGAGTCTTCTCTTCTGGAAGTGCTGCCATGGAAACCTTTTAAAGTTCCTCGTCTGCGTGTGGAAATGCAGGCATCATGAAACTTGGCAGATAGACTGCCATCTTAGATGGGGCTACTGAGAGAGACAAGGAAAGAGGGTTTCTTTCTTAGCTGCTGGTAGCTTCAGCTGGCCCGAATGCAAGTAGCACACCTGGTGTGGCTAGTCATGTGATATCTCTTTAACTGTGGCAGACATTTAAAGCTCCAGTCTTTACTCCAAAAAGGTAGTTTTTCTTGTTTAAGGTCTGTCCAGTGGCATTTTAGAATTAAGGCACTGTGTCCCAGCAATTAACTTCTGTATAGTCATTCTCATGTCTGGCTCCAGTGAATTTCTGTTTTTGGTAAGGCAGATAGGGAACAGTTAACATTTCTCCAGGGCTTTATTGTTTCTGGTTATATCTTCATATATTCTCCATGTCAATCTCACATGGAGTGGAGTGTGGAATACATGGCAATGCAAATTGACAGCATTTCTTTTCTAATTCCCCTTAATGCCCTTGATTCATTAAACATTGTCTTTTAAAGTCGATCCACTGTCTACTTGCAGCTGATGAATTAAAAACTACATTTGATACAGCACATCTTCATGACACAACCAACAAACTGTGTTTTTCATCAAGGACTTCCTGAAATAAAAAGCAGTATTGAACCTTTTTGTCAGTGTAACATGATGACACAGATCACATCAAATGCATCAGTGCTTTGCTTGCTCATCACATGTATTGCAATGAAAATGACACATGCCAGCACTGACCTCTCTCTTGGGCATAAAGTGAATGCCTTTCAAACCAAAGGAAGGCTAACACAAAATTCAATGTTCTGTTTTTAAAACATGTCAAATATACAAAAAGCAACAGCAAAAGTTTGTGTTTATATTGTGTTAAAACAAGTGAAACATTAGAAAATGAAATATGACATCAAGCCAACCAGCTGCGTTTCATTAAGAAATATGAGGTGAGATGTCCAAAGAGGTAAACAATTGGTTTCAAGGAGCGTCTTAAAGCTGGAAATTGTAATAGGGTTGTGGATAGTAATAAGGTGGGCATTCCAGAGATTTAGTATATGCTGAAGGCATGAACATTATTGATGGAGTGATTAAAATTGGAGATGCTTAAGAGAAGAGAACAAAACTAGGGACCACAAAAAGATTTGAAAACAAGGATTTAAACATTTCCATCAAGACGTTACTTGATTACAAGACAATATAAACACAGGAGTGATGGGTGAGTAGAACTTGGCATGCTTTTTGAAATGGACAGCAGAGGTTTGGAGTGACTTTCGTTTTATGGGGTATAAAACATGATAGACCAACAAGGAGTGCGTTGTCAATCCCATAGGCAACAATGGTATGAATGAGGGTTTTAACTGCAGAAGACTTGAGGTAGGGGTGAAGTTGAGAGATGTAACATTGGTGGAAAAAAGAGTCTTTGTAACGATGCAGGTAATGCGATGATAATGATTTTGGATATACAGTTTGGAGTGAAATCTGACACCAATGTTGCACTAAGCAAATTAGAAGCTGCAGAAATGCTGTGGTGAATAGAGAGACAAAGGCTAGATGGAGCACAAATAAACGATAAAACTGTATATTGATTGAACAATGAAATTCATACATGGGTGGCTGTTTCTACTATTTTTCTGCATTTGATGGACATTTTCAGTAGGTTATATGGGTGCAATTTGATATTTACCGACCCCTTTCCAAAGTTAGAGTTAACAATTCAATGTAAGATAACAAGGTGTAGGGCTGGATGAACACAGCAGGCCAAGCAGCATCAGAGGAACAGGAAAGCTAACATTTTGGGCCTAGACCCTTCTTCAGAAAATCAAATATCCTGTTATAAATATTTGTCCTAAAATAACAATCCAATGTCCTTTCTTGTTTCTTTCAATATAATACAAAAACCAACTAAAGTTTCATCCTTTGATAATGCATTAAACTGTCACATTACATGGCATCTACCTCTTGTTTGAATTTGTAGTTACCCAATGTCATGACAGTGTCTTGACTCTCAAATTGATCTTTTCAATGAATTAGCTTAGGTTGTTCACGAATCAATTTTTTTTTCAGTCATTTCAAAGTTTGATTAATTTCCCAAATATTTCATAAGCTCTGATAATGCATTCATTATATTCATCCATTTTGGTTTCTGCACTATAAGAGTATATGAAGTACTGATCAATGTTTCATTGCTAGAAATCGTACTTTGTGTCTTGTTTGATGTCTTGTTTGGCATCTTGTCTCATTTCACGCCAGTGGTTTTGCAAGCTCTCACAAGGAATGCTTATTGTAGCTGGCATTATGTGAATTATCAAGCATCCTGAACCAACATTACCACGATTTGTAATGTATCTGAATACAATTCGAGCTATAACATTATCCTTTTGAATAAGGGCATCAAACTGTGTACCCGTCTTCCAGCAGACATTTTCAATCCTTTGACAAAGCAGTCTCTGATAGCTTCTCCCCTGTTCATTTCTCTTACACCTTGTGACATAAATACAACAGTCCTCATGAAAAAGAAGTTTTCTTTTCTCATTCAACTCAATTTTGACGATCTTCAAAACTAACTGTCCCCAAAACTGTTCTCCCATAATGAATAACTATAAATGTATTCTTTTTGGCTCTATCGAATTATCTATACCTGTTTCTATGATCTTTAATTCTAATGTTACTTTAGATATCATGTTCAGCGTATCTACAATCAGATTTATCACTATTCTGCATCCTTTCATTCTTTTTTTCTTTCTCAGGCCACCTTCATCTTTGGAAACTTGCTTTGCTGATTGTATCATTGATAAAAATGACATGTCTTCCTCTCAATAGTAGTATCTTCTTATTCTGGCATCAATTAACCATGATTCCCTATCTAGTTAACAAAGAGATTCATAATGCTTTCCATTGTTTATGTACAAAAATAACAGGAACTTTAGGTGAGGTGAGTTGTGTGACTGAACTCAAAAATGTCAAAAAAATTGATTTCAGAGTTACATGTTATACTATCACCATAGAAATATTGCCTTCATGCTCACTGTTGAAATGCATTGAAATTCTAGTATGTAGACCTATCCTCACCACAGAAAATTATTTCATGTATATTTCAGTTTAAGTACCATTTTAGGAATGTCAAATGCCAGTCAACCTCTCTGGCTCTGAATATTAGTCATTGCAGGGGTGAACTTTCATTTCTTCAGGTTTTAATATTTTTGACGATGGAACTGTGAGATTTAAATAATTATTGTTACTTGCCTTTTCTGCCTCTTATGAGCAGTTCTATTCAATCATTCTTTTTGTCTCTCTGTTATAGTTTTTCTGTCTGATTTGATATTGAATCCACCCACTCAATTTCACATCTGCTTCTCCAACCTTGAATTTATTTCTCATTTCTTTAATTTAATAAACATCCATTGATTTCCCTCCAATGTCAGGTGATTGCCCTCTGCGACAAATCAAGACCCACTTCCAGCAACTTGCCACACAAAAAAAGCATATCAATCTAAACATACAATAGCAAGTCTCACAAATTGCAGTACTGCTTTTGAATTATTCAGCACCTTGAAAGTTGTGGCTGTGTCCATAACATGGTTCTCAGCTGCTCTGTTCAAAGTGTGACATGTTTCCAACGTGAGGCAACTTTGGAATATTTCTCTCAGTTATTTATGTGAAAAATCTGTCATTGGTTTTGATGCTTCTAAAAGCTTTTTCAAGGTCTGACATAGGAACTTGGGTCACATTCCCCTGAATCCATCAAAGCTACTTATGGAGATGTAACTCACTCAGAGATAGGAAGAACTGCCAATGCTGGGGTCAGAGGGAACACAGTGTGGAGCTGGAGGAACACAGCAGGCCAGGCAGCATCAGAGGAGTCAGAAAGTTAATGTTTTGGGTTAGGACCCTTCTTCAGAAGAAAAAGAGAAGGGTTCTGATCTGAAATATCAGCTGTTCTGTTCCTCTGATGCTGCCTGGCCTGCTGTGTTCCCCCAGCTCCACACTGTGTTATCCATGTATGGAGATAATGCCTGTTTTAAAATCAACCAGTCTCAGATCTGAGATAACAAAGTGTGAGGCTGGATGAACACAGCAGGCCAAGCAACATCTTAGGAGCACAAAAGCTGATGTTTCTGGCCCAGACCCTTCATCAGAGAGCTCTCTGATGAAGGGTCTAGGCCCGAAACGTCAGCTTTTGTGCTCCTCTGATGCTGCTTGGCCTGCTGTGTTCATCCAGCTTCACACTTTGTCATCTCGGATTCTCCAGCATCTGCAGTTCCCATTATCTCTGAGCACAGTCTTAGATCTGATTTTTTTTTTCTCATCAATTTAGAAAATCTCCAGGGGTACCCTCACCTTGACTCTTGTTCTTTCTTCACATTTATCCTCCAGCGCTACCTATACCTTGAACAATAATTCCATTTTATAGTCATCAAGTTCTTTCTGATAATGAGCCTTAACCTTCAGCCCTCCCATAGTGCAAGAGCCCAATCACAACATCTTGATTGTCACGATGCTATCCAACTGGGCTGTGATTAACTTGGCTACAAATTTACTCGAAAATGCCACTATTCTGCTGCTGCAACTGTGATGGATTTGAAACAGAAGCTTGTATGAAGCATGTGGAAGGAGTTTTTTCTCCTCTTGCAGCCAAGTCCATAAGACCAAAAGACATAGGAGTGGAAGTAAGGCCATTTGGCCCATCAAGTCCACTCTGCCATTTAAATCATGGCTGATGGGCATTTCAACACCACTTCCCTGCACTCTTCCCGTAGCCCTTGATTCCTTTTGAGATCAAGAATTTGTTGATCTCTGCCTCGAAGGCATCCAACGTCCCGGCCTCCACTGCACTCTGCGGCAATGAATTCCACAAGCCCACCACTCTCTGGCTGAAGAAATGTTGTCTCATTTCAGTTTTAACTTTACCCCCTCTAATTTTAAGGCTGTGACCACGGGTCCTAGTCTCCCCGCCTAACGGAAACAACTTCCTAGCATCCACCCCTTCTAAACCATACATTATCTTGTAAGTTTCTATTAGATCTCCCCTCAACCTTCTAAACTCTAATGAGCACAATCCCAGGATCCTTAGCCGTTCATCATACGTTAAACCTACCATTCCAGGGATCATCCATGCGAATCTCCGCTGGACACCCTCCAGGGCTAGTATGTCCTTCCTGAGGTATTGGGCCCAAAATTGGACACAGTATTCTAAATGGGGCCTAACAAGAGCCTTATAAAGCCTCAGAAGCACATCGCTGCCTTTATATTCCAACCCTCTTGAGATAAACGACAACATTACATTCGCTTTCTTAATTACGGACTCTACCTGCAAGTTAACCTTTAGAGAATCCTGGACCAACACTCCCAGATCCCTTTGCACTCTGATTTGCGAATTTTCTCACCATTTAGAAAATAGTCCATGCCTGTATTCTTTTTTCCAAAATGCAAAACCTCATATTTACTCACATTGCATTTCATCCGCCATTTCCTGGACCACTCTCCTGAACTGTCCAAATCTTTCTGCAGCTTCCCCACCTCCTCAGTACTACCTGCCTGTCCACCTATCTTCGTATCATCGGAAAACTTCACCAGAATGCCCCCAGTCCCTTCATCCAGATCATTAATATACAAGGTGAACAGCTGTGGCCCCAACACTGAACCCTACAGGACACCACTCGTCACCAGTTGCCATTCTGAAAAAGAGCCTTTTATCCCAACTCTCTGCCTTCTGTCAGACAGCCAATCCTCAATCCAAGCCAGTAGCTCACCTCGAACACCATGGGCTCTCACCTTGCTCAGCAGCCTCCCATGAGGCACTGTATCAAAGACCTTTTGAAAGTCTAGATAGGTAACATCTACTGGGTTTCCCTGGTCTAACATACTTGTTACCTCTTCAAAGAATTCTAACAGGTTTGTCAGGCACAACCTCCCCTTACTAAAACCATACTGACTTGTTTTAATCTGACCCTGTACTACCAGGAATTTAGAAATCTCATCCTTGACAATGGATTCTAGAATTTTACCAACTACCGAGGTTAGGCTAATTGGCCTATAATTTTCCATCTTTTGCCTTGATCCTATCTTAAACAAGGGAGTTACAACAGCAATTTTCCAATCATCTGGGACTTTTCCTGACTCCAGTAACGTTTGAAAGATCACGACCAAAGCCTCCGCTATTTCCTCAGCCACCTCCCTCAGAACTCTAGGATGTAGCCCATTGGGGCCAGGAGATTTATCAATTTTTAGACCCTTTAACTTTTCTAGCACTTTCTCTTTTGTAATGCCTACCGTACTCAACTCTGCACCCGACTCTCCCTAATTGTTGGCATACTACTCATGTCTTCCACTGTGAAGACTGACGCAAAGTACTTATTAAGTTCTTCAGCTATTTCCTTATCTCCCGTCACTAGCCTTCCAGAATCAATTTGGAGCGGCCCAATATCTACTTTTGCCTCTCGTTTGTTGCTTATGTATTGAAAGAAGCTTTTACTATCATTTCTAATATTACTAGCGAGCCTACCTTCATATTTGATCCTCTCCTTCTGTATTGCTCTCTTTGTTATCCTCTGTTTGTTTTTGTAGCCTTCCCAATCTTCTGATTTCCCAGTGCCCTTGGCCACTTTATAGGCTGTCTCTTTTTCTTTGATATATTTCCTGTCAGGCCAATAGGTTTGGAATCTGACTCTTACAAAATTCCAACCACTTCTTCCGTCATTTCTTCAAAGAAAAGTTTGAAAATAATTTTTGGTTTGACACATCAAAGGCAATATCCTTGACTTTGAACTCAGATTTCATATTTCAGCGCTCTGTCTTGCTGCCATTTCTGACTTCGACTCTCGTCTCAAATAGTATCATTCACTCAATACTAAATCTGCATTTTACAAGAATGCGTTCTCCTTCTATACCAAGAGCTGAAATGTTAAGTTTAACCACATCCAAAATATAAGTATTTCCCTCATATTTGGGGAGGTTCTTTCATTCTCAATTATGTTCCTTCTACAATCATCACATTATGGAAATCCTCATTTAGCATCATCTAACGACTCATTTACTTACTCTTTTTTGCTTTGTATTTTCAACTACTGTACAGGCTGTGTGTCTGAACATTCTCAAAAAGCAATGAGAGCTAAATTGAATAGCCCCAAAAATAGTGTGGGGATCATGATGTGCAATTACTAATGCTGAAATGTGGACAGCATGCTAACCTTGTATTTGTTCATTCTAATGATTTCTGTATGCAACAAACATCAACCACAGTGTTAAATTACTGCATGCAACAGCAAGGCTAGTCCAAGTAAAAACTAACCCAAACTGCTTAAAGCCACCATGCACCTCTTATGGAGAAACTACCTTCTGGCTGGAGCAGATCTCAGTAATCATGAGAGGCAGTAAACTGATTTTGGAAGCACTAAAGAATAATGCAATATTGGAGAGCGCAAGCTGCAAAGTGATTGAATAAGCCTCTTTGTGTCCTTGTCGAGGAAGTGCATCTATCAGTGAAACTAAGCAGCTTTTGGGTGACAAAAGAAGTATGAGAGGCCATGGCTTATGGGTGGAGGGAATTATGTCACAAGGATTGGTGTTGGTGGGACATGGGGAGTGTGAGAGTTCAGAACAGGGGCAAGGTTTGACATTTTATTCTTCTATTCTATTCCTTGGACATATTATTTGATCCCTGAGGCAGGCTTTCCAACTAGTTTGCCTTGGAATTCAGCAATCTTCTCAGCTGTTCCTGGGTCGCCCAACATAATACAGTCTGGGGAGTGCAGAAGGACATTTTCAAGGTCAGGTTCCTGGAGCCAGCGTTTCCTTCTGTCTGAGTGCCCCACCCATCAACGAAATTTAGGGTCACTGAATGTTATCACAGAGACTTTTGTCTTTGTGTTTAAGAGTCCAGCATGGAAACTTAAAGCACACAGGGCTGGCCGTTGCGTACCAACATGGATACAGAACTCATTGGCTGTCAAAAACAAAGATTAGAAATAAATGGATCTTCTTCTGAACGGCAGCCAATGACCAGTAGGCTACAGGGTGATCAGTGCCTGGACCCCAGCAATATGCAATGCATAGTTGAGAGATTTAGTGGAGAGAACTAAATGTAATATGTCCAGATTTGCAGGCAACCACAAAGCTGAGTGGGAGGGTAAACAGTGAGGAGGATGCACAGGTGCCTCACTGTAATTTGGATTAATTAAATGAGTGGGCAAATGGATGAAAAATTAAGTACAATGTGGATCAATGTGAGGTTATCCATTTAAGTAGCAAAAGCAAGAGGGCAGATTATTATCTGAAAGATGGTAGAGTAGGAAAGAGTTCTGAGGAAGGGCCGCCAGACCTGAAACATTAAATCTGATTTTTTCCTCACAAATGCTGCCAGACCTGCTGAGATTTTCAGTGGTAGTAGGAACTGCAGATGCTGGAGAATCTGAGATAACAAGGTGTAGAGCTGGATGAACACAGCAGGCCAAGCAGCATCAGAGGAGCAGGAAGATTGACATTTCAGGCCTAGACTCTTCTTCAGAAATGAGGGAGGGGAAGGGGTGTTCTGAAATAAATAGGGAGATGGGGGAGGTAGCTAGAAGGTGGATAGAGGAGAAGATAGGTGGAGAGGAGACAGACAGGTCAAAGATGCGGGGATGGAGCCAGTAACAGTGAGTGTAGGTGGGGAGGTAGGGAGGAGATAGGTCAGCCCAGGGAGGACGGACAGGTCAAGGGGGCGGGATGAGGTTAGTAGGTAAGAGATGAGGATGGGGCTTGAGGTGGGAGGAGGGGATAGGTGGGAGGAAGGACAGGTTAGGGAGGCAGGGATGAGCTGGGCTGGTTTTGGGATGTGGTAGGGGGTGGGGAGATTTTGAAGCTTGTGAAATCCACATTGACACCATTGGGCTGCAGGGTTCCCAAGCGGAATATGAGTTGCTGTTCCTGCAACCTTCGAGTGGCATTGTTCTGGCACTGCATGAGGCCGAGGATGGATGTGTTGTCTGAGGAATGGGAGGGGGAGTTGAAATGATTCACAACTGGGAGGTGCTGTTGTTTATTGCAAATTGAGTGTAGGTGTTCTGCAAGGTGGTCCCCAAGCCACTGCTCGGTTTCCCCGATGCAGAGGAGGTCACAACGGGAACAGCAGATACAGTATACCACATTAGCGATGTGCAGATGAACATCTGCTTGATGTGGAAAGTCTTCTTGGGGCCTGGGATGGGGGTGAGGGAGGAGGTGTGGGGGCAGGTGTAGCACTTCCTGCGGTTGCAGGGAAAAGTGTCGGGTGTGGTGGGGCTGGAGGGGAATGTGGAGCGGACAAGGGAGTCACGGAGAGAGTGGCCCCTATGGAAAGCGGATAAGGGGAGGGAGGGAAAAATGTCTTTGGTGGTGAGGTTGGATTGCAGATGGCGGAAGTGTCGGAGGATAATGCATTGGATCCAGAGGTTGGTGGGGTGGTTTGTGAGGACAAGGGGGATTCTGTTTTGGATGTCATTGTGGGGACAGGGTGAGAGGGATGAGTTGTGAGAAATGCGGGAGACACAGTCGAGGGCATTCTCGACGACTGAGTGGGGGGAAGCTGTGGTCCTTGAAAAACGAGGGCATCTGAGATGTACGGGAGTGGAATGCCTCATCCTGGGAGCAGATGCGGCAGAATCAAAGGAAGTGGGAATAAGGGGTGGCATTTTTGCAGGAAGGTGGGTGGAAGGAGGTGTATTCTTGGTAGCTATGGGAGTTGGTGGGCTTGAAATAGATATCGGTTTCTAGGTGGTTGCCTGAGATGGAAACAGAGAGAGGTATTAGGGACGGTCCAGGTGAACTTAAGGTTGGGGTGGAAGGTGTTCTTGAAGTGGATGGTTTGTTCGCGCTCCTCGTGGGAGCATGAGGCGGCGCCAATACAGTCATCAATGTAACGGAGGAAGAGGTGGGGCTTAGGACCAGTGTAGGTACGGAAGAGGGATTGTTCCATGTAACCTACAAAGAGGCAAGGCATAGCTTGGGCCCGTGAGGGTACCCATGGCTTTTCTGTTTTTGTCACTCAGGCTTATTCTTAGGCAGACTGCTGAATAGATCACATCATGCCCTACTTTTACCCGAATTTTAAAGCTTAGTCCCTAAAATGTACTAATCATATAAACTTCATAATTGTAATGTAAGAAGTGTAATAGGTTGCAAGTTAAACATTTGTGCTAATTCAAGCCCTACGGTTAAAAATTCACAATAATTGAGTATTGTTGTATACTTCTCTCTCCTGGATGTAAACACAAGAGATTGATTTCCTCCTCAAAGTAGACAGAAATAAATTAAACCCTGCCAATTTAATATGACTTGTTGTAAATCTGGCTGTTGCTGTGGAGCATTGCTGAGATTTAAGTCACTGCTGAGGGTGTCATTTAATGGGTAGTAACTTCAGCAGGTCCAACTTCTTTCCAGATATAGAAGTGAGTTTTTATGCTGAATCAATGAAACAGAGAAATTAAAAAGATAAATAAGTGAAACAATGTTCTTTCCTAGTAAGGATTCCTGTAGTGCCTTTTAAATAGATGGAACTGTAAGCAGCTTACAAATAGAAAAGTCTTGCTGTAATCGTCAGTTGAGCTAGCTGAAACGGTACCAGTTCCTGTGACCTAGTTCTAAAGAAATATTCTTTACATTTTTATTTTACAAACTCTGGTATTGAATTGTGGGTGCAAGAGAATATTATTTACAAGACTTGAGTATTTTGTGTTTCATATTTTCTTTTAACTGGGAACAGTAAACACTGCTTTCACATCAAACTTTAATTTGCCTGTCAGGTAAAGATTCAGCAGTATCAGTTAATGGGTATTACGAGGCAAGCCAAGCTTCCAAAAGAAAGGCAGAGTAATGTGTGCAGCACCAGGATTCCATACTATTGACTCATAGCGGTAGAAACCTACCTGTATTTGAACAGAGGCTTTCATGTAGGTTGTCTCGCCAGTTTTAACTCAGATACATAATGTGAGAATTATATCTAATTAGTGGCCTTGGATTCACTTTCAGTCTATTAAGAAAATCACACCATGGTGCTAACCCACCTTAACGACCATTGAACCAAATTAATTTCATCTGTGCAAACTGCCAGCATCGGTCCTCATACACCAAGCAGTCATGTCACAATTGAATTAGGCTGATCATTTAGCCAGAAAGCCAGACACTCGCTTGCCAAATTGAATATTCAGCACAGAACTTTAATCTGGGGTGCACTGTCATGGCCAAAAGTAGACACTGAAAGTTGTACCCAGAAGTTTTTAATATTCACATCAGTCCTGCACTTGGCACAGCCAAGTAAAAAACAGCGCCACCCCTTTCAGGAGCAAACACGCATCAGAACCAGAGAAAATTGTACCTCAGGAGCAGTTTGCCCAAAAGTCAAGTGTCTGCAGTATCCAATCTATTTGCAAAACCTCCAGGCAGAGATCCACATTACCAACCACCTATTTACCTCTTGGTCATAGCATATGGTTATGTTCACCTTGAAGGATAATGGAACAAAGAAATGAATAAAACATGGCTCAATAAATGTAGAATCTTTGTAACAGTAAACGGAGATATATGTATTGATTTGCATCGTGTTAAGAATGGATACAGCATAAAAGGAAGCCATAGCTCTCTCTTGTTCATGAAATTTATTTAGTCCCATATTGCTACCCTTTCATGGTGGCCCCCCAAATACATTCCCTTTGGTGTCTTTGAGAATCACAATTAATTATGCCTCTACCACCTTCAATAGCAAAGCATTCCAAATCCGAACCCAATAATTATAAGAAAATTACGCCTTATTTTACTTTTTGTTGTTTTGTCAATCACTTAAACTGCATCAAATTGGCACAGTTTTCTTTCTCTCTAGGTTCCTCATGGTTTTGAGCATCTCTTTCAAATCTCCTCTCAACCTCTTCTTCTTAAGGAGAGCAACCCACTTCTCTTAACTGCTCATATAAATGCATTCCATCATCTCCTAAATCATTTCTGCTCCTTCAGTAAAGCCTTTGTGACCTCCTTACCTCCTTCACCCAGAATTGGACACACAATGTTCTGTTTGAGGCCGAACCAAAGTTTAATAAACGTTCCCGATAACATCTTTGTTTTTGTCCTCTAAAGTGAGAAGTTTTATATTCAAAGTGGAATGGCAGTCAGGGGTTAACATCAAGAAACGTCAACATGTGGGGATCTGGATTTGTTTTTGACATCTGCAGTTAACAGGGATACGAACATAAAGAAGCGTGAAACCCCTTTGATGATGCACGTTCAGGTATGTCAGGATGTTAAATAACAATTCAGTAGAAATTTAACCTTCTACTATGACCTTAACAGCCTGAGCATAAGCTTCCTTGATTGCATTGATTTTTCCTTGGGCCACCACTCATAGTGCAAGTGCACAGCAGAAGCTGACTAAGCTTGAAGCTGACAGGCTAGAATGCATTTAAACAGTGAAAAAGAACAGCTACAGCTGTCCCTTTGGCTAAATCCTTTTGGCACTTGTGTGACAGGGCAACAGCAACTTTAAGAGACCACGATCTTTACTTACCACGCCATCAAGCTAAATGTTCTTGGCTTCAGAAGGGTAGCAGTTTATGTAACCATTATAATCTTGACCTCTGAGGAGGAACAGGAAAAGCAGCACTGAGCAACAACGGGAACAGGAGCAACCAACCTGCCAACAATTCCTGCCTTCTCTGCAGCCAGATGGCAATCGAAAGGACAGAGTGAAGTTCTCCAGCTTAAAGGAAGCAATACGGCCTACCAAGGTGCCGAGACAGAATAAAAGAACAAACATCAGTTCCTCAGAAGGCTGAGGCTCTCGTCGCAGCTCTGGGCTGATATTTGCAGCCTCTTGGAGCTAGACCTCCTTCCAAGAAAGCAAGTTTGGCACACACTGGCAGTGACCATCAAGGTGACCACAGCTCTGAATGTCTTTGCTTCACTGCCCTCTCAGGCATTGGGTGGGGATACCTGCAGAATCTCACAATCTGCAGCCCACATATTTATCTCCCAGTTCACAGCTGTCATATATGTCATTGCAGCCCAAGACAAGTGTTCTGATGCACAATCAGGGGTTGACTGTTAACTGGACCCCAAACTAGGAAATGAAGTCTAAAACTAAATACAGACCCTTTTATTGATATCGAATTTACGTACAAAATGCATAACCACATATGGGCCATTTGCTACTATTTTCACAACTATGACTATTTATGCTTTTGCATAAATCAAATAAACAAATGATCAACCCCATTAATGAGGTCATCTCATTCTATTATAGTTAAAACCAAACATCAACAGAGGAAACACTATAAAATTAAAAGAATTTTAACTGAGTGGTTAGCACTGTTGCCTCATAGCACCAGAGACCTGGGTTTGATTCCAGCCTTGCGTGACTGTCTGTGTGGAGTTATGACATCCTCCCTGTGTCTGTGTGAGTTTCTCCTGTATGCTCCAGTTCCTCCAAAGTCCAAAGTCCATCGATGTTTAGATAGGCGGATTGGCCATGCTAAATTGCCCCTCAGTGTCCAGGGATTACAGGTTAGTTGAATTAGCCACTGTAAATGGGGTATTACAGGGATAGTGCAGGGGTATTTGCTGCATCTAAGTGGGATGCTCTTCGGAGAGTTAGTGCAGATTTAATGGGTCAAATGGTCTTTTTCATGCTGAAAGGATTCTTTGATTCTATCATTACCAGAGTTCATGATGAATTCCAGCTCTTAAAACCATTTGTAGCCCCCAAAAAACGGCAGACAACTCTCCATCTCTGAGAGAAAATCGGTTATAGTTAGCTTGTAGTTCAAGCCAAGAAAGCAGGTTTGAAGATTGAGGCTGTGTTATTCTACATCAGTGTTGGCCACCTCAGTTTAAATCCTGGAATAGGACTTGAAGCTAGAGTCTTGTATGACTTTGTGATTGGAGTTCTTTCACCTGAGATTGAGCTAAGTAAGTGCCTATCCCTCTTTTTAAGTTCCCTAGTTCTAAGAGCACCAGTAAAAGTATTGATTAACATTATTTAACAATATAATGAACATACCCTTAACAGCCTCCTCATGTGATTGAGAATTCTCAAGTTAGGTTGACAATAGTCAGGCTCAGTGAAGGAGGTTAATTAACTAATGAATTCCTGAGCCAGAAATATTCCTGCTCTTTCAAGAGGAACTAAATTAATAAAATTCCTTCCTCTGCCTCAATTTACAAACTTCTGGATTCTATATATTTTGATTAAGGTATGTGATTTATATATTTTAATTACATTTTTGCATTTGGATTTTGAACAAGGGGCATTCGGCTTTGGGTCTGTGTTTATGAGGCGTTTAATGAATAATTTGTCAGCATTTGTGGAGCCATTTTTTTTAAGCCAGTATGCGAGAGTTCCTGGAGTGGTAATGGGAATTTTGGCATTGGGAGAGTTTTAGGAACAGACAGAATAAATACTAGAGAGCATTAGGCTACTTCAGTTAACGGCATCAGGGTTGTTTTCCATTTTACTGAGGGGAAACATGGTTTGAAGAGCTTTCAATTTCAATTTGCAGAACTGTTTGAAACACTTGTCCTGGAGCAAAGAGCTTATTCCTGAAAATTAGAAATAGGTTACTTCACTGTAAAGGTTTTGAGTTTGAGAGCTACACACCAGAGGAAAGCTTGAGAGATAACTTGAAGCTGAAAAAAATCTAAGCTCAGTTTGTAATTACTCAAGATCAAAAATTGAAAGCAAAGTTACGTCAACATATGTGATAGCGAAGGGAGTTCTCTTTGGTGTTTGAGTACTGTAAATAGATGTTGTTGGGATAAATGGAAGCTTTTTTATTGTGCATCTAAATCTTTCAAATTGAGTTGTATGTTAAGTAACTTGGTTTATTTTGTCATCTTTCTTTTGCAGAATAAACTTCTGTTTTATTAATAAAATAAAATCTACTGTAATGCAAGCTTATCTTTTAGCATGAGACCACATCATTGAATGAAAACAAAACCAAATATACTCTGTAAAACTAATTTTCAACTGGGATTTGATTTGTTACTGATAGGATTATCTGGGAGCACAACAATACATTTTAATCACTTTTTCCAAACTGCCCTACCATCTTCAATGATTTATGCATCTATCCCTTTTCTTTCTTCCAAACAACATGTATCACTTCAAAGATTATGTAATATATTGCATCAGCCATGAATCTTTCAATTAAACCAGTCTCTTTATATCCTCCCGAAGTGTATCACTATGCTCTTCACAGTTCACACTACTTCCAAGGTTTGTGTCACGTGCAAATTTTGAAATTATCTCCTAAATACTTATTTCTAGATTGTTGGTGTACACACTATCGATTGTTGTTTGTCTTTTTTGCAGCCAATAAGACAATAATCGCAGTCCACTAAGCATTTCCCTACTAACAGTTGATCCACTTGACCCAACTCATTCTCAGAACCAGATCCATGACCTCCTTCCTCACTGATTTGAAAATGTATTGATCAAGGAAGGTGTCCTGAATACATGCCTTTAAGTACTTGCCACACTCTGCATTTGCGCAATTGCCACACATGTCTATACCCGCACAATTAAAATCCTCCATTACTCTATCATTTTTGTAACTTACTGTAATTTACTTGGGAATTTACTTCTCCATCCTTTTCTAATCATTGGTGGCTTATAGTAGATACCCAGTATTTTATTGGCACATCAATTATGTCATAACTCTAGTCCAGTCGACTTCCCTTGACTCCTCCAAGACATCCTCACTCTCCACCATAATATTATTTCCCTTCGCCAAACTGCCAGCCCCGCCCCATTTTTCATCCCTATCTTTCCTGAACCCCTTGTATCCAGAAATATTGAATATCCAGTTCTGCTACTTCTTTCAGCCAACTTTCTGTTATCATTACTAACAAATTTCAATGTGGCTACTTGAGATGTGGTTCTACAATCTTTTATGCCATGCTTGGTGTTTTTACATGTATGCACTGCAAACCCGAATTAGACCTGTTGTCTTTGATTTTTGTCTGACCCAGCCCAATGCCTTCTATATTTTTGTGTTTTTAGTATTTACCAATCTTTTATAAAATCTCATTCTAAAACTCCTAATAAATTTGTTTGAAACTTCTTGCACAGTACTATTTGTTCTTTTAAAGCAGTTAGTATTCAATTGATATTACCAGATAAGCTTCATCCATTGGGACACAAAGGACCATTCCTAGAGGAATGAACAAATCTGTGTGTGCTGTTATCAGAATGTTTCTGTGGCAGTAATGTGTACTCACTGTTAAGGTGAGCCTGATGTCTCACAAAGGAATGATCATGGATCTCAGCTGTAATGTAACTAGCTAACAAATAAGATGGAAAACATCTGTCCTGGTTGTTAAGACTGAGCCTATAGTTTACGAAACAGCTTGTGTGGGCATTCCTATTTGCTTTCAGTAATGTAGTCTAATATGTATAAGAAGGATTGGTGACAACGAATCTACTGACGATATCTCAGGTCATTTAGAGACATGATATTATAGGATGATGGTGGCAGTGATGATTGGCAGTCTATTGTAGTGCTGCAAAAATGCCAGTGATGTAATTAGTTTTGGGTCAATTCATATGCTACTCTTCTATCTGCCATGGCCCCTATTCCCCAGAGCCAGTCCCCTTGTCACATAATCTGAAGGTTTCTTTCCAGTTGTAGTCCAGAGCTACTATCTTTGAGGTTCTGTTTATTTATCCCCATCCTAGCTCTCTAAACTCACCTGCAGGACCTGATACCTTCTTTTAATCTTTGTGATGTGGACTAAAATCACTGACCGTTCATGTCCCACCCTGTCAGAGTGGTCTGCAGCCACTTAGTGATACCTTGGACATGGGGAACAGGACGGCATTACACCATCCTGTAGTCACATCTGCAGCTACAGAAACATCTTTTGCCTGTCCCCTTAATACTAGAAAACCTTGTCAGTGGTGCTTGCCCAGTTTTCCTTCTCTTTCCTGGAACCCAGAGCTTGAGCCCCTCCAGTTGCTGGCTTACATGTGGTTGCACTGTAGAATCCCTACAGTGTCAAAGCATTTCGGCCCATTAAGTCCAAACTGATGCTGTGAAGAGCCTCCCACCCACCATCCCTGTAACCCTGCATTTCCCATGGCTAATCCACCTAACCTGCGCATCTTTGGATGTGGGAGGAAACTGGTGCACCTGGAGGAAACCCACAGACACAGGGAGAATGTGCAAACTCCACACAGACAGTCACCCAAGAGTGGTATCGAACCCTGATCCCTGGCATTGTGATGGCAGCAGTGCTAACCACTGAGCCAGCTTGCCACCCTTTGATTCATGAAACATTCTGGCAATCTGTCATGGCACAGGAATTACATTCCACATTTGATTTAAACTGATATATGTTTCATTGGGAAGAGGGATAAAATTACAAAGTTGAATCGAGAAATTATTTGAGTACTTCTTACTAATGTCTTAGGCGGCACGGTAGCTCAGTGGTTAGCACTACAGCCTCACAGCACTAGGGACCCGGGTTCGATTCCAGCTTCAGGCGACTGTCTGTGTGGAGTTTGCACATTCTCCCCGTGTCTGCATGGGTTTCCTCCGGGTGCTCTGGTTTCCTCCCACAGTCCAAAAATGTGCAGGCTAGGTGGACTGGCCATGCTAAATTGCCCGTAGTGTTCAGGGGTGTGTATGTTATAGGGGGATGGGTCTGGGTGGGATGCTCCATGGGGCAGTGTGGACTTATTGGGCTGAAGGGCCTAATTCCACACTGTAGGTAATCTAATCTAATCTGTCTCGTACTCTGTGACACAACACCAGTCAGCAAGCATGCTACTACAGTTGGGCCCTCATCATTACTTGGACACAATAATTAGATGGTGCCAGCAACATTTCCACATAGATGCAATTCTGTCTAATGACTGAGAATTCTTTTGGAAAAGTGAAAAGGCATGATAGATACAGTTATTTATCTTTCACTGCAATCAGCCTCAGGTACAGCAGATCCAGAATTGGAGACGTACAGCTGCAAGACAAACAAGATGAAAATAAGGTTTCAAAGAGAGATACCCACACAGGAATAAAAGAAAAGGATGACTTAACTTGAAGGTCATGTGCAAATTGAACATGTATAAATAGTATTCTGAAATTCACTGAATGTTTCCATTAATGATATTCTGAGGAATTCATTACTTGACTTATTTGGTTAAAATTGTGTCCTTGTGAGAGGACACTTTGAAGTTTTTACAGTTACCATGAAAATCACATCCGCTGATTCCATTAAAAACAAAAACCTTCTGGATTTGTTAATCAATTAGCCTTCTCTGGGGCAGATCTTTCTGTTTCTGTACTGTCAGGAATTTCCCTGGATATTTGAACTCTCGATAGGCAGTTTGCCTGTTCTGGGGACCCTCTGAAAAGAAAGCCTCCAACTCTGAGTTAGGATGGAAGACTTAAGACAGTTTGAATCTAATTATCTGGATAGTTTCCCAGGAAATATTTGACAGAGCACCTAGAAGTGCCAGATTCTGTTTTCAGTATGCATGGATCAGTATTGTTTTAGATGCTAGTGCTTTCTGGAAAGGAAGATGATACAAAATAGACTCAAAGCAGATGAGTAAAACAAATTTGGATACCAGTGTAGACAGCTATCAGCAAAACTTCAGCAAAGATCTATCCCTTTGAGCATGCTTTCAGGATTCATAGGAGCTAGTGTTAATCGATCACATAGAGATTTATTTTAAATAAAGTCGTATCAAAATGATAAATTTAAGTATATTGTAAAATGTAAAGGGAAGGGTATGAGATCATAATGCTTAGGTTGGAAAGAGATTGAGGGAAACCAAGACACTCAGCTATGAATCTAAATGCTTATGTTTTGCATTGTTTTCTCCCCAGTTAACATAGGAGCCAGTCTCATTAAAAGCATTGCAGAAAATGATAGCCAGTAATCTTTACAATATTTAAATGAAAGTGAACACGAGGCTACAATCTGCTTTTGAAATACACTGAAAAGATACTTTTACTACACTGAAGGAGCTAATGCTAAATTATGGATATATCTACGGTGGACTATTTCTTTTGCTTTGTATTTTTTTTTCAAGTCCTACACCCATTAACTAACATAGAACCATTCAACCCTTGAGATTCCAGGTAAAACACAGTGAAAACTAAATTTAAAAGGGCATCCTGAAGAAAATCCTTTCAATGATATGAGCAAATATTACACATTCAAATGCTTTTGATGATAATCAGTAAGAATTGGAAAAACAAAGAGATGAGTTTTGAAAAGCTAATCTTTTCTAATCCTTGCCTGTCCATCTGTTTCAGATTTCATGCTCTTAATTATAGATATTTGTAATAATTATAATTGCAGTGGACATTTCAGTTTAGTTTTGCATAAGAAATTGTAAGCATCTATCCATTACCACCTCTAGCTGTTTCCTGAAAGGAAAAGGGACCTGATCTCCTTTGCACTCATTGGCAATACCCACCAATTGCTGATCACTCTCTGTGGAAATAAAATATTTACATTTATTCGAGGTCTGGTCTTCAAAGCACAAAGTGTCAGAAATTGGCCATCTCATACAGTCAAAGAGCCTTAGAGTCATGCAGAACAGTGACAGACCCTTTGGTCCAACCTGTGCTTGCTCTACAAGTTGCCCAAACTGAACTAGTATAATTTGCCTGCGTTTGGCCCATTTCCCTCTAAAAGTTTCCTATTCATGTACCTGTCCAAATGTCTTTTAAATGTTCTAATTCTCACTCTTCCTCAGGTACTTATTCTGCATATGAACCACCCTCCTTGCAAAAAAGTTGTCCCTCAGGTCCATTTTAAATCTTTCTCCTCTCACCTTTAAATTATGCCCCCTAGTTTTGAACTCCCATACCCTAGAGAAAAGAGCTTGACTATTCACTTTATCTATGCCACTCATAGTTTTATAAACCCCAAAAGGCCACCATGGGAGAACATACCTCAAAAATTTGTTTGAATTCTTTGATGAAATGACCAGGAAGGTTGATGAGAGCGAGGTGGTAGACATACTCTGTATGGATTTCAGTGATGCTTTTGATAAGGTTCTACAATGTAGGCTGCTCTGGAAGTTTAGGTTGCAGGGAATCCAGGGAGAGCTGGAAACTTGGATTCACAATTCATTTGATGGTAGGAAGCAGACAGTAATAGTAGAAGAATACTTATCAGACAGGAGGCCTGTGACTAGTGGTGTGCCGCAGGGGTCAGTGCTATGCCCATTGCTGTTATCTGTATCAATGATTTGGACAAGAATGTACAGGGCATGACTAGTAAGTTTGCAGATGCCACTAAAGTAGGCGGTATCGTGGACAGTGAGGAAGGTTATCAGAAATCCTGATCACCTGGGGAAATGGGCCAAGAAATGGCAAACGGAGCTTAATATGAATAAGTGTGAGGTGTTGCATTTTGGAAAGTTAAACGAAGGTCGGAGTTTCATGGTGAACTGAAGGGCCTTAAGGAGTGTAGTGGAACAGGGGGACCTTAGTTTATGTTCACAGTTCTCTGAAAGTGGAGTCGAAGGTAGACATGGCAGTGAAGAAATCTTTTAGTACACTAGCCTTTATCAGCCAGGGTATTGAGTATAGAAGTTAGCAAATTATGATGCAGTTGTACATGATGTTGGTGAGACCACAGTTGAATTATTGTGTTCAGTTTTGGTCACCTTGCTTTAGGAAGGATGTTATTAATGCTGGAAAGAGTGCAGAAGAAATCTACAAGGATGTTGCTAGGACTTACAGGACTGAGTTATAGGGAGAGGTTGGTCAAGTTAAAGCTTTTCTCTTTCGAATATAGGAGACTGAGGGGGATCTTATAGAGGTGTATAAGGTCATGAGAGGCATGGATAGGGTGAACACACTATGTCTTTTTCCCAGGGGTGGGGAATCAAGGACTAGAGGGCATCAGTTTAAGGTAAGAGGGGAAAGAATAAATTGGAACCTGAGGGGCAACTATTTTACACACAGTGTGGTATGCACATGGAAAAAGCTGCCAGGAGAAGTGGTTGAGGCAGCTACATTAATAACATTTAAAAGGCATTTGGACAAATACATGCAGAGGAAAGGTATGGAAGTATATGGGCCAAGTGCAGGGAAATGGGGTCAGGATGGATGGACATTTTGGCCGGCACAGACCAGTTTGGGCCAAAGGGCCTGTCTCCATGCTGTAGGACTCTGTGACTCCTCAATCTCCTACATCCCAGTGAAAAAAGCCCATCCTATCCAACTTCTCCTGATATTTCAAACTCTCTCGTCTCAGTAATATCCTTGTAAATGTTCTTCTATACCCTTTCCAACTTAATAATATCCTTCCTAAAGCAGGGTGGCCAGGACTGTACATAGTTCTCCAAAAGTGGTCTCACTAATGTCCTGTACAGCTACAACATGATATCCCAACTCCTATCCTCAGTGGTCTAAACAATGAAATCAAGCTTCTAAATGCCTTCTTTACAGCCCTGTCAGCCTGTGATGCAACTTTCAAAGAACAATGTACCTGAACCGCTGAGTCTCTGTGTTCAACGACATTCCCCAGGGCCCCGTGTAAGTCCTGCTCTTCTTTATCTTACTAAGATGCAATACCTTGCATTTTTCTAAATTAAACTACATTTGCCACTCCTCAACCCATCGGCCCAATTGATAAAGATCCCTTTGTAATCTTAGATAACCTTCTTCTTTGTCGATTGTATCACCAATTTTCATACCATCTGCGAACTTACTAGCTATGCTTCCTACATTATCATCCAAGTCATTTATATAAATGACAAACAACAAAGGACCCAACATCAATCCCTGTTGAACGCCGCTGGTCCAAAAAAGGAACCCTCCACCACCACCCTCTGTCTCTTACTGTCAAGTCAATTTTGTATCCACTTGGTAAGCTCTTCCTGAATCCCCTTTCATCTAAATTTACTAATTAGTCTACCATGCAGAACCTTGTCATAGGCCTTGCTAAAGTCCACATAGACAATGTCTGCTACTCTGTCCTCATCTATCTTCTTGGGTAAATGGCCTTCATCTGCACTATAGGGATTCTATGATCTCTTCTATATACCGCTTAGTGTGATACAAGCCGTATAGACCATGATGTAATGAATGAGCTTTATTGTTTTGGCTGAGATCAGCAAGCCTGAATACTGCCCCCTCAAGTAACAGAGAAGGGGGAGTGGACTGTGGTCATCCTGGGATTCTGAAGGCTATAAATATTCTGCTGGGAAGTGAGAGAAGTGGTTGTGAGCTTCTCAACTGTCCTACTCTTGGCTTTCACACAAAGAACATGCATCAGGAATGGAAGCAAAAGCTTGTGGAAGCTGGGAATCTGAAGCAAACGAAGAATTGCTGAAGCAATGCAAGACTTAAGCTATGACTCAAGACAAGTCAGATCAGACTCAAAACGGTAATTCTATTTCTCTCCCCAGGTGCTGCAAGACCTGCTGAGTCTCTCCAGTATTGAGTTTGTGCCAAGAATAAATGCTAGATGGTTAGCAGAATGATCACCTACAGCACTGAAAAGGTACAAAAGTGGAAAAAGGACAAGTGAAGGAAATAGGTTCTGACCCAATCTGAGAAATATGTTATCGTGGGAACTGGTGTCTAAATGTATTTGCCCTTTCCCTGCACGAAGTCTCATCCATTAGGAGACCACACCCAGTATTAATCAGTATATAATCCAGGCAGGAGCCAGACCCCCGGCTCAGACATAGGGGCACTACCACAGTGCCACATGTGACCTCTATCCTGGTTCAATAAAACTCAGTTCAATAAACTTGTTAATTCCCAATGCCTTAACAACATTGCTTCATTGCACCCTTAATTCAAGTCTTCCAACAGTTTTCCCTCTGAACACCTAACTCCTGAGAAATGGGCAGCATCTCAACAGATAAAATGAAAGTTGTTACTGCCAAATTAGTAACAAGTATTTTATTTCTACATACTAATTGGCCTGTTTTATGTCACCAATATTAAATAATCCTAATCACATTTTGAATATTAACAGTCCTATGAAGTTGAACAATGTTGTGGAGGTGTCAGTGTTGGACTGGGGTGGACAACCTCAGTAATTACATGACAACAGGTTACAGTCCAACAGGTTTATTTGAAACACAAACTTTTGGAGTCTTACTCCTCCTTCAGGTGTTAGTGAGAGAGATAGTAACAGACATGGAATTTATAAGTAAAAGATCAAAAGGTCACACCAGTCATGAGGATGTACTAAACAAACTAAGACGCTGTTAAATCTTTAATCAGTTAAAAGGTTTTAATTGATTAATATCTGTATGTAAATCCCTGAACTCCTTTGAAATCACTGCCCTGAGAGAACTAAAGGTTTTATCAGCGCTTAGAAGAGGTGACATTTTAGGTCAGACAATGCACGTTAGGTGTGAGGCCTTCTTGAGAAGCAGTTTGTATTTTGATATGGAGTCGGACTAGTTTTATTTCTAAAGTGGGAATTTATAAAACACCACATTGACTGACTGTCTATAAGTTGTGTGCGGTTTGAACAAAATAGAATGCACCAAAATAGAATGATGTGATGATGGGAACTGCAGATGCTGGAGAATCCAAGATAACAAAGTGTGAAATTGGACGAACACAGCAGGCCAAGCAGCATCTCAGGAGCACAAAAGCTGACATTTAGGGCCTAGACCCTACATCAGAGAGGGGAATGGGGATAGGCCTGGGATAGGGGTGAGGGAGGAGGTGTGGGGGCAAGTGTAGCACTTCCTGCGGTTCAAGGGGATGGTGCCGGGTGTGGTGGGGTTGGAGGGGAGTGTGGAGCAGACAAGGGAGTCGCGGAGAGAGTGGTCTCTCCGGAAGGCAGACAAGGGTGGGGATGGAAAAATAGCTCAGGTGGTGGGGTCGGATTGTAGATGGCGGAAGTGTCGGAGGATGATACGTTGTATCTGGAGGCTGGTTGGGTGGTATGTGAGAACGAGGGGGATCCTCTGGGGGCGGTTGTGGCGGGTTATCCTTTGGGCCATCTCCAACACATCCCTCACCTCCCTGGACCTCTCAGTCTCCATCTCAGGTAACCAGCTAGAAACTGATGTCCATTTCAAGCCCGCTGACTCCCACAGCTACCTAGAATACACTTCCTCCCACCCACCCTCCTGCAAAAATTCCATCCCCTATTCCCAATTCCTCCGCCTCCGCCGCATCTGCTCCCAGGATGAGGCATTCCACTCCTGCACATACCAGATGTCCACGTTCTTCAAGGACCGCAACTTTCCCCCCGAAGTGGTTGAGAACGCCCTTGACCGCGTCTCCCGCATTTCCCGCAACACATCCCTCACACCCCGCCCCCGCGACAACCGCCCCCAGAGGATCCCCCTTGTTCTCACATACAACCCCACCAACCTCTGGACACAATGCATCATCGTCCAGCACTTCTGCCATCTACAATCCGACCCCACCGCCCAAGCCATTTTTCCATCCCCACTCTTGTCTGCCTTCCGGAGAGACCACTCTCTCCGTGACTCCCTTGTCCTCTCCACACTCCCCTCCAACCCCACCACACCCGGCACCTTCCCGTGCAACCGCAGGAAGTGCTACACTTGCCCCCACACCTCCTACCTCACCTCCATCCCAGGCCCCAAGATGACCTTCCATATCAAGCAGATGTTCACCTGCACATCTGCCATTGTGGTATATTGTATCCACTCTACCCGGAGTGTCTTCCTCTACAGTGGGGAAACCAAGCAGAGGCTTGGCGACCGCTTTGCAGAACACCTCTGCTCAGTTTGCAATAAACAACTGCACTTCCCAGTCGTGAACCATTTTAACTCCCCCTCCCATTCCTCAGATGACGTGTCCATCATGGGCCTCCTGCAGTGCCACAATGATGCCACCCGAAGGTTGCAAGAACAGAAACTCATATTCCGCTTGGGAACCTGCAGCCCAATGGTATCAATGTGGACTTCACCAGCTTCAAAATCTCCCCTTCCCCCACCTCATCCCAAAACCAGCCCAGCTCTTCCCCTCCCGCCACTGCATCACAAAACCAGCCCAGCTCGTCCCCTCCCCCCACTGCATCCCAAAACCAGCCCAGCTCGTCCCCTCCCCCCCACTGCATCCCAAAACCAGCCCAGCTCGTCCCCTCCCCGCACTGCACCCCAAAACCAGCCCAGCCTGTCTCTGCTTCCCTGACCTGTTCTTCCTGTCACCCATCCCTTCCTCCCACCTCAAGCCGCACCTCCATTTCCTACCTACCACCTCATCCCACCCCCTTGACCCGTCCATCTTCCCTGGACTGACCTATCCCCTCCCTACCTCCCCACCTATACTCTCCTCTCCACCTATCTTCTTTTCTCTCCATCTTTGGTCTGCCTCCCCCTCTCTCCCTATTTATTCCAGTTCCCTCTCCCCATCTCCCTCTCTTATGAAGGGTCTAGGCCCGAAACGTCAGCTTTTGTGCTCCTGAGATGCTGCTGGGCCTGCTGTGTTCATCCAGCTCCACACTTTGTTATCCTGTACCAAAATAGAATGTGTGTGTGTGTGTGTGTGTGTGTGTGTGTGTGTGTGTGTGTGTGTGTGTGTCTGTGTGAGAGAGAGAGAGAGAGAGAGACTGTGTGTTTGTGTGTGTGTGTGTGTGTGTGTGTGTGTGTGTGTGTGTGTGTGTGTGTGCGCGCGTGCGTGTGTGTGTAGTGTGGTGGGGCCACCTGCAGTGCAACACGAACCCAAGACCCTGGTTGAGGCAGTTGGGGACTGAACTTGGCTATCAGCCTCTGCTCAGCGATTCTGCATTGTTGTGGTCCTGAAATTCACCTTAGAGGATGTTTACCGAAAGATCTGAGGCCAAATGTCCTTGGCCTGCTGAAGTGTTTCCCCAGTGGGAGGGAACGTCCCTCTCTGGCGATTGTTGAGCAGTGTCCATTCATCCCTTGTTGTAGCATCTGTATGGTTTTGCCAATGTACCATGCCTTGGGGCATCCTTGCCTGCAGCATATGAGATAGACAACATTGGCCAATCACATGAGTACCTGCTGTGTGTATGGTGGTTGGTGTTCCCACATGTGATGGTAGTGTCCACGTCGATGATCTGACATGCCTTGCAGAGGTTGCAGTGGCAGGGCTGTACGGTGGTGTGGGCGTTGTTGTCCTGAAGGCTGCAAACAATGGGCTGTTTAAGGTTTGGCAGTTGTTTGAAGTAGAGAAGTGATGGCACGGGGAAGATCTTGGCGAGGTGCTCATTGGACATATCCCCTGTCTGTCTTCTGAGCAGGTCATTGCGGTTTTGTGTCATGGCACATCGGAACTGGCAATCGATAAGTTCAGCATTGTATCCTGTTCCTATGAGGGTGTCCTTCAATACCTTCACAATGTCCAGCTCTTCAGTTAATATGCAGCCTGTCACCTAATTTCCCGACTAAATTTTTCAAAAGCATCTTGATGTTTTCAAAATTTGCAAACGATAACACCTACCCAAGTGATTAAATAAAAGTTGAGTGAATATAAAATGACTTCTCCTGACACAAACAAGAAGTTAATAGCATTTTAGCAACAATGACCTTCCAACATGAGGGGCAATTTTTTATGCAGAGGGTCATTCGCATGTGGAATGAACTTCTGAGGAAGTGGTGGATGCGGGTACAATTACAACATTTAAAAGTCATTTGTAAAGATATATGAATCGGAAAGGTGGGAGGGATGACACAAAAAAAGACTTTTTCACAGAACGAATGGTTCAGATCTAAAATATACTGTCTGGATATGTGATCGAGGCAGGCTCAATTGATAACCTCAAAAGGGCATTCGATGATTCTCTGAACAGAAGCAACTTACAAGGGATCAGGGAAAAGGCAGGCAAATGGCATTAAGTCACAATGCTTGTTGCTGAGCAACTGCAGACACTATAACTGCGCCAAGTTACCTCTCAAATATATCAAAGAATACTTCCAATTGAAGGCAGAAAAAGAATACTTTTCTAATCTGCTGCCCAATTTCACTGCTTCAGAGAAGGTTGAGTGATTATGAGATTCGGTGAAAATCTGTGACTATGTAAATTATTTTTATAAGAAACCTGAACTATAACAACCAGCCCAATTTGGAACAGACTTTCAGTGGAGTTTGACATTGACCCCAGAAGAAGAAACCTGACTCCAATGCCTTAATAATAGATAGCATCTGGAGTTCATTTTCATTTCTGAACATTCAACTTTGACAAAATAATTACTGTGTGTTGCAGTGTGGAAGAAGATATTGATTTATTGGCATGCCCACTGTTATGGGTGGATCAACAAATCGTTGTTTGAAAGCCATAATTTTTTAAATCTTTAAATTACATCCAATGAGAAACAATGACTTCATTAACCCAGTCTTTTACTTCAATGAAATTGAAAGCCACCTGCAATGTTAGTCGGTTTTGTGGCTGTTCCTTGACCTCATATATACATGCTAACTTGAAATGTTACATATTACATACTCCTGTGTATTTATGTTTTCAGAAAACGTGCAGTAAAATTTTAATGGAATGGTTTAAATGCTAGGAACACCCAATTGTTTTATAGCTAATATTTTCTCTCATTTTCATTAGCAACAATGTTACTGCATTGTAACATTACTTTATTATTACACCATTAGATTGAAAAGATGGCCATGTTCTGGAAAGGTAATTACAGTGTAAAGACATAACCTAAAGTTAGTGTTATGTTTTAAGCCTTTATCATGTGTTTTTAACACCCTGCCTGCTATAATTTATATATAAGTCTTATGGATGTATGTATGTAACCTTATGATTATTCCATTATTCATTGAATTTAAGCATCATGACAATCTTTTTTATTAAAATATACGATGAACTTGTAGTTTTGCTTTTTCACTTAGCTGAGTTTATGTCACCTCTAGAATCTTAGACTTCACAATTAAAGGGAGAATGACAATTATTTTACAAATATTCCCAAAGGAAATGCAGGGTACAGTACCTAAATTCAATGTATGGTTTAAAGATGGCTTTCAATTTGAAAAAATGTTTTGTAGTCGTTTTCGGAGTTCACTGGAATTGGGCCAAATTCCAGAAGATTGGAAAGCAGCAAATGTGATTTCTGTCTTCAAGGTTTTGTTTATTTATTCATTCTGTGGAATGTGGGCATCGCTGATTGGCCAGTATTTATTGCCTACCCCTAGTTGACCTAGAGAAGGTGGTCTGGAGCTGCTTTCTTGACCTGCTGTGATCCCCCTGCTGTGGGTAGGCGCATGACACCCTTCAGGAGGGAATTCCAGGACTTTGACCCAGCGACAGTGAAGGAATGGCAATATACTTGCAAGCCAAGATGGTGAGTGACTTGGAGGGGAACTTAGAGGTGGTAGTGTTCCCATATATCTGCTGCCCTTGTGCTTCTAGATGGAAGTGGTCATGTATTTGGAAGGTGCTGTCTGAAGATTTTTGGTGAATTTCTACAGTGATTCTTGTAGATAGTACAAACTGCCACTGCTGAGCAACGGTGGTGGAGGGATGTTTATGGATGTAGTGCCAATCATGCAGGCTGCATTGTCCCAGACAGTGTCAAACTTCTTGAGTGTTGTTGGGGCTGCACTCATCCAGGTAAGTGAGAAGTATTCCATCATATTCCTGCCATCTAAGTGGCAGACAGGTTTTGCGAAGTCAACAGATGTATTACTTAACACAGTATTCCTAGCCTCTGACCAGCACTTATAGTCAAAATGTTTATATGGTGAGCCTAGTTGAGTTTCAGTGATTAGACCCAGGATGTTGATAGCAGGAGATTCAGTGACGGTAACATTATTGAATGTCAAGGGAAGGTGGTTATATTGTGTTTTATTGTTGATGGTCATAGTCTGGCATTTGTAGCGCAAATGTTATTTGCCACTTGTCAGCCCAAGCCTGGATAGTGTCCAGATCTTGTTGCATTCAGACATTGGGACTACTTCAGTATCCGATGAGGTGTAAATGGTGCTGAACATTGTACAATCATCGGTGAAAATCCCCGCTCCTGACTTTATGATGGAGGGAAGGTTATTGATGAAGCAGCTGAAGATGGTTGGGGTGAGGACACTACCCTGAGGAACTCCTGCAGAGATGTCCTGGAGCTGAGATGACTGACCTCCAACAACCATGACCATCATCTTATGTGTCCGGTATGATTCTAACCACCAGAAATCTTTCCATGATACCTACTGTTTCCGGTTTTGCTAGGACTTCTTGATGTCAAGGGCTGTCACTTTCACCTCACCACTGGCATTCAGCTCTTTTGCCCATGTTTGAACCAAGGCTGTAATGAGGTCAGGAGCTGAGTGGCCCTGGTGGAACCCAAACTGGGCGTCACTGAGCAGGTTATTTCTGAGCTGGTGCTGCTTGATAGCACTGTTGATAACACCTTCCATCAACTTTACCAATGATCGAGAGTAGGCTGAAGGGGCAGTAATTGGCTGGGTTGGATTTGTCCTTCTTTTTATATACAGGACATACTTGGGCAATTTCCCGCATTGCCGGGTAGATGTCAGTGTTGTAACTGTACTGGAACAGCTTGGTTAGGGAAGTGGCAAGTTCTGGACCACAAGTCTTCAGTACTATTGCTGGAATGTTGTCAGCGCCCGTAGCATTTGCAGTATCCAATGCCTCAAACCATTCCTCGATACCACATGGAGTGAATCGAATTGGCTGAAGAGTGGTGTCTATAATGCTGGGGACCACTGGAGGAGGCTGAGATGGATTCCCCACTGGGCACTTCTGGCTGAAGATTGTTGCAAAAGCTTCAGCCTTACCTTTTGCACTGATGCGCTGGGTTCTTCCAGCATTGAGGATGGGGATATTTGTGGAACCTCTTCCTCCTGTGAGTTCTTTAATTGACCACCACCATCAACGACATGATTTGGCAGGACTGTAGAGCTTAGATCTGATCTGTTGGTTGTGGGATTGCTTAGCTCTGTCTATCACTTGCTGCTTGTGTTCTTTTGCATGCAAGTAATTCTGTTTGGTGGCTTCACCAGGTTGACACCTCATCTTCAGTTAAGCCTGATGCTGCTCCCAGCATGTCCTTCTGCACTCTCCATTTGATCCCCTAGCTTAATTGTAATGCTTGAGTGGGGAAATACAAGGCCATGAGGTCACAGATTGTGCTGGAGTACAATTCTGCTGCTGTCGATGGCTCACAGTACCTCACAGATGCTCAGTCTTCAGTTGCAAGACCTGTGTGAAGTCTGTCCCACATAGCACAGTGATAGTGCCACACAACACGATGGAGGTTATTCTCAAAGTAGAGGCGGGACTTCATCTCCACAAGGACTGTGCAATGGTCCCTCTTGCTGATACTGTCATGGACAGATGTATCAGCAGCTAGTAGATTGGTAAGGATGAGGTCCACGATGTTTTTCCATCATGTTGGTTCCCTCATCACCTGCCACAGACCCAGTCTCACAGCTGTGTCCTTTAGGACCCGACCAGCTCGATCAATAGTACTGCTGCCAAGCCACTCTTGGTAGTGGACGATGAAATCCCTCACACAGAGTACATGTTGTGCCCTTGCCATCCTCAGTGTTTCCTCCAATTTTGTTCAACATGGAAGAGTACTGATTCATCAGCTGAGGGAGGATGGTACATGGTAATCAGCAGGAGAATTCCTTGGCCATGTTTTAACCTGAAACCATGAGACTTCATGGAGCCCGGAATCAATGTTGAGGATTCCCTGGGCAACTCCCTCCTGACTCTATACTACTGCACTGCCACCTCTGCTGGGTCTGTCCTGCTAGTGAGACAGGACATATCCAGGGAAGGAGATGGTTGTGTCTGGGACATTTGACTAATCCGTGAGATAGCTCCCCCAATTTTGGCACTGGGCCCCAGATGTTAGTGAGGAGGACTTCGCAGGGTCTACAGGGCTGTTTCTGCCATTGTCTTTTCCGGTGCCGAGGTTGATGCCAGGTGATCCATCCGGTTACATTTCTTTGAGACTCTGCAGCATTTGGTACAACTAAGTGGCTTTCTAAGCCATTTCAGTGGGCAATTGAGTGTCAACCACATTGCTGTAGGTCTGGAGTCACACAAAGGCCAGACCAGGTGAGGAAGGCAGATTGCCTTCCCTGAAGGGCATTATGGGCCAGAAAAGGTTTTCCTAACAATTGACAATGGTTTCATGGTCATCAAAAGATTCTTAATTCCAGATTTCTTTTGTTATTGAATTCAAATTCCACCATCTGCCGTGGCAGGATTAGCACCTGGGTCCCCAGAACATTATCTGGATCTCCCAATTAATAATCTAATGATAATGGCACTGTGCTATTGCCTTCCCTTTTGGAGATTGAATTCTGAGAGATTTACTGTCATATTATTGAATTCTGTTAAGCCTTGCTATCACTCTTAGGAAAGTGTTTGAAGTATGCTGAGGGATAAAATATGGGAACATTTTGAGTAGACATGAGTTAATCTTCAGAAAGGGCCTAGGCCTGAAACGTCAGCTTTCCTGTTCCTCTGATGCTACTTGGCCTGCTGTGTTCATCCAGCACTACACCCTGTTGTCTCAATTCTGCAGCATCTGCAGGTACTACTATCTCTACTCACTCTTAAAACTATGTTGGTTGCTTGACATTAATTCATGTCTAAACTCAACCTGTTTCCCCAAGAGGAAGAGGCAGCTGGAGTGAGATTAAGCTCTCATATCTTCTTCTCACCTTGCCAATGAAACTGTGCTCCCCCAGATAAGGCAGTGGCATGCAGATCCCTGCTTCACTGAGCATTCTCCTGGATCTGAGTCTGCATGGCAGTCACAAGCTTGTCAATACAGCCAGGTGCTTGCATACCAGACCAGGTACTGATAACTAATAACTTTGGTGGACTCCTTCATCTTTCGTTTCATCTCAAAGGCTACCTGTGGCAAACTTGCCTGATGTTTTTAAGCCTATCACTGCAATTTAACTTAGTCATTACTCGCTGAGAATGGGGTCATCTTCTGCTTGGCTTGAGAAGGTGCCTGGTCACTTGCAGCCCTATAAGATCTGGGTATTTTTCCCTCAACTGGCTGTGGAGATTGTGTCCCCAGCTCTAACCTAGAGAAGAGCATCTGCCGAAGTGAGTTTCTGGTGGTGGGCGCAGGTGAACACCTTGCCAATGAATCTTCTGGGGCTTCACTAGCTTCCTCCTCTGAGATGGATGTGGAGCTGGGTGTCTCTGGCACTGATCTCTTCTTAGCAGAAATTCCTTGGGTGCTGCTCATGCCTGAACAAAAAAAGGGAGTGAAATTTGTTGTGGGAGATGTTTAAAAGTTGGGCAGAGCAAGGATGAGTTAGTGCTGATAGTAATGAGAGAGAAGCACAGCACAGTGAAGCTTATAGTGTTGATTGCCCATTGGTGTCTCCCACTGTTGTCCAGCTTAATCTAGAATTTTGAAGAAAGAAGCTTGATGTCTCCTAATCCCTCACCAATCTTGGAGGTCTCAGCAATGTCAGGGCAAATTTATCCCACAATGAGGTAAGGAAACGGACTGAGTGTGATGGAGGTGGATGTTATAGCATTTAGGAGACATGCATTGGACTAAGGTGGTGCATTCAGTGAGTGAACAAGTGGTGCAGAATGTAGGGAGGATGAGTCATTTGGGAGGATGAGATAAGCGAGAGCTCTTGACAAGCCATGATGCATGCAGTACTGAAAATTCCAACCAATGAGCCTTTATGAGATGCAGAGTTGGTGTCAGTGTGAGGCAGTGGAGAGGGGAAATGGTGGCATTGACACTTGCAGAGTACAGGAAATCACTGAACTGTGCTGTTCATTCCTTCTGGCAGCGCTGGGCCCCAATTCTGAAGAAGGGCCACTGAACCCAAAACATTAACTCTGATTGCTCTCTGCAGTTGCTGCCAGACCTGCCGAGTTTCTCCAGCAATTATTTTTTTTTGTTCCTCAGAGATGGAAGCAGTCCACCTCCACATGCAGCGAGACCTGAGTAAATCCAGGCTTGGGCTGACAAGTGACAGGTAACATTCATGCCGTATAGGTACCAGACAATAACTATCTCCAACAAGAATGAATTCAAGCATCAAGTCTTGATGTTCGATAGCATTACCATCACTGACTTCTCCACTGTCTACATGCTTTAGGGTCTGCCATTGACCAGAAATTGAACTGCACCAGGGATATAAACACAATGGCTACAATGGCAAGGTCAGTGACTAGGAATGCTGGGGTGAGTACTCACCTCCTGTCTCCACAACACCTGTCCACCATCCACAAGACATAAATCAGGAATGTGATGGAATCTTCCCCAGCTGCCTGGTTAAGTGCAACTGCGACAGCACTCAAGAAGCTTGACACCATTCAGAACAAGGCAAGCCACTTGTTTGGCTCCCTAACCAGAATATTCAAATTTCACTGTCTTCACCACTGATGCACCATGATAACAGTTTGCATCATCTGCAAGATGCAAAGCAGCATCTCACCAAGGCTCCTTTGAAAGCATCTTCTAAACCAACAATAGATAAACCCCTGCAGGACGCAAACACTGGTTACATGGGAACCTGCAAGTACCACTCCAAGTCACACATCGCTTGATTTGGAATTATATAACCAATACTTCATAGTCATTGTGCCAAAACCCTGAACCTCCTTCTCTAACAGTACTGTCGTTATCCCTACACCCCAAAGAATGTAGTGATTCAAAAAGACAACTCATTACCAGATTTTCCAGGATTATTATTATGAACAATAAATGCCAGCAGCACCAACTTTCATGAAAATTGTGAAAGTGAACAGAGTTAAAATTAAATAGATTTAATAGATTAAATAGTCACAAACCTAGCTGAATTTTTGAGGCAATAACTATTACAGTAGACAATCTAACATCTCTGGACTTCCAAAAGCCTACATTCAATATCTCATTCAATAAGATTCCACATAAGAAATTTGTAGCCAAAATGAGAATGCAACGCAGCTGTTTGACTTTCAGAAACAATTGTTTGAGAGACAGTGGACTGAGATTCGGGATATTTCATGTATATTCAGATTGGTAGCAGAAGGTGTCATTCAGGATCTCTGCAGCCTTATATTTTCACCATTTTAGTGACCTTGTTAGTTCAACAGCAAGTATGTAGAAAGTATTAGAAAGCTTAAAAAGGGTATATAATCAAAAAGTTGCAGATGCAGGTCAAAGAGAAAAAAAGTACTGTTATCTACTTTGGATCTACTGGCTCAAAAAGCCCAACTGATGACTCAACAACCAAAAAATAATGACAACATGATACAATGCTGATACATTGAAATCCGAATCCCTGTGTCTTGAATGCAGAAGACTACTTTATCGAGTGGATAAGATGCTTTCATGCATCAAATAGGTTTATTGAAAAATAGTACTGAAGTGCAAACTGGTTGCAAATCTATGAACATCATTTCAATGAAACGGTATACTTCATTAAAAGAACAGCAGTTAATGCGAATAATTAAGTGGAAATCCGAATTAAAACTGGAAGGTCTACATTTGGCATTTAGAAGATTGTGCAATCATTTTATTATGCTGCATAAGATGATAAGTGGAATCGAGAGGGTAATTAGAAACAGTCAACTTTCTCTGGTGGGTAAGTCCAAACGAGGAGATATAAGCTGATTATCAGAGCTAAACTATTCAAGGTCAATGCCAGAACATAATTCTACACAGGAATGATTGTCAAAATTTTCAAATCCATGAAAAACCTGTTGAATCGAAAAATATGTAAAGACTAAGATTGCTATACTTTATTCTGCCAGGGTATGAGTGATTATGAAACTCAAGCAGGTTAATGTAGATTCGTATTGATCAGGTGTAATCAAATGATATCGTAGAAGGCTTGAGGGGCTGAATTGCCCATTGCTGTTTCTATGTTTCTATGAAATATGCAGAAGAACATGGAGTGCAGGAGAGAATTGTAGACTGTACATTTCCCGTTGGTCATGATGCCAACATTTCGTTTGGATTTTTGGGGCGAGCTTCAATCATTTCTTAATAGTAATTCATGGAATGTGAACATCACTGGCTAAGCCAGCATTTATTGTCAACCCCCAATTGCCCACAAGGCTGTTCAGAATCACCCACATTGGTGTAGGTCCAAAGTCACATATAGGCTAGACCAGTTAAAGATGGGAATTTCCCCCCCTAAGGAACGTAAGTGAACTAAATGAATTTTTCCTGACAATCGAGAATGGTTTTATGGTCATAATGAGACTCCTAATTCCAGATTATTATCGAATGCAAATTCCACCATCAAAATTGGGTCCCCAGAATATTACCTGAATGTCTGGATTAACAGTCTTGTGATAATACCACTAAGCTATCATCTCTATTGGTTTAGTTAGTTCAATGCATGGCTGTGGGACATGTTTCTCTACTTTACAATGACAAGCTGCATGTCCTTGGTGTGCACTGGGTCAGGGTAGGGCTGACTTAGAGTGTTCAAATGGAATGTAATTGTGAACAAGTAGACTGTGTGGGCTGGCAGTTCAACAGCAACTAGGGTGAGAGAATGAAGTCGCATTCCCACGGGAGTACGAGACATGTCACATCTGTGACCTAAGCAGCATTGCTTTATGGATGATGCGCAAATATGCCAGCACTGAGGGGCAATGGTGCTTTATCAATGGCCTTTCAAAGATGGCATGGTTAGACTCAATATTGAGTTCAACATCTTCAGATTGTGAACCCATTCCCATTCCTTCCCTTTCTTTTAGATTTACTTGATACGTTGTCTGTCACCATGTCCTCTCTCCCCCAAATCCATCGGGACTATTTGTTCTTTCAATTCTGACGTTGTTCTGCATCTCTCACATTCTGATCACTTAATCTACACTATCAGCAGCCTTTCTCCCTCAACACCCCACTGCCCCCACAACTGCATAAATACTGCCCCTTCAACGTTACATATCAGCTCTGATGAAGAGTCACCTAGACTAGAAATGTTAGCTTGCACTCTCTCTATGGATGCTAACTGACACTCTGTGATTTCCAGTATTTTTTGTTAGCAGTGCAGATTCCAGCATCTGCACTAATTTGCTCCTAAATAATAAGCTGAGTTAATAAGGCACAGTGAGAAATCTCACTGGGCCACACACCAAAAAATCCTCCAAAAAATTCAACACAACTTGCACTTGGACGAAAATGTGTAAGTTAACCCAAAGAACCTGCAGATAAAAATGTATTAAGTCAGTGAGAAAACATGTAATAGGTGGAATTTGATGCAGGAGAATGCAATGTTGTTGAGTTTGGTGGGACGATTATAGATCATGGAGATGGACTGCAGAATATTGTAGTACAGATAAATCTTGCAGACCTTATGGATGAATAACAAATGTTAACATGCAAGCCCAGCAAATAATCAGGAAGGCAAATGGAATATTGGCCTTTATTTAAGTGAGATTGTGAGAACTGTTATGAGATACGGATGAGATTGCATTGAGAATACTGCAATCAATTTGGGCTTCTTTATGGAGAAGGACACTTCACTTGGAAGCTGTTCACATGAGGTTTATTTAACAGAGTCCTTGTGTGAATGGTTTATCTGATGAGGAAAAATTGAACTGGTTGAGCCTGTAGTCACTGGAGTTTGAAAGAATGAGAGGTGATCCTATTGAAACATATTCAATTCCCAGGGAGCTTCACAGATTGGTGTTGAAAGATATTTCCCTTCTCATGAGGGAGTCTTGAATTGAAGCCACATTTCAAAATAAGGCGTCTCCTGTTTAAGACCGACATAGTAATTTCTCCTCCAAGTGTGTTATTGTTGACAATTCCATATCCCAAAGAGGAGAGGGGGTTGGGTCAATGAATATCTTCAATCCGGAATCAAGCAGAGTTTAAAATTCTACAATGGAGTTGAGATGTATGAGGGGCTGATGAAAACGGAATTAAGACCATAATCAGATCGGACATGATTTTGTTGAATAATGGAAGCAGGCACAATGGGTGAAGTGGCCTTGTCCTGCTCCTAGATACATTATGAGAGCAGATGGTGCTGGAGAAATGCAACAGGCCAGGTAGCGCCTGTAGAGAGTGAAAGGATGAACATTTTGAGTCTAATATGACTTCCTTGGAAAATGCTGTTAGACCTATTGAGTTCCCCCAATGACTTCTGTTTGTATTTCAGATCTCCAGCATCGGTAGTATTTTGCTTGTGTTTATGTTATGTTCTTTTTACCAGTCACGTCTTTTCATTTAAAAGATGCTATTTTCTATGCTGCATCAAACCCAATTAGGTAATTTTACACTAATTATATAAGGCCTCTTTTAGTGAAGGCTTCATTTGCAGAACATTATGAATTCACTGTGCGACCCTCATCTATTCCTTTAGTTAATTACTCATGAAGGAAAATCTGCATCACTCAAAACTGCAATGAAAGGTTGTCGTATTAAAACCTAGGGCAAGAAGGCGGTTTTCTGTGAAACTGGCAAATTGGCTGATTTTGCCAGAGAGGGTATATTGAGCCCAGCTGCTCTTATTTTCAGCAGTGTTAGTTCATGTCAAGAAAGCAATTGAGAAGTATGGCATCACCAATCAGTTCTAAATTTGAAATGCTGCTGCCTATGTAGATCAACATTAGCAAGATCTAACAAGGTGCTCTTAGGCATTACATTTTCATTGGCATGCTAACATGTCTGGCATTCTTCAATTCATTTCAATCCTTGATGTATGCTTTTTTTGGATATTTGCATTTCGTAGCCTCTAGCGCCCAGTATTATCCCTAAATTTCTATAGCCTTAAAATATTAACTGGAGCCCTCTCACATTTTCACTCATCTGCTGGGGAATTATAGAATTCATACCATTTGATCCTGAGCCCTTCTGACAATTGAGTCACAGAATTGTTTCTTTTGCTTGTGCCTTTTGTATAAACTTGTGTGACAAATGCTGTCTTTTCTGATATTCTTCTTGCCGATATAACTGACGAGTTATTTGTGAACTTTGTCAGAACTTATAAATGGTATACGCTATAGATCTTTGTACACTCTGATTCCCCAGCATGTGTTAAAAAAAACTTAAAGGCCATGAAATTAGTTCATAAAGCACTCTTCTGAGTCCTCTGCAGCAGTACTTACCAGTGAATTCACCATCCTTGGAGCTGGAAAAATAAAAATCCTTTTCTCTGACCTGGCTGCAGTCCATTTGTAACTGGATGGCTCTTCATGTGATGATTTGAACTCTATACTAGCCTCCAAGGTAATTGTAATCCCAGTCCCTAAATCAGTGCCTGTGAGTGTCAGATCAGGTAATAGGGTTAGTTTATCAGTTCTTTGCTGTAGTTCTCTTCCTTTTCCTTCCTGGGCTTCTCTGGCTGGGCAGGCAGCAGTTTGTGGATGTCTAAAAGAGCTGTTTCCATTGGAAAAGGCTATTGTGAGGGGCATTGAGCAGAGTCCATAGTAAAATTAAGTTAAGCTTGCTTACCGTTTCAAACAGCAGTATAAGGGTGTGTGAGATTTGAGAAAGGATGTAAGACAAGAACATAATGTCATCACCAATGGCCTCAGTAACATTGGATGTTTTAACCCACTGAAATCAGCCTATGATGCAGTGAGCCATCGATTCCCGAGTTCTCAGGAACCCTTGCCCCCAGTGGCTCTGGATCTGTTGTATTTCATTGTGTGCTACCTTGTAATACATGAGAGAAGGCTTGAATACAAGTAGTACTATAACATTGCGTTATAACAGCCAGATGTATGTTGACAGTGAGATGTAGATATGAGTCCAATAGAATTGGGTTATGTGTGAAGACAAGAGAGAGTCTCTGGATATCATGTGTGAGCTCCGAGTGTCAAGTATGCTCCTGGATGCATGATAGATAAGTGACCCATTGATTAGCGTAAGAGCTTGATGGTATGGTTAGTAGGAGTTGTCATCGTCTTATGAATATTGAACATTAGAAGACTGTTACATTCACACATTTTAAAACATAAGCTAAAACAAAATATTTTGGATAGGGGTGATAACAGCTATACCCAACCCAGAGAGAGGTCTGTATGTTCTGATTGTCATGGGAAGGAAACTAAATTGGAACCCATTGAAAATCAAATGATAGTTTTAAAAATTAACTTTATGAAGAGCAGGAGAACACTGTTTATATGTTGGCAATCAAGGAGAATGCTGTTGAGAGCTGATTCTCCATTATTGAAGTAGAAGATGCAGGGCCTTTTGGAACTTTAAGAAACAAGTTTTTGCTGAAGTTGGCCTTCCTGTTTGACGTTCGTTCTGGAATTAGACAGAGTGGAATGATTTTTGAAGGACACTGGGAGACTTAACTGCATGACAGAGAGAAATGGATCCACTGAAAACCTAGGAATAATTTGGATCTTGACCTTGGAATGCTTTATATCTGCCATAGTTGTGGAGCACAATGAAATGAGCCATATGATATATGTACATTCTGTTCACCAACTGATATGAAATCACCGTTTTAATTTCTTTTTAAATTTTTTCATAGGATATCAGCATCTATGGGCAGGCTATCATTTATTGCTCAGCCCTAATTGCCCAGAGGCTAGTTAGGACCCATTGCTGTGGGACTGGAATCACATGTAGGCCAGACCAGGAAAGAATGGTGAATTTTCCTCACTAAAGGATTTTACTAAACTAGGTGGGTTTTTATTACAATTGACAGTGCTTTCATGGTTGCCATTAAGCAAGATTTTTATTCCAGATTTATCTGAATTCAGATTTCACCATCTGCCGGGGTAAGATTCAAACCCATGTCCTCAGAACATTAGCCTGGGCTTTAGGATTACTTAGTTATCTGCTTCCACTTCCTCTGGGGGTGGCCCTTGAAGATCTCCTGGCTTCCAACAGAACTATGGCCTTTCTCTTCTTGCCTCCCATCACCACAAATGCTTTTAGTTAACCACTGTGGAACTCACTGTCTGTTTTAGTGTTCTCTAAGGTGTGGCTTGCCTTTCAGAAGAACAGGCTCCTTGTACGATATGATGTGGAAGCAACATTAACAGCTTCATCTGCTGACTGCAAGGGCTGCAGATCAAGGGAGGAACTAGCAGATTCAAAGAACCCACATGACCCTAAGCTTCAATCATGTAGATGTAGGCCGGGGGCAGGGGTACTCTAGATTTGTCTAACTTGATCTGTGTCATGATCAAACCTAAAACCACTTCCATCAGGAAGAACAAGGGCAGCCATTACTTGGGAACACTACCACCAGCAAGTTCCCTTCCAATTCACTTGGAAACATATCACCATTCCTTCACTGTCACTAGGTCACAATCCTGGAATTCCATCCCAAATGGCATTTTGGGTCAGCCTACAGCATGTGGACTTGCAGTGGTTCAAGAAGGTAGTTCACCACTGCCTTCTCAGGGGCAACTGGGGACCGTCAATAAATGCTGGCCAGCTTGTGACACTCGCATCCCAAGAATGAGTAAAAGAGAAGTAGGTGTGTAGAGATGGAGCCCTGCGCTACAAGTCAGGCTGTCCACCTATGGCCCCATTTCTTTCAGTGGTGTCATTCAGAAGTGAAACTCTTGATTAATAGGCAGCCATCTTTTATCTGATAGCTTGTCTTCAACCAGATATGCTTGATGCATTTGTACAATCTTGGCTGAATTTTTCACAGTTTTGTTTTTCTTCCTGTCTGGTCTGGCGACCAACGTGAAAAAGTGAAATGCTGACAGTGAAGATTCAGTATTGAGTAACACTTTCAGTTACTATCATCAGCTCCAGTCAGGATTATACCAATTTTCTGGCATTCCGACTCATCTGCATTCTCAATTCCATTACATCAGCGATAGAGAATTAAGAGATCAAGTTAGACAAATCTTCCATTTATGTTGGGGAAAGAGAATAAGAATTTACTCTGGCATTTTAAAGCAGATGAAGGCCTACAGTTGCTTTAGGACATATCCCAAAGAAATTATACTTCAATGAAAACTAGAATTATTTGTGTTGATCGCTTTCATCTTCTGCATTGTGTCACTGCTTTCTCTTCTACTGTAATTGATCAACAATAGATGAGATTCAGTTCAGAGCAAAGTTAATGAAAGAATTTAAAATTATGAAGTGGTCTGCCAGAATAAGTGGTGATTAAAGTTATTTCCTCAGCTTGTGAAGTCACTGATGCAGTATCGTCAATTTTAACTGATCACAAGGAGAATGAGAAGAGGGGTTTGCAAAAATTCATTTACGCAGAAGCTGTTAGAATATGGAGTGCAGAGATCATTACATTTTCATGGAAAATCGATAAACAAATGAAGCTGAGGAAGAATCGGGGCTGTAGGGAATGTGCAAGACCATGGGATTAGTTTTTGATTGCGCTTGCAATGAGATTGCACTGACATAATGGGTTGAATGACCTTCTTCCGTGTTGTAATTTTCTAAGATACTTTGCTCATGTGCCATAGATTGCAGATAGCCTTGTCAGTATTTTTATTTTGTTTCCCTTCCCCGTTTGCTTACAAAATGCAAGAAAAAACCTCTAATCTTGCCCAAAACATTTGACAGACTACTAAATAAAAGGTTCTGTAGTCATAAGTTCAAGAATCAATCTATTCTGCCCCAGTGACTTCCTAAGAATTTCTTCTCAAGCAATCCTACCAAAGATATATTCACATCTGACAATACCCACACAAACAATGTTACCTTTTACTTGCCCGCCTTCTTTCATTTTGTTTTGTATTATCGCTTTGGATGGTTTGGGTTTGAAGGCAGGGAATTTATTGCCAGCTTCCTAACAGTTCCACATCCTGAGTTGAACCTACCATTGAACACCAGCTCTGCCTTTTCCTTCCCCTGTCCTCCCATTGTTTGGGGAATGACATTCCTTGTAATTTATTTTGACAGTGCCCACAGAAATTCAGTTCATACCGGAAAATCAGCAGAGCATGGAATCAAACCTATATATACTATTCGAAGAAGATCCGGCATTGAGCTGTAGTTCCTCTTATCGCCTCCCAGGTTTTCCTAAAGCCACTTACACATGTCCTAGAGATGAAAACTACAAATCTTAACCACCATCTGGTTGTTACTTCAGCCAAGTTCCAATTATTTGCATGTGAAACGAAACACTGAATGGCAAAACACTTTTAGGCAAAGAGACATCACAGTTGTCTCCTCATGAGTGTCTGCTTTGGTTCAATGATTGCAATATCACGTTTGGGAAATGAGATTATAGGGCTCAAGCCCCAGTCCAGAGATTCTGACACCTAATCTAAGTGTAGTCTTGAGTGCACGACATGTGTCATTTGTGGTATGATGCTTTTTGAAGCATGACTGCTAATTTTGTTGACATTATAACAAAGATTAAACTTTATCGAGGGTTTGATTGTGAAACGTTTGGGACTTAAAGTGTTGAAAGATACCATTTTAAATGAAAACTTGGTCCTCCTTAGATGACAACATCCACAAATGCTTAACTTACAACAGAGATAATTGAGTAATAGTCAGGAGCTTAAAACATGGATGACATTTTCTCTTGGTAGCCTGGGGTGTTAATATAAATTTAGGCAAATAAACAATCAAACCAGGGTTCAAATCTAACATTGCTCCACTTAATAATTTCACTCCCACCCACGAAATGTTGACTTGAATTTCAAAGAATTTTCCTTATTTGAATAGGGATTAACTTTATCTTTGGCTGGCATTCAACTGGTGTGTCATTCACCGTGCGTATTTGGCAACCACTCTACTTATAAAGTAATGTCACAGTGTGATACACTTGCAACAAAGAGAACTGAACAGAATTACATCCACGGGTACCACTTGTTGCTTTATTCAGTAAAATTTCTTGCCGGAATTTCTTTGAGATATCTCCTAATCATCTGTTGCAACTTTAACAGGAATCCATTTTTGTGTTATGCCCCTGGTTTCCACATTGGTTGATCCAAATTTAGAGGAACCAAACAGCCCGCTCCCCAACTCCCTGAGGAAACTCACCGCATTCTCACATCAAATGAGCTGAAGCTGCTACTTTACCAGGGCCACTTGAGATATCTTCCAATATTCCTGCTATGAAATACAGACAAGAGTGAAACTCCAAGAAATTTTAGTTAGTTTCAGTGAGTATTGTAACATTCTACATGTGAAATATTTTTCATTGTTAGATAAGAAGCACTTCATTTTTTAAGTGAGTCACGTTTTATTAACTTCAATACTTATGTTCCACTGTTTTAGCTAAAAGCCACATCATTTAAAAAAAATTATGGTAGGACAATGGTTTTTAGATTACTGAAATAAACAATGTGAAATATGTTGAATTATTCTGGATGAAATGTCTCTCCTTTTTTGCATATCTTCTAAAGACAGCTAGGATAATAAATTAAACTATGTATTACAAAATGAAGGGCAATATCTTGCTGTGAAAATTACAGCATGTTAATGACAAATAAAAGCAAAGAACTGTGGATGCTGGAAATCTGAAATAAAAACAGACTGTGCTAGAGAATCTCAGCCAGTCTGGCAGCATCTGCAGAGAGAGAAACAGAATTAACATTTCAAATCCAATGTGACTCCTCTTCAGAAATGGTCCTGAACTCAAAGAATATTGGGTTATGAAGAAGGGTTCTGAAGAGGGGTCACTCAATTCAGAACATTTACTCTGATTTCACTCCACAGATACTGCCAGACCTACTGGGTGTCTCGAGCAATTTCTGGTTTTGTTTCTGTTTCCGATTTCCAACATCTGTAGTTCATTTTGTTTTGTGAGCATTGGGTTCATTGTTTTTGAGTAAGTGCCACATCACTATTGATGATGCACTCCATCACCTATTGATGACTTGAAATGGATTGATGGGGTGGTGAATGGCCAGAATAAATTTGCTCTTCTTGTAGACAGGACATCCCTGAGCAATTTTTCATGTTGCTGGGTAAATGCCAGTGTTGTGGAATGCTTCCAATCATTACACGCCAGAGGGAGGGAGGGAGTTTTAACCTGAATGCACTGACCAGATAATGCCAAATGAGAGATGATATTTGACTGAGTCATGAAGTATTGTGTCATGGAATTCTACAGTACAGAAGCAGGCCATTTGGCTCATCAAGTCCAGACAGACCCACCCCCTACATACCCTAGATATTATGGGCAATTTAGCATAGCTAATCCACCGAACCTGCACATTTTTGGACTGTGGGAGGAAACCGGAGCACCCGGAGGAAACGCATGCAGACACAGACAGAATGTGCAAACTCCACACAGACAGTTGCCCAAGGCTGAAATCAAACCATCCCACCTCTGTTATTAACCATGCCAGGACAGTGGATGGGTAACTAAATTATTCTTAGGTAGTCAATTGACAAATTAAATATTGTAATGTTTAAATGCTTCCAATTCAACTTTTATTTTTAAGAAGGCGATGGCTGCTGGATCCTGGATTAAATATCTTTGCTCTTAATGGCAGGATCCAATCTACATGCCTTCCTAATTTCCACTCAGTTGAGGTAACCCCAGCCCACCAGCACAGTCTCAAATCTCCCCATTGGCCTTCATTCTGACTCAAGACCCCTGACCCCTAACATTACCCTGAGCCCACTCCCATCCCACCATCAATCAGAGCCTGCCTTCCCCACCAAAGTTTGGAACATGGTAACACAGTGTGGAGCTGGAGGAACACAGCGGACCTGGCAGCGTCAGAGAAATAGGAAAGTTGACATTTTGGTCCGGGATCCTCCTGCAGAAACTTCTGAAGAAGGGTCCCGACCTGAAACGTCAGCTTTCCTGTCCTTCTGATGCTGCATGGCCTGCTGTGTTCCTCCAGCTCCACACTGTGTTATTTCTGACTCCAGCATTGGCAGTTCCTACTATCTCAGTTTGGACGATGCTGCTCGTAAATAAAAATTGGTTGGATGTTTAATTGTATTCAGTTGTTATGTGTTAACTGGGGACTAAATTTCACTTGTGCATGCAAGAACAGGATGAATTTGTGATTATAGATACTTTTATCCAATCTGTTCGAACATCTGCTCTGGATCAAGTGAGATTTGAACCCAAGCCTCCAGCGACACACCCATTGCACCAGAAAAGCCCTGAAATTCTGACGATAAGCAAATTAAGACTGGGTTTCAGCTCTATCCTTCACAACTATCTGTATGCAACTTCTAACACTTGTCTCATCCATCTCTAGAAGGGAAATAGAGCAGACCTTACCCCACAGTGGGAGTTTGGTCCTAACTAGGGCATTCCTGTCCAATGAGGCTGACTTCCAGGATGCAAACTGCCAATGCAAATGTGAGTTGTCCAGATGTAAACCTCTGAAACTTTCCAAAACCCCCAAGCTCAGTGTTTCTCACTTGCTTTTGGCTACCCCACACCCACTGCCCAGTGGATCAAAATGCAATATCCTCCCCACAACAGTCAGCATCAAACAATCACAAACCATAAAAAATATGAACTAAATGCAGGTTTATCCTGAATTTCATAAAAGCACTTCTAGAGCACCTGTGTAACATTTCCTTCCTTCATTTCTTCCTTTTTTAAGGCTTCTGACGTGATTACGGATATCAGTTATGTGCTGGGACCTTTTTATTACTGGAATATTAGTGATATATGTTCTTCCATCACAGCAGCAGAGTATTTGCTTTTTCACGCTTGCAGCTGTATTTATTTCATATTAACCACGTATTCCTTTCTTTTTCTTTAATCTTCACCTCAACTTGCAGTGTCCCAGTAATTTTTTGTTTCAATCCGTGCCATCTTATAGTACCTAGAATTTGCTACCAAAAGCACTTTTTATAATATTGCAGGGACTTGTAAGAATTGAATAATTGAGTGCAGAAAGGCTGATAAGTGGTCATCAAACCGAAAACACACACTTGAGGTGAATCTGTGATAAAGTTGAGATTTTGCAACATGACGTGTTACTGTCTCTCTTGGATATTGCACTCTGAAAGATTTCTGGTATGGCCCATAGCAAATTTAATAAACTGTAGGAGGAAGTTTTGTAAAATGCCTAGTTTATAAGATAAAAATCTGTATGGTCAAAAGGACGAGCTATCTTTAATGAACAGATACGCTTATCATGAATGTAATTTAAGTAAAATGAAACACTATTTGTTCCACTAGGCTGTCAACAGCAGATGGTTTCAATGATATTTTCTTTGGATATTTGTTACAAATTACTTTTTCCCAATCAGTAATATATTAATACCTGCATTGAGTCAGACATTAAATGTCTGCGATCAAGATAATTGTTTCCTTTGAGTCAGTCTAGCTGGTCCGACACTTTGAAATCATCAGAGAGGAGGGAATCATTACCAGTTGAATAGAGTCAACTATCATTAATGTTTTCTGTTCATCAAATAAAGTTTCAAATTTCTACTTAGAGGAACTCACTAAACACGGGATGTTGCAGGAGAATCTTTCATCACTGTGGAGGAGAATAAAGAGTTGCACTGGTGCTCAGACAACATGAATCTAAGCAAGGACACCAATATTGGCTTTATCTGTGCTGTCAGGCATCACCTTGTAATTCTTTTCCAATGGCATCTAATTTTTGTGGGGTAATATTCTCTCTGTTCAAATTTAGAAAGAATTCGGGATTTGGTTTTGCTTATTGTCAAATTAAATTTTTTGATTAGATTCCCTCAATCACACTTGCCTCATGTAGTCCAGCAAACCTGTGCACTAACCAAAGGAATGTAGCAAGTACGCATTGGCTTGAATGACACAGTGTAATTGGTTGTTTTCTTCTTTAGTCTAGACTCAGAATGAATTATTTTAAAGCAGCCATTTGAATTTGTATACTGACCTCAACATAGTGGGATCTCACAAAGCACTTTACAGGTAAGAGTTGGATGAGAGCCAAGAAAAGGTTTCAAGAGGAGTTAGTAGAGAAATAGACCAGTAGACTGACAGAAATACATTTAAATATGATGTATATTGATTTGCATTACTGAGACTTTTGAAATCATTAATAATATCAAGGTTGCCTTCATATTTAGTGCCTGATGTGTGTGGACAATAGGGATGTGGAAAGCAGTAGATTGTGACATATTGTTATCCATCTGAGAAAAAAATGAATTCTGTCTTTTTTGTTTGCCTGTTCTTTATTCTTTTCAATGGCTATGTTTTCTCTCCTTCCTTAAATTTCTATTTCATTCAGCTATATTTTATTTATTAGTAGTTTCGCACTGCCTGTTCCTGTGTATCCTTCCCTGAAGGCATTAATTGATACTGCAATTTAATTCCACGGGAATTGACCACCTTTCATTACTTAATTCAAAACCAATGAATTATTTCTGAAGTCTGGACCCTGTTGTAATTTTCAGAAATAAGAAGTTAGTTTCCCCTCAGCAAGGTTTCTCAAACAGCACGGTGAAAATTGCTGGGATAATCTAATTTAAGAATGCCAGTTGAGGAATAAATGGGCATCAGGAAGAGTTCCTGGTTAATCTTTGATCAGCTCCAAATAATCTTTCATGTTCACCCAAATGGGTAGATGGAAGCTTTTGTTTAGTATCTCATCTGAATGATGAAGCATCCAACGTTGAAAGACTCCCCCAACTCTGTACTGAGTCCAGATTTGTGTCCTCAAGTAGGATTACATCCACAACCTCAAAGAAGGGACCTAGCCTGTCACTTTCCCAGGGGTTAGCCAGAGTCTTGCACAGTTCCCAGAGACAGCTAACCATTTCAATGACCAGCTGCCTCCACAGAAGTTGGATTTTGGAGTCCACGTTTAGAACCTGGAGTGTGCTGTTTGCACCGGGCAGGAGTGGTCTGTCCTCAGTGCAATTCTCTTGAACAGCTGGTGTACCTCTTCGGAGAGAGAGGATATCCCTGCAGATATGGTCCCTGGAACATTTGGGGATAGGGTGGATCCTATGGATCTTTCAGGAGCAGTGGTGCCCAGTATCCTTTGGTGAGATAAAAACTTTTTTCTCAGAGGAAGGATGGAGGGCGTGATTTTACTAGTTTATTTATTGTAGCATGTATTTTATGACAAAATATAATGAGAAGTGTTGCATAGAGTAACCACTCTCTGGTGCCATCTTAAAACACAGAAATATAAACCAAAAACATAGAATATGAAGGCAGAAAAGCTGAAAAAAAGGAAAGAAAAGTGTTCAACTTTACATTTCTTAGGGCCTGGTGGCCAGACCTAAGTTCCTTTCACTATGTCGCTGCTGGAACAAAAATTACCAGGTGCCATCTTGCCTCACCATTGCAGACATCCCCAATGCCACTGGGTGGCACACTATGCCAAACTTGACTCCACTGCCACCACAATTCCACTTCAGGCCCATCTCACTGATGCAGCTGCTACCGATGCCATCAGGTCTTGTACTGGGAGCAGTACTCGCCCTGGCCACCTTCCCCATGAATCTGTGCTGGACACAGATGCTGCTGGGAACCAAGACTCACCTCCACTGTCGCAGTCATGACTGAGCGCCAGGATAGTCTTGTCAATGCAGAAGCAGCTGGGGTCCTAAAATTAGTGCATTAGGACATTAGTGAACTAGATGGGTTTTTCCAACAATTGATAAAGGATTCACGGTCACCATTAGACAGATATTTATTGAATTCAAACTCCACCATCTGCCATGGCGGGATTCGAACACAGGTCCCCAGAACATTATCTGGGCCTCTGGATTAACAGTCCAGCGACAATACCACTAGGCTATCACCTCCCCCAAGCATTTGTTGCCCTCCCCAAATTGCCCAGAGGGCAGTTGAGAGTGAACAACATCACTGTGGGCCTGGATTCACATGTAGAGTCATAGAGTCATACAGCACAGAAACAAACCCTTTGGTCCAACTTCTCCAAGCTGACCAGACATCCCAATCTGACCTAGTCCCATTTGCCAGCAATTAACTCTATCCCTACAAACCCTTTCTCTTCATGTAGTCTTGGAATGAATCCCCGACTGGGGACAAAGACTCAGGAGGCAGCAGAATTCAGGCACGTGGCAGATTATTCAAGCAGTCACTAGATCATGCAGGGAGAGGCTAGAGACCAACCCTGAAGCTGGCCTCAACATGAGGGCTTAATTACCTCCTTAATCTTTGGCTCAGATAGGAAGACTGGTCAGTCACACTCCGATTTTTCCAGTGGGATTACAGTATTTTTATACATTTTTTATCACAATGATCACATACATGCGGGAGTGGAATGTCTTATCGTGGGAGCAGATGCGGCGGAGGTGGAGGAATTGGGAATAGGGGATGGAATTTTTGCAGGAGGGTGGGTGGGAGGAGGTGTACTCTAGGTAGCTGTGGGAGTCGGTGGGCTTGAAATGGACATCAGTTACAAGCTGGTTGCCTGAGATGGAGACTGAGAGGTCCAGGAAGGTGAGGGATGTGCTGGAGATGGCCCAGGTGAACTGAAGGTTGGGGTGGAAGGTGTTGGTGAAGTGAATGAACTGTTCGAGCTCCTCTGGGGAGCAAGAGGCGGCGCCGATACAGTCATCAATGTACCGGAGGAAGAGGTGGGGTTTGGGGCCAGTGTAGGTGCGGAAGAGGGACTGTTCCACGTAACTTACAAAGCTGCTTAGAGTACACCTCCTCCCACCCACCCTCCTGCAAAAATTCCATCCCCTATTCCCAATTCCTCCGCCTCCGCCGCATCTGCTCCCACGATAAGACATTCCACTCCCGCACATCCCAGATGTCCAAGTTCTTCCAGGACCGCAACTTTCCCCCCACAGTGATCGAGAACGCCCTCGACCGCGTCTCCCGTATTTCCCGCAACATGTCCCTCACACCCCACCCCCGCCACAACCGCCCAAAGAGGATCCCTCTCGTTCTCACACACCACCCCACCAACCTCCGGATACAACGCATCATCCTCCGACACTTCCGCCATCTACAATCCGACCCCACCACCCAAGACATTTTTCCATCCCCACCCCTGTCTGCTTTCCGGAGAGACCACTCTCTCCGTGACTCCCTTGTTCGCTCCACACTGCCCTCCAACCCCACCACACCCGGCACCTTCCCGTGCAACTGCAGGAAATGCTACACATGCCCCCACACCACCTCCCTCACCCCCATCCCAGGCCCCAAGATGACATTCCACATTAAGCAGAGGTTCACCTGCACATCTGCCAATGTGGTATACTGCATCCACTGTACCCGGTGTGGCTTCCTCTACATTGGGGAAACCAAGCGGAGGCTTGGAGACCGCTTTGCAGAACACCTCCGCTCAGTTCGCAACAAACTACTGCACCTCCCAGTCACAAACCATTTCCACTCCCCCTCCCATTCTTTAGATGACATGTCCATCATGGGCCTCCTGCAGTGCCACAATGATGCCTCCCAAAGGTTGCAGGAACAGCAACTCATATTCCGCCGCGAACCCTGCAGCCTAATGATATCAATGTGGACTTCACCAGTTTCAAAATCTCCCCTTCCCCAACTGCATCCCTAAACCAGCCCAGTTCGTCCCCTCCCCCCACTGCACCACACTACCAGCCCAGCTCTTCCCCTCCACCCACTGCATCCCAAAACCAGTCCAACCTGTCTCTGCCTCCCTAACCTGTTCTTCCTCTCACCCATCCCTTCCTCCCACCCCAAGCCACACCCCCATCTACCTACTAACCTCATCCCACCTCCTTGACCTGTCCATCTTCCCTGGACTGACCCATCCCCTCCCTACCTCCCCACATATACTCTCCTCTCCACCTATCTTCTTTTCTCTCCATCTTCGGTCCGCCTCCCCCTCTCTCCCTATTTATTCCAGAACCCTCACCCCATCCCCCTCTCTGATGAAGGGTCTTGGCCCGAAACGTCAGCTTTTGTGCTCCTGAGATGCTGCTTGGCCTGCTGTGTTCATCCAGCCTCACATTTTGTTGTCTTGGTTGAATTGTGGTATTCGTTGTATTCATTGCTATCTCTATCAAATTCTGTGCCTCATCTTACTTTTCCCAACTGTCCAAATCACAAGAGATACAAGGAAGTTAGTTTTTACTAATTGCTATAAGATTTATGATATTAGTTCTACTATAAATTTAGTGAAGTGTAAAGTGTTATGTTTACCTCACTGTTAGCATTCTTTTGCTCATGAGTTGCGAGCAACTTGTCTCTAACTGTGTGTACTAGGGACTCTTTTAATGATAAGGGGAGGGGGCGGTTTTCTGTCTGAGACTGGTTAGTTTTCATATTTTTATTTGAATCTTTTCCTCTAATGTTTTTAGTAATTTTTGTGTTTTTGTATATATAGGTATCTATAACTTCAAAATGGCTGTGATTATCTGAAAAATCTTTAACTAGAACCTACTTTTGATATTGTAAATAGCTCAAGAAAAAGTAACTAATTACTGTGAAATGTACTCATTTGTTGTTTTCTAGCTGCACTATAACTCATTCTAGTCTCAAATGTACTGCCCATCATCTGGCTAACTCTTTTTACATAATAAAACAACACCTTTCTCATTGATAAGACTAAAACTCAAATCACTTTCACAGCTCAATAAACTTGTCTGATCTCCTAGATTTTTATAAACCATAATCCCACCCCTGTCATCAGTGTCTATTATTGTGGGATCCTACTTTTCTCTTTAATGTTTGTTCCAAATTTTAAGCTGTCTGTTCTTAGACATTTCTTATCGAACTGTCTTCTACAGACTTTGTGCTGACCTCCCTTTTACCTTGAGATAGCCCCTTCTCAAAGTTACCAACATGCCAACTCATGTCCTCACTTAAATGCTGGAGCAGGCTTTTAATTCCTTCCAGCTGTTGTCCCCCATGTTCTGCAGAGCTTACCGGGGCAGTTATGGGCCATTTTGTGTCTCTCAGTCATGGGCAGTCCTAACATATACTCATTCAGATTTCTTTCAAATATTGCAATTGTACTTGCCTCTACAACTTCCTCTGCAGCTCGTTCCATGCACACACTACTGTCTGCCTAAAAGATTTACCCCTCAGGTCCTTTTTTAAAACTTTCACCTCTCACCTTAAACCTATGCCTGCTAGTTTTGGAGTCTCCCACCCTAGGAAGAAGACCTTGGCTATTTACCCAATCCATGCCCCTCATGATTTTATAAACCTCTGTAAGGTCTCCCATCAGCCTGTGAGGCTTCAAAGAGAAAATCCCCAGCCTATTCAGTATCTCCCTAAAACCCAAACCTTCCAATCCCAACAAAATCCTTGTAAATCTTTTCTGCACTGTCTCAAGCATCACAACATCCTTCTTGTAGAAGGGAGACCAGAATTGTACCCAGTATTCCAAAAGTGGCCTAACCAATGTACAGCTGAAACATGACCTCCCAACTCCAAACTCAATGCATGTCCAATGAAGGAAAGCACACCAAACACCTTCTTCACTGTCCTGTCTAACTATGACTCCACTTTCAAGGAACCATGGACCTTCACCCCTTAGTCTCTTTGTTTGACAATGCTGTCCAGGTCCCTACTATTAATTGCATTAGTCCGGCCCTGGTCTGTCTTACCAAAATGTAACACCTCACATTTATCAGGATTAAACTTCATCTGCCATTCCTTGGCTCATTAGCCCATCTGATCAAGCCCCGTGGTGCTCTGAGATAATCTTCTTTACTGTCCACTACACAGCCAATTTTGGTGTCACCGGCAAACGTACTAACTGTATCTCCTATATTCACATTCAAGACACTTATATAAATGACAGAAAGTAGTGGACCCAACACCAAGCCTTGTGACACACCACTGGTCTTAGGCCTCCAGTCCGAAAAGCAACCCTGTTCCAACACCCTCTGTCTGCTACCTTGAAGCTAATTTTGCAACCATTTTGCCAGCTTCCCATGGATCCCATCTGATCTAACCTTGCTAACAAGTCTACCTTGTGGAACCTTGTCGAACACTTTGCTGAAGTCCATATAGACAACTTCTATCACTCTGTCTTCATCAATCTTCTTTGTCGCCTGTTCAAAACTTAGTCAAGTTAGAGAGACATGATTTCCCACAGACAAAGCCATATTGACTATCCCTAATCAGTCCTTGCCTTTCCAAATGCATGGAAATCATATCCCTCAGAATCCCCTCCAACAACTTACCTGTCACTGATATAAGGTTCACTGGTCTATAGATCCTTAACTTTTCCTTACTACCTTCCTTAAATACTGGCACCACATTAGACAACCGCCAGTCTTTGGGCACCTCACCTGTGGCTATTAGTTGTATAAATATCTCAACAAGGGGCCCAGCAATCTCTTCCCTACTTTCCCGCAAAGTTCTGGGAAACACCTGATCAGGCTCCTTTACACATTTTATGACCTCCAGCATGTCCTCTCCTGTAATATAAACTGTTTTCAAAACATCGTTATTTATTTCCCCAAGTTCCCCATCTTCCTTGTCCTTCTCTGCAGTAAATACTGATACGAAATATTAGTTTAGTATTTCATCCATCTCCACTGGTTCCACGCATAGACGAACTCGTTGATCTTTAAGTGGCCCTATTCGGTCCCTAGTTATTGTTTTGCCCATAATGTACTTACAGAAACTCTTATTGTGCTTGAATAGTCAGCAAGTTAATCGACAGGTAAAATGATTAGCTGACAGTCTTAAATCATAAGACAGTCCTGAACGTCTTAGTTCGTTGCAGATCAGAATGTGCTGAAAACACACTTCACTAGCAAACAGGCTAATCCCTATCAAGAGGCAGTGTTTCTGGTGCAGACTGGATCAATAGCAAGGAAGGGGGAAATTCAAAGATATATTGTCTGAATATCCACAAAATTCCCTGGATCAAATTGGAACACAGCAGACTAACTAAACAATGAAAATGTTTCATCAGTGCACAGAGTTACTGTTTCTAGATGTATGTGCATATAATGCAAAAAAGCAGGCTATTAAGATTTGCTTATCCATTGGGAAAGAAGGGTACATGGATTTAACATGTCAGGATTAACAGTTAAAGAGCTGAAAGAGCTCCAGAAGATATGGGTCACATTCGAAGACCAATTCAGAGCCAAATGATTCAGTATTAGTTGAGTAGATCCTTTTGCTTTAGACAAAGCGTAGAGAGCCCATAGGCCAGATTGTGAGCAGATACAGAGAAAATGACACATTGTGTGATTTTTCAGATGGGGAGCTAGCAAACAGAATTATTGAATTAGTGACAAAGATTTTCAGAAAGATTTGCTAGTCAAACCAAAGAATTATAACACTGAAAAGCTTCTGGACCATAGATGTAAGTACAAAGCAATCCTTGCAACTCAACGAAGCATAAAGGTCCTAAATGCAAAACTAATTGACAGCTCAATCACTAGAACTCACAAACTTTGTAAGTCATTTAGAAACTCTAACTTCCTGTGAATATGCGAAGAAAATGCTCAGCTTTCAATCCATCTTGCGAGGGATGTGGCAGAAACACCATTGGCAGAAACAGCGCACTAGAGTATATAGGCAACAAACAAAAGTAGGCTACTTGAGCCTTCAAACCTGCTCTGCCATTCAATAAGATCATGACTGATCTAGTTTTACCTTCAACTCTACATTCCTGCATACCTCCGATAATCTTTCATCCCCTTGGTAATGAAGAATAGAGCAAAGGTTCATGCAGCCATAAATAGCCATACAGTGACCCAAACAGACCGCACACAGGGCATGTTTTCCAGCTAAAATAAAGAATTTCTTGTATCTCACCAGAGGCATTCACATGGAATGATGACAAACCAGAACCTCTTGATGGAGACGGTGAAATAGAGAGTGCTGAACATATGCTTGTTTCTCACTGTCAATCTCCTGACAAATATCAATCTCATCTCACTAATGTGACGTGCTTACAAAAGTCAAACTAACACGTCAAAACTGGTGACTATTCATTATTGACTAAAATTGGCAGAGGGCAGTGTCAAATGTACTATTCTTGAAAGTTTTGTTTTTATATGTATCTTTAGACAAAAAAGTCATGATGAATCATAAGAATGTAAAACATTCATTGTACAATGGTCCACCAGCTCTATGAATAGGATCAATAGTGCTGGAGTGCCACAATTAGTCTGCCTGAATGTCACAGATATCCTTCATCCTAGATACTATGAACCAACAACTGTGGTATACCAGTATGTCATGACCTCACACTAGTCACAATCCATGGAATCAGTTAAACATCTGAGAAACAACAGAAGTTGTAACAGATTATTCAAGAAATACTTTCAACACTGAATATTAAGGAAGAATAGAACAATGCACTTTCTTCAGAATTTCTGAATCTAAAATCTCAGTTGTCTGCTCCGGAGACAAATTTGAAAGTTCAGAAGGAAAAGGCTGAACAGCAACCTCAGAAACAATCTAAACTTGAGTACGCTACCTCTGAGGTGATAAAGTCTTTAGGGTGTACCTCTACTCAATTCACAAAGATAAATAAAGAACTGGAAGAGAAAGGAAGGAGGATACAAATTCGGTACCTACAATATTGGGTAAAGATTGCTGGTTTCAAAGCAGATCAGGAGCAACTCATGTGTAAATAGATCACGTTCAACAAAACATTGGCTGAAAGCAATACTGGAGAAAATGACAGACCTGCAGAATAGATGGAGATGCACACCACACTTCAATAAACTGATGGAGTGATAATTCACTGTATTGGATTTGTCCTGCTTTTTGTAGCCAGGACAGAACTGGGCAGTCTTCCATGTTGTTAGGTGATATTGTTCTTGTAGATTTACTATTTAGGACACATTTAGTATTTAAGTAAGCTATTGGTGTCTAGCTTCATACCAACACCCCTTGATGAGGACAAAACTCAGCTCTCGGTTAATTCGCACCTGTCACTTTCAAAGTTGCCTTGTACCATTAATACTGAGGTGATGCAGAAACTGGGCACATAGTTTCTCATTGTCAACTTCAAAATGAAACTACAACCGTAGGTCTCTAATGAGTAGGTGACCACTTTGCAATTATTTATAGCCGAGTCACAATTATGCCAGATTGGGTACAATAGGGTTGACATATCCCTTTGATAAAATGTATCAATTAATCAACTTGTTTCATCACAAAACATCAGTTTTCAGAGTAATTTTACTCTGTTACTGATCCATAAGTTATGTAATTAATCCTTAATTTCGATGTCACAGCTTACTCCAGTGCGAATGAAACTCATAACTTCTAGGTTACTAATCTAACAGGATGACCCACACTTAGTACATGTAGTACGCAGTTTCGTACAATCTTAGCAATTACTCTGAGGTGGGAAAACTTCACAGACCAGACGTTTGCAGACTAAAGCAACTTTAATTATAGACAAGTGAAATATTGAGGCAAATGTTAAAAGCACAATTTTATCTGAAGTAAAGACAGAAAGAAGGTCTACAAGATATACTTAGAATGTTTTCTGATTAAATCACATTCTCTCTGTCAAACTGAAGAACACTTTTGTCACTGCGCAGAAAATGTAGTCAGTTCTGCCCTAGTGAAAAACTTTATTTCTGTCGTTTGAGTTTCCTTCTGAGCACTGTTCCATTTGTTGAGACGAACAGCTTTCAGAACATCTCACCTCCCCCAAAAAGAGCTGTTTTTAATTCTATCTGTGTCAAAGCTAACACTCTCTAAAATCTCCATATTCACTCCTCCTTGACAACATCACGTAGTTTCCCAGAAAAGCTACCGATCATCTGCAGACATTGCTGAAATGGGTTACCAATTCTTCTTTCTTCAGAAGAAACTTTTGCTAATTAAATCAGTGAGGTCATCCACTATTTATAGTCACTAACACTGTTTGAACAAATGAACAAGGAGACAAATTGTACATGCAGTCACCACCAATTCTTTGGAAAATAGAAAGAAATGACTTAATTCCAGCTTCAGAATTCATGCAGTCAATGTCAACATGAGTTGGCCCATCTTATGTTTCTAGTAACTCATGTCCAAATCCAACAGCTGGGGTTTGTTCAAACTATTTTAATGAGAAGACCTGATTATACATCACCTTGTAAGTTATAATATTTGAGATGGGGGAATGGAGCTGGAGGGTCAGTGCCATTTTTCAAAATAAAACTTTGGGCAGAATCTACCCAAGTCTGAATGATGTAGGCTATGAAGAGAAAGTTGGTAGAATCACATGAGATTTGGAATAAGACTATTCTTGGCGTTGAGACTGACAAGTGCAATTTCCGAATAAGTCCCAGATGTCAAGAATGTTGACATGAGATGGCCACCAGTGAATGGTGCAAGACCCATTAATAGGGATTATCACTTTTTACCACCCTCATTACTACCCAATCTCACTGTATTAATGTGCAGGTTCCCATTCTCCCACTCACCGAATATAACCGAGATGCTAGGAATTATTGAAATGAAAGTCCGAGGGGCAGCTTGCTTTTTTGGACCTCCGTCTTGGACACCTGGCACCATCTCAGGGCATGGGCAACAGCCCCACATTCATGGATGTTAGCATCTGACAGGTACCAACCTCTCTGCATTGTCATGGGACATCTCCAATCCACTTATACTTACCTTGGCCCAGGCTGTTGGGATCTGGTGTCATGGCCTCCTTTGTGAGGGAAGGGATGACCCTCCTCTGTGCCATCCTGTTCACCAGGACTTCCAGGTTGCTGTTCACGAAACAGAGTACCAACTTCCCCTTGCCTGCCATATTCGGTTTGAATGTCTACTATTATTCAGGGCAACTCCATACTGCTGGTACTTAACAGGGTGCATGGCACCAGCACCAGGGATGCCTGTATATCTTGGAATATCCAGACTGCAGCAAGTACATCTAGCTATGGTGAGTCAGGCGCCATAGAGTTTAATAAGAAATCAATAAAATAGGCTTTGGATGATGATTGCAAGAGAAAACTTACCAGGTTTTGTAGTCAGAACCCATTCTGCAACTTAACAAAGCTGACACAGCTAAATCATGGGAAGACTTAGTCCTTTGTACTCTCAGCAATTTTGACTCACTAAAATGCCTTCTTTCATAGGTTTTACAGACTTTTGACAGATTTCCACTTTGCCAAGGCAGAAAGACAAATCCTCGCGATGAGTCTTGCTGTCCTGAGTCAATTAAACACTGAAAGCCTCAGCTCACATTCTATGTTTAAAGTTGAAAGCACAAAGTTGCATTCATCCACATGGGCTGGAGTATCAAATCGAAACTAAAGGGACTGCAGATGCTGTAAATCAGAAACAAAAACAGAAATTGCTGGAAAAGCTCAGCTGGTCTGTCAGCATGTGTGGAGCGAAATCAGAGATAATGTTTTGGGTCGAGTGATCCTTCCTCAGAACTGATGGTAGCTACAAAAATGTCAGGTTATATGCAGAAGATAGAATGGGGAGAGTGGTAAGAAGTAAACAATTGGTGGGGATAGAGTCAAAGAGAGAGAAGGACAGTTGGACAGACAAAGGAATAGATAGCAGTCTGGCTAGGAGGATGAATAGGGGTACTGTTAGTGACTAACGATGGGTTGTGTGTAATAGAAGACTATGTAGTAACAAAGCCTGTTGTGTGGGGATTGTGGAAAGGATATGGGAGAGCTTGGCCTTTAAATTTGTTTAACTCAATATTGAGTCCAGAAGCCTGCAGAGTTTCCAAGTGGAAAATGCAATGCTGTTCTTCCAGCTTGCACTGAGCTTCGTTGGAGCACTGCAACAAGCCTGGGAGAGAGAGGTGTTGGCCAGGGAGCAAGGTGGTGTGCTGAAGTGGCAGGCTACTGGAAGCTCAAGGTCCTTTTTGCAGACAGAAGTATTGGTTGTGAATGTGGGCTGAATTATCATATCAGCAAGTGACATTTAGAAAATACACTGAGTAAACAGGAATTTATTCTTTCAAGGTTAGATTATAATATCATAAGAAAGAGGTGCAGGGGCAGGCAATTTGTTTCCACCATGATTCAGTAAGATTATGATGGTAACCCTAACTTCAGTATTTTTATGTCTGCCACCTCCTTACCAATAATCCTTGACTCCCATGTGTTTCAAAAATCTGATCAATTCAGCTGTATGTTCAATAACCCAGCTTCTACTGCTCTCTGGGGAAGAAAATTCCAAAAGTCAAATGATCGTCTGTGAGAAAAATATCCTAGTCTCTATCTTAAATGGGAGACCCCTTACATTTAAACTGTGCTCCCTATCCCTAGATTCGCCCACAAGAGGAAATATCCTTTCATTCTGACCAGGCCCCACAGAATCACCCTGATACATTGGCCTGGAGTGCAAACACAGTGCTCTGCATTTTGCGAGGTGAAGGTGCTTGCAAATGAGCTCAAAGGAAACCTCACAAAGAAATCTAGTAATCTTCAACAGAAAATCATGTTGAAGAATACTCACAGCCAACTAGGCAATGAAAGACACAAAAAACCAAATTGATTTTTACAAGCTTTGCATTGAACAAGGTAAAGATTGTGAAACACACATGAGGTGAAAGCAGAAGCTGAAATATCCTGTAAAAGATTCTATAAGATCAGTTTCAAAAGTGTCATAATAAATCATTATGGAAATATCAAGCAACACTGTGCAGATATAAAATTGATGTATAAATACAGTTTGTTTTTGTTTGGCATTAGGTTATTGCTCTGATCTGTTTGAAACTCAGTTACCCTTAATTGGATAAGTTAAAACTTGTTATTCAGCTTCTAATGGTAACGTAGAGGTGGAAATTGGGAGGTTCTTGCCACATTGATTGACTTTGCCAATAGTTGACTATGAGTTGGGCTGAGAGGAGAAAACGCCAAAGCCTTTGGCATTCTATTTTAATTTGCCTGTGTACTAAATCCTGACATTAGGATCAGTTACAGTGGGGTAATGTTGGGGAACACTAATAGTTCATCATCAACTCCATTGCAAAATTTGAGTCGGTGATGCTAACCTTTCAGTCTGTAGAATCAAAAGATTGTAACACATAAACACATCTGATCACAAGCTGTCAGTGTGTTTTTCCAGGACGAGCTAGACGATTGATGTAAGTGATTTAAATAAATTGCACTTAAAACTTTTTTTTCGTGGAACTTTCATCAGCATCAGCAAAATGGAGTACTCAATTTGACAGTAGCTCCATTGAGTGGCCACTGTAAATATAAAACTGAGGAAGATTGCCTGTTGCAGTTGACAGGATATGGATTATTAGCAAAACAATATATTGGAATTGGCTATTTGGAATAATTTTAAAGCTATAATGTAGTTTTGAGCTTCATTTTAGCAGCTGAAGGGACCATCATCACTTTTTTATTATATTCCTGCTTTATATTATTGCCAGCTATCTGGCCCGCCTTGCATGTTATGCAGACATTTTCATCATTCATTGTATACAATGTCTTTTCCCCTACATATGAGATTTCCTTATTTATTGACAGAACTTGGAAATATCATTTGAGAGCCAGGCCATTTAATTCAAACTTTTATTGAGCTGCATCGTACTTCAAATATGTACGAACTCAAACTTTCTTTCAATCCTGTAACATTATTCAACTCATCACCTGATGAGAAGGATACTCTGGTTCCTGTGATCATAACTACATCATCTTTTGAATGCATTCTTGAGGAAACCTATCACACATTTCTGAAGAAGGGTATAGGCCCGAAACATCAGTCTTCCTGCTCCTCTGGTGCTGCTTGGCCTGCTGTGTTTATCCAACTCTACACCTTGTTATCTCACATTTTGAAGGCTTGACTTGTAGCTACACAAGTCTTAGAATGTGCTTAAATCGCTCTATAAAGCTGAAAAAGAATAAAATATAATTTTCTGAAATACTGGATCATGTTGCTGATATGAGTAAGATGCTGAATAGTCAATCGTTGTAAGTGTTAAAAGTGCAGTGTTATGTATGCAATAATTTAGTTAAAGACTTGTGTGGTAAATCAAGTTTACCGCTGAATATGGAAGACCAATCTTGCTTACATTAATAACAGTACAAAGGCAACAACTAAGAGCAATTTTGATTGAGTAAAATATTGCATTGCATGTTATATTTATGTCTACAAATTTGCATCATTTGTGCATTTGCTGGAATTTTGGATGTTAATGCTACTGTTTACAATTGCTGATAAATGGAACTGAAAGCCTGGATACATCCAATGTACGGTACAATATCTGTGTTGTTATATCTTCTCCACTTGGTAGTCACACTGATGAAGCCATTTTATTATACATTTACGTTTTACGTATCAGATCATTTTGACTTTCAACAATTCTCATCAGGAAACATACATGGAAGGCTAAATTCATATTGTCTTCAATGCAATTTTCTCCTATTTAGAATGCGTAATTTGTGACTTAAGACACAGCTATTGAATAATCACAGACATTTCTGGTTTCCTGTTTTATGTTGAATTATAGTTCCATTTTGGGCTGAAATGGACAATGTTACCCTGTGTAGCAGACTAACATCAGTTTGTTTATTCCAGAACTGTAAAATTATCAAGATTGTAGGCTTCATCTAATATTTGCTGGCACGATAAATGCTTCAACATATACTCACTTTGTATATTTTTGTATTTCACTTGTGATTATTTTTCTGGCTATTCATTTTTAAACAATAATCACACTGATAAGTTGGCTCCAAATTGTCTTATTCCCACTATCAACTTTTAATGTTCTGTTTCTTTCACTTTCAGTTATGTTTTCCCCATTTCCAACTCAGTAATCCCACTCATATTGTTTCTCCTGTTTATTTGGCTCCTGCTGAGTCACAGTCACAGCAAGATTTTTTACGATGAGGAAGGTTGGCATGAAGCCATTGCACATTATCTAACTTTAAGCATAATTATGCATCACTTTGAATCAGAGCCAATAAAGAAAACTGTCCAATCGTTTCTGAAAGGTTTAAGTTATTCTCTAATACAAAGATACAGAATGTGATGTTTAGCCAGCATTGCATTCTTCATTGCATTATTGTCCCTCTGGGGACAATAATCTTCTTTCTGTTGTCAGAGAATTGTGCCAGTGACTGGATGATTCTTTGTTTATCAGTGGTGTGACCAATCACTGATACCTTCTGTAAGAATCCAGCACCAGCATTCTACTAAGGGTTGGCATTGTGACACTGCCATAATATGGCACTCCTGACTGCCTGCTTCTGCTCCTCATGTTAGCCTTGCATAGTTGTTCAGAAGCAAGCACTTCTGCATCTGTAACAAGGCATGCCAGTGCTGATACAAATGGTTGATGCTAAGATACGAAAATGTGCGCTTTTATTTAGATGAGATAATAAAATGCAAACCAAATAATTCAATCCCTGCTTATTCCTGTCCCTTTTCACTCCTATCTATATATCCTTATATATTACAGATTTGATTAATATTATACAGCAATATAATTTTATACTTTTGGCTTTGTTATGTCTTCTTAAGATTTGAAGAATCTTAACAAGCAACTTTTGTTGTCTGTATAACAATGGCAAGTGAAAACTTGAATTAGCCCATACTTTAGAGAAATTAACAGGCAACAGTGTGATTTTTGGTGATCTGAACCATATGTGGGCATCAATGTTGTTCCTAGAATAATGGACATTACAGCACAAAAGGAGTTATTTTAGACCCACTATACCTGTACTGTCCTAACTCTTCAACTGGTGTCATCTCTCGTTATTATATAAACCACGCCCCTCTTGTGCATTTTTGCATTTCTTTTTCAAATTCTTAACAAATTACCTTTTTCAATTATGTCTTTTTTTTTTGTCTGACTAACCATTTGTCCTAAAGTCTGATATCTTCGAACGTCTCTTATATGTGAAACTATGGAAGGTGATGTTCCAGATGATTGCAAGAGTATTAGTTGAGAGATAATGTTCTGGGGACCTGGGTTTGAATCCTGCCATGGCAGAAAGTGAAATTTGAATTCAGTGAAAATTAAGACTCTGAAAATACATATGAAATCATTGTTGATTGCCAGGAGTAAAAAAAAATCTCATTCACTAATGTCCTTCAGGGAAGCAGACTGTCATCCTTATCTGGTCTGGCCTTTATTTGACTCCAAACCCACAGGGCAATTCGGAATGAGCTATAAATATCGATCTAGCCAGTAACACCCACATTCTGTAAATACATTTTTTAAAAACTTATAATATTTCTCGTTGTTTTTCTGGTGATAGTCCTGAATCTTTTCCCCTTATTACCCATTCCCCATAGAGCAAAAATGATCCTTTATTGTTGACCTGATCAAAATCTTACTGAACTCTAAAAATTGTCTCTCTGATTACACTGGTCCAGGTGAATAAAGCCTCACATTTACAAAACTACATTCCTGACCCAGTGACGGTGACATCCTTCCAATTATGTGACTTTGATTGATGTGCATCAAATCCATTAGCAATAGAATAGTTTCATATGATGCACTCCTGCTGATGGCTGAGGAGACCAATCAATGCAGTTATTAGGTGTCGCTGTGAAGTACCATTTTCGGTGTGCACATTGTTGTCAGGCATTGTGGCCAATGATTTTCATGGTGATGCACAACAACCTAAAGTTAGCATCTTTTTTTTACCTCTGTTGTTAGCTGCTATTGTCAATGTGTGTGAACATCAATGATTAGGGTTCCATAGCATGCTTCCAAGTATCCTGAAAGAGGAGCACTGGGTGCCCTAATGATCCTTTTGCTGCTCCTCCTTGCAGAATACCATTGGAATACATGTTCGTAGCAATATTCTCTTGATTGTGGTCACACCCTAATTATAATTGCTGTACTATTTTCACATTGTGAATATCCTCTCTGCAATGGACATCCCAGAACTTCAGTATATGGAAGCTTTAGATTGTACTTTGTAAAAATTCAATATTACCTTCTTGCTTTTATTTTTAGTGGACCTTTGTAACGGACATTTCATCTCCTTTACCTTTTCAAGAACTTATTTCTTGTAAGAGCTGCACTGCAGCCTTTGAAAACATGGGTAATTTGCTGCTCCATTTCACTGCCTAAATGTTGCAAAAATAGCATTTAGCACTTCTTTGCTGAAACGTTTCACATTTCTCTGCTTTGAAATATTTTTACCACCAATTTGCCCACCATTAACTTGTTCACATTGGCCTGCATTTTTCTTCAGTTTGTCTTGCTCCCATATTTAATATCAATAACAAATAACAATGTAATTCCTTTTATTCTCAAATGCAAATTATTTATAAAAACAGAAATCGAAGGATGTTTCCCTTTAATAGAGAATCGATGGCCTGGGGTTACAATCTCAGAATAACAGGTCATTCATTTAAGACAGAGATGAGGAGAAATTTCTTCCCTCAGAAAATAGTGGATTTTTTTTTAACCACAGAGGGCTGTAGAGACTGAGGTTGTTAAGTATGTTAAAGACTGAGATAGACAGATTTTTACAAGTAAGGGAATCAAGGGTGATCGGGAAAAGGCAACAAAATAAAGTTGAGGAATATTAGATCAGCTTTGATCTCATTCACCGGCAGATCAGCATCAGTGTGTTGAACAGCCTATTTCTGCTCCTGTGATTTTTGGTTCTGACACACACTTTTTACCAATTGAAAATTGTTCATCCATTCTTTTTTCTCCCTTCCAGTGACTATAGGTTGCTGTAATTTCTATGGTCAACTTAAACAGTATAAGGACTGTAAGTGTAAATAGACAGGCAGCAATTTGAGCGTCATATTCAGTAACAGCATGTTCAAACTTCTACATCAACCCCCTTGTCTGTCCTGAATCCCTTGACTCCTTTAGTGCATAAAAATCTATTGATCAGTCCACCTCGCAGCTTCCTTTTCCGTGAGGTTTACATCATCCACAAATTTAACGATAATGCACTCAGTCTCATTAATTAATTAATATAGATTGTTAATTGAGAAGACAGAAGCACTTCTCCCTGTGACTCCTCAAGTACATCCTCCAGTCCCCCAAAACGATTCACTTAATCCTGCATTCCATTTTCTGTCAAATAATCAATCCCCAGCATCCAGACAGGAAATATATTGCCTTTCCTTCAGTGTGACAGGCTTAAAATCCTACAACTCTGTTCTTAATGACTTTGTAGGTTGTATCTACTCCAAATGGGCTGCAGCGTTTCATGAAGGCAGCTCACCATCACCTTCTTCTCAAGGGCTACCAGGACTGGACAATAAATGATGCCCTAGCCAACAATGCCCACAACCTGTTATTGAATAAAAAATACACCAAAGAAATTTATTAGTATGTTGCTTTGTTAATATCATTGACATTACCTTTCACACTTTAGTTCAACCTTTGATTCCTTAGATTTACTGTGAAGACAGTGATGAAGGGTGCAAAATTTATCTCCGTCATAACTACAGTTTTGGTCACAAAATTGTTTTTGTACAATGTACTCATATTTCTAGTGTGGCCCACATGTTGTCATGGGTTATCTTATCACAGGTGCTAGGAGCTCCACGTATGCAAAGTACAAAAATCATGACATTGACCAAACTGCAATGCTAATTTTTACCTCATCACTGCAGTTAAAGCCGTCTCCTAAACAGACACAACGGAACATTCATTCAGCAATAAATGCATACCATCTATTACAGGAAGTCATCAGCCACTTCCACGTTTGTTGCTAATTGATTCCTACTGGCCATATTGAGTTTGATGAAGTTCTGTCAGTTTCCTCGTGCCATTTAAATTGGTGAAATCAGCAGAGACTGGTGTTGCAAGGAGTGAAGGCCTTGGATCTGACTTCAGTGTTTTTGGTCAGACTGGGGTGGGAGGGATCTTTGATTATGTTGGCTGCTTTCGCAAGGCAGCGGGAAGTGTAGACAGAGCCAATGGAAGGAGGGATGGTTTTCGGGATGGACTGGACTGTGCTCACAACTCTCTGTAATTTCTCATGGTCATGGGCAGAGCAGTTGCCGTACCAAACTGTTATGCTGCATCTATAAAAATTGGTAAGCGTCATTGTGGACTTACCAAATTTCCTTAGCCTTCTAAGGAATTAGAGGCATTGGTATGTCTTCTTGACTGGATCGTCGATGTGAATGGTACAGGATAGGTTGTTGATGATATTTACTCCTGCGAACTTGAAACTCTCAACCATTTCAATCTCAGCACAAACAGGGACATGTCCTCCCTTCTGCTTCCTGATGTCGATAACTAGCTCCTTTGTTTTGCTGATACTGAGGGACACATTGTTGTTTTTACACTGTGTCACTAAGCTCACTAAGCTGTCTATCTCTTTACTGTACTTTGTCTCATCATTGTTTGAGATCCGACCCACTACAGTGTGATCATCAACAAACTGGTAAATGGAATTAAAGCTCAATTCTAACTGTCCAATGAGACGTATGAGTACACACACAATAATGCCAGAATAGGAGTTTCCCATGGTCCAGTGTGCCAGTGGCTTTGTAGATACTGTATCAAAATGTTGAGATGTCCCACAGCCTCAAAGAGATCCTTGCCCGAAATGTGTAACCAATGGTATATGACTATTGTACAGCAAACAGGCAAATGCAGTTCTGATTAATTCTTCTGCACCAGTCCACTGTCCCCTCTGTCCAACATTCCCAACCAACCTTGAATGTGAAACAAAGTCGACCTCAAGTTGCAGTTATGCACTCTGAACTTAGTAGGAACAAGGAGAAAAAGGAATCAGCATATTCCAGGGATTAAATTTTGCAAACCTTTTGAAAACAAAGGGAAATGCCTGGAGATGGTCATTTGAAATTACCGCTCTTGTATAATAGGAAATCATGAACTCATGGAAACAATTGTGGATTGTCTGTTTTAATTAATGTAATTCAAGAAAAGTGCAGCGCAATATGTGATAATTGGAAAATTGGAATGTTCCACTCTGTAGCTTAAACAATGAGTTGTTTCATTGGAGTCATGTTGGACTTACAATGTTAATTTTCTCTCTCTCTCTCTCCTTCTCTCTTTCTTCACAAATACTGCAAGATTTCCAGAATTTCTCCAGCACTTCCAACATTTATTTCCAATAATCAACATCCACAGAATTTTGTTTTAGTTAATTGCATTTTCAGCCATTGCAGTAAAATTCTTAAAATGTTAAATATTATTGTTATCCTATCCAGGTATTAACTGAAAGTTCAAATTCATTTTTAAAACCACTAGTAATCTCTGGCAGGGATCCTAATATGTATGTGACATCTATTTGCGGTTCACCAGCTAAAACCTAAATGTTGATCCAGTCTTGTTGTACATAGACATGGACTGCTTCATATTTGCAGAGTTGCCAATAGTACTGAACATTGTGCAAACATCCCTACTGCTGACCTTATGTTGGAGGGAAGATGATTGAAGGAGCAGCTGAAGAGGATTAGCCGAGGATCTAAGAGGTTTCCAATGTTTGGCATGGAAATATTCCTGTTGTGTTCTTCAACATTGTAAGCTGCCTTATCCTATTGTAAACTTAAATAATATAGCATTTCCTGATATGATTAGTCTCCAGTGACTACAACCATCCTCCTATGTACTGTGTAAGACTCCAACCAGTGGAGACTTTTCCTTGTTCCCATTGATCACAGTTTTGCTGAAGTTCCTTAATACCATACCTGCATTCTTAATGTCAAAGGCAATCACTGTCAGTTCATTGCTTGTAATTCAGCCCATCTGTCTGAAGGGTCAAAGTTCGAATGAGGTCCGGAGCCAAGTGGCTCTGGTGAAACACAAACTGAGCATTAGTGAGGAGGTTACTGTTGTGTATGTTTTGTTTGACTGCACATCAGTGGGAATCTCCATCATTTTGCTCACTGAGATTAGGTTAACAGGGTGACAATTGACTGGATTGGATTGGTCCTTTTTTTTAAGACTGAACATACCTGGAATCATTTCATATCTTAGGTTGGCTACCAGTGTTGTAACGGTACTGAAAATACTCGGTTCGTGATACAGCTTAATTCGGAGCAGTGATAGAGTTATAGAATCATTCGGCACAGAACCAGACCCTTCAGTCCAGCTCATCCATGCTGACCAGGTTTCCTAAACTAAACTAGTCCTATTTGCCTGCTTTTGGTCAATATCCTGTACAAATGTCTTTTAAATGTTGTAATTGTATTTGCCTCTAACATTTCCTTTGATAGCTTATACCATACATACATCAAGCTCTGTGTGAAACAATTTCCCCTCAGTTCCCTTTAAAATATTTCCTGGCTCACCTTGAACTTATACACTCTGGTCCTGGAATCCCTCACCCTGGGAAAAAGAGCTTGGCTATTCACCTTATCTTTGTCCATCATGATTTTATATACCACTACCCCTCAGCCTCCAATGCTCTGGGGAAAAATGTCTGAGCCTTTTTAGCCCCTCCTTATAATTCAAACCCTCCAGTGCCAACTATATCATTGTAATTTTTTCTACACCCTTTCCATCTTTACACCACCTTTCCTATAGCAGGGCAAACAGGATTGTACACAGTATTCTAAAAGTGGCCTCACCAAAGCTTTAACATGACATCCCAACTCCTATATTCAATCCTCTGACCAATGACAAGTGTATCAAATGCCTTATTTGACACCCTGTCTACCTGTGACCCTGCTTTAAAGGAACTATACACCTGCACCTAAGGCCTGTCTGTTCAACAACATTCCCCAGGGCCCTAATATTAACTCTGTTAGTCCTGCATTGGTTTGTCTTACCAAAATGCAACACCTCACATTTATCCAAATTAAACTTCATATGCCACTCCTCAGCCCATGGACCTAGCTGATCAAGAGTTTGTTGTACTCTTGCATAGCCTTCTTCACTGTTCACTATACCACCAATTATGGCATCATCCACAAACTTACTAATCATGCCTCCTATGTTCTCATCTAAATCACTTCTATCAATGGTGAACAGCAGTGGACCCCACACCAATCCCTGCGGCACACTGCTGGTCACAGGTATCCTACTCCAATAAGCTCTACCACCATCCTCTGCCTCCTATCGTTGAGCCAGTCTTATATCTAATTGACAAGCTTTCCCTGCGTCTGTGTGATCTAACCTTACTAATCAATTGACCATGTGGAATCTTATAGAAGGCCTTGCTAAAATCCATGGTCAGCAACATTTGCTAATTCTAGTGTTCTCAGCTGTTTTTTCTTATCTCATGGGCATGAATTTTAGCTCCAGTTCCACCCCAACCCCCTCCCCCCAAAAAAAGAGCTATGGACATGTTTTTGGCATGGAGGCAAAGTAAAATATGGCTCATAGCCAACGTGTCTTCTTCCAGCCTGCCATGACCCAGCTCCTATAATATGATAGGTGAGTATGCACTGAAATCAGCCATGGAGAGAATTGCAATGGCATTGCAATGTTGAGAATCTCTGGAGAATGCCAACATTAGATAGCTGAAGATGCTTGTAAATGATTCAGTTTTGTCTTTTAGACTGATGTGATATGGCCCCTAATTATTGAAGATAGAAATGTTTTTGGGATTTCCTTCTACCATTAGGTGTTTAATTGCCCACCACAGTTCATAAGTAGATATGGCAGTGTTTTGATCTGAAGCATTGCTTGTGGGTTTATTTTGTTCATTCTATTGCTAGCTACTTCCCCACTGTTTAGCATGCAAGTAATTGTAATATCCCCATTCACAGCCTGAATGTGACAGGATGGCGTATTTCTTGCAGCTGGTAAGAAAAGCTGGTACCAATAACCAGCAAGTCCACCCCACAGCAACAACAAACTGTGTGTAGCTTTAACCTGGAACATCTACACTTCAGTGGATAGAAGGGTTAGCCTCAAGAGCTGGCAGTCTATCTGATTGTCAGCAGTTCCAGGAGACCCAGCAGATCTATAACTCAATGGTGGAAGTTGCTGCAACTATAGAAGAAGAAAGGTAGACCCAAGATGACGGTATACCATGGGCTTTTAGATTGGGAAAGAGGGTCAGGAACCTGAGGCAGCAGGATGTAGGGTGGGTTTTGAAGACCAGATAGAAAAAAACAAAGAATTGGTAATGCATTTTTGTGGGGTCACCTCCTTTGTACACAGTCTGTCCCCAAAACATGCACCCCCTTCCTTCCTGCCTTTTTCAGAAAGTTATTATAAAAAGAAGCCTTCTGAATCTCACCTATCAGCCTACAGCAAGTGTTTTATGACGTAGCCAATGTATTAGGTCATCTGGCTTGTTAACAAACTCAATAGTCTATTAGCTATTTATTATAAAAATGGCAAGTGGCAAGTTATCATTAATCCATACTATCCATGACTTCTGTCATTAGTCATGCATGTGCCTTCTTTCCAATAATACTTTTATTCATCAAGGGAGTATCATTTAATATTTAAATATTCTAGAAATTAGAAACCCTATATTGCATAAAGATTTCACATGACCAGAATATGCCATGTTACCACAATCCAAAGCATGCTTAAAGCCAAAATTATGTGCAGAAAGTATGCATTAAGGTAATTTAAAGTAAATTTTCCAAGCTTTTACCAGCAGAAAATATATTTTGATGCTCAGTCTTTCAGTGTTCAACTGCTTACAAATTTTGGCTTCGAGGTAATAGTTTATTGAACTCCTCCTGTGAATAAAATAGGCCACTTCAAGAGCAAAACTCCCACTCACCATATGATGAAAGACTGACTGCAGTTCACTGTTTCCTGCATCTTTATCTGTTTTCAGTAGAATATTTGGACCACATGCCAGCAGACTCTGACAGCAAATGTCCAGCTTTCTTCTTTTTGATGGAAACTTGATTAGCTTAACTCAAACAGCTAGTAATTTCCTGTCAAAAACCTTTTGACAAAGGACTTTTCTTAAGGAATAACAGGCCTCTGAGGTGATTGAGATACAGATAAGTGTCATACTGAGAAGATTTTGTTTAAATCATAGGCAAGTCAGCCTCCTGAACAAAATTTCAAAAGGTGACAACTTTAGTGATGTTTGTCTTTCACTGATACTGAAAGACTAGATAGTTCACACTGAACTTTCTTGAGACTGTGCAGAGGAATGCGTGGTAAGTAGATCAAAAATTTGATGACCCTGCAGGTCAAAGAGCAAAAGCCTTAGCCCCCTAAACTGGTAGGCAATGAGTATTCATGTTCCAATTGGTTTCTTTCACACCAATTTTCTAGGCTAATTTTTCACAATTCTCAGTTTGATATCCATGTAAATCAGAAGTATTTCTTCTGAGTGCAAGGTAAAAAAGGGAAATGCACCTCAGCCTACTATTCTTTAATTATGACGAATGAATAGCATTGACTGTGGGATTAATTGACATTATTGACATCAAAGGACATTGAATGGAGGAGATGTCTTCATCTGACCATCAAGGACTAAAATATAGAAGTGAAAAAACAATTTCAACTTTGCCCTCAGAAGTGAATTACACCGAGTATAGAATGGTTTATTAAACAAGTGAACATTCTTTGATCTTTCGTCAACTTGGAAATTGGCCCGCATATTCATTATAAATTCTTCATCTATGGCACAGAGTGCTACCAAAACAGCTTGGAGTTCAGTGTATTGAAACTGTGGTTTAGGATGAGAAATAGTTTCCTGTAATCCATCTTCAAATGTGAATAGAACTCTGATATTGTAATTTTTTTTTAAAAATCATGTATTGTGCTTAGAAGAAAACATGTGTCCCATTATGAAGAAAAAAGAAAGTAATGCACTCCTGACATAATGTGTGTGAAATCATCTAGATTGACTCTAATTGATTCTGTGCATTTGAATTTAAAAAGCACAAAGTAATGAAAGAAAGGCAAAAAAAAATTTCATTCCTCCCATTTTCTGCCACTACTCATTTATCGAGAAATGGTCATCCTGAACAATGGTTTTAAACATTTTATGTTTAACTTCATTCAGACGTCTACATGTATAATATGACCACAAATTTCTGCTCCACAAAAACACCTTATTTATGATTTTGTGAGTGCCATTTGAGTGGCGTCTGCACTGTGCACAAGCCTCCAGTTTGGGACCCTGAAGCACAGAGGTTTCCAGAGTAGACCTAATGAGATGTCAGTCATGTAAGACTGGCTTGTTGCCAATAATGTGATTTTTGACCTCCCTGCTCCAGCTGAAATTCTGTCTTAAATGCACACAGCATGTATTTAGCAGAAAGAAAGGCCCACACCAGTGCTATTTGAAGGCTCCATCAACTACCTTCAGGTTAGGTGTTGATTGATTTACACTGGCTGTTGCTGAGTTTCTCGGAGTGCTGTGCATTTTTTGCTGTGACTTCAAGTCAGTAGGGGAAGGTTTTGCGATAGCTGAAAGCCTTGGTACACATTTCGAGGGTTCTGTTCAGATTGTTTGCTTCCAGTCATGAGTGTTCTAGTTACCATCCACCTTGACCTGCCTGACAGGGAGACTGAGGAAAAAAGTAAGAGAAGAGGACAAACTGTTTAAAGGGGGAGGAGGAGAAAAGGTAGAAGGGCCCTTGGCAAAAGAGCAAATTCACCCTGGATCATCAGACAATATTTCTATTGCCTCAAAGTAAACTCGAACCAGTATTTGCAAGATTCTGTTTTATGAAGACTCTAACTGTAATCTCCTAGCAGTCGCAGGCAGATCAGAAGACTCAGCAAGCTAAGGATAGCATGGCCAACAACTGCAGAAGTGACCATGGCCACAAATTAATTTCTAAGCCCTCTCAGCTGGAACGATGCCTCGAATATTCCCGACCCGAAATGTCAGCTTTCCTGCTCCCTGATGCTGCCTGGCCTGCTGTGTTCCTCCAGCTCCACAGTGTGTTATCACTGAGTTCAACATCGGCAGCTCTTATTGTCTGAGTGAGTCAAACATTACCCAGTTTGCTGTACACTGTTGCATATGGAAGATATCTGGTACAGTGTTCACCGGGAAAGGGAAGTGTACTGTATTCACAGTAGCAAGCGTAAATTCCACCCAAAGAAGAATGTAGAATGTACATGTGGCTTTGACGGGATTGTAGGCTTTCCTACAGTGCCATCAACTGCGTGGCTTTGGCAACACTGTTTCTGGAGTCATAGAGACATAGAGTTGTACAGCATGAAAATAGACCCTGTCTACGCCGACCAGATATCCTCAATAAATCTAGTTCCATTTGTCAGCATTTGGCCCACATTCTCCTCAACCCTTCCTATTCATATACCTATCCAGATGCCTTTTAAATGTTGTAATTGTACCTTCCTCCACCACTTCCTCTGGCAGTTCATTCCACTCACACACCACCTTCTGCATGAAAAGGTTGCCCCTTAGGTCCCTTTTATATCTTTCTCCTCTCACCTTAAACCTATGCCCTGTAATTTTGGACTCCTCTACCGTGAGAAAAAAACCTTGGCTATTCACCCTATCTATGCTCATGGCGATTTGATAAACCTCAATAAGGTCACCCCTCAGCCTCCGACGCTCCAAGGAGAAAAAGTCCCAGCCTATACAACCTCTCCCTTTAAGTGAAGACTTCCAGTGCAGAAACATCCTTGTCAATCTTTTCTAAAACTTTTCAAGTTTCACAACATCTTTCCAACAGCATGGAGACCAGAATTGAACACAGTTTTCCAAAAATGACTTACCCAATGTACTGTACAGCCACAGCATGACCTCCCAATTCCTATACTCAATGCAGTGACCAGCAAAGGTAAGTGTACCCAACATCTTCTTCACTACCCTGTCTCACTGTGACTCCACCTTCAAGGAACTATGAACCTTTACCCCAAGGTCTGTTTGTTTGGCAGCAGTCCCCAGGACCCTACCATTAAGTGTATAAGTAATGCTCTGGTTAGACTTGCCAAAATGCAACACCTTGCATTTATCTAAAGTAACTCCATCTGTCACCTCTTAGCCCATCGGCCCATCTAAATGCGTCATTGCAATACAACCTTGAAAAACTTCTACCTTCAGTCACAGATAACAAAGTGTGAAGCTGGATGAACACAGCAGGCCAAGCAGCATCTTAGGAGCACAAAAGCTGATGTTTCGGGCTTAGATTCTTCATCAGAGAGGGGGATGGGAAGAGGATTCTGAAATAAATAGGGAGAGAGGGGGAGGTGGACTGAAGATGGATAGAAGAGAAGATAGGTGGCGAGGAGAGTATAGGTGGGGAGGTAGGGAGGGGATAGGTCAGTCCAGGGAGGACGGACAGGTCAAGGGGGCAGGATGAGGTTAGTAGGTAGGAAATGGAGGTGCGGTTTGAGGTGGGAGGAGGGGATAAGTGAGAGGAAGAACAGGTTAGAGAGGCGGGGACGAGCTGGGCTGGTTTTGGGATGCAGTGGGGAAAGGGGAGATTTTGGAGCTTGTGAAATCCACATTGATACATTTGGGCTGCAGGGTTCCCAAGCAGAATTTGAGTTGCTATTCCTGCAATCTTCGGGTGGCATCATTGTGGCACTGCAGGAGGCCCAGGATGGGCATGTCATCTAAGGAATAGGAGGGGGAGTTAAAATGGTTTGCGAATGGGAAGTGCATTTGTTTATTGCGAACCGAGCGGAGGTGTTCTGCAAAGCGGTCCCCAAGCCTCCGCTTGGCTTCCCCAATGTAGAGGAAGACACAACAGGTACAGCGGATGCAGTATACCACATTGGCGGATGTGCAGGTGAACTTCTGCTTGATGTGGAAAGTCATCTTGGGGCCTGGGATGGAGGTGAGGGAGGAGGTGTGGGGGCAAGTGTAGCACTTCCTGCGGTTGCAGGGAAATGTGCCAGGTGTCGTGTGGTTGGAGGGGAGTGTGGAGCGGACAAGGGAGTCCCGGAGAGAGTGGTCTCTCCGGAAGGCAGACAAAGGTGGGGGTGGCAAAATGTCTTTAGTGGTGGGGTTGGATTGTAGATGGTGGAAGTGTCAGAGGATGATGCATTGTATCCGGAGGTTGGTGGGGTGGTATGTGAGGTCCAGGGGGATTCTCTTTTGGTGGTTATCGCGGAGGCGGGGTGTGAGGGATGAGTAGCAGGAAATGCGGCAGATTTGGTTGAGGGTGTTCTCGCGGGAAGTTGCGGTCCTTGAAGAACGAGGACATCTGGGATGTGCGGAAGTGGAATGCCTCATCCTGGGAGCAGATGTGGCAGAGGTGAAGAAATTGGGAATAGGGGATGGAATTTTTGCAGGAAGGTCGGTGGGAGGAGGTGTGTTCTAGGTAGCTGTGGGAGTTGGTGGGCTTGAAATGAACATTGGTTTCTAGGTGGTTGCCTGAGAAAGAGATAGAGAGGTCCAGGAAGGTTGGAGATGGAACAGGTGAACTTGAGTTTGGGGTGGAATGTGTTGATGAAGTGGATGAACTGTTCGAGCTCCTCTTGGGAGCACAAGGTGGTGCCGATACAGTCATCAATGTTACGGAGGTAGAGGTGGGGTTTAGGACCAGTGTAGGTGCGGAAGAGGGACTGTTCCACATAACCTACAAAGAGGCAGGCATAGCTTGGGCCCATGCGGGTACCCATGGCCACCCCCTTTGTCTGTAGAAAGTGGGAGGAATCGAAAGAGAAGTTGTTGAGGGTGAGGACGAGTTCAGCTAAGCGGATGAGGGTGTCGGTGGAGGGGGACTGGTTGGGTCTGTGGGACAGGAAGAAGTGGAGGGCCTTTAGACCAATTGCATGGGGAATGCCGGTGTATAGGGACTGGATGTCTGTGGTGAAAATGAGGTGTTGCGGACCGGGAAATTGGAAGTTCTGGAGGAGGTGGAGGGTGTGGGTGGTGTCACGGACGTACGTAGGGAGTTCCTGGACCAAGGGGGAGAAAGTGGAGTCCAGGTAGGTGGAGATGAGTTCGGTGGGGCAGGAGCAGGTGGAGACAATGAGTCGACCAGGGCAGGTGAGTTCGTGGATTTTGGGAAGGAGATAGAAGTGGGCGGTGCGGGGTTGGGGAACAATGAGGTTGGAAGCTGTGGGTGGGAGGTCACCTGAAGTGATGATGTTGTGAATGGTTTGGGAGATGATGGTTTGGTGCTCGGGGATGGGGTCATGATCCAGGGGGTGATAGGAGGTGGTGTCGGAAAGTTGGCGACTGGCCTCCGCGATGTAGAGGTCAGTGTGCCATACTACACCTGCACCTCCCTTGTCTGCGGGTTTGATGGTGGGGTTGGGGTTGGAGCGGAGGGAGCGGAGGGCTGCCCGTTCTGTGGGGAAGATGTTGGAGTGGGTGAGAGGGGTGGAGAGGTTGAGGCGATTGATGTCTCGGCGGCAGTTGGAGATGAAGAGGTCAAGGGAGGGTAGGAGGCCTGGGGGTGGTGTCCCGGAGGAGGACTTGTGTTGGAGGCGGGAGAAGGGGTCAGTGGAGGGAGGGTCAGGCTTACGGTTAGAGAAGTAAGCGCAGAGGCAGTGGTGGCGGAAAAACTGCTCAATTTCCAAACGTGACCGGTATTTGTTGATGTGTGGTGCAGGGGTACAAAGGTGAGCCCCTTGCTGAGGACTGACCATTCGTCCTCCGTCAGTGGGAGGCCTGGGGGGATGGTGAAAATTCTGCAGGGCTCAGTGTGGCTGTCTTCTCTGCCGTTGCTGGCTGTGGAGGCTGTGGGTGGAGCGATGTTGGCGTCGGCTGTGGGCAGGGTTGCCTTGGCTGTGGTCAGATTGCAGAACACCTATGCTCGGTTCACATTAAACAAATGCACCTCCCAATCACGAACCATTTTAAGTCCCTTCCCATTCCTTAGACGACTTGTCCATCCTGGGCCTCCTGCAGTGCCACAATGATGCCACCCGAAGGTTGCAGGAACAGCAACTCATATTCCGCTTGGGAACCCTGCAGCCCAATGGTATCAATGTAGATTTCACAAGCTTCAAAATCTCCTCTCCCCGTACCTCATCCCAAAACCAGCCCAGCTTGTCCCTGCCTCCCTCACCTGTTCTTCCTCTCCCCTATCCCCTCCTCCCACCTCAAGCCGCACCTCCATTTCCTACCTACTAACCTCATCCTCCCCCCTTGACTGTCCATCCTTCCCGGACTGACCTATCCCCTCCCTTCCTCCCCACCTATACTCTCCTCTCCACCTATCATCTCTTCTATCCATCTTTAGTCCACCTCCCCCTCTCTCCCTATTTATTTCAGAATCCTCTCCCCAAACCCCTTTTCTGATGAAGGTCTAGGCCCAAAACATCAGCTTTTGTGCTCCTAAGATGCTGCTTGGCCTGCTGAGTTCGTCCAGCTCCACACTTTGTTATCTCGGATTCTCCAGCATTTGCAGTTCCCATTATCTCTACCTTCAGTCACAATTGGTTTGCAGCATGCTCAGTACATACTGGCAGCAGTCAAAATCAATTTGTTCAGCTTGTCATTAGTAAACCAGAGGCTGCAGTATGCTCTCTCCACCTCCTACTCTGTGGCTTTAGAAATACGATTAGCTTTCATTGAATAGAGAGTCTGAGTGTCTTCCCTGACACAAAAGTGGATGGAAATCTGCAACTGTAAATGTGGCAGATATCTCCAGTTCAAACTGAAAGGAGATAAATGCAAATATTCATGATGAAGGCCACCTTCAAAGCCATTGAAAATGGAATCCAATCGTGTAGTCATATCTGCAACAAATTAGCAGACATAGTTGAAGGTGTGATGTCGACATTTACTGCACTGTTCCTCCTTCAGTCAAAGTATTGCGAGTCAGGATTAAGGGGGAAGTCTTGAATCTTCTAGGCCCAAAGGTGATGATATCGTGGTATATTGGCAGGATAGAGATGTACCAGAATCCTGCCACCTTCTCATTGCTACCCCTCAATTCATTCCAATGTAAATCGTATCTACAGCTGGGCTCAATTATTCCAGCTCCAGCTGGGTTGGAAAAATGTTGTCAAGGCAACCAGTTAACAGGTCTGGGCAGGCTGTCGGTTGGTGGGAGACCAGAGCTACTCTGTGTGAGCTGGGGGTTGGGGCAAGGGGGAGGGGAACAGGGTGGCGCGGGGTATTCCCTTAATCAACATTTTTCTGTGCACGATTGAGGGCCTGGGTAGACAGCAGCATTGGCTCCTGAGAGCTTGGATAATGATGATAATTATCAGCTATTAAAAATTAACAATAATTGTTTATATTATGTGGCACTTTTAACATAACGCACATTCCAAAGCACTACACAGGAACAATATTAAACAAAGTATATTCACAAAGAGCATTTAAAATGTCATAACATTCAAGCCTATGGGGCAAGTGCTGGCATGTGGGATTTGTGTAGATAGGTGATGGGTCAGTGTTCGCGCAGATTCAATGGGCCAAGTACTCTATGACTGTCTGACACTGAGCTTAAAGAATGATATTAAGATCAGTTGCCTAAAAGTTTGGTCAAGTGAATAGGTTTTACCAGGTGTCCTGCAGGAAGAAATTTGAGGTAAATGAAGGATTAAATCAACGAACATCCGAAAGCATTGATGCTTCCTTTAAATTGAACTGGTTCGGGGTCTTTTCTATGCTGAACAAATGATCAACAATCAAGAAAGGTTGCTCGCTCAAAAATAGCAGCAGTTATCAGCTCATTGTCACAAGCTGATTGATGTCAGGAAATGCTTTTTCTGCCTTTTTCCTGTGGGTGCTTCATCCATACATGCTAACGTCCTCAGCAATACAGCATCTGCCATGAATCACATGAGTATAGCGCTTACATGTTGCAGAAGACATGTTGGATGTCTGAGGGTATGTTTACTGCCCAAAGCACAAATGATACACATTTACATTTTGTGCCTTGTGAGTGTGATCTTAATAGTTGCACATACTGGAAGATAAATAATGTTATTGATTTGGCAAATTAAGATTAAGAATTAAGATAAAGGCAATACATTTCAGACAACAAAATATGAAGCTGGATGAACACGGCAGGCCAAGCAACATCTTAGGAGCGCAAAAGCTGACGTTTCGGGCCTAGACCCCTCATCAGAGAGGGGGATGGGGAGAGAGTTTTGGAATAAATAGAGAGAGAGCAGGAGGTGGATCGAAGATGGATAGAGGAGAAGATAGGTGGAGAGGAGAGTATAGGTGGGGAGGTAGGGCATGGATAGGTCAGTCCAGGGAGTACGGACAGGTCAAGGGGGCGGGATGAGGTTAGTAGGTGGGAAATGGAGGTGCGGCTTGAGGTGGGAGGAGAGGATAGGTTAGCCCAGCTCGTCCCCTCCCCCCACTGCATCCCAAAACCAGCCCAGCTCGTCCCCGCCTCCCTCACCTGTTCTTCCTCTCACCTGCCCCCTCCTCCCACCTCATGCTGCACCTCCATTTCCCACCTACTAACCTCATCCCACCTCCTTGATCTGTCCATCCTCCCCAGACTGGCCTATCTCCTCCCCACCTATACTCTCCTCTCCACCTATCTTCTCCTCTATCCATCCTCAGTCCGCCTCCCCCTCTCTCCCTATTTATTTCAGAACCCTCTCCCCATCCCCCTCTCTGATGAAGTGTCTAGGCCCAAAACGTCAGCTTTTGTGCTCCTGAGATGCTGCTTGGCCTGCTGTGTTCATCCAGCCTCATACTTTGTTATCTTGGATTCTCCAGCATCTGCAGTTTCCATTATCTCTGATCACATTTCAGACAACACAAGTTTATGAGAAGCAAATAGCACTTTTTTAAATTGATTGGAATTGTCTGAAGGAATAGGATGCTGGTCTAAATGCATTTGAAATAATTGTTTATAGGGAAATGATGATGGAAGTGAAAGTTCACACAATCCAAGATGAAGTTGCAAGTTAGATCACTAATTGGCTAGATGACAAGAAAGAAAAGGTAATCTCAGATACAATTGTTGTAATTGGGCAGCTGTCACCAGCGTAATCCTCCAGACATCAGTCCTTGCACCGTGCTGTTCATCATCATTATTAACGGTCTTAATTAAGCCATTATATATGTTTCTAATTACGCTACAATGTGAGTGCAACAGATTTTTTCAAGATGAATACAAATAAGGTGATCTAGCAACTGCACAGGAGGTAGTAAATGTTAGAATTCAGCTAGCAGGCCTGAGGGATAGCCCTGGAGCCTAATCTTTCTACACTCAGAATCTTTTATATGCAGAGACACATGTTCCATAGCATGCATCTTCAAACAAGAACAGCTTGAATAGATAGCACCTTTGCAGTGATAAAGTATCGAAGGCACTTCAAAGAAGCAATATAAAGCAACATTACACACCAAGTGACAAGGCTACATACCCAAAAGAAGAAGTAAAGTGTAGATGAGAAATAGGAGTGGGCCTCGAAGACACCCGAGATAATGATGCAGGAATGTAAAGTGAAAATACTGTGGAATTCAGGCTCCTATTAGGTAGATGATAAAAAAGATCAATTGATTGGTTGTCATGTGTACTGAAATACAGTGAAAAGCTTTTTAAAGAGTGATATAGGCTTTAGATCTAGCAATACAGATCAAAAAGACTTGGAGACATGCTGGTTACATTATTTGAGGTTACAGTCCATTCATCAGTCTGAAAACAGCTGGAAAGAAGCTGTTCCTGAACCTGCCTGAGCATGTGTTCAGGCTTCTGTATCTTCTGCCTGACAGAAGAGGTTGTAGGAGATCATTACTGGGGTTTGATGGGTCTTTGATGATGTTGGCAGCCTTTCCACAGCAGCAAGCCATGTAAGTAGAGTCCATGAATGGAAAGTTAGATACCATGATGGCCTGGGCTGTGCAAACCAGCTTCTGTAGTATCTTACGATCCTGGGCACAGCAGTTACCATACCAGGCCGTTATGCATCCGGACAGTATGGTTTCAATGATGCATCTGTAGAAGTTGGTGAGGGACCTTATGGACATGCCAAATTTCCTGAGCTAGCTGAGGAAAAAGAGGCATTGTTGGGCCTTCTTGACTGTTGCATTTTCTTGGGAAGTCCAGAAAGGTTCATTGGTTATTGTCACTCCAGGAAATTTGATGCTCTTCACTCCCTCAATCGCAGTTCTGTCGATGTAGCAACCAAAAGCAGTCCCTCTTATCTGGACTGCATTGGAAGAGGATGGATGATATTGTCATCTGTGTAGAGGGCTGCAGTCAGGTCGAGAAGGAAAGGGAATGTTTAGTAGTTAGCACTGCTGCCTCACCGCAACAGGGACCCAGGCTTGATTCTATCTTTGGGTGTCTATCTGTGTGGAGTTTGCACATTCCCTCAGTGATTGCATGGTTTTCCTCCAAGTGCTCTGGTTTCCTCCTGCAGTCCAAAGATGTGCAGGCTAGGTGGATTGGCCATGTTAAATTGTCCTGTAGTGTCCAGGTTGTGCAGTCTAGGTGGATTAGCCATGAGAAATGTAGGGTTACAGGAGCAGTGTTGGGGGGTGCAACTGGGTGGGCTGGCCTTCGGATGATTGGTGTAAATGTGATGGGCTGAATGGTCTGCTTCCATGCTGTAGCAATTCTAAGAATTGCTTTTTTGAGGAGGTTTGATGATGTCTGATTTAAAAAAGAGAGGGAAAACATTGGAATGGATTGAACAGTTGACAATATCAGAGGAAACTGAGTGGTCAGCAGTGTTATGGGATAGAGGATTTCAAGTGATGTGTTCCATTGATAAGATATGCTTCAAAAATCATGAGAAGAGATAGAAGTGAGAGAAAGTTGAGATTTCAGCACTAGAGCAATGTGAGGTTTTAGAGGAAGTTTGACCCGATGGACAAGTGGAATGGAAGGCAGCAGCCAAGGCAGATGATCACATGGTCTACATTTGTGACAAAGAAATCTATGACCTCCTCTAATTTACAATTGAAGGCCACGGTGGAGGAGACAAGAAGAGGATCTTGAGAACATGCTTTGTATCAGAGAGAAGAAGCTAGGATTACCTTTTTATTGCAGGATAGTCCTGAGAACAATTTTACCAGAAAGGAGGAGGACTAAAGTTCCAACTGTGCTTCATGTTGTCCAGTGAGGTTGGACAATAAAGGCTAAACTGGTTGTCCACCATATCGCTCCAGACTGCTTACTTTGGGCTTAAGTGAATGAATATTGGGTCTGTATGAAGGGCAGTAGCCAGAGTAAGAGAGTGTAATGGTTTTATTGGGAAGCTGGGCATCAGAGATGTAGATGCAGTTGAGCAAATTAATATTCACAGACCTGTTATGATAAGCGGAAGGTCAAAAATCGGGCAGGTGGGATTTTGAAGGTGTTATTCTGAGTGAATGGACAATATCTTTTTTCAGGAATGGAAAATGAAGGACTGGTTGTAGAAACAGGCTGTGGATGGTGAATGATACAAGACAATGTTCAAAACTGTGATCAGAGATAATGGGGACTGCAGATGCTGGAGAATCCAAGATAACAAAGTGTGAAACTGGATGAACACAGCAGGCCAAGCAGCATCTCAGGAGCACAAACGCTGACGTTTCGGGTCTAGACTCTTCATCAGAGAGGATGATGAAGGGTCTAGGCCCGAAACGTTAGCGTTTGTGCTCCTGAGATGCTTGGCCTGCTGTGTTCATCCAGCCTCACACTTTGTTATCAATGTTCAAAACTGACCTGCTATATGCCTGTCACATTGGGAATGGTGAGATTTTATAAGGTGATAAAGCCCACTGGGTGCCATGCATACAGGAGTTATGGCATTTACATCAGGGGAGAGATCTGAGAGGATAAGCGGACATGGAACTCAAAGGGGAGAGAATGTGACCAGTTGAGATGGATTTAGTGTAGAGGTTGAGATAGGAGAGTATTGAAAAGAATCTCAGTGAGAAAAAGCCTTTATGCAATTCAGGTCGGCAGCAAAGAATGAGATTTTTAACCAAGATGCAAGAGAGGTAGGGAAAAAGGGGAGATGTTTAATGGAGGAAGGACCAAGATATGATTTGGTGACAAGTGCCATACTCCCACTGCAGCAATCTAGTTAAGGCAGGTTGTAAAAGTTGTAAGAGGGTGGGGAGGCTTCAGGTGAGGGGAATATGCAATTGTCACTCAGCCAGGTTTCCATTAGAGCTATGGTGTTAATATATTCATCTACAATAAGTTCAATAGCCCCGTTCACAAGGCATGTCTGAACTGCACTTCTCTTCATAATTTCACATTGTAATTTCACCACTCCAGTAATGCAATGGAATGTCAGCCAACCCAAGTCAGCAGTATCATGTGTAAGAGCATCCCAATGCATTCCTGTTTTAATAACCTTGCTTGCTAAGAAAATGTAGCAATAGTAAATTAATTTGAAGATAAGGAACAATTATGATACTGAATGTTAGCAAGTTGTGATAGGAGCTAAGTCTATTCTTGTTGCAATAATGGCCAAAGTAGAAATATAATGTCACATTTTTAATGCTGTGGAAACATTCTCCTTGCAATATTGAAAACCAGTGAACATGATTATGAGCGAATGCCACCTGGGTTAAAATCAATATCAATTTGTAATTAGTGATCATTTATGTATTGAACTTGGTCATTGTAGTAAATAGTGACTTAACTGAATTATTATCTCGAAAATTTATTTGTTTTATTTAGCTCCATATCTTTGGCTTGTCCGTTCTTTCATAGAAAACACTTGATACTTTCTTTGTTTTACTGTGATTTACTCAATTACTCCCCTCCCTGCTGGAGGAAGATTCATATTGGCCCATTTTCAGACTTGAGATCAGTAACTTACTTGATAGATAAACCAAAAATCAAAGGCCCAAGACTTGTTGCAAATTGAGTCTCAAGCCTTGTCTCCATTATCCAGCATAGATAGGCCTCCAGTGCTTAGAGGTGGTTGCGCAATGATTTGTTTCACTGTGGCATTGGGCGAGGCCCTGGGTGGGTGCTGGTAATTGAAAGCATGGAGGATGAAGAGGGAAAGTAGAGGAAGGAAGTGGTTGCAGGCTGACAAGCATGTTATGGTATCACAGGACTGTAGGAAAATTAGCCTAACCATGGTCTAACTGAAAAGCAGGAAAATTTGGGTTGCATGCTGCATTACTTTCCTGTTTACTATGTTGCATTGTGTCATTCACATTGGAAAGATGCCAGGTTCAATTCCTAGCCTGTGCGTTTTTGCTAGCCTCATCTGGGGAACTATTGAGCAGTGATTGGAAAGGGAAAACATCAGCTGAGATCACATTTATCCTAATTTATAGACAGTGACTTTATCTGTTTCCTGATTGACCACAGTGCTTCCCTTTCTCAGGACATGCTGTATAATACCTCATCATCAGTAGTTCAGTAACATCTTAAAAACACACTATGTCAGCATATCTCTAAAGCTCAATTTATCATCACAATATCCTAGCATGTGACCTGAGACTAGGGAAGTCTCAGATTCCATTTTAAGCCGGGCCACTTGAAATATAACATGCGCATGAAAGTGTGCTGCTCTTTGTAACCAAATAGCCTAATACCAACCCAGACTCATGTTTATGAATGTTTGTATATAATAGTGACCTGTAATAAATGAACTTTAGGATTCTTCAGCGCCACAGTACTAACACCTCCTTCTCATGAACAAGAGATAATATAAGTCTTGCCACATCAGGAACAAATACCCTGCTGGAGGCAAAATACATATCAGTTCAGTTGCTCAACATCTCTCACCTACGTTAAAGCATTTACAGAATTGCACCAGGGCCCACTAAATTATGTATGAGCATGATTAGCATGTTGTCAACAGGAGCTGACCTAAACACATAGATGCTTTGCTTGCCTTTTTCTGTGACATGTTGAAAATGACATATCAGCATGCAAGAAGTAAAAGCTGGTGCACTGCCATTTTCAGTGCACTGTGACTCCATTCTTGCCAGGCTTAGGCCAGGAAAATTGAGGCAAATTGAATTATTTGTAATTCTCATTGATGGATGCTGATGGAAAGATAATTCAGAATGTGTCAGCAGCAGACAGCCAGCAATGTAATCTTGGCTTTTACAGATACAATAGTTTTCATAAAGTTCTTGCAAACAAAATACTGCATCAGTTGTTAACATCCCAGCTGGTGTTATTGCTGGACAGATCTTAGATTGAAATCTGTCTGTTCAATAATTTTTTGAAAAATATTTAGTGGGGCTGGAGGTGGGGTGGGCTTTCACCGAAACACTGTTATGCAATGCCATAGATCTAGTTTTATGAATTTCAATTTAATTATGCAAAATAAATTATGCTAAAATAAACAAAAGAAATAACATATAACGAATATTGAAAGATTTCGAAGCATGCTGTAAAAATACAATGTCATCAATCCCAACATCTTGGTTTACAGTCCTCAAACAACAGTTTGCTTGCTTCTCAGTCAAATCTGTAGGCTTAACCATTTCTTTTGACTCCTGGTCTTGAGAGTTGATTAGTCACTTAACTGAGCTTAAACTTTCCCAATTTCAAATAAAAAGTATCCTCATCGTACACATTGGTCTGAAATGTTCAAATTAAAATCCTCACACTGAGGTAACCTATTTCCAAGCTGTAGTAAACCGTCTCCTTTCTTCGGAAGAACTTGTTTCTTTCATCTAACTTCCATGGGAACTAAAAAACAAAAGCTGTTAAAGCAATGTGTTTCTTTTTCCCCAACACAAGAAACAATCTTGCTCCTTCTAAATTGGAAGCACGCCGATGCTCCTCAATGCTTACGCTATCAGCTCTTAAAAAGTCCCAACACAACTAGATCCTCATTACCTAGAACACACCTCCTCCCACCCACCCACCTGCAAAAATTCCATCCCCTATTCCCAATTCCTCCGCCTCTGCCGCATCTGCTCCCACGATAAGACATTCCACTCCCGCACATCCCAGATGTCCAAGTTCTTTAAGGACCGCAACTTCCCCCCCACGGTGATTGAGAACGCCCTTGACCGCGTCTCCCGCATTTCCCGCGACACATCCCTCACACCCCGCCCCCGCCACAACCGCCCCAAGAGGATCCCCCTCGTTCTCACACACCACCCTACCAACCTCCGGATATAACGCATTATCCTCCGACACTTCCGCCATTTACAATCCGACCCCACCACCCAAGACATTTTTCCATCCCCACCCCTGTCTGCTTTCCGGAGAGACCACTCTCTCCGTGACTCCCTTGTTCGCTCCACACTGCCCTCCAACCCCACCACACCCGGCACCTTCCCCTGCAACCGCAGGAAATGCTACACTTGTCCCCACACCTCCTCCCTCACCCCCATCCCAGGCCCCAAGATGACATTTCACATTAAGCAGAGGTTCACCTGCACATCTGCCAATGTGGTATACTGCATCCACTGTACCCGGTGCGGCTTTCTCTACATTGGGGAAACCAAGCGGAGGCTTGGGGACCGCTTTGCAGAACACCTCCGCTCAGTTCGCAACAAACAACTGCACCTCCCAGTCGCAAACCATTTCCACTCCCCCTCCCATTCTCTTGATGACATGTCCATCATGGGCCTCCTGCACTGCCACAATGATGCCACCCGAAGGTTGCAGGAACAGCAACTCATATTCCGCCTGGGAACCCTGCAGCCATATGGTATCAATGTGGACTTCACCAGTTTCAAAATCTCCCCTTCCCCCACTGCATCCCTCAACCAGCCCAGTTCATCCCCTCCCCCCACTGCACCACACAACCAGCCCAGCTCTTCCCCCCCACCCACTGCATCCCAAAACCAGTCCAACCTGTCTCTGCCTCCCTAACCGGTTCTTCCTCTCACCCATCCCTTCCTCCCACCCCAAGCCGCACCCCCAGCTACCTACTAACCTCATCCCACCTCCTTGACCTGTCCGTCTTCCCTGGACTGACCTATCCCCTCCCTACCTCCCCACCTACACCCTCTCCACCTATCTTCTTTACTCTCCATCTTCGGTCCGCCTCCCCCTCTCTCCCTATTTATTCCAGTTCCCTCCCCCCATCCCCCTCTCTGATGAAGGGTCTAGGCCCGAAACGTCAGCTTTTGTGCTCCTGAGATGCTGCTTGGCCTGCTGTGTTCATCCAGCCTCACATTTTATTATCTTGGAATCTCCAGCATCTGCAGTTCCCATTATCTCTTAGATCCTCATTAGCATGTTCCATTGTTGTAAATTAATCCTTAGTGTTAGTCCTGTCACTTGTGCACCTAAGGTACTTATTGTTTGTGCATAGTAGTTAGTTAAAATAAATGCCTGTTGGATTCTTTAATACACAATATCCACACCCAGTTCCCTATGTTATGGAAGCTAATATAGTCATTTCCGAATAAGGTAGAACACCCTATTGGAGGCACACTCACATTAAAAAGAAATCAATTCGCTTTCCCGCTCCTAGATATCAGTTGTTTGAAACGAAACTATTTATAATTTAAAGAGAGGTAATTTCATTTTACTGTTCAGATGTGAATATATGTCTGGGTTTGTGATCAGTTAGGTCTACCTTGTGGCCATTTGCAGAAAAGTTCCTATTTTAGTCAGTAAAGTATGATTTACCTGGATAGCATGCAAAACAATACTTTACACTGTATCTCGGTAATGTGACAATAATTAAATCAAATCAAATTAATAAAAACAAGAAATTATTGCACTAACAATATAATGATTGTTTCAACCAACTATATATGTTGAAAGTGCAACAAAGGGGAAGCTGTAATGTGAGGGCTGACATAATAGAGAAAAATGTAGAGCTGGAAATGCAACATATGGTTCTGTAGAACAGGTAGTTTCAGGACTTTTACAATAGTTTATGTTACATCCAGCCACTGCCAACATTGCCATCCTCACACACTACCTTGTTGGGGAAATTATTATGTGTTACAAGTAGCACTGAAATTATATAGAAAAGGTATGGCACAGTAGTTAACACTGCTGCCTTGGGCACGGGGATAGACTGGGGGAAGGCAAGGGTGGGATGCTCTTCAGAGAGTCAGTGTAGACTCAATGAACTAAATAGACTCTTTCTGCACAGTAGTGATTCTGTGATAGCAGTCAGCATACGGCATTGACTTGATGCTGACCTACCACTTTTAACCTTTTTTAAAGCCCTCTCGTAAATAAATGCACTCTCCCCCAATGAGTATTTGAAGGATCACAACAACTTTCAGGTTAGTTCTTTGTTACTTTCTCCTTTATTTGATGTTTAGAGAAGTTGTTACATGTCAGTAAACTCTTTCAGAAAGATCTCCTCAATAATCTGTGTGTTGCTGGTAATTGGTAGAGCTAAATCTTTTAATTTGAGACAGAGACAAGAAAGAGACAGAGACAGAGCCTGTATTCTTCTCAATCTTAGACACCATGAACCCGATATGAATCAACTTCATGTTCCATCTCTCAGTTCTTCCAACCCTGGGATTTTTACTGCACAGTTCTGCAAAACTGCTATTCTCTCCTGCAAGAGCAAAGAATGTTATCCCACCATCGCCATGCTATCGAAACCCTGCATTGGCATAGTTGCAGTGTGAAAGGAAAAAGATGTCAAGACCATTTTTCAGTACAAGTGAATGCTAGATACCTACACACCGACTGGTCTAGTTTGCATTACCTGTGCTGAGACTGTACATTAAAAATTGTTTGGATGAGACAAAGACATCAGCAAAAGAGCTAGATGAAGAGGAATGGGAGCAGCCTCATACGAAGCATAAAAGCCAGAACAGGCCTGGCGGGCCAAGAAGTTGGATTCTGTGCCGTGAATTGTGCAAATCAATCTTAAAATTAATATTTTTTGCATTTTTCTTCGATAACAGCCTTTGTGTAATCTATTTATCACTAATTATTCTAAGTTTTAAGTTCAAACTTTGAAAAATGGTCGTGAGAAATCAGAGCAACCAGACAAAGGCCTATTTGGCCACCATTTTGTCACAAGGTGCCATTTTAAAGCTTTAGTTTTGTTTCAAATATTCTTTCAAAATTGCTGCACATTCTTAATAAAGACTGGAAATGTTATTAGTGAAAATTTGGAGCAGAGCGTGCCAGAGATTGTGGAGTGTTTTGTTTACTTGATAAATGTTTGACTCAAAGTCAGTCATTCTGACAGGTCATCTTCCAGCAGGCTTTGATGAAAAATTTAATCCTGTTGCAGATTGAGTTGTCCCATCAACATCACAAATCTGTTCAGACCTATCAATTTGTAATAAAATCAACATTTTTTTGTGGGTGAAGCACGTTCTGATCAAACTTCTTTGCTGGCAAGTTAAAGGCTCACTGAATTAATTTTATCAATGTTCACCATGAATTTAGGAGCAAATATTTAAAACCAAACAATGTGTTGATGGTGAGGTTTCAACAAACAGTTCCCGTTAAAATTGCAAGTTAAATGCTGTGGTGTGGATTGCCACAATTATGAATAAAATTGCCGTAGCACATTTTAGCAGCCATTTAATTCAGAGAAAATTATTGAAATCCTTGTAGAGTTAAACATACATCACGGAATAACTGTGCGGTTATCAGTCATGCATTGCCATATTTTTCCAGACATTTTGGCCATGCAGAAAAAAAGAATTAGTTGTGTTTCTTGAGTACCACATGACAAGAAGATCATTGACTTGTGCAGTCATTTCAAATGCGCCAACTAAACCTGGGATTTTCCAAATCCATATAACTTTTGAGGAGACCATTTTTCATGAATTATTATGAAGATGGGGAATGTCAGTGCCAGAAAATGGAATGTTTCAGGTTCCTGCTATGTTTCATATCCCTCCAAGGCCTATCATGTCCCTATTTTTGTAACCTTCTCCAGCCCAGAAACATGGACAAATTTCAGTTTTTACAGGAGTTAGATTTACAGGTAAACCCACACTGCCAGAAGACAAGTCAGAAGTGCTAAAAACATTCTTTCGAAAGTAATACTGTCTTGCAGCATTTTGGCACATGGATGATGTGGCAAAAAATGGAGGACACAATCTTATTGGACTGGTGAAATTATCTGGATACAGGTCACAGGTGATAGTACGAAAAGAGAACCATAACTAAGAAAAATGAAGGCAGGATTACTTTTGACAGTGTTGATAAGCGAAGAAAATTTAGAATTTATGACAAGAGAATAGACCACTGATATTCCCAGGCTATCGTCAATTACAGTTTCAGGTGCAATTCAACGTACCATTACACCATGAACTGTCCTAAACGATACATTACAATATTGAAAACGAACGTAAAATGATAAATTTAGAGGAAGAAGATGGATCTATAGATTAAAGAGAGGACATTGTATTGGTCACCGGAGGTTTCAGGATAATGATGAATGTGTTGGTGGCAGGACTTTTCAGTTGTACAGTATTAGGGTGTGGATCCAAGTCTGCAGTGTCTGCAATAGCCTGGCTAAAATCCAATCTAGACACTGCGTAATAAGAATCAGAACAAAGGTAAGAAATTTGAGAACTCCACCAGTTCCAGTATTGGGGATGTTAATTTTTTTGTAAAAGAAAGAGAAGTCATTCCTTCTAAAATAGTTGAAATGAATTGTTTTATTAGCATGGATATACTACTCAGTGAAATACTGCTGTTATTAAGTATCAATGAAGAAAACACATGAAATTGGATATGGTACTTATCAAACTTATTGTTTTTGGAAAATCGGTGACCTTGCAATTTACACAAAATTGACACTATACTCTACTCCATTAATTAACTCCATTGAAGAAATTAAAGAAGAATTATTAACATCAACGGAGTGGACGAAATATACAAGAGAAAAAAGTCACTGGCATGAAAATTGCAAGGGCGATTTGCTCATTCATCTTGCAAAAGGTAAAATGTTCAGAGAGGATGCAGGAATAAGGGATGGAGTGTACAACAATCTTAAATAAAAGATGTGATAGATGTGAGAAATGTAAAGGATGCTGAAGGACATTGTCATGGCTACAGTAAGCCTGCTCTTAGCAAGACACTTCAATGAGGTGTTGGCTATGGATTCAAAGATGAGAGATGAAGGAATAATATATTTTCATTTTATATTTTGTGGATTTGACAGCCAGACTTGGCCAGTAAATACTCAGTAAGAATAAGAAAATAATTGTGGGTAAAGTATTGGAGAAATAGATTGGAACCAGATATGAACCACTGTTACAATTCCTCACTGATTATTGAAGTGAGTTTGCAAGTGAGGTATATGTATTTTATAACATTATATTGCTGCATTCATAACAAATGTGCATATATATATATAAATATACCAAACAGTACAAAACAGTGTCAAACGACAGATAACAGACCTTTGGAAATCCTTGGACAATGGGTCGTTCTCAGGCAGTAGAACTCTATATTTTACCTGAATTCACCAGTTAATGCAAACAGCTTTAGACATTCAAAAATTCAATAATTGGACATAAACTAGAGAAAAAACAAACAAATCCAAATGTTTTCATAAACCACATTGCATACTGTCAAAAATCATCAAAACTGGGTCTCCATTTCTTTCATCTTCTTAATCAACATTCTGTGGTTGGCTGGATAGCACAGGTCTTCTCTTAATTGACCAATCCATCATTCAGCTAGCTGCCAGCCCTGAGCACAGTTTGTTCATCTACAGTGTCCTTACATTTGTAATTAAATTGCATTACTTTCCAGGCCAGTACCCAACAGACAGCAACAAAGTTTTCTTCTCTTCTCTTTTAAAGCAAGCATCTGGTCAAAGTTCAATTCTTAGCTTCAACTCACAGTTCCAAATAAAAGAAGAAGAAAAAGATGTAGTGATGGCCTCAAGATTGGGAAAGAAAATATCTTCTTGACTGCCTCCTGCACCCACCACTACTCCCCACACCAACACCGCCAACATCCCCAATATTCTCAAGAACATTTACAGATGGACAGTAAATAATGCCCAGCCAGTAAAGTGAACATCCCCTGAATGGAAAAAAAAATGACAAATACTCTCTTGAGCCTGCCTCTGCCACACTTTAAGACAGTGCACTCCACACTAAAGAATTAAATGCATTAAATAAGATTTTTCCTTGCATTGCATTTTCCTTTGCTAGCCATTCTAAATCTGGGTCCTCTCATTCTTGCTTCTTAAGAGTCGGATCAGTTTCTGCCGACCAAATATCTTTACTATGAAGAACATTCCCAAGCTCTTTGATCTGTTAGACAAATGAAGTATCTCATCCTATGAACTAATTCTTGTAAACCAGTTCTGCATTCTCTCCAGCCTGTTCATACCTTTCCCAAAGTATGGTGCCCAAGTTATGCGTAGTATTCCAGCTGAGGTCATTGTTCTTATTCAGATTCACCTCCTTGCTCTTGCACCTATGCCCCTATTAATTAAACCCAAGATACTGATATTTCTATTTTTTCTTTGTTTTCTTAATTTTCATGCTAATTTTTCACCAATGGAGCCTTAGAATTGCAAAAACTAAAAGATCTGCAGATGCTAGAAATCAGAAACAGAAACAGAAATTGCCGGAAAAGCTGAGCAGGTCTAGCAACATCTGTGGTGAGAAATCAAAATTAACGTTTCAGCTCTGCGACCTTTCTTCAGAACTAGGGATCGTTCTGAGAAAGGGTCACTGAATCCGAAACGTTAACTCTGATTTCTCTCCACAGATGCTGCCAGATCTGCTCAGCCATTCAAGCTGTTTTTGTTTTTGGAATTGTAAGCCTTGACTCTCCCTTTTCACTGCTATCTGACCCAGCTCCATTCTTACACCATTGAAGTTGGCTATCTCCATGTTAATTACTCTTACTCTGGATTGTTCACTGTCCTTTCCCATCACTGTCCTAAAGTTACCATGATCACTGTTCTCTAAATGATCCCCAGTGACACTTGAATACAGAGTACACCTCCAGGGTCAGATCTAGCAGTGCATCTTTTCTTGCATACATGCTGTTGCAGAAAACTCTCCTGAACACAGTCAAAGAATACCTGGCCTCTCAGTCCTTAGTGCAACCACAGTCCATGCATATATTCAGGAATAGAAAATCTCCCATTAAAGGTAACACTTGTGCCACAACTGGTATTGGATACTGCTGAAGACTTACTGCCACAAATCCAACAATGAAGGCTAGTGCCCTTGACTTGACAGAAGATGGCTGACAGCTATACCAAGCTTCCTGACATTGCATCTGTGGCAAATGTAAGGCAAGACAATTGTAATATGAACCTTGTATCGCTGGCTGACTGGTCAAAGAGCAAAAAATATGCAAAGCAAGGCAAAGTAATGCAGGGTTGTTGAGAACATTTATAGGCTCAGATTGAGTGAGCACTATAAGAGCAAGCAAAGAGCCTAGAGATGCCATCTGGTCCAGCCCATGAGCTGCGTCCTTATTTCTGAGCACAAAATGTCCAATCATTTTCGCCATCACTGCACTTCTCTTCCAGTTCTGCTGCAAATCTGGAGATATCTAGAAAATTCCACCTATTGTCTTTTACTCAGGATTCTGGACCTCTTTAAAGTACTGTCGGCTTTAGGAATAAACCTTGCTCCAGATAGCATGTTGTCCATCAAGAACCAATAAAGATTATTTACACAAATTCTGTATTTTCACAGCGACAGCAATGAGAGTGCTGACAGTGGTAGAACTTGCATTGCTCCAACTACACAGAAATCGGATGACATCAGGAAATCTGTACTCCATTACCATTGATTAGATTTTTCTCGGAGCATTTGAAAGTTTGTGAGAATAATCAGCCAATTGCACTAATATTTTTGACAGTTGTTAGTTGGGCATTGAATGCAGCGGCGATGCAGCCTTTCAATTAACTTCAGTTGCACTATGTCTTTTTCAAAATGATAGAATTTGTAGTGGAGTTGCAAGTTTTTTTTGTGTTTCTTGTCCTTGCAGCAGAATAGACCGATTGTTTTAGAGCAAGGCAGTCCTTATTTTGTCACATTGCCAATTTTCTAGTTATTTGAACTGATGCTAATCAAGGTGGCTGCAGATTGCCTGTCACCAGAGACATTTTTTTTGCAGACCATAATGGAGCATGAACATGAGTTCTGGATCAGCACGTACAGATTGAGGTCTTGTCACTTTATAGGAAAAGCAAATCTAAACTTTGATCAGTGCTCACTCTAGTGAATCAAAATGACTGCATGCTACATTTGATGTGAGAAAGGCAATAGTAGAACAGACTGATGTCTGATTAAAACTGCTTTAGTTGGAATACGCAGAGGAATGCATTGGGTGTTTCAATTATGTGGCTGATTCATTCTCATTGATATGAAATATAAAACGGTGTTGTATTTTTGGCAGCTGTTTGCTATTGAACGTTCAGCATTTGACGTTGATTCTGTAGCTGAAAGTCAAGTTTCAACTACTTTAGTATTTGTGAAACTGATCTGTAAAACTTTCTAATTAGTACCACAGGCTGTGCTGCAGAAACATGTAACATGTATATTTTTATTCTTGCCAATCTCAGTGAAAATGTCTAAAATCAGAATGCACTCTAATTTGCACTCCAGCAGGTATCTAAGTGTAATGGCAGCACAAGTCAGAAAAGTTTAAGTGCTGTTGACATATCTCTGACTTCCATTCACTATAAATGTGACTCCCCACAGAGGGACATGAAACCTTTGCAGTTACTTTGGTGCACTGCTTACACTTAAATATGAGTGCCTAGTTGGAGTCTGTGTTAACACTTGTGTTAACACTTTATAGTTTCACCATTCTCACAAGGCGTACCTCTAACACTGCCAATGTGTTCAATGAAACCTCACACTTATGTTTTAAAAGGCATGCGATAAGCATTTTGTAAGATATTCATGTGTTGCATTTAGGAGAAGTGGTTCCTTTCATTTGAAATGGCTCCTTTGTTGCCAAATTTTAACCATTTCTACTTAGTCATTTTTGCAACACTGAAACAATATGAGTGTGATATTTGTACATTATTATGTCTGTATAGCTGATACATGGGAATGCCAACACTTGCAGATTCCCCTCCAGGCTACACACCATTCTGACTCAGAATGACAGCACTTACTCCTTCACTGTCGCTGGGTCAAAATCCAGGAACTCCCTTCATAATAACACAATGGCTGCCTCTATACACCAAAGACTACAAGGGTTCATAAAGGTAGCTCACCACCACCTTCCCCAGGGCAAGAAATGCAGGCTGTTTGTTCTCCCTTGTCTTTTCTTTGAACATAGAAACAGGTGTAAGGCATTCAATGAGATCATGGCTGTATTGTGGCCTAAATCTAGATACCTGCCTTTGGCCTGTATCCCTTCATACCTTTATTTAATCTATCTCAGATTTACAGTTATTAACTGATCCAGCATCCACTGCCATTTTTGGAAGAGAGTTCCAAACTTCTACCACCCTTTGTCGGCACAAGGGTTTCCTAATATCTCTTTCGAATGGTCTGGCCCAAATTCTCAGATTGAATCCTTACTCCTAGAATCCCCAGCTAGGGGAATTGTTTTTTTTTTATCTACGCTGCCTTTTTCTATTAATAACTTGAAGATTTCAAACAGATCATTCCATATCTTAACAACTCTAGAGAAAACAGGGCTATTCTGTGTAAAAACCAAAAGAACTAAAGATGCTGGAAATCAGGAACAAAAACAGAAATTGCCGCTCAACAGAAGTTTCTCAGAACTGAGAAGAGTTACTGGACCTGAAACATTAACTCTGATTTCTCTCCACAGATGCAGCCAGATCTGCTGAGCTTTTCCAGCAATTTCTAATGTGTATGATCTCTCCTCATAACGTATGTCCTGAAATCTAGACATCATTCTTGTTAACCTACATTGTACTACATCCAAGGCCAATATATCCTTACTAAAGTGTAGTGCCCAGATCTGCTCACACTACTCCAAGTGGGATCTAAACAGGGTTTTGAATAGTTGCATTTGTGAAGAGGAATAACATTTTTACAACAGTTGGTTAGTGTTCTGAATGGCCTCTTGTCCTGTCTGTTGTACTGACTAAGCAAAGTCCCAGCAGTAGGGGTTCTTTAATGACGTTAACCATGCTCTATTTCTTCTCACACCGTTAAGTCCTTTACAAGTGCATTAAACTGCTTTAGGACTACTCTTTAGGCTTTCCCCCATCTTCTGTGGTTGGATTTCTGGCTGACCCAGTCATTTACAATTTGCAAAAGACTGTCATTGGGTTTCTCTACCACCTGTCCCTTGCCACTTTCTACCATTTCCCCGGATCGTATCACTGCTGCTACCATATAATTTATTCATGTCAGGATGTTGATAGAAAGAGGTCCACACATATCAGTAATTATCAACAACCTTTACTAAGTAACACTCTATATTACAAAATTGTAAAAGTGGTCATTTCTGGAATTGTGGACTCTCAGATCATAGTACCTATCAGGAAACAGAAAAGGCATAAAGATGTAATTTTCTGGTTGGCAAGATGTAGCGACTGATGTGCCACAGGGACTATGACTGGGCCTCAAGTGTCCATCGTTGATTAACTTGAAGATATGGTTGCTAAATTTGCTGATAAGTAATGACAGAATCTCTACGCCACAGAAAAAGATAGTCAGTCCTTCAAATCTACACTGACCCACCAAAGAGCATCCTGCCCAAACCCGAGCCCTTACCTCATCATTGCATTTACTATGGCCAATCCACTGAACCTGCATATCTTTGGAATGTGGGAAGAACCCGGACGACCTAACAAAAATCAAGGAAGAAGTCCAAACTCTGCACAAACAGTCACCTGAAGCTGGAATTGAACTCAGGTCCCTGGTGCTGTTAGGCAGCAGAACTAACCACAGAGCCATCATGCTGCCCTGCAGGTGGGAAGGTAGGAATGTAATTTGTGAACAGGACTTCAAAAGTCCACAAATGTTTATAAATAGATTAAGCTATCAGGAAAAAAAAATCTAGCAAATGGAAAATAATGAGGAATGAGTGAATTGGAAACTTTGGCAGGAAGAATGGAAAAGCATATTTTGGAAATCAGTTGAGTCAGAGAGGATCCCAGAGGACTGGAAAATCGCTGATGTTTCAGAAGAGAGAGAGACAGAAGACAGGAAACTATAGGCCAGTTTACCTTACCTCAGTCATTGGCAAAATTTTACAGTCCATTTTTAATGATGAGATTGCAGAGTGCTTGGAAGCACATGGTAAAATAGGGTGGAGTCAGAACGGCTTCAGCAGGAGGAGGTTGTAGTTAACCCTTTATTCTACAGTATATTCTGACTCTGAAAGTAAATGTTCTTGGCTGGGTGCAAAGAGTATTTACTAGGCGTGCTGCATTTGATGTGAAATTAAGACAATTGATTGCATCTAACTGCTGGGATTTCTACAGCCTTCAAAGAATTTCAGAGACGATCTCACGAGACTTCAAAATACCTGAAAGATGTTGTCTTTCTGATAGTTTGGCCTTTGAGGAAAATGAACTGAATCACCATACAAATCGAAAGTCCTGTTGAAGTGATGCTTATAGAAAAGATTCAGACGGCACAAGACTAAAATACAGTTCAAATCTAGGAAAATGAAATATTTTGTTATATCTGAAAACAGATTAGAAATAAAACATGCTGAGGTGCTTAAATGCTTCATCATAACAGTACACGACATATCAAGAATATTCTTGTCCAAAAGCTCACACCAAAGTTATTGCAAATAATACCTCTTCCAAGTGATGTATTGAGAAAACAAATCTGCCAGAAAGTTCCTCTGAATTATTCTCACTCTGTTGGCGTTACTTGGCCGTGAGAGAAGTAGGAATTCAGCTCATGAGAAAGTGAGCAAAGATTCCACTGTCTTTTCAGCAAAGTAACCTGGCAGAGCAGAAGCAGCTTGAGTGAGCTTCTCAGCCATTAACTCTGTATGAGAGTGTTACCATGATGAGTGTCTTAATGGAGTCAACAAAATCATTTCTGAAGCAGCAGCACTAAAATCCTGCAGGGTCAATAAGACTGTTGGCCTATAGTATGGAGTATGTGATTAACAGAGATTGCCACCGGCAGAATTACAATCATCTGGCAGTCTGTGAGAAGTTTAAGAGGTTGGTCAATTCAGCATCATCCAAAAATAAAGCTTTCTTTAAAAGTTTTGTGAGCAAGACAGATGTTAATGGTATATTAATTGTGATTCACTGTATGCAGGTGGTGAGCATTAACTGGTGATTCACTTGAATCTCAATAAATAGACATAAACTGTCAGTGTGGATGTTGAGGTAGGAAGTGTGCATTTGCAATGTGTAATTCAAAAATAACCATAATAGCATGTAAAAATTGACTGCTGTTTTCTCCTTTACCAATTTGTTCTCTTGAACATAATCACTTATGAAGTCAGCACTGCCTGTTTATTACTTAGAATAAGGAGCTCAAAAATCAGTTATGACACTCACCCCCCAAAAAAGTAGAATTTAATTCAGTACAGTAACACAGGCTTGGGCGCATGTGGACCTCCTCCAAACACATTCGCTTTCGATGCTTGCAGCAGGTGTTTTTACCAACAGGCTGCACAGTATGAGACTTTCTTGCTTTACGTTTAACGCGACTCAGAAGAGTAACAGACCAATAAAGTTTGAAGTCATTTTGAATGGTAAGCAGTTAGAAATTTCATGAAACAATATTGATGCACACACAGACTTCTTTTGCTCTTTATTTGGCTGCACCTTATTATGAACGTATATTCTTTATGACAAAGTGAAGAACTTCACTATTTTCCATATTGCACGCCATCTCCATTTTGGCCGACTCACTTTACCTATCTACCTCCACCTTGTGCTCTCTTCACAACATACTTTCCTACCTATCTTTGTGTCGTCTGCAAATTTAGCCACTATGCCTTTTCTTCCCTTATCTAAATCATTAGTACAAAGTGTGAAAAATGCTCAGCCCTCAGCAGAGGCCCTTGTAGGATACCAGTCATTGAATAGATAGAGGGGTTAAGAAGGCATTTAGCATGCTTGCCATCATTGCTCAGACCTTTGAGTATAGTATTTGGGACATTATGTTGAGATTGTACAGGAATTGGTGAGGCCTCTTCTGGAATATAGTGTCCAGACCAGGTCTCCCTGTTATAGGAAGGATATCATTAAACTGGAGAAGGTTCAGAAGAGATTTACCAGAATGTTGCCAGGACTGAAGGGTTTGAAATATAAGGAGAAGCTGGGATTTTTTTCACTGGAGCATCAGAACCTGTCAACTGTACAGAGGTTCATAAAATTCTGAGAAGTGTGGATAAGGTCAATGGCAGGCGTCTTTACCCTAGGCTGGGGAATTTCAAGACTAGAAGGCAGAATTTTAAGGTGAGAGAAGAAAGATTTTAAAAAGCAATGAGGAGCAAGTAACTAAGAGAGTGGTTCACGTGCAGAATAAACTTCTAGAACAAACAGGGGATGCGAGAACAGTCATAATGTTTAAAAGACATTAAGATAATTACATGAATAAGAAATGTTTGGAAGGTTATAGGCCAAGTACAGTCAGGTGGGACTAGTTTAGTTTGGGATTATCGTCAAAATGGACTGATTGGACCAAAGTGTCTGCTTCCATGCTTATGACTCAATGACTATATCCTATCGATCAAAGAAAGACCCACTTATGTGTATGGATTCCATGCAGAAAACAGTCTTCTGTCTGTGCTCATACATTATCCTTTACTCCACATGCTCCTGCTTTGAAATCAGGTACAGTACATTTACAGGCACTCCTTCATCTGCAGTGTATGTTACTCCTTCAAAGAACTCTGTCTGGGAGTTGCAACTACTTATAGAGCCAAGCACATCAGGGGATACTAATCAATTTAACTGCCTAATTCTGTTGGGAGCTCCCCCAATCTAGCTCAAGTCCAAGAACATAACTTACGTAAGTTGTGAATGAAATAAATGTCACCTGATCTGAGGCTTTAGATACCATACATGGTAATCTTTGGCATTCCATGTCGAATCATGTTGTGCTATTTGACAGAAGCCGTTCTTGAAATAGTTGAACTGTTTGACAGCTGATCCATTGAATTTTTATATCTTGTGAGAAAGGCCTCAGAAGTAGATAAGTCAAGAGAACCTCAGATGAGCTGAGGCATGTGGTTGAAGTTTAATCTGAGGTCAGTGACTCAAAATCTTTAACTGAAATGTATTATACTTAGGTTGAAAAATCTATTACCTGTTGCCTTTGGAGAAATTCAAACAGCATGTCTTGGGAAAGAACATAACAGTGAAAAGTGATCATAAACTGCTTGAAGGCATTTTGAAAAAAAATCTAATTAGGGAATTCAAATCACCAGTAAATCAAGTTATATCTTCAAAAACGTTTATTTAATGTTGTCTACAAGAGACGTAGAATTTCTTTTTGCTGATTGGAATGTATGTCCCTTAACACTGAAAATGTTGATCATGAAAATGTAATGTTAATTAGCATACATATGACAAAAGTATATCAACATAATTTGCTGCAATATTTACCCCTGTCTAAGACTGGGATTACTAAATGCAGCAAACTAATACAACAGGCAGGGAACTGAATTGTTAAGGGCTACAATTAGCAAAGAATACATTGATATTCAAAGATTGAGTTTTTATATTTTACACTGTCTTCAAAAGTTATGCAAAATGATTTGTTGTTGACTGATGAAATAGAACCTAGAGACCATGAACCATAATTTTAACCCTGGTTCCATCGTGTAAAGGATGTGATAGACAGATGCTACCAGGTGTATACTGTTCAATGGTTTGTTTGCAGCTATGTTTGATTATGTTACTTTGATCATAGATCCTCCTTGTCAGCTATGATCTTATTGAAAAGTGAACCAGGCTAAACAGACTCGATGGTATAGCCTTTCCCCTCGTTCTTATACACTCAAAGCTTTTCTTCCATCTGACACTGATAACGGCTGCAGACTTGGTGTTTGTCAGTGATGCCTCATCTATATTCATACCCTGCAAGCTGACAACATAGCAATTGAGAATTTGAAATTTTAGAAAGGCTCACATGAGTATTGTACAATGTAAATTACAAGCAAAAAACTGGAGCGAGGAAATGAAAGTGTTAGAAAAAAGACCCCAAAGTATTTCTTATTGAAAGTTTTTTTTAAGCTTGTCTTTCTCTGTCAGTAGGTGCAGGCATGTTTTCCCTGGCCTTCAACAAAAATTTTAAAATATCCCCACCCCAGTCTTTGACTGACTCCCATTGAGTACAACCACTGACTATGAACTGTGAAATCCTGCCAGTTCCACAGACTGACATGTATGAGGATCAGCTGTTTCAATTTCTTATGACCCATAACTCTATTCCAGCTCAGCAAATACTATGCCATTATTTTTGGCTTCATGCTGGAGCCAGTATGAAATATTTAAACACAGTCCAAGAATAAAAATATTTTTGGCCTCAACTGGGCTGTCACAGGCCTGTCTACTCCTGCTTTCCCATCCCCAAACATTATCTTCCCTTCAAGGATGATCCATTTCTGAATGTGGTATGTGGAAACAATTTAAACCAAGTAGGGAAAGAACTGCTTATTGGCCATCAGATACCAACAAGCTCATGTGTGTTAGAGCCTGAACTGATTTTTCATTATTTTTCTTTTATTCTTTTTACCAATTTCAGTTTGGAGCTTTGAACTGAGAAACTGTGAGCTGAAGGTGACCTTTGGACTCTGGGCTGTAGCTTTTATTGAAAAAAGAAGGAAGAGAGAACAAACAAGACGTATTTGTTTGTGAGGCCAGGCCTGGAAGTTAAATGCAGGTTGATACATGATCACAAGGTTCTACAGACTTGTCAATATTGAGTGAGAATAGCATATATAATCAGCAGGTGTTGGTCTTTATTGAGGTCAATCGGGGAATTGGTACCAGCAAGTCTGGGAGACACCTTATGCTCAACTAGATTGTAAATGTTAAATAGTATCTGCGGCCTTGCAGAGAGATGGTCAGTCTGGCAGGAAGAGATTGAATTGAGTTTAGAACTGTATTTTCTGTGGGAAGGTGTATGGCTGTTGATGCTACAGCATGAAGATTTGAAAGCTCTCTAACTTCCCATTATCAGCTATTGGAAGTTTAGAAAGTAGAAACTAAGTGATAAGTATCATTGACTTTATCAGAGCAAATGGGAAAAGATGACCCTGACTGACAACTTTAGAAAACTAACGAAGCAGCAATCCTCCATGCTTGTGGAATAACACATTGTGAAAACCACTTAAGTATCCTGGTCAGTTTTGTTCATTTGCTTTTATTTGTTCCTTCACTGTGTTTGTCTGTATATTTATTTGTTGTTTAAAAAAATGGGACTGAAAGCAAATGTTATTATTTTAAAACATAAACATCAGTTAAGTCACTTTGTTGTTTAATATTGTTCTGCCTAAAGTCACTGTATTGCTAACAAATTGCTGATTCTTTTGTTTAAGAGACAGGCCTAGTGTCTAGAATTGATAATTTGCACAGTCTACAACTGGTTATTTTAAAAAAAGAGTGAATTAGGAACCATTAGAATCAATGCTGAGGATCTTTGAAGGTGTTAATTTGCGAACAGAGAGAAAGGCTGACTTCATTCTGCTTTCTATCTCTGTGTCATTACATGTGAAACAAATGAAAGGTCCAATTTCATATGTTCTGCTATTTAGACTATTTTACAAATAGACCATCTGATTTCAAAACAGGAAACATGTCATAGATACACCAAAGCTCAATTCCAAAAGCATGCCTTATTGCTGTTTTAATCAAATTCCATGAGTTTAAACAAATTCAGTGATGTCACCAGCTTGTCAAGTTACACAGTTGACTTTCAGTACAGTGTAATTTGAACAGATTAAAATTACACTGAGCAAAAATAACAATTCATACCTGATTTAATTGGTACAATATACCCATAAAGAGGTATTAGACTGCTCTCAACCTCAAATAAACCAGAATAGCCTGCTTTATATCAATCTTTAGTCCAGTCTAGTAAAACAATGCAACAGAGATACTGTCCTTGCAAATGCTAACAGTCTTCATTTTACCTCAACAAACTTGATAAGGCTTGGACAACGGGCTAATGACCAATGTATGAGAGAATAGATGTCTGATTCTACAACATGAGACCTGAAAGTGAAAGGAGCTGCATAAGGAACCAGAGATATTGGAGGGAAACAGAGCAGTTTTAGTGGACAACCATAGAATCAGATTTAACAGATTGAGCATCAAAGGGATACACCCAATCGACCACAATAACCCAAGTACAACACAGCAGGGGAAAAAAAAACTATGACCAGTCATCAACAAACTGTGAACTATTTCAACAGATGGAATTCCTGGTAGGAAAAGAGTTCCTAGTCACACTGATTATCAAGCCCAATACCATAATAAGAAACAAATTGCTTGTGTGAAAACCACATCAGTGTAACCACCAGTGACTTTAAACTGAATTGATAGGAGTTTAAAATTCATAAATTGTTGTTGAAGAAACATTTTATCCAAAGATTTATTTTCCTTTGAGGAAAGAAATGTATTGATATTGGCATCATTTTATATTCATAGTCAAACAATGAAGATTCTCCAACTGTTCTCCTTGACCTGAAAATGTTGTATATCTGGCAACTACACATTGTTGCTTGAAGTGGCTGAATATTAAGCAGCTGTGATTACTTTCTTGTTGTTACTGACTGACCTTAATAACAAACACAGCCGCATTGGTAGGACAGACAAGTTGCAAGGACAGGGCTCCATGGTGTTCAATTTTCATAACACACATGTTAGGCAGAGAAAAAGAAAAATCATCAACTTGTAAAACATCCAGCGCTGAAATCACTGTGCCTATCTCAAAATAATTTACATACTGACAAGGCAGTTGGAGATGAATGTCTCACCTCATAATTCACGAAAATTAATATCTGAAATTTGTCACCTTAGATGAAAAACAAGACATGATAAATAATAAATCAAACCAAGGTTGCACAATCACATGGAATTTCTTTTTTGTCAATATATCATCACTTCAGTAAACATGTGAATTCTTCAAATTGAAATTACGAAATTATTGAACATTATAAAACCCAACAGTTGTGCTTCCAAAAGAAAAACGTTTACAACGTATGCCCGTGCTTTAACACAGTAAAATATCCCAAGCAGTCACAGTATTTAACCAAATAAATGTTGACACCTGTCCATTGAAATAAATATTAAGGGAAATGACCATATGCCTAATCAGAGGTTTTAAGAAGGGAGTGGTGGAGAGGGTTAATGAGGACATGCCAGAGGAAGTTGGCAGCAAAAGGTCCAAAGATGGAGTGATTAAAATCAAGGCTGTTCGATTGATCAGAACTGGAGGAGAGCAAATGTGTCAGAGCATTGTTGGAGATTACAGATATAGGGAGGGATTTTGGAAACAAAGATGAGCATTCTAAAAGAGATTATTAAACTGACAGCAATATGGCTGCCATCTTACAATATTTCTATTGCAACAGACATCAATATAAAGACCAATGCTATAGGGTTAGAGACTCCATTAGCAGCAAATCACAAAGATCACGGTAAACTGTTTTGTTCTGATGATGTTGGGTGTTGGAGGTATGCTCACTAAGCTACTGAGCACTGTTCTTCTTTAAAGAGAGCCATGGGATTATTTGTAGAGAAGACCATAAACTAAGGTGTTCCAGCATAAAAGGGAGTACCTCTGACAAAGCTGAACTGCCTCAGTACTGCACTGAAGGGTCAGTCTACAATACCTGTTCAAAGAGCAGTGCTGCTCAGAACCTATTCCGTGAACAAGTGTTAAGAAGAATTGCTAAAAGAAATGGGAATACTTTGTTCATTGGAGAAAGTTAGGAAAAGGACAGAAAAGAGTCTGGTGTAGATTTTCTACTTGTTCAAATGAGCAAAAATGAGTTTTTGTGGGATCAAATGTATTGCCCTTCCTATTTTTACAATGAGTTCCGACTTGTTTTTAAATTTATAGCAATAAGAGAATATTGTAAACACCTCACCTGGAGGTATGAATTTAAGATTAGCTCCAAATTGCATTGTTCTCAAAGATTTAAGACTCACAGAGATATTAACATCTGTTCATTCATCAAAACAAATTCCCACTTTCTGAGAAAAACAAAATTGACATTTTGAATCTGGGATAACTCTTCTTTCGAACTCAAGATAATATTCCAGATGTGACATTAACTGCTATAATATCTCAGGAATGCTGCCAGACCTATTGGTCTAAGCATTCTGTGTTTGCTTCAGATTTCCAACACTCAAAGCAATTTGCCTTTTATCCCACTTGCTGCTTTGCAAAGAAGGATGAAACATAATACCAAACCTTCAAATCAAACTATTGAATGGGTTCATGCTGAAAACATCACTTAGCCTCTTTCAGATTGCTGTTGGGACTTTCAAAATCCTGCCTAAAGAATGACCTGTTTCCTCACTCATCTATATCCATTATCAATTGATGTGGTTCCACGAAAGAAGACAACAGGTAACATGTTGCACATTTGGAAAAGGAATCATATCCAGACCCCAAAACAATCTCTCAGTTGTCAGTTGAGTCAAAGTTAATGAAAACAGCGAAACTTAGAAAGCAGAAGCCTGAGTGGGCTGTCCCACGCCTCTAACCTGATGTGCCATTCAAAATGATCTTGGCTGTTCATCCAACTCAACACCATGTTCTGATTTTCTTCCCATGCCTTTGATCCCTCTTGCCCTAAGAATTACACCTAAATCCTTAAAAACCATTGTGTCAGAAGGTTTTTCATCATCTTAGTCATTAGAACCAAATGCTTTATAATTTCTTGATGATATTAAACGTTGATATTAATTCAATGGCTCAATGTTTTTAATGCCCAGCAGATGGTGTTGAATTTATCAATCATAACCATGCTTTAGTGGATCTCCAATCTGTTCTTCCCACTGTCTGCACCTCCTGTGGTTGTTATAAGGAAAATGTGTTATGGCAAACTGTAGAGCTGTGTTCATCCAAAGCAGGAGGAGGGCCTTGGTGACAGAATATGATAAATTTTTTTCAGCTCCACTTGTGGTGAATCCCATCTTGGAGATTTACTGTCCTTTTATCTGCCTAATTACGCCTTCTGCAGCTGTCTTGGAAGCCCCAACGTGGCACAATCGCAGACGGACAATGGTGAAACACCTTATTGTTATAGGAACTGCACTGAGAGCTGGGCAGATATGCTTGTTGAGACCAAAGGAAAACAATATGATAGACTAGAACACTGTCAGGACAGTTATCAGGATAATTCTGGAACTCTACTCAATCATAGCATTTATGTCTAGTGCCATTATGTAGTTTGTGCTGTTTTCCTTATTTTCACTGATGACCCTGCTAGATATCTTTAATAGCATATTTTATAATGTTCTGCGTTGTTGATGATTACCAACATGTAAACATCCCCTGTTCAAAACAATCTATGCAAAGTCACTCCAGCAAATGGAAGTGGATTTGAACAGCAGGCAGACAAATGGTGATGTCTTATCTCCAGCTCGGAGAAGACCAAGTCAATAACTCTGCCAGAAAGGATTGATGATTGTATTTTCCATACAACTTGATAGATATTAAAAGCTGTCTTCAGTTGCTTAGTTTATTAATGGTATCTGAACAACACTGAGACAAACCAGTAGCAAAAATGGCTAGAAATTCAGGACAGGTTTACTTTACAGTCACCACGAGTAACTAGGGTATTCCATAAACCATCTGCCAAAAAAAATTGGAAAGTTTTAGATGTATCCAGTATGTAAACAGAAAATCATCTCTTATTTGGGCTCTTCGGTGATTCAACTTCTTTCAGACCAGAGTAATTCGGTTGGTCTGTTAGTCCCCTAAAATATTATGACTGGAACCCCAAATCAAAGGCCGATGATGTTCCTTTTCTCAGCCCAGTATTCTCATCAAGTTACATTGCGCTGTCATTCCTTCTCGCTCAGTACCTTGCTGCCTGATAAATACAAGAGGAAGCCGAACTCCAGTCTGGGAAACCATAAGAACAAAACCAACTATTTGCAAATAATCAACCATAAATCTCAAATATTCCAAATTAACTTAAGTCACATTTTCACTCCTGGAAGTATTTGTTATTAATTTCATTAGTATTGTTTGCTTGTCTATACACAAATAAAGTATTTCGTTGCAAGCTATTAACAATACTGTAAGGGCAACTTAACAGCCTAGTGACAGATGGGGCAACAGCCTACCTATTCTAGTATAAGGTCACACTCTTTGTATCACACATCCTCTTTCCCCCCCAACAGAGACACAGAGATTTATGCAGATTTTGCAGGAATGCCAGTTTGCCATGCTTGCTGATTTGTGGTAATACAGAATCAACGCCTGGATCAATGTCCATGGAAAATGCGTCAATAACTTTGCCAAGCTCCTCCAGGGGGAGTTAAATATCCAGCTCTGCCAGGACAGGCAGGCTTCCCATAGAATCTAGAGTTTCCTCAGGGATAGTCTTCTCCATAGAGTACAAGCCAAGATCGTGGTCACCCCTCTCTTCAACTATTAAATGCAGTCAGTGATGACTTCCCACGTTTTTTTTTAAATAGGAACTTTTTTTTCTGATGGACCTTTTGACTTTGGGCAAAATTACATTAAATTAACAATACTGACCTCAATGTCTTAACAACACAGTATCATACAATTATGTACGGTTATTAAAGTGTTTGTGCGTCAGTTTGCCAAACTACAAAATGTATTAGATTTCATATATTCTTAATTCAATCCATTGACACTGTTCTGGATAGCTGCAGAACCCTTCAGGTAAGAACAGAGAATAAAAATCTGTTAAAATAGACCAGCTGTCCCATTTACCAAACCAAATATTGTGTCAAATTTCCCCATTATTTATATTAACAGTAATTGATACTCTGCAGTGATCAGAAGGTAGTATCTCACTGAATAAATCAAATAATGTCATAAATCATAACATTAATGTTGTGCATTTTATAGCTACATGAACCTAGTGATGAAATTACTGAAAGCATTCCCTGTATCTGCTATTTTTATAATGTGTACTTTCGTGTTAGCTGGGATAATTTAATTCTGTTTTCAACATATGGCTCTTTCTGTCTGTGGGTACATGGAGGACTTCAACCAACAAACTGTTCCATATAATGAATGCAAGATACTTATGACAAGATTTATAATTAATGTACTAATTTGTAAGATTATGTGATGATAATCTGTAGTTATTTTCCATCCAGCAAGGAATAAAGCAATATTCTATTTTAAAAAGAACATGAAATGTACCAGTTTGGAGCCTAATGCTGATTATCACAAGTTCCCAAAGCTTCCGTCTGTGTTTGTGAGACGACCCCCCGCCCCGGAATCCCATCTTTAAACCAACCATCATACACAGTTACCTCAAGAGTCTCAGCTGTTTCCATTTATATAGAAAGACAATTAATTAAGGTTGGTCTGATCAGATTAAACTGCTTGTGAGGAGAGTCAGGTTACAACTGGAGCTTTTAGGGCTTGTAGATGCTTGGAAGGCTCATAGGCTAGCTCTCAAGAGAATGGCTGTCAAGAATTCGTGATGTAGCAGCTGGTCAGAATAAATCCAAAGCTAACAGTTCTAGTTATTTTAATGTGCTGATTTACCAAGCAAGTAACGTTTCTCTCACTCACTGTTTTATGGGATTCTGTTCCCAAAGGCTCATTAGCGGCTTGATATACCATATAACGCCATTGGGAAAGAAAGTAATTCAGGTGATTTAAGATTGGATGGAACTTTAATCATTTAAAAGCTTTATATTGCACTGTTTTCATTCAATAATTGCTTGTTATTCCAAGTAAAGATACAGTGCAGTACTTTTTACCTGACCGTCTCTTCAATGTGTGGCACATATGACTGGGACATTTACTGGGATAGTTTTAGCGCATAAGGTAGGGAGGAAGCAAAATTCTAATATTGCATCCAGTAGCATTCAAGAAGTATGCAATTAAAATGTGAAAGCTGTTTAACCTTCAGTGGGTAAGGTGTAAACTAGCCCTGCAGAACACCTCTGCTCGGTTCGCAATAAACAACTGCACCTCCCAGTCGTGAACCATTTCAACTCCCCCTCCCATTCTTTAGATGACATGTCCATCATGGGCCTCCTGCAGTGCCACAATGATGCCACCCGAAGGTTGCAGGAACAGCAACTCATATTCCGCTTGGGAACCCTGCAGCCCAATGGTATCAATGTGGACTTCACCAGCTTCAAAATCTCCCCTTCCCCCACCGCATCCCAAAACCAGCCCAGTTCGTCCCCTCCCCCCACTGCACAACACAACCAGCCCAGCTCTTCCCCTCCACCCACTGCATCCCAAAACCAGTCCAACCTGTCTCTGCCTCCCTAACCTGTTCTTCCTCTCACCCATCCCTTTCTTCCACCCCAAGCCGCACCTCCATCTCCTACCTACTAACCTCATCCCACCTCCTTGACCTGTCCGTCTTCCCTGGACTGACCTATCCCCTCCCTACCTCCCCACCTATACTCTCCTCTCCATCTATCTTCTTTTCTCTCCATCTTCGGTCCGCCTCCCCCTCTCTCCCTATTTATTCCAGAACCCTCACCCCATCCCCCTCTCTGATGAAGGGTTTAGGCCCGAAACGTCAGCTTTTGTGCTCCTGAGATGCTGCTGGGCCTACTGTGTTCATCCAGCCTCACATTTCATTATCTTGGATTCTCCAGCATCTGCAGTTCCCATTATCCCTGTAAGAATGTTCTTTTCTTTTGAGTCCTGACAGAGAATGAAGCTGCATTGATTGAAATAGAATCAGCATCAGAAGTACAGCTTAGCTTCCACAGAATCTTGAACATTATTAATTTGGGAACAAAGATCTTCTGGGACTTTTGGCCCAAATGTTTGCAACGTAGTTCGCGCACGTGCACGAGTATGCACTACCTATCCCAATGAGTTTCTAATGTTTCTAATCCCATTGCTTTTACAAACACAACATATCTGGTCATGAATTACTGTGTGTGTGTATTCTTCCTGTCTCACAGTGCAAATCCAGACAGTGACTCATAATGGAGTACAGATCATGGCAGCCAAGCCTCTTTCTCTCTCCATCCATTGTCAACACAGTTGCAAACCAGCAGAGGTCAGCAGAGAGTATTCTGCATCCATCCTGAGGATGGTTCGCCTCTCCAGTTCAGATTTCCACAGTTTAGGGCAGGCATCAGAACAAAGCTGCTTTAATCAGCTGAGCCTGTTATTACATTGCCTGGTGTGTTACAGTGTTTGTGCAACGACCCAAAAACATGTATTGTAATCAATTGTTTTACTTCATTTAGAATTCAAAAGATGAATGGTTTTTGTTTCAAAAGACTAATGTTTGGGTGCTTGATGAACCTCCCCAAAATTATAGAATTTAATATTACCTAAAATACATTGTTGCATAGTGTGTTATTTTAATTATGTAGAATAAATGATAGTAGAGCAAAAGCTGTATTACCTAGTTAATGAACACTAAAGATGCATAGTCTGGACCTGAGGTTTGCTGGTTCAATGTGATGATTAGTATTGGACTAAAAGTGATTCACTTAAGGGAAAGTCTTGCCCCAAGCTACTATCTGTTTTACATCTGCTACTTATCACAGATGTACAAAGTGGTCTTTTTGACAGCTTGTTGGTTGAATCACATTTTTCCCTTGAGTGTTTGATATTTCTCGCAGCAGTGCACCTAAGATGAGGGTGTCAGGTTGAAATAGTTGTACAAGACGAAGATGATTCAACACTGTTCCACCTATACTTCAGTCATCAATAACGAAAAAGAAATTGCACAAATTGTTGCAAGCCCTAAACTTAGTCTTTACCAGCTGGGGCGCCGCGTGTGGTCAGGAGTCAATAATATTTCTGAGCTTGTGCATGAAATAACAATACTGCTCTTATCTATTAATCAGTGACTCATGGTAAAATGTGTGCATGTATAAATGAGGTGCAGATTTGGAAGCTCCTTACACTCAATTTAATTGCTAATTCTCACTGTCATACATAACAGAAGGAACTTTGGGTGGGTTAAGTAATATTGCCCACAGATTTCCCACAACATTAATCAAGATTTTTTGAAGAGGGAAGAAATTTGACACATAGTTTTTTTTTATTATCATTAAACAAGACAGTGAAGAGCACATGGGAAGTGCAAAATATCAAGTTTAGTGACTTTTTTCCCCAAATTAAGGAGTGCAATTCACGTTGTACATCTACATTATTAATGAAAAATACAGTTAACATGTAAGTCATTTTGTCAGGCTTCCTTTAGTGCTCTTGCAAATAGATGGATCATGTTAAAATCATGATTATCCTCCTTAAAGTATCAAGTTTAAATAGTCATTGTAAACTATATTATTTTTGTGGTCTAATTTTAATTATTCACACTTTTTTTCTAAAATTTCAGAAACAGTGGCTATTCAACATCATAAAAGCAAAGTTATTTGCTTTTAAGAATAGCCTGAAGGACACCAGTCCACTCAATTTTAGAATCATAGAATCTCTGCAATGCAGAAAGAGGTTATTCAACACATTAAGTCTAAACTGACTCTTCAAACAACATCCCACCCAGACCCAGCCTAAACACTATACCCTATCCCCATAAGCCCGCATTTCCAATGGCTAATCTGCTTCGCCTGCTCATCTCTCGTCAGCACAGACAAATAAGAATGGCCAATCCACCTGACCTGCACATCTTTGGACTGTGGGAAGAAACCAGAACACCTGGAGGAAACCCACACAGGCATGGGGAGAAGGTACAAACTCCACACAGGCAGCACCTCAAGGCTAAAATCAAATCCTGATTCCTGCTGTGAGGCAGCAGTGCTAACCACTGAGCCGCTGTGCCACCTGGCTTAGTTGTACTGAGTTTAAGCAATCCAAAGAATTATCTAGGCAATGCAACTGGCTTAGTTCACAAGGTATCCGTGTCTGTGTCTGTTTCCGTGTGCTGGAACAATGTGGAAAACAGCCACACATTGTCATTTAAGATAACAAAGTGTGGAGCTGGATGAACACAGCAGGCCAAGCAGCATCTCAGGAGCACAAAAGCTGAAGTTTCGGGCCTAGACCCTTCATCAGAAAGCTCTCTGATGAAGGGTCTAGGCCCGAAACGTCAGCTTTTGTGCTCCTGAGATGCTGCTTGACCTGCTGTGTCCATCCAGCTCCACACTTTGTTATCTTGGATTCTCCAGCATCTGCAGTTCCCATTATCTCTCATACATTGTCATTTAATCTTCTGCATGCTGCTGATTTTCAAGTGATATACTCCAGGTGGAGAATTTGAATTTCCCCTATGCTTTCACCTAACTTTGAACAAATGATTCCAAGTTACCACAACAAATGTTGCGTGTGGAATTATAAAGCAAAAAAAATTTAAGGAAAATAAAGTTGTTGGTAAGCCTTTAGTTGTACTGTAGCTTTTCAAACACAATTTCACTGAACCTGACAAAATTCTGACGAGAACCCATGCTCACTAGAAATCTCATTATCATGAATCCAGGCTATATCTTCCAAGCATCGTCTATCCATAAAAGTTTGAAAAGTACTGAGTTAAACCATGTGTGGGAAGGAAGGGAAAATGATATTCCATGTTTTTAACCATGTATGTGAGAGTAAAATTGCCATTTCAGTTGGTGTTATTTCAGTCAAAAGGCAGCGCGTGAGCTATTTTCAGATACTGGTGCACCATCACTGTAATCATAGAATCGCTTACAAATTTCTGAGGAACGTATGCACAAGATTGGAGGAGGGAAAGAACAGACTCACTCACTACTAGATTAATGAATAACTGTTAGCAATGTATACTTGACCATTACCTTAAATGAACAGCAGTAAAATAAAGATGTTATAATTTCCAATTCCAGCTGTACTAAATTCATTCTATAAAATGTTGTTAAGTAAAATAAGCAAGTTTACAAACACACAGGCACAATTCTGGCTGCAATTGTGCAATGTTTACATTACATAAAAAGTGTACATTTCCACCTGATTCTTTCAAAATACTGTTAGATATCAGTTATGTGGGAGTTGAAATTCGTAGGCAATGAAATACTGCATCTCTTAAGTGTAACCATTAAAAGCTAAATCCAAGTCTCAGCAAAAACCGTCTTGCATTCATGAACATTCTTCAGCCAGCATAAAGGGTGGAATGCAAACCATAATCACATAAGCATCAGTAGCTACTTGTGCAGCACCAACTGCCTCAGCAAATGAAAGTATATGTTCCCAGAGCTACGAACAAACGTAGCCAGTAACTGAACCAAAGCGAGACCAGGTGCATGTCACCCTGCAACCAGAACATAATCTTCCTGAGGAAAGAGATCAAGCTCCAGACCTGTTCCTAGGAGGCTATGCAGGCCATAGAGCCTATACCAATGGTTTCTTTTCTGCTCCAGAGCATATTCATTAATGTATTCCCCTCTGTTTAAAATGAAAGCAAGCAGTCAAGATCATTAGCGTTGTATATGACATTGTAATTCTAAGCAAGTTTTCCCTCTTCCTCTTAAAATGTTAAAGCTCATTACAGTCAACAACTCAGACTGCAATACAGTCTGCTAAGGAGATGAATATAGTTGACTCAGGAATTCACTGTAGTGCATAAACTAGCTCTGCAAATAATGTAACTGTGGTGGTACTTGATGGCACTGTGTTTCACATGTTAGATCACACTACATATAACACAAAGTTAGGTTCTCACTAAGACATATATCTAGACATTTATGACAATTAACTATGTACAATAAGGTGACATCTCAGACTTACAAATATAATCTGTAGGATGGAATACACTTATATTAGTCTCATGCTGTGATGTCACTGAGTTATGTTAAAAGTACAGTGCCTCTCTGAGATCTGTACAATCATAACAAAAGTATAGGTATGGTTAGTGTTGTCATGGTACAAGCTATGGTTTAATAAGGTTGCCGTGGTGCTGCATTGTAGCTTAGTGTAGTTGTCATGGTGCTGTACTACAGAGTAATGTTATTACAATGCCACTGCACTGTAGGTTACAGTGGTTACCATGGAGTTGCCCTGTATGTTGGTATAAATGCCTTGGAGCTGCTTTATAGATATTACAGTTGTCAATATACTGCAGTATAGCTTAATGTATTTGTCATGGTGCAGCCTTGTAGAGTAATGCAGTTATCAGCAAGTTTATTATGCTATGTATGTGAAATCATCATAAATTATACAACAAGCATGATAGTATTTCCAACTTTGATTTAATTACAATAGCTTGCATTTTGTATTCTATTTTTAACTAAAACATGTGGGCATTATGCAAATGAATGCAAAATCAAGAATGAAGAGAACTGGACAAGTGATCAAATTTTAGATTAAATTGATAGGTTTTGAGGAAATTGGGAAAGTTGGATCAAGAAAGGCCTGGGGAACTGGAGAGTAAGACTGAGGCAGCTAAAGGTTGTGTCTATTTGAGGGACGATGCATGAAAGCAGAGTCAGAACACAAAGATTGAGCATATTAGGCGAAAAGGTAAAGATGAGGAGAAATTCAAAAATCAAATAAGGATTTTATATCAAATGTATTTCATAAATGCACAACAGAAATTACTGAAGAATGTCAGCTAGTCTAGCAGCATCTGTGTAGAGAAAATAGTTAATTGATCCAGAACTGAAGAAGTATCACTGGACTTGAAATGTTATCTCTGCTTTCTCTCAACAGATGCTGCCAGACCTACTGAGGTTCTCCAGCAATTTCCGTTTCTGTTTCAGATTTCCAGCATCCACAGTTCTCTGTTTTATTCCACAGTTAGGGTAGGTCATTTAGGACAGGGATAAAGGGTGAAAGGGATCTACTGAGAACAGAATGCATGTTTTGGAAATTATGCAGTTCGTAAGATGTGAGTGTAAGGTGCCTGAAAGGACGATTGTTCAAAATATACCACTGTAGTCAAGTGATTCTTTGAATTCTGTCTTCAGTATGTAGTTGAACCAATAACACAACAACAATCACAGTTATACAGTAAGAACTTGAACAAGCTGAGTCCCTGCATTCCCAAATGATTGAGCTTGACATTCTTACTCTGACCACTTCAGAGAACTATCATTGATTTAAACAGCCTGCATCATTCCTTGGTACCCTTTGGCATGTTACATTGTCACACATTACATAATTCACCCTGACATGCCAACCTCTTGTCTTAACATGTTCTGACAGTTATTGTTCTCCTAGTCTTAATTAGCTCAGTTCAATTCATACAAGAATGGCACACGCAGAGGTGAACATAAGCAGTTTTAATCCAGGATATGGAAGTATGTTTGATTCAGGATTATGCAGGAAAGCAAAATTGTATACAATATGATTTAGTTTAAGGTTTTTAAGGTGTGTGGCTGAGAGGTATGGGTTTTGTGAGAGTGAAGCAGAATGAGAGTTTGTGACAAAGTTTGAAGACAATGGATTTTGGACATTTTCATGTTCAGCTGGAAGAAGTTGTGAATTATGCCAGTCTATTAATTGATATGGACCAGATCAAACCCCTCAATATATATTGAGAAGATAGCCTAGACCCTACTTTTTCCTTATTCTGAAAGTAAGCGTAAGCCATTCCAGATGGAATTCAATTGGTCAAAATATGGACTTTAGGCAGAACACACTTTATTTTTACACTCCAGTTAAAGTACAGACAACATTTTTTTTTAAAAAAGTGATAAGAATGGGCTTAATTGTAACTACCAAAATGTTTAACAAAATAGTATATATTACCTACTACTAATTAACTGTTCCAATGTAGTAACACCACATAATCACACCCTTGGCAAAGGCAAATTCCAGTAAAATAGACTCTCTCACATGCAATTCTAGCAGCTGTAACAGAGAGAAGAATAAGAGCTTCCACATCCAGCTTCAAGACCCCAGCAACTGCTGAATGCTAAAACTAAAAATCCTCGTTCTATGGGAGCTTGACTCCACCCATTGAGGCTGCTTCTATTGCTCCAACCTTTTTTTAAAAATGGCTTTGAGCAGAATGCACACCGCCCGTGCCTCAACCTTGCTTCATTCAAAAAAGGACCAAATACACCTCTTTAACCCATAGCATTATCATATGTTGACTCAGCAAGATGTCTTTGTATATGCTGTTATTGTGCTGAGTGAAGTAAAAGAGTTTGGTTCGTGTAAAAGCTGTTCTCCTGTATAGGGGTATTGGTGAGGAGCATTGAGTAAAAGCAGGATATGAATAAATCACTCAGGACTCCAGTGCTAATGGGATAAAGCATAGAAAGTTGAGCTCTCCAAGAAGGTGCACTGGGGGAAGAAAATGGGGAAGAATGGCATCAACAACAGGAGGAGGCATTATAGATGTGGATAGCGTTGTCAATTTACTAATTACTGCAAAAGGTTGTTAACCGCTGCTTTCACACCCAGAACACCAGTCGTTCATTTTTTAAGGAGACACAAACATTCAAAGTTTTCTTTAGAGTTTTCATTTTGATTCGCTTGCCTGTAAAAACAGAAGTAACAGTGAAAGGGAGCAACAAGAAATTGTCATAATTAAGGGATTGCCCATATGCACCTTATGCAGCTCATTTTCCCTGCCTCCTATATAAATGTTCAACCAACAGATCTTTTTTCTCTTTTTTTTCCCTCTGCTTACTTTTCAACATATTTTTACACTCAGCCAACATTCATTGCACTAGGTGGCAATCTGTTCCAGAAGTGAGTAATTTGGTTGCTCGTGTTTCTCATCTAATGTGTTGTTTATGGTTCCCTTACATGAGTATGACTGTGGTTCTCTTTTGCTGGTTTTAGACAAAGAGCTTCCACTCAATTAACTTTGGCATTCCTTTCTTGATTTTTTTAATATATCAGCCTGCCAGTGCTTCCACCACCCATTTGTCTTTCTTCTGACTAGAACAGAGTTTAGATGCCCTTTGACAGTCTTCATAGTTCAGTGATCTAAGACCTGGAGCTGTCGTTGTTGGCCTTTCAGATTCCCTTAAACCTCAAGAGTAAACAGTACCTGCAGCAATCACATTAGCAGCAATTTCCAATGTAACACTTGATAGCACAAACTTATAGAGGTCTGGACATCCCATTGAGAAGCCTCAGAAAAGTGCCTTAGAAACCCAACAGCTTAGCAGTACACAAAGCACTTTCTACTCCATGCAATTTAAATTTGTTTTTGCTTCAATTTAACAATTTTGAATGTTTTTAAATGTATGTGTTATTAAAATGTGTGAAACATGAAAAGGGTGAGCTCATAATTCACTGCCCAGACTGCACTCATTATGTTATTTTGGTAAGCCTTGCCCTGTAACATTAATTTGGTCATCAATGATTCTTTCAGGCTCCAAATTTGGTGTAAGTCAGATCACTACTGCTACCATATTGTTAAAAATACTATATTCTGAATAGAATTAAACAGATGTTTTTATCTTTTCATGGGATGTGGTTAGATACTGTCAAAGCCATCATTTGTTTCCTATCCTTAATTACCCTTAACCTGAGTTGTATTGCTCAGCCATTTCAGAAGGCTGTTTAGAATCAACCACACTGCAGTGGATTGAGAGAGACTTGTAGGCCAGACCAGGCACAAATGGCCTATTTCTGCTCCTACATCAGTGAACCAGATTCGTTGTTACAACAATTGCTGAAAGTTGCCATGATGAGGCTAACTTAACACTCTAGATTTATTAAATGAATTAAATTCCATCACCTGCACAAATAGGTTTTGAAACCATGTCACCCAAGCATTAGCCTGGATCTGTGACTTACCAGTCCAGTAAAATAATTACCATCTTCCTATACTTGGTTGCTCCAGAAACTTCTGATATTTCTTTTCACATGCCTTCCACCAGTTTAAATAATCATCCTGAACCGTCCAAAAACTTTTTGTTTCATAAGGTTCAAATAGGCAGTACTGCACAAAAAAAGATAGCTGGTAAAGTGGGGGATAGATGTTCATCGATCTGCACTTGTCCAAATCTGACCGCATTAGAATAGTTTGCAGCTACATGGAATGCTTTGTCCAGAAATCTTGGACTGTGGCACCTTTGACACTGAAACGTGCCCTTATACAGGTTTGGATAGGGTGAACAGCCAAGGTATTTTTTTTCCCCAGGATAAGGGAGTCCAAAATTAGAGAGCAAAGGTTTAAGGTGATAGGTGAAAGATTTAAAAGGGACTTAAGGGGCAACTTTTTCACACAGAGGATGAATGGAATGAACTTCTAGAGGAAGTGGTGGAGGCTGGTACAATTAGAACGTTTAAAAGGCATCGGGATAGATATTTGAATAGGAAGGGTTTGGAGGGATATGGGCCCCATGCTGGCAACTAGGACTAGATTAATTTAGGATAGCTGGACGGCATGGATGATTTGGATCGAAGGGTCTGTTTCTATGCTGTATGTCTCTATGACTCTATAACTCTCTGATGTAAAATCAGAAAATCAGGCAAAGCAACAGCCCTTAATGGGCTACAGTGAGGAATTGATGGGTAATGTATGACAAGACACAATGGTGGAGAAGTTGGTTGTAATAGTTCAGAGGAAACATTGGTCTATTCAAGCAGCAGTTCTTCATATGGATGTGAAGAAGAAACATCAGAGAAGCCTGGCTTATTTGGTGGACCCTCTCGTTAAAAGCCTAATACAATGCAATTTTTATGATGGGAGGAAACTGATGGATTCCTCACTTTTGAACATATCTTCTATGTCCTCTGGGATATAACATTTAAAACACTGCATGTCGCCCTCACCCATGGTCTGCCTGTTTTAAGATTTTAATCGGAGGTCCCCAAAATTGCAGTTGCCAAAATTTTATTACCGTTGACAACTCCTCAGCTGAAAATTGGCAAGTGGGACTTGTGCCAAACAGAGAAATGAAGTATTGCTGACACGAGACTTACATAGAGCATAAATAACTGCAGAAGTGGGTTTCTGTGCTGTACTATTATGCAGGACTGTGATTCGAGGATCTGATGCACATTTGGTATCCTTTGCAACATCGAGTGTGAGAGGGAGGCCTATCACCCAGTTAAAAATTTGCATCCTGTTTCGCTGATGCCTCCTTTACCTGGACTGCAATATGGAATTGCCCCTTCCCACAATAGAATCTGTCTCTGCAGACTGCTGGGAATGTTATATACCTTAAAAGTGGCTGATGTGCGAAATGTTGTTAATGCAATGGTAACCTGCACATTTGGGAATAGATATCACTGCACTGTATGTTTTTGGCAAGTCATTATGAAGCAGATTTTACAAACTGTTATGTGAAATTGAGGTGGTGAAAATGAATCCTGACTCATATGTCCAGGTTCATGTGATGGAGTCTCGAAATTTAACTTCATGGTGTCATTGCACAAACACTTGCTGAACTCTCATCAACACCTCTTCCTAATCCAAAACAAACTGCCTGCGCTTAAAAAAAAGGGATATTTTGCTGAAGCTTTTCATAGATCATAGAATCCCCACAGTGTGGAAACAAGCCCTTTGGCCCAATAAATCCACACTGAACCTCAGAGCATCCCACCCAGACCCATTCCCCTGTAACCCACCTAATCTATACGTTCCTGAACATTGTGGGCAATTTAGCATGGCCAATCCACCGAGCCTACACATAGAACATAGAACGTAGAACGTTACAGCACAGTACAGACCCTACAGCCCTCGATGTTGTGCCGACCTGTCATAACAATCTGAAGCCCATCCAACCTACACTATTCCATGTAGGCCCATATGCTTGTCCAATGATGACTTAAATGTACTTAAAGTTGGCAAATCTCCTACCATTGCAGGCAAAGCGTTCCATTCCCTTACTACTCTCTGAGTAAAGAAACTACCTCTGAGATCTGTCCTATATCTTTCACCCCTCAATTTGAAGCTATGCCCCCTCATGCTCATCGTCACCATCCTAGGAAAAAGGCTATCTAACCCTCTGATTATCTTATATGTCTCAATTAAGTCACCTCTCAACCTTCTTCTCTCGAACGAAAACAGCCGCAAGTCCCTCAGCCTTTCCTCGTAAGACCTTCCCTCCATATCGGGCAACATCCTAGTAAATCTCCTCTGCACCCTTTCCAAAGCTTCCACATCGTTCTTATAATGCGGTGACCAGAACTGTACACAATACTCCAAGTGCAGCCGCACCAGAGTTTTGTACAGCTTCACCATAACTTCTTGGTTCCGGAACTCGATCCCTCTATTAATAAAAGCTAAAACACTGTATGCCTCCTTAACAGCCCTATCAACCTGGGTGGCAACTTTCAAGGATCTGTGTACATGGACACCGAGATCTCTCTCATCTGCACGACCAAGAATCTTACCATTAGCCCAGTACTTTGCATTCCGGTTACTCCTACCAAAGTGCATCACCTCACACTTGTCTGCATTAAACTCCATTTGCCACCTCTCAGCCCAGCTCTGCAGCTTATCTATGTCTCTCTCTAACCTACAATATCCTTCATCACTATCCACAACTCCACCGAACATAGTGTCGTCTACAAATTTACTAACCCATCCTTCTACGCCCTCTTCCAGGTCATTTATAAAAATGATAAACAGCAGTGGACCCAACACCGACCCTTGCGGTACACCACTAGTAACTGGTCTCCAGGATGAACATTTCCCATCAACCACCACACTCTGTCTTCTTTCAGCAAGCCAATTTCTGATCCAAACTGCTATATCTCCCACAATCCCATTCCTCCGCATTTTGTACAATGGCCTACTGTGGGGAACCTTATCAAATGCCTTGCTGAAATCCATGTACACCACATCAACCGGTTTACTCTCATCTACCTGTTTGGTCACCTTCTCAAAGAACTCAATACTGTTTGTGAGGCTCGACCTACCCTTCACAAAACCGTGCTGACTATCCCTAATCAAATTATTCTTTTCTAGATGATTATAAATTCCATCTCTTATAACCTTTTCCCACACTATACCAACAACTGAAGTAAGGCTCACTGGTTTATAATTACCATGGTTATCTCTACTCCCCTTCTTGAACAGGGGAACCACTTTTGCTATCCTCCTGTAGACAATGACAAGTTAAAGATCAATGCCAAAGGCTTGGCAATCTCCTCCCTGGCTTCCCAGAAGATCATGGGATAAATCCCATCCAGCCCAAGGGATTTATCTATTTTCACCCTCTGTAGGATTTCTAATACCTCTTCCTTGTGAACTTCAATCCCACCTAGCCTAGTAGCCTGTATCTCAGTGTTCTCCTCGACAACATTGTCATTTTCTAGAGAGAATACTGTCGAAAAATATTCATTTAGTGCTTCCCCTATCTCCTCTGGCTCCACACACAACTTCCCACTACTATCCTTGATTGGCCCTAATCTTACTCTCGTCATCCTTTTATTCCTTAAATACCTATAGAAAGCCTTAGGGTTTACCCTGATCCTATCCGCCAACAACTTCTCATGTTTCCTCCTGGCCCTTCTGAGCTCTCTCTTTAGGTCTTGCCTGGCTACCTTGTAATCCTCAAGCACCCTAACTGAGCCTTCACATCTCATCCTAACATAAGCCTTCTTCTTCCTCTTGACCAGAGATTCCACTTCCTTTGTAAACCATGGCTCCCGCACTCTACAGCTTCCTCCCTGCCTGACAGGTACATACTTATCTAAGACACACAGGAGCTTTTCCTTGAATAAGCTCCACATTTCTAATGTGCCCATCCCCTGCAGTTTCCTTCCCCATCCTATGCCCCCTAAATCTTGCCTAATCTCATCGTAATTGCCTTTCCCCCAGCTGTGACTCTTGCCCAGTGGTATACACCAATCCCTTTCCATCACTAAAGTAAACATAACAGAATTGTGATCGCTATCACCAAAGTGCTCACCTACTTCCAAATCTAACACCTAGCCGGGCTCATTACCCAGTACCAAATCTAATATGGCTTTGCCCCTTGTTGGCCGATCTACATACTGTGTCAGAAAGCCCTCCTGCACACACTGGACAAAAACTGACCCATCTATAGTACTCAAACTATCGTGTTCCCAGTCATTATTTGGAAAGTTGAAGTCCCCCATGACAACTACCCTTTCTCTCTCATTCCTATCGAGAATCATCTTTGCTATCCTTTCCTCCACATATCTGGAACTATTCGGAGGCCTAAAGAAAACTCCCAACAGGGTGACCTCTCCTTTCCTGTTTCTAACCTCAGCCCATACTACCTCAGTTGACAAGTCCCCAAACATCCTTCCTGCAACTGTAATGCTGTCCTTGACCAACAATGCCACACCTCCGCCCCTTTTACCATCTTCTCTGTTCTTACTGAAACATCTAAATCCCGGAACCTGCAACAACCATTCCTGTCCCTGCTCTATCCATGTCTCTTTGGACTATAGGAAGAAACCAAAGCACCTGGAGGAAACCCACACAGACACAGGGAGAATGTGCAAACTCCATATAGACAGTTGCTTGCGGGTGGAATCAAACCCAATTCCCTGGCGCTGTGAGGCAGCAGCACTAACCACTGAGCCACTGTGCCACCCGTCTTGCATTTATCAGGACAAATGCAAGAATTTCAAATAATTGCAATTTATACCACAAGAGAAAAGAGATGCAGGTTCACTAGTAATTCCGTTTGATTCAGCAACATATCTTTCTCTTCAGTAATGTTCAAAGAGTCCCAGTGCTTGACAGCAAGCTGGCCATGATCTTACAATCCTCTGTAGATACAAGAGCACATTGAATCTAGAGGACTGAACAATTTCAAGTATTGCACTATTGTTCAAAAAAAAATGATGAGCTCAGCAACCAGGTTAACCTTCATGCTGGGAAACATCTTCAAGATAATTTGGAATAAAACACATGGACAAGTGTGGGATAGTTAAGGAATAGCTGCAAAGATGCTTTAAAGGCAAATCATGTTTACCTAATCTGATGGAGATTTTAGATGAGGTAACAGATTGAGGAGAATCATGTGATTGATGTGTTACATTGAGACTTCCAAAAGAGTTGTGACTAATGTCATTACAGGGGAAACAATGACCTAGTAGTATTAGGTCTGAACTATTTACTTAGAAACACAGGTAATGGAAATCCGTGTTTGAATTCTGCATTTTGATCAGAGGCTGGTGCAGTGTTGCTATAATTTGAATTCAATAAAAATCTGGAATTAAAAGCCTAATGACCCTGAAACCATTGTTGATTGTCAGAAAGATCCCTCTGCTTCACTAATTTCCTTTAGGGAAGGAAACTGCCATCCTCACCTGGTCTGGCCTACACGTGACTCCAGACCTACTGAAAGTGGTTAACTCTTAACTGTCCTCTGGGAAATTAGGGATGTGTAATAAATACTGACTTATTCAGTTATGTCTTCATCCCATGAGTTAATATAAAAAAGACTTACTGAAAAACAGCTCGCAGAACAAAGAGGACAATGGCACCATGGATGCAAAGTTGGTTGAGTGAGCAGATTTTTTTAGACTAGGGTGGGTATGTGGAGTCAGCATTTCCACTGGTCATCACTAGGTCATTGTTTCTCTAGGTGCAAACTTCAGTGTAAAAGGCACAATTTTGAAATTGTACGTGATATCAAGTGATCTGCAAGATAATTAGTTTATATGGACATTGGAATGCACATTGATTAGTTATCTATTTTAATAATTTTCTGACTGTCAAGAAACAAACCTTTGGAGGTACTATAGCCTATTAGGAGGATAGTGATGAACTTCAAGAGGCAATAGTGGAATGGGTAGATCTGAAAAGCAGATAAAATCTAATACAGAGAATTATGAAATTACACATTTGATAGGACAAATGGCACTAGCCAATATCAAATTAAAAAGATCAAATTCTAATGGGTGTGCAGGAGCAAATCATTCAAGGTAATGGGGTAAATGAGAAAGATCAAAATGCATACAGAACTCTAGGCTTTATAAATGAAAGCATCGCATGCAAAATAACCCTAACTTTTGGCAGAATATAATACGGGAACATGTGAAATTGTTCATTTTGGCAACAAGAATTAAAAAGAAACACATCAGTTAAATGGCGAGTGATTGCTGAGCTCTGAAATGCAAGAGATCTGTGTTTCCTTGTGCATGAGTCACAAAAAGTTAGTACTCAGGTACGGCAAGTAAATAGGCAGGCTGCGAGAATGCTGTTGTTTATTGCTTGTGATCCTGAATACAAAATTCAGGAGGTTAAGCTTTAGTTATACAGGGCATTTGGGACAGTACTCAGTGTAGGTCTCCTCACTGAAGGAAGAATGTAATTGAATTGGAAACAGTTCACAAAAGCTTTACTAAACTAATACCTGGAATGGATGGGTTATTTTATGAATATTGTATTGCACAAGTTAGGCTTGTACCCACTGGAGATTAGTAGAATAAGGAGCAAAATAGTTGAAAACTAAAAGGGGTCTTGGATGAGGAAAGGATGTTTCTTCTTGTGTAAGAATCTAGAACAGGGGTCTCTGTTCAAAAATAAGGAGGTCACCTATTTAAAATAGAGATGAGGATTTTTTTTCTCACAGTGGGTTGCGAATCTTTGAAACTCTCTCAAAAGGCAGTGGAAGAAGTGTTTGAATGATTTTGAGAAGGATGTAGATTAGTGATAATTAAAGGGGTCATCAGGGATATCAATGAATGTTAGGCAATCACATCGGCCATGATTTTCTTGAATGGAAGAGCACATTTGATGTGCCAAGTGACTTCTTCCTGCTCCCAATTCATATATTTACGTCAAGATCTATGATGAACCCTTATAAAATACAGGTTAAGCCTGAATTCGTACTCCCAATTCCTCCACCTCTACCACATTTGCTCCCAAGATGGAGTGTTCCACTCACATCTCAGATGTCCTTCTACTTCAAGGATCGCAATATCCCCCTCCATTTATCGCACATACCCTCAGCCACATCTCTTGCATTTCCAGCAATTCTGCCCTCCAACCTCCCTCCTCCCGACAAAAGTATAGACAGCGTCCCCCTGGTCTAGCCCCGATGAAGCGTCTAGGCCCAAAATGTCAACTCTCCTGCTCCTCTGCTGCCTGACCTGGTGTGTTCCCCATCTCCAGACTGTATTGACTGTGACTCAAGCATCTACAGTTCTTGCTCTCTCCATTGTATCCATTCCTGGGCATTATAGAACAAGGGAGATGGCTTCATAACGTTGTAGGTACTAGACTAACAATGACATAGCTCATACTAATACTGTAAGGACATGGGTTCATATGCCACCATGGCAGCTGGTGGGCTTCAAATTCCATCAATACGCCAGGAATTAAAAGCCAGCCTTAGTAATGGTAACTATGAATTTATTACTAACTGTTCTCAAAATCATTCTGGTTCACTAATGTTTTTGAGGTGGGAAAATCTGCCTTCCTTCTCTCATCTGGCCTATATGTGACTCCAGACGCATGGTAATGTGGTTGCATCTTAACTGCCCTCTGAAATGTCCTAGAGAACCAATCAATTTAACAGCCACGGGGCAACTTGCCAGTGACTCCTAAATCATGAAAGAATAAAGGGGGAAAAAGACTACTTGAAAAGGATGTGAAAACGTTAGAAAGAGTGCAGAAAAGATTTCTGCAGAGATGAAGGAGTTAATTATGTAGATAGACTAATGAAAGTTGGTTGTTTTCCTCAGAGAAGATGTGAAGTGTTCAAAATCATAAGGGGTTTGGACAGAAATGATAGAGAGGATCAGTCCACACTCACTTGAGGGTCAAGAATCAGAAAACACCAATTTATAGTGAAAGGCAGAAGAAACAACAGTGGGTGATGCGAGGAAAATTCTTTTCACTCAGCGAGTGGTTAAGACTTGTAATTCTATAAGCACGTGGTGAAAACCCGTTCACTTGTATATTTCAAAGGGGAATTTGGTAAGTATCCAAAGAGAAATAAATTTTGTGGTCATGGAGAAAAGGCAGGACAGTGAGACTAACTGAGTTGCCATTGCAGAGAGCTACCACATGTAAGAGAGGCTGAATGGTCTCCTCCTGTGGTGTAACCTCTTCTACGATTAACATTTTCCATATTGCTGATTCACTGCAACAGCAGCTAAGAATAATGAGTGCAAAAGTTTTTAAAACATGGTACAGAATGCATAACAAATGGACATGTTGCTAAGGCATGGACACGTTTTCACGCAATAACTAACTTTCCTTTAAGAGTCATACAAGCGCAGATGGGATATCAGGATCCTCAATGCATTTTAAAATAGACAGGCAGGTCAAAACAGGATGCACCTTACCCAAGGGTGGCAAGGTGGCTCAGTGGTTAGCACTGCTACTTACAGCACCAGGGGCCAGTGTTCAATTCCACCCTCAGGCAACTGTCGGTGTGGAATTTGCACATCCTCCCTGTGTCTGTGTGAGTTTTCTCCCCCACTCCAAAGCTGAGCAGGTTAGTTGGATTAACCATCGTGATTGGGTGAGATGCTGTTTTGGGGTGTTAGTGTGGATTTGGTGGACCGAATGGCCTGTTTCCGCATTGCAGGGATTTTATGATTCTGAAGCAAAGGATATTGTTTAAATAATTTGTCAATGTAAATGAGAACGGTGAATCTCCATAAATAATGTCATATAGTTTCTGGCATCGCAATCTACAATTTTGAAGTCTGCAGATTAGTCACACACAGTGCCAAGTCTCATTACTCATTATCTCAGCCTTCTCACTGTTGCAAGGGTCTGCACTACAATGAAACATTGGAAAATTTTATCAGAGATAATGGGAACTGCAGATGCTGGAGAATTCCAAGATAATAAAATGTGAGGCTGGATGAACACAGCAGGCCAAGCAGCTTCTCAGGAGCACAAAAGCTGACGTTTCGGGCTCTCTGATGAAGGGCCTAGGCCCGAAGCGTCAACTTCTGTGCTCCTGAGATGCTGCTTGGCCTGCTGTGTTCATCCAGCCTCACATTTTATTAACATTGGAAAATTTATCTTGTTGTACCAGTTATTGTGTGATGAAATGGTTAGATGCTGACTTGTCAGTAGGTAAGTTTACAATCTCTCTGTTGTTTAAGTTGTGGGATGATCATTTACAGAGCAGGAGTTACAAAGACCTGGGACCAAGTCAACTAGCTATTAAATATAGTATAACATTTTTGAACTAAGTAAATAGTAGAGAAAATATCCACGCTACCTGCCCAAACTTTCTGACTTTCTTGAATTGCTAAACCTTGGTTTCAAATAGGACATCAGTATTTTTCTCATGGAAAATATGTGATCAGTTTCTTGAACCAGTACAACAAGACACTGGTCAAAATAAGAGGTTTAGAAATAAATGTATGTAGCTCAGTTTGAATGTTTGGTTGAGATTAAGTGCTGAAAATGTGAATTGTCCACTGTGTAGTTGAGAATAATTCTAAAGATTCTCATGAAGACTTACAGACACGTCTGATTCTGTTATCTATGTTGAGTATCAATGTACGTGCTTTTGAAAATTGAGGAATTGTTTTCCATGATACAAAATGTTCGGACACAGAACTGTAATAACACACACTGAATTTAAAGAAATTAGTGGTATTTTGGTTTACGACTGAGGTAAGCAACAGGAATCACTGTTGTGCAAAAGTATTCTTGTTGGCAAAAGAAAAGAAATGTGGTAAATTAACCAATTAGAGGAGACATTTCTAACAGGTTTTTAATTTTCTTTGAATTTTAAAGCAAAATATTACCTCTGTTGTTGTTCTTTATTGTTACTGTAGGAATGCTAATCTTTTAAATTATATTATTTATTGCCAACACTTTTGAAGTCCTTAACTTTTGTTTGTGTTGCTTTTCTGTTGTTTTCAGGTCCTCCTCTGCCTTGCTCTTCTGCTTCATCGACGCCAGTGGAGCAGTACCTCTCCCATCCCCCCCCCCCTGAAGTCAATGAGAACCAGCGAGGGTTCCTCAGCAATAACATGACCCAGCCGAACCAAGACTCTGACTCTGATGAAGAGTTTGTTCCCAATTCTTTCTTGGTTAAAACTGGCTCTGGAAACCTGTATGTTCCCACAAGTGGTGAGTTAGTTGAATTTATACTGCTTCTTTGTTGTAGCAATCTCCCTTCTACATTGATTTCTGGTCAATCTGTGTCATATTTATTAACAAAATTTACACCAAGTGCAGCATTAACTACAGATTGGTTTTGTATAATGTTAATTAATCAATTACTCACATTGTTATTTTACTATTAAGTAGTTGCGCCCAGTCTGTAAAAATTAGAGTGAATATATTACTTGCATTAGATTCGTCCATTACTTAATTATAGTATTTGCGTCTTTTTTAAACTTGCTTAATTCTAGTTGTCACTCATTTTGTTACTTATTACCTGAATACCTTTTGCTCCGTCTAAGAACAAATAAGCCGGTAATATCAAACAATTACAGAATCACAGTTTGGTGTTTTACTCAAAAATACATTCAGCCCACAATAGCTGCAGTCCATATGCAACATCTGACCAATCAATGTCTTGTGTCTAAGAGAAATTGAACTACAATTTGAAAATGAAATGTAACTTCTAATGTGTTTCAAAAATAACAATTTGCATTCACGTTGTATTTTCCATGTAAAAGGGGCCTTAGAGTTTCTTTTAAAATAAAGTTAAAGTGAGATGAATGATAGTATGATTCAAACAGAAAGTAAGGAATTGAAGGGGATACTGAAATCACCTTTGAAGCTATGGGCCTTAGGGGGCTTTTGAAGGGCAAAGAACTGAATTATTGATTTGCAAAAGTGGAGCAAGCAGAAGAGTTTAAAAAAAATCCCCTGAAAAAAATGGGATAAAACTGTCAAGATTTTAAGTTGAGGATATGGAAAAGGCTTACTGAATGCAGTTGCTGAATAAAGTTGATGGGTATGTTAGACTTGCGAAGGAGAGAAGTTGGAATAGTTGGCAATGGTTGGGAATGGGATGCTGTTGAGAAAAATTCAATAATACTTCAAGATGATAAAAAAATTTTGAATAAATTATGCAGCAGTGAAAGAATAATTTTCCACAGATGAACAAAGACAGTCGGTGACATTGTGAACCTAAGACCTTTTTTTAAAAAACCACAATACAGTTGAACTGAACACCAAACCTGCACTCCATGGTGCTCAGCATGAATGACCAGTGAGAAAGGTTACAGTGTGTTGATGCTGACTAGAATGAAACAGGTGGCTAGTGTTAAGCAGTAGAATAGATTAGAACTTGAAGTTGAACAGACTTTGCATAGCATGGTAACAGCCCTGTTCAACAAATCCAACCTGGAATACTGCTGTTCAGGTTCCCCAGCTCCCCTCTACCCGCTGCAAGATTCCAATAATAGTGTTGAGAGAATATTTTTTAATGATGGGAAGTAAATATTGGCCAAGTCAGTGAACAAAAACTGCTTTTGCTTTGTGATTTCATACCAGTTCAGCTCTCCCTCTGTACTGCACTGAAGTGTCAGCACAGAGTTTCTGGGGTGGGTGCATTTGCAGTAAATAATTGACATTCATTGTGTGTAGTACTATTTTAAATTATATTATTCCTCAAGAATGACTGATACCACTGGCCACGATGGAAAGGAAAAGACAATGTAACAGATCTCATGCAAAATGATCCCAATATTTCTGCCTGCGCAGGGTGATTCCAACTCCTCATTGCTCTCACAGTGTTAATAAGTGCTGACAGGATCAAATTTGATAAGGTAGCTCTCCTCATCACCCTAACAGTCACACACAAAGCATAGCCCTTTTGTTAAATCACTGGGAAACAACTGACATCCATCAAACCATTGATCACACAAGGCAAAATTTTCAGTAGAGGAGGAGAAAACTTTTATTAGCAAAGATAGGAAGAAATTAGGTAACAAAATGGAATGGATTGCTTTGATATTTGTATTTAAATGTGAATATTTGCACTTTAAATCTGAGGGCTCTTTTGTTCTTTCATGGGTAACATTGGCAAGATCTGCCTTTAGTGCTCATCCATAATTGCCCCTTATGCAATGTGGCTTGCTCAGCCAATTCTGAGTCATTTAAGAGTCAGTCTGTGTGTATGGAATCATACTCAGGTAAGGATGACAGGTTTCCTTCCCTAAAGAACACTAGTGAGCTAAATGGGTTTTTACGACAATTGGCAATGGTTCCCATAGTCACCATTATTGACACAAGCTTTTAATTCCCAATTTATGATTTGAATTTAAGTTTCACAAGCTGCATTGGTGGGGTTTAAATCCACATTGTCAGAGCACGAGTCTGGGCCTCTGGATTACTTGTCCTGTGATATTACAATTATGCCATCACCTCAGGTTCTTCTCTGATATTTTGTTTAAAAATAAATGTTTGTCTAAAGAAGGAGTTATTTAGAATGGAGAGTCACCACATTAACCTTTGCACCCCGACGCACATGCCCTCCAACAATTCCCTGCACTCTGATCCTACCCCACAAACCCTTAAACTCTAACGTATTCAAGGTTCCACAATTTCCGACCTCCCATAGCCTTGTATCCTTCCTCAACTTGCCTAACCCACACTCCATCTGTAATGCACCATTGCATGTTTAGACCCTTGAGCATCTTCTATCTCCCACCCACCACCAGATCCCTGCCCCTGGAAACTTGATAATATCACATTCTCAACCTCCACATGTCTCTGTTCCTCTGGCATCATCACCAAGATGTCTTTGTTTGGCCTTCATGTTCATTTCTCCTGACTTCTTTCACCCAGGCCCTTGTCCCCACACCACTGACTCCTCATCTTTGATCCCCACCCTGTGCCCTCATCATGGGGAGGCAATGGCCTAGTGCCATTATCGCTAGACTGTTAATCTAGAGACCCGAGTAATATTCCAGAGACCTGGGTTTGAATGCTGCCAAGGCCGCTCATGGAATTTGAATTTTAAGAAAAAATCTGGAATTAAACATCTGGATGACCATGAACCCATTGTCAATTGTGGGGAAAACCCACCTGGTTTACTAATGACCTTTAAGGAGGAAACTTGCCAACCTTAGCTGATCTGGCTTACATGTGACTGATCTATAGCAATGTGGTTAGCTCTTAACTGCCCTCTGAGCAATTAGAGATAAGCAACAACTGGTGGCCTGGCCAGTGACGCCCATATCCTATGAATGATTTTTTAAAAAATCATCCTCATACCTCTCATCTGTCCCATGCACTCTTTCCCCTGCCCAAGCCCTTCCCTCCATAGTCCCTCAGACCACCACCCAGTCCACTGTATTCTTGAAATCACCACACACTTTTTCTTCCCCACACCATTGTTACCCCTTGTCCACCTTACGTTCTTGCTTCAGTCTCTCAGCTCCCTCAAATTGCTATACCTTTATTCACCGCCCTAACCCCACAAATCCTCATCACTGACACATGCCTCCTCAAATTCTCACCCACCCACCCTTTCACCACTCTCACACGCTCTTCATGCCTTTACATCCTTGATTTACCCCGTACCTGTGCTTACACTCTCACACCAAGTTCTCCATGCACCGCTAGTCTCCCTGTGTTTATCCCGGCAACATCACCAGCACTTTAAATTCTGTCACTGCAGGTGTTAGAGCCATTCAAATGTCCTTGATGCAGTCAGCAGTAATTTCAATCTCACTCTCAAAATCAGAGGTGTTCGTATTGTTTCTCCAACAGATTTTATTGATGTTGGCTCAATGGTTTTAGAATTCTTTTCTCTGTAGGATAATAGAAATGTAACTGTTGATATTGACTAACTCATTATGAGTTATGACCTTTCAAATTAACTACTTGAAGAGAAATATTTTGAACAATTAGTACCCCACTGTTAAATAAATGTGAACAATTTAATTGAATGCAGAGCAAAACATCTCTAGAAAGTCTTAAACCCATTCCTGCAAAGGGTGCTCAATTGATTTTACTTTTGAAAATCTAACTGTTGTGTTATGTTTTGGAATGTCTGGGTGGCACATTGACTAGACACTGGCCGAGTGGTTACGTGGCTTCATGCATCATTTTATTGATTTTGTGATGTGTTCATGTTTCCTTTTTACCTTATAATATAATTTACTATGTTAGCAAATCTTTTTTTTCTAGTTTATTGAACTGCGTCAAGCCCAAATAAATTTTGAAGTTTGATGTTTAAAGGAGTAATTTCCATGAAAGGAACTTTTTTAAAGAACTGCATCTGAACAAAACATCATTAAAAGCAATTTCCTGTTCATCTGACTATTGTTGATACATGAGAAGGGCTCATGCTAATGTTATTAACATCATATGAGGTTGGACCAGACCTGAACCCAGAATAGTGTGTGCAAGGATATAAATCATAACTTAAAGTCATTCTTTACTCATATTGTCCTTGGGGAATTTTGCCTTGACACCATTGTCAAAAACTGTGTTTAAAGGCTTTCCTCAAATATATACTCTAACGAATGGAAGAACAGAAGATGTTAAAATTGCAGGGCGACCATTTTCATTTAAAAGTAATTTGCAAAACAAGTATTTGGAAGCATGGCATAATGCTTTGAATTGGACAATCTCTACCATTTTAACATTTTATCATAGGGGAACAAAACCAAATAGAAGATTCTTCCCAGACAAGGCAAAAAGTTTGGCCACATCTTTTTCTTGTGGGTACAGTTTTTGCTTAAAAAATGGACCAATCAGAATGTTAGAAATTAAATTCTTTTCACTTTTGACAAGGAAATTCAGCACATTTGAAATGGGGGTATAGAAATGCACAGACAGGGCTTTTTAAACCCCATTGTCAACAGTAGTAGCTAATATTTACGCACCACCTTTAGCATATCTTGAGGTACCAGATTTTTTCCTTCTGACGTGGGGAAGGATAAACAGAAACCCACGAGTCTTGCATGACCCATTTCCACTGTTAGCTGTTGATCTGGCACAGGAAACACGATGAGTCACAACATGTCATGCCAGCCAACAGACACCAGGAGAGCCATTACACATACAATGGATTCAGATAAATTAACAATAGCAGTAAATTGGGAGGAGTTTGGAAATCCAGGTCAACTCACATCGTGCACGCAGCTGGAGGTCCCTTGCAGTTTCAGAAACGATCCTTTCAGCTGTGAAAGTTGGGATATGTCTGTGTTATTCCATTGAAAAGTGTTGTTACGGGCTATGGGTATAAACTACTGGCAGCTTAGCGTTGGGGTAGTTTGGTTGTTTTAATAACAGAATGATGATGAAACAAAGTAAAATTAGAATTGACAGACCCTCAGGGGCATTGTAACAAAAGTGAATGTCAAAGGAAGCTTAGAAATTTAAATTGAAGTATCATTTTGGCAGGTGATGACACAACCCAGCTCCTGTGGGGCCCGTCACTGACAGAAGATTCAAAGCAGACACTGTGTGTTGTCTCCCCAGGGTCACCCAGACTCCACCTCTTTAATTATCAGTTGTTGAAGATAGGCCAATGCTGATTCTTAATAATACAAAAGGCACTTGTGTTACCCAAAAAATGTGGTTTATTGCATGATAACAACATTACATTAGCTAGTCAGGCATAATTACAATTATTGGGAGCCAAAGATGACATGTATAACTCCCTTAGTTTGATTTTCCATCCAAGGGCAGTGTGACATCTTCAGATTGGGTAGAGCTTAATGTCACTTCGATATTCAGTCTTACGATTACCTTTGAAGTATCTCCCTTTACTGCATCCGGGTGGGGAAAGGAGGCATAGGGATTTTCCATGAACACAGTTTCTGGGAACACATCTGCCACCAACGGAGCATCACTCCTTCGAGGCAGGCTTCACTCTAACCTCTAAGATATCAGCCACTGGACATGGCTAATTTATTTTTGCCTGTGCCCAGGGAGGGATCACAATGGAATCTCTGCATAGGTTGGTGTCATCTCCAACACCAAGGTTGGGGTTGCTACAAGTCAATTATCACAGTGCTCAGATGTCACTGCAGGAGTTCCTGAACACAGTCATCAGCAGCTACTTCTTCAATAATTTTTCCTCCATCATGAATTCAGAGGTAGGGATGTTCACAGGTTATCGTGACAATGTTCAGTGCCATTTGCCACTCCTCTTCTTCAGAAGCAGTCCATGACCGTACCCAGCAAGATCTAGGTAGCACTGATGCTTGGATTGATAATTGCCTAGTCAGATTTGTGCACACAATTGCCAGGTAATGACCATCTCCACCAAGACAGAATTTAACCATCGTCCCTTGACATTGCATCCTATCAATATCTTAGGGGTTTCTATTGAGAATAAACTGCATTTGATCAGCCTTTTAAATCCTGTGTTTTCAAGAGCACGTCGGTGTGTCAGGATTCTGCATCAACTAACTCATCTCCTGACTCCCCAAAGCTGATGGATGAGTATGATGGAATATTCCCCCTTGCCTGGATGACAGTAGCTCTAATAACACTCCAGAAACTTGACAAAATAGCCAAATTGATTGTCACCTTATCCACCATTTATCCAATATCTGCGCTCTCTGATGCATGGTTGCAGCAATTTGTATCATCTACAAGATGCACTGAAGCACTTCAACCATGTTCCTTTGATAGCATGTTCCAAACTCTGAACCTTCATCATCTAGAAGGACAATGACAGCAGATAAAGGGAATTCTATAATTCTAAGCTACATGCCTTCCTAATTTGGCTATTCCTCAGTGTAACTTTGTCACAATCCTGATAATACCTCCCTAATAGTGGTCCAGGAAGATGGCTCACTGCCACCTTCTGGAGGACAATTAATGTTGGGCAATAAAACCTGACCTGAACAGTGACAGCTATATCAATGAAGGATTTTTTTTTTAAAAAAAAGGCTTAATAGAGAAGAGAGAGGTAGAAAGGTTTAGGCAGTGAATTCCAGAACTTAGAAGACCAGAGAAATCAAGGTACAACCATCAGAAGTAAAGTGAATTAAAATCAGAGACATTGAAGTAGTCAGAAGTAAATGAAAGCAGATATTTTGGTGACTTGAGGAGAATGGAGACAATTGCAGAGATAAAAGACATGAAACCATAGAGCTCTTTGAAAATAAGGATAAGAAATTTAAAAGAAATGCTAACTGCAAATAAAAAAAAACTTCTCAGTGCAAGTGGCATTGAAATATACTGCTGAAAGGGCAGTAGAAGTAGATTCAGATCTTTCAAGAATAAAGTCTATATATACTTACTTGAAAAGGAAAGATCTGAGGAACAATGGCAATAAAACATGGTAGAGTGTCTAATCGGACAGCCCTTTGCAAGAGCTACCAGAAACACAATGGGACCGTTGGTCTTTTTCTGTACTTTTATAACCCTTATACCTTCTCACTCTTCTGGTCCCATTCCAACCAACTCCAACATGTCAGTGTTTCTCAACACACATCATGATGAACTTTCTGGCAGAAATATTATGCTTTCTCAGACTTCTTACCAGTTACATATTTGCAGTGCCGAATTGTATTTGTGCCTCACAATGTCATCATTAAACAGCAGTTCATTCAAGAGACATGAGTTACCATTTAAAAGTAGGACCTACCAGGAAAGACCAGAAAGAATCTGTTGTCCCCTTTTAAAAATTATAGGCTCACAGGATGGACAACCCACTGAAACTAGTAATGGACAGGTACTTTGGTCTAATATTTAAATTATCCTGAAATTTAGGAATAATGAGTGACCTAACTTTACTCTTTGATGTATGATTGTGGGGAGATATTTTTAAAATAATTGTGTAGTTCTTGAAATCTAGTCCTGACAGCGCCAAGTCCATGCTGGATTTTGAATACTTCAAGAATTTGGACCATTTGCAATTCTGATCAAGCCAGGTTGGCTGAGGTTGTGCAGTGTGGTACGGAGTGACTTGCAAAAGGACAAAGCTGGTAACTAACCCAACGACTCAACGACTTTAGAAGCCATCACTGAAATAACCACAGCCTACAGTTCTCAGGATCAATGTGGCAAATAGTTTATGATGAAGACCAAAAAGCCAAAAGTTTAAAAATAGACAATTCATTTTCTAATTTCTTTCGTGACTACCACAATATATCTGCATAACAAATGTGGATGTTGGCATTTATTCATAACACAGCAAATGGGCCGTTTAATTTAGTATTCAGCTTATTGTCCAGGGATTTCTGACTGATGGTTCTTAATTCACTTAAAGCATGTTATCTCTCTTTACCTCATGTTAACCTGTTTTTTTTTGAGAGGGGGAAATATCAATTACACAAGATGCACAGCTGCTCAATTAAACTTTTGGGAAGTCATTGTAGATTCCTCCAGGCTTTTCCCTGACAGGTTCTGATCACAGTACTTCAACATATTCAGTAATTACCAGCTCGATGCTGAACTTGGTTGATTGCAGATTCCACCTTTTCTCTGCTTAGAGATTTGATTTGATGACAAAGAAACAAGGCTTTTGAGAGATCTTTCAAAATGAAGCTGTAATATCGAGTTTATGAATTGCTGATTTATCAATTATAATGATATTAATCGGCTAACCAACTGAATAAATAGCTCTTATATTTTAAAGTAGTTTGTTTCCTGAGATTTAAATGATGAAAAATGCTTGCATTGAAATATGTTTTTCTCCTTGGTTAATGTCCTCACATTTTCTGTTCTGTATTCCACTTATATTTCATCATTTAATAGCACTTCTAGAGGAGTGCTATGATTGCAAGGCTCCATTGCAAGGCTACTCTCCATTTGACAAAGTCAGAGTACTCATCATCACTAGTAAAGCTTAAAAACACCATTTTGTTGGTCACTGAAATTCACAGAATTGTTTTGTAACACAATGAGGCTATTTGACTGAGTGTATCTGCACAAGCTCTACAAACAACCATCATTACCTTGTGCCAATCTCATGCCTTCTTCTCCATGCCATTGGACATTATTTTTATCCAAATAATTATACAATTATACCCTCTTGAATGCCTCAGCTGAACCTGCATCTTCCACACTCCCAGGCAGTGCATTCCATATCCAACAACTCACTGAGTGAAAACCGAAAGAACTGCGGATGCTGTAAATCAGGAACAAAAACAACATTATTGGAAAAGCTCAGCAGGTCTGGCAGCATCTGTGGAGGAGAAAACAGAGTTAACATTTTGGGTCCGGTGATCGTTCCTGAGTCTAACTTCGTGATAACTAATTGTGACCCAGATCTCTTGCTGGTGGTATAAAATGAACACTTTAACGTTACTTTCTGTCCAAATTGTCTCCATAAGAAATCATTTCGTTCTTACATTTGGACAGTTCTTCATTCTAATGTAGTTTATTTTGATTGTCTGTAATAAAGAAGAAAAAATGAATATATATTTATGCAATACTCTCCATTAACTCAAAATAACACAGAATAGTTCAAAACCAATTAAGTATATCTTCTAAAGTGCAGTTATTCTATGAAACACAACAGTATATTTGCACTCAAGTACCCATAAACAATAAAGAATCATAATCAATTAACTGTGTTCATGATGTTGATTGAAGGATAATTATTGCCCATAACAAATGGACAATAGTTCTTTTGAAAAGTATGACGCATCTTTTATATAAACCTGAGGAAAGATCCAGTATCTCCTCTGAAAGACAATGCCTTCAACAGTGAGAACACAGTATGGAGCTGGAGGAACACAACTGGCCAGGTAGCATCAGAGGGGCAGGAAAGTTGACCCAAAACATTAACTTTCCTGCTGCCCTGATGCTCCCTGGCCTATTGTGATCCTCCAGTTCCACACTATGTTGTCAACCCCTTCAACAATGTAGCACAACCATACTACTGCAGTGACGTGTCAGCCTAAATTATGCCCCAATGTATTTAGAATGGAATTTGAATCCACAACATTTTGATGCAAAGGGTTTGCACCCACTGAGTCAGAACTGGCAGTGATTTTTCTTTGACTTTATCAAAATGTTGTTTGTTTACTGTTTAACACAAAATGCATTTTTGGCCAATTACCAGACACGTTTGAATCCTTTGGAATTGATGACAGTAACTGTGATCCATATTCCAAACTGTTTTAGATCATCTGCTCAGATTAGGGGAGAAGATGGTCAAATGGTAATATTGCTGAACTATTAAACTAGAGTGCCAGGCATGTTCTGGAGACCCATGTTTGAATCCTGCATGAGCAGATAGTGAAATTTGAATTTCACAAAAATCCAGAATTAAGAGTCTATTGGTGACCATTGCCAACTGTTGGAGGAAAACCAATCTGGTTCACCACTGTCATTGAGGGAATGAAGCTGCTATCCCTACCTGGTCTCACTTACTTGTGACTCCAGACCCATAGCAATGTGATTGACTTAATTAAAGATGGGCAATAAATGCTGGCCTAGACAACGAATTTTTTTTAAAAAAATTCTCACTGCTTATATTGCATAAGTGCTTTGTTGTTGTCAAAATACCAACAGACTTCTATTCGTTTGAATGTTTTAACTTGGCAATCTGGCTCTAATTACAAATTTGTTACATAAGATTATCTACTGGGAATGGTTACTCACATCCCTTTTCCTTTTTTATGCAAATCAGCGACTTAGTTTGAGCTCAAAACTTCTACAAAACACATATATGCCATTTCTGATATTCCTGTGAGAAATAGGGTCTTCCTCAAAAGAGCTGAATTCTCCTGTCCTTCGTTGTATGAAAACAGATTGTATATCCCAATTGCACTCTCATTAAATGGAGACAGTAAGGTACTGACCTACTTTCTGTCTTTTTTGCCCTTTAAGTTTTTTTCTGTTCCCTACGATTCAAAGGCATTGTTCCTGTTTTCTACACATCCGAGTTCTTGATGGCCGAGGAACTTGATGCTTTCCATTCTTACCCAACATTCTGCATGATCCGGCACTCCATTTAAACAAGAAAACTAAGGTGATTGGAACAGCACCTGGTTTTACTCAAATCCAAAACGCAGGTTTTGATAGAAACAGATTATGCTTCTCAAAAGGCAGGAGGAAAATTGGAACAAAAGTTGTGAATATGGGACATCCTGAGAGAAGATGCCATGGAAATACAGTGACAGATGGATACTGCACTGAAAGCATTTACTCTGTTGATGGGCAGATGGAGAGACACTATTGTTCGCAATAGGGCTCTAGAAGCTGTCAAAGACCACTTTCTGATTAGACTCTGAGTGAAGGTCACTAAGTTATCATGGCTCCAGATAGAATACCCTAATTGGCAAGGTCCTGGTTGAGGCAGGATGAATCGGCTTCCCTTCATTTGACACCCACCTCTTCAGTTGGTTGCAACAAGGTGAATCTGCAAAGGACCCTCTGCCTTGTGAATACCTTCATCCCAGAACAAATGAATTTATAATTTAAAAGAAGACAATTTAACCAGGCTTTCCTGAGTTAATAAAAAAAGTGAGTTCACTAGTTACTAAATGTGAGAAGAAATAATGCAGCACAAATACATGCTGAATAAAAATGAGAAGAGAGTCTAAAAACAGACAGATATTAACATATGTACAGGACAGTCTGTTTGTCACTCATGCAAAGTAGAGGGTGAAACATTGATTGTTAAGCAGCTGATTTTGGGATTCTTGGTTTGGCAGGTTAGTTGAAAATGTTTTGTCCTGTTTCCATTTGACCTGGCTTCTAGCAAGAGAGATATTTACCTACAACACAGAGGTAACCAATGGATGGTTCTTCAACTGTGACCTTCAACAGCAAGCTAGCACTCGAACCCAAGCTTGTATGTTAGTTTATTGGCACATCTTCTTCCACTAGCTCATACAGACGACAGTCAAAATGACTTTTAACTCCTGTTCTTGAGTATTCTTTAAAGAAGCTGATTCAAAACCCATTACTTGCCCAGATGCCTGTCTTTTCTCCCATCTGCTTGCCAGTCTGTGATAACTTGCAGGGGATTACAGTTCAATTTGGAGTGCATTTCTCACCTTTTAAATCCTTTCCTGTGAAGTTTCATGACACTTCACCAGCTCTAGCAATGGAGGGTCTTTCTCTCCAGGCAACCCTCTAATTTACTTCCACCTTATCTGTATCAGCCATCTTTTAAAAGAGGCATGTTGAAATTAAAGTTCACATTTCTCCAAGAGGGAACCAGGATTAAAACCCGAGCTCATGATGCTTGCCAAGTACAATGAATGAAATGAGATTCAGTCTCATTTCTGCACAAAAGAAGACAAAGAATTGTAAATATTAAACAACAGGCACACTAATACCTGCATTCGTTCCTCCACCCTTGGTCTTGTATACCTTTCCAGCTCTAACGAGGTTTCTCTAGGTTCTAGACAGGGCATCTGCAATCACAATTAATCTCCCAGCATTATGCGGGTGATTTTTAAGTGGTATGATTGAAAGAACAAGCTCTAATGGAATAAGTTAGCATGTTGGGTCTGAAATATCTCCACAATGTGAATGGATTGTGATCAATGTGGTGGCTGTGTACTCATTTTGGACATATATCTCGCTGCATTTGAGAGCCAGTAATAAACTAAAGGTTTCCTTCTCTACTGTGGAGTACAGTCTTAGGTGCTTCTTAAGTTATTTTTGGACACATACCCAATAGGTCTCTTGATTCTAGCTTCAGCTTCCTGAAGGAGGGCAGTTCATACCTGATATCATTTACATCAATGGCTATTTTAAATGCATGCTTAAAGTTTGGATCTACCAGCACAGATCACTTATTAAAATGACCTTCAACTTTCAAATGCTGTTTCTCAGTCTGCCTTTGCTGTTCTGTAGTAGGACAGTCAACAGAGCAGCTCCAGTGCTGCAGTTTGGGACAAACTTTTGGTTGAATGCAAACATCCCAAGAGCCTTGTGGTTTCCTTTTTTGTGGGAATAGAGAACTAGCTACTGCTTATACTTCTGTAATCCTGGGCAGTACCCAACCTTTACCTACATATCATAGATTGGTCATTTAGGCCTTAGCAAACTCGCTCTTTGCCAGGCTAATCACAAGGCAGCTGATTCTATTTTTTGGAGGAGTGCAATTCTGGCTTAAAGTCTGATTCTCAAAGGTCGCTGCCCACTAAGAAGATGTCTAAGCGCACTGCACAATTAGATTTACCTGCCACAATCTGGTTCATCAGCCTTTGAATGGTGATTGGGACATCGTGGAGTCCAAAATGCATGACTTGGGCAGCAGAGACCTGGTTTCAATCCGACTTTCAGGCAACTGTCTGTACATTCTCCCTGTGTCTATGTGGGTTTCCTCCCACAGTCCAAAGATGTGCAGGTTAAGCAGATTGGCCATGGGGAAAGGTGGGATTTCAGGGATCGGGCAGGAGGATAGGTCTGAGTAGGAGAGTTGGTGTGGACATGAAGGGCCGAATGGCCTGCTTCCACACTGTTGGGCCTAGGTGGGATGCTGTTAGGAGGGTCAATCTGGACTTGATGGACTGAATGGCCTGCTTCCACATTGTAGGAATTCTATGATTTTATGAAGTGTTCTGTGGCCACTTCACAGGTTCACAAGAGTCATTCTTCAATCCCTGCTATGTTCTCTAACGAGGATACTTCTTTCTGTTCCAAAAGCATCTCACCGGTTAGTTTTAGAGACCTTTACTCTTCCTGCCTGATAACTAGTTTAAATGGAATAAAACTGGTACAATCGTAGGTGAGTGCCTGAAGGTGGACAGAAGAATAGTTTGCCCTTTATTCCAGTCATTGGGCATACTGGTGGCAACGTATCCTGATTTTATTTTAACTTGGTTCCACTCTCACACTCCCTGTGGGACTACTTGTGATATGCTGAAGTCATTAGCTGGGTCATGCCTTGGTCACCTATGACTTCCTGGAATATTTTGGACATGCAGCTTGAGCACTGTTCTGATTGGGTCTCAGTGGGATAACCATACCGGGTGAAGGCAGAAATGGTTTTCAGGGGAACAGGGTCTGGGAAAGGGTTAGCCACGTATTGATGGGAAGAAAGTGCTGGTAGCTCCCTTTTGGTTTGGGCAGTGCCACCTGCAGAGTCCACTAACATCTTGCTGAATGATTCTCCAAACGTCTGAATAGGAAGATATTAGTCTTATTGCAGGTTGGAGATTTCCCACAACTTGGTCGGCATGGCAGATTCTGAAAAAACCTCCCTATATTCTTTGTGGATTTGTGCCCAGTGTAAGTGCTGGTGGATGCAATCTTGGATCCTTTTGGTAATTCTGCAGCACCAGTACTGGATGGATCACTGTTCACCTACCATCCCTTAAATCTTGTCACCTGCTGCCAATCTGGCATTGGCTTCTGGAAGCAGTCATAGATGTGTTGGCACACCAATTGGCGTGCACAAAATGCTCCAGTGGCAGTGCAGCTTTGAGGAAACATTGCTGCCCAGTTCTCTGAGGGGAGGGGATGGTTCTCCATTTCTTCACCAGCTCTCATTTTCAATGTTGCAGCATTCTGGAAATGCATCAACCTCAGTCTGAGAGTGAACTGACTGATCTAATGTCCTTGGCAGTTGTTGGACCACAACCAGGTAAGTCCTGTTTTTACCTCCTTAGGATTTACTAGGCTCCTCAAAATGTTTTGGATAGCCAGACCATAAAGCCTTCTGTGTCGACTATCACCTTGACCTCCAATTGCTTAGCTTGTCTTGGCAATGGACCACATGCATAAAAAAAACCCTCCTAACTCTCAAGGATGGATCTAGCCACACCTGCACTCTCAGGAGTCCCTTTATAGGGGGATTTGCAAAAGTAACCAGAACCAAAGTCTGTTCTGCTGTGCTGTGTGACTGACTCCCATTCTCTGCCTGAGGCCTGTGTGCTCTGATATGTTTGCTCCTCTAGACTGCAGCACTTGGTCTGGGTGTGCCCTATCATTCGGCAGTTATAACCCACAAGGTTCTTGGCCTCACTTTTTATCTCAACGCCACTCTTTCAGGCTATTCAACATTGCCCTCTCTCCGTGGGTGCTCAGTTCTTATTACTCTCCCCACTTCTATCCTTTCTAGTTCACTGGGGATGACTAGGCAAGGGATTTCTTCAGGAACATGACTTAGTGGGTCGATTCATAATTATCAGCCAAAGAGGCTGCCTGCTTGGCCCAGTCACTGTTGTTTCTCCAGGTGCATGCCCACTTTGGCTGGGGGTGGCGGGGAGGGGGGGGGGGGGGGGGGGGCGGGGGGGGGAGATTTTCAACCGTTCAGGGAGAATTATTTCATTGGTTTTCATAAACATCTTCTGACTTAAGCGCCCATACCCACTGGTCCAATGCAAATTGCTTAAGCCTTTCAAATTCAGATATCTCTGACTCCAGCAGTTGCAGTTCTTGCTATCTTCAAGTTCAAGTTGGTCGAGTCAGGCCATTTCCTGAGGGCATGCAATTTTTGACAGTACAAACCTGGCACTGTTTGCATTTGGGATAGCCACATAATCAGCACTTTCTTACTGCCACATAATCAACAGCATTTTCCCAAGACAAGAGAGAACAAATCCTTTGTGAGCTAGCCCCAAAAGCCTACTTGCAACAAAAGGGACCAATGGTGGAATCACCACTTCAACTGCTGTGTAAGCTGCTTGAAAGATGTAAACAAGACTGCCAATTCTGCCTCCTTAAAATTAAAGAAGCAAACAGAGTTGCCTGTGCCTTTAAAAGTCTGTGCCAGTTGTGCCATAGGGCATGATCGTACCCCTGCTGCTCAGCTCAAGCTGCCTTTGAGATCAAACCCACGTTCCAGCTGTTTCTTCAGGAAATTCTGTCTCTTCTCTCTTTGCTGCTTCCCTGTTTGCAATTTCCCTCTCTCTTGCCTTTCACTTCTGATTTTCCAATTTCAGCCTCTCTCCCACTATTATATCAGTTTCGTTGTCCTCACTTTCCACCAACAAACCATTGATCGATTCTTTGAAAATTTTGGGATGTCTGTCTTTCAAGCAAGTTTCTAATGCCAAGTGCCTAGCTAAGTCTTTCAACTGTTCATGGAGCAGACATTTAAGTCCTTAGAAGTAACCGCCACTTATTCTAATAGGAACACATTGGCATCAAGTGCAGAAATTTCTATATTTTAGCAATGCAAATTCAATAAAGCCTTTTGCACATTGTAATTGTTTTCAAAGTGACAACTTGCTAACTCTGATACTTTTAGTTTGTATGTGAATTCACATCATGGCTACAAGCCTCCAATTTGTTCTGACCAGTTCAGGGAGACATTCACTAAGTTATTAATTTTTTTTAAAAGTGGGATTCCCAAATTTTCATGTTGCTGGTTGAGGAGGAATGAACTGGTTCCCCTTCATATTCACCCACCCCTTTGACTGTTTACAAGAAAGTTAATTTGCAAAGAGCTCCTCTCCCTTGTAACACGTCCTCTCAGACTAAGTTCATGTTTTCAAAGAAACGGTGTTTAAACAGCTCTTGAGTTAATCATAAAGAATCCCTACAGGGTAGAAGCAAGCTAATCATCCCATCAAGTAGATAATAGCACTCCAAAGAGAATCCTATCCAGACTGACTCCCCTATCTAATTCCTGTAATCCTGCACTTCCCATGCCAATCCACCTAACCTGCACATCTTTAGACTGAGAGAGGAAACTGGAGTACCTGGAGGAAACTCAGGGAAAATGTGCAAACTCCATTCAGGCTGTCACCCAAGGTTGGAAGCAAACCCAGCTCCCTGATGCTGTGAGGTAACAGTCCTAACCACTGAGCCACCAGGCCACCCAAGCCAGGATTAACAAACAGCGAGTTTATTAGTTACTAAACCTAAGAGGAAATAATACAACGTGCATATGCACTTAATAGAAATGGGAAGAGAATCCAATAAAAAGAAAGCATATAGGTCGGTCTCTGGGGTATTCATGAAGAGTAGATAGCAGAACATTGGTGATTAGTCGGTCAGTTTTGAGATTCTTAGCAGATTGATTGAAAATCTTTTAAGCTGTTTCCCTTTGACAGACTAGGTGGTTTCTTGAAATAGCCTTGTATATAATTTGAATATTAGCACAGAGATGCACTGAACAGATGTTGAGCTACTTAAGCACACTTCAGCTGCCTTCTGGCCTTAGGGTAAAGAATGGTTAATTTCCCAGCTCTCCAGAGGGTAAAATTGATAACAATTCAGATGGGAACCTTGATGGGGCAGGAAAGCAGTGAATGAACATCCACTTTGAAAAACAGGTACTATGTCTGGTCTGCCAGAAATGTCCTTGTCACTGCTTAGGAGCAAGGAGCCCAATGCCTATGTGGCAGTGGGCATGATGCAGTTTGCCCCCTGCAGGTAGTCAAAACCTTAAAAGTGTTAGGTTTCAAGGAGCGCCTGGGATTAAGTGAAGGAGAGAGGTAGAGAGGTTTAGGGAATTCCAGGGAAAAGGCCCAGGGAATTCATGGCACAGCCACCAATTATGGAGTGGTTAAAATTCTGGATGCTCAAGAAGTTGAAATTAGCGGAGTACAGATACCTCAAAGGACTCTGGGGCTGGAGGAGATTATAGAGATTCGGGTGGTGGGGGGCAAGGCTATGGAAGGATCTGCAAACAAGTATTAGAATTTTACAATTGAGATGTTTCCGGATTGGAAGCTGACATATGTTATTGAGTACAGAGTTGATGGGAGACTGAGACCACCTGTGAGTTTGGACATGGTGTTTTAGACTACGTCAAGTGTACAGAATGTAGATCTGGGTATCATCCGTGAAAAATGGAAGAGTTTTCAGTTGGTAATGTTGCTGTGGGTGGCATTTTGATGAGAAACAGTGGGGGCCAATGGTTTATCCTTGGAAGCAGAAAGTGGGTTGGGCTATTGTTAGATAGTTAAGATTGGAACCAAGTGAATGCAGCCCCATTCTGCTGGTTATAGCAAAAAGGTCTTGGCAGCGAATGGTATGTTCAACCTAGTTAAAGGTGGCATGTAGCTTAAGAAGGAAAGCAAGTGGTTCATGCCTACACCATTTACTCATGTACATCAGAAAATATTCTGGGATAAAGGGTGTAGAATGGGAGGAGCAGGGTTAAATACTGTATGAGGTTACTAAAATCTTCAAAAGGTTTCAGCCCACCACTGGCCATGAAATTATTCATGGTATCTGCAATGATGACAGCCACCATTTTCTTGATCAGACTTGCTGTACCTGACCCGTGTCCATTAGGTGTTACTCACTTCGAATTATTTGTCACTTTCTCTGCCCAAGAAGGGTTAGTGCATCAATGAATGTGGTGAAATGTGTATGAGATGTAACTCATAGTTGAGCAGTTGCGAGTTATAAGTTGTGGGTGTGAAATTTTCAGAAATGTTAACTGAGGGTGAGGTGATGCAGTGAAAGTTGGATCTATGTCAAAACAGATTGAGCTTGTTGGCAGGTGTGTGTATTGTATGTGATGCACTGAGCAGCGTGAGAGTTTCAATCGCGTACTTGATAAGATATGACATTTGCAGATATATTCACTGAGCTTAACCAGTTGCATGAAGCTATTTAGAGTTCTGTGGTGGTGCAGCACAGTCCTCAGGGCTAGACTTCTGGCTACGCCAACCACAGCTCTCCAGTTCTACTGCATTAACATTGGGTGTCAAGAGAAGCTTCTTGCTTCTGAGGGCAGACAGCATCTCTCTCCTTCTCTCTATATGTTGCAGTAAAGTCTCAATGCAGTGCGGGAAATGTTTGGAATGTGGTGTCTGCCATACTGTGCCTTTCTCCTCACTCATCCAGGTTAGAACCAGCTGCAGAATGACTTCTGGCACCTATTGCAGCCAGAATTCAATTCCCCTTTCAGAGGCCCAGCTGACTTTCTAGTTGCTCAGGCTCCAACAACTCCTCTTATATACTCTCAATTTTATCCTGTGTTGAGGTGGGCAGTGCTGAAACATTGTATAGTTCTGCTGCTATCTACACCCATTTAAATTTGCAGGTAGAATGCATTTTTGTGTACTGCTTGGATTGGCGGCATAGCCCAAGGTATCACTGCCCCTGCTTCATATTCAGGCCACATATAATTTTGTTATAAGACCATAAGATATTGGAGCAGAAGTAAACCATTTGACCCATCAAGTCAGCTCCATCATTCAATGAGATCTGGGGGATTGCTCCTTGTGGAATGAAATGGCCTGGTGGTATTATTGCTGGACTGTTAATCCAGAGACCCAGGTAATGTTTTGGGGACCCAGGTTCAAATCCTGCCACAGCAGATGGTGGAATTTGATTTCAATAAAAAAAGTCTGGAATTAAGAGACTAATGATAACTGTGAATCCATTGTTAATTGTCAGGAAGAACCCATCTGGTGCACTAATGTCCTTTAGGGAATGAAACTGCCATCCTTACCTGGTCTGGCCTAGATGTGACTCCAGACCCACAGCAATGTGGTTGACTCTTAACTGCCCACTAGGCAGTTAGCGATGGGCAATAAATGCTGGCCTGGGCAGTAGTATCCACATCCCATTAATGAATGAAAAGAAAAATCAGAAGCTCCACATTCCTGTCTTTTCTCCATCATCCTTCATTCCCTTACTGGTTAAAAATCTGTCTGCCTCAGTCTTGAATATTCGTAATGCCCCAGCCTTGACTGCACACTGTGGTTAAGAATCCCACATTTATTTTCTCCTCTCTGAAGCATCTTCGGAATTCTTTCTGTCTCATGGTGCTATGAAAACAGTGAGAATAATGGAGCGACTTTGCCATTGTCATATTTCCAGGTTGTTTGTTTGTAGTTGAGGATTATGGATTGAATTAGAACAAAATTTCAAGGATAAGCCATTAATAACAAGATGAATATTGTTTTTTGAGGTGGGGGGGACGCGAAAACAAAGTTACATGTGATGTGCATCATGGAAAATACAGCTTAAGGAGCAGAACTGACACTTTGTAGATTTTCTTTTCTTCCTCATTGTTCTGATACAGAATCACAAAATTGTTACTATGCAGAGAAGGCCATTCAGACTATTGTGTCTGTACAAGTTCTCCGAATGAATGCTGTGTTAGTGCAATTCTCCCACCCGTTTCCCGTAGCCACTCTCATCATTTTTATACAAATGATTATCTAATGCCTTGAATGAACTTCCCTCTGATACACTTCCAGGCAGTTTATGCCAGATCTGAAACACTCTCTGTGTATTTTATTAAAATTTTATTTTCTCGCATCACATTTAGTTCTCCTGCATATCACTTCATATTTGTTCCCTCTCAGTCTTGATCCCTTTATGAGTGGGAATGATTTCACTCTATCTACTCTGTCTAGACTTATCATGATCTTTTCAATCAAATCTCCATCTAGCCTCTTTCTCAAGGAAAACAGACCCAGTTTCTCAAATTTGTCCTCATAATTGAAGTTTCTCATCCTTAGCACCATTACCATGAACATCTTTTGAATTCTTTCAAACACACTTACAAACTTGCTATCAAGTGTGGCACCCAGAACACTACTCCAGCTAATGTTTTCAGTAATGCTTTATTAACTGCTGTCACCACCTATTCTGCCACCTTCAATGATCGGAGCACATTTACACCCAGGTCCCTCTGCTCCTGCACCCTCTGTAAAATTGTACCACCTATTTTGTGTTACCTTTCAATGTTCTTCTAACCAAAGTGTGTCACCTCACAGTTCTCTCCATTGAACCTCATCTGCCACTTATCCATCCACTCCATCAACTTGTCAATGTGCCTTTGGTGTTCCATACTGTCCTCTGTACAATTTACAATTCTTCCAAGTTCAGTTTCATCTGCAAACTTTAACTTTGTCCCTTGTACACCAAGATCCAGATCAATAAGATATATCAGGAAAAGCAAGGGCTCTAAAACTACCACTGGAAACTCTTCCACAAACCTTCCATTAACCAAAAAAAAAAGCCATTGGTCATTACTCTCTGTTTCCTATAAGCTAATTCTTTGAATCCACATAGCTAATTTCCCATTTATACCGTGAACAGTAACTTTCCTCTCAAACTTGTTATGTGGCACTGTATCAAACACCTTCTGGAAACCCATGTACACCACATCAACAATGTTACCCTCATCCACCCAATCCAAACGTATTCTTCCTTTCAACCCACCATTGTCCATGTGATTACTAACTTTATTCCGAATAATTGTTTCTAGAAGATTCCACCCCACCACCACCAAAATTAAACAAACTGGTCTATAATTGCTACAATTCTCCGTCCAACCTTTCCTCCAGTCTTCTGGTACCTTTCCCAAGCCCTTGGAACACAAAAAGTATGAGACCAGTGTCCCCGCAAATTTTACCCTCACTTCCTTCAAAATTCTTAGATGCCTCTCATCTGGCCACCAGTGACTGGAATGGTACTGAACATTGTACAGCCATGAGCGATAATTCCCACTTTTGACCATATGATTGGCCATTTGACCAAAAGAAGGTAGTTGAAGAAGCAGCTAAAGACAGTTGGGCCTAGTATATCCTCCTGAGGATCTCCTGTGGAAGTGTCCTGGAGCTCGGATAACTGATCTCTCACCCTCATATAGCCATCTTCAATTGTGTCTAGTATGATTCTACCTAGTGGAGAAATTTCCTCCGATACCCATCGACTCTAGTTTTGCTCCTGGGCACCCTTTCAAATAGTCACATTTAAATTATCCATCCATGTTGTTGCTTCCAAAATGTGGCATCTTACACTTCCTCATCTCACACTGAACCTCATCTGCCACCAATCTGCCCATTTCACCAACGTTATTTTCATGCATTCACTGGATGTGAGCATCACTGGCTGTTGACAGCATTTATTGCTCAGCGGGCAGTTAAGAGTCAACCATGTGGCTGGAGCCTGGAGTCACACATAGGCCAGACCAGGTGAAGATGGCAATTTTCTTTCCTAATGGATATTAGAGAACAAGATGTATTTTTTCCAACAGTTGAAGACAGTTTCAGTCACCGTTCAATTCTAGATTTTTATTGAATTCAAATTCTACTATCTGACATGTCAGGATTCAAATCCAGGTCCCCAGCACATTAGCTAGGACTCTGAATTAATCTTCTAGCAATAACACTACCAGGTCAATGTCTTTTTGAAGTCATGTTTTGCATAGTAGAAGAACAGAAGTACTAATAGAACATTTTATTTGTGATGACTGCTGCCTTTTTGAAATTGAATTAGAAATGTTTTGAAAACAGTTTATTTACTTCTGTTTTCCATTTAGCAACTAACCCACAGAGATTTACATAACAGAAGGAAGCCACTTGGTCCATTATGTTTGTGTTGGCTCTTTGCTCGATCGATCAAAAACACATCCTACTGTTCGCCTGCCAAACCACAGCCTATCTCTTTCGGCTTCTGTCATTTCTCTAGTTATCGTCTAAAATATGCAAAGTTCTCTGTTTCAGCCATTCCCTGTGACAAAACAGTCCATCCTCCAGCAGTGGTTTTTCTGAAGGAGCTTCACCTAAATTTTCTTTGCTTTCTTCATGTGAATTTCAGATAAAATTATTTAGCAATAAGAATTTTCATTGCAAATGCCTTTATAATTGTGAAGTATAATCTGCATGGAAATGACTGAATTAAATTTTATCCTGCGAGGTGCTGTTGGCTATTCACCGGATTGTGCAGTGAAGCAGATTAATGACCTGTATCAAGTCTCATTTCACCACGTTCACTTGCTCTGCCTTCATAGAGATTGAAGATGTATACACGAGGGATTCAAGTATCCAGTGTAGTTTATAACCAAATATTCTTGTAACATCCCCACCTTCCATTCTCTTAGAAGGTACTGTGAGTTAGCGTCCACAAGCCCATAAGTTATTCACAGAGTCATAGAGTCGTAGAGATGTATAGCACAGAAACAGACCCTGTTAGTCTATGCTGACCAGATATTCTAATTTAATCCAGTTCCATTTGCCAGCATTTGGCCCATATCCCTCTAAACCCTTCCTATTCATATACCCATCCAGGTGCCTGTTAAATGTTATAATTATATCCTTCTCCATCAGCTCTTCTAACCGCTCATTCCACACATGTGCCACCCTCTGCATGAACAAGTTGCCCTGTAGGTCTCTTTCTTATGGCCTGATACATATTTTAACAACATAGATTGGAACTGTACATCAGGACAGTGTGAAAATCCTGATACAGCTGACTCTGAAGGAATTACCCATGAAATTGAATATTCCAACTGGCAATTCCCCAAATCTGGAGCCTTGCAAACAATTCCTTTTAAAGTTGGAGTTTTCAAAGAGTTATGATAAGCTTGCCAGTTACATGGGAAAAGTTCATAGATTTTAAAAATTGTACTAATTCCTGGCTTAAACTAAACATCTGACTCATCGCTGACTCGCCACAACAAGACCCTGCCCACCCGTAAGACCCCAGATGTGAAAGACTCCTCCCGTCCTGAAGCCAGACCCAACCCCCTCAGCTGAGATTCCAACCACTCCTCCAACCCCAACATTGCACCCTATCCCTTTGGACCCAGTGCCTTCTCTGGCCCAATGAACCTGCCAACCTTCAGAACTCATGACGCAACAACCCCATCCTCCCTCCCAACCCCACCTAACAAGCACCCCCACCCTCCAACATGATCCTGCACTCCACTCACTTCTAACCAAAACCCTGACACTCCCTGGGTGGCCCATCCTCCACACTGACTGCACTCCCAACACAAAAACCACTGCCAGAACTGATTTTCGTCCTTCTGACCTCTCATGACCCCACACCTACTTCCCCGCCAAAGTAGGCATCCCCTGAACCAACCTGACCTCATCAGGTCACTTACCCCCTTATCTTGGCAACCCCTTACCTGATATGCCACAACTAGCAACATCGCAAATTCAACAAGCCTTTCCATCAGCCCCTGACCAAACGCCCACCATCTACTAACCCCAGCCATAGTCATGACCACTGCATGCCCTCCTCTCTAATATCATAATCATTCCTTTCAGGCAAGATACCATTCCCAGCAGCACACCTCTCTCCCATTTCCCACTAAACCCAAGCCCCTCCTATAACTCTTAACCTGAAATGTCCCCTTACCCAACACCCCTGGTCAACCTACCCTAAATTTGATTGGAACCACTGCAGCAAAGTGCACCATCCACAAGATACACTGCAGAAATTCTCCAATGCCCCTTCAAATGCACCTTCCAAACCAATGACCCCTAATACGTAGAAGGCCAAGGGCAGCAAATTCCTGTGATCAGCATCTCTTCAAAGTCCCCTACAAGTGATTCACCATTTCTACTTCATAAACACATCAACATTCCTTTTGCATCAATGGGTCAAAATCTTCAAATACCCTTCCTAGCCCACACCTACTTTCCACACTAATTCCACACTTACCTTGCAAAATAACCTTTTCACAGTGGCTGTCAATGTGCTTAGCTGTGCTATTGGACATTTAAACATGAAAAATGGTTATTGCCCCGAGGTTTAATTTCCTCTGTAGGACCCTGGGTTTTTAGAGCCTCTAATTAACTGGATCACGTTGGATTGTGACCTTGTTTTAAAATAGGTTTGAAGACTGGGATTAAAGTAACCAGGGCTTTGGGATTAACACACACATATTAAGCACCTCCCCCTTCCCCGTGAGTGTCTGACAGATAGGACTCCCCAAAGAAGAAATTAAAACCCTACAACATTGACTGTTATATAAAGGGACATGATTTGAATAATGATCTTCTGTGCCACTGGCTGTGAAAATTCCTGGATGGGTCTCCCTTGTTTCATGAGAGGGTTTGTATTGCTGTCTGGAATTTCTGAGATGTTTCAATCCCTTAATTGATAGCACCATAGCCTGAAGTAGGTTTCCTAATCAGTCTTAAGCTTGGAACAAATTGTGTCTATTTAGTCTCACACATAAAGAACTAAGATTTTGGAAGTAGCTTAGAACATAGCGAAGTAATGTTTTATGCATGACTGCAGAAAGAATATTTTCAAATGTCTTTTACCTTTCGTCATTTAGCATAAGAATAGAGCCTTACGGAGAGATTTTTGTCATTTAATTGATTTTGTTTCATGAAACAGACAAACAGTTTATTAACAACAGAGCTGAAAGTAAAAGGTATATGTATAGACAAAGATGATCAAATTTTCTGAGGAAAACAACCTAGTGGAGACTTTGGGGATGTCAACTGTGGAATGCAGCCAGGCATGGTTGAATAATGTAGATTATAATGTTAGATTGATATCTGGCAATTTATGCTTGATTACAGTGGGAGGTCAAAGAGAAATATCACAGCTTTTTCTTGGAAATGTTACCTGTCATAATTTATCTCCCTCAGGAGATCAATGAATTCACAGTCTGTCCATAATTGTCTAAATTATACATGGTCTGCTGGAAGGAGCTGTTTCATTGGACCCAGCAGCATAGTCCCTTTCTATTCTTTTGTTTATTCTTATTAGTGAACATATCAACACAGGCATTTTTGTTTTCACTCTGTAGTCATCTCGTGGGATTTGGAGAAAGGGATTTTATGTGTCTACTGCTCCTACAGGTTAAGAGCAGCTGAGGGAAAGGAGGAATATTGATTCCACTTGGTGCTCATATTAATAGCAACATAACCATAAAATATGGAGCCATAAACATGGAAACCAAACACAGGTATGAGAAGTCAAATGTATTCTTTTCATATGCATGATTTGAAGAATGCTTTTGACTTAATCTTGCAATTAGAATGTTTGTGGAATATTTTTAAGGTGTCGTGCTGGCTTGCTGCATTTTGTTAATGAGGTTTCCAGCGTCTCTGCAGACAGTGCAAAGACATTGGTGACTTGCCCACACGAAGGCTGCAACAAATTTGCAACTATAGCGATTGTAATAAGGTCAGCCGACTGGGACTCATTGAATATGAGCTCCCTGATTGGGGCTGTTAATCTGGTCCAATTAGGGAGCCTTGTTGACAGATATAAGTAAGAGTGTCTTAGATACCGACACTCTGAGACCTGACTCTGAAGAGGCAACAGTAAAGTAAAGGACAGTTCAAGTATAAATAATTGGTGATTTAGTGACGGGCCTTTGTTGAGTTATTTCAGAAACAATATCAGACAAGTTGAGAAGAAACTGCAGGAAGGGAAGTGTCTGAGCAAAGGAAGGGGGGGATGTGGTAATCTGCCTCTGCAGGTTTTTAGGAACATTTCTCTTCTCAGTCAGGAGCAGTGCCTAAGGAACTTAAACATTCATCAAGAAGGTTTTTATTTCCCCTATTCGTTCTGTGGGAAGTGGGCATCGCTGGCTGGCCAGCATTTCTTGCCGAACTCTAGTTTCCCTTGAGAAGATGGAATGAGCTGCCTTCTTGAACTGCTGCAGACCTTCTGCTGTGGGTTGACCCACAATGCCCTTAGGGAGGGAAGACCAGGATTTTGACCCAGCGACAGTGAAGGAAGGGCAATAAATTTCCAAGTCAGGTTGGTGAGTGACTTGGAGGGAACTTGGAGGTGGTGCTGTTCCCACATGTCTGATGCCCTTATTCTTCTAGATAGAAGTGGTCATGGGTTGGAAGGTGTTGTCTGAGGATCTTTGGTGAATTTCTGCAGTGCATCCTGTCGATAGTACACATGCGCTACTGCGTGTCAGTGATGGAGGGAATGGACGCTTGTGGATGTAGTGCCAATCAATGTGGTCACAGACTTAGCTATCTTTCCCAGACAGACCTGCTGACCGTAACCAAGGTAAGGAGGATAATGCCAGCTGCCATCAAAGGTGCAGTCATTCAAAACTTCTCCCCTACAAGATCATTCCAGATGGGAGCAGGCAACAGCCTGGACACATCCCTGTATGCTCACCACCATTACAACAGGGAGGTGATGGAAATCCTGTGTGTGAGGAGAAGGAAGTTCATCATTCCTCTCCATCCGGAGGGCAGGAGGTTGAACTGGTACCTGGTTTTGTCAAGATAGTGGAATTCCCAATGAGGTAGAGAGCCACAATTATGAACATGAATCTGCAGCTCTCACATGTTAACATAATGAGGAACAGAGACCAGAAAGGGTACCAGCCCCAAACGTGCAGTTGGTGTGAGACCATACACAAACCGTTAGGTTGGTGAATGCCCACTATTGTGGAAGCAGCTGAAATATTTTCAAAGGGATGATACAAATGAAGAACTCGTGGTATAAGGGATAACATATTGTGTGGATAAAGGATTAGGTCTCAAGTATAAAACAAAGACAATGGATAAATTGAGATAACAAGGTGTAGAGCTGGATGAACACAGCAGGCCAACAGGCATCAGAGGAGCAGGAAAGCTGACATTTCAGGTCTGGACCCTCCATCAGAAATCTGAAGAAAGGTCCAGACCCAAAACGTCAGCTTTCCTGCTCTTCTGATGCTGCATGGCCTGCTGTGTTCATCCAGCTCTACACCTTGTTATCTCAGATTCTCCAGCAATGGCAATTCCTATGATCTCACAATGGATGACTTGGCCTTTTTCAGGTTGGCAAGTAGTAACTAGTGGGATGTTGTAGGAATCAATGCTGAGGCTTCAATTACTTTACATCCAAATCTGTGACTGAGATATAGCGACCAAATGTATAGTAGCTAAATTTGTCAGTGACCCCAAAATAGATAAGTTAGTTGTTGAGAGCAAATTGAAGACCTGCAGATGGATAGATACAAGTTAAAAGTGTGGGCCAAAATTTGTTGGTAAATAGAGTATTATGTGCAAAATTGAGAACTTGTTCACTTTGACAGGAAGAATAGAAAAACCATATTCTAGGTAAATGGAGAGATTCTGCAGAATCTGGAGATAGAGAGGAATAAGGGTGAGTCGGTGCAAGGCCCACAAAAAACTCAGTTTGCAGGTACAGCAAGAGAGTTGAAGGTAAATTTAATGTTAATGTTTACTGCTAGGTGAATGGAATCTAAAAGTTGGGAAATTTTACTGCAGCTGTACAGGACCTTGGAGGAGACCACAGCTTGAGTACTGTGTACAATTTTTCATCTTGCTATTTGAAAAAAGGATATAATTGCATGAGGAATAGTTCAGAGAAGCTTCACTCAACCCATTCCTGGGTTGAAGGCCTTGTCTTATCAAGAAAGTGTAAACAGAATGAGCTTACATCAGTTGAAATTTGAACGATGAGTGATGACCTTTTTGAAGCAGATAAGATCCTGAGGATGCTTGAGAGGGGAGACTGTGAGAGGATATTTCCCCTTTTACGAGAAGCTAGAAGTATGGACCACAGTTTCAAAATAAGAAGTCTAATTTTAATTTGGGAATTATGAGAATTTTCTTTCACTATCATTAATCTGTGAAATTTCCTTGCCCAGAATACAGTAGAGGCAAGGTAATTGAATTGTAAAGGATTTGGATATATTTTTGATGGACAAGGGAGTCAAGGATTATGGGAGTACTGACAGGAAAATTGAAGTGAGACTGCAACCACATTAGTCATGATCTTATGGCGTGGCACAGGAGGCTTGAAATGCTAATTGGCTAACTCCTGTTCCAAAGTCCTGCATTCTCCCATACAATTTACAATCTACCTGACCATAGCTATTCGACTTTTTGAGGATTAACTGCCCTCTGGTGTCAGTATTAAATACAGTAAAGATGGAAAATACTTTAACCCAAATTGCCTCTGCAACAAACCTAAACAGACCTCCATAAATGTACATGACCTACAGTTTGGGGATTACTGCATTTTTCAGTACTAGATTTACAAGCCAACACCCCCCCTCCCCCCGCCCCCAGCATCTCTCCAATTCTGCAAACAAGGGTCTGTATCTGATGGCATGTAGTTGGCCACTATTTCCATGCTGGAAAGGATAGGTTTCAAGCCCCATTTGATGGTTTGTGCAACTTTGGAAATGGATTCCCCCTTGTTCCTTGATAGAGACAAATGGCTGTGTGGCAGCTGGCCTCTCAGCCTGACGTGGCGATCTTCAGGCCCAACGTCGCAGTCTCTCAGTGGCAAGTGGCAGTCTTTCAGCCCAGCGTGCACTTCTGGCCCCGAGGTGATTCCAGAGTGGTTTTCTGGCCTCGAGAGCCTCTACGTAAAATCTGCCACAGACTGGAGGCTGGGTGCCAGCATGAACTGGGTTGGAAGGACTGTTGTTCTGATGCTTTTATTTATTTATTTTCTAGTTTTTTCCATAATGTGTAATGTTTGTTGTTTTATTTCTTTATTTTTCTACTTTTTTCTGAGAACTTGCACTGAAGAATCTGTACATTGTACCTAAGATGGCTCTGTAAGTGGCAACTTGTAAACTTTTCACTCTACTCACTTGAGTACGTGACAATAAAGCTAATTCAATACATCTCAGTGTGTAACTCAATGCACTGTAATAGTACTCAACCTTTCAATAAACTGACGAGCAAATACTCATTTCATGCAGCCTAGTTATAACCTGCTCATAATTGATGACTCACCACGTGAGGATGCCTATTCTACACTGCCTGAAAGATCTGCACAGAGCCAATAGCTCTGCTGGTGGCAGTGAGTGTTGATTGAGGTGCAGTATATCTTCATTGGTGCATTCCTGTTGTTCTTCCAAAACTTGCTCTGGTTGGAGAGGCAGTGATTCTTCAGTGTCTGAATGCAGAAAATCAGCAGGAGATGTCGGGGACAAAGTACAATGGATTAAACCATTATCCTGAAAGTACTAAAAAGTTTCAGTTTGTGAAAACTAAGAATCGTACTTGGAAAACAACACATTTGGTATCGATCACAATCATTCTGATGAATAGGATCTGGAGTTAAGTTCCCAACAATAGAAATCAGTTTGCTGTGAATGAGGAGGAACCAGGGATTACTTTGAATTAGCTATTAGTGTTAAAGAGGGGGAATGAGAAGACAACAGAATCTGATGGAGCTTTCACTCATTGAAGCCAAGAATTTTTCTGTCCTTCCAAATTACAAATATATAGGTGTTTACTTCGAAAAAGAAGTATTTGGTGGTCGATTGGGAAGAGCTGGGGAGTGAAACTAATTGGTTATCTATTTTAAATAGGTAGCACAGGGTGGAAATGTTTTAATACAATGTGAGTGGTGAGGCTGGTTGGGGGATGGAGATGAGAGTGCTTGAATTGTTTTCAGAATTTATATAGCATATTACTGGCTATAATGTGGAAATAATACTCACTGTGTTCCATTAAATATGAAAGTGCCCAGTTCACTGACCTGTTTCAATGTTTTCTCTAATATGTACACATGCTGAAAACTGCAGATAAAGCATTTAATTTCACTGTCACAATACCAAACTTTCAAAAGGGGCACCGAGAAACCACTTCGTCATTGAAATAAACCTTGCCTGAAATCTCTCGCGCTATTGCACTCACCTTAATTAGAAACAAATTTTGAAATTGGAATCTGCAGTATACTTACAAATCAGGTTTTAATGGGATTTTGAGTTTAACTCGTGCTTTAGTTCAGTAAGCAAGGCAGCTATCACAGTATGTTGCCGCGTAATCTGTGTGCCAGAAGGCTTGAGTTTAATTTGTACTTGAAATCTGAATATATGGTCAGGAGTCTCTCTTAAAAATCATGGAATTCATATTTTTGATTATTTTTCATTTCCTCACATGAAATTAATTAAAATGTCTTCTGAAATGAAGAATAAAATTACAAGGATCTATTCATTATATAATATATGTTTTGAAAACGAGGAATAAAAAGAGAGAAAAGAAGCAATATAAATTCAGCCTCATAAGCACTGATATACAATTGATTTCAGCAAGGAAAACCCCTGGGGCATGGAGAGACATTGCGATGTGGTATGAAAAAAAACATCAATATGTGCATTTTTCTGAGATTTTCTGCAAAATGAATGAATTATTTTGGATTCCCTAATGATTCAGTGGATACATACGCCACACAGTATAGTACTGGATCATGTAGCTCAAAAATGCCCTGGGTTTCATTCTGAGTCTCTATTCAATTAATTATTCTGAGTCTGGAGAATTACAATTGATTTCAGAATTCTTCTGCTTGAGAGTGCGGCTACATAATCTACCAGCTTTCTGACTGAGTTACTGGCAAGTGTTGGAAAATGCTCCCAAGAAGCTGTGGGGAAAAGAGCAAAATTAAGCTGTCTTTGTTAATCTTCCACTATTGTCGAATAGCTGAGTTGACTCCAATTTGCAAATCAAGATTTGGTTTCCCGTAACTAAGAGATGACACCAACCTGACTGAGAACAATTAGTTTCCATTTTGTTAGTCGTAGCCGTCAGAGTGACAGGAGAATCCATCACAACACATTGGTATTCAAACTATAAATGTGATTTGCATTTCAGACTTCAATGTGTTTTACATCTCCACATTCAGCATAAAAAAGAGTAAACATTTAAGTGTGATCACACATAATTCAAAAGCCTAAAGTCTTTTCTTGACAAAGGTCAAAGGTTTTAAATTTGGATGTATCACAAGACGTTTGCTGTTGTGTGTGTAACCATGGTCAGCTGGGTACTTCGGGATAGCCTTCACTTTCAGCCCCTGGATGGTTATGTATGGGGCAGCCTGACTGCTATAGAATCCATTTCCTTTTCATAACCACGCAAAAAGAATCATACAGCACAGAACAAGGCCATTCAGCCATCCTGCCTGTGCCTGCGCTTTGACAGAGGCCACGAAGTAGAACATTACACTTACTTTCTTCAAGAAAAGGTTAGAAAATCTGTGGCAAAACTAGACAACCCAAAAACAATGATTGTTTGTGCACCGATATGTTTTGTGACGACTTTTCATGTCACTTTGATGGATGAACTTTCAACCAAGAGACCAACTGGTCTCCATCCAAGTTTATGCCATCTCATATGCGATATCAAATCAAATCTTGATTTGTTTATCTAACCATTGAGTCATAGAGATGTACAGTATGGAAAAAGACCCTTTAGCCCAACCTGTCCATACCGACCAGATATCCTAAATTAATCTAGTTCCAATTGCCAGTATTTGGCTCACATCCCTCTAAACCCTTTCTAGTCATGTACATAACAAGATGTCTTTTAAATGCTCTAATTGTACTAGACTCCATTACTTTCTCCAGCAGCTCATTCCACACATTCACCACCCTCTGCATGAAAACATTGCCTCTTAGTTCCCTTTTATATCTTTCCCCATTCACCTTAAGTTTTGGATTCCCCTGACCTGGGGAAAAGACCATGGCTATACATCCTATCCATGCCCCTCATGATTCTATAAACTTCTGTAAGGTAACCCCCAGCCTCCAAAACTCCAGGAAAAATAGCCCCAGTCTACTTAGCCTCTCCGTATATGTCAAACCCTCCAATCCCAGCAACATCCTTGAAAATCTTTTCTGAACCCTTTCAAATTTCACAACGTCTTTCCTAAAGCAGTGAGACCAGAACTGAATGCAGTATTCCAAAAGTGGCCTAACCAATGTCCCGTACAACTACAACATGAGATTCCAACTGCTATACTCAATACACTAACCAATAAGGGGAAGCATGCCAAACACCTCTTTCACTACCTTGTCTACCTGTGACACCACCTTCAAGGACCTATAAACCTGCACCCCAAGGTCTCTTTGCACAGCAACACTCCCCAGGACCCTACCATTAAGTGCAGAGGTCCTGCCCTGGTTTGCCTTGCCAACATTCCGGACCTCTCATTTGTCTAAATTAAACTTCATCTGTCACTTCTTGGTCCGTCAGCCCATCTAATCAAGGTGCCTTTATACTCCGAGATAGCCTTTTCACTGTCCACTGCACTACCAATTTTGGTGTCACCTGCAAATTTACTAACTATATCTCCTATATACACATCCAAATCACTTATATAAGTGACAAAAAGCAGTGGACCCAGCACGGATCCTTGCAGCACACCACTAATCACAGGCCCCCAGTCCGAAAAACAGCCCTCCACCACCACGTTCTGTCTTCTGCCTTCAAGCCAATTTTGTATCCAGTTGTCCAGCTCTCTGTGGATTCCATGTGATCTAACCCTGTTAACCAGTCTACAATGATGAACCCTTTCAAACACCTTGCTGAAGTCCAGACAGACAATGTCCACCGCTCTGCCTTCATCAACCTTGTTTGTCACCTCTTCAAAAAACTGAATCAAAAGTTACATATGAAATCAGTGATGGAGCAGTGAGAGAAGATGTTAGTTTTGCAACATGCCCACTTGTCCTGTTCTCACATGTTGAAACTGCATGAGGACAGAGACTTGTTCATTTTTCCAGATTGTTTCTTTGTTTCTTTGTCCTAGATAGTGGGGTTCAACCTACAGGTCCGAAGATTGGTTTTCAGAAATGTCTTTGTATAAAAGTTTCAGGCATCCAATCATGCATGCCCCTGTATTCCCTGGACTTAGCTAGACGTAGAATATCACCCTCAAAGATAACCACATAGCTAACCCGGATAGCTAGGGACAACTAAGCAGTGAGGACCTTGAGTATTCCTCTCTCAGCCAAATTGGGTTGCATGGTGGCTCAGTGGTTAGCCATGCTGCCTCATAGCGCCAGGTACAGAGTTTCTTTTCAAGCCTTGGGTGACTGAGTGGAGTTTGCATGTTTTCCCATCGTCTGAGTGAGTTTCCATTTGATATTTTGGTTTCCTTTCACAATCCAAAAGTGGGCAGATTAAGTGAATGTACAGGTTAAGTGGATTAGCCATTGTATGGGTATGAGGTGGGGAAGCTGGGTCTGGGTGGGATATTCTTCAGAGTGCTGGTGTGAACTCGTTCTGCACTTTAGAGATCCCATGATTCTATGAAAACTACATTCTGATGTGTTTGATCTCAACACCAAGTATGTGGAATGCTGCAAGAACTGGTGTTTGGGATTTTGACCAACTATTGAGGCTGCTGATAGAATTTAAGCAGCAAAGGTAGAATGCATCTAATCGTCTGTGCTTTGCAAACTGAGAGGTGGGGATATGAGAACCATGGCCTAGGAAACCTAGATATTTGTTTGGAGACAAACTCCAAGTTCTCTGTAAAGTCTAGGGGTGACCCTGCTAAATGCTGGGCTTTTGTCAAGTGATGAATAGTTTCAACATGCAACATAGTGCTGCTGGTGAGGATATCCCAAGGTATTGGAACTTCAGAACTGATTTGAGAGATATATTGTTATTTCTGTGCTATCTTTGGTGATGAATGTAAAACAAAAACCCCTTTCAAATTTCTTCAGTCCAGTCCATGCACACTGATTTTTGCTGCCATTCGTATCTAATGTCCTGTCCCTGATACTGAGCAATGCATGATGCTGGAGTTAGCCTTTATTCATCTAACAAGGCATGTTACAGCCATATTCACAAGGACTTTCATGTTTTAAAAAATCATTTAAGGGTACTTTTATGTATGACTTAGGGTCACTGATAAGAAGGGAGCCCAGAAAAATAGGCAGTGGGGGGATGGTACATTTTCTATTTAATTTTGCTGTGCCATGTCTCCTTGCATTTTCTCTAAATTCAGAAATTGTCCAATCTCTTGTCCCACTGGTCTGACAGCATTGTCCCCTTGTTTTGCAAGCTTTGAATCAGAATTGGCTTTCTTCTTCTTACCAGCTGAAATGATATTCATATATGCTGCTCATTCATGGAATAACGTGGGTGTATGTGGAAATGTTTTCTTCTGTGTGAACTGATGTCAAACATTTGGTCCCAAAGTTTTACTGGTAGAAACCCTAGAAATCAGCCTAGCGAGTGTCTGTTGGAATTCTTCAACAGTGACCTCCATCAACGTTTTGTGGGGTTCCTTGGAGGACCCCTAATTTCTACCCAGTAAGAAAGTACAAGTGTTCTGGTGCCAACGTGGCACAAGCCAGCGAAAATTACCCATCCAACTACCCATGGAGCAGGTTGTCCCTGCCAATCCCAGTAATGCTGCGATTGGTTTCTAAACAATGAGCCAGGACAAACTTTAACAATAGAGTATTCCTTCTTTTGGATTTGCCTTGCCATTTCTCAAACCTGGAATCACCAGTGTGATCCAGTAATGGAAGGGAATATATTTAATGGAAGGTAATACATTTCATATTCCAGTCTCCATAACGCCCCATTGAGCCTCAGGAGTAAGTTTAAGGGATTCCCAGCATGCATTTGACATTTGCCTGATAAGGAGCAACATTTGAAGGAAGCCAAGGAACTATCAGAAATAGCAGAGTTGCGATCTTAAAAGGATCATGCATTCTAAGAAATGGGCAACAGATAGCAAAGGGTAATTTGGAAGATTACTGTCAGTTCCCACCAAAGTTTAGGCATGAGGCCTGTTGAACTATAATGAAATATCATCACCTTAATATTTTTTCCTTTATTAAATGCATCCTATTTATGTATTTTATTCTTGAGCATTAAATATCATCATTTTCAACCTTTTGGGAGAGTGAGCCAGGCTACATGCATCACTCTGATGCATGGTCCATATACAGCTCGATTTTTGCATAAAGTCATAGTTATACAACATGGAAACAGACCCCTCAATCTAATTTGTCCATGCCGACCAGATTTCCCAAACTTATCCTGTCGTATTTGCCTGTGTTTGACCCATGTCTCCCTAAAGCTTTCCTATTCATGAACCTGTCCGAACGTCTTTTAAATGCTGTAACCATACTTGCATCCACCACATCCTCCAAAGGTTCATTCTACATGTGAGCTACCTTTTATGTGTCTCTCAGGTCCCTTTTAAATCTTACTCTTCTCACTTTAAAATCATGCACTTTAGCTTTGAACTGTCCTGCCCAAGGGAAAAGACCTTTGCTATTCACCTTATCTGTACTCCTCATGATTTTATGAACCTTTATAAGGTCACACCTCAATTTCTTGTGCTCTAGTTAAAAATAGTCCCAGCCTCTCCTTACAACTCAAATTCTCCAGTTCCGGTTACATCCTTGTAAATTTTTCTGTGATTAAACACAGGACACAAACTAGACTGGGGTATGGAGGGACAGCTAGCAAGTGAAGAACTTGAATATTCCTTTCTCACTCAAATTTATCACTTCATAATTTAATTTGCTCACAGAAGCTGGCAGGGCTTCTTTAATATGTGGAGTAGGCCAACTGTCATCCTTCAGGCCCAATCTATACTTTAACATGTCGTCTAAGCAGTAGCTTCCTAGCCAATCAAAGTCTTTGACAGAAGAAGCCCAAAGCAAGATATGTTTTACAGCACTCAGGGAAATTCTGGGCCATTCCTCTGCCCCAGAATTCCTTCCTCCCTCCACTACCTCCAATCTGATCATACCCGACTAGCATTGTCCTTTCAGAGCCCTGGCCTGTGTTGATAACCTGTCACTAATGCCAGCTTCTTGTAGCCCCCTTAATGGCAGAGTAGCTACTTCTTGAAAGGCATTGCTACAGAGATCCAGCTGACCTCGTCCTGCTGCTCCTCCTGATTGAACAAGCTCCATTCTGGCCCAGAAACTATGCACACAAGATCTAATTTTCAATCTATTCTGTATTTCCAGGCTACTTTGAATGTGCCATTCAAGATTAGACAAAAGACTGTTTTGAAACAAAAGCAGAAGCACAATATTTTGTGTCATTTATAACATAAATCATCACTTTGCTACTCAAAAAAAAAAGTGACTGGTATAGAAGGTAAATGCAAATGTTACTTTTGGGATTTGTGTGCTGCTCCTATGAGCAACCATGAGAGATCCTAAATAACGAATGGATCAACAAATATTCAATTTGCTGTGTTTCTTACTTCGGAGTGTAAATGATCATGTAAAACCATTCTTAAATCCCCAATATTTGTCATAACATACCTGTCACCTCTGACCAGCTCAGGGATTTTGTCTTTTAATATGCTCTTTTTCTGATGGTTTAAGTGTAATTGATGTTCTTTGTCAAATTGTCTTTGTTGCAAAACAGCTTTAGCGCAGAGTGAGCTGGCTTCTAGTTGTTTATATCAGACTATGTTACTTTTAGGTTTTCAATTGCCCTAGAGCTCTGCTTTCTCTCCATTTGACTTCAACTCAAAGGATTCCAAACAACAGATCTTTGTGTCATGGACTGTAGCTCAGTTGTCCTAATCCTCATAGTCTGCTCATTGATTGGTTATGGTAGAAATATTATGGAAATCTCTTCTATGAAAAAAAGCATCACTGATCTATTATGTCAATGGCATTAAATATTTGTGTCTTGCTCTATTTTTCTTTATTCTGTTCTCTCTTCTGCTTGGCTCTGTAACCGTTGAATTGAGTTATGAGGAAAACTTTCAGCAATTTGGACTCTCATGTCTTCAAAGATATGAATGAAAGAGGATCTAAAGAAAATAATATAAATATAACAACTTACATTTATAAAGAATGCTTAATGATTAACTTGTCCAAAGGTACTTTAAATAATAATAAAACTGACCAAGATTAATCTGAAGCAGTATTTCAAATTGAAACACTATTAGTAACAAGGTCACATCTGACTTGTTGACAAGAAACATCTATTTCTGTAATCAGTGATTAATATCTTCAATGGTTTGTATAGTAGGGTAGTGAAAGAAAGAGCTCTGGAATCATTCAATTAGTAACTAAATAGTGAGATGGGGTAATTGTAACTTAATTTGATAAGGTGAGCTCAATCGCTGGAATAGCCTTCGTCACCTTCTGTGATTTCATTTCCTTCCTCCCTGTTGCTTTATTCTTTTCTCTTCACTTTGTTGTCTTTTCACTCATTATTGTTTCCTGTTTCCTTTTTGCCTCAGTAACTACAGATGGCAGAGGCAAAGAAATAGCAAAATCTCTCTTAAGCTAAGATGACCCACCTCATAATCTGAGTACAAGCAAGCAGTGAGTAGATCATATAACTGGTAGCCATTTTGTTTCTGCACCCATTGCTCAACAACATGCAGGACATGATTCACACCAACTGCTCTACCGTTGTCCCAAATCATGTGCAAGGCTATTTCATCACACCGACTTTCCTCTCCGTTTTCTTTGTTGCAACTCTGCATCCCACTGGAAGCTTCCCACCGGAGTGGACATTTCCTATAGTACATGTGGGAAAATGTTTAACCTTGGTCACCTCTGGTTCAGAACAAAAACTATTGTGATTTTGCCTCCAGCAGGGTGTCTCACCTGATACAGCTATGCTTAGATTATCTCTGATAATGTAAGAAACTGGATGTAGGTTTTGAAGAATCCAACAGATATTTTGTTGCACGTAACTATTATGTACAGACATTACATTCATCAGGCACATAAATTTCTAAGCTGTCAAGTAACCTTTGTGTCATGAGGTGGCATAGAAATCATAAACCTTTACATGACAACCTTGGTCATCAAACTGCATTATGCAGACGATGTGAGCATGTGTGCGAGAAGCAGTGTGTTTGATGACAAAGGCCTCAAACCCATTATGGTGCTCCCGGTTTATATGACAGCACTGTTATATATTGAAGACATGGAGAATGTACAGCAGAATCTTAAAACCTTTGAGTAATTTCATCAGCGAATGCATCCACAAAATCCAACTGGTGTAGTGACAGGATAGCCATTCCAATATCAGTCCAACATCAGGCCAGCATTGAGGCACTGATAAAGATAGTTGGCAGTATTGAGCAGGCCACATTGCCCATGTGCCTTACACAAGACTTCCAAATCAAACTCCATGCAAGCATGATAAGCTGTTACCCAAAGGACAACAGAAACACTTGAATGATGTCCTTAAAGCTTCCCAGAAACAGTGTAATATCCTCATAGATCCATGGGAATCCCTTGCCCAATACAACCCAAACTGAAGAAGAAGGCTCCCTGTAGATGCTAACCATTTGGAGCATCTCTGACAGGCCACATAATTTCAGTGGAAGAAGCATGCAAAAACCTGAGTATCCCACCTAACCAATTCTTCAAACAACAACTACTCCTCAGTGAACCCAGTACTGGAGTATTTAGTCAACTCAGGACCTGCAGCTCCAGATCAGAAAAAAGTCACCCTCGATTACAAGGGACTGCCTAAGAAGGAAAAGAGCCACTGTGTGAGTGATTAATGGGATTGCTGTGAACAGTAGCCTTTCTTGCCTTCATCATCTCTCTTATGTCCGTAACTTCCTACAGTGCTGCAGCTCCCCTTTCCAAATTTTCCATTCTTCTGACATATCCCCTCCGCTTCCCAACACTCAGACCACCATGGGACGTGCATATTGGATCCTTGTTCTTGAATTTCCTCTCTAACTGTTCTGTCTCTTGGCAAATCCATTCAGAGTCCTTGCAGGGTAAGATCAGGGTCCTATATTTCACACAACATTTGAAACACCAGGGTGATGTTGGAATTTGTAATTTTCTGCGACAAGCCTTTATTGCATGGCAGTCCATAAATTCATTTACCAGTGAAAGTTGCTCAAAACAGGAACATTAAATTATATCTGAAGTGAGATGTGGCGTAGTGTTAATGTCCTGTCACAGAAAGCCTGGCCAATGTTATGGAGAGAGGTAGACAAACAGGAGCCTGGAGGAACACAACAAGCCAGGCAACATCTGGAGGAAAGGAGTAGTCAATGTTTCAGGGTTATACCAAACATTGGTAGAAGATCCACCAGGACAATTAGTGGAGCTTAAGTTCACTAAATAAATCTGGATTATTTTTCAAAAGAGCTTGTCTCATGGTGGCCCAGAAACTTTTGTTGATTGCTGTATAACCTCAGTTGGTTCGGTAATTTAGCAAGAAATCTGCTTCTTTTCCTGGTGGGCTCCAAACCCACAGCCATGTGATTGAATTTTTGAAATGGCAAAGTCACTCAATTCAAGGGCTGTTAGGAATGGGCAATAAATGCTGAAAGAATACATTAACTGAGGAAAGCATGGTGGCTTGGTGGAATAAATGACCTGTGTTCTCTGTAACATTCTATAATACTTTAAAAACATTGTAACCTATTATTCAGTCTGTCAGATTAACATTTTATGACTGTTCCCTTTTTGCTCTGAATGATAGTGTTTCTTCCTAAACTTTTGTTAGCAATTATCATCTATATTTGCTGCTGTATCAGCAAATCTAGTTACAGTTTGATTTCAAAGGAAGAAGAATCTTTGAAATGTTAGATTATGTGATTATATCTTCTAGTAGTCATCTGCATTCTTACACACTTGTGGGTTAGTGAAATCTGATTAAAAGTGAGAGTCTGGTTTCAAACACCCCTTGGAGACAATGGGTAACTATTGACATTCTAGCTCTCTGTATCTATTTTATGAGAACTTCATAAACACTTTTTGAGAAAGACTTTGTGCTCAGCTTCTACTCCAGGAATACACAGGAAACTATTAGCAAACTGTTCTCTTCTCCAAGCCTTGTCTAAGTTGCTGCTATTGCTTACATCTGCGATTTATAGATTGTGACTAACAATAAGGAATCAGAATTTAAATTTATTTAATAAATAGGAAGGTTCATATTCTAGTTATATTTTTGTAAATTTGCTGAAAAAGGCTATGTAAGGTAAGAAAAGCTTGCATTTATTGCTTTGAACTGTTAATTTGAAGGAAGCCATTCATGAAGTAAGTTTAACTAGTTCAATTAATTTATGGATTGCATATCAAAGAGCATTCTGTGCCTGTCCTGGTTTAACTGCCAAAACCCATTGTCATTTGAGATAATGGGAAGTGCAGATGCTGTGGAATCCAAGATAACAAAGTGTGGGACTGGATGAACACAGCAGGCCAAGCAGCATCTCAGGAGCACAAAAGCTGATGTTTCGGGACGAGACCCTTCATCAGAGAGGGGGATGGGGACAGGGCTCTGAAATAAATAGGGAGAGAGGGGGAGGCGGACCGAGGATGGATAGAGGAGAAGATAAGTGGAGAGGAGAGTATAGGTGGGGAGGTGGGAAGGGAATAGGTCAGCCTCAGGAGGGTGGACAGGTCAAGGAGCGGGATGAGGTTGGTAGGTGGGAAATGGAGGTGTGGCTTGAGGTGGGAGGAGGGGATAGGTGAGATGAAGAACAGGTTAGGGAGGTGGGGACGAGCTGGGCTGGGCTGGTTTTGGGATGCGGTGGGGGAAGGGGAGATTTTGAAGCTTCTGAAATCCACATTGATACCATTGGGCTGCAGGGTTCCCAAGCGGAATATGAGATGCTGTTCCTGCAACCTACGGGTGGCATCATTGTGGCACTGCAGGAGGCCCATGATGGACATGTCGTCTAAGGAATGGGAGGGGGAGTTAAAATGGTTCACGACTGGGAGGTGCAGTTGTTTATTGCGAACCGAGCGGAGGTGTTCTGCAAAGCGGTCTCCAAGCCTCCGCTTGGTTTCCCCAATATAGAGGAAGCCACACCGGGTACAGTGGATACAGTCTACATTGACATATGTGCAGGTGAACATCTGCTAATATGGAAAGTCATCTTGGGGGCTGGGATGGGGGTGAGGGAGGAGATGTGGGGGCAAGTGTAGCACTTCCTGTGGTTGCAGAGGAAGGTGCCAGATGTGGTGGGATTGGAGGGGAGTGTGGAGCGGACAAGGGAGTCATGGAGAGTGTGGTCTCTCCGGAAGGCAGACAAGGGTGGGGATGGAAGAATGTCTTGGTTGGTGGGGTCGGATTGTAGATGGTGAAAGTGTCGGAGGATGATGCGTTGTATCCGGAGTTTAGTGGGGTGGTATGTGAGGATGAGGGGGATTCTCTTAGGGCGGTTATTGCGGGGACGGGGTATAAGGGATGTGTTGCGGGAAATGCGGGAGAAGCGGTTGAGGGGGTTCTTGACCACTGCCGGGGGGTGATGTTGCAGTCCTTGAAGAACGCGGACATCTGGGATGTGCAGGAGTGGAAAGCTTCATCCTGGGACCAGATGCGGCGGAGGCGAAGGAATTGGGAATAGGGGATGGAATTTTTTCAGGAAAGTGGGTGGGAGGAGGTGTATTCTAGATAGCTGTGGGAGTCAGTGGGCTTGAAGTGGACGTCAGTCGGTTGCCTGAGATGGAGACAAAGAGGTCCAGGAAGGTGAGGGATGTGTTGGAGATGGTCCAGGTGAACTTGGGGTGGAAGGTGTTGGTGAAGTGGATGAACTGTTCGAGCCCCTCTTGGGAGCAAGAGGCTGCGCTGATACAGTCATCATTATAATGGAGGAAGAGGTGGGGTTTGGGGCCAGTGTAGGTATGGAAGAGGGACTGTTCCACGTAACCTACAGAGAGGCAGGCATAGCTTGGGCCCATGCGGGTACCCATGGCCACCCCCTTTCACCTGCACATCTGCCAATGTAGTATACTGTATCCACTGTACCCGGTGTAGCTTCCTCTACACTGGGGAAACCAAGCGGGAGCTTGGGGACTGCTTTGCAGAACACCTCCGCTCAGTTCACAATAAACAACTGCACCTCCCAGGAACCATTTTAACTCCCCCTCCCATTCCTTAGATGCCATGTCCATCATGGGCCTCCTGCAGTGCCACACAGATGACACCCGAATGTTGCAGGAACAGTAACTCATATTCCGGTTGGGAGCCCTGCAGCCCAATGGTATCAATTTGGACTTCACAAGCTTCAAAATCTCCCTCTCCCCCACTGCACTCCAAAACCAGCCCAGCTCGTCCCCTCCCCACACTGCATCACTAAACCAGCCCAGGTCATCCCCACCTCCCTAACCTGTTCTTCCTCTCACCTATCCCCTCCTCCCACCTCAAGCCGCACCTCCATTTCCTACCTACCAACCTCATCCCGCCTCCTTGACCTGTCCGTCCTCCCTGGACTGACCCATCCCCTCCCCACCTCCGACCTATACTCTCCTCGCCACCTATCTTCTCCTCTATCCATCTTCGGTCCTTCTCCCCCTCTCTCCCTATTTATTTCAGAACCGTCTCCCCATCTCGCTTTTCTGACGAAGGGTCTGGGCCCGAAACGTCAGCTTTTGTGCTCCTGAGATGCTGTTTGGCCTGCTGTGTTCATCCAGCCCCACACTTTGTTATCCATTGTCATTTGATACTGTTTGATACTGTTCAAAGCAGCCAGATTCCAAATGCATCGCTGTCAATTTCTTATTGTGGACTAATTGTATACAAAGATTGAATTCTGCAGCAGTGTGTCTGACCTGAGAACTGAAGAGATAGCTAAAAATATATTGAATCCCCAAACTAAATGGTAACGCATTAGTGCAAGCTCAAGGTCACATGGATAACTAAGTATGAATAGTTTTATCTTATCAGCTAAATACTGCCGTCTCTATTTGTTTGATCATGTTTCTGAACAAGCACACTGTTGGCAAAAAAATGGAAACCCCTTTTGCTATTCTCCCAAGGCTTTAGCAGATAATCATTCGTGTTCTCTTGGTATGGCCATCAATTACCAAAAACAGTTAATTCAGTGGAAATTGTGAAAACGACTACTTAAGTGCAGGAGTACAACAATTCAATGTGTGTCATCCTTGATGACATGTCACCACAGTTTGAACTCCAGCTTCTGTACTTTACAATTATTCAATTTGATATAATTGTTTTAATTTGACAAAGCAGGTAGCTTTTGTTTTAAATGACTGGTTCAAAAATGGCATGGCACATCTCCACAGGCTCATGAGATTTGAATGCAGACATTGTGTCCCGGACGTATGGACGTTACCTTTGCACGACAAAAGCCCTGAAGTGTTTCGGGGCATGCATTATAAAGAAAATGATATGTTTGTTGGAAATACTAATCTCTTCCAACTTCACACTTAAGGCTTGCACTTGCAAAATATTCTGTGATTATAAACATAAACTTTATTTGATATGAAGAATTTTGCAGCGGAATATTAAGGCAAAGGTTTTAAGACTTCTTTTATATTTTCACGAAAAATGTTTATTAAAACATCTTTCAAAAAAGGAAAAACTTCTTATATTGTTCATTTTTACCATGGGTTTTGAAAAATAGTCTCGTGAAATTTTGCTTAGCATTATGTTGTTTACACATCAATATTTTACACCTGAGTTAGATCTGCTTACTATTCCATTGCACTTCCTCATAGCTGAATCTTACTGCGCGCAGTTTCAATTTAGTAAAGTTTTTGTTGTGTTGCTTACAGAATGTGGAAACTTAGATACATCATACCTATGTTAGCACTACGAAAATCCAGCTCTGAAATTTTACATCAGAAGCGGATCTTTCACAGGTTGACAGTTTCGAGCTCTGCATTGCAATAAAAATGAGGCAGCTAATTTCATTATTACCTGGAATTCCTGCAATATAATAGCTGTGTAATACAGAGTGACTGTAGATTAAAGCTGAGTCACAATTAAAATGCAGCAGTGATTGTAGTAAGCGCCAGCAGGTCGAGCAACAGCTCAGCACTAAAATACTCAATCTCCACATTTTCACAGGCCATACTCCTAATCCAAATTTCTGCTCCTCCAACCATTCTGGTAGATACAAACAATGTTAATTCCACTCAAGCATTGTTGCATCCCTTCAATCATTTAAACTGACATTATTGTTCTGTTGCATCCGCTAATTAAGCTGACACTTCAACTGACCTTTCCATTAAAACTAATAGCGAAAACAAAACTGTAGCTGCTGGAAATCTGAAACAAAATCAGATTCTGGGGAAACAGCTGTTTAGGCAGCATCTGTGAAGAGAACTGCTGAGTTATCATTCTAGATCGGATTCTATCAACAAAACAGAAGGATGTGACAGTGCAATTGTATCTCACTTCCTTTCCTTGCTATTTATTTGACTCTTTATTAATACAATCTATTTCCACATTCATCACTTTTGTTGCCTTCTATTAACCATCTTGTGTCAAATTGAATCCATTAGAACACATCTATCTCTTCACCATTGTCGCTAACATTAATGGCAAGTTGCCTATAATTGAGGTTCAAACTCATGTTGCTGAACAAAGCAAACAGCTTGTCCCTTCTATTTTTGTTTATCTAATTGTTTTATTAGTATGTTTCTGTTTCTCTTTCATACATCTGCTGTAATTATTAAGGCCCCACAGGCATTTTCTACATCACATCTGCCTAATTACTAGAACAGATTGGTTTGTTTTTGTGGTACTTTCTGAAAATTTAAAACATTCTGTTCCACAAATGTCACACTTTCTACGACCTACTCCCATGACTACAGAACATAAAATGGTGGAATTCTTACTTTTAATCGAATCTCAACTATTTTATCTTTTAAGGTTTTAGTTGCACATGGGTCACATTCTAGCAATTGTAACTCTGTGTGAACAAGAAAAGCACAAAACCTATGAGAATAACATTCCTACTTTGGGATAAGCTGGAAATTCTGGCAGAAATTGTGCACAACATTGTATGAGTTTTGAAATCTGTTCCCCTGATCATCACTGGGATTCCACACAAATTCATATCATTATTGGCGATCATAAACTCTGCCATGAGACAACAAGATTGGTAAATATTTCCAAGCGCAATTTAAGAAAAATTCCATTGAAGAAAATACTTTTTATTTTTAATGGTAACTTGGGGAAGTTTGATTGAAACAAATGAAAATAGATTTATCATAAAACCACAGCAAATCAATAAATCCATCATCTTTGCCAATCCAATTTTTTTTATTAATTGATTGCAAAATATATGGAAAACAAATTTTTTAACTATAATGGTGATGACTTAGTGATATTATTATTGGGCTGTTAATCCAGAGATCCAGGTAATGTCCAGAGGGCCTAGGTTCCATTCCCACCTAGGCAGACAGTAGAATTTGAATGCAATAAGTAACCTGGAATTGAGAGTCTAATGATGACCGTGCATCCATTGTTAATTGTCAGGAAAAACCCATCTGGTTGACTAAAGTCATTCAGTGAAGGAAACTACCATCCTTACCTGACCTGGACTAGATGTGACTCCAGACTCACAGCAATGTGATTGACTCTTACATATCTTCTAGGCAATTAGGGATGGACAATAAATGCTGGCCTATTCAGCGATGCCGTCATCCCACGAATGAATGAAAATATGCATTCTCTATTCAGTAATTAAAAAGCAAACTTAAAGCAACTCAAAGCAAAATTACAATTAAAGCATGTTAGTACTCAACGTATTGCGTCTTTGCTCCTAAAAGAACTTTTAAAGCTTTCCTGAAGACCTGTAAGAGATGCCAGCAGTGAAACTCTCCAATGGTAATAAATTCACCCTGAGGATATTAGCCAGTTTTGAGGATTGGGCTGTTTTCTAGCATGTTGTTTTTAAAACAAGTGCAGAAGTTGCATTAGAGATGATGGGAGATGCAGATGCTGGAGAATCCAAGATAACAAAGTGTGAAGCTGGATGAGCACAGCTGGCCAAGCAGCATCTTAGGAGCACTCCTCAGATGCAGAAGTTGCATTAACTTGATTTGCACTGAACACGAATTACACTGAAAATTATGGAATCGTTCGCACAAGTTTTGTGAAATTGATCACATTTCATTGGAAAAATTAGGTCCATATTAGAAGTTCCAGGCCCAATACAGATATGCAGTGTGCATATATAACCATATTGACTTACACTGTGAAATTACCCTCCAGAGGTTGAGTAGCTGAATCCTCTAATTAACTAAACAAAGAACAACATTAGCTCTGACATTCTGGTTGCATTGCACCAACTGGATCATTAGCTGCTTGGAGCTTGCATGTGTGTACCTCAAGACCGAAGTACCTTCTGAGATGAGGATCAGATCAGATAGCAAACAAATCAGTTAAAAACGTCATTACGGTTTACTCACTAAAGCAAAATGAAGAACTGTGGATGTTGGAATTCTGAAATGAAAACAGAAATTGCTGGAGAACCTCAGCAGGGTCACTGAAGAAGGGCTGCTAGATTTGAATTATTAACTGTACTCTCTTTCCAAAGATGCTGCAGACCTGCTGAGTGTCTCCAGCAATTTCTGTTTTCATTTCATTCCTGTTCACTGTTGGCATAAGCAGCACAAAAAGCTTTGCATTCATTAACTATGTTATTTTATACAGAATCTTCATGTATTATAGAACTTGTTCCTGCATAACAAACAAATGACTACCTTGACTCAGTCATCTCTCCCCCGGCCCAGTCCCTGCCTGTATACATCCCTGGTTCCTCTGTCATTTTATGCCAGTTTTAAAATTTCCAGTTTGTAGGCTCCAGCTGCCTCCCCTTTACACCGGGCGTGCAAGCCCTTTACACATCCATCCCCGATCAGGATGATCTTAGGGCTCTCCACTTCTGGCTGGAACAAAGGCCTGAACTGTCCCCACCCACTACCACCCTCCTCTGCTTGGCCGAGCTCGTCCTCACCTTCAATTTCTCTTTTAACTCCTTGCATTTTCTTCAGGTCAGAGGGGTGGCCGTGGGTACCCGCATTCATCCCAGTTATGCCTGTCTCTTCGTGAGGTATGATTAGATTTTTTAGATTAGATTACCTACAGTGTGAAAACAGGCCCTTCGGCCCAACAAGTCCACACCACCCCTCGAAGCATCCCACCCAGACCCATCCCCCATAACCCACAGCTCCCTGAACACTACGGGCAATTTAGCATGGCTAATCCAACTAACCTGCACATCTTTGGACTGTGGGAGGAAACCGGAGCATCCGGAGGAAACCCACGCAGACACGGGGAGAATGTGCAAACTCCGCACAGACAGTCGCCCGTGGCTGGAATTGAACCCGGGTCCCTGGTGCTGTGAGGCTGCAGTGCTGACCACTGAGCCATGGAACATTCCTTGTTCCGGGCGTATTCCAGCCACTCACCCACAATTCTTTCTCCGATATATCAATGATATCATCAGTGCTGCTTCTCTCTCTTGTTCAGAATTGGAAAAGTTCATTGATTTTGCTTCCAATTTCCATCCCACCCTGAGTTTCACTTGGTCTGTCTCTGACTCCTCCCTTCCCTTTCTCAACATCTCTGTTTCCATTTCTAGGGATAGACTGGCCACTAATATCCACTACAAACCCACTGATTCCCACACCTAACTGGACTATACATCCTCACACCCCACTTCCTGTAACAACTCCATTCCATTCTCCCAATTCCTCCCTCTCTATCTCATATATTCGGATGCAGCCAAATTCAACAAGAGAGCCTCCAAAATGTCCACCTGCCTCAACCAAGTATTCCCCAGCACCGTTGTCGACCTCAAGCAGGTCTAACGCATCTCCTGCACTTCCACCCTCACCCCTTTTCTTCCCTCTCTCAACAGTGATAGGGTTCCCCTTGTCCTTACCTACCGTCCCACCAGCATCCATATTCAGATGCCATTTTTGCCACCTCTAGTGAGATGCCACCACAAGAAACGTATTCCCCTCACTTGTCCACCTTCCACAGGGCCTATTCTATCCAGAGCACCCTGGTCCACTTTACTTTCATTCCCAACACCTCCCCACAGCCCCACTGCACTTTGCTTTGCAACCAGCGAAGGTGTAACATCTACTCATTTACCTCCTCTTTCCTCAGTTTCCAAGGATTCAAACATACCCTCCAGGTGAAGCAGACTTTACCTGCACTTCACACAATCTAGTCTACTGTATTCACTGCTCACAATGTGGTTTCCTCTACATTGGGGAAACAAAGTATCGACTGGGTGACCACTTCCTAGAACATCTATGTTCTGCTCACAAAAAAGACCCTGAGCTTCCTCTTGCCTGCCACTTTGACAGACCTCCTTGCACCCTGGCCACATCTCTGTCTCAAACTTGCTGCAGTGTTAAGCGAAGTTCAGTGCAAGCTGGAAGAACAACACCTCATTTTCCAACTGGGGATCCTGCTGCCCTCTAGACTCAGTATCAAGTTCAATAATTTTAGTACCTAAACTCTCCCATGTCCTAGACCCCTACCCCACACACCAGGCTTTATTATCATATACCCTGCCATTACACACTACCTATTGTTAGTCAGTAACAGTTCTCATTAGCAGCAATTCACCTTCCTCACCAGATCGCTATCTATCTCTTTGTCTATCCAACTGCTCTTCTCTCTCTTTAAATGCTATACTTACCTCTCGTTTATTCCTTACCCTCTCCCCCTTCCTATCTTCTGCATATAAATCAACATTTTCCTAGCTACTATCAGTTCCGGGGAAGGGTCATCCGACCTGAAATGTTAACTCTGATTTTTCTTCACAGATGCTGACAGCCCTGCTGAGTTTTTCCAGCAATTTCTGTTTTTGAAACAAATGCCTGCAACTCTTTTCATACTTAAAACTCAAAAGGGTTAACATTATGCTGACATTTGTCCAAAGCCTCTGATTAATAAAAAACAATTGATTATATTGCTTGATGGGCACCACTCTGCTTCAAGTATGGGACATGAGAGCTCTCCATGAGCTTTCACAGCCATGTGGATAGGCCCTGCATCATTTTCATTACTTTAAACTACACTCTAGCCAACTGAACTAACTGACACCCACAATACAATGAATAGATAGTTTTCATATGAACATGTTAAACCTTTATCCAGTATTGCTACCAATGATAATTTCTAGTTTACAATATTAATTATTTAGTTTATTCTTTATACTAGAACATAATAATGCTGCAATCATTAATAAATCTAAACTGCATGAAAAAAAATTATCCTGCAGTAATGGATGAAGGAGTTAACATTACTTCTCCTAGACGTTGCTGATTTCCTCCGGCATAATATAATGTATCTATTACACTTATTCTTCGTGATACCTCACATCTTCCATGAAAGTTGACTGTTCTGATACAGATGGTGAGTGCTCTCCTTCAATACAGCAGGTTCAAACTTGCAGAACATAACCAGCGGCTCATAATTATCCACAATTATACATCAGTGAAATACACATGAGATTTAAATTTATTCCTTGTCCTTTTGTCTCAGTGTTTGCATGGTTAAACATTTACATTCCTGATTTAGATATGCCTCAACTGTTTGATGAGCTGCAGTTCACAAGGCACACAACTTGTTTTAACATGTATAATTTCTCACTCCACCCCTGCCTGGTCAGTAGATATTTTTATTTGACCTGTTCAAGAGTTGTTATGGCACATCTCTGAAGCAAGTGAGACTCGAAACCATGCCTTCTGGCCCAGAGGCAGGGCCATTACCACTGCACCACAAGAACGCTAAAACTGTTAAAATTTACTGTTTGTGGCTTTGCACTCAAAGGAATCAGCTTAATTTTAATTAAATTGCTCAAACTTTTATGATATATCTCCAGACAGATAAGATTTGAACCAGAACTTTTGGTCCAGCAGTAGGAACACTACCATTATACTTCAGTACATTCCTGCTTATGTGGTACACTAGTTTCTAAATGCACTTACTAATGGGAGTCAATTCTAAGCAGCAATCAGGTTTAATTATTTAACCTTTAGAAAAGGTTAAATAATTAAATTAACAAACGTATACTTTGAAAAGTACATGATTGACAGCTGTATTTGTATGAGCTAATATTATTTTGAAAGTTGAAAATGGTGAAAGTAAAGATATATCTTAAATATCAGAGATAATGGGAACTGCAGATGCTGGAGATTCCAAGATAATAAAATGTGAGGCTGGATGAACACAGCAGGCCAAGCAGCATCTCAGGAGCACAAAAGCTGACGTTTCGGGCCTGGACCCTTCATCAGAGAGGGGGATGGGGGGAGGGAACTGGAATAAATAGGGAGAGAGGGGGAGGCGGACCGAAGATGGAGAGTAAAGAAGATAGGTGGAGAGGGTGTAGGTGGGGAGGTAGGGAGGGGATAGGTCAGTCCAGGGAAGACGGACAGGTCAAGGAGGTGGGATGAGGTTAGTAGGTAGCTGGGGGTGCGGCTTGGGGTGGGAGGAAGGGATGGGTGAGAGGAAGAACCGGTTAGGGAGGCAGAGACAGGTTGGACTGGTTTTGGGATGCAGTGGGTGGGGGGGAACCCTGCAGCCATATGGTATCAATGTGGACTTCACCAGTTTCAAAATCTCCCCTTCCCCCACTGCATCCCTAAACCAGCCCAGTTCATCCCCTCCCCCCACTGCACCACACAACCAGCCCAGCTCTTCCCCCCCACCCACTGCATCCCAAAACCAGTCCAACCTGTCTCTGCCTCCCTAACCGGTTCTTCCTCTCACCCATCCCTTCCTCCCACCCCAAGCCGCACCCCCAGCTACCTACTAACCTCATCCCACCTCCTTGACCTGTCCGTCTTCCCTGGACTGACCTATCCCCTCCCTACCTCCCCACCTACACCCTCTCCACCTATCTTCTTTACTCTCCATCTTCGGTCCGCCTCCCCCTCTCTCCCTATTTATTCCAGTTCCCTCCCCCCATCCCCCTCTCTGATGAAGGGTCCAGGCCCGAAACGTCAGCTTTTGTGCTCCTGAGATGCTGCTTGGCCTGCTGTGTTCATCCAGCCTCACATTTTACTATATATCTTAAATATATTTAGTTTACATGTATTGAAAACAGTTTTGAAGATATGCCTGAAGCAGACTTGGTTAAATTAGGAAACATTCTGAAGTTTAATAGGGAGAGGCAGAAAAGGTCTCAGAAAAGGTGGATCAGTTAGCTGCCAATTGTTAAGTAAGTTTACTTATGGACTGGGCTTCTGTTTCATTTATTGAGAAGATCAAAGCAGGAATGCCTTTTTGAGAAAGGATAGTAAATTCTATATTTGCTAAACAGTAATCAGCATACAAATGTATATCTACTGTTTCCTTTTCATATGCTTCATTTGTCTACACTTCATTCATACCTCTCATTAATTAATAGCTTCAGCTACGATTTAATATTTATTTTTCTATCTATAAATAAGCCAACCATTGGACGACAATAATCCAGCTACTAAACTCAAATGCATGACGAGGGTCCTTGGTTTGCTGAAATTAATTCATTATAAGCTTGTGTACTTCAGTGTGCTGCATACCAAGTCAAGTGCAAGCTTAATATTCAAATCAAGCAAGATACAAGATGTTGGGATAACTGGACCTAAAGAAGGAAGTGGAAGATAGTGAAAGAAAGAGGAGAGAAGAGCAAGAGGAAGTTTATGAAACTCACAGTGGGAAGTATGAAGTGTGGAGCTACTTAAGCAGGGTCTGAATTTTTGATTTCCCAGCAGCAGGTTGAGATGAAACAGTGAAGCTGTGCACAGTGTTTACAGCATGTCGAGCATTCCTGCCAGATTCAGACTTGTTATGCATTTACATGCCATGAATGCGGATTAATGTGAAACCGTTTTCAATGAAGTCTAATGGAAATTTTGGGGTTCCCATTAAATTTCATTGTAATACTTAAGTTTTATTACTATTATAGGCTGCATTGAGATAGCCAATACAATGGTCTGACGAATTACAAGATGATTCTGGTCCAACTATGTTTCACAATCTCCGCAGAGTTTTTACATTGTCAGTATTATTGTCTATCAAAGCAAATAGAAAAGAATGATACTTCATGAATTTAGTGGATTTAGTTGATTCAGAGTCAAATACCAGCTCATGCTTCTGGCTGACTGAATGTATGTCTCTTATTTTGTTCTGTTAGACTGAAGCTATCCTTCTCTTTTTGGTTTTCTTACTGCATGCTGAACTGCTAAAAGTTATGGACTATTACCCTCTGCTAGCCACTAACCCCTGCTCATTATCAGAAGCATCCTGTACACCAATTGGCTTGCCCATGCATGAACAGCATGTGATCAATCAGAAATTGACTTGGTACATGTGCCCAATTCCTGTCTGGTGTCATTAAAAGTAATGGACATCTTACTATTACAGCTCCTTGACAATATACATCTCGACTAGATAATAGGGCACTACTGGAGTAATTTGTGTGCTTGTTTGAGCATATGCACTGCAATATCCTAGTGATTAACATCATCCCACATGTTCCAACTGATACATCTATGTGTATTTGGAAAATATCAGACTTTATGAATATATTTTATTTAAAACAACATGTGTGACTCCATAATAACTGTTGGTGCCTGAAATAAGTTAACTAAGGTCACTTTCAAAGGACCACTCTGGCATCTTTTGTTCTCCAAAGTAATTAGAAATTACATGAGCAAGACCCCAGCTTCAACACTATACTGAAGTATGTTTAAACGGAAGTTACAAAATATTATTGCAAGATGTGGCAAAGTACATAAATTACAGAACTTAATTCCAAAATAATGCTGTTGAAAAATTAAGTTAAGCTAGAAATACAGAACTGTGTCATTTGAGTAAAAGATTTTACTTCAAAGGCATTAAAATTTGTTAGCCTGAATTTACAAATAGGAGTAAGTAGTTACCTGTGTGGTGTGCAACTGAAAGGGATATGTGTACGTATATACATCGTCTTTCTTTTCAAGGATAATTCCTGGTCTAAAGTAGTTTGCGCAAGCTAGAATGTGCAACAGGTAAATGGGATTGAGAAAATGTGCTTTGTTTTTGAGGAGATAAGTTTAGTTCTTGGGCTAAAGGGATCAAAAGGGTGTTGGGAGAAAGTGGGAACAGAGGACTGAATAGAATGATCGGCCGTGATCTTACTGAAGGGATCAATGGTCCGCTCCTGTTCCTGCTTTGCATGTATGTCTATGTTTACATTAGTCTGGGGGATAAAAACATAATCCCATGACTTTACTTTTGATTGGTCATTCAGCTCTTCTTACTTTACAACTAATCACAGTTCAAAAGCATAAAGTAAAAACAAAGAACTGCAAATTCTGAAGGTCTGAAACAAAAACAGAAATTTCTGGAGAAACCTGTGAAGAGAAAGTAGAGTTAACATTTCAGTCCACTGACCCTTCTTCAGACAAGCCATATTTTCAATGTTGCATTGTAACTTAGATATCATGTTAATACGCTGCTTTGAGGAAATTAGAATTAATTTGAAATTATATTATCTAAGAGAAAACAATGATTTTTAATTTAATTTTCATAAAATGAAATGTTTCACAAACAACTATATATTTTATTCCTGGCGATATTCGATATATTCCATAACAAAGGGTTGAATTGCAAGTTGTTTGAGCTAGCTGGCTCTTTGTCACCACATGATAGATTTGTTGTCACCTTCCTCCTTTTACCTTTGGATCTACAGTGTATCATCGTTTGTCTTGCATGGTAGAGGAAAACCAAACAGTAGTGTAATGAAAAGAGGCTATTAAACAAAATGTGATTTATCGCATGCTGGCAACTGGGTATAATTACATTGATAAGCTAGACATTGTTACAAAGACTTTCAGGAAACCTAGATGGTAGATCCATACTCTGTAAGATCCAGGGCTATCCAGCCTTACCTCACCCAATTCCTTATGACAGCATCAGAGAGGATTGAGCGGAAAGCAGTCTTTAGCAGTTAACCTGTCAGAATTTTCACCTTGTAAAACACTTCAATACCAACACAACTATTTGATCAGAGAAAACATACCAGCAAGTTAACGAGATAAATAAGTAATTAATCTGTGTGCAAGAGAGACACAAATAACATATGACACAAGATCATCAGAAGAATTTCAAGCAATCATGTTTTTAAATATTCATATACCAAGCAATTGTTGAAATTGATGGTTGCAACATCTGTACTGTTCTATAGATGGCATTGTAACTGTGCCATGTACCTGTTCAGTACAGTGGGGTTCAACTAGCTGAAATCGGTACTGACATCTTCTACCACTAAAGAAGAGTGGAATTGGACTTGAAAATTTGATTCTGTTTCTCACTTCACAGATGCTGTTTGTTTTTATTTCAGATCACCAGCATTCACAGCACTTTGTTTCCATTTAATGATCAGAAAACCCTCATTTAAGTTGTGCTGAGTATGAGATAGATACATGGTAATATCCCTGCTCTTCTTCAAAATTGTATCCTGACATCTTTTGCATCTACTTGAGAGGCAGAGCCTGATTTAACAAACCATCAGAAAGATGTGCAAACGACTTACACGAGAAAGTCATGCCCCATATTTTATTCTACATTTCAGAATTCAGTAATTGCATTTACTCTTTTTACATGAATTCAAAATTGGACAGTAAATAGGTGATGCTGTGTAATAACTGTAACTGATATTAGAAAATATTTCATGTGCAGCTGTCCTATTAATAGGTAGTTATTGGCTGTTATATGACAAGAATTATGAAAAAAATGTATCATTTGTTTAGCAACAACAGTACGAAATATCTTAAACTCGATTAGTACTTGTTAATGGAATCAACCTTGGTGCCTTTTTAATGCAGCCAATAATGGCCTATATAGAAATGGACAGGCCTGTTTTAAACCCAAGCAAACAAACTGGCTTATGGGCATTTAATATCGCCTAGGGGACTTACACATTGGCAAGATGCTACGCACTGTTTCAAATTATAATTTATACTTACAGGAAGACAACAAGGACACTGATCCAAAGCCAATTTATTTTTTTCTGATGGTTTCTTTGCAAGAAATGGCATTTTTAAATGGGAAGTCACTCTGTACTTCCTGCTAGATGAAAGCAACGAGAAGAGGAGCAAGGTCCAGAAGATGCTTAAACTACTATGACTCTTAGAATTCTTTGTGAGACCATTTGATGTAAACAGGTAGACTCAGGGTTGCATAGTTTTCTATCACTTTTAATTGAAATTGCACCAATTCCATATGGAGAGTTGACCTGGAGGAACTAAATGAGCCCAAATGTAGCAAGGACCTAAAACCTGGAGTTCTGAGTGAGTTTATGACTTGCCACTTCAGCCAAGCACCTGAAATCTGCCTGGACTTCAAATATGGTCCCAGTGCTTTGTGGTCTGCCTCGAGGAAAATACGTTTCAGTTCATTTAGCCTATGCTGTAAGAGAAGTAGCCATGATTAAAAACAAAGTGGCTGGAAAAGCTCAGCTGGTCTGGCAGCATCCCTGAAGGAGAAAACAGAGTTAGTGTTTCAGGTCCTGTGACCCTTCCTCAGTCTTCAGTAGCCATGATTGTTGTATCTCTATAAACCGCTTAATAACATGCACTTGCCATTTGCTGCATTTTAAGAACTAGAAGGAAATCAGTATTTAGAAGTTGGTGAAATATACATCTGTTGATAAGTTGATAAGATGTATTAGTAGTGGGTTTATTTCTGACAGTTAATTTTCTTGTATTGAGCTACAATTTTGATAATTCTAACCTATGCCAAACAAAAAGAACACAACATCCACGCTTGGCATTCACACCCAAAACCTTTACAAGGGAGCGGCATGGTGGCTCAGTGGTTAGCACTGCAGCCTCACAGCTCCAGGGACCTGGGTTCAATTCCACCCTTGGGCTCCTGTCTACGTGGAGTTTGCACATTCTCCGTGTGTCTCCGTGGTTTCCTTCAGGTGCTCCAGTTTCCTCCCACAGTCTAAAGATGTGCAGGGTAGGTGTGTTGGCCATTCTAAATTCCCCATAATGTTCAGGGATGTGTAGATTAAGTGGCTTATGGGGGATGGGTCTGAGTGGGATGCTGTGAGGGTCAGTGGGGACTTGTTGGGCCAAAGAACCTGTTTCCACAATGTAGGGGTTCTGGGGTTCTATGATTCTATGATAAAAGTGTCAGCAAACTACCAGATGATTATTTCAGTAAGGATAGCTCTAATATGTCAAATTTTGTTTCTTTCAGATCATTTGGCCAATCCTTCTCAGAACCATTCAATGCTCAGAACACCTCCCCCTGCAATGACGCATACCCATACTCTAAACCATCCTCATGCCTCTTCGGCTAACTCATTGAACAGGGGGAACTTCACCACACGCAGTAATCCCAGTCCCAGTCCAGCTGACCTTCCACCACCTCCGGAACCACCTCCCAGCATACAGGAGCCTGCCCATATGCAGGACAACTGGTTACTCAATAGTAACATCCCCCTGGAGACCAGGTAGGCTTCTTGCCTCGCTAATATAATACTGTGGCTAAGCTGCTGTGGCTGTTTAATGTCAGTACTGTAGAAAACCTGACACTTAAGATTTGTAAATGTAAAATTGTAGAATATCTCTGCACCATATCTTTGAAAATCCATGTAAATAGTTAACAAAAAGCACCATTACAATGTTTTGAAGCGATGCTTTCTGTTTAAACAATGGCCTGGAGTTTCTTGCAGGCGTGCAATCCTGACAATACCCAAACAATGTGCTGAACGCTGCACCAGTTTTATGAAGATGAAGCTATGCACAAATTTCCTTGCAAACTGAGTTGAGCAGCCCAGGCCAAAAATCTCCCATGGATCACTAAAGTAAATTACCATATCAATTATGACCAATAACTGGTCAGTTAAACTGAAAAGGTGTTCAAGTAATTTTTTCTCAAACACCAGGCTAGTCAATTGGCCGCTGGTCGCTAGTCTTGTGTGGCAACATCCAATCAATTGATGACATTTGAACACATCTATACTGAATTTAAGATAAATGTTTCACCAGCATCAGAAACTGACCTGAGTGAAACTTCCAATTGACTGCAAGCCATTAACAACAGATTGACCACAGGTACCTGTGCACCCAAAACTCCAGTCAAGGTGTGATAAGCATCCCAGAAAAGTCCAATGAGAGGAAATCTACCATACTGATCTGGATACATGGAAGAGTTTTAAGTTAGGGACTGCTCTGTGCATATTGACATGTGAACATGCACAAAAGATGGCACTAAGCATAAATGATGATGAGCATAATTCACTGATGTTTTAAATTCAGCATTTGTTTTTACACACTTCAGTGGATTCTACCCAGATTGTATTTATTTGGACAGAAAACATGCAGAGACTCCAGGCCAATGATGCTAGGTTTAGTCTTTAGGGTTCATTCATGTGAAGTAATTTTATCTGAACCATTTTACATAATACCTTAAACCTACTAAATGACTGATCTGAAAACATGTTTTAAAAAGGACATCAGTAGTTTCTCTGCCACTAATATTCCTATCATTACACTGATGTCTGATTTTAATTTGTCGGTCATTTTGCTGATTTTGATTTTTGCTGTCTCCATTCACTATTTTATACATATGCAGCTCATTGGCTTCATTCATATTTCCATCTGAATGTAGAAATGTAGCAAAGCAGACATTCCTAGAGACTTTTCAGGACAACCTAATTGAGATGGACGTTTTTGCTTCTGCTCGGCATGACGATGGTTACAATGATGGGTACGTGATGCTTCTTGCTGGGAATATGACTCCTTTGCTCAGTTATTCCTGCCTTAGAGTTGAAAACTCAATTTACGAAGTCACCTTGAAAAGTTTACAGACTTCTGATGTTTGTCAGACAATGGTAAACTGCTATTATCTAAAGTCATATGTTTATGGAATGCACCATCTTTTGCTATAATAGTGTATTATCACTTGTCTGATATAAAGTAAAACTTGTCTTTCTTTTTAATGTCGAGCAATTGTGTTCAGAGAATATGTACATTTTACTAATATATTCAGTCTTATCTGCAAATGCTGGAAATAACCAAAATTATGGTTGTTAACTCTAACTGCGGACTTGACAAGAAACAGTAACTACCGTGAAAATGTGTCCAATTAGACATTTGAGCATTTGAATCAGAAGATCTTTGTCAACTTGGCCTGATTGTAATATTCTTTCTGCTGAGTTTCTGTTCTAGTCGATTTCTTAACGCAATATTGCTGACATATTTTATTCTACCAGAATATATATAAAGTGTTTTAAAAATCCAAATTGCAACCCATTTCAACTCTGCTGATAAAAGAAATAGGGGAAGACAAATCTTGATAAAATCGGTTTAAACCTTTTATATTGACACCATAAACATCCACATTTTTTGAAAGCATCATCACATTTCAAACACATTGAATACTGAATCCCACATTTGCACAAAATGTCTAAAAATGCTTCATACACTGCCACAGGCTAATGAAACTACAGTTCAAATGGCAGTAGAAAAGCATACAGGCTTCACCCCTGTGGTTTATGATTTTTTCTGAGCCTTGAGACTAAGTTACAGCTCTATCCCAACTCTCCATTAATCTCTATTTCCTTCCCAGCATATTGAAGTCTGCATTTCTTTTGTCTCCTCACTGCATTTCCTACTGATCAGGTCTTATTCTGAATATCTGAGACTTTTCAAATTATTTATTGAGAACTGATATTTATTGTGCTGTCATGTGTTTAATGCACAATTGCAGTGTGCTGCCATTGTCTTCGGACTTTAGATTTTTTTCACCTTGACTTTCAAGGAGAATTTGTACATCTTTAATTGTGCTGCTTTATCGCAAACATGCAACTCATTATGATTTTGAAATCTGAAAGCTTCTTAGTTGCATTTAGCCTTATTATTCGTGCAAGATAGCTGAGCTAACCTTGAAGATTAAACAGTTGTTCATGTTGTTATACCTACAGTTTGATATTATCTTGCTAGAATTAAACAATACGGGCTTTGAACTTTAACATGCTTCAAATCCTCCATTTTCTCTTTTTTGTAGCAATGTCTGTTATCTGAATCTCATGTCTTAAATGTATCAGTTGTGTTTAAAATATTACAGTGTCTTATAAATGTACAAGGAAAGAAAAAAAGATCAGTGCTGAGAGAGGGAATTCTAAAGATTCACAAGCCTTTGAGTGAAAACATTTCTCCTCATTTCAGTCCAATGATCAACTCCTTATCATGATGCTTCACCCCCTTGTGAATCATAGAATCTCTACAGTGTGGAAACAGGCCATTTGGCCCAACAAGTCCACACCATCCCTCCAAAGAACATCTTACCCAGACCTATCCCCCACCTTTTCCCTGTAAGCCTGCATTTTCCCTGTCTATTCCACCTAACGTACACACCTCTGAATGCTATGGACAATTTAGCACAGCCAGTCCACCTGACCTGCACATCATTGGACTGTGGGAGGAAACCAGAGCACCCTGTGGAAACTCATGCAGATGCAGGGATAAAGTGCAAATTCCAAACAGTTGTCCGAGGATGAAATTGAACCTGGGCCCCTGGCGCTACGAGGCAGCAATGCTAACCATTGAGCCACCATGCCATGTTTTAGATTTCCCAACCAGGGAAACAACCTCTCAGTTTTCAGCACGCCAAAACCTTTTCACGTTCAGTACATTTCAAAATAATCTTTCATTTTTCAATGCTTTTTATTGGCCAATTTACTCAGCTTTTTAGCTTCAATCGGAACCCAATGCAAGTATATCCTTCCTTATACAGAAACTAAAACTCCACATTGTACTCCAGATGCAATCTGTCCTCTACCAATGTAGCAAAAACTTTTTTTCTTGTTTTCCAAGTTTCTTGATAACATTAAAGTACCTTACATGACTGCGTCCAAGACTTTATGGACATTAACATTTAGAAGTTTGCATGCCTTCGAGACAAAATTCCTACTCTTCTATTCTTACCATCAAAGTGAATAACTGCACATATCAGCGATAACAAGGTGTAGTGCTGGATAAACACAGCAGGCCAAGCAGCATTAGGGGTGCAGGAAAGCTGACATTTTGGGCCTAGACCCTTCTTCAGAAATCTGCTACTCTGATGCTGCTTGGCCTGCTGTGTTCATCCAGCTCTACGCCTTGTTATCTAAGATTCTCCAGCATCTGCAGTTCCTACTACAACTGCACATATCACCACATTTTACTCTACCTGCTATCTTGTTGCCCATTCATTTAATCCATCCATACGTCTTCACAACATCCTCAGAGTTTACATTTCCATCTAGAAACTGAAGTTGTCTAATTGCTATTGTTGGGTTTGAACTGACATTGCCAGGTCATGAATCCAAACCTGGCATTGCTAAACTACGTGCCCTGAAAGGCCAGGATCAAAGGAATTACAAATAGCTACTGATCTACAGGAAATCCCCTCAAACGTTATATTCCACATTTGTGCCTATTTTGATACAATTAATGAAATTTTGCTTCTGGCACAATGGCTGGTAAGTCATGACACATCATCCACCCAAACTGTTAAACTGCCGTCCAGGCAGTATGGGCTACACTTCCCATTTATTTCCTAAAAGGATACATTGAGCAATCACTCTAAAGGGACAAATTTGCTGAAGAAAAGCTTCCACTGGCTAAATTGCAGAACCATGTTGCGAATCATAGTTTCATTAAGCAAAGCTACCGAGGATCAATAATTAGGAAAAAAACTGAATTCAACTACATCAGAAGCTTGATACCATACCAAACTTGTGCTGTCTTCCTGTAGCATTTGATTAGCCTGATTGTCGCTAATCCTGGTATTGTGGTAAATTTATTTTACCGAAATAATCTCTGGAGCCACCAGGTTGATGTCAACAATTGTTTGTTGAGCTAATGTAACATTCTAACTCAACGAGGATTCATCAGATATTTATACATTTTAAGTCACATAGACAGTACATTTCTCAAATTTAGAAATGGTCTGTTTTTAACAAACACGTTTTTCACACATTCCAAAAGTGGCAAGATGCCTGTTACCCCAGTCTCACCACTCCCTATCTTTCTGAGTGCATTCCTACCCCACCTCTGAAGCCTGTGATTCATTCCCATCCTTGACTAAACGTCATTGCTTTATCTTTCTCGGTATGGTAAGGGTCATCCTGACATTCAATTTCCAAATAAGATCTCAGGGTTACTGTTGGTTCAGCCACATTGCATTTTCTGACTGTTGCATTGGTATCTGAGCATGTTTGGGCAGTTTAAATAATTTTCTTTTCAATCTGACTATTTTCTTGAATAATAATAAACAAAAATGAAGCTGAAGTGATTATTACTTACAAAGTTAATTAAGACCATCCACGTCATTCTCAATCCCAGCTGGTAATTCATGTGGATTTACATGTTAAATCATGTCATACCCATACATCTCTTCTTGTCTTTCATTGATGCTACATTTTCACAATTATTAGCAGAAGAGATAGACACCAAGAATTACCTCAGATGGTAAGGAGAATGAATGAGCACAGTCACCATTACTAAGGACCACACCAACTGAGCGAGCTGACCTGACCCTGTGAAAAGGTGCACATGCAAACTACTACATGCTATATTTGCACACCCACATGTATCTAATAGTTGAGTCTCTCATTTAGGATCTTCTACCAAATTTGCAAGTTAATACATCTCACTTTCCATTGAATTTCTTTCAAGGTTATAACGTGTGAAATGTCCTTGAAATGGGCCATTTTATTTAATGCATGGGAAGGGAATGGAGCTCGGAGGAATTTTTCCTATTCACTCGGCCAGTTCCACTTAGAATCTTTTTATAACCTGTTTTGCTTTTATAATCGATTTTAGTATTTTATTCCACTGATCTAAGAAAAATATATTAGTTGACATACTACACATACTAAATGAGCAAAAGCACAACCCAATTCTTAGAACTTAGCCACATGAGTCCTGGGTTTGATAACTAGACAATGTTGAAATCACTCATCAAATACTGGACAGCAATTAACATGCTATAAATTTTGATGCCCTGGGCAACTGAAGGAAAATGTATCGCTTCACTGCATTAGACACGGCTCTGTCATTTGCATTCTAGCCTCTGAGTTGGGAGAATATGCATTCAAAGCTGACTCCAGCACAGTGCAATACTAAGGGACCACTGGAGGTGCCACCATGTTGGATAAAATTTTAAACCGAGTCCTCGCTTTCCATGACACAGCTATGAAGAGGACCATTGGTGTTATATGCAATGCCCTGCCAAAGGTTTATCCTTTAATCAACATCAGTAAAGTCAGATCAGATCATTACCACATTACTGTGTGTGAGCTTGCTAAGCACAGATTGGCTTCTATGGTTCATGAATTACAACAGTAACTACACTTCAAAAGTACTTTATGAACTGTGAAGTGCTCTGCAGCAATCTGAGGTTGTGAAAGGTGCTGTATAATTGCAAGACTTTCTTCCCTACTTAGATTCATACAGCACAGAAACAGATCTTTCATTTCAACCAGTCCATGCCAACTATGTTCCCAAACTAAACTAGCCCCACCTGCCTGCGCTTGGACCATGTCCCTCCAAACATTTCCTATTCATGAACTTATCCAAATGTCTTTTAAATGTTGTAACTGTACCTGCATCTATCACTTTCTCCGGCAGCTCATTCCACATTCAAACCACACCCTGTGCTAAAAAAGTTGCTCCTCGTGTCCTTTTTAAATCTTTCTCCTCTCACCTTAATAATATGGGGCTGGTAAAGGTGAGTGTAGGTGGGTAATTAGGGTGGGGGTTGGTCAGCCCAGGGAAGATGGGTAAGTCAAGGAGGTGAGGATGAGGCTGGTGGGTAGGAGGAGGGGTGGGGTTGAAGTGGGAGGAGGGGATAGGTGGGAGAAAAGACAGGTTAGGGAGGTGGGGACGAGCTGGGCTGGTTTTGGGATGCTTAGGGGGAGGGGAGATTTTGAAGCTTGTGAAGTCCACATTGATACCATTGGGCCGCAGGTTTCCCAAACGAAATATGAGGCGCTGTTCCTGCAACCTTCGGGTGGCATCGTTGTGGCACTGCAGGAGGCCCAGGATGGACATGTTGTCCAAGGAGTGGGAGGAGGAGTTGAAGTGGTTTGCGACTGGGAAGTGCAGTCATTTGTCGCGAACTGAGCACAGGTGTTCCACAAAGTGGTCTCTAATCTTCCACGTGGTTTCCCCGATATAGAGGAGGCCACCACGGGAACAGTGGACACAGTATACCACTTTAGCAGATGTGCAGGTGAATATCTGTTTGATGTGGAAGGTCTTCTAAGGGCCTGGGATGGGACGGGGTCAGTTTTTAGGGGCCGGAGCCGATACAGTCATTGATGTAACAAAGGAAGAGGTGGGGGGATGGGGCCAGTGTAGCTTTGGAAGAGAAATTGTTCCACATATCCGACAAAGAGGCAGGCATAGCTTGGGCCCATGTGGGTACCCATGGCCACCCCCTTTGTCTGTAGGAAGTGGGAGGAATTGAAAGCAAAGTTGTTGAGCGTGAGGATGAGCTATGGGAATAAGTGTGTCAGTGGAGGGGGACTGGTCAGGCCTGGGGGACAGGAAGATGCTCAGGGCCTTTAGGTAATCTGCATGGGGATTGCAAGTGTGTATATACTGTAGCAAAGTATACTGAACTGTCTTAACTTCACCAATCCTTCTGCATTTTTTTCACATTATTTTTGTGTATTACTGCCTAACTTAACAATTCAATAAAACAAAACTGTCTTTAAAGGCAGTTGTACTTTCTCATTTGAACACAGCAGACTAAATATCTATTTGCAAATGTGGAAGAATCTGAGTTTCCATCAGATCATTAGGAGGAAGTCACTACACCATTATAAATTCATTCCCCCATATTGCTTATTTGACTCAATGCAGTGTGGAGCTAGAGGAACTCAGCAGAACAGGAAACATCAGAGGACAGGGAAAGTTAATGTTTCGGGTTTACACCCAGCATCCTGATAAAGGATTAAACCCAAAACGTTGACTTTCCTACTGCTGTGATGCTGCCTGTCCTGTTGTGTTCCTCCAGCTCCACACTGTATTGACTGACTCCAGCATCTGCAGTTCTTGCTGTCTCATTGCTTATTTGACTCTTCAGTCTGATGGCTTCATTCTGGACTGTGTCCTCAGTTGATTTTCTGTTCGTGCGGGGATTACTTTTTTTCCTCTTAGTCAGGATTTACTCTCTCCTGTATCATTCGTTTACCCATTCCACTTTTTTTCCCCTAAAGCTTGCGAACAGTTCTTTTTGGAAACTTTCAAGTTCTTGAAAAATGACTTTTTTTTCATGAAACTGATTTTTCTGTCACTTCACCAAAAGTCCACTCAAGTCCATATTTATCATTCAGTTATTCCCTCAATTCCTCTACCTCGACACAATGCCTTCTTCCTAGTTTCAGCAACTGTCAAAAACAACCCACATTCTCCTGTTGATAAATTTAGATGAAACCTGACTTTGCAATATCCTACTGTTCCATTTAATTTTTTGTCTCAGACTTAATTTGGGAAATGGTTCTTAGAGACTCATATAGTAGTATTGAGGCTTAAGAAAACCACCTTGGAAGAATATCAATTTCGTAATGATCACCTGGTTGGGCATCTGGGCAGGTTTCTGCTTTTCACAAGCTATATCGCAACATTTCATCTGAAATCAATATCAAGTTTCTTTGGAGTACAGCATTGCATCAGCTCTTCCATCAGACACAAGAAACCCTCACAGCTTGAAGACAGAACTCATTTTTCTGTTATTCCTGACCATCAGCTTTTCCAGTGCAATTGATACTTGAGGAATACATCAAGGTGTTCTCATTCATGCAACTTTTTGCGGGTTATTCCACTTTTTTGATCTCTTATTAAGCCCAATCACAGCACCAAACCCAAGTAAATGCTTTGACCTCAATTATTGATGTCAAAGCTTGAGATCCTAGCACTGATGTCTAACCTAAAAACATACTTACTGAAAGAAATGAAGTTCAATTGTTTCTATGCAAAGCTTCAGATTTTTATATCAATGGCACAACATTGTTTGTGGGCTAAATTGTCTTAAAAATACATACAATAAATACAATATCGTAACATGGACTGCAATAACATGAAATAACAACATCAGAGATTTTCTCCATTCAACGTTAATGAATTGATAGCCACAAAGGCTAATTGCTGGTTTTATACATTGGATGTGAGGAGGTGTTTTGTGAGAGATTGGAAGTTTGTAATTATTTGGAGGTCAGGAAGGAGGTCACTAAGGTGAAATGGGTGCTCAGATTGAGAACCCATGGGACAGCAGGTGGGGTGGAACCTGGCAAGGTAGAACAGATTATGAAGGGTAGAGAAGAGCCTTCAATGGCCCTGAGGGGGCTGTTAAGGAGGCACTCCTCCTTCACCACCTGTCATTTCTGCAGAAGAACCTATTGAGTTGATTTCAGTTTGTTTTGTACAATAAAACATGAAATTATATTTGTGATTTTTTTCTTTCGTTGGGAAATTCAGATCTGAGTTATCAGCCTCTATGGGGCTCATTACAACATTGCTTTGCAATATCAGTCAATTAAATTAATGCTGAACAAAACTGAATGTATTTTCAAGGAGGTGACTAAGTAATAGTAGATTTAGTCTACAAGGACTTCAGTAAAGCTTTTGACAAGGTTTTGCTTGCAGATTCATTAAGAATCTAAGAGCACGTGGGATCCAGAGCATTTTGGCAAATTGGATCCAAAATTGTTTTGCTAATAGCCCACTTGAATATGTGGGTGTTGAACAACTGAGCAGTGTAATGTTAGATGAAGAAAAGTTGCAAAAACTGCTGCCAGCTCTCCAGGTCAAGACGTTGCCAGGCCTACAATGGATTCATTCTAGTTTGCTGAGAGAAGTAATAGAGCAAATCGCTGTTGACAGAAGATTTCCAGGCCTGTCTGAATGCAGGGTTAGTCCTGGGGGTTGGAATTTACGAATGTGACTCCATTGTTTAAGAAAGGGACAAAGGATAACCCAGGAAACTTTCAACCTAGAAAATTGACATCAAAAGTGGGGAAACTAAGGAAAGCCAAAATACACAATAAGATAAGTATACATTGAGAGAAAAATAAATGAATATTAGTCAGTCAACATGGCTTTGTCAAGGTCATGTCCAACAAATTAAATTGAGTCCATTCGCAAGGTGATACACGAAGTGGACTAGAGTAGTGCTGTGGATGTTGTGTATTTAGATTTTCAGAAACCTTTTGATATGGTGCCACATGACAGATTGGTTAACAAATTAGAAATGTTTATATTATAAATTGGATTATAAATTAGCTAAAGGACAGGAAAATGAGGGTAGGTAAAGATGACATTTCTCAGATTGGAGACAAGTTGAAAATGATATTCCCAGACCCTTGCTTTTTCTGATTGATATAAATGATTTAGAGATGGTGTTGATGGCAAAATCTCTCAATCTGCAAATGATTCTAAGCCAAGGAGAAAAGTGAACACTGAGGATGATACTGAGTGGCTTTAGAGAGATGTTGACAAGTTAGACAAATGGCCAGACACCTGGCAGATGAATTTCAATGCAGAGAAATGTGAGGTAATACATTTTGGTGGAAGAGACTAGAAAAACAATACAGACTCAATGGTACACCTTTGGGCGGAGTGCAGGAGCAGAAAGACCTTGGGGTTCATGTGCCTGATTCTCTGATGGCAGGCTGGCAAGGTGAAACAGGCTTATAGTATCCTTGGGATCCTAGAGAATGTAAAAGCAAGGAACTGATGCTGCCTTCGACAGATCGTCAGATAACTTTTTGAGTATTGTGTTCAGTCTGGGTGCCTTATTTAAAAATGGATATCAAATCCCTGGAGAGAGTGCAATGGAGATATCCTGGAATGATACCAGAAATGAGTGCAATGGAGATTTCCTGGAATGATACCAGGAATGACGGATTTCAGATACAAGGAAAGATGAGAGAAATTGGGTTTATTCTCATTGAATCAGAGAAGATTAAGAGGTGACCTTATTGACATGTTCAAAATAATGAACAACATTGACAGGGTAAAGAAGGATATTCTGTTTCCACTGGTTGGAATTTCAGTAACTAGGCATCACAATTTCAAGATTGTCAGCAAGAAAGCTATGAGTAAGATGAGGAGAAACTTCTTGATTCAGAGAGTTGTTAGGATTTGGAATGTGCTGCCTGGGAGACTGACACGGATGCTGAATTTAGAGCGTTATGGAGATTGGGTTGTAGAATGGTCTCCATCTGTACTGTAAAGTTCCGTAATTCTATGATTTTAGTGGCAGGATGTTTTTGTGACTGGAAACCTGTGTCCATTGGTGTACGATAGGGTTCAGCACAGCTCTCCTTACTGTTTGTTGTACACATGAATGATCCAGACATGGTTGTAGCAGGTATGATCAATAAGTTCACAGGTGACATGAAAAACTGGTGGTATTGCAAATAGCAAGGAGAAAAGCCTTAAACTACCAGATGATATATATGGGTTGGTCAGATTGGTTGAACAATGGCAAATGGAATTAATCCTGAAGTGAGTAACTTGATACCTTTTTAGAGGGCTAACAAGGCAAAGGGATTATACCTTGAATGATAGGACACTAAGAAGTACAGAAGATCAGAGGGACTGTACATGTCTATAGACCCTTAAAGGCAGCGGGACATGTAGATAAGATGGTTAAGGCATATGGGATACTTTGTTTTACTTATCAAAGCATTTAATGCAAGCGCAAGAAGTTTATGAATGGAGCTATACATAACATTAGCTGGAGTACTGTGTACAGTTCTGATCACCACACAGTAGGATGGATGTGATCGTACTGGAGAAAGTGCAGAGGAGATTCACCAGGATGTTCCCTTGCCTGGAACATCTCAGCTATGAACAGAAACTGGATAGGCTGGAGTTTTTTTTAGAGCAGAGAAGGCTGAGGGACAACCTGATTGTCGTGTACAAATTTCTGAGAGGCACAGTTGGGAGACACTTTGCCCTTGACTAGAGGGATTAATAACCAAGAGGCACAGTTTTGAGATAAGGAGCAGAAGGTTTAGATTTTAGATTTAGACTTATTGCACTCAAGTACGATGAAATGTTTTTAATGTCACCACACACAACATCATTTCAGATACAGGTACCTAGGTTCAAAAAGTTAAGAACAATATCAAAAGAAATAAGGAACAAAGTTAAAAGTTAAATATTACAATCACTCTCAGTACAGCGTAAAACAAAATAAATTCAAATGTTAAACATTACAGAGCTTAATGGTGTGAAGTCAAAAACTAAAGAAATAAAAGCTAAAAGTTCAAACATTCCAGTCTTTATGAAATGCTCACCATGCTGGTACCACGCTTCCTACAAGGGCTCCATCTCCTCCATTTTGTTACACCTTAGAGATTTAGAGATGGCTTGAGGAGAAATGTTTTAATCCATCTGCTTAAGAGGGTGGTAGATGCAGGATTCCCAAAGACATTTAAGAAGTATATAAATGAGCACTTGAAACATCATAGCACTCAAGGCTGGAAAATGGCATTTGGTAGATTGATGCTCAATGACAGGTATGGGCAAGATGGGCTTTCTTCCATTCTGTGAAAACTCTATGACTCTGAAAAATACACTGCAGCTCAATTGTCTCAAGTCCATGCTGGTGTTGAAACCAATTTGGTACCCCCAGTTCGCAGCACAGAGAGCATGTAGGATTAGTGGTGTCGGCATCAGGGTGGGTGATAGTGAGTGAGAGAAGATGTAGCAGGCAACAATGGGAGTGACAGAGGATCAGACTTGTTGGGAAGTGGGTACAGTAGCAGAGATGAAGTGAATGTGAGGTATCAGAGAGAAGATGGTGGCACTTACTACTGGCAGAATGGAGAAGATCTTTGATCTTCTTATGTAGCTGTGCATTGGACCAAATGAGACTACTCTGACCCAGGAGGCATCCTCGGACCAGGCAGACATGGTGTGATATTGTGGCCCCCCATTGCCATTCCTGGGGGGAGAGGAGATTTCTCCTCCACATGACCACATCCAGCCAGACCTCCACATCCCTGCTCACAAATCAGAGCAGCAATTCCCTCATGTCTGCTATGTCTAGGATGATTGTCAAGGAATTGTGCAGGACAGTTCTTGACTGACACTGTTTGTCCAAATGCACAACAGCCTTTGAAAGGTGGTACCAATGCCAGGAAAGATAGCCCATTGCAGGATTTCCCAGCAGCGACAAATTGTTCCAGGTGCAATGAGTGATAGAATATGGCAACACCTGAATGAGAGGAAGGACAGTATAGGATTGAGATAGTTAATGAGTCAGGTTTTGTAAGACATAGTGACAGGTCTCATAGAACGGAAACTTTTATGAAACTCAATGCAACTGACACTTACTCAGAAATGAGTTAGATTTCAGCATGTAGAATCATAGAATAGTTACAATGGAGAAGGAGAGCATTCAGCACGTCTTGTGGCTCTTGTGGGAGCAATATGTCTAGTGCCACACGCCTGCCTTTTCCCTATAGGTCTGCAAGTACAGTCCTTTGAGATAACGATCCAATGCTCATTTGAAAGCCTCAATAAATCCTGTATCTACCACAATCTCAGCCAGTGCACCTTTCCTCACATCATTATTGCTTCCTTAGCCAATGATTTTAAATCTGTTCCCTTTGACTTTCATTTCATGCACCAATAGGATTAATTTCTCCCAGCTTCTCTGCACAGACCTTTCATGGTTTTTAACACCTGTGACAAACCTCTTCCATTTGTTTAAAAAAAAATTTTAATTATCTTACACTGTAAACTGATTAAACCTACTTTAATAGTTATTGCATTCTCTGTTATTCTGGTCTGACCTAATACCTCTTATTCATGTGCTGTTTTTTTCAATGTGGACAGGTACATGAATAGGAAGAGATATGGGATATGGCTAAATGCTGGCAAATGGGATTAGAGTAATTTAGGATATTTGGTTGGCATGGACAACTTGGAACGAAGGGTCTGATTCCATGCTGTACAACTCTATGACACTATGTCTCGAGATCCTTTGTTTGTTTTATTTTCCCTTTCTGCTGACCAGAATAAAACCATAAGAAACAGGAACAGGAGGAGATCATTTGCCCTCTCGATTGTGTTCTGCTATTTACTAGGATCATGGCTGATCCAGCATTTCCCATGTCCATTTTTCCATGTTTACCTGTAACCCTTGACTCCTTTACTGATTAAGAATCTATCTATCTCAGCCTTAAACATACACAAGGATTCTATGTCTTCAGATGTCTGTGGCAAGAAAATCCAAAGACCCTCAACTCTCTGAGAGAAGGAACTCAGTTTTAAATTGGTGCTGAATGATCCTCGACTCTCCCATGAAGAGAAGCATCCTCTCAGCATTTACCCTGTCAAGCCCCTTAAGAATCCCATAAGTTTCAATGCGACCACCTCTCATTCTTCTAAACTTTGTGCGTAGAGTCCTAACCTGTTTAATATTTGCTCATAAAACAATCCCTCCATAACAGGTGTCATCCTCTCGAACCTTCTCTGAACTTCCTCCAACGAAATAATATATTTCCTTAAAGAATGGGACCAAAACTGCTCACAGTATTCCAGATGTGGTGTCATCAGCACCTTGTACAGTTGCAATAAGACTTCTCTATTGTTATAGTCCAACGCCTTTGAAATAAGGACCAACATTGTGGTAGCCTTCCTGATTACCTGCTGCACCTCCATGCTAGCTATCTGTCTTTCATTCTCAAGTATCCCTGGGCACCTTTGTCATAAAGCCACACAGTTATCCAGCATGGAAACAGATCCTTCAGTCCAAATAGTCCATGCTGACCAAGTTTTCCAATCTAAACTAATCCAATTTGCCTGCATTTGTCCCATATCATTCTAAACCTTTTATATTCATGTACTTAAAAGTCCTTTAAGTATTGTAACTGTACCTGCATCTACCACTTTCTCCAATAGCTCATTCCACATTCAAAATATGCTTTGTGTGAAAAAGTTGTCCCTCAGGTCCCTTTAAAATCTTTCTCCTCTCACCTTAAAATTATGCCCTCTAGTTTTGAACTCCCCAACCCTAGGGAAAAGACCTTATTCATTTTATCATGCTCCTCATGGTTTTATAAACCTCTATAATGTTACCCCTTGGCCTTCTACACTCCAGTGAAAAAAGTGCCAACTTATCCAGCCTCTGCTTATAATTCAAACCCTCCAGTCGGAGCACAATCCTCATAGTTCCTTTCTGCACCCTCTCCGATTTAATAATGCCCTTCCTTTGGCAGGGCAAGCTTTCTGCAGCTTTTTTCCATTTAACTGCTACATCCTGGTTGCCATGCTCCATGCCAACCCTGTCTCACAGAACAACCAAATTGGACTGCTAAGATATTGCTCCCAACTCTGTTGAGGCTCAGCCCATTTGATACATATAGGTCCCACTATGCCAGAACTAGATACTACTTTCCAGGAATCCAACATTTCTTCATTGGAATATTCACCTGATCCATTCTTCTTTTTCTATAGTCATCACTGCATAACACTGCTGGCAATTCAACGATTGCTATTTTAATGTCTACCTCCTACCATACTAAAACCTGGCTGCAGGACCTCATCCATCTCTTGAGCTGTGTAGCTGCTACCACCATGGACCACAACTTCTGGCTGTTCACCCTTCCCATTCTGAAAGCCACAGCACCGTAGGGGACAATTTTTCAGCTGCCACAGTGGCGCTGGATCAGATAATAAACAGGAACATCAACCTGAAATGTTCTCACTCACGTGTATGCTGCCAAACCTGCTGAGGATTTGTATTTCATATGTCTAGCATTCTCAATACCACTTTGTCCATGACCTGAAAGCGTAAAATTCTCCGCACTACACTTTTCTGTTATTTTGACTTGCAGATGAATTATCATTATTGTCAGTATGACCTTATGTTATTTGCAAATTTGTTTACACTTGTTGGTATGTTTGTCAGCCTCAAATTAATTACAAAACATATATTAACAATAGTGCACTAATTACCTAATTAAATAATGTTTGGGTTAAATCTTTTACATTTTCATATTTATAGTTTTAATCCATGTCAACAGCTATATAATATTTGTAAAACATTGTTTCCATTCATAGAAGGGTCAGTAACTAGATGACCCAGAAGTAATATAATTAATGAAGCATTCAGAGAGCAGATGAGAATTTATTTCTTACAGCAAGTTGTTAGGATCTGAAATATCTAAAAGAGTGGGGAAGTGAATGAAATTATAATTGTAAGGAGCGAACTAGATAGCTGTTTGAAAAGGAGAAATTTGCAGGAGAATGGGGAAATAACATGGCAGTGGGACTCATTTCGTAGATGGGGCTGCATGGAGCTGCACGGTTTCTGTGCTGAAGAATCGTTTTCTGTTCTACTTTTGCATTACAACTGGAGCTCTGCAGTTCAGGAAGGCAAGGGAACCGTACTGCTCTTTTTACCTTACTAACATACAACTGGAATTCCTGTAAATACACTGCACTGTGTGGACTCACCACTCTGTGGATGGATATACTCAGCATGACATTTCAGCCATTGTCATTAATGTTAATGCACACCTTTGGGCCACATGATGGTTACCACCAGTCAGAGCGCTGTCAGCGGTAGGATTTGTCCCTCCCTGGAGATTGTGACACAGCTAATGGAAAGGGCGCTAATCAGCTAGGTTGGCACTGCCAAGATACCAGCCTGTTTGCCACCACCTCAGCAATTATACTCTGGGAATGGAAGGACCATGGATGACCTTCCAAACCCAGAATAAATTAAAACCCTCCAGTGCTGAATCAATAGCAACTCAAGGGCCTTAACTTGCCATCAGCTCAATTATCTGCCTTCCTGGCAGCTCAGTAACCAGGAAAACAAGGGTGAGCAGGCTGTAGGGTTGGAGGATTAGGCCTCCATTTGCCCTAACCTAAGGGCATTGGGGCACAAGGAAAGGGATATGGAAGTCTTACTTAATGCCACCTGCTGTCCTTTGTCTCTGACTTCCCCACTCTTCACAATCCATTAAAGATATCCAGTCACCTTCTCACCTTTACAGCACTTCCTGGTTACCCAGTAACAGCTTTCAACATCCAGATAGTGCCAGCCTGTGATTGGCTGGCGACTTCTGCCAGGTTGGGACTTTAGTGGTGAGGCTCATGATAAACCACGTAGGCCGTAGTCAACTCTTAAACAGAGTTTGATTCAATAGGTTTCTTCACTAGTTGATATAGTCGGGATTTCATTGCCCCTGCGGACACCTATCCTGCCCTGTAGTCCAAACAGTCCTAAATCTTGTCCAGTGTATTTAGTGGCCCCAGGATAACTGCCAACAGCTAAGAACAAAACAAGCTTTCTTTGTAGCTAAAAAATACAGATGTCATGTATGTTCTTAACTGGTTCTGTAAGGCACACATTCAAAGAAGTGATGATCAAAGATCAATATCAAAACAACTCTATACCGTCATGTGAACGCCAGAAAAGATATTGCCAATGTAAGCAAAAGCTATCATCCAAAAACTGACATTAAATAAAGAAACATTGAAAATGAGAGCAAGGGTAGGCCATTCAGTCCTTCGAATCTGCACTGCTATTCAATATAATCATGCCTTAACATCTAACTCGATACCCTGTTCTCGCTTCCTCCCCATACCCTTTGATCTCTTTAGCCCTAAAAACTATATATAATTCCTTGAAAACATCCAAAGCTTTGGCCTCAACTGTTTTCTATAGCAGAGAATTTCACAGGCTCACCACTCTCTGGGTGAAGGAATCTCTCCTCATCTCTGTCCTATATGGCCTACCCTGTTTACTTAGAACGTGAGTCCAGGTATCGGAAACATCCTTCCTGCATTTATCCAGTTTAGTCCTGTTAGAATTTCATGGGCTTCCATGAGATTCCCTATTCATTCTTCTGAAATTTATTGAATGTAGACCCATCTGATACAGTCTCTTTTCATACGTCAGTCCTATTCATTTGTCAATTAATTCATAATTGCACTTTTAAAAACTTGCAGTCTAGGCATGGTTCAATTTCATTTAAACTTTTTAAACACATAGTATATGTACACCTTCATATGTTGAAGCATTGTTTTGCTCAGCAGCTTAAAACACTATTTCAGATCCTTTAATACATACTGTTTACATGGCTTGTGGCTTTGCTCATGGTAAGTGGAAAAAAAATGTAATTCCCTCAATAGCAGTGCTATAGCTTAGGGCTACATCCAGACATGTTAGGCTGTTAGTCAATACCGAACATGAGTAGACCATTCAGCTCTGTAAGCCGTTCCATCATTTAATTAACTCATGCTGATCCATATCTCAAATCCACTTATCTGCCTCTGATCCATATCCCTTGATGCTCTTATCGAATAAGAATCAATCCATCTCGGTCTTGAATATTGTTATTAACCTAGCATATACTTTGGTGAAAATGCCAGATGTATGGATACAGTTGGTTTAAAAAAAAGTCATATTTTGTTAAGGTGCATGAAGTAAGGTAATGATGCCCATTAGCAGACTAGTCAGAAGTTGTTTGGATACTTGAAAGGTAGGAAGAGGAAAATACTCGCGAGAAAATCATTAACGCAACACTGAAAGGCAGAGTTAGTGGACTGTTGGCAGTAAGGGAGAAAACATAAGGTTGGGAAAACCCGAGGACACTGGGAAAAGAATGACCAACTATTTGGGAAAATAATGCTGACCTGCATTGTATATTTTGAATTTGTTCTGAAGAATTGTTGATTTTTAAAATGTATTGATTGCTGTAAATAATTTTGTGAAATTGTGCAAGAGCATTAAAGGTTAAGTGAGCATATTGTTGGCAGCCAATATCTTGCTGTTTGTGATATAAAAACTCAGGAGCATCTTCTTGCATTTTCCACCAGATTTCGAGAGGCCGAGTCACAGTGCTAATCAGGGAGCAACAGGAGGCTCTTAATAGGGATAATTGATTATTATCACCCTCCTTGACATCAAATGTCACCTCATTCATGTGCAGCTTCCTCTTGTAATACGGAACAGATAGAAACTAGACTCTGAGAATTCCCAGGTTGAAGGTCACCGTGGTTACTTGGTGAATCTAGCACACCATTTGCTTGTCTGGATTACCATCTTGGACACCCAGCACCAATATTTCAGAGCAATTACCCTGCCCACCCCACATCCACAGACGCTGGCAGACAACAGGTGCCAGTCTGTCCATGCCATCATGCCACATCCATTGTTCACTATAGCATATCTCTGCACTGTAATGCTGTACTGTGGAATGTACTGGCACATCGCGTTTGCAATGCTGCTGCAAGGACACTTTGCACAGTGAGACAGGTCCCCAGCTCATGGACCAGGGAGCATCTCATGGCTGCTTGCTGACACTCTTGATGCTCCCTCACTTTGCACCTACCAGGATGCTACCAGCATTCCTACCTTCCCTTATCTTCTTGTGCTCTGCCCTGAAGCTTTGTTGTTTAGTGTTAACACAAAGCAAGGTAGCTTGATATGGTTGCCACCAGTCAGTGGACATGTTGCTGTGTAGGATCATGCTAAATCAATTCAACACCTTCACCATTTTCAAAAAGTGTATGCATTAACACATGGCATGTGCTTCAAGAAAATCACAATGTCTCAAAATCTTAGGGAAGAGTCCTCCATTGTTGTTCAGGGAGGCACTGTCGGTGGGGTGGGGGGGCACAATAAGTGATGAACAGCCTCCAGTCTTAGTTTGGGGTTTGGGCACAGCCAGGGATCCAGGCAGAGCGCTTGTGGCCATTGAGTCCATACTTCTACAGCCTAGGGACTGGATCACAGCCCACCCTGGGAGTCTGGTGCAACCAGCCCAGAGAGCCAAGAGAACACTCTACAGATGTCAGACATGGCTCTGGTTCCTCGTGGTATGGGGCTGTCCAGGTTATTCATGGGGTTGGACCACAGTCAATCCGAGGTTGGGCTTGTCTACTAAATCAAGGAAAGAGGGAGTTATTAGGAGCCGGTGCTACAGGACAGAGTCTGGGAATCTTAATATTGGTGAGTGGAGGCACAATGCTGGGATGAAGAGGAGTTACCATAATAAAGGGAGAAACTCGAAATGTAAGGATCAGGGAGACAATAGAGCATGGGAGGGTAAGGAGTCAAGCAGGAGGAGGGGTCTTAATGGTGAGTAGCAGCCTGATTTCTGGAGATGGTGGAGGAGTGGGATGATGTCAGTGAACTGAAAGACTTGGCATGTTCACCTCACACGGCTGGAGCTGGAATGGGGATAGGTGAGAAGAAGCAGAATCGGCTGGATGGTTTGAGTGAGGACTTGAGGAGATGTGATGTCTATAGGGTTGATGTTTCAAGGTGAATCTGCACGTAAGTCAGAGGAACGATATTGTTCTTTGAAAATAATTGTGCAGTGTGACCACAGCGGGAGTGGGCGCAGTGCTGCCATCAGTGAGGAAGGCTTGTTGTCTTCAAATGGCAACACCAGTAGACACACAAAGCGCACTTGTGAGTTCCATGTGCCCATAAGACATTCACCAAATGTGTGCAGTCCAGCTGCTTTCCTAAGCCCTCCTGACCTTTTCCCCGTTGGTACCTGTGATGCAACAGCTGTGTGTGTGTGTGTGTGTGTGTGTGTGTGTGTGTGTGTGTGTGTGCATGCGTGAGTATATGTGTGTGTGTGTGCCCGTACATGTGTGTGTGTGTGTGCGTGCATGGATGTGCGTCTATGTGTGTGTGTGTGTGTGTGTGTGTGCGCGTGTGCATGTGGTGTGTGTGCGGCGCACGCGTGTGGGTTTGTGTGTGTGCCCGTACGTGTGTGTGTGTGTGCATGCATGTGCATCTATATGTGTGTGCATTTGTGTGTGTGTGTGCGCGCGCATGCCTGCATGTGTGTGTGTGTGCACGCGCGCAAGCATGTGTACATGCTTGTGTGTGTGTGTAAGCATGTGTGTGTGGGTGTGTGTGCGTGTGCAAGCATGTGTGAATTTGTGTGTGTGTGTGTGTGTGTGTGTGTGCTAGCATGTGTGTATGTGTGTGTGTGTGTGCATGTGTGTGCGTGCATACATGTACATCTATGTGTGTGTGTGCATACGTGCGTGTGTGTGTATGTGCAAGCATGTGTGCATGCGTGTGTGTGTGTAAGCATGTGTGTGTACATGTGTGGGTGTGTGTGTGTGTGCAAACATGTGTGAATGTGTGCTTGTGTGTGTGTATGCATGTGCATGTGTGTGTGTGTGTGTGTGTGCGCGCATGTGTGTGGGTTTGTGTGTGTGCATGCGTTTGTGTATGTGTGTGTGTGCCCGTACATGTGTGTGCGTGCATGCATGTGCATCTATGTGTGTGTGAGTTTGTGTGTGCATGCGTGTGCGTGTGTGTGTGTGTGTGTGTGTGTGTGCGTGCGCGCGCGCATGCATGCGTGTGCATGAGTGCATGGGTGTGTGTGTGTGTGTGTGTATGTGTGCATCCATCTGTGTGCGTATTGTGTGTGTGCATGTGTGTGTGTGCATGCGTGCATGTGCGTGAGTGCATGGGTGTGTGTGTGTATGTGTGCATCCATCTGTGTGTGTGCATGTGCATGTGTGTGCGTGCGTGTGTGTGTGTCTGTGTGTGTGTGCGTGTGTGTGTGTGTGTGTGTGTGTGTGTATGTATCTGTCTGTGTATATGTGTGTGTGTGCAAGCATGTGTGCATGCGGTGTGAATGTACGAATGCATGTGAGTTTGTGTGTGTGCGCATGTGTGATTGTGTGTGTGTGCGTGCAAGTGTGCTTGTGTGTGTGTTCTTGCGTGCAAGTATGCTTGTGTGTGTGTGTGTCTCTGTGTGTGTGTGTGTGTGTGTGTGTGTGTGTATGTGTGTGTGTGTGTGTGTGTGTGTGTGTGTGCGCATGCGCATGTGCACATGCCTGGAGAGATGGAATCCTTGCTTCATCCATTGTCCACGCGGTTCACCTAAGTTCATGCAGAAGGGAGTAGTGACAGGGATGGGTAACCTTGGTAATGTTAAAGATGCTGTTCCAACTGCCCAGATTCAGCTGGATGGTGAAAGAAGCTGCCACCTCTGAAGTGTTTTGAGATGAGAGTTCCTGAAGCCAGTCTGGTTTGTTCTGGTTGGGAGCATTCTGTCATGGTCGGATCTCTTTGTGAGGAAGGAGCAGTCAGACTGAGGTCAAGGTCCACTGTTTCCCGTCTTCTTTGGTTCTGGGAACTAAAGATGAGGGTAAAGGGGTGCAGTTCTCTTCTACTGATCCTGGCATTGCTAGGTGTAGCTCTTCATGACACCACTAAACTGTCCATGGAGGTAACCAGATGAAACATAGCTGGGGCAGCAGAGACCTATGGCATGGTTGCAAGACTGCAGCATTTACCAGTGTGACCATTATCCCCACAAACCTGCCTGCTGCTCCTGGGTCTGCTTGTGTACCGGATCACCAACTGCAACATCAATGGGGTCCTCTGCTGCCTGGAGCTGTGCAGGTGTCTGGTTTCTCTCAGTCTCGAGTTCCAATGAACTGGGCCATTTCTTCCTCAGCTAGCTGCAGGTACATTGCCGTGGAGTGCAAACTAGCAGATGCTCCTGACTCAAATGTAGTGCAAAGACTCACCAAAAAGGTCAGTATCTCAGCTGCTGCAGGGTGCTGGAGTGTCAGTGGATTCTGACTTAGCAGTGTTCGAGGGGATGTGTGATGGTGACACCCTCCGACCACGGAAAAAATGGCCACGCAAGATACAAAAGTGAGAAGATGTGGCAGCCAAGCATTATAAGAGGGGCAGGTGAAAACTACATTGACAGCAGGGTCAATGTGAGAGTACAGCACAAGGAACATTTGTTTCTTGCTCAGTTGGCAGGACGTGGTTGTTTCTGCATCTCTTAAGTCTTTCTCCTCTCATCCTAAAAATGTGCCACCTAGATTAACTGAGACAGAAGTGTCTGGCACAATGACTTTAATAGGTGGGGGAGAGTTGGTAAGGTGTCCCACGTGAGTCTGCAGCACAGTGGGCATGCCAGGTGAATTGGGGCACGGGAGTGGGTGGGTGAGACTGAGACTGAGTAGATGCACAGGCAGTAGTGAGAACAGTAGAGGATGAGCCTTGGTGAGAAGGGGCTGTGGTAGCAGAGACTGAGTGAGTGCGAGGTGCTAGTGGGAATATGGTGGCACTTACCCTGGCAGATCAGAGATGCTCAGTGACCTACTTGCTGCATTACTGGGCCTATCACCGTACCGTGGAGACAACAATGACTCGGGCAGCAACCTCAGGTAAGACTGGCAGAGGTGATAACATGGCTGCTCTGGGGAAAAAGGACAACCCTCTTTCAGACCATTCTGTCCATCAGAACTTAGAGGTTGGAAATATCACACTGCAAATTTTCCCTTACCTACCATACCCTCTGGGGCAGTGTGCAGTTGTGTAGTGCAACATCAGATTGCCAGGACTTAGATGGAGTCAATGCCAGGGATGCCAATCTATCCTGTAAGACCCTGGCAGCGGTGAGTATTTCAGCTGCAGTGAGTGGGAGAATCAGCCCACCATTGGATGGGAGGTATGCTACAGGGATGGGCAAGATAGTTAGTGAGGGGAATTTGGGATGATAAGGTCAGAAAACTCATTGGACCTCACTCTGTGAATCCCAACAAAAATAACATAGCCAGAAAAATGTAAGATTCAACCTTAAGCCTTTGATACTTTGCGATTTAACATGTGACAGGATTCTGCACTCTTAAATCAAACATTATTGTGACAGCTTAGGCAGTTGGAGCTTTCAAATATTAGCTTAGGAACATTTTTCCTAAGTTAGATGCTAGCATATAATATATTTTATGCGCTTCTAAAGTACTGCACAGTAAGAAACCGCCTTCAGAAGGAAGAGAAGTTTGTACTATCCCTCCCTCCTGAGAAACATTATTCTCCCAAATCACGCATGGAGATCAGCATTTGGACCACAAAAAAAGTCAGCTTGTAATGGACACTGGTTAGATACGTCCTCTCAAATATATCAAACTGAAGAGTCTTTAAGTACAGCAGAAAGAGAACAATTGATCCTCAGCAATGACCACATTGAGCACAATACAAGCTATTTCTTCTAAAACCTGGGCTCCCATATCTTCTAGGAGTTGCATTCCTCTTTTATAATTCAGCATATCAAGTCATAGAACTGGGAATAACATTGTGTCATAGCCTGCTCATAAAATGCAACATTTTCCAGAAAAACAGGCTTACAACCTAGGTACTTAATGTACATCACATTTCATGAATTACAACAGTGGCTACATATCAAGTCACTTTGTTTGCTGTAAAGGCCTTTGGGTTATGAAATGTGCCATATAAATGCATATTTTCTGTCACATGAAATTTTGAGTGCAAATGAATTTGAGGTGATTTCCAGAGAAGGGAATATATTGTATTCAAAAGAAGCATAAAATTAACATAGGCAAAAAAAATGTAAAAGCACCAAAATATTCAGTTAATGTTCACAAATGGGTTTATCATAGTCTGTACAGCACTTCATTGATATTTTCAAGTTCAATTATTTTTGAGAAAATGTAACAGAATACAAAAGCATATTCCTATCATAATTTTAATTATCACCCATACAAACCTAATTTTTGTAATTTTTGAGCATTTGTAAGCTACTTATAAACATTTAAAATGCAAGTGAATCTGGAAGTCAGTATAATAAAATTTGACGGAAGAGAAATTCAATGAATAGTCATGAGTAAACCCTCTGGAATCAGAATTCTGATATGTATTCTGTCTTAATTCATCAGGCATTTCTTATTTAAATCGGGCACTGGATCTTCTCCTCTTTTTTGTACAACTGGCCCTGGTTACCCCCTCACTTCAAGCACTGTGTATTCTCCACCACCTCGGCCTTTACCTCGCAGCACTTTCTCAAGGTCTGCATTCAGTCTGAAAAAGCCCCACAAGTACTGCAATTGGAAGTGCGCTGCTTTAAGTGCCATCATCATTTCTGTAACACTGGTGATTCTACTCGCCTACTTCATTGGTAAGTTGCGAATTACGTTTTTTTTGCCTAGCCTTGTTTTTACAGGCCTGCGATTTCACACTTTTCCTGTTCTGTTTTGATCACTGTGGCCATTGCTGAATTGTACTTGAGTTTGGATCTAATTCCGAGTTTCTGGAAGGAACACGAGAAACAATGCTGGAAGCATACTGACTCAAGTAGCTTCTTTAGAGAGAGAGACTTGGATTAACTGTCTGTTTGAGTATGAACCTTCTTGGGAGTCAGACCATCTCTAACATTGTTTGGATCTAATGTGAATCCGTCGCTATCGTAGATAAAATATTTACGTAATGCTCTTACTCCATAATATTCTGAAGGGAAAATACAAAGTTTAAAAAATTGGCTTTGTTTTATTCCTTTCCATGCCGTTTTAATGAGTGTTAACAAGCCAGCATCTCTCCAGTGGTTGAGGGAGTGAATACATATCATTCAGCCACACAGGGCAAAAAGATTTAATCCCTCATCTGTGCTATCTCGACATATTTCAGGCAGCTTTAATATAGCAATTGGCCATAGCTTCTACCCTCAAAAGGCTATTGAAAGGAAAATTAGCCAAATTGCTCTCATTGCAAGCCAATATCTCCTAAAGAGGTATGTACATGCAAGATCAAAGAAGTGATGACATTCACAATTGAATAGCCTGTTATTTTCATCACGTAGTTTATTACACAACAAAAGGTCATGAGCTGAGGGACCAGAGAGCTTCTGATATTCATAGAATTAGCACTTCATTCCAAAGTAGAAGAAGTATATTAGGAACATTAGTCTATAGCCCCAGGGAGGAACAAGACAAGCATCTCAGTGCTGAGAGCATCCAACAGTTCACCTAAACTGTGGCGATATGGGGACTCCCTCTGTGACAAGACCTCATGTGAACAGACATTGGGTCTACAGGTAATCTCATGCGATCACAAAATGAGTTTTAAAACTGCCAGTATTAATGTGCATAACATTCAATCTACTATGCAATATGTTTCCACGTCAGCTTACCTCGCCAACGTCAAAGCAGACCTCCTGTTTCTGCAGGAGTGCGAGATACTGCACCTCAGTAGCCATAGGTAATGGCTGAGCTTATGGGCCCACTGGCCTTCGATTTTATCAGGGTAAACGATTGCCATTTCTCTAGCCTGCATATTCTGCTGCAAGGAGGCAACTTCACCATCTCTGAGGTTAAAGAGGTCGTAGGCAGGTTCTTCTTTGTACCAGACATTACATGCAGAAATGCTCCCCAGAGACTACCATTAGCAACACCCAGGCTGGTCATTCAACTGTATCATCGATGAGGATGGACGATGTGGAGGGGCTGACAGCAAACTGAATGCCACATCCAGATCTTGATGGAAAGGATTAAAGTTGCCAAGCTGCACAATGTCTTTGGCAGATGGAACGCAGCATAGATACATTTGGTCACAGCCAGAAAGGTCTACCCACTTATGGACGGATTTCCTTTTTGTGTCCTGTATGCTCTTGGTCAGATCCACCAATGTCAAGCAAGTGTTCTTCTCTGATCCTTGCCTCCTGCTGGCCAACTGTCGCCGGCTGGCTGGCAAGGGAACGTGGAAACTACATGTGAACCTGTTGATCCCAGAAAACATTGAGGAGCTCAAAAGGGATTACACAGGTAGGAGAACCATGAAACCCCTTGTGGAATGGTGGGAAATAGTCAAGGAGGTGTGCAGAAGGTGAAAAAAAAGGGGAAGATCTGTCCAAACTTCAGAAGAGCATGCAGAACCTACTACTGCTGCAGACGATAGGAATCAATGACACAGAGGATCTCCAGGAGGTAAAGAGCCAGCAAGCCTCACTCTTCGCCTTGAAGGTCTCCAAGATAATCTTCCATTCCAGGTTCTGCACTGTGGAGCAAAATTAGATGTACTCATGTTTCTTCTTCCAGAAGGTGCACAGGGAGAGCTGTGTGCTCTGCAGCTTGAAGGAAGAAGATGGCTCAGTAACATCATATCAGTCTCTTGTACTGAGGGTCAACAAATCCTTTTACACCAAACCTTATGACATGAAGCCCACAGAAGGTCCAGCCTTCCAAACATTCCTGTCCTCTATAACCGATAACAGCACCCGAGAGAGGCTGGACCAGTTGTTATCTCTGCATGAGCTGACCATGGCTCTCAAGAAAAGAATATAACTCACAGAAGTGATGGCGTACTGACCAAGTTATATTCAGCTGTGTGGGACCTGACTGGCCAGAACCTGCTGGAGGTGTATGACAATTTGCTTCTGAAGAGTCGCATGCATGAATCCATGAGGAAAGGTATCGTCACCCTCATCTACAATCAGAAGGGGGAGATGGAGGAAATTAGAATTTGGTGACTAATTTCATTGCTGAATGCAGATTACAAATCCTGTCTAAGGTCATCACCAACCGGGTCAAGTCTGCTCCGGGATTGCGATTCACCCTGACCAAACCTGTCCTGTACCAGGCACAACAATCTCTGAGAGCTTCATGCTCCTCATGGATACAATCAACTCATCGGCCTGCACCAGGAGAAGGCCTTTGACAGGATAACACACATCTACAGGTGGGATGTGATCTCCAGAATGGGCTGTGGGGAGAGAATCTGCACTTGGAGTTGACTGCTTTACAGCAACATTGCTGGTGCAATCTAAACCAATGGACAGTAACAAGAAAGCTTCCCTATCAGTTCTGGAGTCAGGCCGGGCTGCCAGCTCTCTCCTGCCTTGTTTGTATGTGGTATGGAGCCCTTTGCTGAGTCCATCAGGAAGGATACAAACCTGACAGGAGTGACTGTTCCAGGCAACAAAGGCCTGCAGGTCAAAGCCTCCCATACGTGGATGATGTCATCATTTTCTGCTCAGATCCACTGACCGTGCACAGACCCACAAGCATGTGCAACCAGTTCAAACTAGTCTTAGAAGCTGTGGTAAACCAAGACAAGAGGAAGGCCATGTTCTTTGGGAACTGAGCTGACTGATCCTTCGTTTCCTTCACCATCAGGACAGATTGCCTGAAGGTCGTGGGAATATGGTTCAAAGGGCCTGGGGAGTATACAGAAATACGGGAGGAGTGCATCACCAAGGTGATCCCAAAATTTGGCTTTTGGGTGTATTACTCCCTCTCCATTTTGAGTAATAGCCTCTTCATCAGGTATGAGGCACTCTCTCTGTTGATGTATGTGGAGCAGATCTGGCCCATTCCCAGAACCTATGCCATTGCAATCTGAGCCACCTCCCACTTCATTTGGAGGCCAAGGATAGACCTTGTGCACAGGGACACCATGTGTAAAATACTGGACATTGGGGGGGAAGAATACACCCAATGCCACCCTCATCCTGATGGCCATCTTCACGTGTGGCTACATCAAAATGTGCAACCTTAGTACACATCTGTCCTTTGTGGAGAAATTTACAAAGAGAAATACCTTCATCCACAAGTCCATCAGGAAGTGATCAGCACATAGTGTCCTCAAGATCCTGTGGGAAAAGGAAAGAGTGGATCTGTCAGGTTGCTCCCTGTGCAGGCTGTCAAAGTTATTTGGCAGAATGCCTCACTGCCTGAACTTTCCAAAAAGCACCAGGACAGTGTTTGGCTGGTGGCGAGAGGGACACTACCTGTGAGATCCTTCATGTACACCCAAACTCTCTGTGCCCCCACATTCTGTCCTCAAAGTGGCAGTGGGATGTTGAGACCGACACATATCTCCTTCTGGAATGCTCCTTCCAAAAGGAGAAAAATGCAGCGGTTTTCGTCAAGGTTTGTCCCAAGCAGCTCCATGACTCAGAACTCTTTGCCCTACAGTCCCCTCCCCAGGGATACACACAGAGACAAACAACAAATGCACCTGGAGGAACATCAATGTAGTGAAAGACACTCTTTGAAAGCCCAAAACCGTTGGTCTTCCACAGCAAGGAGTTAACCCTGACTGAGTGTTGCAAATTGGTACATTCCAGGTCCAGGACTACTTGCTGAGGGACGCACTAAAGCTTGGGGTAGCTGCTGCCAGAGCGCAGTGAGGAAAGACCACCAACTAAGGTCTTTTTGCCAAAGTTGAAGTGGGAGCCCATTCAGTTATTGGATCCTCCCAGTGCCTCAAACATATGTAAATGCAGTCTTTTATAAGTGAGAAATGCCTTTGGTTTATTTTCTGGATTGAGTCAAACTCCAATGATTGTTCGTTTCTCCATATGCTACTGAACAGAATCGAACTGCTTTAGTGACTCCGTATTTATAAAAAGATATTTTTGTGAATAAAGTATATTTTTGAAATTAAAATAAATGAGGAACATTAGGACAGGAGAAAGCCATTTAGCCTATCGATCCAGTTCTGCCATTTAAATAGATTGTGACTGATGTGCAATCTAACTCCATCAACCCACCTTTATCGTTCACAGTAGAGACTTCCAAAATGTCTACCTTTGTGTGCAGAAATATTTCTTATTCACTAAATTTCCTTTAATTCTTGGGCTGTGCCCTCCAGTCCTAGATTCTCCAACCAAAAAAATAGATTTTCTCTATCTACCTATTTGTTCCCCTGAGGATAATGCAAACTTTGATCAAATCACGAACAATGATACGGTGAGGGACAAGGTATTGTACTGTCACTTTTCTAAAAAAGATTCCTCATTTTGAACAGAGCTTTCAAATTTAAGCCAAGTTTATAAAATTACACTGGTTCTTGTAATATTTTAAATCACTTCTAGTATTGGGAATAGTAATTTCTGTTTTTGAGTCAGAAAAGAGATCGTAATGGATTGTAAGCATCCAGAATTGAAGCATTGCTTTTTAAATTGGCATATATTTAAGTCAGCCAAGAAATTGATTCCAATTTTCTTCCACTGCAGTTGTGAACCTTAAATGGGATCGATGAGCCTTCCCATTCTCACTGGATGTTTTACTAAACAGGAGTTTGAAATCAAAATCTGACTTATATTTAGAATTCCCAAGTCTCAGATGCCTGCTCAAAAGCTTGGTCAGATGTTTCAATTCTGCATCTGAGCCTGAAGCTACACTGTTTCAAGAACAAAATAGAAATGTCATTGTCCTGCAAACTACAAGTACCAGTATTAGTTCAAAAAATGTTTCTGCCACTGTCAAACTTTTCTGGCATTGGTCATAGGATCTGTAAAGAAGCTAATCCATGCAACTCACTTATTATCTCCCTTGCATCAGTTAACATCTTCTTTAAGTTACCAGACAGAGCAATTTTCCAATAAACATATTGAAGGTTTTTCACTGAAATAATGTACCATAATTTCAACTCCAAAGAATTTTAGCAGTGAAAAAGATTACACAACCAAAGTTGGATTAGATTTTCTTTTGCGTTTATTTAAAACACAAGCAAAAGGCACAGCCTGTGTGTTCCCATTGAACTGGATTTGATCGAAGTTCTGTTCTTTTTCTCCTTTTAAAGCCAGACAATTTGAGAGGTGGCTTCACACTGGGGTCTGTACGAGATCACCACTGGAATGCTGCCAACAGTGTTCACAAGATTAAATCACTGTAATTACTCGATGTAATTACTGGAACATTGAAACTATTAAATTATTAAACTAAAATTAATCAGCCTATTCCATGGCGAAACTATTTAAAATGAATTTTCAATACCACGTCCAATGACATGATACATTAATTAATTACAGTCTCTTGAAAGAGAAAATGCTATAACATGCAGCCTCAAATTATTTAGAAGGGATGGCCTTAAATAAAAGTAAGTAGTTTAATCAAATTGATATGTTCTCCTAACTTTTCTAAATCTGCATCAAGAAAAATTGTAAATACAAAATTCATTAGTAATTTCAGAAGAAAGGTTGAGTGATGATACAAATAAAGAAATTCTGATTTGTTCTGAAATTGATTTTTTTTTTAGTTGCAATTATTTGCAGGAGAATTGTCTTCCCCTCACAATTCATTAGCTAAAATAACCTCCTTTCTTCCTGCTGAACACTTCTGGCAGAACAACACCAGGATGAACTGTATTCTTCTACAAAACTATAACAACAGTTGAGCCAGATATTTATTATTTTGAGTTCTTGAGATAAAAAGCTAAAATGTTACTTGGAAAACAAAAAACAAATTATTAATACATCTTCCTATAACACTGCTGACTTTTTTGTTGAAGGGATAGGTCTTAATTTAGTTAGTGCATGAAAATTTTTCATTTGGCATGAAAACTGTATTTTTGGGGAAATGAAAGAGTTTGCTCAGCCTGACTCTCCTACACAGTTTGGGAATTTAGCTGGAATCAGTTCATGATTAGCTACCAGATTATTCTGGCAAGCTTGTATGTCACTTCAACAGAGAAATTCATTAGTCATCTACCACTCAGTAAGCTCTTACTATTTTCTACTAATGGTGCTGAGATCATTCTGTCATGGTATTTTGTTGAGAAAAAGCAATTTGATCTGCCCATTCAGTGCCTGCACTCAGTATCACCACAAAGCAGCCAGACATTGTCCTGAAGTTCAAAAATGAACTGATTCCATTGGGCATGATTATCCCTTACTGTGCTGATTCTTTCATATTTTCCAACCACCCTTAGACTCTCTGTCATTAAAATGTCAACAACTGTTGGTTGATTATGGAGAACAAAGCCTGACAACCTTCAGTAGGAGAGAGCAGAAAAAAGCTTTGAGCTAAAATGGCCTTCTGTTCAAATGAAGTACAACAGTTTGAAGATAATATCCTCTGAGGAAAACAAACAGGAGAATTTAGTAACAAAAATAAATCAAATGAGTAATTATTGTCCTATTATTTCAAGTAAGCATGTCCTAATATAACTAATATTTGCATTAATTCTGAAAAAAAGTCAGTTTCTTAATATTTTTGAAGATATAAGTAGTTGGACATTTTGAAGCTAGTAGTGTAAGCAATGTGAAGTAGAACCAGTTAAAACATAACAAATATGTCTTTAAAAATAATCACTGCACGCTTGGAATTGAAGAATGTCTATTAATTCTGGTATTGCATTGAGTGTAGTAATTAAGGAAGAATCCACACCATCTAATTCTGCATTGGTCACGTGGATTAATTAAACACACATAGAACTGCAGATTCTTTGATGGCTGCATAGCCTAAATAAAACTGATTGTTTCTATGTTGAATGGCAGGAGACTGCTTGCACTTCATTATTGAGATGTGAAAAGCTTCATGATTAGGACTTGAATGATTTCAAATGACAGTCCTCAATAACAGCCCTCAGAAGATTCATAATGAAAATTGTGGCTGATTTGAAGAAATCTGAGTTGCTGAGAATACTCTTGAACTGATGATTGACCTTAAATCAGATTTTTTATTCATTTGTATTGCTCTGATTTGTTTTTAGAGCTGCATGGTAAAGACCACAATATACCAAATATATAAATCCTAATTCAGGTACCACTGTCAGTGTGAAAAGTACTTCAGCCACACTTAATCAGCTTTCAACCTTCTTATAAGTTACTTTGATTAATTTGGCACGTTCCCATTCCTGAAAATAGTTCTTCTCCACTCCATTTAGACAACAAATCAATCTGTGCAACAAAGGTTAAAAGGCAGCTCTCACACAGGTCCTTTTCCCCCACCTTTCCGACCAATCTCTCATCTACCCCTGAATTGGTGCATGAGTGGTTTTCATATCTACACACTCCATTACATCTTCTTGAACAACTCAGTTGTCTTAATTTTTATTTCAGTAATTTCCCTAGATGTTGGAAAATCCCAAACAGAATTAAATGTTAGCAAGATCTCCTAGTAACTGGAATGGAGAGAGCAGAAGAGCGATGGCTACTCATGTCATTTCAACTTTTATTTGCTGTTTCACAGTGTCATTAAAACAAAGGTAGAGAGTTGCAACAGTGCCTTCAGTTTAAGAAAACCTGATTTCAGATTAATTTAATTAATCCAGAAACTCAGCTAATGTTCTGGGGAACTGGGTTCAAATCCTACCATGGCAGAATTCAAAGAATCTGGAGTTAAGAGCCTTATGATGACGATGAAACCATCGTTGATTGTCATAAAAACCCATTTGATTCACTAATGTCAGTTCGAAAAAGAAATCCATTTTCCTTACAGATAGCAGTCTGGCCTATATGTGATTCCAGAGCCACAATAATGTAGTTGACTCTTAACTATCCTCTGGACAATTAGGGATAGGCAATAAATGTTGGCCTAACCAGAGATGCCTACATCCCATGAGTGAATATAAAAAAAAATCAGACAGTGCACAATTTGCAGTTTAAATGCAGCTAAAAATCAAATTAATTCATTTCATATCTTCTGCAAACATTTGCGTTCTGATTTTTGTATGAACAGGGGATTGATTACTTATGAGTGAGATCAGGTGTAATTTCTTTCCTCAAACGGCTGCAAAATTTTGGAATTCTCTACCTCAGAGGGTTGAAGATGTTCCACTGTTGAATTCATTTAATGCCAGAAAAGACATGTATTTGGTTTCTCAAGGAGTCAGGGGCTGTGGAGAGCAGGCCAGAAAGTGGAAATAAAATCCCAGGTCAGCCGTGAATCAACGGCGGAGCAGGCTTAATGGCTATATGGTCCACTTCTCTTCCAATTTCATGCATTCTTGGAGCATCAATAATGAGGAACTTCCTTTAATAGTGTTTGTAATAATATTTCATGCTTGTTGTGGAAACAAACATTTTTTTCATGCATCTAAATTGAGTCAATGATCACAATGCTAATGGGCTTCAATTCAAATTGCATTCTACTATTGGATATTGAGGTGTGGTTTGTGATGGCAAAACTGTATTGATTGTCCAGAGAAAGTCACAGTGAGCCTTGGAAACTGTCATAGAGCTTGCAATTATGGTTCACCCATAGTGGTGTAGGGTAGGAAGTACATTTAGAGCAATGAGGAAAGATTAATACATTGATGTGAGTTAAATTGAGTTTGATAACAATCTAGTAAAATTCCAGACAATATCACATTGTGATCACATTGTTGTTTGATGCATTCTTTACGAGATCAGAGCAACAAGACTATGAGGCAGAAACTTCCTGTCAGTAAAATTCAATTAATTCTACAGCAGATTTCAACTTAACCAAATGAGGTTTGAGAGTCAAATTGGAAGCTTCACAAGTACTGCAGGTTTTCATTGCTGAAATTGGGAATTAGCACAAAATCAAAAAGAAAATTGGGATATATTAGATCGACAAATTTGATGTATTATTAGTTGACCCTAATAGTGAACAATAGCATAACTCTTCTTATCATGACCAAGATTCATAAGAATTAATTTTAGTTGTGACCTTACACATCTGTCATGTAAACCATAGAGAACCTATTCTGAGAATTTTGGAAATATCTTTCCAACCAAATGAGTATGTGAAAATGTTTCATCAATTCGCAGATCTAGTAAAGACCCAAACTATCCACAATAGACGTCATGAGTTTTAGTATTAGCTACACTACTAAGGGGGCTCTCCAACCGAAGCCACAATCAGGTTTGATGCACTGTGTGCTTCCTAACATACAATCCAAAGAAAACCATTAGATTTAAGGTGATGACAGTTGTTGAGTTGCCCTCAGTAATAGTTTACTGGTAAGTATTCACAATTGCAGCAGTAAGAGAGGTGGGATTTTTTAAAAATCTGAGAGTGGGGAAAAACTGACCATTGAAATCCTTTGTTGCATTCATGGATTTTGTATGTCAATATTGATATGTCAAATATAAAATCATGTTAATCTCGCATGTGAATTTACCAGTGTGTGTGCATAAAACATCAACTGTAATGTATTTTTCCAATGTGTGTCCATAAGTTACCACTTCCTGTAGAACACAAAGTCTAACAATCAAATGTATCTCAAACAGGCAGCAATCTTGTGTCAATACTGGACATCTTAAGATATGGCTTTCAATATGGACCAGTACATTTCGGTTCCAAGGGATATTTTATTGAGTAAAATCTACATTTCATCATGTTACATTTCAGAAATTCATTTTTTATATCATATACTAAGGAGCTGACACACAAATGATCTTCTATTCCCTGTATAGCTATATTAGGAAAACAACTGTTTTGCATTGAAATTGGAATAAATTAGTTAATATGGCAGTTCTTCACCTAGTGATCTACAGGCACTTCCAATAATATGGCAAAGTCTCCTTCTTGGCTGTGTAACAGAGGCTAACCAGCTTTGATCACATCTCTGCAAAAAAACAGTCATCTGGACAAAATGTTCTTCAAGCCAATGTAGCAATACTGCTCAGAAACTGAGACATTAGTTAATGTTATCCATAGAATTGCTTTTTAATGTAAATTTCAGTGTGAATGAAATGTTCTGTTTTACTTTCCATTGGAGTTATAACTGTTAGAGACAGTACTTACTACTGGCTTCAGTCATCGGATGGTTAAATCAGAGATGAGTGTTATCATCCCTTTACACTCCCAAACAACACTGCCTCCTCACCACTAACCCCCACCCTACCACCAAACCTTGCCCTGCTTGCTATCTGTGAAAAAAAATGACTAATTCTTGCTCACAGTGCTGGCACTGCAGAACAGTACTAAAGTGAGACGCGTGTCTAGCACTTTTTTTATTTTAAATGTCTTGTGTTGGTTTTTTTCTCTCTTTGTACATATCATGCATTCAAATCATATACAGCTACATAATGTTCACAACCTGTCAATTTGACTCTGGATGTGGTAACAAGACAAAATCTAATTATTACAGCTATTACTGGACTCTGGGCCAAGCGAACCTGAATGTTTTCATGCTTCATAGATTAGCATATCGCATGCAGCCAACTGCAAAAAACAGTTCATGTTACACTGGCTTGATCCAAGTGCTGTAGCTTGCATTCGCTGCTGTAATTTTTTCTCAGCAATCTCATCAGGCCTACAGTTTTGACAGTGATAGGATGTAGGCGGCTGCACCAGTCCTCATTTACCTGTTTAAAGATGTTAACAGTTACATTTCTTCTTTGCATCCCATAAAATCATAAACATTATTTAGAAGTTAGCCTGCATTGAGATACATTGCTATTTTCTGACACAAAGAATATTGCTGTGTATTTTATTCTTCATCCCTCACAGAGGTTAAAGTCAAGATCCATAAACCAAACACTGCAGCAAGCAAAGCTTCTGTCTTTTTAATCTTAAATTAAATCTCACACATAGTAATTGATTTGGTTGGAAATTCATTACTGTACTGTGGGTGGCCAAACTAAGTCAATAAGCTCATGGAATAATGTGAATATTTTGCTGTGCTGGGTTTTGTTTGTTGGGGTTTATGCATCATTAACTGTCTATGGTTTTCTTTTTGTCTCTCAGCAATCAGTCATGGTCTTCTCATCCTAAGCACACTTTTACTTTCTCACTCCATCAATCTTTCCCAACAGGCCTTTTTTCGTTGACCTTGTGGATCATCATTTTGTTGGTCTTCTTTTAGCCTTCAACACTTTTTGTTTCTGCTGAGTGCAGTAGTTGTCCTGCCTATCCAGCTGTGTGATGAATTAGTAAGGTGATAGGGCTAACAAAAGAACAAAAGATTCCCCTAAGTCAGAACAGATTGGAGTCTAATGTACTCTTTTAAAATTAGAAATAAGATTCACATCGGTCAATTCCCTCATGCGCTGAAAAAATACTTCCTCTTGAGCTACCGGCTTTTGATCAACAGAGTCACATTGTTGCCTTATTACTTACAAAGCTGAGGAGGCATGCTGTGATGAAATCCCTTTCTCTTCCAGTTCAATTAGTAAGCTAATGTCAGAGATCCCTACAATAGTGCATTCTAGAGGAATACATTAAAAGCATATGAGATAAAATGTTTGCAGAATGTTAATTTCTGTATTGCTATCTGAAACTGTAATACAAGATTAAATAGACATTTGCAAAAATATGGAATGAGTTGGTAAAGCCAAGCATGGGATAGTATGCAGGACAAATATTGACTGCTTTTCTGAAGCATGTTTTTCTCACAGCAAGTTGCACCATATTTTATTGTGCCCTGAGATATGGCGTTTGCTGTTCCAAAGGTACAACTCCATTATGACTTTTTTAAAATAAAAGTCTTCTGCCATTAATATTGATGGCCTGTTTGCATGAGAACAATCATGTGCACATCTCAGGAATCCACATCCAACAGCCACAAAATAAGTAAAACAATGAGCCCCAAATTTCTGACGGGAGCTTCAAGATATCAAACAATGCTTTACATAATCATCAGAACTTGCTGTTTCTGTGATACCAATCGTGAAGTTATCCTTTCAAATTAATAATTAATACTTCCATCTAAAAAGGGAGAAATCACAAGTAAGAAAGATAAGTATCTATTTGATTATATCTCATAACATAATTTCAGGGACAGAACGTACCATGATTGCTACTTAGTCATTGGAATTTAGAGATAGACAGATCACTTAGTTATTCATCATTTGTGTTATGACGGTCCTGACTCAAAGGCTGATTTTTTAGACAATCAAGAACTAAAGTATTCTCAATCTTTAATCCCTACTTAATTCTAAAAGACGCAAACCGAAATCACTCAAAGGTGTACCCAATTCTCTTCTGAAGAAGTGTCAAATATGTGCCATTAGAAGAATTGTTTCAAGTATTGGATAGTGATGTGGGTTCAATTTGACTACAATTGGTTACTCAAGGTCATATTTTTGAAAAATAACACTTGCTACCCCCAATATGCACATATAATGCTGAAAAAAACTTGGACAATGTTATCATTGGTCATTTCAAAGTCCAAAAAAGAAACAGAACAGAATCAGGGCAAAATTAAATAGTTATCAGGAATCCCTTGGTGATAAATTTAAGACAAAACTACTAAAAAAGGCAGATATCATCCTATTTTTATTTTTGCTTTCTAAGATTATCATGTCGTAAACATCTGATATGGCATCACTAAACAAGATATCATAGCATTTCTCCCATGTACGGAGGAACTGTCCATGTTGTGACTGTTATCTGTCATTGGTCATCCATACCATGGGCAATATTTTTTAAAATGTCACAAAACAAAAATTGGGCAATTTCAGATCATTGCATAAATTATGCAAATAGATAATAAATTGATGAACTTACTTAGCTACTAAATGATTGATTTTAAATGTGATTTATTCTGTAAATTCATTCACGCCCAAAGCAGACACATGCGGTGCAAAATTCAATTTCATCTTCAGCACAACATGGGTGGTAGCAGGCCAACCAATTCTTTTACGGCCTTCTTAATTTTTCCACTTATTTGAGATAATGACCTGCTACACTTATTTTGGGCATTCACAAAAGTTCAAATGTAATTCCAAGATGTACCCTATAACATCTCTACTGATACTACTGTCTAATGCTGTTTAGCACAAGAAATTGATTGGGCAAATTGTAAGACTGAACAAGCATAGTTATAGGACATACAAGATGCAAGGTTAAATACCAGCACCAATAGTTTAAAAAAAGCTATTACCGAATACAATACATCAATCACTGATCTGTAACCTTTGAGACATGGCTTCGTAGGCCACAGTGGGAACAAATTTTGATTTTTGAGACCTTGCACAATATTGAAAGGTTTCACTGACTCCAGTTCTTTCAATTTTGCACTGCACGTTTGCGAAGATTACTGGATCATTACATGGATTAATTATCAGCAGTACATAACTTAAAATAGAGAAAAGACCCACTCCAGGCCACCTCACAGTACTGTACATCGGTGCCTAATTTATCCAGAACTCCTGCAGTGATCCAGCCAGAAAAAGATGACTTTTCTCATTGCTATCACAGCCATGCACCTGTTTGGCCTAAACTGGCACCTGCAGCCGATGGAAGGGCAGATGTATCAGATCGGTGAGAACAGAGCCAACAGTTGGCCAGTGCCAACGGACGTCACATTGTCTCCCTCTGGTGGCACAGGTTTAGGCTTGCCTGAAAGGAAAGGCAAAGGAACCAGTGAAGGTATGGTTTACTGTAAACATAATCAATACTATGAAACTGGCTTTAAATCTGCAGTGTACTTTATGTTTAATATACAAGGGTTTATTTGTAAATTATAATTATAGAACTGCACATACAATGTTCCCTTTTAATATATTCTGCCTTCTTATTGGTACAAATTTTGAAAGCGTTTTCTCAGTTTTTGGACAATTTTCTAATCTTCTGTGAGGTTTTGTCAAATTAATGTGCACTGTACTATGTGTATATGCATTGCGGTCGATTACAGTTTAATGGAGCAATGTTATTTTGTGACCATGATGTATTTCCACAAACAAAGGGCTGCCGTGGAAACATTTTGCATGGTTGTGCCAATCATGGAGTCAAATGTAAATTTCTACAATAACGGTACATTACAAACCTTCTTCTGATATGCAAGCTATTTAAAAGCGCTGCTGTGAAAATTAAAATACATTCCACAGCTGGAACTGAGTTGGATAACCTTTAACTTGGACGAATTCTGACATTCTGATCTTACAACGTATACCTACAGTATATTGATGAACAATGACAGACTATGTTTTTAAATCTGGAATCCCTTGCTGTTAACACGTCCGTGCAAGTATAGAATTAGGAAGAATTTTTGATTTGTGACTCAAACGTTCTTGCCATTAGTTTGTTGTGATGATTCTTTGCCAGTAGATATCACTTGTAGGGATTATGTTTGAATTACTATTCAGCAAGTTGGTTGTCTGAGTATTTCCTAAGGAAAAGTAGAATTAATATGGATTGTAGTCAATAACATATATGGTAGCTAATGTATTACACTTAATTGATTAAGGAGGAAGTAATGACCAGGGCCAGTCTCCTCAACTTTGAAATAATCCTTCTGACCTTGAGAAAGGGGACCCAATGGGGCCCCTATTTGATGTTTCATATGAAACACTGGACTGGAGTAACAGCCTATATCTTGTGTACATGTCTCCGAAATGGAACTGGAACTTGTAAGTTTTTCACTGAGAGGTGAGCATGTTTCTACTAAGCCATGCCTAACAATGCACATTTTGGGCTTTTGTTTCATTATCGGAATAATGAGATGAACTGGATTGGCACAGTCTTTGATGACAGGAGTGTAAAACATTTGACACTCATACTCCACGCTCCTTATCGGCAGAGAATTCAGAATACACAGGAACGTTATTTTGCAACAGAAAAGAAAACATCCCAAGGGAAGAAGCCACCATTTGTGGTTAACTCAAAAAGTTAAACACCTAGCAAACTTAAAGAAAAAGTGTAAAACTACAGAAAGACGGATGGCCGGTCAGAATATCAAACAGAGCGTAAAAAGCAATGAAGAATGATAGAAGATTCAAGGAGAAATCTTAAAGTACGAGTGAAAACGAGGTAGAAATATTTTTGTAAATAATGTTAGGGGCCAAATTTTATAGGGATCTGAGCAACATGAGCCATGGTGAGATTTGTGCCGGAATTGGGTGAGAAGCCTGGCGAGGCCCACCTTGACATCAGGAGAAACTCACTGCATCTTTTATGTGCTAGCCAATTGGCAAGGCAAACTTCCTGCTGGGCAAGGCAATGGCAACTCCGCTCATTAACATGCAGCTTCCCATCTGAACAAATGCACCAACCAAGCTAGACATTGAAAATTCTTGATGTGTAAGTCAGCAGGGCACCTGGCGACTTCAGCTCATCGCTGGCTGCGAGGAGCCTCCATGTTGTTGATCACCAAACACCTTCTCAGGATACAATCCAAGACAACAGCCACTTGCACCTCTCTTCCATGGAGCAGGGCAGACATAGTTTCGGTGTAATATATGGGGTCAGTGGGAGGTGAGGTTCAATGTATTGGGCTCTACACTGGGGGTGAATGAGTGTAACTGGGCTGTCAGGGTAGTGCAAGGTAAAATGGGACATCCTAGGTAATTGAGGAATACCGGAATGAGGTCAGGGGATTTGGGGGATAATCGGGGGATACCTAATAACCGGTCAGAGGCTGGTGCTGATGGTATCCAGCGCAAACTGCCATCACATGCCATCCTCTGGATGTGAAATGCAACTGAAACAGAGCGATGCAACAGCCAAGGAGATCTAAATCAGCGTCACTTTGATGGGCAAAAATGTGTGATCCACATCTCCTGGATGCTTGGACATTACAGTGAAAAAAGATGAAGTAGTTATTTGCAAATTTCAGCCTTATTTTATTCATAAATGTTTCTTCACCCAAAGACTTTCTTTGCAAAATGAACATCCTTAGGCATCAAATGCTTGTTAAAAGCAGATTATGCCATTTTGTTGGTGTTTGCAAATCAAAAACTGTCATCTCAGTGGTGAGAAGTTGGTGTCAATGACATAAAATGTGAAACTAGCTGACCAAATCATCATATCACTTGTGGAAATTCTAAGGATGGCGTGAGATGTGGGGATAACAAGGTGTAGAGCTGGATGAACACAGCAGGCCAAGCAGCATCTGAGGGGCAGGAAAGCTGACGTTTCCATCCTAGACCCTTCTTCACTGAAACGTCAGCCTTCCTGCTCCTCTGATGCTGCTGGGCCTGATGTGTTCATCCAGCTCTACACCTTGTTCTCTCAGATTTTCCAGCATCTGCAGTTCCTACTAGGGAACTTGGTTACATCATGTTTCACGTAAGTATGGCAGTGAAATCAATGGCAGGTTTCATGGTTGATGTTGGTCTGGGATTGAGTGTAGGTCAGAGTGCAGCAGGCACTCCCTTTTTGATGTAATATGTTGGTCACTCTGCCTGCATGGCACCTTCACCAAGTCGGTGGATCCACGTCAACCAGGGCCCTGGTGGGGCAGACAATGGGGCTCCTGAAAATGCAGTTCCTCTGCTCAGATTGGTCAGGGAATCTGTCCAGTATAGTCCAGACAGAGTGTGCCACATCATTCTGGTGTACTGTACTCTGTTCATTTCAAGCAGATAGTGAGGCACTGTTCTGGATATTGAGAAGCCAGGGGAATGAGAGCAGTTTTCTACAGAGAAGGATAATGCAATTGAGATGTGGGAAGCTCAACAGCTTTGGTGGCTACAAGCCTGACAGGATCTGATCCTGACAGGACCTGATTGATACTCGGTTCCAGTGGATGTGAGATGATTGCAAATGACCACCGTGCAAAGTTTGTAAATTGAAGCCTCTACTCGTTTAATTTTCATTTAGTTTTGCTGACTAAATGGAAGCTCATTTTTGGAATTGCCCAATTGCTTGCCTGTTTATTGTATCCTTCCACTGGACAATGACAAAATCTAGGTGGCCAGTGGATATTGAGAACAAAGTACTTAGAGAGTGTTTAGACAGGATGTAACTCAGAGTAGAAGAACTGTGTTGCCTGGTCAAGGGTGAGTGATTGAGGTTGTATGAGGTGTGAGGCAATGTCAGCCATGCCAGCTATGTACCTGCTGTGCCATGGTATTTCTGCTGAGCAGCAATGCTGGATTGCCAACGCTTGTGTAAGGTCACAATGGTCTTTGAAAGGGGTTGTGTGGGCAGGGATGTGGACGTTCAGAGGATCTCCACTGAATAAGAGGTTGTTCAGGCAGTGCTGGTGGGAGGATGGGATGAGAATTGGCTGGGAGGGACAGAATTGGTGGAGGTGGGGGGGCGGGATGCCAGTTAAGGAATTGTGTCTGGTAAGATGTGGTGAGAAATCTCACTGGGCTTCATGGCAAGAATCCCTCCGAGTAAACAAGACATAACTCTTACTTAGGCAAAAAAAGCAAAAGATTCGGCCCTGACACTTTCTAGAGATAATAAAAAAGAGTTAACAATGTGAAAGTTGTTCTTATGGAACATGAGTCTGAGGAAATTAATAATGGAAATTAAATAGATGGCAGATGAATTACTCAGAAGTTTTGCATCTTTAAAACTTTAGAAGATACTAATAATATACCAGAAATAGTTACAAATCAGGAAATGGGAGAGAGGGAGCAACTCAAGAAAATTACAAACACCAGAGAAGTGGCACAGACTAAATTATTAGGACTGCAGGATGGGACAAATACCTGGATCTTGTTTGACTTCATTCTGCAATCTTACAAGAAGTGGCTAATAAGATTTTTGATGCCTTGGGTTTAATTTTCCAAAGTTTCCTCAATTCATGGAAGGTCCCATTAGATTGGAAAATCGCTAATTCTGTTATTTAAAAGGGGAAGGAGACAGAAAGCAGGCAATTACAGGCCAATTAGCTTGACATCTGTCATAGGAAACATTTTAGAATCTATTGCTGAAGTTGTTTTCACAGGACACTGAGAACAATTCAAACTAATCAGGCGTAATCAAAATGTTTTGTCAGAGGGAAATCATATTGAACCAGTTTATCAGTGTTCTCTAAGGAAGTGACATATGCTGTGGATTAAAACAAACCAGTGGATGTACTATGGTTTGAAGTCCAGAAAACATTTGATAAGATGCCACAACAAAGACTTTTGCTAATAATAAAAGCTGATGATATTGTAAGATATGTGAGATATTGGCATGGACTTGAAATTGGCTCACTAACAGGAAACAGAATAGGCAAAATATATGTTTATTCTGATTTCTTCTTACTATAGGCAGTGCACCACCAGGATCAGTGCTAGGGCCTCATATTTTATACGGATGTCTTGCATCAAGGAATCAAACGTTGATAAATATGCTGATGACACAAATGATAAATAGAAAAGTAAGTTGTGAAATAACATAAAGAAGCTACAAAGGAATACAGATAGTTTAAGTGAATGGGAAAAGATGTGACAAATGGAGTACAATGTGGGAAAGTGTGAAGTTGTCTATTTTGGCAGGAAAAAGAATAAAGTAGATTATTTAAATGTTGAGAGATTGCAGAGCTCTGAGCTGCAGGGAGAACTGGGTGAGCTAGTGCATGAATCACAAAAGGCTAGTATACATGTGGCAAAGTGAATGGAATGTTATAATTTCTGGCTAGGGTTATTGAATACAAAAGATTATGCTTCAGTTATACAGATCACTGGTGAGACTGCATCTGGAATATTGCGTTCTGTGTTTGTCTCCTTATTTAAGGAAGCATATATGTGTGTGGGAAGTGGTTCAGCAAAGCTTCCTTGAATTCACACTGGAATAGGCTCGTTGTCCTATGAAGAATTTTTAGACAGACTAGGCTTGTATCCACGGGAGTTTAGAAGTGTAAGAGGCATTTTAATTGAATTATATAAGATTCTGGGTGGACAGTCCAGATCAGGAAAGGACCTTTACTCTTTGGGAGAATCTAGAATTTAGGGTCGAGATTTCATACTAAGGGATCACCCATTTAAGACAAAATGAAGATTTTTTAATTACAACACCAAAAGATTTTGGAACCTATCTTCCTCAAAATGCAGAAGAAGCAGAGTCTTTGAATGTTTTAAGACATATATATATATATGGATTTTGTTAAATAAGGGTGTGAAAAATCATTGAGAATGGGTTGGACAATGGATTATCCAATCAGCTATGATCTTATTAAGTGGTGGAGCTGACCAGAGAGGCTCAGTGGCCTACTCCTGCTTCTAACCTGTATGTTCAAAAGTCAATACAACACAACGGAAAGGAGTGAATTGCATTGTGCCTGAACAATCAAAGTCATGAAGGATTTAAACAGAAGCAATGTTGGAGTTGCCTGATTCAATGCTCCAGATATGTCGATGGTGAGGTAGGTATATGAATAGTTTAGATTAGAATTGCATGTTAAAGATCATGCAAAAGTCCCAACATAGCTGACTCAGAGAGAATTACCCAACAAATTGAAAATTCCAATAAGCAATTCTCCTGTATCTGAAACTGTCTGAAAAAGACCCTCAAAGCCAGAGAATTCTAAAGGATCCTACTTGCTGAAGTTTAATATTACCTAGGAAATGTTTGTGGATTAGGAATCTGCTCAAACCCCTGCTTATCTGAACCGCACACTTACACAGGCACTCCCCAACACTCACCCTGACAGTCCCACACTGAACAGCGTCAACCTTCAATAATGGCTATGCTGTCACCCAAACATCATCATCCAGCACCTTATCTGGTAACTGCCTGGAACCACCACCCCCCCAACCCCAAACCCCATGAAGAAAACTATATTCTTCCCTACTAACCCCATTGGAGTTGATTCCACCCAGTAATATTGTCTACTGGCACAGCTGCTCAAGCCACCCTAACACTTGGCATCATGCAGTCCGCCATCCACTTGGTGCCCTACCACGCTCCCCTCCCACCTGCCTCCCAAACCCTATATTTACTTGACGTATTTATCCTCTCGCAGGAGCTTTCAAAGGGACTGCTGGACATTTGAATCACTAAACCCAGCACAGGCTGCTGCGTAAAGGACCACAGTTTTGACAATGATCCTTTCTCATGCTGGCTGCGAAGATTCCTAGACCTTTTTTCCCCCTTTTTTGTTCGTTTCAGGACACTCTTGTCCAGAGATGTCCACAGTCAAAGTCATCTAAAAGCATCTGAGTATTTTTTTTATCTAATCAAGGTTGGAACAAGGGATTCCGATTCTGATCGGAATTTCCATAACAATGTTATTTACACATGTTGCAGAAGTTGATTTAAAGCCTTAACAAATTAAGAACCTGATAGCAAAAACATATGAATGTCATGAGCAGGACAAGTGATAACTTTTATCCAAAAGAGTTTGGTGATAGCTGTTCCTAATATCGAAAGGAGGCAACACGGTATCTGAGGCTTTAGGTTCTCCAATGCAATGCCCAAACATCTCCATCTGTCACCTCGCCTGCCTCCTCTTAAAATACTCCTTGAATCTTACCTCTTTACTCATATGCACAAATGTCAAAGTTTGTATAATCTCAGTCCTCTTGGGATATTTTAATAGATCGAAAGCCATTACATAAATGCAAGTTGTTGTTTTGAATGACCGCAAGAACATTTTCTTTGAATTGGTACTTTCTATTAGAAATATGGAAGAGGGAAGTTGAAGGAGTAAGAGTGAGGAAAGGTTGAAATTAGATTGAAACAGGAAGCAACAGAGGAGGATGATGTGATCAAAATCTGAGGAAACATCAACAGCAATATAGCAGTGTACGTCAACGGAAGGAGAGGCTGCATTAGGTCGAGGTTGCGATATCTTTGGGCCAACACTCAATAAAGCATTTTTTAAAGTTGTACTTAAAAATTATTCATGATATAGATGGAAGGAAGGGATATCAAACATAAAGAGTGTCACCCTGTCTTGCTTGGTGGCTTGCCACGAAGCCTGTTTATGGCCTTATATTATGTCAGAAATGTAACTATACTACTGTGTTTTATTTATGCAATTACACAAAAATCATGACATGTTAATTACTTGCTTTAGTAATCCATGAGCCTGTAATGAATTAACTGTAATCAAACCAATGTACATTTTTGAGATTTTGAGAGATTGTTTTGGTAACCCTAACATTCATTCTACTGATTTGCCAGTTCCTTATTATTGCATTGTTGGAGTTTTAATAATCTGGTTAGAATTGACTGCTGGATACTTTTCAATGTCCTTAGTTTAAAGGTTAAAAAAAAATTGGAATGCATGTACCTTTGCTTCAGAAGCACATTTGTCATTTGATTCATTTTGCACCTGCAAGGTGACCAAGAGTCTGGTCGAAGTGATTAATTTATTGTATTTCTCATGTATGGAGAGAAAACTTAAAGGCTCATATTTCACAACATAGCAACAGTGCTCACCGTTGACATCAGTGAAAGCTTCCCACAATACTTAGCATTTGCTAAGGTGTAGATTTTGCCTTTCCCTTCAGTGATGCTGGCATCAACTCAAAGGAACCTTCAGGAACAGCAACAATGGAGGCAGAGGCAGAGGCAGAGGCAGAGGTGGTTCGGGCAGGAAAATTAGGGGAAAATGAAGCTCTCAAACAAGTACGCCAAAGTATTCCTGTCTCTTTCCTTTTTTTCCCCGGAAGTTGCCTGCATGTGCCGCTAGCGGCCACCAGATGGGAATCCAACTGAGGTTTGTTAATGATTCGATCGACAGCCATTTTGCCTGGAATCATTCACAGCATCATATCAAATCCTGCCATGTGTGCAACTTGTTAGTTCACAGGAAGTGAGCACACAATAGGAAGTTGGAGTAGGGTGAATGTGATATACAATCTGCACCTTGAATGGGGAAGATGACAAATTGGATGGTTATCTGGAGACAGAGACTTTTCAATGCATGTGAAGTTCCTGAAGTCTGCGGTAAGAGACACGGTATTGGGTGTGAAAAAATGGCTGACATCTCATTAGACCATATTGCCTAAATTTGCTGTAGACTATATTATGTATTTTATCTCAGCAGCACTCTCGCTGTGACCATTGTCATGTCTGCTGGTCTGCCTTTTAATAGCATGTCCTGAATTGCCTTTCCATCTCCGCAACTTCCCTGAGGATCTAAATTTGATGGCAGTGCTAAAGTCAGCTACTGAATTGCACACCTTTGGGATGATTGAGCCAGAAAACAATCAGCTGCCGGTTCCCAGAAATAAAGCTGCCTACCATTTCAAAACTATTGTGTGAAAATTCAGCTCAAGGATTGGGGTCACTAACCAATCTCACACTGATGTATTCTCATAGACAGCAAACTAGGAAGGATTTACACAGAAGAAAAACCATTATTGGGACATATATTTTGAATTAAAAACAATTGAATATCATAAATATACTTACTTTTTAAAAATGTTTAAAATGTGGCTTTGTTTTATCATAGTTAATACAACAGCTTATCAGTGTCACCGAGGCTGTTAATCTGTAATTATGAATTATATGCTAGTAAAAACCCTGTTGCAACTCATTGAACCAAGTGTAACTTTTTCAAAAGGCCTTTACACAAAACTGTTGGTGTAAAAAGCCAGTTCATGTTGGTTGAATAATTTCTACCTCTTTGCAACCTGAGGGATTTCAAGCATGCACGCAAAGCAAAAATCATTGACCACAATTTATTAATTTCTATATTTTTCTGCATCTGAGCGCAACCCAGAAATTGTTGTCAACTTTACGAAACAGTTGTATTCACATTGCTACCCCCACTGTTTTGCATTGAGAATGAAAGGTAACAAAAGGTAAAATAGAATATTGGAGGACAGGCATGATCAAGGAATAGGATTTGAAGAGATTTTGCAGAAATCGGGGAAGATTGTTTCAGATGGCTGGATCTGAGAGACTGCTCCAGTGGACAGAAGTTAGAGTAGGACAAAACCTACACCCTTGAGTGAACAACAACAGAACACGTGGAGGGTGATAAAGGAGGACATTGTTCTTGGAGGTCTACAGACACAAACACCAGATCCAAGTCATCGATGTCACTGTGGCTTTGCTCATTCTACACATACTCAGTAACTACACTCAAAGTAAAGCTATAATTCCATTTACTCTACAACTTGCCCCCGAGTACTTTTACAGTGTTCCCTTTTTAGCATTAACATTAGCCATAAACATTTTAACATTTTTTATCCAATCTCCCCTCACTCTCAAAGCTGCTAAATTCTATTGTGTTGGGAGAATAGTCTGCATTAGCATTCTTGGTTCTCTTCAAGAATGTTTAGAATGTATACACCTTGTTGCTTCCTCACAGGGTTAATACATTGATGGAATGGAATGGCAACTTCTGATCACAGCTCCTCCTGGGCTGTGAACCGCACAAAATCCTGAAGCAGTGAAGACCAATCCAGGAAAAGCTGATTTAAAGGAGAAGACTTCAGGACTCCCATAATCACAGCCTCTTTAAATGGAAGACAAGGAAGTGAAATTCTCACTCTGCTTTCCACCTGCCTTTCTCTCAAACCTATGAAATATGATAAACTGCAGGAAGAAAAAAGGCTGTTCAGAATATTATGCTGGCAGTGAGGAGATGAAGCTCCCTGCCATGTCTAGGACAGGATTACTCTTTCTGTAATTAATCGTTTCACTTTGACAGTTGCTGCAACATAAGGCTGCTGAGGTCTGTGGACATCCCAAGGATTCTGTGAGAGAGTGGAACTGGAAGATCACGGACAAACCGATAAACTGCCAAAGGAGGACCAAAAGGAAATTCTTGTGTGGTGCTCTGAATTGCAGAGCTACTTGAAAGGGCAATCTTCTTCCACAGGTAACCTCTGATATTTTGAAGGGAATGAAGATTCTTGTTCTCTGTCTCCAGTGCTTTTTCTAAAAGACTAGGTCATCACTCATTGACTGTAACGAAAAGTTTTCTGCAGCTAGCCGTACACCTTGATCTTGGAGTTCTAAATATTTCTGTAACATAAAGCCTTTATTCCAACTTCAAAGTATCTCTTTGCTGTACAACTTGTGCTGTCCAAGTGTGGGATTTCTGTAATTGCCTGCAGGTTTCTTCTTCTCAACCTGCAAGGCTTGGTTGTGCTATTTGACTTCTAATAGTCAGATGGTGAAGTTAACAGTCTCACTCAGGTAGTTAGACTAAATCCTGTCACAGCCTGAGTAGTTCAAGTTCCTAAATTTCTCAAGACATTATGTGTGTACAAGAGCTCAGTAACTGGTCTTGAAAGAAACCCTAGTAATTTCCCAACATGTTGATGGGTTCCTCTTGCAGCCTCCAACTATTATCTATGCAAATCAACTACTTCTCCATGTTGAATATTAACTTTGACCCATTTTGGACCTAATAATCTCTTATCTGATCTGGATCATCTATTATTTAGCTACTTGAAGTCATTGCACTTCTTCTTTGCTGAGGATTGAAGTCTCTCTCTCAAAACATTTCAAGCTTACCTTCATTTTCTCGGTGTGTGATCGCATAGTGTTGGCTTCCGCCTGTATATCTATCCATCCTGATTCAGCCATTAATTTTATTTTGAAACTTTGAATCCACTTCCTTACATTGTTAAAGCTCTCCTTTTAAGTTGATCATTGGTGCTGCCTCAGATTTTACGGCCACTTCACTGGTTTAGGAAAGTTTAAAATGTCATGTGCCTTTTGGAGATTGCACTAAGACAGAAGTTACCTTTTATCGCTTCCCAGCAATGACTTGGCTTTTCAGTCTGGTAGGAATTTCTTCATCTAATTGTAACCATGGTGACTGTCACTGCATCTCCTTGGCAAGTTCTCTGCAATACGTTGTTACAGAGATAGTAGGAACTGCCGTTGCTGAAATAGGGTCCCGACCCGAAACATCAAGCTTTCCTTCTCTGATGCTGCTTGGCCTGCTGTGTTCATCCAGCTTCATACCGTGTTATCTCTGTGCAATAAGTAATAACTTTATTTTTTTTAAAGTGCTTCGAGAAGGAACTGATTCTCCTCCAAAGAGACAACTGGGTCTTGAGGACAATGTGCCCTGAATCCACAAGTACAGGAAAGTACAAAATTTCAGATTCAAATAAATGAATGACTTGTGTGCTGGTTTCCTTCTCTGTAGCTAAATTATGAAAGCTCAAACCACTATCCAGAATGTTCTCTGGTGGCTAGCCACCAACCTCTTTGATATTTTTTTTCCTGCCATTTTCAGTTTTAGTTTTGTGAGAAATGAAGAGTCTACCCTTGCCCTGAACTATGTTTGGGCTAAAGCATTTCCGAAGCCAAATAATTAATTCTGCTTAATAAAGAATCTTAATGGTTGGGAATTATGTACAATGTCTTCATAATACACATTCCATTGTAATGAAGTGTGATGTACATCTGACCTCTTACTCTAATATTTGTACACCTTGAGACTTCAGGCTTAAACTGAGGATTCATGGGCTCAACCATGAGATTATGAGACTTGGCATTTGAAAAGATTGACACATCTTCTCCAGTATCCCAATTCTAACTGACTTATCTGCTGTTTACTTTAATCTCGGTGTATCCAAATTCATCCGACAGTTCTTTACCATCAAGGAAATTGAATTCTTGCTCTGGGCCTGTCCCTCTGGAAGATTCATCCTATCACTTTTTGTGCCTCACTGCTTTGATCCTCACAGCCCTCTCTGGCCTGTGTTTAAATTTCCATGCTACTGTCACCTTACAGCAGTCTCTCTCTCTCTTTGCACTTGTGAGTCTCCGTAAAAGTCCCCGGGATACTAGTGCAGATCATCAATGGCTTGAACCATGCCTGTTCTTTCAAGCACTTGCCATCCAGCATTTTTTGAGGGCTTGTTTCCTACCCCAATCTCTGGAAGTAATTTTGTTTCAGTCTTATTTTGCTTCTTCCGGCCTATTTGATTCCTTCCTAATTCCAACAGTATACATTTCTCCTATGCTTTCTTTAACTTCTGTCTGGGCTTTCTGCAGTTCAGAGTCTCAAAGTTCATCGCTAACGAGCCTTGTTGTATAAGACAGTTGATCTGAAGGAGTTAAGTGAAATCTTTGGAATAACTAAACCCTCCATTGTTATGTAAATGAATAATTTAGTCAGTTTGTTGTTGATGCTTAGTTTGACATGTAGACATCTATAGACATGTAGAATTGACCTATTTAATATACTTTAGGAGATAGCAACCTCTCACTTAATGTTAATACAGTTAACCCGCCTCAAGCTAATGATATCCATTGTCTTATTAAGACCATAAAGACATAGGGGTGGAAGTAAGGCCATTTGGCCCATCGAGTCCACTCCACCATTTAAATCATGGCTGATGGGCATTTCAACTCCACTTCCCTGCACTGTCCCCATAGCCCTTGACTCCTTGTGAGATCAAGAATTTGTTGATCTTATTATGTAATAATCTGCTTCTTTTTACTCAAAACCCCAGCAGTAGAGGCACAGGTTTAATTCATGGCTAGTACAGCAGACTACTAGTCTGAAAACAGTTGGTGGTAGCAGATCTACCCAAACAAGATCCCATCATAAACAGATACTAGCTGTGAGCATCTCTAACTATGGGCCATGACCACTGCTGAGCTTCACTTGGAGTATTTTCCCACTTCTGGGTTTTGATCGCTGTGCTGGCCTCGTGGTTTGCCGTCACTGGTCTTCACTTCAGGCTCCAGTGTGCATAATGAGAGAGATGTGAATAAATAATGTGGATCTAGTCAATACTTTCTTTGCAGCTCTTCCTATGTTACTGCCTTGGACAATGGCAGAAGGTCTTCATCTCAAGCTTGACTTCTGCTCTGACATTGCTAGGATCTTGATGTCAAGAGATTCCTGAGTCAGGAAGGAAATATCCTTACACCTTCTCTAGAGAGAAAACAGATATGAGGATGGCCATCATCTAGATGAGGCATTATTAGATGGGTTTCCTTTGGTCAGCCCAAGGAGCACCACAGTAACCCATCCCACCTTTCTCCCTGACTGTTCATTGTGAGAAGAAACTGGTTTCTGAGCTAGAATATGGTAAAATGGTGCACCTTGCTTTCATTCCCTCCTAGTCATCCACCAGCTTCTCCCTCTTTTTCCTTTGCCACACCCATGTTAGAGGTAGCCTCTCCTCCATCACCCTGGAGCCTCTGCCCCTCTACACTGGACCCCATTAAAATTACGATCCACATGCTTGAATTCCCCTTCCACCCCCGAGCCCACACCCGTCACCATCACATGCTTACCATGACCCTTAGTTCCACAATTATCCAAGTTACTCACTCCTTCATTTTTAGAGATCCCCCCACCCCATGTGACCATCCACTTCCTATCCATGACCCTTGAACTCTGACCCTACTGTGTGTCATTTCTATCTATTAGTGTAATGATTCCAATACCTTCCCAGTGGGGTCATTTTAATTCCCTGGACCTCAATGTTGACAAAGTTGACCCAACCCAATTTTTGCAAATCCTCAATCACTATCCCTGCTAAAGCAATCAATGGGTATAGAGAAAATATGAGAACAGGATATTGATAGGGATGATCAGCCATGATCATATTGAATGACAGAGCAGGCTAGAAGGACTGAATGGCCCACTCCTGCTGCTACTTCTTATGGTTTGGTTAGTGAAGCCCCTCCCATCTGTAACTCCACTATCCATGTTCACACACCTTGCACCCTTCCACTCTTACCCCACCCTCTTGCCCCATGCCTATAAGACCCTAGCATGCCTCCCTCAGTCATCCTCCATGCCCTTGGGTTTTGATTATGGAAACCCACTCTCAATTAATGCATCAGTATGGCATAAATTAACACTTCCCATAGCTTAAAGGCTGTGGCTACTCATTCCAGGGTCCTGTAAAACAACAGTTTAGGCAAGGTGATGGACCACTGGTATGATTGTTAAACAGTTAATCCAGAGACTCAGGTAATGTTCAATTGTTTATAGAATCCCTACAGTGTGGAAACAGGTCCTTTGGCCTAACAAGTCCACACTGACCCTTGGAGCGTCCCACCCAGACCCATCCTCCTAGAACCCACCTAAGCTGCACATCCCTGAACATTATGGGCAATTTAGCATGGCGAACCCACCTAGCCTGCAGATCTTTGGACTGTGGGAGGAAACCGGAGCACCCGGAGGAAACCCACGCAGACATGTGGAGAATGTGCAAACTCTGTACAGACAGTCACCCAAGGCTGGAATGGACCCGGGTCACTGGCGCTGTGAGGCAGCAGTGCTAACCACTGAGCCACCGTGCCACCCGGGACCCAGCTTTCAAATCCCACCATGGGAGATGGTGGAATTTGAATTCAATACAAATCTGGAATTAAGAGTCTAAAAATGACCACGCATCATTATTGACTGTTGGAAAAACCCATATAGTTCATCAATGAAAGGAAGGAAACTGCCATCCTTTATCTGGTCTGGCCTACATGTGATTCCAGACCCACAGTAATGTGGTTGCCATTTAACTGCCTTCTGGGCAATTCAGGCTGGGTGATAAATGCTGACCTAGCCAACGATGCTATCATTCCACGAATGAATAAAAAAACTTTCCACCTGCACCGTCTGTTATGTAGTCATTAATCTGAAAACACATATTGCTTGCTTATGCAGAACCTACTTGGGAAGGAAAATTTGGTTTTGGTGAGCTGGCCTTTCGGTACGCATGATTGAGATTCAAATGCACATGGAAGGGCTTCTCAACACCTGTCTGTGGGGGGCTAGACCTTTTTTTTAAAGTTCCAAGAACTTAATTGCCAAAGATCAACCCACCGTCTGGGTTTTGAATTTGGGCCTCCACTCCCACGGTCCCATTTAGACCAATATTATGAGGTAGATATTCAGTATTTTAGAAAGACTTTCTTCCATCACTTTACACTATGCTCCAAGGCTTTGCGAGCCGTTTAACAGGCTTCAATCACATTTACTCCCTGCCACAGAACTAATACAGTCATCCTGTATCCATGCTGCATGATCCCTCCTTGTCCTTTGACGTTTTTGCAACCTGCACCCACTGTTTCTCTTCCTTTGTGCAGCCAAATAAAATTGCCCAAAACTTTTCTATTTTAACTTATCTGGTATCACGAGAGACTTCCCTGCCATGGCTTCTCATTCCTGTCTATTACCTTTAATACAATCAATCAATCTATCATCCAGTGAAGTTCCCTTGTTTGTCTTTCTCTCCATTCTAGGTGGGCCTGGGAGATTCTGCACATGGTGTAAATTGTTGTAATGTATAGAGGTTGGAGCCTGAGCTGTAGAATTGTAAGATTTTAAATGGTTGTGTGATTGATAATTTTGAAAACTGCAGTTCACTTTAAAATTCAATTAAAAATGTGTGATCTTTGTCATTAAATTCAACTTATCTAAATTCAAATCATTTAGTAACTATTCAGCCCTGCCGCGTTGTTAGTAATTTATAATTCAAAGCATTAAGAAAATGTTAGCACCAGAAACAACTTTGAATTATTATGAGTAAACTGCAACAGTAAAGTTTTGTGAAAAGTTAGGTTGTTCTGTTGAAGACTCTAATTGAAGAGTTGTTAATGAAACATTTGTGACAATTCAGAAAACCAAAGCATCAATACAAGCTGACATCGAACAAAAGTCATTCCAAACCTCATCAGAAGGCAGAAGTATATTAAAAGGGTATCTTGTGTGATCCTGTTTTTAGTTATTAAAAACAAAGCCAATAACAAAAGTTAGTCACTTTGTTGATTATAGCTGACAGCATGAAACAGTAGAGCGCCAAACTGAGCTGAATGTTACCATTAAGTGAGCTGTAGGCATGCTTTTTCTTTGAATCACACAATAAGATGACAAGGAGAATTCTTTTCCCAAGGTTAGGAAATGTCAAGACAAATCTGGACCTGAATAGCAGATACTTAGCCTCCTGAGAATTTTGTATTAAAAAAGGATGTCACAGGTGTACAGTAATGTCATACAAAATCAATAACCTTGAGATAGCAAGCCATAGGGTTGTCCAGGAGATTAACAGCACTAAATTTTAGTGAAAAAATAATAATTTCACCAATATTTGAAGCCCATTATATTAGCTAGGTCCATTCTTAGTAATAATTCATCTCAGATTTTTGAAAATCTCAATTTGCAGAATACTTTTAAAAAATTCTTGTGAACAGATTTACAAAAATAACAGGAGAAAAAAGCTTAGGGTCTAATAAAACTACGCAGAGCTGGGTAATAAATACTGCATTTGGTTTTGTCTCTGCATATTATGATTTTGCTTTGCCCCACCTTTCTCTACTTTCTCCTAAAGTGCTCTACATTTTTGAATCCTTTCGAAAAGTTTGCTCCTTCACATTTTGGCTTGGCCAATTTCTCTTCATTGTGCAAGGAAGTACAAAACTTTTGCTATATTTTCACAGGAAAAACAGATAATTTAATCCCAGAAGATAGCTATATAGATTCTGGAGAAATTGATGTCGGGCGGAGAGTCACCCAGAAGATACCACCTGGCTTATTCTGGCGCACTCAAGTGTTCATAGATCATCCAATGTATTTGAAATTTAATGTTTCGCTGGGCAAGGATGCTCTGGTTGGGATTTATGGTCGACGTGGTCTACCCCCATCTCACACACAGGTAAATATTACTTCAGTAATTCAATCACGTGAAGACAGGACTAGCATTTTTTTTAACATGCGCCCTGTTCAATCTTTGTATGGATATAACAATTTCCCATTTTATCCAAATGTAACCATTAGAGAGCTATATTCAAAGCTGCCAGGAGATTGCAACAATGGTTTTCACAGCAGTGAGACAAGGGTGCAATTATCCCCGTTCTAGAGATGACAAAAAAGGCTGCTGGACGGGCATTTAATTGAGCAAGTTGGCCCCAGAGAGATACCAGCCCCTTCCCATCGTCTCAACAGTTAAGTGCTAAGTAATAAGACTTGACTTGGTACTAGGTAGGGCTATTAAATGGCAGGCACAAGAAAAATGAATGTTTTCCATGGAACTGAGGGCAGCCGGCCTAGTTAAGGGGTGGGCTCTGTTTGCTGTAATCTGGGGCAGAAGGAATTCAAATGGGCAGCCGCTGAAGACTATCTCTTCATCTCTGCCCCCAATCCCCTTGACCATCCCCTCAACCTGCACAATGAGACTAGTACAATCTCCCTGTTGTCATGTTCTTGTGCCTCAGCTAATAAAGGAGGTAGTCCATGTGTCTTTTTAATGGTTTCTTCTACCTCCCCTCCTATCTTCAGAGATCTATGAACATGCTCTCCAAAGTCTTTCTGCTTTGTTCACTTCTCTGTATCTGACCATTTATTTTGTATTTTTTTGCTTATGTAACATTCATGCCACACAAATGCATGGCAATGGCCTTCTGCATGAAGAGACAATCTAACCACCCCTTTGACATTCAATGGTGTTAAATTCACTGAAATCCCACTATCACCATCCTGGAAACTGAACTGGATTGGCTGTAAAAATACTGTGGCTTCAATTGCAAGTCAGAGGCTAGGGATACTGCAGCAAGTAATTCACCTCCTAACTCTGCAAAGCCTATTCAATTGTACCAGCCCAAGTCAGGGGTGTGATAGAATACTGCCTCCACTTGCCTGGATGAGTGCAGCTCAAACAGCACCATCCAGGACAAAGCAACCCGATTAGCACCACATCCACAAACACCCATTCCATCCTCCAGTAATGCTCAGGAGCAGAAGTGTGTACTACCTGCTAGATGTGCTGCAAAAATCCACTGAAGATCCTCAGAGAGCACCTCCCAAACCCACAACCACTTCTATTTAGAAAGGCAAGGGCAGCAGATACATTGGGAACACTGCTATCTGCAAATTCCACTTCAAGCCACTCACCATCCCGTCTTGGAAATATATGGCTGTTTCGTCAGTGCAGCTGGGTCAAAATCCCGGAATTCCCTCCATAACAGCATTATGGATCTATCCACATCACATGGACTCCAGTGGTTTAAGAAGGCTGCTTACCATTACCATCTCAAGGGCAACTAAGACCAGGCAATAAATTCAATCCCAGCCAGAGACTTCCACATCCAAGTGAATATAAAAAAGAATTTGCCTTCCCCAGATTTTCACTTCATATTTCTCTAGACTGGATTCCATTGCCACCTAACCCTACAATTAATGTCTTCCTGCAGCTATCTTCTGCACAATTGACTCATCGGCAATCTTTACAACATCAGCACACTTCTTAATCATGGCCTCTAAATTTAAATAATTATTTATGCCATGAAAAGTAAAGTATCAGCCCCATGGAAATTCACTGAAAACAGCTATCTATTTAGAGGGGAAAATGCATCAGCCATTACCCTTTTCACCCTGCACTGATCCAGTGTAAGATCTAACTTGTCATACCCCCTTGGATCCTATGGACTTTTGTCCTGACCTTTTTGTCATGCAGGACCTGTCAAAAAAACCTAGTTAAAATTCATGTAGATTACATTAAAAATATTCAAATCACTGACCTCTTATGTTAAAGAGTTTTAAAGATTATTTTTATTTATTTCAGTACATATTTTTTTAAATGTGAACTTCGGTGGTTGAAAATCAAGTTATTCAGACTTGGTGGATTGGCACTTTCAGCTGTTTAATGAAATGTCACCAAGGTATCACTTTTAAATATATGAAGGATTTTTTAACTGTTTTTCTCAAAAGGGTAATATTTTAAAACATTGATAACAAAGTGTGAAGCTGGATAAACAGAGCAGGCCAAGCAGCATCTCAGGAGCACAAAAGCTGACGTTTCGGGCCTAGACACTTCATCAAGGGTCTAGGCCCGAAAAGTCAGCTTTTGTGCTCCTGAGATGCTGCTTGGCCTGCTGTGTTCATCCAGCTTCACACTTTGTTATCTTGGATTCTCCAGCATCTGCAGTTCCCATTATCTCTGATCAACATTTTAAAACATTGCCAATTTACACTCATTCATGGCAAGGTTACCTTTTGGTAATATGTTTTTAGTTTTAATGAAAACTTGAATGCAGAGAAAGGATACTTCACAAAACAAAGAGATTGTGCAGTCTGTGCTGCCATTGACACATTGTGTACAATGTAGAAACTGTATCCTTTATTGTGCCTATGATCAGTTCAGTTCAGCTCAGGTCCTGTATTATAAATTATTAATGACACCACTTACTTTTTAAAGGTGAGGCTAAAATTAAGTATTTGGTTGAAAATAATATCACAACTAGGATCCTTATATTTTCTTTTTAATTTGTGGATCGAGTTGTTTTATGCTTTTTGTATTACCTCTTCCTGCTCTTTTTTTAAGTTCCAGGCATTTCCCACTGGTCCAGTGGAATTTCACGTAAGACATACTGTATGAAGATGGCTTAGCATTGTGTACTGTCTCTTTGGCTTTGTTTTGAAAGTATCAGATATACTGGAAGAAAGGTTTTTTTTGCTGTAATCTGAAAAACATTGAGTTGATTTCTTTGCTTGAGGAAGAACGTGCATCATCGAAGCAGAACTGGAGTTGCAATCAGGAGGGATTGGGTACAATGATAGATGGCTTTAAAACTGAACAAGACTATTTGAGGCAAAGAATAGTCTGATTCAGAAGCTCAACCATTGCCTGACTAAAGTCAGCTATTGTAGGCTCCTGCATAGCTGGCTCTTGGGAATCAGATTTTGTGCAGCATTGCCATAAAAGCTGATTCGATAGGGCAGGTGATATTCTGAGATTGATGTGTACAGTGGCTCTCGTGCAGCAATTACAGCAGTGTATTTTATCATTTGTTTCTGGTAGTTTGGCTTTGTGGAGTTATTGGACGGCAGACGTCTGCTAGCACAGGAAGTGAGAAGCCTGGAGGGATTCCACCACCAGCACAGAAGCTTGATCCCTCTGACAAATCGAGAGACAGGATTCATTAGGTATTTGGATTCTGGGATCTGGCATTTAGCCTTCTACAATGATGGAAAACAGATGGAGCTGGTCTCCTTTATAACCACTGCCATAGGTAAGCTTTTACTAGCACATAATGAAAAGATATTTTAAAACAATGCCAAACGTACCAATTGCATTGATAAATCTTTGCGTATTTCTGTGAACAAAGAAGACTAGTGATTGGTTTCCTATTGCATAAAATATGACAGAAGTACTGTTACATTCAAAGTGCTAGTTTGTCTGACCTGTACATTAACAAATAGTTTAACTATTCAAACATTCCACCATTCCATTTTATAATTATTTATATTCTTCAGTGCAGTATTCCCCACTTAATCCTTGTGGAATGTGAACAACTGATGTTCTTTTATACAAATATTTCAAACTTTTCACATTTATTAAAAAACAGTTACAATATTACATTTCCCATTCATAAGATTACACAAGATGCATGGAATAGAAACAGATCAATTGGACCAACCAGTTCATGCCAATGTTTATACTGTACTTGATGCACTTCACATAATTTCTGACCTAAATCCTCTATTATATCATTATTTTCCCCTTCACTTTAATATGCTTATCTAGTTTGTCCTTCGATGTATCTGTAGTAGTTACTTGGATGGCTCTCCGTGATAGTACTTTCCACAGTTTTGCTACTCTTTGAGTGAAAGTGATTCTTCTGAATTCCTTGTTGGATTTGGGATAAAAATTATGATAATTATTATTGGAATAAATATTGTTGTTCAAATGGGAGCATGCTAGTTTAGCTGGACATGTTAAGTTAGAATTATCTGTGCCAAGTCCAAAGACACTCTGAATGAGCCAAAATGTAGAATAAAAACTGTTGAATATTTTTTTCTTTGGACACATAAGAAGTGAACAAATTATTCACTGATAGTTAGTTGCAAATAGAAACAAGATTTTGGAGGGCTTTCCAATCTCTGATGTGCTAAATTCTGCATTTGTCTTGGATTGTCTTATATTTTAACTGAGTTCATTTTTACTAAGTTCTATTACTTACATAAAGTGGAATGAGTAAACAGAAGACTGCCAAAATCTGCAAGATTTGTAAAGAATTTTTCAGGAAAGAATTCAAGCTAACTTGGACCATTACTTAGAGCACAGTGCTCTGATTGAATTCCAAGCTTTTGGCCAATTCCTTTTACAGTTTTATTTATTTTTTATAAGCAGTATCTGCTTCCAAAGCCCTTTATTGTGAAGTTTGTTTGTTAACAGCAGAGGTATATCTGACAAATCTGCCCTAGCTTTAATTAATTAGTAGCATAACATTCCCTTGCTGCGTCCCTCAATTCATTCTCCAGAAGCAATTTCAGTCGCCTCTTGAGCACAATATAGTGTCTGCCCGCTGTTGGTCCCTTTTTACAAAATGATGTAAAACTTGAATGTTAATCGCTGATGATTTGTAATTAGGGTAAAGTGTTTCACCAGTGTTCCTTCATATGTTACTCTAAGGGGCTGTTCAGTAGGCTGTGGTGGAGGATGGACCATGAAAATGTCTCAGCAGAAGATGCTGTTCTGCAAAAATGGAAAAGTAATGTATTTAATATCAGTAACTATAGACAGCTTACATTAATTCTGAGGCATATTAATTAATGCCAGCAAATCTTGGCAAAAAGCATGTTTCTCCATCAGGAAAGTGTGAAGCTGGATGAACACAGCAGGCCAAGCAGCATCTCAGGAGCACAAAAGCTGACGTTTCGGGCCTAGACCCCTCACTCTCTGATGAAGGGTCTAGGCCCGAAACGTCAGCTTTTGTGCTCCTGAGATGCTGCTTGGCCTGCTGTGTTCATCCAGCTTCACACGTTGTTGCCTTGGATTCTCCAGCATCTGCAGTTCCCATTATCTCTTTCTCCATTAGGAAACTCTTGTCGACAGCAATAATACATGCAAAAATACTAAATTGAGTTAAAATTCAGATTTTTTTTTCCAAATGTTTGCCAAAACAGACTCTATTTTGGATCCTAAATTTGATTTGAAACTTGAGCCTAGTTTATTATATTTTTATAAATTTGAAATAAAATGTAATTATGGGGAACGGCTTGCAACTGCCCCAGATATTGAAAGATAGACTTTTGTTGGTGCTGTCTGATAAGATGACAACTTGTACGAAGTACCTTAGTCCATGAAACTCCTGTACAGCAGGTTAACATACATGCTCTTGATTTGATTGTTGTGACATTGGGAAATCCTATGACATTTTTTGAAGTTTTCTAATTGCTCTTTTAATAAATATCATTGAAAATTAATTCTATGGAAAATGGGAGATCCAATTATATTACACAATAACTATTGTTTCCGCTGCTGGGTAGTCTCTCATTAGCTCACTATGGGACAATTCATTTTGTTATACAGTATATGAAATATTTAGGTTCAGAAGATAATTGAGTATCTGTGGCTTCTATCATAGCATGAACTTTTACCTCATCTGTCAGTTTTCTGTACTGGGACAAAGAGAAATGATTCGCGTAGTTCCTAACTTCTAAATTGCATTCTGTTAGAATAATGTCTTTCCTTATACTTCTCTGAGAAAAACATAAATTAAGTCTGTGAGGACTGCTAAAGTTAGCATTTTTAGCTGTGCATTGCAAGGCAGCATAAGCTGTAAATAAATAAATAAAAGTGATATATCAACAGTGAGAGAAATACAACTTTTTTTAGTAGTCATTTCTTTTTTGGGTCAGGAATTCTTCTCAAGTTATATTTATTGGCCCAAGTTTTGTACTGTAGATGACTAAAAATAACCATGAAGCTACTTCCAATGATCATTATTAAAGAGTAAATTGTACAACAGCTTCCAGCAGCCTCACATGCAACGTGTAAATTAACATTTTATTGTCTAAGTTGCTCAGTTTCATCAGGAGTTTCACCATTCTAGTATCTCACCAAGACAAAAGTTTAGCCACTCAGTACCCACTGGTCAGAAAAGGTGCACATTTTCCAGCCTTTGGTATGTCTTATTTACTGACATATCTCTTTGGGACAGAAAGCAAGCGTTTTTTCAAATGTGGAGTCTTATTCCTTAAAATTTTAATTATCAGGAGAGATTTTAAAAATTTGTTTGTTTCAGTCTCTTTTTATCTCTGTCTATTGATCCCACCTTCCTTTCTCTTTATTTCACTTTCTTTGATGTTTGATTTAGTATTTTATTAACAATTCAAGCTATCTCGTTCTGACTTTGCAGTAAGAACTTTCTAAGTAAGAACTCTCCGATGTGATTGGTTGAAAAGCTATGCTGCTACTTTCCCTGTTGACAAGACTCCAAATTCTCTTTTGCAGCAAGCTTGCTGAACTGTAGTTCTAAAAACTACAAATTCCAGTGTGATAATGCTTAGAAAGTCTTTGCAGACTGTGGGAGGGTGACTGTAATGAGGGTCAATGCCCTTTGTTCATAATTGACAACAACATTGGGCACTTGTTTCTCCACACCTCTTGATCAGCGTTTATTAAACATTTTTGTAACTATCTATTTTCAAGAAACTTCATCTGATCCCATGTTTGTGCAAAATTCTTAGTTGCAGATGTGTTCCAGGACTCTGCAGGGATACCTCTGAATAATTCCTGTTTGCTCCTGTCAAATAACCAGAATGTTACAAATTTAAGACTCATCTTATTCAACAATTGCATCAGATTGTTGGACAGAAGTGTGAGGGAGTAAACAGTTTTCCACTGCAGCAGTGCATTTCCTGATGGTCAGTCACCCAGCACGTGTGTGGTGTTCATGAAGTATATTGGGAGCTGAATGATCCTGCTATCAGGTGGAGAGACAATACACTGGAGCAATAAAACTGATGCATATCATTCTAGTCATTTTTTAAAGGAATAAATATAGCAATGTAGCAATTGTCGATCTCTTTAGTTAACGTTATACATTAGGAAAATGTAATCTCAGTCTGTGATTTCAATTTCTCTCAGAGTCTGCAGATGAATGTCCAGCCAACTGTTATGGGAATGGAGAATGTATGGCAGGCACGTGTCATTGTTTTCTAGGCTACGTTGGAACAGATTGTGCACGAGGTAAAAGCTTCTTGTCACTGCTGTAGGAACTTGTTAAAACCTATTTTATTGTAATCTTGATTAAATACCCGTCAGTTGATATCCTTATATGCAGTTGGTAATTTCTTTCGGTTCAGGGGCCGGATTTTATTGAATTGGGATCACTCAGGATGCTTTTAAATGGCAGTTGTTATCTGATTCCAGCATTTCTGCCCACATTCACAATCCTGGCATCTATGCCTGGATCAGGATCAGGATAAGGGAGCAGCTGGTGAAAATGCATGTAATCTCCCAATTTGCAGAGCTAGGCATCTCATAATCAGCCTCCTCTTCCCACAGTTTTCATGGAATCCAACTAACTTCTCATGAAACATGCCTAACAGTCCCTCAGGATACAGGAATGTTTTGAAGGTTATGTTGAAAAGGGTTTTACCCGTGACCCCTCCCTCTTCTTCGGTCTTTCTGCATCCTATGTGTACACTCCCCCAGTATACTCCAGAAAACTATATATTAACAATTATGAGCCTTCAAATGAATTATAAAGAAACACGCACTTAAAATCTGTTTTGACAATCCTGTAAAACCGTCAGTCGGTCACGGCCATTATAGTATCAATTACAGAAGCATTACCTCACTTCACATTCTTTATCCTGTCCAAATAAATGAACAACATTGGAAAGGAAACAATTCAAAACAAGAATCACTTACTCCAATCTCATAATGGCTATCAAAGTAAACACTCCAGTAAATTAATACATTAGTGAGCTTTGGTTGTTAACTGTATTAAAAGGAACAAATAGCCAGCCATTTATTTCTCCAAAAGGAGTTGAAGAGAAGGATCCAATTGTTATAATCCAATTGGGTATCCTTGATACAGGTAATGCTGAGAAATGAGATTCTGCTAAGGGTATATGAGCAGCTTGGGTTTGATTAAAAAAACTACAAAGGCCTTAATTTTTTATTACTTTCTGAGCCACAGGTAACTGGCACAAGGTAAGTAAGATCAGAGTTGGATATACAGATCAAATATTGATGTAGGAGAAATGAGTTTCAGTTGTGGGACAGTGGGGACAGGGAGGTCTGTTCTGTGGTCCAAACTTCAGACTGGACTAGTATCCTAGTGATTTATATAACTAAGGCTTTAGAGAGAATGCTAAATGAAATAGTGTGAAAGAGAGCTCATGCAAGGGGAAATTTAAAAACTTAATGAGAAGGAAGCAGGAAATAATGCAATTAGCAGCCCACATTATGACAACCAGTCTGTCAGGAAAGGACAGAGGGTACAAACATAAGAATACACCAGCAACACAGGATCTAGTGGCAGAATGGTAAAGTTACAACCTCTGAACCAGGAGGCCTGTTTCAAGTCCATCCTGCTCCAAAGTTGTGTCATAACATCTCTGAACAGGTGGGTAGAAAATATTTACACCAACAGATAGGGTCAAAAATAGGGAGATTGCACAAAAACATAATTAAAGGCTTCCATGCCTGATACATTTGTTAGATTTCTTTCAGAACGTCACAAGCAGGTTATTTTACAAGATAAGAGCTTACTCTGTTGTATTAATACATTAACATTGAGAGAGGATTGGCTACTGAATGGGGAACAGAGTTAGGATAAACAGTGAATTATCAGATTGACAATTTGTAACAGGTGGAGTGTTACTAGGATCATTGCTGGGTTGTCAGTCATTCATATACGGTCTTATTGTCTTGAATGAAGTAGCTGAGTATATTGTAGCAAAATTTACTGATGAACAAAGATAAGTAGTTGGTGAGGAAGACATGAAATCTGAAATTCAACAAGTGAAAGGGGCTCCACAACTTAGTCAAAAAGGCACAACCAACCTGAATCAAATTCACCAGGGAGTGGGAGAAGCTTCACACATCTGTAATTCACAGAGGGATCAGCATATTTAAAAGTACAGCTACCTAGGTTCAGAAGCAATAGCCACCACCCAGGTTTCTGAAACATCACATGAGGGCTTCATAGATTTGACGACAATGTCAAAACCCACTGCAGTTCTTTGGAAAAGAGAGGTCAGATACCTACTTGCGGATATCTAGAAGTAGACATGAGGCTAAAGTCTGTGGAACTGACAAATTATTTAAAACCTCTGCTCTTTAGATTTTGAAAGTAAAGCCCAACCAGCTGTGTCCCACAGTTGAAAAAAAACACTGCTTGGAATGTCAATGAATATTTGTTGAGAGAACCTTGAGGGTGAGGGCTCCCATTGTGGTAGTATTAATGCTTGACTGTTCCTAGCGCTTATTATTGTGCAGCACCTGTACCATTTATTGATAACCCTATAGGGTTGTAAGGCAAAGAACTAGCTTTAATGTGGGGCTATGATTACAGATAATTGCTCCCATAAGGGGTTGAGTATTTAAAGGGATTTAGCTGTGTTGAATGGGTTTTTATCAATGAGAGCTTTTTTTAAGTATAGTGAAGCCTGTGATAGATGCTTAGAACTTCCCCTCAATTTAATCTCAGCATGGTTTCTGATATTAGCGTATAGTGGAATAAGGTCCACGGGAGGAGAGGGATCCTAGTGTTAGCATGGCTGAGATAGGTAGATTTTGATCTATAAGAGGATCTAAGGTTGAGGGAGCAGGAGAGAGCTGCAGGCAGAAATACGGGGTTGTCGCCACAATCAGATCAGCTATGACCATAATGATGGGCTGGGCAGACTCAAAAAGCCATTGAGAGTCCTCATACTATTTCTCTCATTCTTATAATTGGCTGCCCAGCTGTCAGCACACCATTGAGCTTCTAACCCTGGAAATGTCAGTGGCAGCAGCGAAATCTGTGGCTCTCCTGGTGCTTCCAGCTGCCATTTTACCAGGCCTCACAACTAGCCACCTGTCTTCATAGGGCTGGGTAAAAAATCCAGCCAGAGATGCTTTCTGAGACTTGCTCTATATTTTTAGCGTTTTATGTTTTTATTTCAGATTTCCATTATTCACAATGTTTTACTTTTGTTGATCAGTAGATAGGAATGGGTGTGTGTTAGAGCGTGAACATTGACTGTAAGTGATCCACAAATATCTAGGCAGAACATTCCAACACTTCCTGCGCCTACACTCAGGGAATTTAAAACAATTGCAATCGATCTTTGTGAGACAGCTTGTGACTGTTCTTTGAATGTACACTGACTCGCCTCCCAAGGGTCTGATGACATTGAAGGTACATAAAATAAATAAGCCTTGCTTGTCAACTCTGATAACCAAAACAGAGATGGTCTCTGTTTTACAACTGACTTTCCTAAAATACAAAAAGCCATTGAAAGCCACATGCTTCGGGCCCAGCTGATCCACACTGAACTTTCTGTCCTCACCAGTATCTGACCCTGCTTCCTTTGGATCACAATCAGACTATGGTAACTGTTATTTCTCTAGAACATTAATGAGTGCATATGTTTGCAAAGTGAAATGCAATATGACATTTTATTTAAAGCTACAATGTGGATGCATGTAAGCTTTACGTTCAACATACACGTCAAAGGTGTGATATTTATACTAGGAAATGCAACATAATTGGAGGAAACATATTGTATATTTCACCTGTTGAGTTACACAGGATAGATCTTACACTAGATCAGCTATATTAGGAGCAGGAGTAGGCTATTCAGCCCATCAAGCCTGCTCTCCCATTTAACATGATCATGGCTGATCAAACACTTCAACACATTTTACCCACAGTCTAAGTAACTCTTTCTGCTATTGGTAATCAGAAATCTATCAACTTCTAATTTAAACAAACTCAAAGACTCAGCTTCCACAGTCCTTTGGGGTAGAGAAATCCGAAGATTCACAGCCCTCTGAGTAAAAAGATTGCTCCAAATCTAGGTTCTGAATAGCACCCACTTATCTGTAAATCATAAGACCATAAGACATAGGAGTGGAAGTAAGGCCATTCAGCCCATCAAGTCCACTCCGCCATTTAAATCATGGATGATGGGCATTTCAACTCCACTTCCCTGCACTCTCCCCGGAGCCGTTGATTCCTTCTGAGATCAAGACTTTGTCGATCTCTGCCTTGAAGGCATTCAACGTCCCAGCCTCCACTGCACTCCGTGGCAATGAATTCCACAAGCCCACCACTCTCTGGCTGAAGAAATGTCGTCTCATTTCAGTTTTAAATTTAACCCCTCTAATTTTATGGCAGTGCCCACGGGTCCTAGTCTCCCCGCCTAACGGAAACAACTTCCTAGTGTCCACCCCTACTAAACCATACATTATCTTGTAAGTTTCTATGAGATCTCCCCTCAACCTTCGAAACTCTAATGAGTACAATCCCAGGACCCTTAGCCGTTCATCATACGTTATGTTCCATGGTCCTGCGCTTCCAATCCAGGAGAACTATCTTACCTTCAACTACTCTGTCTAGTCCTTTAAGTATTTTGTTGGTGTCAAGGTGACTCCCTCTCATTCTTCAAAACTGGAAAGAATACAGGCCCAGTTTGCCTAATGTCACCTCACAGGACAGTTCAACCATCCTGGAATCAAGACTGTTGAACCTCTGTTGCACTCCCTCCATGACAAAAATGAGGAGATTGAAACTGTACGCAGAGTACAGTGGGTGCAGTCTAATCAAATTCCGAGATAATTGAAGGAATCTTCACGACTCCTGCACTCAAATCATTGTGCAATAAAGGATAATATTCCATTCAATTTCTTAATAGCTTGCTGCACCTGCATGTGAGCTTTCAGTGAATTGTCAACAAGGACACCTAGGTCCCTTTGTACATCTATACTTTCTAACCTCTTAACATTGAAGAAGTAACCTTTTCTAGGCAGTAAGCTCTTGTCATTAAATATATTTGAAAGCAAGTTGGAGCACCATTTGTTGTTCTATGTGGCCCATTCACGGTATTTCTATTCAGCCGCGTGAGAGAGGTAAGATTTCAAAGGGACTTGAGGGGCAACTTTTCCACACAGAAAGTGGTGTTTGTATAGAATGAGCTGAGAGGAGGTGGCAGAGGTGGGCACAATTACAACATTTAAAAGGTATTTTTTAAATGGGTACATGAATAAGAAGTGTTTAGAGGGATGTGGGATAAACGCAGGCAGATGGGACTCGTTCAGTTTAGGAGTTGAACTGAAGGGTCTGTTTCTATGCAGTATGACTCCATGACTCTATGACTGTAAATCATGAGTGCAGCACAAAGAAGCAAACTGTGTGCTGCAAATAGCACAAACTAAGTTTATAAACAAGCTCTTTCCGGACATTTTCCCAGTGCTACCATTCTGCACAAGATATCCTAAATTTTGTTTGAACCCTGGATGACTTCCTAAAGTTGTTATGATCTTGTTAGGGCTGGTTACAGACAAAATCTGAAATTCTAATTATATACTCAAAGGAGAAAGGCACACTTTTTCATAGTTTTAAGCAAATATAAAAATGTTAACTATACAAATGTTAGAAAAGCAAACAGTCAACGTTGTTTGTCTTGAATTCTGAAATCCAGACTTAACATCAGGTTAATGTGAATTAACAGGCAAACTATGATCAAATACAAGGTAATAAAGTGTGAAGCTGGATGAACACAGCAGGCCAAGCAGCACCTCAGGAGCACAAAAGCTGACATTTGGGTCCTAGACCCTTCATTAGAGAGGGGAAATGGGGTGAGGGTTCTGGAATAAATAGGGAGAGAGGGGGAGGCGGACCAAAGATGGAAAGAAAAGAAGATAGGTGGAGAGGAGAGTATAGGTGGGGAGGTAGGGAGGGGATAGGTCAGTCCAGGGAAGATGGACAGGTCAAGGAGGTGGGATGAGGTTAGTAGGTAGGAAATGGAGGTGTGGCTTCGGGTGGGAGGAAGGGATGGGTGGGAGGAAGAACAGGTTAGGGAGGCGGGGACAAGCTGGGCTGGTTTTGGGATGCCAGTGGGGGGAGGGGACGAACTGGGCTGGTTTTGGGATGCAGTTGGGGAAGGGGAGATTTTGAAACTGGTGAAGTCCACATTGATACCATCGGGCTGCAGGGTTCCCAAGCGGAATATGAATTGATGTTCCTGCAACCTTTGGGTAGCATCATTGTGGCACTGCAGGAGGCCCATGATGGACATGTCATCGAAAGAATGGGAGGGGGAATTGAAATGGTTCGCGACTGGGAGGTGCAGTTGTTTATTGCGAACCGAGCGGAGGTGTTCTGCAAAGCGGTCCCCAAGCCTCTGCTTGGTTTCCCCAATGTAGAGGAAGCCACACCGGGTACAATGGATACAGTATATCACATTGGCAGATGTGCAGGTGAAACTCTGCTTAATATGGAAAGTCATCTTGGGGCCTGGGATAGGGGTGAGGAAGGAGGTGTGGGGGCAAAGGTAGCATTTCCTGCGGTTACAGGGGAAGGTGCCGGGTGTGGTGGGGTTGGAGGGCAGTGTGGAGTGAACAAGGGAGTCACAGAGAGAGTGGTCTCTCCGGAAAGTCGACAAGGGTGAGGATGGAAAAATGTCTTGGGTGATGGGGTCGGATTGTAGATGGCGGAAGTGTCGGAGGATGATGCGTTGTATCCGGAGGTTGGTGGGGTGGTGTGTGAGAACGAGGGGGAACCTCTTTGGGCGGTTGTGGCGGGGGCGGGGTATGAGGGATGTGTTGCGGTAAATGTGGGAGACGCGGTCAAGGGTGTTCTCGACCACTGTGGGGGGAAAGTTGCGGTCCTTGAAGAACTTGGACATCTGGGATGTGCGAGAGTGGAATGCCTCATCCTGGGAGCAGATGCGGCGGAGGCGGAGGAATTGGGAATAGGGGATGGAATTTTTTCAGGAGGGTGGGTGGGAGGAGGTGTATTCTAGGTAGCTGTGGGAGTCGGTGGGCTTGAAATGGACATCAGTTACAAGCTGGTTACCTGAGATGGAGACTGAGAGGTCCAGGAAGGTGAGGGATGTGTTGGAGATGGCCCAGGTGAACTTGAGGTTGGGGTGGAAGGTGTTGGTGAAGTGGATGAACTGTTCGAGCTCCTCTGGGGAGCAAGAGGCGGCGCCAATACAGTCATCAATGTAACAGAGGAAGAAGTGGGGTTTGGGGCCTGTGTAGGTGCGGAAGAGGGACTGTCCCACGTAACCTACAAAGAGGCAGGCATAGCTGGGGTCCATGCAGGTGCCCATGGCCACGCCCTTTGTCTGTAGGAAGTGGGAGGATTCGAAAGAGAAGTTGTTGAGGGTGAGGACGAGTGCAGGTAGGCGGATGAGGATGTCGGTGGAGGGGGACTGGTCGAGCCTGCGGGACAGGAAGAAGCGGAGGGCCTGGAAGCCATCTGCATGCGGAATACAGGTGTATTGGGACTGGACGTCCATGGTGAAAATGAGGTGTTGGGGACCAGGGAATTTGAAGTTCTGGAGGAGGTGGAGGGCGTGGGTGGTGTCATAGACGTAGGTAGGCAGTTCCTGGACCAAAGGAGAGAAAATGGAGTCCAGATAGGTGGAGATGAGTTTGGTTGGGCAGGAACAGACTGAGACAATGTGTTGACCAGGGCAGGCAGGTTTGTGGATTTTGAGAAGGAGGTAGAAACGGGCCGTGCGGGGTTGGGGAATAATAAGTTGGAGGCTGTGGGTGGGAGGTCCCCTGTGGTGATGAGGTCATGAATGGTGTTGGAGATGATGGTTTGGTGCTCAGGGGTGGGGTCATGACCAAGGGGGCGGTAGGAGGAGATGTCAGAGAGTTGGCGTTTAGCCTCAGCGATGTAGAGGTCAGTGTGCCATACTACCACTGCGCCACCCTTGTCTGCGGGTTTGATGGTGAGGTTGGGGTTGGAGCAGAGGGAGTGGAGGGCTGTCCGTTCTGCGGGGGAGAGGTTGGAGTGGGTGAGAGGGGTGGAGAGGTTGAGGCGGTTAATGCCTTGACGGCAGTTGGAGATGAAGAGGTCGAGGGAGGGTAGGAGGCCAGGGGTGGTGCCCAGGAAGAGGACTTGTGTTGGAAGCTGGTGAAGGGGTCAGTGGGGGGAGGGTTAGGCTCCCGGTTGAAGAAGTAAGCGTGGAGGCGAAGGCGGCAGAAAAACTGCTTCATGTCCAAATGTGACTGGTATTCATTGATGTGTGGGTGGAGGGGGACAAAGGTGAGCCCATTGCTTAGGACTGACCGTTCATCCTCAGTCAGTGGGAGGTCTGGGGGGATGGTGAAGATTCGGAAGGGCTCAGTGTGGCTGTCTCCTCTGGGGTTGCTGGCTGTGGAGGTTGTGGGCAGAGCGATGCATTTGTTGGCCGTGGGCGGGGTTCCGTCAACAACCCACAGACAAGAGTGGCGCAGTGGTAGTATGGCGCACTGGCTGCTACATCGCCAAGGCCAAACGCCAACTCTCCGACACCTCCTCCTACCGCCCTCTTGATCATGACCCCACCCCTGAGCACCAAACCATCATCTCCAACACCATTCATGACCTCATCACCACAGGGGACTTCCCACCCACAGCCTCCAACCTTAATATTCCCCAACCCCGGACGGCCCGTTTCTGTCTCCTTCCCAAAATCCACAAACCTGCCTGTCCTGGTTGACCCATTGTCTCAGTCTGTTTCTGCCTCACCAAACTCATCTCCACCTATCTGGACTCCATTTTCTCCCCTTTGGTCCAGGAACTGCCTACCTACCTCCGTGAAACCACCCACGCCCTCCCCCTCCTCCAGAACTTCCAATTCCCTGGTCCCCAACACCTCATTTTCACCATGGACGTCCAGTCCCAATACACCTGTATTCCGCATGCAGATGGCCTCAAGGCCCTCCGCTTCTTCCTGTCCCGCAGGCCCGACCAGTCCCCCTCCACCGACATCCTCATCCGCCTAGCTGAACTCGTCCTCATCCTCAACAACTTCTCTTTCGATTCCTCCTACTTCCTACAGGCAAAGGTGGTGGCCATGGGCACCTGCATGGGCCCCAGCTATGCCTGCCTCTTTGTAGGTTACGTGGAACAGTCCCTCTTCCGCACCTACACAGGCCCAAAACCCCACCTCTTCCTCCGTTACATTGATGAATGTATCGGTGCCGCCTCTTGCTCCCAAGAGGAGCTCGAACAGTTCATTCACTTCACCAACACCTTCCACCCCAACCTCAAGTTCACCTGGGCCATCTCCAACACATCCCTCACCTTCCTGGACCTCTCAGTCTCCATCTCAGGCAACCAGCTTGTAACTGATGTCCATTTCAAGCCCACCGACTCCCATAGCTACCTAGAATACACCTCCTCCCACCCACCCTCCTGAAAAAATTCCATCCCCTATTCCCAATTCCTCTGCCTCCGCCGCATCTGCTCCCAGGATGAGGCATTCCACTCCCGCACATCCCAGATGTCCAAGTTCTTCAAGGACCGCAACTTTCCCCCCACAGTGGTCGAGAACACCCTTGACCGCGTCTCCCGTATTTACCGCAACACATTCCTCACACCCTGCCCCCGCCACAACCGCCCAAAGAGGATCCCCCTCGTTCTCACACACCATCCCACCAACCTCCGGATACAACGCATCATCCTCCGTCACTTCCGCCATCTACAATCCGACCCCACCACCCAAGACATTTTTCCATCCCCACCCTTGACGACTTTCCGGAGAGACCACTCTCTCCGTGGCTCCCTTGTTCGCTTCACACTGCCCTCCAACCCCACCACACCCGGCACCTTCCCCTGTAACCGCAGGAAGTGCTACTCTTGCCCCCACACCTCCTCCCTCACCCCTATCCCAGGCCCCAAGATGACTTTCCATATTAAGCAGAGTTTCACCTGCACATCTGCCAATGTGATATACTGTATCCATTGTACCCGGTGTGGCTTCCTCTACATTGGGGAAACCAAGCGGAGGCTTGGGGACCGCTTTGCAGAATACCTCTGCTCGGTTCGCAATAAACAACTGCACCTCCCAGTCGCGAACCATTTCAATTCCCCCTCCCATTCTTTCGATGACATGTCCATCATGGGCCTCCTGCAGTGCCACAATGATGCCACCTGAAGGTTGCAGGAACAGCAACTCATATTCCACTTGGGATCCCTGCAGCCCAATGGTATCAATGTGGACTTCACCAGCTTCAAAATCTCCCCTTCCCCCACCGCATCCCAAAACCAGCCCAGTTCGTCCCCTCCCCCCACTGCATCACTCAACAAGCCCAGCTCATCCCTTCCCCCCACTGCATCCCAAAACCAGCCCAGCCTGTCTCTGCCTCCCTAACCTGTTCTTCTTCTCACCCATCCCTTCCTCCCACCCCAAGCCGCACCTCCATTTCCTACCTACTAACCTCATCCCACCTCCTTGACCTGTCCATCTTCCCTGGACTGACCTATCCCATCCCTACCTCCCCACCTATACTCTCCTCTCCACCTATCTTCTTTTCTCTCCATCTTCGGTCCGCCTCCCCCTCTCTCCCTATTTATTCCAGAACCCTCACCCCATCCCCCTCTCTGATGAAGGGTCTAGGCCCGAAACGTCAGCTTTTGTGCTCCTGAGATGCTGCTGGGCCTGCTGTGTTCATCCAGCTTCACACTTTGTTATCTTGGATTCTCCAGTATCTGCAGTTCCCATTATCTCTGATATCAAATACAAGCTATAGCTTTCATATTAAAAGTAACGTCAACCAAGATAGATGTTGCAGATTTTCACAGTAATCCACCCAGACATCAGCTATCATGACAGTTACAAAATCCTTGAAATGGCCTCCTTCTGACAAGGAGTTTCAGCTTTTCTTCTTCAAAAAGCTGTTCTGATTCCTAGTACACCACTGTTCTCCTCCATTGAAATGCCACAGACACAATCCTCATCTAATGGCACATTATGCCAGGTATCTGTTAAATATCTGCCTTCAGATTCACCTTCTTAGTGTCTTTTTCCCAGCTGAGCTGACCTACTTCTGAGATTGTATCCCATTGCTCTTCATGGTCTAAATGCAGGCTCCTTTCCAGTTTCTCAGCCAACAATGGCTCACTTTGCAGTTACTGAGTCACGTCTCCCCAAGAGAGCTCTACCATTACACTCAACGCCTCATCAAAATCCCAATTCACCAGCAATTCTGAGCGAGCAAACTGAAGCTCTGCTGAACTTAAAATGCACCTCAGCTTCAGCATGCAACCATTGCTCACGAAATGTTGTTCGTGTTGCCCCCTTGAACTGACCTGTTAATATTTCCCAACAGGATCTTCTGCCTGACCTGAGGCAAAATCTGATGTATCCAAACATGACACATACTGATCTTTAAATGTTACAGTACTCAGTTTTGACCTGCACCAAAATCACGCAGACAAAAATCCACAACATCGCTCACACCAGTATTTTTCAGCTGTATTCACATGCAGAATGAAAAAAATTCTTCTAGTGAAAAAGTAGTCATACTTTAAAATGCTCTTGGATGTTACAGATTAAAATTTATTGAAACTATCTTTTGCAATAAAATAAATAGTTAATACGTAAGCAACAAATCTTAGAATGATGTGATATACTTCACAGTGTACTTTGTATTAGCACAGCAGCGCCCAGCCTCAAAGGATCACTTTGTTTTTCCAAGCCACGGATTTGTGTCTGCAATTTCCTTGATCTTTAATTAGGAAGACAGAGAAAGCCAGTCATGGGTGTCTCCTAAAAGCACTGTCAATAAGCACTGCAGTATTTTGTCAATGAAACTTTGAAGTTAAATTGCCTGCCTTTTGGCTGCAGAATAGCGCTTATCTGCAGTGACATGAGAGAGAGAGGGAAAGGCCAGAAGGTAAATTATAAGTGGGGTAAGTTTTAATTTGAAACATCATAACTGCTAAAATCAGCAATTGGCTGTGACCTTGTGAAAATTTTCACTTTACTTGATGGCAACACTCTTGTACTGCGAATGGTTATATGCCAAGCCATTTCAACCCATAGTTGAAGAAAATACTGAAAACAAGAATAAATGTATTTGAAGGCAAATAAACATTTTCTGATATTCAGATTGCATTGGCAAAAGAGTTAACTAAACTGCCTTCGCCATCAGTGCTTAATAGTCAGGGTGACCTTTTCACTTTCTTTCATAGCATCCTGCCCTGTTCTGTGCAGTGGCAATGGCCAGTATGTGAAAGGACGCTGTTTCTGCCATAGCGGTTGGAAAGGGGCAGAATGTGACATTCCCACAAACCAGTGCCTTGACCCGTCTTGTGGTAACCGTGGCACCTGCATCATGGGGACCTGCATCTGCAACTCCGGCTATAAGGGAGAAAGCTGTGAACAAGGTAGGTGTCCAATTGCATCATTAATCATTTATTGTCAAAATGTCTGAATTCATTCAGTATGAGGGGTAGAGAATGTAATCCTCCCTCAGACATCTGCTGTAAGAAAAATACTGAAAGGTTACACCCAGTAAAGATAAAATTAACATAACTATTGCAGTCTAGTGAAAAGGCTCATTATAGCATTTTAAAAAATAGGCTGAAAGTTGTGGTAAAAGTGAATTTGGACTTGCATACTTACCTATTATTTTCCCTGCATGAACGCTAAAGCAACCTAGTGCCCTGTTAGCTATTGTTAAGCAATGAGCAAGTCATCGCATTTTTCTTCCCCGTGGCCTTCAGTTAGGATGATTAATTGTCAGGAAATAGCCTCTTGCCCAGTTAGTTTCTGATCTTTCTTGCCAGGACCACAATCATCTGTTATCAGAGAGGAGCCTCACTTATTCGGCCTTCTATATTCTAAACATTTTGTACCTCTGTTGAACGATGATATGATACATAGACGATGCAAAAAAGTATCCTACCCAAAATTGGATCTCACGTTGCTTGATCATATGGTTTATAGCATCACGTCCTTTGTCATTTGTCTGCTCTGTTAACAAATAAGTATAGTTTTGAATACCACAGCAACAGCCTAATTCTTTACATAGTTTAAGGTGTTTGAAAGTAGTACAGTATTGTGATCTTTTGTATTTAGTCTTCAACATACACAAAGGTGGCAAGTCAGCTGACGTAGATCACCAATTTTGAGACAAAAAATAAGAGCCAAAATTCGTGCTCGTCTTTATAGGGACACGTGAACAAAAGTAGATCACTTGAGCCTGCTCCAGTGTTCAAGAAGATTGTGGCCGATCTGATTATTCCACATTCCAGTCCACTCCATGACCTTTCACCATCTTAATTATCAAGAATTTTCCTTGCAAAAATACTCAATGTCTCAGCTTCCACCACGTTTTGAAGAAGAGTTCCATAACTATGACCCATTATGAGAAATAAATCTTCTCCTCATCAATGTATTAAATTCAGCAAGTCTTTATTTTGATCCAATGACCTCTGGGTTCTTGATTTTCCCAAAAAAGAAATAGCCCATTCAATCTGTTCTCTAAAGACAATCCACCCATCCCACTTAATTTGTCTAGTGAAGTTTCTCTGAACTGCATCCAATGCATTGCCATCTTCCCTTAAATAAGAAGTCCAAACTGTATACAGTACTCCAGATGTGGTCTCACCAACTTATTATAGAACTGTAGCTTGACTTGCAAATTTATATTATCAATTCCCTCATAATAAACATCCTACTTCCTTCCATAAATGCATACATGATTCATGCATGATGACACCCAGAATGCTTTACATATCAAAACTTTACAATCTTTCTCTGTTTAAATAATGTCATTTCTATTTATTCTGTCAAAATGGACAATTTCACATTTTGCCACAACACACTATTTGTCAGATCTTTGTCCACTCATTTAGCCTATTTATATTCCTTTGTGGTCTCCTTACACTTTCTTCATAACTTACCTTTTTACCTATCTTCACATTACCAGCAAATTTAGCAATCATACCTTTCATCCAAGCCTTTTGTGTAATTTGTAAAATCTTAAGCCCCAGCAGTCATCCCTGTGGCCCACCTCACGGCACATCTTGCCAACCAAAAAATAACTCATTTATGCTTGTTTTTTTTCTTGTTAACGAGCCAATCTTCTTCCCATGTTATTATTATTGCCCTTTTATTAATTCTTGATTAGAAGCTTTGATGTGCAACCTGATCAAATGCCTTTTGGAAATTTCAACATAGTATATCCGCCTTTCATTCACAGTACATGTTACTTCCTCAATCACCTCCAATAAATTGGTTAAAAGGGAATTTTCATTGCAGCAAACTATATTGATTTTTCTGGATTACCTTGAACATTTCTAAACACCATAAAACCAAAGGTTGTAGGATGCTGTGGTGTACCACCTTTAAAGTAGCTTCTTAAAAATTTCCCAATGGCAGATGTCAAGCTTTCCTAGATTAAGGGAACTTTGGAAAATTAAAACGTAGACATCAACAATCTCATCAGCTAGTTCTTTTGAGACTGTAAGATGAAGCCATCAGGTTCCAGGATCTTGTCAGGCCACAAACCTGACAATTAACCATATTCCTGTTATTATAATTTTCTTGCATTCCTCTGTGACTTCCACTTCCTGATTTACAGCTATTTCTTGGATGTCACTATTATTTACTATACCAAACACTGATGTGAAATACCTGTTCAATTAATTTGCCATCTATTTATTTTCCATCATTAATTCTCCCAGACTCACTGGTCTGTAAAAGCAATGTTCACTTTAATTTTTGAAGTAACTCTAAAAACTCTTAATGCTGGCTGTTATGTTTATAGTTATCTTTCTCTTGTGCTCTAATTTTCCTTCCTTATTAATGTTTTAGTCATTTGCACTGTTTCTAATGTTTTGTCCAAGCTTCTCTTCTTTGCTCAATTACAAACTTTTATCTTTAATTTTGACACTATCTTTAGCTTCTTTAGTTCATTTACTTTATTTCTTGGATCGTCATGTCATTTGCTGACTTTTCTGTTATTTAGTCCAAAATAGGAGCAGTTAACAGCCATTTTTCATGTATTTTCTCTTCACTATATTTATACTGACTACTCTGATTGCCACAGGCTCTGCACTCTCACCATTAGTTACATGCAGAGGGCATTGATGGAATTCCTGGCACAAGGTGTGAAGCAGCAGAATCAACATGTGTCTCAATATTATTTGCTACTATGAGGGTAACTTGCACAAAACAAAACAACTTAGTATCTGGATAAAATATGGGTGCCTGTACACAGAATAGAAATTTAAATAATTTAGTTTCAGAAACCAGCTTAAACACAAAACAGCGTGCAGCTTCAATGTTTTATAATTCATCATCAGTAATGAATCTGTTAAGATTTGGATGTAACAGACATGACAGTCTGTTGTAAGTGGAACTTATTTAAGTATTGGGAGTAATATTGCATGACAGCGCTGACATTTTTCCATGCTCGCTCTTTTGCAATGGAGTGTGCTTTCTACTGAAGTGCCCTGCTGCTGTGCATTCACCTTCACTCCCTAAGGCCAGAGGGTCCGGCAGTAGATTTCTGTACAGCTACTTAGATCAATTTTGCTTTAGGATTGACAGTGCAGATAAGCAAGTTCAAGTGTCAGTCTGTGCTGAAATTTGAAGTGTCCGAGTTGCCAGTAATTTTAGCAGCAGAGAATTCAAATCCCAGAGTCACTTGAACTTGCCTGCATTGAATCGAGCAATTTAGCCAGCTCACAAGTGGTTTCTTGGATATGACAAAAGGCATCAGTGCAGAATGCCAGAGGGACGACTACCAGAATTGTTCACAACTTTAAAGTGAAAATCATATACATTTGAAATGTATTCCACGGTATTGTATTTGCAATATTTGAAAGTAGGTTTGTGAAAGGTTGAGCCCATTAACCCTTTTGGCAAAAGATGTTTATGCATCACCAGAGACACCTTTTTTACAAACAGAAGCATGGGCTGGAAACTCCAGTTCCTGGAAGTGATGAGCTTGAAGGCAGGAAAGGACCTTAATAAGTCGGGTTTCTGGCATATACTAACCCATTGTTTTCCTGCTGCATGATTGGCAACAACTCAGCCAACCAATGCATGACCTTTGACCTGCATAAAACGTCACCTGTTGCAATTGACACCCACCCTATCCTTGCTGTCCCTTACCCTTTCCCCTTCTCTCTCCAGCTGCTCCTGTCCCCTCCTGCAAGATGGGTTTCATGTGCCAATTTTGAGATTCTGTTGCTGTGTGTGAAGGGTTGTTGATGGCTCTCAAAACCAGTTCAAGTAGTAGCCATCTATTGTGGTCACTTATCAGCGTACGTTCTCTAAAATAGCACATTGAACTGCAATTTCACCACACCATCAGGATATGTAAAATAATCTGAAAGTTATTTAGGCCTTTATGAATAAAATGTCTAATATGACACATGGGACAGAAGCTTTCCCTCCCTGGTGGGTCCTGGTGAGAATTGTGGGAAAATATTGTGAGAATGCAAATATCAGATTCTTAACATCAAGAAAATGTTCTTGATTTTCCCCAAAGCCTTAAGAATGACGACCATCTGACTTCCATGCATTGGCATCATATTAAAACTTCAACTCGCCTTATTTAGGCACAACCTCCATTTCTGTTTTTCTCCACTGAGAGACTAAATGGTATAAATGCTCGACATGTACATTTAAGAGAGTACCTGTGGCTGTAGTTCACCGAACTCTTGTTCTGACCATCATGAGGCTGCTTGTTCTGTTCTACCTCACTGAGTGCCCCATGCCATCATCTTCCTAAACCCTTTGTCCACTCAACTGAGTAGTGGCAAACTATCAACCTCACCACATCATTATTTCTGCTCTCATACCAATTGGACATGCTTTCAGTCCTTCAAGGCTTCACTTTAGAGGCCAAGGACAGCTGTGACTTAGAGATTACTGGCCTCTGACCATTTCAATGGCTTTCTTAGCTCATAAGTGCTTACTTAAAGGTTTCCAGTCTCCTTGGTTCAAAGATCATTTTAACGCTGAAGGGGAGACAGGCAGTAGGTGATGGTGGGAAACACTGTACAGTCAATCAGTAAGTCAAACAGGGTGTTGAAATGTCGTTGCACAGTACCATGCTACATCAATGATAGGATAAAACAAAGGACTGCTAATTCTGAAGAAGGATCACTGGGCGTGAACATTAACTCTATTTCTCTCTCCATAGATGCTGCCAGACCTGCTGAGTTTCTCCAACAATTTCCGTTTTTGTTTCAGATTTCCAGCATCCACAGCTCTTTGTTTACTTTAATCCTTAATGTGCTTGGATTTAGGATTACTGTTGGATTTTCCTTTATTTTACCTGCCATAATTCTTTCATGTTCCCTTTTAGTTCTCCAGATTTCCTTTCGAAGTTTCTCCTTACACAGTCTATACTATGGTAGGGCTTCTGCTGTTTTGATATCTGCTGTATGCCTTCCATTTTCCCTTTGCCCAATGCTGCATATCCCTTGAAATCCAGGGTTCACAGGATTTGCTGGCCCAACCTTTACCTTCATTGGACAACGTTGGCCTGTAGCTCTGTCCATCTCTTGCTGCGAATGCAGTTTGGAATACAAGTAGTCACATTTTGTAATTTCACCAGGTTGACAGCTCATTTTTAGGTATGCCTGATGCTGCTGCTGGCTTGACGGTAAGCATAGAGTGGGGTATATGCTGGACCATGAAGTGTGATGGAAAATGATTGTACTGCTGTTTATGGCCTGTAACACCTCATGGATGCCCTGTAGTGAGTTGCTAGATCAGTTTGAAATATGTTACATTTAACATGCTGATAGTGTCACACAACATGGTGTAAGATACAATCAGTGTGAAGATGGGACTTTGAATCCACAAGGACTGTGCAGCAGTAATTTTTATCAATACTATCATGGACAGATGCAGCTGTGGTCAAGTATAATTTTCCCTGCTGATCCCTCACCACGTGCTACAGATCCAGTCTAATGTCAAAAGCAAACATTAGAAAGTGTATTGGGAGGAGCTAGGAATGTGGACAAACAGATCAGCCATGACCTTATTTAAAGGTGGAGCTAGCACAAGGCGTTGAATGGCCTACTTCTGCTTCTACCTTGCACATTTGTGACAGAGGCAAAACAACAGTAGACCAAGATAGAGGGGAAAAATGAGGGAAACCTCTTTCAAAACCATTACGGATCCTATTTGATTTGTGGGAGATTTATCATGAGGCATATCAACCAATACACGTGAATGTGTGGCATGAAGTAATATCAGTCTGCTCTGGGAACATGTGCAGCTCCAATTTCATTGCTCTGTAACCTGAAATCTGTTTGCACTGCACAAGACAACAAATTACTCCAAAGGTGCGCAACACTCTGGGAAAATGAAAACTTGCTGATGTCTAAACAAGAGATAGTAGGAACTGCCGATGCTGGAGAACCTGAGATAACACGGTGTGAAGCTGGATGAACACAGCAGGCCAAGCAGGAAAGCTTGAAGTTTCAGGTCAGGACCCTTCTTCAGAAAAATCCTGACCTGAAACATCAAGCTTTCCTGCTCCTCTGATGCCACTTGGCCTGCTGTGTTCATCCAGCTTCACACCATCTTATCTCCTGATGTCTAAACAAGTCAGGTTTTTCTTGCAGTGAACACCAGCCAAAAAAGTTGAGAAATATTTATATTAACAATGATCTGAGTGCTTCAGTTCCTTAAGAAAATAAGATTTTTTATTGTAAATTTTTAAAAATCAGTCAATCTGATTGCCTATTGTACTTGGAGTCAGCCTTATATTTAGCAGCCAGGAGATGTGTCTATCGACCATTGTTTTGTTGCTAATGGAATGCTAGTAATTGGTTTCTTGCTTAATCGACAGCAGAAATGATTCTATTTGGTTGTAGGAGACAGCTTACAATGGTTATTCCCAAGGAAGTTGCATTGTAATTTACAGCAATTAGTCAGTTATGAAGAATGCTGTTTAACTATTTCATTATCAATGGATCTCTTTCAACAATAAACAAGTGTTCTTTGTGTTAACTCTTTGTGTAACTTCACAGTGAATATTGCAAGGTAGAATGAAGTAGTTTCATCTATTTTGCAACAAGATATTTTAATGGGTGATGTAAATTGAATGAGCAATCGACAAATGGTTTCTATTTTTATGTTTGTGCAGTACAGCTACTCCAGTTCCCTAAGACTGAAATAAATCTCAAAATTCTACCAATATAAAAGTTGCAGTGATACAAGCCCCTTTCACGCCATTAAAGTTAATTAATCAGTAAGCAACAAGCCCAAAATCATGAGGATGTCCTTTGAGTGAGTGCCAATAGACATCAAGAAAAATGTACTTGTACAGCTGAGTCAAACCATTCAGGTACCATGTGGTGAAAAATTAATTAACACTAGCACAAAAGCCATATCTTCCTGAAAACCACAGTGTATCCTGTGTGTGATAAGAGTCACACTGTGCTTTTATTACCATTAAGTGCTTGAAACAACAAGCATAGCCTCAAAGGTGCCAGGTTTAGCCCTGTCCTGCAGTTAGCAATCCACAGGATCATTACTCGGTTGACTGCTAATGGGCTAAGGCTGGTGCACTACATGCTGGTATTCATTTTAACATGTGTTCCACCTGTATTTCTTTGAACAAATACCACTGTTAAGTATAATAGATTGCAGAGTCAGTCTTTGAAGATGCAGAACATGCAGAGTGATTGTACCTAAAGCAGTATCTTGTTAAAACAAGGGAACAGTTTGGAGAGGTGGCAAAGACAGATTCAGTGCACTGGAGAATCCTTTTGTTTCCACAACGTGTTGTTTTAAAAAACAATGATTGGCCTTTTCTGCAGTGACTTGTGATGGTCCCCATTAAAGACCACAGTTTAATTCTAGTGACCACTGAGGGTCATCAGTATGGCGTACAGTCCAACTAAAACAGGATCATGTATGACCCATCTATTTTGAGGCAAGTCTGAATGGCAGTAAGTGGCATCTGAGCAAGAGTAAGGGTGATCAGTGAGACATTGGGATTTTGAGGTGTTACTGCCTGTTCCTTTGCAGAGGGAATTAAAACCACCCTCAACTATTGGTGTCAGAAGGGGTTGCTGCCCTTTCTGACCTGAAGCTACAGCTTTGGTCCCATTTCTTTGATGGTGCATTCTGTGTTTCACCAGCATTTTTGTTTCCTTTGTAAAATGATACAGTACCAGAATAGAACTCCTTGACCCCAATCATTTTGAGCTAATTCAATAGTCACTTCTCTCCTCAAAAGGTCAAGAACACTAATGGTTCCTAAATGTTCTGCTGCTTTAACAGCTCCTTGGATAATGAAGTAACCCCTGCTGATGTACTGCAGGAACTGGATAGCATTGTCAGGGAGTTGGGAATCTGAGGGGTAACACAAACTAGACGTGAGTTAAACTTGTAACAGGAATCAGAAAAGCTGCAAGGGAGATTCAAATACAAGAGAAATAAAAGTCAAGCATCAAATATGCTTCACTTGCAGTGATATTAAAAAGACAAAATTAAGTTCATGCTACCTGAATGTATACAGCATTTGTAACAAGATGGATAATCTAAAGGCATAGGTAGAGATAACGGTTACAATATATTTGCCATTACAGAAAAATGGCAGCAGAGATGCCAGAACAGTGAACGGAACATCCAAAAATATTCAAAATGTAGGAAGAACAGATAAGAAGGAAAAGGAGGTAGGGTTGTGCTAATAATATGAGATCAGTCTAATACATTAATAATGGAGGATCTCGCTTCAGAAGAAGAATGCTTGGGACCTTTATGAGTGGAACCAGAAAACAGCAAAACGGTAGCAGAATGTATACAGGAGGACTGTGTGCAATTTTGGTCACTCATCTGGGGAAGGATGTTATCCCATACAGGGGATGCAACAAAGTTTCACCAACTTGTCCCAGGGATGTTGAGACTGTTCTATGAAAAGTAGGCCTGCCTTGTCTGGTGGTTTGAAGAATGAGAGGTGATCTCATTGGAAGCCACAAAATTCTTCAAAGGATAAACAATGGTCGATGTAGGTAAGATGTTTCTGTCAACTGGAAGTCTTGAATCAAGGGATACAAATTTTAAAGTAAGCACGATGCCGTTTAGGACCAAGATTGGGAGATGTTTGTCTTCCTCAGGGAGTTGTGAATCTTTGAAATCCTCTGCTCCAGAGGGCTTAGGACTCACCATATTGGAGTATATTTAAAATAGAGGTTGGTAAAGTTTTGATTATTAATGGCTTAGAAGGTTATGGGAATACAATAGTGTAGGTAAAAAGTATTGAAGTGTTCAATCCATCTTAATTGTTCTCAATCACAGATTAGATTCAATGTGTTGAATGGCTTACACCTGTTCATATGTTCTTATGTAGTATTACTTTACGTGCAAGATGTGGCAAGCTAGTTTTTTTTATTACAATCTAAAACCTGTCCACAGTGTTAATCCATAAGTTCCAAAATTTGACAACTTGTTGTTACAAGGTTTAAATTCACAACTTATGCATATTTAGGTCTGATCCCTAACCACTACATTGCCACATTTTCACTCTGGAGCTTTTATTACCTGTTTAAGGAAAGAGGGAAAATAATCAAGTGCTATTGTCAAGCATTCCCCCAGAATTGTAGAGTACAATGGGCATAGCACCTCGAACTGTCAAATCTGAGCTGGCCGTCTGTAAGAATAATTTTGCTAGCCCCATTCCCCACATTTTACTTGTTCTCAACATTTTTTTTTTACTTTCGGGCCCTTATCCAATTTCATTTTGAAAGTCACAACTGAGTTGGCCTCCACCACCTTCTCATACATTTCATTCCAGGTCCGTAACCACTCGCTGCATTTAACAAAAAGCTCTGAATGCCTTCAGTTCTTCTGCCAATCATGTCAAACGCCTGTCCTCTGATTCTCCATCCCTCTGCCAAAGGGAGCAGTTCTTCACCAAATACTGAATGGACCTCCTTCTGATTTTGAAAATCCAAAATCATTGTGGGATTTAAATTGTTATTGAAAATGAAAGTCAAATAGTTCCATTATGAGACAGAAATTAAATGTTGTGCATAGTATCTTGCAATATATCAGAGAAAGCAACCCAGTCCGCTCAGTCTTTTCTGAGAGGTATAAGTAGAGAGTTGTCGTTTTATTCTTGTGATTTTTTTCTTGCACCTTCCCCAATGTTTTTTCACCTTTTTAATCTCTCATGCATTTAATTTATCTCTGTGCGCAGTTAAGCAGTCTAGTCAGAGCTTTTATATACTTTAAATGCTTTCCAATTTCAATGTCAGCAAGTTGTATAAATTGCTGCCTGGGTGAAAAGAAATGCTTACATTTGAGGAATGAGAATTTATTTTAGGGCATTTAGGCCTTCGTGCCTACATGTTTCCTCTGGCATTGGCCATTAAGAGATGTCTGCACTATTATTTACATATGTAATAAAAACAAAATTGCCTGTGACTAAATTGTCAAAAATATTCAGAGAAACAAATCTATCCCAACATTATGTATTCTATGCAATTTACTGCAAGTGGAAAGTGGCAGAGATTTTCTGGAAATACATTTAACATCCCAATTGAAAAAGATTTAAACCTGACTAACTGGAAACAATTTTAAAAGTTTAAAGGAGAAATGATCATTTAGCACAAAAGATTTAAATTACTATTTCAAGCTAGATTATCTGACTAGACCAAAAAACATATCTGAATTAGTGAAAAATCTCTTTTTCGGCTGATAGGGATTTTTTTTCTCACATAAAATTGATCAAGTCTAACTGCACAATATCCATACCACACTTTTCAAGCAGCTGTTCTATTATATTCTTCTGTTAGGCATAATACATCAATCAAATGACACATTGCAGAATTAATACTGTGAATTCTTTACATGAAGATAACCCTGTATCCAAATTCTATGAGCTAGTAAGGCTAAGTACATATAATACCAAGAGCTACTGGAGAACTCAGCAGGGCTGGCAGCGTCTGTTGCAAGAGACAGTTACCATCATGATCCGGTATGACTCCTCAAAATCCCAGAGTTCCAGATGCTGCCAGGCTTGCTGATTTTCTCCAACAACTCGTTTTATTTCAGCTCACCAGCATTTACAATGTTCTGCTTCCGGCTGAGCATGCATGTCTGACTCATACTGGTCCATCAGCATTACATTCTTTTCAGATGGTACTGATTGATGGCAGTTTAAGATTCACCCCCTTAAAGAAGGAGGCACCCCATATCCTAACATTAAAAAGTACTCCTGGGGCTGAAATGTAAGTGTTTTTGGCCAAGTTTCAACTTACGTTCAGGGAAGGCTTCTCCCCTTGAAGCCTAGCAAGTTTTCTCACTGCATTTTACCGAACTTGCCTCATTAACTACCAACTCTTCTGTTGCTCCTCTTACCCAGTTCTAGCTCCATCCTACCACATCATACTTAGCAGTGTTAGGATGTCACAAAATGGACCAGCTTACCGAGTGCCCTTCTTTTATAGTTTGTTGTACATCTGGACAAGTGTTGTCAGTTTAAAGTTGCCCTGAATGGCACCTGACGATTGCTCTAAGCATGGCAGAGAAGGGAAAATTGATGGCACAATTTGCAGGCAGGGACCGGGAGGGTGTGGTACACAAGCTGCAAATGCTCTCTTCCCCAAGGACTGGTAGTGGATGCCTCAACACCAGACCATATTAGCCTGGTCAAAGGTTGTCCGTACAGCAATACAGGAAGAAAGCCAGTGATATTCTTCACTCCAGCAGTGTAAGTGCCACTATCTTCTCTCCATTGCCTCACACTCACTCTGACACAAGCCCTGAAGAAGGTTCACTGCATTCAAAATTTTAATTCTGCTTTCGCTCCACACATGCTGAGATTTTTCGGCAATTTATATTTTTTCTCCCTGACGCCAGTAACATTGTTTGCTCTCTGCTCTGCCTCCTCATTCAGAAGGGACACCTCCCCATATGCACCAAAAGTAACAGCTTCATAATTGCCTCTGAACCATTTCTGGAAGGAAACAGCCCACAGTAAGGTGGAAACAGACAGGACAAGTGATGTGTTGCACGGCAGTCAACTCTTCAGCTCTTATGAAGAAAGGATTCTGACTCTGACTGCACCTTTGTCCATGTCTATACCCCTCGTATCCTGTGCCAGGGCCCCCTGGCTGAAGGCTATCTCGCCTGATTTAATGGACGATGGCTCAGTGACACTTGAACTTCTTCACAAAGTCAAATCTATGCGAATGAACTAATGTTAAAAAATTCCCCACAAGGCATTTAGTGCACTTTTTGAGAAAACACAGTGTGGAGCTGGAGGAACACTGCAGGCCAAGCAGCATCAGAGGAACAGGAAAGTTGATGTTTTAGGTTGGGACCCACTTCAGAAATTTTCTGAAGAAGGGTCCCGATCCGAAACATCAACTGTCCTGCTCCTCTGATGCTGTCTGGCCTACTGTGCTCCTCCAGCTCCATAATGTGTTATCTCTGACTCTAGAACTGGCAGTTCTTACTATCTCTGAGTGCACTTTTTGGTTAGCTTTGTACAAATAGTAGGATTTTCTGGTAGAACTTTAATCATCCAGAAACCTGCCATTTGGATTGATTTTCAGAGTGGAGACAACAAGCCTGAACTAATTCAAGAAATACTCAGATTCCGTGACAGTACTTTTTAGGGGATCTGAATGGATTTTTTTAACTCACTTGTGGGATGTAGACATAACTGGTTATAGCTGGATGAGCTTTTCTGAAGACTTTTCTGAAGAAGCATGTAGGCCAGAAACGTCAGCCTTCCTGCTCCTCTGATGCTGCTTGGCCTGCTGTGTTCATCCAGCTCTACACCTTGTTATCTCAGACCCTCAAACATCTGCAGTTCACACGATGTCTGGCCAGCAGTTTTATTGCCCAACCCCAGTTAACCTTGAGAAGGTGGTGGTCAACAGCTGCAGTCCACCTACTGTTCGTTGACCCTCAATGCCCTTAGGGAGGGAATTCCAGGATTTTGACCCAATAGATGTGCCAAGATAGCCCGAGTGCCCTTTCTATCTGCATCTATTTTGAAAAACATGAGTTCACAGCTGGATTTGTGACTGCAATTTTGCCGCTCCCCATTTGCCTTTCCACACTGTCAACTCATAAGCAACTTCCTCTTGATTGATCTTCTGCAGAAAGGTAAAATCTCAAAACTAATTTTAAAAACATTCCACCAGTACTAGGTTTATGGTGCATTAAGTTTTATTGTTATAAATTGTACTGTTTCCTAAATTCTTCTGAGAACATTGAGAACAACCTGGGCTTACTTGGGAGAGCTGGAGGCTTCTCATTAACTGCAGATGATCTTCGGTGCTCTTTAAGTTGGTGAAAATGCCTTTGGGCAGAAGAGTTGGCAAATGATGACTTTTCACCACTGGACCTGTGTTTACCCAGACTAAAGATTGAAGAATCACATTGACTACTTGCCTAACATACATCTTCAGCAAAGTTTCTTTTTCAACAAAACAAAGTTGAAAATGTTCCCCTTGAGGCTTACAGTAAAAACTGGAAAATGTTGCTGAATATTTGCCGAATAGGAGAATCATGCACCTCGACAAGTACACCTTTGGCAGATAAAATAGTTTGCAATGAGCTCAGAATAGATTTTTTTTAAGAAACGAATGCTGGGGAGGCAGTGCCCGAGTGATACTGTCACTAGATTATTAATCCAGAAATCCAGCTAATGTTCTGTGGACCTGGATTCAAATGGCAGATGGTGGAATTTGAAATCAATAAAAAATCTGGAATTAAAGGTCTAATGATAAATATGAAACCATTGTCAATTATTGAGGAAAAACTAATCTGGTTCACTAACATCCTTTAGCAAAGGAAATATACCATCCTTATCTGTTCTGGTCTACATGTGATGGCAGACCCACAGCAATGTGGTTGACTCTTAATTGACCACTGAGCACTTAGGGATGGGCACTAAATGCTGGTTTAGCCAGTGACGCCCATATCCCATGAGTGAATTTAAAAAAAAAACTTTGTGTTGCTTTCTGGTTGACAACTGCATGATAACTACAACATAATTGTTTTTCAAAAATTCTTTTTCAAGCGTGGATTTTCCCCAGAGAAATTTTTAGTTATAGCTAAGAATATAACAAGAACACAGGCAGGTCCTCAAACCTGTTTTGCCCTTCATTAAGAATAAGGTAATCTCCAACCTCACTTCCACTTTCCTATTTTATCGGCTATGTACTTTGGGTACTTTTAGAGTTCAGCACACGATCTTCCTTCAATATATTAACAACCGGAATCTACCGGACTCTATGACAGAGGATACAGACCATTCACAATCCCCTCAGTGAGGAAATTGCTCCTTGTCTCAGCCATACATTGCTGTCCCTTTATCTTGAGATAATGTCTCTTCATTTTAGATTTCCCAGATAGGGGAAACAGATTTTCAGCATGTACCCTGTCAAACCTCCCTTGAATCTTGTTTACTTCGATGATATTACCTTTAATTCTTCAAAATTTAATGGGCTTGGGAACTCAATTGTTACTTATAGGACAATCCTCTTACACCAGCAGTCAATTTAGTGAAGTCTTGTTACAATGCCTGTAAGGTAAATATTATCCTTCTTTAGATATAAAAACCAAAACCATGCACACGTTCTCTCTAAAGCTCTCCAAATGCAGATCCTGCCAAGCATCTTCTATCTCAAGGAAATTCTTACACTTCCTTATTCTTCTACCCCAAAACCTTCAATAGAGGCTTAAATGCTATTTTCCTTCCTAAATACTTGCTGCACCTGCGTGGTAACTTTGTGTTGAATGTACAAGGAAATCTAAACCGCTCCTATTTATCAACATTTAATAGTTTTTCACCATTTGAAAAGTAAACAATTTTTTTAATTTTCCCACTAAAGTGAAGAATTTCACATTACCTTCATCTGCTATCTACTTACCAACTCACTTAATTTGTCTGTATCCCTTCGCAACGCCTCTAAGTGTTTCTGACATCTTATTTTCCCACTTACCTTTGTATTGCCAGCAAATGTAGATACATTATTTTAACATATCCCCTTAGCTTCAAAGAGTTGGTTGCACTTTGCAGCAAAGTTTAAGCCATCCATTTCAATTCTCGTAACCGAATTGGGCTGGTTTTCAATTGGGCAGCCATTGAAGATACATCAAAGTCATTAATAGTGATTGAAAATAGCTGAGACAATAACACTATAATACTAACAAGCTCACAACTTGGAAATGGTATGTTTTTCCCTCCTTTGTGTTTTCTGTTATTTTTACGGTCTTCTACCTGTGTTAATATATTATTCCCAACATCAAGAGACCTTATCAGGTGCACAGCATTTCAAGTACTTATTGAAAATCCAAGTATGCAACACCCACTGTTTCTGCTTTATTTATCCCAATAGTTATATTTTGATACTTGCACAAACCTCTGATTGTCAAGCATGGTTAACCTTGCTGAAAAATATATTACCCCAACTCATCCTAGTGTGATTTTCTAAGTTTTGTTTAACACCTCTTAACAATGGTTTCCAGTATTTTCCTATTGACTAATGTTGAGATAACTGAGGTAGCACTCTGCTGTCAATTCTCCATGCCCAACTATTACAGTTTCTGTCTTCAAATCCATTGAGAGCATTTCAGAACAGAGAATTTTGAATGATTAAAAGTGATACATCCCCAAGCTCTGCAGCCATCTCTTTTAGAATGCTAGGATATAAATCATGGGATTTGTCAGTTTTTAATCCCATCAATTTCTCCAGTTTTTTTTAAAATCAGTCACTCACTCCAGTTTAAATCTTGGTTCCACACTATTTCTGTTGAGCCGTGTACTGTCTTCACAAAACATCTCTTCCAGTTTACATTACTTCACATTGTTATTCCCCCATTCCAAGTGTGAACAGAACCACATTTACTTTCGATATTTGCTTCCTTTTAGTTACATATTAAAGCTTTCAACAGCTTACAAGCTGTTGTACTTTTACATACCTTCACCTTATTAATTCACCTACCCTTGGTTTGCTATATCCTGCTTGTATACTTTGAAACCTTCTCTCTTCTTCAAAACACAATTTCCCTGAGATAGAAGATGCTTGGCAGGATCTGAAAAGCTACCAGATTTAATGGAACTGAAATTAGCCACTGATATTGAACACAGTTGCTGAAGGCAAGCAGTCCCATAACATCAGAGTGTTTCTGTGAGTGAGATTGTGGCTCAAGTGAATATATTTTTCAGTCCATTAGTGACAAAACTGACACCTTAATGACCCTGAGTGTTTTTAATGTGACAAAACGATATGGTTTTATTTATTTGTTATTTAACTGATTTGGCCTTTCATGAAAAAAAACACAGCCTAAATATATTAGATTTGTAGTTCTAAAGCAGTTGTTTTTATTTATTTTTCAGTGGACTGCTTAGACTCAACATGTTCTGGACGAGGAATATGTGTTCGCGGAGAATGTCATTGCACCACCGGTTGGGGTGGATCAAATTGCGAGACTCCAAGAACGGCTTGTACAGACCACTGTTCAGGGCATGGTACATTCCAACCAGATTCAAAGACCTGCAACTGTGACCTTGCCTGGACAGGGCACGATTGCTCCGTGGGTAATACACTCAACTATTACTATTTGATATTACAGGCACAGTTGTACAATTGCCCACAGCTTTGTTGCAGGGGAATCACATAATGGTTAGAGTCCTTGCAACGTGTTACTCATACTTTAATAACCTCTGCAGAGTGAAGCTGTTGATACTCAATTTCTTGTTGATTTGAAGAACTGAAAAGTCAAACTTTGGACGTATTGAAACTGTTTCTAACTGGTAAATCTTGAAGTGAACTTTTTTTGGTAAAGCAAATGAGATACAGTAACAACTTAATTTCTAATTGCCACATCGCATAAGAGAAAGCTGCTTGTATCTTAGGTATTTTTATTATCTTCACTGCAGGACTTTTCCAACCACCCAAATGAATCATACACTTTTTATTTCTGTCATTGTAACTTGAGCACACAGTCTATACATATAGAATTGCATTGTGTTTAAGCAGTCGATTTGGAATTCTCTACCAGAAAAGGCCGTGGAAGCTCAGTCCTTGAATACATTTAAGGTAGAGATTGAGTTCTGATTCCAGTGGCACAAAGGGTTATGGTGATGGGTGGGCAAAAGGTATTGAAGTATTCAATCAGTTATGAGGATGGGTTGGTAAAAGGTATTGAAGTATATGATCAGTTATGATTGTATTGAATGGCGGGACAAACTTGATGGGCAGAATCGCCTACTCTTCCTATACTCATCTCAGTAGACCAGATATGATGTATCTTAAGCTTCATTAAAAATATTTGTCTCCATCCTGTGTTTGTATGTCAAACCAAATTCTGACTTCCAAGCAGCTGAATACTGTTTTGACATAAAATTAAGTTTCCCTTTCTTTGAGCAAGCAATCAGCCTGAATCTTGAATCTGGTCCTCCCAGTCAGGGATGGTGAGTGCTGATTGGGAAATTATAGATCTTTAACTGATTTTTTTTATCTGGAAGCAAAGAAGATGGGGTAGCTTTTACTAAATCCAGCCATCACGATCTGATAAGCAGCCTGTCCAATGTTATTTTGCATCAAATTCGGTGGGAAGAAGTAAATGAATAAGATGTAAAGTAGGTGACGATTCAAACCTGTCAGTTTCCCAATGGCCTTAACAGGTTACATTTTAATGACTCCTGCTGAAACCATGATTTCTGAACCATTGGGGAAAGTACCTGGTTATGAAATCAGCCCAAAAACAGAAATGGCTGGAAAAGCTCAGCAGGGATCTGGCAGCATCTTGGAAGAAAAACATCAGAGTTAACATTTTGGGCTGCGTGACCCTTCCTCAGAATTCTTCATAGATGCTGCCAGACCAGCTGAGCTTTTCCAGCAACTTCTGTTTTTGTTCCTGATTTACAACATCCACAGTACTTTCGGTTTTTGTAAAATCAACTCACATGATTATATGTTAAAGAAACACAAATTTGAAACAAATGTAAGGATTGTTCTATGTTACCATTACTAACAAGTCAGAACTTTTCACCTTGTATTCCTGAGGACAGAAACTGTCCCTTATTTCTTACCTGCTCTGGCCTACAAGTGACTCCAAACCCCACAGATGTAGGTGGTTCTCAGCTGCCCTCTGATATGGCCCCAACAATCCACCTAGCTCAAGGGCTATTTGGGATAGGCATAAACCCGCTAGTCTATAGTATCCAATTTCAATGAAAGAATAAAGTAAACACAAGAAAACAACTTTGAAAGAAAGCAACGTTTATATATTATGAGAAGATGGTGCTGACTAGCTATGTTATGGTTGATGTGAAGATGCAGTAGGAACTTTTACCTGTCATAAGTTCAAATCAAGCAAGTCAGCTCTGATTGGTCAGGATACTGTCATCAGGATGTAGCCGGGATTGGCCATCTCCATAGCTTTTCTTCAGTGAAAAGGTTGCATTGTGCATACGTCTTCTTTTTGCCTAGAAAGAACCTGCAATCTTGTGTGTGAATAAATGTAGTTCTAACATGTAAATGCATCAGACTGTGAGCCAGATTGATAAACTTGATTTGATAATTTGTGTAATTTGTAGCACAGTCGGTGTTGATTAGTAAATGTTAGCCAATAACAGAATCACATCACAAGTTGGATGCTGTGGGCACAATTTTTTCACTGTCCAAAGTGGATGAGTTACTTGGGCAAATATCCAAAAATCACACTATCATCATTGAAATAAACTTTGGCATTTAGGTCCTCTTCCCCTCAGATGACAATATTTCTCTAAGGGATGGGCCACAATCAGTCAAGGGTGTGGATCCTGCATTATCCAGGGGCTTCTAGGGTCAGCCCATGACATTATTGAGATGCAGGCAGCTCAAGTCTAAGTATTAGGTGGCTAAGGTAACAGTCATAGGGGGAAATTGTAGACAGTGAGGCAGAATTTAGTAGAAATGGGAGGGATCAAGGTAAGTGCTGGTTACTCTGACCTCTATTGGGATGATACAGGACCAGTAAGTGCATCAACCTCTCAAAATTCAGTGGCCTCAGGGTTAAAATGGAACTATTATTGATCACGTCAACTGAAACTTGAGGAGCGTGAAGGGTAATTGCAGACATAAAGAGCCTGCAAGTCATTACAGAACATGTAAAGTTTGCACCTTAATATAATGATTCAAAATCAACTGTGGAAAATGGTTTCAATATCAATAAAAGGCATAGTGTCCAGAACTGGAATGTGTGCCTTCTCCAGCAATCATATGTTCATTGATTACACAATGGCAAGCATGTGACTTCAAATCAATGTCCAGAATGTTGATATCCCTCAGACCACACATAGCAGATATTGTGGTGTTGTAGCCGTGTCCCTACCTTTAAACTTATAGGCCTTCATTCAAGACTTCCCAAAGGATTTGATGGTCCCAGTGGTGTGTCATAACACATTCAAGCAGGCCGATTTTTTTTTTCTTACTCCATCCAACTCTGACTGAGTGAAAGTACATTGTGGCCTGAATGGCATCTTGTGACCTCTTGGGGCAACAAGAGCGAGTGGAAGAAGAGACATTCATTTGATTCTTCATTGGCTGATGCTCATGAAAGAAACGTATCTCATGTATTACATGTGAACAGTTAGGATTGCTATAAATATACTGGACTAGAAAGAAACAACTTCCAAAATATCCCTCCCTCCAAAAGATGGTGGCTTTATAGATTCTTCTTAATGGTTAAATTAGCCAATTATAGATTGTAAAAAATAGTTAAATGTTCTTGATGAGTTATTTCCAGGCTCTGAGACTAGAATTGTTCAGAATCTTACTTTAGTAGACTTAAAAGATTTACCTAAAACTGCATCCAATCTAGCACTTGCTCCAAATCTGATAATCACTAGAAACAGCAATGAGCAATGGCAATTTTTGGAAGCAGTGGGTAGCGGTGGGACGTGGGCAGGGAGTGGGGACAGTGTGGGGTTTGGGGTCATGTTGCTGCCTTGCAACTGCTTCATTTGAATTTGAAGGCCACAGGGACGCTTTCTTGGGTCCTGTTACATGAAGTCAGGATTATGTACATGTAGGAGAAGTTGCTTTGCCAGGTTCAAAGGTAATCCTGCAGTAGTACATGATTGCAATTTCCTGTGAGATTAATGGCAAGAAGCTAACATCTGAGGCCATAGCCTGGAGCTTCATGGACAAGACTTTCAAGGTGAATCAAGCCTTTAGTAAGATTACAGTACTCAGTGATCACCTGAACGCTGGGGGAGCATGGAAGAGGTCAATCCAGCAGTTGTCCTTACAGTTCAATGGAACTGCAATGGAGCCAACACATATGGCAGCAGAGAAAAACTCAATTTGCAATAACAGTGGCCACAACCAACTGCCACACGGCCTCCAGAGGAAGATGGACAACAGCTACCATGGAGGAACACGGCTCTTGCATGGAACAGAATCTGAGAGCTCAGCTGCAGCTTATTTGTCTCCTTATTGGAGGGAAGATGTCTTTTCATTGGAGACGGCTCAGAGAAGATTCACCAGGACGATCCTTGGTATGGTGGGATTGTCTTATGAGCAAATGCTATACAGGTCAGGACACTACTCATGGGAATTTAGAAGAATGAAAGGTGATCTCATTGAAACATACTAATTTGTTAAGGAGCTTGACAGGGTAAATGCTGAGAGGATGTTTCCCCTCATGGCAGAGTGTAGGACCAGAGGGCATAGCCGCAGAATAAATGAACACCAATTAAAGATTGAGATAAGGGGAAATTTGATCTTTCTGAGTGAGCCCTGTGGAATTGTTCGTGACGGGGAGATGTGAGGGCAGAATCCCTGATGTACATTTAAGGCTGAAATAGATGGATTCTTGATCAGTAAGGGAAGTGAACGTTGGAATATCGAAACAGGCATGCTCCTGTTGAATGGCAGTGAGGCCAAAGGAGCTGAAGGGACCACTTCTTGTGATTATAAGGTGGGTCAGAAGGGTCTAGGCCTGAAACATCAGCTTTCCTGCTCCTAAGATGCTGTTTGGCCTACTGTGTTTACCCAGCTCCACACCTTGTTATTCTGGACCACTTCTTATTCCTATTTCTGATGATCTAATCTGCAAATTGCCGAGAGCCAGTGTAGAATACAGCTAAGGATATTCCTAGCCATCATGTCACACATGTGCCAGCAAGGTGATGAGGATCTGCAGTCCCTAGGACTGGCACCAATCCCCTCCTTGTAATCCTAAAAGTATCAGGCTACCCTGAGTTTCTTTGCCAGCTGATCATTTCAGGGATATGCTGGGGACCTCTGGATTTTTACAGTATTCAACTGATAAGTGCATTCAGGATGTTAGTGATACTGTATTCTCAAGAGCTTGTCAATTCATTAATTTGTCTCTTGCTGTAAGGGGGTGGACCGCAAGGGTTTAAGAATTCTCAGCCCTTGCTGCCTTTCCTGCAAGTGCAGGACGCAATCAATTCCACCCACATTGCGATCAGAACACCCTATCATGAACCAGCAATCTTGGTGACCAGGAAAGGATCCACTCCCTTAAGGTTCAAATTATTTATGACCACAGCAGCCAGATATAGCTAGACTCCCCTCCTCCGGTGAGTTATTTTAATTGTACATGACCATTGATGACTGGATGTGGAGAACGACGGAGCTTAGATCCGTAGTTGGTTGTGGGATTACTAGGTTTTGTCTATCACTTGTTGCTTATGCTGTTTGGCATTCAAGTAGTCTTCTTAGGTAGCTTCACCAGGTTGGCACTTCATTTTTAGGTATGCCTAATGCTGTTCCTGGAATGCTCTCCACTGAACTAGGGTTGAGCCCCTGACTTGATGGTAATAGTTGAGTGGGGATAGGCCAGGCCATAATGTTACAGATTGTGCTGGAGTACAATTCTGCTACTTTTGATGGGTCATAGTGCTGAATGGATGCTTTGTCTTGATCTGCTAGATCTGTTTGAAGTCTTTCCCATTTAGCACAGGGATAGTGCCACACAATGGACTTTGTCTCCATAAGGACTGTGTGATAGTCACTCTTACTGTTACTGTCATAGACGGCAGCCTGCAGATTGGTAAGGATATGGTTAAATATGTCTTTCCCTCTTGTTGGTTCCCTCACCACATGTCGCGGGCCCACTGTAACAGCTATGTCCTTTACGACCTGTCCACGTCAATCAGTTGTGTGCTGTTGAGCCACTCTTGGTGCTGAACATTGAAATCCCCCAACGAGAGCACAGGTGCACACCCTTGCCACCTTCGGTGCTTTCACCAAGTGTTATTCAACATGGAGGAGTACAAATTCATCAGCTGAGGGAGAACAGTACATGGTAATCAGTAGGATTGTTTGCTGATGTTTAATCCAAAACCATAAGACTTCATGGGGATCCGTAGTCAGTGTTGAGGACTCCCAGGGCAACTTCATCCCGACTGTGTACCAGTGTGCCGCCATGTCTGCAGGGTCTGTCCTACCGGTGGGACAGGACATATCCAGGGATAGTGATGGTAGTGTCTGGGATATTGCCTGTAAGATATGATTCCATGAGTATGGTTAATGTAGGCTGTTGTTTGACTAATCTGTGAGACAGCTCTCCCAATTTTGGCACTCACCCCCTGATATTAGTAAAAAGTACTTTCCAGGTCCTCTGGGCTTTGTCTTTTCTGGCGCCAATGTCAATGCCAGGTGACCCATTTGATTTCAATTCTTTCTTGAGATTTTGTAGCAAAGATACAACTGTGTGGCTTGCTAGGCCATTTTTTTTCTTTATTCATTCACGGGATGAGGGTACTTCTGGCTAGGTGGCACTTATTGCCCATCCCCAATTGCCCAGAGGGCAGTTAAGAGTCAACCACATTACTGTGGGTCTGGAGTTATATGTAGGCCAAAACAGGTGAGGATGGTAGATTTCCTTTCCTGAAGGACATTAGTGAGCCAAATGAGTTTTTCGAGCAATTGACAATGGTCTTCAGTAGATTCTTAATTCCATATATATTTCATTGAATTCCAATTCCACCATCTGCCATTGGCGGTATTCGAACCCAGATCTCCAGAAACATTAGCTGATTTTCTGGATTAATAGTCTAGCGATAACACTGATAGGCCATCACCTCTCCATATATTTTGCTGTTATTCTCATAGCACTGTGCAGGCTTCCCTCCCCCACAACTCTGATTTTTAATTGGTTGTCCCCTTTCTTATCAGAATCCATTGTACCTCTCCATCATGTACATTTCAGAGCTGGAAAGGAAAGCAGGATTTCTGCTCCAAATTTGAATTACCATTTTGCAGTCAGCGGTTCACACTAGACTGGCACTCGTTGACCTACATAACAAATCATCTTTCCTCCCTGGGGGCAAGTGCTTAGCCTGACACAAATTATTCCCCAAATAATCAGATTTAGGTATAGAAATCACTAATCATGGACCTCTGAATAGATGTTGTTAATCCAATGCATTTGATCACCCAGTTTGTTGCAACAAATAAACTTTGTCACTGCTCAGTTTTATATCTGGTATATTCAATAATATTAATATTGAGAAAAGATAAACTTCTGTAAATCTTTTTAAGACTTGTTATCATTTTATTTTTGTCTCATTTTACTCTTATTGAGGCATATGTGTGCATTTATTATAATTGGTATTCTTGACAGCAGTAAAAAATCAAAGACACAATCCCACTGAAACATCCAAATTAAAATCATATCAAGTTACATAATTTGCATAGCTGCAATTATAATTTGAGTTGAAACGATAAAATTAATCCCCTTAATTGCTGAACTGGGAAATAGCAGTTTACTGCAAGAAAAAGAACACAAAGTATTGTAAGAACCATTACTTTCTTCATCTCTGAGTGGCTGTAGACTGAAACTTAGTAGTTCTCTCCCACTTATTATGCTATTATGTGATCATTGAAATCACTCCTTTATTGTTTGATAGACTGAAAAATATTTAACACTGATAGCTTGGAAAGTTCCATTTGGTTAAATTTTTTTTTTAGAGTAACATTGGTAAAGAGTTCCAGTAAGTGAATAAGTGTGAATGTTGTACATTCTGTTTTGGAGTTCCAAGTCTTGTTTTAGAAAGTGATCACCATCATGTGCTCCTGAAGCGTTTTGTCCATTTTCTTTACATCTCACAAAAGCAACTGCAGAAATTAAGAATCTATCTGTCACATCCAACAGCATTTTGATCCTTATGGTTATTTATCTGGACCTCAGTCCATCCCATTATGAAACATTACTTGTTACCTCAATAATTTAGCTAAATTCTTTAGATTTTTAACTGCTTCCTGTCGGTTGAAAGTCCGATTTATGCAATAATACCTGCTGAGACGTTACTTCAACAATTTAAAAACTTTTTGTCATTTTTATTAAGTTCATTAAGATCTTCACACAGATTCAAAGTTTAATACATGTGACCACCAGGTTTTTCCTCCCATTGGAAATATGTAAGATCTCCTTCTGATCTCAAAAAGTCACTAAAAGCTTTGGTTAATACCCAATTCAATTGTTCAGATGGCCAAATTAATTTAAATCAGTCATTGGTTTAGCAAATACCTGAATAAATAAGTGACAATTTGTGGGCTGTTCTTAGATTATTTGAGCATACTACATCACTTACTTTTGCATCATTCAAATCACCTTTACTCAACCGGTTGAAGCAATTAATTCAACTTTACTCATCTGAATTGTAATGGTAATAATCCCATAATTAAATATTAATAAAAATCCTATGTTGCAGTTGTAATCAAAGCATAAAACCAAGTAGTTCTATAATTAAAATCTGATCAAATAAACTTAACCAAATTTATTCTTTTTAAATCTGAATAGCTTTTTATTTCAGGATATATAGGCCGAAAACGTAACCTACACTTTGTGAGCATTTGAGCTGCATTTTTATTTTGAAATGCAATATTTTGACATTACAACAGCAGACAATGCTTTTTGTATTATTTTCAAATGTTTTATCACAAATAGAACCTGACTCTTCAACTTTAATCCATAGGAATATTAAAAGATAAAACTTTCTCTATTTTGTTGAACCATTCAAATAAACCATGACAAGACAAAAAGACAGTAAAATATCATGTAAAAATCATTTGTCAATATTTTAATAAGGGTATTAACTTATTAGTTTACTGGGTCAATACTTCATTCAAATAGCGGAGAGGAATTTCATGCATTTTAGTGACTTGCAGAACTACCAAGTAAATTGCAGTCCATTACAGTTTAGTTAAAGGCAAAGTAAAATGCAAAGTGTAAGAAAATATTAGTAATGATAGAAACACATTCTAAAAGTATGCAAACATTTTGAAATAATTGAAATGAAGAAATACTAACAGTTATCACTTTTTTACTCATTTGGATCTAACAATTCAGGTAGAAGGTCTTTAGGATGTTTTTTAAGTTGGCTCAAGAATTTGACGATTATACACAGTAATCCTGAGCATCCGGCAATTTCCAAGACAGTTCCTCTGAGTGGTATTTCGATACAATAATATTTTAACTATGTCATAACCTCTTCCCATCTGCTTTGTTTTGAGCTACTGTTGACAAGGTTTTAATTAAATGCGATATCTCATATATTTTCTGTAGAACCTATCAACTACACTTTTTGTCACAACAGTGAAGAAACAGCTGTCATCATGAGCTTGTAAAAGAAATAAGTGGAGCATTTAAAGCTGGCCTCTGTAATCTCTAATTTATTGTAATCCTCTTATTAAATCCTTATTGTTGAAAGGAATTACCTGCTGAGAGTCTGAAAAAAAAAATCCCTTTATTCCTGCTTGACCTCGGCACTGAACTGTTACATCTTTGACAATAATACAGGGATTTGTTGTGTCTCCCACAGAGATTTGTGCAGTAGACTGTAGCGGCCATGGAATCTGCATAGGAGGCACCTGTCGCTGTGACGAAGGCTGGATGGGCAGTGTTTGTGATCAACGAGCATGTCACCCACGCTGCAGTGAACATGGGACTTGTAAGGATGGCAAGTGTGAATGCAGCCCTGGGTGGAATGGAGAGCACTGCACTATTGGTAGGACTTAAGAAAAGCATGTTTAATCTATTTGTGCTACTTAGTCTAGCATGAGAGGTTTTTAAATGGGATTTTAAACTTTGGTTGTGAATTTTCAATTTTGTCTGAGTAACTGCCCTTTGTAAGCGAAAGAGATGGGAAAGTTTTGATCATTTTGTTGTTGAATTTATTTTGTAACATGCAGTGTAAGAATTCCCTTCCATCACAAGTCTGTCATTAAATGTAAGGCTTTCACTAGTACGGGTACAGTGATTTTTAAAATATCATCGGTTTCTACCATATATATTTAGATTAGAATTCATTATTTAAAATGCAACATAATCATTTTATTGGTTTGTAAACTTTTGGATGTAATTTTGAAGTCTGTTCAACTGATAGGACAATACCTGTTCTGTTTGAACACAAAGCTTAGATTATTCAAAGCCGTCACTACCTGTCTCTAATCTATTGAATTTAGGAGCATAGAGAGCAAACATGCATCATGCTGGATTTTTGTTATATGAGTATATGACCCAAATCTTCTGATCTCCCTTGTGGGAATTTCCAAAAAAGTTTAAAATTCCAATGGGCAAACTCCCAGATGCATGTGGAACCCTCCAAAAATGTCAACTCTTGAATTAGCATGGGATGTTTCTGACAATTCAGATGCACTTGCCAGAATAGTTACCAGTTGGACAACCGAAACCTACTGCCTCTTCTGGATAACTATAAAACTGACTACTACCACAACCTGATTTTTAACTAACACCAAGATTCTCGCCCCCCCACCACTACACCCCCATCAATCACTCTTGAAATTCCTGCTGTGAACGACCTCCCCTCCACCTCCCATCTAACCCTACTCTCTCACCCGCCTACCTGCCGTCCTACTCCATTTTGCCAACACGTCACCCTACTCTCTCACACCACCCCCCCTCCCATCTACTTATCTTCTCTCTGTATGTCATCAAAGTAACTCTGAAATAGAGCAGAGAGTGGAGTCAAAAAGGAGTTTGGCTTAGCTGATTTTGCACAAGCATGTTTCACATTTCACATTAGAGACCTCATTCAGGTGTCCTGGCCTAAAATGCAGAGCTCCTGGGCAAAGTGAGAAGAAAGGAGCGGAGTGGTAATAGCTGGAACAATGAACACCACTCCTCAAATAATCAGCCCGTTGTATCCATCGAACATTGGTATTGACAACCCATATAGTAGGCGGTACATTTGCAACTTATGAACAGATGACACATTACTGCTTTAACAAATACCACTGTAATCAAGTTAGCAGTTTGTATTCTGTTAAAGAAAGTTAGTGATCAAATTTACTTTCGTGACACTAAACGATACTTTATGGCATTTGTGTACCATCTGTCCCATGTAACACAGAACAGTTCTGTTTTGTTAGTAGCAGACGATGAAAATTCGAAATACTGCACTGGACATTACATGGCCCAACTGGAATTTTGTCAGAGGGGCTTATACGATTTAGGTTGAATGGCTAGTGTGCCACCTTCTTTGTAGCACCCCCATTATGCAGGGTTATGGGCAGATGCCATAATCTGCAGCCCATGCCCCATATGTAAATAATGAATTATTTTGTGTGAAGCCCAATTGACCCCAATATTATGCTGCATACATCATTAAAATGGTTGCAAGGGCAGGAGTGGAATTCCCATTTTTGGTGCTTTAAGTGGTGGGAAAGACGAGATGCTATCTTTTGTGGGGTGCACTTTTGCCCATTTGGAGCACCCATCAAGAAGACGGTAGCCTCCTTCTTCCTGGCTACACATAGCTTAAAAATCCCTCCCCACCACCTGAAAGCCCTCCCTAAGCAACCAAAAAAAATCCCTACCCAATACCTTCGTTTTACACTGGAATCCCTGGGGCTTCCTTCACGGTTTTGCCTGCAGTTCTGACAGTGTCCTCTCCAAAGCTCAGGCGCTGGTGGGACTGCTGGAATTGCTGACCAAGCAGATAGCCTCCAGTCCAGAGGGTGGGTCTTCAATCCACTGTGGAGAGTAAGATCTAGTATCCATCAATATAAGATGTCAGTGTGTGTTCTGGATTTGGGACAAGCTTATTGTTGACCTCTCAGTGTATCACCAACTTTTCTTAAAAAGTGCCAAGCTTCCTACCGCTATAGTCTTTTGCCCATCCTTTCAGTTAGTTTCCCTTACTTCTTACAGTTATTGTCTGTCATATTTTTCTGATATAATACAAGCATCAGTAAAATAATTTGTTTGTTTACCTTAAAGTGTCTTTGAAGACCTCTTACGATCATAGCGTGCCTACAGTGTAGAAGCAGGCCATTTGGCCCATCCAGACCATACGGACCCTCCGAAGAGCAGCCACCCAGACACAACTCCCTACTCTCTCCCTGTAACCCTGTATTTCCCATGGCTAATCCACTTAGCCTGCAAATCCCTGAACACCCTCGGCAATTTAATATGGCCAATCCACTTAACCTGTACATTTTTGGACTTTGGGAGGAAACCAGAACACCTGGAGGAAATCCACGCAGACATGGGGAGAATGTGCAAACTCCACACAGACAGTTGTCTGAGACTGGAATCAAACCTGGTTTCTGGCACTGTGCGGCAACAGTGATAACCACTGAGCCGTCATATCACCCAAATAATATCTCTGCAGCCATTTCTCTGCTCTAGTTAAAAAAGATCCATTTGACATTGCAATTCTGACAAGATCAGGAATTTTTTCATTATTGAGTCATTCATTGTAACAAAAGGTGAACCTTGGATCATTCCAAGGAGAGGTATGTGGCTTCTCCTGATGAGAACATTGTCTGAGTATTAAATTAATGGTATTTTGTTACAAAGTAAGGATGACTCAACCACAGGAGAGGAATATTTCTGGTCAAAAAGCAGAATAATAACCAAAAATACTCTTTGCCATTATCCAATTAGCAAGCAGTTCTGTTTCTTACCATTTGTGTTTTTGCTTTGCATGTTTTCTTTTTATCTTGTTCTGTACATGTGACCTGTTTTACAAATTGGCATAATTCAGTAAGAATTCTGAAGCATTTCCTGATTTTTTTTTTCTAAATCAACATAAAGCGTTGGTTCTGTGTGAATGAAATGTTCAATGAAAACTAATGGTGCTCTTCAAATCTGATAACATTAATCTATTAAGATTTATGTGAGACTGCCTGTTTTACTTTACTGTATCATTCAATAGAATCTTGTTGCTTAACAGTTTAACATGAAGGGATTTACAGAAGGCAGATCATTTGTATTTGGTATGGATTCTTTGTACAATATCTTGTTCCAATCTATCTTTGAAATATTATTGTACTGACAAGAGCTGTTCGGTGACATGATAAAATTTCTTGAAAAGGAAAAGACTTTATGAATTAAAAGTTTGGTGATATAGGCAGAAGGGAGTCAAAAGAAAGAGCTAGATTTTACAACTTTTGAGGGAGATGGAATGGAAAGTGAGTGGTCCATTCAATCCTAGCCTCACACCGGTGCGGCAGCAAATCATGATGGACAGCCAATTAGTAAAGCCTTTGCAGAAAAGCACAGTGGCTCAGCAGTTAGCACTGCTGCCTAACAGCACCAGGGACCCAGATTCAATTCCACCCCCGGGTGACTGTCTGTCCGGATTTCCTCTGGGTGCTTGGGTTTCCTCCGCCAATCCAAAGATGTGCATGATAGGTAGGTTGGCCAAGCTAAATTGGCCATTGTGTCCAGAGATGTGCAAGCTAGATGGATTAGCTCAGGAAAATTCAAAGTTAGGGGTGTGGATCTGTGTGGGTTGCTCTTCAGAGGGTTGGGGTAGACTTGATAGGCCTGCTTCCACACTGTAGAGATTGTGTGAAAGGTAGCCAATGAGCAGTGTGAATGGTGTTTTATACTCAAAAAGGCATCTGGACTTGGATATCAGGCATCAGGAATTCATGCCATGTACTGGCACTTAGGTATGGCTGTCAATTTAAAGGCCCCATTGCAGTCTCTCCTTATTTCTTATGACAGCTCAACACAGTGGATAAATGAAGGAAAAAATATAAAACTGCTGCTACCTTCACCAGTAGACCACAACTGCATTTAGTCATGGCCTTTTTGGCATGCAACTTCTTCTCTACTAATGATATTAGATAGGCCCTAGACATAATATAAGGGATGAGCAGCGAATTACCTCCAACAATCTTTACTCTGTGCTACATACAGTCATAGCAGATACTATGAGGATTGGAGGGGAAATTAGGGAAATACAACATGGTAGCAGCAGTGTGGATTCTAATTTCACTCAGAGACTCTTGCCATTGATGATAATGCAAGAAGAAAGATTCTTTTTTCAAGAAAAGTACTATTTTAAACGTTCCTTTAAGAAGGCACAGGTGAATCGGCACTTATCAGAAGAGAGAGACTTCAGCAGCTTTGAAAGGAGCAACAGGACAAGCTCAGCACTCCAAAGGCACAAGTTGATCAGGAAGCTGGTAAGAAGTGCAGAGAGAAGAGCATGGACTAGGAAAAGAAGAAGAGGACGAGTCATATTTCTCAAAAGAGAAAGGTCTGAGGCTTTGCAAAGAACACAAGAGGCTTGGAGAATAACATTAGCTGTCTCTTGGGGGAGAAAGGTGATAATGAAAACAGTGCAAAAGACCAGAATGGAAAAGCAAAGGAGTCTAAAATGATATAAATCTTCTTACAATGAACATTGCTGTCATCAAGAATAGGCTTCATAAGGCATAGCTACAAAGAGATGGAAGGGCCAGAGAGGTAATTTTTTATCGAGGCTGCAGAATTTGGAAAGCATCAGAATTTATTGAAGCTAGAAAAGTGCAAACTTACAGCAACCTAGTGAAAGAGTCCAGCAACAGAAGAAAGAATTAGAGAAATTAAGGATTTAAAAGGGCTAGAACTCAGTAATTTAACCACAATTTCAGCAGGAAAATTCATAACGGATGCAGCTGGAGCATCTTATTTGAAATATTGTCCTGAAGAAAGTCCTTTGTGTTTTGGCTGGGGAAAAGTTATAAAACATTTAAAGTTTGCTTGAAAAAATTAGAACAGGATTAAAGCAATGCAGAGTTTTAAAGGATGGCAAACAAAGATATTTCTGTACAGACACTAACAAGTTCTACAGTAACTGAATTTAAAACAGCATTGTTGAATATAAGAAAATGAGCTTCAAGAAAATCAGATTACTGGCAATGTTGAAACGATACAGATTTAAAACAGCTTTACAGTAATAAATATCAATCAGCACACTAAGAAGGATGAACATAGAAATTAGTCAAAATCAGCATTTTGGAACAATAAAGCTTCACTTGCAAAGGGAATGTCCGCCAACATATCTTTATAACTCTGCGATGAGAGAATGCTACATCTGTATAACTGTGGGTCAGAGAATGTGCAGCAAGAGGACACAGTATCAGAACAGAGAAAAGTTAAATACTTACTCACCCTAAAATGCTAATCCAGTAGAACTTCCACCTCTGGAAAAGTTACCCCAGGCATTCCTAAAGAAAATTGCAGATCTGAGCAATTTAAATTTGACAAAGCTTGTTGATGTCAATAGAAGTTCTGTTACTGTTAAGCTTGATGCTTATGCAATTGTCACAATTATGTTGAAGACACAGGAGTTACAGCCTACAGACATGAAGCTACATGTTGTAGGCGAATAACTCCCAACATTAAAGGTACACTCCAAGTTATACAACAAGAACAATAGCAGTCAGATAGTCAAGAAGGCATATGTCATTCCTAATCTTCCCTCTTGAGAATGAAAGAAAGTTGTTTACCTCCAAAAATTATTCAAAAAGTCAAAGAACTGTAACAGCTGGGAAGTAAAAGTTCTTTTGAGAGGGAATCCCCATGACTGTTCGCAAGATTAGGCAAATTCAATGCCGAACACAGCACCATGTTAAAGAAAGCTGCTGAGCCATTACATCTCTTCACACTCAGGAACCTTTGGCATCGCAAATAAATCAAGTTCAGAAGCTCCTTGGAGAAATGATCAGAATGGATATTGTTTCTCTGGTGCCAAACCAACCATGTGCTATTTGAAAATGGCCTCAGCACACAAAGCCGACGGCTCCATCAGAAAATTTGTTGACCTAATACAGCTGAACAAAAGTGGCAGCTAGGGAAATCCACTCTCTTTCTACAGTCAGTGAGAGTTTAGCTAAATTACATGAATGTAGGATTTTTACTGAGCTTAATGCCACCAGTAGGATCTGGCATGTGCCAATAAACAAGCAATCAAGCCTGCTTACTATATTTATCACTTCAGCCAGGACGTTTTGTTTCAACAGAGTGCCATTTGGGATCACTTTCACCCCAGAGATCTTTCAAAGGATCCTATATGATGTATTATACTAAAGATGGCGTCACATACCATATGAGTAACATATGGGAAAACAGTAAACAAAAATTACCAGAGAGGTCCATGCAGTTTTGCAATGTCTACAAGGCAAAGGGTTTACTCTTGACAAGAAGCATAAATTTTTTAAATAATCTACTTGCTTTTTGGGGTGCGTTGTTGACAAAGTTGGGATGAGGCTAAATCTGCATGAAACAAAAGCTGACCACTCCAAAATTGGTCCATGACCTGCTGAGCTATTTAGGCATGGATATTCAAACCAGTTTGCAACATTTATCCCCTTACTTGGCAACAATGACTAGATCCTTGAGTCAACAACTCAAGGTGATGCACGGATAGTACTGGGGCTTACATCAGGACGAAATGTTCCAAAAGGTCAAGGATATGCTGATGTCTACAGGTATCCTGCCCGCTATAATCCATCCTTATCAACTATGGCCTCAGGCAAAGGAGCAGTGCCGTCTCAGGAGAAAAGAGATAGATATCAGCAAAGGTATTTTCAGGCATGGAAACACACTGTGTAGTTACAGAGAGAAAGGTCTTTACAGTGACATGGCCTCAAATGATTTTCAGACTACTTCCTTGGCCTGAAAGTACTCATAGGTATGTACCATGATTTAATTCTCTCTCCATGAGATGAAAAAGAGTTTACAAGGATGCTTCAGCAAATACAGGGATTCTGACTGCGCCTTATGGAATTTGCCAATGATCCCAGATATGTGGAGTAGAAGCCACTAATGATGAGGATGCAATCTCTGGAGTGGCAGTTGACAGTTTTACAATGGATGAAGATTTGTTGGTCAAATTGAGTTGTTTACTATTACAGATGCTAGCTGAACAAAACAGATTCTATCAAAGATGACAGGAACAGAAGTAGGACTGAGAATGTGTTGCGATCCATTGGTTTTGTGTCAAAGATTGACCAAATTCCCAAAATCCCAATGGGTTCACCATGAAAACAAGCTTTGACTATTGACAGCATTTTACAAATGTAGGTGACTAGAGATTTTTGAAAGGTTGGACATTCCAGTTTCACAGCAGGAATATGTCCAAGATAAGTAACACAGGGACACTTGAGAATCACCATTTGCAGAGTCAGTCACTGTGATCGCAATTGAGATTGAGGACCACCTAGCAAACTATGAAACATGGGCAATTGACAGATGTGCATGGCAAGAACCACTAATTGCCACTATCTTCCCCAGCAGACCATTGAAATGAGCAGGAACAGACCTATTTAAGTTTCATGGACAATGGGAACTGCAGATGCTGGAGAATTCCAAGATAATAAAATGCGAGGCTGGATGAACACAGCAGGCCAAGCAGCATCTCAGGAGCACAAAAGCTGACGTTTCGGGCCTAGACCCTTCATCAGAGAGTTTCATGGATGGTCATTTTACTGTTGATGAATTTCCTCAATGGTTCGAGATGAAAAGTTATCCATCACCCAGCTCAAGAAGCAATTTACATGGTCTTGAATGAAATATTTCCTACACATGGGATTCCTGATGTGGTCACCTCAGACAATGGGCCACAGTTTACTCGTGTCTCTTTCAGCCAATACACAGGCTCTGTTTGAACATGTACCAACTTCATCAAGATACCCACAGTTAAATGGGAAAGTTGAACAAAGACAGTTTTGCCTTTTTGAAAACAAATGTATAGCTTCATTGACTTAGTGTTGCATCTACTCTAGTATGGCATGTTGCCGTCAGAAATACTGCTGGAGAAAAAATTGAGGATCTAACTCTTGATCCTACCAAACCTAATTGCCGTTGAGGATGTGGTAGTGGGGAGATGCTTCTTGAAACACTCATATGTTACATACAAGCAGGAGACAGCCTGCCCAATCTATGGCCGTAATATACAGCCAGTGGTTTCAGGTTTTTTTTTCTCCATTTAAATGATATTTCAGCAGAAAACTTATTTAGTATTAAAGAATAATTGATCATTCTGAAATTATGGAGTCAACATCTATAATGCTTATCAAATTGAAAAAACTAACAACAATCACCCATTCGGATTTCTTTGCACGTGAATGCCTAATCTAAATGTTACTTTGGTATGTACTGCCCTCTTCTAATACACCTAATTGTCTTGGAAGAAGATTAGGATAGAAGTAGGTCATCCAAATTTGAGCCTGCTGTATCATTTGCTATGATTCCTGACAAGGTTTATGTTATGGTCTGGTTCACGACCAGTAACATTTTTCATTTAAAGTAGACAAAGTTTGAGCCCTCAGGTACTTACTGAGAGAATAAAGCCACAATATTTCACAGTTTTGAACAAACAAAATAAACTTTACTGTACAAACTTAGAACAGTTAAACAACTTACAATTTATATGCAACTTACACTCTAACATCCAGAATCAACAGGAGACAGATACAGCTGTGACGTAACTGTTGTGAAATACCCCGGAGAGCACATCAAACAGCAAAATAAACAAAGAACAGTGAATGCTGCAGATCTAAAATACTTAACATCAGAAGAAGGTTCACTGGACTTGAAACATTAATTCTGTTTTCTCTTCACAAATTTCTCCAGACCTGCTGAGTTTCTCTGTGTTTCAAACAGCAAAAGTGGTCAAGGCATTTCTCAGAAACCCCTGAGTGTTAGTAATTCTGTAGGTAACCAAATTTCATTAAGATTTTGTCTCCTTTAGAAGCGATTCCAATTCTTTACTGCTGAAGAACTGGTTTCAGAACTCCCTCACAAACCGCTCCCTCGTGAACTAGCTTAATGACTGCTCACATACTGATGATAGTTAATCCATTCCCCTGAGAGTGTGTCCCCCACTGGATTTTGAGACTGCACACCAGCATCTACTCATAGGTACAATTCTCGTTTATTCGTTGACAACCAGCTTCACTGCAGAATATTTTGAATGGAATCTCACCAATGACCCGTACAGTGTTAGTCAGACTTCCTTTGTATATTCTTTGTTTGGTAATGTTTTGTGATTCATGTGTGAAGACAGCCAGAAAATACTATAAAATTTTGCAGGCTCTCTTTCCGTTCAAATAATGTTCTGCATTTCTGTTCCTCCCCACCAAAGTGGATAGTTCATATTTCCCATAATATATTCCAGCTGCTAATTTTTCGCCACTCACATAGCTTATTTTTGAGTTCTGGTGAACAGTCACTGAACTCGAAACATTAACTTTGCCTTCCCCCCGCAGATGCTGCCAGACTTGCTGTGTTTCTCAAGCAATTTCTGTTATTGTTTCAAATCTCCAGCATCTGCAGTTCTTTGTTTTACTTCAGCTTATCTTGATCTCTTTTGAGTGTTCTTTATATTCTTACAGCTTGCTTTCTTAACTATCCTTATTTTGTCAGTAAATTTGGTTACAATATACATGTTCATTTCATCAATAATCGTAGAGAAAGCACAGATTTGTCCAGAGGTCCAATGGCTACTACCCAAACATTCACACCTGCAATCTGTTCAGCTACCAAGTAGATAATCATGGGCAGGCAGAAAGCTTTTGCCATCAACAATGGTCACCATTCCCCAGACTACTCAGCTACTTGTTGCTGGCCAAATCTCCATCCATGCACAGCTCTTAGCTCCAGCTCGTCCACAGCTAGACCCTTCTCCACTGCTTGAAAATAAAACAGCAGTGTGAACAACACTTAAAGTAAATAGATGTTGGTGACTTTTTTTTAAGAAGTGTGGCAATCTGTTCCATAACCTTTCATTTGAGAAAAATCCTTTTCCCATTTCAGTCCCCAGTGAAAAATGCAGGAAAATAAGAAAAGGTACAGCCTTTGCAATACATTGTGCAGTGAAAATAATTTATACTGTCATTAATCTCAATAGTTTCTGTTGGAAGCTGCGTAGCCTGTACCCCAGTTTTGTTCAGTTGGACGTTTTGTGTTGGCGAAGTTTTCTTGGCAGTGGAACGACAGTAGTGAATTGTAATCTCAACTTTGAAATTGTATTCATATTTTGACTGGAGTGGAAAATAGCAATGAATATGAACCCAAGCGCAATATTGCAGAAATGTTCTTGTTACTATGAAAGCACTGTTGCTTTGTCATTATTGTCCAGATATACACATTGTACTTTCATTTTTGCTTTCTAATGACTAATTAATCTTTAATCGTTGTCGTACCTGTGTATATATATGCCACTTACTTTCTTTGTTTTCTAATAGCTGACACAACTCATGCCTCTAAGCTAGTGGAAATGTTCTTATTTTAACCTTTCCTAAATATCCTTTCTGTTTTATCTCTCAAGCTCACTATCTGGATAAGGTAGTGAAAGGTATGGATTTCCTTCCTGTATCTTAAGAGAACTGTTGATGAAGTGATTTAATGTTCACCTTTTAGAATGTCTAATTCTGTCATTGTTGTAATTGAACATTATCGGTCTGTTTTGATCCGCTTAAGTTTTCTTCATTGGCTTCTCCTGATTGTAAGCGGATTATCTGTTATGTTAAATCTCTGTATTTCAGAACTCTTATTATTTTCATTGAAATTTCAGAGAAAAGCAATTGGAAATGAAGCTGCTAACATACTGGGCCATCGTCCATTTGACCGGCATTTTAGTCCCCCGTTAATTACTTTACCAACCAAACTCTCCATCAGGGCTTCGCAGTGTCTAGGCCCGAAACGTCAGCCTTTGTGCTCCTGAGATGCTGCTTGGCCTGCTGTGTTCATCCAGCTCCACACTTTGTTATCTTGGATTCTCCATCAGGGCTTGTTGAGGGAGAAAGTGAAGAGGAAAAAATTGTTGGTGTTACTCCTCTAATGATTAAGCACACTAACTGACAGTATCAAAGTAATTAGAACCATATCTATAGATTTCATAAAGTTGAAGCCATTAATGTGTTTTTTTTCTATAGTTCAGAGAATCAGTTGTGTCCTCAATATTCTTTAATAAATACTGATTTTAGTTTGAATTTTAACAATATTACATTTACAATTAGAATTCTTGCCATGTGATTCCATTAAGTTTGTCTCTGGAAGTTCAATTCTGCACTTTTAAAGTCTTTGAAGAGATTGCAAAATGTTACATTATTAAACTTGTTTCTGGACCTACCTTCAATTTATTAAAACACACCGAGACCTAATCTTCCTCCTTTCTTCATACTTCTCCTCATTCCTAAACTTCTTCCCGCTGTCTGCTGAGCCTATGTCTCTGGAGTTTATTGTACTCTCAGCCCTCCCACCCCCTGACAGATACAGCTCCACAGCTAGTACCAAGCCCTCCAGCGAGTTATCAGAACCTTTAGTACAATTTCAACCAGTCTTCAATGCAGTAAAGCACAGACTTTATTCACAAAGAGCTCCCACTGCTACCTCCACCTGTAGTTCTCCTCACATATAAGAAGTACAAAATGACTTACTAACCTACAAAGCAGGAGCAGAAGTAGATCTTTGGGACCCTTAAGCCTACCACGGCATTCAAGAAAATCATGGCTGATCTGTTTATGTTTCATATTTTGATCTACCCTGATAACCATTGATTCCTCTCCCTATTAAGAATCTGCCTAATTGTACCTTAAAATTCTTCACTGACCTCATCTCCACCACTGGCCGAGGCACAGAGTTCCAAAGTCACACAACTCTCTGAGAGAAAGATGTCCCCTCATCTCTGTCCTTTGAGGGCAACCTATAATTTGAAACAGTGCCCACTAGTTCTGAAATGATACGGTAGAGGAAACATTCCTCTCTACTTCTACTTTGTCAAGACAATGTAGGAGCATATACATTCCAAACAAGCCACCCTTCATTTTTCTGAACTTGAGTGGAAATGAGCCTAGCCTGTCTAACCTGTCCTCATAAGCCATTTATCCCAGCTATCAATCTTAGTAAACCTCCACTGAACCATCTCCAAAGCATTTATATCCTTCCATAATAAAGGAGACCAAAACTGCATGTAGTAATTCAGATGTGGTCTCACCAATGCACTACATTGCTGAGGCATCTTTGCTTTCATGTTAAATTTCTCTCATACTATGCGATCAAAATTCCATTCACTTTCTTGATTTTGTGCTATACTTGAACATCATTTTTTACAACTTATGCATCAGAGCGCTTTGATCCATCTGTACCTTGGAATTCTGCATTATTCTCCACTTCAGTAATGCTCTTCTTTCTCATGTTTCCTCCCAAAGTGAACAAATTCTCATTTTCCTACAGTATACTCCATTAGCTAGATTTTTTGTGCAACCTACAATCCCCTTATACCTTTTCACAGCGCACTTTCCTAACTCTATTTTTATCATCTGCAAAGTTAGCTACAATGTCTTTGCTCCCCTCATCTAATTCATTGATGTAGGGCACAGGGCACCTGCAGGACTCCATTCATCACATCCTGCCAATCATACAAGGACCAATCTAAGTATGGTATGTTTTCTGCCAGCCAGCCAATCTTTTATCCATGCTAATATGTTGCTACCTTTACTGCAAACTTTTGTTTCGGACAATAATCATTGATGTGGCATTCTCTGTACATCCAAGTGCCTCCTAGACATCCAAGTAGTGTGTCTACAGACTCCCCTTGATCCACTCAAGTTGTTTCTTCACAGAAATCCAAAAAAAATTAAACATGACTTCCCCTTCAAAAACTATGCTGACCCTTCCTGATTTCCTTGTTTTTTTTGTGAGTGCGTAGCTAGAACCACTTTGACAATTGGTAGTAATATCTTTTCCATGACAGATATCAAATGAACCGGAACATTTTCTGACCTCCCACCCTGTTATAAAGAGGCATTATATTTGCTATGTCCTGTCTGGACCTTGGAATTTAGGAAAATTAACACCAATGCATCCATATTGGCATCCACTTATAAAGCCCTAGCATGAAGTCCATTTCAACTCAAAGACTTGTCAATCCACAATGCAATGAATTTGCTTTGGACCACTTGCTTCATGATTGCAGTTTCACTAAAATCTTTTCTCCTTTTCACCTCCTGATTTACAACAATTACTGGAATTTTTTTGTATCGTCTTTGGGAAGACAAATACAAAATATTTGCTTATTTGATCCGCTATTTCCTTACTACCTACTTTTAACTCCCATATTCACATTCTGGAAACCAAAACTCATTTTTAAATGTATGGATATACTTACAGTTAACTTTTACATTTCCAGGTAACTTCTTCGTTCTGTAATTTCTTCCTCCTGGTTAACCTTTTAGTTTGTTGTTCTTTAGTCTTAAATCTGCCATTCTTTATATTCTGACCTGCCACTCACCTATATGCTTTCCTTAAGTAAGACGCTTTACTTAACTTTCTTAGTTAGCCTTGGATAGTGGATCCTCCCGTTAGAATTGATCTTTATAATGGGTATATACTTCTGAATGTTCAGAAAATTTGCCAATGCGTTTCTATGATTCGTCTGTTAGCTTAGTATATCATTTCACTTCAGCCAGTTCAATTTTCTTATCCTCATAAATGTCCTTGTTTAACTTGAAATGTGAGTTGAAGGCTGTATTCTCCCTTTCAAACTGTGTGTACAATTCAATCATGTTGTACTTGCTGCTACCTAACTCTGGGGTCTTTAATTAATCATGTCACACTACACTATACCAAGCCTAATATAATCTGCTGTATGTTCAGTTCCAGAACATGCCGCTCTAAGAAACTATCTTGAATGCATTATGAATGCTTTGTCCTATTGCCAACCTAACTTGTTCAATTTTTATGACTAGGATTGTTGCTATTCCTTTATCATGAGCATCGAATATTTCTCCTTGCGTGCTTTGTCCCTTATTATGGTTACTATTAGGAGGCCTCTGGACTAGTGCCACTCAGGACTTCCTTCCCTACTATTCTTCAGCTTCACCCAAACCAATTTTGCATCCTGATCTTTTGAACTAAAGCCTTTTCTAATGTTTTTGAGAAGATTTGTAGCTTGGGTTGCGGGTGAGGTTGTAGACATGCTCACTGAGCCAGAGATAGCAGGAACTGCAAATGCTGGAGAATCTGAGATAACAATATGTAGAGTTGTGAACACAGCAGGCCAAGCAGCATCAGGAAGAGAAGCAGGAAGACTGACGTTTCGGGCCTAGACCCTTCACTTGCTCACTGAGCTGGTGTGTTTTGATTGCAAATGTTTCCTCACCCTGCTGGGTAACTTCATCAGTGAGCCTCCGGTGAAGCATCAGTGTTCTGTCCCACTTGTTATTTATATGCCTCAGTTTGTTGGGGTGTTTAGTACCACCTCCCGTACGGTTTCTCAGTGGTTTAATTCAATGTCTCACTACACACAGACACAAATTCAAATGGGACAATACATTCGTAATTACACAAGCCAAACAGAGACAGGCCAGGGAATTCCTGGAGGCCTGGTATTCTAACCAGAACTCCATCAATAAACACATTGAATTAGACCACTGAGAATACGAACCACTGAGAAACAGAACCAGAAGTAATACCAACCACCCCAGCAAACCGAAGGATATAAATAACAAGCGGGACAGAGTACCAACGCTTCACCCGAAGCCCACTGACAATGTTTCCTAGCAGGGAGATGCAATGTATGCAACCGAACCCATCAGCTCGATGAACATAGCTACAACCTCACACTCTTTTCTAACTGTTGCACAAATGCCATCTCTAATTAATAATGGCAACACTCCATTTTTACCTACCATCCCTTTTCGAATGTCATGTATCCCCCAATACTCAAGAGCCAACCCTTATCATCCTACAGCCATATTTCCATTATAGTTATCAGATCATATTTATTTATTTAAATGTGTACTATCACTTTGTCTACTTTGATATCAAAGCGAAGCACATTCGAATTCATAGTCCTTGGTTTTGTATTTTTGTTATCTGTGTAACATCTAGTTTTAATTATTGGCATATTTTTATGTTATTTAATTCTGCCCCCTCCTGCCATTCTGTGACATTCATTTACCGTATCACTTTATCAAGAATTTCACAGGACTGTCCAAAACCTAAAGTAAAGCTAAGACTTTACGCAAAATAAAACCAAAAATCTCCCACTCTAAAATATGTCTGTTCCCTTAAGCTTAAAAAACAAGTTTCAGAAGTCTCTAACAAGCTTTGATCTCTCAGTGTTTAGCTTTCACAAACCCATTCACTCTCAAGCTAGGGCTCAAAAAACTGATTTAAAAGTCGGCACCATGACTGCAGAAATACGTGCAAGTTAATTATTAGCTTCAGACACACAGAAAATGCACAGGTTACTTGCTTAAAAACCAGGAATCTAAATGTACAATGAATAATGTTATACACAGACAAGTTACATCACAATGCTGTGTCTTCCTATATTCGATCATGTGATTTCGCTATTTAGTTTAAAACCCTCTCTACTTCCCTAGTTACGCAATTGGAAAGATCACTGGCCCCTTCACAGTTCAAGTGTTCCAAAGCCCCTGTTTTTGCCTGTATTGGTCCCAGACCCCCATGAACAAAAGCCTCTTCTCCAACTAGTCATTTTCATCTCTCTCTAATTTTATGTACACTGTGCCAATTCTCGTATGGCTCAAATAATAATTCAGAAATTATAACCTTTGAGGATCTCATCTTTTTAATTTAGTTCCAAGGTCGTCGCATTCTCTATGCAGAATGTCCTTCTGTCCCGACATGAACGTGCTCCCCCCACAAACCCCAAACCTCGGATCATCCTCCTCCCACTGCAAGTTGCTTTCCAGCTGTGAGCAGACATTTCTAGCACTGGCAATGGACAGCCACGCAGTCTGGACTGTCATTCTTTGCTGGAGATAACAGTGTCAATCCTTTTCGCTTTACAATCAGTTTACCTGACCCGGTATACGGGTAACTCCAGGCCTGTAGAGATGTAACTGACTGTTAACTGCCCTCTGAAATGGCCTAGTAAGCCATTCAATTCAAGGGGAATTTGGGATGCACAACAAATGATGGTCTTGCAAGCAACTTATCAAATTCCATGTAAAAATGAAAAAAAATTACTGTAATTGCAGAGATAGTAGCAACTGTAAATGCTGGAGAACCTGAGATAACAAAGTGTAGAGCTGGATGAATACAGCAGGCCGAGGAGCAGGAAAGCTGACGTTTCGGGCCTAGACCCTTCTTCAGAAATGAGGGAGGGGAAGGGGATTATGAAATAAATAGGCAGAGAAGGGGAGGTGGATAAAGATGGATCGAGGAGAAGATAGGTGGAGAGGAGACAGACAGGTCAAAGAGGCGGGGGCAAAGCAGTAAAGATGAGTGTAGGTGGGGAGTTAGGGAGGGGATAGGTCAGAGCAGTGAGGACGGACAGGTCAAGGGGGCGGGATGAGGCTGGTAGGTCACGATGGGGGTGGGGCTTGAGGTGGGAGTTTGGGATCGGTGGGAGGCAGGGACAAGCTGGGCTGGTTTTGGGATGTGGTCTGGGGAGGGGAAATTTTGAAGCTTGTGAAGTCCACATTGATACAATTGGGCTGCAGTGTTCCCAAGCGAAATATGAGCTGCTGTTCCTGCAACCTTCAGGTGGCATCATTATGGCACTGCAGGAGGCCCAGGATGGACATGTCGTCTGAGGAATGGGAGGGGGAATTGAAATGGTTCACGACTGGGAGGTGCAGTTGTTTGTAGCAAACCAGGAGTAGGTGTTCCACAAAGTGGTCCCCAAGCCTCCGCTTGGTTTCCCCGATGTAGAGGAGGCTACATCGGGAACAGTGGATACAATTGCAATTGTTTCCTGGAGCTCCCACATGCAACTTTGACACAACACCTGTCCTGTCACCCTTGATGGGTTTTAATGTATCTATTTTAATATTATTTACTGAGTTATGTCATTTTTTATATATCTTATGTGTATCCAAACTTTTATATCTACTATATGAATAGATTCAAGGACAGCATATTGACTGCAGTTATCAGACTTTTGAACAGACCTCTCAAATGTTGATTCTGAGCTCTCTCTCCGTCTGCACATTCTCTGTGGCTGTAACACTGTATTGTGTACTCTGCTCTGCTATCCTGATGTACTTTGCATAGTATGATAGCCTGTCTTTCATGCAATATATTTCACTGCACCTCAGTACATGTGTCAACGATAAATTAATCAATTGATAAAATCAATCAATTTATTTACCAACAATTCTTATACTTTGTTCAAACTTACAAAGTTTGTTCAAACTTACAAACTTAGCAAATACTCAGTAAACAGTTCGCTCCTTTCAGAGACAGTAAGAACTGCAGATGCTGGAGTCAGAAATAACACAGTGTGGAGCTGGAGGAAAACAGCAGGCCAGGCAGCATCAGAGGAGCAGGCGGATTGATGTTTTGGGTCAGCACCTTTCTTTAGAAAATGTACAGTTAGCTCCTTTCCATGAGGTGGAGCAGGAACTAATTTCCTTTGAACAGGAATACCAGAAAAACAAAAGGAGATAATCACTTCCTGACCCCTTTATCACACTCTCCACTCACCAATCTCCCAGGTTTTCTTTTTCTGTTTTCGTCGCTACAATTTTTAACAATTTGCCTTGATGCACTAAGTACCCTATATTTATAAGTGCTGAACAGTGGCTAGAGCCCAGTTGCACTAAAACCTCACAAGGTTGGATTCCCCTCTGATGGCTGTGATCAAGGAATGGTGCTGGTAACACAGGCTGTTTGCGACGATCATTCAAAACAGTAGCTGCCATCAATTGGATATGCTACTTGCAATGTGAAAAATGGTTATGCATTAATCTCATATTCAAAGTCTATCTCCAAGGATTATCTGTATAATCCCTTCATATATTACTATGCCTCTAAGAAGAATCATTCTTTCTTGTTACATTAAAGATTTAGCTGGTTTCTTTCAGGAGAACAAGCTGCTATTTAGCTGGTCATAGCTGTGTGTGTTGAGAATGCTGTTTGGTCATGGTCAGATCCAGCTGATGCCAGTACCCTGATGGTGGGTGTCTCCAGGACAACTTGTGGCATGATTTATTCTGAAACAAGGTGTTCATTGCACAAAGCTTGTGGCAAAGCCCAAGCAGTCTCAATTCTCAGTTATCTTTCCCCCAACCCAGGGTGTCCAAAATAAAGGGTTATGCCTCATTGTCCGTGCCCATTTTTCTTTGGAATCTCACAGTAGATAACATTCAGATATACATGTCAAGTTCTCCTTGGAGACTAGTCTTTCCCATATGGAATGGAGCACAACATTGGAGCAGAGATATTCCTGAGGTTTGCTGGCCTGTTTGATTTGAGAGGCAAATGGAGAGAGTACATTCTGAACAACTTGTAGCCATTTCTATCATTAAGAGTAGTGAATTTCTTACAGTGAAGGCTGCATCTTGTTCAGGCATTTCGCTCTGAGTTCTTGATAACAAAGTGTGGAGCTGGATGAACACAGCAGGCCAAGCAGCGTCTTAGGAGCACAAAAGCTGACATTTCGGGCTGAGACCCTGATGAAGGGTCTAGGCCCAAAACGTCAGCTTTTATGGTCCTAAGATGCTGCTTGGCCTGCTGTGTTCATCCAGCTCCACACTTTGTTATCTCGGATTCTCCAGTATCTGCAGTTCCCATTATCTCTGATCTCCCTCTGAGTTCTTCCCTGGCCAGATTAAAGTGTATAATCGTTTCATTTCAGTGATCCACTCTCTGTGAGCCTAGTCTCTTGACGGCTAGTTGTGTCAATGTTCAGCCTAACAGGTTGCACTTCAAAGCCAGCTATAATGCATGCATTATCAACCAGCTGAAAGACATCAGTCAACCTGTATATGTACACCTTCCACAGTCAGAACTTTCTTCGTGTTCATTTGTTTCAGTAGTTTGCATGGTACAATAGATTTGATCCACTTATTGAGCAGAGATTCGAAACTTGAAGCACCGATTAGAACAGAGACACTATGGATAGTAAGTACCTTACTAGCAAGGGATTTCCCAACTTGTGATTGACCTAAATGACACCATGGTTCCATAAACCACTGGAGACAGCCTGACACTCCATGCCAGTTGAGTTGGGTTTATCACTTGTAACAGCTGTCACCCATGTTGTGTTTACACTCTGCAGTGAGGCGAGAGTGTTTTGTCCAGGATGGAAACATGGACAAAATTGACAGAGACACACTCCTCCTCTTAAAATGAAGCCCAAGGCGTAGTCTCACATTGCCCCATAGTAAGTCTTCCTGCCATTTATGCTTCATGCCCCACACTATTGAGGCTAACATTCTAATTTTCATTTCTGATTATTTTCTGTTCCTGAGTGCTCACTTTTTGTGATCTGTGCACAAGAGCACCCAGATCCCAATAGACCACAAGATTCTTTGAGCCTGTCTTTATTTAAATAATATTCTGCTTCTCTATTTGTCCCACTGAAATGGATAACCGCACTGTTTCTCATATCGAGCATAACATCCACCTGCCCTTACTTAATCATTTTGTATAAATATCACAACCGACTTGTGGATGCTTTTGACAGATGAGGACTGAAAACCACACCAGTACAAATTAAAGAATATTTATTAATGCTTTACATGGTTTAAACAGACATGGTTGAGCTGGACTCCACGAGAATATTCTTCCTTTAGGTCCTGGCTCCAAATAATCTGACATCATAAGGGTGGCATGGTTGCTCAGTGGCTCAGTGGGTTAGCACTGCAGCCTCACAGCACCAGGCATCCAGGTTCAATTCCAGCCTCGGGCACCTGTCTGTGCAGAGTTTGCACATTCTCCCCGTGTCTGCGTGGGTTTCCTTCAGGTGCTCCGGTTTCCTCCCACAGTCCAAAGATGTGCAGGCTAGGTGGATCGACCATGCTAAATTGCCCATAGTGTTCAGGGGTGTGTGGGTTATAGGGGGATGGGTCTGGGTGGGATGCTTCAAGGGGCAGTGTGGACTGGTTGGGCTGAAGGGCCTGTTTCCACACTGTAGGGGTTCTACTCGAATAAGACACCAGTGATAATGTACTCAGCTATTCATATGAAAGCTATTCATTTCAATGCTACACATGCCCCCACTTCTTTCAGGCTATTTGTTAATAATTAACAATTTCAACATCATCCACTTTCCCTCTCAAAGTCTCTTTCACCAAATCCATCAATCTCCATGAGCATTCTTGAGGAAGCAAAGGATATGCGCTCTCCCAGACACATTGGCAGACTGCGTAGCCAGCCTCTCACAACAGCTGGTACCTCAGCTTTGAGTCTGACATTGATTTGAAGATCAAAGCAGTGAATAGCAATTAAAGAAGAACTGCTTCAAACAACATAAAGAATGAAGACCTCATCAAAATCTCTTCTCCAAATGAAGAAATTATGAATCTCCCTTGCCCTTGCCCGAGCTCTTACACTAAGAACTTCTCTTTCTGTCAGTAATGGTACTACATCTACAGTTTCTTCAGCTTGAGGCAGCCTCTCTGCAAATAATGGCATCTGGAACTCCAGCAAAAATTGGGCTTTCCTCATCAACAATGCAATAAATTTGAAGATTCAAGAAAACTAGACCTTTCAGACATCTACAGCAGGATTAACAGCAAACTTCTTTAAACTATTCTGACGCCAACCTTGACTTAAAGTTTAATATGAATATCACATACTTCCTCCACAACAGCTACACAGGCAATTGGAACCGTATCTAATTTTGGTGCTTCTTTAGATACTTGATTTGTGGCTAACATATTCTACAAATACTCTCTTAATCTCTTCAGATGGTATGTGGATGCTGTCATAGCGTGTGCATTTCCATTTCTTGCACTGTCTCTAACACGTAAATCCCACTCTGTTGTGTGATAGTGCCAGTCTCTGTGGAGTCAGGCCCACTTTGCATTTGTTCCTGTCATTCTTGTTGTGAAACAGAATGCTGATTTTCTGCAGAAGTCCTTTAAATTCTTCTTCAACCTCTCACTGTAAAAACAGTTCCTTGGTGATTATCTGAAAATATATGTAAATACATATATGATATGTGATGTCTTTGACTTATTCAGACAAGCCATGAACCATCACAGTGGCGTGGGTTATTTAAAACCATGCCCAGCTTCTGCAAAACCGATTCCACTTCTGGTTTCACACTGTGTTCTGTAGATCCTCCAGGAGCAATGGTACTTTGCATTTTTACATTTTGCATACCACAGGCTGGAGTCAAATTTTCCACAGGTAATATAACACTGGAATCTAGTTATTCCTTCCTCAGTCCTTGACATTTTGTTCAACTTACTTGTCCTGCAGCATTTTCCACAATAAAGCTGTCTGGCGCATTTTTAAAGATTTATGTATATATCTGCCTCAAAGCCAATTGGGCTCCTCTGAGTTTTTTTAATCTCAGAATGTCTCTTTTCTTAAATAATCTTCAGGAATGCTCAGGCCATCTTCAACATACGATGATGGTGCTCGACGGAAACATTACAGCAGTCTTTTTATTAATTCATTAAGGGATGTGGGAAAGCAAGGTGAACCAGTATTTGTTACCCATCCTTAGTTGCACTTGAGAAGGTGGTGATGTTCGTCCTTTTGAATCACTGCTCTCCATTTGGTGGAGATGCGCCAACAAGCCCATTAGGGAGGGTATTCCAGGATTTCAACCCAGAAGCACAGAAGGAATGACAATATATTTCCGAGTCAGGAGAATGATTGGTTTGTAGGGGAACTTGCACGTGGCAGTGATGCTCCCATGTATCTGCTGCCAGTGTCTTTCTTTGGAAGTAGCCAGAGATTTAGAAGGTGCTATCTAAGAATCCTTGGTAAATTTCTGCAGTGCATCTTGTAGAGGATACTGATGGCCACTGAACGTTGGTGGTGGAAGAAGGAAATGTTTGTGAATGTGATGCCAATCTAACAGACTGCTTTGCCCTGGATGGTATTGAGCTTCTTGCGTTTTCTTGAAGGTACATTTATCCAAGCAAGCAGTGATTATTCCATCAAGCCCATGACTTGTGCCTTGTGGACAGTGGACAGGCTTTGGGGAGTCAGGAGATGAGTTACTCGTTGAGAATTCCTAGCATCAGACTTGCCGTTGTCGCCACAGTACTTATGTGGCTAGTCCAGATCAGTTTTTGGGAAATAGTAACTCCAGTGATGTCAATTATAGGTGAATCAGCAACAACAGTGCCACTGAATGTCAAGGAGTGATGGTTAGAAACTTTCTTTGAAATGATAATTGCCTGGAAATAGTGTGATGTGAATATTACTTGCTAGTTATCAGCAGAAACTTGGATAATGTCCAGATCTTGCTGCATTTGGACATGGATAGCTTCAGTACAAAAATAGGTAGGAGAGCATGTTGTGATGAGCTGATAAAGGATCTGCAAAGGTACATAGATGGGTTGAGTGAAACTTAGAAGATGGAGTTTAATGTAAGGAAAGTGACATTATGCAGTTTGGTAGGAAGAATCACAAAACAGACTAGTATTTATATGAGAGAAATTGCAACAAAAATTGTGGCACATGCAAAAACAGTGAACATCCCCACTTCTGACCTTTTAAGGGATGAAGCAGGTGAAGATGGTTGAGCCTAGCACACTATCCTGAGATGTCCTGGAGTTGAGCTGACTGAGATGCCTAGAGTTCAGGGACAGCATGTTCCTGTTAGTGTAAAGGGCAAAGTTGGCAGGAGTGGGGTACACTGGATCACTCGAGATGTTGAGGATCTTGCATTGGCTAAGCCAGTGCAGCTCACTGAACAGGAGTCAGGGAACTTCCTGGGATCATATCCAGGATGGGTCTAGTACTGAGACTGGAAAGTTTGAATTATGAGGAGAGGCTGGATAGGCTTCGATTTCTTTTCCTGGAGCACGGGAGGCTCTGTTTATCTTCTCTGCTTACCTTGCCCTCCGTTATCCTGAGACACAAACCTTAAATATTCTACAGTTCAGCAATTAGCTTGTTTCTACCAGTGAGAACAAAACAATAATCCGTTATAACCTTTCTGCTGAAGGCATAATTTAAAACTCTTAAAATCCTGAGTATAATCAATAATACATTGAGATACCTTGTTTTCTGGGATACAGTAATTTATTCTTGTCATCAAATTTGAAAATAAAATTTCACAAATATCTAACTGTTACCAAGTTTCCTCAGAGAAATGCTGGAGTATTTTGTACAGAATTTGCTTAATATTTAAAAATACATTCTCAGGTGAGTTTTAATTGTAATCTTTAACCCAGGTTTCCTGAGTCCACAAGAAGAATGCAGTTTATCTTCTTGCTAAAATCCTAAAATACTGAAATATTCTGAAGGGCTAAGTAACCTTCCATTTTCATTCCCAACCTCTGTATTCTACAGCTTAAGCACAGGTCTCCCTGTGACTACGCCACAGTAACTCAAAACATCTGAAAACATACTTAGTTTCCAGTAATCCTTTGCTGTGGTTTCACTTTACAAATAAGCTGCTCCTTCCGGAGCTCTAAATGCAGTAAGCTTATTTTTTTTAACTGAGGATTACTGTGCATTTCTCGTGCGTGGACAATAATAATGTACTCCGTAGGTTCAGCTTTATCTCTCAACATCTAATGACATACAGGCTGCATAAGACTCATCTCGAGCTTAGAGCCTAGACAACAGACTGTGCGGCCACCAGTAGTGGGGTAAAGAGAGTGGTGGATTCTGAAGGCCCCCCCAATTCAAACTGATTCATGAGAAGTTGGAGACTTACCAAGCAATGAGGAGCACTGTATATGATTTCAAAGGAATGAGATGAACTAAAGGAATTGATAGACTGCTGTAATTCAATATGGACATGTGTAAATAAATGCATTTTTCAAAGGTTAAACGAGCTATAGGAACATAGACTTCTGTGGATGCCCAGAGAAACACTGAAGCTGGTATCACTTGTGTAATGTATATAGTCTCCAAGGTTTGCCAGTGTCTGAAAAAATTGTCAGTAGCAACAAGAAAAATCTTTTGGTCAGACATATACGATTTTAAATTTAGCGGAGCAGCCAGTGGAAGATTTAAGTTTACTGTAAAGAACTATTTTTGTTTTGCTTGCAGAACTTCACTTTCACATGCTTTGCAGTATACGAGAACATGGTAACATAGCGGTAATGTCATTGGACTAGTAATCTAGAGACCAGGTTAACATTCTGGGGATATGATTTTGAATCCCACAGATTGCAGATGGTGAAATTTGATTTCAATAATATGTGAAATTTAGAGCTGGTCTAATGATAAACAATGGCTGATTTAATGGTTCATGAATAAGCTTTAAGCAAAGAAATCTGTCATCCTAACCTAGTCGGACCCACATGTAATTCCAGACTCACAGCAATGTGACTAACTGTTAACTGCCCACTCAAATGGCTGAGCAAGCCACACAGTACAGAGGCAGTCAATGATTGGTAACAAATGCTGGCTTTGCATGTGACACCCATATCTCATGCAAAAAGAAAAAAAATCAAAAACACTGCTTCTTGAAGCAGATTAAAGATTACTTTACAATGGTTCACTAAAAAGGTAGCTTTACTTCATGGACAGTTTAATGTAGAGAAAAATAATTTTCAGGTTTCGATTTTATATACGTAGAAAACTGAATGTAGAAAGCAATATAGCAGATCTTGATATTTTATATCACACCCAAGCTTTAATTTCATTGACTTTAGTGGATTTGCTATTGCCCATTTTACAGCAACTCACATGGTCAAGATTGACCCCAATCTGTCCCATATTGAACTGTGACTATATTTTTAAAAATTGAGTGCAAGTATGAATGGTGAAACTTGTTTCTATTGACAGAAGGTTGTCCGGGTTTATGTAACGGAAATGGGCGATGCACACTGGATCAGAATGGTTGGCATTGTATGTGTCAATTGGGCTGGAGGGGTGCTGGATGTGACACCTCTATGGAAACTGCTTGTGGAGATGGAAAAGATAATGATGGAGGTAAGAAGCTATTTGTGCATTTGATATTTTCACCACAGGCCAAAGGAAGTTCCTTAATCAACAAATAGTTCCTGTTTAAATAATCATGAATGTATTGATGTATTATTTGTGAATATTTATGTGACTGCAACTGCAAAGTATACCCAGACCCCACTTGGCCAATATATGAACATTTTTCACTCCTCAGAAATTTTGCATACATTTCTTATTTGGATTTTGTCAACATGGCAGACTTAGACATGGAATCCCTTTCCTGTGGAGATAAACTTTTTTGCTATTGGACATGCCAGGAGCAGTTTTATGAGTTTTCACTCAGCTGCATTAAGTTAGTCCTGATTCTTGGAGAAAAATCTATATGTAACATCAGAGATTTTGTTATTAAGTACATCTTTGCCAAAGGGTTTTTGATCATTTGTCATCATGCCTGTCAGTCAAGTTTCATACACAACATTTGATGGGTATTCTGTCCTGATGTGGAGCATAAAAAATTCTCTGAGGTTAGTTAAATGCAGTTTCAAAAAGTGGGAGCATTAATTGGCATCAACAGTTAGTATCTTCCAATAACCCAATTGTATAGACCCTCAATGTCCATGATTGGCAGGAGTTGCTCTTCAATCTTGATTCATTTGCAACACCAAAGTCTCTATATAAATTTTTCCAACTTCATTTTCCATTTCTGTAATTTGAAATGTGTATGCTTTAATCATTACACTGTCTGCACTCCCCTGTTTTGCCTTCCACTTCCTCCACTTACATTTTGCATCAGCAGACAGCCCCAGAACATTTTCCGTTTCCTGTTTTCGGTTTGTATTCCCATTAGCGTGAATGTACATTCTGCAATCTGTTTGAACTTGGGGTGGTCAAGATTATGATTGGCAAAGTGAAATGTCTGAAGAAACTGGAATTTATCCCCTGGCTCTAACAAATCTGAATGTCATATTCCAAAAGTTTATTCTTTGTACATTATTTGGTAGTGGAAATCTCCTTGAGACATTTAAAGAGTGGATCAGAATATATTCATGGATATGTTGTTGTCCGACATTTAATTGGGAGAAATAAGCCCTCTGCTAGTGAATTTTAAAAAAAATAGTTTTTTGCCTTCCACTATTAGCAAGCCCAACTCTTTTCTAGAAAAAAAATTAATTAATTTGTTAAAGATATCTTGGTTCTTTCTATCCCAGATGGCTTAATAGATTGCATGGACCCTGACTGCTGCCTTCAGCCTTTATGCCATGATAATCCGCTGTGTCTCGGATCACCTGATCCTCTTGATGTTATTCAGCAAACACAGGTGCCAACTTTACAACAAAATCTTCAATCCTTCTACGACAGAATCAAATTCCTCATCGGCAAGGATAGCACACATGTGATCCCTGGTGAAAACCCTTTCATCAGTGGGTAAGCTCTTTGATTTCAGGTATTTCAAAATAGATCTGTGGCATGATTCCAAACTACACCAAAATTCGACATTTGCGTTGACTTTTTTCCATTAGAAAGCCTTGTCAACATTTATAATGAAAGCTTCTGTGTGCATTCAGCTGTAGAGACTTCCCAGACAGTGGAGTTGCTGCAATGGGATGGCAAAATGGCATAATTGCATTGGCCAATTCCTCTTATAAATGTTGAAAAAGAATAAGATCATAATATGTAGCATTAAAATTAGGAATGAAATACGCCTTCATGACATAATTGAAAATAGCTCTGACTTTGAACACTAAACCACCTTGCCTTTTACCCTCCGTGCAACCATGAGTGATCGCTAAATTAAGTTTAAAGCCAAAAGCTGGATTTTCCATTTTGCACTTGGCGAAAGGAAACACATGGTGAGAGTTGTCATACAATTATCTGGGTTTGAAGCTTTTATCATTCATTTGTGGAATTCGGGCATTGCCAGCTGGCCAGCATTTATTGCATGCCCCTGGTTGCCCTTGAGAAGGTGCTCCTGAGCTGCATTCTTTTACTGCTGCAGTCCACATACTGTAGGTTGACCCACAATGCTGTGACAGAGAGCGTTCCAGGATTTTGACCTAGCGATAGTGAAGGAACGGCGATATATTACTGAGTCAGGATGGTGAGTGGCTTGGAGAGGAACTTGAATGTGGTGGTGTTCCCATGTATCTACTGCCCTGGTCCTTCAAGGTGTAAGTGCCGAGGGCTTGGAAGATGCTGTCTGAGGAACTTTGGTAAATATCTGCAGTACCTCTTGCAAACAGTACAAACTACTGCTACTGAGCATCTGTGTTAGGGGGAATGGACGTTTGTGGATGTGGTACCAATTAAGTGGGCTGTTTTGTCCTGGAAGTTGTGAAGCTTTTTGAGTGGAGCCACACCCATCCAGGCAAGTGGGGATTACTCCATCACATTCCTGATTTGTGCCTTGGCGGTGATGGACATGGTTTAGGGAATCAGGAGATGAGTTATTCACTGCAGTATTTCTAACCTCTTACCTGCTCTCGTAGTATGCACATTGCTGGCTTGACCAGCATTTATTGCTCAAACCTAGTTGCATTTGGGAAGGAGATGGTGAACTGCCTTCTTGAACCTCTGTCATCCACGTGCTTTATGTAGATACAAAATGCCATTAGGGAGGGAATTCCAGAATCTTGCCCCATTGACAGTGAAGGAATGACAATATATATGGAAAGTGCCATCTAAGCAACCTTAATGACTTTCTGTAGTGCATCTTGTAAATGGAACATGGTGAGAAATAAGTGAATCTTTGAGAATTTGGTGTTAACCAAGTGGGCTGCTTTGTCCTGGGCGATGTCAAAATTCTTGAGTGTTGTTGGTACTGTGGCAAGTGGAGAGTATTCCATCACACTGTGCCTTCTAAGTGGTGGACAGACTTTGGGGAGTCAGGAGATGAGTTACTGACTGCAGTATTCCTAGCCCTTGATATGTACCTACATCCACAGTAGTTATATAACTAGTCCATTTCAGTTTCTGGTCAATGGTAGCCTCCAGGATGTTGATTGTGGGGCTTCAGTGATGGCCATGCCATTCAGCTATGTGGAGCAATAGTGAGATTCTACATTTGGAAGGATTACTCCCTTGCACATGTACAGCTAATTTTTTTACTTGCCACATATTAGCCCAAGGCTGGATTTTATCCAGGCCTCTCATCATTTTGACTGCTTCTGTAGGTAACAGCTTCCTGGCATAATCTGAGGTGTTGTTGACGCTGATAATCGGTCATATGGAGATAACTGCGTAAAACCCAATAGATCTGGCTTTGGGGCATCACTTGCCACATACATGGGCCACCTTGTGCAGACTATGTTGCTTCTGTTGGACGGTAGCTGGTGCTGGCTTGTACTGCTCTTGTTCCTGCTACTGCAGATGGACCTCTTGCTCTTCATGTTGCCATTGGAGCAGTTGAAACCTCTGGTTTCATCTGAGGACTAGGATGACCAGAAGAATGGCCATGTAGCTGTGAGGCAATACCATCCATTCAGGATGGCAGAACATGCCAGGCTTGTGATGGTTGGATTGTGGCAATTGGGTTGCTTCTATATTGCTTTCAGTTCCTTTGCTGCATTGCTTTCTGCATCCTCGTAGAACATGGAGTAACAATCAGGAGAAAATTACTTCAGATCTGTAACTTCAAGGGACCTCTTTGGAATGTGATTCTGGGAGGACTGTTGATAGTTGGCAGTGTGTGAGTTGAATGCAGCCACATCTGGTTGTCCATCCAAAGGAATAATGATTAATCACAGGTCCTGTCAGCTACCTAAAATGTGCAAGACATAACTCCACCCCCAACTAAAAACTCCTCCTAATTTAGCTGCAGCCATTTCTACTTGGACAGGCTAAGTTTAATACCCATTCAGAGTGGAGAGATTCAGCTGCTTTGTAAGGTCATTCAAGTTCCAAGCCCACCATCTGACTCACTATTTCTCCCCACGGTTTTATTCCATCCTCTCACTGGTTCACCATCTCTATTACTCTTGTGACCCTCAATGCACTTCTTATTGCTCCACTGTCAATTATTATCACCATTGACATCCTTCCCCGGGAACCCCTGGACGTTAAAGTCCCAAAGCTTCTGCTGAGTCATACACCTGCAAAGCCATTTGCACCCTGATGTTCTTAGATCGTACTGTACCCCACCCCACAACCAATTAAGATTACAAGGTCCTCACCCCAAGGTTCCAATTACCCACCCACCATATAAAAATGCCTCCATCTCTGACCATTCCCTCGGATTCAGTATGAGCAATGCCATGGACAGACTCTCCTGCATATTGGACCGACAATGCCCGTACACACTGGGGTTTAACCCATGGGCTAAGTGGAGCTTCTTCCCAGCCCTGCTCCCACTGCCCAACAGGAGCACACATCCAGATTCTGGACTTACTGGAGCACGGTGTAATTTTCTTTTCTCCTCTTCACTGCTTTCACAGTTCCATGCTACTAATAGCCACCCTTTGCAATATTAACTAAAGTCTGCCACTCAGCCGTAAGCTGCCTATTAAATGCTCTGTGCTAGTTGGGCTTGAAGATGGCCCAGGGAGATGAGCTGCCTGAGACTTGTTGGAAGTGTATCACCTGTCCTTGGAGAAGTGACAGCCACAAGTGACTGTGAGCAACCTTTAGAGCCATAATACTGTAAGGACAAAGCGGCAAGTTCTTGTGCCAAAGTGGCAGAAAAAGTGCAGCTTGCCAAATAAACATTTGCCTTTTGCTTTGGGGTTTCTGAAATGTCAAGGTTCTCAATTGGGTAGAAGGTAATTGGGAAGAAGAAATTAATTCAAACTCCAGGGAAGTAACAAAATGAAGCTGCATGCAGTTGACTTTTTATAACCTGTTGCTGACATGCTCACCCTGTCACCTAAAGGGGGAGGACCTCATGGCTGAAGGTTTATTTGATTGGTTTCACTCACTGGCCAGTCTTGTCACCATGGTGGGCAGCGCAAAATCTCATCCAAATCTTCAGAACAAAAAGCCCATCTCAACAAAAGACACAAGGAACTGTGCATCCTTCATATCTGCCCTGGGAATTTAAATTGACTCTGTATTTAATATATTTCCAGATTGTTCTTTATATTTACTTCTCTGTAAAATGATATATGAGAGTTATGGGATTGTCTAAGGGTATCAGCATACTATTTAGTTAATTGCTAGGTGGAGCAAATGAATTGTAAATATTATTGTTGTTTGTTTCATGTAGGCTAGAGATTTCCTTACTGAAACATTTTTATTATTCATTTTGATGTTTAATTCAATAAGCCACGTCAAAGAAAAGTGCAAATGCATTCAATGTATTATGAGGTGTGTACATTCGGAAAGGACATTGCAGTGTGCTGCGTCTCATTTGTTGAAATCTATCTAGCACTGTATTTGTGTAATGAGCTGATGACTCTGACAAAATTGTTTACTTGGGACATGAACCATGACAATGTTGATAGATGTGATGCATAACAAACATTTTCCATATTGTGAGTACAATGTGAACAATCTGCTCATTGCAGGCATGAGGTAACATGCTCAGACAAGTTATGGACTTTAGGTTGATTGGCTATGTTAAAGTGCCCATAGTGTTTAGGGATGTGTAGGTTAGGTACATTAGCCCTGGGAAATGTGGAGTTACAGGGAGAGGTTAAGGGGATCGGTCTGGGTGGGATGCTCTTTGGAGAGTTAGTGTGGGCTTGTTGGGCCAAATGGCCTGTTTTCACGCTGTAGGAATTCTAAGAATTCTACGTATAAAACTTGCAAAGTAAAGTCTTTGAGTCGTTACAACACTTCAGGCCATTTGGCCCATCATCTTTGCCTGCTCTTGGCAAAGCAACTCTGTTAGTCCCATTCCATTATCCACTGTTCTGTAGTCCTTAGGAACTGTAGTAGAAATTGCAGCTATTATATGAGATACCAGTGACTAGAAGTAGCAAGGGTCATTATGTTAAGCATGCTAAAAATTACCAGTGTTCATTTGTCAGTTTATCAAGTCACTTTGTCAGTTTATCAAATCACTTTTAATCTCAGTACATTCTGCGAATTTTACACTGGATCATTTCCTCTAGTTCAGCATCATAGACCACTGCCGGAAGTGAGCACTCACTCCAGCAACACAGTTCATGTGTTTACTTTCCCAGCATCTAGAGAAATATATAATGAGCACAGGCCAATTAAGGAGCTTCCAGTGCTCTGCTCCAGAATATATTGCATGTCCTCATGATTTCCTGGACTTTAGTAGATGGAATAATAATCATTCGAGGAGGATATAGCTTACTTTTTTTAAAACTATTACTCAGATTTATTGCAAACAGATAAATAATGGTAGCAGAAGCAAACAATGGGCATTTATATGCTTAATTATATGTTCTTGAAATAAGAATTTTTTTAAAAAATGTTCCTTTCTCAATGTGCAATCTCAAAATGTGGTGTGTGATTAGTTTACTGATGGTTTTCATGAGTCTCTGCAGTTCTCCTATTCAAAAGCTTCAGGTTAGTCACAGACTGGGAGGAATAAACAGCCTCACATCGTCAGAACAGTGAAAATTCTTAAAAAAAACCTCCATATCATAACAGCACTTAAAAAGGCAGGACTCATTACAATGAATATAAAAGAAACATACAGTAGATACTTAAAATCTGAAATAAAAATAAAAACTCAGCAGGTCAGGCAACATCAGTGGAAAGAGTTAATGTTACATGTTGATAACCTTACTTCAGAATAGAAAACAAAATAGAAGTCTGAAGAGTTTTTAATCCAATAGATAGGGACTGGGAAAGAAAGAAGAAAGAGAAAGATTTGTGATGGGGTAGAGGGCAGGAGAGAGAAACCAACACAAGATTTTACGATGCAAAAGCTAAAGAGGGTGGCTCTAGGCCCTCCCTCCATCGCTTCCAAACCTATAGTTCATCACCTACTGAACAGTCCACTTTTACTTCCTTTCCAATCGCTCCAACAGTACATATACTAAATTAAAAAAGATACAGAGAGGATTAGCTTGGCCCTGCACAAGGATGATATGCAAATTTGTGAAGCGTTCTGTATTTCTTGCACTGCAGGTAGGGGTTTCAGTGGATGGGTGGTACACAGACAGAAAGGCATAGAGGCTTCACATTTACACATTCTCAACTGCAAGGTGCTGAGGGATAGTATCCAGGACATCATCAAGCCAGCCATCCTGTATCTGGCCTGAATGAGCAGCGTCAAATACATCTCCAGCCTCATGTACGAGGGGACCAAGGTCTGCTCAAGGTTTTACCTGGTGAACATCAGGGCCTTGGTAACATTACATGGAGCATGCCAAGCACCACAAGGTGACTCTCCTGGGCCTGGTCTGTGCCCTGAAGAGGCAGGAGCAGACACTGTAAAGATTCAGCAGATTGGAGGAGGAGAAAGGAGTAAAACATAAATAAGACTGCCCCAGTTCAACCCATTGTATCAACCCCTTCATGTCTCATGAAACTTATTTCTTCCTATTTCAACTCTACTTTTTTCCTCCTCTTGTGCAGTATCTTCCCATCCATCTTTGTGACTCTACTAATGTCTTACTTGCTTTCACAGTGCAATCTTGGATGTACCATTCCCCTATAACTTGTCCCCCAACAGGATCATTTCAGAACTCTCCACCTCTACCTTGAATTAAGGTCCATCCAATCCCCAACTACCAGTATCTCCTCTACCTGATGGAACTTGTTCTGACTCTGACCAACTTCTCATTCACCTCCCCCCCTCACTTCTGAAGGTGTTGTTATGGGTACCTGCATGGTTTCTATCTATGTCAAGCTTTTTTATGGGATAGATAGAACATTCTTTATTCCAATCCTCCTCAGGTTCCCTCGCTCATTTCATTTCCTCTGCACTGATGATTTGAGCAATTCAAACCCCTTAACTCGTCCAGAACTAGAAAATTTCGGTGACTTTGCTTCCAATTTCCTCTTCCCTCATCTCCACGTGATCCATTCATGATCCTTACCTTGATGGGAATGTCTGTCACCATCTCTTGACATGGATTATCATTGTAATGTTCCCAGCCAACCCACAGATTCCCAGAGCTGCCTTGATTCCCAGGGAGATATTAGGAGAGTGGTTCTGTCACTAGGTTAGTAATCCAGAGACACAGGCCAACATTTTGGGCAAAAAAAACGTTAGGATGTGTATAACCTACAAAGGAAATTGCCAGTTAAAATTATTTGGAGTGATCTGAGAAGCGTTTAGTGAATACAGTACACACAGAATTGTGATATATTTCTATGGGAGTCAGATAGAGAGTTTCGTATTTATCTGAATTTCAGCACTTGAAATATGTGATAAAAAGACAGAGCAGCGAACTGGGACTTTTCAATTTCTGTTGCCTTGGGATCACTGTGCTTTATCTGGTCATTTGATATAATTGCTGAACTTAGAAATTCTAACTGCAGATTATCTCCATTAGTAATTAAAGGGTAAGCCATATTATTGCTTATTAATTAGACTTAATTTAACCCTTAAATTAGTGTACTCACCTTGCTCTTATAAAACATTTTTTTCTCGCTTGGGATTGCAACAACGGCTTAGTTTTTAACTGTTTCCTGCCAACACTGCTGGTTTGCAAATCAGCCACAAGGCATATTTAACCTGGAAACACACCTGTCTATTCCCATTCCTTCTTGACACTTAATGCAGAAACCTGAGTATTATAACTGAACACATTTAGAACTCGAGATGCAATACACAGAACGACGTGCTGCTACCTGTGAGTGTTTCCACGGCCCTGCACTTCTCCCTGTTGATTTTTACTCCAGTCATGGCATCTTATACAGATTATAAATTGGACGTTAAAGCTACCCACAGGTAATCACACTCTATTGGTGACAATCTCTTTAACTATTGTACCTTGCTTTATTAAAGCACAGTTGGCACAAGGTTTTGAGTCCAGTTATATTTTTTTGAAATGATTTTTCAGTCAGAACAGAAATTATTCCCTTATCTAATGCCAGCATTTTCCTGTTTTCTTAATAATTGTTTGGATGTGGGCGTCATTGCCATGGCCAGTGTTCATTTCCCATTTTTAGCCGTTCTTGAGAAAGTGCTGGTGAGATTTCTTCTTGAACCTTTGCAGTCTGAGTGGTCAAGGTATTCTCACAATGCAGTTTGGCAGGTAGTTCCAGGATTTTATTCCATTCGGGAATGGTGATAAATTTCCAAGTCACATGGTGTGTGAATTGTAAGTGAAAGTGTTCCTATGTACTTGCTGCCTTTGTTCTTCCAGATGGTAGAACTTATGAGTTTAGGAAATTCTGCCAAAGAAGCCTTCCAGAGCACCAGCATTGCAAACAGTGGACACTGTGGCTACAGTAAAGTAATGGATGTTATTGTGGTTGGATTGGGATTTGATCAAACGAACTGTTTAATTTTGGATGAGTTTCTTGATTGTTGCTGTCGCTGTAATCAGTTAGCTGAATGGAGATGAATGGAAAACACTACAAGTCATGTTTTATGAATGGTGTAGTGACTTCGAAGTCAGTCATTAACAGAAAACCCGAACTTCTTTCTGCCCCAGCCAGCCACAGCTACTAAAGCTGTGTTTGTGGAAAACTACAGCAAGCAGGATGTCATTGGTAGGAGAATTGAAGGTGGCCATAGTTGAGAAGATGAAGGAAACCTGGTTAGATTCTCTCCTGTTTGAGATGGTAATTACTGCACTTAAAATGCTGTTTACCACTCATCACACAAGCCTGAGCACTGGCTAAGTCCTTGTTCCATGCAGTCATGAATTGCTTCGATATCGGATGAATTAGAAATGGAATAGAATATTGTGCAATCATCAGTGGACGGCCCTTACCTGGCCATAATTTTCCTATTTAGCTGATAGCAGTTAAGTATAAGCTCTGCAGTCCTGCCACATCCAGTTGTGAATGGAGGTGAAAAATTAAACAACTCACTGGAGGAGGAGGCTCCACAAATATCTCCATCCTCAATGATGGAAGAGCCCAGCACATCAAAGCAAAAGATAAGGCTGAAACGTTTGCAGCAATCTTCAGCCAGAATGGCAGAGTGGATAATCCATCTCGGCCTCCTCCAGTGGTCCCCAGCATCACAGATACCAGTCTTCAGCCAATTCGATTCATTCCATGTGATAGCAAGAAACGGTTGGTGACACTGGATACTGCAAAGGCTACAGACCCTGACAACATTCCAGCAATAGTACTGAAGATTTGTGCTCCAGAACTTGCCGCTGCCCTAGCCAAGCTGTTCCAATGCAGCTACAACACTGGCATCTACCCGGCAATGTAGAAAATTGCCCAAGTATGTCCTGTACTCAAAACGCAGGACAAATCCAACCCAGCCAATTACCACCCCATCAGTCTCCCCTCAATCATCAGTAAAGCGATGGGCGGTGTCATCAACAGTGCTATCAAGCAGTACTTGCTCAGAAATAACCTGCTCAGTGACGCCCAGTTTGTGTTTCGCCAGGGCCACTCAGCTCCTGACCACATTACAACCTAGGTTCTAACATGGCCAAAAGAGCTGAATTCCAGAGGTGAGTGGAGAGTGACAGCCCTTGATATCAAGGCTGCATTCGACTGAGTGTGGCATCAAGGAGCCCCAGCAAAGCTGGAATCAATGGGTATCAGGAGCAAACTCTCCGGTGGTTGCAGTCATACCTGACACATAGGGAGATGGTTGTGGTTGTTGGAGGTCAATCGTGTCAGCTCCAGGACATCTCTGCAGGAGTTCCTCAGGGCATTGGCCTAGGCCTAACCATCTTCAGCTGCTTCATCAATGACCTTGTCTCCATCATAAGGTCAGAAGTGGGGATGTTCGCCATCGATTGCACAATGTTCAGCACAATTCATGACTCCTCAGATACTAAAGCAGCCCATGTTCACATGCAACAGGATCTGGACATTATCCAGGCTTGGGCTGACAAGTGGAAAGTGACATTCGCTCCACACAAATGCGAGGCTATGACCATCACCAATAAGAGACAATCTATCCACTGCTCCTTGACATTCAATCATGTTACCATCACTGAATCCCCCACTATCAACATCCTAGGGGTTGCCATTGATCCGAAACTCAACTGGACTCACCACATAAACACAATGATTAAAAAAGCAGCCAGAAGCTAGGAATACTGCGACAAGTAACTCACCTCCTGACTCCTCAAAGCCTGTCTACACAAGGCACAAGTCAGGAGTGTGATGGAGTACTCCCCATCTGTCTGAATGAGTGCAGCCCCAACAGCACTCAAGAAGCTTGACATCAGCCAGGGCAAAGCAATCTGCTTGATGAGAACTACATCTACAAGCATTCACTCCCTCCACCACCGATGCTCAGTAGCAGCAGTGTGTACTATCTACAAGAGGCACTGCAGAAATTCACCAAAGATCCTCAGACAGCACCTTCCAAACACACAGCCACTTCCATCTAGAAGGAGAAGCAGCAGATATATGGAAACAAGGTTCCACGTTCCCCTCCAAGCCACTCAACATCCTGACTTAGAAATATAATTGCTGTTCTTTCACTGTCGCTGGGTACAAATCCTGGAATTCCCTCCCTTAAAGCATTGTGGGTCAACCCACATCAGGAGGACTGCAGCAGTTCAAAAAGGCAGCTCGCCACCACCTTCTTAAAGGCAACTAGGGATGTGTAATAAATGCTGGCTAGCCAGCGACAAATGAATAAATAAAAAAATACAGTGATGCAGGTTCAATTAAAGGTAGCACTGGGTTAGTGTGAGGCTAGTGTTACTTACTTTGTAACTGTTTTTTTTTTCCTGTGGGATAGAACATTCCAAATCACAACACACTATGTAAAAATAGTTTTTTTTCATGTCATCTGCGTTTTGTTTACCAAATGATTACTGATTATTCCACCACAAGAAGCAGTTTTTCTGAATTCTTCATGCAAAGCTATTTATAATTTTGAACTCATCTATCGAATCTCATCTCAACCTCTCTGTTCTAAGAAGAATGATACCTGTTTCTCCAATCTATCCACATAAGTTGTTCGCTACTGATGACATTCTATTAGTCTCTTGCATATAGCAACGATCATTCTAAGGTGAGGATTATGCGGAGGGACCTGGGGAGAACACATGGAGAGATCTGTTAATAAAGCATATAGTTTTTTTGGCTTTATTAATAGGGGCAGACAGTACAAAAACAAGGAGGTGACGTTGAAGGTGTATTAGACATTTGTTTGATCTCAGCTGGAGTATTGTTTACAGTTCTGGGCTCCACAGTATAGGAGGGATATGGATGCATTGGATAGATTATAGAAGTGGTTTTCAAAAATGGTTCCAGGGATGATCACCTTCAAAAGAGGGTGGTTGAAGATGTGGGGATTAATTCTCCTCGGAGAGAAGAAGAAGATCTGATAGAGGTTTTCAAAAACATGAGCAGGCGGGTAGATTGGTGGGGAGAAAGTGTTCCCTCTTGTAAAAAGTAACAAGAACAAGAGAGCATAGATTTAAAGTGATCTGCAAAAGCAGCAAAGATGAAGTGAGGAAGATTTTTTTTCACTCAGCGAGTACTCAGAGTTGGGTATCAACAGCCTGGAAGTATGGTGGAGGCATTCAAGAGAGCAGATATTTATTTGGATAAAGCAGGAGATTGGCGCCAGCTAATGATTTTGATTAAACAAATCAGTGCAGGCCAGATGGACTGATCAGCCTCCATCCGTGCCATAATACTAATGTGATTCTATGATTTTGTGTACTCTCTCAGGTCTTACTGTCAATCTGACATGTGATGCCCAGAGATGAAGGCAGAATTCCAACTGAGCTCTAACTAATTTAACATCATATTCCTGTTTTTTTTACACTATTCCCCTATGAAGTTGCAAATCCTATTTTTTAGCAATCTTTCCAAATTGTCCTGCCGTCTTCAAAGATTTGCATACGTTCACCCCAGTTTTCATTGCACCTGCACCACCTATAAACTTGCACCATTTAGTTTAAATGCCTGCTTTCATTTCTTCTGCCAAAATAAGCCACCACACACTTCGCTGCCTTAAATTTCATGCTGCAATGAGTCTGCCCATTGAACCGATCCTCCTGAAGTCCACTGCTATTTTACTACTGATTACCAGATCTTCTAAATTTTTAGGCATATGTAACCTTTGAAATTCCGTCTTGCATGCCCAATGCTAAGTCTTAAAAAATAAGAGAACATATTGTCACCCCCACTGGAGAACAACAGTGTATATTTTACTCCAGTCTGGAGAAATGATTTTACTTAATGTTTTCGGTTCCTTAGTCAATTTTATGTTTATGTCCATAATGCATTTGTCCCTTTAATCCCATGTGCTTTTTAACAGTTCGTATACCCCCAAGATCAATGGCTCTCCCTACATCAACCCTCTCCAGTTCTGTTCAAAGATCAGCAGGAAATTTTTAATTTCCTGCAATCAGTCCAAACTGTAGCAAAAATCAGAAAACATTCTAAGACTCAAATCTTAACAGTTTTCTTTGAAGATTTGAAAGTATTCCTAGATAAAAAATATTGAATGCTGGCAGTGCTGTATACATTTTCTCAGACTTCTTTAAGACCGTTAATTTCTTTTCTGGCAAGTAGGTTCCTTCAGTTGGAACATTCTCAATCTTTTCCTGGACTGTCATCAGTTTCAGACACAAATGTTTGAAGGGAAGTTTATGTGCAATCAGGCATGCTGTTTTGTGTATTTGACTCTTCCTACATAACGAAATATCTGACTACAGTAAGACACTCCATCCAGCAGCCTTGGAGCCTAGCCAAGAACTTTTAAAGCTTGATGAGCTCAGGCGTAGACAGACATAAGTAGCCTAGGAACAAAAGCAAAAACCAAAATTGCTGGAAAAACTCAGGAGGTCTGGCATAACTGAAGAAGGGTCATTGGACTTGAAACATTAACTCTGTTTTCTCTCCACAAATGCTGCCAAACCTGCTGAGTTTTCCAGCAATTTCTGTTTTTGCTTTTGTTTTTGTTTCTGATTTCCAGCATCTGCAGTTCTTTCAGTCTTTTTCATAAATAGCCCCGGAACTTGAGCTTGTAATACACAGCTTAATGAATATACAGTGGGCCTTTGTGTGGTACTCATCTTTATTTGTATGGTTTTCTTTTTACATCTTCCAGCTTTATCCTGTTCATTTTAGGAATTTTGATAGGTTGCAATGTGTACAATTTATACTGCAGGTTTTCCTCAGCCAGAACCTATACTGCATTTATAGCACAAAATTTACAGCATGACATCAAAGTAAATTTTATTCTACAGAAACATAAATGTTAAGAATCCTATAAAATATAATTTAGAATGAACTGAAGCTTAATTATGAAGTAATAAATTCAATTTTGGTATCACTACGCCCTGATTTATATGTTTTTTCATTACATGATGTCAGAATAATCATAAGTGAGAATAAATTCATTTCTCATGCGGACAGTAATGTATTTGAGCAGTACTCCAGAGGCTCTAGTATATAACTTAGGCAGATGTCGTAGTTCTGAAAGAGTGCCACACTGTCAGAAATGCTGTTCTTCAGGTGACACGTTAAGTCTAGTCTTCATCTGATCTCTCAAATATATGGAAAATATCCCAGCTGCACTATTCAAAGCACCATCAGGTAATTCTCTCAATTTCCTGCTGAACATTTGTCCTTATTTAATGTCGCTACTTTTTCTTAACTATGCTTATTGGCTGTGCTCTGTGGAAATTGGCTGTTGCATTTCCTGAACTGTGTCACAATGACACTTCAAGAGTAATTCATTGGCAGTAACTTACTTTGGAAATCCTGAGTTCAAATATAGGTGTAATATAAAAATAAACTGTTTCTTTTTAGTTTTCAAATTTGGTGATCTTTTCAATATGGTCTTTGACCATCACTTATATTAGTCATGAAGGAAATGGTGATCAGTCATCATAAAGTTCTCCCTTATTTTTAAGCTATATACGGATAACAGTGCCTTTGTTCTTGACCATCTACCTTGTGGTGATCTCTAAAGCTTATACTTGTAATTCATCTTACATGCACCATTCAGTGAGCAAACTAATTGTTGCTATTCATAATTCCCAAAAAGCATGTGATATCATATCAAATTGGTTTTGATTTCAATTGTTATTACTAATAGGATAAGTCAGATCCCAGAATGAATTCTACTTTCATAGACTGTATTTTGTTTTTTTCTTCCTAAAATAGTTGTCTTTCACTGAAACACAAACACACAACGCTGTGGATTTGCTTTTAACAAAACAGAAGTTTATTAAACAAATGAAATAAATGTAAAATAAAACAAATGCAGCCATATTACACAGTTTAAAATACTTTGAAACTCATGGCAAAACAAATGCTCATCATCTCATCAGCACAATCATTTTAGTTATTGAAAACCAGAAGAATGTCCCTTCCCATCTAATCTGTAGGGCTGAATTGACTATTTATTCTCAACTCCAGCCATGTGAGCTGGTAAGTCTTTTCCTTTGACTCACACTACCAAGACCTTCACATTTCTCAGTTTTCTATCAAACACTCCTCATCTGGAATTTTTGCCTATTACATTCTTTTGCTGGGGAAACCTAGTTCTTTAACTGCACTAAACAATCTCCTTTTCTGAGAGAGGCCATACGGGCTTCTAACTGCAGTCAGGACGCCTGCAAATGGCCTATAAAGACCGACTCATCCTTGAAAGAACTCCATGGAGGCTGGTTCCCATCACCAACTCACCCTTTATTTACACATGAACAGTCCTTGACATTTGTACTGCCTCATTCAGGGTCAGTCTGGTACTAGAGTGTCAGCATCTCCGGCACTCGCCCTTTTTATATGTCAGCCATGGTTCCCTGATTGGACCAGATTAACAGTCCCAATTGGGGCAATCATATTCGATGAGGTCCAGCCAGCTGATCTCATTACAATCCTTATAATCCTAGTTTCTGCTGAACCAATGGTTTAATTTTTTCTCTCTCTCTGATTGTAAACCCCGGTAGTGCAAGCAAACTTCCACTAATATTCCAGGTGGCACATATTGCTTAAAGATCATTGTTGTGGAAAGACCTGACCTCGCTCATTTTTACATTCCTCCAAAATAATAGACCAACACCCATATGCCATGAGATTGAAATCCAATCTGCTTAAAAAATGATATTAATATATATAAATCACACATTTCATTACATGTCCTCCCAAAGAAAAATGAAGCTCCACCAAAAACCCAGAAAGTTTTGTCCCAAAACAATTCAAGGGATTGTGATTCACAAACAACTATTTCTACCACATCGTTGTTGATGCATAGTTCAATTGTCGATCCAGTGAAGACTCAGTAGCTCCTTTTCCACTATCAAATATTTCTGTTGACATGTAATCAGTTTCTTTGATAAAATAATTGACAGACCATTCAATCACATCTCACCATCTTATAGTGAAATGGCACCACACCATTATCAATGGCTTCGACAGCCAGTTTAAATGACTCGTTATTATTTGGCTCTGCTAATATGGTGCATTCCTTCCAAGTTGTCAAACCTCTCTGACAACCTTGCATCTTTTGAATTTTATGTCTTTCTTTAGCAGATTCATTAAAGGAGCCATGAAGGTGCTGAAATTCAGTGAAAACTTCCAATCAAATCCAGTCATCAAAATATCATAAAATTTTGCAACGGGACCTACACATGAGAAAATCCAAAATAGACGTTTATTTTCATTTCTGTAGGTGTAGTTGGCTCTTGCCCCATTGTGTGGCCCAAATAAGCCATTCTCCTTTGAAAAAAATTCTTTTATATGTATTTATATCCACATTGGCTCTGTGTGGCTGATCAAACAGTCAAGCCAAGCAGTATCGAGACATTAACCGCCTCAACCTCACCACCCCCTCAGCCACTCCAACCTCTCCCCTGCAGAATGGGCAGCCCTCCGCTCCCTCCGCTCCAATCCCAACCTCACCATCAAACCCACAGACAAGGGAGGCGCAGTTGTAGTATGGCACACTGACCTATACATTGCTGAGGCCAGATGCCAACTCTCCGATACCTCCGCCTACCCTCCCCTGGATCATGACCCCACCCCCGAGCAGCAAACCATCATCTCCCAAACCATTCGCAACCTTATCACCACCCACAGCCTCTAACCTCATTGTTCCCCAAACCCACACTGCCCGCTTCTATCTCCTTCCCAAAATCCACAACCCACCTGCCCTGGTTGACCCATTGTCTCCACCTGTTCCTGCCCCACCGAACTCATCTCCACCTACCTGGACTCCATTTTCTCCCCCTTGGTCCAGGAACTCCCTACCTACACCTGTGACACCACCCACGCCCTCCACCTTCTCCAGAACTTCCAATTTCCCGGTCCTCAACACCTCACCATGGGCGTCCAGTCCTTATACACCTGCATTCCCCATGCAGATGGCCTTAAGGCCCTCCGCTTATTCCTGTCCCCAGACCCGACCAGTCCCCCTCCACCGACACTCTCATCCGCCTAGCCAATCTCGTCCTTACCCTCAACAACTTCTCTTTCGAGTCCTCCCACTTCCTACAGACAAAGGGGGTGGCCATGGGTACCCACATGGGCTCAGCTATGCCTGCCTCTTTGTAGGTTATGTGGAACAGTCCGTCTTTAGCACCTACACTGGCCCCAAACCCCACCTCTTCCTCCATTACATTGATGACTGTATCGGCGCTGCCTCATGGTCCCAAGAGGAGCTTGAACAGTTCATCCATTTCACCAACACCTTCCACCCCAAACTCAAGTTCACCTGGACCATCTCCAACACATCCCTTACCTTCCTGGACCTTTCTGTCTCCATCTCAGGCAAAAACCAACTAACCGATGTCCATTTCTAGCCCACCGACTCCCACAGCTACCTGAAATGCACGTCCTCACACCCACCTTCCTGCAAAAATTCTATCCCCTGTTCCCAATTCCTTCACCTCCACCGTATCTGCTCCCAGGATGAGGCATTCCACTCCTGCACATCCCAGATCTCCTCGTTCTTCAAGGGCCACAACTTCCCTCCGCAGTGATCGAGAACACCCTTGACCGTGTCTCCCGCATTTCCCACACCTCATCCCTCACACCCCGCCTTCGCAATAAACACCCCAAGAGAATCCCCCTAGTCCTCGCATACCACCCTACCAACCTCCGGATACAACACTTCGACACTTCCGCCATCTGCAATCCAAACCCACCACCGAAGACATATTTCCCACCCCACCATTGTCTGACTTCTGGAGAGACCACTCTCTCCGCGACTCCCTTGTCCAGTCCACACTCCCCTCCAACCCCACCACACCCGGCACTTTCCCCTGCAACCGCAGGAAGTGCTACACCTGTCCCCACACCACCTCGCTCAACCCCATCCCAGGCCCCAAGATGACTTTCCACATCGAGCAGATGGTCACTTGCACATCCGCCAATGTGGTATACTGTATCCGCTTTACATGGCGTGGCTACCTCTACATTGGCTTGGGGACCGCTTTTCAGAACACCTACACTCAGTTCGCAGTAAACAACTGCACCTCCCAGTTGCGAACCATTTCAACTCCCCCTCCCATTCCTCAGATGACATGTCCATCCTGGACCTCCTGCAGTGCCAAAATAATGCCACCCATACGTTGCAGGAACAACAACTCATATTCCGCTTGGGAACACTGCAGTCCAATGGCATCAATGTGCATTTCACCAGCTTCAAAATCTCCCCTCCTCCCACTGCATCCCAAAACCAGCCCAGCTCATCCCCGCCTGCCTAACCCATTCTTCCTCTCACCTATCCCCTCCTCCCACCTCAAGCCACATCGCCATTTCCCACCTACTAACCTCATCCCGCCCCCTTGACCTGTCCGTCCTCCCCGGACTGACCTATCCCCTCCCTACCTCCCCACCCATACTCTCCTCTCCACCTATCTTCTCCTCTGTCCATCTTAAGTCCGCCTCCCAGTCTTTCCTTACTTGTATCAGAATCCTCTTCCCATCCCCCTTTTCTGATGAAGGGTCTAGGCCCGAAACGTCAGCTTTTCTGCTCCTAAGATGCTGCTTGGCCTGCTGTGTTCATCCAGTTCCACACTTTGTTATGTTGTACAATATTTTTGCCAGGTTTGTTTGAAAACAACCATGTGAACCATGCAGTAATATAATCCTTCTAAGGCTTTAATGGTTAATCATTGGAATACTGCTGGTGCATTTTCCATTCCAAATGGCATGACTATGTATTGATCAAGTTCATCTAGAGATACAAAAACTGAATCTTCTTTGGCGCTTTTGCTCAATAATGTCCAATTCTTTCAATGCAGTCTCCCAATCTTGGAATACACAGTGAGACCACTTTTGACCGAACTTGACTTTGCAATGATCAATACAAACTTGTTCCGATACATCCAGTTTCAGCACGATCACAATTGGTGAGCTCCGCCACTATGAATCAGTTCAAAAATGTCATTGTCCATCAACGACTTAAACTCTTCCCTCACTTCGGCTAATTTCTCTGGATTGAATCTGTCAGGACAGACTCAGAGTTGACCATTCCACTCATGGTGTCGTCACCTTTTACCAGAGATCTGAGTACATAAATCCCATTTCCTTAGCTTTTGGCCCATAGCCTCCATCTGCAGTGAGGACAGTGAGTTCTGAATCATCCAGGTGATTTCTCAAGATAAATTCAATTCCCGGTTCACTACTCCCACTATAATCTCTCCATTTACTAAATCACTCTTTAAGCCAACTCTGTACAATGGGATTGGTTTTTAATCTCCATGTATACTTCCAATTAATATTTCCTCCTTCATCAACTCCATTGGAAAACAAATAATATTATTAGCTGGCAATCAGTGATCGATTTGCTTCAGTGTCTCTCAGTATCTTATTGGTTCAACTCTTTGATCTGAAGCATAAGGAAATACCTTCCTTTGTTGAGATAAAATATTCAATAATATTTTGTCATGACTGGAGTCATTTCCCCTATTTTTATAAGCATGTTCTCAGGAAGCATGTTCTCTGTGGACTATTGCTGCAATTTTAATACCAATTTCCTTTTCTGATGCCACCTTTTTGGAGGATACTTTCGACATTCTTGCTCTGACAAGTGGTCCCCTATTCATCTTCCAGTAATTGGCTTTGGTTTGTTCAGTTTTATTTCAATGGACGAATGTTCTTTTCTTTATATCATTTTTTGTTTCTAGCCTTTCTCCTGTCTTACATTGGGAGTCGGCTAACTATTACTTGTGGCATTCTACATCCATTCTGTTCAGCTATTTTGTGTGCTTGTGGGTTGCTGACTGGAGGTTCGTACTTCACATTGTGGGGCAGTGCCTGGTTCCTGAGGCATTCAATTGAACGTTACCTGTGAAAAACTACACTTTCGCCATGGGCGAACACAAGCCTGAACAGATTGGATGCAGAATGTTAAGAAACCTATTCAGCAGATGACTCACAGAACCTGAGAAAGCTGTCCTATTATCTGGACTGAATTATAACCACAAAGGTGCAAACAGAACAGACTTCATGGCCACCCTGGAGACTACATGACCGTCATTATGAGCCATCTGGACTATGTTGCAAAAGCACAGGCACTACTTGCAGATACAAACACTTATCAACAGGTGGCAATAGATCCAACACGCAGCAAGGAAATATGATCACCCAGACATTGAAGTGGCCAAAGGATGCAGGATAGATAGCCAAGACAGACTACATGAGAATGAAACAAGAAAGCATGAATACCCCCATTTCCACAGACTCCCTGAAGTGCTTAAACCTGACATCCCCCTCAGACCCATTGTCTCCCTACCGGCACACCTTTACACAAACTGGCCAAGGACCTATAACAGAGACTGAAACACCCAGCCGACAGATCACTTCCTTCCATCCACTCAACCCAAGATTTCCTCAATACCCTCAAGAGAATAAAAATCAGCAACAATGAGATTATAGTCTCTTTTGATGTGACTGCATTATTCATGGCAATTGACATTCCACTAGCCAAAGAAACACTGGCTACATTACTAGAGGAAGCAGGAACACAGGCCAGCAGCTCCATCAGCAACAACAACATAGAGCATCTACACAAAATCTTCACTACGAACGGATAACCCTGCAACTTCATCCGCAGATGCCTACTAAACAGGCAACACCAAGAGGACACAGTACTCCCTAACACACTGGTCGCACTGCCTTACATCATGAACGTATCAGAACTGACAACGAGACTCCTGTGGAACCATGGTAGCACACAAGCCCACAGCCTCTCTACGACACTCACAAGGATTAAAGATCCCATACCGATAACATGCAGAAACAATGTAGTTCACAAAATACCATGCAATGACTGCCACAAATGTTATATCAGGCAGACAGGAAGGAAACTAGCCATCAGCATACATGAACATCAGCTAGCAGCAGAACGACACAACAAACTTTCCTAATATCAGTAGACTTGGACAATGAAGGCCATTTTAACTGGGATAATATAACCACAGTAGCCCAAGCCAAACATTGACAGGCGGGGAATTCCTAGAGGCATGGTTCTCAAACCATAATGCAACCAACAAACATATAGAATTGGACCCCAAGTACAAACTCATTCAGAACAGAGCTGGGAATGACACTACTCTCTGTAACATACCGGACAACACAAATTCCAAGCAGAGTAGAACAACATTGCTTCATTGGCGGCCTCACTGATGATGCTACCTAACATGGTAACAAAATGTCTGAATGTAAACGAACGAACTTGGTAAGTAAGTCAATAAGCTCGCCCACAACCCAAGCCACAAAATTTACTCAAAAACCCCATACTCATAACATGCAGAACCAATGTAGTTTACAAAATACCATGCAATGACTGCCACAAATGTTATATCAGGCAGACAGGAAGGAAACTAGCCATCAGAATACATGAACATCAGCTAGCAGCAGAATGACATGACAAACTTTCCTGATATCACTACCCTCAGGCAATGAAGGTCATCAGTTTAACTGTGACAAGGTAACCATAGTAGCCCAAGACAAACATAGACACGCACAGGAATTCCTAGAGGCATGGCTCTCAAACTGTAAGGCAATCAACAACCATATAGAATTGGACCCCATATACAAACCCATACAGAACAGAATTGGAAATGACACAAATCACCATAACAGACCAGACAGTATAAATTCCAAGTGGAGTAGAACAACATTGCTTCATCGGAGGCCTCACTGATGATGTCACCCCGCATGTTAACAAAATGTCAGAATAAAACCGAGCCAGCTCAGTGAGCAAGTCAATAATGTCATATTGTCTAATTCTTATTTACTTTGAGTTTTTACTTCCATCTCCTTTTCCATTAGTTTCTATTTATCTCTCTCTCCTCATTTTCCATTTTTCTTTGCTTTTCTTTGTCCTTGCTTTCACTCCCTCTTTCTTCTAGCTCAACTTTTTTTATTACAAACTATATCTGAGTTAACTCCAGCTACGACATTTCAATTTCAGTTTTCCCTTTTTCTAATTCTAAATGCCCGATAGTTATTCTCAGCAACTGCTCTTTACATGACCCTTCAAACTGCCCCGCAAAAACTGCTCAGCCTAGATTTTGCTAAGCTATTGCCTTGATGTCTTCATTCCAATCACAAACCCCAATAACATAAAAATGACTTCCATTAACACTCCAGGAAGCACTTACTGGTTTAAGATCATAATTCTGAAAAGACTGACCCAGTTAATGTTTACACCCCTGCACAAAAATGGACCATCACTCCCTTGCCAGTAGCTTGAAGTCCAATCTCTTTTTTAAAAAATGCATTAATATACATAAATTATGCACCTTTCATCACATTGATCAAATATAAATGAGAAGGCAAGAATGCTAACTGGAACTTACAAAACTAAATTCCAGTTTTAATGTCAACGAATGCAACCTTTAAATGACATTGCTAGGTGTTGAAATTTTGCATGGTAAATGTTGAAAATGTCTACTGAACCCACACATATTTAACCTAAACTGCTTATGGCGTGTTCAAGTAGTTCATAACTTTCAACATTTCGGCTTTATAGTATTAAAGCCATGAATAAATCAAGTTGATTTTATTTGAATTTTAATTCCTCGGTTTGAATTACTAATTGGCGGAATTTCACTGACACATAATGTAAAAATTAGGATTTATGGCTCTGCAGTGAAACTGATTGGAAAGAATGTAACATGCTTTCCTCACAGGTAATAATATGTAAATATATGGGGAGGATCGGCAGCAAGTGGATTCTTTGCCGTAATATTTAGCCTGTTTGCGATGTAATTGCTTTTAGCCAAGGTCTCCTGAAGGAAAAGATTGACTAAATTAGCATTAACTATGGTTTCCAGGGACTTGGTATATTGTGAAAAGTTGATCTTGCCTCCAGTAAGGACAAGTTATCCTACAAAAGACCAGATACTTACTAGACAGTGTTAATTGTTTTCTGTATGGGGCAAATGTATATGCCAAGGGAGCTTGCAATTTACAGATCTAATTGAGCAAAGGCAATGAGACACTGCTGTGGGCTACTTCTCCATAAATGTTTGCTGAGCTAATGTTTTATGCCAGCGATGGTAGAGATAAACTTAAACATCAGACAAAGCTTGATTGCTGTGGCTTCCATTTATGCATTCTTTAGAGTTTTTTTAAACAAAATTACAATGTTTGGAAATTCCTGTGAGAGTATTATTAGTGGGCAAGTTTTAAGTAAAGTTTTAAAGCCCAGTAGAAACTAAAACAATTTAACAGGGATTGGAGTAGAACATGAGTATTGTTTGAAAAACATTGATAGTTTTGGTTGTGGATCACACGACTGAATTCTGTATGATTTATAATGCTATCCTTCAAGAGTGTGCCATATGATAGAAGCATCACAATTGCCTTTATTCACATGTGATAAGAATGACTTTGCCTGTGTATGTTAGAAACTATTGCATACAAAGCAAAATGATATAAGCTGTCACTATAATTAATCTAACAGAATCTGTGTTTCCTTTGTAATGTTTAGTTCCCCTTATAAGCTGAGTTTCCAACACCTGCTGGTCAAACTGTCGCACTTTCTTTTTCCAATTCCAGTCACACGCTTGAACAAGTTTGTTTGTTGAATCAGAATAGTCTCATTGATATTTAGTTCTAAAATTCTTGTCAACATAATAAACAGGTGCAACAGTCTAATTCAACATAATTTAAAGTATTAAATCCCTTTGCAGTGACAGGTTCACTCAGAAGAACTAATCCTCTGCACTTTACTCAGGAAATGAAGGTTATGTGTTCTATCATTTGCGAATTTAAACAAGAAAATAAACATGAATGTAGAGCCAAAACCACCTGAAATACTCAAATCTACTTTCCAAGAAAGTTAGCACACGCAGAAAAATATATGACCAGCTGAATCGGACTCTGTGGATGCCTATTTAAAATAAATCATAAAATGATTTAATGGGGTGGCTCAGTGGTTAGCACTGCTGCCTCACAGCACCAGGGACCTGGGTTTGATTCCAGCTTCAGGTAACTGTCTGTGTGGAGTTTGCACATTCTCCCCATGTCTGCATGGGTTTCCTCCAGGTGCTCTGGTTTCCTCCCACAGTCCAAAGATGTGCAGGTCAGGTGGATTGGCCATGCAAAATTGCCCATAGTGTTCAGGGATGTACAGACTAGATGGATTAGCCATGGGAAATGTAAGGTTACAAGGATGGGGATGGTTCTGGGCGGGATGCACTTCAGAGGGGTGGTGTGGACTTGATGGGCCAAAAGGCATGCTTCCACACTATAATTTTAAACCAAAATCAGCAATATATTTTTACAATTAAATAATATTCGCTGCCTCCTCGTGTATCAAGCAATTCAATTCAATCCAACTGTATCAATGTTTGAAAGTTGAGCTATTCTTATAGAGCCACATGGCGGTGTGGGATGGTCTGGACCGGATGGGCTACATGGCCTGTTTCCACAATGTAGGAATTCTGTGGATTCTAGCCAGCTTTCTGAAAGAACAAGATATTAGTTAGGTGGTGGTTGGGCAGACCAGCTGATTGCTCTTAACAAACTTTGGCTTCTCACCTTGACATTGAATGCATCATGGCACAGAGGCATTATGATTGACAAGAGTAACTGTGATTGGCATGAAAATCAAGCATGAAATGTACGAAATTCAGTTTACAAATTTTCCATTTTAGTCTTTCCAAATAATGGAAACCATTGTAACTAAGAATTTTGCTGGCCACATTGAAGATATTGTTGGCAATTGGAAGTTTTAACTACCTACAGTCCTTTGCAATTGAAATGACATGTCATGAAAGAACATGAGAATATTTTAGAAGTCAGCTTTCTCTTGATCGGTGTTAACTGCACTTCATACAACAGCTTTTCATTGAACAGGAATAAAATATTGCTTCTTTCATAAAAGAAACTAAACCAGCAGCTATTTCTAAATAGAATGTGCTGAATTACAGTGCACTATCAGTTTTAGGACTTTCAGACACGCCACATATTACAACTGTCAAGATACTTTTGCACTGTTGTGACTGATAGACAGAATGAGTTTCATTCTCTGATAGTAAGAGAATGACTCAATGTAACCCTAAGCCACTGAGACCAAAAAGGTCAACAACATATTACATGGATTTAGAAATGTAAATGTAGGCCGCAGTTTCCAGTTTCTCACAGCATTGTACAACACAGAAAAGGCTACCGAACCAAACAGGTCCCTCCTTTGCTCTTCTACATAGCCTTTCAATTTTCTCTCTTTCGGTATTTATTTAATTCCCTTTTCAAAAGTTGGAGTTCGTTCCAGGTCTTCCAAATCACTGTGTAAATAACAATTCCTAACTTTCCCACTGTTTGTTTTTTCAATTGCCTTAATTCCCATCATTTTGTGTTATTGGGCAAGCTTGTTGTGCACATGTCCAATTAGAATAGAATTAGCTTGAGTATTAATTCCCCACCCATGTTAAAAAGCTAGCAAGTTTATAAATATAAAATGGTGATTTGAGTGAAGTATTTTGGTACCTTTGAAAATCTTTCTTCCGTTTACTTATGGGATGTGAGTGTTGCTGGCGATGCAGCATTTATTGCCTATTGCCTATTGTCTTATTGTCCTGGAACTGAGGAGCTTGGTGGCATATGACGAATGCTACTGCCTCATAGTGCTGGGGACCTGGGTTTGATTCTAACCTCAGGCTACTGTCTGTTCTCCCTGTGGGTTTCTGTTGAGTGCTCCAGTTTCCTCACACAGTCAAAAGATGTGCAGGCGAGGTGGATTCGTCATGGTAAATGTAGGGTTATGGGGATGAATGTGTCTGGTTGGGAATTTCTTCAGAGGTTTGGTGCAGACTCAGTGGGCCATATGGCCTTTATCTGTATTGTAGGGATTCTACAATGGCTCACTAGGCCATTTCAGAGGGTAGTTATGAATAAGCTGCATTGCTGTGGATCTGGAATCACACGTCAACTAGACCAGGTCCAGATGGTACATTTCATTCCCTGATGGGCATTGGTGAATCAGAAGGATTCACGATCAACAATGGTTGTATGATCTCATTAGGCTAGCTATTGTTAATTCCAGATTTTTCATCATCTGGCATGATAACATTTGAACTGATGTCACCAGATCATTAGAGCATTGGGATCAGTCAGTCCAATGACATCACCACTACACTTCCACCTCCCTCTAAAGACAAATTGAAAGAACAAAGTATCATAATGAAGCTTAATTTCATTGACTTGCACCTGCATTCTGAAAATTAAACTATTATTGAATTTGCTCCATGCAGTGATTAAATTAACCTAATAATATTCACAGGATTATAATTGTCCAAGACCATCTTTCCACAGGAATTCACTGAGATGATGCCCTGTAACTGGGAGCCCATGTTGGTAAAAGTATTTGTGACCTGAAATGGCATTTCTTATTGGCCTTTCGCAGAGTAACCATAGTGAGAAGGCTGTAAGATACTGATAAGAAAATGAAACTGCAATGTACGATGGTTATTTTTAACATTGCTGTCACTTAGCAGGGAGTGCATGGTGAGAAAAAACAAGACAGAGAAATGCGAGCAGGAACAAAATGAGAAAAATATCGATACATATTTAAAATGTGAGATAGAAGTCCCAGAAAGTCAGACAACAGAGCATGAGTAAGTGGAATTAATTAACGCAACAAAGGGAATGTGTATGTCGAAGAGGGAGCTCAAAAATGGAATAATTAGGTCATAATTTGAACTTTAATATGTTGATAAATAATTACAGTCTTCCACTCAACCTGCTCAGTTCCCACTAGTCAGTATGTGAAACTTTCAAGCAAAGCTAGCTGGTTCCACAGGGAGAGAGAGGGGTAGATGCAGAGTCAGAGAGTGTCATCTTTGGACAGTCCTCATGTTTTTGTGAGATCTGATAAACTGAAGAATGAGCAAAATGTAATGCTGATATGCCAAGAACAGTGAATAAACATATTGTCTCAGTTTTTACTCAACACTGTAGGCAAAAAGGAAATCACAGAGGTGAAGAAGACAAAACTGATAGTCTAGCAGGTAAGACAGAAAGAAAAATATTCTAGAAAATCAAGCCAAAATTAAAGATGACACCTCAAGATTTCCACCATGATTATGCAAGGAAACAATGCAGGATATAACACTGGCAGTAACTGCAATATATCAGAAAAATCAATAGAAAGAAGGAATGCCAGAGAGCTGGAAAACTTAACAGTTATTTTCAACCAGAAAATGAAGTGATCATTTATACAGGTCCTTTCAAGACCTCAGAATGTCCCAAAGTGCCTTATAGCCAATGGTGTACTTTTGAAGCATAGACTCTTGAATTGTAGGAAATACAGGAAATAATTTTCCAAAGCAAGTTTTGGCAGGCAACAATGGGCTGAATCTTCCAAGGGGTGGCAGTCACCATCAAGTTTTCACTCTATTCCGAGCCCTGTATCTTACATATTCCATCAGCACGCCTGACTGTTGGAGGAGGACAGGCCATGTCCCAATTTTTATGGCACTGGCTGCCACTAGCAAAGCTTCAGGACACTTAAGTTGCTTTTGAATGTGTCAGTGAATCGGTGTGAGTGTGCTAACTGGAAGGTGCAGCCAAGTATTGGCTGGCATTTTGGGTAATGTGCTGAGGCCAGACTGGAGGAGGGGAGATTGGCAACTTTGGATGAGACAAGGTAGAATTTTGGAGGGTAAGAGGACAGTTGGAGTTTTGGGGGCTGCAGTAGGACTCAAGATGATCTTGAAGGGTTAGGGTGAGGTTGCAGGTCTGAGAGATCAGTGGGGTGTTGAGGTGTCAGTGAAGAGTCAATCGGGGTAAGTTGTACAATTACTCAGGAGTTAGATTTAATCTGTCCAACATTCCTTGGATATTTATCCTTGTGGGTAAGTTAGTTCCGTCCAAATTTTCCAACTCTAACTTAGAGTTGTTTTCAAGCAGGGTCCCAGTGAGCTGAGGAGTTGTTTAAATTTCCTGGGCATTTCCAACTGAGATCTCAGAGGATCTTCACTATGTATCTTTGTGGGCATATCTGGCCTCTGACTATCCACAGGCTAGAAGATCTTGACCACACTGATAATGGCCGGATTTTCTTTTCACAATGCCAATTGACAGATATATATTAGCCAGAAAACAAGTGATAACTGCTGTGATCATCTTCAGGAAAATCTTGCAGGTACTGTTTATGACTAGGGGGTATTGGCCTAGATAAACCCATCTGGTTCACTAATGTCATTCGGAGGAGGATATCTGACATCCTTACCTTCATGTGACTCCAGACCCACAGTAATACGGTTGACTGTCAACTGCCCACTGGACAATTATGAATGGGAATAAATGCTGGCCTAGCTAGTGACACCCACATCCTGTGAATAAATTTGAAAAAAAAACCATTGGGTACAGACAGAGCCTGGGATTGACATCTGATCCAAGGAACAGCACTTCCAACAATGCCGCACAGCCTACTTTCTACACTGGAGTGCCAGCTTTGGTCTTTTCAACTGAAGGCTCTCGACTGGATTTGAATCCACAACTTTGTGCCTCAGAAGTGAACATGCAGTGCAGAGAACTATTTATTAGTGATAGTAGTGAGAAACACACTCCAATTAAGCGTAAAATATGAAATAACAAAACATTTAAGGGCAAAGAATATGTTTAAAAAAAAGCATGGACTTTTCAAAGTAATTTCTTGTCTTTAATCAACTTTACAGAATTTCTTGAAGAAATCTCAAATCAGAAGTCAAGAGCAGCGCAGTCAATGTAGAAAACATACAGTGTTACGACTTTGTTATGGGCTGTTAATATTGGAATAAGAAATTTAATCACTATCAATTAATTGAAAGAATTATGACATAAGATTAAATGTTTAATTTTAACCAAAAACAAACTTCCTTGTACATGGAAAGAAAAATTAGACATTGCAAAAACTGCTAACTTAATGTAATAGCTTATGAAGATCTATACAATAGATATAGTTTTTGGATATATACTTTTTACTCCAACTACATCTTAGTGAGTTCCTTTACCTTTTGAAATCTTGAAGTTTCACTCACTTTTCCCAGAACCAGCCTAAATATATACCCAACCCTCTGGAATTTACTTTAAATGCCCTTGCATACCAGCTAGAAAATCTCTTAAAATCAGCTGTTGGCTAAGCATATTTCAAATTTCATTTAAAGACATGAGGACTGTGAACTCTCATGTTCCCTGTTCTGGCCCTCCATAGATATTTTTCCCTAGTGTGGTCCTACTGCTTCTGAAGTGATCTTTTCAAGCTGACTGCTTTATCCCACAAAGTTCAATAAGAATATCTGTAGATTTTGTCCATTAGCTGAAAGTTAAAGCAAATCATCTAGATGTCTTTCCCTCATAGGACCCAAATGAATCAGTTTGCTCCAGTCAGAAGGGCATAAAGATACATTAAAAGCACCTTCTCTCCCAGGTTTCAAACTGAATCATTGTCTCCAAAGTGACATTGTGTAATGTGGTATAATTTAAAAAAATCGCAAATAAACTATTTTACCATCAACATAACTCTTTGATTCTGCAATCTATTGGTAAAGTTAATATTTCTAATGGATGTTATTACTCTCTCTCTCTCTCTCAAGACTCCCTAGCTCATTACATGCTTAAAAAGTGATAATTTATTGTTCATATTTTAACTATCTAGATTAACTTTGCATGAAAAATGCCGGCAATGTTTTAAGAGTATAAACCCAATTTAGCTGAGTTCCATTTACATCAGAGATGTTTTCATATGTTTCCCAATCATTTGTCCCATTCTTCACATTGAAAAGTTTAGTCCTTAAAATGAAAGGTTACATTCTAAAACAAATGAATTATAAACCAGATATTTGTTATACAGTAGTCAACAGATTATGATATTCAAATGATATGATTTATAACTCCACATTACTACCTTCTGAGGTGGAACATTCTGGTGATACACAACCCTTTGAGAGAAAAAAGGTTCACCTAATCCTTGACTTAAAGGATTTTTAAATAAAGCCCATTGTACTGGATTTGCCTACCTTCACTTTCAAGACAGTTCACAAATTTATACAAATATATCAACTCATCCCTCATTCTTCCAAGCATCAGTGGATGTTTTAAAAAAAAGTCTGACTAACCTTTCGTCAAAAGGAAATCCACTTATTGCAGATATCAATCAAGCAAATTGTAGTGATTGTAATGTAGTCAGCCAGGTGGACCTCAGGACATGAGTTCCCTGATTGGGGCCGTTAATCTGGTCAAATCAGGGAGCCCTGGCTGACAGATATAAACAGAAGTGTCAGAGATCTGTTCACTCCGAGAGCTGGTTCTGAGGAAAGCTGGATCAGTGTCGAAGACTCTCTACATGTAAATAAAGGGTGACTTGGTGATGGGATATCAGTCTCCGTGGAGCTATTTCACAACCCTACTCTGAATATCCTCCATTTTCCACAGATAAGGAATCCAAAACTGGGCAGCATGGTGGGTCAGTGGTTAGCACTGCTGCCTCACAGTGCCAGGGACCTGGGATTGATTCCAACCTCAGGCAACTGCCTGTGTGGAGTTTGCACATTTTCCCTGTGTCTGCGTGGGTTTCCTTCAGGTGCTCCAGTTTCCTCCTATAGTCCAAAGATGTGCATGGATCGGCCATGCTAAATTGCCCATAGTGTCCAGGGGTGTTTAGGTTAGGTGGGTTAGACAAAGGAAATACAGGAGTAGGGAATGGCTCTGGGTGGGATGCTCCTCAGAGGGGCGGTGTTGACTTGTTGGACCGAATGGCCTGTTTCCATCCTGTACAGAATCTATGATTCTATGAAAACTGAACAGTAAGTTCAACTAGCAAGTTTCTGTCTTGTAGATTTTCTATAATTCTGTGTAAGTATTGTGGAGCTAAAATCTACTAGAAGTTTGAGAAAAAAATAGATTAATATACAAATTAAGAAAGATAATTCACCTCTACCTGTCGTAAAAATTTTAAAATATTAGCTAGTTGTTGATGTATTGGATAATCATTTTTTTCACTGATCCATTAAATTTATAGGAATGATAAACTCAGTCTGAGAAAAACAAAGTAATTATAATACATGTCAGTAATAACCAGGATCCATAGTTTTAAAGTAACATATTCCATACTTATTTGCTTGTCGTGCTCCTGCGCATCACTCCAGATTAGGATACCCACCTGGACAGACTAAATTATGCCAATTTCCAAATGGAGTCACATGGTGCAGGAGTTCACTTTTATTTTTCTATTTTAGCCACAGCCAAAATAATAATGACTGGAATCTTCCCATCCCCTTTGTGACAGCTTTGGGAATTATTGATGTTATCACATGACTTGGGCTGAAGGAATGCCTAAGACCTAATCGAGGAAGAAAACAGGTGATGGATACATTCAGAGTTTATTAGGTGTGCATTAAACTCTTCACAAGGAAACTGTTCTACAAAGGGATTCTTTCCATGACAGTTACTTTAATCACTCAGAAACGCGGCTTGTGCAATGGAATGATATGACACAAGTGGGCATTTATACAAATTATAGCTGAATCTCTCTTTTGGCTTAGTCTAAGTCTTTTGGAGCGTTTGTTGCCACAAGGCCTACCTAGTGAGTTCTGTCACCATATCTTACCAAACGAACGACATTAACAATCCACTCCACCCCTTTGGCAACCACCATCTTTGATTCTGGGCCCAAATTACCACAGGCTTTCCCAGACCAGCTACTGACTCAGCACATATCCACCAAAAGCATCAGTGTCACTTGCATGCCATCTTTAAAAGGCTACTGTGCACCTGGATTACTCCAAGAGTATAATTGTATTTTGTAGTAAGTGGAATGAGGACCAGGTAGATCTCATTGACAAAGAGATCCTTGATTGGAATTGTTAACATGGGCCAACCAGGGAACCCTGGCTAGCAAATATAAACAGGAGGTTCAGAGAGTCGACTTATTCTGAGTTAGTTGGTCAGAGTCTATGTACTGTGCACATGTAAATGAAGGGTGACTTGGTGACCGGATAACAACTTTCTGTGCAGTTATTTCATATTTAAACAAAACTCAAGTTCACAATCTTAGTGAGAGTTTTACTTCAATTAGCTACAATTTATAAAACTCACCCCTATTAATTACTAACTTTCCATATTGGACAATTAATTCAATTCATGTTTGACTACTAATATTCTTTCATTAAAAGTAAGTTTCTATTTGGACGTACAAAAATATACCCTTCTGGCGATGGTAGTTAATGCCTGAGGGTATTCAGGAATGGTTCACATGCAGATTATTACAAATGTGATGGTAAGCCATTAATCATTGACAAACATCATGAAATACTCAGTTAAACGTGTAAAGTGAATTCAGCTGGGGATTTTCCGAGCCTCCCAATGTACCACCAGTTAGGGCAATGTGTAACTAAGCAAGGGCTTTGGAAGGCATCTCCTCTACGTATCGTTAGAATGGCTGTAAAACATAAGAGTATAGTAATACATGCATGTGACTGTTTATTTTAATGTGTAATTCCTGTTATTTACAGTCACACGTGTGTAATACGTGGTCAAGTAGTGACAGCAGACGGGACTCCTTTGGTTGGAGTTAATATCAGCTTTGTGAACAATGCCCGGTATGGTTACACCATCAGCCGGCAGGATGGCAGGTATGAAGCTTAATACTGCTGCATCATTCAAGAAGCAGACATTGAAACTTCATTTAAAAACAAGTTGTTTACCTCGCAGAATGTTGTGTGATGCTTATACTTTGCTTTCTGCAACATATAAGTGTGGCGTTAGCAGCCATTCATAATTATAACTAACTATAAATAAATAATTCTGTGTAATTAGGTGCTACCCATGAGTCTGTAACTATCCTGCATTCATTAGACCACAGGAGAGTTTTGTGATCTAAACAAGTAAACTTAACCATTCTTCTTCTCTAGGTTGATACTATCATCAGCAGCACTCAGAGCACTCTGATTCAGAATTGGGTTTACAGTCTAATAAAAATAAAATCTGTATTTAAGCAATTTGATAATGAAACAAAAGAACTCTGCAGTTGCATATTTATTCATCTGCACCCACCCCCATCCCTGTACACTGTCCTGCTGTCTGCTGAAAAGTGGATTTCTGAAATATGCATTCAACTGTCTGCATTGAGATGTGCTACTGGTTCAGCAGTTTTGTACCAAAAACCTACAAATCAGCATACTCTGGATGTCTGTATATCTATTGCTCTAGGCATCACTGGCAGATGCAACCTTTCTCTGTAAAGGAGCAACAAAGTGATGCAAGCTATTTGGAGAAATTTCTAGGCATCAGAAATTTCATCCAGACTTCTCTCCTTCTCCCATCACCATTTTGGATGCAAAGCCCATTTACCCATGTAGAGGCCAGGACTTTAGCTGAAGTGGGGGTGGGAGGGGGGGTAAAGAGAAATCCAAGGAATATTCACTTTCGTACACTTTACACACAAAAATCTGACAATTCAACGCGCATTAATGTCAAATCATCAAACCTACATGGAGCAACTGTTATCGATAGCTCACATCATTAAAACAAATCAGGAAAGGAAGATCCAGTACAATATGTCTCCCAGCCAACATGCCACAATTAACTAAAGAAGATATTCAAGAAAACTAAATTGTGACCTTAGCATACTATAGATCTATATGGCATAGAGAACTCCTCAAATCAATATCATGTGAGACTCCCAGCTATTCATGTTCAATATAAATATTAAGTGAGGCAATCCTTTACAGGATCAATGTTTCACTAATTGCATCTGCATTTGTTCTGTGCTTTTGATGGATGACCTAGGGATAAAATAAATCTTCCAAGATTGAATATTAATAAAAGTGTCTAAACATCAATTTATTAAAGATGTCTGCTTCTTGATCAAGAAGCTTGACCTCTACCTGCTCCATCTGTTCCACGTTAAAAACTGTTAAGAAGTTGACAAATGCTGTTATGGTTAATTTTGCAACTTTGTAATCTTGGCAGGAGCCTTGCCGGTCAGCAAATGGATTGAAAATATATGCATATGCTGTGTATACATTGCTGTCCTTTTAAATTAATGCTTAGAAAACCTTCACATTTCTGGCATTTGTTGCTGTAGAGATGCTTGCCTGTTGGTCGTACCAAGTTGGAAAATTACACCTGTTGTGATGTTTTGCACAAGGTAAATGTTTTTTATTTGAAAACAAACTGTCTTGTTCTGTCCTCCAAATACTAGCTTTGATTTGCTGACTAACGGAGGTGTTTCGGTCACCATACACTTTGAGCGCTCTCCGTTCATCACTCAGGAGCACACACTTTGGCTGCCGTGGGACCGTTTCTTTGTCATGGACACTGTCATCATGAGGCATGAAGAGAATGACATCCCTAGCTGTGACCTGAGTAATTTTGCACGTCCTAATCCAATTGTCTCACCAGCGCCTTTGACGGCATTTGCAGGTTCATGCCAAGAGAGAGGTCCCATCATTCCTGAAATACAGGTACGGTGCCCACCTTTATTCTGCTTTATCCTTTATAAGGAATATGACAGTGAAAATTGTTAAATGAACACGTACCCACTCAAACTACAAAATCTAGAGTTAGAAGTTATGATTTTGTCCTCCTGTGCAGACTTACATGATGGATGCATCTCTGAAAATCAGTGACCAATGCACAGCCCACTGATGAACTTTGAAAATAATTATAGTAAAGATGCTTGACAAGGGAAAAAAGTGAAAAATATCATAATTTGCTAAGTTGACTAACTGGAGTTTAACTTTAATTAGAAGAACTCATTGCATGCTCCTTCCCTAGTTAGTGTCTTCCCTCTTGGGGATTATAGGCCATTGGTTTTGGCATGAAACAAGCCTGAGCTTCTCAAACTCCCTTCCTAGTGGCTCTGCATAATTGATTCAAAACTATTCAAAATGTATCCAGTCAATATTCTTACTCATGGATTCTGCTGAGTTCCACAGCCCCTGCTATCTCACCCCAGTCCCAGTGCAAAATTCAGTGGGGAGCGTGCCCATGACCCCAAAGGCCTCTCCACAGTGGTTTAACACTGGAGGCAGTGTTAGTCTCTTTCAGGTGAGATTTCAAGTCCGTTATGTCCACATGCCTCCAGGGTGAAGGTTAGCAATGAAGGGTTTAGAGCCTGAGGAAAGGGCAACAGGGTGAAAATGGCCTTTGTAGAGGGTATCTCCTGTGGACTTGTAAAGGAAATCCCACTCCCTCTTGCCCAACACTAGCCAACTAAGCAGTGCCAAAGTTTGGTGGAGGATTCCACACACTCCCAACCCCCCACCCAGTTTTGGGTAGCACCAAAGTGGAATGAAGTCCTTAATTGGCCATTTAAGGGCCTTAATATGTCCAAGGATAGGTGAAGTGTCCAATGCTGCCCCCATCAAATATTACCACTGGGTTTTATTCACCACCAGCCCCAAACCCACTGGTGCGGAGCATAACATCCAGCCTTTAAAAGCTATAATTGTTCTTAAGAGGAAGAATGACTCAAAACTTAACAATGTTCTGTTTGACCCATTACTTGTTGTGGATTAAAATGATAGGCACTTGCACGGAATTGTAAAATGTAAATAATGCAAGTGTGTCACTCTGCCAGACACCATTTTCACCAGACGAAATAACTAACACGATGGAAAAGGAAAAATAAAACCTTGAAGTGTTCACTCACACTAAATTTTTACAAAACTAATTGTGTAGTACTGCCACCCAGCACTTGTTACTACTGGAAAAATGCAGGTGACTTTTCAATTGGTTCCTGTCCTGTTCTGCTCTTAAATCTAACATTGGTGTGCAGTTGCGCTACTTGAGTTTTACCTAACCTATGGGAAATGATTGCCTCAAATGGCCATTTAAGCAGTGAAAATATCACTGTGTCAAGAATCAAGAGATAAATATCGTATTCTGTCATTCACAGCACAATATCAAACTTCTGTCTTTAAGTTTCCAATGTACTCTGGAGGAATTGTGGCAGAATGCTAATGTTACTTTTTCATTTATTATTTGCTACGGTCTTTCTCCCATTTTGTTCACAGGCTTTACAAGAGGAGATAAATATTCCAGGTAGTAAGATGAAGCTGAACTATGTCAGTAGCCGCAATGCTGGCTACAAGTCAATCATGAGGATTAGTCTGACTGACCCCTCCATCCCATTCAATCTAATGAAAGTACATCTCATGGTGGCTGTGGAAGGTCGGCTCTTCCAGAAGTGGTTTCCTGCTACTCCAGAACTGTCCTATTACTTCATCTGGGACAAGACTGATGTCTACAGTCAGAAGGTTTACGGGCTATCAGAAGCTTTTGGTAGGTTTCTTAATGCCACAGTCATCTTTTCTGTTGAATGTTAGTGGTGTTGAGTGTGATATAGTAGAAGGTAATGGACTGTCCTGGGATTTGGTCTCAGTAACTCGACTTACTTTAGTCATGGTTCATGCCATTTTATTTATTTCCATTTCCACAATGTAATTTTTATCACTTCTAACTCAAAATTTGTGTTTTAAAATTCCTGAAATTCACCCTCAACTGCGGAAAATGTGCATTCTCTCAGACAACAGCACAAGTGAAGTTATTTTCCGCTTTCCCTTTTCCTGAGAAATTGTTTAGTGTCCCTTGGTGCAAGTCTAGTCCATCTAAGTGAGATCAAGTGAGTGCTAAAGGTGACACAAACCATTTCCAGTTACTTCTTACTTTAGCCCTCTGCACTGTACTTTCTTATTCCACATGAAATTATTCATGATTGAGAATTTGAGGTGAATTACCGAATGAGGACTAATCAACTAAGCTAATTTGATTAAAAAACGAAAGGTGCTGTAAATCTGAAACAAGAACTGAAATTGCTGGAAAAGCTCAGCGGGTGTGGCAGCGTCTGAGGAGAGAAATCAGAGTTAATGTTTCAGGTCCAGTGACACTTTTCATAACTGAGGGCTACTGGGCCTTAAACAGGGAGGCAATGGCCTTGTGATATTATCGCTAGACCCAGGTAATGTCCTGGGGACCCAGGTTTGAATCCCGCCATGGCAGATGTTGGAATTTGAATTCAGTAAATACCTGGAATTAAGAGTCTAGTAATAGCTTTGTCGGGAAAAACCTATCTGGTTCACTTATGCCCTTTAGGGAAGAATACTGCCATCCTTACCTGGTCTGGCCAACATATGACTCCAATGTGGTTGACTATTAACTGCCCTCTGGGTAGTTAGGGATGGACAATAAATGCTGCCTAAACAGTGATGCCCTCATCCTGTGCATGAATTTTTTAAAAAAAGGTTTACTCTGATTTCTCTCCACAAATGATGCCAGACACTAAACTAATTTGATTCTTTTCTGCAATATATAAGCTGGGGCATTATTTTAGTTTTCCTCTTTAAAAAATTGGTCACCCTGATGAAAAGTGTCTCCATTCCACACTGAAAGGCATATGGGGTATTTCATAAAAGTATCAATCCTAATTGAAGCATTTTCTGTCAAGTTTGAAAGTATGCTCTGAAGCTAGACAGAATGAAGGATTGCTGATGGGTATGATTGAATATTATTTTCTTATCACGCCAATGAGGTACTCCCTCTAAATAGACAATGCAATCAAAATCTTTTTGAAAGGAAATAAACAGATTCTGTTTTAAGTAGCTAACTTATTTCATGATGGTTTATTGAAAATATGTTCATCTCAACAGTTTACTTGACAATGATATTGGAATGAAACCCTCTGATTGTAATTTCTTATTCACTGTCGCATTTTTGAATGTCGATTATTTAAATCAAGTCTATTATTTTTCTCGGCTTTTATGTTGCCTCTGCAATTTTAATAATTGCACCTTCTTGCAGCTGGTGGGATGACAGCAAGCATCATCTTCAGCATTCAATCAATTCAGAATTGTCGTGAAGTTAAATCGTCTAAAGTTGAATTATACGTATCTGGCCTAGATTTTCAGTAGAAGTTGTACTTCTAACTTAGCAACAAGTTAATATTTGTAAGTTGAAGTTAGTTACCATTTCATGAGCCTGAAACTAATCAACCAATATTATTATGGATACATATCACTGATATAAGTTGCAAACTATTGAGAAACCACTGAAGCTGCCAAGAAATGTTCATTTCTCATTGCTCAGACCTTTGAACATAGGTTGGGACAACACATGGAAGTTGCAGAGGATGCTGGTGAAGCCTGTTCTGAAGTACTCTGCCCAGTTCTGGCCTCCCTGTTATGGGAAGGATATCCTAAGCTGGAAAAAGTTCAGAAGAGATTTACTAGGGCTTGGCCTGGAATGGAGGGTTTGAGTTATAAGGAGAGGTTGGATAGGCTAGGACGTTTTTCACCAGAGCATGGGAGGTTGAGAGATGATCTTATAGAGGTTTATGAAATAATGTGGGGTATAGATAAGCTGAATGGCAGGTGTTTTTTTCCCTAAGGTGGGGAAGTTCAAGACTAGGGGACATGTTTTTAAGGTGAGAGTAGGAAGGTTTAAAAAAGGTACGGGGATTTTTTTTTCACAGGGAATGGTTCTTGTGTGGTATGTACCTCCAGAGGAAGTGGTGGATGTAGGTATAGTTTCAACATTTAAAAGACATTGAAATAAGTGCATGAAGAAGGAATGTTTGGAGGGATTTGGGCCAAGACCAGACAGGTGGGACTAGTTTAGTTTGGGATTATGTTCAGCATGGACTGGCTGGACCAAAGGGTCTGTTTCCATGCTGTATGATTCTGACTCTATCACTCTATACTACTGTATCCAACATGCTTCCAAATCATTGGCTGGATATTTTGAGGATTGACAGTATAGTCACATTGTCACTCCTTTCATAATTTGCAATGTGAATTCAGAGCTCCACATTTCGAGCCAGGAATTCCAATTCTAGCTCCTATAAAAATGTGGAGAGCAGAGGAAATCAACGCAGCTTCGCTCAATGCAGGAGAGTTGGGTGAAGTCAAACCACGTCCGCCTTTTTCAGTGACCAGTTTGCTTCATTCTATTTAATAAAATTTCCAATCAAGCACTTTGACAGCTGCTGTGAAAGGGCCAATGTGTAGGTAAGCGTTGGGCTAGGGTGGCAGTTAGTTAAAGTAATAGGGTGCTTGGTGTAGGGTACCAGGTGGGTTTGGTGTCAGGTTAAATGATGGAGTGTTCAGGTTTGCCTGGGGGTACTTTAGGGCTTTTGGGGATGGGAGACATCCAGGCTGGCAGGGGGCATGTCAGGACTGGTGGGTGTTGAATGAGTTGGTGCTGGGTCCTGGGGGAAGAGGATGAGTTTTCAAGATGTGCGGAGGGAGCCATAGTAAGGGATGTGATGTGTAAATTGGGTGATCATTTTAATAATTCCCCAAGGATTAAGCTTTCTAACAATCCAGTTTTTCCTGGGTAACTGTTAGCTTAACGGAAGGAGAACATTCTGAATTCTCGGATGTTAAAGCGTTTTATTTCACAGGGTTCCAGATGTACTAAATTGCATATTGAAATCTTCAACTTCCCAGGAACTCCCCACAGATTATGCCATGTCACGCATTCGGCAGGGTTCAAGTGCGTAGCTCCAAACTACACTGCTTCCACAACAATCTAGCAATTGGAAAATCACCCATTATTTTTAACGCTGATCTTACTAATCAATTTAATCACAAGTTGAGCACTTTACATTGCTATTCTTTCTTCTTCATCATTAAGCACCACTTTGCCTTGTTTAGCTTGACGGATGGATTGAGGAAACTTTTAAGGCTTCTCATCATATCACAATTACAACATTCTCATGGTTACTTTATTTCATCCATGCTGCTTCTGATGAGTGTGATCCCACATTTTCAAATTATTCTTTCCAGAATTCTAGTAGTAACAGTAAATGTGTCCTAGGAAGGGATTAAGCATCAAATTTGTTTCATCTTAACCCCAAAACAAGATGATGCCTTGGCAAACTACCACCGAAAGTAAGTGGAGCAGTTTTCTCCCTTAAATTCAAGGGCTACAAATATAAAATGCCAGTAGAACTGTGTTAATGTTCATTAATAACAAAAAGATTGCCTTTACTACACCATCTTCAAACCCTGCCTGCTTAAAGGTTTCAGTATTGTTATGGAAGTTGTGTTAATGACTGGTTAGAAAATGTGGAGTGGAAGTGGAATCTTGATATTTTACACTAAATTTCTTCTTCTAAATAGTTTATTACCTCCCTTACAACAATGAACAGGGTCACGCCTCACTGGTGTAGTACACTGGAAATCAAGCCCTGCTCATCCCAGAGTCATAACATAAGTTAAAAATGGTATCAAAGTACATCAAGTCCTGGTGGATTCCCCTAGGCAAAGAAAGAATGTGGACCAGGTTTCTGGATTTAACAAGAGCCCCTATTTATGGCAGATAAACAGATTCTAAACCCAAGTGAACAGCTGTAATCTGTCAATGCCTAACTCTAGCAGTCAAAACTCCAACCCCTTTAGAAAGCCTCCCTGCATACACATAGACGAAGATACTGGGAAAGAAAAGGTGGAGGAAAGAAACTGGGGAATTAGTTTGATGGCCCCAGTCCACAAGGTTCTCTGAGCTGATCCTTTTGATTGCCAGTACTTTTTGTTTATCAGTCTCTTTTCTCTATGTCCCTTCAACTTCTTCACTGGAGGTAAAGTTTCTTTGGGCAGAATCTTATCATTTTTTGGTGAAACACAAGCCATTTTGAGTTTGATGGAGTGAATCACACTGAGAAGCCATGTATGCTTTTTTGCCATTTTTTCTCTTGTGGTAAGTGGGCATTGCTGGCTGGTCAGCATTAATTGCCCATCTCTAGTTGTTTTTTGAGAAGGTAGTGGTGAGCTGCCTTCTTGAACTGTTGCAGGCCATGTGCTGGAGGTAGGTTCACGACGTGTTAGAAAGGCAATTCCAGCATTTTGGCTCAGCAGCAGTGAAGGAATGGTGATATATTTCCACATCAGGATGGTGAGTGCGTTGGAGGAGAATTTGCAGAGGGTGGTGTTCCCAAGTATCTGCTGCCCTAGTCCTTCTTGATGGAAATGGCTGTGGGCTTGGAAGGTGCTATATAAGGAGTTTTGGTGAATTCCTCTGGTGTATCTTGTAATTGGTACACATTACTGCTACTGAGCATTGGTGGTGAGGATTTGGGCGCTTGTGGGCGTGGTGCCAATCAAGTGGGCTGCTTTGTTTGGATGGTGGCAAACTTATTGATTGCTGCACCCACCCAGGTAAGTGAGGAATTTTCCATCCTTATAGATGACGGACAGACTTTAGGGAGTCAGGAAGTGAGTTACCCATTACACTATCCATAACCTCTGACCAGCAATTGTATTCACAGTATTTATATTTTATATTTCTATCTTAGCAAACTCATCATTTTAATTGATGTGTAGGCTGTTGCAGTGAGAATCATACCCAGCTCCACACTGTAGCACCACATGCTTTCCCAGGGGCAATTCGTCGTTCTTAGAGATCCCAGAACTGAACTTCATCCCTGATACCGGGGCTATATTTGAAATGCTCTTGTGCATCTTCACAAGTATTGCCAGTCTGGAGACACCTGTACAATCCCTTCCAAGACCTGTAAATCCTCCTGAATAGGGTGTGCACAGCCAGGAATTTCTCTTCCCCAGGGCTATCAGTGGATGCCACGATACAAGACAATGCCTGTTTGGCCTGAAGTTGCCACTCAGTTGAAGCAATCACGGCCATCTGAAGGAATGCCCAGCACTGGAGGAAGATGGTCAATGTCCTTCTCCACTCTCCCAGCCTAAGTGCTAACAATTCTCCCGTCTATGCCTCACATGCATTCTGGCTTTCCTCCTGCACCCACTTCCTACCAAGGCTCATGCTTTACCAGTCTCACTGTTGCCTGTAACATCATCCCCACCCACACCAAACTGAGACACCACTAACCCTGCACAACCCCTGTGCTGCCTGTTTATTCACTCAAGAAACTTTCCTCGTGCGCCAACAGTAATAGCCCTGTCATCCACTTTTCTCTCACTGCAGGAGGAAAACAGCTTATAATGGGACAAAAAGAGACAAAGTATGTATTGTTCTGCCAGTCTGTTGACTCCTCATCCATTATGAGTGGCTGTGGCTGGAACAGGGCCTGAAATGATATGGGAGGCTGCCCTTGATTTACTGTGCCTGCCTGTATTGCCTGAGCAAAAACTATCCCCTTCGACTGGACTGAGGACCACTGAATGTGAAATCACTGCATACCCTCGCTGCACCCCCACCCCCTGCGGGTCCTCTGATTTAGAATCACAGAGCCGTACAACATGGAAACAGACCCTTTGATCCATCTCACCAACTCATCCACGCCGACCAGATATCCTAAATTAACCTAGTCCCATTTGCCAGCATTTGGCCCATATCCCTCAAAATGCTTCCTATTCATATCCCATCCAGATGCCTTTTAAATGTCATAACTATATCAGCCTCCACTACTTCCTCTGACAGTTCATTCTATACACGCACCACTCTCTTTGTGAAAAAGTTTCCCATTAGGTCCCTTTTTAAAGCTTTCCTCACTCATCTTAAACCTATGTCCCCTACTTCTGGACTCCCTCACCCTGGGGCAAAGACCTTGGCTATTCACACTTTCCATGGCCCTCATGATTTTATTAACTTCTATGAGGTCACCCCTCAGCCTCTGATGTTCCAAGAAAATATCTCCAGCCTATTCAGCTTCTCCCTGTAGCTCAAACCCTCCAAACTTGTCGACATCTTTGTAAATCTTTTCTGATCCCTTTCAAGTTTCACAACATCCTTCCTATAGCAGGGAGACCAGAACTGAATGCAATACTCCGAGCTGCCAGCCAATGGCCTGTACAGCCGCAACATGACCTCCCAACTCCTATACTCAATTGATTGGCCAATACAGGCAAGCGTACCAAATGCTCTCTTCGCTAACCTGCCAACCTATGACTCCACTTTCAAGGAACCTGCATTCCAAGGTCTCTTTGTTCAGCAACACTCCCCTGGACCTTATCATGAAGTGTAGAAAACCTGCTCTGTTTTGCCTTTCCAAACTGCGGCGCCTCACATTTATCTAAATTAAACTCCATCCACTCCTCCTCAGCTCATTGATCCATTCGATCAAGGTCCCTTTGTGCTCTGAGGTAAACTTTGTTGTCCACTACACTGCCAATTTTGGTGTCATCTGCAAACTACTAACCATAATTCCTTTGTTCATTTCCAAACCATAAATATAAGTAATGAAAAACAGTGGGCTCAAATCCAATGCTTCTGGCACACCACTGGCCTTCAGTCTGAAAAGCAACCTCCACCACCACCCTCTGTCTGTTGTTTCCAGTGAAACAAAACAGGAAGCTCGGTATTGGATTTGAGCTTTTTAACATTTATGCTGTCCATCTGCCTCAACCCAGTGTCATTGGTGGGGGAAGGGAGTGTGAGATTAACATTTTTTCAGTGATGTGAAGCATCAAACTTATCAATTATAATCATGCCAATGGTACTTTACAAGTTTTGTCTCTTTCAAAAGCACATTTAATCATTATTATGCAGACACATAAGCCACTGGTTTCTTTAATACAATTGCTAAATCTTACTTCAAGTCTGTCATTTAACAAGCATTTGTGGGAGGTGACCTTTATACTTATATCTTAACCAAATTCACACTTGGATCTCCCAAGATGAAGAACCATATTCATATGAGTTAAATGCTGCATCTGTCCCCATTTTCAAAGTATTTTGATGATGTTTAATAAGGCTATTTTAAAAAGGAATTTAATTTTTAATGTATTTTTCTGTACTATTTTGTGCATCTGTTTAACCTATTTCAATTGTATCCTTGCAGTGTCTGTGGGCTATGAATATGAATCATGTCCAGACCTAATACTCTGGGAGAAACGTACTGCTGTTCTACAAGGCTATGAGTTAGATGCATCTAACCTGGGTGGATGGACCTTAGACAAACACCATGCCCTCAACATACAAAGTAGTAAGTCAACAGTACAACATTCACTGCACTAATGTCAGAAGAAAAAACACACACTTTAGCCATTTTGTATAATTGAAACTACATATTTAAAAAATGTAGAATGTTGAAATCTTAAATAAAGGGGTGTATTTTAACTCTCCCCCCACCTATCCCCGCCAGCCAGAAACAAAATTGGGGAAGTGGTCGTTCAGAAAATTGAGTCAGTAATTTTCCCACTGCCTTCCCATTCACCCCTGACCTGTCTGCCATATTGTAGTGGGCTGGTGAGGTTTCACTCAGCAGTTAAGCCTCTTGAAGTCCTATAGTACCCACTTGAGGGCCTCATTTCTCTTCCTTCACCGATTTTCCCCGTCTTGGGAAAAACAAGGTAAAGCAAGCAACCCGGTTAGTTTCACTGTGTGAGCTGCCAGCAGACAGCAGGATGGGTACTCCTTTTGAGTAAGTTCCCTGTGCAAATCATGGACAGATCCTTGTGCGTACACTGTAATTTATTGCCACTTTATGGCTCCTTCCTACCAAGGCTGCTAAAACAAACTCTCCCACATCCCTCACCACAATCACTGGGAGCATGCTAGACCAGACGAATAATCCCTGACTTTCCTAAATTTGGGAAACCCCCATTGCTTTTCTTCCCAAATTTCTTATCATCCCAGAAGTGGCTACTCCCTGCATCTGATGCTACTGTGCAACTGATACTTGGCTGTGGCAGATTCTTAGGTCAGGATATCCTCATGTGTGAGCGCAAAACTCTCATTCTGAACGAATTAAGGCTGGGCCCAGCACAAAATGTTGCAGGGCAACAAGTTTCTGATCAGCGGGTTGCTAATGTAGGAATGTGCAGGCAGATAAACCATTTCCCACTGAAAAGACCTTCCTGTAAAATAAAAAGAAATTGCCAGCAATATACAATGGTTTTATCAGCATCTGAAAAGAGAAAAGATAATTATATGTTTTATCTGTAGATTCAAAGTGTTTGCACCAAAATATTAACTTGTTTCTTTCCAGATGGAATATGGCAGACCTGCTGAGTATTTTCAGTAATATCTATTCTTATTTTTCACAATAATTTATGAATTCTGGTTAGTTTCAGTATGTGAGCTGCCAGCTGACAGGCTCGGTGGGCACTTCTTTAGATGGTGTTCCCTGTGCCCATCTTGGACAGAATCCTGTACCCAGATCATACTTTATTGTCACTTTATGGCTTCTTTTCATCCAGGCTTCTAAAACCCAACACTTGCACATCCCTCCTCACAATCAGTGGGAGCCTGCTAGGCCCGGCAGATGATCCCTGACTTTCCTGACCTGCTCCCTCAGTTTGGGAATATTGCAGAACAGTTGGTGAGGGGAGGGAAGTATAATACAGTAGGTCTCTTCATGGAGGGACTTCCAAAATGACTTGTCCATAAAGGAATTGAGTCCGGGGAAATAGGGAAAAGACCGGCTGCTAGACATGGTGCACTATGCCAGGGTGGGTGGTGTACTCATTTTCCCTTTCATTCGCTCAAGGCGGAAGCCTAGGAGAAATAAGAATACCACTGGAAGCTCACCAAAATAAAACGTAAAGGAACCACATTCACTCAATTGCAAAATCCAAGCCGTGAACCTCATCAAGCTCAGTGGATTGCATTGGAAAACAATGGGACTCAAATTCCATAGTACCACAATTTATCAACATTTAAAATTTAACTCATCAAAGTTTTTTTGTTGTCAATTGTGAATTGTTGAAAGTGACCGAAAGGTTTAGAATTCCTAAAAAGATAATGTACATATTTTAATCCTTGGGTCCTTTTCCTTTGTATGTTTTGATATTGCTACCAGACACAAATAGTTCATTTCTGCCAATATTGCATTTATTCAGCAGAGCAATGCATCAAATAAGAATCAGATTCACAGAATTGTTACAACACAGGAAGAGGCTACTTGGTCTTGATCGAATATAAAAATTTGGGATAGAAGAAATGATCAAGACAGTTAGATATGAAAGAAAAAAGATAGCTAAGCTGTTAACTGAGGGTGCCTATTAAAGTTGGCTGTCTTTTGTTTTCAAAGGTATAGAATTAGAACTAGAAATTTATCTTTCAGTTCTTTCTGGTATATTTCTCTTCATATCTCTAATATCTCTAGGATCATCAAAAGTTTTTAGTTTAGACAACACTATATGTTAGAGGTATTCACAAAGTAAGCAATGAATAAAAATCAGCAAAAGCACTAATTTGAGCTCACTACTATGATAACATGACTAATTGCTGAAAGGATTTGCTATTGGTTAAGTGCTTGCAGTACTGGTAGTGCAGCTGCATTCATAACTTTATTTACTGTTTTATACTATTAAATTCAAATATTAATATTTAACTATTTTGTTGCAGGTATTTTGCACAAAGGAAATGGGGAAAATAATTTTATATCCCAGCAGCCACCTGTCATTGGAAGCATCATCGGAAATGGGCGAAGACGAAGCATTTCATGTCCAAGCTGCAATGGCCTCGCAACTGGGAACAAGCTCCTTGCACCAGTTGCACTGACATGTGGATCAGATGGAAGCATTTATGTTGGTGATTTTAATTATGTTCGTAGGATCTTTCCCTCAGGCAATGTCATTAATATACTGGAGCTAAGGTATGCTAACTCCAGAAACTGATCTAACCCATTTAAGTTGTGCAGTGTTATTCAGTCACAAAAGTGGCACTAAAATTAAGGGAACTATATCCTGATAAGGATGATATTTGGGTAAATTAACATATAGCATTGTAGAATGATGGAAAATATGTATTTTTTTTATGTCCCAGGTTAGGCAATGTGAGTTGGACACTTAACAGCAGAGGAAAAATTGGACTATTTTGTCTCATGAACAATATAAATAAGGGCACGTGTTCTGCTGAATACGTTTTTTTTAAATAAGGTGCAATATTTTGTTACCTGAAGAAAAGTGCTGTGGTGGCTATGTGTTTTTTGGAAGAAGGTACAATATTGTGTTACCTGTGATACCAAAAATAGAAAATTCTTTCTTCAGAGCAATATATTGTTCTGTTTTTAATGCTTTATTTGCATCTATGCTTTATTCTTTCCCAATTTCTTCCATGTAACATTAAGAAAAATGTATATCTAGTTCCATTGCAGTTTTCTATTATTAACTAAAAAACAGTGAGTGGAAATTTTTTGCCAGCAACCAAATTTTTATTTGTGTGTGGAGGGACATTTTAGTGCTCGAATAACCATACTTTGATTTTGTTTTGGAGGAAATCATTTTCCTCTACATTTCCACCACGAGCTATATGTCTCTGCTCTTTTGCAGTTCAGGAATACGCAATGTCCAAAGTGCACACTTGCCCCTACCAAGGCCAGGTTACCCATTTTGAACTAGGGATTAAATAGAGTTTCCTCCCACGCATCATTTTCAATTGCTGGCATTGGGTTTTGGAAGGTCATTAAAAACATGTCAGGTTGGAAGGTTTATGGAAGAAAATGGAAAGCCTGGTAGGAGTCAGAAGCATTCTGAAACTTAACTGTACCATGTTTCTTGCCTTCAAATGTCACTATAAGGCGCTATGTTGTGAGGTAGATGTGTTTTTAATTAAGTGTTTCATCATATGGATCTGTCCTGAAGATATGTTGACCCCCTACATTGATCAGCATTTTGTAGTTGTTCAGATGTATTGTAATATTTTTCCAATGGGAATAGGACCATAATGCCATGGATAACATTACAAAGTGTTCAGTCAGCATGTACTTTTCTTTGTACTGTGATTTAAACTGTGTGAGCATTTTAGCTGATAGAAAGCAAAACTGTTGTCACTTAAAAACCACCTGCCACCACCCACTGATTTACTGGGACCCCACTTGAAAATTGCAACGAGTACCTTCTGTTCTTTCCATCACTATTTTTGGACGACTGTGGCCATTATATATTTCTGGCTCAAATTTCAAGTTCTAATGGTTTTCATTAATATTCCATTCATCTGAGAATGAATGACAGTTTTGAGAAGTTCTGGTAACACGTTGCTCATTTGATATGGTTTCTGATTTACTGACAGCAGCCAGTAGGATTTTAAGTGTTTCAAATTTTATTTCACATATCAGAATACTGTTTTCACTCAGTGTATGCCATAGCGTGTATGATGGAGCTTTTTATTAAATAGTGAGAGATTTAGTTTTTCCACCTAGGAATTTATATTTTTCCATTGATATTGCATAGAATCTGAGGACTACATAGTGAATATTGAGAACCCGAGTCACTAAACCACATGGAGAGCCTACCCCCAGATTGTACAGTGCAGTGCCAATGGTTTGAACAGTTCAGAGTTTGCTCAGCTTTCTCACACAAACCAGAAGAGAACCGACCAGTATGTTCTTACAGGCTGCACTGATGATGTACTGACAGACTCTGGATCTGGCACTGCTTTTTAAGGAGTGCATGAAGAGGGCTATCTCCAAGATGTTATAGAAATAGCACAGCCCAATGCAGCAACAGGCCCTTCTTGAGAGCCCCAGAATCACTCACTCCATAATGAGCCTGCTGATGCAGCTGTAACCCCTGATACATTGACAGGAACAGAACCAGACAACATGTGGGAAAGCCAAGAACAAGGATGACTGAAGCCTTGCAGGACTAGCGAACTATGAAATCCAACTAAATAGTAACTGAAAGATTGAAACATTTTGCACAGTGAAGAGAGTACTCAGTACCCAGAGGTACCTCAGAGGAGCCCAGGGAAGGGCTTGAAAGAATCTTGCTAAAAGTATAGCTCACTCTGGGGGAGAACAATGAAGGGGCTCCCCAAGAGACCAAGTCTAAGGCAAGCACAGACTGCCTACCTCCTCAGGATGCCAAGACACAAGGAGCTGAAGGAGCCATCCGTTCACCAGTTGACATTGCTGGGGTAACAATCACACTGGACAGTGAAATAAAAGCAACCCAACCAAACACAGAGATCCTGCCGCACAGTTCAACCCCAGCATGGAAATAGCACATGATATACCACCAAGGATGTATGAAATGGCTCCAAGCCACCCCCCACCAGACACATTATACTGTAGTCATGCCATGTACACACTGGACTGGATGTTGTCCGACTAGGCTCAGCCAATTGACAACCTGAAAAAAACATGAGAGAAGTTTCACCCAACCTGCACAAGCACTAGGCCACAATCACCATGTCTGTAAAGAAAATGGAATGGACAATGTTTCTCTTTGGTCCAAACAGGACAGGACTCCGTCCTACTGGTCCACCCAGAGGTCTGAGAATATGGTCAGCAATGAAACCTGTCACAGGAAACTTGTGGTGAGGAGAGGGGGACACTACTTAATGAACAGCAGCATAAACATTCAGGGACACAAATTAACAATGAAAAGATGTAAACATTCAGGGACACAAATTAACAATGAAAAGATGTAAACATTCAGGGACACAAATTAACAGTGAAAAGATGTAAACATTCAGGGACACAAATTAACAATGAAAAGATGTAAACATTCAGGGACACAAATTAACAGTGAAAAGATGTAAACATTCAGGGACACAAATTAACAATGAAAAGATGTAAACATTCAGGGACACAAATTAACAATGAAAGGATGTAAACATTCAGGAACACAAATTAACAGTGAAAAGATGTAAACATTCAGGGACACAAATTAACAATGAAAAGATGTAAACATTCAGGGACACAAATTAATAATGAAAAGATGTAAACATTCAGGGACACAAATTAACAATGAAAAGATGTAAACATTCAGGGACACAAATTAACAGTGAAAAGATGTAAACATTAAGGGACACAAATTAACAGTGAAAAGATGTAAACATTCAGGAACACAAATTAACAATGAAAAGATGTAAACATTCAGGGACACAAATTAATAATGAAAAGATGTAAACATTCAGGGACACAAATTAACAGTGAAAAGATGTAAACATTCAGGAACACAAATTAACAGTGAAAAGATGTAAACATTCAGGGACACAAATTAACAATGAAAAGATGTAAACATTCAGGGACACAAATTAACAGTGAAAAGATGTAAACATTCAGGGACACAAATTAACAATGAAAAGATGTAAACATTCAGGAACACAAATTAACAGTGAAAAGATGTAAACATTCAGGGACACAAATTAACAATGAAAAGATGTAAACATTCAGGGACACAAATTAACAGTGAAAAGATGTAAACATTCAGGGACACAAATTAACAGTGAAAAGATGTAAACATTCAGGGACACAAATTAACAATGAAAAGATGTAAACATTCAGGGACACAAATTAACAGTGAAAAGATGTAAACATTCAGGAACACAAATTAACAGTGAAAAGATGTAAACATTCAGGGACACAAATTAACAGTGAAAAGATGTAAACATTCAGGAACACAAATTAACAGTGAAAAGATGTAAACATTCAGGGACACAAATTAACAATGAAAAGATGTAAACATTCAGGGACACAAATTAACAGTGAAAAGATGTAAACATTCAGGAACACAAATTAACAGTGAAAAGATGTAAACATTCAGGGACACAAATTAACAATGAAAAGATGTAAACATTCAGGGACACAAATTAACAGTGAAAAGATGTAAACATTCAGGGACACAAATTAACAGTGAAAAGATGTAAACATTCAGGGACACAAATTAACAATGAAAAGATGTAAACATTCAGGGACACAAATTAACAATGAAAAGATGTAAACATTCAGGAACACAAATTAACAGTGAAAAGATGTAAACATTCAGGGACACAAATTAACAATGAAAAGATGTAAACATTCAGGGACACAAATTAACAGTGAAAAGATGTAAACATTCAGGAACACAAATTAACAATGAAAAGATGTAAACATTCAGGGACACAAATTAACAATGAAAAGATGTAAACATTCAGGGACAGATGAATATTTGGTGAGAGGTGTAGTCTGAAGGAAGCAGCTATCAATATGATAACTGATGACATCACTAACAGTGATCTCAGATCGCTTGATAGTCAGTATTTTGGAGGTCTTACTGTAGGATGGTTGTGCAAAGACCTTTCCCTGATATGTATATAGTGCACTTAGTTCAATAAAAGATTTTGATTATAAAGGTCAGCTCCATGCCTCTCTGTGAGCATGCTTACAGCCTTTATTAGCTAATACAGTCAGATGTCAGGCCCGTGTCTGAAGCAGGATTCAGCGTGACATTGTGATTAATCTCAAACTGGAAGTGTTTAGATTTGGCCTTGTTGGAGATAGTCATTTTTGGCACTTGTTCAATGTGAATGTTACTTAGCACTTTTAATCCCTATTCTGGAGCCCCTGACCATGGTATTGAGGAATAAATATTTGTACAGTTCATGAAATAATCAGTCAGATCACCAGTAAGCAAGGTGACACAAGTCACAGAGTAGCTACTGCTTACTTCCTCGTGAACATACACATTATAGCAACCATGTCAAAAATCAGTCTATGAAATATCCTTTCTTATTTTCGTTAGGGAAAGCTTTGAATGAATATGAAGCGTAGGCACATTAATGGTTTTGAAGACAGACCAACCATTAATTGTGGAGCAAGCTGAAGGACTAAACAATCCACTTGATTACTTAATATTTCCACATTCTGTCCAAACATTGACCCAAACAAATATTTCAGATGGTTCAGAAGAATGTTTGTGAAAGATCAGTTCTAGCATTGGAATTACTTAAGACCTGTCTCTTCTAACTTCAATAGCTACAAAAGTATGTTTTTACTAAACCAGTATTTTGGGGAGAATTAGCAGTGAATTACGTAATGGGATAGACTAGGCTTGCATGTTAAGTTAGGAAAAAATGTTTTTCTGGTACCAGTGTTAACTGGTTTCTCGAACAAAGTACTCTTCTCGTCAAACAATTGGGAGCAAAGTTGATGAAGGATGCCAAAAAACTAAAAGCTTCAATTTTCAAGCATCTCCACTTTTCATTCTGAAAAGTATTTTTAAACTTATGAACTGACCTATGTTAATCTGTCTTTGCTTTCAATATTCTTCTTGATATATACTATTTTCTGAAAACAAAACTAATATTGAATCCTTTTTCTGTCTCATCTGTACCTGTCTTCTGTCAGAAATAAAGATTTCAGGCACAGGTAAGGGAATTATACATATGACTTAACTTTGTTAGATAATAGGCTTATTTGTTTTGCAAAATCACTCAAAGCAGCAATCTGGTCTGTGAAAATTAGTTGCATTTATTATACTGTGCGAGTGATAGATAGAGTGGAACAGCTCTCTGGTTAAGAGAGAAAAATCAGATAATACTGCTGTGCACATCAATCATTTGGAGTATCTTTGTAAAATGAATATAAATGGAGCATTTCATACCATACAGTAATGACCTTGATATCTTTGAAGGTCAAGGAATTCTGATATAAAGATATAATAGTCCTGGGAGAAGCAAATGGAATAGTGCAGACATGGAGAGTTCAATTAATAATACCATTGTTATTCTCTCACTGTCATCATCCAGGAGTGTTTGGGGAGGGAGCTCAGTTATGTTTGAGTCTGACAAAGTAAATCATTGAAGGTACATTGTTGAAAGATTTCACTTTGTCTTCATGTGAAGGCACCAAAATAGCGTCGAAGAAAAAAATCATAAATTACACGAGTAACTTTAATATTCTTGGGAAGTTTAGTAAGAGAGCCCTGGAGTTATTGCACAATGATCAGTTAAATTGAAGCATTTCACACCATGAAAGCAAATGAATAGAAACAAGATTAGTGAGCTCAATCCCAGAAATAGCATTTGATTGATACACTTTACTGTGTCAGATATTGTTACAGAAAATATCATGATTTCCACATCGGTATGCAAATGAAGATTGTCCCTTATTTAATACAGTGAAATGCTGTGCCACATTCATTAAGACTGATAGATTAGTCACCATCTGCTGGCAAATGGTCAGAAGAGCTGTCCATTCCCTTTCTTCATTAGATGGATTTGAGAACTCTAATTTTGGTACCCATACATAGACACAACTGTGGTGTAGCCAACTACAAATGTGGTTACACCAATGCTTCTAAAGTCACAAGCAGTAGTTTTAGTAGAAAATGCCTTTTATGCACTATAGAAATACAGGCTAATGTACCTCACTTGTACCATTCGTTTTATAATAATCTATCATCATTCATTAACCATGAAAGTAGCACTCAGAATGATTTTTAAAAAGCACATGCGTACTTTACTTTTGTTCTTCAGGTTTTTCCAATAAATGCACAAAAGGTTCAGCACATATGCATACATTATACAAAAAGCTTGATTATTAAGATCCAGTGCTCAATAACAATGTCTGTAAGTTGTTTATTTACTAATCAGAAATGTTATTTGTCATACGTGACTCATTGCTAAAGTAACTGAACAAGATGGTTTCTACTGATTAAAAACCGAAAGAACAGCAGGAATTCAGAAACAAAAACAAAAATTGCTGGAAAAGCTCAGCTGTTCTGGCAGCATTTGTGTACAGAAATCAGAGTTAACATTTCAGGGCCGGTGACCCTTCCTCATTACTGTAGTGGCTTCAGATTTACAGGCAGAAGCAGAGACATAGCAACAATGACAATACCACTGTGTGTTACAAATAAAACAAAATCACATTTTTTAAAAAAAATAAGGCAGCATGAAAGGCTCAGGCATGTTCCAAATATGTACATAACGTTTGAAAGAAGCTAAGATGACAGGATCGGGTATTGCAATAGATCCTCACCTGGGAAAGTAAACTGGCTGACTCAAAGACTCAAAAAATAAGTATCAAGTCAATTATATTATTTTCCTAAGTTAAAAGTTATGTACTTTAAAAAGGAAAGAAGAACGAAGACATTAAAAATCTGTTTAACTGCACAATAACACCTGTTGTGTGTGATTCCAGGCAGGTTGAACCTGCGACAACCAACATATGACACAACTTGATATTGGACACTTACATCACAGTGCAGTTGTGTATCAATGTAACTAGAGGTAAATGGGTTGTCCATCCAGTCAAGGCTCCCGAGAATGTTTTGAATGAATTGCACATATCACATTTAAAATATGGTTACTTTTCATCGGTCAAACCGTCACAAAAATTTAATGCTGTGCAATTTTCAGGTCAAAGGATTAAAGTGGAGAATCATTGATTCTGGACAGAAACAGGATTTAAAAATAATGGGTAGAAATGTGATATAATGAATTGTAGAACAATGCAAAAGTGCAGTGGAATCACAGAGCAATGTTGCAGTGAGGTTTATAGAGAAATACAAAAGTGATGCAGGATTAGAGGGATAGAAGAATGGTCAAATGTGTAAGTGTTACAAGTTTGTTCAGTGGTGGGGGGGGGCAGAGTTGACTGGGAAAATAGAACTGATGATTGCTGGAGGAATGGCTTGGAGGCTGAAGTGCGCGCATGCACTATTGTAACAAGTGAAACAAAAACATTAAGGAGGGAGTCGAGAAAAAATTAATGAGAAGATACAAGAGGAGGAAGTGAGGCAGGAATAGGAAAAAGAAGGTATCTTAAAAAATTTTGGTGAACGTAAACGAAGAGGGAAAGAATAAGCCGAAAGATAGTGGGTTGAGATTGTGACAGTCAAAAATAGAAACATAACTCAGAGAAAGAAATTAATTTTAAAGAGGGGTTTATGATCTTAACATCGCTTTACACAAAATGAGGAGAAACAGAACAAATAATGAGAAAGTAGAAACTGAATAGCTTGAAGAAATAATAGATAAAATTAACTGAACAAAAATATGCCAGCAGATAAAAAGGGGTTTTAATATCAGATATATTAATTCAGTAAATATCTGGACTTCAGTCAACAAAAGTAAAGGAGTGAAGTAATACACATAAGAAAGGCTAACAAGATAAGGGATTGCACAACAAATGGTAAGACTATCGAAAGCAATGAAGAACAGAGGGACTTGATGTGCAAGCACATCCACAGATCCTTAGAAGATACTATGGCAGGTAACTAAAGTGAGTAAAAATGCAAATGTAATATTTGCACTTCAATAGGTGCATATAGAGTACAAGAGCAAGGGGTTTCTGCTGCAAGTCTACAAAATGCTGGTTATGTCATAATTAGAGTACGCGCAGTTCTGATCTCCACATTACCTAAAAGATGTGATTTGCACAATGCAGGTTATAAAGGATATTTAGTCGGATGCTGCCTAGGCTGGAGGGTGTGTTCTGTGAGGAAGGACGGGATATACGGAAATTGTTTTCCTTGGAGCAGCAGAAGTTGAGATGGGATCTGAAAGCAGTAAATATTGTGAAAGGGATAGATAGGGAGGATAGAAAGGCTGTAATTGGGGGCATAGATTTAATGTGAAAGATAGAATGCTAAGAGGAGAGTTGTAGATTTTCTTTTTTCATCCAGAGGGTAGTTGGAGTCTAGAATCCTTGGCCTGAAAAGTTGGTTGAGTAAGAAACTCCCACAGAATTTAAATAGTACTTCAGTATTCACCTGCATTGCTATTACCTCCACGTCTACGGGCCAAGAGCTGGAAAATAGGATGAGATCTTTGTTTACTTGTGTGAGTACAATGGGCCAAATAGCCTTTCTCTGTGGGGTAAAACTCTCTGAGTTCACAGGGAAAACTAATTAACTGTAGGGGTCAGCCAGAAGGACCCAGAGGAGACATGGAGAGAGGAACAAGTGCACATGTGTGTCAGGTAAATGTGATTCAAAGGCATTAATAGAAACATAGGAGATGTGAGCAGAGGAGGCCATTCAGCCCCTCAAGCCTGTTCCAGCATTCTTCACGATAATGGCTGATTGTCCAACTCAATAGCGTAATCCTGCTTTCTCTCCATAATCTTTGATCCCGTTTGCCCCAAGTGCTATCTCTAGTTGTCTCTTGAATGCATTCAATGTTTTGACATCAACTACACCCTGTGATGAGGGACTATGGGTGTGATTGATCAGAGCTGTTACGATTAAGAACCAACAGAGGTAACAGTGTGGTACACTAGTCTGGGGCAATCAGTAAGGGTCTGCCTTAGGTAAAATATGTTAAGATACATAAAAGACCACATGTTAGTTAGAATTGCTGCAGAATGAGTTAAAAGAGTTTAAAGGACGCAACATGTCCTAATTGGAAGGCACAGCAATTAGCACAAACAGCATTGACAAAATTCAAATTTATAAGTAAACATTAGAATAACTTGAATGTAGTTTACCTGAAGCTTAACATTGATTTTATTTTCTTTTAGTAACAGTCCAGCGCACAAGTACTACCTCTCTGTGGATGCTGTTTCGGGATCATTATATCTCTCTGATACCAATAGCCGACGTGTCTATAAAGTAAAATCCCTTACTGGAGTTAAGGAAATCACTAAGAATGCTGTGGTAGTGGCTGGAACAGGAGATCAATGCCTACCTTTTGATGAAGCTCGATGTGGAGATGGTGGAAAAGCAACTGAAGCCACTCTGTCCAGCCCAAGAGGTAAATTCTCCATTCAATCAATCCCTACAACTTTACCATTGGTACCTGAAAGCTCAGTAGATATTCTTACCTTTGGATTGCAAATATACTTAAAAAGTGCAAGAAATCCCAACAATATCACATCAGTTTTGAAGATTCTACCCTTGGGTGTCAGTCTGCACAAAGTGCATACATTCTCCCTGTGTTTGTGTGGGTTTACACTGGGTCCTCCAGTTTACTCCCACAGTCGAAGAACGTGCAGATCAGAGGGATTGGCCATATTACCCATACTGTTCAGGGATGTGCAGGCTGGGTGGATTAGCCAAGGGAAATGCAGGGTTACACGGATAGGGTGAGGGTTTATGGGTTTGGTTAGTATGCTATTGGGAAGATCAGTGTGGGCTCAATGGGCCAAATGACCTGCTTCCACACTGTAGGGACCTATGATTCTACTCTATTCCTCAGCTTACCATTTTGCAATTGTTCTGAAAGTAATCATCAACATAGAGTACAAAACACAGACAATTGATATTAGGTGATGCTCTGATTGTGACTCATACTCTGCCTGTTAGCAGGAAGCACAGTGTCCACCTGCTTATTAATATACCTTAAGACCATAACAAATAGGAACAGAGTGATCCTGTTCATGGCTGATGCGACATTCCACACATCCACTTTCCTGCCCTTTCCCCGGAGCTCTTGACTCCCCTACTGACCAAGAATCAATCTATCTCAGCCTTAAATATACACAAGAGCTCTTCTCCTACACCTCTCAGCGGCAAGTAATTCCAAAGATTCACAACCCTCTGAAAACAGAAATTCCTCCTCAAATCAGTATTAAATTGGTACCCACTTGTCTGAGACTATGCCTTCTGTCCAAGAATCTTCCCATGAGGGGAAGTGTCTTCCCAGCATTTGCCCCGTCAATACCCTTCAGAATCCTAGAGACACCACAGTGTTCTGACTCCAGCATCTGCAGTTCTTGCTATCTCCTTCAGAATCCTACATGTTTCAAAGAGATCACTTCTCATTTTGATAAACTCTTTAGAGCTTCCTATCCAAATACAACCTATTTTTAATGTTAGGTGACCAAAGTGGCAGCGATCACTTTCTTATAATTTTACACAGACTTAATGACAAAGTTTGCGGATGCCTAGGAGATCATGTTACTGTGTCTTTTCCACACCCAATATGCATTTTGGTGCAATCATTTAATGCAGTCCAGAATAACATTGAAGTATTGATAAAGTTCGGGAGAGAACAATAAGATTGGGAAGAAAATTAGCTTTTAAGCAATGGAAAAGCAGTATAATTTGAAAATATTGGAAGAAATAGGCTTGAATTTATTTCACTCCGAACTGTTGGGTTGGTCGGTGGAGTCTCTTTCAAATCCAACAAATAACCTATACCCCTTGCCTACTTACTTCCCTTTCCTCCACTGTAATTTTATTATTGGAGGGTAACATCAAATAACACCCATTTAAGGGCCTTACTGGCTGATAATGGGCAAGGGATCCCTCATTAACTGGCTCAGTGGGTCCATCAATGCTGCCCTCCCATGGCCCTCTCATTCCCTTCTGCCCGTGGCCTGGCAGGTCCCAGCCTCCCACCCACCTCACCTTCCCTCTCGAGCTGAGGCTCAGAACTTGGTACCAAAGGAACCCTCACTTACCCAAATCTAGAACTCCTGGAGAGCTGATGGCTTCTGATTGGTGGGGTCACTGTCTCTGAGGGGCGGAGTCCCTGTTTTAGTGATAGTTAAATGGCTGTGGCATAGCTATTGATCCCTTTGGCATGCTGTCTCCTCCCAACACCCTGATGTGTAACCCTGCATGTGTCAGGCACAGAAAAACTGGTGCCTCATACAGTTCTGTTCAAAGTATCTAAATTACTTAAAATAATGAGTCACATTGCTATTTTCCAACAATTAAACTCTACAGAAAATTAGAATATGAAATGAACAAACCTGGATTAATAATTATAGGCTTTTATTTCCCTTCATGCAGTAAAACATGAACACAATATCAAGTAATTCCATCAAACAGCTGGATAAAAATGTGTTGAAGAATGGGATTGAGCATTATAATGATAAATATAGGTGATTAAATACCAATATGTCACCATATTCTTTTGCTACTAAACCCATACAGACGTCATCCCCCAAATTCATTTGAAATCCTATCTGTAGTCTGTTGCCTTCCATAGATATTAAGAGGATTGGTTGATTTGCTACTGTTATGAGGCAAATTATGTGGTGAGTGAACTTTCTATTACCTACATATATCAAAAATTTCAACATACATTTCTACTAGTTATCAGAAATGAAACATATGTATTTTTTAAACATCCTCTTGATCTTTGCTTGTTAGTTATGTAAACCTTCAACATATGTTCTGTGGAAACACATATCTTGGAGAAATAGAAGGAACACTGCAGAAGACCAGAGCAAAATACTGCAGATGCTGAAAATCTTCACTCAGCTGGAAATATTCAGTGGGTCTGGCAGCATCTGGGAGACAGTAACCAAGTTAATATTTCAGGTCAATAAACTTTCATCATAATCTCTGATAAAAGATCGAAGAATCAAAATGTTAGCCCATGTTTCTCTCTCCACAGATGCTACAAGACCAGCTAAGTATTTTGAGCATTTTTCTATCATTGCAGAAAATGCTTTGGTGAGATATTTGCCTACTGAGTTAAACTGCTACTAACACAAATACGATGACTTTGAGGATCCCTGATGACCCCATTATAGTTTGCAAGTTTATGGCTAAATCAGCAGAAAACGTGGATATGGAGTGAACTCAAATCCTTTTTTGACACTTACATTGGATTATTCATTGTTTTCCATCACAGGTATTGCTGTTGACAAATTTGGGTTGATATACTTTGTCGATGGAACAATGATTCGCCGGATTGATCAGAATGGAATCATCTCCTCTGTCATTGGCTCTAATGATCTAACATCAGCAAGGCCTCTTAGTTGTGACTCAGTGATGGATATTTCCCAGGTAATTTACTTGTCATACTGTGTTAATCTTACCAAAAAAGGTAACAAATTTACCATTTTTTTTATTGGTGCACAAATTGAAGATAAAGTATGGGGAAAATTAGCTGAAAGATAAGTGGATAGAGTTTCTAATTTATCCCATGTGTCCAACATAACTTCATTGTGAATGCCAGAGAAACAGCATAAATGAATGTTGCTACTATATCTCTGGTGTCAATCTTGTGCTGAAATTACAGCAGATTCCCAGAAAAACACTGAAAGAAATTCTACCCCAAACTGTCCACTGGTTATATATTTCTCTATACATAGATGAGGTTTGTGCCAAGGGTCATGCAAATCAAATGGAGAAATAGTTTGAGGTGCTGATATTTTAAAATAATTCATTTTACCTAGGTTACTTTAAGTAGCTGGTTATGTTTGAAGTGTGTATGAATTCGCTCATGATGATAACTAATCGCTTTTAAATGAAGTGAAATTTGTAAATATCATGTAACAAAATAAGAGATATGGCAGAAATTGTAAGTGGGAAGAAATAAAACTATCACAAATTAAAATTCTGGCATAATATTCACCTAAAAGCAATTCATACTGAGTGCACTCAGTTTCTGACAAGAACAAATACAATCCCTCAATTCACTTTCAAAATCCCAACCTTTAGCATTCCTTTTCTCACAACATTTTTGTAGCCACTGATTTACTCAACCACACTCTCACCTCCAATTTTGATGTCCAAATTCACTAAAAAAATTTACTAAGGGTTCTAGTAGTGCGGTGGTAGTGTCCCTATCTCTGAGCCAGGACCCTGGGTTCAAGTCCCACCTGCTCCAGGGATGTGTAATGACATCTCTGAACAGGCTGATTAAAAATCTTTACACTGTGTCTCTCTCTTTGTGTTTTACCTCGGCTACAGCCCCTATCCATCCACTGCCAAAACACTGTAGGACCACATAAACCACTATTGGAACCTGTTTTCATCTGCTAATACTGCTCACTTTTCCTGGCTTCTTTCTCAATTGCAATGTATATTTTTAAATCCCTCTCTGTGGCATCTCCAAACAAGTATAAGCTTCGCAGGGACTTCCTTGTCACTAAGGTTAGACCAACCTTTCAGCTCTGCCAGCTCCCTCTGCTGCATCACTCTCTTCCAAATGCGTGAAGGCTAAATGTCCCTTAAAGTTCCAAAATGCCCTTGTACCAAACTCATATCTTTCTCTAATTTCTCTCCTATCTCCCCTCAAGTCTTAACTGAGCACAGCTTCTACATGAGACTCACTTCCTATTCTTTGATCGTACTCCCAATAACCTAATGGTAATCTTACTTCTCATCCTGATCCAACGATAGCTGATATTATAAGTGGTTCTCTCCCTTCACATGTTGTTCCTTCTCTCATTTAATTCTCCTGACAACATTCTTCTCACCGAGAACATCAATCCATGATCCCAATGTTCTTGAAACTGCAGCCCCATCTCCAACCTCTTGTTCCTCTCCAAAGGCCTTGAACATCTTGTTACCTCCCAAATCTGTGCTCCTCAATTTCCCAGAACTCCATGTTTAAATCCATGCAATGAGGTTTCCCTCCCTGGAAGTATTAAGAGACATCTTGCATGACCGCACCGGTCATAAACTTCGTCTCCTCGTGCATGGTTTGCCCAAAGCTTTTGACATATTTGTCTGAATTGTGCTCTTTACAGAGTCATAGAATGATCAGGTCACTGAAGTAAACCATTCAATTTTTTCATATCTGGTCCAAGCTTCCTCTCTGCAGAACAATCCCACTGGTCCCATTCTCCTGCGAATTGCCCACTGTCCTGCATATTAATTTCCCTCAAACAACATCAGGTTTTGCTTTGAAATAATTGATCACTTCTGCTTCCAGCACTCGAGAGTTTCAGGTCATTACCACTCACTGTTTAAAAAGCTTCTTTCTCATGCTTCTTCATGCATCTCTTTCCTGAAACCTTGTTGCCTCAGCTTTATATTGTCAGCTAATGAGGGCATCTTATCCAAGATCTATGCACCTATCACTCCATGCTCTTCAGTTACTACTCAAGCAACTTGTTAATTTTAAGGTTCACATTCTTGTTTTTATACCTTCTGTGTCCTCATCCCTTCCCACCTTTGCAATCTCCTCCAACCCCACAGGTCTCTGAGATATCTATCTGTAGCTAATTCTGTCTTCCTGAGCATCCCCGCTTTTAAATATTCTAGCATTGGTGCCTACACTTGCAGTTGCATAGGTCCCGCATCTGGTTTTCCCTCCCAACAGTTCTTCACCTATTGCTCCCTTGCTTTCCATGTTTAAGACATTCCTTAAAATCCACCAATTTAACTAAGCTGTTGTCTCTTTAACCTAATAGCTCATAGAATCAGAATTTTACAATACAGAAGGAGGTCTTTCGACTCATCATGTCTGTACCAGCTCCCAAAAGAACTACCCAGCTCATCCCATTCTCCAGCCCTTTCTCTGTAACGCTCCAAATTCATCACCTTGAAATGTATATCTTTTAAAACCTCATGTGGAATCCACCTCCACCACACTAGCTCTGTTGCTGACAATCTTGAAGTTGTGACCCCTAGTGACTGACATGCCTACCAGTGGAAGTAAAATATCTTTCTTTATCCTGTCAAAATTGTTCTTAATTTTGAACACCTTAGTATGGTCACTAAGGTAGAGAAAATAAGCCCAATTTCTCTAATCTTTTCTTACATTTAAATTCACTGATTCCTGGTATCATTCTAGTAAATCTCCTTTGAACTCCGTCCAGGGCTTTAACATTCTTCCATAAATAAGTGCTCAGAACTGAACACAGTATTCCAAATGTACTCAGACCAATGAATTGTAGAGATGTAGCATCCCTTCCTTACTTTTGTTCTCTGTGGTTCCATTTATAAACCCAAGGATCCTATAAGCCTTCTTAACACTGTTTCAACTTGCCTGGCCACCTTCAGAGAAATACTTATATGAGTCCCTACTGCTTCTGGACTCCCCTCAAAGTGGTACCATTCAGCCTCTATTGTCACTCAGCGTCATCTTGATTATGCACCGTACCTTAGCTACAAATTTAAAGATTTTACCCTCAACACTCATCTCCAATCATTTAAAAACCAGAAAAAGCAAGGGTCCCAACATTGATCACTGGGAAACATCACTTTCAACCTGTCTCCAGTCGAAGAAATGCCCATCTATACCTATCCTCAGTTTCCTGTATTTTAGATAACTTCTAATCCATGTTGCCAAGGACCCATCAATCCCAAACATTTCAGATTTGCTAACCAACCTGCCATGTGGCACCATATCAAATGTTTTTAAAAGTTCAAATATATGACATCAAGAGGCATTATCACATCCACTGCCTGTATCACCTCATCAAATAACTCATGTAAATTTGTCGGATATGACCTACCCTTGACAAAGCCATGTTGACTGTCTTGTATTAACTTATTTTTCTCAAAGAGCATATTCATCTTATCTCATCCTATGGCCTCCATCAGTTTCCCCACAATTGACATCAAGCTGACAGGTCTGTCATTTCCTACGTTATCTTTTGGCCCTTAAAGAGACAACAGTCTCACAGTTACAATCCTCCAGTCCCGTGAGACTAATCCTGCATTCAAGAGACCCAGAACATTTCTGTCAATGCCTCTGCAATTTGCTCCCTCACTTCTCTCAGTAGTCCAGGATGCATCCTGCCCAGGCCTGGCAATTTCTCTACCTGGAGTGCTGCTAACCTTTTTAGCATTTCTTCTTTGTCTGTCACTATACTGCTCAGTTGTTCAACAGCCACATTTTCAACATGGCAATTGTTGCCATTTTCTATGTACTTATTTAGTACTTCAGCACTGAGGTTTTGGACTGGATTTGTAGCTCGGGTTGTGGGTGTTGAGGTTGGTTCGCTGAGCCGGTTTCTTGTTTCGCAGACGTTTCGTTACAGTGCTTGGTAACATCCTCAGTGCAGCCTCCAATGAAGCATTGGTGTGTTTTCCCACCAGGTTTTTAAACTCTGGGTTGGTTGAGCTGGATTACCTCACTTCCAGGTTTCTTCCGTGAGGAATGCATATGGGGTCGAGTTCAACATGTTTATTAATAGCATCCTTCATGGAATGCCAGGCTTCTAGGAATTCTTGTACCTGTCTCTGCCTAGTTTGTCCCAAAATCTTGGTGTTGTCCCAGTCGACATGGTGCTTCTCCGTGTCCATGTGGATTGAGATGAGTGAGTGTTGGTCGTGTCTTTTTGTGGCCAGTTGGTGTTCATGTACTCTCGTTGTTAGTTTCCTTCCTGTTAGTCCGATGTAGTGTTTCTCGCAGTCTCCGCAGGGGATCTTGGAGAGGTCATTGGCCCTGTCCATGGCGGGGAGTGAGTCTTCAGTTTGGGTGAGCAGTTGTCGTAGGGTTGACATGGGCTTGTGTGCCACTCTGATGCCCAGCTGTCATAGGAGCCTTGTGGTGTGTTCAAACATGTTCCTGATGTAGGGTAGTGTGATGAGCGTGTCGGGCCGTGTAGTTTCTTCCTGATGCTGTTCATGTAGGCATCTTCTGATCCAGTTTTTTGGATATCCATTATACATGAAAACCTGGAAGAAGTTTTCCTCCTCCTCTTGCCATAGTTCCATATTGCTGCAGTGTGTTGTTGCCCTTTTAAATAGTGTTTGCATGCAGCTTCGTTTGTGCGTGGTGGGATGGTTACTGTTGAAGTTCAATGATCTGTGTGTGTGGCTTTTCGGTGTACTTTTGTTTGCAGTTCCCCATTTGTCTTGCGCTCGGCCACGACATCTAGGAATAGGAGCTGTTTGTTCTTTTCCTCCTCTCTGGTGAATTTTTTTCCGGTGAGGATGTTGTTTATGAGTTTGTGTGTCTCTTCTCATTTAGTCCATTTAATGATGACAAAGATGTTGTCTACATAGTGTATCCATAGTTTAGGTTGGATTTGCACACTGCCTCTGCTATGAGCCTGGAGATAGGTGATCCCATGAGAGTCCCGTTGATTTGTTCGTATGTTTGACCATTGAAAGTGAAGAGGGTGATGAGGCATAGCTCCAATAGTCTGAGCATGTTGTCCTTGCAGATGTTTTGACTGGAGTCTTGATCTTGTTCCTGTAGTGTTGTCATTGTTTCCCTTGCTAGTGGTATGCCTATTGATATGAATAGGGCAGTGACATCAAACGATATCATGGTCTCTTCATCATCTATCCTTATGTCTTTGATGGGGTTGAGGAATTCTTGTGCTGAGTGGATAGAGTGGGGTGACTGACTCTGGTCTGAATGTTTGCTCTGGGTTAGGAGTGCAGAGCAAGGACAATTTCTGGTTCCACAAACTCCGGACCTGGGAGAAGGTGCCTCAGAAATTCAGACCTTTGTTGAGGGGGCAGGTTCTCTGAGAATTAACTCCAGAAACCTCAGCTACTGACTGTAAAGCTGGGCTAGGCAGAAGTCCTGCATTTGTGCTCCAGCACTGTGCTGAATTTGTTAAAAGAAACAACCCTTCTCCAACCCCACATTATTCCCATAGCCCATTCATACCACCCCATTCCACATCATACCCCCCTGCATGGCTCTTCATTCTCTCCATTCCAATCTATGCCCCTTACATCCTCTATTCCAACTTATGACCAATCTATATAACAAAGTGTGGAGCTGGGTGGACACAGCAGGCCAAGCAGCATCTTGGGAGCACAAAAGCTGATGTTTCGGGCTTAGACCCTGCATCAGAAAGGGTCTAGACCCAAAATGTCAGCTTTTGTGCTCCTAAGATGCTGCTTGGCCTGTTGTGTTCATCCAGCTCCACACTTTGTTATCTCAGTTTCTCCAGCATCTGCAATTCCCATTATCTGTTACCAACCTATCCTTTCCTTAATAACGCCTATGCCAACTTAGTGGCAACTCTTGCCAACTCACCTCCCCTTTGCACTACCATTTGTCCTAACTCCTACTGTGCCAACTTACCCAATATCTATTACAAGCTGGCCTCAAAATCGATGTTGAGATTTGATGAAATAAATTTCTTAAATATCTCTTGTTTAATTATAATTGAATAATAATGCATAAGGATTTTGACCCAGCCACACTGAATGAACAGTGATATATTTCCAAGACAGCATGATTATCCCTACTTCACAGAGTAATGAGGCTACAGCCTGCTTCCTGGTGGAATGTTGGCTGTCCACTTTCAGACATAGACCAAAATGAAATCAAGCAGCAAGAATGCAGAAAGTTATCTATGAAAATGCATTCTTCCAGCTGTATTAATTTGGCTGAAAAGCGAGCATCGAAAAGATCAAAATAACCCCTCTGGAATTTGTGGCAAGATTATTGGACCACTTTTGTGCTATTATAATTGCATGCTAATTTTAAAAAAAACACACAAACTTTAAATTGAGATTTGATGAATTAAATACATTTTAAAGCATTTGAAGTATTTTTAAATGTAACTTCCTTCCCTCCTGAAGTCACTGTTCCTTGCTCCTTCATTCATTCACTCCTGTACATGACACCAACCTTTTTTTGAGGGGAGTCTATGCAGCAAATGTTGGCTTTCTATCTTCTGTTGTACTTCATAGCAAACCCCAATTTTGACAATAAGTTATGACAACACAATCTCAATTTTCAATGAGAATCATTTAATAGCAAGTCAAATTGGGTTCCCTGGCTGATTTCTCCCTCACCTTCTCTCTCTGGTTGGAAACAATAAGAAACTTACAATTTTCCTGTTGTTCCATGCTTGACATTGTACTTTTCGATGAGCCATTATGAGTTTTTAGTATGGCCATTTTAACTAACTGGGAAAACCGAAGAGCCGCGGATGCTGTAAATCAGGAACAAAAACAAAGTTGCTGGAAGGGTCTAGAACGGTCACCAGACCTGAAACACTAACTCTGATTTTTTTTCTTCACAAATGCTGCCAGACCTGCTGAGCTTTTCCAGCAACTTTGTTTTTGTTATTGTCATTGTTAACTAACTAGGATCTGGTTTTAAAGCCATTTCAAATTAAAGACATTTCACTCATTCCTCACATCGGCACAATAAACTGTTGTACTTAAAATTGAAAATTGCAAGACAATCACAGTGGCAATGAAAAGGGTAGTAATTTTATTAGGGAAATCCAACACTAAAAGGAGTAAAATTGGTCCCTTTACCATGTTAAGAAGGAGCAAGAATATTTGTTTATCATTTGGAAGAAGAAAAAACCTTTCAGTTATTTCTCAAAGGTCATTGTGAATTTACAGGCCATGAAATCTTTGGAAGGCACTGTGTTTTAAAAAAAATCACTTGTGAAATTTGCTATCTGATGCTACTATAAATATTAGGCAAATTATGAGTATTACTTCATTATATTGCATTATTATGGTGCCTATTTCCAAATTGGAAGGAACGTAATATAATGGGGCTCATTTCACACCATCTTTATACAAATCCCTTTTATACACAGAGAAAATATGTTATAAAAGGCATACTTTAGTGTAGTTTTCAATTTTTCACACATATTTCAGAGCTCTTAACTATTTAATTTCTTTAATGTAGTTTCTTCAACAAGTGTGAAAAATTAAGCATAAACATATATAATAGCCTCACTTAAGCTATTTCATTAAAATGCTGGCTCAAGTTAACAGAAATTTCCCTGCCAGCAGTAACTGGAGAAGTCTTTCAAGCTGTTCCATTCTTTGGGGAAAAATTAAGATTTACAGCATGGATAAACTAAAATTTATTTTCCTTTTTATAAATTGTAGATTTCAAGAAAAAACATACATGGTCATTTTGTACATGTGTTTGTAGGAGTAAAGAGAAGAGAGTTTTGTAAAATTTTGATGATGTCATGCATAAATGATGCAACGATTTTCCAGTTTAACTGACATACTTAGGTGCTTAAAACAAATCAGGAATACTAAGTAAATGGATTAGTTATTAAGTCATTGCTTGAAAGTGTAAACATTCATTAAAAACACAAATTGAGTAGTCATGTAACAGTGGAAGGAGAAAAAAGGTGAGAAATTTCAGCAACATGTTTTACGATTGTTTCTCAGACTGAAATCAAATATTAATAACTACTATTCATTTTGTAACATTGTGCCTTCAGGTACGTCTGGAATGGCCCACTGATCTGGCAGTGAATCCCATGGATAATTCACTTTATGTGTTGGACAACAATGTGGTACTCCAGATTTCAGAAAATCACCAAGTTCGCATTGTGGCTGGCCGCCCGATGCACTGTCAAGTGCCTGGAATTGACCATTTCTTGCTTAGCAAGGTGGCAGTGCATTCAACCCTGGAGTCAGCCAGCGCCATTTCTATTTCCCATAATGGGATCTTGTACGTAGCAGAAACAGATGAGAAGAAAATTAACCGTGTGCGCCAAGTCACAACAAATGGTGAAATATCTCTAGTCGCTGGAGCACCAACTGGTTGTGACTGTAAAAATGATGCAAACTGTGAATGTTACTCAGGTGACGATGGATATGCAAAGGATGCCAGATTAAATGCCCCCTCATCACTTGCAGTATGCCCTGAAGGAGAACTGTACATAGCTGATCTTGGGAACATCCGCATTAGATTTGTTCGGAAAAATAGGCCTTTTCTTAATTCTCAGAATCTTTACGAAGTTGCTTCAACCATTGATCAAGAGTTGTATTTATTTACCCTCAATGGCAGCCATCTGTATACCCAGAGCCTTATCACTGGAGACTATCTTTATAATATCACATACACTGAGAATGGAGACATTAGCACAATCAAAGACAATAATGGAAACTTACTACATATTCGCCGGGATGCCACAGGAATGCCACTCTGGCTTGACGTGCAAGATGGGCAGCTTTACTGGCTGACTATTGGAACCAACAGTGCTTTGAAAAGTGTATCTACCCAAGGTCATGAACTGGCTATGATGACATATCATGGCAATACTGGTCTCATGGCAACTAAAAGTAACGAAAATGGATGGACCACATTTTATGAGTAACTATGTATATTTTGTTTATATCAGATAGATAAGTACATCTCAGGGTCAGTAATCAATATAATCTGATGTCATTCATTCTGTATATCTGCAGAAAGTGGCAAAGGAGTGTATTTGTAATTTCATTCCTTTCACCGAGACTTACCACCATAATGAATACACACAAGTAAGAAAAATTCCTCCATTCACAACAATGAAATCTAACAGCAAGCAGCACTATTGGAAACCTCTCAGATTGTTATTTGGTCTATTCTTGGTGTTGCTCATCAGATGACTAAACCAGAGAGATTCAGGACCAGCATATTATATCAGTATTGAGCTGATGCTGACATTTTTAGATGTGAATATCAGCCAGTTGACATTTAAGATTTCCATAGATGTGAATAGGCAGAATTTCTGACGATCTTCTTACCACTGCCCACCATTCTTAGTGCATTAAACAACATTCCCACAGCCATCTATAGAGATCTGGTGCAACTAGACTTTTTGTGTTCTCCAGAATTTAATTTGGAACTTTCCTTCTTGAAGCAAAGCAGTTTATAATTTTAATTGCAAATTTTCAATGGCAAGGTCTTTAGTGTGGTTCCAACCACATCCGCAGGTGCACAGAAGATTGCCCACAGCTACAAAGTTATTTTTAAAAAGCCCTTCAAACAAGAAGTTGTTAGACTTGTTTGAAGGTCTTATAAAATTAAGATATATAGTTTTCATTAAGTAATATTACAGCTGAGAAAGCAACTAGTTTATAATGTCAAAACTGGTAAAGATGACTGATCAAGCATACTTTTATTTTTTAATTCAGTGTGTTGATCAAATGATTAATGAGTTGATATTGCTCTCAAAATTTCAACACAAAATGTTGTAAAATGTCATTGTTTAGATATAAATAAGTCCAAGTCAACTGAGAATAACAGGAGCTCCTAACCTTTTAAAGTTGGGTTAAACAAATCCAGAAATAGGGAGTTATAAATGTGTTAATTTGTTTTCTAATTAAGTAAACTACCAAATATTTGAGCCTATTGTTAAATTATGTTGTCAACAAAGGATTAAAAATCCATATAATTATTAAGTGATGTATTGCAGCATTTAGCTTCTCCTGATCTTTTCTGATAACAGTAAATTCTTTCTCCTTCTCATCTACTTAGCTTCAGACTGAGGCTTACATCTTTCCTGAACAGTGACTGTGGTTTACTTGCTGAGCAGCATTTATTTTCTGCACTTCAAACAAATTTTATGTTTAATTCAATGTGACCTTCGCTGACATCAGTGAAGGGAAGAAGTATTGCATCATTGACAAAACATTTTGCTGTGAGATAGAATGACACAACACATGGATCAAACATGATGTTACATAATAAGTATAAAACTCATTTCAGGTTTTATGTTAACCAGTAGTGCAAACAAATCATTTCAAAAGAATGAAAGAATGCCCTAATACTGACTCACAATTGAACAATACTTCAGTTACAGGAGGCAATGGAGGAAAATTATAACAGGCAAAGTAAGACAGGTTAAGGGAGTTTAATCCCCTGAAAGAAGTATCGGGTCAGAATCACAACAACATGCTGCCCTGTCACAGGTTTCACCAGAACAGATTGACATGTACACCTTGGAGCGTTGGATAAGTAATTGTAATTAGTAATAGATCATTAACTACTGATTTAATGAACCAATTTGGCTTTAACATCCAGTGCATTTATATCCCAAGCTGTCAGCAAGTTGCCAGGGTCATCCAGCTGAGTTAGCAATGGGGAGTGTTTTGCCAGTGAAACTGGCAGACTGGCAAGTCTTTGATCAGTGAAACTGAAGAACGTTAGTCATGTCCAGGTGAAAGGCAGATAATCATTGCATTGGTTCTCAATGAGTGCTTCACTGCTTGGCAGCTGCTTGCTGACCTCTTCATCTACCCGACACTTTACATACGTTCCTGCTGTAAGCCTTGAACTGTAAGCAGTTCATGTAGCTCTACCTTTCAGTTCTGATGAGGCTAGTGACAGATAACAATGCCAAGAGCACAAGAAGTGGCTGCTGTCTACTCCTACAGCACAAAGAGAATAGCCACAGACATCCCACTTTAACGAGACAAGACCCCTATAGGATCTACAGACAAATGATCAGCTCTTTCAACATGTGTGAGTATCAATGCCACAGTTGTTAATGATATTTGTAGCCTCCTTTAACAATGGAGCAAGTGTTCATGTACTGACACTGGCTATAAAGTTGGCTACAACTGAAAGGTCAATGCTACCCAATCACCTTGGTTTCTACCTCTCCCCATACTGATGCATGCCTTTTGCAAAGAGAAAAAGTAGAGAGTTAGTGTTAGAAATGGATTGTGTGAATGAAGGCAAGGTCAGTACTTCCATAGGGTGGCTGTGAGGTATGGGTACCAGGGGACAGTAGGGATGAGGATGAATGTGTGCATTAGTTGTCCCAATGGGAATGTGATGAGGTGCCTGGAGGGAAAGGACTGTGTAGATCTGCAATGTTTCTTGTATTGAGGATTATTGTACAGGTAAATGTCGAAGAAGGTTATATTTAACTTATAAAAAACAAGTATTTGTCAATACATTCTAATCAACCTGTCCAAAGATGTTATTAAACACCTCTAGAGCAGGTTGGAACTTGAACCCTGGCCTCTTGGTTGAGTAGTAGAAATATTACCACTGCACCACAAGAGTTCAAGATGCATTTGTATTTGTAGTACCATTTCTAATTCAGCAAGCAGTTAAATTGTAAACTGACATGCATCCACAGAAACAATGAAAGCTTGTGAAAAAAGTCATGCAGCTCCCATGCTCTAATGATAACCCTGATGCTTGTATTAACAGACAGAGTGAAATAATAAACATTAATATTTTTCAATTCTGCAGACAGTATTTTTAAAAATATATTTAAGGGGCAAAAGATTTAAATACCTGGACATCTCTCTTGACCGTTTCAATGAGTTGACAGTTCTAATGACTTTATGTACTCATTATGTGGTTATTTAACCATATGAAGGGTCCTTGGATAGATTCTGAAGGGACCTTAACTTTCCAAAGAACCTCAGCAAGTTTTTAAACCTTCTCCTACTGGGTCTAAAGTTGTGGTTTGGGCATCCCACTGGCAAAAATCAGACCTAACTGAAGCATCTTTGCTTCAACATGTGCAATTGCCTCAATGAACCAACACATGTGAAAATTAGAACCCTGTTCAATCCCATTCCTACAAAAATAGTGACAGCTGGATTCAAAGGCAGAAATTCAGGATGTGTACCTCCGGCATTATCTTCATTAAGATGCTCCTCTCTGGGAGCAAAACCTAAGGCCACATGTGTGAAAGCAAATTTTTTTTACAGGACCAGCATTTTATAAATGGCAATGGATTAAATTATCAAGAAATTCAGACACTTGATAATGCTCTTTGTTGAAATTTAGTGACATGCAGTTATGTACTGAAAGATAAGAATAATTTTGAAGTGGAAACATGATTAAAGTAGCATTAGATATTATATACAATGGCTTTCTGTTTTTCAACGACCTTTTAATTGCATGATTTCAGCCTTGTGTTCCTAATTAGTCATTCTATCCCACAAAAACAGAATGACATCATTTTATTAATTCAGCAGATCTATCACAAATACTTCATTTGAAAACCCAGTACTGCTCAGTGATTTTACATATTGATTTATTTGTGTGATTTATTGACTTTAAGTCTCTCATATATAAATAATCCTTTCCATGTGGTACTTAATTACTGATTGCAGCTTTAGCAAAAACTAATCCCACTTGCATGATTCTGATGATGCTGAATGGAAGAGTTTTAATAGAGTGTGTGTGTCTGTAGGAATCCTGTAGGCAAACTTGTACATTGAAAAGCTTGTTGGCTGTTGTATAAAAACATAAACTTTTTCAGTCAATGAACTAAATAAATGTACATGTAATTATTTTCCATCTAGGTACGATAGTTATGGTCGGCTGATCAATGCAACTTTTCCCACTGGCCACATCTATAGTTTCCACGGGGAAATTGATAATTCAGTTCAAGTCCATGTTGAAACATCTAATAAGGATGATGTAACAATAACAACCAACCTGTCAGCTGCAGGTTCATTCTATACACTTGTCCAAGGTGAGTTAATTCATTTATTATGGAGACTGTTAATTATTTCCTCTCTTTTTTTGTTCTCACTCATGATAACCAGTTATTACATATGGTTTTCAAATTATTATAATTATGTTGGCATTTTTCTTTGGCTATTTGTCCAAATGTATGAAATACTAAAATTGAGTCAGGGAATATGTGCAGACTATAATGGCCATAGAGTTATTATAACTTCTGGTGAATAATGGAACACAGGAGATATCAGATGGACTAGCCATTTCACACGCACTGCTGATTTCTATTTCACCAAAGTCAATGAGACAGCAAATCAGGTAGGGTGTATGTTAGGCTGCAAATCCCATCTACCCCGTTTTAATACCGTACCAGGAAAATTATTATGAAATATCACAACCAAAAAAATCTATATTAATGTGAAAATGTCAAACTGGAAATAATACTTTGAAGAGCCACTTGTGTTTTTTTATCCAAATAATGTGAATTGGATGGTATAGTAAGTTAAATGGCCCCTTTTATTCTTCAGCAATTCAACCCAGACCAAATTGTGCAGGTCCTGCAGTAAACTATTTTTGTCAGCTTCAATCCATTCCCTCGAGGCCACAATTGTTGCTAATTCAATACTAAATGGCAAGATTTTTAAAGAACTTTGTTCTGCATCTAACAGTACTGTGCCTCACCTGTTTATAATTGTAATAGAAAGGTTTGATTCATAGGCTTTAATACATTTGTAACATTGGCCTTGTAAACCATTCTTAATATATTTAGCATTGGATTCTTACCCTTACATCCTGGGGCTTAGGACGGACCACACTGGTCTTATTGTCATCCCATTATTTACTTTGTAACTGCTTGGATGGAGATACTTCTTATTAGACAATATGGGAAGTCATATGATCAGTGGAGACTTGAGACAACTGAGTGTGATGTAACACATTTTCTTGCAGTTATCACCAGTCTCCGACCTAAAGATGTGTGTGGAGTGAGAGAACTACCTATAATTTGGGATCCATTGTGTCTCTGCTCTTCAACTTTTGTCAATACATTCCTTCTTTGTTTTCCCACTACCTTTCCTCCCTGACCGTTAAATGATTACAGACCAGAGCAGAACAAGTTGTCGATCATCTTTCAGGCCATAACAAGTGCTGTTCATTCATGAGCAACACTTAATACTTTTCTGCAGCGCCACAGGTTAGATCAAAAGACTGGTGATGTGTAAATTTGAACTTATACCCATCCAAGTCTCTAAGATTCACCAACCTTTCATTCATTCTTTGCTAGAGTAATCAAAGACATTAAATAGCAATGATTATATATTTGGCTAGTTGATTTGTAATCCAAATATTCACTTTCCCCACACAGAATTTGTAATAATTGGGAATTATCAAATGTTTGTATTCTCAGATCAAGTTAGAAATGGATATCATATTGGTGCTGATGGCTCACTGAGACTTATGCTAGCTAATGGTATGGAAGTTGCCTTGCAAACAGAGCCACATCTCTTAGGTGGCACTGTAAATCCTACAGTCGGAAAGCGCAATGTTACCCTGCCCATTGAGAATGGTTTAAACTTGGTGGAATGGCGACAGCGGAAAGAACAAACCAGGGGACAGATCACCATATTTGGGCGAAGACTTAGGGTGAGTAACACCATGCAAAATGAAGGCACATACAATTCAGAGATTTACAATGTTCACCCCTCACCTTGAATGCATCTTCTTCCAGTATGAACTTTGTTGAACAGAGAGTTAATGTGGTAACCAAGTCTTATAAATCACAAAATCATTTCAAGTGAAGAAGGTCAATCCATCTATTTGAATTCATCCATTCAGGAAGATTTTGCATTGTGCCACTGCGGCATTGCATTGAATTATCTCATAAATAATTCTATGTTTTTCAACAGCTCTGTTCCATCTGAAACCTTTGCCCCATTGTGTTAAGTTTCTAATTTATCAGTTTGATGCTGTGTTCATGTGCCTTCCTCTTAAAGTGGTATCCAAGACTTAACATAGTTCATTCTCTTAATATCTGCAAACATCTGAACCAGTTCACAGACCATATTTTATCTCCACATGACTGTCCAGCTAATGACTTTTGTGTCTTAGTTCTAACCCTGCTTATGGGTGGATTTGGAGTAAGTCAAAATTTCACAAGACTGGCCAAATTTTACTATCAGATGTGGGAACTGTGAGGCAGAAATTGTGTTGTGTCACAGTCTCACTTCCATCACCAGTCTGTTGGGAAACAGGGCTTTCCTAGTGGAAGGTCCACCTTTGTGCCTGATACAGGTCTGCCATCTTGGTCAGTAGACATAAAGCCGGAGCCAAGGTGGGAAAGGTCCCAGAGTATAGCCCAGCTCAACCAGCATTGACTATAAAGAGTTCCAATGAACACCAGATCTGAGCGTCAGTTGTTGACACTTAAATGCGTAGACAATCCCATTGGGCATTTGCTTAACACACTTGATGTCAGCTCAAAATTTAGCCCCTCTTTTGAATCATTCTCCTTGCTTCTAGCCCTTCTGTCATTGACCTGCCTCAACATTCCTTTGCCTCTATGTTTACCCTAATGTGCACAAAATTCCTACAATTTAACTTCCAGGATGTTTCTTCATGTTCTGTACTGTCTTTATATCTGTTCCTGTCTCTTTTAACATGGTAAGATTTGTGTAGGACGTCCAAAACCCCACTTGTCGTGGTGAAAGGCTTGCAAGAGCTGACCATTAGCATTCTGATAGGATGGACAAGCTTCCTGACCCATGTACTATTCCATACACCACAGAAGGACTGATGCCCTTTGAGTCAAATCAAAACTCAACTATTGTAGCAATAAACAAAATTATTTTAACATTCTAGCCTCATTATACACTCACTGGTGGGCCATTTCTAGAGCTCAATTTCTAGCAAGTCAATCAGAGGATAAGTTAAAGAGAAATGGATTTCTTAATATTAGTTTCCATACCTTTGTGTAAGATTCCCCTTCAGCTAGAAATCAAGGCAGGCTGAGCTGTAGGCAAAGTATCACTTTCCCCAGGGCTTCTTTGGAGGCTCTTTTGGAAGAGATCAGAGTAAGGACAGATGTTTTCTTTCTAAAAATACAAGGTAGGGCCTGAACTATTAAGCTTACAGTACATAGAGAGTGACTGCTCAGCTGGTCAGCTCCACAAACCTCCCTCCCACCATCCAGATCCAGTGGAGAAAGTATTTCAATTACCAATCAAGGATAGTCAGGGAAAATACAGTGCTTGATTTCTCCAGATATTTCAACATATCATAACAATTGTTCAACACTCCACTACTTTTCACTATTTCCTACATACTTCATCACATAGCACAAGACCAAATTAAACCACTCTTTTGCCCATTGACAGGAAATGAGCACTGCAGGCAGTGTTAAAATATATTGCCCAACCCGCTGTTCTTGAAAGTTTCTTAAGATTCTGCGGTGCACAGGTGTTGTTAGGGAGGGGGCTTCTGAATGTTAACTCAGTGACTGTGAAGAACTAGCAATATTCTCCCAAGTTAGGATGTTGTGGGATCTGGAAGAGAACTTATAGATGGTGATGTTTCCAAGTGTCTGCTGCCCTTTGTCTCCTACCAGGTAGTTTTGGAGGTTCTGTGAAAGTACCGCCACAGGAAGAAGTAATGAGGAGTGAATGTTTAAGGTCACAGCTTTGGTCTCAATGCTCCTGCAATGGTCTCGCATTTTTCAGGTCTTGTCAGTTTCTTGTGTTTTCGTGGATCTGAATTCATCCAGGTAATAGAGAGTAAGCCAGACTACCTCTGATTTATGCCTTGAAATGAGTGAAAAGACTCCATGGGGAGTCAGGATGCAATCACTCACAACAGAATCCCTAGCCTCCTTTGTGTTCTTGTAGCATGGCATGTATGGCTGGTCCAGTTATGTTTCTGTTCAGTGGTGACTCTGCTTTGGGTACTTCTATCCCTCAATAGCAGTACAGCTTTAATGTAGCCAACAACCATATTAAAAAGCTGCTGATGCTAGATAACATGCTCATTTGCTTCAGGTACAATGTGTCAGGAGAGCTGAAAGAGTATCCAAAGCTGCAGACACTAGGAGCTAAGCTCAGGGCAATGGCAAGGCATACAGTTTGCAAAAAACATAGCCTTTGCTGTCTCAGCGCTTGAAGCATGTTGTTGGCCACTTTTTTTTAAAGTAGTTTAACATGCAATGTCTGGTCACACAGTTTATTAGTACCTTGTTTCAATGAACCAAGTCCCAGAACGCCAACAACTGAAACTTAGTTGTGTCCACTGAGAATAAGGTTTATTCACATTATTGTTGTTATAAGCTTTTGAGAAATAGGTGCAGATATTTGACATATGTCATTGACACCTGCTCCAACATGAAATACAATCATGGTTGATCTTCAACCTCATGTGCAGAAGAGAGAATATCCACATCAATTACAAATAAACAATTTGCCAGTTTATCATGGAGAATCTTTGCTATTTCCAAAGCTGAGAAATCACTGAATCAGCTAGTTGTAGAAATCTGACCTCACAATGCCTATGCTACTCTGACCTGCCAAGGGATAAAAAAAAAGCAGTGTATTGAGGAGAAATAAGGCAATCAAAGGCACAGTATGAAATATGGTGAGTGTGAAACAAGTACAGACCAGGGGAAAAGGAACTGCAGAGCACAGCAGCAAGATTGTTTTAAAGTGGAGGGAAGGCTCCAGGGTGAAGCCTGAAGAGCAGAACAGGGAGTGAGGAAAGGCAAATTAGCTGAAATCTATTGTCATGGAAAATGAGTTGCTAATGCGATTGTATTGACTGATAGTAAGAGTTTTGCAGTGTCTCTCTCCCAGGTTGCAAGGCATTGTGAACATTGTCTAAATTGGCACTTTTCACTTATCCCTTGTGCAGTGTGCATGGCATGATCCATAATTTTTGAAATATTGGTCCGATTGTTGTATGACTTGAAGTTCAATGTCTTAGTGACTTAGTTAGATTTCAATCATCCAGGTATAAATGAATACAAAGAAAAGGTATCATTTTAATATACCATATATTTCATTTGTGGACATCAGGCGAGCTTTAAAAGCTAAAGGTATATTTTTCAGTCCTGCAATCATATATATAATAATGTGCATTAAAGTCAAAAACAATTCAATTTTTTTTAATGCCATGAATCTAATAAGGTTTTTGAGTGGCAAAGGTGCCATGAAGGAAGAATTATACAAATTACATTAAGTTTTTTAAACTCATACATTTTGATGATTGCTAATTGCTTAATCTTCTCAAATTAATTTATTAGTTGCAAAGCCACAAATGGAATGTATTATAATAACAACAGTCTTCTTTTCTGTAAACTAAGTGTAAAATAGAAATGAGTAGCTGTCTGATTCCTGTTCAAAGCCATTTATGATGGAGTCACTTCTCACACTAAAACATCTGATAGTTTGAAAGTGAGGCAATGCAACAGCCTCCTTTAACATATCTTCCCTAAATATTGATCGCTGGTGGAATAACCTGTCAATTTTCTGCAATATTACTGGATACGTTACAGATTTTTACTTTGACACATGTGATGATATTTAATACTTTGTCTGAAGTTTAAAAAAAAGTTCACAATGCTCTTTATGACTTTCACATGCATAATTTGTTTATTTTGCGTGTCAGAATTGGCTCGCTTCATAGCACTCTTGCCATGTGTTTCAAGGTTTTGGGTTGAAGTGTCACTCTGGGACTCAACACAAAAGTCAAGTCTGACATACCAGTGCAGTACTTGGGACCAGCTACACTGATGGAAGTGTAACCTTCGATAAGATATTAAATGCCTGCTACCTACTCAGATATATGACAATGATCCTATGGCACAATTTAGAAGAAAAGCAAAGAAACTATGTGTGAGATCCTGGCCAATATTAATCCATTAGTTAACATTGTTAAAACAGACTATTTGGATGTTAGCACTTTGGTGTTTGCAAGAGTTTTCTGTGTGCAATATTTTCTGCTAGGTACAGTGAATGCACCTTGAAATATCAGCAATAGATACAGGAGAGGCTAAATGGCCTCTCAAGCAATTCGGTACAATCATAGTTGCCTCAATGTCAGTTTCCAGCCTGATTCCCCAAATCCCTTTATTTCCTTTTGATTAATATTTTTCTTCTGCATTTTTATATCTAATGTGAATAACCTCATGCCTCCCCACAACATATTCCATTTGACACCATATTGCCTATTCACTTGACCATCTTTGAATCTTCACAGTATATATAAATACACCTAGCTTTGTATCATCAGCAAAATCAGTTATGTTTTTCTCAGTTTGTCTAAGTCATGAATATAGATGAGAACTAGCAAGAGCCCAACCACTGATCAACATGGCAGTGCGCTCATCGCAGAAAGCCAATTAAAAATGCTCCACTAATCCCTCTTCTTGATGTTGTGTCTAAAAATCAATCTTCTATCCATTGGAATATATTCCAGCTAATTCCATGAAAACTTATCTTGTCTATTAATCTTTAGTGCAGCATCTGAATGAATGCCTTTTGAAAATCCAGGTATGTTATGCAATAATATCTACTCTTGAATCCATCCTAATATTAACACACTCAAAAGCTCTTAACAAGTTTGTCAGAAATGATTCCCCATTTGTAAAATCATACTGGCCTTATCTGAGCATAGTATGAATTTCTAAGTGCATACTAAGTCATACTTAATAAAATATTCCAGCATTTTGCCACTAATAGGCCTGTCAGTTGTTGTCATATACTGCCTTAGAGAATATATGGTATGCTAGTGTATTAAAGGGATTTAAGTTTTAGGATACTTCAAAAGTTTTTTTATTTACATTGGGCTATGTACATTCTAACTAAACACAAGGTGTAAGCTGTTGCTCCATTCTTCAGAATCCCTAAATTACCAAAGGATCGTCACTTAATTATTTACAAAGCTTTCTTTGTACATACTTTTAATCTCCCCCCCAGATGCTTACCTCTATGTAGTATATACACATCCTTCTATACCTCCTCCACATTTTTAAAGAGGCACATGGATTGTCATTTGTTATCACCCTCATTATTACCTAATCTCACTTCATTGAATGAATGAATGAAAGATTTATTTATTTATTGATCACTTCATTGATTTACAGTTTCCTGTTTTCCCACCTTCTGGATAGAAAATAGATGCCATACATGCCCGACATGAAAGTTAGAGTAGGTATCTGGCAACTCCAGTTCACTGCTTGCTCCTCACTTGGACACCAGGCACCAATATCGTGGCAAAGGCCAGGGACAGCAACACCACATATACCCTACACCCATGGATTTTGAGATCCTAATCAAAACAGCCCCAGAGCATCCTCATTGCACATCTCCCATCAACTTACAGCATGGTGCTGCGCTTCAGTGCTGAATTTAGGAGCACACTGACACCTTTCATTGCAGTACTGCTGCCAGGGAAAGGAACTCATCTCATGGACTGGAGCTGACAAGCCAGGGATCCTGACTTGATATCTTAGCACTTTCTGAGTTTAAGCCAAATTGGATGTTTAGCTCATCTCTGCCTCTCCTTCCCTTGCTTTTTTACACCTTTCCCCTTCGGCCAGAACTAACAGGCCCACAGTACTTCCTTCCTGCTTTGCCTTTTAGTGCTGACAAAAAGCCACGAAGCTTGTCAGGGATGTTAATATCTTGCTACAAGGCACCATGCTACTTGCACCAAATGGTCACGTCTCAGTCAAGGTAGACAGTCTTCCGGCAGGAGCTCCCAGCTCAGTACCTCAAGGGCAGTGCTTCATATTAGTCGAGGGACTTGGGCACAGACAGATGACCAGATAAGGTCATGGTTTGATTCTTTGCCATTTTCTTGTTTTTACTGGTTTGTTTGTCATAAGTGATATTTTTACGCCTGTTTAATTACTTTTCTTCTTTGTAAAGAATTTACTTGTTGAAAACATTTTACTTTTTTTGTGTTAAACTGAACATCATTCTTGGTTGGTGTGGTATATAGCTTTTTTTTTAGAATTTCTTCATTAGAAGATGGAGAAGCCAGCTTCTTCACTCGAACTTATCTGATCTTCATCACCTAATTTCAGACTTAAAGTTTTTGTAAATTGCTGCTCACTGTGCTGCAATCTGTGTCAAATTGCAAATGATTCCATTGTCTGTGTTCCATTATACATCTTCTCAAGTAGTGTAAGCAGTTTATTTGTTGCTTCTTTGACTGTATTTCCTTTGAACATTGTTACAGCTTGGAATCTGAACTTTACTTAGTTCTATAACAGTAATGAACATGTCACTCAAACCACTATAATCACGGCTTTCTATTTCTTTTACTCTATGAAACACTACTAGGTTTTCCTTCACTCTGGCTGTCCTCATGATTCTTTTTATGCTAGCTATATCTTCAAATTGCTTACCTTTTACAGTCAGTGCTGTGTGGTATACTAGTTTTTATGTCCCCAGTCTCTATACAACTTCAGTAATTTGGTTCTGAATTTATTTATGGATTATTTACTTGGTTCTGGATGATGCATAAAGTTTCAAAGATTTCCCTGTCTTTGTATTTTTGTCTTGTTGTCAGCTGTCTTTTTACTTTAAATTTTATCCCTCCTGAACCTTGGATTTAAATTGTTGCTGGTTGTAGTGTTACTTGAGTCAGCTGTTCTACCTTATCGGAAAGTATTGAGATTCCTGCTACTGTATCACTTTTAAAATTACCTGATTATGAAATGACCTCTGTGTTAACATTCCAATATTTGCTTTTCAATGTCTGTGCTGTCTCTCTTTTAAATTTCTTAAATGCTGCTCTTGTTTAAATGCTTCTCCCTCTGTTTGATGGATAAGCATTTTTTGAATGACATATTGAATTACAATGACTAACTTTTGCAGTTATGGTGCTCTGTGATTCTGGGAGGATGCTCAGCAGGTACATTGCAAAATGACACCTGGTGCTCCTCATACTTCTGTGGCTTCAGTACTGATGTGCTTTTACAGCTGACATATCAAAAATACTTCAGTCCTTTTCTTTCTCCAAGAGATTATGCCGTCTCCACTAAAAATGACTCAATTTTAATTTTGACTGCAGCTTCTTGCTGGGCAGTTGCTTCACTTTAGTCACAGTTACATCTTTCCTAGACCCTAGGAAATCTGAAAGAATTTCCCCTAAAACATCATCTACAATTTTATCTCTGATCAAGTCATCTGTTAATATTACACAATCACAATTGGCTGCCAACATTTTAAGGTCAATATAAGATGAGTATGCATTTTCTAAGCATTTTTTTCTTACAATTAAATTATGCGCATTCAATAATATTGCCAAACACCAAAATATGAATTAAAAATTCTTATTCCATCCGAATATGCAGCTGTTTCTTTGTTTGCCCCTAGCTTAGAACATCCTCCAGGATGCTACTCACTACATACAGCAAGATGCCAAGCTGATCTTTATTGGTCTTCATCACCAAAATTGAAGCCTTTTCTGAATCGTTTCTGACAATTTGGCCATTTTTCTGCCTGCGTTGGGCACTTTATTTGTTTGAATGCTTTTGGAAGCAGCAAGGGTGCCTTTCTCACCCTCATTTGAGGTCTACTTTTTCATCTACTTCTTTGCCAATCGGAGGACTACATTTACAACAGCCTAAAAGAATTTGTATTGAATCTTTTTAGCTCTTCTCCCCTCTTCACACACATGAGAGCTTTGGAAATTTTGTTGTAAAATTCTTGATATTTCTGATTATTATTAAATGTGCCATTTTAGGATCAACCATTGTTGGGACTCCCAGGCCAAACAGAAAGGAATAAGCCTATGTATTCTTAATAATATCAAACTTTTGTTTTGAATTTGAAAATTACAATATGCAATAGAAAGTGTTAACATATTCAACTGTATTTCAAGTACTAGAGTGAAATAGCTGTGTTGGATAGAGAAGTATGTTCATGAAAAAGCATTCAAGATATTTAAAAAATCTATCTTGAGAAATTAAGATGACATATTAAGTTATTTGTGGTTCAATTTGAACCACCGCTGTGAAATGATTTTGTTTCACTGGGGACCTGTAACTGACTGACTAACTGTAGCATTCTCAAATAAATGGTAATTCTATGATTCTGAGTTCATAAATAACAATTCAAGTCTTTGTTAATTTAGTTGTTAGACATTTATAGGTCTTGTGCCCAATTTCTAATTGATTACTATGTCTATCCAAGAGCTAATGTTTATTCACCATTAATAATTAGCCAGTACACTGCAAGTGGTTGTAAATCTTAAGTATTGAATCAATTTAGCAGCAAAAAATGATCTCGTTTACTCAATCATGCTACAATAGACAATCACAGGCATTTTTGGGGACAACAGTTAGGACGACAACCAGAATGACCAGGTAACTGAAGGTAAATCTGGTTCAGAGATAATGAACTCTGGTTCAATTTATTTTCCTTCCTAAAAATTAATAGAAACATTTCCAAATTAAATCTGATTGTTCTTACTTTAAAATATGTATGCTATTGTGTAAATGAAGAAGAGTGAATGGAAGAAGGGAATATGAAGTCTAATATATAGGGGAGCACAACCGACAATTCTTCGTGAAGAAGATATTAAGAGTACCTGAGCTGTAAAAACCTAATGAGGAAATCTGTATTAGAGGAGTGCATTTCAACACAGAGGCATTTGGACAGTTCCACCTTGAGGATCTGGGACTGCAGACATCTGCCCGGACAGATCTCTCGAGTGGTATGAAAATCACAGTCACATGGGTGGCTTCTATGCCACGGGTTTTCACAGGCAGCCATCTTGGATCTCTGCAATATCTGGCAGATTATACACTTTCTGCTGAAACTTGAGCATCATCCAGCTTGTTATCATAACAGGAAGATCAGATTAGCTAGTTTAATAAGATTTCTGTGATCAGAGATAATGGGAACTGCAGATGCTAGAGAATCCAAGATAACAAAGTGTGAAGCTGGATGAACACAGCTGGCTGATGAAGGGTCTAAGCCCGAAACGTCAGCTTTTGTGGTCCTGAGATGCTGCTTGGCCTGCTGTGTTCATCCAGCTTCAGACTTTTTTATCATAATAAGATTTCTGATCTTTTAAAGTTTCAGTGTGAAATCAACTTCACCAATGATGCTTTATCAGCTTCTAGAGAAAATCATTTTAATTTACTCAACAGGAAACCTACTCTCTGAATGGTCAGTGTTCATGTGACAACATTCAAAGAGTCCTGCACATCAGTACAAGATTTTGTTGAAGGTTCTTGTGAGACAATACCATTAGCTGCAGAAGCCAACCTCTTCTTTCTTAACAAGGTACCTGGCCATCTGCACATGAATGTCTTTTTTCTTGTTCTAGCACATCTTCTAATCTGAGGAACAAGCAGACATGATTGACTTCTCCAGTGCTACAAAAAACACACAGGATTGATATTTCCCTTCTTATATAGTGACTGGTTTTTTGGAGAAAACCACTAATAGCTACACCTTTACAGAAGTCATGCCTGAATGTCTAGTGTTTCTTCCAATCTGTCAATGTATGCTACAAGGGAAAGCCAGATGCCTGTTCTGTTCTGTTTCCCCGACAATGGCAGTCTCAGAAATGTCTGTTCTATTACAACACCATAAGACACCAGATCTTTGTGCGCACTGATCTGCAGGAACAGGGAATAAAATTATATCTTTTCAATCTTGAAAATACCATGAGGAAATTAACTCACAACCTGAGCTCCAGAATCTGGAAGCCAGTTCTCTCCAACTATCAACAGAGTTGTAGTCTGTGCCTACAGTCAGGGAGCAACAGTAACATGTTTGACTAAGTTTTACTTGACTGCTCATTTCAATATAAAGAAATTATGCCACATGTTTAGAAAAATGCAGGAAGTTCAAGCTTAAAAGTAAACAGCTATTTTCTATATTATTTTTGCTCTGCTGAAGCCTTGAAACACAATATTTCTGCATTTAAGCCGTTTGTGCCTTTCTACATGGGAGGCAATGGAACAGAAAAATGGCAGTGATCCTACCAACAGTCTTTCAATTAATGGCCAAAATATATAATAACCAATTATCCACCTCTTTGCTATAGGCATATTGGCTCCATTGTATACCTAGAAAGCATTAGTAGTTTACACTTTCAAAGTAATTTATTAGGAATGAAATATACTGAACACCTTAAGGATAGGATGGGCATTATAAAGATAAAAGTTCTTTCTTAATGAGGCACAATCCTGTCTTGGGTGGGAGCATTTTTTAAACATGACCAGAACCAGTAAGACCCAACATGACCAAGGTCTGCTGTTCATTGTGAGTACATGCTTAAATCAGCAATATTAGGCTTGACACCCCAGCAGAGCAAGAGTAAAATGGAAAATGGAAATTGCTGGCTATTTCAAGTGGCAAGGCAGGAAATATCACGCATGATATTCTGAAAACTGAAAGTAGGAACATAACAAAATATTTGCAGACAAGTGAAAGCTCACGGCTCTATACCGAATTTTGTTATTAAACCTCATTGCTGATGATATTTTTTCAAACTTTTCTTACTTTCTATTCTATAAAAGGGCTATTGAGGAGTATTATAGATTGTTTTTTAATATTTTACAGGTCCATAGCCGAAATTTGCTCTCTCTGGATTTTGATCGCATAACTAGAACGGAAAAAATATACGATGATCATAGGAAGTTCACCCTCCGAATCCTGTATGATCAGGTTGGCCGACCTACTCTATGGTCTCCAAGCAGCAGACTAAATGGGGTGAATGTGACATATTCTTCAACTGGTCAGGTGGCAGGTATCCAGAGAGGTACCATGTCAGAAAGAATTGACTATGACCAAGCTGGCAGGATTGTATCCAGAACCTTTGCCGATGGAAAGTCCTGGAGCTACACTTACCTTGAAAAGGTATTGTCACAGAGGCACCTTGAAGTTCATTTTTGTCATATATGATAAACATTTTGAGAAAATTAAGTTAGTTGCTGTCCCTTATGTAGGAAGTAAGACCCTATTAGGTTTCACAAACTGGAAATTTCCACAGCAGACCTTTTTGAATGGTGGATAAATCACAACATAATGTTTAAACTGAGATCACTAAAGCACTACTTTTTTCTATAACAGTCACTGATAAAGTACTGAGGGCCAGTAATCTGAGCCTTTTTCAATGGACTTAATGCTTTCATAGTTTGGTCATAGATAACGTGCAATGGAAATAACTTCTGCAGATTAAATAATTGAAATATATAGCAAAATTTGAAATATATTCAGATGAAAAGCAATCTATAATGCATAGTAATGATTCTGGGCCCAGTTTAGTATGTTTTAGCCCATATGTGTCTGCCAGCAGGGACCTGGTATTTGTGTTGTGCCAAGCATCACTGTTGTTATCATCCGTTCTCGAAATGCATGAATGAGGCTTTCATGATTCCTGTGTCCGAAAGTTAATCCTACAGCTCTAGGTCTTAGGGCAAAGTGGACATGAATTGCACTGATAACGGATGTTTATGGCTCTCTCTCCTTCCACTTCTGTTGCTCCTCTGCAACAAAGTTTACACAATTGGTACCTGACAGCATTGCAATTCTTTTGCTTGGGCAGGCTGGTCATTCCATACGTTAATATCAATGACCCCTTTGCAACGCAGCCTACAGAGTGGCCTTAAAATGTTCTCTTTTGTCTATTTTGAGATTGGGTGCAATCTTTAAGCTTTGTAAAGAGTATTTACCTCAAAAAACTAATTATTTGGGATCTGTATGCAGTGTCAGACCAGCAGAGTTGATTTCACATGACCATGGTCACAAAAATTTGCAATGCAGTGCTTTTCCTGGTGGTATTGAGTCCACATAACATTCTGCCATTCCCTGCATAAGTCTACAAGGAAGCGGCACATTTGCAGTATTAAATGGCAGGAAGAATGTACCATCTGAGGTATCGCTACGACAAACTAGTTGGTGTTGTTCAGGAATCATTCCTCAAATTTCTGCTTCACACAGTGGAACGACCTGTGTCTTTTAATGACATGAATCCATTTGAGTGTTGACTAATGTATCGGGTTTCTGATGAGACGTAGGTGTTTATTAAAATGATAGAAAGTGGTAAAATCATGCCATCAAATTTCAGTTATAACTAGCTGCTCCTCAGCATGTAGATAAAAGCTGTCTTCTGAAAGCCTCAGCTGAGCATCTGAATATTTTTGCTTTGCATTTAAATGGCAGTTGAAAATGTTTCCTTCTGTGTTCAACTGTACTACTGAATGCTACAAAGAAAATTATTCTATAAAGTAGCGACCCATTTGCAATACCTTTCAAAAGGTATTAATGTGGTGCTTGAATTTAGTTCAGATCTAGCTAGCCTGCTACATGTATAACGTTGATTTGATTTACAAAGATTTAAATAATTCCGTAAGGGCTGTACTCTGGACATCTGTTTAGGTTTGGCTATAAATTTAACATGCCATCAAATTGAATAAATTGTTCTTTGTAATTAATTAATCTGCTAGGAAGATTGATACAAGTGATTGAAATAATTAATGGAATGCGTGATTAGCAGCTATTAAATGTTATTTCTCCTGTTTCTCATAGTCCGCAGTGCTGCTTCTGCACAGTCAAAGACAATACATCTTTGAATTTGACAAAAATGATCGACTCTCTTCTGTGACAATGCCAAATGTTGCTCAGCAAAGTCTGGAAACCATTCGTTCTGTGGGCTATTACAGGAACATCTATAAACCCCCCGAAGGCAATGCTTCTGTGATTCAAGACTACACAGAGGACAATCAGTTGTTGCAAACGTCATACCTGGGAACAGGGCGCCGTGTGCTTTACAAGTATGGCAAGCTATCCAAGCTCTCAGAAATCCTTTACGACACCACAAGGATTGGTTTTACCTATGATGAAACAGCTGGAATGCTTAAAACTGTCAACTTGCAGAATGAAGGCTTCACTTGCACAATACGTTTCAGGCAAATTGGCCCTCTTATTGACAGGCAGATCTTTCGGTTCAGTGAGGAAGGCATGGTGAATGCTCGCTTCGATTATAACTATGACAACAGTTTCCGGGTTACGAGCATGCAAGCTGTGATCAATGAGACACCATTACCAATTGACCTCTATCGATACGATGATGTTTCTGGGAAAATTGAACAATTTGGAAAATTTGGTGTAATTTATTATGACATTAATCAGATCATCACCACGGCAGTCATGACTCACACTAAGCATTTTGATGCATATGGGCGAGTAAAAGAGGTCCAGTATGAAATTTTCAGATCACTCATGTATTGGATGACAGTGCAGTATGACAACATGGGTAGGGTTGTAAAACGGGAACTAAAGGTTGGTCCCTATGCCAATACATCCAGGTATGCTTATGAATATGATGCAGATGGCCAATTGCAGACCGTATCCTTGAATGACAAACCTTTGTGGCGCTATAGCTATGATCTAAATGGAAATCTCCATTTACTAAGCCCTGGCAATAGTGCACGTCTGACTCCACTGAGGCATGACAGGAGGGATAGGATTACTCGTCTTGGAGAAGTCCAGTACAAAGTAGATGAGGATGGTTTCTTACGACAAAGGGGAAGTATTATCTTTGAGTACAATTCAGCTGGACTTCTCACCAAAGCTTACAGTAAATCAAATGGTTGGAGAGTGCATTATCGATACGATGGAGTTGGAAGACGGATTTCGAGCAGAACCAGCAATGGGATGTACTTCCAGTTTTTTTATGCAGATCTGAATAACCCTGCAAGAATTACACACATGTACAATCATACAAGCTCTGAAATAGCATCCCTATACTATGACCTTCAAGGTCATCTTTTTGCCATGGAAATTAGCAGTGGTGATGAATTCTATGTTGCCTGTGATAATACAGGAACCCCATTAGCTGTATTTAGTGGAACTGGTTTGATGATTAAACAAATCAGCTACACTGCTTATGGGGAGATTTATATGGACACAAATCCAGCCTTTCAACTCATTGTAGGCTATCATGGCGGCTTGTATGATACCCTCACCAAACTAGTACACTTTGGACGGCGAGATTATGATGTGCTTTCTGGAAGGTGGACAGCACCAGATCATGATGTGTGGAATCACCTCAGTGACAGTCTCATACCTTTTAATTTGTACATGTTTAAAAATAACAACCCAGTCAGCAATATGCAAGATATCAAATGTTACATGACAGGTAAGGAAGATTATACTTAACTTTATATAAATTTCTATTCCAATGATCACATAATCTGTTTCAAGTAGATAGCTGTGCCATTGGTAATCCCTAAAGATGTTGTGGATGATTGCTTCTCTGTACACCAGACCAAGTCTAATCCATTACCTCCAATGTCTTCATTGTAAAGCAAGCTGACCAATGTTCTATGATCAAGAGGTGGCATGAAATTAAACTTCTAACTGAGTTCTTCGAAACTTCTAAGTGTTTACTGCAGTCCTACTTAAAATTTCTAATATGTTTAAAGGTATGGCTTTTACAAAAAATAGCCACTTTTTGACGAAGAAGAATAAAGCAAATTTGCACTTTACCTTCACATTAAGGAGCCAAAATAAACCTCAAAAGTTCTGCAAAATTTTCAAGGACCAGGATAGATCCTAAAAGGAAAGAATTGTTACTATTAAAGGAACAACTCAAAATGTAAAGGACGACAACATGAAAAATACGAAAAAGATGAGTTCAAATATAAATTAAGTAATGAAAGAAAAAACACCTCTGCAGCCAGCACAGTTTTCGCCTTTAATAAGAATGTTATGATTATCTAAAGCCTGCAGTAATTGAATACTATTCAGTTCAAAAGAGATTATCATTTCTTGCAAATGGCTGGTGACTTTGGTACCAACAACACAGTCATAACAATATGACAATAAGTTGGATCGAAACTGATCTATTCTGCAGCAAGTCAATAAAATAACATAAATGTAGAAAACAATGGATTTTCTTTCCGTTCAAACTCTGTTTGTTACAAATATGTGTAATTTATAAAAGCAATAATATAATTATCGTTATTGCATTTCCATTAAAAGCAATCAGTTTTGAGGATCATCCAGGTTTTTACATCAAAATATTTTTTATTGGCAAAGCTATAAAATTAAGTCAAAATGATAATTGTAACCCTACTAGCTGAATATTTTACAAATCTCTGTGGGAATAATTACTGTATTCATCTGCAATACTCTCAGCAAACATATGTAACCCAATTTTGAACTCCATACCTATTTTCTGCAGATGAGAAGGGTTGTGAATGGGAAATTTTCTGACTACTCCTCGAATAAGGCTCAGAATTATTTAATTTACTCACTTAAGCACCACCAACAGATTTCTGCCCTCCGATTGGAGAAGGTTGTGGGGGAAAATTTCTGCAGACCGAGCACTTTGAAATAATTTCTCTTGGAGTCATAGAATCCTTACAGTGCAGATACAGTGCCATTTGGCCCATCAAGTCTGCACCAGCCCTCTGAAGAACATCCAACAAGACACCCTCCCCCACGTTATCCTATCCTCTTGACCCTATATCCATGACTAATCCACCTAATCTGCACACCGCAGAGCTACTTAGGTGGCCAATCCACCTAAGCTGCACAGCAGTAAATAACTGGAACAATTTGGCAGAAACAAGGACAATGTGCAAACTCCACACAAACAGTTGACTAAAGCTGGGATTGAACCTGGGTCCCTGGTACTGTGAGGTGGCAGTGCTGACCACTGTGCCACCATGCCACCCACACTTACCTTGGTTCAGAATTACTTTATATCCCACTATGCTCCCTCTGCTTCTTTATCACCGTATTTTCATAGATGCATGGAAAATCCAGACACTTGAAAATTGTGAACAGGATCAGATTTCTGACTGATCCCATTTGGAATTGGGTTGGGGAGGGGTGGGGCAGAGGTGGGGTGGCATTCAGCAATCGGAGGCAGGACATGATTTGCATGAGACCCAGCATCCTCTTGACCACTTCTGGCTTTATACTGAATCAATGCTGGTCCCTTAACCTAACTTCAAAGACAATAACTTATAAAAATAGAGAGGTATCTCTAAAACTATACAAAGCAGTAGTCAGGCCCCAGTTGTGAACAGTTTTGGTCCCTTTATCTAAGGCAAACTTCACTAGTATTGGAGGCTGTCTGGAAAACAGGGCAGCACAGTGGCTCAGTGGTTAGCACTGATGCCTCACAGCACCAGGGACCTGGGTTCAATTCTACCCTCAGTGACTGTCTGTGTGAAGTTTACATGTTCTCCCCATGTCTGCATGGGTTTCTTTCCACAGTCCAAAGATGTGCAAGCTAGATGGATTGGCCATGCTAAATTGCCTGTCATGTTCAGGGATGTGTAGATTAGGTCAGTTACGGGGGATGGGTCTGGATGGGATGCTCTGAGGGTCAGTGTGGGCTTGTCGGGCCAAAGGGCCTGTATCCACACTATAGGGATTCTATGAACATCCACCTGGTTGACCCAAATACCAAGGGATTTCCTTATGAGGACAGGTAAGCAAGTTGAGCCTGTGTTCATTGGAAATTAGAAGAATTAAAGGAGGCATTATTGAAACATATAAGATTCTTACACAGGTTTGACAGGAGAAGTGGCATCTGCTTGTGGGAGGGTCTAGGATCAGACAGCACAATCTCAGAATAAAGGGTAGCCCATTTATGACAAAGATAGAGATTATTTGTTTTCTCTTTTTGAGGATGACAAATAATAATCTATAAAGTGTAATAACTCAAAATAGTAAATAAAATCTGTGGAATTATTTATCGCAGAGAGCTGTTGAGGCTGGGTCACTAAGTATATTCAAGTCTGAGATAGGCAGAATTTTAATCAATGATAGAATTGAGGTTTATGGGGATAAGGCAGGAAAGTCGAGTGAAGAGTTTTGACAGCATCCCACGACCTTACTGAGTGGCAAATCAGACAACATAGTCTGTAATTGCTCTTAATTCTTATGATTTTATTGTCAAATTCTCCAAGTCTAACAATCTTCTTTCTACTCCAAAAACCTCCTCAGTGCTCTCTGCTCTCCTCTTCAACAATATCATGAGCTTCCTGCCATAAACCTATCCATTTTCCCTTTTGTTGCGTTATTCCCCTGCATAGCATTGAGTACTTAAGAAATGCCAATTGTTTCAATGCTTGAAATTGCAAGATACACCACTATTGTGTCGGTGGTTCACTAGAACCAGAAATGAACACAACACAGATGGAGAGTAAACGTGAACAGAGAATACATTATTGTGCATTCTCTCAGCTCCACAGTCGGTTTTAGACTGTCTCCCCTAGCTCCCACTCCTAGTCTCATGGCTTGCTCTCATAAAGGGACATCCACACCCACCTGCCAACATAACAACCACCTAGTGACAGCTGTATTACATGCTATTTAATTTGACATGCACAACACAGTCATACTAAGCACAACTCTGATGGATGTTTCTAAGGATCATCGAGATCTTCATGGCATTTCTGCAGGAAAGGTGCTTTTCTGTAAAACAATTGAAAGGCTTTGAATGTGATTTTACTCTTTTTCATGTCACAGATGTCAACAGTTGGCTGCTTACATTTGGATTCCAGCTGCATAATGTTATCCCAGGGTATCCAAAACCAGAAACGTCATCAATGGAACCTTCCTATGAACTTCACAACACTCAGATGAAAACTCAACAGTGGGACAACAGCAAGGTAACAACTTCCCTCATCCCCCATTCCTACACAACCCAAAGACTCAGCCAATCCCATGGTTACTTGATCAAATTTAACTGTGACGTATGAATAAAATGAAACTGCCTCACCACTAAAAAGACTACACGTAGTGTAGAGAGGATACTTCACTGTGTGCATTTGCAATGAAGAACCCATTACCTTGACTCCTTTTGGCCAGGCTGCTTGTTTTAAACAGCACTCAGCATAAATTGATTTGATTTTACATTTTCAAATGTGGAATTTTAGCAATTCGCCTGAGAAAGTTTTTTTGGCAGTCATTGTTGTAACATAACACATTGACTCAAAATTATGAATAGAAATGGGGAAAGATGGAAATGTTTTGTTCACACCAAGAATCATTAGCATCACAATTGGTCACTGCTAGGGTCATGATAACTTAAATGTACATGGAAACCAAGTAAGTACAGACCCAAGATAATAAAATGTGAGGCTGGATGAACACAGCAGGCCCAGCAGCATCTCAGGAGCACAAAAGCTGACATTTCGGGCCTAGACCCTTCCTCTCTGATGAAGGGTCTAGGCCCGAAACGTCAGCTTTTGTGCTCCTGAGATGCTGCTGGGCCTGCTGTGTTCATCCAGCCTCACATTTTATTATCTTGGATTCTCCAGCATCTGCAGTTCCCATTATCACTAAGTACAGACCCAATCTGTTAAACCATTCGTGTTTAAATTGTGACCTCATTCCAATTAACCAAAAAACACGAATAATTATCAGTTTTATTATTGTCAATTATAAATGTGTCATGTTGAGCATGTTATGCGCCGCTTGAATTTCACACAGAAGCAGATATTTTCTTGGTAGTTCGCACCTCATTAAGGCACGATTCCTGTATATCTTAATTCTGTCCTAATTCATATGTCACAGTGGTATCTTTCAGCCAGAAGGCCTGGGTTTAAGTCCCACCCATTCCTTTCACCGAGAATGCCTGGGTTTAAGTCTGACCTACTCCAGAAATGTCTGAACAGGTTGATTCAAAAAATCTACAGGGGTTCTTGTCTTTAAACACGAAGAGTCAGGTTCAAGTCCCACATGCTCCAGAGATACATCCAAACATAATAAAATGTGAGGCTGGATGAACACAGCAGGCCAAGCAGCATCTCAGGAGCACAAAAGCTGACGTTTCGGGCCTAGACCCTTCATCAGAGAGGGGGATGGGGGGAGGGAACTGGAATAAATAGGGAGAGAGGGGGAGGCGGACCGAAGATGGAGAGTAAAGAAGATAGGTGGAGAAGGTGTGGGTGGGGAGGTAGGGAGGGGATAGGTCAGTCCAGGGAAGACGGACAGGTCAAGGAGGTGGGATGAGGTTAGTAGGTGGCTGGGGGTGCGGCTTGGGGTGGGAGGAAGGGATGGGTGAGAGGAAGAACCGGTTAGGGAGGCAGAGACAGGTTGGACTGGTTTTGGGATGCAGTGGGTGGGGGGGAAGAGCTGGGCTGGTTGTGTGGTGCAGTGGGGGGAGGGGATGAACTGGGCTGGTTTAGGGATGCAGTGGGGGAGGGGGAGATTTTGAAACTGGTGAAGTCCACATTGATACCATATGGCTGCAGGGTTCCCAGGCGGAATATGAGTTGCTGTTCCTGCAACCTTCGGGTGGCATCATTGTGGCAGTGCAGGAGGCCCATGATGGACATGTCATCAAGAGAATGGGAGGGGGAGTGGAAATGGTTTGCGACTGGGAGGTGCAGTTGTTTGTTGCGAAATCTCCCCCTCCCCCACTGCATCCCTAAACCAGCCCAGTTCATCCCCTCCCCCCACTGCACCACACAACCAGCCCAGCTCTTCCCCCCCACCCACTGCATCCCAAAACCAGTCCAACCTGTCTCTGCCTCCCTAACCGGTTCTTCCTCTCACCCATCCCTTCCTCCCACCCCAAGCCGCACCCCCAGCCACCTACTAACCTCATCCCACCTCCTTGACCTGTCCGTCTTCCCTGGACTGACCTATCCCCTCCCTACCTCCCCACCCACACCTTCTCCACCTATCTTCTTTACTCTCCATCTTCGGTCCGCCTCCCCCTCTCTCCCTATTTATTCCAGTTCCCTCCCCCCATCCCCCTCTCTGATGAAGGGTCTAGGCCCGAAACGTCAGCTTTTGTGCTCCTGAGATGCTGCTTGGCCTGCTGTGTTCATCCAGCCTCACATTTTATTATCTTGGAATCTCCAGCATCTGCAGTTCCCATTATCTCTGATACATCCAAACATGTTTGTTAAAAATAACTACAACTTACGCATGTATCAGAAATACCCCCAGGCCTCCTACCCTCCCTCGACCTCTTCATCTCCAAGTGTCGTCGAGACATTAACCACCTCAGCCTCTCCACCCCTCTCACCCACTTCAACCTCTCCCCCGCAGAACGGGCAGCCCTCCGCTCCCTCCACTCCAACCCCAACCTCGCCATCAAACCCATAGACAAAGGAGGCGCAGTGGTAGTATGGTGCACTGATCTCTACATCGCCGAGGCCAAACGCCAACTCTCCGACACCACCTCCTACTGCCCCCTTGATCATGACTCCACCCCCAAGCACCAAACCATCATCTCCAATACCATCCATGACCTCATCACCTCAGGGGACCTCCCACCCACAGCCTCCAACCTTACTGTTCCCCAACCCCGCACAGCCCGTTTCTAACTCCTTCCCAAAATCCACAAACCTGCCTGCCCTGGTCGACCCATTGTCTCAGCCTGTTCCTGCCCTACCGAACTCATCTCCACCTATCTGGACTCCATTTTCCCCCCTTTGGTCCAGGAACTCCCTACCTACGTCCGTGACACCACCCATGCCCTCCACCTCCTCCAGAACTTCCAATTCCCTGGCCCCCAATACCCATTTTCACCATGGATGTCCAGTCCCTATACACCTGTATTCCTCATGCAGATGCCCTCAAGGCCCTCCACTTCTTCCTGTCCCACAGGCCTGACCAGTCCCCCTCCACCGACACCCTCATCCGCCTAGCTGAACTCATCCTTACCCTCAACAACTTCTCTTTCGATTCCTCCACTTCCTACAGACAAAGGGGGTAGCCATGGGTGCACGCATGGGCCCAAGCTATGCCTGCCTCTTTGTAGGTTACGTGGAACAGCCCCTCTTCCTCACCTACACAGGCCCCAAACCCCACCTCTTCGTCCATTACATTGATGACTGTTTTGGCACCCCTCTTGCTCCCCAGAGGAGCTCGAACAGTTCATCCACTTCACCAACACCCTCCACCCCAACCTCAAGTTCACCTGGGCCATCTCCAACACATCCCTCACTTTCCTGGACCTCTCAGTCTCCATCTCAGGTAACCAGCTAGAAACTGATGTCCATTTCAAGCCCACTGACTCCCACAGCTACATAGAATACACCTCCTCCCAAACACCCTCCTGCAAAAATTCCATCCCCTATTCTCAATTTCTCTGCCTCTGCCGCATCTGCTCCCAGGATGAGGCATTCCACTCCCGCACATCCCAGATGTCCACGTTTTTCAAGGACTGCAACTTTCCCCCCACAGTGGTCGAGAAAGCCCTTTGCCACATCTCCCGCATTTCCCGCAACACATCCCTCACATCCCGCCCCTGCCACAACCGCCCCAAGAGGATCCCCCTCGTTCTCACATACCACTCCACCAACCTCCGGATACAACGTATCATCCTCCGACACTTCCGCCATCTACAGTCCGACCCCACCACCCAAGACATTTTTCCATTCCCACCCTTGTCTGCCTTCCGGAGAGACCACTCTCTCTGTGACTCCCTTCTCCGCTCCATACTGCCCTCCAACCCAACCACACCTGGCACCTTCCCCTGCAACCACAGGAAGTGCTACACTTGCCCCCCACCTCCTCCCTCACCCTCATCCCAGGTCCCAAGTTGACTTTCCATATTAAGCAGAGGTTCACCTGCACATCTGCCAATGTGGTATACTGCATCCACTGTACCCGGTGTGGCTTCCTCTACATTGGGGAAACCAAGCGGAGTCGTGGGGACCGCTTTGCAGAACACCTCCGCTCGGTTCGCAATAAACAACTGCACCTCCCAGTCGCAAACCATTTCCACTCCCCCTCCCATTCTTTAGATGACATGTCCATCATGGGCCTCCTGCAGTGCCACAATGATGCCACCCAAAGGTTGCAGGAACGCTTAGGAATCCTGCAGCCCAATGGTATCAATGTGGACTTCACCAGCTTCAAAATCTCCCCTTCCCCCACTGCATCCCAAAACCAGCCCTGCTTGTCCCCTCCCCCCACTGCATCCCAAAACCAGCCTAGCCTGTCTCCGCCTCCCTAACCCGTTCTTCCTCTCACCCATCCCTTCCTCCCACCTCAAGCCGCACCTCCATTTCCTAACCTCATCCCGCCTCCTTGACCTGTCCATCTTCCCTGGACTGACCTATACCCTCCCTACCTCCCCACCTATACTCTCCACCTATCTTCTTTTCTCCCCATCTTTGGTCCACCCCCCCCTCTCTCCCTATTTATTCCAGAACCCTCTCCCCATCCCCCTCTCTGATGAAGGGTCTAGGCCCGAAACGTCAGCTTTTGTGCTCCTGAGATGCTGCTTCGCCTGCTGTGTTCATCTAGCTTCACACTTTGTTATCTTACAACTTACACATGTGTACTTCATCTGTTCAGAGCGATATGTTATTACAACTTTACCGATGATTTGCTATTGTTCTGTTTACTAGTATGTGATCCTGTTCTGTTTACTGTAATGTGATCCTCTTAAACTGTCTAACACATATAATGCAGATTGCATTAGCAACATCTCACTTACTACGAGTGTTGGAATATGTATCCAGAGGAGTGCAATATAAAATGCAAAAATTATATGAGGAAAAGGCAGGAGTTTTTTTTAGTTAAAGAACCAGCAATAGTATAGGCAAAACAGGTCAAGTGACATTCTCCTGCGTAATTACTTGTATGACCCTAAATCAGTGACAATTTAGAATGGAGTCTTATGGCTGGACTTTTGCTTTACAAGTAGGTGGTTTGAGCTGGGAAATTCTCCGGGTTGGTGCACTTGCCATAGGATAAAGTTCTCTGAATGGTTCAATTTTTACCCCAACGTGGGTGAGGAATGGAATCAGGCTCAAAGATAGATTGAAGGCAGTGGCTGCCAAATGAAGAGGCAGGTTGTTCAAAAGGCCCAACTCAGTTCACCACGTCTTCATTAACATTCTTAGGTTATTGAAAAATAGCAGACCCTCTTGTCATCCTTCCTCACACTCCATTAGTTCCTCACCCACACCCCATGCCCCATGCTTGCCAAGTAATGGTGTCCACCCACAAACTTTGCCCGAACACCATCCATGTCAACTCATCCAGTCTTCACTTTGGGCAAGCTTCAGGAGCCATTTTGAGGGAAAATAAAGATGTAAATATCTACTACAGCTTTCATCATAATAAAAATTAACACTCCCATTCATGAAAGTCCATTCAATGCTTTAAAAGCCCATTAACACTTAGCAAAATAAATGTGTAAAGACAATCCTGCAGCAAAGATGGCAGTCCTTCAAATAATGTTGTTATTGTCAATCAAACTTTGGATTTATGCACCATTCTCCACCGTCCTCATGGGATAATTATAAGTTGTGGAAAGCAGCCAACCAACAATAATGACATAAATATAGCCCTTGAGGCAATGTTAAACATTTGTGTAAGTAATGGAACAGACTTTTTCCATATTCATTAACACAGGCAGGCTCCATTTCATGAATTTTTAGTGTTGTGATTTACTTAAATTGACAGCTTGACAGTTTGACAGATCCTATGCACCTCTTAATGCACATTTATGTCTCCTCAATAAATATTTCACTCCTACTTTATAGGTTAAGGACCCTGCTTCAGGGAAAATAGAATCTTTTTAAATTTGACGCAGAGTTCAAATAACTCTTCAGGGTTCAAGTTACCTTCATGTGTGAGTCATGCACCCAACCCCGAACAAAAATGGGATCATTTTGCAAGGAACACAGTGGGGTGGGACTTCATGTCCTGTCCAACCTTTCTATAAGTCTGGGAGTCTATGTAACTCTATGTATACCCAGCACTAAATCAGTGGGAGCTTAGAAATAATCTCTTAATTAATAATATTATCTAATCATTTCCATCTAAGTCAAAATTTCTCTGATTGTCATTACAGCATTCATTGAAATTTATTTTCATAAATTGAATGATAAACTGAAGTTTATTCAAATGAGATACTCATCCATATATCTCCTTATAATTTCTCTCTAAACTTGATACTTCCCAGATGATGATACACTACCCTCACACTGGCATGCAGAGCAGCTGTTTTGTGCATAGCAAGATTCCACAAATTGCAGGCACTTGATTAACATTTACTGTTGCTTCATGCAAGTGTCGTGGTGAAAGAGAGTGAAACAAATGAATCACAGTCTTTATCTACAGATTTTCTTTTGAAAGCGATAAAATAGCAACAGAATACATTTCTTATTTCTCAGAGAAAATAGAACTAGAACCACTGTGGCACAAAAGAAGGTTACTCAGACTTTACAATCAGTGCAAGGTTAGCAGTGGAAGGAAATGTATGCATGGAGTTGCATTTAGTAATTGCTGAAGCTAGTCATTACTCACTTGGCCTGAAGGCCCCCTCCAAACCACATACCATCCTTTACTATTACTGCAAACCACATACCATTAGTTAAGAAAAAAAACAAAGAATTTGAATTTCTTACACATTTTATCCTTATTTTAAGCTTGAATTATGTTGTTAAATTACTGCCAGTTATTTCTATCTTCCTTCTAACTTGTGCACCGAATCTGCCATCTTCTGTTATCATTTATGTAATGGATAAGATTAGCTATTTGTTCATCCACTTCAACTGTGCCACTAATTAGCCATCAGGATAGTGTTTAACTTTCTGTGATCTGACAGGCAAAAGATATAGGTAACTGGAGGAATTAGAATCCATCTTCTTTCAAGCTACTGTGAGTTTTAATTGTTGGGGTAAGTTTCTGTCCTGTCTTCCCCTGAGAACAGGCTCCCTGGATCCACTTCACTTTTCCTTATCATCGATGCTATGGTCAAAAATCTGCTACTTTCACTTCTGTGACATTGTCATGAGTCTGCTCACTTAATAAAGAAAAAAGAAGCTGGAAATACTTATCATTCAGATAGCATCTGTGGGGAAACTGAAGTCAGTCAGTCAATATTTCAAATCTTCAAATTGATCGTCAGTCCTGAATAGTTCTAGTATTTTTTTACTTTCTGTTCTCAGCAAGAATACTATATTAATGAAATTGCAGTCCTTAGGAAATAACCTTGAATTGTGGTCCTATTCAGTTGTTCCAGTGCTTCAACTGATGTTAAGCCTACCATGTGCTTTGATGAAGAGCAGAATGTTTTTTTTCTGCTGTCTTGACCAACAAATGTCCTTCAACTAACGTTAGTTTAAAAGATGGCAATTCTACACGTTAAATTAGTCTAGCCCAGATAACCAGGATAAGTAACACAGCAGCATCCACAACAATCTAACAGCTTATAGTTTTCCACTTAAGCATCAAATAAATCAAGTATGGTGCTTGGGAAGTTATCTGTCAGAACCAATCCCCTGCACTTTATAGAACCTGCATGATCTTCCTTAGAGATAGTAGGAACTGCCGATGCTGGAGAATCTGAGATAACAAGGTGTAGAGCTGGATGAACACAGCAGGCCATGCAGCATCAAAGTAGCAGGAATGCTGCTGTGTCAGGCCTAGACCCTTCTTCATTACATTTAAACTCAGTGAAACGAAAATCAAGTGGATTCTACAAAATTTATGCAATTCCCCTGACAGATTACAGTTTCAGTCATCCATAACAGCATAATTATTATTGTGTAACTGGGACTTCTGATACTTTTGGGATCTCTGGTAATTTTCTAAAGGAATAAAACTACCAGGCATGCTTCAGCTTGTATTGGGTAATTGCTCACATCAATTGCTGGAAGTGATATTGGTTATTCCTAATGCTAAATTCACCATCCAGATAATTGGAGGGTGATTCATTGATATTTTATAACCTAATGGTGAAGTCACCTGAATGCTGTAAATCTGACATCCTGCCATGATTATTCAAGGTCTTTCAGAAAGCTCACTAAAATCATTTAAAATCCAATATTTATCATTCAAGTAACTGAAACACAATTGGGAATTCAGAATTGGATTTTTGAGCAGCACAACTCCTGTCTTTTTCAGCTTAAGAATCACAATTCTTGAAATGTTATCAGCAATGTTGCAAGTTACTGACTTGTTCACTGAACATGGACAAAGCTGGTCTTTTTTCTGAATTTCTGAAACTTCTGAAGAAGGGTCCCAACCCGAAACGTCAACTTTCCTGCTCCTCTGATGCTGCCTGGCCCCATTGTGCTCCTCCAGCTCCACACTTTATTACCTTAAAGTTGGTCTTTGATTTTTTTTAAAAAAGCAATAACATGACAGCAGATCAAATTGTTCCATTCTAACCTGCAAACTGGAAGTTGCATTTGGTAAAATCCATACCAAGCTAAAAGGAGAAGGGAACAATTTTCCTAACTTCTGACCTCAGAACAATCCCAGGCACAGAGTTTAGGCACCAAGGGGAGAAGATTTGTTTTGCTGGAATTCCGTTCTCTTAACTTAACCCCTCTTTGGGGCTTTATCAAAGAGGGTTGCACCTGCAATGTACAAGCAACAAAAGTTTGGGATATGGATATTTTCAAACTTTTTGGGCACACCGCTATTGAGGTTTCTGAATAAAGCTGCTGGGTGGCCAGGTGTACACTCCTGCAGACTGCAGTACAGAGAGGATCAATACCAGGGTGACATGCAAATAATTTATCATTCTTTCATTGATAAGGGAGATGCTGAAGGAGGAGATGAGTAACATCATTTGGAATACTCCTATATAGCTAAGAGTAAAGTCATATTTTGACCTGAATTGTTCTTACTCAAAAAATTAAAAATAAAGATAATTCTAATTAACTTATCCAGAGTAGTACCTAAATAGAAACCTAGAAATCCGTCATCAGGAAGTGCATGTACAAACTCTTAGGACACTAATTTGGATGTCAGTTACACTGTTGCATCCCCTTGAGGGGCTGAACAGCCTTTGGTAAAATTTGAGGCCATGTTGATCAGGACCAACGAAGCAATGCCTATTTTTTCTTCTGTAATGTGAAAATTAATCATCTCTCACCATGGGCTGGATTAAAGTCACAGGAATCAGAGTCAGAACCAGAAATGGGACCTAATTTCCAACCTCAGAAGAAGTTCCTGCTGCAACTTTCAATGATCCAGACATTAAAGGTCAGTGAACAGGCAGCCAATAAAAAGAAAGTATAACTAAAGTTCCACACTAGAAATGTTCTGCTTCGATGAGGCTTGGCTGTTTAATATCTTATGCTTTGTTCCGGCCACATCTCAACAACTAAATTTGATAGAATACTTCCTCAATGGTATTCAGATGCTGTCCAACCTCTCCCGCTGCCAAGATTTTCTAAGCTATTTTTGATACCTGGATATAAAACATGAATGCATTAATAAACCTACAGATTGGGTTTGTTAATGGCTAATTGATTGCAATGGGGAACACTGTAAGGTGATGCTTTTAGTGGGAAGAATAAGCAGGCTCTATACTTCTTGGAACATATTTGTTTAAATGGAATAGTGGAGAAAAGGGATCTTGGGTACACATGAATCATTAAATTTGTATAAAGCCTTGATTAGACCACAATTCTATGGAGAGTTCTGAATGCCATATTGTAAAAAGGTCTTAGTAGCTAAAAGATTTACGAAAATGATACCAAAGCTGAGAAGTTATGCCTGTCAGGACCTTTTAAGTAGGTTACAACTCTTTTCTGAAGAAAGTGGAAGGCTTAAGGATGGCCTGATAGAGGTCTTTTAGATTGTTGAATGTGGAGAATGTGGAAAAAATGTTTGCAATTTATTGGGGGACCAAAACTAGGGACTATCAGTTTAAGACAGTTACTAATGAATCCAGTCAGGAATTGCAAAGAAATTCCTTTTCTCACAAAGTGGCTGGAACTGACCATGTCATTAAATGCTTACGGTAATTAGGATGACCATTTACAGGGAACCTAGAAAAATATTTGATGAGAAAAAGGAATGAAAAGTTATGTTGATGGGGGTTAAAGGATGAAGGATGGAATGAGACTGTTTGGAGCATAAAGACTGGCATGGACCATTTGGGAACTTTGACCCATTTCTATGTCGTATGGTGTACGTAATACAATGGACCATTACTTCTTGCAGCAGCACATGTTGAGACACATTCTGTGTCCAAACAGAACAGTTTCCTTTGGACTTATAGAGAATCCTGTGTCCCCTGCTGACTCATTATGGGCTCTACCCTGGATCCTTAAGCCCAAGCTTGAGTCTACCCAATTTACCATCCTCCCCAACCAGTGAACTGCAGTAAAGTGCCTATTCTTTGCTCGTAATTCACTGATGGTGTTCAAATGAGATCCAAAGTTAAATTCAACTTGGTTCTGAGCCAGGAATGGATCAGTGTATGGAGGAGTCATGCTCCCAAATTCATACACATTTGGGCGCAAGTCAAAATTTCCCAGCAATATTTTTAAACAAAAAGTGAGCATTTGCAAAAGCTTGACAAAAGTTCTTTTTTCTTAGCAAGCTTCAATCAAAACCATTAACTATAAATAAAACGTCTTCATAAATTGCACATTCACCACCAGAATCTAAAATGTTTCTCTCTATTGATGATGTATGAATAAAAGATAACTGATCAATTTCTTTAGTTTGCTTCTTTAAAAAAAAACTGTTCTAAAATGTTGAAAAGAAACTTATGCAAACAGACAACCATGCAGGTACAATGTAAGGATCATGCTTCAACAATTCATTAACTCAAAAGCAGAACTAAAATTCTTATGTTCCACATTGCAAATGTTGCACTATCATGTCTACTCATTGCTTAACAATAGAACTAAGGCCCAGATAACTTTCCAGATTTAACTAAAAACATTTGAGAGACTCCTTAGAAAAGCATTATACAAAGTATGACCCAAAATACACCAAAATTTGTACAGTTCTATAGAGACATGCCTCAATCAGATACATTTCAGATCCAAATTTATGCAGAAGTAGATGGAAATATTTTCTAAACCACCTGTTACAAAGATGTTATTACACACTTCTGGAGCAAGTAGTACTTGAACCTAGACCTGCTAGCTTAGAGGAGGACAGCTACTATTATGCCATACAAGTGAATGGATATTATTGAATTTAATATGATTCAGTTGTTTTGGCCCTACTCTTTATGGATTCTCCATATACCCTGACAACTTGCAATGGTGCTATGCAATTTTTTGCCTAACTGCTGTCAGTCAGTTGTCCTGACTTTTTATCACCACTCCTTATCCATTTCAGCTCTGTGATTTCTGATGGGGGTCATTCTTTATGTCAAGGTTCTAAAGTTCATGTTAATGTGGTAAATACAATGTGGAAACTAATTTCAATTGAAATGATAATGCAGAAATTGTGATGAATGTTATTCTGTATTGCTGTTGCAGTCTTGTGCTTTGAAACTTTTTTTAGGCAAAGTAAGGAATTTCTTTAGACGTGTTCTTTAAGTTATTTGTCTTTAGCATCACTATATGAAGCAGATTGACTGGTATACTGCCGAATATTTAAAAAAAAACAGGATTTAAACTTTAACAGGTTGAAGAAACAGTAAGAATCAATTTATTTCTGTGGAGCAGTGTTAAATTTGTCTCTACATTGACACGACATATTTCCTCACAAAGCATTAATGTTCGAATGTTGTGGAGTAAGCAAATGTGGGATCACATCACCCATTTTTAACTTCATTTGCATTCTCCCCCATTGTTCTTATCTGATCTATATTTGACTGATGGTTTATTATTGTGCCAGTTGTCCTGCTGACATATCCAAAGATGTGGGTCAGTGACTGGTAGGATCTGGGTGATACTATTTCCAGGAGTCTGTGGATCTGAAAGCCCATCTTGCCATGGCTTACCCCAGGGTGGCCAGCTCTACTGATGATAGCCACATACTCCCAGAAGCTGCCAACCATTTAGAAGGTCCACCAAAAGATGTGAATGCAATGATTCAGCAATGCCCTCACATCCAGGCATGGATTTGCAAGGCCACGATCTGAGAGCCAGGCCCTAGAAAGGAATGGGGCCTTAATGAGGGTGAGCCATAGGAGCAGCCATTGTCATTGGAGGACCCCGCTGAAGTCTGAAGAGCGCCTGAAGTCTCTCCACCTTCCTGCTCCACCCACACTGTCCTTGCTGTTGCTGTAACCCAGTGAGACCAGACTACTGCCACCTTTTCCTGCCCTAGCTGCAGCCCATTCATAGCTTGTGAATTATCAATGAAAATTCTGCTTAAGTACTACTTTCCACAGTTCCCTCAGTGCTGGCCACTTCAAATATGAGACAGCCACAAGCATTTCATCATTATCTGTCACTTATTTCTCATGCAGTTCACAGTGTTGCACCACTAGCTGGTCAGATGGCAATTCTTAGATATCCAAAAGGCCAATACCTGGGCTGTGATAAGGATCAGTAGGATGTGCAGGCTTGCATCATATTAGTATTTAGGAAAAAGCTACAGGAAGAGGAGGAGATGAGATATTAGAATGGATTAGCTAGGAGCGTACTGTAATCATCAATGGTTTCAGCCCCACTACCAGCTAAGCCCTGTTCCATGGCTGCTGTCATGGTGACAAGACCACCTCTTCCTGAGGGAGAGAGGATGTGGCATCTGTTTCCTGTTGGTTAAGCGTTGTGCTCTGCAGAAATGCAACATCTTGTCATCCAACCCAGGAAGAAATATGTCAGTGTGTATGATGCAATGAGTAAGAGTGATGTGCCCTTCCAAGTTGAATCTTTGTCGGTGTGTTTCAGGTTGGCAAAGTGCAAAGTGAGTGCTGGTAGGGTGAAGCTATAAATGTATAGTACATTTAGATGGTATGTATAGATGATGATTGTTTTAAGTGAATGATGAGCAAGCAATTGAGAAATATTTGAAGCTAGTGGCACAGAATAAGACATTTAAAGTTGCATTCACTGAACTTGACCACTCATGTGAGGCCATTGAACTTCTTTTGCCACTGCTTCCAGGATTTTGTACTGCTATTATTGATCATGACTGTTTTACACTGCCATTGCTTTTGCAGTGTCTGTCTGGAGGGCTTCCTAGACACTTATGGATAGATAACCCCTTTCCTCATGTCTGTCTCCTGCATTGAGTGTCTTTTGCTGCATCTAAGATCCTCAAGGTTCCCTCTCTTGTTTCACCATTTGTAAGTGTTCTTCCTGTTTACAATGGCTTTGGCAAACGATTCCAACAGTTGTGTAGTCTGGATGCAGAATTGCAAACCAGTTGTAAGAAGTGCACGCTGGCTTTAAGATAATGCTAGCTCTCACAATGGATCATCTGATGAAGAATACAGTGACTCAAAAACATATTTAGCACTGGTTGGCACGGTACCATAATTTATATTCAAAGGCAGCATGAGGCTGGTGTGCTGCTTGCATTAGAGGGAGTTAATGCAGATTCATCACCCATTGCAATCTTTCTGCCTGATTGGTGCCTTTCCCAATATGTCCCCAATTATATTAACAGGGTGCAGCCATGTTGTGGTTAGTATATGACAAGAGCAACCCAGAAATTTTAGAGTAAATTTTGCTGCATCCACAGAAATAGGTTTGAACGTGGGCTCTGGAAGGTAATTAATGCATCTGGCATTTGGGTGGCGTCCCTTGCATTCACCCACAAGTGATCTGAATGGAGGCTGAGCAGTGCCCAGCAGCAGTAGCAGCTAACTAAGATCATTGAGTACCTACTTGGGTAAGAGTGGTGCTGTGCCTGACACTTCCCTAAATAGGACAGGACCCTGCCAAGGCTGAAGCCCAACCATTGCCTGGAGATGGCAGAGAAGCGGGTGAATGACATATTTAAATCCCTCGAACTAACTATTGGAACCACTAGTGTCAGAGCTGCAATGGTAGGGATGCGGGCCTGTAGAGAGGCAGTCCCATGCACAGAAAGCCTGTCAGTTGTGGCTGAATGTAGATTTCAGAGGTTACTTCCACCTACATCAGCAGCATCTACCTCTCCCATTGGAATTCCAGCTACCCAGAGTCTGAAGAACTCCAAATGTCCGTCTCACCAGTAAAACCCATGTGGCATTCCTGGTTTAGGGGTCCCAGAGACATCCTGATGATCAATTAGGCAGAAAATCTCCAAGATTGGACCGACAGATGGCTCTGAGTTTGAGGCTCTCAATGCAGGAGAATTCAGCCAATTAATTCCAATTCCATGGAGGTGAGTTCTGAATTTATAAGTCAGAAAATTTGTGAACAAAATTGTGAAAGAAGATTTATCTTCCTGGGCCTATGGTAGCTGGCACAATAAATAATGCCATCTCCTCAAGATTTGTCCCTCATGAGTTAAAAATTGTTCAAGCCTTACAAACTATATTGGCTTGTGTCCAACCTCCTTTTCCACTCCAAAGTCCTTGACTTGTTTTTTCATCACCTACAGCTCCTTGTTGAAATCTCCCCAGTTAGGCTTTGCCCTTGCCACTGCATTGAAATAATCAAGTGGAATGCAGCAGGTCAAGGAGAACATTCATGAATACTTTTTCAGGGGCCTAGGAATCGGCAATAAATGCTGCCTTGCAAGTGCAATTACAGCCTGCAAACAAACTAACAGCAAAAAAAAAGGAAGATTACCGTTCCAGCTTTGCAGGTTCAAGTCCTCCCTTTATAAATGTAATTAGTTGATTACTGTACTTCATATTTAAATTTTACTGTTGCACCTCATTACTTGTTGAGGTACATTTAAAACATATACGAGTAAACTATTCAGGAACGTGTGTCTGCTGTTAAGTGTACATTGATACACATAACCCTTTATAGAGAACTACCAAGGTCTTGCAGACAGTCAAATGCATTTCTGCTTTGTGACATGAGAGTATGTGAATGGATCCAAGAGATATGACTCATTTTTATTCTAAAGTTATAGAGTTGTACAAATGTATGCACAGAAACAGACTTTTCAGTCCAAATCATCCTTGCTGACCAGATATCTTAAATTAATCTACTCCCATTTGCCTGCATTTGGTCCATATCCCTCTCATATACATATTCATATACCCATCCAGATGCCTTTCAAATGTTGCATTTGTACCACCCTCTACCACTTTCTCTGGCAGCTCAATCCATACAAGCACCACTCACTGCTTGAAAAAGTTGCCCCTTAGGTCCCTTTTAAATCTTTCCCCCTCCCTTTAAACCTATGCCCTCAAGTTTGAACTCCCCCCTCCGGCGAAAAGACCTTGTCCATTTACCCTATCCATGCCCCTCATGATTTTATAAACCTCAATAAGTTCACCCCTCAGGCTCTGACGCTCCAGGAAAAATAGGCCCAGCCTATTCAGCCACTCCCTATGGCTCAAATCCTCCAACGCCAGCAACATTCTTGTAAACCTTTTCTGAACATTTTCAAGTTGCACAACATCCTTTCTATAGCAGGGAGACCACAACTGCGCGCAATTCTGCCAAATTAGGCCAAAATGGCCTCACCAATATCCTGTACATCAACAACATGATCTCCCAACTCCTATACGGAATACACTAACCAATCAGAGGAGCAGGAAGGCTGACATTTTGGGCCTACACCCTTCTTCAAAAATTTTCTGAAGAAGGGTCTAGGCCCAAAACGTCAGCCTTCCTGCTGCTCTGACGCTGCTTGGCCTGCTGTGATCATCCAGCTCTGCACCTAATTATTGTAAAATCCCATCTCGTTCTAATGCCTATGGACATGCCGAACTTTATTACACGAAACATAAAGTCTGATTGTAAGACCAAGCTTGATAGCGAGTGTTGGTTTTCTGAGTTCATTGCCTTCTTGCTCAGATTTTTGAGTCTTGGAGTTGGGACATCATGTTGAGGTTGTACATGACATCGGTCAGTCCTCTTCTGAAATACTGTGTGCAGTTCTGGTTACCGTATTATGGGAAGAATATGATTAAACTGGAGCAAGTTAAGAAAAGACTTACCAGGATGTTGCCAGGAATGGAGAGTTTAAAATATAAAAATGGAATGAAAAGGCTGGGTCTTTTTTCACTAGAGCATAGGAGGTTGCGGGGTGACCTTAATAAGATTTATAAAATCATGTGGGACATAGCTAAGGTGAACAAGCAGTCTTTTCCCTAGGGTGAGGGAAACTAGGGGGCATATTTTTAGTTAGAGTAGAAAGATTTATAAAGTACATGAGAGACAACTTTTTTACACAGAGAGTGATTCATGTATGGAATGATCTGCCAGAGAAAGTGATGGATGCAGGTACAGTTACAGCGTTAAAAGATACCTGGATAAGTTCATGAATAGGAAAGGCTTGGAGAGATATGGGACCAGCACAGGCAAGTGGGATTAGTTTAGTTTGGGAACATGGCTGGCATGGACTGGTTGGACTGAAGGGGCTGTTTTCATGCTGTATGAGTGTATGACTCTGAGTTTAAGGCCAAGCAGGATGCCCAAGCAGCCATCAAAAATGGTTTGAGCTATCTGATTTGTGCAGTTTTTCAATTGCTTTCAGAGGTTTACAGCACTTAGGAATAGCACATAGTAGTACAGTATGATGTTTTGTTAAAGGTAATTTAGAGAGATTTAGTTTCTTGTTTCAATTTATTCTAAAATCAAATTGTGCAATTTCCAAACATAAGATAATCGATCCTCATAAAGTGATTAATTACAAAATTTGTGAAGCAGTGGACAATATTTTTGAAACTGCTCACCAGATACAGGAAAAGACTCATAAAGGAGATTGTATTCCAGTGTTGTGAACAGGGTGTTTTTTTTTAATGAAAGTGTATGCTTATGTTTTCTCTTTTCACTAGTCTGTCTTAGGAGTCCAGTGTATAGTACAGAAGCAACTCAAAGCCTTTGTTACAGTTGAGCACTTTGGCCGGATTTATGGAGGAAGTGGATCTGGATGTCAGCCAAAGGCACAAGTGAAGACCTTCGCAACGAGTGGTTCAATCCTGGGCAAAGGCGTGAAATTTGCTGTGAGAGGAGGACGAGTAAGCACTGATATCATTAGTGTTGCCAATGAGGATGGCAGGAGAGTGGCTGCTGTGTTAAATAATGCCTACTATCTAGAAAGTTTTCACTTCACCATTAATGGTGTGGATACACATTATTTCGTTAAACTGGGGCCTGCAGAAAGGGATCTTACCATTTTGGGCCTTAATGGTGGCAGGCGAACCCTGGAGAATGGAGTTAATGTTACTGTCTCGCAAATTAATACTGTTCTGAATGGAAGGACTCGAAAATACACCGATATAAAACTCCAATATGGTTTGCTATGTTTAAATACACGATATGGGACAACCATAGATGAAGAGAAAGTTCGTGTCTTGGAGTTGGCTAGGCAGCGAGCTGTAGAACAGGCCTGGATTCGGGAACAGCAAAGGTTGCAAGATGGAGAGGAAGGCATTCGCTCATGGACAGATGGAGAAAAGCAGCAGCTACTGATATCGGGCAGGGTGCAAGGTTATGATGGCTACTTTATTAAAACTGTTGAACAATACCCTGAATTGTCAGACAGTGTAAATAATATCCATTTCATGAGACAGAGTGAAATGGGCAAGAGGTAACAGTAAAGGACCATGTGCCAACCACTTTGCCAAAGACATCTGCTTATGTGGCCATTTTTCAGGCTGTGTTGTTACAATTATTTTTAAAACCGTTGCATTGTAATTCCTGCAACGTGCAGAGATTTTCTTTTATTTCTTCACACGTTTTGCATTGAGCAGAAGGTATTTTGCTGTAGTGTGATCACAGTGAATTTTTTGCTATTTTCTATTAATATGAGAACTGTGAGCTATTGTTTTACAGTCAGTTTCAAGGTCAGAACCAAGACACACTACTGTTAGAGAAATGTGATCTGCCAGTATCTGCTTACAAATTCAAAGAATTATCCTCTTTTGTTAATTCTTTGGGACTTCTTATGAGATGTATTTTGATGCAGCAAAGGACTATGTCTGCATTTTATGTCAGCATAGAAAGCAACAGCTCGTATGAGAACTTTCTTACGGTTCTGATTTTAATTTGAGACAACTCTCAAAGCTTATGTTTCTAACACTGTATTCGGATTGTGTAAATATGCAAGGCTGTAAATATATGCAAATGTAGATAACTCCTAGAACTACAGCAGTGTCACTGTGTAGTCTTCAGTGGAAATAAATAAAAGGTTATTTTGTGTTTTAAATTTCTTTTACTTGATTTCAATCAGAAGTCATACTGTAGGTCAGTTGAGTGATTGAAAACGTTTTCGTTTGTATTTTTTAGATTGTGCCTCAGTTTTTATCACTTCTGTTCCTCTTCAAATATTGTTTTGAGTTTTTTTTAAGTTTGACTTTTTTATTAAACGATTTTTAAAAATCCGTATTTCTTTTGTTACTCATCAATTCTTTGACTTGGTTAATTTTTTGCTTAAAATCACAATACAATTGGATGATATAGTATGAAAAATCCCATCTTTCACTTAACTAATTTAACCCGCAATGCAAAAGAAACAGTTACCGCAAACCTTTATTACCTGCATCTTATTGAACTTGTTAAAGTGCCCATTTAACACTAATTATTGGCTACAAATAGTGTTATTGTCATTTTTCTTTAGGTTTTAAGGAAGTGTTTAATGTTCTCTGAACTGGTCTAATAGGTGTTTAGGCATTGGACACTGTTGGTGCGTGTGTATTTGTATTACATACATGCATCACAATATTAATAACGTACAATATTGTGATTGTCACCCAATGTGTTTTGACCTTAGGAGAAGCTTCATGATTACTGCTTTGTTACTGTGCAATTAAAGCATCACAAAACTCATTTATGTTTAAAATATAGTGGCTTATTTTGAGCACACTTTCCAATTTGATACTTTCAGGGGAAGTTGAAGTGATGTCATATACTGTTAAGTGAAAGTATTATATATCCCCAAGTTTGCTTATAATAACCAATTCCTGTTTATGTATTCTTTTATATTTTTCTGCATTTTGTATGATATACTGCAATTTTTATAGCACAGCGCACCCTGTCTACAAAAGATTTAATGTCTCCTTATAAGACGCGGATCATTTAGTGTGCATAACAAATAAAAACAGCTGTTAGCATACAGCAGGGGGTTAATCTTTGTATTTTTTGATAGTTTTCATTCAAGATTTACATTGATATGTGAACTAATACTTTGAAGTATTACTGATCAGTAACCACAGTGAGAAAAAAATCATCGTTGAATATTTAGAACAAAAAAAGCCTTTCAGAATAACTTCACAAAGTATTGCATGCAATTTAATTTTATCTGTTTTTCATGTCTTATTTCCGTTATGTTAAATATATGCTGTGCCACTGGTTCCTCTAGAAAGGAAATGGATCATATTTTCTAAGACCACAGTTGCTTTTATGTGATATGCAACACTGATGGTGACTGTTACTTGGTTTTCATGTCTAACACCAGGTTAATACCTTCCCATGAAAGCCGAAGGATTTATCATGTAGTATACAACGGATGGAAAAACACATCAACATGCTCCAACACAGCGTTTTGGTGAACCAAGCAGTGTGAGGCTTCAAAAATGTTGTTGAGATTGACATTAAATGTTTTCAGGAGACAAAGATGCTTCAGCAGGAATGGTTTCACTTTCAATGAAATTGTTTATCTGTATACCAGTTTGGATTTATACCATAAAGCTGCAATTTGAGGTTTTACCACAGCATTTAATTATGGTGGTATAAACGTTGTAGCCTATTTATTTAAGACCATGACAGTACTTCGTTTACAGATGAGTTTTTATTGTGTTAGAAATCTAAGATTTAAACCAGTAGTTGTGAAATATGAGAATTATTATTTAATGCCTTACAAGATAAAGAAGTATTCATTTTCATCAAGATAATGTCAGAATGAGTGCTTCTGTTGTGATGGTATAACTAGAATCGAAAGGCCCAAGTGACATTGCTAAAATTCATTCTAAACATTCATCCTCACAATCATGTCAATAGACTGGTATACAGTAATTTCAAGAGCTTAATTTGACTATTTTAAAGCAAACTGCTTGAATTTTATAAATGAATTGACTACAACACAAAGCCAAGCCAGAACAAATGGAAATGGAAAGTCCAGCTCTTCTGCTTTAAAATACGTGTTAATGGCTGACATGGTTACAATTATAACAAATCATCTGTTTTCCATTCTAGCCAGGATACAGTGAGTGGCTTGAAAGATTGAACTAAATGTAGATGGACTCAGAACAAAATAGTTCGGTATAAAATATATGATTCATTTTGAACAGGTCGAAAATACATACGACAAAATGAAGAGTTAACAACTTAGATACTTCCAAAATTGACCACAAGCCATGTTACTTCAAAACAACAAATGGATAATTTGTTAAAATCTTGAAACATATAAAATAATCAGAGGGTTAGATAGGGTGGATAGGGAGAGCCTTTTTCGTAGGATGGTGACGGCGAGCACGAGGGGGCATAGCTTTAAATTGAGGGGTGAAAGGTATAGGACAGATGTCAGAGGTAGTTTCTTTACTCAGAGAGTAGTAAGGGAATGGAACGCTTTGCCTGCAACGGTAGTAGATTCGCCAACTTTAGGTACATTTAAGTCGTCATTGGACAAGCATATGGATGTACATGTAATAGTGTAGGTTAGATGGGCTTGAGATTGGTATGACAGGTCGGCACAACATCGAGGGCCGAAGGGCCTGTACTGTGCTGTAATGTTCTATGTTCTATGTTCCAATGTATGTTAGTCAAAAACCATGTTAAGATTCAATGCTAACATTAGTCATTTTACTGCATAAACAGTAAATAAATTGATACCACTGGATGTCTATGCAGAGTAGAAGAAGACTGAACTGTTTCTTAAATGCAAAGGATGGGATGGATATGCTGGAAGAAAAGTTATTGTAAATCTACCCTCAGGTGGTTGTATGTTGTTATATCAGTAGCTTTTTTATATTTATCCTTTGACCTCATGGTGGATTGCTGAGCTAGAACAAAATTTATGGTATTTATATTCAGTTCATTTATCTTCCCTGCAAATTTGCATTTGCACTCTCAGAGACATGAGGAACAGTTATCCCTCTATCTCAAATGAATTCACACTGAAGTCCCAGGTGAAGAAAATTGCTTTCTGACACAATATTCCATCAGATTTTGTTTTTGTTTGCAGTGTAAAAGAAACACATTGATTTTTACGGGGAGAAATTAGGTAAAAAAATTAATTGAACCAAGGGAATGGAGATTTTCCATTTCCAATGTCAAACTGCTATTGATGCATTTAGAATAGGCAGAGCTGTCAGAATTATGCAAACCTGAACTTGTGGACCATATACCTAAAGCACTGCAACCTGCTTTCAAGGTAATTGCATTGTTTTAGCCATAGACAAGTTCATTTCTCAGCTATGCTCCATAGGTAGACTCGTAAGTTTAAGATCATAATGTTGATAACTACATATGTGAAACCTCACATAAACATAGTTGCATCTCTGAATACACAACTAATTCTTCAACATGCTGAATCTCAAATCTATCATCAGCATAACTGAGATATAAGGACAAAGTCTGCATCACAGCAAAGTATTTGCATAGAGGGCAGAGAAGCTGTTTTGATGGCCAGATGAGTGCAGGCACTGTCCTAGAATGTTTAAGACCCCATACCTGCATTTTGGGCAATAAAAATTTACCACAATCTTCAACATGGTTAGGAAAGAGAGTCATGGTCTTTGAGTTGGAGGTGTGACTTCTACCATGTTAGTAATAAGTAAAAGCTTAAGTAAACAGGACCAATGCTTGAAAAATATGTTAAACTCTTTTCAGTTGCAAAAAAGGGCCTAAGGCTTGTTTGAATCACTCTAAATATTACTTTGATCTGTGACAGTACAGAGGTAGTGCACAACTATGTCCCTGAATTCCACAAAGTTTCGGGGGAGACATAATCACAAAGGTGGCCAATCAGGGAAAAGTTGCCCTCTTAAGATGAATGGAAGGAAATGTTTTCTCCAATCACAGGCTAGTTCACACCTATACATGCTGCTGATAGGTCCACTAGTGAGCCGATCATCACCAGAAGAAACCTATGACTGGACGAGCAGTGTGAAAGGTAAGTATGTTTTTATAATGATGGTGTCAGCGGTCAACCAGTTGCTGGAGTCCTGGTGTGAGGGCAAGGGCAGAGAAATGAAAGGTAGATGCCTTTTCCCCCCAAGACCGGGTAGAAGGATGGGCCAAGAGCTGATGGTCAAGTTCTGGGAAGGGCATGCCAAGAGCTGAGCTGAGATACCAGTCCCAGTTTTACCAACGTTCAGTCTTGGCGGGGTAGGGGTAGCCATGAGATGGGCCCAGTCGCAGCGTTTTTGTCAACAATAGGATTTGACAGGAAAGGTATGCAGAATCTCACTTTTTTCCAAATTTGGAGAAGGCCATGTGAGCCACTTTTTGTCGAGATGGCTGTGGGAAGGTTACAGGTAAAATAAGTGTCAATGCGGTGGAAGGACATTTGGATGACAAGGGTGATGAAGAGAGACAAGGAGGCTGTAAAGAAGAAAGAACAATTTTGCGCCTGTCAACAAAGGAGCACTCAGCCAACTAGGGGCCAGGAAATAATGAATTACTTGCAAATGTTTGTGGAATCTTGAACTTCAGCCTGCATATGTTCAAGTACTACTAAATGAGAAAATACAGTGAATGCCACTGTAACAAAAACCCTGCCAGTTGTTAATTTGAAATTGAATAGACTGAAATCAGAGCTGTAGTAAAAATGGTAGTAACTGCTAAGTTAAAATATTCCAGCTTTGTGAATATCCAACAGAAATGCATCAACAATGAGCTCACCAATTTGGAAGCTCTGTTTAGCGTGATAGTTTTTTTGTGAGTGGAAATGTGTTAGTTTGAGAAGAAGATTTCTGTTGCCAACAAATAGTTTTCATCTTATGGCAATTTAAATACTGTGGTGCCCATGAAATCGATACTTTGTTGTGTGTTCTGTCTTGAAATTTAATGAAAAGTTGATAATTATTGAGAGTCATGATGAATTCTTATAATTCTCCTTCCCTATGAGTGCAAATACTCCATACATCAACTCAAATACAGAAGGTGATTGTATCACCTTATAAATATGTTAGTGCAGATAGAAAATGTAGTCCTTAAGAGGATCTGTAAAACACAAAATCTCTTTGTGCCCTGATGAGCGGCAATTAATGCTGATACATAGTCGGAAAAAACAAGAACATCTTGTCACATGATACGTAGCTGTTAAAGATACTGTTAGGTAGGTCATAGCCAACAAAGTAAAAGCTGCATCTGGAAAGTTCTTGTTGACCTCATTCAAACAACATCTTAGCCTTGATCCCCATAACTACTGCCATCACACATGTGCTGATAAAAGCCACCATGAGCCTCATTGATCTTTCTGATCACCACTCCTTTTGGTCTCCCAATTGACACCTCCCCCCACCCCCGCCCCAGTCCCTTTCAAAGACTTACCTGTGGCCTGCTGCCGACACCACATCTTAACAATGTTTAAGGTTTCTCCAGCAAGCTGCCTGGGTCTAATTATTGGATCTCTGCCATTCATTGGTTCAACAACTATTACCTACTATTTGATGCAACATGGACATACCCATTCAGACACGGGATGTGTTCTCTAGGCATCTATTTTAAACAGGAATTTTTTTTACCATATTATTAGACGTAGCAGGGAAAACCCCGGGAAGGTCTAAAGTGTATGATTTCTCTGATAAATTATATCTCAGCTATTGGGATAATGCAAATGACTTAATGTTTCACAATTAGACAAGGAGGAAATATGGGGAGGAGATACGGGGAAGAGATACACATTATTTGGGTCAGCAGAACTGCACACAGTGGTGCTGCCCCAAGCGAGTTTCCAGCAACCGTCAGTACTTCTAGGGCAGTTATGGGATGAAAGTAAAGGTATAATTCTGCATAGTTCTGAAAGAAAAGGGCAATCAAGTGAATATTTATTAAGTTCTGCCAAAATTGCTTTTGACCTAGCATTACAAGATGAAGGCAAGAGTGGAATTACTGTGTTTGATTTTTGCTCTGTCACTTTAACTTGCTGGTACTCTGGGGGTGACACAGTGATGTAGTGGTCAGCACTGCTACCTCACAGTGCTAGGGACCCTGGTTCAGCTCCAGCCTTGGACAACTGTCTGTGTGGAGCTCTCACTGTGTCTGTGTGGGCTTCAGCTGGATGCTCCAGTTTCCTCCCACAGTCCAAAGATGTGTGTGCTAGGTGTGTTGGCCATGCTAAATTGCCCACAGTGTCCTGGGGATATGCAGGCTAGGGGGAAAAGCAGGGGGATGGGTCTGGTTGGGATACTCATCAGTGTCAACATGATGTACTGAATGATCTGCTTCCACATCATAGGGATTCTACTAGTTACTACTGCATTCATTTTGTCATTATTAAATGTGCACTGTACACATTTACGAAAGAAGCAAGACTGAATTGAAATTATGAGCCACAAATTTTAATAAATGAATTGATATGATTAATATTCTTGTCCCAAACTGAAAGATGTCCAGATTGGATTTAACTACAAGGTGGAAAAATTCTCTTCAGAATTTAGTCCTCTCTTTCATGCCTGCATTGTTCATAAATGCATTGCAGGCAGTCGCCCATCCACATGCATTTTTAAAAATGTTAGTACTACAATCAAAAGATTGTTGTCAGCATCACATTCTTAAAAGCTCAATCAATTAAGTTAGACACATTTACTAACACAAACTGCAGAAGAAAATCATTTTTGATGCATCGTTGATTTTATTTAGAATCAGAATTGTTATCGGGTAGCAGGAGCCATTCGGCCCATCGTGTCATTACTGGATCCCCAAAGAGGGGGATTAAATTACAGTCATTCTCCTGCCTCCCCCCATTAACCTTGAACATTTTTCCTCTTTACACAATAACCTGATTTTCTTTCAAATATCTCAGTCATAGAGTCATAGAGAAGTACAGCATGAAAACAGATCCTTCAGTCCAACTCATCCATCCTGACCACATATCCTAAATAAATCTTACCCATTTTCCTGCATTTGGCCCATATCCCCCTAAACCCTTCCTATTCATATACCCATCCAGCTACCTTTTAAATGTTGTGATTGTACCAACCTCCACCACTTCCTCTGACAACTCATTCCGTACACGTACCACCCTCTGCATGAAAAAGTTGCCCCTTAAGTCCCTTTCAAATCTTTCCCCTATGCCCTTCAGTTTTGGACTCCCCCACCCCAGAGAAAAGAACTTGCATGTTCATCCTATCCATGCCCCTCATGATATTATAAACCTCTATAAAGTCACCCCTCAGCCTCTGACACTCCAGAGAAAACAGCCCCAGCCTATTCAGCCTCTGCCTATAGCTCAAACCCCCCAACCCTGGCAACATCCTTCTAAATCATTTATGACCCCTTTCAAGTTTCACAACATCCTTTCCTATAGCAGAGAGACCAGAATTGCAAGCAGTATTTCAAAGTGGCCGAACCAATGTCCTGTACAGTCGCAACACGACTTCCCATCTCCTATACTGAATGCATTAACCAATAAAGACAAGCATACCAAACAATTTCTTCACCAAACTGTCTACCTGCGACTACTACCAAGGAACTATGAGCCTGTGCTCCAAATTCTCTTTGTTCAGCAACACTCCCCAGGACTTCACTATTAAGTGTAGAAGTCCTGCCCTGGTGTGCCTTTCCAAAATGCAGCACCTCACATTTATCTAAATTAAATTCCATCTGCCACTTTTTAGCCCATTGGCCCATTTGATTAATGTTCCGTTGTCCTCTGAGGTAACCTTGTTCATTGTCCACTGCACCACCAATTTCCATGTCATCTGCAAACTTACTAACCATACCTCCTATGTTCACATCCAAATAATTTATATAAATGATGAAAAGAAGTGGCCCCAGCACCAATCCTTGTGGCACACTGCTAGTCACAGGCCTCCTGTCTGAAAAGCAACCCTCCACCACCACCGTCTGTCTTCTACCTTGGAGCCAGTTCTGTATCCAAATGCCTTTTTCTCACCGTAGTCCATGTGATCTAACCTTGCTAACCAGTCTACCATGAGGAATGCCTTACTGAAGTCCATGTAGATCTAGTCCACTGCTCTGCCCTCATCAATTCTTCTTGTTACTTCTTCAAAAGCTCAATCAATTGAGTTAGACACAATTTCCTAGGCACAAAGCCATGTTGACTGTCCCTAATCAGTCCTTGTCTTTCCATACACATATAAATCCTGTCCCTCATGATTCCCTCCAGCAACGTTCCCACTACTGATGTGAGACTCACCGGTCTAGAGTTCCCCGGCTTTTAAGTACCACCTTTCTTAAATAATGGCACCATATTAGCCAAACTCCAATCTTCCAGCACCTGACCTGTGGCTATTGATAATGCAAATATCTTAGCAAGGGGCCAAGGAATCACTTCCCTAGCTCCCCAAAGATATCTAGGTATACCTAATCAGATCAAGGAGATTTATACACCTTTATGCATTTTAAGAAGTCCAGTACCTCCTTGTCTGTAATGTGGCTATTCTACAAGATGTCACTATTTATTTCCACACTCTCTCTATCTTCTATATCCTTCTCCACAGTAAACACCGATGCAAAATATTCATCTGGTATCTGACCCATGTCCTGCAGTTCCATGTATAGGAGGCCTTGCTGATCTTGAAGGAACCCTATTCTCACCTGGTTACTCTTTTGTCCTTAACGTATTTATAGAATCCCTTTGCATTCTTCTTAACCCTATTTACCAAAGCTATCTCATGTCCCCTTTTTGCCCTCCTGATTTCCCTTGAGAATACTCCTACTGCCTTTCAGGGATTCACTCGATCTCTGCCCTCTGTACCTGACAGATGCTTCCTTCTTATTTTTGACCAAAGCCTTGATTGAACCTAACTCCACCATCTTCTCAAATAGTGCACTACAAACATTAACTACTTGCAGCATGAAAAGAATTTCCTATATCACCTTTGCTTCTTTTCCGATCACTTAAAATCTGTGCCCTCAACACACCCAGGTCCATCTGCTGCTGCACCCTCTTTAGACTTGTACCCTTATTTAATATCATCTTTCCACATGATTTTGACTGAGATGAATCACCTCAATCTCTCCACATTGAACATCATTTTCCCTGTTTGTCCGTTCTCCCTACTAATTTGTCCTAAGCTGGAATATTATGAACAGTTGTTGGTGCTGCTCATTCAAAAAGTTGTAAAAGCATTGGAGAGTGCAGAAAAGATTAATAAGAATAGTTCCAGAAATGAGGAATTTCTATTATGCAAATAGATTGTGGAAGTTGGTTCTGTTTTCCTCAGAGAAATTTGAGGGGAAATCTGATCAGGATATTCCAAATTATAAGTGGTCTGGACAGAGGAGTGAGAAACTATTCCCACTGATGAAAGTATTGAGAATGTGAGCAGACTTACAAGGGAGGGGTGGCTTGCAAAATTGGGTGACATGCACAGTATTTTATTGGCGATGGGGCATGTCCACACCATGTGGCGAGATTACCAGATGAAACCTAACAGCCACCTTGCAAGCATTTTGTGTCCACTGAAGGATCCCAATGCCCATTATAATCCTGTCCTCCCTGGTTTCTCTTCCCTCCTAATTGGTCCTCTCTACATTTGCATGCTAGAGTCAGGCAGGCTGATCTTGTGGGAGCTCCACCCCAACCTGCAACCTATCCACCTTGTTATCCAGCTCTAGAGAAAAAATTATTGTTCTGATTGTGTTCCAAGAAGTGATCACCACTCCCTGTGGCCTTGCAGAGGCATGTGGCAGGAGCATCTGCTCAGGACTTCCTGGTGATAGACAGGTATTATTCAGATGGAGTAGTCCTTTATTTAAAGGTACCCAGACAGCACTTCACTCTCTGCAACCTAGAAGCATCACTCATGCTCATCTTCCCACACACCCTTGTGTCATAGACCATGTACAAAGCAGTGCCATGCTTTAGGATCACTGGTGGTTGAACCCTAAAAGACATTGCCTCTAGACTGGATCTGCAACAGGTGGTGAGGGAACCAACAAGGTGACCACAGATAATCCTTGTGGAGCCATGTCCCATTTTCACCCTCCATCATGTTGTTACCATGCTGAGTGGGATGGACTTTGAACAGACCTAGCACTTCCATGAGGCACAGTGCACCATCTGCAGCAGCAAAACCAATCTGCAACCTCATGGGCCACTGTATGCATACTCTACCATTATCATTAAACGAAGGGACCAGCTCTGGTTCAATGAAAAGTGCAAGACAGCATACCAGGAGCAGCACCACGCAACCTAAAAAGGTGTTAACCTGGTGAAGCGACCAAATAGGACTACTTGCATGCCAAACGGCATAAGCAACAAGTGATAGACAGAGCTAAGTGATGCCACAATCAACTGATCAGATCTAAGTTGTCCAGTTGTATTACAGTTTAATCATGAATGGTGATGGACAATTAAACAACTCACTACAGGAGGAGGCTCCACAAATATCCTTATCCTCAAAGAGGGGAACCAAGCACATCATTGCAAAGATAAAGCTGAATCATTCACGATAAACTTCAGCCAGAAACCTTAGCTTCCTCCAGTGACTGTCAGCATCACAGATGCCAGTCTTCAGACAATTGTCTCACTCCACATGATGTTAAGAATTGATTGGAGGTACTGGATACCATAAAGCCTATGGCCTCAGACAACATTCTGGCAACCGTACTGGCTTGTGCTCAAGGACCTGTTTCTCCCTGAGACAAGCTGTTCCAGTCCAGTCACAGCAACTGACAATGTGGAAAAATGCCCCAGGTAGTTTCAATACACAAAAAGCAGGAAAAATCCAACTCAGCCAATTACCACCCCATCAGTGTATTCTCGATCATCAATAAATTAATAGAAGGTTTCATCAACAGTGCTATCAAGCAGCCCATGCTCAGCATTAACCTGCTCAGTGACACCCAGTTAGAGTTCCACAAGAGCCACTCAGCTCTTGACCTCACTACAGCTTTGGTTCAAACATACACGAAGGGATGAATTCCAGAGGTATGGTGAGGTAACCAAAGAAGCATCACAAAACTGGAGTCAATGGGTATCAGGGCAGGGAGGATGGCAAATTGGATTGATATCCAGCACAACGGAAAATGGTTGTGCTTGCCAGAGGCCATTCATCTCTGTTCAGGAGATCTTTATAGGTATTTCTGAGAGTAGTGTCCTCGACCCCAACCATATTTTTCTGTTTCACAATGACCTTCCTTCCATTGTAAGAAGTGGGAAGTTTGCTGATGGTTGCACCATATTTAGCACCATTCATGGCCCTCCAAATCCTGAACTACAGTGCATGCCCAAATGCAGTAAGACCTGGAAAATATCCAAATTCACACTGACAAGTGGTGAGTACCATCCATGCTGTACAAGCATCGGGCAACAATCTTCACCATAAGAGAAAATCTAACCATGGCATGTTGACATTCAATGGTGTTACCATCACTGAAATTCCCACTATCAACATCCTAGGTGTTACCATTCTCCAAAAACTGAATTGGACTTGCTATATAAATACAGTTGCTACAAGAACAGGTAAGAGGCTAGGAATTTTGCAGCAAATAACTCAACTCCTGATCCCACCCAAATTCTGCCCACCATCCATAAGGAATGTGCTGGAATATTCCCCACTTATCTGTATGAGAGCAGCTCCAACAACGCTCAAGAAGCTTGATACCACCAAGGTCAAAGCAGCTGCTTAGTAAACATCACATTCACGCACATTCACTACCTTCATCACTGATGCTCAGTAGCAGCAGTGTGTGCTATCTCCAAGATGCACTCAGAAATTCACCAAGGCTCCTTAGACAGCTCTTGCCTGCCATGGTTCAAAAAGGCAGCTCACTACCACCTTCTCAAGAGAAACTAGTAATAGCAAAATATATACATCCCATGAATGAATTTTACAAAAACTTTTCTTCATATCCCTGAATACCTTTGGTTAGCAAAAAACTATTAATCTCAGATCTTAATATTAACAACTAGCTTAACTCAAATTGCTATTTGTAGAGGCAACTTCCAAACTTCTACCATCTTTCATGTTGTTTCTTAGGGTGGATTTTTCCAAAGTAGCGCCAAACAACGGGATCAATGGCAGGTCAGGAACACTTTGAGATCCACGTTGAGCTTTTCTGAGGGTCTTTATCCAAAAGCTTCACAGTTGCAGATTCATGGGCCAGGTGGGGCCACAATTTGGGTTACAAGGGCCCACCAACACTTGGATTTTTGATGTCACAGTAACCACAGAAATATAGAGTGACCTGTATCTTTTACTCTTACCTGGAAGTCCTGGTATGCAATAGGCCCATCCAGTGGTAGCAATTTTGCACAAACATGGGAAGAAAAGGACAACCAAGGGGGTTTAGTGGAAGTGACTGACAAAGTCAGAAGTAAAAATTTGTTTCCTCCAACCTGGTGGCAGCTCAACAAAAGGAGAAAGAATATCAAAAGTGCATGGTAGGTAAGTGACATCACACTTTCAGATGCCAAGATGCACACTCTGACTTTTCCCAGTATTCTCTTACAGAGCACTACTCAGTACAAAACATCCTGCAACTCTAACTGTTCCCCTCTCTATAGGCATCTCACAGTGACAGCCTCACATCGTCATTTTGAAAAATTGGTTATCATGTTTTCAAATATATTCACTTACTTTGCACACCCACATTTTCCTCCAGATCATTTATATATACACATTTATATAAACAACAGAGGACCTCAGACTGATCCCTGTGGAATACCACTAGTTACCGTTCCCCACTCTGAAAAATATCCTTCCACTGCTACCCTCTGTCCTCTGAGACCCAACAGTTTTGTATCCATCTAGTTAGCACACCCCAAATCCCATGTGATTTTAGTTTTTGTACCAATCTGCAATTTTATCAGATGCCTTACTAAAGTCCATATAAACTAATCCACAGCCCTTCCTTCATCCATTAACTTTGTCAGCTCTTCAAAAAATTCAATCAAGTTGGTGAGACAGGACCTTCCCTGTAAACTAACAAGTCCAGTTTCTTCCAAAGGTGCATATAGCTTATCCTTCAGTATTTTCTCCAAGAGCTCTCCCACCACTGGTGTCAGGCTCATCAGCCTATAATTTCCTGGATTATCCTAGCTTCCTTTCTTAAACAAGGGAACAACATTGGCTAATCTTCAGTCCTCTGGAACCTCGCCAGTGATCAAAGAGGATATGAAGATATCTGCTAATGCCCTGGCTATTTCTTCCCCTGTCTCTCCCAGGCACCTGGGATAGACCCCATCTGGCCCTGGGGACTTGTCTACCTTAAATCAATTTAGGATTCACAAAACTTCCTCCTTCGATATATTGACTTACTCTCAAGTATTCACATACTCATCCCTGACCTCAATATCAGTTTATGTCCTTCTCCTGGGTGAATACTGACACAAAGTACTCATTAAGGACCTCTCCCACTTCCTTTGGCTCTGTGCATAACTTCCCTCCTTTGTTGGCCAGGTCATGTAAGGATGGTGGTTTCCTTCCCTAAAGGGCATTAGTGAACCAGGTGGATTTTTCCAACAATCGACAACGGATTCATGGTCACCACTATCCCTTTTATCCAGGTTTTTTTCATTGAACTCAAATTCCACCATCTGCCATGGAGGGATTCAAACTCGGGTGCCCGAGATCTTTATGTGGGTCTCGATTAACATTCCAACGGTAATACTACAAGGCCATCGCCTCCCCCTAATGAATCCATGCGTCATTGTCAGCTTTGGATATGTGGCACTCTCCCTGTACCATAGCTATCAATAAGGGCAGTGAACTAATGAAGCCCCAACATAGATCCTTGTGGACGCTGTTAGCCACAGTGTTCTAATTACAGTAACCACTTATCCCCTGTCTGCAAGGTGTATAGAAATAGGAGCAGGAGCAGGAACATGTTTCTGTTCAAATATGGGATGTGGATGCCACTGGCAATGCAAACATTTGTTAGCTGTCCCTGGTCACCGTTGAATTGATTGGCTCTCTGGACCATTTCAGAGAACAAGTAAGTGGGATCCTTGATAAACTAAACTTGGACAAACTCGCAGATGATATCAGTGGGCTACGTAGTCTCATTGCCAAGTTTTTCTGTATGGATCTGGAGTCACATATAGGTCAGACCAGGTAAAGATGGCAGATTTTTTTCCCTAAAGGATATTCATTTGTCAACCGGATGGGTTTTTGTGACAATTTACAGTCGTTATATGGTCACCATTAGACTAGTCTTCACTTCCAGTTATTTTGCATTGATTTCAAATTCCACCATCTCCCATTGTGAATTTCAGACCCTTGTCCCCAGAACATTCTGGACTCTAAACTACTCGTCCAGTCACGTTATCACTACACCACTCACCCCTGAGCTGCTCCATCACTAAATTAAGATCATGGCTTATTTGACCTTGCTATTAGCTCTGTTTCACGTCTACACCTTTACACATCAAAAACCTGGATAACTCAACCATGAAAGTATTCAATGAGTCAATCTCCAAAGATTCATGACCTCAAACAGGCCAAAACTTATTCTGGAACCATGGACCAAATCATATATTTTGGCTATGTGTTCATTTGTTGAGTTTCATGAAAGGTCTTATACCCACAAAGCCTGGCGAGTTTCCTTGTGCTTTATCTCAAACTCACCTCATTAACTACCTACGACATCACTATGACATACTTTTCATCTGATGTTAGTTCAATTTTAACACTCACCGTATCCAGAAGAACTCCCCATGCAAGAATTAAGCCTTGCAAGAATATCGGGAATGTAGAGCGAATCTGAAAAAAGGGATTAAGAGGGCTAAGAGAGGACATGAGATATTGCTGGCAAACATGGTTAAGGAAAGTCCCAAAGCCTTTTATTCATATATAAAGAGCAAGAGGGTAAGTAGAGAAAGGATTGGCCCAATTAAGGACAAAGAAGGGAAGTTATGCGCTGAGTCAGAGAAAATGGGTGACATTCTTAACGAGTACTTTGCATCGGTATTCACCAGGGAGAGGGACATGACGGATGTTGAGGTTAGGGATAGATGTTTGCTTAGTCTAGGTCAAGTTGACATAAGGAAGGAGGAAGTGTTAAGTATCCTAAAAGACATTAAGGTAGACAAGTATCAGAGATAATGGGAACTGCAGATGCTGGAGATTCCAAGATAATAAAATGTGAGGCTGGATGAACACAGCAGGCCAAGCAGCATCTCAGGAGCACAAAAGCTGACGTTTCGGGCCTAGACCCTTCATCAGAGAGGGGGATGGGGGGAGGGAACTGGAATAAATAGGGAGAGAGGGGGAGGCGGACCGAAGATGGAGAGTAAAGAAGATAGGTGCAGAGGGTGTAGGTGGGGAGGTAGGGAGGGGATAGGTCAGTCCAGGGAAGACGGACAGGTCAAGGAGGTGGGATGAGGTTAGTAGGTAGCTGGGGGTGCGGCTTGGGGTGGGAGGAAGGGATGGGTGAGAGGAAGAACCGGTTAGGGAGGCAGAGACAGGTTGGACTGGTTTTGGGATGCAGTGGGTGGGGGGGAAGAGCTGGGCTGGTTGTGTGGTGCAGTGGGGGGAGGGGATGAACTGGGCTGGTTGAGGGATGCAGTGGGGGAAGGGGAGATTTTGAAACTGGTGAGACCCTGGGCCATCTCCAGCACATCCCTCACCTTCCTGGACCTCTCAGTCTCCATCTCAGGCAACCAGCTTGTAACTGATGTCCATTACAAGCCCACCGACTCCCACAGCTACCTAGAATACACCTCCTCCCACCCACCCTCCTGCAAAAATTCCATCCCCTATTCCCAATTCCTCCGCCTCCGCCGCATCTGCTCCCACGATAAGACATTCCACTCCCGCACATCCCAGATGTCCAAGTTCTTTAAGGACCGCAACTTCCCCCCCACGGTGATTGAGAACGCCCTTGACCGCGACTCCCGCATTTCCCGCGACACATCCCTCACACCCCGCCCCCGCCACAACCGCCCCAAGAGGATCCCCCTCGTTCTCACACACCACCCTACCAACCTCCGGATACAACGCATTATCCTCCGACACTTCCGCCATTTACAATCCGACCCCACCACCCAAGACATTTTTCCATCCCCACCCCTGTCTGCTTTCCGGAGAGACCACTCTCTCCGTGACTCCCTTGTTCGCTCCACACTGCCCTCCAACCCCACCACACCCGGCACCTTCCCCTGCAACCGCAGGAAATGCTACACTTGTCCCCACACCTCCTCCCTCACCCCCATCCCAGGCCCCAAGATGACATTCCACATTAAGCAGAGGTTCACCTGCACATCTGCCAATGTGGTATACTGCATCCACTGTACCCGGTGCGGCTTTCTCTATATTGGGGAAACCAAGCGGAGGCTTGGGGACCGCTTTGCAGAACACCTCCGCTCAGTTCGCAACAAACAACTGCACCTCCCAGTCGCAAACCATTTCCACTCCCCCTCCCATTCTCTTGATGACATGTCCATCATGGGCCTCCTGCACTGCCACCATGATGCCACCCGAAGGTTGCAGGAACAGCAACTCATATTCCGCCTGGGAACCCTGCAGCCATATGGTATCAATGTGGACTTCACCAGTTTCAAAATCTCCCCTTCCCCCACTGCATCCCTCAACCAGCCCAGTTCATCCCCTCCCCCCACTGCACCACACAACCAGCCCAGCTCTTCCCCCCCACGCACTGCATCCCAAAACCAGTCCAACCTGTCTCTGCCTCCCTAACCGGTTCTTCCTCTCACCCATCCCTTCCTCCCACCCCAAGCCGCACCCCCAGCTACCTACTAACCTCATCCCACCTCCTTGACCTGTCCGTCTTCCCTGGACTGACCTATCCCCTCCCTACCTCCCCACCTACACCCTCTCCACCTATCTTCTTTACTCTCCATCTTCGGTCCGCCTCCCCCTCTCTCCCTATTTATTCCAGTTCCCTCCCCCCATCCCCCTCTCTGATGAAGGGTCTAGGCCCGAAACGTCAGCTTTTGTGCTCCTGAGATGCTGCTTGGCCTGCTGTGTTCATCCAGCCTCACATTTTATTATCAAGGTAGACAAGTCCCCAGGTCCGGATGGGATCTATCCCAGGTTGCTAAGGGAAGCGAGAGAGGAAATAGCCGGGGCCCTAACAGATATCTTTGCACTGTCCTTAGACATGGGTGAGGTCCCAGAGGACTGGAGACTTGCTAATGTTGTCCCCTTGTTTAAAAAGGGCAGCAAGGATAATCCAGGTAATTATCGACCGGTGAGCCTGACGTCAGTGGTAGGGAAGCTACTGGAGAAGATACTGAGGGATAGGATCTATTCCCATTTGGAAGAAAATGGGCTTATCAGTGATAGGCAACATGGTTGTGTACAGGGAAGGTCATGTCTTACCAACTTAATAGAATTCTTCGAGGACGTGACAAAGTTGATTGATGATGGAAAGGCTGTAGATGTCATATCCATGGACTTCAGTAAGGCGTTTGATAAGGTTCCCCATGGCAGGCTGATGGAGAAAGTGAAGTCACATGGGGTCCAGGGTGTGCTAGCTAGATGGATAAAAAACTGGCTGGGCAACAGGAGACAGAGGGTAGTAGTAGAAGGGAGTTTCTCAAATTGGAGACCTGTACCAGTGGTGTTCCACAGGGATCTGTGCTGGGACCACTGTTGTTTGTGATAAATGTAAATGATCTGGAGGAAGGTGTAGGTGGTCTGATCAGGAAGTTTGCTGATGGCACTAAAATTGGTGGAGTAGCTGATAGTGAAGAGGACTGTCAGAAATTACAGCAGAATATAGATAGACTGGAGAGTTGGACAGATAAATGGCAGATGGAGTTCAATCTGGGCAAATGCGAGGTGATGCATTTGGAAGATCAAATTCAAGGGCGAACTATACAGTAAATGGAAAAGTCCTGGGGAAAATTGATGAACAGAGAGATCTGGGTGTTCAGGTCCATTGTTCCCTGAAGGTGACAACGCAGGTCAATAGGGTGGTCAAGAAGGCATATGGCATGCTTTCCTTCATTGGGCGGGGTATTGCGTACCAGAGTTGGCAGGTCATGTTGCAGTTGTATAGGACTTTGGTTCGGCCACATTTGGAATACTGTGTACAGTTCTGGTCACCACATTATCAAAAGAATGTGGATGCTTTGGAGAGGGTGCAGAGGAGGTTCACCAGGATGTTGCATGGTATGGAGGGTGCTAGCTATGAAGAGAGGTTGAATAGACGAGGATTATTTTCATTAGAAAGACGGAGATTGAGGGGGACCTGAATGAGGTCTACAAAATCATGAGGGGTACATTCAGGGTGGATAGCAAAAAGCTTTTTCCCAGAGTGTGGGACTCAATCACTAGGGGTCATGAGTTCAAAGTGAGAGGAGGAAAGTTTAAGGGAGATATGCGTGGAAAGTTCTTTACACAGAGGGTGGTGGGTGCCTGGAACGCGTTGCCAGCGGAGGTGGTAGATGCAGACACGTTAGCATCTTTTAAGATATATTTGGACAGGTACATGGATGGGCAGGGAGGAAATGGACACAGACCGTTAGAAAATAGATGACAGGTTAGACAGAGGATCTTGATCAGCTCAGGCTTGGAGGGCCGAAGGGCCTGTTCCTGAATTGTGCTGTAGGTTTCTTTGTTTCATATGCCAAAATAGACCATCCCCCACAGCTTGCACCATCTTTAAAGGGCTGTTGCATACCCAGACAAGCACTGGTAGTCTGGATCTGCTCTGAACAGTTCATGATATTTGCCCCCAGATTTGGCACAGAGTGGCTTATTTACACCCTACTTTACAGATAGGTACTGAAGATCCTGGCAGACAGAATGGTGCATGGTGTGTCATCCACTACCCTCAGAAACAGGAGTGGTGACCGCAACATTGGAGCTCCCTGCCAGTCTGAGGTTGCCAACTGGGTCAGTGTGGTCTCAGCCAACTGAAGATGTGCCCAGCGTCATTGAAAGAAGTTCAATGCAAAATATAACAGGAGTGAGAATTCCTTAGAGATTTTTTCATAGATCATCCAGATCAGTCCAAGAGTTTGAGAACAGCATTTTACGGTCAGAGTCAGTTAGATAGAGGTCATCATACAAAAAAGTCATTATCTTGAGATGCTGGTCAAAGAGGTGTTTGGGAGCAGAGTGTAATGCTCCATTCTGAAATGGTGCTGTTTCATCAAAGAACAAATAGTTAGGGCTCAGCAAATGCCCTGGTATCTAACGAGTGCAGCTAAGAATTAGCGTCGCATCTCAAAAAAACCCTGACTGCCATCTAAAGCAGTTGAGGCTCAGAAGACACCGTAGAACCATTGATCATCATTAGAAGAGGCATGAAGAAAGCTCACAAGCAATATTTGCCTAATACAGCTGAAAACTATTGGATTTTGTAGAAACCTTGAGGCTGTACCAGCCTAGCATACTATCTCTGCAAATACTCCTTTTAAATTGTTAAGCAGAAGGTCATCAGTTCTAGGAAACTTAACAACATCATTTCCCAAATCTGATTGAAACGTTTTCCTCTTGTGATAATGACTGTTTTAAATTCCTCCCTCCCCTTTGCTTCCTGATTTTCTGTCGTTATTGGGTTTCTTTTAGACTATCCCACTGTGAGTACAAAATATATGCTCAAAGTAGTTTTATTTCTACATTTCCCATTATTAATTTCCCCAGAGTCATCCTCTGAGGGACCAAGATCACGACTTTCTTTGCATGCATTTGGCAGAGCTACAAAATGAAGCAGAACAGAATAGCACATAAAAATACATCCCTCCTTGATGCACTCAATTCATTTTTGCTCCATTCGAACAGGAGGTAATTGAAATGGTGTCACCTTCGATGCACCTGCTCCCTCAGTCACCGCTGCAGATGTCAGATCGGCCTTTTTGAAAGTGAACTCACAGATTGTGACTGACCCAGATGGAGTCCTTGGCCATGCAGATCCTGTGTGGACCAGTTGGTGGGAATATTTGCTGACATTTTTAACCTCTCCTTGCTACAAGCTGAAATCTCCACCTGCCTCACAAAGAACACCATCGTCGTGGTGTCAAAGAAAACGCGTGCAATGTGCCTCAATAACTACTGCCTGGTGGCTCTGAACTGCATAATTAGGAAGTGTTTGAGAGGTTAGTCATAGCTCATATCAGATCTAGCCTCCCAGCCTACCTCGATCCTTAGCAATTTGCCTACCGGTGCAACAAGTAAATGGCAGACACTATCTCCCTAGCCTCACACTCATCTCTGGAACATTTGGATAATAAGGATACCTACGTCAGACTTCTCCTTATGGACTACAGTGTAATCCAACACTGTAATCCCAACGAAGCTGATCTCCAAACTCCAAGGCCTAGGTCTCTGCTCTGCCCTATGCAACAGGATACTGAATTTCTTGATGCACAGTCCACAAACAGTGAAGATGGACAACAGCATCTCTTCCACAACAATCCTCAACACCAGCCTCCACAAGGTTGCATATTCAGCCCCTTATTGTTCTCCCTGTACACTCATGCCTGCGTGCCCAAATTTCATCTGAACTTCGTCTACAAGTTCGCTGACAACACCACTGTTTAGGCCAGATATCAAACAATGATGAGACAGAATACAGGAAAGAGATAGAATGCTTGGCGACATGGTGTAAAGATAACAGTCTCTCCCTCAACATTAACAAACCTAAAGAGCTGATCAATGACTTCAGGAAGCAAGGAGGACGGCACACCCCTGCCTACATCAATGGAGCTGAGGTGGAGCTGGTCGTGACCATCAAGTTCTTAGGAGTGAGGATCATCGACTATCTGTCAATGGTCCAGCTACGCTGATGTGATAGTCAAGAAGGCACAACAATGCCTCTTCTTCCTCAGGAGGCTCAAAAAATCAGGCATGTCCATAAGGACTCTCACCAACTTTTATAAATGCACCATAGATATCATTCTTTCTGGATGTATTTCAGCTTGGTACAGCAACTACTCTGCTCTGGACCGTAAGAAACTACAGAAAGTTGTGAACACAACCCAGTTCATTAAGCAAGCCAATTTTACACCCATTGACCACCTACACTTTTCGATGGCTTGGAAAGGCAGCTAACATCATCAAGGACTCCTCCCACCCTGGTTATAATCTCTTCCAACCTCTTCCATCAGGCAGAATACACAAAAACTTAAATAGACTTACCAATGTGTTCAAGAACAGTTTCTTCCCCGCTGGTACTAGACTTCTGAATGGGCCTCTCAAATTTTAAATCTAGTGTTGATCTTGCTTTTTGTATACCTTCTTTGCAACCATAACTTTGTATTCCTTATTCTGTTCAATCACCCTATGATCTTAGCATATTATGAGCTGCCTGTACTGCACTCAAAACAAAGCCTTTCACTGTACTTAGGTTGTTCAGGGATAGTCAGCACAGATTTGTTGGAGAGAGAACCTGTTGGCCTAATTTATTTATAGATAATAAAATGTGAGGCTGGATGAACACAGCAGGCCAAGCAGCATCTCAGGAGCACAAAAGCTGACGTTTCGGGCCTAGACCCTTCATCAGAGAGGGGGATGGGGGGAGGGAACTGGAATAAATAGGGAGAGAGGGGGAGGCGGACCGAAGATGGAGAGTAAAGAAGATAGGTGGAGAGGGTGTAGGTGGGGAGGTAGGGAGGGGATAGGTCAGTCCAGGGAAGACGGACAGGTCAAGGAGGTGGGATGAGGTTAGTAGGTAGCTGGGGGTGCGGCTTGGGGTGGGAGGAAGGGATGGGTGAGAGGAAGAACCGGTTAGGGAGGCAGAGACAGGTTGGACTGGTTTTGGGATGCAGTGGGTGGGGGGGAAGAGCTGGGCTGGTTGTGTGGTGCAGTGGGGGGAGGGGATGAACTGGGCTGGTTGAGGGATGCAGTGGGGGAAGGGGAGATTTTGAAACTGGTGAAGTCCACATTGATACCATATGGCTGCAGGGTTCCCAGGCGGAATATGAGTTGCTGTTCCTGCAACCTTCGGGTGGCATCATTGTGGCAGTGCAGGAGGCCCATGATGGACATGTCATCAAGAGAATGGGAGGGGGAGTGGAAATGGTTTGCGACTGGGAGGTGCAGTTGTTTGTTGCGAACTGAGCGGAGGTGTTCTGCAAAGCGGTCCCCAAGCCTCCGCTTGGTTTCCCCAATGTAGAGAAAGCCGCACCGGGTACAGTGGATGCAGTATACCACATTGGCAGATGTGCAGGTGAACCTCTGCTTAATGTGGAATGTCATCTTGGGGCCTGGGATGGGGGTGAGGGAGGAGGTGTGGGGACAAGTGTAGCATTTCCTGCGGTTGCAGGGGAAGGTGCCGGGTGTGGTGGGGTTGGAGGGCAGTGTGGAGCGAACAAGGGAGTCACGGAGAGAGTGGTCTCTCCGGAAAGCAGACAGGAGTGGGGATGGAAAAATGTCTTGGGTGGTGGGGTCGGATTGTAAATGGCGGAAGTGTCGGAGGATAATGCGTTGTATCCGGAGGTTGGTAGGGTGGTGTGTGAGAACGAGGGGGATCCTCTTGGGGCGGTTGTGGCGGGGGCGGGGTGTGAGGGATGTGTCGCGGGAAATGCGGGAGACGCGGTCAAGGGCGTTCTCAATCACCGTGGGGGGGAAGTTGCGGTCCTTAAAGAACTTGGACATCTGGGATGTGCGGGAGTGGAATGTCTTATCGTGGGAGCAGATGCGGCGGAGGCGGAGGAATTGGGAATAGGGGATGGAATTTTTGCAGGAGGGTGGGTGGGAGGAGGTGTTTTCTAGGTAGCTGTGGGAGTCGGTGGGCTTGTAATGGACATCAGTTACAAGCTGGTTGCCTGAGATGGAGACTGAGAGGTCCAGGAAGGTGAGGGATGTGCTGGAGATGGCCCAGGTGAACTGAAGGTTGGGGTGGAAGGTGTTGGTGAAGTGGATGAACTGTTCGAGCTCCTCTGGGGAGCAAGAGGCGGCGCCGATACAGTCATCAATGTACCGGAGGAAGAGGTGGGGTTTGGGGCCTGTGTAGGTGCGGAAGATGGACTGTTCCACGTAACCTACAAAGAGGCAGGCATAGCTGGGGCCCATGCGGGTGCCCATGGCCACCCCCTTAGTCTGTAGGAAGTGGGAGGAGTCAAAAGAGAAGTTGTTGAGTGTGAGGACGAGTTCCGCTAGGCGGATGAGAGTACAAACTGGTGAACAGTCCATCTTCCGCACCTACACAGGCCCCAAACCCCACCTCTTCCTCCGGTACATTGATGACTGTATCGGCGCCGCCTCTTGCTCCCCAGAGGAGCTCGAACAGTTCATCCACTTCACCAACACCTTCCACCCCAACCTTCAGTTCACCTGGGCCATCTCCAGCACATCCCTCACCTTCCTGGACCTCTCAGTCTCCATCTCAGGCAACCAGCTTGTAACTGATGTCCATTACAAGCCCACCGACTCCCACAGCTACCTAGAATACACCTCCTCCCACCCACCCTCCTGCAAAAATTCCATCCCCTATTCCCAATTCCTCCGCCTCCGCCGCATCTGCTCCCACGATAAGACATTCCACTCCCGCACATCCCAGATGTCCAAGTTCTTTAAGGACCGCAACTTCCCCCCCACGGTGATTGAGAACGCCCTTGACCGCGTCTCCCGCATTTCCCGCGACACATCCCTCACACCCCGCCCCCGCCACAACCGCCCCAAGAGGATCCCCCTCGTTCTCACACACCACCCTACCAACCTCCGGATACAACGCATTATCCTCCGACACTTCCGCCATTTACAATCCGACCCCACCACCCAAGACATTTTTCCATCCCCACCCCTGTCTGCTTTCCGGAGAGACCACTCTCTCCGTGACTCCCTTGTTCGCTCCACACTGCCCTCCAACCCCACCACACCCGGCACCTTCCCCTGCAACCGCAGGAAATGCTACACTTGTCCCCACACCTCCTCCCTCACCCCCATCCCAGGCCCCAAGATGACATTCCACATTAAGCAGAGGTTCACCTGCACATCTGCCAATGTGGTATACTGCATCCACTGTACCCGGTGCGGCTTTCTCTACATTGGGGAAACCAAGCGGAGGCTTGGGGACCGCTTTGCAGAACACCTCCGCTCAGTTCGCAACAAACAACTGCACCTCCCAGTCGCAAACCATTTCCACTCCCCCTCCCATTCTCTTGATGACATGTCCATCATGGGCCTCCTGCACTGCCACAATGATGCCACCCGAAGGTTGCAGGAACAGCAACTCATATTCCGCCTGGGAACCCTGCAGCCATATGGTATCAATGTGGACTTCACCAGTTTCAAAATCTCCCCTTCCCCCACTGCATCCCTCAACCAGCCCAGTTCATCCCCTCCCCCCACTGCACCACACAACCAGCCCAGCTCTTCCCCCCCACCCACTGCATCCCAAAACCAGTCCAACCTGTCTCTGCCTCCCTAGCCGGTTCTTCCTCTCACCCATCCCTTCCTCCCACCCCAAGCCGCACCCCCAGCTACCTACTAACCTCATCCCACCTCCTTGACCTGTCCGTCTTCCCTGGACTGACCTATCCCCTCCCTACCTCCCCACCTACACCCTCTCCACCTATCTTCTTTACTCTCCATCTTCGGTCCGCCTCCCCCTCTCTCCCTATTTATTCCAGTTCCCTCCCCCCATCCCCCTCTCTGATGAAGGGTCTAGGCCCGAAACGTCAGCTTTTGTGCTCCTGAGATGCTGCTTGGCCTGCTGTGTTCATCCAGCCTCACATTTTATTATCTTGGAATCTCCAGCATCTGCAGTTCCCATTATCTCTGGCCTAATTTATTTGATTTGTTCTGAAAAGATGACTAAGTTATTTGATGAGGGTAGTGCAGTCTGATTGTTTACATATAGTCTACATGAACTTCAGTGAGGCTTGTGAAAAGATTCCACATGGAAGGCTGGCCCAAAAGGTAAGAATACATGGGATCCAAGACAAGCTAACACACTGGATCCAAAATTGACTTGCAAGTAGAAGGCTAAGGATAATATTAGAGGGTTGTCTTTGTGATTGTGAGCCTTTGAACAGTGGTGTACAGCAGGAATTAGTGCAAGGACCCACGCCGTCCCTTATGCACATTAACAATTTGGATGTGAACGTAGAAGGTACAATTAGTTGCAAATGACATGAAGATTGGTGGTGGTGTTGATAATGAGGAGGATAATCTCAGGTTACGGTCTGATATTGATCAGCTGGTAAATTAGGCAGAGGAATGCCAGATGTAATTTGATCCTGATAAGTGTAAGGTGATAGATTTTGGGTGGTCTAATAAGGAAAGAATAAACGCAATGAATGGTAAGGTCCTTAGGAAGTACAGAGGGACAAAATGACCTTGGTGTACAAGTCCATTCATTCCTGAAGGTGTCAGGTAGATAGGCTGGTGAAGATGGCATAATGGGATGTTTGCTTTTATTATCCACGGTGCAGAATATAGGAGCAGGAAAATCTTGCTACAACTTCATAGGGCAATGGTTAGGACACAGATGAAGACTTTCTGCAGTTCTTGTGACAGTATCGAAAGAATATAATTGCACCGGAGAGGGTTTAGGGAAGATGCATCAGGATGTTGTCTGGGATGGAAAATCTCAGTTATGAGGACAGACAGGATAGGCTGGGTTTGTTTTCTTTGGAGCAAAGGAGGCTAAGTGCATGGGGTTGGGGGGGATGGGTGATGGTGGTGGGATCGGACTGAGGCATACAAAGTTTTGAGAAGCATAGACAGGGTAGATTGTGAGAATCTTTTCCCTCTCATAGACATGTCTTAGACCAGACAGCATAAATTTAAGGCCAGAAATAAATGGTTTAGAGGAGATCTGAGGAATTTCTTTTTAACCAGAGGGTAGTAGAAATATGGAATGTGCTGCCTGAGAGCGTGCGCAGGCAGGTATTCAAACAACATTTAAGAAGCATCTGAATGAGCACTTAAAATGCCAGCACCTATGTGCAATGCCAAGTGCAGGTAAATGGGCTTGGTGTAATTTGCCGTTTGTTGGTTAGCATAGGCATGGTGCTGAAGGGCCTGTTTCTATGCTATACGGCTCTTTGACTATGATTCTGTGACTCGGGAGAGCACTGAATCTAACCTGACAATGCACTTATTATAGTTTATCTTCTTACAATTTTTACCATTCTGATCTCAAGTAAATTATGTTTGTATACACCTACTTCTGTCTTTAACCAATTCTCCTTCCTTTTAGTGTATTATCGGCTTTAATACTGTAACTTCAGTTTGCCTCTGACTTCAATTCAGGAAAACAAAATAATTGGGGAAGTAAGCTGAGCCACCATAGCAGGCAACCACAGCAATGGTCAAGAGAGTTTGCTTGCCAGTGCAGGAATAGTACTCATGTGACAACACACTCGAATGGAAATTAGCAAGTTAAAGTAGGAAAATGGGTGTGATGTCTTAATTTCAACATCATAAAGTTGTAGAGAGAAGGAATAAATTTTACAATTTGTTGGAGAAGGTTGGGGTGTGAATACGAAAATTCAGAATAGTTCTGCCTGTTGTTGCACCAGTACAGTCAAAACAAGCTTGCAAGTGAAAGAAAGATATTGACAATAGATGAATTTACATAATGACAACTTTGTTTCATTAACCTTGTCCAGAAGTTGAGAACTGTGTACAGATAGTCTCAAAATACAATTGAAAAGTTGGACAAACTTTGGCTTAGCTAAAGTCATCTTTGCTGAGGGAAAAGATGTTTGGTCAAAAAAGGAAAGGCGATGGTGGGTTAAGTTGCATAATCCATGAAAAGAGATGCAGGCAGCGTCTGTTGATTAAAAAAAAAGCAGAAAACCAGCTTGCTTATTCCCACGATTTCTGTGTTGTTCATTGTCTGCACACATCAGCAGGAGACTAAATATCGGGAGCGTACTCTCTAGTAGAGCAGTGCAGTGGCTGGTGGTGGTACTATGACCATAACGAATAGGCTGCTGTGGAAGAACTAACATGGCTAACTATGGGATACAGCAGGAACCAAGATTTTCAGATTCTGTACTAAAGATCTCGGCAGAAGAGCTGAAAAAGAACAGAGATGTTTCGGGGAAGTGGAAGGCACTACAGCAACTCACCAAGGCTCCTTTGCCAGTGTATTCCAAACCAATAGCCACTATCACATAAAAGAACAAGAGCAGCAGTTGCATATTGAAGGGCAACAGTACAAAACATAGTCCCAACCAAGCTGCTGGAACTGGCTGTGAAGACAGCAGAGTGGGAGGTTTGACTGACATTGCAAGCATGTTGATGCTGTGTAATTGCATAACGATAACCTGTCAGTTTGTAATTGTATTAATGTAAATGACCTGGGCTCATTGAGAAAGGATCACTGTAATTAAGTGTAATCACTTATAGAAATTTGTGCACTATCTTTGGATACATGTGATTCTCCCTTTCATATGCTTAAGTAGACCAGTGATGCAAGAAATTTGAGCCTTGTCTGGGTCAGGAGTTCGGTTGAACTCACACTTCACATGGGGATACCACCACCATCAGCAACTTTCCCTCCCAGCCGTGCCACATCCCGGCTTAGAGTGATATTATTCGACGTCGCCAGATCAAAATCCTGGAAGTCCCTTCCAGAATGCAGTTCACAGCCACCACCTCAAAAAGGGATGAGCAATAATTGGTGGTCTGGCCATCAACATCCAGATTCTATGGAAAAATATATTTTTTTAGATAGACTCTACAGACATTTGCTTCAAAGAAAGTGATGACAGGAAGCAACAGAGGTCAGTGTCAGAAATGTAGAATAACAGGCCTGGATATAGTGCAGGTGGTTTAATGATCTCATATCAGTTGTCAAGGTCACTGAATCCATCTTCAAATGTCTTATCCTACCAACCGTACCGTTTACTATAAACACTATTCAATTCATCACACTCCTATCACATACCTAATAACAATCTCAATCAATCAGGACTCAAATATTTTATCTCAGCCTCATGCGCAGAGTGCAGGTGCAAGCCTCACACCTACATCTCATTGTTTATACACACTGGCACAACAGAAAAAAGCAAGACTTAATAGAACGAGGAAAGACAACTGGATATTTTATTTTTATTGGACTGGATATTCGGGTCCCAACCCGAAAAGTCAAGCTTTCCTGTTCCTCTGATGCTGTGTGGCCCGCTGTGTTCATCCAGCTTCACACCGTGTTATCTCAGATTCTCCAGCATCGACAGTTCCTACTATCTCTGGATATTTTAGTGTTCAGTATTTCCTTGAGATTATGAGAAGGGTTATTTAAAAGGCTGTACTGGAAAAAAACCATTGAACATGAGGATATTCTCAAGCCTAATCCTCCTCCCATGCCACCTCTCCAACATCTTTCTCGCTCTTTCAGCAAACAGGACCATATTTTTGCCCACAAGCTGAATGTCAATGAGATAAGTTGGGCTGTTAATAAGGCATTTAACAAACAATAATCCTCCTAATTGGCTGCTCACTGCTGCCTAGTAGGAAACTCACCTCACCATTGGGAAAAGCACAAAAGATGGGGTGAGCTGTTCTTGGTGTCAAAATCGCCCACTCAGCTGATTTTGCCACAAGTCCAGCCATAATTCACGTTCGGACCCCTATATAATTCTGCCATATATCTTTAACGATTTAAAAGCATATTGTTCATTAGGTGGTCAAGAAAGGGAGACAACAAGATTATCATTGTAAATGTATATAATCACCAGCAGAGACATATGCTAAATACTCAATGGCAATAATAGCTTTTTAAAGTGACATTAAAATCAAACACTCTTCGCTGTAGCTGTTTAAATGTTAAAAATATGTTGATGGCTGCACTCTTTAAAATGTGCACATATTCTTTGAAAATGATTCATTTCTACCTTTCTGTTGAATATGTAAACAGTGAGATGAGTGAGGAATTGACATTGAGAAATGATTATGGTGAGCTCTCAGAAAGAGGTGATTTAACATATGTAGATGAAATTGCGTAATTGTTAGAGCATCCAGGTTTGAGTACTTGAGCTCCTTCAGAATGTTCAGATCAGGAACTCTTCTAAGTCAATAATAGCAATATCATCAACATTCATAATCTATGCAGAAGTGCTCCATGGAACTAGATGTATAGAGATGTTGCTGAATTTAATAATTCTTTGAAACAATTTAACTTCTAAAAAAGCAATGCTGAATTTCATATTAATTTAAAGACATTCTGCCTCACAATATAAAGCGAATGAAATTCATTTTGTCTACCCGTAATAATTTAAAATGCGTGATGGAAAATCAGCAGCTTATTTTACACCTCTTCAAATGTTTATTTGTATTGAATTACATAGGATACACAGCACAGAAATGAATAATTTGGCCTAAATTATCTGTGCTAATATTTCCAATCGAAAACATTGAAGTTCTTTGGCTCACTCTCTTCAAGCAAAATATTCAAGACACTTACAAAAATAGTCCTATGCAGCAATATTATTTAGCAAACTCTCCCTTAAAGGCCACATTGTTTAATAGTTGCCTTTGGTGTTTACTGAATACTATAAGCTGTGTGTCTGTGTGCATAAAGTTTACTTTCTAAATCTAAGCTACATGATGAGAAATTTTGCAACTCCTTATACAACTGGCAGATTTTTGGTTTCAAGAAACTTTAGTAATTAAAAGTACTCTTCAGAATTTCCAGTGAGCCTTGAAGTCAAAACTTGAACAACTTCCAGTTAAATAATACCTTGGTACTATTTCAAAATAAACAGAAAGGAAAGTCTACAGAAAAGTAATAAGTATAGATTTCCACATTTAAAATATTTTCTGAGTAAAGAAATTTCTCCTTATTGCATGATGTCTCACTCAGTATATGATATAACTGTAAGAGAGACGCTGATGATGTCATCATTATGGTAGTACCTGATGAGATGATATGCAGATCTCATGCTTCATCTTTCCCTGGGTCACTTGAAACATGACACCCTACTGGAAGCATGCTCCTTTGTTGTAAGTAATAGCTAAGTATTAACCTTGGTGCTTACATACCTGAGAAATGTAATGCCTGTACATAATAAACAAAAACAAAAATTATTGGAGAAACTCAGCAGGCCTGGCAGCATCTGTGCAAAGGAAGCACAGTTAGTGTTTTGGGGCCAGTCTTCCTTTCTCAGAAGGACCCTGAGTTTCTCTAGCAACAAATGTTTCTGTTTGTTTCAGATCTCCAGTATTCAGTAACGGATATACATATTAATTAGTTGTGATAGATATCTGTCAGAGTCTTCAATACCGCAATGTCCAAACCCTGTTTCTTATGTCAAGGGAAATAACATAAGCATTGCCACATCAGGTCAAACACTTGTTGGAGGTAAACTCATACCATGGTAGCAATGATGGTCATTTTGAAAATCTTCCAGAATGGTAGATAGTTGGAACATTAATTGAAGACCATCCAGACAAAAGCTTTGGACAACATAACATGGGCCTCACAATCACAAACATAAAATAAAATTTAATGAACACTAGAAATGTCATAACATTCAAGGGTATGAGATGAGTGTATAGAAGTGGGATTAGTATAGGTGGTATCAGAGATAAAAGGAACTGCAGATGCTGGAGAATCCAAGATAACAAGGTGTAAAGCTGGATGAACACAGCAGGCCAAGCAGCATCTTAGGAGCAGGAAAGCCGACGTTTCGGGCCTAGACCCTTCTTCAGAAATGGGGGAGGGGAAGGGGTTTCTGAAATAAATAGGGAGAGAGGGGGAGGGGGATCGAATTTGGATAGAGGAGAAGATAGGCGGATAGGAGACAGGCAAGTCAAAGAGGTGGGATGGAGCCAGTATCGATGAATGTAGGTGGGGAGGTAGGGAGGAGATAAGTCAGTCCAGGGAGGACGGACAGGTCAAGGGGGCGGGATGACATTAGTAGGTAGGAAATGAGGTAGGGCTTGAGGTCAGAGGAGGGGATAGGTGGAAGGAAGAACAGGTTAGGGAGGCGGGGATGTGCTGGCTGGTTTTAGGATGCAGCAGGGGGAGGGGAGATTTTGAAGCTGGTGAAATCCATATTGATACCTTTGGGCTGCAGGGTTCCCAAGCGGAATATGAGTTGTGTTCCTGCAACCTATTGGGGGCATCATTATGGCACTGCAGGCAGCCCAGGATGGACATATTGTCTGAAGAAAGGGAGGGGGAGTTGAAATGGTTCGCGACTGGGAGGTGCAGTTGTTTATTGCGAATCGAGTGTGGGCGTTCTGCAAAGCGATCCCCAAGCCTCTGCTTGGTTTCCCCAATGTAGAGGAGGCCACAACAGGTTCAGCGAATGCAGTGTACCACTTTGGCAGATGTGGTGAGCATCTGCTTGATGTGGGAAGTCTTCTGGGGCCTGGGATGGCGGTGAGGGAGGATGTGTGGGGGCAGGTATAGCACTTCCTGTGGTTGCAGGGAAAAGTGCCGGGTGTGGTGGGGCTGGAGGGGGAGTGTGGAGCAGACAAAGGAGTCCTGGAGAGAGTGGTCCCTCTGGAAAGCAGACAAAGGTGGGGAGGGAAAAATGCCTTTGGTGGTGGGGTCGGATTGCAGATGGCGGAAGTGTTGGAGGATGATCCAATGGATCCGAATGTCGGTGGGGTGGTATGTGACGATGAGGGAGATTTTTTTTTGGTTGTTAATGCGGGGACGGGGTGTGAGGGATGATTTGCGGGAAATGTGGGAGACACGGTCGAGGGCCTTCTCGTTCCTTGAAAAACAAGGATATCTGAGATGTGCAGGAGTGGAATGCTTCATCCTGGAAGAAGCTACAGCGGAAGCGAAGGAATTGGGAATAGGGGCTGGCATTTTTACAGGAAGGTGGGTGGGAGGAGGTGTATTCTAGGTAGCTGTGGGAGTCAGTGGGCTTGAAATGGATATTGGTTTCTGGGTGGTTACCTGAGATGGAGACAGAGAGGTCCAGGAAGGTGAGAGAGGTGTTAGAGATAGTCCAGGTGAATTTGAGGTTGGGGTGGAAGGTGTTGGTGAAGTGGATGAACTGTTCGAGCTCCTCGTGGGATATAGTCATCAATGTAACAGAGGAAGAGGTGGGGTTTGGGCCAGTGTAGGTACGGAAGAAGGATTGTTCCACATAACCTACAAAAAGCCAGGCACAGCTTGGGCCCATGCGGGTACCCATGGCCACCCCCTTTGTCTGTAGGTAGTGGGAGGAATTGAAAGAGAAGTTGTTGAGGGTGAGGACGAGTTTGGCCAGGCGGATGAGGTTCTCAGTGGAGGGGGACTGGTCAAGCCTCCAGGACAGGAAGAAATGGAGGGCCTTTAGGCCATCTGCATGGGGAATGCAGGTGTATAGGGACTGGACATCCATAGTAAAAATTAGGTGTTGGGGTCCGGGAATTGGAAGTTCTGGAGGAGATGGAGGGCGTGGGTGGTGTCACAGATGTAGGTAGGGAGTTCCTGGACTATGGGGGAGAAAATGGAGTCTAGATAGATGGAGATAAGTTTGGTGGGGCAGGAGCAGGCAGAGACAATGGATCGACCAGGGCAGTCAGGTTTGTGGATTTTGGGAAAGAGATAGAAACGAGCAATGCGGAGTTGGGGAACGATGAGCTTGGAGGTCACCTGAAGTGATGAGTATGTAGATGGTTTGGGAGATGATGGTTTGGTGGTTGGGGGTGGAGTCATGATCCAGGGGGCGGTAGGAAATGGTGTCGGAGAGTTAGCATCTGGCTTCGGCAATGTAGAGGTCAGTGTGCCATACCACAACTGCGCCTCCTTTGTCTGTGAGTTTCATGGTGAGGTTGGGATTGGAGCGGAGGAAGCAGAGGGCTGCATGTTCTGTGGGGTAGAGAATGGAGTGGGTGAGAGGGGTGGAGAGGTTGAGATGATTGATGTCTCAATGGCAGTTGGAGATGAAGAGGTTGAGGGAGGGTAGGAGACCTTGGGGTGATGTCCAGGAAGAGGGCTTGTGTTGGAGGCGGGAGAAGGGGTCAGTAGAGGGAGGGTTAAGTTCACGGTTAAAGTAGTAAGCATGGAGGCAGAGGCGGCGGAAAAACTGCTCAATGTCCAAACATGACCGGTATTCATTGATGAGTGGGTGGAGGGGGACAAAGGTGAGCCCTTAACTGAGGACTGACCATTCTTCCTCAGTAAGGGGGAGATCTGGGGGGACGGTGAAGACTCAGCAGGGCTCAGCGTTGCTGTCTCCTCTGGAGCTGCTGGCTGTGGAGGCTGTGGGCGGAGTTGTGTCGGCCTACAGCCTCCACAGGGTCAAAGGGTCTCTGTACTCAATGATTCCATGGGAAAAGGGAGAATTTCTCACACCCCAGCAACATCAGTTTCTGTGTGTCCAGTGGGCTGTGCAGACATGTAAATAGAGCATTAACCACCAAGAAAATTTATTTTTGGTTAGAAGATGGCCTTTCAAGCCACAGAACATTTCTGAGATAACAAGGTGTAGAACTGGATGAACACAACAGGCCAAGCAGCATCCAAGAGGCAGGTAGGCTGACGTTTCGGGCCTCAACCCTTCTTCAAAACATTTCTAAGATTGCTTGAGGTTAAAGAAGGAACAAAAGACCACAATGCATTTTAGAGCTGCCACACAAAGCTATGTCATACAAACACTGGAAGCAAGAATGTTCTGTTCCTAGAGTCAATACTTGAGTAACACTTTTTCAGAACAACAACCATCTATGTTCTTAAAAACAGAGCAACTTTAAACTTACACTGATATAAAGTCAGGGCCACACAGCTTAGGGAGATACAGTCCAATGAATTTACAGCTGAATCATGAATAACAGAAACCTTATTATAGACTTGACATCCAATGACTCCTTTACTGAATTACAACCATTCAACATGTGCAGTTCTACTTAACAGCTCAAACCATAGATGATCCTAAGAAAAGACCTTTGAAAATCTTGCTTGTCGTTGGCAAAGAGGGGCTTTGTGGAAATAAACCATTCAGTCATTCCATGGATGATCAGAAAGACATGGAAAGTACTTGAAGACCAACTCAAGGTAGAGTCATTGAATCATACAGCATGGAAACAGACAATTCAGCTAAACTCATTCCATGCCGAACAAGTTTTCCAAATTAAACTAGTCCAATTTGCTTGCCTTTGGCCCTTATCCCTTTAAACCTTATCTATTCATGTACCAGTTCAAATGTCTTTCAAATGTTGTAACTGTACCTACATCTCCCTTCCTCTGGCAGTTCATTCCACATGCCAACCTCCTTTTGTGTGAAAATATTACCCTATAGGTTCCTTTCAAATCTTTCTCCTACCAGCGTAAAAATACGACCTCTAGTTTTGAACTCCCTTAACCTAGGGAAAGGGCCTTTGCTGTTCATCTTATCTATGTCCCTCATGACTTTATAAACCTCTATAAGGTCACCTGTCAACTTCCTCACTCTAGTGCAAAAAGTCCCAGCCTATCCAGCCTCTCCTTATATTTAAAACACTCCATTCATGGTAAAATTCTCATAAATCTTTTCTGCACCCTTCCCAGTTTAATAATATCCTTCCTATACCAGGGTGACCAGAACTGCACACAGTATTCCAAAAGTGGCCTCACCAATGTCCTATACAGCCACAATATGACATCCCAACTCTGTACTTATGATTCATTTCTCCCTGTAATGATAAGGGTAGGTTGTTTTTACTGTCTGAAACTTGTTTGAATCCTTTGCTCCAATACTTTTGGTCTAAGCAATGAAGATGAGCATGCCAAACACCTTCTTTACAATTCTATCTATATCTGAAGTAACTTTTGAAGAACTGTGTACCTGAACTCCTACATCTCTTTTTGACAACCTTCCGCAGGTCCTGCCATTAGCTGTAAACGTCCTGCCCTTGCTTGTTCTACCAAACTGCAATATTTGATTTTTATCCCAAATTAAACTCCATCTGCCATTCCTCAGCCCTTTGGCCCGATTGATCAAAATCCCTTTGTCATCTTAGATAACCTTCTGCACTGTCCACTAAACCACAAATTGTGGTGTCATCCACAAACTTACTAACCATGCTTCCTAAATTCTCATCCACATTATTTATACACATGAAGAATTAACTTCAAAATTAACAGACACCAATTGTTACATCTCATATTTTCCAATGAGGGCCCAAGTTGCTGGTTGGTGTCAGGTAACCCTGACTGCAGTTTACAGCTTAATTTCTCCAGAACAATAAGGCACACAAAAAGCTTCAGAATGTTGTATCTTATACACATTAAACTTAGAGCAGATACATTTTCCACGCCCGTCCCCCACCACCTGATCACTATTGGTCAGCAACGCAGAGTTATCCCTTTGTAATTGACTCTGTGGTACAGCATCTTATACAGTTCAAGTTTGCATCAGCAATTTCACCATTTTTCTTATTAAGCAAATTGTATCACTGAATGACAAAAAGATGAACAGGCTTGTGGTCCATCCCTGGTCCTTCATAATGTTTCCTAGACACTCTTATCTCCCTCCTTGAGACTTTTCACAATAGATACTGTATTCAAGTAACATTTATCAGATGCAACTTGTTAACTGCCAGTTAATTGCCTAACATTTCAGGACCTTTTAAATTCCTCATTGCAGGAAATATAAAAGAATACTGATTTTTGATCAGCTCTAACAAAGTTATGTGGTTACACCAAATGTTAGAATTCTTTAGCTAACAAGTTGTCTCTTAATGTGTTCATTCAATCCATATTCCAATGCCTGCTAATTTCTGTAGCTATGATTCGTTTCTCCCTGTAATGATAAGGGTAGGCTGTTTTCACTGTTTGAAACTTATTTGAATCTTTTTCTCCAATGCTTTTACTGACTTTTTTGCATTATGGTGGATCTGTAACTACTTTAGAATCTATATTGATGATTATGTGAAGGATCTTAACTAAACCTACTTTTAATATTGTTACAGATTGATTAAATAATTAAAGAGAAAAAACTAATTAGTATGAAATGTTCTTATCTATGTCTTATGCATAAGCAATTGCAGCTGCATATTCTATCTCAGTAACTTTAAGTCTACTACTGTCCTCCTTTTGAAGACTATATTAAACAAATACTTTCCAAAGTTCTGTAACTACTGTCAGCCATGTTCTGCTGCATTAGTCGTGGGCAGCCATCAGCCATTTCGTGCTGCTCTGTCATGGGCAGCCCTTATAATCAACTTATGTCATACAAACAAATACACCAAGTGTCTGTTGACTACCTTGCTGGAAAATGCCATAACAAAGATCATGAGCATAACTTTTCTGAACAAGAACCATCAGAGACAGTCATTGAGTCAATCATTGACTCTATGTCAATTGAAGCCTCTTGGAAGAATCATTTGTGCAAGGAAAAGTGGGGTATCGTTGACATATTATTTCAGCATGGAAGCAAGTATGAAACTGCTGTGGTGGCCAACAAGAATTATATGTTTTAGGTGCAGCCAACACTATTGCAACAGTCAGCACAGGACACAAAACCAACAAAATCTATCACAAATGTGATTAGTTGCACCCACCCAAAAGCTGCCCAACTTTTTTGTTATCACCAAAGTATGTGGCACCAAAGGACACTGGGCACACACATGCAGGAAATCTGGTTCCAAAGGCCAAGAGAGTCACAGAACGAAACACAGATGACTGACACTTTTATAACACCACAGTGGGCTGGTTAATTCATCTAGGGTCTGACTCTCACTTCGCAACATGGGAATTCATATCTGGGAGGTTCAAGGTTCAAATCCCAGAAAAGCCCTCTTAAGTTAGCTCTTGTAAATGGAATGCTGGGTTTTACTTCAATAGAATGGAGGTAAAAGTAAACAAAAGCTAAAACTGCACAAGGTACCATTTAGGCCACGTCTAGAAATCTGAGAACTGTCTTAGTCCCCCTATGTAAGCAAAAACACATTGGTGGTAATCCAGAGAATGTTCACCAGGCTGATCCTGAGTATGAAGAGATTTCTTCATGAGAAGAGGTTGATTAGGTTTGGCCTGTACTTATTGGTGTTTACAAGAATGAGCGTCAACTTGGTAAAAACATATAAGATTCTTACTGGGTTTGACAGGATAAATATTGAGAGGTTGTTTCCCCTCGTGGGAGAGTCTAAACAAAAGGGCATAATGCCAGAGTCAGTGGTCATTTGGTTAGGACAGTGATTAGTAGAAAGAGTTGTAGATTCCTGAATCATTGGGACAATTTCTCGGGAAGATAGGACTTGTTTAAACAGGTCTGCATGAACCAGCATGGGACACAACATCTTTGCAGGTAGGTTTGCCAGTGATATTGGGAGGAGAGGGGGCACAGAGTGTTAATACAGTAGGGACACGTAATACTTCAGTAAAGAAATCAAGAGGGATGTGAGCTACAATGAGTTTCAAGGGAGTAAGGTGAAGCCAGATCGCTTCTACTTTAATGGTTAGAGAATTATTGGTTAAGCAGATGAGTGAAGAACATGGAATGAAACATGCTATTGAGATGTTTTTGCTATGACAAACACAGGTTTGAGGGAGAAGGAGGGCTGGCAAATTGGCATTCTGATGTATAGGATCTTCAGGAAAGACAGGAGAGGGTGTACCAGTGAGCTGGTGCCATATTATTAATTAGGAAATCAGTTACTGCAGTAAGGAGAGATGATATCTTGAAAGGGTCGTCAAATGGGGCTTTATGGGTACAACTTAGGAATAGAAAGGAGACAGTCACATCACCAGAAGTGTATTATAGGCTCCCAAACAGACAGTGAGTAATGGAGGTGCAGATACGCAGATAATTTGCAAAAGTGTGTATAAACAATAATACGGTAATTATTAGAGGGTTTCAACTTACCCAAAATTAATTGAGATATTCATAATGTAAAGGGTTTAGAGGAAGCAGCTTTCTTGTAATGTATTCAGCAAAGTTTTTTATATCGTGTCCCACAAGGAATGGTGCAGTGCTGAACAAAGCCAGACAAATGTTCAAGGTGGTAGCAGGGAGCATTTTAGTGATAGCAACCTCAACACCGTGTATTTCAAGTTTGCTTCAGAAAAGGAAAAAGATAGTTTGCAGAAAAAGGGCTTTTGGATTGGGGAAAGGCATATTTTATTAAGATTGGGCAGGATTTGGCAAAAGTTGTCTGGGGACAGCTACCTCAGGATAAATCTACAGTAGAACAGTACGAAGCATTCAAAAAGGTTTCCTTTAAGGAGAAATGTAGGAGCAACAAGCCCAGAAAACACTTGTTGTCTGGGAGGATTCAGGATGGAATAAGAATGAAAAGATAGATATATAGCAGGTATAAAGGGAGCAAAACAATGGAGGCCATGGCAGAGTACAGAAAGTGCAGGTGGAACTTGACAAAGTAACTAGAAGAGCATAAAGGGAGCATGAAAAAACACTGGTGGGTAAGGTTAGGGAGAATTGCAAAATATTTTAAGAGTACATCGAGGGGAAGTAGACAATTGGGAAAAATGTAGGGCACATCAAGATCAAGTGGACAATCTGCAAATTGAGATGGAGGTAAGCTGAAGGAGGAATAATCATCAAAGACCACATTCCTACTCTCTCATTAGGGAGACATAGATGACTAGTGATGAGTCTAAACTTCAGGCAAAGGGCAAGGATGTGAATGAGAGTCCTTCGATGGTAACCTCAACTGATAGGGGGAATTGAAGACATGTTATTGGCATATTCACTCTGCTTGCAAACCAGCCATCCAGCAACTGAGGTAACCAACTGTCTTGAGCTGGAGGATATCGGTAGGGTGTTAAATCAATACTTCACATTTGTCTTCACTTTGAAGAAAGAGGATGTAGGCACTAAGGGACTGAGGAGGCATCGGAGCTTTTGGTGTGCTGAAAAATCGTCATATCCCCAGGTCTAGATAAACTGTATTCCAAACTACGGTGGGAGATAAGGGAGGAAATTACTGGGGCCTTGATTCAAATTTCTAATTCCTTTCTGGCCACAGGGGAAGTGCCTAATGAATGGAAGACAGCTAATGTGGTTCCACTTTTCAAGAAAGATAGTAGAGATAAACCAGGGAATTACAGACCAATGAGTCTTCCATCAGCCGTCAGGAAACTATTGGAGAAAATTCTGACGGGAGAGAATTAATCTCCATTTGGACAAGTAGGTATTGATCAAGGATAGTCAATATAGCTAAATCAGAAGGAGGTCATGCCTAAAAAATTTGAACTATTTGAGGCGGTGACCAGATGTGTAGATGAGAACAACTCAGTTGATATAATTTATATGGATTTCAGCAAAGCTTTTGATAACATCCTACATGGGAGATTGATACAGAAGGTAAAGCACATGGGACCCAGGCTAACTTGGCAAGTTGGATCCAAAATTGAATTAGTGAGAAGAGACAGAGAGTGATGATAGAAGGCTGAGTGGCTGCAGGCTGGGGTCCAGTGGCGTACCACATGGATCAGCACTGGGTCCCTTATTGTTCATGAGAACAATAAATAGCATCAAAAAAAATGTGTGGAGGGAGGGTGGTAAGTAAATATATGGATGACAGCAAGATTGTCTGTGCGGTCGATAGTTAGGAAGAAGGACTTTGATTACAGGAGGATAGGGACGGATTGGTTGGATGGATGGATCAGTGGTGATTGGAATTTAAACCTCAAATGTGTTAGATAATGCACTTTGAGGAAGTAACAAGACAAAAGAATACTCAATAAACGACAGGACATTAGGAAGCTCAGATGAACAGAGGGATGTTAGAGAGCTTGCTTGCAGATCCCTAGAGGCAGCAGGACGGATTAATAGTGTATTTTGAAAGGCAGATGGGACACTTCTCTTTATCAGTCATGGCATATATTAAAAGAGGATGGTGATTATTTTGGAGCTTTATAGAATGTTGGTTAGTCCATAGCAGTTCTGATCACCACACCATAGGGAGGATATAATTGCACTGGAGGGGTTCAGAGGAGATTCACCAGCATGGTCCCTTGTATGAAACAGTTTAGTTATGAAGGGAGGCTGAAAAAGCATAGGTTGCTTCTTTGAAGCCGAGAAGGCTGTAAGGGGTCCTAAATGAGGTGTACAAGATTATGAGGCACTTGGGTAAGGTGGTCAGAAAGCAGCTGTTACCTTGGTTGAAGGGCCAACAACCAGTATGCATAGTTTTAAAGTGAAAGACAGGAGGTTTCAGTGAATTTGAGGGAAAAGTGTGGTGGTAATCTGGAATGCACTGCCTGGGAGGATGGTTGAGGAAGGAAACCTGACCACCATAAAAAATTATTTGCATAACCACTTAAAACATCACAACATTCAGCACTATGGATCAAGTGCTGGAATGTGTGACCAGTGAGGATTTAGTGTACTTTTTTGATGGTGCTGATTTATTGGGCCAAAGGGACTCCTGAGCACTATATGCTTCTACAAATTTCTTCTTTCAGAGGGTAATAAATCTGTGGATTTTTTTTATGGCAGATGATTACAGCAGTTAGGTCATTAGATATATTCAAAGCTGAAATAGATTTTTGTTTAATCAGTAAGGCAATCAACAGTTATGGGGAAAAGGCAGGAAAGTGGAGCTGAGGAATATTAGGTCATTCCTGAGTTCATTGAATAGCAATGCATTTGTGATGGGCTTAATGGCCTACTCCTGCTCTGGTCTAATATCACTGAGAGCAAGGATATAGTTAAGAAGTTAGTCAAACACAAACACATCAGCTGGGTTCAGAGTCACCAGGTGAAAGGTAAGCTTAAGAATTTGACCAAGCTTCGTCCTCTGTTAACCTGACACAAGATGGCTGAGAAGTTGGGGTCCTGTGCTGGGGCTCGTCTGTATCCAATCGCTTTTCTTTAATTTTCCCTCTCTTTTCTTATTTCTATTTTTCTTTACTTACTTACTACTTCCATTTGCTTAAAATTGGCAGCAGTGAGTAAGGGATCCAGAGCGGACTCAAGCAAGCTTAGCACGGACCTTATGGATGTGGCATGTGAGTCCATGCTTCCTTTCCCAGGTACGAGCATGGGGCCTGGCACTGGAATCAGCGGCTGCTGCATCAGCAGAGGTGACGCCGGCGAGGTAGGCCCAGCAGTGAAAGAGGTTCCTGAGGATTGGCGACCTTGTCGTTGGTTCTGTCTGGCACTTCTGGCAGCGAAGCAGTGGCAGAAGGGCATCACAATGACAGCAATGTATGCTCAGCAGCAACAGAGACAACTTTGCCATTGGCAGGTCCAGTGCATGTAGCCGGGAGACAGTGAAGGAGGAGATTCCGCCCAGCAGTGAAAGATAGCACCTGAAGGGTGGGCACTTCAATGTTTGTGGGTGTGGTGTAGACAGCGATGAAACGGTGAAGGACAGGTGATAGTGCAGGCATTGCTGATTATTGACTCTCTTTAAACTTGATGTTTCTGCGGTTTTTTCATTGTTCATAAAACTATTCAAAATGGCACCAGATCGTGGAGACAGTAGAAAAGTTTTTCACTGTGTTTTACTGTTTCTCCCAATGCAAAATACTCGTGACAATAAAATCATTCACGTACCAACAGTATAAGGCAATGTGAAGCTTTTACAACCATTAATATCCCGAATAGACAGGGCATCACATTCTAAAAGCTAAAGTCAAAATTGAGACTAGTGACAACATATTACCATGATGAATCCTGAAAGAAAATTAACATTTGAGGAATGAAAAATTGAGGTTTAATACTGTTGTATAAGATAATGATTGTGAAGTGGTTAATGTCCATGTGACATAGGCTCCACGCATTACACTGAAGTCACTCAGTATTTGTGTGCAGAAAAAGAGTTCTACTCTAGTTTTCAGAGGCTGTTGATGTCCTCAAAATTATGCCTGGTCATTTATTGCTATCATTCAATAAACATTCTGTGCATCTTCAGCACCAGCTCTCAGATGCAACCTCCTATCTCCCCTAGGCCATGACCTCAACATGGAACATCAGGACACATCTACAGTTCTTTCCGTTTTTATGGAACATCAGGACATTGTATCAACTTATGTTCACTTACCTCATTTCATCTGGTGACCTCCCTCTCCCCCCAACTGCCTCCAAGCTGATAGAATCCCAGCTCTGCACAGCTCTCTTCTACATCCTTCCGAATATCCACCAACACGACTGTCCGGGCAGACACATTGTTTTTGCCTGCTCCTGCCTCACAGAACTCATCTGTTCCTACTTTGACTCGGTCTTTGCTCCCTTAGTCCAGTCCCCACCAACTTACATCCGTGAATCCTCTGACACTCTATGCCAGTCTCAGAATTTCCAGTTTGCAATCTCCATCTGCCTTGTCTTCACCATGGACATCCATCTCCTGCCAGGATGGTCTCGTGGATCTCTGTTTCTTCCTGCAGTAAAGGCCTGAGCCATCCCCACCCACCCACCACTACCCTCCTCCACTTGGCCAAGCTCATCCTTACCCTAAATAACTTCCCTTTTAACTCTTCTAACTTTCTTCAGGTCAGAACATGGCCATGGGTGCCAGTATGGGCCCTAGTTATACCTGTCTCTTCGTGGGGTACATGGAACATTCCTTGTTCCAGTCCTATTCCAGCACCCACCTACAACCCTTCCTCTGATACGTCAATGATATCATCGGTGCTGCTTCCCTCTCTCATCCGGAATTATCGATTTCGCTTCCAATTTCCACCATTCACTCTCTTTCACCTGGTCCATTTCTGATTCCTCCCTTTCCTTCCTTGACACCTCTGTTTCTATTTCTGGGGATAGACTGGCCACTAGTATCCACTATAAACCCACTGGCTCTCACAGTTACCTGGAGTATACATTGTTGCATCCTGCTTTCTGTAAAGATTCTATTCCATTCTCCCAGTTCCTCTGTCTCCACTGCATATGTTCCAATGATGCCAACTTGGACAATAAACCTCCAAAATGTCCACCTTCGTCCTCAACCGATGATTTCCCAGCACCATTGTTGACAGGGCCCTCAAACGAGTCTGACACATCTTCTGCACTTCAGCCCTTACTTCTTCTCTTCCCTCCTACAACAGCAATAGGGTTCCCTCATCCTTACCTACCATCCCACCAGATCCGGATCCAAAACATCATCAGACACCTTTTCCGCCACCTCCAGACATATATTCCGCCCCCACTCCTTTGACTGCCTTTCTCAGGGACTGTTCTCTCCAGGGCACCCTGGTCCACTTCTCCTTCACTCCCAACAAACCCCACACCCCTTTGGCACCTTCCCCTGCATTAGGTGAAGGAGTAACAGCTGTCCATTTACCTCCTTCCTCCTCAGTATCCAAGGGCCCAAACATACCTTCCAGGCGAAGAAGCACTTTACTTGCACTTCACACAATCCAGTCTACTGCATTCGCCACTCACAATGTGGTCTCCTCTATATCGGGGAAATGAAGCAGAGACTAGGTGACCATTCACAGAATCCCTACTTTCTGCCCACAAAAATGATGTTGAGCTTTTTGTTGCCTGCCACTTCAACACATCGCCCTGTTCCCTGGCCAGTACTGCTGTCTCAGGCTTGTTGCAGTGCTCCAGTGAAGTTCAGCACAAGCTGGAAGTACAACACATTTTCCACTCAGGGACCCTGCAGCCTTCAGGACTCAATATCAAGTTCAATAACTTAACGGCCTGAACTTTCCTATGTACCAGCTCCAATCCCAGCACCTTGTGATCACATAGTCTACTATCATGTACAATCCATTGTCAGACACTAACAGTCTCCATTAACAGCTATTCACCCTCCTAGCCATATTGTTATCCACTCCTTTGTCTGCCCAACTGCTCTTCTCTCTCTTTGGGCTTGATCCCCACCTTACCCATCCTATCATTTGCATAAAAACTCGCATCTTCCTAGCTAGAATTAGTTCTGAGGAAGGGTCACTGGAGCTGAAATATTAACAGTGATTTCTCTTCACAGATACTGCCAGACCTGCTGAGCTGTTCCAGCAAATTCAATTTTTGTTCCTGTACATTTTCTCCTACTGATGACTAGAAAGGCCCAAGACAAGGCAAAAACAAGGTGGACTGGTGGCAGTGAACTATCTGAAACAGCCCTTATGAAGTACTGCATGTTTGGAGAGGTGGCAAGCTCCATTGGATGCTAGGAATGGCCACCTGGGAAAATACCACAACTGTATATGTATATAACGTGGTGTGGCCAGAACAAGAATTCACTTATCCACTGAGTATATAGGGTCATAGAGCTGTACAGCATGGAAACAGACCCTTTGGTCCAACTCGTTCATGCTGACCAGATATCCGATATAAATCTAGTTCCATTTGCCAACATTTGGCCAACAACCTTCTAAACCCATCATAGTCATATACCCATCCAGATGCCTTTTAAATGTTGTAGCAGTCTCTACCACTTCCTCTGGTAGTTCATTCCATACACGCACTACCCTCTGCATGTAAAAGTTACCCCTTAGGTCCCCTTTAAATCCCTCTCACCTTAAACCTATGCCATCTGGTTTTGGACTCCCACACCCCAGGGAAAAGACCTTGTCTATTTTACCCCATCCATGCCCCTCATGATTTTATAAACCCCTATAAGGTCACCCCTTGACCTCCGGTGCTCCAGGGAAAATAGCCCCAGCCTATTCAGCATCTCCCTATAGCTCAAACCCTCTAACCCTGGCAATATCCTTGTAAATCTTTCCTGAACCCTTTCAAGTTTCACAACATCTCTAATAAAGCAGAGCGACCAGAATTGAACACAGTATTCCAAAAGTGGCTGAACCAATGTCCTGTACGGCAGCAACATGACCCCCCAACTCCTATGCTCAAAGCACTTAGCAATGAAGACAAGCATACCAAACACCTTCTTCACTATCTTCTCTACCTGCAACTCCACTTTCAAGGAACTATGAACCTGCACTCCAAGGTCTCTTTGTCCAGCAACACTCACATGTTCTTACCCCTAAGTATGTAAGTCCTGCTCTGATTTGCCTTTCCAAATGCAACCCCTCACATTTATCTAAATTAAACTCCATCTGCTACTCTTTGACCCATTGGCCCATCTAATCAAGGTCACATTGCAGCCTTCTTCACCGCCCACTACACCTCCAATTTTGGCGGTCATTAGCAAACTTATTAACTATACCTCCTCTGTTCACATTCAAATCATTCATATAAATGACAAAAAGCAATGGACCGAGCACCAATACTTGTGGCACACCACTGGTCATGGGTCTCCAGTCTGAAAAGCAAACACCACCACCACTACCTGTATCTGACCTTCAGGCCAGTTCTGACCCCACACGGCTAATTGTCCCCGTATGCTATGTGATCTAAACTTGCTTAGCAGTCTACCACGCAGAACCTTGTCAAACATCTAACTGAGGCCCATACAGATCACTTCCACCACTCAGTCTTCATCAATCCTTTTCGTTACTTCTTCAAAAAACTCTTTTGTTTATACTTGTGGAAGGCTAGCTACTTATGCAACACAGTTAAATAAGATCTCAGTCTACACAGGAAATACTATATCAGGGGCACTAAAAGAACACCACTTAAAACAATGATAACAAAGTGTGAAGCTGGATGAACACAACAGGCCAAGCATCATCTCAGGAGCACAAAAGCTGACGTTTCCGGCCTCGACCCTTCAACCATGAAAAAACCCATCCGGGTTCACTAATGCCTTTCAGGGACGAAAACGGACATCCTTACTTTATTTGGCCTAAATGTGAATATAAACCCACAGCAATGTGGTTGATTCTTAACTACACCTAGCCAGCAACTCCCTCGTCCTGTGAACAAGTAGAAAAGGCTATCTACTCCAACAGAAAAGGACTTGAACTGGATGTGCTGATGTAGCTTTTACAACATTCCACCTATAGATGACAGTGTGGTACTGTAACAGAGAGTTACACATTTTCTCAATTTGATAGAATTTACCACAGAAACACTTGTTAGCTAAAACAGCAAAAGAATGAGCAATCTGAAATTTTCAGTCAAATGAAACCAAATCAACATCATTTCATAAAGAGAATAACAACCACGAAGGGTCCAGGCCAAAAACGTCAGCTTTTGTGCTCCTGAGATGCTGCTGGGCCTGCTGTGTTCATCCAGCTTCACACTTTGTTATCTTGGATTCTCCAGCATCTGCAGTTCCCATTATTCTGACCACTTAAAACAATCCCCAATTTCCAACAATGAGGACACGAGTATGCAACTGAGTCCACTGACCTTAATTTACATTCAATAAGATGAAGATTTATCTGATCACTTCTGCAATTCCAGTTTCCTGCCTTCCCTCCCCATAACCTTCCCTCTTTTGTAAATCAAAAATCTCCATGACCCAACCTTGAACATATTCAACAGCCTAACTTCACTGCTGTCTGTGGAAGAAAAGTCCAAAGGTTGACAACACTCATAGCGAGGAATTCCTCCTTAACTGGAGAGGAATTCCACCTTAACTGACAGAGCCCTTATTTTCATACTTAGCCTCAGTTCTGAATATCTTTTCCCATCAAGGTATCATCAAAATTACTTCACAAGACCAACGTCAAGATTTCAATGTTATAGAGTCTTCACAAGGTGTTTAATTTTGTGATTGAACACAAAGCCAGAGTCAAAACTTTCAAGCAAAGGAAAACTGTTTCTTAATCCTGAAATAATTGACAAAATTTCAAGACATCAATATGTTGGTGCTTTTGTATTATTTTGAGAATGCCTCAGAATGCTCTTACATGTTATTTTGTTTCATGCTGCCTTTCCAAATCAAAGTCCAAGGCTGTGGATATTACAGTATCAATGTAAAACCACAACTATGTTATAATTAGGCTTTATTTATTATATTCAAAACATTGTTTTATACTGGAGCACTCAATTATGACTTCTTTTTTGGTCTTTGAGAGTGCTGGTCCACTGCATAATTTGTAAAACCTTACTTTTAATGATTCCTCAAAGAAGAAGATTAAATTTGTTGTTCTCTTTATGAAATGATGTTGCTTTGGTTTCAATTGACTGAAAATTTCAGATTGCTCATTCTTTTGCTGTTTTAGCTAATAAGTGTTTCTGTGGTAAATTCTATCAAATTGAGAAAATGTGTAACTCTCTGTTACAGTACCACACTGTCATCTATAGGTGGAATGTTGTAAAAGCTACATCAACACATCCAGTTCAAGTCCTCTTCTGTTGGAGTAGATAGCCTTTTCTACTCGTTCACAGGACAAGGGAGTCGCTGGCTAGGTGTAGTTAAGAATCAACCATATTGCTGTGGGTTTAGACTCACATTTAGGCCAAATAAGGTAAGGAAGTCCGTTTTCTTCCCTGAAAGGCATTAGTGAACCCGGATGGGTTTTTTCAACAACTGATAACAGCCATCATTAGACTCATGATTCCAGATTTCTTTTGAATTTAAATTCCACTATCTGCTGTGGCAGGATTCAAACCCAGGTCCCCAGAACTTTGCCTGAGTCTCTGTATTAATAGACTCACAATAATACCATTAGGCTGTCATGTTCCCACTGCAACTACTAAGGGTTACATAAATATAATTATCATTTGTGTGCCGAAACATCTTAAAAGATTTTAAATTCAACGTCAAAAATTAAATTTATATTTTCAATTCAGTATTTCACTTACCTATATATAATCCAACATTTTAAGGGGAAGTTATGATCAGCGCTATAATTTGAACATATCATCAAAATGGTCAACTATAAAATCATTAGCCCTTGTTAGATGCTGAACAGTAACAACAGACACATCCCGAATACCTTGGCATCCACATTTTATTGAGAAATCAAGTTGAAAGACAAAGGTGTTTGCATGGCTTCAAAATTAAAATAAAGAAAAAGGAGTTAAAGTAAATGAGGGAACATTGATTAGGTAACACCAACTTGTGATGTGAAAGCTGAAGACTGAAGAAGGAGGTAAGGAGTTTAAAACATATTAAAAATTGGTTAGAAATAGGTGACGACAGATCTGGAAACTGGATCTTGATGCCTACTTCTCATTGCTGTAAGTTTCTGAAATGAGGACCAACTAACTTGTCCTGCACGTCAAGGATGCCTGTAAGATGTTCAGCCAATATTATTTCACCGGTTTTCAGGGCCCCTTGCCTAAAAACTACCTTCAGGCCCCTTTCATGCGCTTTACATGCTTTTAGCACTACTGTTGGGAATTCAGCTGCTTTGATTAGACCGTATATGGATGTTGCTCCACTCAAGTTTTGCTGAAATAGATATAGCTAACAAGCAGCTGCTGCATTGGAAAATTGATAAGGCACACAGTTACTGCTAGCCATGATTCTTTATCTACATAATATCTTATCTATGCAGCAGCCTCAACTCACCAAGAATGCAGAGCGTTCAAAATTTGTTCCTGCAGATGGCTGTGAATCATTGGAATGCAACAGGCACAGATGAGTTTCTACCCTACTGGTGTTGGTTTTACACAATATGGGGAAGTAGAAGTATGTGTTGACAGTGCATTTGTGTGTGTAATCAGAATATGAAAGGATAGAGTGGTGGCTATCAACTGAAATCGGTTAAATAGAGAAAGATAACAAGTTTTGATTGAGAGACGACTGCCAAGTAGAGATGTATAAGGGTTCTTATTAGAAAGGTACAACGAATATATATTAAACACCGAAAGAACTGTGGATGCTGTTAATCAAGGCAAAAAAACAAAATTGCTGAAAAAGCTCAGCAGGTCTGGCAGCATCTGTGAAGGAAAAAACAGAGTTAATGTGTCAGGTCCGGTGACCCTTCCTCAGAATATATGTTGTCAGAAAGGTGTACTACCAATCTGATCAAGTCTAAAAATGATACCTCTTTCACATTAAAGTGCATGTGATTTGATAGAGAATTGGCTGGTGGACAGCAGGAAATCATTTTCAGAAGGGCAGCTAATGAGCAGTGTGATATCACAGGGTTCAATGCTTGAACCACAATTATTCATGAAGTGACTGGCGCGTCCAAAACCAACCGTCACAGTCTATAGATATGGAGAAAGGCATTTAGGACTGAAATAGGGATTAATTTCTTGACCCAGTGGGCTGCTGGAATTCTCTGCCTCAGGAAGCAACTGGGGCTAAAACATTGAACATTTTCAAGGAGGAGTTAGGCACAGCTCTTAGGGCTAAAGGGATCAAAGGGTACGGAAAGGAAGTTAAAATGGAGTACTGAGCACAATGATCAGCCATGTTCATGTTGAATGGTGGAGCAATCTTGAAGGGCCAAGTAGCCTACACCTGATCATACTGTCTATGTTTCTATTTTGCCCATTCTCCTAAACATCTATTGAATTCCCATTTCATTTTTCACACTGTCTTCCAAGTCAGCGCACAAATTTTGGGCTTTTAAGTCAAAATTTTGCATGAATCTTTATCTGAAGCTTGAGTTTTGATCCTGATTGAAATAACTCCACAAGAGCTGGTTTCCCATCACCAAATCACCTTATACTTTAAACAAACACAGTCCTTGACTTTAATATGGTCTCTTCAGAGTTGGCTATCAGAGTGTCAGTATTTCTGACAGTCCCTTTTTAATCTGTCCACTAGGTCTCCCTGATTGGACCAGATTAACAGCCCCAACCAGGGAACTCATATTCTAGATGTCCAGTTGGCTGACCTCATTACAATCACTGCAATGATTATAGAATTTGTGGCATTGTCAAATACTGAATTCAATTTATCTATCTGTTTAAGAAATGTTAAAAATATTTACCTTAAGGCATAGAGTTAATAATCCCAGATACATCCTATATTCACTGTTAAGGTATTTTAACCAAACTATCAGTTTAGTTGATACTAAAATGTGAGGCTGGATGAACACAGCAGGCCAAGCAGCATCTCAGGAGCACAAAAGCTGATGTTTCGGGCCTAGACTCTTCATCAGAGAGGGGGATGGGGGTGAGGGTTCTGGAATAAATAGGGAGAGAGGGGGAGGCAGACCGAAGATGGAGAGAAAAGAAAGTAGGTGGAGAGGAGAGTATAGGTGGGGAGGTTGTGGGGGGGGGGGGGGGGGAGAAATAGGTCAGTCCAGGGAAGACGGACAGGTCAAGGAGGTGGGATGAGGTTAGTAGGTAGGAGGTGGAGGTGCGGCTTGGGGTGGGAGGAAGGGATGGGTGAGAGGAAGAACAGGTTAGGGAGGCAGAGACAGGTTGGACTGGTTATGGGATGCAGTGGGTGGAGGGGAAGAGCTGGGCTGGTTGTGTGGTGCAGTGGGGGAAGGGGACGAACTGGGCTGGTTTTGGGATGCGGTCTCAAAAATATCAGAACAAACTGTGCTGGATCTCAGATAACAAGATGTAGAGCTGGATGACCACAGATGGCCAAGCAGCATCAGAGGAACAGGAAAGCTGATGTTTCAGGCCTGGACCCATCTTCAGAAATTGTTTCATCTGAGTAGCATGGACAAAAGTGCTTAACTGTGTTGATTTGTTACAGGTAAAAGGCAGACCTTTACTAAGATTGCCATTGCTCCATGTTAACCAAGTGTGCGGCTGGATGAACACAGCAGGTCAAGAAGCATCTGAGAAGCTCAAAAGCTGACGTTTCGGGCCTAGGCCCTTCATCAGGGGTCTAGGCCCGAAACGTCAGCTTTTGTGCTCCTAAGATGCTGTTTGGCCTGCTGTGTTCATCCAGCCCCATACTTTGTTATCTTGGATTCTCCAGCATCTGCAGTTCCCATTATCAGTTTAGTTGACCTTTTCTGCACTACCTCCAATTCCTAAGGTTCTTGCAATAGTTGGGCATTCAGAAAGCAGATGAAAATATATTCCTTTTGTTTGGTTTAACTGGCTCTTATTCCTAAATACAGCAATTTCAGGACAAAGTAAGCAGCCTGTGTTAAGTGCTTTCTAATTGCTTTGTGACTGAAACTTGCTTAGCACAGTTGATAGTTTGCACATGAAAACAGGAAATACCCAGCTCTACCTCACACCATTTCTCTGTTCCTCCACTGTTGCCACGGTATCAAACTGCTTATCTGACATCTAATAGTGGATGAGCAGAAATTTCCTCCAATTAGGCAATGGGTAGTCATCCTTTTCAGTCTCTGCTTCAAATTGTATTCCCTATCAAACAAATGCTTCCCTCATTCTGGGAAGAATCTGAAACTCAACCATCTTGTTTACAACTTTGGTGTCAAATTTGATCCCAGATAAGATTACAATCATATATTTGCCTCATCACTAAGACTATCTTTTGCTATCTTTGTAACGTTGGTTGGTAAAAGCCTCCTAGTGGAATGATGATCATCATTTAAACTGACAAAACTAGATAAACATCAGAGAGAGCCTGAAAGTCGTGTGACAATCTGTACTTCTGCCTTTGCAAAGGTTCAAACCCATAAGGTCAAGCAGCAGAGATACGTGGGGAATAACCAGCCCTTCATTTCTCTAATCACAGAATAACAGAACTGCTTTGTTACAAAAAAAGGCCATTTGGCCCAACATGTCTGAACAGGCTTTCTGAACAAAAATTATCACTTAGAGCCACTTCCCAATCTTTCCACATATTCTTGTATATTATTTCTGTTTAAATGATCATCCAATGCTTCTTGAATGTCTTGGTTGAACCTGCAATAATCAATAAATAATAAATAAAAACTACAGCAAACCTCTAATAAAGTAGGGTAAAGAAGGAACCAATAGAAATTGGATGAGTTGCAGCATGCCAGCATGTCATAGAGGGCAAGCTAGTCATGGAGTCCAAAGGAAATTAAAAAAACATAGTTGCGATTGCTGAACCTTCTCAACAATGTTTATATTCACACACTTGTGGCTCTGATAATCACATAAAGCCCCCAGTCAGTGTTGCTATGGTGTGACGACCGTAGAGTGTTTCCCAAGATGCAGTTCCATCAACATTTTGAGGATACCTTCCATCATGTTGTGTAGCACAACAACTGTATATATCAATTTCAAATATTCTAGCTACTCCAAACTGGACACTCACCAGGCAGCTACAGAATGGTTTTCAACCACAATCTGTAACCTCACGGTCTGGATTACCCCAGTCTACCACTATCATCCAGCTGCTGGTTCAACCCAGTCTCAAAGAATAGTACGTGATGGCATAAAAGAGCAGCTAGGCTTAACTAAAAGCAAGATGTCAAGGTCAACACAGAGCTACTTCCATTCTAAACAGGAGGGACATAATGCAACAAAGTACAGTGATGTCACAACCAGTGGTTCAGACCTGAGCTTCACAGTCCTGCTCCATTGAGCTGTGAATGGAGATGAACAATTAAACAATACACAGAGAAGAAGGCTGCAATATATCCCAAATCTGAATCATGGGAAACCAAGCACATCAGTGCAAGAGACAAGGCTGAAATATTTACAACAGTTTTCTGCAAGAAGCTTGGAGAGATGTAATATTTCAGCTTCCTCCTGTGGTCCCTGGCACAATCGACGCTAGTCTTCAGACAATTTGATTAATTTCACATAATGTCATGAAATGTTTGAAGACACTGAATACTGAAATGACGAAAGACTCTCAAAACATACCAGCTAAAGTACTGAACATCTGTCCTCCAGAACTAATCACTCTTTAACCAAGCTGTTCCTTACAGGTGCAACACTGGCATCTCCCCAACAATGTGACAAGTTGTCCAGATTTATCCTATCCACAAATAGCAAGACAAGTCTTACCCAGTCAATTCCCAACCCATTATATTACTTTTGAACATCCACAAATGGATGGAAGAGGTTGCCAACAGAGCTGTGAAGCAATACTGACTGTGCTCACTGACACCCAGTTTCAGTTCCCCTGAGCTCCTGACCTCATGACAACCTTGGTTCAGACGTGGACAAAATAACTGAATTCCAGAGGTGAGGTGCAAGTGACCTGCTATTGACAGCAAGGCTGCATTTGATCAATGCGGCATTAACGAAGCCTAGTAAAACTGGAATCAAAGGGAATCATGGGGCAAACATTCCACTGTTTGAAGTTACACCTGGCACTAAGGAAGATGGTTGTGGTTTTAGGAGGTCAGTCATCTAAGTCCCAGAATGTCACAAAAGGATTTCCAGGGTATTAGGCCAAACCATCTTCAGCTACTCAATCACTGACCTTTCTTCCATGATAAAGTCAGAAGTGGGATATTCCGCTGAGAGTGCATAATGTTCAGCACCATTCACGACTCCTCAAATAATGAAGCAGTCAAAGTTCAAATGCAGACAAACCCTGACAGTATCCAGGTTTGGGTTGCTATTCCTACTTCACAAGTGCTAAGCAATGACCATCTCGACCCAAAGATAATCTCACTATCTCTCCTTGACATTCAATGGTATTACTAACACTGAATGCACAACAATTCATTACCATTCAGCAGAAATTGAACAGAGCCAATCTTTTCATTACAGTTGTTACAAGAGCAGGATAGAGGCTTGAAATTGTGCAGCATGTAACTCACTTCGAAACTCCCCAAAAATCTGGCTGCTGCATACTAGGCACAAGTTAGAAGTGCAATGGAATACTCCCTACTTGCCCATGTGCAGCTCCAACGATACTGAAGAACTAAACATCATTCGGAAGATATGGTGGCATTGGGGGCACAACGGAACAAGTTCATTAGATTGATCCTGGGTATGGACAGATTGTCTTGTGAAAAGAGTTTAAAAGGTAGGGACCATATGGATTGGAATTTTGAAGGGTGATAGGAGACTTTATTGAAGGATATAACATTCTTGTGGGCTTGAAAGTGTGGCTGCAGAGAGGTCTGTTTCCCTTGTGGGAGAGTCTAGGGCCAGATGGCATAATTTGAAGATAAAGGATCACCACTTAAGACAGCTGTGAGGAGGAATTTCTTCTCTCAGACCAAAGTGGGCCTGTGAAATTCTTACCCTAGCGGACTGTAGAGTCTAAGTTTTCTGTATATTCAACTGAAAATGTGAGATTGACAAATTTTTCATCAGTAAGGGAATCAAGAATTATGAGGAACAGGCAGGAAAATTGAGTTATAGATTATTAGATCAGCCATAATCAGCCATTGAATGGAAAAGTAGACTTAATGGAGCTAAATGGCCTACTTCTGCTCCTTCCTAATGGTCTTATCACCAATACACCAGTGACAGCAGTGCATGGCATCCACAAGATGCACTTACCAACTCAGCAAGGCTACTTCACACTTTCAAAACACCTTTTAGCCAGAGAATGGTGAATCTGTGGAACTCATTGCCACACAAGGCTGTGGAAACCAAGTCACTGAGTGCAATTAAGACAGAGATAGACAGGTTCTTGCTTCGGAAGATGATCAATGGTTAGGAGAGAAAGCTGGAGAATGGAGTTGAAAAGCATATCAACTATGATCAAATGATGGAACAGACTTGATGGGCTGAATGGCCTAATTCTGCTCTTAAATCTTATGGTCTTATAGTTGGATAAAAATCCTAAATGCCTCCTTTCTAAAAGCAGTGTGGGTTTACCTGTGCCAAATGGACTGAAGTGGTTTACGAAGGTAGCTCACCACCACTTTCTCCAAGGTAATTAGGAGAAGTGGGGCTAGCAAGCAACCCCACAGGCTATGACAAAAAACTAAAACGCATAACTTTTTCCAACTGGTGAACCTTACAGACAGCTTCCTGCACTTTATGACCTTAACCTTGAGGTGTGCTGAGCAATTGCAGGGATGTCTGGATCTGTTGCCAGGTATTGTCCATCCACCTGAGAAGAGGGGTGCAGGTAGACAGAAAAGTAGTCAGGCAGCAGCTTCAATCCTTTGAGCATTGGCACAGTTCCTGCAGCCAACCCTATTGACAGAGCTGGCATCTGCAGAGATATAGGTGGCACAGTCTTTGCTTTGTTTCTCTGGCACTCCGCCATCCAGAGGTTGTCTGTCATGGGCATCTCCCATGCCAGTGCTTCAATGCAGCAGCCTGCTCATTCACCAGCTCTGGTTGCCAGGACGGCGTCTACATGAAGATGTCTAGTATAGTAATTCACCAAGGCTCATTAGATAGCACCTTTCAAACTCACACCCACTTCCACTTACAAGGACAAAGGTAGTGGATACATGCCTGCAGGTTCTCCTTCAAGCCACTCACCATCTTGACTTGGAAACTTATTGGTGTTTCTACAATGTCGCTGGATCAAAATCCTGGAACTCCACTCCCAATGTCATTGTGGGTCTACCCACTGCATAAGCACTGCAGGGTTCAAGAAGGCAACTTACAACAATCTTCTCAAGGGAAATTAGGAATAGGGAATAAATGTTGACCTGCCAGCAAGACCCACATCCTATTAAAGTATAAAGAAAATAAAAGAATCTCTCTAGGGATAAGCAATTATAGCATGTATTTCTAGCCTAGTGGCGCATGCCAAATTCATGTGACATTAAAATGGAGGACATAAAATTGTGATCTTTGAAACAATTCCAGTCCTTGATCCAGCACTAGGGCTGATTTTAGCAGAAGACCAATAGCATGATTTGGGATGTTTATGATAGACCACCGATGGTTATCATTGTCAGGTACCCATCTCCTCTCCAATGAGATGATAGGAAACCTCAGTTGAATCATAAGCAGAGGGAAAAGTTGCATATTTTTCTTGCATCCCTAACTCTGGGCGTGGTCATTGTCAACTTGTGTATTTCTATTGTCCACTGAATCAAATATCACTTCCATAAATCCTCCTCAGAATAGGCAGCACTCTCAATAATTCATCAGTCTCCAATTCAATTCATTTCTGCTGTGCTAGATTATGAAGATAGCAACCCCGTACTGTACAGAAACGCCTTGGTGGGCCAGTATGCAGGATGTTCTGGCATCAATATGACCATTTAAACTATGTTTTTTGAAGGTTAATTGCCTACTTGATGGTCATTCTATTATAACGTGGCAGTCATTACAAATTTCCATTGATTTGATTTTGGAGCTTCTGGGCTCGTGTGAGCATCCATGTTTTTGGTGGAGAGCCCTAGTAGCCTAGGATCTATCCACAAAGGATCCAAACAAATGCACTGAATAGTTGAGACACCTGAAACTGTCTCAGGATGTACAGGTTATGGCAAGGATTCTGAAAACATTTATCATGGTGTGAGCATTCAAACGTAAAGAGGATGGAACCCCTCTCCTTGAATGTGTCTGTTTACTCTGAGGAAGACTTGATAGCCACATGTATCTAGTGTACAACCCCTTAGACCTGCAGAAAGCCTCACAAAGCCCTAAATCTGACCACCCTCTCAGCCTGTCCAGACTGATAGGGTGGATTTTGATGTACTCCTTTGCTCTTTTGAACAATGCATCCATAACTATTTCTTAAAAGCTCCTACGATCACTCAACTCATAGCACATCCAATGCGATTTTTCCAGTAAAAAAATCTGAATAGAATCACTGAAACCAAGATTCACAATGGCATTCGTGGAAATGTTTTAAGAATGAATTGAAGGTGCGGCAGGAAAGTGGGAGCTGTACAGATTTAACAGACTGTGGAGCTGGAGAACACAGCAGGTCTGGCAGCATCAGAGGAGCAGGAAAGCTGACGTTTCGGGTCGGGACCCTTCATCAGAAACTTTGAGCAGTACAGACTCGAGGCACCGAACGGCATCTTCTTACTCTATGATCCATTCATAAGTCTCTCCTTAGTACGTTTGCATCATGTTCTGAACTTCAGTATAAATATTAAATCAACAAGAGCGTTCAGAACAAACACTTTTCTCAGGTTGCTCACAACTATGAATTGCTGGAAGCGATTCAATACTGAGCAGCTTCCACTTGTTGGGTTGCAAGTGATTCACTGTCTCTTGAGGCAACTTCGGGAGAAGCCTGAGTGCGCGCATAAGCTGACGCTGCGTCCGCCCGTGCACGCGCAGCGTGGACCACGCGCGCGTCGCCGAGCCCGGCTCCGCACAAGAAGGGAGGTGCCGTGTGCGCGTGTGCGCGCGTGCGCTGCCGCTGACCCTGCTTGGACGTGCGCAGCGTAGGGCTGTGCGCGGTGATGCGGCCCGGCAACGCATGCGCCGCCGCTCTGACAGGCACATTATGGAGCCGATGCAGTAATGTGGAGGAGCAGTGGTCGTTTGCCGGCGTTGCTTTTGCCTCGGTGTTGCTTTGCCCTTCGGAGGAAAGGGGGCGACGGTCTTTTTACGGGCCGCAGCAATGGGTCCAGACTGAAGGTGGCTGAGGCGCTGTTGGATACGACTGCCAAGGGGCAGGAGATCCGGGTACAGGTAACCATCACCTCCAGAGTGGCTGTGTGTCTGCACTCGTATAATACATTACCTCCTGATTACACGGCATGGTAGTTTTCCAGCGTCAGAGTGGTTTCTGGAGAGTAACAATCGACCAGTCTAGGGACATGTAGAATATCTCAGTTTGTTAAGAATCAGCTGAAAAGTTGAAGCCAGGCATCATCTCCAAAAGTTGATGGATGAACCTGAAACCGAAAAGGAATATATTGATGAACAGTACTTGAGAACACTAGGATCGGGACGAGAGAAGCACTAAATAAAAGTGTGGGAGAGACGGCAAAGTGAAGGAATTAAATTCAAATTTTAGGATTTAGAAAAGCAGGAAAATTGCATCAAAGTCAGAAGTCACACGACACAAGGTTATACTCCAACAGGTTTATTTGAAATTGTCAACTTTCAGGGTGCTGTTCCTTCATCAGGTGAGGTGGCAGGAAGCACACAGGAACAGAATTTACAGGCAGAGAGATAATTGCAACATAATTCTAGCTCTTTAAGTGTATCAAAAGACAGTACACATGGTGTGAGTGGAGTGTTGACAGGCTAAATAATAAGCCTTTGCAGGTGATCAAAAATGCCAGCAGCTGAATAGCAAATGAAGGGATGATCTATGATTGGATTAATTAAAGTAGTGCACCAAAAACTTGTGATTTCAAATAAACCTGTTGGAAAATCCGAGATAACAAAGTGTGTAGCTGGATGAACACAGCAGGCCATGCAACATCTTAGGAGCACAAAAGCTGACTTTTCGGGCCTAGACCCTTCATCAGAAAAGGGTCTGTTCTGATGCAGGATCTAGGCCTGAAACGTCAGCTTTTGTGCTCCTAAGATGCTGCTTGGCCAGCTGTGTTCATCCAGCCCCACACTTTGTTATCTCGGATTCTCCAGCATCTTCAGTTCTCATTATCTCTGTTGGAAAATAACCTGGTGTTGTGTGACTTCTGACATTGTCCACCCCCAAGTCCAACACTGGCACTCCATGTCAGTAGTGGAGTGAGTGAAGTAGGCTACTTTGTTCTGCATGATGTTAAAAATCTGAGTATGGAGCTGCATGCTTCCAAGTGAGTGACGACTGTTCCATCTTAGAACTGAATTGTGCCTTGTAGATAGTGAACAGGCTTTGAATAGAAGTTCAGATACTCTGATTTCCCAGCTTCTGATTTGCTCTTGTAGCTGCAATATTTTTGCAGTTTGTCTGATTCACGTTCTTGTCACTGCAATCCCTATGATTTTCATTTTGAGGATTCAGTGATTGTAATACCACTGAATGTCACAGGTGTACCTGGTTTAGATTCTCTTCAGATGACATTGCGTTGTACTTATGTTGGGTGAACATTACCAGTTTCACTGCATATGACATGGATTGCTTCAGTCTCTGAGGAGTCAGGAATGGTACTGAACACTATACAATCATTAGCAAACATCCCAAACTCTGACCTTTTGAGGAATGTATTGGTGAAGCAGCTAAAGATGGTTATGCGGGGTTACTATCCTAAGGAACAGTAGTATTGTGTTTAACTTGAAGCCAAAAGACCTATGTTCAAAGCCCAGCTCGTCTAGAGGTGTGTCATAGCACATCTGAACAAACTGATTACAAAATATCTCCAGGAGCAGAATCCTCCGATTAAGATGGATGATCTCCTACATACAAAACTGACTTCCTTTGTGCTAGCTACGACTCCAATCACCAGATACATTTCCCTCTGATTTTCATTCACACCAGTTTTGCTGGGGCTCCATGATGCTGCAGTTGGTTGTATTCTGCCTTGATGTTGAGGGGAATCAACAGCTCTTCGTTTCTGTCATCTGTTTTATCCATCAATGTACAAAGACTGGAATAAGGTTAGGAGACAACTGGTTGTAGCAAACTCAAACTGAGGATCAGTGAGCAGGATATTGTGATAAGCAAGTGCTGTTTAATACCACTGTCACTAACACCTTCTGTCACTTTGCTGATTCTTGATATTTGACTTCTGGGTTGGTATTTAGGCCAGGTTGGGTTTGTCCTGTTTTTGTGCTCAGGACAAAGCTGGACAATTTAGATGCTAATATTGTGGCTGTATTGAAACAACGTTGCTGTATCCTTAGCAAAGTTCTGGGTTGTAAGAGTCCTGAAGACTTGCTGGAATGTTTTCAGGACCTTTGTTTTATCCTTTGATTTGTCTAGTGGCTTTAGTCGCTTTTTAATCTCACGTGGATTGAATGAAATTGGTTGAAAATTGGCATCTGTGATGCTGGGGATCTCACTTCTGGATGAGAATGCTTGCAAGTACAAACAGTGTCATTTTTAAAGATATTTTTTAATTAAACTGTTCAGGAATGTTGTGACACCACTCTGGAACAGGTTGAACCTGAACTTGGGCCTTCTGGCTCAGAGATGGGGCACTACCAGCAAACCACAGGAGGTCTTAGAATATTCAGCTCCTAGAATATACTTGCTGTCACCTACCTTCCTGCAAATAGGCCATCCCCTATTCCTAATTCCTTCGCCTCCGCTGCATCTGCACCCGAGATGAGGCATTCCACTCCCAGACATCCCAGATGTCCTTGTTTTTTCAAGGACCTCAACTTCCCCTCCACAGTGGCCAAAAATGCCCTTGATCGTATCTCTCGCATTTCCTGCAATTCATCCCTCACACCTCCTACCCACAAAACAACCAAAACAGAATTCCCCTCGTCATCACGTACCACCCTACCAACCTCCGAATCCAACGCATCTCCCTCTGACACTTCCACCATCTGTAATCTGACCCCACTATCAAAGACATTTTTCCCTCCCCACTCTTTTCAGCTTTCTGAAGGGACCACTCTCTCCGTGACTCCCTTGTCCGCTCCACACTCCTCTCCAACCACACCACACCTGACACTTTTCCCCGCAACCGGAGCAATTGCTACACCTGCCCCTGCACCTCACCCCTATCCCAGGCCCTAAGAAGACCTTCCACATCAAACAGATGTTCACCTGCACATCTGCTAATGTGGTATATTGTATCCTCTGTTCCTGTTGTGGCCTGCTGTGCATTTGGGAAACCGAGCAGTGGCCTGGGGACCACTTTGCGGAACACCTACACTCGATTCACAAAGAAAAATAACTACACCTCCCAGTCACGAACCATTTAAACCAGCCCCCCCCCCCCCCCACTCCTTGGACAACATGTCCATCCTGGGCCTCCTGCATTGCCACAATGATGCCACCCAAAAGCTGCAGGAACACTATCTCATATTTTGCTTCATACCCTTGGGCTGCCGGGTTCCCATATGGACTTCACAAGCTTCAAACTCTCCCCTCCCCTGACCGCATCCCAAAACCAGCCCAGCGCATTCCTGCCTTCTTAACCATTCCTCCCACCTCAAGCCCCACCCCATCTCCGACCCACTAACCTCATCCTGCCTCCTTGACCTGTCCGGCCTCACTGGACCGACCTAGCCCCTCCTTAACTCCCCACCTTTACTGGCTCAAACCCCTCCTCTTTGATCTGTCTGTCTCCTCTCCACCTATCTTCTCCTTTATCCATCTTCTATCCACCACCCCCTCTCTCCCTATTCATTTCAGAATCTCACCCCCCCCCCATTTCTGAAGAAGGGTCTCGACCCGAAACATCAACTTCCCTGCTCCTCTGATGCTGCTTGGCCTGCAGTGTTCATCCAGCTCTACACCTTGTTATCTCTGGAGCTCTGAGTGTCGTCTTTCATACTAATGCGCAGGCTGCTTCATTGCTGAGGCTATTTTATTGTGGAACTGCCTCCTGTTTGTTATTTTGGAGACATAGTGCATGATTCCTGGGGCATTGAAACCAGCTCTGGGGGAGGTGACATTAGCACAAACTGGACAGTTTGCAACTGGGCAGGACTGGAGCTAGAGGATGTGTTTATGAATGGAATCAGGAAAGTTTAAAATAAAAATGGCAGAGGATGGGAACCTGTTCAGAAGACTGGGAAATAAAGACAATACAAATGACCGAATGGGAAATAAAAATGTGACAGGCAGAAAATTCAAATTCAGTGGCTAAAATTGAGCAGGGCCGTAGTGAACCTGGGTAAGGGTGGAATGTTGTTGAGTATTGTCAAAAAAGAGCTGCCTTAAGGCTGTGTGCCTCAATGTATGAAGCTTTTGCAATAAAATGGCCAAATTAATCCTGCAAATAGATCTAAACATGTCTCATATAGTGGGGATTACAGGTCTGGCTGCAGGGTGACCTAGAATGGGAACTGAATATCTATGGATTTTCAGTATTTAGAAAGTACATCCAAAAAGAGGGAGCACAGCAGTGTTGATCACAAAGGAAATTGATGTTATTGTGAGGAAGGATATTAATTCTGGTGAAGTAGAATCTGTATGGGTTTAATGTAGAAACACCAAAGGGCAGAAAATGATAGGGGCTGTATATTGACCCCAAACTGTAGTAGTAATATGAAGGAAGGCATTGTAAAGGATATTAGAAATGCGGGTAATTTAAGGACAGCTGTAATTATCAGCAACTTCAATCTGCATACAGATCAGATCAGATCAAATCAGCAGCAATACAGTCAAGGATGAGTTCTTGGAAAGTATTTTGGATAGTTTTATGGATCAATATGTTGAAGAACCAATTCGAGAAAAGGCCATTCGTGACTGGGTATCGTGTAATCAGGATGGAACAATTGACAATCGAGTTGAACATAGGCCCTTAGGTGAAAGTGACCACAATAGGACAGAATTCTTCATCAAGATGCAGAGTGATTTAGTTGTTATGGAGACAATGGTCCTGAATTTAAATGAAGGAAATTATGATGGTATGAGGTGTGAGCTAATTATGATACATTGGGGATCATTATTTAAAGGGATGATGCCAGGTAAGTAATGGCAAACATTTAAAGAGCACATGGATGAAAAGCAAAAGTTATTCATTTGGTCAGGCATAAAAATAAAATGGGGAATGTAGACAGGCCATGGCTAACCAGGCAAGTTGGGGATGGTATTAAATCCAAAGGAGAGGCACACAAATTGGCCAAAAAGCAAGAGACCTGAAGATTGGGAGCAGTTTAGATTCCAGCAAAGGAATGACAAAGAGTCTGATTAAGATGGGAAAATGGTGCACAAGCATAAGCTTGCAGGGAACACACAAAAAAAAAGTTTTTAAAGGTATCTGAAGAGAAAAACATTAATAAAGACAAATGTAGGTCTCCTACAGTCAGAAACAGGGGAACTTACTAAGGGCACAAAGATGGCAGACTGATTGGGGTGGCACAGTGGCTCAGTGGTTAGCACTGCTGCCTCGCAGCACCAGCAACCTGGGTTTTATTCCGCCCTTGGCGACTATCTGTGTGGAGTTTGCACAGTCTCCCTGTGTCTGCGTGGGTTTCCTCCCACAGTCCAAAGATGCGCAGGCTAGGTGGATTGGCCATGCTAAATTGCCTGTAGTGTTCAGGGATGTCTAAATTAGGTCAGTTACAGGGGAATGGGTCTGGGTGGGATGGCCTGAGGCTTGGTGTAGACTTGTTGGGCCGGAGGACCTGTTTCCACACTGTAGGAATTCTATAATTAAATACATACTTTAGTTCTGTTGTCACAAAGGAAGACAAGATAACATCCCATAAAAACATTGGGGGAAACTGGGTCTAATGGGAAGGAAGAATTTTTAGAAATTAGTATTACTAGGGTATTGGGTAAATTAACCAAATTTAAAGGCAGATAAATCCCTAGGGCCCAATAAGCTTCTTCCTGGAGTACTTCAGCAGGCAGCTGTAGAAACAGCAAATGCAGCAGGTGGTCATCTTCCAAAATTCTTCCAACTCTGGAACAGTTCCTATGGATTGGAAGGTAGCTAATATAACCCCATATTTAAGAAGGAATATAGAGTGAAATCAGCATGTTGTTTACTGGGAAGCTTGACATCATTGGGGAAAAGGATGCAGGAGGAAAGATGTACTGGCAGAGCACTTGAAAGATTGTGACAGGATTGGACGGAGTCAGCACGGATTTATGAAGAGGAAGTCATACTTGAAAAATCTGCTGGATTTTTTTCTAGTTACATCCTCAACTAAATGATTAAGTGGGAACTAGTGGATGTGGTTTACTTGCTTTTACAGAAGGCTTTCAACAAGTTGCACATCAGAGATTAACATGTAAAATTAAAGTATGTGGTGTATTGAAATCAATTGAAAATTGAATAACATACAGCAATCAAAAGAGAAGGAATAAGCTAGTCTTTTTCCAAGCAGCAGGCAGTGACTCATGAGGTACCACAGGGAACAGTGCTTGGACCTCGGCTACTCTTGAGATGCATTAATGGGTTAGATGAGGAATCTACATGTCATATCTCCAGGTTTGCAGACAACAAATCTGAATGGAAAGATATGCTGTGAGGAGGATATGGAGAAACTTCAGTGCAATTTGGACAAGTCGAGAAGCAGGCAAATACAGGGTAGATGCTGTATAACGTGGATAACTGAGGGCTTATTCGGTTTGGTTGCAAAGACAGGGAAGCAGATAATTATCTCTGTGGTGATTTGCGAAAAGAAGTGGTGCAGCAAGATCTGGATGCCCTCATACACCACTTGCTGAAAGTAAGCGTATAGGCACAAGAGGCAGTGAAGAAGGCAAATGGTATGTTGGCTGCCATAGCATGATGAATCAAGTACAGGAACTGGGATACCTTGCTGCAGTTATACAGGGCATTGGTGAGACCACACCTGAAATATTCTGTGCGGTATTTGTCTCCTTATCTGAGGAGGATGTTCTGGCTATGGAGGGACTGCAATAAAGGATTGCCAGACTGATTCCTGGAATGGCGGAACTGTCATATGAAGACAGATTTGATCAGTTTGGGCTATATTCACTAGAGTTTAGAAAAATGAGGTGATCAGGATCTCAGAAAACTATAAAATTCCAGCCAGACTAGATAGGAAGGATGTTCTTGATGACCAAAGAGTCCAGAGCTAAGGATCATGGCTTAAGAATACGTGGCAAACCATTTAGGACTTAGACGAGGAGAAAATCCTTCCCCTAAATAGAGTGGTAAGCCTCTGCAATTATCTTCCACATAAAACGGGTAAGGCCAAAACTTTGATTGTTTTCAGGCAGTTGCTATTGTTCCTAGGACTATAGGGATCAAAGGGTATGGGAAGAAAATGGGACCAAGTTAATGAGTTGGATGATCAGCCATGATCATATTGAATGGTGCAGTAAGCTCAGATGGCTGAATGGTCTATTCCTGAACCTGTTTTCTAAGGTTCAAGTAACTGCACAATATCAGAAAATAAAATCTGCTAATCCCTCAAAATCTTTGCCAACTCCAGAGGGAGAAAGGATATTAAGGTTTGACTGTTTAATTTACACCTGAAGCACTGTCACTTTGAGCTACTAAACCAAGACTCTAATGTTACCTTCTGGGTAAAAGATTCCATGACACCATTTATAGAAGAGGCTTGCCTGTGGGGTGTTACAGCAAAGAGTGAGTGAGAGCAGTTGTGAGGCCAAAATAGATCAGAGAGGAAGTTCCAGAGAGAGCAGCTGTGAGGTAGAAACAGTGCTTAGAGAGCAAATCCCAGGAAGAGCAGTTGCAGAGTCGAAGCAGAGCAGAGAGTGAGTTCTAGACTGAACAGTTAGAGACCATGTATGGAAGGAATATGCTGTGATATTAACGGGAAAAAGCGGTTGATTGTCTGTTCTAGATTTCCTATTTATCTCAACTTAGGAATTTCAGTTGGGACAAGTAGTAAATTAATTGCACAAGTAGGAGTAGAGGCATTATTTAAATACTTAAACAGGTAATTACTCAAGTAAAATATAATAAAGAAGACTGGGAAGTGATATAGGAGAGGGCAGGGTGACTAATGGCACAATAATAATGTCCCTACCTCTGAGCCAGGAGGCCCAGGTTCAAGTCTTAGCTACTCCAGAGGTGTGTAATAATATCTCTGGAGGTACTTGGTGGGGTGGGTGGAGGAGGTGCTAGTCTGCTTAGCCTGCTTTGTGTTGTATGGTATTGGGCTTTTGATTATTGTTGGGAATATACTCATTCAGGCATGTCGAAAATATTCCGTTATACCCCTAACGTGTTCCTTTTAGATTTAGTTTTGTAACTACAGGTACTTGAACAAAGCTTTCAATGTTGGGAAAGTCCTAGAGGTGAAGGTGATGCTATTCAACATGGTTCATGGAATGAAAGGATGCAAAAATTGGGCCTGTACTCATTGAAGTTTCGAAGAATTTAAGGTGTTCTTATCGAATTATACAAGGTTCTGAGAGAGCATGGCAGAATTAATGCTGAGAGGATGTTTCCTCTCAGGGAGAGGAATAAGGTATATAAAATTAGAGGGCCTGTTTTAAAGATAAGGGGTCTCCAATTTAAAGCAGAAAAATAGCAAAAGTCTTTTTGCTAGGTTGGGGATGTTCAAAATGTTGGGGCATAGTTTTAATTTGAGAGGAGCAAGATTTGAAAGTGACCTGAGAGGTAACTTTCTTCAGAGAGTGGCTAGCAAGTGGAATGAACTGCTAGAGAAGATGATCAATGCAGGTACAGTTACAACATTTTAAAAACATTTAGATGGGTACATGAAAAGGAAATGTTTGAGGGATATGGACTAAATGCAGGCAAATGGGACTTCTCTTAATTTGGGAAACTTGGTTGGCATAAACGAGTTGGACTGAATGATCTGTTTCCATGTTCTTTGACGCTATAATATTTTAAACTTACAGTAACTAAAAGGTGTGAAGACAACTGACTAAAGTTATCTGAAAGTTCAGTTTGAGGGCTGGGTCAGTCATGACATGGCAGATATTTTAATAAGGCATTTTGTAACAATTGTCAATATACATTGTGAGAAATATAGTTTCACATTGAAAGAATGGGTGTCATCAGCACGTGGGGAAACTGGCATATTTTTAGATAATCTGAGGGACAACATGGAATAGAAATAGCTGGGCCCAAGACTGCATTCTTGGGGAACAAGATAGTTCTGTGAGAATTAGAAGAGAAGCAATTGTATCATTGCTTTGGTTACCATAAACAAAAATAAAATCCTGTCCTGCCTAACTCTGAAGTGGAGGAGAGGTGTCAGAGGGGATTGGCACGATCAATTGTGTGAAAGCCTGCAGTCAGAGCAAGAAGAATGAGGCAGGATAGTTTGCCTTTGTTATTCTTGGACAGAATATCATTTATGACTGACAGCAACTTGAGTACTATAATGGATGGAAATTTTATTCAAGTCATTTGAGAGTGGAGCACTGGAAAAGATAAACAAAGATTTGGGAGACCTCAGCAATTTCATAGACTGTATTGTCAGTCTATTTTTGGTAGAAATTTTTGGAACTTTAAAATTACAATACCAATTTTTTTTTCATTTGCAGATTTCTTCCTTGTAAAAGTAAATTTTCAGTCTAACACATTTTTTTTCCATCAAGGGCTGGGTACGGGCTGTACGTGCACAGAAGGAAATTACGTTTTTGAATATTAATGATGGAAGTTCATTACAAAATCTTCAAATAGTTGCACAGCCAGATTTAGATATCAGGTGAGGAAATGCCCCTTCCATGGTGTTGATTTGGTTATAAAGTTTGATCTTCATAGAAAAATATTGTATACTTAAGTCTCAAATGTTCGGGCTGGGTTGTAAATTTACATACTGGCAGTAAAGGTGATATTTTGTACATGAGACCATTGGCTGTCATGTACATGCCAGTTGTCTGCAGACCGAGACAGCTCAACCTACAAGGTGTTAAAAAGAAACGAAATTTATATGGCTTCTTGTTACATTCTCTAGATTTCCCAAAGTACTTCCTCAGCAGTAATTACCTTTTTGAATTGCTATTGCAATGGCCAAGTTCCATAAATGGCAAATAAATCAATAATCAATTGTTTTTGTTGTTAGAGTTTATCGTATTTGAGTTTCCACTTAGCCTTATTCTTTTGACTGTGAATGGGAGGATTGGATGTTGTACATGGAATGTATCTTTTAACAGTTAACAATCATTTACTATAGGATATTGTTTCTGAATAACAATTTAAAATTTGATTAATTTTTAAATTTTGTAATTCTTCATTTTATTTGGATGGTTTTGTTCTAATTCATCTGTCAACCTTTTTCAATAAATTGGATGAACACATCTAGTAAAATGCTAAGAATTTTTAGATGGTCTCATTAATTGACTCTTTGCACCATAGCATAACTATGGAGTTAGTATTAAGAAGGGCTTGTGATTGCTTTACGTGTCAATACCTGTTTGATCTCCGTATGCTGTACTATTTGTATCTGTGGGCATGCTCACTGGAAAGTGCTGAACATGAAGGCAAAAATAGTGATCCCCCCCCCACAATTTCTTATGGACAGTCATGAATTTAAACTGCTAATCTATTGTACTTGGTGAATTGTTTCAAAGATTGGTTTCGAAGTTAGAAAAGTACAGCACAGGAATGGGCCCTTCAGTCCCCGATGTTGTGCTGAGCATGACACCAAATGAAACCAATCCTTTCTGCTTGCCCGTGGTCCAAATCCCTACATGTCTTGCGTATTTGTGTGCTTATCCAAAGGCCCCTTAAATGCCCTTATTGTATCTGCCTCCACCACCATCCCTGGTTGTGTGTTCCAGACTCTTACCACACTGTGTAAAAATAAAACTTGCCCCTCGCATCTCCTTTGATCTTCCCCACTCTCACCTTAAACACATGCCCCCTAGTATTAGCCATTTTGTTCATGTGTCCTTGCTAGTTGTTCTTTCTTCTACTTCTAGGTAGCACTTAACACATTTACTTCTCACCTTTCCATCCCTTAACCCAGTTTGCATTGCCTGATATAATGCTAACAGCTTTGTTTTTTTCTCCCCACATAGGTAAGTTGAACATGAGTTAAATTGACATCAAGATGGTAAAATTGTGCCGAAAAGATTTATAAAGGATTATATGTGATAAAGTAAACTAGTCAGTCAGTATTAACGCAGATTAACAAGTTATGCTTTTTGTTCCAACCCTAACCCTATCGCAGGGACAGCAAATCAACTTAAATCAACTTCCCTGTCCCTAGATTTGCAACACAGTAAAATTTGAAACATTTAATGATCTTTAAAATCCTTCAATTATTCCTAACCAGTCTTGAAGAATAAAAGATACCCGATACTAAAATTATAACTTAAAATAGAAATGAAGTTTACTATTAATAATGTTAATTCAGCAAAACATGGATACACAACAAAGCAATCTACTTAATCTCTCTGGTCTAAACCGAATCTTCTTTAACTAGAAACCCCCATTCTCAGACTGACAGACAGACACAGTTAAGGGATAAATTAGAAGGAAAAGGGTTAGGAATTGTAATAAAGATAATTTCAATCAAAATAAAGAACTGAGTTCTGAAGAAGGGTCATCAGACTCAAAACGTTAACTCTGCTTTCTCACCGCAGATGCTGCCAGACCTGAGTTTTTACAGCAATTTCTGCTTTTGATTTTGTTTTCCAGCATCCTCAGTTCTTTTTCTTTTTAAGAATGGTAATTAGCCTGCTCAACAGTTTCATGATGGGTGCCAGGCCTTCAGAAATCTTGGGTCAGTGGAGTTGTTCACAAGCAAGTAAACTGCAGATCTTTCTTGAATTCTGAAGTCACCAGTTCGTGCACACAGGTCTGGTAGATTTCCAGAATAATTCACCCAATTCTTACAGAAGGGTATTTTGCTATCAGAATAGTGAATAAGTCAACAACTGTAGTGAAATCTAAAGAGAAGGGGGACAAAACACAGTAGCACTCTCCAGCAACTTTTTCAAAACTGGTTCACTTTTCTTTCCTCTATTTTTCAAGCATTCTGTGTGAATGGCTGGCCAGCACCAGTCCTGCCTTGGCTGACCAATTCAACATCTAACCAGTTGCCAATCCGAAGTCTAGAATGACCGAGTGCCGAAACATCTGTGGGTTTTCTCGGACAATAGTTAGCCTGCAATTATCTCTCCAGGCTAGTTCCCATAAAAAGCATCAGTTTATTTGCTCTTTTTTGTTTTAAAACGAGTTGCTGCTTAAAATATAAAGTTTGATTTTCAACTTCAACTCATTGTTCGAAACCAAGAATGAAAAGAACACAGAAAAACAGTGATGGTTTAGATGTTCTTTTTTCAGCTATGGACAACAAAGCGCAACAAACTTGGATTGGAAAATTCTGTAGACTACTGTAAACTTTTGGAACCTTCTCGGACTTGTTTAGGTCCATGGTTCTGGGTGAAACCCCCCTACCCCCGTGTGTGCACGCACGCACACAACTGTCCCTGTCAGATATTTCTCCTCCTCCGCAATGAACATGGTGAACTGCTCCAATGTCAGCTTTCTTGTTCCTCGGATGCTGCGTGGCCTGCTGTGTTCTTCAAGTTTTACACCTTGTTATCTATCTATATAACATTGGTCCCAGTGACAAGGAACCTTGTGAATCTCTTCTGTGCACTGTCTGAAGTCTTCATATCTTTCACAAAGTGTAATCCTAGAACCAGATGCAGTACTGTAGTTGAGGCCAGTCCAGTGTTCCGTATCAGTTTAACATGACTTCCTTGCCTTTATGCTGAATTCCCTTAGTAATAAAGCCTAAGATAATATATGCTTTATTAACTGCATACTCAAAATATCCTATCGTCAATCCTCAGTGATTCGTGCATATATGTACCCAGGTTTCTCTGCTTTGGCATTCTCTTTAAAATTGTCTCTCTACTATCTTCCTACGAAAATCAATGACATTGCACTTCTCTGCATTGTATTTATTTTATTTATAACTGATATAAAACTTAGCCCATCGTATGGTTTTGTGGTTTTGTCAAACTCAGTATAGTTTCACATAATCATGGAACATAAACTATTTTACTTGAGGTTATGCAAGCAGGTGTTAAAGCTGCTGAATTTAAATACGTTGTTTAATTGCCTTACAAAGTATGATTTTAAAACATAATGTTTCTCACACCTGTAATATATGCTAACATTCATTATTTAATTCTGCAGCCCTAGTTTATTGAGCTGTTTCTGATCATGAATTTAAGGTTATTAACTTTATATTTGCTTTTACAGAGGTATAACTTTTGGTAGCGCAGTTGAAATTTGGGGGAAACTGGTACAGAGTCCCCACAAGAAACAGAGAGCAGAGCTGCTAGCTGATAAAATCAGATTGGTTGGAGCCTGTAATCCTGTGGTATGTTTGGCTTTAGGGTTTTTATCTGTAAGATAGTTAAAGTCAAAATTTATTTCTTCTTCAGTTTCTTTCTGTTTCTTAAGTTTGATGTAAAATTCTTCCCAGTAATCTCTACCAATGTCTTTTTTCTCTGCTAACTGGCTTCTTTCCTCAAAAGTTTGCGTTATAACTATTTTCTAACTGATATATTTCTGGAATCCTAATCATTTTAATTTGTCAGACCTGGCTCAGTTTTTTTCAGTCAAAAGGCAATTGTTACAGGCTTAATCCAGAAATTTGAGCCCAGCATCCATGCTGCCCTCTCCATTGCACTGCTTAGGTAGTACTGGTATTTAACTGGTATGTTGATCCAGAATCCATCTATTATCTTGAATGGATGTAAGATTACATGGTGCCATTAAGAAAAAAGCAAGATTTATTTCCCAAGTGTGCTGACAAGCATTCAGCCCTTAGCAACATGACTAAAACCAAGAATTTAGTCATTAGTGATAATGGGAACTGCAGATGCTGGAGAATCCAAGATAACAAAGTGTGAAGCTGGATGAATACAGCAGGCCAAGCAGCATCTTAGGAGCACAAAAGCTGACATTTCAGGCCTAGAGCCTTCATCAGAGAGGGGGAGAGGGAGAGAGTTCGGGAATAAATAGGGAGAGAGGGGGAGGTGGACCGAAGATGGAGAGAAAAGAAGATAGGTGGAGAGGAGAGTATAGGTAGGGAGGAGAGAGATAATGGGAACTGCAGATGCTGGAGATTCCAAGATAATAAAATGTGAGGCTGGATGAACACAGCAGGCCAAGCAGCATCTCAGGAGCACAAAAGCTGACGTTTCGGGCCTAGACCCTTCATCAGAGAGGGGGATGGGGGGAGGGAACTGGAATAAATAGGGAGAGAGGGGGAGGCGGACCGAAGATGGAGAGTAAAGAAGATAGGTGGAGAGGGTGTAGGTGGGGAGGTAGGGAGGGGATAGGTCAGTCCAGGGAAGACGGACAGGTCAAGGAGGTGGGATGAGGTTAGTAGGTAGCTGGGGGTGCGGCTTGGGGTGGGAGGAAGGGATGGGTGAGAGGAAGAACCGGTTAGGGAGGCAGAGACAGGTTGGACTGGTTTTGGGATGCAGTGGGTGGGGGGGAAGAGCTGGGCTGGTTGTGTGGTGCAGTGGGGGGAGGGGATGAACTGGGCTGGTTTAGGGATGCAGTGGGGGAAGGGGAGATTTTGAAACTGGTGAAGTCCACATTGATACCATATGGCTGCAGGGTTCCCAGGCGGAATATGAGTTGCTGTTCCTGCAACCTTCGGGTGGCATCATTGTGGCAGTGCAGGAGGCCCATGATGGACATGTCATCAAGAGAATGGGAGGGGGAGTGGAAATGGTTTGCGACTGGGAGGTGCAGTTGTTTGTTGCGAACTGAGCGGAGGTGTTCTGCAAAGCGGTCCCCAAGCCTCCGCTTGGTTTCCCCAATGTAGAGAAAGCCGCACCGGGTACAGTGGATGCAGTATACCACATTGGCAGATGTGCAGGTGAACCTCTGCTTAATGTGGAATGTCATCTTGGGGCCTGGGATGGGGGTGAGGGAGGAGGTGTGGGGACAAGTGTAGCATTTCCTGCGGTTGCAGGGGAAGGTGCCGGGTGTGGTGGGGTTGGAGGGCAGTGTGGAGCGAACAAGGGAGTCACGGAGAGAGTGGTCTCTCCGGAAAGCAGACAGGGGTGGGGATGGAAAAATGTCTTGGGTGGTGGGGTCGGATTGTAAATGGCGGAAGTGTCGGAGGATAATGCGTTGTATCCGGAGGTTGGTAGGGTGGTGTGTGAGAACGAGGGGGATCCTCTTGGGGCGGTTGTGGCGGGGGCGGGGTGTGAGGGATGTGTCGCGGGAAATGCGGGAGACGCGGTCAAGGGCGTTCTCAATCACCGTGGGGGGGAAGTTGCGGTCCTTAAAGAACTTGGACATCTGGGATGTGCGGGAGTGGAATGTCTTATCGTGGGAGCAGATGCGGCGGAGGCGGAGGAATTGGGAATAGGGGATGGAATTTTTGCAGGAGGGTGGGTGGGAGGAGGTGTATTCTAGGTAGCTGTGGGAGTCGGTGGGCTTGAAATGGACATCAGTTACAAGCTGGTTGCCTGAGATGGAGACTGAGAGGTCCAGGAAGGTGAGGGATGTGCTGGAGATGGCCCAGGTGAACTGAAGGTTGGGGTGGAAGGTGTTGGTGAAGTGGATGAACTGTTCGAGCTCCTCCCCCCAGACCTCCCACTGACTGAGGACGAACGGTCAGTCCTGAGCAAGGGGCTCACCTTTGTCCCCCTACAACCACACATCAACGAATACCAGTCACGGTCGGACATAGAGCAGTTTTTCCGCCGTCTTCGCCTGCATGCCTACTTCTTCAACCGGGAACCCAACCCTCCTTCCACTGACCCCTTCACCCGCTTCCAACACAAGTCCTCCTCCTGGACACCACCCCCAGGCCTCCTACCCTCCCTCGACCTCTTCATCTCCAACTGCCGTCGAGACATTAACCGCCTCAACCTCTCCACCCCTCTCACCCACTCCAACCTCTCCCCCGCAGAACGGGCAGCCCTCCGCTCCCTCCGCTCCGACCCCAACCTCACCATCAAACCCGCAGACAAGGGTGGCGCAGTGGTAGTATGGCGTACTGACCTCTACATCGCCGAGGCCAGACGCCAACTCTCCGACACCACCTCCTACCGCCTCCTCGATCATGACCCCACACCCGAGCACCAAACCATCATCTCCAACACCATTCATGACCTCATCACCTCAGGGGACCTCCCACCCACAGCCTCCAACCTCATTGTTCCCCAACCCCGCACGGCCCGTTTCTATCTCCTTCCCAAAATCCACAAACCTGCCTGCCCTGGTCGACCCATCGTCTCAGCCTGCTCCTGCCCCACCGAACTCATCTCCACCTATCTGGACTCCATTTTCTCCCCTTTGGTCCAGGAACTCCCCACCTATGTCCGTGACACCACCCACGCCCTCCACCTCCTCCAGGACTTCCAATTCCCTGGCCCCCAACACCGCATATTCACCATGGACGTCCAGTCCCTGTACACCTGCATTCCGCATGGAGATGGCCTCAAGGCCCTCCGCTTCTTCCTGTCCCGCAGGCCCGACCAGGCCCCCTCCACCGACACTCTCATCCGCCTAGCGGAACTCGTCCTCACACTCAACAACTTCTCTTTTGACTCCTCCCACTTCCTACAGACTAAGGGGGTGGCCATGGGCACCCGCATGGGCCCCAGCTATGCCTGCCTCTTTGTAGGTTACGTGGAACAGTCCATCTTCCGCACCTACACAGGCCCTAAACCCCACCTCTTCCTCCGGTACATTGATGACTGTATCGGCGCCGCCTCTTGCTCCCCAGAGGAGCTCGAACAGTTCATCCACTTCACCAACACCTTCCACCCCAACCTTCAGTTCACCTGGGCCATCTCCAGCACATCCCTCACCTTTCTGGACCTCTCAGTCTCCATCTCAGGCAACCAGCTTGTAACTGATGTCCATTTCAAGCCCACCGACTCCCACAGCTACCTAGAATACACCTCCTCCCACCCACCCTCCTGCAAAAATTCCATCCCCTATTCCCAATTCCTCCGCCTCCGCCGCATCTGCTCCCACGATAAGACATTCCACTCCCGCACATCCCAGATGTCCAAGTTCTTTAAGGACCGCAACTTCCCCCCCACGGTGATTGAGAACGCCCTTGACCGCGTCTCCCGCATTTCCCGCGACACATCCCTCACACCCCGCCCCCGCCACAACCGCCCCAAGAGGATCCCCCTCGTTCTCACACACCACCCTACCAACCTCCGGATACAACGCATTATCCTCCGACACTTCCGCCATTTACAATCCGACCCCACCACCCAAGACATTTTTCCATCCCCACCCCTGTCTGCTTTCCGGAGAGACCACTCTCTCCGTGACTCCCTTGTTCGCTCCACACTGCCCTCCAACCCCACCACACCCGGCACCTTCCCCTGCAACCGCAGGAAATGCTACACTTGTCCCCACACCTCCTCCCTCACCCCCATCCCAGGCCCCAAGATGACATTCCACATTAAGCAGAGGTTCACCTGCACATCTGCCAATGTGGTATACTGCATCCACTGTACCCGGTGCGGCTTTCTCTACATTGGGGAAACCAAGCGGAGGCTTGGGGACCGCTTTGCAGAACACCTCCGCTCAGTTCGCAACAAACAACTGCACCTCCCAGTCGCAAACCATTTCCACTCCCCCTCCCATTCTCTTGATGACATGTCCATCATGGGCCTCCTGCACTGCCACAATGATGCCACCCGAAGGTTGCAGGAACAGCAACTCATATTCCGCCTGGGAACCCTGCAGCCATATGGTATCAATGTGGACTTCACCAGTTTCAAAATCTCCCCTTCCCCCACTGCATCCCTAAACCAGCCCAGTTCATCCCCTCCCCCCACTGCACCACACAACCAGCCCAGCTCTTCCCCCCCACCCACTGCATCCCAAAACCAGTCCAACCTGTCTCTGCCTCCCTAACCGGTTCTTCCTCTCACCCATCCCTTCCTCCCACCCCAAGCCGCACCCCCAGCTACCTACTAACCTCATCCCACCTCCTTGACCTGTCCGTCTTCCCTGGACTGACCTATCCCCTCCCTACCTCCCCACCTACACCCTCTCCACCTATCTTCTTTACTCTCCATCTTCGGTCCGCCTCCCCCTCTCTCCCTATTTATTCCAGTTCCCTCCCCCCATCCCCCTGTCTGATGAAGGGTCTAGGCCCGAAACGTCAGCTTTTGTGCTCCTGAGATGCTGCTTGGCCTGCTGTGTTCATCCACCCTCACATTTTATTATCATAGGTAGGGAGGAGATAGGTCAGTCCCGGCCCGGGAAGACGGACAGGTCAAGGAGGCGGGATGAGGTAGTAGGTCGGAAATGGAGGTGCAGCTTGAGGTGGGAGGGGATGGGTGAGAGGAAGAACAGGTTAGGGAAGCGGAGACAGGCTGGGCTGGTTTTGGGATACAGTGGGGGGAGGGGACAAGCTGGGCTGGTTTTGGGATGCAGTGGGGGAAGGGGAGATGTTGAAGCTTGTGAAGTCCACATTGATACCATTGGGCTGCAGGGTTCCCAAGCGGAATTATGAGTTGCTGTTCCTGCAACCTTCGGGCAGCATCATTGTGGCACTGCAGAAGGCCCATGATGGGCATGCCGTCTGAGGAATGGGAGGGGGAGTTAAAATGGTTCACGACTGGGAGGTGCAGTTGTTTATTGTGAACCGAGCAGAGGTGTTCTGCAAAGCGGTCGCCAAGCCTCCGCTTGGTTTCCCCAATGTAGAGGAAGCCACACCGGGTATAATGGATACAGCATACCACATTGGCAAATGTGCAGGTGAACATCTGCTTAATATGGAAAGTCATCTTGGAGCCTGGGATGGGGGTGAGGGAGGAGGTGTGGGGGCAAGTGTAGCACTTCCTGCGGTTTCAGGGGAAAGTGCCGGGTGTGGTTGGGTTGGAGGGCAGTGTGGAGCGGACAAGGGAGTCACGGAGAGAATGGTCTCTCCGGAAGGCAGACAAGGGTGGGGCTGGAAAAATGTCTTGGGTGGTGGGGTCAGATTGTAGATGGTGGAAGTGTCGGAGGATGATACGTTGTATCCGGAGGTTGGTGGGGTGGTATGTAAGAACAAGGGGGATCCTCTTGGGGTGGTTGTGGCGGGGGCAGGGTGTGAGGGATGTGTTGCGGGGGACGCGGTCAAGGGCATTCTCGACCACTGCGGGGGGAAAGTTGCAGTCCTTGAAGAACGTGGACATCTGGGATGTGCGGGAGTGGAATGCCTCATCCTGGGAGCAGATGAGGCAGAGAAGTTGGGAATAGGGGATGGAATTTTTGCAGGAGGGTGTTTGGGAGGAGGTGTATTCTGGGTAGCTGTGGGAGTCGGTGGGCTTGAAATGGACATCAGTTTCTAGCTGGTTACCTTTGGAGACTGGAAGGCCCAGGAAGGTGAGGGATGTGTTGGAGATGGCCCAGGTGAACTTGAGGTTGAGGTGGAAGGTGTTGGTGAAGTGGATGAACTGTTGGAGCTCCTCTGGGGAGCAAGAGGCGGCACCGATACAGTCATCAATGTGACGGAGGAAGAGGCGGGGTTTGGGGCCTGTGTAGGTGCGGAAGAGGGACTGTTCCACGTAACCTACAAAGAGGCAGGCATAGCTTGGGCCCATACAGGTACCCATGGCCACCCCCTTTGTCTGTAGGAAGTGGGAGGAATCACAAGAGAAGTTGTTGAGGGTGAGGACGAGTTCCTGCCTGGCCTGGTCGACCCATTGTCTCATCCTGTTCCTGCCCCTCCGAACTCATCTCCACCTACCTGGGCTCCATTTTCTCCCCTTTGGTCCAGGAACTCCCTACCTACGTCCGTGACACCACCCACGCCCTCCACCTCCTCCAGAACTTCCAATTCCCTGGCCCCCACACCTCATTTTCACCATGGACGTCCAGTCCCTATACACCTGTATTCCTCATGCAGATGACCTGAAGGCCCTTTGCTTCTTCCTGTCCCGCAGGCCCAACCAGTCCCCCTCCACCGACACCCTCATCCGCCTAGCCGAACTCGTAATTTTTTTTGTTTCTTTTTAAAATGTGGAGAACGTTTTGTTTTTATGATATGAACATTTGGAGCCCTCTTGTTAATGTAGTTTGCATTTTTGACACACAATCACTTTTCAATAATTTCCCAGTATGGAATATTGTCTGTATTTATCACAGCTGTTTTTGCTCTCTTGTATTCCATACATTTTAACGCTGATCTGAAATTTAAATTGATGACTTGGTTCTCGGGAAATGTCAGTGAGCAGTCTTGAAGAGTGCAGAATTTTAGATCTGCATGTGGTGAAGGAGTTGTGATTTATTTTTGGAAGCGTCTACTGTGAACCATTGTACCATGGAAGTGCACTGAATAGAGACCAAATACTATAACTCAATACAGAAGAACCAATGGGACACTCTTGCAAATCTTCCATAAACTTTTGTTAATATGTGACATTAATAAAAATCAGGAAACATGTTCATTGACCTACTGTGCAGTTTTGCGCTGAGTAGCTAATACACATTATACAAGGAAACCAGAAAGCAAAAAAAAGTAAGTTTGAGTTTGCATTGATGTTTGAATTTACCTTTCTGATTTCTGTCTATCAACGAAGACCTACTTTTAATTTTGTTTTTTGATTTTTGACTCTATTCTGTATATTAACTTGCAAATAATTCAATAATCTTACATAGAGTATAGACCAAAATTTTCCCGAGAAAATAATCTTGTGAAATTATTTGGATGTTTGCATTTAATCATAGAATTTGCCATTCAAGATCAAGGAGAGGCATTCGCTGGAATACGTAAGACAGTTTCCTCATCTTCGTTGCAAAACAAATATTTTCAGTTCACTTCTCAGAATACGAAGTGAAGCATCCACAGCTATTCATTCATTTTTCAAAGTAAGTTGAGTATAATATGTACAAATATTTATATTAGTATAGTAAATAATGGGAAACCCCTTTTTATAAATACATCATTTGAAAGCTATTGTTATTCACAAAAGAACAGATTCTAAGATTCAGTAGTTGCTGCGTAAATTTTCCTTTCTTCAAATCTGACCTACTGAGCTAAGAACTTGTGATGAACTTCCACCCAAGTACAAAATTAGTTATAAATTACCAATAACTTGTGATGACACCCTGTAAGATAGCACTTGCTTTGAAACAATAGAGCTAAAACTAACATGTCTAATCCACTAGTTGGTTTTCCTACCGTCCCTGAATAAGCCTACAACCTCCCTTTGAACCTCTCTTGGCATCCTCATAGGGGTCTATCCAAAGTTTCTCACCACCATCCTAGGAAGAAGGCTCTCCCTATCCACCCTATCTGACCCTCTGATTATTTTATATGTCTCAATTAAGTCACCTCTCAACCTTCTTCTCTCTAACAAGAACAGCCTCAAGTCCCTCAGCCTTTCCTCGTAAGACCTTCCCTCCATACCAGGCAACATCCTAGTAAATCTCCTCTGCACCCTTTCCAAAGCTTCTACATTCTTCTTATAATGCAGTGACCAGAACTGTACGCAAAACTCCAAGTGCGGCCGCGCCAGAGTTTTGTACAGCTGCAGCATAACCTCATGGTTCCGGAACTCGAACCCTCTATTAATAAAAGCTAAAACGCTGTATGCCTTCTTAACAACCCTGTCAACCTGGGTGGCAACTTTCAAGGATCTGTGTACATGGACACCAAGATCTCTCTGCTCATCTACACAACTAAGAATCTTACCCTTAGCCCAGTACTTTGCCTTCCCGTTACTCCTACCAAAGTGCATCACCTCACACTTGTCCACATTAAACTCCATTTGCTACCTCTCAGCCCAGCTCTGCAGCTTATCTGTGTCTCTCTGCAATCTACAGCATCCTTTGTCACTATCCACAACTCCACCGACCTTAGTGTCGTCTGCAAATTTACTAACCCATCCTTCTACGCCCTCATCCAGGTCATTTATCAAAATGACAAACAGCAGTGGACCCAACACCGACCCTTGCTGTACACCACTAGTAACTGGTCTCCAGGATGAACATTTCCCATCAACTACCACCCTCTGTCTTCTTTCAGCAAGCCAATTTCCAATCCAAACTGCTATATCTCCCACAATCCCATTCCTCCGCATTTTGTACAATAGCCTACTGTGGGAAACCTTATCGAATGCCTTGCTGAAATCCATATACACCACATCAACCGGTTTACGCTCATCTACCTGTTTGGTCACCTTCTCAAATAACTCAATAAAGGTTTGTGAGGCACGACCTTCCCTTCACAAAACCGCGCTGACTATCCCTAATCAATTTATTCTTTTCTAGATGATTATAAATCCTATCCCTTATAACCTTTTCCAACACTTTACCAACAACTGAGGTAAGGCTCACTGATCTATAATTACCAGGGTTGTCTCTACTCCCCTTCTTGAATAGGGGAACCACATTTGCTATCCTCCAGTCATCTTGCACTATTCCTGTAGACAATGACGAGTTAAAGATCAATGCCAAAGGCTCAGCAATCTCGTCCCTGGCTTCCCGGAGGATCCTAGGATAAATCCCATGCGGCCCAGGGGCCTTATCTATCTTCACCCTCTGTAGGATTTCTAATACCTCTTCCTTGTGAACCTCAATCCCACCTAGTCTAGTAGCCTGTATCTCAGTATTCTCCTCGACAACATTGTCGTTTTCTGGAGTGAATACTGTCGAAAAATATTCATTTAGCGCTTCCCCTATCTCCTCTGACTCCACACACAACTTCCCACTACTATCCTTGATTGGTCCTAATCTTACTTTCGTCATTCTTTAAGTACATTTAAGTCATCATTGGACAAGCATATGGACGTACATGGAATAGTGTAGGTTAGATGGGCTTCAAATCGGTATGACAGGTCAGCACAACATCGAGGGCCGAAGGGCCTGTACTGTGCTGTGGTGTTCTATGTTCTATGAGCAGAACCTCTAAATGCTCTCCGACTGATCTTTCCTTCTCACCCCACCTGCTGGCATCCATTCTGGCCACATTATTCTTTTCTCATTCATCCCTCCAGTGCTAACCCTGTGGATTCTGCAAGTAGGTTGGCTCTCTCTGCTGCGTATGTCCTTCCAAATTGTTCATTCACCTATGAATGAACCCTTTGCAATCCAATAACCGATGACTATGATTGTATCAACATAATGAACTTGATGGAAGTTTGGCAGATGGGGCATGACACTTCACCATTTAAAACAAAAGTCTTCTCTTGTGGCTGTAATATCTTTCTTTTATCCCTTGTGACTATATCCTCTCCTACTTATTATGCCCAGATCACTGCAGAAGTTATGTAGCACTTGCACAAATTAGACCTTCAGTTGGTCTCCTGCTACTCTGACACCTTCTGTTTCCTCCTGTTTAATGTCTGTCTCCTTGCCTTTAAAATACTAATTCTCTACTTCGCATATAGGTACCATGACAGATTTCTTAATAAGATGTTTTCACTGTTTTCCTTCCTCAGCAACAAGTGACTTCTTAGCCTTGGTGATTTTAATATCTGTCTCAATTCCTCATCATGTTACCCTCTGAATTCACTGTCCTTCTGTACTGTCTTTATTTTTCACTCCACATAAGCTCCTCAACTCATTGCAGCCAATCCCTCGTCACTCTCGAGGTCCTGTGTGCTCCCATTATATCAGTCGTACATAAATTAATTGCTGATATTTGCTGAAAACACAAAAATACATAGGAAAATGAGTGGTGAAGAAAGCATTAGGTACCTACAAAGGGATATAGATTAACTACGCAAAGATATGGCAAATAATGTAATGTGGGAAAATGTGAAATTTTCCATTTGATGAAAGAATAAAAAGGAATCATTATTCAAATGGTGAGAGGTTGTAGACGTATGAGATCTCTCTGCATTTCAGTGTCCTGGTACATGAATCACAAGGTTAGAATGCAGGTACAGCAAGTACTCAGGATAGCTAACAATATTTTGTTTATTCTAAGAGGGATTGAATGCAAAAGTAAGGAGGTTATGCTTTAGTTATACACAGCTTTAGTGAGACTGCATCTGGAGTATTGTGTACAGTTCTGGTCATCACATGTACGGAATGATGTCACTGCATTCGTAGCAGTTCCGAGAAAGCTTACTAGACCTGGAATGAGAGGACTACCTTGAGGAAAGGCTAAACAGGCTAGGCCTATACCCTCTGGAGTTTAGAAAAGTCCGAGGTGGCTTAGCTTAACTTAAACATTAAACATTCTGAGGGGACTTAACCATATGGATGAACTAGGGGTCTAATCCTTCCCAAACAGCAACAGATCAAAGCAGCAGTGCCACGTTGTTTGTTAGATTCCAAAGGAGGTAAATTCAGCACTGTTCATTTCTTTTTCTTTTACTGGATGAAACTATTGCTGGCAACGTCAGTATTTGCAGTCCATTTGTCATAGGTATACTTACTGTCCTACTGGCGAGGGAATTCCAGAATTTTGATTTAAATTTTAGTCTCTAATTGACTAAAAACAGAAAATAGTAGAAGTATTCAGAAAGTTGAGCACCATTGGTGGGGAGAAGAAGAGTTAACATTTGAGCACTATAACTTTTCAACTCGTTGAGTACTGCATCAAGGAAATAGAGCTTACTTCTTACTCACATTATGCAAATTTGTTCAAAATTTACTGCTGTATTCTTTTTTAAAGCCTTCTGGACGTTGATGCTTGCTGCTGTAAATTGGAAATGGTAGGCAGTGGATCTACTGGTTATACTTTGACATTTGTCTTCTGTTGGAATGATCTGCTGCTGATTAGATGGATTTCAGACAATGCAAGTGAAATCAATTCCTTACCAAATCATGTCCAAGCTTCCTGAGGGAAGTTGTGCTACTGCCCAATACTGAAGTCTCTCATGACTAAATTAAATCCAGTTATAGTCACCTGTGTAGGTGCAAACTAAATCAAGTGCCAACAAAATAATCCAAATGCCAGTACGTCAACAGATGCTAACAAAATTTGTCTCAAGTTGTTTCAAACAGCTCTGAGGAGTATGCAGAACAGAGTGAACCAAATAGATAGTAACTACTTTCAACTTTGTTTAAAATTGCAGAGCAATGGATTTGTTCATATACACACACCCATAATAACGTCAAATGATTGTGAAGGAGCTGGGGAGCTCTTCCAAATTGAAGTAAGTACTGTCCAGAAATAGAAGTTGTGTAGACTGATTAGTGATAATGAAATGTGAGCCTGGATGAACACAGCAGGCCCAGCAGCATCTCAGGAGCACAAAAGCTGACGTTTCGGGCCTAGACCCTTCATCAGAGAGGGGAATGGGGTGAGGGTTCTGGAATAAATAGGGAGAGAGGGGGAGGCGGACCGAAGATGGAGAGAAAAGAAGATAGGTGGAGAGGAGAGTATAGGTGGGGAGGTAGGGAGGGGATAGGTCAGTCTAGGGAAGACGGACATGTCAAGGAGGTGGGATGAGGTTAGTAGGTAGGAGATGGAGGTGCGGCTTGGGGTGAGAGGAAGGGATGGGTGAGAGGAAGAACAGGTTAGGGAGGCAGAGACAGGTTGGACTGGTTTTGGGATGCAGTGGCTGGAGGGGAAGAGCTGGGCTGGTTGTGTGGTGCAGTGGGGGCAGGGGACGAACTGGGCTGGTTTTGGGATGCAGTGGGGGAAGGGGAGATTTTGAAGCTGGTGAAGTCCAAATTGATACCATTGGACTGCAGGGTTCCCAAGCGGAATATGAGTTGCTGTTCCTGCAACCTTCGGGTGGCATCATTGTGGCAGTGCAGGAGGCCCATGATGGATATGTCATCTAAAGAATGGGAGGGGGAGTGGAAATGGTTTGCGACTGGGAGGTGCAGTTGTTTATTGCGAGCCGAGCGGAGGTGTTCTGCAAAGGGGACCCCAAGCCTGATTAGTATTTTTTTTCGCTACCATTCTTGCACCACTAATGTGCCAACATTGGAAAATCCTATAATAATCAATTAATATCGCAAAAGAGCTATAGTTGAAGCTTTTGTTTCACTTTCTATCACTGGACATTGAGAATAGACCGAGCGGTTGGTTACTGGCCCGCTGACATTTGTCGTTTTTTTTATCTTGGATGGGACATATGTGGGCAATTTTCCATTTTGGCTTGTTTCATTTCATCGTCTTTTATTTTGTTAATAAACTTCTGTTTCATTGCTAAAGTAAAATCTGCAGCATTGTGTGCATATGTTTCTGTGAAACACCACTTCATTGAAATGAGATTAAATCAAAATATATAATGTGGCTTTACTGAAACAGTTTGGCTAAGGTTTTAGCCAGTTCTGGAGTACAAAATTAGTACTTCTTCAGCATGTTGTCATAGCCCACAGGAGTGAATTGATTTGGCTGAAGATTAATAACTGTGAACCAAGATCAATGTCCACTCAGCACTTGTGGCTACAGATCCTTGCAAATGGTTCAGCCATTTTGCATCGATAAACTGGGCTGAGCCGTCACTGAAAATAGGGATATTTGTGAAACCACCTCAGTGAATTGTTTAATTGCCTAACACCATTCACAACTGAAAGTGATATGACTATACAGCTTAGGTCTAATCTATTGCTTCCGGGTTCACTTAACTCTATCTACTCCATGTCCCCACTATTGTTTGACATGCAAGTCACCCTGTATTGTCACTTCATTTGGCTGACACCTCATTTTTAGTTATCTTTTGTGCTGCCCAAGCATTTTCACCTTCATTGAACCAGGATTTATTCCCTTCCTTGATTGATGATAAAGGTACAGAGGGGAATATGCTGGTTTGTGAGGTTGCAATTTGTTTCAATACTCTTCTATGTCTGATGGTGGTTTCCGGTGCCTTGTTGATGCCCAGTCTTGAGATGCTAGATTTGTTTGAAATCCATCCTACTTAACGTGTTGATAGTCCCATGAAACACAATGGAGGGTATCATCAGTGAAAAAGCATGACTCATCTCAACAAGTCTGTGCGGTGTTCACTCCTAACGATAATGTTATTTATAGCGAGTGTTTTGGTGAGCCTATGGAAGGTGGTGAGGCTGCCTGACAGTTGTGTCACTTAGGACTTGCCCTGCTCAGTTGGTCACATGCTAGCGAGCCAATCTTGGGGATGTTCCCCAAAATCAGAGTGCATTCTGTGCCCTTCTCACCACACCTCAGAGCTTCCTACAAGTGATAACAAAGTGTGAACCTGGATGAACACAGCAGCTTCACACTTTGTTATCTTGGATTCTCCAGCATCTGCAGTTCCCATTATCACTCCCTACAAGTGATGTTCGACTTGGAGGAGTACTGATTCATTAACTGAAGGGACCTTGGAGGTGATGTTCAGCAGGAGATTCCTTGCCCTTGCTTTGACCTGATATCATGAGATTTCATCGGGCCTGGAGTCAGTGTACAGTTCTCACAATTTTGTCAAAAGCCCCAGATGTTAATATTGAGGATTTTACAGTCTTGCCAGCACTGTGTGTGTCGTTTCCATTGCGTTGCTCAATGCTGCTGGCCCATCCAGCTTAATTCCTTTCATTAAACTTTCTGGTGGGTCAACAAGACTGAGTAATTTACAAGGCCGTTTCAGATGGACGTTAGGAGTTGACCATATTGCTGTGGTTCTTGAAGTCACATGAAGGCCAGACTAGGCGAGCATGGCAGATTATTGTCTCCAGAAGTGCATTAGCCAACCATATGGGTTTTTGCAACAATATGCACTTGTTTCATGGTCATCATTAGGATCCTTGCTTCTAGGTCCAGATATTTATTACTTCTTTTCTTGCATAGGATGAAGGTGTCTTTTTTTTAAAACCCATCTCTAATTGCAGTTAATCCAGAGGAGTTGCATGGCTGTGGGTCTGGAGTCACATGTGGAATGGCAGCTTCCTTCCCTAAAGGACATTAGTTCCCCAGATTTGTTTTTCCAACAATAATCATGATTAGACACTTGATTCCAGATGTTTTTCTTTGTTGAATTCAAATGCCACCATTTGCCATCGTGGGATTCGAACCCAGGTCCCCAGAACATTATCTGGATGTTTGGATTAACAGTCCAGGGATAATACAACTAGACCATTGCCTTCCCTTTCAAAACCAAGTAGTGACATCCTTTAACAACTTGTACAACTAAGTTGTTTGAAGTCAGCTAATGGAAATAAGTGAACTTGGATTATTTGTGTCTTTCAAATTTCAGAATGCAACACAATACAGTTAACTGTTTTGCAGCTTCACCCATTGCAAAAATAAACAAGACTTAATGTAAGAAAATGTACATGTCAGAGAAATCGTGGTAAATTTCATGCAGTGATTCTTTGATGCCACAAGATGGTGACAGCCTGTTTTCATGAGCATTATCATCAACTCACCATACAGCTTTATCTTAGTGGTGGCAAATCAGTGTTGTAACTGAATCAAAACTTCATGGTTTTGATTGTTTGCAAATGTAACAAAAATTGTATGTTTGTCATATTGATTGTGCAGATTAATCACCTTCCTGCTATTCAACAAAAACGGCACATATCCTATGCTTGGTAGGTCAGTCAACAACAAAATGTCGAACAGTGGGCTTATATTATGGGTTTGAATCTATTATTACAATTTATTTAATATTGTATGACATCTTCATTGAGTATTTAGTATGTGAGATCATTTTCCTTTGCTATTCTCTGCATTCTGGGTACATGATGCCATTAAGTAAGAACTTACTGTTTGTGCGGCAAATTGTAGATAAATGCTCCTTCATGAAATCTCGTATTCATTTTAGTAAAACAAATGGAAGTAGTGCTCATGGGAGCAGGGAAAAGAACTGCACATTTGTCATGAAGATTTTATTTTGGATTAGCTGGAAGGCGTTTAACATTTTCTGTTACTGTGCTATTTGTTTCATGTCTGCAAATGTTGCAAAGACTTGCCAGATGAAATCTGTGATCAATCACATAAGCAACTGTCTGAAGTGGATGCATTGCTAGGATTATGCTCTTGGTTTGCATTATTCTGTTACATCTATTTGACTGGTTCTAAAGAATGCTGTCCATGACTTTCTATGAAATTTTAATGATGTGTTTCATTTTCTCCATAATTGCTTTTACATCACTTGGATTTCGGTTGGCTTCTCTACAAAATAAATCACAGTTTTTGGATGCAAGTATCAGCAAATTGTTTATCAACTCTACCAGAAACAATTCTTAGATCAATTGATGTGAAATGTTCACTTTTCCACCTTTTGACAGCACTTTGTAAAAGTCACCATCCCTACTGAGGGGTAAGGGCAGCAAGAGCATGGGAACTCCACCTGCAAGTTCCCCTCAAAGCTGCACATCATCCTGACTTAGTTTTACTGAGTCAAAATTCTGCAACATTTCCTAACATCACTGTGGATGAACCTACACCACAAGGACGACGACAGTTCAAAAAGGCACGTTTGAAAAAGAGTGGCTTAGTAGTTAGCAGGGAGGCCAGGGACATGGGTTCAGTTCCACTCTCAAGCAACTGTCTATGTGAAATTTGCACATTGTCTCTGTGTTTACGTGAGTTTCGTCCGGGTGCTCCAGTTTCCTCCCACAGGCCATAGATGGGTAGATTAGGTGGATTGGCCATGCTAAGTTTCCCATTGGGTAGGAGATATGCAGGCTAGGTGGGTTAGCCATGGGAAATGCAGGGTAATGGGGATGGTGTGGGTCCGGGTGGGATGCTCTTTGGAGGGATGGTGTGGATTTGATGGGCCAAATGGCCTGCTTCCACACTACAGAGATTGTGATTCTTTGAAGGCAGCGCCATACCACCACCTCAAGGACAGTTTGGAATGGGCAATAACTGTTGCCCTTGCCAGCAGTGTCCAGATCCCAATTTCAATTTTCAAACATATCTCACTTTTAAGGGAATTCTGAAGAAGTACATAAATCAGAAAAGCTGAATACTTAGTGTTGCAGTGCTCAATCAGTGTTCAAGCTAAGTCATATTGGAATTCTGACCTGCAGTGAAATAGAAATGACTCTGTAAAGTTTTCAGTTTATATTTCTATATATAAATTCAAAAAGCTTTTCTTACAATTTATTATACTAACAATGTATTTTAGTGGTCTTTAGCAGAAAAATGTCCAAATTCAATTTCAACTGAAGTGTGATTTTGTTTTTAAGGAAACAAAGTTGATAGAAAGGGTGGTCAAAACCTTTGAAGAAATGGTAATAGCCAAGTATTTAAGAAGTTGGGTGGTGAAACAAGGCAGTGGGAAATGAATTTGAGTGTACAGTCAAGGCAACTGATGGAATATTGAGAGAGATAATATGAACTGCAGATGCTGGAGAATCCAAGATAACAAAGTGTGAAGCTGGATGAACACAGCAGGCCAAGCAGCATCTCACGAGCACAAAAGCTGATGAACGCAGCAGGCCAAGCAGCACCTCAGGAGCACAAAAGCTCCTGAGATGCTGCTTGGCCTGCTGTGTTCATCCAGCTTCACACTTTGTTATCTTACGATGGAATATTGAGCTGGATTTTCCAAGCAGTGACATCGCACACAGCTTTCCTCTCTGCCTATCTTATTTTATGAAAGGAGAGTGTTCTGCATTCCTGACAGGAGATTTCACTGTGGGTTTCCTTAACTAGTGGTACATTCTAAACCTGAGCAAAACTCTGGAGAGGCAAACCATGCCCATTTTACAGTAAACAGCTGCCATATGGTGGCACTTTAATGGCCCAGAATCACAGGTAACCATTTTGACAACTGCTGTCAAATGGTAAGCACATGAAGTTCAGTGACAGTTGGGGAACTGGATTACGATGACCTTGAAGAAATTACGCAATTCAGGAGACATCAGCAAGACAGACTACTGAAGAATGAAGCACACGACCAGACTCCCTAATCACCCTACTGTATATCGAGGCCACTTCAGAGATGACCACAAGACTACTCCTACCCCTAGGTGTCAGGGTAGCCCTCAGAACAACAATCACCCTATGATAGGTACTGACAAATGTAAAGGATCCCATACCCAAAACCAGCAAAACCGCGTAAATATACAAAATGCCATGCATGGACTGTGAGAATCACTACACAGGCCAAACTGGAAGAAAACTGACTATATGGATGCATGAACACCAACTAGCTGCCAAGAGACACGACCAACTCTCGCTTGTCTCACTGCATATGGACAACAAGGGACACAAATTCGACTGGGACAACACAATCATAATTGCACAAGCCAAACACAGTCATGCCAAGGAATTCCTGGAGGCCTGGTATTCTAGCCAGAACTCCATCAACAACACATTGAACTAGACCCTGTGTACGAACTGGAAGTAATGCCAAGCACCCCAACAAACTGAGGCATACAAGTCACAAGTGGGACAGAACATTGACGCTTCACCGAGGTGCACTGATGATGTTACCAGGATGGCAAAATATTTGCAACCCGCATCTTGTATTTCCGTGGAAATTTCTTCAGACTCTGCTACGATGGCTATTCCCCATATGCAGCGTCCCCATGCGCAACTCCTATCTACAGTGGAACAACAACTGTCTGACCATCAAAAAATCCAGGCCAGTGTTACAGAAGGGCCTTGGACTGGGGGATGTTGCTAAGACAGAGAAGGGCAAACTATAAGACTACTTAAACACTGCCGAAAATTTTAAGAATGATGTGTTAGTGAGCCTAGACTATTGTGGATTATTGAGGGCAGGGATGATGGATAGGAAATTTAGTGCAGATAATGTCAGCTCAACTGCCTCTCTATCTTTAGATGGTGGAAGATGAGAAGCCATGAAAGATCACGTTGAGAGACAGTGAGTCTGGAGGTGGTAAAAGAAGTGCACAAGCTTCAGTAGTAGACAAGATGAGGTAGGAATAGTAAACTTGTGAAAATGTGCTGCAATGTGACAGAGAGGATAAGGGATTAAAATTCAGTTGGGACTGAGTCAGATGCCAGGTTCAGAACAGTCTGAAGCTAAAGCCAGCGATGAGGGCATGGAGTTTTTAACAGAGGCTTAAAATAATGACTCACTGTCTTTAGAGGTGTTAGCCCGGAGGAAGTTGTGACTCATCTAAGGTTGGATGTTGGACAATTGGTTTAACCACGCAGAAATATGAGAAGATCAGGAGAGCTGGTGAAGCAATTCAGTCAATTCCTCCTTTCAAATGCAAGAGTTTCAAATATAATTTGAAATCATATTTCATTCTTCAACCACCAAATTTAGATTTTAAGTATCATTAAATATGAATTAAATATTAAATGAGGCTTATTTCAAATATTTGTTTATTTCTTGTTTCAGCCTGCAAGCAAAATAGCTGAAAAGCGTGATAACACTCATTTCTTTGATGTTCCTTCCTTCTTAACTGTGTCTGGACAACTACATTTGGAAGTGATGACAGGGTAAAAAGCACTTCAACCATTTTTAAGTCTATATATATATAGTGTTCAAAGTTGTCTGTTATTTGAATTTTGATTTCCATCACTAATCCTTGTTTAAAGTGGAGTTGATTTGTTGTTAGAGGATGGCAGAGCTTTGGAAGCCAAAAAGACTGTTTTATTAATAATGTATTCAAGAGGCATTGTTCACCAGAATATATTTGCTTTAATCTTTACAATAAAACTTCAAATTATTTCTTCCACATTCATCACAAGTCTACTACACAGCTACCTGACTAATGACTTTATATCCTACTACAAACTTTGTAAAATAAAGACCAAAAGCATTCTTGTCTAATTTATATGTTTTCAGTCACTATAACAATTATAATGTTTTATTTTTAAATTTGCACACAACAAGGTCCCACAAACAACAAGATAAATAACTAGTTCAATTTTTTTTTGCATGTTTTGGAATCGGTCACCACAGATATCCCTGCTCCCTTTCAAATAATGTCATGAAATCTTGTGTGTCTATCAAGAAATTGCACTTCATAAAATACCTAGACTGCTCAAATTCTACAGTGAAGTTTGAAATAATTGACTTTATCTTGGTTACTAGAACTCTGACTGGGCCATTCTTACACTTGTTTAACAAAGGAACTGAAGCTTTGTTAGTCTGCTTCTGAACTTTCATACATGAAGGTAGTTTCATCAGTTGTTTCGGATAGAATATGACGATTCTGGAACAAAATAAAAGATCAATTCTGGGCAGCACATGCACTTGCTTTGGCCAGCATCAATTTTATTTTCCGGTACGAAGAAATTACTTGCTACAGTTGGTACTTTATTTAGCCAAAATTTCCTGTTAGCACGTAAGAAATAGAATTATGTTCTATCATTCTGTATATTTATGGCTGATCTTTTACTTCAACTTCACTTTCTCCCTAATCTCCCAATCCTATTGGTCTTGGTGTCCTTTAAGTACATTGTCACTGACTGAAAATGAAAATTCACCCTAAATTGTTGCCTTCTGTCATAACTTTATTTCCTGCAGAAAACTTTAGCCCAATTATTCCTTGTAATGATTCACACTGACTCTAGAATATAGTATTTTAGTAAATCAGTATTCTTCAAAGCTGTTTTCTGTTAGCTGTCTATCAACATCACTTAACAAACACAAGTAATTCCAGCATAAAATATGAAACCTGTAGATTTTTAAGTTTGCATTGCCATCTGTCTGAGCTAGTCATGATCTTCAGAATGTATTCTTCGTATATCTTATATCCATCATTCATTTGAGACGAATGGTAGCGCTCCTTCTAAGCTGTTTTAGATGGCATTCTCCCAATATTACAGCATAAAATCTCCTACCATATGTAGCGATCACAGTACTCAGTGTTGGATAGGTTGTGAGGTATGGGCAGGCGTGATGCACGTGAAAGGTAAATTAAAGGTTAACTTGCAATGGTCTTACCTGAATGCAGGACGGGTCTCTCGTTAAAAAGAGAGGGAGAAAGAGAGACGATTGGTGGTGGTTTAACCAGAGGATTACTATGTCTCAGGCTAGGAGAGAGATTGAGAAGGAGATACATCCTCGAAAGATCTGATCAAATCAAACTTAATCAATCAAATTTGTCAAACCCTACCTTCCCTCAACAAATCTGTACTACCTCTGAATAATCCATGTCTCTTGAATTGCCGATATGCTCTATCTGTCAGAATTTTTTAACATACTTTCTTACCACCGAGGTTAGATTGCCTGTAATTTCCTGGTTGATTCCTTCATCAATTTTAGATGATGGTTGATGTTAGTCCTCCAATCCTCTAGTCCTTCAGAACCTCACCTATGGCCAGAGAGGATTTGAAATTCTTGCTATGGCCCTTGATATCTCCTGTCTTGTCTCCCCCTAGGGAGATTAATCAGTATGACTGAGCAGAAGCCAGACTGTTTTGTTAACAATTCTTTTATCGTTTAAGCTTTTTTTCCCCCTTGTTCATGCTTAATTTGCGATATCAAAGTGTCAGCAGGGATGGGAACCTGAGGTTGGCTGATTACGTGATTAGACTGAGCATTGAGGGCATAACGATGTTTATATATTTTGCAGTTCCCCATGGTTCTTAATTTCTAATTTAATAAGTAAAGCCATGGAAATGTCTAGAAGAGCTATTTAGAAGAGTAATGATTATATACATTTCATGTTACTTTTCCATTGCAATAAATCTTACTACTGAACAATTTTTATTTATTAAGGCTAGAGCAAGGATGCAATGCAAATATTTTCCTCAATTGATTCTACATAATGCCATCTTATTCACTATACTTTACTGTTATAATTAAATATTCAGGCAGAAGAGGGAAGACGTGGTAGCACGAACAAAATCTAAGTACTAGTGAGTAGTAAATGTAAGTAGATAATGTCTTGCCTTGATTAAATTTAGAGGAACCTTTCACTGTGTTGTAGAAGACTGTTTCACTTTGCAAAGCAGATGAATCAGTCAATTAAATTTGGGTGCCCTTAATAGGTAGGATAGAGTAATGGCTGTAGCACTGGATTAAACGTCTAGAAGTCATGAGTTGTATAATGAGTAGGGGAAATGAACTTTGCCAATGTTGCCCATATCGCAAAAGCAGCTTCAAAACATGTTTCCTGGTCACTCTTAATTACCATTCTAAGTATATTCAAACTTGGAAAAACAACTGTTAATTTATTAAGATTTCTCAAGTTACTACTTCAAATTTCAACTAGATATTTCTCCCATAACCCAATAAATTCATCCTGTCTGTTTGAAATTCCAAAAGCCTAGAAGAAGAATAAGAATGATGTAGAATTGTCATATCATCTGTCATGTTGGTGTAAACCTTTTTCCATTAATAGCTTCATCTGCAAGCCTGATATTTCAAAATCATGGATCATGGAGGAAAAGGAATGCAGGCTTAGTTGTAGGGAATAGTTTATTAAATGTTTTCAGCCTTGGAAGAAATTTCTGCATTCATTTCAGTTGATCTTCTATTTTTCCTGTAGAACCACACAGTTTAATCCTCCATGGTTTTCTAAACACAGGGTTACTTTGCCACACTTCTAATTTAATCACACGTTGAAGGTGGTGAAATGTGATACCTTAAAATTTTGCCAAATTCTCATTTAAGTTACAGAAAAATGCACAATTCTGTTTTGTTTCAAATGAAACCGGAGTTCTAAGTTGGGGAAGATCACTTGACCTACCGTGCTTTGATTTTGTTCACTCAAATTAAGATGACACACTCTGGGCTGCTAGGATTTCCAGGAGTTGAAGAATCACTATTAAATCTTATTCCTATAATTCTAACTCTGTATGCCTTGGTTTTCAGTTTCAGTAGCTATGTATGTTAAGATTTAGAGTCATGTTGTTCTAGGTCAGCGATTTTGTTCTCTGTTGCTATCATATTGTCTATGTAGAAAGATGTGAAAGAACAAGGACCAGCCAATTCTGCCACGTGAATCTATGCTGTCATTCAGTTTGACCTGTATTTCAACTCCAGTTTGATCCAAACCCTTTCATTAACAATGTTTAAAATTTCAGTATTAAAAATGCTTTAAAATTACATTGGTGGGATGAAGGTGTGGAAGTGCTGATACTGATTATGGCAATAAAAGAAATTGTAAACTCCACCATTTTCTATGAGAAAAGTACTTGCTCAAAGTTTTCCAACATATTCTTATTGATGGTGAGGGGGTACATGTCAATTTTTCTCTTCATTGGTTATCAAATGTCAAAAAGGCAGGGTTTACAAACATGAGATTCAATTTTACAAAAAATCAAAGTAATAAATTCTTAATACAATAAATTGTAGTACTTTAGTGATAATGTTACTGGATTTGTAATCTGAGCCCCAGACTAAGCTTGTGGGGATGTGAATTCACATTCCATCGTGACAGATGGTGCATTGTAAGTTCAACTTTAAAAAATCTAAAATTAACAACTTGTTTAATGGCAACAATTTAACCATTGCCAATTGTCATTAAAACCTATCTAGTTCACTAATGCCCTTTTAGGGACTGAAATCTGCCATTTTCACTTAGCCTGGTTACACGTTATTCTTAAAAAAGCCATTTGAAATTGTGAAGCAATCGAGTTATTCGTATCAGCCCTTAACAAAGTCAAAAGAAAGGCATGAAACCAGACGCACCTCAAGGTACTGACCTAGGCACTGGAAATGACCATGGTTAATGCATCCCTATCAACCTGAAAAGCCTTCCTTACAAACATCTGAGGTCTTATCCCAAAACTGGGAGAGCTATCCCACAGACTAGTCAAGGAACAGCCCAACATAGTCACACCCACAAGACTCGTATATTATAGACAATGTCCCAGACACCACCACCGTTCCTGGGTTTGCTCTGTCCTAGGACATTGCCACCACAAGTGGCAGCAAAGTGATTTACAATCAAGAGGCCATTGATCTGGGAGTCTTCAACATTGATACTGGATCAAATTTCATCACATCAGGTCAAACATGGACTCCCTTACCAAGATTGAGCTGCCTGAGTTCTAAATGAAATCACTGCTAGATTGGGTTTGTGGAAAATGGTGAGGAAATTTCTAAGAGGAAGAAATTTACTTGACCTCATCCGTATCAGTCTACCTGTTACAAGTGTGTTTGTACATGATATGATATCACGAGCAGTGACCACCATATAATCTTTGTGGAGATTGCATTGAAGATACTTTTCATTGTGTGGCCCTTCCACCATGTTAAGCGGTACAGACTTTGAACATCTCTACTATCTGCAAGAACAGATGCATGGAGACATTACCACTGCAAATTCCCTTTCAGGTTTCTCATTAAGCTAAGAGAGCAGTACTTGAAAATGGCAACTCCCCTCTACTTTCTCCATCATGATAAGGATTAACAGTAAATGTTTATCTGGCCTGCACACCCACCTCCCAAGAATATTTAAATAATTCAAATGATTATTAGAAATACCAGACAGCAGAGATAACTATTTAACAATCTGAGTAAGAGAGAAAAAGAGTAGGCTCCAAGTCCTGATTGTGAAAAAAGATATTGAGGACAGAGGCCAAGGTAAGAAATTAATTTCAATCAACAAGAACCTTGGTTCACTTCTTCTGGGGCACACTCCAAGTTGGCCTCCGAGAATTCGCTTGTAAGTAGGGGTTAGAAGTAACTTGCCTTTAAAGCCAGGATTTCTCGTGCCTCCAGCTGTCATATCGCTGCAACCACTGTTCCTCCTGATTCTCCCTACACCACCCCAGTGGCCCACCAAACCTAACCAACAATCCATCTGACCTTGACCCCACCCCCTCATCCCCACCCAGCCAACTCCAGGAGCCTACTCAACTCTGCTTCGAAGGACAATACTTTCCAATTGCACTTTCCTGTACTTGGAATGACTTAGCAGGCCCGTCGGTTCTCAGCTGATAGTTTTGCACCATATATATTTTCTCGAAAAATCTTCCAAATAAATAGCTTTAACATTGTTCATTGTGTCATGCCTGTTGGAGAATAAGTGCCTTATTCCTACCATAAAAGCAAAAGCTTTTTGTTGGAAATACTCAGTATCTGTGGAGAGCGAAACAGTGAATGTTTTGAGTTTATAATCTTTTGTCATAACTAGCAAAGTCAGAAGTCATGTCACACCACACCATGTTATATCCAACAGGTTTATTTGAAATGGCAAGCTTTTGGAGCATTGCTCCATTGTCGGGTGAGTCAGGAGCAACGCTCTGAAAGCTTGTGACTTCAGGTAAACCTGTTGGACTATAACCTGGTGTCATGTGACTTCTGACTGTGTCTCCCCCAGGAGCAGCATTGACACCTCCGCTTTGTAACTGGCAAAAGTGTGGGATTTAATAGGTTTCTTCCAGCGAGTTCAGAGACTGGGAAAGGAGAGAACAAAAGTCAACCGTTACTTTAATTCCTTGCCCAATCCTACTCTGACTTCTGTTTCCTGCAATTCTAATGATGCTTGAATTTGTTTAAATGCTTTGTAGCTTCAGCTTTGACCTTGAATTCAAGGAATTCAAATCATAGCCTTCTGTGCTTTTTTTTCTTCTCCTGTTTATATTTTGTTTGTGGACAGCATGTTGATGATTTTCTGTTTTTATTTCCTTTATTTCCTTTATTTCCTTTATTTCTTCTACCTGTTATCTACATTTGAGCACATTCCACACCTCTGATTTCATGTACTATTTTTTGTTTTCTTGTGTCGAACCTAAGCAAATAGCTCTGGAACCCCATATAGACACTCTGCCATCTACCTGAAATGTATCATATTTGTAAGAGATACAAAATGGAATTAGTCAGTGTGAATATTAGGGTTGGATCTAGTCTATTTTTTAATTTAAGGATAGAGTAAGATTCTGCAAAAATAGTGGAAACCACTTCATTGTGTATTGCAAGACAACAAAATGTGAGGCTGGATGAACACAGCAGGCCAAGTAGCATCTCAGGAGCACAAAAGCTGACGTTTCGGGCCTAGACCCTTCATCAGAGAGGGGGATGGGGTGAGGGTTCTGGAATAAATAGGGATAGAGGGGGAGGCGGACCGAAAATGGAGAGAAGAAAAGATAGGTGGAGAGAGTATAGGTGGGGAGGTAGGGAGGGGATAGGTCAGTCCAGGGAAGACGGTCAGGTCAAGGAGGTGGGATGAGGTTAGTAGGTAGATGGGGGTGCGGCTTGGGGTGGGAGGAAGGGATGAGTGATAGGAAGAACAGGTTAGGGAGGCGGAGACAGGTTGGACTGGTTTTAGGATGCAGTGGGTGGAGGGGAAGAGCTGGGCTGGTTGTGTGGTGCAGTGGGGGGAGGGGACGAACTGGGCTGGTTTAGGGATGCAGTTGGGGAAGGGGAGATTTTGAAACTGGTGAAGTCCACATTGATACCATTAGGCTGCAGGGTTCCCAGGCGGAGTATGAGTTGCTGTTCCTGCAACCTTCGGGTGGCATCATTGTGGCACTGCAGGAGGCCCATGATGGATATGTCATCTAAAGAATGGGAGGGGGAGTGGAAATGGTTTGCGACGGGGAGGTGCAGTTGTTTGTTGCGAACTGAGCGGAGGTGTTCTGCAAAGCGGTCTCCAAGCCTCCGCTTGGTTTCCCCAATGTAGAGGAAGCCGCACCGGGTACAGTGGATGCAGTATACCACATTGGCAGATGTGCAGGTGAACCTCTGCTTAATGTGGAATATCATCTTGGAGCCTGGGATAGGGGTGAGGGGGGAGGTGTGGGGGCAAGTGTAGCATTTCCTGCGGTTGCAGGGGAAGGTGCCGTGTGTGGTGGGGTTGGAGGGCAGTGTGGAGCGAACAAGGGAGTCACGGAGAGAGTGGTCTCTCCGGAAAGCAGACGGGGTGGGGATGAAAAAATGTCTTGGGTGGTGGGGTCGGATTGTAAATGGCGGAAGTGTCGGAGGATGATGCGTTGTATCCGGAGGTTGGTGGGGTGGTGTGTGAGAATGAGGGGGATCCTCTTTGGGCGGTTGTGGCGGGGGCGGGGTGTGAGAAATGTGTTGCGGGAAATACGGGAGATGCGGTCGAGGGCGTTCTCGATCACTGTGGGGGGAAAGTTGTTTGCGGAAACCAAGCGGAGGCTTGGAAACCGCTTTGCAGAACACCTCCGCTCAGTTCGTAACAAACTACTGCACCTCCCAGTTGCAAACCATTTCCACTCCCCCTCCCATTCTTTAGATGACATGTCCATCATGGGCCTCCTGCAGTGCCACAATGATGCCACCCGAAGGTTGCAGGAACAGCAACTCATATTCCGCCTGGGAACCCTGCAGCCTAATGGTATCAATGTGGACTTCACCAGTTTCAAAATCTCCCCTTCCCCAACTGCATCCCTAAACCAGCCCAGCTCTTCCCCTCCAGCCTCACATTTTGTTGTCTTGGATTCTCCAGCATCTGCAGTTCCCATTATCTCTCATTGTGTATTGCAACTGCTTGCCTGTTACTTAAATTTGTTCCTTGATTTATAGTTTAATCTGAATCTGCCAGTGTTCTGCTTTCTGAAGTTCAATCAATCACCAGAGGTCTTTAGTCATATTTGGTAGACTAGATACAGTAATAAAAATTCCTGTTTGATGAGAGACAGCATGAAATTGTGCTGCACATAGTTATGTTCTTGTTCAACTTACGAGATTGCTTTGTTGATGTTTTTGGCCCAGATCATATGAGAGAAGACTTTTTTTGAAGCCTAAAAAAATTCAGTTTTCCATCAGGCCCTCTGATCTAATCAATTAGATTTTCTTATTCAATCTATCTGGTTCTAACTATTAAAAATGTGAGAGAAATGAGGTAAAAGATGTTTCCACTTGAGTGACATTGAACGACCCAGACTGTTTCTAATTGTCTCTGTATTTCTGGTATAGCACTTGAATTACTATGAAAATTTGCATAATTAAACAGGGTGATTCAAGGATTTGGTTCCCCCAAGTCCTGTTCTCCACTGGGAGAAATGGATTTTGGAACCTCCAGCACATATTTTTAGTTTGATTAAATTCCTTGATTAAACCAGTGCAATCAGAATGCTTGTTAAGATAACAGTTAAAGTAAGGAATTCACCCTCATACTAGTTCCTGTTCATTGTGCTGTTATGCTTACAAAAAGTAGGAATACTTTGTTTCTTGTAAACTGGAGTATAAAACCTGTTGGTACATTGGGAGTCAGTGACAGAAAAGACAAATACGTTAAACGATTCACTTTTAACAGAATATTTACTCACTTGTTTTCTGTGGCTTGTAGCTGTTTTCTTAAAGTTCTGACTTTACAAATGCCGAACATGTCTGCTGCAAATAGGGAAGCAAAATGACCATACACCAGGATTCAGATTTTGTTTTCTTAGATAACAACTTAATACCTGTCTCTCTCAAATTATTTTTGCTCATCAGTACCCATGAAGAATCGGTAGTTACAATTTCAAAAAGTCACATTTCATGGCTGGAAATAAGTATAAATATAGCTGTAATAACTTTATCACATTGGCCATTGCTGCCAAACATTACATGTTTCTGTTCAGTTTGAGTTGAGCAGTTCATTTTTTTTTAATTTCTGTAAGCAAATTCAGACCGTTGTTTGTTATTATGCAATTTGTGCGTATAATTTACTTCACCTTAGAAGCTTTTTAGACTCAGAAGCTTTTTAGACTCAGAACCTTCATATATGTAACTAAACAAAACCAAGCCCTAGTCTGAAACTTAACGGGGGTTATCGTTACATTTTACCTAACTGTCTTGGTGACTGACTTCATCTATTCAGGTGAAAATGTCATTGCTGTTGATAGGGATAATTCCAGCTTTAACATCAACAGTTTGTAACTGTCATTCCTTTGTATCAAGGATGAGGGAACAGTAAATTTCCCATTGTCTGACATAATCAAGTTCTTTAACCTCTACATTGACAGGACAGAATAGGAAAAGTGGTTCCCTTTATTGTGGAATCTAGAGAACAGGGGCAGCATTTAGGACTGAGATAAGAATTTTTGTTACTCAATGGGTTGACATCTTTAGAATTCTGAACCTCAAATGTTTGTGGATGCTCCATGATTGAGTAATGCTGCATAGCACATTCCAACCCCACAATTACAACCGTATAGAAGGTGAAGGATAGCAGAAACATGGGAACACCATTACCCACAAGTTCCCCTCAATCATTCACCATCCAACTTGGAAATATATCACTGTTTCTTCAGTGTTGTTGGGGAAAAACCTTGGAACACTCTCCATGATCCTACTAGCATTGTGGGTTTACCTACAGCAAGTCGTCTGCCATAGTTGAAGAAGGCAGCTCACCATACCTCCTCACAGGCCAATACAGGCATGCAATAAATGCTGGCCCAGTCACTGATGGCCATATCCCATGAATGAATAAAAAAGACTTAGATACTTGGTCCATTGGAATCAAAAGGGATCAGGTCTGAGGAAGTGAAGTGAAATTGAGGCAGATGATCAGCCATGATCATACCGAATGGTGAAACTGGCTTAAGGGGCCATATGGTCTACTCCTATTTGTCATATTCTTATCGACAGACTTAGCTGGGAACAGGATTATTCATAACAACCAGTTGTTAACAAAAGTACCAACAAAGTGCTAATGAAAACATAGTCTTAGAAATTCTAAAGCCATTTTCCTGAATCTTGTTCTGTAATTTTAATGAAGATGGAGAAATACCCAGAAAAATGGCATTTGCAGTCATTTAAATTGCATCTCTGGGTGATCTAATCTCTCCGGTTTTCAAATCCATAATGTTTACTGGACATCATCCATTATGTATGCTTTTGACTTAAAATACAGGTGCTGTAAGCTTCAAATATGTCAGCTTCTCCTAATGGCAGTTTTTGAATAATGAAATATATCCTTTTGAATTCTCTGAATTAGACCATTTTGATTTGATCTGCAAATGGTAAACTTAATGTCATTTTCCATAGTTAGCTGAAGTACTGAGTTATGTTCATTTATTATTTGTCAATCTTTACATTGATGTTTTGCTTAAATTGCTCATTTTGGACTGATTTGGTCACAATAAACTTATTAAGGTATGTAGATTTACAGATTTAATTCGACTACAATTTTTAATTAAAAATTGTACATTAATCTTTTGTAAGCATTGGAGATTTTCTTGGAAAATCCTTACTTTTAAACTGCATAAAACCTGTAAGATTGTGGGTGTTGAGGTTGGTTGGCTCGCCAAGCTGATTTGTTGTTCCACAGACGTTTCGTTACTGTGCTTGGTAACATCCTCAGTGCCGCCTCTGATGAAGCGTCGGTGTGTTTTCCTGCCTGGCTTTTAAACTCTGGGGTCCGTTGCAATGGATTGCCTCACTTCTGGGTTTCCTCCATAGCGTAATGTGGGTCGAGGTCAATGTGTTTATTAATAGTCTGCTTCGTGGACTACCATGCTTCCAGGAATTCTCGTGCTTGCCTCTGCCTGGCCTGCCCCAGGATCTTGGTGTTGTCCCAGTAGAAGTTGTGGACAAGGAGAACCGTTACGTATACATTACGCTATGGAGGAAACCCGGAAGTGAGGCAATCCATTGCAACGGACCCCAGAGTTTAAAAGCCAGGCAGGAAAACACACTGTCGCTTCATCAGAGGCTGCACTGAGGATGTTACCAAACATGGTAACGAAACTTCTGCGAAACAACAAACCAGCTCGGCGAGCCAACCAACCTCATTCCCCAAAACCTGCTTTTGTTGCTGTACAAATTGTATTAAAGAATTTAGTTTAACTTATTCCAAATTGCAGAAAGTAATCACAAGGCTAAAAAAAATGTTCAATTCTTTTAGGTTGGTTGATTAAGTTCAGCAATCAGAAATTTTAAAAAAGTTTGTTTATTAGGGCTTTCACTCAAGTATATGCCTTTGGACCAACATTTCGTGCAGAGAATTCCCAAACTAGAAGACATTTAGCAGAATTTTACATGGTAGAAGCAGAACTTGCCTTCACTGAAAGTTTGAAAGACATTATGGAGGTAATGAGTCAACTGTTTATTAATATTGTACTGAATCCAGTGACTTTTCTACATTGTTCTCTGTGTGATCTAAAGCTGCTATGCTTCATTAATCTGCTAATGATGACATAACCATGCACCATAAATTACATTATAACATATATTTATTAATATTTTCTCATGTCCTTCTCCTGCAGAAGCAAAAAGTAATATCTTGATCCTCATTTATTGTCATCAATCCATAGTTTTTATACATGATATAATTAGCTGTAATGGTTTTGCAATCTTACTTTTCAGTTAACCACCAAATTAATTCTCATACTCAAAGTAAAGCATAAATCACCGTTTCCTGGTTAAAATGTAAAATGTATGGTTTTATTTAAATATATGAACTTACAAGAGAGTCTCATTTATTGTGATACATGAAGAGAGAAGTGTAGTAGCCTATTTTAAAACTCAAATTATTCACCCAAAGTTGTGTACACGCTTCACGCTGCCATTTTTAAATACATGCCGCCTAACAATCATTTACTAGTCGCTCAATCAATGATGCCTTATTTTTCACAAAATTGGATACGTGATCATTTGTGGTAAATTGATTTTGCACATCTACCGTCTTGTGGATTCCCCCAATTTCCACCTCACTTCTCAACCACTAATCTACCTAAATATTCATTTTATTTAAAGCATTCGTGTAATCTAAATAATGCCTAAAATGTCAGGCTCTGCATCTGTAATGATCTAACTTAATTTGCCAATTCATTTTATTTAGCTCCGTTTTCATACCATCATAAGTGTCCCTGTTTCAGTGTAAAATATAAATCTCAGGCCCACTCGTCTCTTCCTCAAACAGAATGTGAAATTCATTGTGACCACTACTCCTGGGACCACCTCCACTATGAGTTGATTAATTCCCATTCCATTATACTTGGTTTAGTGTAGCCTTCTCTCCTTCAGCTCCATAACATGCTGTTCTAAGGAAGTATTCCAGAAAATCATTTAAGAATGTCTCTTCTAGGTTTCTTTTCCCTATCTGATTTTTCCAGTGCATGTATGGCTTAAAATCCCTTACAGTTATCATTGTACTTTGCTTCTCTTCATTTCTTGTCTTCCATCCTACAACGTGATTTCTGTTAAGGACCCTGAACAACATGCCCATAGTGACTTATTGCTTCTATTGTTTCTCATTTCAACCAAAAGTGCTGCTACTTTTTTTTAATTAAAGTTGGGTCTACTGCCTCTATTGTATTAAAACTGTCATCAACAGAACCATCTTGTGCACTTTTTCTAACTTCCTTTCCTCCTCCGCAAATGTCCTGTACTCTTCAGTGTTCAGGTCCCAATTTGTCATCCTGCAGACATGTTTCTGTAAGTGCAGAAGTGGGCCATTAGATTTATCAAGTCTGCTCTGTAATCAGTGAGGTTATAGTTGACCTCAACTCCCTTTTCCTACTTTATCCTCACAACCTGACTAATTTAAAAATCCGTCTATCTCGGCTTTTAATAGGCCAAATGATCCAGCCTCAACAGTGCTCTGCAGTAAAGAATTCCACATATTCACCACTCTGAATAAATTCCTCCTTATCTCTGTTCTAACTGGGCAGCTTGTAATTCTGTGATGATAGCCGCTAGTCCTAGACTCTCCCACAAAGAAACAAACTCAACATAATGGTAGAACATAAGAACAACAGGGAACTCCAGATTAGTGTATACAGAAAGACCACACATATGGACCCGATACATAATTACACCAGCAACCACCTCAACACCCATAAATGGAGCTGCATCGGGACATTATTCAAACAAGCCATAACATACTGCGGCATCCAGAAATTGTGCAAAGCAGAACACAAACACTTACAGGAGTTTTTAAAAGGATTGGATACCCAAAAAGCACAATCCGCCATTACCTCCGCAATAGCCCGCAACAAGAAGACACGACGTAGCCAGACACACTAGTCACCCTACCATACATAAGAGACATATCAGAGATGACCACAAGACTACTCAGACCTCTAGGTATCAGGGTAGCCCACAAATCACCACTTTGTGACAGCTACTGACAAACGTAAAGAATCCCATATCCAGAACCAACAAAACTAACAAAATATACAAAATACCATGCAAGGACTGTGAGAAACATTATATGGGCCAAACAGGAAGAAAACTGACAATAAGAATACACGAATACCAAGTAGCCACCAAGAGACATGACCAATTCTCACAGACAAAGGACGCAAATTCGACTAGGATAACATATCCATAAAAGCACAATCCAAACAGACATCCAGGGAATTCCTGGACACCTGGCATTTCAACCAGAACTCCATCAACAAGCACATTGAACTGGACCAGATATACAAACCACTGAAAAACAGAACCGGAGGTAATGCCAACCACCCCAGCAAACCAAGGCATTATAAATAACAAGCAGGACAGAACAGCACTGTTTCACTGATGTGCACTGATGATGTTACCTAGCAGGGTGATGAAACATCTGCAATCAAACTCACCGGATCGGTGATCTTGTCTATGACCTAAGCTACAAATCTTCTCAAAAGCATTAAACAAACTTCATATCTCTACCCTGTCAAGACTCCTGGGAAACTCTAATGTTTCAATAAGGTCATCTCTCATTCTTCTGAATTTCAATGCGTATGGGACAAACCTGCTCAACTTCTCATAAAATAATTTCTCCATACCCAAAATTAAACTTTTCTGAACTGTGTCCAATGCCAATGCACTTTTCCTTAGATAAGGGGACCAAACTGTTCACAGTATTCTCGGTGGAGCTAACTAGTGTAATGTTCAATTTTTATAAGCCTTTTGTTTTTTACTCCATTCCCTTTGAAATAAAGGCCAACATTCTATTGCCTTCCATATTAACTTCTCAATTTGTATACTATCTTTTTGTGATTTCTATGTGAGTATTCCTAAATACTTTTGTTCTGCAGTTTTCTGCACTCTATTTAATGTTATTCAGCTCCTCTCTTTTTCCTGCCAAAGTGGGTGACCTCCCATTTTCCCAAATTACATTCACCTCTCAAGTTTTTGCTCATTGCATGAATTCTCTCTATCCCTCTACAAGTGCTGTGTAATGCTCACTACTCGCCTTCTCACCTATTTTTGTCCTCCACAAGCTTGGCTGTAATACATTAATTTCCCTCGTCAAAGACGTTCGTGTGTATTGTAAACAATGTGGCCCGAGCACTGATCCCTGCCGTATTCAATTAGTTAGAGGTTGCCATTCCTGAAAATTGACTCGTTACCCAATTCTGTCTTTCATTAATTAGCCAATCCTCTATCCATGTTAATATACAACCAGCAATGCCATGAGATCTTGTGTTATTAAGAAGCCTTGCAAATGGTACCTTATCAAATACCTTCTAGAAATCCAAATATGTTAGATCCACAAGTTTCCCTTTATCTTGCTTGTTACCTCCTCAGAATGAGTTTGTCAGGTACAATTTCCCCTTCATGAAGCTATGTGACTCTTCTTGATCAAATTACATGTTTCTCAATGCACTGCTCTTGTACCTCTTTTAATAAACTCTTAATATTTTTCTAACAGCACATGTTACACTAAGTGGCTTATTGGTACCTTTTTTTAATCCCTCCCTTCTGGATTAAAAGTGTTACATTGGCAGTTTCCAGTCGTCCAGAGTATTAGCGGTGTATCCTCTATCACTTCTTCCTCTAATATACTGGAATGCAACCCATCAGGTTTCTTTCTACTGATAGTTATTGTATTCATTGCCGCTTCCATGTTTTGGCTGTTTGATTATTTAGTATTTTCGGAATGCAATTAGTCTTCTCCTGCAAACACTGCAGAGAATTTCTGTACAATTTTCTGGTTCCCTAAAATTAATTTGTCCTCCAAACAACATATAATCACTTTACCCTTTTGCTTATTTAAATGTATAAAAGCATTCTGTTGCTATCTGTCTTGATATTATTTGTAATTAGTTGCAAGAGACATTGCTCCTTAGACTTTTTACTTGCTTTGGACAGCACTTCCAATACCCATAATCATTACCGTTCAGAAAGACAAAAATGATTGATACATGGAAACACCACCACTTGCAGGTTCTCTTCCAAGCCACTCACCATCCTGACTTTGAGCATTCCTTCAATTTCCGAGGGTCAGAATCCTAAAAATCCCTTCCTGATAGCATTGAATGTACTTGCACCAAATGGATTGCAAACACTCATGAAACCAATTTACCAGCACCTAGGAATGGGCAGTAAATGCCGATCTAGCCAGCAAAACCCATATCCTTGACTATATTTTTTTTTAAAAAGACTCTTACTAACCTGGATAAGTGCAGCTGCAACAAACTGTAAGCTCAACAACATCCAGGCCAAAGCAGTCTGCTTGATGGTCGCTGTGTTCACAATATAAACATTCAGTCCAATTGACTATCGAGACATAGATGTCAAACATTGCTGCCACTACAAGATGCATTGCAGCATTTCAACTAGGTTTCTTTTATGCCACTTTTTGGGTGGTGGATGCCAAGTGCTTGCAAGGACACGAGCAGCAGAGGCATGGTACCAGTACCTACAAGCTCCCCAACTAGCCAGGTCCTGTCATTATACTGCTATTCCTTCAGTGTCACTGGATCAAAATCCTGGAACTTCCTTTGACCAGTGCTCTGCATACTAAAACCATACAGACTGCAATGATCCCAAATAATAGTTTGTTACCACCTTCAAGAGTGGTTAGGGATTGTCAACAATTGCTGGCCTAACCAGTGATGCCCACACCCTATTCTTAAGAAAGTCGGCTCAGAGTGATTTGGCAAATGTTTTAACTTCTCAGCTTCTGCCAGCTTGGTTTTCTTGAGTAATTTTGTTCTGGAGCTTTAATTTCCTTTCCAGCCTGCCATACAGCAGTGCATTGTCTATGGCATTGTACATTGGCATACTGAAATACAGTGCACTGCAGATAATTTTCAGACAAAGTGGAGAAAATATTTTTGCAATAAAGCTTAAAATACTGTAGACTTCCAAGTTCATTCTGAAAACCTCTAAATCTGGTATTTACAAATTTCACTAGAATTGTGTAATGCATAACATGCTGTTCTGCTGTACTCTTAATCCAAAGGCCGGAGGCATGAGTTCAAAACCCACTTTGGTGCTAGCAATTTAAGTTCAGTTCCTTAAACCTGAAATAAAAAGCCAACAGTAATGGTGACCATGAGACTAAAAGAGGGAAAAATTCATCTGGTTTATTAGTATCTGTTCGGAATGGAAATCTATTATCTAGAACAGGCTGTAAGTAACTCCAGGCCTGTGATAATGTTGTTGACTGTTAATTGCCCTCTGAAATGGCAGTTGAGCCACTGATTTGTGTCAAAGCACACAATTTACTCCCATGTTCCCATGGAAAATAAATGCTGATTTTGGAGGTGTTGACTGCATCCCTTGCATGAAAAGACTTGTCTTTCCTCTAGTCGATTGATTTAAGACTTGATTTCAGAAGAACTGCAATGTTTGACACTGGTTTTGACAATATTATCTGATTTCTCCAGGTCATGGAGACTCTCTTCAAGATCACAACTTCACATATTCTTTCAAACTGTCCAGATGATGTTGAGCTCTTCCACAATACTGTAGCTCCTGGACAAAAGGTACTGTATATTCCGTCTCCAATCTTGTAAATTAATCTTCAGATTTCCTGTAATGAGATTTATACTAGCCAGGTCCTGTCATTATACCGCTATTCCTTCAGTGTCACTGGATCAAAATCCTGGAACTTCTTTTGACCAGTGCTCTGCATACTAAAACCATACAGACTGGATGATGTAGCATTGAGAAACCACATAATTTCTAGCAGTTTTTGTACATCTATCTTAGAATTATGAAAATCTGATGAAGCAAAATTCCAAAATCACGAGTACATGGCAGTTTTAACAAAGGTGTCAAATCCAAAATATTTTTATATCCTTTTGTCCACAGGTGCTGTCTGAATAGAATATTAAGATTTTCTCTTTTTTGGAAATTTCCATCACAAATAATTTTGGACTTTTTTGTTTGTTAGCATTCTGAGTTATAATTTCTACCCCAGAAACTTAACGCATCACTTTGATTAAGATATAAAAAGTGATTATCAATTTTAACACCACGTTCATAATGAATATAAATAATTTTAATGCTTCTACATTAATACATTTTTTTCTGTTTCTGAATTGATATGTTAAGAATTGCAAAGTGTCACTGGAAATATCTAATTCCAACTGAATCGAAAACAAATTAGAAATAAATGTTGAAACTGTTAGAAATTCTCAATTGGCCAAATAGCATCTGTAGGGAGAGAAATGCAGTTAACTTATCCAGCCCATAAACTTTCATCAGATCTGCAAGATGTTTGAGATGACCAGCTTCTAAGCTAATACACATTAGGGAATGAGAAGGGGATGTGAGAGGCGGTAAAGTGCTCCCTCACAGGAACCCAGGATCAATTCCAGCCTTAGATGATTGTGTGGAACTTGAACATTCTTCCTGAATCTGTGTGAGTCTCTACCAGGTGCCCTGGTTTTCATCCAACATTCGAAGGTTGTACAGTTTAGGTGAATTGACCATGCTAAATTGCCCATAGTTTCCAGGAATATGCCGACTAGGTGGATTAGACATGGGAAATTCAGGGTTACAGGGATAGGGTTGTGGGTGTGTGATAGATCTGGGTGGGGTGTTCTTCAGAGGGTTGTTGCGGACTGATGGGCCCAATGGCCTGCTTCACACTGCAGAGATTCTATGATTTTTTTTTTAGAATGATGGGAACCGCAGTAGGTTCATTAAGTAACAAGAGAGATGATGGAACAAAGCAAAAGATGGTGATCATATCTTTTTTGTTTCTGTTAAAGCAAAGTCCATGAGCCGGTGAGGAATTATTTTTAAGGAAAATTCCATTCTATTTTCCAGTCTTCTCCAAAAGAATTAGTGACTAATTATGGACATTTTATTCCTAGGAAAGGATGGAACAGATGCTGAAAAATTCATTTCAAGTGTAAGTGAGTTATTTCTCTTATAAAAATTCAATGTATTTTTAATGTCTAAATTCTTTACATGTTTTGCAGCAGCATGTAGGTTTGGCATCCTCTCTTTCTACGTGGAAGCTATTTTGTAATGCATCTTTTCATTTTTCACTTTTGATAACAGACTTGTAATGGGGTGGCACAGTGGTTAGCACAGTTGTCCTCACAGTGCCAGGGACCAATGTTCTAATACAGCTTCGGGTGAACCTCTGTGTGGAGTTTGCACATTCTCCCCATGACTGCACGGGTATTCAGCTGGTACTCTGATTTCCTCCCACAGTCGAAAGATGTGCGGGTTGGGTTGATCAGCCGTGCTAAATTGTCTGTAGTATCCAAGGATGTGTAAACTAGGTGGATTAGCTATGGTAAATGCAGGATTACTGGGAAAGGTTGGGAGACTGGGTCTGGGTGGGACGTTCTTCAGAGGGTTGGCACAGCCTCAATAGGCCAAATGGCCTCTTTCTACACTATAAGGGGTCTGTGATTCTATGCATGATCATGTTAATATTGCCTAAAGGAAATACATGTTGAAAAAAAGCAGTCTATAATGTTGCATACCCCGCTAGATTTGATAATTGTGGTTAATCAAAATATTTGGAAAATATAACATTTTATTCAATATAACTGAAATATAAATTTTTTTTTAGGCTTTCCTACACTGAAGCAATTGACATTTTGCAGCAAAGCACAGAAACCTTCAAATTTGAACCAAAGGTAAAAAGTGTGACCTGAAAGTGGAATGATTTTATGAAACTACAACAGTGATATTGGACATGTAATGCTTGGAGATATTAGGTGGCTTTTCTAGACCACTTTATTGAAAACCTAATTCCCAACTGTTAATTGGTGATTTTAATATTTCTATAACAAACAGTTAACATTTGTTATGTTAAGCCTAGTTTTTTTTTTTAAATGGTTAAAATCAAAAAAATCACTTGTTCAAATTGCTTCATCTCAGTTCCCCAAATTAATTCAGCATTGGGACAAACATTTAAAGAAGTAATCCTTTGGCCATAATTTTAACATTTGTAGATGAGACATTTTTCTTGTATATTTACGGCAAACTTGTTCTCATCCTTTGCTTCTTCGACATGGATTTTGGAAGGCAAATTGTAATAAAGTATCTGGAGTTATTGTTCACATTCCACCTTCTTCACTGCTGAATATCCTACCTTTTTTGTCTTTTCTTTGAACCTTTTTACTTCTGTTTCTTGTCTTCAATATTTCACTTTCTTCCTTAGATGACGACTTTGTTGCTCTCAATTGCTTTTAGCATTATTCTTTCCATTTATTTTCATATCCAAATGCTGAGGTAATAAAAATGAAGGCTGTAACAATGTTGGACAGCTTTATTGGCTATATTTGAAGCTTTGCATTTCTATCTCCTGTGCTTAGCATTCTCCAAATTTGTATTCCTGTAAGAATGGAAAATATATTGTGCACAAAGTAAGTTTCGACAAGAGGTATTTCATCAGTGTGTATTCTAGTAGAGCAGGCTTTACAATACATACATCAATTTAGTTGCCTTTTACCGAATTGCTTTTATTTAGTTCTAACCCCTCTGCTTAAATGCAGATGCGGTCTAAAAAGGAACCAGTGGCAGTAATTTCTACAGTTTTTGTACTGTGTAAGAGAAAGTTCTGAGGTAAACTGCAGGCCTGGACTTAAACACAAAATGGGTATTTGTCAATGTTGCCCTGATTTCTGAAGTTTTCTAGCCAATTTGCAATATTAACTCCCTGTAATTCAACACAGTGATAGCCATATGTGCCACTGTGCTTGTCGTGAATGACATGCCAATGAATACTTCTGCTCAGATTTAAAGCAGTTGTCAGTATTGAATTCCAGACACAACCTTTAATTTCTTAAATATGACTTCCACTAATAATTGGAAAATACTTATTACAATTAATGAATTGTGAATTTGCACATTTGTCACTGCGCAATGTTCTCTCTTAGGCTAGAGAAAGCTGATCAGGATTTTTAAATAGAAAAAGATTGTGATATGAGTATAGCTGAGTATGACAAATTGTTTTCTGATGTGAATTGAAAATTCTTTTTCTGAATGATGTGCATAATGTGTTCACTACCTGTGATGAAGTGTAACAAATATTTCTAGCAGAAACCAGGAGAGTAAGACTTGTCAAATCTCACAACTTTACACAGTACAGCTGTAGATGTTCAAAAATTCTCCTGCTGAACTGAGCATGTTTCTTCAACTTCCCTATAGCTAGTTCTTTCCAGTTGATGCTACAGACAAATACTTGCAAATCCATACAGAAGGAAAGTTACTCCACGTAATTCTGTTTTAGTTTGATTTTCTATTATTGAGCAATAGCTTCTTTAAAACAAAATATGTGCATAATTCCGATTTTAAGGAATTTCTTTACAAATACATACTAAAATTAACGTGGCAGTCATGGATATTTGAAAGCACATCTAATGTATAATTTAAACAAAGTGCATAAATGTGTTGCTGTCCAACTCCTTCATTTCTCATGAAGCTGAAACTGTAATTTCATTGGAATGGCATGTTTGCCATTGTGATCATTTGTAATGAGATGGGGATTGTACTTACATGATATTTCAGCTGGTAGGCAGGAAGCAGATTTCTCAAATTTTGTTTCAGCTATTATGTATTTTAGTAGGCATCTTGAGGTACTTAATGAATTGTTTCAAGCTAGAAAGCTTTGCTTAAAGCAAGTTAAAATGATAATGGAGTAGTATTTCATTTAAAAAGATGCTTCCAAATTATCTTTTTTAAAAACTAAAACTGGAAAGATGTTGTTCTTTAATTATTTTTGTTATTGAATGTAATTATATAAAAGCTGTATGCATCTGCATGTGCTGTATGCAGTATCTTTGAAGCGGTGCTGAAGTAAGTATTGATTGTCATCTTTTACAGTGGGGCTGTGACCTACAGACTGAGCATGAGAACTGTCTGGTACGGCACTGTGGCAATATCCCTGTTTTTGTGGTTAATTATCCTTATGACATCAAGCCCTTTTATGCCAGAGATAATCAAGATCATCCTCAGCATACAGTAAGCAGAAATTGTATGATTGATGTATTGAGCATTGTAATATCTAACATAAGCTCATTAACTCATCTTCTCTGGTGATGGGAGACATAATGGTTCAAAATCTACTCATTCAGATTCTAACTGAATGTAGCCTCTTGCACTGTTGTTTGTATAACCAGAATATGTTCTGTAACAATGGTTTAAATAAACTAAATAACAATCTATTCAGGAAGATTTTTGAAAAATAACAAAATGATGACATCACGTTGCTACAAACAGCATTATGATACAATTATACGTGTTATCTCCCTTTCATCTTCATTTTCACCTTATTCAAAGAATTCATCTTTTTGTAAAACTACATATTTTTAATTGTCAGTTTTTCTCTTCCATAGTAAAGACTATTAAAATTTGAGCCAGAAGGATTTCTGCAGTGTATAAAGTAATTAAAGAAAAAATCCCAAAATAATATGGACAATGTGCATGTTTAAATTTGATACAGTCTCCAAATGATTAAGATTAAAATGAAATACAAATACACATTACCATGGTTAAATTATATTACTATTGAAAGATATGAAAATTGTCCTATAGTGCACCACATAGAATGGTGAATGTTAATTACAAGTTGTAAAAATACTGCATTATATGGATGAATTACCTTATTAAATGTTTGGTGCTTTCCGAAATGTGCATTTTCTGAACATTATCAATAGTAAAATTTCAAGATTGGGACATAATTACAGCATAGGTCATGAGTTTTGAGAAGATTTGTAGCTCAAGTTGAGTTTCTGGATGTGAGTTTGCTCGCTGAGCTGGAAGGTTAGTTTTCATACGTTTCGTCACCATTCTAGGTAACATATTCAGTGAGCCTCCGATGAAGCGCTGGTGTTACGTCCCGCTTTCTATTGATCTGTTTAGGTTCCCTTGGGTTGGTGATGTCATTTCCTGTTCTTTTTCTCAGAAGGTGGTAGATGGGCTCCAAATCAATGTGTTTGTTCAAACACGTTGATTTGGAGCCCATCTACCACCATCTGAGAAAAAGAACAAGAAATGGCATCACCAGTGCAGGAAATGACATCAACAACCCAAGGCAATCTAAACAGATAAATAGAAAGCGGGACGTAACACCAGCACTTCATCGGAGGCTCACTGATGATGTTACCTAGAATGGTGACGAAACGTATGAAAACTAACCTTCCAGCTCAGCGAGCAAACTCACATCCAGCATAGCTCATTGAAGGAGACCATTTGATCCATTTAGTCTCTGCCAGCTCTTTCGAAGGATTACCCCTTCATCCCACTTTCCACTGCTTCTCATATCCATGAGAGTTTTTGTCCTTTCAGCAGTTACCCAATTCTTATTTAAAAGCTTCCTTTGAATTGGCATCCATCACTCTCTCAGGTACTGCTTTCCAAATCTTGACTGCTGATTGCAAGAGGTTTTTTCCACTACATCACCTTTAAATTTATTATCTCTCACTACTAACCCTGTAACCATTCAAAACCATTCTCTTTACTCACCAAATCTAAAGCTTTTCCTCATTTAAATGTCTCTTCAAGATTTCCATCTAAGCTTCGTTCTCGGTAAAGAGAACAGCCTCTGTTTCAGAGATAATGGGAACTGCAGATGCTGGAGAAGGGTCTAGGCCCGAAACGTCAGCTTTTGTGCTCCTGAGATGCTGCTTGACCTGCTGTGTTCATCCAGCTCCACACTTTGTTATCTTGGACCCTCTGTTTCAGCAATACTTTGGGTATTGTTAAGGCTAGCATTTATTATCCTTTCCTAATTGCCCTTGATTGCATTGACCTGCTGCCTTGAACAATTGTGGTCTGTTTGGTGCTGATGCATTGACTGTGCAGTTGGGAGAAAATTCCAGGATTTTAACCCAGCAGCCATGATGGAACAGCAGTATATCTCCAAATCAGTGTTGTTTGATCTCAAAGGAAAGCTTCATAATTTATCTTCTATCCCTGAAATGGTTCTAACAAGTCTCTTCTGTAAAAACTGAAAGAATTGCAAATGCTGTAAATCAGAAACAAAAACAGAAATTGCTGGAAAAGCTCAGCAGGTCTGGCAGCACCTGTGGAGAGAAATCAGTTATTCACAGGGTTCTGAGGAAGTGTCACTCAACCCGAAACATTAACTCTGATTTCTTTCCACAAGTGCAGCCAAATGTCTTCTATACCCTCTCCAACACTTCATGCCCTTTCTCAAGTGTGGTGACCAAGAATTTGATATTCCTTGTAATTAATCTTGAGTGATCATTAAAGGTGAATTTAATACTGGCCTTGTATGATGTCATCATTCAGTAATCCATATTTGGTAAATGTGAGATTGAGAGCAGGAACTTGAACAATCTTCACCTTCCTAACCAAGAGAGACAATGTTAAATTATATTATCTGTTAAATCAGCACATTTGAAAATCAAATTTAAGCCCCTACTGGTATGTATGGCTGAGGTACTTAACTTTAATGTCTTAACCAGTTAAGCCATTAGAGTCATTTTGAGGTGAGGAAATGGAAAATATACAGAGTAGGGTAAACAGTTGTTTCCAATTTCATTTGTCATTACAGCAGATGTGTGTACCTATCCACCAGAAAGAATTTTATTTTGTATTGAATTTGGTATCCAAAGAAAAAAATTTTACATTTACTTTTCATTACAGTGCTATAATGCTTCAAAAATCAGTGTGTGTCTTACAACTAGTTATCTTTATATGGCAAATTAAAAGATAGGAACTGGATGGGTATTAATGTGATGGCTGAGCACAAATGTTTTGTAATAAGGGTGAGGCGCAGAGCCAACCTGATTGTTTGGCTCTCCTTTTGAATAGCTACTAATGTGAAACAATTATTTTACACTTGTGTTACATGACCTGAAGTCCATACCAGTATATACGCCAGATGAGCCACGTCCCAATTCCATGTCATCTAACCCTATCAACCTATTCTTCCTATCCTTCCTTCCCTGTGTTAACTGACTTCTGCTTTCGTAAATACGAACCATTCTCTTCAATGACTCCATGTGGTAGCAAGTTCCACTTTCCAAATTAGTATTTTCTTTTACATAAGAGGGGAAGATGATATTTGAATATAATAGGAAAGATAAGTGGAAGTGATCACCTCAATGTGATGCAATTAGTGGAATCGGTTGAAGTGAACATGGGGAAGGTTGTGTAGAAACTGTGCTGCAGAGATGTGATATAACTGAAACCTTTGCCATGAGGTACAGTAGATAGCTGGTAGCCTGGACTTGGTAAGATTAGCTGATGAAGGCTACAGAAAAGGAAAGGAGAAATGTTCTGAAGGAATGTCTGAATGGGGTCAATTAAAGTAGTCATAAAGTTAACTGCTAAATCCTAAAACATTTCCATCAAGTTTAGAATCTGGAATCAGTACGCTGAAGGTAACTGATGAGTTTATTTTTCAATATGAGGACCAATAAGAAAATGCTTTAATGATTTTGCTAGTTCTCATTTGTCAGTATCAAAGACCCTGAACCCAGGAGCCAGAACATCAGTCCCATTGGTTGGTTTTCATTGATGTTTGGGTAATTGTAGTTCTTAACTTTGAAGCCTAGATTTCTCAGTTATTGGGTCATGAATCAAGTATATTAAAATCACAAAATCCATCAACTGAAAGAGATAACTGATATAAGCAACAACATGTCATGGCCATGTTTCAGAATGAACAAACTGTCTAGATTCCTGAAACTGCTAATGCATACCAGACCAATGACACAAAACTTCCCACTCAATCAAAAAATAATAACATGGTTACGTTTTTAAATCACGGACTGAACATCAGTTTATTCGTTTATTGCTGTGTCTGCAAAAACTTTGGAAAGTACCACTATTAATAATAAAATCTCATTCCCAACAGTGAGCTTGCATTAAGGAGACCTACAGGGCACAGGTTTAACTTGAAAAATCTGCTACAAAGCAGACTGAACTAAAATCTGCTCCTGAACGTAAGAAATAGAAGCAGAAGCAGAAGCAGAAGCAGAAACAAGCCATTTGATCCCTCGAGTCTACTTTTCCATGCAATAAGATCATAGCTAATTTAGTGTACCTTAACTGTGCTTTCTGCCTCAAGTCCCCTGTGGATAAAGAATCTGTCCAATGGCCCTCTGAGCGAAGAATTTCTATTCCTACCACAGTAGACAACCTCACATTTCGTATGATAATTCATCTACCAACACTTTGGCCACTTGACGTACCTGGATATACTGGCAGAATGAAATAACTGGAAATTTTATTATATCTTCAAATACTTTACGTAATCTCAGCATTCTGTGGTATTATCTGTTAGGTTGCGGCTGTCGATCTTCTGGTGCCTGGAGTAGGAGAATTATGTGGTGGAAGCTTGAGGGAGGAGCGACTTGATCTACTGAAATCTCGCCTAGAAGAGTAAGTATTGATGTCAAAATTGTACATCCACAAAAACAATGCCAGAATTACATTTATGACTACTCCTTTTGTGAGTTTGCTGCTTTATTTGTGACTCAGTCACATACATTAATTCATTTCAGTTGCTACTTAATGCACAACCTTCAGGAAAAGCTTTCAATCCTGCTCAAGTTTGCTGACTGGAACATAAGAGAGTTTTTTTTAACAATTCAAATATGACAAACATTATGTAAATCAACAGTAATACAATATTTACATTACCAACTTTAAAAACCAATAAAATGCAGGCATATGCAAGATTTCAGAGATGAACATCTTTTGTATTTAGTTTTCTGTTGGATCTGAAACAAATTTCTTCACCATTGAGTTTAATCAAAACCTATGTCAATTGTGCTGCATCTTCTTTTACTGGAGGAGATGCTATTATAACTTACCCTTTTTATTTCCTTTTCCTATTCCAGTTGTACCACTGGGGCACGTTTAGAAACGTATGAATTCCATTATTATGGGAGGTTGCTCTGGGGCACAACATGAAAAAGTAGTGGTAAACAGGACCTCAGTGATAGAAGACTCGATAGTTAGGAGACAGACAGGAGATTCTGTGGCCGCAAACAGGAATTCAGAATGGTGTGTTGCTTCCCAAGTGCCATGCTCCAGGATGTCTCAGAATGACTGCAAAACGCTCTCAAGGGGGATGGTGAGCAGCCCGAAGTCATTGTGCACATTGGCACAAATGACATTGTTTGAAATAAGGATGAGGTCCTGCGGAGTGATTATAGAGAGCTAGAAGAAAAATTTAAAAAGAGGACTTTGACAATGGTAATCTCTGACTACTTCAGTGCCACGTGCTCATGAGGGTAAGAACAGCATGATATAGCAGATGAATGCGTGGCGGAAGAATTGGTGCAAGGGGTAGGGATTCAAATTACTGGATCATTGGAATCTTTTCTGGGGCAGAGTGACCTATTTAAGAGGGACCGGTTGCACCTGAACTGCCAGGTCCAATATCCTGGCCGGCAGATTTGCTAGTGCTACCAGGGAGGGTTTAAACTAGATTGGTAGGGGGTTGGAATCCTCAACAACAGGGAAGCAAGTGCGAGGCTGGAAGGAGATACAGTCGTCAGAAATAGCAAGATGAAGAGCCAGGTCATGCTAGAATATTACACGGATCGGGGAATGCCTGTTGAATTAAATTGCATCTGTTTCAATACAACAGGTAAGGCCGATGAACTCGGGGCATGGATAGGTGTGTGGGACTGGGATATGATAGCTGTTACAGAAACAAGGCTAAGGGAGGGACACGATTGGCAGCTTACTGTGCCACAGTACAGGTGATTTAGGCAGGTCATAGGTGGTGGAAAGAGGGGAGGCGGAGCTGCATTTTGGATTAAGCGGAATATCACAGCAATCGTCAGAGATGAAATAACTGAGGGATCATCCAGTGAGGCTTTGTGGGTGGAGCTAAGGAATAAGAAGGGAATGGTGATGTTATTGGGATTATACCACAGGCCCCCAAATATACAACGGGTATTAAAGGAACAAATATGCAGGGAGATTAGGGAGATTTTGCAGGAACGATAGGATTGTCATAGTCGGTGATTTTAATTTTCCTAACATAGACTGTGACTGCAATACGTTAAGGGCTTAGATGGGGTAGAATTGGTTAAATGTGTTCAGGAAAGTTTCCTCAAGCAGTATATAGAGGGCCCCATTGGTGGTGGTGGTGGTGGGGTGGGGGGGGTAAAACTTGACCTACTCTTGGGAAATAGGGCAGGAGAGGTGACGGGGGGAGCACTTTGCAACCAGTGACCATAGTTCTATTAATTTTTAAATAGTTATGGAGAAGGACAAACTGGTCCATAGATTCAAGTTATAAACTGGGGCAAGGCAAATTTTTGATGGAATTAGACAGGAGCTTGCAGGGATTGATTGGAGCAGTTTGCAGGCAAAGGGACCTCCGGCAAATGGGAGGCCTTTAAAAGTGTGACAGCTAGAATTCAAGGTCTATGTGTTCCTGTGTGGGTGAAGGGCAAGGTTGACAGGAGTAGGGATCTCAGGATGATAAGAGATTTTGAGCCTTTGACCGGGAAAAAAGAGGCGGCATGGCTCAGGTGCAGGCAGCTGGGATCAAGGGAATTCCTGGAAGTCTATAGGGATGCAGGAGTTTAATGAAGAAGGAAGTCAGGAAGACGAAAGGGGGTCAAGAGATCGTTTTGACTGAAAGATTAGGGTGAATCTAAAGAGATTCTCTGAGTACATTAAAGGAAAAAGAATCACTAGAGAGAGGATAGGAGCCCTCAAGAATCGAAGTGGATATGTATGTATAGAACCGCAGGAGGTGGGCAAGGTCTTTGAATACTTCTCCTCTGTGTTTCCTATGGAAAAAGACATGAAGACTTGGGAACTTGAGGAAGTTAATGGCGATATCTTGGGGATAGTGCATATCACACTAGAAGAGGTGTCAGAAGTATTAAAATGTATGAAGGTAGATAAATCTCCTAGTCTGGACCAGATATATCCAAGAACCCTGCAAAATGCTAGAGAAGAAATTGCGGGCACAATGGCTGATATAGGTGTCCCATCATTAGGCATGGATGAGGTCCCGGAAGACCGGAGGGTAGCGAACATTGTGCCTTTATTCAAGAAGGCCTGCAAAGAAAAGCCTGGGAATTATAGACCAATAACATGAACATTTGTTTTAGGTAAGTTACCTGAGAAGATTCTAAGGGTTTAAGAAAAGCATGCGTTTGGAAAGACAGAGTTCAGTAAGGAGTAGCCAGCATGGCTTCATGCATGGAAAATCATGTCTCACGAATTTGTTAGAGTTCTTTGAAGTGTCCAGGACAGCGAGGTAGACCAAGTCTATATCGACTGCTGTAAGGCCTTTGATATAAGGTCCCATATGGTAGGCTGCTCTGGAAGGTTAGATCACATGGAGTCCAGGGAGATACATAATTGGCTTGAGGTTAGGAATCAGAGTATAATGGCATGGTTAGTAAGTTTGCAGATGACATTAAAATAGATGGTATCGTGGCCAGTGAGGAAAGTTTATTAGAAATTGCAACATGGTCTTGATCAGCTAGGGAAGTGGGCCAAAAAATGGCAAATGGAGTTTATTATAGATAAGTATGAGGTGTTGCATTTTAGAAAGTCAACTCAAGTTAGGAGTTTCATGGTGAATGTTAGGGCCTTAAGGAGTATAGTGGAAGAGAGGGACCTTGGAGTTCAGGTTCACGGTTCTCTGAAAGTGAAGTCACAGATAGACAGGGCAATGAAGAAGGCTTTTAGCACACTGGCTTTCATCAGTCAGGGTGTTGAGTGTAGAAGTTGGGAAGTTATGTTGCAGTTGTACAGGATGTTGGTAAGGCTGCAGGTGGAGTATTGTTTTCAGTTTTGGTCACCTTACTATAGGAAGGATGTTATTAATATAAAAATATTACTTGGGGCGGCACAGTGGCTCAGTGGTTAGCACTGCAGCCTCACAGTGCCAGGGACCCGGGTTCGATTCCAGCCTCGGGCAACTGTCTGTGTGGAGTTTGCACGTTCTCCCTGTGTCTGCGTGGTTTTCCTCCGGGTGCTCTGGTTTCTTCCCACAGTCCAAAGATGTGCAGGCTAGGTGGATTGGCCATGCTAAATTGCCTGTAGTGTTCAGGGGTGTGTGGGTTATAGGGGGATGGGTCTGGGTGGGATGCTTCAAGGGGCACTGTGGACTTGTTGGGCCGAAGGGCCTGTTTCCACACTGTAGGTAATCTAACCTAATCCAAACCTGAAAGAATGTGGAAGAAACTTATAAGGATGTTGCCAGGACTCAAAGGACTGAGTTAATAGGGAGAGGTTGGACAAGCCAGGACATTTTTTCTTTACAGCGTAGGAGATTGAGCGATGATTTTATAGAAGTGTATGAGATCGTGTAAGGCATGGAATAGGGTGAATGCACTCCGTTTTTTTCCAGGGTTGGGGAATCGAGGACTCAAGGGCATCAGTTTGAGGTAAGAGGGGAAAGAATACATGGGAACCTGAGGGGCAACCTTTTTACCCAGGGGTAGTATGTCCATGGAATGAGCTGCCAGCAGAAGTTGTTGAGGCAGGTACATTAACAGCATTTAAAAGGCATTTGGACAAGTAATGGATAGGAAAGGTTTAGAAGAATATGGGAATAGTGCTGGGAAATGGGGTTAGCGTGGATGGACATTTTAGTGTCAAGGACCAGTTTGGGCTGAAGGGCCTGTGTCAGTGCTGTCAGACTTTACGACACTAATGTACAAACGAGACTATAATGAGAGATGGTTGCATTTTTTTTTTTTGACATTTTATCAGTCTGAATTTAATGGAATGTAAATTTTGCCTCCAGTAGGGCTTGGATCGGTACCTGGAGGTATGATGTTATTGCTATTACTGAGACTTGGTTGAGGGAAGGGCATGACTGGCAACTAGTTGTCCCAGGATATCGATGCTTCAGGCGGGATAGAGAGGGAGGTAAAAGGGGTGGAGGAGTTGCAGTAATGGTCAAAGACGATATCACAGCAGTACTGAAGGAGGGCCCCATGGAGGACTCAAGCAGTGAGGCAATATGGGTAGAACTCAGAAATAGGAAGGATGCAGTAACAATGCTGGGGCTGTACTACAGGCCTCCCAACAGCGAGCGTGAGATAGAGGTACAAATATGTAAACAGATAATGGAAAGGTGTAGGAGAAACAGGGTGGTGTTGATGGGAGATTTTAATTTTCCCAACATTGACCGGGATTCACTCAGTGTTAGGGGTCAAGACGGAGCAGAATTTGTAAGGTGTGTCCAGGAGGGTTTTGTAGAGCAGTATATATGTAGTCCCACTCGAGAAAGGGCCATACTGGACCCGGTGCTGGGGAATGAACCCAGCCAGGTGGTTGATATTACAGTAGGGGACTACTTTGGAAATAGCGACCATAATTCCATAAGTTTTACAATACTAATGGACAAGGATAGGAGTGGTCCTAAAGGAAGAGTACTAAACTGGGGGAAGGCTGACTATACCAAGATTCGGCAGGATCTGAGGAATGTAGATTGGGAGAAACTGTTTGAAGGAAAATCCACATTTGATATGTGGGAGGCTTTTAAGGAGAGGTTGATTAGCGTGCAGGAGAGACATGTTCCTGTGAAAATGAGGAATAGAAAAGGCAAGATTAGGGACCCATGGATGACAGGTGAAATTGTGAGACTAGCCAAGAGAAAAAAGGAAGCATACATGAGGTCTAGGCAACTGAAGACAGACGAAGCTTTGCAAGAATACCTGGAATGTAGAGCGAATCTGAAAAAAGGGGATTAAGAGGGCTAAGAGAGGACATGAGATGTTGCTGGCAAACATAGTTAAGGAAAGTCCCAAAGCCATTTATTCATATATAAAGAGCAAGAGGGTAACTAGAGAAAGGATTGGCCCACTTAAGGACAAAGAAGGAAAGGTATGTGCTGAGTCAGAGAAAATGGGTGACATTCTTAGCCAGTACTTTGCATCGGTATTCACCAAGGAGAGGGACATGACGGATGTTGAGGTTAGGGATAGATGTTTGCTTAGTCTAGGTCAAGTTGACATAAGGAAGGAGAAAGTGTTAGGTATCCTAAAAGACATTAAGGTGGACAAGTCCCCAGGTCCGGATGGGATCTATCCCAGGTTACTGAGGGAAGCAAGAGAGGAAATAGCCGGGGCCCTAACAGATATCTTTGCAGTGTCCTTAGACACAGGTGAGGTCCCGGAGGACTGGAGACTTGCTAATGTCCCCTTGTTTAAAAAGGGCAGCAAGGATAATCCAGGTAATTATTGACCGGTGAGCCTGACGTCAGTGGTAGGGAAGCTACTGGAGAAGATACTGAGGGATAGGATCTATTCCCATTTGGAAGAAAATGGGCTTATCAGTGATAGGCAACATGGTTGTGTACAGGGAAGGTCATGTCTTACCAACTTAATAGAATTCTTTAAGGACGTGACAAAGTTGATTTATGAGGGAGAGGCTGTAGATGTCATATCCATGGACTTCAGTAAGGCGTTTGATAAGGTTCCCCATGGCAGGATGATGGAGAAAGTGAAGTCACATGGGGTCCAGGGTGTGCTAGCTAGATGGATAAAAAACTGGCTGGGCAACAGGAGACAGAGGGTAGTAGTAGAAGAGAGTTTCTCAAATTGGAGACCTGTAACCAGTGGTGTTCCACAGGGATCTGTGCTGGGACCACTGTTGTTTGTGATATATGTAAATGATCTGGAGGAAGGTGTAGGTGGTCTGATCAGCAAGTTTGCTGATGACACTAAAATTGGTGGAGTAGCTGATAATGAAGGGGACTGTCAGAGATTACAGCAGAATATAGATAGACTGAAGAGTTGGGCAGATAAATGGCAGATGGAGTTCAATCCGGGCAAATGCGAGGTGATGCATTTTGGAAGATCAAATTCAAGGGCGAACTATACAGTAAATGGAAAAGTCCTAGGGAAAATTGATGAACAGAGAGATCTGGGTGTTCAGGTCCATTGTTCCCTGAAGGTGACAACGCAGGTCAATAGGGTGGTCAAGAAGGCATATGGCATGCTTTCCTTCACTGGGCGGGGTATTGAGTACAAGAGTTGGCAGGTCATGTTGCAGTTGTATCGGACTTTGGTTCGGCCACATTTGGAGTACTGTGTACAGTTCTGGTCGCCACATTACCAAAAGGATGTGGATGCTTTGGAGAGGGTGCAGAGGAGGTTCACCAGGATGTTGCCTGGTATGGAGGGTGCTAGCTATGAAGAGAGGTTGAATAGACTAGGATTATTTTCATGAGAAAGACGGAGATTGAGGGGGACCTGATTGAGGTCTACAAAATCATGAGGGGTACAGACAGGGTGGATAGCCAAAAGCTTTTTCCCCAGAGTGGGGGACTCAGTTACTAGGGGTCATGAGTTCAAAGTGAGAGGAGGAAAGTTTAAGGGAGATATGCGTGGAAAGTTCTTTACACAGAGGGTGGTGGGTGCCTGGAACGCATTGCCAGCGGAGGTGGTAAACACAGACACGTTAGTGTCTTTTAAGATATATTTGGACAGGTACATGGATGGGCAGGGAGCAAATGTTCACAAACCGTTAGAAAATAGATGACAGGTTAGACAGAGGATCTTGATCGGCGCAGGCTTGGAGGGCCAAAGGGCCTGTTCGTGTGCTGTAGGTTTCTTTGTTCTTTGTTCTTTGTTTTTTAGGTACCCGGAATATGTTATCTGTATCTAACAATTACTTATAAAACAGAATGCAGTTGTACTCACCTGACATCTCCCACACTGACTAGTTTGTTTAACTGTGCAGAATGTCTGTTCAATTTGATATTCTCCTCTGGCTTTTAATTTTGATGTTCATCAATTTGAGTCAGCCAGAAAGGGTCACAGTTCTAGATTTACTTTTAGGAAATGAAGCAGTCCAAGTGAATGAAATAGTAGTGGATGGCCATTTTGGAGGTAGCGATCATGATACAGTTAATTTTAGCATAATTATAGAAAGGGACAAAGTTAGAATAGAAGTAAACTTTCTAAATTGGGGGAAGGCAAACTTTGAGATCAAGAGATGAACTGGTAAAAGTGGACTGGTTCCACCCACTTGAAGGAAGAGGAAAATCTGTGGCAAATTGGTCAGGCATTTAAAAGCAAAAATTTTATTAGGCAAAGTGTAGGTATCTTCCCACAAAAAAATGGGCAGTACTGCAAAAATTTCCCTGCTTGTCCAGAAGCTGGCAGGATAAGAGAAAAGAAGGAAAAATTACAATCTCTTAAAAACAAAACACTTCTGGAAACTAAATGATCATAGAAAGTACAGGTGTGGAATGAGAAAGGCAATTGGGAAGAAAAGAAGATTAGAAAATATATTGGCTAGTAAAGTTAAGGAACATGCAAAAAATCTTTTACAGTACATTAAGAGCAAGAGGATAATGAAAGAATGGCCTGTGCCTTGCAGAGAATTACTGGGAATGCCTTCTTCATGAGTATTTTACCTTTATGAGGACAAAGGAGAGGGGTGATGCACTCATCACACTTTTCTTTTTAAATTGTAAAGTGTTAGATGAAATAAGCATAATGAGGAGGGAGGTGCTTGAGAACTGACCTCCGTGAATGTTGATGATTAGTATTCTAGCCATTTGAAAGAAGCCAGGAGGGAAATAACAGATGTTCTGAGGATTAATGTATCCAACCGTGTATTCACTAGACAGAACACTGATGGATCTACTGCATGTATTGGGGTTGTAGACTTACTTGCCGAGCTGGTGAGTTTGTTGCAGACATTTCGTCACCCTGCTCAGCAATGTCACTGCTGCTCCAGTGAAGCGTTGATGTTCTGTCCCATCTTGTTATTTATATGCCTCAGCTTGTGGAGGTGGTTGGTATTACTTTTGGTTCTGTTTCTCCATGGTTTGTATATCAGGTCCAGTTCATTGTGTTCCGGTTGGAATGCCAGACCTCCGTCTGCAACCAAAGACACCGGCTAAGTGAGCAAGCTTACAACCTCCTCCACAACCCAAGCTGCAAACTTCTCAAAAACTTTATTGCATGTATATTTAATGAACCCATGATATTGTCAATTGACTGTGTAATGTTTTGAATGGTAAGATAATACTTTCAAGACAAAAATGTTCCTTAAACCATTCACTAACTACCCTTGCACCCTAGCGCCATTTAAACAGGATCATCTACAAGCAACTTCTGTAGTAAGATTAAATCATATTAGCCCTACAAAATTAAAAGTTGAAAGGATCCCTATTTTATCTGGAAATCAAAAGAACTGTGGATGTTGTAAGTCAGAAACAAATTTTAAAAAAAGTTGCTGGAAAAGCTCAGCAGGTCTGGCAGCATCTGAAGAGAAAGGGTCATCGAACCCGAAATGTTAACTCTGATTTCTCTTCATAGATGCTGCCAGACCTGCCGAGTTTTTCCAGCAACTTTTGTTTTTGTCTCTGTTTTGTTTACCTGAGCACGTGCTGGAATGTGAAACAGAAATTCCTGATTGTGGATCAACATGAGGGCAGTCTTTTGTCTTGGAATTCTATTTCTTGATGAAGAGAAGGAAGACTGGAATAGAAGAAAACAGCACCAAGTGGTCCTTTTAACTGTGATAGTAACAGTAATGATTTCTATTGATGCAAGGTGATAGAAGAGGACCATTGATCATGAGGACTGTATTGAGCCAGCTATGAAAATATCATGAGAATTCTTTCAAAGCTTTATCAATGTCACGCTCTTCACTTGGCTGTTTTAGAGGTCTACAAATGCAATCATAGACTCATGTAGCACAGAAACAGACTCTTTGGTCCAATTTGTCAATGTTGACCAGGTTTTCTAAAGAAAACTAGTCCTACTTAACTGCATTTGGCCTGTATTCCATTAAATCTTCCCTATTCATGTACCTGTCTGGGTGCCTTTTAAATGCTGCAACAGTACCTGCATCTACCACTTCCTCTGACAGTTCATTCCATACATGTACCAACCTTTGTGTGGAAAAAGTTGCCCCATGGATAGCCTTTTAAATCTTTACCCTCTCACCTTAAACCGTGCCCTCTAGTTTTGAACCCCCTACTCTAGGGAAAAGACCTGTGTCATTCACCTTCTCTATGCCTCTCATGATTTTTACCAACAGAGAAGAAAAAGTCCTCGCCTACCTAGCTTCACCTTATAAATCAAACTCTCCAGTCTCAGTAACATCCTTGGAATTCTTTTCTACACCCTTTCTACTTTAATAATATCCTTCTTATAGTAATGTCACCAGAACTGTAAGCCGTACTAAAAGTGGCCTCACCAATGTCTTGTACAGCTGCAAAGTGACATCCCAAGTCCTGTACTCACCATTATGAACAATAGAGGAAAGCATATCAAATGCCACCTTCACCACCCTATCTACCTGTGTTGCCACTTCCAGGGAACAATATACCTGAACACCTCGGTCTCTCTGTTTGACAACACTTCTCAGGGCTCTACCATCAACTGTGTAAATCCTGCCCTGGTTTGCCTTACCAAAATGCAACATCTTGCATTTATCTAAATTAGACCCAATTTGCCTCTCTTCGGCCCATTGGCCCAGTTGATGAAGATCCCATTTAACTCTTAGATAACCTCCTTCACTGTCCATTATACAACCAAATTTAGCATCATCACAAAAAGAACCTTGGTTCAGGCTGAAAGTACTAAATATTTTGATGAGGAGAAAGTATTTCAAAGTAACCAGTGCACGTTTCAAGAAAGAAATCTGTGATGAACATGGTCTTTCAAAAAAACTTCGACAAGTTCCTACAAGACCATAAGATTTAGGAGCATAAGTAGGCTATTTGGTCCATTGAATCTGCGCCGGCATTCAGTCTTGGCTGATACGTTCCTTAGCACCATCCTCCCGCCTTCTCCCTCTGACTCTTGATCCCCTTATTAGTAAGGAATCAATCTATCTCTGTCTTAATGACTTGACCTCCGCAGTCATCTGCGGCAAAGAGTTCCACAGATTAACCACCCTCTGAAGAAATTTCTCCCCTTCTCAGTTCTAGAGGGTCGTCACTTTACTCCGAAGCCATGCCCTTGGATTCTTGTCCCCCTACTAGTGGAAACATCACCTCCATGTCCACTGTATCCAGGCCTCTCAGTATTCCATAAGTTTCAATGATATCTCACCTCATCCTTCTGAACTCTATCAAGTACAGACTGAGTCGTCAAGCCCTTCGTTGCTGGAATCATTCTTGTGTCCATCCACTGGACCCCCACCAAGGCCAGCACATTCTCTGTAGTAATGAGGCCTGAAACCGTGCAAATGCAGACTAATCAGGGCCATGTACAGTCTCAGCAGTACATCCTGCTCTTATAGCCTAGCTGTCTCAAAATGAAAGCAAGCATTGCTGCCTTAAATGTTAACTGAACCTGCATGTTAACCTTAAGAGAGTCCTGAATTAGGACTCCCAAGTCCCTTTGAACATCACATTTCCCCATTTAGAAAATAGTCAATGCCCCTATTCTTCCTATAAGTGCATAACCTCTCAATTTCCCACATTGTATTCCACCTGCTACTTTTTTGCCTATTCTCGTAGCCTGTTCATTACCTTCTGCAGCCTGCTCACTTCCTCAACCACCTAACTTTGTGGCATCTGCAATCCTAGCGACATGTCCTCAGTTCCTTTATCTGAATTGTGAATGTATAACATGAGTAGCTTGTGGTCCCAACACTATCCACTGTGGAACTACATTAGTCAGTGGCTACCATCCTGAAAAAGATCCTTTTAGCTGCCCACAGTCTGCCTTATGCCAGTCAGACAATCCACCATCCTTGCCTGTACCTTGCCCTTTAACATCATGGCCACTTATATTAGAAGCTACCTGTGCAGCACCTTGTCAAAGACCTCCTGAAAATTCAAATCAATTATATTCACTAGCTGTCCTTTGTCTAACTTGTTCTTTACCTCGTCAAGGAATTCTGATAAAATTCTCAGGCATGGTATCCCTTTGATGAAACCTTACTGATTTAGTCCTATTTTACCATGTGCTTCCAAGTACTCTGCAATATTGTACTCAAAACTGAACTCTAAGTTCTTACCAAGAACTGATGTTGAGCTAGCCAGCCTACAATTGCCTGTCGTCTGCCTCCCTCCCTTAAATCAGTGTTGTTACATCAGCCATTTTCCAGTCCTCTGGACCCTCTAGCCATTCGTGAAAAATCACCCCCAGTCCCACCCCAGCCTCCACAGCTATCTCCTTCAGAACCCTGGGGTGTAGTCCAAGTAGTGTGGGTGATTTATCTACTTCATACCTTACAGCTTGCCCAGCACCTTGTCCTTTAGTGGCAACCACGACAATCACCTCTGCCCCCTGACTCTCTTGAAGTCCTGGTATACTACTGGTATCTCACACCATGGAGACTGATGCACATTACCTATTAAATACCCCTGCCATTTCTTTGTTCCCTTTTACTACTTCTCTAGCAGTCCAAAATCCATTCTTGTCTCTCTCTTACCTTTTTACATATCTAAAATCAGTCCCACTGTCTGTTTTAAACAGAAGTCTCGGAAAAGCCAGCAGTTGTGAAATTAAGAGTAAAGTAACAAAGATACAATAAGTTATTAAGAGGTCTGAAACAACATATTCTCAGAAATTAGCAATCAGTGTAGCTTTGCCACTGCCATCAGCATTGAGCTATAAATTAGGAGTAAATGATAGTTTGCATGTTTGGAAGTGAGCTGCAGTGTTCTACCAAATGTTGTTCTGAGACTGGCTCTGTTCACACTGTGCAGCACAATTTTGGGTGTAGGACTCGGGAGCTGTGTTCAAATTGTTGGTTAGATGCCACGTATGTCCTGTACATAAAAAGCAGGACAAATCCAATCCAGGCAATTACTACCTGATCAATCTACTGTCAGTCATCAAAAAAATGATGGAAAGTGTCAACAACAGTGCTACTAAGCAGCACTTGTTTAGGGATAACCTGCTCACTGGTGCCTAGTTTGGGTTCTGTCAGTGCCACTCAGCATCTAACCTTGGTTCAAATCTTGGTTCACACATACGCAAAAGAGAACAATTCCACAGGTGAGATGACAACAGCATTAAGGCTGCATTTGACCAAGTGTGGTATCAAGGAGCACCAGCAAAACTAGAATCAGTGGAAATCAGGGAAAGCGTTTTGCTGGACAGAGTAATACCCAGCATAAAGGAAGTCGGTTGTGTTTGTTGGTGGTCAGTCATCTCCGTTACAAGACATTTTTTGCCAGAGTTCCTTAGGGTAGCATCTTAGATCCAATCATCCTCCGCTGTTTAATCAATGACCTCTCCATCATAAAGTCAGCAGGCGGGACATGCGCTGATAATTACACAATGTTTATCGCAATTCACAAGTCCTCAGATACTGAAGCAGTCCATATCCAAATGCAGCAAAACTTGGATAATATCCAGGCTTGGGCTGAAAAGTGGCAAGTAACAATCACCCCACATAATAGGACCAACTCCAATAGGAGAGAATCTAGCTATCATCCCTCGTGCTGGTGGTACCATAATCCGTACCATAAGTATCATGGAGGTTAACATTGACTGTACACTGAACTGAACTAGTCATATAAACATGGTTGCTACACTGGCATCTCCAGAGGTTAGGAATCCAGATATGTGTCATTCCTGACTACCCAAAGCCTGTCCCTCATCTACAAGTCACAAGTTAGGAGTGTGTTGGCTTACTTCTCGCTTGCCTGAATGGACGCAGCACTAACAACACTCAAGAAGCTTGATATCATCCAGGACAAAGCAACCAGTTTGATTGGCACCACATCCACAAAACTCCACTCCTTCCACCACCAGTGTTCAATGGCAGCAGTGTGTACCATCTACAAGATATACTACAGAAATTCACCACAATTCCTTAGACATTACATTTTAAACCAGCAACCACTTCCATCTGGAAGGCCAAGGACAACACATACAAAGGAACACCACCAGTTGAGGTTCCTCTCTAAGCCACTCATCATGCTGAGTTGGAAATATACTGTTTAGTATTATGGATCAAAATCATGGAACACTGTCCCTAATGGTATTATAGGTCTACATACAGGACAAGCAACGGCAGTTTAAGAAAGTGGCTCACAAGTACCACCTGAAAGGCAAGTAGAGATGGCCAATAGGCATTGCACCAGCTAGTGATGCCCATATTGCACGAACAAATTTATACAAAAATCCCAGAAATCACTCATGCCATTTGATATGATGCGCAGATATCAACATAGACAAAAATTGAAGTTTTGATATTGTTCTAAGAGAAGACGTAATAGGGTAATTTGGTCAAGGTGTTGACCAATATGACTGGCTTTGCTGAAATAAATTGAAACAGACTGCCAGCGCTGAAGCCATCTGTAATTGGTCACAGCCAGTGCGCAGAGAGGTCTTTTCGAACAAGCTCACAAACATGTAGAATGCATCATTGGAGTGAGAGATAATGGGAACTGCAGATGCTGGAGATTCCAAGATAATAAAATGTGAGGCTGGATGAACACAGCAGGCCAAGCAGCATCTCAGGAGCACAAAAGCTGACGTTTCGGGCCTAGACCCTTCATCAGAGAGGGGGATGGGGGGAGGGAACTGGAATAAATAGGGAGAGAGGGGGAGGCGGACCGAAGATGGAGAGTAAAGAAGATAGGTGGAGAGAGTGTAGGTGGGGAGGTAGGGAGGGGATAGGTCAGTCCAGGGAAGACGGACAGGTCAAGGAGGTGGGATGAGGTTAGTAGGTAGCTGGGGGTGCGGCTTGGGGTGGGAGGAAGGGATGTGTGGGAGGAAGAACCGGTTAGGGAGGCAGAGACAGGTTGGACTGGTTTTGGGATGCAGTGGGTGGGGGGGAAGAGCTGGGCTGGTTGTGTGGTGCAGTGGGGGGAGGGGATGAACTGGGCTGGTTTAGGGATGCAGTAGGGGAAGGGGAGATTTTGAAACTGGTGAAGTCCACATTGATACCATATGGCTGCAGGGTTCCCAGGCGGAATATGAGTTGCTGTTCCTGCAACCTTCGGGTGGCATCATTGTGGCAGTGCAGGAGGTCCATGATGGACATGTCATCAAGAGAATGGGAGGGGGAGTGGAAATGGTTTGCGACTGGGAGGTGCAGTTGTTTGTTGCGAACTGAGTGGAGGTGTTCTGCAAAGCGGTCCCCAAGCCTCCGCTTGGTTTCCCCAATGTAGAGGAAGCCGCACCGGGTACAGTGGATGCAGTATACCACATTGGCAGATGTGCAGGTGAACCTCTGCTTAATGTGGAATGTCATCTTGGGGCCTGGGATGGGGGTGAGGGAGGAGGTGTGGGGACAAGTGTAGCATTTCCTGCGGTTGCAGGGGAAGGTGCCGGGTGTGGTGGGGTTGGAGGGCAGTGTGGAGCGAACAAGGGAGTCACGGAGAGAGTGGTCTCTCCGGAAAGCAGACAGGGGAGGGGATGGAAAAATGTCTTGGGTGGTGGGGTCGGATTGAAAATGGCGGAAGTGTCGGAGGATAATGCGTAGTATCCGGAGGTTGGTAGGGTGGTGTGTGAGAACGAGGGGGATCCTCTTGGGGCGGTTGTGGCGGAGGCGGGGAGTGAGGGATGTGTTGCAGGAAATGCGGGAGACGCGGTCAAGGGCGTTCTCGATCACCGTGGGGGGAAAGTTGCGGTCCTTAAAGAACTTGGACATCTGGGATGTGCGGGAGTGGAATGTCTTATCGTGGGAGCAGATGCGGCGGAGGCGGAGGAATTGGGAATAGGGGATGGAATTTTTGCAGGAGGGTGGGTGGGAGGAGGTGTATTCTAGGTAGCTGTGGGAGTCGGTGGGCTTGAAATGGACATCAGTTACAAGCTGGTTGCCTGAGATGGAGACTGAGAGGTCCAGGAAGGTGAGGGATGTGCTGGAGATGGCCCAGGTGAACTGAAGGTTGGGGTGGAAGGTGTTGAAGTGGATGAACTGTTCGAGCTCCTCTGGGGAGCAAGAGGCAGCGCCGATACAGTCATCAATGTACCGGAGGAAGAGGTGGGGTTTGGGGCCTGTGTAGGTGCGGAAGAGGGACTGTTCCACGTAACCGACAAAGAGGCAGGCATAGCTGGGGCCCATGCGGGTGCCCATGGCCACCCCCTTAGTCTGTAGGAAGTGGGAGGAGTCAAAAGAGAAGTTGTTGAGTGTGAGGACGAGTTCAGCTAGGCGGATGAGAGTGTCGGTGGAGGGGGCCTGGTCGGGCCTGCGGGACAGGAAGAAGCGGAGGGCCTTGAGGCCATCTCCATGCGGAATGCAGGTGTACAGGGACTGGACGTCCATGGTGAATATGAGGTGTTGGGGGCCAGGGAATTGGAAGTCCTGGAGGAGGTGGAGGGCGTGGGTGGTGTCACGGACATAGGTGGGGAGTTCCTGGACCAAAGGGGAGAAAATGGAGTCCAGATAGGTGGAGATGAGTTCGGTGGGGCAGGAGCAGGCTGAGACGATGGGTCGACCAGGGCAGGCAGGTTTGTGGATTTTGGGAAGGAGATAGAAACGGGCCGTGCGGGGTTGGGGAACAATGAGGTTGGAGGCTGTGGGTGGGAGGTCCCCTGAGGTGATGAGGTCGTGAATGGTGTTGGAGATGATGGTTTGGTGCTCGGGTGTGGGGTCATGATCGAGGAGGCGGTAGGAGGTGGTGTCGGAGAGTTGGCGTCTGGCCTCGGCGATGTAGAGGTCAGTGCGCCATACTACCACTGCGCCACCCTTGTCTGCGGGTTTGATGGTGAGGTTGGGGTTGGAGCGGAGGGAGCGGAGGGCTGCCCGTTCATTGGAGTGTTCATTGATGAAGCAAAGAGCACGCAGTATTCGAGGAAGTTGGAAGGTGGTTGAAGGAACTGAAGATAAAAGAACGTAGGAACAGGACATTTTTATGAAATTTTGGCAACTGCTCGTGAACCTAAATCTGTATTTACTGGTGCTTCTGAATGAAATTGTTATGTGAAGTTAAGTTATGATGTTTTGGAGTTTACCCCATTGCTTAATCAAATTTGAAATGCAGTGTTTTTTCTTTCGTGCAGCAGGTCAGTCAGAATTTACATTGTTTGTACTTTCTTTTTTTTTAAAATCTTACACTGCCATGTCTGTTCAGTTTTAATTTTGTTTTGCCTAGCTCTTAATTGAAATTACCAATTCTTGTGCTCTACCTTCCAGCTTTAATTTAAAGGCTAAATATTCTGGTGAGGGAGACCACATTCTCCTGTGATTTTGATTGGAATCAGTGTCTGTAGTTATACACGCAAACTAAATGATCAAGGTTTTCGCGTCCATGTAATTTGCCTGTAAATTGTCCAATTGGGCTCACACTGGTGTGCATTGTCAAGTTTGAAGGTGTGCCTAAAGAGTTTCATGAATTTTTATTGAGGAAGCTCTCCTACTTACCAGAAGAGGTGAAGGTTCTTTTTGGGTTCCTAGAATATTCCAAAGTACTAAAGGACCAGAAATTGAAAGCCTTAAGAATACTAACCCTTGATCGTATGCAAAGAATGTGTTTGTATTTTTATTTTAATTGTCAGTTTTAGGACCACACATGTCTTCTCCACCCTGTTTCATCTCTGAGACAAAGCCTTTTGTATCAGGACAAGTGTAGGTTTTCTGTCCGATATATTTAAATGGCACCATCGCTGGGGTTCAGAATGGTGACAGTGGCTCACCCCTTCCTCAATCTGTTTGCTCATCTTTGATTGCATTTTTGACAGAAATCAATTTCAATCATTGTAAATTGTAAGTTGAAGCTGCATTGATCTGTGTAGTATTGTTTAAATAGCTGAAATTAAAATACTGTTGCAAGTTTGAATACTCCTTACAGAACAGCTTTTATTCAGTATTTCTGAGGTCAAACATTTGTAATTTGTAATGGTAATTTACTGATTTATGTAGGTCATTTTTGCCTGGCTGGGATTTCAAATGTCTCAGGCAATAGCTTAATATCCCATAATCTCAATGAGCCTCAAAACTTTCCAGACCTGTTGGAAGCAATTGTGTTTGTCTCATGCAAAGTTCATCTGAAACTCAGGAAAATGTTCCTTGTTGGGGATATTATGGAGCATTCATGGGGGAAGACCTTTTATAAACAAAGGAAACTCTTTAAAATATGAATCATTGTATGTAATAGTTTTCATAAATGCCATTCTGCATTATTTTACCTCCCCCTTTCCCGAAAGAAAATTATGATTAGAAGCTGGCCATTGTTTGTTACATTAAATAGGCGATCTCTGCAATACTAAGCCATGCAGAAGAAAACTTACAGAAACTTTCTCCTGTTTGTAGCTCAGTCACAACTGAATTAATTGTGAGCCCATTGTACTTGGCTAATCCTAAATAGTCTGCGGAAAGAGAGAAATCATCCTTGCCTAACTGTGTTTGTGTGGTCATGGGTTCCGGTAGGGTTTTGACATTGACTTGAATGCAATTTAGTAGACATATTTTTGAAAATCACTGCCTATGAAACTGCAAAAAGCATAAGTCAACATGATCCTTGGAAGGCAGAAAATGAGAAGAGTGGAAAGACTGCAAGATCTCAACAAAATATTTCCTAATTTTAGCCAATAGTTTGGATTTTTTGATCAACTTTACCTGTAGTAATGGAGAAATGCAAGCATTAAGAGTATATCACTTGAAGATCCACCGTAAAGTTTAAGATCCTGCAAACATATCAACTGAAGGCATATTTGATTGCTAGTAAGCAGTGGAAATAGTGGCATTGCTAGTACCACCCAGATTTATCTTCAGTGTGATTTAGATTGATCTCTGATTTTAGTCAGATGAATAAGGAGATATTGGGATGTTTGGTTAGCCGCAGAAGGGGCAAGAAAATCTCAATGTACGTTGGCACAGTCCAAACAGAAAGAGGTCTTTTATGTTTTGGTGACAAGAAAGAGCACTTGAAATGGAGGAAATAAAATTTCAATGATATCTTTTAAGTTTTGTGAAAGCCTAGAATAAAGTTTTGCAATTTGATTCAATTTAATAGGCAAATGATTTATTCCTATTAAGGTGACTAATTTAACTGTTATTATGTTGCAGGCATGGACTAAAAGACACATACCATTGGTAAGCAAGTACAGTTTTTGAACTGAATACTCATTATACTTTGTCCTCTGTATGTAATCTCTATCTATGGTTTTTATCCCTGTACTTGCTTTATTGCAGACTTTCTTTGTATCAGTGCCTTGTGTGAAGTCCTGAAATTGGCTTAAATCTTCAGACTTCAATCACCAAAAAAACTTGTATCTATCCCCTTACCAACCTCAAACCTCTTCCATTAAAGCTCTTCTATAAATAAATTAACTTGCAGTCAAATTCCAAACCCTATCCCTTCAGCATTTTTTAAAGTTCGGTTAGGATTTGGGTGATGCTGACTGGGCAGCATTTATTGCCTATCCTTCATTGACCTTGAGAAGGTACAGATGAACTGCAGCAGTTCATTTTATGTATGTGCACCTGCAGGGCTGTTAGGGAGGAAGTTCCGTGATTTCTGAATCCCTGATCCAGGAACACTTATATTTCCAGGTGGTTTGGAGGGATACTCCAAGGTGTTGATGTTCTCAAGTACAGTGTCTTTAGAGTTGATACAGCACAGAAACAGGCCCTTCAGTCTAACCAGTCCACGCCAAACTAAACTAGTCTCACCTGCGTACTCCGGGCCCATATCCTTCAAAACCTTTCTTATTCATGTACTTATCTAAGTGGGTTTTAAATGTTGTAATTGTGCCTGCATCCATCACTTCCTCGGGAAGTTCATTCCACATGCAAGCCACCCTCCGTTATAAAAAAAAGCCCCAATGTCCTTTTTAAATGTGCCCCCCATTCTTGAAATCCCCCATCCTAGGGAAGAGACACCTACCATGAACCCTATCTATACATCTCATGATTTTATAAACTTCTGTAATGTCAACTTTCAACCTCTTATGCTCCAATGAAAAATGTCCCAGCCTTTCTTTATGACAGAAACCTTCCAGACCCTGCAACATCCAGGTAAATCACTTCTGGACTTCTTCCAGTTTAATCATTTCCTTCCAATAACAGGACAACTCAAACTGGATGCAGTACTCCAAAAGAGTCCTGTACTCCCTCAGCATGATAACCCATGTCCTGTACTCAAAGGACTGAGCAATGAAGGCAAGTGTGCTAAACGCTTTTTTAACCAGCCTGTCTATATGTGACATAAATACCTAAGAATGATATACCTGAACCCCTAGTTCCCTCTGCTCCACGACACTTCCCAAGACCCTACCCCTGTTTGTTGTACCAAAATGCAACACCTTGCATTTATCCATATTGATCTCCATCTGCCATTTTTTGCTCATTGACCCATTTCCCTTATCCTTCGTGCTCAACATGGAGGTGTGATGAATTATCAGCTGAGTGGGCAATAGATGATAATCTGCAGGATGTTTCCTGCCCATATTTGACCTGATGCCATGAGACTTTGTTGCCTGGAGTGAACATTGAGGACTCCAGTGCAACTCCTTCCAACTGTATACCATCATGCCACACCTCTTCAAACGATGGTAACCGTGTTATGAGGACATTGTACGTAAGATATGATTCTGTGAGTATGACTGTCAGGCTGTTGTTTGACTAGTCCGTGAGAGAGAGCTCTCAATTTTGCCATGGTTTTAAAACAAATTGGGCCTCAGATGTCAGTTAAAAGGGTAACCGATTGAGATTTATTTTAATTCATTCAGGGGATAAGGGCATTGCTAGCTAGAGTAGGCCAGCACTTATTACCCAGAGGGCAGTTAAGAGTCTGCTATGAGTCTGGAGTCACATGTAAACCAGACCAGGTATGGATAGCAGCTTCCTTCCCCAAAGGACATCAGTAAATTGGATAGGTTTTTTTGACAACCGAGAATAGATTTATGGTCGTCATTGGACTCATAATTCCAGAATTTTATTCAATTCATGTTCCACCATCTGCCATGGCAGGATTTGAAGCCAGGTCCTGAGAACAATACCTTGGTCTCTGGATTAACAGTCCAACAACAATACCACTAGGCCATCACCAGTGTTGTTTCCAGTGCCTGTATTGATGGCAGGTGGAGCATCCAACTTAATTCCTTTTTGAGACTTTTTGGCCCATAGATATGAGTGAATGGCTTGCTAGGGCATTTTGTACGATAGTTGAGAATCAACCACATTGCTGTGGGCCTGGAGTTACGTAGTGTTCAGACCAACTAAGTTGGATTTTTACAAGAGTTGAGAATGGTTACAATGTCATTTTAAGACTTTAATTCACAAATTTTTAAATTCAAATTTGACCTGCTGTAAAATGGGATTTGTACCTTAGTACCCAGAGCATTACCTGAGTCTCTGAATTACTGGTCCAGTGACAGTAACACAACATCATCAACTCCCCCAAAGATCCAGCCATCACAACACCACTGAGATCTATGAAATTTAATATGTATTAAAATAACTTAATATATTTCATCCCTGTAAATTGCTGTCCATCTACCATCTATATTTTTCAATTCTACTCTCTTTCCACTCTGTTGTAAACACCAAATCCTGCTCTTCTAAGTCAGAGGGTTGAAAACCCAGCAGCACCTAGTGCACAGCTGGTTCAGTCATTCACTTATAAATCTGGCTCAGCCATGTTAAGCATCACCATGCCTTGAACATCTTGTTGAAATTATCCTGCTATATCATGGAAGCACAGCCATCATGTTCGTCAAAGGCATCTTTTCTCCATGACATTTCCCCCCCACAAACCTATTTTTTCCATTGTCTACTTGTTAGTACCCTCACTGATTTTCCATTATTTTTAATTCTTATTCTTTTGTCAGTTTTGGTTTGGAGTTGGGAACAGGGAATTATGAGCCAGAAATGATCTATGGGCTTTGAGACACCTTGTAGTCAAAAGAGAACAGAGCATACAAGCTTCATTTGACTATGAGGCCAGTTCTGGAGGCTAATTGAAGGTTGCTTCTTGATTAAAATGATTCTGACAGTTATAGCAACCCCAGGAAGAAGTTTGTTATTAAACAGACAGCAGAAGTTGGCTATTAACAAAGTCAATCCTAAGAATTGGTTCCAGTAGGTCTGGAAGGGTTCCCATCACCATCCACCTACCTTTCCCAGCCCAACACCTCCTCTCTCTTTACTTCCCAACTCCCTGCCACCTCCCTATTTCTAAATAAATCTGAAGAAGGGACCAAACCCAAAATGTCAACTTTCCTACTCCTTTGATGCTGCCTGGCCTGCTGTGCTTCTGCAGCTCCATACTGTTGTCTCTGACTCCAGCATTGGCAGTTCTTGTTATCTGAGAGTGAGTTAGAAGTATAGCTGCTTTTGCTTGGGTGAACTGAGATGGTAACCCTGATCAATGTTGCAGAAAAGCAACCAAAGAAACACATTTGTGCCTGTGAAACAGCGCATCATGTTAAACCATTTAAATAATCTGGCCAGTTCTGTTATTTTCTTTTATTTATTCCTTAATTGTTTGTTTGTCTGTCTTGTGTGAATAGGGCTGAAAGCAAATGTTTTGAGTTTAAAGCGTACATATTAATCAGGTAACCATGTTTAATTTTTCCGCTGATAAGATTATAAACAGTTAAGCCTTCTGTTTGAGATGCAGAACCGGTATCTGGAAGTAATTATTCACCAGTTCTGGGATTGATTATTCAAAGTCTGGTTAGGAACCATTGAAGTAATTTTTGTGGGCTTTCAGCAATTTAGTTTTATTATGTAGCGAATACAGAAGTACAGTGGCTGATTTGGTTCAACACTACTCCAATACCAAATGAGTTTCTTCACCTCTAAGATTCAGACTATTTCACCAACTACTCTACATCACCATTTCCTCTCCACTTTCCATCTCTTTTAGCTTTGACTCCTCCTTCATTTTGCGGTTTGTCTCCTGTCTCTCTTCCATGAGCGTGATGAGTTCATTCAGTCCTTTTCCCAACTGAAGTCTTCGCCGTGTTGGTTGTCATTGTTAACATATCCTTTGCCGAGTCACTATTCTTTGCTCTTTATTAAGACCTTGGCAAAGGTCCAAACTTTTACCGTTGAGTGCTTCTCCTTCCAAGACCAGTTGCTTAGGTTGTTTACATAAAATTTGGTGCCTATCCAACTGTCTACTGAGATTCAGCCCTCCAGAATTATCCATTATCAAGATTGCTTAATTTCACTTTTGCATCAAGTGGTACGTTGTCCATTTGCTTCAACTATCTCCAGTACCCCATCCTCCCACTGCCCCCCCCCCACCCCCACCCCCACCCAATAAAGCACTGAGATTGTTTTCTGATTCAGGTCAATAGTGATTGCTTAGTTCTGCAATGCTTAACCCACTCATTGTACAGCCAGTAGCTAAAGGCACTAGGTAGACAATCATTTACATCACAGTTTTGAGCCACATTTTGATCACTGTCTTCAGTGCCTTCATTCCACCATGTCTCTGAGCTCATTCTGCCCTACAACTCTCAAATATCTGTGATTATCCAACGTGGCTGTCTTGAGCATTCTGATTTTAATTGCTCAACCATTGACGCAAGTGTATTCAGCTCTCTTAGCCCTAAATTTTGGAATTTCATCAAGCCCCTCTACTCTTTCTATACACTCTTGAAAACACAGCTACTTGACCAAGCTTTTGGCCATCTGTATTAATATAGCCTTTTGTGAGTTGGTGGTAGAATTTGTTTTGTAGCCCCATGGGAGGGTCAGTTAGTTGTTAGCTGAATGGTTGGTTTGCGATGTAGAATAAGGCCAGCAACATGTGTTCAATGCCCACATCAGTTGAGATTACCAGTAAGAACTTCCCTTCTCAACTTCTCTTACCTGAGGAATGGTGGTCCTCAGGTTAAACCCTACTGGTCGTCTCTCTGTAATGAGAGAGCAGCCCAATGGTTCTGCGGCTGTGGCAACTTTAGCAATGGCACAACTCTAAAGCACCTTGGGGAGCTTCATTGTATTAGAGATGCTGTATACATATAGCTTGTTACATTCATATTTGAAGTGGTCCATGTTCACTGCTATCTACTAATATGGTCACATATAAAAAGAACAGTTTAAATCAGAGTTAAATAAATAGATACCTAAATAACCTGTTGTAAGAATATAAATAGCTAAAACAAAGCATTTTCTGTATATTGTTGACATGAGCACAATCCATTAAATGCAATCTTAATTAATTTTCAATACACTACAGCTGAATTGAAAAATGTATATAATGCTTTTAAACCATCTCATCTCTTATAGGTATGAGGAACTTCGCCAGTTTGGATCAGTGCCACACGGAGGATTTGGATTGGGATTCGAGCGATATTTGCAATGTATCTTGGGTGTTGAGAACATTAAAGATGTTATTCCATTTCCAAGGTTTTCTCACTCTTGCCTTTTGTAGACGTGAGAGGAACAAATCATCTTTTATGATTAAAGATTCTATTTCAAGGAAAACTGAGCCTTGCAAAACTGGAAAATAGAAAATATTTTCTCAGACTGTACAGTAGATTAATCAATCCTTAAATATTTGCATATGAAATTGATGTGAGTTGTAATGAGAAAGATGGTGGGTGACCATGTGGCAGTAGTTATTGTGTTTCCTTCTGATAAATCTTTCCAGGATACTTTTTTTATGTAATTAAGGGGATATACTAGAGTACCATTCTTCAAACTTTCTTCAGGTTTGGTAAATACCTTTGGCTAACAAGAAAAATTAATTTCTATTTCTCTTTCAGTGAGATCTGTGATTAAGTACATGTATTGTGTAATTCAGATCTTACTGTACTGGAATAAATGGTAATTGCAATGAGTTTTGTTTAAACAAACCATTTGGGTATATCTTTTGATATTGAGTTTATTATGTTATTTATCATGTTTTTGGGTTTCGTGTATTCACTTGTACCATGGTACATTTATACATGTCAGATTTATTGCCAACATAAAATAAGAGTGCAGGTAGTGCTTGAAGCAAATCAGTTTTCCATTCCAAGCAAGAATAATGGAAGCCTAGTGTTTATTGGATTAAGATTTATCATTTTGGAAATGACAGCCATGTATGATAGTGTAGCAAGATGCATCCAAGACACACACACATGTCTGAGTTATGACATGAATTGGTGGAAGTGACATAAAACGTCATCCAAAGTATGATATTTGAAGAGGCTTTTCAAAGAAGGGGAAGGAACAAGGTGAAAGAATAAATAGTCAGTGAATTGGGTTAAAGAAGTTGCAGAATCAAGGGCAACTGAGCATAAAGATTTTAAAAACGGGACAGATTTGTGAAATCAAACACATAAGAATAGGAAACTAATAAAAGTGATCAATGTTAGGAATTACATGGAAAGAGGATTTTGTGTCAAACAGGATTAAGGCATAGATGGGTTTGGGCACATATACAGCATAGAGATTAGTCAACAAGGCTAGACAAATAGAACCTGGAATTCAGTTGGAATTAACACTGGAGGAAGAAGGATATTTAGGACCCAGTTGGCAAAGAATTATTACAAATCATGTATCCAAATAATGTGTTTTTAGTTTGATTTATATTTTGTTCTAACACTATGAAGTTGTCAGCAGTATTATAAATATGGATTTTCATGTTTTTTTGCAGCAATTTAAATCCATTGAAATTAGTATTTGTGATCAAAGATTATTTCAGGATTACATTTACTAGTATACTGTTGGATTGATTTTGTTTACTAGCTGAGAGTATTAAATAAATGCTGTTCTTTTGCCTAGTCAGACTTTGAATAATTTGCATACTTAACTAAAATTACTTGTGTAATCTGCAAACTACATGATTATAAGGTGGCGTTGTCTACTTCGTACGTGAGCCAGGAGGTCCAACTGTGGATTAGGAAGTCATTTGAATTGTTTAGTTGTGACAAAACATGTTCAGGCAGGCTTAAACTTCATATTCCATTTTATTCAAATAATTTTAAAGGTGACCAGATGGTTAATAAGATGTAGCTCCCCCTACTGTGCAATGTGTGATCAACATATGCAAAGCACATGATTCCAGGTGACAGATGTGTGCAAAATGAGTTGATCTTTTCAGGGTGACAGTGAAAACAGCTCTTTTAGTCTTGGACTTTTATTGGTCAAGGAGCAGGCAAATCAACTGTAGATGAGACACTCATTTTATATTTTAGCATTTCTGTAAGGCATGTAATATGCATCAAATAAAATTTAATATTTGAACAACATATGTTTTATACAATCGAAAATTCAGTGGAAATGATTCAATTAAATGACACTACATTATACTGGACAGAAAAGATTGGGTTTCCCCAATTTTTTTAACCACCAGGACTGGCTGATGATGTGACTTCCATCAGATATCCCAAGCAAACCTTCATTAAAGTTTCAAGGCAAGTTCCCTGAACTCTCCATCCCATTAACTCTATAATTTTATGTATGACTGTTTCTGTTCCAAGAGATGCACACAGCTGGCATCTTGTAAGATGGATCTAGCTAGATCTTTACTCTCCCTAGTGATGTATGAAGATTCTGGGTAGAACGCTGCCACTAGCCTCTCCTCTCACACATCTAAAGTTTGGAGATAGAAAGTGGTAAAGGACGACCATGTGGAGATCTCAATAGAAATGGCATATTCTTGAGCAACAAAAAATCATTACATAGTAAAATAGCATATATATAATAGAGTAAGATTAGATAACCACACTAACATTAGCTAAGAGACACTGTTATCTTCTATGAGATAGTGGTTAGATCTAAAGCACATGATTACAGACAACTGAAGCCTAACTGGCTACACTCAGAGATGGCCATTTCTAGCAATGCATGCAGCTATTCCAGAGCTTCTGAATTAACTCTTTCAAGCCAACTTCTCTATGCAGAATCTCCCCACCACCCCCTGCCTACCCCCCCCCCCCCCCCCAGTCATTTTCCTCCTGGTTAATCTGTTGTACAATTGATTTAGCAAGTATATAAATTTTATGACTATCTCTCCTCACCCCAGGTCTCTGACTTTACAAATTCCTCTTGAATGAATCTGAGGCTGATCAATTCAGATGTTGTTCTGTCATTTTGTGCCAAGAGGGAGCTCTCCTTTTTAGTGAACATCTTTTACTTAAAATGTTTGTTGGCGTTGCTGGCTTGTTGTCTTGTTGGAAGAATCTTTAATTTCCTCAAAGTATGTAATTGAAGACAATCCAATATATGAAAGAAATCGTTTTCTTTTGACTTTCTCACAAGGTAAATTTATGTGAAGATCTGTGATGCCTGCTTTTTTTAAAGCCAAATTCATCATTTTGTGTGGTTTTTTTATGGCCAGTGGCACTGGGTGTGCAACATTGTCATTGTGGACAGTTGTCTTTGTTGGGCTGATTGCATTAGGGATTCATTCAGACTTCAAATGACGGTTCTACCAGAGTTTTCTGAAAGTCAAGCAACGAAGATCTTCTCATTGACAACCAAGCCAGCTGCTCCTTCAGTCCAATGAAATCGGTCACTTCTTTCGATGTCGGTAATATGAAACAGTTGTTCAATAACAACAGACTTGTTGTTAGTCGCTGTATGCTTCTTTCTGGATTCGACCAGCATTCTTCTGAGAACGTTGAATCATATATAAATCTTTACCAAAGCTGGTTTGTAGCTTTTATTCGAATTCGTTACAATCTGTGCTATGTTTCCGTTGTATTTTTGTAACAGAACTAGAACATTGAAGTTCTCATTTAAGACATTTCTTATCGGTTAAAATTGCATTTGTATGGCGTTTTCGCATATTGCAACATGCTACACAACTACTGAAGTGCTTTTGAGTGCTTTGTAATGTATGAAATTATTTGGTGCTGTTTAAGCTGGGACCATGAGTACAGATGGAATGAGAAAAGAATTATAAATCATGTATAATCGAGATGCGGGTCATCAGTGCCAGTGCTTAAACTCCGCAGGTACCCCCTCTCGCCCTTTTTCATCAATATTCCTCTTGAAAAATAAGCAAAACCTAGATTTAATTTTAAGACCTCAGTTTATTGGAGTACAAAGGGGAATTGAAAATGTCAGTACGCGATATTTAAATAGTGTATCTAGGAAATCTGGCTCCAAATAGTCAATGATAACACGGTATGAAGCTGGAGGAACACAGCAGGCCAAGCAGCATCAGTGGAGCAAGAAAGTTGATGTTTCGGGTCGAGACCCTTTTTTTCCTGACGAAGGGTCTCGACTCAAAACGTCAACTTTCCTGCTCCACTGATGCTGCTTGGCCTGCTGTGTTCCTCCAGCTTCACACTTATCTCAGATTCTCCAGCATCGGCTGTACCTACGATCTCTTCAAATATTCAGTGGTAATTTGAGAACAATTGTGGACTATTGAATATAAAACTGAGATCCGACCAACTGCCAAGGAAGTTAAGGAGTCCTCGGAATAAATGGATGCTCGATTTGAAACTCTGAACCTTTTCAGTATGTTTAAGCTTTGATCCGAAGTTAATTCAATACGCCTGACGCTTTTGATTTGAGCGTAATTTCTCAGATATCGGCGAACCCGGCGCAAACAACCGCGAACCTTTGAAGCGCAAATTGCATTCAGCGCAACGAGGTTGTGATGTGTTTTTTGCCGGGTACCAATAGTCCGTACTTCGGCTCATGTGTGATGATCGGCCGCTGAGGTGGGGTCAGCAACACCCCGTCAGAGTCTGCTGCTAGTGTGACAGACTGTGGGGGAGGGGTCGTTTCTGGTGAACATCCACTAAACCTTCATGTTTTCTAACCGCCTGTCTGCGTTGTAGATACATCTGTTACCAGGCAGCGTTTGTAAACCAGTTGTTGACACTAGCGCTTTTATTACATAATCACTACACGAAAGAAGCCTGTCACAACTCTGTTTACAATCCAATTTCTTGTCCATCCCCAACACTAGACTTGACTGGATACGCCCCTTTTAAAGGGTTCACTTTTCCCCGGGGAGGGAGGTGCTATCTTAACCATTTTATTCTGTGATTCTGAGTGAATTGGAAACGGGAGTCTGCTGGGCCACGCAAGTAATGAACATTTCAGGTGTATATTCGACTGAGTGGTCTCTCAAGTGCGCATTGGCACATTAGTTTTAGTTTAATTTCATTGCGTATCTGAACTGTCGATTGCAATTAACATTTGTAAAATCTCCTGTAGTCATAAAGATCTGCCTTCCTAAAACGAAGCCGGAAAACATTATTGCCTCGAATACCCCTCGGAATCCGTTTGAGACCGCGCGTGTTTTATTTGGCCGTCATTAAAGATGGCATTCGCCTTTAAGAGCGGCTGAAAGGCGGGGCGCGGAGCGGAGCTCCTCGAAACAACAAGCTCTGCTCACTACTTCCTATATGAGCCCGGCAGCTGGAGCAGCCACTGTGGGGCTTGTAGTGACTGTTGGAGCTTGCGGTTACAATTTACCGCAATATCTACTGGCATCCCTTTGCAGGACAGCGCGAAACTTAAGGGGCAATTCGTTCGCCTCTCACTGAATGTGACTGCACGGTGTCCTTGGAAGACTAGTATTGGGCAGAATGAGCGGAGGAGAGGTCGTTTGTTGCGGCTGGTTGAGAAAATCTCCACCAGAAAAGAAGCTGAGGCGATATGTAAGTAAGAATGGTGCATTGTCATAGGTTTCTAAACAGTGACAGTTTCAAAACACCAACGCTTCAGCGGCAGGTGTCCTCGCCCTTCTGATGTGTAGAGAATGGCAGCGATCAACCAACTTTAATAAAGCCTTTTAATTTCTGCCGCAATGCTATCTCGAAGAGAGCTGCATACTGTTAACAGCTGAAAACACAACTTGCGTTTGTTTTGATCCTAAACAAAACGTGAATTAGCTTTTATATATAAACAATTAGAAACTGATGCTAGTCGAATTTTCTTTTTACGAATTGCAATTTCAGGAAAGTAAGCATTATGAAAACGATTCCATTGGTACTGGTTTGTCAAATTTCATTGAAGGGCGTTAATACATTAGAATTCCTTGACGTCTCTAACGTGGGTTTGGAGTCCACTGATGATTGGGACCATGTCAACGTTGTTCCATAGGGGCAATATTTGTCTGGCGTTAAATGTGACGTACAGCTGGAAGGTAGGGCGTTTTTAGTTTAGATGCTTCAAGTCTCCAGTTGATGCAGATCTCTGATGTGCTGGGTATTGATGTCTCTTCCTGGAATCATTTCAGAGAAATTAAAACTGATACTTGGCGCTTATGCCTGTCAGCTAGATTCGTTTCAGAACTCTCGCACTTTTAAACTCAAGGAACTCAGGAAATTAGAAGGATATTGTTCTGACGTTCTTTTTCACTTGGTTCATTTCAGAGTAATATTGATAACGCCTGTGCCATGGCGATAGTTTATTTCTGCATCTGGGTTATATTAAATGTCTTGTAATTCTTGCACTGTTTCATCCTGATGTTAGGATTTGTTGGGGTTGCAGTTTATTTATTTTGTTTTTGATCCTGTCTCCCACGCCAATATTTCCTAGATGCATTGCTATTTTTGCATAATGTGACCTCATGCCTAACCTTCAACTTTGTTTTGGCGCTTCTACATCCCCCGCTCCACGGAATTCTAGTGGATATTATCAGCTCCACTCGCCACCCTCCTTTGTCCCAACGACAGTCTTTCTTTATATGTGTGTAACTCAGACACTATGCTGCTTCCGTGGCCAGAATGAAACCGAAGGCTGACGTCAGATGCACCCCTGAAACCCTCTCCATGTTCGTGTCGGATTTCAAATAAATGTGCAGATACTGAACGTGGATTATTTCAAAACGATCATGATTTGGGCAGAGTTGTGGTGCTAAGCACTACACACAGTGGCAGAACGTGGCTTTGAACCTTAGTGTGGTTACTGATCTGCCACGCTATTATGCACATCCAGCAGAATTTAGGTTATCGCCCCATGGGATCTGGTGCAAGACCAGGAGGAGTCAACCACGTTATTCTGACAAAACTGATTATTTATAAAGCAACCTGGGCAGGGAAGTGACAGGAAGTCATTGACTCTTTGGAAGCAAGACCCCGTATGTTAGATCCTGAAATGGGTCAAAAGTGTAACTGCTATTTCAAGAGGTTCGGCCTTTGTCAAAGCTGGTCGGGGCAGGTGTAAACAGTAAACTTGGAATTGACATTGTGTGTACATCGAAAGCTGGACTTGGAAAAGTAAACAGATGCAACACAACCTTTTACAGTCAGTATTTAAGCTATGCAATATAATAGCTCACTTGATTTTTTTCAGTTTCACAATATTTGCCTTTGAGCCTAAAGCAGTAGTTTGTTTGCAGCTTAATTCCCAGTAATAGAATTTTGCTACTAATCTGTTGTGGCCTTGCAACATTGATATATCATTTTAGCACTTATTCTGGCACCATTACAGTATTCCATCATTTGTCTTGAGTCTTAATCAATTGTTTCCATGTCCAACCAGAAGATGTTTTTGCTGAGATCATTTTTAATTGTGATATGATCAATGGTTGCATTCAGAAGATTGCCAGTTAATGACAGAGTCTGTTTCCAGGACTTTTAAAATAAAAAATGGCAGCAAAAGGATTCTTTTTTACTGTTTGAGTCTAAAAATGTGTCTTAAACACTCTGCATGCTATTTTTCTTGTAGCAGGGAGAATTACATAAAGTAAAAACATTGAAGAAGCTGAAATGGTTTCTTCTGTAATCTACCACTTTCAATCTGCCCTTTTTTGGAGGATGTTGTCCATTGAAGAACTGTATACATGGTTTAAAATGTATGAGTGATGAAATGTGGCTTTGAAAAGAAAGATATCTAACTAGGTATGCTAGTATTACTATAGATTTCAGGTTTAACCTCTGTAGTGCGGTACACAGTCGGTCAATTGGTTTTAGTTGTTCTGACTAACTCATTATATGGAGATGCTGGTGCTGGATTGGGGTGGACAAGGTCAAAAATCAAACAGCAGCAGGTTATAGTCCAATAGGTTTATTCAAAATCAGAATCTTCTGACACTGACCTCGTTCCTCACTACACCTGAGGAAGGAGCTGAGCTCCAAAAGCTTGCGTTTTTGAATAAACCTGTTGGACTATAAAGTGATGTTGTGTGATTTTTGACCTTTATCAGCTCCTTAGAGAGCAGACCAGTTTTAAATCCTCAAAAAATTAACAACATTTAAGTTTTGAGTTAAATTCTAGATACTTGCTCAACTTTGAGTTTTGTACTGAGTTGTAGCTCTACAGTATCCACTGAGTCCTAAGTAATGCAAGATCATCTGGTAGAAGTTTTTTTTAAACTTCATTCATGAGATGTGGGCATTGTTAGCCATGCCAGTATTTATTACCCATCCTCCATTGTCCTGGAGAAGATGGAGGTGAGCCACCACCAGGAATTTACTGTAGTCCGTCTATTGTAGGACTAAGTACAGTACTGTTAAGAAGGGATATTCCAGGTTTTTTGACTCTGACACAGTAAAGAAACAGTGATTATACTTCCCCGTGTCAGAATGGTGTATAGTATGGAGAGGAACTTGCATTTGGTAATCCTCCTGTGTATCTGCTGGCCTTGACCTTCAAAGGTGATAGCGGTTGTAGGTTTAACAAGTGTTATTAGAGAAACCTTGTCAATTTTGTTTCAGTGCAGCTTATCAATGGTACACACTGCTGCCGTTGTGCATTATTGCTGGAAAGACCGCATGTTATGTTTATAGTTGGGCATGCCAAAAAAGTAGTTTTCGTTGTCCTGTATGGTGTTCAGCCTACAGTATTATGTTGTTGGGACTGCAATCATCCAGGCAAGTTAAAGTATACCATGACTCCCTTGACTAGTACCTTGCAGATGTCAGGCAGGTTTTGGGGAGTTCAGGGGGTGAATTATTTGTCAATAGGTTCCAAGCTTTTGATCTGCTCTCATGCCTTCAATATTTAAATGGCCAGTTCAGTTTCTGATCAATGGTAAGTCCTCTGGGTGTTGATAATGGGGGTTTCAGCAATGATAATGCCACAGCATTGTGAAGGGGCAGTAGTTAGATTTTCTTGTTGGAGATTGTCATTGGCGCCAATGACAATGTTACTTGTAACTAATCACCTCAAGCCAGATGGAGATAGCAAGAAAAGCGCATGCTGGAGTCAGAGTCAATACAGTGTGGAGGAACATGGCGGGTCCGGCAGCTTTGGAGGGTCAGGAAAGTAGACATTTCGAGGTTAGACCCTATAGCAGCCCAGTTGTTAGTGAGAACTGGCACCTCCACCTCGATCTCCATTTCCATTAATGGGCTAAATTGTAGATTAATCTTTGTTCCTAAATCCTGCCTTAATGACTCCAATCATTATTTGACAACACAAAGTGGTCCTAACAGTAAATCATCATTTCATAATTTCTTCTTCTTTTGTTAGCGCTACTTCTATATGAATCTAAACTTCTCTGACTCAAAATAGAGAAGACTAAAATCATACTTTTCAGACTCTGCTGCAAAATCCATTCTCACTTGTCAATAATTCCTGTTTGCACCTCAGTTGCAAAATCCTTTTGAAGTAATTATGTCTCGTAAGGCACTTAGTTTCATTGCTCTTGACTTCAGCATGGCGATCACTTGCTGGCACACTCAACACTATTTGTTCCAAACTCTGCAGGATAATTATATCTGTCCTTCATTACCATTTTTTGTGTGATCTTTATTTGCTCACTCATACTACTGTATTAGCAGACATGAACTCAAACTTCAACTTTGTTGAAACTTCTACTGCATATATTACTTCATAGTAGAACATAGAACATCAAGTGTAGTACAGGCCCTTCGGCCCTCGATGGTTTCACAGGTTGGTGCAACAATCTGAAGCCCATCTAACCTACACTATTCCATTATCATTCATATGTTTATCCAATGACCATTTAAATGCAGGCACATGAACCTAGGGCATGGTTGAGAACTGGCAGCTTAATGTTCTGGGGTATAGATATTATAGGAAGGATAGAAAGGGAGGCAAGAGAGGAGGGGGTGTGACATTTTTGGTATTAAGCTCTAGAATTCTTTCACAAAATCTCATCACCTTCTATTCCTTTATTTTTAAAAAAAATGAATTAAAATCCATCTCTTGCCAAGCTTTCAGTCACTTCACTTCTTTTTTGACTGTATTGTTTACTGTATGATCACTTTAAGTACTTTGGGATACTAAAACTTTTGAAAACGGTGCTACGTAAAGAAGAAAAAAAGACTTGCATTGACGTTACATGACCACAGGATGTCCTAAATTACATTACTGTTGTGATGTTGAAACACTGCTGACAATTTGTATACAGCAAGCTCCTACAGAAGTTTAACGATCATGACCAGTTGATCTATATTGTGTGAGAGGAGAAAAATACTGCAGATGCCGAATCCAAGGTAGACAAGCAGAAAGCTGGAAGAACACAGCAAACCAGGCAGCATTCAGAGGAAAGGAGAAGTCAATGTTTCAGGTCTGAAATCCCGAAGAAGGGTAATACTCAAAACATTGACATCTATTTTGTGACTTTGATTTGAGGGATATATATCGGTCTAGATATCAGAAAATTCCTGTGCTGCTCTTGATAGTAGCAGAATGTATTTTGCATCCTTGTTGGAAAGGAGATGCTGTCTGAGTTTAGCATCGCAACCAAAAGGCTACTAGTGCACTGAGGTCTCAGCTTTGTACTTGACTCTTGTGCGCGTGACTTCTTTAGTGAAACTTGAACAGAGCCAATTGACTTGGCTGCTAGTCACCAAAAAGGCAAGTTGTGAAGTTACAAACACTTGTTTTCGTGGAACTCACTGACCTATCTCACTCTTTCATTACTCCATAGTCTTACCCCACCTACTGCATTCAACCTTGATGTTGTACATTTACAAGTTTCCAAGAAATTACTTTCTCTGGTTTTGTGTCCTTTCATCCAATCTTGAAACCCCATCTTTTTGACTGGAATTCTGGTTAACTCCCTACCTACCTGTCTTCACAATTATTTATTGTATGTTTCCCTTTTTTAACATCTACCTGGGCTTTTGGACATTAAAGGTATCTTTATAAAACTGAGTTATTTTACTCAGAAGAGACAAGTTTTTCTGGTGGGATTTCAGTCTTATTTGTAACCATGTGCTGATATGGCTTTTTATTATTATGTGGTTAAAACCTGCTGTACTTATCAAGCACGCAGATCAGTTATTACCGAATAGATCTGTTAATTCCAGCCAACTTTATGCTATCAGGCAAGAAGTTGTTGCATTACAATTACTACATTAATATGTTGCATGCTCAATGTTAAGCTTGATCTTTTTTGTTTGTACTTGGGGGACACATACTGGGTAGACAGGGAGAAACTTTGCCCCTGATAGAGGACTCAATAACCACAGTTTTAAAGTAAGGTGCAGGTGGTTTTGAGGAGATTTGAGAAAAAAGGTTTTTTATTTATCCAGAGGGTTATGGGTGCCTGGAATGCACTGCCCGAAACATTGGTGGAGGCAGAAACCCTCATGACATTGAAGAACAATTTAGATAAAAACTTGAAATACCATAGCATACAAACTAAGGGCCAATGAGATTAGAATTGATTGGTGTTTGGTGACCCATGTGGACACAATGGGTCTCTTACCATGCTGTACAACACTGACTCTACCTTTTTGCATCTTGTTGTTTAGGTGCATGTAGAAAATTATTTCATTTTCCAAGGGTTTCTTTAAATATTGTAATTGTCTGTTTGAAGATATTTTAATTTAAATTTTGGGTAATCTGGCCTCTCTCCCCACTTTAATTGATGTCAAATTACAAATGAAGCAGTGAATGCACCAGGCCTGAAAGAATGAAGGTTTATTGACCTGCGTTATAACTAATTTGTTATAAATAAAGACATGAAAGTGAAGTTTTGTTCCCCACTTGCGTCTGTGTGAATTCCATCTGAACTTTTTTTGTTTTAGATTCATCTTTGTAATTCTAACTCATTCTTCAATTTGTGTTTTTTGTGTATTGTTCCAGCTTTTTTTGGGAAGCACTTTTTAACATGGATGATTCTTGGGCATCTGGAGTCACTCATGTAACTAAAACTAAATGGAAAGTGGAAGTCCATGGCACAATAAATATAAATGAAATGTAACTAGTAGTGGAATTGATTAATTGAAGCATGTTATGTAGCTTGCAAATCAGAGGAATATTCTTTCGTCTCTCAAGTAGTTCAGCAGTGAAGTATACTGAATAGGGAATCTTATTCTATAATAAATATTATTGGAGAATGATTAACTAAAATTTGATACAGATAACAGTTTGGAACTATAATGGGACTAAGGCAGTGATACTGAATTAGACCCAGATGGATGATGACAAAGGGGATCTCTTGGTTGTGTGACTCGGCCAGCTGTTAATCCACAATTTATCAAGGAGCTGGATATCTGAACAAACCATTGGTAATTTGAGCCTCAGGAGCAGCAAAACCTTTAGCCTTTCAGAATGTCTGAATTTAGAACTGTCCAACAATATTACCTTTCTAGCATTGATAGTCCATGTGTTTCTGAGTGCTTGGGTTTTGCAGCATCCGTATAAAGGTTGTTTAATAATGGAATGTCTTTCCTACTCAGTTCCTCAGGCTATTGGTTAGCTAAGTGAATTGTAAGTCTCCCTTTAGTCCCCTATCTCATCAGGAAACCTGTTGATAGGAGCTCCATCGAATACCTGAAGCATTAATTTCCTCCAGCATTGGCATGCAGTGACAGCAGTGTGTACAATTTTCCAGGTGGACTCCAAACGTCAAACTTCCTTCGTCAACACTTGCCAAACCTGTGGCACCTGTACAGCTTGGAAGAACAAAGGCAGCAAATGCTGGGGAAACTTGCAAGTTCTCCTTCAAATCATGGATCCTTTCAAATCATGTGTCATCCTCCTTCTCTGTCACTGTATCAAAATCCTGGAACTCCCTCTCGCTTGAACCCTCACTGTGGTTTCCCCAACACTACAGCAATCTAAGATGACTGATCCCTGACCAGACTTTGTTTACACCTTCTCACACTGTGCTTCCTGTAAGGACTCCATTGCTTTCTCCCAGTTTCTCCATTTTTGTATCTGTTCTGATCTTCTCGGGGGATTCTTCTAGAATGTCTTCCTTTTTCTTGAACAGAGGACTCAACACCCCCAACCAAAATCCATCATCAATGAAGTCCTCCATGATCCACTATTAACTGTCCTTCTACCCTCAGCCATTACCCTCCCAATAGGTTCTTCTTGACCACTCCACCAGCCTCTGCATTCAAAGGATCATTCTCCAACATTTCCTCCATCAGAAACATGATGACACAACCAAAGCAAATCTTTCCCTTCCCTCCCTTGCCAGCATGTCACAAAGATGATTCCTTCCACTACTTATAGATAACAAGGTGTAGAGCTGGATGAACACAGCAGGCCAAGTACAATTTTAACCCCAATGTGAAGCCTCTTCTGATACAATTGTAACTCCTTCCACTGCACCCTAGTCCACTTCTCTGTCACTCTGATTCTACCGCAATAACCCCGTAGCCCCACACATGCTATTACAGAAGTTGTAGCATTTGCCCTTTTCCTTTCCCTCTGCTCCAAGAACAGACGCCTTGTAGCATCACTTTGCTCATCCTTTCAATCTTGTTCATTTTATTCAGTGCTCATTATGGTCTCCCTGTTTTTCAGAACACCTCCACGATATGTAAAATGGAATGACCCAATTGCTTGCCATTTTGATACACCATCTTGTTCACATGTTAACATTTCTGAATTAGGCCAAATGCAGTTCTCCAATGCAATTGGGAGGATGTGTATCATTATTGTTTGCATATTCATGTTTACGACCTTCAGGACGCAACATTTGAGTCTGACAACTTCAGAACACAAACATACTCTTCCAATCTGATTACACCTACTTTCCGCTCCCCCTCCCCCCGCCCCCTCTATTCCCTGCATGGGTTTACTCTCAGCAGAGCTGAGCTATTTTTTTGTCACTCATGCCTATGACTATTCTTTATCTATGTTGCACTCCTATAACCAATAACCCTCCCTTTATCTGTTGCTGTGTGAATCCTCACTATCTATATTTGCTCATCCTGATTGATCACCAACCTCTTCCTCCATTACGTTGACTGTATCGGTGCCGCCTCGTGCTCCCAAGAGGAGCTCAAACAGTTCACCCACTTCACCAACACCTTCCACCCCAGCCTCCAGTTCACCTGGACCATCTCCAACACATCCCTCACCTTCCTGGACCTCTCTGACTCCATCTCGGGCAACCACCTAGAAACCGATATCCATTTCAAGTCCACTGACTCCCACAGATACCTAGAGTACGCCCCCTCCCACCCACCTACTGCAAAAATTCCATCCCCTATTACCAATTGCTTTGCCTCCGCCACATCTGCTCCCAGAATGAGGCGTTCCACTCCCTACACCTCAGATGTCCTCGTTCTTCAAGGACTGCAACATACCCCCAGCAGTGGTCGAGAATGTCCTCGACTATGTCTCCCGCATTTCCCGCAACACATCCCTCACAGCCTGTCCCCGCAATAACTGCCAAAAGAGAATCCCCCTTGTCCTCACATACCACCCCACAACCTCCGGATACAACGCATCATCCTCCGACACTTCCGCCATCTATAATCTGACCCCACCACCAAAGACATTTTTCCATCCCCACCCTTGTCTGCCTTCTGGAGAGACCACTCTCTCTGGGACTCCCTGGTCTGCTCCACACTCCCCTCCAACCCCACCACACCCAGCACCTTCTCCTGCAACCACAGGAAATGCTACACTTGCCCCCACACCACCTCCCTCACCCCCATCCCAGGCCCCAAGATGACTTTGCACATCTGCCAATGTGGTATACTGCATCTGCTGTGCCCGTTGTGGCTTCCTCTACATCGTGGAAACCAAATGGGGAGTTGGGGACCGTTTTGCAGAACACCTCCGCTTGGTTCGCAATAAACAACTGCACCTCCCAGTCGCAAACCATTTTAACTCCCCCCTCCCATTCCTTAGATGACATGTCCACCATGGGCCTCCTGCAGTGCCATAATGATGCCACTCAAAGTTTGCAGGAACAGCAACTCATATTCCGCTTGGGAGCCCTGTAGCCCAATGTTATCAACCCGGATTTCACAAGCTTCAAAATCTCCCTTCACCCCACTGCATCCCAAAACCAGCCCAGGTCATCCCCACCTCCCTAATCTGTTCTCCCTCTCATCTATCCCCTCCTCCCACCTCAAGCCGCACCTCCATTTCCGACCTCCTAACCTCATCCCGCCCCCTTGACCTGTCCCATCCCTACCTCCCCACCTATACTCTCCAATCCACCTACCTTCTCTATCCATCTTCAGTCCGCCTCCCCCCCCCCTCTCTATTTATTTCAGAACCCTCTCCCCATCCCCCTTTTCTGATGAAGGGCCTAGGCCCGAAACGTCAGCTTTTCTGCTCTAAAGATGCTGCTTGGCCTGCTGTGTTCATCCAGCTCCACACTTTGTTATCTCTGATAACCAACCCATTCTTGTTTTACATATGGTGTCTCAAGTTCCACTGAATTCATTAAGTTTCTCATCATAAGTACAAAGAGATGATAATTTATGAACACCGTAGCTTTCAGCCTATCCATTAATGGCGTTCCACTTACTGGTTGACAGTTGGCTGAGGTAGTTCCTCTGCTTTTAATCATCATCTTTGTACATTTAAACCGCTAAAGCTCAGGCTTTATTAACCCTTACTGGTCACTATCCTGGAACTCTAATTGTCTTATTAGTGCATGAAAAGTTCACGGTTATGGTTTTTGGATTGGCTAGTTAGCCTGTGCCTAACTATTGAATGCTTTTTTTAATGGTCATCCTAGTGACATTACTTCCTGCTGTCTCCTTTATTCTTTAAAATACGAATCTTCATCCCATTTAACAAATTTCTTCTCAACCTGCCAATTCCGTCAACGTTTTCACAATCACTGAAGTGCTACAGCACAGAAGAAGCCATTTTGGCTTATTATGCCTACAAATGGGCATCGTCACCAAGGGCCAAACACATATTTCCCCAGAGCCTTGCTAATTATTTTTAAACAAATAACCATCCAATGCCCTCTCGAACGCCACAACTGCTCCTACCTCCTCCACATTCCTCGGCAGCGTATTCCACACCCAAACTACTCACTGTGTCGGGAAAGTTCTTCCTTAATTCCCTCTTGTTGCTTTTTCAGTTCATTTTAAATCTATTCCCTCTTGCACTTGTGGTTTTTTGAGTAGGAATAGTTTCTCCTGCTTTACTCTATCCAACCCTCCTCTGACTTCGTAAACCTCTGTCAGGTCTACTCTTAGCCACATTTTCTCTGAGGAGAGCAATTCAGAATTCTTCATTTGTCCTCATAGTTGAATTTCCTCAGCTCCAGAACCATTCTAGAAAATCAAATCTTCATACTCTGTCGTGGGTTCACATCTTTCCTATTCTGTGGCATCCAGAACTCTACAAGTATCAGCTGAGGCCGAATAAGTGCTCCTGTTAATAAAGCAGAGGACGCTTGTATTTTACATGCTAACTTTTCTAACTGTCCTGCCACTTCCAATCATCTGTGCACTTATCCACCCAGGTCCCTCTGCTCCTTTTCATTGTAGCCCCTATTTCAGATTATCTTTGTGTTCTTCAAAGCAAAATGCATCCCCTCACAATTCTCTGCACTGAAACTCATCTGCCACCTATCTGCCCATTCTGCTGACTGGTCTACATCCTTCTGGAGTTCTACACTGTTGTCCTCACAGTTTACAATTGTATGTTTTGCATCATCTGCAAACTTAGAAATTGCCCCCTGCATATCAAGATCTAGGTCATTAACTTTTATCAGGGAATTCAATAATACTGACTCCAGGGGAATATTATACGAACCTTTCTTCAGCCTGAAAAATATCCATTGACCATTACTCTGTTTCCTATTACTCAGCCAGTTTTGTATCCATGTCGCTACTGAGCCTTTAATTCCATGACCTGTAACTTTCCTCATGAGTCTATTGTGTCAAATCTTTTCCAAGATTGTGAACAATGAACAATTTGTCTCCGTTAAAGAATGTATTGTCACTTCTTAGTGATTAACTGTATTATTCCAAACGATTCATCTGGACAATCAAAATAATGACAAAACTCATAATGGAACCTAACTCCAATGTAATGCGAACACACCCATAGACCTGATACTTTGTCACAAACTAAAACATATAAAAACATTAGCTTGAGCCATATAACCAGCAAGCACTACCTTTACTTTCAACCTATTCATTTTTTCTTTCCCATAGTGTTTATAGTAACCACAATTAAACAAAATATAAATTTAACTCCTCACTGACATCATCAAGTCAATTATTAATCATGGGGGAAAAAAAAACTCAATTCTACAACAGTTCAACATTCTGTTGTCGACCCAAATAAATGCAGGACCATAATCAATTTGCTTCTGGCTCAACCATGTGTTAAATGGGTTTTGCTCCCTGAAGATTGTGTCCAATTTCACCATATGCTTGTACGCATATGAATTCCTGTTAAAGAGAATTGATTGTAAAGCATCATCAATGTTTGCTTAATCATGCAATACATTGTTTCTTTTTGTCAACGCCAACAAATTCTTAAAAACTTGAAATACTCCTTTTTATTTTTAAAAACCCCAGAGCTCTTTGAAAGTTAATTTTGACTTGACTGACCAATCTGATATGCGACTAAAGTCCAACCTTAACAAAGTTGTGTTGATTTAATTTGATGAGAACACGGGAATAGTGAGCCAGGAGTCAGCATGTCCAAATCATCTTGAAAACATTGCAACATTCATTGCACCATTTTGTTGCATCATTCTTACATCTTACTTTCCCACTTTAGTGTCTTTCTCAAACTTTGAAATATTACAGTTTGTCTCCAAATCGACATTATTAATTTAGATGTTCAACAACTGGGGCTCCAATACCAGATGGGGTACAGCCCAACTGTTTCACAGACCATGTTCATGATGATGAAGGCTTGAAAGATGGTAGCAGATCCACAACTGCCAAACCATGTCCACCACACTGATTTTTTGGGTGAGCTATGACTGTGCAAGATGACGAGGATGAGAGAAAGGCCAGGCAGCCTAATTTTGAGGCTGTTCACTCATGTTTGGGAGGCTGGCATTGGCAACTGCAGTGAAGACAGGCGTGGATCTCTTGCAAGCCAGTGTGTTATACAGCATGGAAACAGCCCCTTTTGGTCCAATCAGTTCACGCCAACCACAGTTCCAAACTAAACTAGTCCCACCTGCCTGTGCTTGGCCCACATCCCTCTAAATATTTCTTACTTATGTACTTCTATAAATGGTTTTTAAAAGTCGTAACTGTACGCGCATCCATCACTTCCTCTGGAAGTTCATTCCACTCATGAACCACACTATGTAAGAAAATTAAATTGCCCCTCATGTTTGTCCTCAATCTTTCTTCTCTCACCTTTAAAAATATGCCCCCAGTCTTGAAATTCCCCACCCTAGGGAGAAGATACGTGCCATTTATTTTATCCATACCTCTCATGATTATGTAAACTTCTGCAAGGTCACCCCTCAACCTACTTTGTTCCAGTGAAGACAGTCCCAGCCTATCCCAACTCTGCTTAAAACTCAAACTTCCATTCCCAACAACATCCTGATAAATCACGTCTGAGCCCTCTTCAGTTTAATATTATTTATTTTCTACATGTGATGCATACAACTCCCAAGAAAGGTTCCATAACATTTAGTTAGCTAAATAATACAGTTTATCTCTCCTGGTCCTCAATCTCACATAAAGACATGGCTCAAACATTTTAATTCGAGCTGACCCAGCTAAGTCCACCAGTATCTGAGGTCTCCTCACCTGTTGAGAGTTGTCCCATGCAATGTCTGACATGCATAAACTGATTAGAGCAAGACAATAGATTAAGTGATTGTAGTTTTTTGAAGTGAAAAGGTATACCTTTGACCTGGCTGGCTTTGAGCTGAGAAAGGTCTATCTGGCTTAGTGTTGAGGCAAAGTAAAGATGACGATTTGTTCTGAAGGTAACAATGGTGGTGAGTTCTCTTTGAAATCTCATTAGCACATAGTGAGCTTAGTAAAAAGTCACAGATACAATTGAAAACTTAAATGCTGTCTGGAGGGATCTTGCATCTTCATCCCATGCTCATACTGAACAAAAAAATTGGAACATATATTAGCTGTCTTCTCAAATTACCCCTGTCCTGCTGACTAGTGACCCAAGTATGATTGTGGCTAGTGTATTCCAGATCTATTTTGGTTAGATTATGGCTAAGAATTCCTTTCATTGCTGTTTGTCTGAACAGACTGACAAATTGCTGGTTCCTTACTCATTTGAGTATGAATGTTTTGTGAAATGGGGAAGGGGATTTACTGCATTCACATTCCCCTAATGTAAATTATCTTTGGATGCCTGCAAACAGTTAAGCGTCACTCGATGGTCTTAAAATCACAGTCAACGATGGCTGCACATTTACATCACTATCTTCTGCATTTCAAGGTACCATAGTTGCAGTTTCAGACCAGTTAATTTGTAATGTCATTTTGATTAAGAAAGCGCTAGTCATAGCAAAATGTTTTATTGCGCTTGGTCAGAAGTTGTCATTGGACTGTGAATACTTTATCTGACAAATAGTCAGCTAACTGAAAATTGGCAATGTGGTATTGATGTTAATTTACTTTAATTGGAGACTTGGTTGGAAACTTTCTGAATTAGTGACGCATTCTTCAAATTATTCCAACAAGTTATTCAACTAACTATGCAAAAACAACTGTGTGACACTTAAAGAACAGTGCTACAGTATTATAAACCAGTTTGATGAAACCATTTCTAACAAAAATATAAAAGGCTGGAGAAACTCAGCAAGTCTGGCACATCTGTGGAGAGAAAGCAGAGTCAACGAATTAGGTCCAGTGATCCTTCCTCAGAATGTCTTACTGTTGAACTCATTTAACAGTATTACTGATGGCTTAAAGTATAATGAACTCTTGACATTAAACTACATTCCCAGTCAACTGGATCCTAATTCATCAGTTATTAGGAGTTCCATGCCGAGAAAATGTGTTTAGCGTTATCCCACGTTTTTATAATTCATGTATTCTACCTGAATTGCTCCGCCTGTAGAGCCCTTTGGGTTACCCAAACTAAATGAACTCTCTAGTAGCTTCACTGCATTTTCAGTAATTAAAGATTTAGCTGTACAGTGTTCATTTGGCTTTGTTCCAACATTGCATAAAGGAAAAGGGATAAATTTACATTGTGTCAGCTTAGAATTGATTTGTTAAATGAAATGGATTTTTTTTATATTTTATGTGACAAAGCCTTTGTAATTCATGAGACGTCTACTGAAATATTTACTTGTAGTGAAATTCTGTAGCTGTTTCGGAGCAAACACTACCTATTTTACACATTATGATTTCAAGTCATGATGTAACATCAGTTATTGCTTCTGCTTTGCTAGTTTTTTTTTAATAAACCAATTAGGACTGGGAAAACTAAATATATATGTAAAGCTGTATTTGTATGGCACCTTTTAAAGCAGTGAGAATAAACATCAAAGTGCTTCATGGATATATTGTTAAACAATATTTGACTCTGAACCACATGGAACATTGTGAAATGATGCAAGCTTCAAAGAATATCTTAAAGGAGACGAGCAAAGAGGTTTAAACAGGAAATTTCTGAGCTTAGCATCTATACAGCCAAAGGCTCAGTGTTGGTAGTGGGCCAAAGCAAATAGTGTTTTTTTTTAGAAGAGACTAACTCCTTGGAGGATCGTAGGGCTGGAGAAGCTAGAAGGCATGGTCCATAGAGGAACACAATGAGAGCTCGAGATTTGAAACATTGGCAGACCAAGAGTCAGTGTATGTCAGGGACACCAATGGTGGGTGAGCAGGGCTTAATGCAGGTTAGAAGTGTTTCTGTTATTGATTTAAAGCAATTTTATTTTTAGAAGCCAGTATATAATTACAGCCATAATAATAATAATAATGGGTGATTTTTATGTAGGCGTGTTGGTCAACAGCTTTAATTTTTTTAAACTGGATTTTACCCAAGATACTAAATATGGTGCTTTTTATACATTGGAGCTTCATTTTGGCATTTTCTTTTGAAAAAATATTAATTTCTTTCATATTATATTTTGGAACATTTTTCAATTAGTCTTAAGGATGATGGAATAATTATACATACTTGTATGAAACATGATCCAAACTATTTGGTTTAATTCCTAACATTATAAACCTGAAAGAGCTTGGTTATTGTGCTTTGTGTGTCATTTTCAGGAGATGAAATCTGTGATGCAAATTTATTGTCATTCTAGCCTCTAACTAGAAAGGGCCGGAAAGATCAGTTGAACGGTGCCATTATTTTAAAAAGGCTGTAAGGAAATGTCAGGGAAGTATAGGCCAGTGACATTGATGTCAGTGGTAGGTAAGTTGTTAGAGGGGGTTCTGAGGGACAGAACGTATATGCATTTGGAAAAACAAGGACTGATTAGTGAGAGTCTCTATGGCTTTGTGTGTGGGAAATTGTGCCTCACTAACTGGACTTTTTTTTTTGAAGAGATGATAAAGAAGATTGAGGGCAGAGCAGTAGATGCTGTCTACATGGACTCGGCAAAGCATTCAACAAGATTCTGCATAGTCAACTGATTATTAAGTTTGATCACATGGAATCCAGGGAGCTAGCCAACTAGATTTAAAATTAGCTTTGAAGATGGGAGACAGAGGGTGGTGGTTGAGGGTTGTTTTTAGGGCCAGAAGCCTGAGACAAGTGCAGAGTCACGACGATCAGAGATAATGGGAACTGCAGATGCTGGAGAATCCAAGATAATAAAATGTGAGGCTGGATGAACACAGCAGGCCAAGCAGCATCTCAGGAGCACAAAAGCTGACGTTTCGGGCCTAGACCATTCATCAGATCAGTGTTGGGTCCACTGCTTTTTGTCACTTATATAATTGATTTGGATGTGAACATAGGAGGTGTGCTCAGTAAGTTTGCAGATGACACCAACATGGATGATGTAGTGGACAGTGAAGAAGATTATCTCTGAGTACAATGGGACCTGAATCAGATGGGCCAATGAACTGAGGAGTGGTAGATGAAGTTTAACGTGCATGAGTTGGACCGAAGGGTCTGTGTCTGTGATATATGACTCTAAAATTGGGATACATGAAGCAACTCAAAATTTTGAATACCTGCTCTGAGTTAAGAGCTCTTACGAAATAGTAAATTATGAATAACCATTGCTCAATTTATCTCAAACTGTTGTTCAGTATTATTTACTTTTGACGGAGGAAAGGGAAAATCCTGAAAGGATAGCTCTATGCCTAAAGATGTTTATTCCAGTGCATATGTGAATTTGGATGACAAGAATCTAACTGGTTTTATTATTGCATTTGGATGGGCTGCGTCCCAAAATTTTTTTCTTAAAGCACAGAATGTACTATTTATCTGATTTATAACTTGAGACTGGATATGTCATCTATACTAGCTCATATTTGGGAATGTGACTTTAACGATAATGTCAGAGAATGACGTGGAAAAAATCACGTGAAATGCACTATGTGAATAAAACACATCACCATGTATGGGGTTGTAAAATTGTTGGAGAAATTATCTTCATTTTAGGTTGAGTGGAAAAAGGTACATCATTGTTCTGGCTTGTATTAGAAACATTACAAGTCCAGACAATTTGTTCATTCTGGAACTTAGTCAGAATGAATTTGTCTAAATCAGTAATTTTGTATAGTTTTAAGTTTTGGTGACTTCAGTTCACTTGCTCATAAGAGTACAAATAATTTGTTAGTTGAAGTTTCTGCTGTAACTATGACAACGATCCATCAGCTGACATGATGGTTCAGGCTCTTTTGCTACTCTTGTATCAGAAATAGCAAAATATTGATTCACTGTTTTGGGGGTGTTATTGGTAACGAAACACATCTGTTATTTTCACTTTGTCTTAATTTCTATACCAGTTCTGGATACTAAACTTGTTCGACATCTGAGTGCTATTTGTCATTCCTAAAGGCTGTCCTCATTCACACATTCCTCCAGAAACTTTATCCACTTTTCTTCTGCAGTCTCAGCCAGCTGAGTTTACCATGGCAGCCTACAGCAAGTCTGTTGTACCTCAGCAACAGGACTTAAATCACAGCTTCTCTGCAGCACAGTTTGGGGACCATCATTCTTTATTTCAACACTTTCCCATATTCACTTCAAAAGGCTTTCCTATGTGCACTATTTTGATATCTTGTGTAATGTCACTATGCTACTTATCCAGAATCAAAAGCTAATATTCTGTTGACATGGGTTCAAATCCCATTGTGGTTGATAGCGAAATTTGAATGCAATAAAATCTGGAATTAAAAGTCAGCCTAATTGTAACCATTGTTGTAAAAAGCTTTCTGATTCACTCACGTCCTTGAGGAAGGAAATCTGCCACACTTCCCTGGTCTGGCCTACATGTGTCTGCAGACTCACAGCATTGTTGTTGATGCTTAACTTTCTTGTTTGCAACTAGGGATGGGCAATAAATACTGACACCACAAGTGACATCCATATCCAATCTGCAAAAAAAATTTCAATCACTTCCATGTCTCCTTCCTAGTTTTGTTCAACTTTCTTCTTCCCCATTTTGTTTTCAAAAAAAAAGGAATTTCAGTAGAAAATGAAGTTTTATTTCATATGGAGTAATTTAGTGTGAATAGTTTGAATCCATTTAACGGAAAACTAGCTAAATTCATGAGCGAGAAATGATTGGAAGGATATGTTGATGTGAGAAAGGATGAGACCTGTGCAGAGGTACTCTGGGTAAATCACATGGCTTGTTTCTGAATTGCTTGTTGTATTCAATGTTGTGTTAACAATGATATGATTGCGCAAAGTAGTTGTTTTATTGCTGACTGTCTTTCAGAGAAAATTCCTGCATAACATACTCAGTGAGCCTCGCCCTGATATGAAAACAATGTTTTGCTGTAACATTATTATACCCATAATCAGTTCCTTTCTATCAATTTACCTCCATTCAAGATAATGACTCACACTGCTCATTTTTTTTTAAAACTTTAAAGCACTGCACTAACATAAAGGTGAGCTGCTTTGCACAAATGCTAAGCTGGAAACAAAATTATACACTCTGCTGTGGCTGAACACTTGTTATAATGATGAGTGAATTTGGAAGCAGGTTGTTCTCTCTTCCCGTCCCGCTCTGCAAACCCCACCGCATTTCTATTTTCTGTTCCCTTAGAGTGCCTAAAACGAGGTCCTCTGATGGCTTAACTGGATAAGATGCTCTTATGATGTCCATCATGGTCACTTACTGTTTAGGCTTCAGATTAATGGTCTGTGACAAATCATAGGTTTTAGTTTCTTGCGATAATTCTGACAGCAGTCCTTTCATTAAAATTAATTTGTTCTATTACATTCATCAGACTTGTTAGCAAAATTGAAACAGATGGGATTCAATGGGCAGTGTGAGTACAAAATTGCCCAAACAATCAAAAACAGTTATGAATTATTGTTCTTTGGACTAGGGAAGGATCTCCCCAGGTTCAGTGCCATGATCACTGGTTTTGATGGGCATTAACGACTTGGACTTGAAGATAGTTTTTGAAATTTGTGGAAATGTATTTCTTGCTGTGAGTACAATGAACTTCTCGAGGGCATGTTTAGAGGAAGAGGTAGACGCATGAGCGATGATCCTTTATTTTTAAGGGAAGAATTAGAAGGGGCCATACATTTTTTTAAAAATGGCAAATTTAAAATTTGCAACAGGGAGAGACACAAATATTTGTGCGCAAGTACTTGAAATTAGTAGTTCAGATTTACAGGGCACCAAAGAAATCTATTGGATGAAGATTTTCATAAATGAAAGCTTAGAAAACCAAGGCCAGCAGATGAAGCTAAACCTGCACACAACACAAGGTTGACACCCTTGGTGTATTTTTCACAATTCAGGGCACCACAATGAGGAAGGATGTGGTGAAGGCTTTTGAGAAGGTACAGTTAGCGATTTGCTGGCATATTTCCAGAGATGAGGGATGATAAATGCATGGAAAGACTGCAGAAGCTGGGATAGCTCTCCATAGAACAGAGGAGGTCAAGAGAAGATGTGACAGATCTTTTTAAAAGTATGAAACGTTTAGAAAGAACAAACAAAGAAAAATTGTTTCCAATGACTGAAGTGTAAGTAATGAGACGATGTGAATTTAAGGTGATTGGAACTTCATGTGGTAAGTTTAATGGCTATTGCTTAAACGGAAAGGTTTTCATCAAATGTTGCACAAGTAAGGCGGGTTGGAGTATGCAATGTCCAAATGCATTTCTGTAAACAGCCACCAAAAGAATCAGAGGTGACTTAGGGAAACCTCCACACAACCAATAGTAGGAATTTGTAATATATTGCCGACAGAGTTGTGAATAGAATTTCTTTTAAAATTTCATTCATGGGATGTGGGCATCACTGGCTAGCCCTTTTTTTTGCATGCTCCCAGTTGCCTTGAAGGTGGTGGTGAGTTGCTACAATCCATCTGTTATAGGTAGGCCCACAATGCCATTAGGGAGGGAATTCCACAGTTTTGACCCAGTGACAATGAAGGTATAGTGACATATTTCCAAGTCAAGGTGGTGAGTAGCTTGGAGGGGAGCTTGCAGGTAGCGATGTACTGGCTGCCCTTGGTCTTCCACATGAAAGTGCTTGTGCGTTTGGAAGGTGCTGCCTCAGGATCATTGAATTTCTAATGCATCTTGTAGATAGTTCATGCTGCTGCTACTGAGCATCAGTGGTGGAGGGAATGGATACTTGTGGATGAAGCATCTGCTTTGCCCTGGATGGTATCAAGCTTCTTGAGTGTTGTTTTGAGCTGCAGACATCCAGGTAAGTGAGGAGTATTACACCTCATTTCTGACTTATGCCTCGTAGATGGTGGACAGACTGTGGAGAATCAGGAGATGAATTATTTGCCGAGTATTCCTAGTATTCCTCTGATCTGCATTTGTGGCACATTCAGGTTCTGGTTAATGGTAACTTCCAGGGATTCAATGATGGTAACACTATTGAATGTCAAGGGATGGTAGGTAGCTTGTCTGTCTCTTACTGGAGACAGTCATTGCCCGGTATTTGTACAATATAAATGTTACTTGCCACTTGTCAGCCCAAGTCTGGATTTTGTCCAGGGCTTGTTGCATTTGAATATGGACTGCTTTAAATATCTGAGGAGTTATGAATGAAGTTGAACATTTGTTCTTTCATTGGCGAACATCCCCACTTCTGACCTAATGATGGAGAGAAGGTGACGAAACAGCTGAAAATAGTTAGGCCCGGGACACTACCCTGAGGATCTCCTGCACAGATGTCCTGGAACTGAGATGACTGACCTCCAACACCTGCAATAACCTTCCTCTGTGCCAGGTATGACACTAATCAGCAGAGAGTTTGCCCTGATTCCCAATGATTCCAGTTTTGTTAAGGTTCCTTGATGTCACATTTGGTTCAATGTGGTCTTGGAGTATTAAGGGCAGTCACATCTCAGCCAGACCCAGGTGCGGAATGCAAGTTTCCTTTCCAGAGGGATATTAGTGAGCCAGGTGGATTTTTTTTCCCACAATTGGCTTCACAGTTTTCATTAGAATCTTAGTGAATTCAAATTTCACCATTTTTCCAAGGCAGGATTCAAACCATTGTCGCCTGGACATTAGCTCTGTTTCTGGATTAATAATCAAGCAATAATATTGCTAGTGGTCATGTCCCCTTTGATTCAGTCATAGCCTTCAAAGGAAATTGAATAAATGCTTGAAACAGGGATTATTTGTATATGGGAAAGACGGAAGTTTAATGAACTGGAAGATTGTTCAAAAGAACTGGCACAGACTGGGGCAAGATGGCCTCCTGTGCTGTACAGTTAATTGACTTCATGTAGTGCTTCTAAACAGCATTGGTTTGGAAACACAAAACTAAGTTCAGACATTTCAAACAGATTAGAGATGATTCACAATCTTTGTAAACCATGCTATTAGTTTTGAATCAGGAGGAAATTGATAAATTGCTCACATGTCAGGCCAATACAGTATCACACCAGTTAATCCTATAAATACAAATAGTGTTTCTTTATATTCAGGAGTGTATGATACTACTTTTTTAATTTAAAGTGTGAAATTTCTCTTTGTGCTTTCCTGCCTGTTTTCTGTTTCAAATTGATGGTGCCTTATAATTTGTCAATGTTTATTGCCCTATTTACATGTCACAGGCTCATGGATTTAAGCAAGAAAATTATGTTACTTACTCCTAACTGTGATTGTAACTCCACCCTTGCCTGTGTAGTTTCCCAGGATTACGATGTGGCGGGGCATGTTTTCTTGCAGTGAGGTCACTGGAAAGGCTGCATGCTCGAGGTTACAATAATTTGAACCCGCCCCCAATTCCTGTGCAGACAGACAGTGCTTAACAAAAACAAAAATCTTACAATGTTTTGCTTCTGGATCTTTTCCACTCACTTCTGGCTTTTGCATGCCATGTACTTGATAACACACACTGAACAAGGAAGAATAGGGTGAGTGTTTACTGTCGAGATGTTTGATACTTAACTGTTAGCCGGTGGACTATTAGGTGACTGGAAACTGATCATAGGGCACTTTATGCAATGACAGTTCAATGCAAAAGGGATTGAAGTCAATGCACATTAGTTAAAAACCAAGAAGTTGGGGAGTAAAGGTAACTATCATATGGACTCTTGTAGCCTTGAAAATTTATGTTTTTGTTCACTGCTACTCAGTGACCACATGAATTGATATAGTTTGAAACTGTGGGAAGGGATTTCCAGGTTTTTGTATGTATGTTTATCTTTAGGGAGTGTGTGGAGTGAATGTGGTGTAAGAGGATTAAAATATACAAAATAGGAGCAGAAGTGGACTATTCAGCCCATCATATCTGCTCCTTTATTGAATGCAATCTGAGCTGAACTTCAATGTCAACTCAATTTTCCCAGTCTCACGCCATATCCCTTTGATTCCAAAAAGACTAAAAGCCAGTGTCTCACCGTCAAATATATTCAATGGTGAGGCATCCATAACCCTCATGTAGAGAATTCCAAAGATTTTTAGCCTGACTGAAGAAGTTTCCTCCTAATCTCAATCTTAACTGAGACTCTGTGCATGTGTTCTAAATTTCCCAGCCAGGCAAACAACTGTGTCTACCTTGTAGGCCCCTTCCAGAAATGTGTATGTTTCAATGAGATCACCTCTCATTCTTCTAAGCTCCAGCGAATATAAACCCCATTTATTTCAGCTTATCAGTTTATGACACCCCGTCATCACTGGACCAGTTTACACTCAGTAAACATAGCATCTCAAAGTGCACACAGTACTCCAGGTTGGTCTTACCATAATCCCGTAGAATTGTCACAAACCTGCCCTATTTTCCAAGTCTAATATAATGATGGTCAGCATGTAATTGCTCCCTTTTAAATTGTTTGCTGTACCTGCATGCTAACTTGTGCAACCCTCTGGCCTTGACCAGGTTTCGTACCTTTTTTTTATGTTGACAACTATAGCAAATAGCTCAAGTCACCATGTAATGTTTATCTGCCACCTTATTTTACTCACTCTTATCTATCTATGTCTCTTTGTAGCTTTGTCTTCCTCGCAGCTTGCAATGTACTTTGCTTTTTACCATCAGCTAACTTAACAAAAATGAGTAATGTATTTAAGTCATTACATAGTATAAATAGTTGAGTGGACATTTTTCAGCACTCATAAGCAGTCAAGGTAGAGAATTCCCTGTTTAACCCCACGTTTTGCTGGTAATGGTTGTTGGCAGCCCTTGAGAGTGGTTCAAATGGTATACCTAAAAAAACAGTGTACTTGGGACAGAACTTGGATATTGTAACCCAAGAGGAGCAATGTGAAAATATTGGATAAAATAATCATAACAAAAGAAGTTGCATTGGAGCAGCTGGAATCCTGGACAGGGCTGGATGGTTTGTTCCCCAGGATGCTGAAGGTCAGGGAGGTGCTGACGATTATTTTCCAATCTTCAGAGGACTGGAAGAATACAAATGCGGTTCTGTTGTTTAAAAAAAATACAAAAAGAAATGCCAAACAATTTATAGGCCAGTTAACCTGATTCAGTGGTGGGAAAATTGTTTAGAAGTTTGAGTAACCATTAGTAAGAAAGATATGGACTAGTCAGAGATAGCATGGCTTTGTGAAGGGAAAATCATGCCCTCAAAATTTGATTGAATTCTTTGAAGAAGTGATAAGGAGGATTAATGAGGGTGGTGCAGTGGACATTGTCTACATAAGCTCCCAAATGGCAGACTGGTCAAAAAGTAAAAAGCCACAGAATGCAGGGTATCCAAAGTTGGCTTAATAACGCAACAAAAAGGGAATGGTTGTTGGCTGCTCTTGAGAACGGAAAGCTGTTTCAACTAGTGTTTGACAGGGTTTGATGTTGGGACGCTGTTGTTTGTTTTTACACATTAACATTTTGGACTTGAACATGGGGGGCTCATTTGAGAAATTTGCAAATGTCACAAAATTTGGCCACATACTGGGTAGTGTGGCGGCTGGATAGCTGTAAGCTTCAAAATTACATGGATGTGTTGTTGGAATGAGCAGGAAAGTGGCAGGGGGAGCTCATACCCGATAAGTGAGAGGTAGATTGATCCTTTATCCATGCTAGCATATCCTCCGACCCCTGGAAAACCTTATGATCTGTGGATGTGGATGTGAATTTGCTCGCTGAGCTGGAAGGTTTGTTTTCATACGTTGCATCACCATTCTAGGTAACATCATCAGTAAGCCTCCGGTGAAGCGCTGGTGTTATGTCCCGCTTTCTATTTATCTGTTTAGGTTTCTTGGGTTGGTGATGTCATTTCCTGTGTTTGGTGATGTCATTTCCTGCTCTTTTTCTCAGAGGGTGGTAGATGGGCTCCAAATCAATGTGTTTGTTGATGGAGTTCCGGTTGGAATGCCATGCTTCTAGGAATTATGATCTGTGTTTGATAGTTGCTTAATAAATTTATAAATGAGGTTTCGATAAGCACAAGGAAATCAAATGTGAGTCTTGAGGATACTGGCATGTTATGACTGTTTTGCTTCTTGATTATGGAATTGGGAAGTGTGTACAGCAGCTATGAATTGCAATGTGTTTCATTTTGGGTCAGGGCTTTTGGATCTAAAGCAACGGATGGTCGGGAACTACATGATTAAAATGTAAAGGATTTGGGTCACACAAGAAAAGATGCAGTCATGTAACACAAATAAACATGAATTGGGGGTTTTGAGTTAAGACTTGCCATTCAGAGGCCCCTACCAGAAAATACACATCCATAGATGTCAAGTAAGGAAATAGTTGAGCTCTTTATGGAACTCCTTCCATGCTTAAACAGCTCAGAAACAAAGGTGATTATTTCAGCAAGGCCCGAGGGCTATCGGCCGTGTCTCAGAGTTAGTTCCACTGTAAAAGAAGAGAATAATAAATACAAATGCGCTTGAAGAACACATATTATTTCCAATGCCCTAAGGTGAGGTTTTTTTATTACAATGAATAAGACAGCTTATTTTTGTTTTAAGCTTTGTAGCAACGTAGTCAATACAGATAAAATTCTGCGATATGAAAAGAATTGTTTGATTTTTGAGCTTATAAAACTACAATAATACAGTTTGATTATGGATGTTTATTTGTGTTTTATATAACTTGGTTCAGATAAAGAGACAGATTTTTCATTTCTAAATCATAAATGGGTGTACTCAGCCTTTCAGATTTTATTTGGTTAACACAAGTGCCAGAAGGAGTCAATGCCAAGTTCCTGAAGGTGACTTCCAGTCCTGACTCAGATTTGCTACAGTAGATTTTCACTAATGTATGATCTTTTTGACTTTGTTTGTGTTGAAGTCCAGCGTATGAAAAATGTTAGAGACAGTCTTAGCTGTGTAAGTTAGTATGCAAAGTTTAGAGATTGTTTAAATATCAGTAACTGTGTTTATTTTAAAGTACAATGTTATTCAAAATGGATCACTTTTTAAGACAAAATGAATGATCACCACTCATGGAATAAGCATTGACTCTTTACCTTGGCAAAAATGTGATTTGCTAAAATAAAACAAAGAACTGCAGATGCTGAAGATCTGAAACAAGAACAGAAATTGCTGGGGAAAACTCAGCAGGCCTGGCACCATCTGTGGAGCAAAACCTGAGTTAATGTTTCGAGTCCGCTGACTCTTGTTCAAAACTGGTCTCTGGACTTGAAGTATTAACTCTGCTTTCTCTCCACAGACGCTGATTTCTCCAGCAATTTCTGTACTTGTATGTGATTTCACTAACTGCCCTCTGAAATGGCCAGTCAGTGCTTGGGCACCTAAGAAGGGCCAACAAATGCCAGCGTTGCCGGTGATACCCAAATCCCATGCAGGAATAAAAGCAAGAGCATGTATTGTCAAGACAAGAATCATTCTATTAAGTGGTCACCCAATAGAAGAAAAATAAATTTTGCTATATTTTTGTACTAGATGGATTGGATGCACAGTTTGACTTAGAGCGTATTTAACACAGACTTGCCATATATTTATGGCTCTCACGGATTGAGACCACAAACCTGGCTTAGTAAATCTCTTTTCAGGCTTGCATTCGGGCCCTAGCAGTACATTTGTTTGTGTGAGATATAGTTCTTAAAAAGAATTGTTTGGCAAATTTATCTTGCTGACCAATTGCAATGGTCACTAAACAAATCTCTTTACACCTGCAGCTTTGAAAATGTACAGTAATTTAGAATACCACATGTTCCTGAAGTTTAAAGTAGCATTTCCCTTTTTTATTCTCTGGTGAGAGTCAGTGTTCGCTTCTATATATTTTCTCTCCTTCTCCCCCTTTTCTTTGAAAGGCCTGCTCAGAAGTTGAGCTTGTGATTCTGTCTAACCACTAACATGTAAGTGGTATGCAGTAAAGATGTAGATGATTACAGATTTAAATATTTGATTTTCTCACTCTGGGAAATACTTGGTCTATACTTGACTTCTCACTTATGACATAAATTAAATCAGGAACTTGCTGTGTGCTTTGCTAAGACAGTTACTTCAAAGTGTAAGTGCTTATCAAAACTACCTCCGACCTGTTAAATTTTAAAGTTATTTATGAAAGAGCCACTATATCACACTGTGGGCAATCAGGGATTTGACCTTGGTTCAGTGCAGATCTGTCCATCTGGCTGACGTATCTATCCAAAGTCTTGTAAATGTGGTTGTGTAAATTGAGGAAAAACGTCTGGCAGCACTTGCCCTAGCCATGATTTTGTGTTATGATATTTATCACATTATTTTTGTATCTCACTTTTTCTACTTGTTGCACAATGATTAGACTCCAATCTGATTGCAACTCTCTTCCCTGAGACTCCACAGCAGACTACACTCTCAGACTAATCTTACTTGCCTATGGCCGAGTACGAACTGTTATCTTCTCCAGCCTTTGTCCTATAAGTCACCACTCTCTCTGTTCCGTGGCTGCCACAGTAGCAGTTGCCTGTTCTGGCACTCCTGCCCATTTCTGCTACTACAATTGCTTTCCCTACCCACTTTCCTCTTCCCACCCCCCCTCCTCCAAACGTCAGCCCGACCTCCTACTCTGTTTCCACTGTTACATCCATCCAATTTGCCTATAAAACCTGGGCCACCCACTCCTTTCAGATCCTCTCCCTTAATAACTTCTTCAGCAGTTCTTGACCACAAGTTCCCAATTGAGTTTTTGAAAGCATAGATGGGCAACTATAGAAGCCTGAGGGAAGCTTTATTTTTATTTTATTTCATCATTTTTAAAAATTCTTTTTACTTCTGAGTGCTGCGGTCTTGGTTTCTAGAGTAGCTAATTTTCTTACGCACTAAACCACCTAGATCGCCCAGTATGAACTGGAGCAAGGTTTGACTGGGAGTAGAATTCAGAGGATTTTTTTTTCACTTACAGATAATTAAAAACATAGAAAAAAACTCCAAATTAATTTTGCAAAATATCAGTTTTAAAAGGGTTTTTGTAGAGTTATCTAACACTGCCATTATTTTTCTTTTCCTTCCCACCATTGCAGTTCTTTCTCTCAAGCTTCAAGCTATTAGTTTTGAAAGCGCAGGACTTTGGATTGAAACAGGAGTAGATTGAAGGGAAGAGTGATCAAAGTTGACATAGAGTGAAGGAAGAACACAAATTCAGACTTTTGGATCCCTGACCAAACAATAGCACAGACCTAATCAGACAAAAATGTATATTTGAGACAAATATGATATATTGCTGGTACCAATATCTAGATCAGAACTGTGGGTTTCATGGAAGACTTCGCAGACAGGAGGAGGTTAGGGAATAATCCAGATCATGGAGTCTGGGTGAGTAGACAAAAGTATGCAGACTATGTGTAAAGTATTGTTGGGAAAAATGTTAAAGAATGTGATAGCACAACATGGAAATGCAAAAATACAGTCATTTAGAGTCCATATGCCTTAATGAAGGGTAAATCATCTGTAATAAATTTATTACAGTTCTTTGAGGAGTGACAAACAGGATAGATAAAAGGGAACTTGTATACGTAATATATTTTGAATTTCCAAAAGGCATTGACAAGGACAACATGTAAGATTATTTAGTGAGTACATTGTGTTGGAGGTAGTATGTTAGCATGGATAGATGATTTGTTAATGAGTAGGAGACAAAAGCAGAAGTTGTTGGAAAAGCTCAGCAGATCTGGCAACGTCCATGAAGAGAAATCGGAGTTAACATTTCGGGTCTGGTGACCCTTCCCCAGAACCGAGGAAGGACCTGAAACATTAACCCTGTGGTTTCTCTTCACAGATGCTGCCAGACCTGTTAAGCTTTTTCAGCAAATTCTGTTTTTGTTTCTGACTTGTAGCATCCGCAGTTCTTTCAGTTTTTGTTTTGCATAGAAGATACAAAGGAGCATTTTCAGGATGCCAACTTTAACCAGTACAGTATAACGGGAATCAACGCTTGGGACATAATTAATTGCAATGTATGTTCATGACTTGAATGAGGAAAGTGAATGTACAATAGCCAAGTTTTCAGATGAAATAAAAATGGGTGGGAAGATGAGTGATGAGAAGGATACAAACACGTACAACGTGTGTTATTGACAGGTTTAAAGAATGGACAGAAACTTGGTGGGTAGAATAAATCGTGGAAAACTTTAGGTAATGCACACTGGCAGGAAGAATGGAAGGGCTGAATATTATTTAAATGGAGAAAGACCGCAGAAAGCTACAGCACAGAATGATTTGGACGTCCTAGAGAATGAATGGCAAAAACCTAGCATCCAGATTTGGTAATAGTGAAGACAAATGCCATGTTATCTCTCATTCGAAGTAATGGACTATAAAAATGTGGAGCAAAAACAGAGGATGCTGAAGAAACACAGCAGGATCTACTGGACTACATGCAATCCAGGGTCAATGTTGAGGACTTCCAGAGCAACTCCTTCCTGAATGTAAATCACTTGCTGCTCTTCTGAGCATGGAGATTTTCTTTGGCACAGCCCCCATCCACACATTTCCCATTCAGCTGGATGTATGTGACTTTTGTGATCATGAGGGTATAGTTTGGAAGGTGGGTTGAACAGAACTCTTGATTACAGTTTGGTTCAGCCTGAGTCAATGGCTGAACAGGAAGTAGGATTGATTTGTGAAATGTGGAGTGTGCGGTAGAGGTTGAGGACAACGTGTTCAATCTTTCTGATATTCAACACAATAGGCAGAATGTTATAAGGGTCAGTGCAATGTGTGGCAGAATTGGACCCATCTCGATGTCTGGAGCAACTTGGGCTGTTGTGAGTTGCCGGTTGAAGCTAATTATTGCTTGTTAAATGCCATATTGATAGCACCCATCACCTTGTTAATATTCAACCTCCCACCCTACCAAAATTGACCTCAGAAAAACCTGACAAGGAAACCATAGCGAACACCTGACTGATTCAGCTCGCCACTTTTCTGAATAACCACCAATGTGGAATCTTTGTACCAACATTTCGGGGACGCGCTCTATGTGTATCCCATGTCTGTGGAGATTGACATGGTGCCAGCCTCTGAGAACCCTCATGGCACTTTTCCAGTCCATTTATAGGATGCTTGTGCACTTTAATGCTACTACCATTGTAATACTGCAGCAATGCTACTGAGACACATCCACCTCAAGGGTCGGACCACAGCACATCTTCGAGCTCTTTACTGACTGGTATCCCCCTCGCTTACTCTGTGCCTGGCTGGATGTTAAGAGTCCCTAACTTGTTTTGCATTTTTCCCCTTAACCAGAGATACCAGGCTTATATCACTTCAGTCTTGCCATGCCATTTAGCACAGACGTAAAGCCAGGAAATTGCTTGTAATTATCAGCAGGCCTCGGTCAAGTTCAGAAAGATGGTCTTCAATCAGGGTGTCCCAGCACAATAAATTATTGATATCAGACCTCTGATATCAGTCCAGGACCTGCCCAGGGTGATCAAAGTCAGGATCCCCAGCCAAATGTCAGACAGCACACCACCCATCTTGACTCTTTCTACCTACTGTGGGCTGTTTTCCTTCTGAAATAAGAAGTGGGCAAACATTACAGGAGATGAAAGTGGGTAACACAGTGGTTACTTTTTAGTACAGTTGGGTGGATATGCAACGCGGAAGGTGTGCAGTGTTAGTGGTGTCAGGGGTTAGGCAAGCTGACACATGAGTGAGGGACGATGTTGCATGAACAGGAGGCATTGGAGAGAAGATGGTCATACTTGCCTTAGTTGAGTGGAGGGAGGACATTGGTCATCATCTTAAGTTGTTGGGCATTCCTGGGCTGAAACTGCTGTGACCGAGACAGCATAGTCCTGTCGTGTGCCCTCCACTGCTGGCCCTGGGGGAGGGGACACTGCTGTGTCACACCACCTCATCCAGCAGGATCTCCAGGACCCTGCCTGGAAAGCTAGGCACCCCGTTTGTCTAGTCTACCATGTGTAGGGCAATCGTTCCAGGGCAGCTGTAAACTTGACAGTGCTTGTCCAGTGCACTGTGCACTTTCAAAGATGCTATGGACAAAATAGATGCTGATCTTTCAGCTGATGGATGCTAAGTGGTAAGTTGTGAGAGATGCCATAGAGGAATGGTAGTCAATTAATGAGGTGTGTCTGGTAAGATACAGAGAACTCAAAAGGCCCCAATGATAAACTTGGGTGCTGCCTTTCAGAAGAGCCATAAAACTATGGAAGTACAGAATTCCCTCACATTGGTCTGGAATGTCAACCTTCATTAATTGTACCAGTCTCCAGAGTGAGGCACAAATCCATAGATGCCTGATTCGGAACAGAGCACCATCCACAGAGTGGCAGTGGAAACCTTACTTAAGTAAAGATCTGAATTATTGGGATTCCTGGGATGAAAGGATTGACTTACAAAGGATAGCTAGACAGGTTAAGCATTGTTTATTAATTCCCACGGCGTTTCTAAAAACAATGGCTACCCACCTTGGTCTACTGGTACTTACACAAGGAGCAACAGCAGGAAGGCACAGTACACCCAGATATACTAGACACCCTGCAATTCATCAAGAACATATCAGAGATGACCACCAGACACCTCCAACCACCAGGTAACACGCAAATCTAAAGCTACACTATGACAATTAATGATGAGAACAAAGGATCCCATACCCACAACTAACAGAACCAACGTTATACATAAAATCCCATGTAAGGACTGCCACAAACACTACATTGAATAGACTGGAAGAAAATTAGCTATCAGCCTACATGAGCACCAACTAACTACAAAAAGGCACGACCAACTATCACTCGTTTCCATACATTCGGACAAAGAAGGCCACTAATTTGACTGGGACAACATAACCATCCTAGAATAAGCTGACCAAAGAGACGTGCAGGAATTCCTGGAGGCCTGGTACTCCATCCAGAACTCCATCAACAAACATGTGGGAATAGACCCCATAAACGAACCACTACGAAGCAGAACCGGAAGTGAGGCCAACCACCACATCAACTGGACCCACATAAATAACAACAGGACAGACCAACGACACTTCATTGGAGGTGCACTGATGATGTTACCTACTATACAAAACGTTTGCAAACCAACCTACCAGCTCAGCGATCAACACCTCATAGTTCATTAGAGGTGAAAGTCGTTATTCTGTTGCACCAGACATGATGCTGAGGAGGCTTGATAGAGCAGATGTTGAGAATACTTTTACTTATGTAGGAGAATTTTGAACTAGGGTATATAATTTCAGAATAAGAGACTGAGATGCAAAGGATATTTCTTCTCCCAGATGACAATGAATGTCTGGAATTCAGTATCTCAGAGTTGTGGAGGCTAGATCACTGAAAGTACTTAGAGGAGGCAGGTTTTTGAAATATCATGGAGTTGATGCCTATGAAGAGCTGGAACAAAAGAGGAATTTAGGCCTGTGGAAGATCAGCCATGATCTTATTGAATGGTGGGATAGGTTTGCAGGGCCAAACGACCTAATCCTACTCCTATTTGCTATGTGCTTTGACACGTGAATGGGCAGAAGCCAGGCTCAGACCCAGAATTTGCTCTACTAGGTAGTCGGCTCATAAGAGAAACATTAGTATCATTAAGATAATCAAAAACCTGGCTCATTGTTTGAAGAACTTGCATGTGTGTGAATTGATGCCACGTTTGTCAAAAGTGACTGCACTTTAAAATCATCTGTTGATTGCAAAGTATGTTGGGATACTTGAGGATGAGATGAAGTGATAGACAAATACAAATTTTACTCTGAACCACTTGTGGAAATTATTACGCTATTTCATCTGCCTGAGGAGGGCGCTCTCTTTTCTTCAAGAGAGCTTCCGTTTTAAAGTACGTACCAGTAGAATTGCAAGTGTAATTTTTTTTGCTCAGATATAAACTAATACAGCTATTGAAATTATTCCAAAGATAGAGATGTGAGTGGACATGCTCATGAAGAATTTTTCTTCATTTTAATCAATACTGACTCTAATTTTCAAATATCATGCAAACACATGCCACCAATTTTCTTGCTGAATATTGTAAAGCACTTTCATGTCCGTGTTCAAGTGACTACTAATTTTAGTTATGAGGTGTTGACAAACATTACAGAGCGAACACTGAATTATTGCTGTTTAGAAGGAGGCCATTCGGCTCATTGTGTCTGCATTAGCTCTCTGACCACTTAAGGAAAAGGCAGGAGATTGTTACTACAGCCCTGTACACCTTGTTTCTATTTTAACAATCATGGAATGGCTTAGTTGATCCCACCTCCTCCACACTTTCCAGACAATGGATTCCATATACCCTCACAACTTGCTGTAAGAAAATGTTTCCTTTCACCTGGTGTTTCTTTCTGCAAAGCATTATAAAAATGTGGCCTCTAGTTCTTGTTTAGCTTCCCAGTACAATTGCCATGAAAAGATGTCTTGAATTTACAGAACAAGATCAATTTCAGACTTAGAAAGGAACTGGGACATTATTTGGATTTGAAGAATATTAATGTTTGTCAATTATCAATTGAATGGGCCAGCAATGTTTATGGCTTTTTTTTATTGCATAAAAATCAGTAATCTTCAATGTGATTTTCAGTGCACTTTTAGGGTTTTCAAAGGCGGACGCTTGTTAGTTTGCTACAGTCTATAATTGAGCAATGTATTTCATAAAGAATTTTAATGTGTGTCACTCTCTGCGTTTGTGCAAGCATTCACTCCTGCAGTATTTTATTTCTCAAATAATTAGCTTTTAATTTTAGCTTGCATTACTAATTAGTGACGATCACAATCCACTTTGTTTCTTGAGCAGGAGAAAGTATTCTCTGACTCTAGATTTATCCATGACTGTTTTTTTCCAAAGTAACTTTGATTCTTGACATAGGTATGCTTCAGTAATCTGGCTTGTCATTTACTTACAACTTTCCATTACATAATGTCAAAATACTGCACAACAAACTGATTCAAGAAACAAGTCCAAATCATTCCAGTTGCGGTAAAAGAGAAATAAAGTTGCTGGTTGAGCTGATGCATTTGCAAAAGCCTTGTGCTACTAGTTGACATTCCCTACTAAAGCCATTTTTTCCTGACTATTTATATGCAATGTTGACATATTGCAGTTTGATCATTAGTAGTTTTTCAGAGCTCAAAGCACTTAGTTGTGTTTTACACCATTTTGTGTTAAAGTGTTCTTCCTAAGTCTCTGTTTGGTAATAGCATGTGCCTGTATCCCTAGGAACAGGAGCAGGCAATCTACGCCTTTTGAGCCTACCCTACTATTCAGTGCAGGCTAAACTGAGACCTGACTCCTTTGCTCCAGAGTGTCAGTGTTAGAAATATGAGAAACAATGACTTCACTCCTTCCCCAGTGATACTGCAATATTCATTTCAAACAAAGAGAGCCAAAAGCATCGTTTTATCTCATTTGCTAGCAGCCTGGAATCATCTGTAGTGTTCTGGCAAAAACACAGACCACAAGCTGTACACTCTACCAAAAGAGACATTGCTTTATTGGGTGTTAGTTTGCGGCAAGTACGATTGAGTAACTGCGGAGAGATGGTTGATGCATTAAGGCCAGATTCTTGTACTAAGCTTGGTATGAACCATTCCAGGGGTATCCTACTGCACTCGTATTAAGATTAAGAAATTACTATTTCTGCCATAATTAGAAATGGGAGCAGTTCCAAGCTATTTTAATATTTATGTAAAATTACAGTTACTTTAGCTGTTGGTGGACATGTGGAAAAGACATTCCAAGGGATTTTTAAAAAAGTATACATGCAGATGTGGGATTAGGTTTTTTTTATACTGCTTGTTAATCCATTTGCGACCACGTTTGTCTAATCTTAACTTTCTGATCTGTGGGAGATTTTTGCCCTATGTATTCAGTATAATTTACTTTAAAATGTCCCATTTGTCGTCTTGTTGATCAATATCCTCATCCAAAATAATTTACTGGTTTCAGCATTTCTTTGCATTTTGCTCAATTTTATTCGAATAGACTCTGGACGTTTTGGAGTATAGAGTACAACTGATTCAGTGGTTCCACGTTTTCCACATTTTTTCTGCATTTTATTCTAAAATGGAATCTCCTTTCTTGTTCCTATCTCTTAGGTTGCTTGAGGCGATGTCCAAATTTACTTTGAGAGCTAAGGTGTAAAAGAGGAAACTGAAGTGTAAATAGAATGTATTTGATCGATACAGAAATGAATAGTGTTCCTAGGGACAGAAGTAAATTTCTGCTGGAACTTTGGAAAATTGCTGAAACCCAACATAAATTATATCTAACAGAAAGTGCTACAAAAGTTCAGTTCTGGTAGAATCTATTGAGACAGAAAAACAATGTTAATGTTTTGAAGTATCAGATTTGACTCAAAACGTTGACTTTGTCTCTCAAGGCTCCAGATGTTGTCATGGTTTTGTTGGTTCCAGTTTCTGAGATTTGAATGTGGAAATAATAAATAACCACTAAAACAGGAAGTATGAAAGGATGAGAGGTTGCTTCTAATTTTTGTTCAAATTTGCAACAAGGAACATGGAGCAAGAGATAATGGGAACTACAGATGCTGGAGAATCCAAGATAACAAAGTGTGGGGCTGGATGAACACAGCAGGCCAAGCAGCATCTTAGGAGCACAAAAGCTGACGTTTCGGGCCTAGACCCCTGATGAAGGGTCTAGGCCCGAAACGTCAGCTTTTGAGCTTCTCAGATGCTTCTTGACCTCCTGTGTCCATCCAGCCCCACACTTGGTTAACATTGAGCAATTGCAATCTTTGTAAAGGTCTGCCTTTTACCTGTAACAAATCAACACAGTTAAGCACTTTTGTCCATGCTACTCAGATGAAACAATTTCTGAAGATGGGTCCAGGCCCGAAACATCAGCTTTCCTGTTCCTCTGATGCTGCTTGGCCATCTGTGGTCATCCAGCTCTACATCTTGTTATCTGAGATCCAGCACAGTTTGTTCTGATATTTCTGAGACCGACCTACAGAAGATGTAACATGCAGTTAAACAATGGTCGGCTGAACTTGCTAAAAGCAATAGAGAAAACAAAGCAATATTTAACTTTTATTGAAACATGAATTTGAATAACCAATTTTTAATCAACTTCATCTGGAAAATGCTGTAACAATGATTTGCCATTCATTGTAATTGTAAAGAAATGATGGCCTATGGCATGAGTATTATAGACAGTTATGATAGGTAGTGTTTGATCAGACCAATGCTTGCAACAAGTGTGTTTTTTTTATGAAATATCAAAATGCATTTGAAATAATTCCTAAACTTTTACTTAGGGTTTTTCCCCCTGTTTTTAAAATAGATACCAATTAGTCATTTATTTAGAAATGCTTCACAATGGAAACATTCCATTTTGGTAATTAAGATAAAATAGAGTTTCATTTGCCCAGCAGTTTCATTTTTGTTTTGACTTTTTATTGAAACTAAACTGGATATTTTCTGATATTTTCATCATTCATGAAAAATGGTGGCCATTTCAAGCCTATAGGAACTCTGTCTCTGAAGGCAGCTTTTTGCAATTTAATAACTTGGCTGTGTAACTGCATTTGTAACTTAAGCACAGAAGTACGAGGTATCATGTCTTCCAAGCAAACATTTATTTGGTGTTGAAACAGGCACTCGGATAATCTTCCCAGAGCGCAAAACCCATCTTCCTTCCTGCGTGGTTCAGCTCACTGCACACTTACTCTGCCTGACGCTTAGCAAGTACAAATTTACTCACCTCTAACCCTTTTTTAGCTCATTGGGCTGGAGGCATAGAACCAAAACAAGCTCTTTAAAACTTCTGGTTTCATGCTTAGGGGAGAACAAACCATCAAATTTTGGTCCTTGTTCCTAAATGTTTGAGAATAAACTGTGGTTAAATGAGCAATCAACACAATTGGATTGTTGTAATATTTGGAAAAGTATTGGAGAATATCAAATTACTGCAATCATCAGTAAATCTTGCAAGATACTTGGTTTGAAGAATGGTAAAGGGGACATGGTTTAAAAAAAAATTGCCATGGATTTCAAGTCCTTTTGATTTGAATACGTCAATGATACCTCGTTGCATAAAGCTGATTGTGGTCTGATTTTTTTCCATTTATTCATTGCCATCTTTGTTCAGTTATCTTTAAAATACTACTGCTAGCATTTTTGCACATTTTAAGAAGTTGTGGCATTTTTATTCAGATGTCACGCTCTGCAAAAAATAACTTAATTCCTGATGGGCTTGCAAGTTCACATATGTGGAACAAACATTTCTACCCACATAATACATGAATACTGATTTTAATTAATTGGATTTCAAAGTTCTGTCAGAATCCAAGTAAATTACCCTGTGAGAGTTTTTTGACACAAGAAAATCCTGCAGGATCAATATGGTAAAGGATTTTAGGAATCTGGATTTTTTTTTTGTTTTGTTTAAAAATTTTTTCAACACTACCGGGGTCTCGGGGCCCAGTTAAGTGAAAATCCATTTATATTTTGGCATCACCACATAATGTAAAAAAGACCTTGACAGACATTAAACCAGTTTACTTTGAAGAATAATAGTTTAAATAGTTTTCAAAATGTAATGCTTAGCTTTCTGGTTTAAACAACAGAACTTCAGATTGTAAAGCAAGCTAGTGGGCTCTTGTGTTTCATTTCCAAAGTTGTTTCTTCAAAGCCTTGCATCTAAGACATTCAGGTTAGTCTACCGTAAGCTCTTTTAAATCTTGTAATGAAATAAGTGTATGGGCAGGAAAACAAGCTATTTCAGGTAATTTTATGGCTATGATCAGTTTGAAACAAATGAACCAGAAGTGTGAAGACCCACCAAGTTGTGAAATGACAAAAAGGCTTTAAAGAAGAGTGGTGTGGTCAAACATATCACAATCTGCAGATGGGCTGAGGAGGACGATGAGGCTAGTTTATCACCGTGACACAGAATGAAATGTTCTGACTTTTAGAGTTGTTTATGTTCCATGGTGAAGAGACATAGCCAGTGCACTGGCTGTGAGGTGGACGAAGTCATGTCTACACACAAGTTTGTGTGTTTTTTTTCTTTGTGAGTTGTTAATGGATGTACCTCATTTTGCAACTGCGTCCCTTGATTGGGAAGGGAAAAAAATCTATCAGATTTTCCATTATAACCTATCCACTGAATGTAGCTGGATAGGCTTGTGTGTTAGCAGGATCAGGGCTGGCTGACTGGTTGGAATAGCACAAAGAATGCAGATATTGTGCATCAATACGTTGAGTGGCTACTTCCATGAGAAACTGATGAAGATTCAGTGCCAATAGAGACATAACTCCAGAAGGAGTTATTTCCTTCACAAAATAAGGCGGAGAGTGGGGAAGTGGTTGTTTTTTAAAAAATGCTTAATTTTCTTGGCTTCAGATTTTAATTTTTTTTAAAATCATACTCGTGAGAACAGGAATGCTAACGCTCAGAATAGGGACCACAATATCACTTAAAATATTGGGCTGCTTCATGTTCTTCTAACCCTTCGTGGTATGAAAACGGAGTAAAATTCAACATATTGCGTGCCAAAAATGGAATCATCAAGAATGACAGTGAACAATAACAGTGCTTTTGCATTGTGTATTCAGCTTCAGTGAAATGCAAACACAGCTGTAAGCTGATTGCATTTGGAAAATGCTCTCTGGCATTACATCATTATTATTAATCAGTAAAAGGGTCATTTTAACCAGTACATTGAATCTTCAATATCACATTTATCCTATGTCCTCCAGCTGGCTTTTAGTCTGCTGGCTGATGCTGCTGGGTTGGACTGAATGCACACACATGGTTGGAACGTGCCACCTTTTTTTAAATCGCTGCAATAAACCTAATCTTTTAAATCAAATCACTACAGGCTGATTTTTGCAGTGTCAATTTTACAATTTCCACTTGATTGTGGCGTTCTTGAGAGTTAGTATTGTGAACCCTTCCCACAGGAATAAATGTAGCTCAGACATTAGCTTCATTGTACGGTTGTTGACTTGCTGACAGTGTGGTAATTTATGTCTCTCTGTCTTCTACAGTCTCTAGTTGAAACAGCAGCCAAGGTCAGGTTCAGTTAACGGTCAGAGATCTGATAAAAGCTGTCAGACCTCAGTCAGCTCAGTCTTTGATTCCCCGGTAAAATGGGTTGCATGCATGTCTGGGATTCATTTATTCTTAAAAATTAAAATGGTCAGTACTAGAGTTGTCCATGACTGAATCTCTGTCAGCTTGGAAAATCTGCTACATTGCTAATAGGTGTACACAGGGCAAGACAGAAGGAATAGTGTCCCTACTGAGGATGGTTGCCTGTAGTCAATGAGAAAACACTAAAGGCTGTAACTCATTTGAGGGAATCCAATAGCATCTCAACTGGAGACACTTCAAGGTAAATCCCAAGTTTCAGAAATAGCCTCATGATTGATGATTTTAAATAGGCACAACGGTTTACATTATGAACTTACTTTTTTTAAAAAGCTGGCACAATCTCCATGGCACCACCTCTATTGATCATGATCAAATTGCCAACCAATCAGCACTCTCCTGTCCAACAGTGTAAATAATGGTTTTCAGCTTTAAATGATATTCTTTTAAAATGTCCTGGTCAGTGCAAGATAAAATATCTTCGACAAAATTGTCTTTTTTTTTCGAAATAAGTTGTACCAGCTCTGCAATCTGGTATCCACTTAGTGCAATTTAAATCTTGTAAGATAAAGAAAGAGATCACAATGATAATTTATAATCAAAGAGCATCATGAAATTCACAGAAGGTGTTTGTGACTATTTCTCTTTTCTACGGTTTTTGCTATCTTTCTATATGAAATGTATAATTCATAGGTATAATTCATTTAGAGGTATAATTTTATAGTTTTCTGGTTAATTGAGGAGTAAAGCAAGACATATTATCTTAGTATTACATTATAAATGTACAAAAATAGCGAACAATTAGCCGGCTGTTTGAGGAGAACAAGTCTTCATTTTATTTCCTTAGCCCAATACTGGCTTCCAATTTAACATATGCAGAGTCAATGCTGTAGCCAGGTGTCAGTCAGTCAGGCAGGACCACCATGGAGCAAGACAAAGGTATAAAGTGACCCTTTGTTTCTTTGGGCTATAAATGAAATTCATATCCATTCACCAGCAGACAAAGCTAGTCTTAGCCCATCAGCGATTCATAAAGAACAAACTGTATCTGGCTTTAGTGCTCATCAGTATAGATAAAAGCAGTTCATTTTATTTATATAGCCCAAAGGTGCGATAAAATATTTGTAAGTCTCAGTTTTGAAGTAATAATTGGTGAACCTTTGGCCCTTCAATTATGGAAGTAAGCTCAAGTGTACCATTAGCCTGTAATAATCAGTATATACTAGTCAATGTACACCTATCATCCAATTTCATGAGACATTAAAGCATTTCTATGTCAGCAACTGAGGCTCTAAAAACAGAACTGCTGGAAATCACAACTGGTCACTCAGCATCAAAAATAGGTTAACGTTTCATTAGTAAGTGCCTTTTGAGGTAATTGGTCATGAGAAAGGTCACTGGTCATGAAGGAAGCAACAGGAACAGTTTGCAGTGGAGAAACCTATCCCCTTAAGATTTTAAGTCACTATTTTTCTTCCAGTGAAAGGTATAAATAGACATGTTCTGAATGAAGGTTTCTGGTATTTCAGATTTAGTGATATTAAGGGGTGACAGATGTTTATAAATTATGTAGAAGGTAATGTGTAACTTTCTTCATATATGTTGGAAATACAAGCAACAATTGAATGCCTGTCTCATATAAACATTTGAATTGGGTGCAGAAATGAGACTTTTTGATTCGATGAGTCTTCTGAGCTGTTGAATCAGTGGTGCCTCGCCTTTTTGCCACAGAGGCCATAAGGATATATTTTGGCAAATTTCTGATAATTGTAAAAGCTGTAGATTTTAATTTCCATCAATCTCAAGTAGTTTGTATTTTTTCTAATGTACGTGACTGTCTCTTTAAAATATTCCTAAAGATCTTATGTCTAACAATGTATTTTTACAGAAGACAAAAAAAGTAGAAATAAGTATGCCTGATAACACTTACCAAGAGAGTGGCTACTCTGAGGGTGTTTCAAAGTAATCCATTTGTCAAAGTTAGGCTCAAAGTGTGAAGCACTCCATAATATGTCCTGCAGGTGGGACCTTAGCTTAGATTTTTCAGCATCATTATTGGGAAAGTTTGTTCACAGATATATGTACTGCTGTAAAGGTTGCGCATCCTGAGAGAATTATTCACAAATTTTGGAACTGATGACTAGGAACCAGAGAGTGAAACCCAATCAATTTCTTCTCGTGAAGTATGTTGTTCAGTAAATCCTGACATTATCCATATCGACAGCAAAGGGGTTGTCAAGTAAGCAGATGTTGTAAACATGTACCATGAATTCAGAAAATGGTGCCTTGAGGTTTTCATTAAAGATGTCGAGCAATTCTGTCCTGCAAGTGGAAGGAAGCAGAACACTGCCTTTCTTGTCCCAGCTCAGTTCCTCCTGAGACAGAAATGAATCAGTGTGCCCTTTTGAGTGTTGTCACAAGATCTTCAGTTTTGCCTGAAATGGTCTCACATTTTGAGTATTGCTGTGAAACAAGCCTGTCTTTTACCTTGCAGCGTCAAATTCCAATCATTCAATTGGCTTGTTAAGTCTGTCAGAATGGCCAGATCCCGCATCCACACATGATCCGAGAGTTCAGGGACCTTGTTTGACGTTTCCATTATAAAATAACTGACTTCATTTTGCAGGCAGAACAAACATTGAAGTACATTCCCACGGCTTAGCCAACATACCTCACAATGGAAAAGTGTATCTCCATTCTCTGAAACCGTTTCCTTATATAAAATGATTAATGAGAGGTTGTTCAACCCATGTGTCTTAATGTATGTACGGTGGGAGTTACACATTGCATGACACTTTGTGTGTTTAGCACTTAACAGCAAGTGCTGTATGGCAAATACAATGTAACTCCATTCACCTTCTAGCACTGCCTAAACCTTACATATATCTGACCGGTCAGTCTGGCCTTGCCTCCGACCATGTTTTTTGCATGATCGGTTGTCACTGCAGCAAGATGAATTGAAAGTTGGCCTAGGTCTTTTTTAATGGTTTCCAAAAGTTTCTGAAATAACTAGTCACCTGTACACCTTTCGAATTGTTGGCAATACTGCATTGATCACTCCTATATTCGTCATATTTTTCCTTGTGTTTTGTGCTTTAATATGTCTTCATGTTTGTATTCCTTTCACAATGCAACCATTTGTTTGTGAAAAGACAATATGATTTCCCATGGAGTGACGCAGAAGAGAATTGATCAGTCCTTTTGTCCCAAAAACATGACATTCATCATCCACTTTACGTTTTGTTTTTGTGGGAATTTTCAAACAAGAAGTGGCTCCCTATTTCTTTAACTGCGCATTCATAGCCTGGGTCTTCCTGACTGCTGCCGCCTCAATTTACAGAATAATCTAAGCTGGCTGCCTCTGACCAGCCAAAAGGTGCCCCTCCCCCAGGCACAGACTCTGCTTCTGTCCTCTGCAGTGAATACATGTCCCCACTTAAGGACATTCCCTAGAATATTAGGGATAGTAAGAACCACCGATGCTGGAGTCAAAGGTAACAGTGTGGAGCTGGAGGAACACAGCAAGCCAAAAATCTGAAGAAGGGTCCTGACCTGAAACATCAGCTTTCCTGCTCCTCTGATGCTGCCTGGCGTGTTGTGTTCCTCCAGCTCCATAGTGTGTTATCTATAGAATATTAGGGTTTGTTTTGATCATTTGAATGTTGTTTATATGCACTTGCAGAAGATATTTGATAACATCCTATATAAGAGTGTGTGTGTGTGTGTGTGTGTTATCTAAGGTAGAAGGCCACAGGTTTGAGGGCATATTACTGCTTGAGTGGTCAACAAAGCAAGTGAAAACAATAGACAGGCACTGAAATTGGTAAGAAGTGACTAATAGTGTCCCAAAAGGATCTCTGTTAGGGCCATAATTATTCACATTATTTGTGAACATCTCAGGTAATTGCATAGCAAGTCATATGTCCAAATTTGCAGATGACACAAAGTTAGATGGCATTGTAGTCAGAGTACAGAAGAGAATAAAATTCCAAAGGGATATTCATAGATTAAGTGAACAAGCTTAGTATGGCAGATGGAGTTCAATTTAAGCAGGTATGAGATGGACATGAAAGGGATGGATCAGGGTACCTTCTAGATGGTATGAAGTTAAATATAGTGGATGTTTTAAAAAAAGCTTGGCAGTTCAGATGCATAGATCTTTAAAGTGTCAAAGAAAGGTTGCAGAAAATAACCAAGAAAGCTGATGGAATGCTGGTCTTAAATCTAGAGTACTGCAGTACAAGGATGCAGAAATTGCGCTGCAGTTACACCTCACTTGGAGTAGAGTAAGTAAATCTGGGTACCACACCTTAGAATGGATATATTGGCCTTGGAGGGAGTACAATGTGAGTTTCTCAGAATGATACCTGGATATCAGATTGAGAAGAGATTATACAAATTAGGCCTCTTTTTCTCTAGAATTTACAAGGTTAAGGGCTGATCTGATCAAAGTCTTCAAGATATTAACAGGAAAAGACAGGATGGATAAAGATAAACCAATTCCACAGATTGGTTATTCTAGAACATTCAGGAAAGATGTTAGGAAGCACTTCTAAGCACGAAGGGTTGCAGATGTTCGGAACTCTGTTCCACAATCCACAGTGGATGCTGAGCCAGGAGTTCATATTAAATCTGAGATAGATACAGCTTTAATAAGCAAAGGTATTAAGGAATATGGGCCAAAGGCAAATATATTGAGTTAGGCAACAGATCAGCCATGAGGAGCTGAATGGTCTAGTCCTGTTCCTATGTATCAGAAAAATTTAAATGAGATGATTTGTTAATTTTCAACTTTCATAACACAAATTAACAAGCAATTCACTTTAAGTGGACAAGTGTATGCTTTGTCAAAAAAATCTATAAACATTTGATGTACCATCAAATCTAGTAGAATTCAGTTTGTTATTTTATAACTGTTCAAGAATGTCCAGGAATGTTGAAGATGAAAAATCGAAGCATAGAATATCCATCAGCAGCTGAAGTAAACTTTGTTGCTTCAAGCTCCAAGTGAGTAAGGTATTTTCTCCCAGGCCTAGAAAACAGCAAAATCTTTCGTAATATTGAAGGCCTCCATTAGGTTATCACTCAGACTTTTTTCAAGAAAGAAAAAGTCTAGCCTGTCTGTGCTTTTCCTGAAGTGTATACCCATGCATTTCTCCTATCGTTCCTGTAAACCTTCAGTATACTCCGTCCAGTTCCTCTTTTAGCCTTTTCACAATACTGTAGATGATACTCTGTCAGATTCAGATTGGAGCGAGTGAATCAGGCTCTAGTGCAGTTGCCCCCATTAGAGAGCATAAGAACATGCCCTTTGGCCCACAATGTTGTGCCAAACTTTTACTCTAAACCTAAGGTCTATCTAACCTCCACTGCTACCTTATCATCCATATGCCTATCTAATAGCCACTTAAATGCCCCTAATGAGGCCAACTCCACTACCCTCTCCGGCAATCCATTCCATGCCCCTCCCACTCTGAGTAAAGAGCCTACCTCTGACATCTCCCTATATCTACCTCCATTCACTTTAAAACTATACCCCCTCATAATAGCTACCTCCACCCTAGGAAAATGTCTCTGGCTATCCACTCTGTCTATATCTCTGATCATTTTGTACACCTCTATGAAGTCACCCCTCATCCTTCGTCATTCTGAATAGAAAAGCCCTCGAGGTCTCGACCTTTCCTCCTAGAGATATGGTATAAATTACTTATGTGGGTGACAGAGTCAAAGGGATGTTTTGGAAGGTCATTTTGGATTGTGAAGTCTGATCTGGTTATACTTTGGGACAAAGGAAATTGAAGTAAGGTACATTAAGATTAAGTGAGATATTTGCCAGATTAAGACTAGTTTGGACAAGGTGGAAGTGGGGTGGAGCAGGACAGGTGGGCGTGTAACCTGTCTCCATTAATTTATGGTACAGAGAATAGCAGACCCAAATTCAAAACTGAGCAACAGATGCACGAAAATAAAGACAGAACACTTTGTCTTAAAGTGCAATGAGTGGTAATGATGGGTAACTTACTGTTTCAATTTCCATCAGCTTTGTGGACAATCCGTTATTTCAAAAGAAATGACGTGAGCACTTGAAAGAAACCGAACTTGCAGGGCTCCACTGTTGATTAGAGGAGTGGGACTGATTAGATTGCTCTGTGTTGAGCTGGCATAGCCTTGATGGGCCCAATAGTTTTACTTCTGTGTTATAAATGATTTGATGACCCTTTTTAAATTTAAAAACAATTGGTGATGTGTTTTAAAATGATTAGCTGTCATCTAATATTGCATCAACAAGCAAGAACAATTTCACCCCAATGTCTAAAGTCCTTTCTCAAAACATTTTTTTAAATATAGGAACACAAAAAAAAAAGCAGGAGTGGGCTATTCAGGTTCTGTACAATACAACCATGGCTGATCATCCAACTCAGTTCCCTGTTCCCTCTTTCTCCCCATATTGTGGGATCCATACAGTGCAGAATGAGGCCATTCAGCCCATCAAGTCTGCACTGGGACCCCAAAGAGCATCCCACCCAAACCCATGTCCCAACTTTATTCCTATAACTTTGCATTTCCCATGGCTAATCCACCTGGCCTTCACATCCCTGGTCACTACAGTGCAAATTAGCATGGCCAATCAACCTATCCTGTACATCTTTTGGACTGTCGAAGGAAACTCACACAGACACAGTGCGAATGTCTGTGTGGAGTTTGCACTATCACCCATGACCGGAATTGAACCTAGGTCTCTGGCATTGCAAGGCAACAGTGCTAACCACTTAGCCACTGTGCTGCCCCATGGAGGCATAGACAGGGTTCGAATCTGCCATTTCTGGTTTGAGAAAAATATTGTTTGATCCCTTTCGCCCAAGAAATTTCTCTAACACCTCCTTACTAACATTCAATATTTGACCACAACCACTTTCTGCGACAGAGAATTCCTTTGGCTCACCACATCTGAGTGAAGAAATTTCTTCTCATCTCAGCCCTACATGGCCAAGCCTGTGTCGTTAGACAATGATCCCTGGTTCTGGACTTCCCAGTCATTGGAAACATGCATCCTGTGTTTACCCTGTCCAGTCCCTGTTAGAATTTTATTGTTTTCTATGAGATCTCACCTCAGTGTCCTAAACTCCAGTGATTTAGAGTCCTAACTGATCCAGTGTATCTTTGTAAGTCAGTCCTGTCCTCCCAGAAATCAGTCTGGTCAACCTTCAATGCATTCTCTCCATAGCCAGAACATCCTTCCACAGATAAGGAGACCACAACTGCACACAGTACTCCAGGTTTGGCCTCACCAAAGCCTTGTACAAATGCAGCAAGACATCCCTGCTCCCGTACTCAATCCTGTACTCAAATTGTCTCACTATGAAGGCCAACAGATCATTTAAATTGTTCACTGCAAGCTGCACCTGCATGCTTACTTTCAGGATCTGCTGCATGGGGACACCCAGGTCTTATTGCACACTGCTGCATGCCTTTCCCAGTCGATCTCCATGCAGATAGTAATTCCTCTTGCTTTTGTTGCTACCAAAGTGAATAACCTCACATTTAGCTACATTATACTTCATTCACAATGCATTTGCCACTCACTCAACTTGTCCAAATTAGTGCTGAAGAATGTCTTTACCATTCCAACCAGCTTTGTGTTGTTTGCAAACCTGGAGCTATTACATTTAGTTCCATCATCTAAGTTATTAATATGATGAAATTAGTTAGGGCCTGAGGACTGATCCCTGCAATATACCAATTGCCACTACCCTTCACTCAGAAAGACACCGACTTATTCAGACTGTTTGATTCATGTCTGCTATCCACTTCTCTTTATTCTTGGCATACTTTAAATTAATTGATTTGTATCATATTACAGAAGCCCTGTATTGATGCTGTAATGTATTGCAAGGCACAAAAATAAATATATCTGATTTTTAAAAAAACTACTTCATGCCATTTGATAGTCCCTGTGAGGTTTGACGATGTGTGACCATTGCATTAGTAGATCAGAGGGTCATTTCCTGAAGACAAAGTAGAGTCAAATAATATTGCGCAGATTTGGCCAAATTGATATCAGAGTGCAGATAAGCTAGGTTTAAAAAGTGAAAATATTGCTGGATTCTGTTAACACCGTGAGGAGATTTTGGAGTGTGGGGCAGTTCAAAACTTACCCCACAAGCTGACCAGTTGATCCACCTAGTTGGTCTACATTGTTGTTTATGCTCCACAAAACTACTCCTCCCCCCCGTTCTTTTAGCACTCTGTACATCTATTTTTCCTTTTTCCTTATATGTACTAACCTGGATTTCCTTTTGACAGCATTTATGCTGTTCATCGCAACAACAGTATTTGAAGTTCCAAATAAAATCCCAAAATTTAAATTTGTAGTTGCTAATTCAAGCTTCCACTTTAAGCTAATTACAAGGTATTTATATGAACAATTTTAAGTTATGATCGATATCAGATGGAGCCAAGAGATCTTAAAACCACTTTATATCACTTTTCCACATTTTTAAGATGGAAGTCACAATTTTGATTTTAAGGTATAATTTAAATCTGACATTTTCAGTCTGACTCATTTTACTTACAATCTGGTTATTGGTGAAGTAATGCTTTATTTATTTCGTAAGCATCCGCTGAAATATGTTGCCTCTTTACATGTGGCTAATATCCGATTGTTACAGTGATTCTAGTGCATTAGAGGCAGCTAGTAGTGTGCCGTTATTATTTTGGATTCCTGATGCAGTTTTGTCCATATTTGCTCCAGGAAAATAATCAAACATTACAGTTTCTGTATTCAGTTTGCATTCCTAATGAATTTCTTAAAAACCACTTTCCCATAAGAAAGCGTGGTATGATGTTGAGGCACATTCCTGACCTGGAATTTTTACATTCAAAAGCATTAGCTGTCTTGAACCTAACTATCCCCAAAATCCCCATACTACTCATTTGCTCCCTTCAACTCTTGCCTGGTCACTGCCTCCCTTGATACGTTTGGTCCCTCTCACCGATGAGCCCTTTACCTCACTTCACTACCTTTCCTACTGTTAACAAAGTGCTCAAGATTGGGGTTGGTGAGCAACAAGAAGCAAGCCTGGAAAGATGTGTGGGAGTAAAAGCATCAAGGAACGCAGCAACCAAAGTGGCAAATGTTTTTAAAACAAACTGAGCATGTGCAGTATCAATAAGTCTTGGCACGTGCCCAATGATTGCATAGAAAGAGAAATGGTGGCAACATTTTTGAGATGAGACCCATTGTTAACACATTGTACTATTAGTCACAGCTAAGCAGTTCCATAATCAATGGGCCAAACCTAAACTATGCAGTGCTGACACATCTGTGTGTTGCACATTTAAACAGCTAACAAGAGGCTCAACAAATAGTGCCATCCTCAACAATGGGGGAGTCCAGGACTTCAGGACACGAGACAAGGCTGAAGTACTCTCATCCATCTCCAGCTGCAAATGTCAAGTAGATTAACCATCTCACCTGGTACTGAGCTACACAGCATAACAGATACTAGTCTTCAACCAATTTGGTTCTCTCCTTGGGATATTAAAAAAAATCTGCAGACACTGGACACTGGACACTGAAGGCTGTGGCCCTGACAACATTCCAGCAATGGGACTGAAGATCAGTGCTTCAGAACTAGTTCTGCCCCAAGCCAAGTTGTTCAGAAGAGACACCTATCCTGCATCATAGAGAACTGCCCAGGTGGGTCTTGTGCACGACAAATCCAATTACTACCCCCTATCAGCCTACTCTCCCTCAACAGCAAAGTTCTGGAAGGAATCATCGACAACACTATAAATGCATAAACTGCTCCTTACACTGAATTGGGCTTCTGACCAGGCCACGCTATTCTGGAGCTGATTACAGTTCAATGATTCACAAAAAAGTAGAATTCCAGAGATGAGGAATGAATTCCTGCTTTTTACACCAGGGCATTAAATTGAGCATGACACCAAGGACCCCTAGCAAAAATGGAATCATTGGAAATTGGGGAGCATTTGCCATCGGCTGAAATCATACCCAGCATAAAGGAAGATGGTTGTGATTGCTGGAGGTCAGTCATCTCCTCTTCAGGACATCTCTGCGGGAGTTCCTCAGGGTAGGGTCCTAGGATCAACCATCTTCAGCTGCAGCATTGATAACCACCTTCCCCCGTCATAAGAAGTGGGGATGTTCACTGATGATTACACAATGTTCAGCATCATTTGTGATTTCTCAGAAAATTATGTAACCTGTGGTCATAGCAAGACTAGAGGCACATTTTTAAGGCGAGAGGGTAGAGTTTTTAAAAAAACTGACAGATGGAAATGAAGGCTGGCTGTATCCAGAGGAGGCAGGCTAAAAGGTCTGCCTCTGCCCCCAGAAAAACGTGCACCAGACCTTCAGATACAATCAGAGGCTCACCTATGTGCAGTTGAACCATCTGAGCACTTTAATCCACAGCCACCTATTAACCAGTTTTGAATAGAATGTCAAGTCCCATTATGAAAAGTGGAAGCTATTTAATAGCCCATAACTGTCTGCAAGTAAGCAACTACACTCTTTTAAACCATTTGTAGAAGCAGAGGCTAGCGCTTGTAAAACAATTAGGCTGTTAGGTGGCAGCTAACCGCTAATAATTCTCCACAGGTAAAGGAAGTGTCTTCAGATTTCCTGTTTCAATAAATGTCTAGACTGTATGTATAAAACAAATGGAAAAACCTTATACAATTAGACATTATTAGAGGAGGCTCGACTTTGCACTTTCAATACTTTTGAAGTGTATTCTATGATTTATTCATTTCATGAATATTTTTAGTCCATCTGAAGACTTTCCCACATTTACAGTATTGATCTTTTACTTGACTGCTTACCAACTGGTAGAAGTGACAATCTGGTAAATACATTGGCCTGGATGTTTGCTCCCAGGTTGCGGAAATAGTCAGGAGAAATCCAACCTTAAAAATGGCTACCAACACTTGCACGTTCTGATCCAGGGAGATGAGCTAGATTACAAGTCAGAGCAGACAGTTCTGAACAACAAGTAGAAGCATGCTGTATGGTACAGTCATTGTTAACAGCATGTAAAATGATGAAAGCCCCTTCCATTTCAGCCTCTCATGCTCCCCATTCTATATCTGTGCTAACATATGCCGTGTCATGCCCTATACCCACCAATTTTAACATCTCAAATTCCCCATGTAAGGCTTTGCATCTTTACAATTGCCATGGCTGGTGTACAGCCTTATTCTAAGATATGACCCTTAAAACCCTACACCAATTTAATACCAATGCCTACCCCTCTATCCAGTAGCCCTTGCGCACACACTGTCAACTACCGAGTATCTACCATGTGCTTAAGATTCACAGTGAAATCAGTCAATGATTGTTCTATAGAATTTAGAATTACATTCTAAATATGTATTGCAGTCTTTGCCAAATTGTGAATTTCCATTTCTTCAATAAAAAATAATAGCATACAAATGACTCAAGTGCAACAATGATTGGAATTCATAGTTCTGCTTAAGTGCCCAAAACCATTTGAGCCATCAATCAAACATGAAATGGAAGACACACAACTGTGTAATGGATAGTTATACCATACAGCACTAGTCAAGTAATGGGTGAAATTTTATGGGGGGGGGAAGAAAAAGAGCCAAGTAGAGCTAAATCCCCTGACAGTGTTGATAGCTCCAACACATTTTACACTTCTTTCCCAAAAGCCACCGGATCGCTCCCAAAGGTATCCTGGAACCTTATCTCCACAGAAGGCGGTACCCCAGCTCTCGAAACCAGTCCATAAGGTTCACACACATTTACATCAGGTCTTAATTTGCATATTTTGAGGTTGCAGATCTTGCCAAAATCGCACGAAGCGGCTGCTAATTTCTATGGGCGACAGCCTCTGGGGAGAAGCCCCATGTAGTTTAGAACGCAGTCGTATTTTTACCTCCTCACCACTCCCTCCCCCAATTAGCCCTGTAAAATTGCCTGATTCAGGGGTGGGACTTCTGGACTCGTGTTTCTGCTGATGTTTTTGTGCAGAAAGTCTTTGGCCATTCTTTAATGGGCCCTCTAATGGGACACTGCCATGATGCCCTTCATGAACACAAATGCTACTCATGTTACAAGTTATATGTACAATGAACCGTAGGAGAGGCTAAATCATTTTGCTTGTCTTTTAAGCCTTTCCCATCTCCAATCAATGGTTCATACCTCCATGCAGCTGAGGTAAAATGCAACAAAGTCCTGCTGCATTCCAGAAGTTAAAAGATGTGATCTCAATGAGTACTGTTAACTGCATCCTATTTGGAGTGAGTAGGTTTCGAATTACACACCCTCTTCACCCTCATGAATATAGCTAAAGACAGAAATACCAGATATACTAGTTGGTGGCCATTTTTCTGGCCCCACTACTGTTTAATCTGAATCAAGCAATTATCACATACTTAGGGCTGAATCATTATGGTCATAAGTCTGAAATAATTCATTTTATTCAATATTATCACATTCATCCTTAATGACATGTTTGATGTGAAAACCGTGGATAGTGTACAGTCCTACAGCATGGAGACAGGCCCTTCAGCCCAAACTGATCCATGCCGACACCTAATGTCTATCCACACTAAACCCATTTCCCTGCATTTGACCCATATCCTCCTAAGCCTTTCCTATCCGTCAATTTGTCCAGATGCCTTTTTAAGTGTTGTTAATGTACCCCCCCAGAACCACTTCCTCTTACCTTTTACTGATGCCATTTTGTCTTGGATTCCCCAACCCTGTTTGAGTGCATTCGTCCTATCCATGCCTGTCATGATCTCAAACACTTCTATACGATGGCCCCCTCAGTCTCCTATGCTCTAAAGAAAAAGGTGCTAGCTTGTCCAAACTCTGCCTATAACTCAGTCCCATGAGTCCTGGCAACATCCTCGTAAATTTCTTCTGCACCCTTTCTTTCCAGTTTAACAACATCCTTGCTATTGCAAGGTGATCAAAACTGAACACACTACTCCAAGTGCAGCTTTACCAGCATCCTGTACAACTGCAACATAACTTCCCAACTTCTACACTCAATGCCCTGACTGATGAAAGCCAGTGTGCTAAAAACCTTCCTCACTACCCTGCCTACCTCTGACTCCACTTTCAGAGAACCATGCACCTGAACTCCAAGATCCCTCTCTTCCACTACACTCCTGAAGGCCCTACCGTTCACCGTGAAACTCCTATCTTGAGTTGACTTATCAAAATGTAATGCTTCACACTTGCCTATATTAAACTTAATTTGCCATTTCTCAGCCCACTTCCCCAGCTGATCAAGATTCTGCTGCAATTTCTAATAACTTTCCTCACTGTCCAAGACACCACCTATTTTAATATCAACTGCAAACTTACTAATCATGTATTATACATTTTCATTCAAATCTTCGATATAAATAACAGCAATGGGCCCAGTACTGACCCTTGAGGCGCACCGCTAGTCACAGGCCTCCTGTCCGACAGGCGTCCTTCCACTATTACACTCTCTACTTCCCACCCTCAAGCCAATTGTATAACCATTTGGTCAGCTTTCCCCAGATTCCATGTGATCTAACCTTCCAGAGCAGCCTACCATGTGGGACCTTATCAAAGGCCTTACTGCAATCCATACAAATGATATCTACCAGCCAGCTATCATCTACCTTTCTGGCCACTTCTTCAAAGAACTCTAACGAATTTGTGAGGCATGATTCCCAATGCACAAAACCATGCTGACTACTCCTTATCAAACCCTGTCTTTTTAAATACATGTATAAGTTATCCCTCAAAATCTTCTCAGGTAACTTAGCTAAAATGGATGTTAAGCTTACTGGTTTATAGTTCCCAGTTTTTTCATTGCAGCCCTCCTTGAGTAAGGGCACAACATTCGCTACACTCCAATATTCTGGGACCTTCCCCCGTGGCTAATGATGATGCAAATATATGTCATCTAAGGACCCCACAATTCCATCTCTAGCTTCTTACAGGCTTCTTGGATATATCTGGTCAGGACCAGGGGATTTATTGACCTTCATACATTCTAATACTTCCAACGCCACCACCTAGTGTGATATGGACTGTCCCCAAGATACCGCCACTAACTTCCTCAAGTTCCCAAGGTGGTCTTGTCTCTTTCCACAGGAAACATAGGAGAAATATTCATTTGAAGACCTTGCCCATCTCCTGTGGTTCCACACGAGTATATCCACTTTGGTTCTTGAGGGCTCCCATTCTCTCTCTAGTTATTTTTTCCTTTAATTTGTGTAAAAAGTTTATTTGGATTCAACCTAATCTTCTTATCAAAAGCTATCTTGTGACCCCTTTTCACCCTCCTGGTTCCTTTCTTCAGTAAAGTCCTGTCTACCTCCAGGGATTCCCTTGATCCCAGCTGCCTGCACCTGAGCCATGCCTCTTTTTTTTCTGGTCAAAGCCTCAAAATCTCATCATCCAGAGATCCCTACTCCTGTCAACCTTGCCCTTCACCCACACAGGAACACACAGACCTTGAATTCTAGCTGTCACACTTTTAAAGGCCTCCCACTTGCCGGAGGTCCCTTTGCCTGCAAACTGCTCCAATCAACCCCTGCAAGCTCCTGTCCAATTCCTTCAAAAATTTGCCTTGCCCCAGTTTATAACTTTGAACCTATGGACCAATTTGTCCCTCTCCATAATTATTTTAAAATTAATAGAACTGTGGTCACTGGCCACAAAGTGCTCCCCCCCCTCACCCCAAGCCCCGTCACCTCAGTCATCTCTCCTGCCCTATTTCCCAAGAGTAGGTCAAGTTTTACCCCCCTCCCCCCACCAATGGGACCCTCTATATACTGCTTGAGGAAACTTTTCTGAGCACATTTAGCCAATTCTACCCCATCAAAGCCCTTAATATTATGGCAGTCCCAGTCTATGTTAGGAAAATTAAAATCCCCTACTATGACAACCGTATTGCTCCTGCAGATCTCCCCAATCTCCCTGCATATTTGCTCCTCCAATTCCCGTTGTGTATTTGGGGGCCTGTAGTACGATCCCAATAACATCACCATTCCCTTCTTATTTCTTAGCTCCACCCACAAAGCCTCATTGGATGATCCCTCGGTTATTTCATCTCTGACGATTGCTGTGATATTCCACTTAATCCAAAATGCAGCTCCCCATTCCCTCTGTCCACCATCTGTACCCTGGCACATTAAGCTGCCAGTCTTGTCCAGAGTGACATAGGTAAAGCAAATGGGAGAATGGGATGGAGTCCTTGCAGGAAGTGGGGTGCGATGCCTGTAGTGAAGGCAGCTATGGGAGTCAGTGGCTTTGTAGTGGACAGTTTATTCTCTGAAATGGAGGCCAAGGTGTCAAGGAAAGGAATGGAAGTGTCAAAAATGGATGATATGAAAGTTATAGAGTGGAAATTGGAGGCAAAATGAACGAATCCTTTGAGGTCCTGGTGGGAACATGAAGCAGCACCAAAGCAGTCATTGTGCAAAAAAAAGAGCTGTGGGAGGGGGCTGGTGTCAGACAGGAGCAAGAATTGTTCCACATAGCCATAAAGAGGCAGGCATAACTAGGACCCATGTGGCTACCCATAGCCAGTCCTTTGGCTTGGAGAAGTGAGATGAATTAAAGGAGAAATTGTTCAGTTAGAGAACCAGTTCAGTCAACTGGAGGAGACTGGTGGTGGATGGGAATTGTTCAGGCCTCTGACGAAGAAGCTGAGAGGTTTCAGACCATCCTGGTGGGGAATGGAGGTATCGAGGGATTGGACATCTGTGGTGAACAGGGGTCTGGAAATGAGGTTGATGACTGCTGGCAACAATAACATTCAGATGTGAGGTCATGATCCAGGGGGAGGTAGGAAGAAACGTCCAAGAGTTGGCATTGAGCCTCCGCAAGGCTACGATGGGTGCGCCACACCACAACAGCTCCGCTTTTGTCGGCCGGTTTGATTATAACGTCAGGGTCGGACCTGAGAGAGCGAAGTATGGCAATTTCAGAAGGGGACAGGTTACAGTGGGTGAGAGGACCAGAGAAATTGAGCCAGCTGCTGTCAAGTCAGCAGTTTTCAATGAAGAGATTGAGAGCAGGTAAGCAGCTGAGGGGAGGGGTCCAAGTGGAGGGTGAATACTGGAGGCGGGTGAATGGATCAGTGGAACAAGAGCGTGGGGGTCAGATTCCTGTCTGAAGTGACCGCAGAAACTTGCAACCTTTTGCTTTACACTTTAAGCTATTTGCATCAAAATAACATGAGTTATCTATTCTACCCTATAAATATTTGACATTGGTCAACCAAATGCATATAATATACAAATGCCTTTTTCAGAAGTAAGTGTGCTGCCCTAACTGATGCCCTTTAGGAAAGGGGTGCTTTTCTCACTTGTTTGGCCTCCATATGACTCTAGACCCGCAACAATGTGATTGGCTCTTAACTGCCCTCTGAAATGGCTTAGCTAACCACGCAGTGAGAGTATCAAGGGATGGGCGTAAAAAAAAAAGTGACACCACATCCCATGAAGAATGTTATAAAAATTCATTAACACCACTTCAATGTAAAATCAGAATGGCTGGCTGCCAGTTTTGGCGCAGACAATAGAAAAGATGTACTTTTGTTTAAACAAGGCAGAATTTATGGAAAAATGCAGTAATCGATGCGAAGGAGGGTCACAAATGTAGCAGCTTTAGCTGGTAGTCCTCTGCCATCAATCACTGGTGGTTTATTGTACCTGGACAAGTCAGCCCAACTCTGTGCCAGGCCTGAGTCAGCCAGTTGGCTATGGTTTTAATTTCTCTTAAAGGAAAGAGTAAGAAACCTGGAATATAAAGCCACAGTCATAGAGTCATCAAGCTGTACAGCATAGAAACAGATCCTTTGGTCCATCTCATCTGTACTGACCAGATAGCCTAAATTAATCTGGTCCCATTTTTAAGCATTTGGCCCCAATCCCCCTCAATCCTTTCTGTTCATGTACCCATCCAGATGCCTCTTTTTAATTATTGTAATTGTACCAGCCTCCACCACATCTTTGGCAGCTCTTTCCATACATGCATCACCCTCTGCTTGAAAGGGAATAAATTGAAGTGTGTGTGCTGGGTCTGGGTGGGTCGAGTGTGAGTGACAGTTAGAACAGGTACCACACTACCTGAACTAACGTAGATGTTGGTGTTTAGTCCAAGTGCCCTTCCAAAAACTGAAGATGACTTGTACCCCATGTAATGTAAACCGCTGATTTGGTGCCTGCAGTTTTGAAATGTGAAACAAAATAACAGGTTTTATTTTAAGTCATGGCATGGCACAGATTACTGAATAACTTGATGTGCAAAGATACCTTTTAAGCACAATGAAAATGTTTAAAAACTGTTAACAGCTTTGCATCAGATGCAAAGAGATAGTTGAATTTACGGGGTCATTGTGAGGATCTCCGTCTGGATGAGATTTGATGCTTTTGCCATCAGAATCATTTCTCAACAATCCACCTTGCTCTCCTTTCACTCACTTCCATACATGGCATTTTTGGAATTATCTAATAAAAATTTGTGCATTAAAGCACAAACAATTTTATAGTGAAATCGCACAAAACATCAAGAAGAGAAGCATTTTTACTCTTCGAGAAGGTGTCGGTCTCAAGTAAGCATCTACCTATTCTACTCAATGCAAACATGATGCATAACTGGCTTGTTGAGGCACACATCTAAAGGTTAAACTACAGATGTTAAACCTCCTGGTATAAGATCAGCCAGGATATAATTAAATAGTGGGACAGGTTTGAGGGGCTGAATGGCCTACCCCTGTTCCTGTTGCAATTTGGTGTTTTTTTTTCAATTGCAGGTATCTCATGATCCTATCACTTAAAAGGGACCTGATTATTCCCAACATTAACAATACATGGCCACCAAAATGCCTATTCCACATGGAATAAAGTTGTAATTTGACTCCATCATCATCCACCAATTGGATAAGGACTTGATTGTCAGCATGGTTTTGTGTTTGAAAATTACTTTAAAAGTTTGAAAAGGCTTAATTTTGTTCTGTCAGCCATGCAAGCTGAATTTTCTCATGCCCTATCATTTTAAATATACCCACTCCATAGTTTGTTTAGCTGCTGACAAGAAATGCATGTGTCCTTCAAGAAAATTGTCACCTTCCAGGACAAAGCAGCCCACTTGGCAACACATTCACACCCTCCACCACTGATGCCCACTTGCAACAGTGTGTACCATCTACAAGACACACTGAAGAAATTCACCAAAGATCCTCGGACAGCACATTCCAAGTGCATGGCGACTGCGATCTAGAAGGACAAGGGTAACAGATACATAGGAACACTAACTAACTCTGGCAAATTATCCTCTAAGTCACCCATCAACCCGAACCATTCCTTCATTATTGCTGGGTCAAAATCCTTTACTCGCTTCCTAAAAGCACTTTGGATGTCCCTGTTCCCTGAGGACTGCAGCAGTTCCAGAAGGCATCTGCTCAAGGACAATTAGAGACGTGCAATAAATGCCGGCCCAGCCAGCAACATCTATGTCTCTTGAATGAACTAAAAAACAACCTCATGTTTTTTGTTGTGACTTGATTGCTCGACCATGTTTTTGCTGCTGTGTGTTGATGAACTGTGGATAACTGATCACTTTGATTTTGAGATGTCTATGTTGTTTGATTAATCTTCCTCTCCTACGCAACTCAAGATGACATTGTTGAATAGAACAGCTACAGCAGCAAGCTAACAGTCTGATATCTCTGGTATCAGAGTTTGATTTGCCCAACTGAAGTGCGTATGTATTCAGGTTGCATTCTGGTAACTATGTAAGCACTCTGATAGTTTAAGGACCCATTTTAATATATGCTTCAGGACAGTACCCTGTTTGGATTTGGTGCATTTAGTCACGGTGATGGATTCCTCCTCCTCCTCCTATTCTCAAACCAGTTTTTCCACATACCAAATTCTCTCTCTGCAGCTGGTGTGATTCAGCTGCTTTTATCATTGGACAAGCCAGACTCCAAACTGATATCTGGCTCAATAGAGATCAGAGATAATGGGAACTGCAGATGCTGGAGAATTCCAAGATAATAAAATGTGAGGCTGGATGAACACAGCAGGCCAAGCAGCATCTCAGGAGCACAAAAGCTGACGTTTCGGGCCTAGACCCTTCATCAGAGAGGGGGATGGGGAGAGGGAACTGGAATAAATACTGTGGATACTCTGGCTCAATAGCACATGTTTTGTTTTGGTTTTGATGAGTGTCCTCTTACTGAAACATACGCACGCAATGTTGCAGACTTTGTTTTAATAATGAGTTTTATGTTTATTAACAAACGAAATGAAGCTAAAGTAGAATAAATCATACTATCTACTTTGAACACAAATTCAAAACTGTGTAAACAGACAATAAAAATATAGTTCTGTTACCCTCAAAACACTCCTTTATAAATTAAGAAAGGAAAAGCACAGCACCTTTTGTATAGTACCTAAAGAAGTCACTTGTACACTGTTCACACCAGAGTGTATCTAACACCGTGGATAGTGTAAGTCACTTGTCACTGAAAGATGCACCTTCTCCCTGGAGCTATTCATGATAGATGATATAAAGTAATATAAATAACACTAAAAGTTTAATTTACACAGCTCACATCACACAACAGTTATTTGAGGAGTTTATCATTGCTATGGCTTAAGCTCAAACACAGGCTTGTACTGTGCACGGAGATAATGGGAACTGCAGATACTGGAGAATCCAAGATAACAAAGTGTGTAGCTGGATGAACACAGGAGGCCAAGCAGCATCTCAGGAGCACAAAAGTTGACGTTTCGAGCCTAGACCCTTCATCAGAGAGCTTTCTGATGAAGGGTCTAGGCCTGAAACATCAGCTTTTGTGCTCCTGAGATGCTACTTGGCCTGCTGTGTTCATCCAGCTACACACTTTGTTATCTTGTACTGTGCATTTTTTTTGCTACAGAACCATTTTCTGTTCACCACGTTAATGTAGGAACAGAATAATGCCATTTGGATCATTTGTCTGCTATGCTACATGACCATGGCAGATGGGTTTCTCAACCCTGTTCTCCCGCCTTCTCTCAGTAACCCTTGATCCCCTTATGAATCAATAACCTATCTCTGTCTTAAATGCACACAATGACTTGGCCTCTACAGCCTTCTGTGACAACGAATCCCACAAATTCACCACCCTCTGGTTGTGGAAATTTCTCCTTGTCTCAATTCTAAAGGGTTGTCCCTTCACTCTGAGGCCTGTGCCCACACTCCTAGTCTCCCCTACTGATGGACATATCTTCTTCACATCAACTCTATCCAGGCCTCTCAGTATTCTGTAAGTTTCAATCCAATTCTACCCACCCCTTCCAATCAATCTAAACCCAGAGTCCTCGACCACTCCTCCTCTGAACAGTCTTCATCCCCATGATCATTGTTGTAAACCTTCTCCGGACACCCTCCCAGGCCAGTACATCCATCCTTAGATATCAGGCCCAAAACTGCCCACAATATTCCACATGCTGTCTGACTACAACCTTATAAAGCCACAGCAGTACATCCCTGCTCTTATATTCTAGGCCTCCTGAGTGTAGGTTGGGTGTTAGGGTGGAGATTGGTCAGTCCAGGGAAGAAGGACAGGTCAAGGACGCAGGAATGAGGCTGGTAGTAGGAGGTGGGGGGGGCAGGGGCGGGCTTGAGATGGAAGGAGCAGATCTGTGGGAGAAAGGACAGACAGGTTAGGGAGGTGGGGATGAGCTGGGCTGGTTTTGGGATGCAGTCAGGGACGGGGAGATTTTGAAGCTTGTGAAGTCTCTCTGTTGTTCCTGCCAAAATGCATAAACTCTAACTTATCAACATCGTATACCATCTGCCAGTTCTATCCCCACTGTCCTATCCTGTCCAAGTGCTCCTTCAGCCTCCCCACTTCCTCATCACACCCTGTCACTCTATCTATCTTTGTTGCTCAGTTTATAGATGATACAATGCCCTTAATTCCCTTATAAAAGATTGTTAATGTGTAACATGAATAGTTGTGGTCCTAATACTGACCTCTGTGGAACTTCACCAGTCACTATCTGCCATCCTGAAAAAGACCCCTTTATCCACACTCTCTGCCTTCTGCCAATCAACCAACCTTCTATCCATGCCAGTATCTTGTCCCTAACACCATGGGCTATTATTTTATCTTAGCAGCCTCCTGTGGGGCAGGAGGCCTTCTTGAAATCCCAATAGATCACATCCACTGGCTTTCCTTTGTCTAACTTGATTGTTACCTTCTCAGAGAATTTTAGCAGATTTGTCAGGTGTGACCTCCCCTTGAGGAGGCCATGCTGACTCCACCCTAATTTGCCATGCCCTTTCAAGTATTCTGCAATCTCAACCATAATAATGGAATCTAAAATCTTGCCAACAACCGAGGCTAGATAATCTGACCTATAATTTACTGTCTATTTTCCCCCGTCTTCTTAAACAGCAAGTATTACTTCTATTATTTTCTACTCCTCTGTGACCCTCCCTGACTCCAGTAACTCCTGACAGATCACCTGCAATGTCTTTGTAGAGTCATAGAGTTATACAGCATGGAAACAGATCCTTCAGTCTTACCAGACCCTACCAAATGTAATCCCAAACTAAACTAGTCCCACCTGCCAGCTTCAGGCCCATATCACTCCAAACATTTCCTTTCTGCGTGCTTATCTAAATGTTTTTCAAATGTTGCAGCTGTATCCGCATCCACCATTCCACACACGAACCACTCTCTGCATTAAAAAAATGTCTCTCGTGTCTTTTAAAATCTTTCTCCTCTCACCTTAAAAATATGCCCAGTGGTCTTGAGATCCCCCACCTTAGGGAAAAGTCACCTGCCATCCACCATATCTATAGCCCTCCATTATTTTATAAACTTCAGTACGGTCACCTGTCAACTTCCTATGCTCCAGTCAAAAAAGTCCCAGCCTTCCCTTTTGGATCAGCCCTTCATTCCTGGCAATGTCCTGGTAAATGACTTCTGAACCCTCTCTAACCATATTACAATCTCCTCGGTTACCTCCTTCAGAAGTCTGGGGTATTGTCCATCTGGTCTGAGTGACCTATTCACCCTCAGGCTTTTCAGCATCCCCAGTGCTTCGTCTTTCATGATGGCTACTACATTCACCTCTGCCCCTAATTCCCTTGGAGTTCTGGTATGCCACTGGTGTCTTTCACCATGAAGACTAATGCAAAGTTACTCACATAACAGTGATGAACTCAACAAATAACTTTGCTGCATCATGTTAAGCATGTAGATGGCTTCTGAACCTAACCAAATATAAACAAGTCTAATCAGTCCAAGTTTTTAACCAATGTGAGTTCACAATCCTTGAAGAAATCAGTCCCTGAACATGAAATTTAGACTGAACCACTGAAGCTGGATCATTGTTTTCTTGAAAACAAAATTAAGCTGTGCTTTCATCCCTAATTATTGTGCTCTTGCACGATTGTGCCTGTAACTGTGAGAGGTGCTTACAGACCTTTGTGGACTATGGCTACTGGTAGCTATCAGAGAAAACTAAACCTGAATGTAAATTTTAAGACATTAATATCCATGTGTCTCCAATGGAATTCAGTCTGAAATTAAGAATTTTGGCAATTAATTTAATTCACAGGACAGAAAGGGTAATCTGATGTGGAACAGCACTGACAGCTTTTTGTCAAGAAGGATGGGCTAGTTTTATTTAAACGAGAAAGCTTTTCATCTGTTTTCTGCCCTAGTGTCTTTCAATTAAGCAGCAGCAGTCTGTATCCAAGAGTGACCTCATCCCTATTGGGAAACACTTGGCCTTCACGCTTCCACTGTCCACAGACACACAGCTGAGATTGGAAGTTCAGCTTTGTGAGGGGTAGACCAGTATGCTACTATGATTTTCATTTTGTTGCTCCAGACTGAATTATGGAAATCATGATGTAGAGTTAGCTGTGCTTAGTACAAGTGATTTTGGATTTGGCAGTGTGATTTTAAGCCTCTAATTCTGTGTGAAAAGTATGATGTAATTGAAATAGGATGATTCAAAATCTGTTTACTGTTACAGATATTGTTGTGACCACTGCAGATCAGCTGCACATCTTGCATTACAAGAGGGCACAGTACACCAGATGAGTAATTTCAGCCTCTCCCTGTAGTTGATGTTTTTATTTAATTCAGACGGCAGCCTTTCAGGAAAGTAATTGACTGACTAGTTTTTTTTTAATATGGCAGCACTTACAAATGAAAGTATCATCTCAGACAGTGCTCAGCTTTTAGTATAAACAGGCCAATGTCAATGGTAATATGCTTCGTCTTCTTTCTGCAAGTAAGAATATCATTGACAGGCTAAACTTATAAGCCTATCAGCTGGTTAGTTTAGGCAACCCTCCTGTGGATACATTATACCAGCTGACACACAGACACATGTAACACTTTGCTGTGAAATATCTACAACTGTAGCAGCAATTTTTAACAGAGCATTTACTTCTCTGTATGCTTTGACCTAAATGAATTGGCAATAACAGGAGATAGCATGTACTAGTTTTGGGAGACCAGACTGATATGGCATATGGCAACTCCACAGGATGCCAGTGTCTGGTATCTGTTTAGCTGAAAAATGCTACAAAATTTCATATTAACAGCTCACCACTATCCTCTCAAGGGCAATAGAGACAGGTAACAAATGCTGGCCTCACCACGTGTTGTGAATGAATAAAAATTATGTTTCTAGCCCTGATTCATTATCAGACATCTTACAAAACAATAGATTTCCTCATCTTGGCTTTCATGAATTTGATTTTTCTTATTGTTCTATTAATTTGGTTTTATTTTGACTACATTTCCTATTAATATTCACTTATTTCCTCAATCTCTTTAACTTTGTGCAGCTTCTTTCATCTGCTGTTTTTATAAACCTCAAACTTGTGTAAATGTGTCATTTGTTACACTGAACTAGTTTGATTAACAATGAAATCTTTCTAGTCTAGACCAATGGTAAGAATAAATTTACATTGAAGACACTTTTTTTGGATAAACGTGTGAAATCTGTGTAAGGAACCTTTCTTTTTGGTAAAACTCAACAACCTTGGTGTCTTAATTGGTGTTATTCAGTCAAAAAAAGTCATCTTAGAATTCTTCTTGTATCGAAGTCTCTGAAGATCAATTGTCTCATTTGTCCCTCTGCCTCCATTTACTTTCAGTAGTCCAAGATTTATACGACGTCAGTTACAGCATTAGACAGCACTGACAGCCTGTCATCTATGTAAGGGACTTACATCGATCAAACAAAGGTCAAGCTTGAAATGCTCCTGACAAGTGGAGTCACAGTGAAATTTGTAAGGACTAAAATGATGTGAAGGACAGTAAATCAGCAAATTACTGCTCCAATTTTACACTTTACTTTTCAGTTTCTCACTCCCGGGCAGTTTAAGGCCTTCAAAAGATTTGACAATAAACTAGGAAAGTTGAATTTATTCACTCCAATGCCCTCTGTGATTCCAATTTGATCTTCTCTACTGGTCAAGGGAACAAGCAGCCTGGGGTCATGGGCCCACCATTCATGATATCATTCATTGAACAAGAAGACCTTTCCCCTCATTTGGACCTTGTTAAAAATGGAAACAAAATTCTGTGTGTAATACAAAATCGCCCGTTCTTCGTATTCCTGATGTTTTATAAAACTGCGGTTCTGCTTACAAAGGTCATGTCAAACAAACGTCCACTTCAGTTATAACTTCAGCCACTCCACTAGATACACAATGTATGTCAGAACTTTTATAACCTGTGGTGCACAGAGAAATGAAAAGAATACAATGGATGCATCACATTGAACTGCCAGAAAATTCCATATGTCTCAGTTTTGGAGTTGCCAAGAACAATATTTTAGGAAAATAAGACATCTTTAAAAGAATTCCATTAAAGCATGCAGGCAAAACATTTAGAAGCATTTATCAGGTTTCCATGGGAATGCATTTTAAATGTTGATTATTTAAGCCACAAATAATAACTAGTTACTGGGGGGAAAAAAACTCTGACAGCCTGATTTGTCAGTAACTAGGTTTACTGTGACATGTAAAATAGTTTGTACAATTTTCAAGATGAGCCGTTGCAAAAAGATACAACTTAAATGGATAAAATTTAAATGACGTAAAGACACAAAAGGATGTCAGTGTGCAGTTGCACAGGCTAATAAAAACAATGCAAGCAGATAAGTCCAGGGAAAAAAAATGTAAATGGAATACTTGGCTTTGTGTCCAAATGCACAGATTACATAAGCAAGATGAAGCCACAATTGAAGTGTTGTGTAAATTTTAGAAGATTTCATTGTTTGTTAAGAGATTTAAATAAAGAAACAGTTGCACTGTATATTCACGAGGTTCTACAGGAGATGGGGTAGCATTATTATGAGAAATTCACAAAGTCGATGTATCTATGCCTTGAGCTGAGAAGATTAAACAATGACTTGATGCATATCTTGTTGGTGAGGAATGACCAGAAAAACACTGTTTACATCAGTTGGCAAGAGAGTAGAGAAATCTCCCTCTCTCTCTCTCACTCTCTCTTCCTGCTTCTCTCTCGCTTTGTCTCACTGACTCTTCTCTGTCGCTCATTCTGTCTCCTTCGTTTTCTCACACGCCATCTCCGTCAGTCTTTTACTCTGTCCCTGCATTTCTGTGTCCTCAAACTCTCTCTCTTTTTCCTTCTCTCGCTCGCTCGCTCTCGATCTCTCCTCCCTCCCCTCCCTTCCCCCTCTGCTCCCAACTCCTATCTCTCTCTCCCTCTACTTCCTACATTTCTTTAGTCTTTCCCATGTCCTCCTCAGTCTTCCTCTTTGCTTCTTTCAATCGCTCCCTTGCATTTCTACAGGTATTTTAAAGGAAAATATTACGTACAGTCCATATAATTAAAAAAAACTGCAAATGCTGGAGTTCTGAAACAAACAGAAACGGAAGTTGCTGGAGAAAGTCAGTATGTTTGGCAGCGTTTGTGGAGAAAAAAAAAACGAGTTAATGTTTCGAGTCTAATCACTGCTGTTCAGAATGAGCGTTGGTCTTCTAAGAATCTGAATACTAAGGAATTGGTGCAGAAATGAAAAAATATTTTGCTTCTGCCTTCACTATAAAAGATACAAAAAACATTCCAGTAATAGTGATAAATAACTGTGTAGAAGGGAGAGAGGGACATTAGTACCAAGCAAAGTCATAGTCCACAGGCTGCCAAATCTCTGGGTCTAGATAGGCTTCATCGTAGGGTCTTAAAAGAGTTGGCTAAAGAGGTAATGGATGCATTAGTGTTATTTTTTCAAAGCTGCCTAGATTCTAGAAAGATTCTTTTTGACCTGAAGGTAGTCAATATAATCTCAAGAAAAGTGAGGCAGAAAACAGGAAACTGTAGCCAGTTAGCTTGCCCTCTGTTATGGGGAATCCATCATTAAAGATATTAAAGCTGCACACTTACATAAGCTCAAGCTACTCCCACATTCCAAAGATGTAGGAGGATTGGCCATACTAAATTGTCTGTAGCTTCCAGGGATGTGTAGACCAGGTGGATTAGCCATGGAAAATGTGTTATGGGAATGGGAGTTGGGGTAGCATCAGGAGCGCATGCTTTTTGGAGGTTCAGTGCAGACTCAGTGGGCTGAGCGGCCTCTATCTGCCCTGTAGGATTCTATGATTCTAATTGGTAAGACTCAGCATAGTTTTGTGAAAGACAAATTATGTTTATCCAATTTATTAGAATTCCTTGATGGAGTAACATGCGCTGTAGATAAAATGGAGCATAACATATTTAAATTTCCAGATGGTATTTGATAAGGTGCTACATCAAAGGTTATTGCAAAATTAAAGCTCATGGTATAGAATGTGGACTGAACTTTTTATGATTTATATCAATGACTGAGATGAGGGGAACAAAGACATGGTAGCTGAAACCATGGGTGAGACCAAGATAGATAGGAAACTATCAGAGATAATGGGAACTGCAGATGCTGGAGAATCCAAGATAATAAAATGTGAGGCTGGATGAACACAGCAGGCCAAGCAGCATCTCGGGAGCACAAAAGCTGACGTTTCGGGCCTAGACCCTTCATCAGAGAGGGGGATGGGGTGAGGGTTCTGGAATAAATAGGGAGAGAGGGGGAGGCGGACCAAAGATGGAGAGAAAAGAAGATAGGTGGAGAGAGTATAGGTGGGGAGGTAGGGAGGGGATAGGTCAGTCCAAGGAAGACGGACAGGTCAAGGAGGTGGGATGAGGTTAGTAGGTAGATGGGGGTGCGGCTTGGGGTGGGAGGAAGGGATGGCTGAGAGGAAGAACAGGTTAGGGAGGCAGAGACAGGTTGGACTGGTTTTGGGATGCAGTGGGTGAAGGGGAAGAGCTGGGCTGGTTGTGTGGTGCAGTGGGGGGAGGGGGCGAACTGGGCTGGTTTAGGGATGCGGTGGAGGAAGGGGAGATTTTGAAACTGGTGAAGTCCACATTAATACCATTAGGCTGCAGGGTTCCCAGGCGGAATATGAGTTGCTGTTCCTGCAACCTTCGGGTGGCATCATTGTGGCACTGCAGGAGGCCCATGATGGACATGTCATCTAAAGAATGGGAGGGGGAGTGGAAATGGTTTGCGACTGGGAGGCGCAGTTGTTTGTTGCGAACCGAGCGGAGGTGTTCTGCAAAGCGGTCCCCAAGCCTCCGCTTGGTTTCCCCAATGTAGAGGAAGCCACACCGGGTGCAGTGGATGCAGTATACCACATTGGCAGATGTGCAGGTAAATCTCTGCTTAATGTGGAATGTCATCTTGGGGCCTGGGATAGGGGTGAGGGAGGAGGTGTGGGGGCAAGTGTAGCATTTCCTGCGGTTGCAGGGGAAGGTGCCGGGTGTGGTGGGGTTGGAGGGCAGTGTGGAGCGAACAAGGGAGTCACGGAGAGAGTGGTCTCTCCGGAAAGCAGACAGGGGTGGGGATGGAAAAATGTCTTGGGTGGTGGGGTCGGATTGTAGATGGCGGAAGTGTCGGAGGATGATGCGTTGTATCTGGAGGTTGGTGGGGTGGTGTGTGAGAACGAGGGGGATCCTCTTTTGGCGGTTGTGGCGGGGGCGGGGTGTGAGGGAGGTGTTGCAGGAAATACGGGAGACGCGGTCGAGGGCGTTCTCGATCACTGTGGGGGGGAAAGTTGCGGTCCTTGAAGAACTTGGACATCTGGGATGTGCGGGAGTGGAATGTCTCGTCGTTGGAGCAGATGCGGCGGAGGCGGAGGAATTGGGACTTAGAGGATGGAATTTTTGCAGGAGGGTGGGTGGGAGGAGGTGTATTCTAGTGCAGGAGGGTGGGACTTCACCAGTTTCAAAATCTCCCCTTCCCCCACCGCATCCCTAAACCAGCCCAGTTCGTCCCCTCCCCCCACTGCACCACACAACCAGCCCAGCTCTTCCCCTCCACCCACTGCATCCCAAAACCAGTCCATCCTGTCTCTGCCTCCCTAACCTGTTCTTCCTCTCACCCATCCCTTCCTCCCACCCCAAGCCACACCCCCATCTACCTACTAACCTCATGCCACCTCCTTGACCTGTCCGTCTTCCCTGGACTGACCTATCCCCTCCCTACCTCCCCACCTATACTATCTCCACCTATCTTCTTTTCTCTCCATCTTCGGTCCGCCTCCCCCTCTCTCCCTATTTATTCCAGAACCCTCACCCCATTCCCCTCTCGGATGAAGGGTCTAGGCCCAAAACGTCAGCTTTTGTCCTCCTGAGATGCTGCTTGGCCTGCTGTGTTCATCCAGCCTCACATTTTATTATCTTAAATAGGAAACTATGTTGTGAAAAGACTTAAGGAAAATACAGATGGATACAGAGATTGAGTGAGTCAGCAAAAATCTTGAAATTGGAGTGTGATGTGAGGAATTGTAAAGTTATTCACTTTGGCAGAAAAACTAACACAGTGGAATACTAAACAGAGCAATTTGCATTGGTCATAGGTGCACGTGGATTTAGAAGATTTGGTGCACCACAAAAGTTAGTATGTGGGTACAGCACATAATCAAGAAGGCTAATGGGCTGCCAATACTTTATTACAAGAAGAATTGAACATGAAAGTAGGCACGTTGTGCCTCAGTTATACAGGGCAATGATGAGACCTCATCTCAATTACTGTGGGCATTTTTAATCTTGTCATATAAATGCATTAGATGCAGTTCAGAAGTGGTTTACTGAATTGATACCTGGGTTGAGTGGGTTGCCTTATAGGTTAGGGTGACTTGCCTTTGGAGTTTAGGAGAATAAGGGCAACCTCACTGATATATATAACCTTCTGAATAGTTTTGAAGATTACAGAGTAAATGGCACAGAAAAGAATTTTTCCCTCGATCAGTTAAAATTGCGATGTACATATGAGACCATGTGCTGCTTAGTATACAACCATAGAAACTCCTCTTAAAAAAAAAGTGTTTTTTCTATTTTATCTCCACGTACTTAAAGGTTGAGATTACATCACAGTATTTTCCCTCTCAACTGTGAAAGTGTTTTCCCCATATTTCTGCTCTGTAATAACTCAGTGCTATTTCACTTCAAATTTTGGCTTTGGGAAAATAAATCTGGAATTTCCTGTTCCTGGGCTATCAACGGCCAAAAGGATATTGAGTAGTTTCCATCACACAACACACAAGGCCTTTTCCACCTGATATTTAGCCCTTAGATATCTTTGCTGGTAGATAAAATAAGCATTAAAGATATAAAATGTGTGACATCAGATTGGTCAGCCACCACGTAGCTTGCAATAAAAACCGAAAGAACTGCAGATTCTGTAAATCAAAAAAAAACACAGAATCCACTGGAAAAGCTTAGCAGGTCTGGCAGCATCTGTGAAGAAAAAAATCTGAGTTAACATTTCAGGTCTGGTGACCCTTCCTCAGAACTTCCCCAGTTCTGAGGACGACCACCGGACCCAAAATGTTAGCTCTGGTTTTTTTCTTCACATACCTTGCAATTTCCATTGCCAATGAAGTCAATAGAAGGGATCTTTGAGCACAGTGTATAACAGGTGGAGTAATCAATATTATACATTTTACGTCATCAATGCAAGTTCAATTTACTCCTTATTCTGTTATACACAGTACAGAAAGCCATGACCATTTAAATTGGCCTTGAAGTGAATACGTTGGACGAGACTGCTTTGAAGACAAATGTGAACTTAAACAGAAATAAGTGTAAGGATGTATCATTTGGCAGGAAGAATAACAGTAGGTTAGATGAGTTACATATTTTTTGGAAAATGTGTCCAAATGGTGATGTGGTTACAGATACTCATCATTAACCGTTAGCAACACCGGTTAATAAAACCATAAAATATCAATCAAAGAATTGGAATGTTCATTTCTAGAAGGATGGAATTGTTAGGCAGATGAATTATGTTGCACTTGTACCAATCTATATTAAACCACATTTGGAATATGTTGAACAATTCTGGTCTCCATAATATTGGTTATAGAAACATTGGATAGGTGCAAAAAAATTTTACTGGAATTGATTCTAAAACCAAGCTGTTCTGTAATATCGGAAAAGATTCAAAAAGCTTGGGACTCCATCCTCTAGAAAAGAGATGACTGAGATGATTTGATGGGGATCTTTATGATGTAGCTAACAATTTCATTGGGTAGAACATACATACTGTTTATAGGTGAGTCTACAATTCAAGTTCATGAATGGAAAATGGACTTTAATAGATCCAACGATGAATTTCTTTACGCAGAATTTTTTAAAAATTCTTTGACAGGATGTGAGGATCACTGGCTATTGCCCCGAGAAGATGGTAATGAGCTGCCTTCTTAAACTGTTGCAGTCCATGTTTAATAGGTATACTCAGTGTTATTAGGAAGGGAGTTCCAGGTTTTTGAGCCAGTAACAGTTTGAAAAAGCGCAACATATTTCTAAGATAATGGGAACTGCAGATGCTGGAGAATCCAAGATAATAAAATGTGAGGCTGGATGAACACAGCAGGCCAAGCAGCATCTCAGGAGCACAAAAGCTGACGTTTCGGGCCTAGACCCTTCATCAGAGAGGGGGATGGGGTGAGGGTTCTGGAATAAATAGGGAGAGAGGGGGAGGCGGACCGAAGATGGAGAGAAAAGAAGATAGGTGGAGAGAGTATAGGTGGGGAGGTAGGGAGGGGATAGGTCAGTCCAGGGAAGACGGACAGGTCAAGGAGGTGGGATGAGGTTAGTAGGTAGATGGGGGTGCGGCTTGGGGTGGGATCCCTTCCTCCCACCCCAAGCCGCACCCCCATCTACCTACTGACCTCATGCCACCTCCTTGACCTGTCCATCTTCCCTGGACTGACCTATCCCCTCCCTACCTCCCCACCTATACTCTCGCCACCTATCTTCTTTTCCCTCCATCTTCGGTCCGCCTCCTCCCCTCCCTATTTATTCCAGAACCCTCACCCCATCCCCCTCTCTGATGAAGGGTCTAGGCCCGAAACGTCAGCTTTTGTGCTCCTGAGATGCTGCTTGGCCTGCTGTGTTCATCCAGCCTCACATTTTATTATCAACACATTTCTAAGTCAGGATGATGTGTGGCTTTCTGTGAGCTTTCCAGATAGTAGTGCTCCAGTGTATGTGCTGCCCTTGTGCTTGTAGGTGCTGTTAAAGGTGAGTTACTGCAGTGCATCTTGTGAATGGTATATACTGCTGATACTGAACATCGGTTGGAAAGGAAGTTAATATTTGTGGATGTCGTTCCGGTCAAGTGGGCTGCTTTGTTCTGGATAGAACCAAGATTCATCAGTGTTATTGGAACTGCACTCACCCGTGCAAGCAGACAGTGTTCTATCCACATTGCTGAGTTGTGGCTTGTAGGCAAGTTGTGGGGGTTAGGAAACGAGGTTTTTCAATGCAGAACTCAGTGGCTGACATGGTCTTGTAGCCATCGTATTTATATGGCTGTTTCAGTTCAGTTTCAAGTCAATGGCAACCCGCAGAATGTTTAGGGATTCAATAACAACGATGCCATTGAACTCAAAGGGAGGTGTTTAGATTCTCCTTTAATTGTAATGGTCATTGTTACCCAGCACTTATTAACTGCAACTTGAATGTCCATATCTTGCTGCACATGGACACTGGTTGCTTTGGTATCTGAGGAGTGAATGGTTCTGAACACCGTAACAACATCTGTTGTTGGGTCTAAAATATAGCAATAAAAATATTAATGGCAGTTCTCTTTCACATCTTGAAATCCTTTTTTTCAACTTTTGCTAAACATCCTGCAATTACATGCAAAGAGAACACTGATAACCATTCTGATAGTTACAAAATGCAGCTGTAAAGAAAAAAATAGTGCTGGTATTTTGGGAGATCATTTTCTGGCCACGGAAGTCTTGCTAGTTTAGAACCCTGTTTTAAAATAGGTCAGATTGGCACAATGCAGGTGCAGCATTTGGAAACAGGAGGTTGGCAGGCTCACTCTCTAAAGAACGTACAATAAGATTTAGATTGTCCGTCAATTATGTGCATGTTCCATACAGTGATGCTTACCTAAAGAAGGAAACAACTCAAAGGCTTATATAACTGCAACTATGTGTAATGAATGGACAATCCAAAATCTCTTAATTCTCCCTATGTATTCTAGCAGAGTGATAGATGCTGATTTGCATTTCCAGATTACAGTTACAATATTTCCAGCATGCAATGCAATGAAGCATGACTGTGTTAAGCAGAAATGGGTTTGCTTGTCCGCCTCAGTGCTGCAAAATGAGATTTTCAGAACTTAGTTTTTTTTTGTGTGTATTGTGGTTGAAGGTCAAGATAAAGGGCCTTTCTAGGTTTGAAGCAGGTTGTAAATGGTGGTAAAAGAACCCCATTCTCTATAAATCAATGGCCTGGAACTCCTTAGTCATGGGCAGGTTCTGGTTTTGTGTGACCAAAGTTGTGCTCTCTCTTAGACACGTCACTGGTGTAAATATTGAATAACGTGAGTCCCCAAACAGAAACCTCTGGATGTTCATTCAGTATGCAAAATTTGTTCTTCTGAGTGCTCGTGCATCAGTGTCAGTGGCTGAGCATGGCATTGTAAAGATGGAATAATTCCAGGCTCTCCTTTATAACTCAGTCCCTTCAGTCCTGGAAACATCCATGTCAATCTTTTCTGCACCCTTTCCAATTTTCATTTTCTCCTTTTGAAATGATTTGTTCAATGGCCAAGACTGGGCTTTCAATTAGTAGTCTCTCCAGCTATTTCTAATAAGTATGAAGTATTTGGGAGTGGCTGAAGACCTCAAACATTCTTCCAATGTTTATGTGGATGTTTCAGTGGAGCAATTTTTTTTTAAAACCTATCTCCAAATAGGTGGAATTTTACCAACTGACAGTATTTCAGAGAAGTCACAGCCATTTCTTTACACAGAATTCTTAAGTCAGTACAAATGGCATCTAGTCCAATGGCTTTTCCAGGCTTGGATACCAACAGAGCTGCATTTATTCCATCAAGGTGAATGAATTAGACACAGGTGACAAGCTGTAAGCAAACTGAATTGGTTGTTCAGGAATTCCCCTTCTTTTTCCAAGCTACTAATGTCAACTTGTGTTGAAGTTGTATGTTGGAACTGCTGAGAAATGGATTCTTTTCCTTCACAGTGCAGTAAACTTAAAAACCCTGTTTCTTCCCAAAGAAGATGTGAAACTTTGAACTTACGGGGATAGAAGCCTTTTCTTAAAGAACATTTGCGGTGAATTACTGTGGTTTCGCCATACGTATCAAGCCCTAGCAAATTTCAAAATACTGAATAGTGTTGATGAGGAAGTTTGTTGTCAAAATATCCCAAATAACGTGTTTTCAAGAGTGGTAATTACCACAGCTAACAACAGTAAGGACATGCTAGCTGTCAGAAGTTAAGGGTGAAGTATTAAAATGGAAAATCGTGGATAATTGTCCTTAGTGAATTTTAGTGAGCAATTAAGTTTTCATCAGAGATGTGAAAGTTCATTTACTGCTGTGTATTCCGGATGAATGGATGAATGAATGAATGCATGAGCTTACTGATCTCTGCCAGGAGACTGGTATTTACAGCGTGCATGATCATAAAGCTGCTTTGAAGCTTCCACTAACACAGTAAAGAATGTGTCAGCATACTGTGGCTAACACATTTGATCTGGTTTTGCACACAAGCTAATCAACATGGAGACTTGAGTTGGTCAAGTGATACATCCAGGTCATGCATTCTTCATAGAATTCTGTGGTCAAGGCTTTTCTGCCAAGAGCCACTATGCAATTCTGTGAAAACAGCAAGAACCACTTCAGTAAATAATATTTGGCATCTGGAATCTTGAATGTCTGAAGTATGTGCAGTAGAATTGAAAAATAATTCAGTTGTGGCCAGGAAGATGCACATTGCTATGGAGTTTGAAATGGTATGCTGAGGAAGCATGATGCAATTTGATTTATTTACATTTGGAAAAATAAAGCAATCTCAATTAACAGTTGAGAGATTTCATTGTGACATTAATCCCATTTTCACTTTTTTAAAAAAGGCTGTTTTTTTTTCTCTTCCTATCCTGAAATCACTGACATCCTGCTGCAGTAAACTTTAAGGCTAAGGTCACTTTTTGGTTTCATGCTCAAATGGCCATCGTTCATATTTTGTATCTAATTTGTAGCTAATTCACCTTCCGTCTGGACTTTGCACTGAAAACTAGTTGTTGTATTATGATCAAGGTTCTGTCCTCCTTTCACTAGCAGATATTCACCAGCACTGAAATGATCATTCTGCACAGGAATGTGAGCACTGTGGCTACATCATTGGATTCGTAATCCAGAGGCAAATTACAGTGGATGCTGGAAATTTGAAATAAGAGCAAGAAATGCTGGAAATACTGAATAGGCATAGTAGCACTGTGAAGACAGAAATAGAGTTAACATTTCAGATCAATAACTTAAGCATTACCGTGCCACTTCGTTTTCTTACAAACCAAGGTCCTGGATCCTCCTGGCCTACTGTGTCCAGATTAAAAGGGCTACACTGTTCCTTACCTCTTTGCCCATTTCCAACCTGGCCTGATTGAAGAAAATGTCCTCTGCTTGCCTTAAAAGAGCTCACCTCACTGCAGGCCCTCTTCTTGCTCAAGGTGTACCTCCAGATAGGAGTAGAAGGAATGCGGACCAACTTTCCCATGTCTCCTTTGCATTCTAGTAAATGCCGCAATCTCTATAATCCATGGAAGATGAGCTTCTCAGAAGCATTATTCGCTCCCCTTCATTAAAAATCCTTCCTCTGACAAAATGGCTGTGTCACTTCTCTTATTGGTCAGAAAACCATAAGTGGTTTGCTATCATAGAGAGTTAGCAGAGAGCCTGATATTCCAGTGATTGGGTTTGTGATCCAAAAATGGTTCAGACATTGGGGAAAAGAAACTGGAATTCTGAAATGTAAAAAATGCCAGTGGATTCTGCAGCTTTTCTGTCGGAGAGAAAGAGTTAATATTTCAGTTCTAGGATCTTCAGAATTCATCTAGTTCACAATATAAAGTCGTACAGCACAGAAACAGACTCATTAGTCCAATTTGCATGAGCCAACCGTACATCTTAATCTGACCTAGTCCCGTTTGCCACATTTGGCCAGTCTCCCTCTAAACCTTCCTATGCATGTACGCATCCAGATGCCTTTTAAATGCTGTAATTGGACCTACCTCCAACATTTCCTCATTCCATACATGCACCACTGTCTGCGTGAAAAAGTTACCCCTCGGATTCTCTTTAAATCTTTCCCCACTCACTTTAAACCTATGCCCTCTAGTTTTGGTCTCCCCCACCCTTGGCCATTCACCCTATGCATGCCCATCATGATTTTATAAACCTCTCTAAGGTTATCCCTTGGAACCCGACACTCCAGGGAAAATACCCCCAGCCTATTTGGCCTCTCCCTATAACTCAAACCTTCCAGTCCAGGCAACATCCTCCTAAATCTTTCCTGCACCCTTTCCAGTTTAACAACATCCTTCTTATAGAATATCTTGAGGGAGAATACCTGCTGTCCTAACTAGGTCTCATCGCTGAGTGTTTCTGGACCAACAGCAATGTGGTTTACTTTTAACTATATCCTTTAAACTGTCTAAGCAAACCACCAAATTATCTTAAAGTATAATGAGAATAAATACTAGGCAAACCTTCCGCATCAACCTGTGTATTCCTATGCCAAGATAATAAAATGTGAGGCTGGATGAACACAGCAGGCCAAGCAGCATCTCAGGAGCACAAAAGCTGACGTTTCGGGCCTAGACCCTTCATCAGATGAAGGGTCTAGGCCCGAAACGTCAGCTTTTGTGCTCCTGAGATGCTGCTTGGCCTGCTGTGTTCATCCAGCCTCACATTTTATTATCTTGGATTCTCCAGCATCTGCAGTTCCTATTATCTCTATTCCTATGCCAGTCAGCTCTGCAAAGTTCTCTTCATTCACCCCTAAGAATTTGTGTTCAGCTTGGCGAACTGTATTACGTACTCATCAAGGACTAGCCTCTCCCAGTCTTGCCCTCAATGGGAGTGGCCCTGAATGTTTAACATTGATGTCAAAGTCTCATGATTAAACATGGACTAGAAAACCTCCTTCTTATTACCATCTTCCATCCTCTCCCAGCTAATGGATCAACATTTCTCCGTGTTGTAAAGCACTTGGAAGAACCAGAGGGTAGTGTATCATTAAAGTGGCTCAGTAATGCTCCCACTGACTTAGTTGGCCATGTCCTGAAGCGTACATCCATCAGTCTGAAAATGGTGGACAGATGAATTCACATGGAAAGCCTAATTTGCCGCCTCCTCTTTACAGGTGCACAACACCATAGTGAAAAATTGGTAATTTCCATTGACATCATGCCAATATTTGAGGATGTGAAATCCAATCAATACCTCATTGAATGTGGCATCAGGAAGCCCTGGTAAATTGATTTTAATCAGAATCTGGAATTGTACCATTGTCTGGAGTCATAACTTGTGCAGATAACGGTATGTGCAGTTGCCTAGGCCAATCATCTTAGCCCAAGGACACCCCTGCAGGGCATTTTTAATTGTTGATGTTTAGGGCAACATTGGCGTACTCCATACTGCTTCACATAGCTTGAAAATACAGCAAACACTTGGGAAGGCAAATTACATGATGACTTCAATTGCAAAGGATTTAGAGTAACAAGGATTAGGAAATCTTGCTACAATTGAAACCACATGTGGAGTATTGCATACAGTTGTGGTCTCAATATCTAATGAAAGATACACTTACCTTGAAGATGGTACGGTTCGATAGGTTGGTTGAGATAAGAAAGGTGACCGCTTAGGTGAGAGGCTGAGTAAATGGGGCCTATATTCTTTTTGAAGTTTGGAAGAATGAGCAGTGATCTCATTGAAACGTAAGATTTGTGAAGGAGCTTGACAGCATAGAGACTAAGAGGTTGTTTCCCAGCTGGGGAATCTTAAAACTTATGGAAACAGTTTCATGGAGAAATTACCTCATTCAGGGGGCTACAAATCTTCAAAATTTTTTATGGTTATGAGTTCTTCATTGTTGTATATGTTCAAAGCTTGAACAGAGAGATTTTTGATCTCTCAGAAAATAGCAATCAAGGATTTGTGGGAGAAAATGGAATTGAGACAGTAGATCAGTTATGGTTGGGGTGATGGTGGGGCAAATTACTGGTCTATTCCTGATCTAACTTCTTAAGTTTTTAAGAAAGAGTTGAACAGCACCTGTTGTCCTGAGGCTAAATGTTGATCAAAAACTTAACATTGGACAGACCACATAAAGGCACTGGCTGGAAGAGCAGGCTAGATTTCAGTCACTTGCAGCAAATGTATCTGCTGTTTCACCATTTCACCCGATACTAGACACAAATCATGATGGTGATGGAATACCTCTGTCTTATCTGGATGATAATAGGTCCAAACGTATGCAAGAATCTTGCCACTATCCAAGACAAAGCAATCCATTTGACAAACACTTTGCCTAGCACCTTAACTTTCACTTTAATTATTCATTCCCTCCTCTATTGGTAAACTATTGTTCCATTGTGTCCCAGAATGAAGATTGCAAAAGTTTCTTTGATAGCACCTCTCATATCTATAAATTCTACTGCTTTTGGGTACAAGGGGAGTAGGTGCTTGGGAATACCATAAATGGCAGGCTGTCCTCCATTATGCTGACCCATCCTGACTTGAAAACCTCCTAGTGCTCCTTCAATGTCATTGTCCAAAATCTTGGAACTGCCTACCTGTAGTAGACAATGATTCAGGGGGTGGCACACCACCACCTACTCAAAGATGATTGAAGATGGGCAATAAATGCAGACTTTGCCAACAACATCCACATCCCATGAATGAATAAATAAAAATTAGAAATCCCATTGTCCCACTAAGTGTGCAATGGCTACAATTGGGTCCTTTGCCCTAGGAGCCAATTCTGCACTTGAACGTAGTCCGTACATCACTAATTCATTCAGGCTCTTACTGCTAAGGCCCAAATCTTGGCCTCACCTGGTGAAGGTCAATGCACACTTTCCAACAGAGCTCACTGCATCCCATCAGGAGCTGACACTCTGGTTGACAATTCCCTCCAAACTTCAGGAATATGTTTCTATCATGCCATAGTTCAATAAACTAAGCACAGCCATATCACTGAACTGGGAACTTCCTGGTCAGTTTAACTCAGTATGAAGACATATGGTATTTTGGAATCTAATCTCTGATTACAACGAAAGGGTTAATTATTTTAAAAATACTTTCAGTCTGATTAATTTGTGAAGGCAGTTTGTAAGATAATCACAACCTGTATCCCAGTTATTTAAAATTATGCAACTTTATCCAAGGTTTCTGCCGCCTACTGATGCCTTTTCCTGGTGCATTGTCTGTGAAGCACTTAAGTGCCACTATTGTTTTTGTAGCTGTGACATCTACGTGACAACAGAAAATCATTAAATTCTTCCTACAGTGAAAGACTTGGTAGTCAGCATTACTTTAAAGATTGGATGTGGTCCTTTCCATGTTGAGTTTTCCTAATTCCTCGTCATCTCTATCCAGTGAAACTGTTTACCAGTGATTGCTGCACTTCTGCCCTCATTGGTCTTTTAACATGGCACTTTTAGATTTTAGACAATAAAATTGCAGCTGACAAAATCAATACAACAGCCATAAAAATGGTAGAAGATTACTGACACTGTTTACGTTTTGTAAAATGAAATCCAATAATTCCTGTTGAAAACGAGGTAATGAGAAGTGCACGGAAATTAAAACATTGGATTCAGAAGGAGGCATGTGACTTTGGTTTAACCCTGAATGAGATGCTGACAGACCGTTTGGTATGTGGAATTAATGATGTAACAATGTAAAAGCATCTACTAACTGGACGTGGGCTGTGGAACCCCAAAACAAAGCCAACCCTCGGCCAAGCAGTTAAATTTTTCTTCAAGATCTGGGCTAGTAAGCCATTGCAGTTGCTGCCAGTATGCAGACTCGACAGCAAAAGAGTCGCACTAGACCTATGAGTAAAATAACTCATAGGCCAGTAATCAAGAGAGTGCACAGCCTGGGAAGTCCACTTACATTTGGTTTAGAACAGTTCAATTGCTTAGCAACATCCAAATAAGAACCTATCAAAACAAACATCTGGTTAAATGGTCACCTGGTTCTACTGGAGGTCGATACTGGCGCAGTCATTTCCATGATCGCAGAACTTATCTTTAACAAATTTTGTCTTTAACAAAATTTGCTCCGGATTCCAACCCTTAAGTTTGCAGAAGACCTCTGATGGGCTGAGAGCCTATCCCAGGGAGCCTTTGCAGGTTAAGGATACAACTTTGGTTCTAGTATTCTATGAGAGGCAGCTAGTCCAGTTACCACTGATTTGTAGTAAAAGGTTCGGGTCCAAGCCTGATAGGGAGGAATTCATTGAGAAAGGTTCAGCGAGATTGACTCAATGTTTTTCGATTAGAAAATGGCTGCCTGATTAAAATCCCAATTAAATACCTGGAAGTTTGTCAGGGAGGTCTAGAGACTATTACAGAAGCCTTGGCCCCCTTGCATGTTAACCAGGAAGCAAATAGAGGATGGGAAGTGAAGGAATCATCAAACCAGTCCAGTTTGCAGAATAGGCAGCACCGGTCATGATGATTGTGAAACCCCAGTGGTTCAGTTCACCTTTTTAGAGATTTTGAACAAACAGTGAACCGCCTTTTGCAGCTGGATAAATACCCAATCCCTTGAAATACAGGATTTATAAGCAAAACTGGCAGGAGGCCGTCCTTCACAAAGCTGGACATGAGCTATGTGTACTTGTAATTTAAGGCTAGATGCGGATTCCCAGAAGTATGTTACAATCAATACCCATAAGAGTTTGTACCAATATACAAGGCTATCATCTGGGGTATTGTCAGACTGTGCCATTTTTCAGTAGATAATGGAGAGCATTTTGCAAAGTTTTCCCCAGAGCCATTTATCTAGATGACATGCTAATAAAGGGAAGACCATAAGGAGTACTTGGAGAACTTGGGCATAGTCCTTAGATGTTTCCTCAAGGCTCACCAAGTGACCTACTTGGCCTACAGAGTCGACAAGACCAGGCGACACTCACTGGAAGATAAAGTGAGGACGATCAAAGGTGTCACGGCTCACACGTCTGTACCAGAGTTTAGGCTATTCCTTGTGCTGGTGAATTATTACGGAAATTTCACTCATACCCTGGCACTTTTGCATCAACTCTTAAAAGATGAGCCTTGGAAATGGCCACATAGCCAAGCCATAGCTTTCAGGGAAGTGAACAAACAGCTATCGTCCTCTAAGGTGTTGGTACACGATGACCCCAAGCAAGATCTGGCATTGACATATGATGCCTCCCCGTACAGCATCAGTGTAGTATCAACTAATGAGTGGCCCACTGAATTCTCAGGACTTCAGCTGATGCACAGCGTAAATGCACCCAGATAGAAAGGGAAGATTTGGCGGTCATATTTGGAGTCAGGAAATTCCACCAATACCTTTACAGACTTAGATTTGTTATAATAGGAGACCACAAACCCCTGTTAGATCTACATAAAGAGGGCCAGGTGGTGCCATCTGTAGCTTCAGCCAAATTCAGCAGTAGGCTCTAATACTAAATGCATATAATTACAGGTTGGAACACTGGCCAGAAGGCCAAGTAGCAAATGTGGATGTATCGAGCCACCTCCCACTGGCAGATACACCACCGGTGGTACCACCACTGGAGGAGACCGCAACAGTTTTAAATTTTCTGGACACACTTCCAGTCACAGCTGACAATATCAGACTTTGGATGCAGAAAGATACAGTCCCAATAAAATGGAAACAGTTGGTGGTGATGGGGGAATCCAAAGGGCTATCACAACCAGAACTGAAACCTTTTTGGAGTCAGACGGAACAGATCACAAAGGACTGTACGTTGTTATGGGGAGCAAAAGTGATTGTCCCAGTGGTTGCCAGATAGTGGCTGAATTCCTCCTCCAGGGTTATCCATTAGTTTCTGACATGAAGGTGTTCTATCTGATGGCCAGGATTGGATACAGACACAGTTACATTGGTGGGGTCGTGTCCGGAGAGCTAATAGGCCAAAATTACTGCCAGCATCTCTCCCACATTCATGTTGATTGTGCAGGTCCTTTCATGGGCCCAGGGTTCTTAATCATTGTGGACACTCACTCGAAGTGCCTAGACCTGCACAGTGTTCATTTGTCAAACAAGGGTACAACGATAGAAAAACTGCATGCATCTTTTGCAATACAAGGACTCCCAGAAGTGTTGGTCACAGATAATGGGCCCTTGTTTATCAGCAGGGAATTTGAGTATTTCCTCAAGTAAAATGGTATTGACATTTAAGAACAGTTCCATACCATCCATCATCCAAAGGTCTGGCAGAAAGAGCAGTCCAAACTTTGAAGGCAGGCTGTTCCTGATTTACAGCATCCGCAGTTCTTTTGGTTTTTTAAAGAAACAGCCTACAGCTTCACTAGATACCAAACTGCCCCGGTTCCTATTTGATTATAGAACTACCTCCCCTGTGGCTGTAGGGATAGCTCCAGCAGGGTTGCTAACTGGGAGAAGACTGTGAACCAGGTGGTGAAATGGCATCAGGATCCCCAACGCTGGACACAAGACTTGGCTGAGCTATAGAGACCGTTTACTTCAGCAGATGAAGTTTTGGTAAGATAGGCGTGATGGTTCTAAGCAAGCATGTAGACCATGTGAAAGCTGCAAAATTGCAAACGGCGTGAGAGCAAGGCGTGCCTGGGTTTTCGACAGGCGTTCCGATAGTTCCAGAGCCCGTGGGTTCTCTCTCTCCATCGAGCAATGAGAATGTTGTGCTGTGTAACAATATCCAAAGATCTGCTCTTTAAAGCATCCTATCTCCTCCAATAGCTTTCAGCAAAATCCTGTGACCCTGCCATGAGATTCTTCACTTACGATTCAAACCAATAGTGGAAAAGTCTCTATTGTACCACTCCAAGGAGAAAAAGTAGACCTGCTGTATTTAGTGCATTTTTTTTTCTAACTTGCATACCTGTTTTCTGTTTGAATGACAAAAATGTCCACAAAAATGTTCTTTCTCCAAGATGAAATGCAAAAAACCAATGTGGACAGTGTCTTTAAATATTGACAGTGGTTCTGGTGAAAGGCTGTCCGTGTTGGTGTGCTCAGCTGGAAGATCAAATCCATGTTTTCCAGTAACTTACGCCATTTCTTGTTTCTCTTTGAACAGCCCAGATTGAATAAATCAGCAATTACTGGTTTTAGTAATTTCTACTCCAGATTATGTTGCTTAATTTTTAGCTTTTTTTTCCAATGGTGGTCTAACCATTATCATTGTATTTTGAGGAATGTAAAACACATGAAGAATCTAACTTGTCTTTTCAGTCCCTGTCCAATCACTTGCTTCTTTTGAACACCACATAGTTTCACTCCATTACCTTGCATTGCAAATTGTTCCCAAACATTCATCACTATTAGAAAAGTCTTCATCGAAGAATCCCTACAATGCTGAAAATGGCCTTTTAGCCCATCAAGTCCATACTGAACTTTCGATAAGCGTCCCACCCATAACCACCCCGCATTTACCTCATTAATTCACTTAGCCTGCATGACTCTGCACACTACGGGCAGTTTAGCATGGCCAATCCACCGAACATGCACATCTTTGGACTATGGGAAGAAACCAGACCAAATCCACACAGATGCAGGAAGAACGTGCAAACTCCACACAGGTAGTCGCCCAAGACTGGAATCGAACCTGGGTCCCTGGTGCTGTGAGGTAGTGGTGCTATTAACTGAGCACCTTGCTGCCTGCTATATCCATCCTAAATGGATGTCCTATTGGAGTGGCTTATTCTAAAGAAATAGTCTGACTTCACCATGTTGTTAGATGATGTTTCCCCTCCATATTAATTGGCTTCCCTCCAAACTTGAGACTTGAGCTTCTCTAATTCTTGTATTCCACTCCCTTTTACTCTGCTGTATGTGCTGCCATCATTTATCATGTAGCGACCTGACTCCAGGGCTATTCCAACCAATACACTGCATAGTTGCAGCATAACCTTGCTAGACCTCTGCCACACAGAACAGGCCATATTGTATTTGCTTTATGAAAGAATAGCATTCCTTGAAATGGATCATTGGGTTATTTGTGAAACAAACTGGTGATTTCACCACTTCTAGGAAATTTTAAGCAATGTTTTACAAACTGGACATACATTCATATTGGGTCTCATGATTGGATATTATAACTATTAGTGATGACAACACTGAGTTCTTTCTCTGCTTCCTCTGCTCAGTAAAACACATGCTATGAATAGAACTTCACAGTTACAGTTCCTCATGTCCAGAGTTCATAATTTTAGCTAGTTGTTGAGAAAGAAAGCCCAGTAGCTTTTCACCAAAAGGATGAAACAAGTTCTGCGACCTGCAGTTGCAGAATCCTTACTATTTGGTCACAGAGTAGCAATAACAGAAGGCGAGAAGCAAATTTGTTATGAGCAGAAGTTTTGGCGCAGCGAGACCACAAGGATTTTAGTTGTTGTCAGGGAATTACCTTGACTCTACATTGCTTTGAAAAGGGAACTGGACTGTTGAATTAATTTTAGGTTTTTCTCTTGAAAGAGTTGCTTCAAACACGATGGAATGAATTTCCTCCATCTATGCTGTTAACACTCAAGAATCTACCTTGTGACTGGCAAGACTGACCCAGCAGCAAAAAAGAAAGTTCCTGCCCCAAAAAATACAACACGCGCATGTACTCTTAATCTTTTTAATTGCAACAAACATTAGCATGGAGTTTGAAAACCTTCTGCGAACCTTTTTTAAATTGAGACATTTCCAATAAAGAACTGGAGCTTGCATATTGATAGTGTCAAATAAGACATTGCTTTGTAAATGATTTGATACTCTCCTGCATTAGGGATCTTCGCATTCCCAGTATCTCGAATATCGCCATTGAGATAGTGTAGAATGAAGCAAATTATCCATGTACTCACATGTACAGTTGACCAGGCTGAAGAATACAAATGACACTGGGGGCATTTCTCTGAAGAAGCAAGTCATTTCACAATTAACATGTACCACAGAACCATACCAGATGTACACTGGTGTTTTTGCATGACAGCAAATGTTTTGCTCTCCAAACAGACATGTGCTGAATTGCACAAACGGGTTATATCAAAATGAAGTTTAGTGTTTTCTTTCATAAAAGATTGAGCTAGATGCAACAAAATCATACAAAATGAGGAAAATACTAATCTTTTTGTCATGGACTTAAAGAGCCAGTAACTATTATTTTTACAAATATTTATTTTATTAAGAATTTCCTCTAAGTTACCATAGGTGATAATTAGCCTCCTACAATATCAGTTTGACACAATGCAGTATGCCTCGGATAATAAAAAGATCAAAGGCTTATTTTCTGTGCTTTCACTCGAGCACAATGACAGATGCTAGTAAAGGGCATGGAGGAAGCATGCTGATATAGAACTCTTGCTATTAAATAAAATGTTCTGATTTGTATCTCCGGTCTCTCAATATTTTTATTGACCGATCAAATACAATCCTATAATAACACTTCTCTCTTCGGCATCACGGACAGCCTACCTCGGGCCCCTCAAAGCATTGGAAAAGTCCCCCTCTGGTGCCTGTTGCAATATTTTCCCTAATCCAGTGGTGAGAAAAGCAGTCCCACCAGCAGTATCCTCTTCCATGCTACATTGTGCAGCATTGTGGTGCCAATCACTCAGCCAGCTTTGCTAAGCAGGACACGTTCATACATTTGACCACAGACTCCCAAAGGAACTGCTCTGCTCTGAATTTTAACAACAGAAGACTCTCAGAATGACAATGGAAGTGTTTTAATGGATGTCCTCAAAGCAGCTATGAAGAAGTTGGGCAGCTTCATCGACTTAGGAGAGACCCTGGGAGAAGCTCATCCAGGAAGGCACAGACTCATTGAGAGACTTTAGGAATATACAGAGGTGAAGACCAGGCAATGGAGAGAATGCAGAAATCCCCTAACACCACATCTATTCAACCCTTCAAGCATCATATGCTCTACATGCAGCAAAGTCCGCCAATCATACAGTAACATATTAAATCCGCCACTTCATCTATCAAACTAGATTGAAAACAAATCTTCCTTAACTTGAAGACTACCTAAGAAGTATAACATTACAAAAGTGCTCATTGCAATAAATATTTTTAAAGTATAGTTGTTATGAAATTTAATGGAAAGAAAATAAAAAAATAATAGTAGACATTTGGAGTGAATGAGTAAGCAATAATTTAGATGCCCAACGTAACCTGCAATTAGCCTAACCCAACAAAAACTGTCCATATGACTCTTTATTTAATGCCCACAGGCAGGTTACCAAATAACATACTTTTTCTTCTCTCACATGCCAAGCATGTTACGATGTTCCTAGCTAATGTTCATACTGGACAAGTCAGCTCCCAGAGTGAAGCCTGACTTGTTAAAGGAAGACAAAATTAGGATCTTAAACTGTTGAAGCCAGATGTTGAAGATTATTTGCAATTGCCTATTGGTGTTCCTCTAGCAGACTGAAATAAAATGTTTATTAAACATGGTAAAAATGATTATTTTTTTTACACTGGACAATAAAAGTCAGAAATATTTGATTACAAACACCAGAAAAGGATTCAACCTCACACTCTTTCGTTTATCCCAGTGATATCTTCACACCAAAAGCCCAGTGAAGATTCATCATTAGCTTTGTGCTCAGGTTGTTTCAAGATGGCGGCGGTGAATTAGGCAGCATCCAGCCTCCAGATCTCATGGATTCCACCTGCTTTCCTTTTTTTCCCTTCTTTTCCTTTTTTCTTCTTTTCTTTTAGTCTTTAGTATTTCTTTCTTTTTAGAAATGGTGGAGGCAGCGGCAATATTGGAGCATGGCAGCAGCTGTGGGCCACTGCCAGCCCAGCAGTTGGCTGCGAGGGATGGCAGCAGCGGTAATGCGGTTGTTGGAGCCAGAGCCTTGTGAGCAGCGGCGAAACCTGGAATGCCCATGTGGGTCTTAGCTCAGTGCAGGGGGAGAGCCTGAGGAGTCTTGGGCAAAGCCCAGCTTGTAATATCTGCAGGCCCATGGCTTAAGAAAGGACTATAATGTTTGACATTTTAACTTTATTTCTCTTTCTACTTTTTGTACTAAGAAGACTGTGGTGCTGAACTTTTTAACTTATTTCTTTATTTTTCCATTCTGTAACAAAGATTTTGTACCTAGGTACTTTATATCTAAGATGGCGCCATGTGCAACGACATTATACACTTTCACTGTACTCTTGTACCCCCTACTTGAGTACACTTGACAATAAAACCTAAATCTAAATCTGAAAGTTGGTACAGCTGCAGTTTGTTTCCTTCCAGTAAATTTCTGTGCATTCGATAGATTTTATTTTCTTCAAATGCAATCTCTCGCTAGAGCTATCTCAAACAAATAAACTGCAAACTAATCTCAATCTTTCTTCAGCTTCACAGCAAACAATTTCTCTAAACTCAAGTTTCCAGAGGTCTTGCAGGATTGCTTACTAGAGAATTTAACATTCCTGTCTTACACAGTCTCACTGAATAGCACCTTTTGGATTTTTGTGCCTCTATTCCTGGATACCTGTTGCTAGGGAATAGCACAACTTTTTTGCTGGACCTTTTTTAATGGACTAAACTAGTAACCGTAATGTCTGCACCTCAAAGATTGTAAAACCTTGTTAAAAATACATGCATACAAGAAGGTATTTCGAACCCTGGCAACTTGCTGAGAACAATTATAATGAAACTCGCTTATTTAAAACATGAAATACAAAATATATGTCACATTGTTACTGACTAACTGCAAATGACATATAAAACCAAATACTGTGGATGCTGAAGGTCTGAAACAAAAACATAGAGCTAAATGAACTCTGATCTGGTAGCATCTGTGGGGAGAGAAATCAGAATTAATGTTTCTAGTCTAGTATGACTCTTATGACAATTATGCAATCTGTTTCTACTCAGCATTCCAGTCAGAAGCTGGCAATGTTCAGCAATAGTCACATTCTAAAACTGGGTGGTGTTCTGTATCTTTGCTCTATTTGGAAATGTTATTAGTTCAGATAGATTGCTACGTCAATAATAGAAGGAAATGTCATTGTGACTTGGACGCTAATTCATATTTCATCTAATGACTAAAGACACTGCAAGTAGATAAAGTTTTGATTCAACACAGCATGATTAAAGAGCTACATGGAGTGTGTTGATGGATGGACTGATAATATTGGTGAATTATGTAGCTGAGCCTTTCTGCCTCAATATTTTTTCACATTTTTAACATGTTCTGTCTTAGATTTGTTCACTGCATTGAATGGAGATAATATTTTCAGTGAACTAGTTTGGTTGGTTATGCTGGCTTTTTAAATGTTTGAAATACACATCTTCATCCAATAAAGATTGTCCAAAATGTCCCGTTTTTCTCCTAGGGAAAGAAGTGAAAATTCTATTGAATTGTTGGTGCTCAATCATGTTACTCTATAGAGTTTCAAAAAAAATCATGTGAAGACAGCTATGAATACAACCTTTACATGCAAAGTGTGCGTATATTTTTCTCTTTCAATTGTTTACTTCATTTTAACTTGAACGATGCACTTGTTTCTCCCTCGACCATTTCCTGTGACAAACGTATTTCGTATTCCAGCAACTCTGCATAAGAAACTGCTCCAACACCATCCCTCATTCTCTGGATAATTATTTTTAAATTGGTGACCTCTTGTGCTAACTCCCCAACTGGAAGAAATAATCTTTCCCTCCTCACTCGATCAAAACCTTCTTAATTTTAAACATCGCTTTGATGCTGTAATGGAAATAGTTTCCTGTCTGAAGTTTCTTCTCTCAGCTGTAGTTTTCTAGCTTTGGCATCATGTTAGTAAATCTATGCCTTGAGTTCTGCATTGCCTTGATGTCCTTTCTGAATCCAAAACTGTCGATATTAAGAATTGTGACCAAACTAATGCTTTGTACAAATATAACATTGTGTCTTTATTTTGGATTGTGTGTCCATGCAATAACCTCAAAATGCTCTACTTCTTTGTTTTTACCTGCATTTTCCTTTTGGGAATGATGTGGTTGAATTCGTCAGTCTCCATGTTTATCTGCATCTACAGTGTGTTCTGATATTGATTCTATTTGCATGCTTCTATTTGCAATTTCACTTGCAGTGAACAAACAATAAACACCATTTTTTAATGCCCCAGGCATTTTCCAGTACAAAATAGCTGTCTGTGTTAACAGACTATCTGCAAGTTATAAAAGTGTTTGGTAAAGCTCATTGGTATATTTTATTTATGAAGCTGTTTAATTGTGTTTCATAAGCAGACCAGAGATTTTCCTTTTGCTTGTGTAGATCACATTGAGAAATCTGTCAGTTCTGCCTCTTTGCCCTTCTGTGATCCAGGAGGCTTTAAGGTAAACAATCATCCTTAACATATTTTTAGAAGTTTGCCTTATTTAGTGCATTGTATTTGGAAATTAGAAATATTCCTGATCTTTGATCCATAGGAAATTTAGTAACTTTGCCAAATGGAAACCATATTTTCAGCGATAAGGATACCTTTAGCAAAGTTGACTCCAAACCTCGTTTTACAAAATGAACTCAACACCTGATAAATGTTTAGGAATTTTTAGCCAAATTGACAATGTTACTAATTATTTGTGGAGTTGTGGTTTCTCCTGTCTGATGTTGAGAGACGCACTTACACTGGCTGAAGAAATGCAGTGTTATTCACAATCTCCTTCTAATGAACAGGGGAGACTATGGTTTCATCAAGCACCTTTACATTATGAAGCTATAGAAATTAGATCCAGAACTTCTGAAGAAGGATCACTGGAGTCTGCAACCTCTCCACAGATGCTGCCAGACCTGCACAGTTTCTCCAGCGATTCTTGTTCTTGTTTGTTTCAGGCCTCCAGCATCTTCAGTTTATTGGACTGTTACTCTAAAATAAAACATTCAGCCACCCGAATGACATTCATGTTAAGTCAATTATCTCACTTTTATCAGTGTAACCTTTCCTCCTCCTCTTCCTCAATTATTTATCCCAGCTTCCCATTAAATATATCTATACTACATCCATTCTTCATTCAGCAACCTTAGTGGAGTCCTAAATAACAGCATGTTATTGGAAAATGAACTTCCCACAAGAAACCATCCAATAAGGATGGATTCCAGAAGTTCTGTAGAAAGCCACTGGATTTGAAATGTTAACTTTGCTTTGACTCCACAGATGCTGCCAGATCTGCTCAGTTTCACCAATTTCTGTTTTTGGACTGTTGCTGTGCTGTATACTCTATGGAGGAAATCACCAATTGCCAATCTTACTTCTGCAATGTTTCACCTTCAAAATGTTTTTCAGCCCAACCCATCCATGCTGACCAGGTTTCCTAAACTGATCCAGTCCCATGTGCCTACAATTGGCCCATATCCTTCTCAACCTTTCCTCTTCTTTTGTACCAGTCAAAATTTATTTTAAATGTTGTAACTGTACTCGGCTCTAGCAGTTTATTTCATATATGCACCACCCTCTGTGAAAACGTTGCCCCTCATGTCCCTTTAAAATTTTGCCCCTCTCACCTTAAACCTGTGCCATCTAGTTTTGGACTTCCCTGCCCTGGGGAAAAGACCTTGGCTATTCATCTTATCTATAACCCTCATTATTTTATAAACCTCCATTGGATCACCCCTTAGCCTCCTACACTCCAGGGAATAATATCCCAGTCTACTGAGCATTAGTTCCTCTCTGGGCAAACTAATGTAGCTATCATCAAACAAATTTGAAATGTGCTTGAAGAGTAAAACGCTTAGTTTGAAGAAAGGCACTTAGACTAAAAAGAATGCAGACAATATCATTCAATTAAGAATATGTGCTTCACGATGAAGTGTTCACTAGTAATTTCTTCACAATTGTTGAACAATAGTTTGTGGCACATACTGTTTTTGGTATGTCGACAGCTGACATTGAACTGGAAGGTAACATTTCACTCTGAGCAGCACCATCTGTTCATGTTTCCACCACAAGTGTGAAACATTCTGCCAAACAAGCAACAGCTTAACTCTATTCATATTTGTCAATACATTATTCTGTTTTATTTTGGGGTTTCTGTTTCTGGCACAGTGCTGCTAAACTTCAGCTGTTCTTCTTTCCTTTCATTACAACACAGAAACAACAGCACCTTGCATGTGTATAATGTTGTTACTGTCGTAAAACATCTCAAAGTGCCTCACAGGTGCATGATCAAACAAAATTTGATACCAAGCCAGATGAAATATTAGAACAGATGAGGGTCTCAGTTGTAGGTTTTACAGAACATCTCCAAGGAGATAGAAAGCTGTAGGAAGGGAACTCCAAAACCTCTGCTGATAGTGGTATTTAAAGGCAGTCAAAGCTTACAATATTAAATGTTCTATTCAACTTTTAAAGATATTCTCAACATCTCTCAGAAAATAAAAATGACCTGTGAGGATGGGTCCTGACATCATATCGATGGTTGAATATGCCAGTCCATGAAGGAACAGATTTGTGTTCATTTGTTGTGGACACATAGGACCTCATATCTAGCTGCTAGATCTATGCTGAGTCTATTCCATTTAGCACAGTGGTCATGTGATGAAGTGCCACAGGACAGGCTTGTCGACAAAGTTGAAGGGCATGAGATAAAAGCTATAGCATGGACATAAGGTTGGTAGGGTGACCAGAAATTGAGAGTAGTGGTGAACAGTTTGTTTTCAAATCGGAGGAAGATGGGAGCCACCTTTTGCCTCATGAGATGTTAGTTTCTGGTGTGGTGCTCAGATCTATTTTAGGCATTACTTGGACTACTCAGGACCTTGAGTTGACTGAGAAGAGATCCCTGGGAACAATGAGGGTGTTTATTTCAGAACCCTCTCCCCATCCCCTTTTTCTGATGAAGGGTCTAGGCCCGAAACGTCAGCTTTTGTGCTGCTAAGATGCTGCTTGGCCTGCTGTGTTCATCCAGCTCCACACTTTGTTATCTCAGATTCTCCAGCATCTGTAGTTCCCATTATCTCTGAGCAAAACTTCATTCACCAGCTTCATGACTGCCTTGATGACACGAGTTCACCAGAAATTCTTTAATCTGACTCCTTTAATTGAATCTGTTAAACAGTCTGATCAACTTTGGCAAAATTGAAGCAGTGGTAACAAAATTACTTAACTCATATTCCTGATGTAACCCTGTATTCAGCTTTCTAGGCTGTTTAACTCTGTTCTCTTTTCTTGCTGCCACTATTCTTCAACTGGTGACCTGTTTTTGCATCTCAGCCAACTTCCTGTTGGCACTGCTTGCAGGTCACTGATCACCAGGTCACATGAACCGTTATCTTCTCTTAAATAAAATTACAATTGATGTAAGCTCATGAAGACCCTCCTTAAACATTTTGTGAAATCAATTACAAACATTTTAAAGAAATTATGAGCTTTGCATTGCGTCTGGAAAAGAAATTATACATTGGAAACACTGAGCTGAGAATGATAGTGATGAACTTCAAGGTGACATAAGCCAACCTGGTGGTAGACAAACAGAGGATTAAATTTGTTGAAGAGAAATGCAAAGTGATAGTTTTTTGCAGAAAGATTGAGAAAGGCAATATTAAAAATGTGATATATTTCTAAAGAGGGTGCAAGAACAGAGAAAACTGAGAATATGTAAATAAATACATGCAGTGAAATGAGCAAGTTAAGCAGATATACATGATCCTGAGCCATTTAATGGGCTAATTATCTTTAAATAGCTGTTGGACAACCTGGCCAAGTGGAGGAAGAAATGCCTCCAACTTTTCATTCATAGACTGGGTGATGTTCACCTCCTTCACTTAAAATTGTATTGACTTATCAGTAAGTATAAATAAGAATGAATAAATAAGAAATGTTTGGAGGGATATGGGCCAGGCATAGGCAAGTGGGTCTAGCTTAGTTTGGAATTACAGTTGCCATGAACTGATTAGACCGAAGAATCACACAGCACAGAAACAGATCCTACCACACTTTGACTGTAAGAATATGAATGCTTGAGACAGGGTGCAGAAAAGTTTCATCAGTATGTTTCCAGAAATGACGGACTTTAGTCATTTGGATAGATTGAAGAAGCTGGGATTCCTCTCCTTCAAGAAAAAGTTGAAAGATGATTTGACAGGAATATTCAAAAACGTGAGGGGTCTAGGAAGAGAGAAATGAATCCTGTGGTGGTTGAAGGGTCAAGAACTAGATCCATGAGGAACAATAATTCCGTACAGCAAGTGTTTGGGGGCTGGAAAGCAGTGCCTGACTGTGGTGGAGGCTGATTCAATCTTGTTTTTTAAAAAGGAATTGGAAAAGACCCTGAAAAGGAACTATTAACAGGTGACAGGGCAGTGGAGTGGGATGAGCAGAAATGTTTCTCCAGGGAGCCAGCGTGAAATTACAGACTGAATTGCCCCTTTTTGATATTTTATGACAGGATTTGAAAAATTAATAGGATGTGAAGCATTTATGGGAAGCTAATGGCATAGTGATATTGTTAGTGGAGTAGTAATCCCAGAGGCCCAGGCTAAAACTCTGGCAACATGGGCTCAAATCCCACTAAAAGGCCAGTAGAATTTAAATTCATTAATAGAAATCCAGAATTGAAGGTGAGTGTGAGTAATGGTGTCCATGAAATTGCCATTCATTGTTGTAATAACTCATCTGTTGAATAATGTCCTTTTAGGGAAGGAAATCTCTAGTCCTTACCCAGTCTGACCTACATGTGACTGCAGATCCACAACAATACGGTTAAGTTAATTACCCGCTGTAATGGTCTAGCAAGCTATTCGGCTCAAGGGTAATTATGGATGGTGAACAAATGCTATCCACACCCAGTGACACTCAGGCCCCATGAAAGGATAAAATGTTGAGTGATTGCTTTCTACACATGGACCAGTGCCAGTTCTGTTCAATTTTAAAATCTACGCAGCATAAATGTTACTTGAGCCCTGGAGGCTTAAAACTCCAAAAGGCACTACAAACTTCAATAATATCAATTGGAAGGTCCATGTAAGTCACATCAAAAGAGGAATCAGGACCCTAAATGAGGCTTAAATCCATTAAATGCACATCTGCTCTTTTTTCCTCTGTTATTGATCTTGGGTTGATCAATCAGATGTTGCTGAGTGCATGTTTTTATGAACACTGCATTTGTTGAAAATCTTTAAGGAACAGCGGAGTTTTTTTATATATTAAATGATTTAATATAACACACAGCATGAAAGGAATTATCTTGTACTCATTACTACTAATCCACTTACCAAGTAGATAATGTAATTGTTTAATATTCACTGAATAAGTCAGGCACCAACAATGTTGCCAGCTTTATCTTGCTAAATTGCTACCAGACCCAAGTTTTGAAAGGCTTTTATGTTTTGGGACTGTCCTACAGATTATTGAAGCCTGCTTTTTAAAATTTGTCTGGTTTTTAAAGGCACTGTAAAGACCTCATACCATTGAAAATAAAATCTTTTAGTGCAATGAATCTATAGTTTACATCACATGCTTTTGGGAACAATTTTAGAGCATGCTTTTACAAAATACATAAAGGGCTTTATGATACAGATTCCACATGTCAGCTGCTGATGGTGGCAGACATATTCCCATGTAGAGCACCTACATCCTTTTTATTTGACCTTTCCCAAACTATATGATCATACATTGTACAGTCATACCGAACAGAAAAATATTTTCCATTTAGTTACAGTCTCCTACTGTATTTCCACAGTGCTGCAAAGTTCCCCTTTGCATGTGTATTGAATGAGTCTCACATTGTTTCAAAGCCATATTTATTTCTACAGAAATGGTGCAACCGGAGGGAAGTTCTTGCTAGTATTGCATTGATAACTCCTCTTTGTTTCTCGCACTTTGGCTTTGTTTTATCTAATTTTGGTTCATAAATGGGAAATCCAAACTAAAATTTGTCTTCTGAGCTGTTTTAGGGTGAAAATTAGAGCAAATGTCAATTATTAATAACAGGCACTGTTTGCATTCAGTCTGGTGACTGTCAATTTGCTATGTTTTGGAAACACTGGGTAAAGAAATTAGAGATTTCTTCATAATACATGACAAAGATAATGCATTTAATCAGAAAAACGTGCATATGCACATCCTCATCAATATCAGTGGCATATTCCCCATTGTGTGTGTTGCAGTAAGAATAACAATATGATTGGAATGTTTTATAATATTGACCCAAAAATCGGTGCGAAAACAATGATGAGTGACTAATGCACTAAAAGAGCTTGGTGCGCATCGACATTGCTCCCTTAAGGTATCAGGACAGATGGATGATGTGGTTAAGAAGACATAAGGGATGCCTGCTTTTATTAGCCAGGCAACAGAGTTCATGAGCAAGAGAGGCTGTGCTAGAACGATATAAACAATGAACCGCCATCTGCAATCCGACCCACCGCCAAAGATATTTTTCCCTCCCCACCCTTATCTGCTTTCTGGAGGGACCACACTCTCCGTGACTTCCTTTTCTGCTCCACACTCCCCTCCAGCTCCACCACACCTGGCACTTTTCCCTGCAGCCACAGGAAGTGCTACACCTGCCCCTACACCTCTTTCCTCACCCCCATCCCAGGCCCCAAGAAGACTTTCCACATCAAGCAGATGTTTACTTGCACATCTGCTAATGTGGTATATTGCATCCGCTGTTCCTGTTGTGGCCTCCTCTACGTCAGGGAAACCAAACGGAGGCTTGGGAACCGCTTTGCATAGCACCTACGCTTGGTTCGCACATCCCAGTCGTGAACCGTTTCAACTCCCCCTCCCATTCCTCAGGCGACATGTCCATCCGGGGCTTCCTGCAGTGCCACAATGATGCTGCTTGAAGGTCGCAGGAACTGCAACTCGTATTCCGCTTGGGAACTCTGCAGCCCAATGGTATCAATGTGGACTTCACAAGCTTTAAAATCTCCCCTCCCCCTACTGCATCCCAAAACCGGCCCAGTTCATCCCTGCCTCCCTAACCTGTCCTTCCTCTCACCTATCCCCTCCTCCCACCTCAAGCCCCACCGCCATCTCCTACCTACTAACCTCATCCTGCCCCCTTGACCTGTCCATCCTCCCTGGACTGGCCTATCGCCTCCTTACATTTACTGGCTCCATCCCCGCCTCTTTGACCTGTCTGTCTCCTTTCCACCTATCTTCTCCTCTATCCATCTTCTATCCACCTCCCCTCTCCCTATTTATTTCAGAAACCCCTTTTCCGTCCCCCCTTTCTGAAGAAGGGCCTAGGCCCAAATTGTCAGCCTTCCTGCTCCTCTGATGCTGCTTGGCCTGCTGTGTTCGTCCGGCTCTACACCGTATTATCTCTGTATAAACAAAGGTATGGGCCACACCTAGAGTATATGTGTAGTTTTGGAATCCATATTATAGGAGGGACATGATAGCATGACAGAGGGTGCAGAAGAGATTTTCCAGGACATTGCCAAGTCTGGAGAGCTTCGGTTATGAAGAGAGATTGGATAGTCTGTGGTTTGTCTTGGAGCCAAGCAGATTGAGCGGGGACGTGACTGAGATGTGTAGAATTATGAGTGGTATGGATAGAGTAGAGAATAAGAGACTTTTCCACTTGATGGAGTCATCAATGCCCAGGGAGCATAGATTTCAGGTAAGGGACAAATGTTTTGAAGAGATGTGAGGAGAAACCCTTTGTTCGCAGTGGGTGGTGAGAATCAGGAACTTGCTGTCTGTGAGGATGATACAGTCAGAAATCCTCGTAATATTTCAGCAGTATTAAGATGTGCTGGGGTGTCAAAGGTCTGGGCTAACTTTTGGAAAATGGGATGAGAATAGTTAGGTGCTTGTTTTTGACCAGCATGAAATCGATGGGCCGAACGGCTGTTTGTATGTTATAGATCTCTGATTTGTGGTGAAAAATTAATAAACTTGAATTCTAATTCTCCACAAGTTGGTGGTCAGGTTGTGCTTTTCCCTTGTTAACCTCTGCAAAAGACAATTCAATTTTAAGGCACTAATGGTGCTGTGGTAGTGTCCCTACCTCTGGGCCAGGAGGCCTGGTTCAAGTCTCACTTGACCTATACTTGTGTCAAAATGTGCCTGACCCGGTTGACTAAGCAACTGCCATATCTATCAGCCCTTCTTTTTAAAAAAGAGACAACTTCAGTAGTTATCTAGGCCATTCATATTGCTTTGATTTGAACTTGCATGTAATCCAGACCAAGTAAGGACAACAGATTTCCTTCGCTGAAGGTAATTAATGATCTGGATTAGTTTTTACAATTTTCAGGCATTTCATCATGACGATTATTGATAGTTGCTTTTGATTAAATTTAATTAGCCAAAGCCAGAAGGGACTTAAGGGGCAAAATAGTCTACGCTAGGTTCTACTTCAAATGTTACTTCATGAATTTAAGTATCCCAACTCCATCAGTGGGATTTGGACTTATCTTACTGATTATTAATCCAGGGCTGTGTACTACCAGTCCAATCATTTAACCATGATTCGATAGTACCGTGTTACATTTCAAAGCAATGTAAAATAATTAATAACATTGAAGTGAATTTAAGAAATTGACTTGCTATCTGCATTTGAGCTTCCAGCAATTAAGTTAAAGTTATTGAATTAAATACAATTAAAGAGTACAGCGGTTTGAGCAGTTGAGTCAACCTTCTCTAGAGGATAGAGATTTTTTTGTGAGAAAGAGGCCTCACGGAGAAACAAAAATAGTCAAAAGATTTCCTCAACCAAATGTGAACCACAGGCTTAATTCCACAAAAGTACTTGGGTTTCTTAGTTTAATCATGATTTCCCTTCAGGTTTTTAACAATTTGATACCAGTGGAATAAAGAAGCTTTACTTCGTAATTCTTGTGCTGCCTGTATACATAAAACTCATGTTACATTTCTGATGTCATTGCCAGGATTCCACAACGTAGGCATCGCAAGGCAATGGAGAAACTTGAAATGTGCCTGACCAAAATGGAGCAAAAGGTGTTGAAATTTGAAATTGGCAATGATTAGAAGGGAGGACAAAGCAGTCCCTATATCATTAGAGGCTCAAACATCAGTGTAGGAAATTGGACCTTTAGGCAAATTCCAGAATAGTCTCCTTACCTATTTTAGAGATAATGGGAACTGCAGATGATGCAGAATCCAAGATAACAAAGTGTGGGGCTGGATGAACACAGCAGGCCAAGCAGCATCTTAGGAGCACAAAAGCTGATGTTTCGGGCCTAGACCCTTCATCAGAAAAAGGGGGATGGGGAGCGGGTTCTGAAATAAATAGGGAGGGAGGGTGAGGCGGACCGAAAGATGTATAAAGGAGAAGATAGGTGGAGAGGAGAGTATAGGTGGGGAGGTAGGGAGGGGATAGGTCAGTCCGGGCAGGACAGACAGGTCAAGGGCGCGGGATGAGGTTAGTAGGTAGGAAATGGAGGTGCGGCTTGAGGTGAGAGGAGGGGATAGGTGAGATGAAGGACAGGTTAGGGAGGCGGGGACGAGCTGGACTGGTTTTGGGATGCAGTAGGGGGAGGGGATATTTTTGAAGCTTGTGAAATCCACATTGATACCATTGGGCTGCAGGGCTCCCAAGCGGAATATGAGTTGCTGTTCTTGCAACCTACGGGTGGCATCGTTGTGGCACTGCAGGAGGCCCATGGACATGTTGTGTGTGGAATGGGAGGGGGAGTTGAAATGGCTCATGACTGGGAGGTGCAGTTGTTTATTGCGAACCGAGCATAGGTGTTCTGCAAAGCAGTCCCCAAGCCTCCGCTTGATTTCCCCAATGTGGAGGAAGCCACAATGGGTACAGCGGATGCAGTATACATTGTGGCTTCCTCTACATTGGGGAAACTAAGCGGAGGCTTGGGAACCACTTTGCAGAACACCTATGCTCGGTTCGCAATAAACAACTGCACCTCCCAGTCATGAGCCATTTCAACTCCCCCTCCCATTCCTCAGACAACATGTCCATCCTGAGCCTCCTGCAGTGCCATAACGATGCCACCCGAAGGTTGCAGGAACAGCAACTCATATTCCGCCTGGGAACCCTGCAGCCCAATGGTATCAATGTGGATTTCACAAGCTTCAAAATCTCCCCTCGCATCCCAAAACCAGCCCAGCTCGTCCCCGCCTCCCTAATCTGTTCTTCCTCTTACCTATCCTCTCCTCCAACCTCAAGCTGCACCTCTATTTCCTACCTACTAACCTCATCCTGTCCGTCCTGCCCGGACTGACCTATCCCCTCCCTACCTCCCACCCATACTCTCCCCTCCACCTATCTTCTCCTGTATCCATCTTCAGTCTGCCTCTCCCTCTCTCCCTATTTATTTCAGAATCCTCTCCCCATCCCCCTCTCTGAAGGGTCGAGGCTCAAAACGTCAGCTTTTGTGCTCCTGAGATGCTGCTTGGCCTGCTGTATTCACCCAGCTCCACACTTTGTAGCATCAAAGGAAAGCAGGTAGGGATAACAGAGAAAGGAAACCATGCTCCTGGTCTCACGGTCTACTTTCTGTTGAGTGGCAAGTCCAACAGGAAATATCAAGGAGAGGTACGGATATTCAAAGAAGTCTGCAGCGGTTCTTTGAGGTACTGACAAGGGACTTTGGGACAGTAGTAGCATATCACAGCAATAGTAAATGTTTTACAAGAACAAACAAGTTGAAGGCAAGCTGTTACAACTGAGTTGGCAGGAATGCACTTGTGAACAAGCCTCAGTGCTCCACCTGCCACACCAATAGTACAGATGTTCAATCAACAAAATGATCAATTGTTTTCCTTTCATACTCCCATTCAGAATAAAAGAGATGTGGATGTCTGAATGAGCTCCAGATAATCAACTTATTAAAACATCAATCTTATTCTCTTAAAAAAAATCTTAAAACAAGTGTCAGACATTGATTAAAATCTCAGGTAAAACCTAGAATTATGAATATATCCCCCCCCCAACTCCAAACACAGTAGCACTCATACAACACAACAAAGATAAAAGTTGTTTACATGAAAAGGGGAAAAGATTTTTTTAAATTCTTGTTAGCCAAGGAAAATAAGGAATCAAATGTGATGGTTTCTCATAATCCAGCAGGTTCCCTGTCAATGAATTTTAACTCTTGACAACCGTAGACTGATGGAAGACTTTCAGTTCAGATTGAAATCAGGGTGCATCCTAGTAATGAAAGGTGGCCACATTTCAGCACTTCAGGAGTAGTCAAACATAGTCAAAAATGCACATGTTTGGAAACTATCTGGTTCCAAAGAACTTCAGTTGAGAAGGAGAAAGAGAGAGAGAGAGAGAGAGAGAGAGAGAGAGATTTTCTTCCTTATGACTCCTTGGGTCTATAAAACAGAAAGCTAAGTTGAGAATGGCTGCCAGGCAACTATGAACAGAGAAGCCACATAATCTTTTCAAAGTCAGGTTTTTCTGATAATTCAGGGCCCTAAACCTTGGCTCTTATCTCCTTGGAAAGCTTTCTCAAAAGTCATTTGACTTTTTGCTAACAGCAGGTAAACCTCCAGGGAACATTACACTGTTAACTTTATTTCCGCAAAAACGAGGTAAACTATTTTCAATCCAAAAAAATTCCTAACACTTCCATACACTCCAGTTTTTTTACACAGCTCTCAAATATTAATATGTGTTCCTAACTGAGGACCTGTTCTCCATATCCCAGGAGATGGTGACATTTTCTCCTCCTATTGATCTTCCTGCATCCCTCCTTCAAATTGACCAGTGACAAAAAGGACTATCTGGCTGAAATGGTGAAGTATTAGAACCTCAAGATGGAAGTGAGGAAACCTAATAATGACAAGTTTCAATTTGTCCTTCTTTGAAGCATAGAATTACATTGCGCACATCATGGAGAAAGATTGTCTGTTTCCTGGTCTTAGGAATCCACAGTCAGGGAAATGTCTGTCAGTGCAACTGGGAGTACTGAAGGGACAGGCAGAACAGATTACTGCACAGGTAGGCACTTGCTGTATTATCACCGCAGCAAGCCTTACAGCTGATTCCGCCCAAGAGGTGTTGGAATCATGACAGGGCTAGGCAATTCAAACAGGACTGGCTTCAACAACCACAGCCACTACTGCCAGCAGGCACTGAGATCCCATCTAGTACAATAGTCTTCCACTTTCACCAGATGATAAATTAGTTAGGCCTTCCACCAAGAGCTAGGCAGGAGGGCATGTTTCCTTCAGTTGGTCACTTGATCTTGTATAGAGCAGTAGGACCTGCCTTATCATGAATGTGAAATTTGGCATGATAGAAACATTGTAATTCACACAGGAGCAAAGGTGTTAACCATTATTTACAATTGCTCTTTCCAAATTTTGCTGAGAGGTGTGAGCAAGTTGACATCTCTTCCTTCCTCTGGGAGGACCTGCAGAGGTCAGTTATTCCCTTCAGGAGTTCTGAAGAAGTATCATGTGGACTTGAAATGTTAACTCCACACCTGCTGAGTTTCTCCAGCCTTCTGTGTTTGGTTTCCTGTCTCTACAGCATTTTGCTTTTATTCAGATATCCCTTATTATGGCCACATAGCCTGGAGCTGCTGGTAGTTCGTATCCCAACTGATACTCCAGTGAGAGTCATGAAGTTGAGAATACCTATGGTGTTGAATGTGTTAAGATGTTCAGGAATCATTGGAAAGCAAGTTTGTGACTGGTATGAAAATCACATTACGAGATTAGTATATGCAGCTCAGGAGACTTTGATTTTGTTCTGCGCACCGAAGGTGTATCTGTCTGTCATGGGCCCTTGGACCTTTTGAGGAGTAGGGAATTGGGCTTCTCTTTTCCTGCTCCAATAATCAATATTCTTGATGAGTTGGCAACAGCTGGTATAAGCCTTCACTACTAGGCCTAGCTACAGCCTCAAGTCTCACATATTGCAGATTTCCCATTTCATAAAACACTTGTCATCTTGGAAGAGAAGGCGAGGGTACCCACTCACATTGCGAATTTCAGAGACAAAGAATGCTCACTGATGTCCTTTAATCTTGCCCCTGTCACGGTTTGTGGACTGGCTAAAGGAGACATCTGTAAGCTTGTTTCACAGATGAATATTAATGAATTAGAGTATATCAAGAGGAAATAACTTGCTTATCTTTCCCCAAATAGGGGACAACTTTGAGGAAAAATGATGAAGATATTGGGTATTGTGACCTGGTAAACCACAGGACTATGACTAAAGATGGCTGAACAGGAAAGATACCTTACCACCAGATCCCACCTCACCACTGGGAGGAAGCCTGGCACTACCTCCAGAAGTCTTTGGACTGAGGTGTCGTTGAAGAGTTGTCAAGTACCTACACTTCTCCAATCGTCCTCCTACGGAAGAAAGATGAAAAATCTGTGACAATGACTGGGCACTCAACGTAAAGACTCACGAGTATGCTGGCCTTTTACCTAGACTGAGGAAGCATTACAATTTATCAAAGGTGCAAAGTATTTATATAGTCTTGTTTTGACCTACAGTTATAACTAGCAGTACATCATCTAGAACTGGAGCAGACTGACTGGTCAAATGGCCTATTCCTGCTTCTGTCATTTAGCTGGTCTTAGGCCAAATTTCATAAATTCCAGACAAAAGCTGCTCATCATTGGAAAAAGCTTCAACATTTTCAAAACTGGGACAATCTTGATGAGTGTCTGAAAGTGACTAGCTGTACACATCAATCTGCAGCCGGATGAAGTGTAATTTAACAGCTCTACAGCAACATTATTTCCACCCAGATTAATTGCATCACCATAATCTGTTCTGTTACCACACTCCATTTAGAACAGAGCATTTGTATTAGGTGCATACGCAATCGTAAGTGCATTTAAAGAAAAAAAGCGAGGCAACATAATCTTCTCATCGTTCCGCACCAAACCTCAACGCATCACCTAAATAACTGTCAGCAATGGGAGCTGAAGCATCATAACACAGAAGAGTGACTTATGGGCCCGGATTTTCCGGAGTTCATGTTTTTGAGATATGGATTGGAATTAGGAAATACTCCAAAGCCCGATGGAAGTTGAGGCATGGACACACATGGTGAAATTGAGAGGTTTAAACTTCTGATAGGCTGATGTTTGCTTCCTGGGACCATTTGGAAAAGTGCCTGACACTGAGCTCAGTGATGTAAACCTCAGCCATGTATACAAACGTGCCTACATGATTACCCTGGGAGTGTCCTGCTGGATAACACTTGCAGCAATTTTTGTGATGAGCCAGTGTTCCAGAAAGGACTACACTATCACTCCCAACCCTGCAATGAACTCCCCATCTTGCACCTGACCTTGTCTCTCTCTTTCTCGTATTCAAAATTCTTCAACCGTATTTTCTCATGCTTGCTGTCTCAGGCTCTCTCACACTGTAACTCTCACAGTCTTTCTAATATCACGCCACTCTCTTTCTCCTTTCCTCTCATTCTCCCTCCGTCCTTCCTTTCTCCCTCCCTTCCTTGCTCTCCTCACTTGTGTTCTCTCTCTCACTCTCTCCCATTCTCCAAACTTGTCTCACAATTACACACTGTCCCTCACCTCACCATCAAAGGGGAGAAAATAGGTGGAAAGGCAAGTCCATGCAAGGGATGGAAAGAGCCATCAGTCATCATGGAACACCATCGAATGGAAGAGAAGAGCTTGATTTAGGAAGCAAGTCCAGGGGTAGAATAGATGAGCCATGAGATAGCCAGGCTCAACAGAACAGTTCTCACACCAGTTCTGACGCAAGGTAAGAGAGGATGGATACATTGGGAATCTGCACGCCCTACTCAGCCAATAAAGGTATTAATTCAGGACAACAGTCATCACAGATTGAATATCCAGTCAAGTGGATGCTCTGTAGGCCTGATTGGAATATAGAGCATTCTGATTAACAGACTATTTGGTCAATGACCCTGGGTTGCAGTAGATGCACAGCCCCCAGTGATTGGCATTGTCTGCATCTACCTCTTCCCAATCTAGCCATGCCTGCCACTGCCTGCACCCCAAACTAATCTGAATCCTTCTCCCACCCTGACTTCCCAGATCCAATCCAACACATTCTCTCACCATTGAAGTTAGATTGCCTGATTAGGACAAGTCATGTAATTTAAAAAGGGACGTATCCCTTCTTCACCCATCCTCGACATGTCTTGATCTATCAATGAGATGTCTGTACTGTCCCATCACTACTTCAACTGTCAGTTGGAAGTCCAAGCAAGTTTCATAGGCAGTGCCAATGCACCCAGTATTGGCACTGAGTGGACACTCTGGCCTGTGGTATGGTGTAGCATGTTCTATTTGCCATGTGTGTCAGAAAACCACGCATTTTCTTCCTGTCTCTGTTCATATGTCCCTTTTCAAATTTCACTCCAATTCTCTCATTTTCATCTCCATTTAGATTATGTTCATTTCTGTCTCTGTCGCTGGCCTGTTTCATCTCTTTCCTCCTCCACTTTCTCTAACTCTAACTCTTGTCCTGATTCACCTTGTCAGTTACTCTCATCTTGTTCTTCTATGTCATAGTTATGAATTGAGTCAGATATCAACTCTGAGGGGAGATGTGAAGGAGGGAATCTGACCGGAATATGATAGTGCTGCAAAAGTGTGGTGGGAAAAGGAAGTGCAGCTTTTAAAGGAACTCGGTACAATATGCAAAACTTCTAAAATCTTGTAATTCACCTTTTGTCATGGCAGAATAGTTTCTGATTTAATATATTTATTTCTGAAGTACAATTTTCAGTCCATTCCAACATGATGTGTGGGGAACAGAGCACCAATTTTGAGCAACCAGTGGCAGACCAGCATATTCCCAGGTCAGGCATTGTGGGATGAAAAACAGTAGTACAGAAGCAAAATCCTGCTGTTTCTGGGAATCTGAAACGGAAAAGGGAAATGCGAATAATACTCAGCACGTCTGGCAATATCCATGGAAGCGAACAATATCAATGCGTTCAGATGATGACTGCCAGGCCAACTAAATATCTCCGATATTAAACATTCTCATTCTCTTCTCGCTTTTATATTCTGTCCCAGCATTATTTTCTAATCTCAGACTTTCAAAGAACCTGGCGACCCATTCCGACGCCGTTTCTCTCCTATTTCCCACAACGCTTTGTCTGAGTAAGATCACACAGTTGTGTGGAGCTGACCGGCCTTCTGGCGAAGAGCTGGGTGATTCTCAGCATTCGGAGATTGACGTGTCTCAACAGGAGAGAAATGTTAGTAAATAACTGGATGAAATAAACCTGCCTGAACTTCAAGCTTGTGGTAATTGGTTGTTGTTTTTCTGACCTAACTGTGTGGAAGTTGGCACAAGATAGGAAATTGCTGTTGCACTGAATGTGATGTCTCAATGATGAAATACAGATGTGTATGGACAACAAGTGAGCCCCAACTGGCGTTACCATAACCTTGGAAAATCAGCCGTATGATGTCATTTGCCCTATCAAACACATTGTTAGCCTTGCACTCTTTGCCATAAACAATTCTAAAATGTGTCGTTCTTTGCCAACCCAAATCTAATAAACATTATAAATTGCATAAATAATTTACAAAGTAATGTACTGACATTGAGAGCTGCTTTCAGTACTTGTGGAATGATGCCCCGAACGTTTAATCTCAGTCTCTCATAAACACAAACTATATTGAGCCCAAATCTGGTGGAATTGTATCAATGGGCTATTTTATTGTGGATGTAATTTGTTTCTATGTCAGCAATAAATTGCCTTTGACTGAATTACTCTTTCTTTTAGAATTGAGTTAATTACTGGAAAAGTTTAAATGTCCGTTGGGAAGAATGTTTAATGAGGAACTGATCTGCACATATGGCGTGTTGTACAAAGCTATTACATCTTTTATGCATATTATTATGACGCTGATAAGAGGAATGCGCTAGAAATCAAGTGCTACTATGCCATGAGCTGCTCCAAAGTCTAATAGTCTTACTTTATCACCAAAAATAGTCACCTTGTTTCTCTATTACTGTTGTGCAGTGGAAAAGAGACTTGAACCAAGTTTCTTCACTAGACTCGCCAAGAATTTGTTTATTAGAAATAAAACAGCTTCAAACATGTAATCAAATTGGTTACCAACCCAGCTCCTTTGCAGGACTAAACTATATCACTATTAATGCACACACACTCAAACAAGACAAGACAACACCGCTCTGTAGAGCAATTATGAGTGTACAAATAGGAAAATACCCATTGATCAAGAGTCCAAAGCAAAAGCGAAAAATGAAGTGATTTTCTCACAGTTCTGTTGACTTTCTGTCAACGAGATCCAGTTACTGGAGTGATGAGAGACACTCAGTTCGCATAAAAGGTCACGTGTACCCAGGTCCTTAGATTGAATTAAATGTTTAAAATTCAGACTAAGGAGATCAGGGATTCTGAATCCAGTGAGATTCGCTAGTACCTAGAATGTATTTTACTAAAATATTTCTTCAACAGGTTTTCTTTAAGAGTTATATTGTGACTGAGAGAGGAGGCGCTGTTTGCCCTTCAGCAGCTTATTCCACCTGTCCAGTTTCCAAGTCTGTGATACAGTAAAAACCAAAAGTGCAGAGCCTGTTGCTAGGCAACCTTCAGTACTAGGCTCATTCCAAACTTCTGTCCGTTTGTCTGGCAATTATAAGTCATTAAGCATTCTCTCATCTCTATTTTAAAATTTTTTTTCCTAAAGTCATTGGCTTTTTGTAAAGACTGTCTCAATTTTTGACATTTTGACATATATGTTCCAAAAGTCATTTACAACCTCAGAATTATGCAAACTTCATTTTTCTAACTCCTATTCTATTGCTTAGAAGGTTCCTGAAGTACACATTGCATTCTATTGTGTGATTTTTGTGGTTACTGTTATTCAGTAACAGTATCACGCCTATACTTAATCTGGTTTCTTCTTGAAATAATAGCATATTGAGGTGAAAGTTGTTGTGCTGTTTTCAGATTGTGTGATCAACAAGCTGTATTCTTTTGTATTTTAAAGTTGTGCCCATTTCATGTAATGTGAATATTTCTATTTTCTAGGAGGAGGAAGTTCTTAGATCTCAGTTAACATAATTATTTCAAAAGAAAATTTTAAAAAGTGACCCAGAGATGTTCTGGATTATTCAAACGTCCGTTTCGTTTTTACATAATGGGTAGCAAGTTGAGTGATTTATTTAAAGCCAGCAAAAAGTCAAATAAATGCTCAGAAGCAATGCTACTGAATTAAGAAGAGAAGTATGATTTATCACTCGCTAAATTTAGATGAACAAATTAACTAGCAGCAAAACAAGACACAATTAGTGTGATACTACAAAGATTAAAGCAGTAATAATATATTTAACTGAGTAAGATCGCAAGGTGAAAGGCCTTGAAACAATATAAAAAGTCTTTGTATTTTGCAGAGTCTAGCTGTGGAAACCAGGAGGACATTTACCACCTTGAACTTGTTCCACCAATCAAATTAGACTGATCCTGACCTGTAAATTTACTCCAGTTTACCCATGTTTAATATATTTCCTTTGATTACCTTACCCAGTAAAAATATATGGATGTTTGTCTTTAAAGTCTAATGTTCTAGCACACTCAGCCTTTTGGGAGAGAATCTCAAACTTTGAGCTCTCACTCCCTGTTCCTAATTGGGCAGTGAATGTGTCCTCTGGCTGCTAATTAGTCAACCAAGGCAAACTCACTTCTTATTGCTACTCAATGCTGGCATATACACTTGACCTGACATCAGCGCCCCAAAAAAATGTAAGCCCTGCCCCTAATAGGATGATGTTTGCCCCCTACTCGGTTCCCTAGAATTTTCAGGGCTTTCTCATTTAATGTAACAAACTTGCAATTCTAAGTAGAGGCCTAGCAACTCTGCATTAATAAGTGAGCAGAGATGTTCCCACCTTCCATCCCTTCATTTATATGTACATTAGATTTCTCAAATGGAAGCCGACACAAGGACTTGTCCCAAGAGTCCATAGACCAGAGCATTGAAGTTAGTCCAGGGAGAAGCAGGGTTTTTTTTTTCAAAACTTGCTCCTCTCCTCCTGATTCCACCTCCCTTCCCTTTCCACACTGCAGGACAAAAGTGCTGGTCATGATGGTGAGGAGTACACTTGCAGGTTGGAGAGTTCTAGTTTTCTCATCACTGTTCAGACGTATGACCCGACCAAGGAGCAAAGCTGTGCAAATTGTGAGCCCAGGGCATGCAAATTGCTCAGAGTAGGAAAAACATTTGCACCTACTTCCTCAGAGGCATTGGGCTCTCGAGATGCACCACAGCTGCCCAGTTTCCATACAGAAAAGAATCTATTTCAACAAATTTGTATTAATTAAGCAGTGATAAACAGGAAACTGAGTGTTTTAGAGATTGTGTGGACGATCTGGTAAATGAAATAACAAACTTTCAAAGATAGTAGGACCTGCAGATGCTGGAGAATCAGAGATAACAAAGTGTAGAGTTGGATGAACACAGCAGGCCAAGCAGCATCAGAGGAGCAGGAAAGCTGACGTTTCGGCCTCGACCCTTCTTCAGAAATCTTTTCTGAAGAAGGGTCTAGGCCCGAAACATCAGCTTTCCTCCTCCTCTGATGCTGCTTGGCCTGCTGTGTTCATTCAGCTCTACACCTTGTTATCTCTAATAAACTTACAATTTGTTTTCTTTTCAATTAGGTCCTACTACTAACCATCAAACATTAAAATAGTAAACGAGACCAATCGCTTGTGTTTGTTGTATATTTTTTGGTAGTACGTGAACAATAAATCAGCAGATGTTTTATTCTTAACAGCGGTGGAGGCAGTTGGTTCTAACTCAACTATTTATTTGGCCTTTGACCGCACCACTGAGCTACTGAATCAGTATAAAATGAATTAGTCTTGAACAACACTACATGCAGGGGAATACTAATACATGCAGGGGAATTTCATTTTTCCTGGGGCGTATGAAATAAACTCCCAATAATCTCAATGAAAACTTTAAGGAGAACTCTGAGAAAATCTGTCAAAGAATGTGTTCAAAGGTGCAATTAAAGGAAATAGATCAAAGAGGTGGAGTATGATGACTGTTCTTGCTGTAACTATGAATTGAGTATTCTCGCTTGTCAGATTGAATGGACTGCAACTTTGCCAGACTTCCGGAGAAATATATCTTTTTGCGGGATTTTACTTGTGGCTGGACACCTCCTTCAAAGAAGTGAATATAAATTAGAAACAGCTGTCCAAGAGGAACGTTTGAGGCAATCTTTCTCACTGCGTTAGGGGATCAGGATTTATTTATTTTAAAATACCAAACGAGATTGTGCTCCCTGTGTTGCAATTGTGTATACTACTTTATTGCTATAGGAACCGCAATTTCAAATCAATAAACACCATTTGCTGCCAGTAGCTATATTAGAATTAGATTATACTACCATTTGGAGACGTAGGAGGTGTTTTTAAACTCCAGATCCAAGCCTGTTTGAAATGATTTCGAACTAATACAAATTCTACCTGAAAGGCACTTGCAAATAGCACTTAATCTATATGAAAACGAATCACAACTGTAAGTGAGAACTGAACCTGTAAGTGATGGGGCTTTTTTGTGAGGCAATAATTGCATCTAAATGACATTTATAAGAATGAACAATAAAATGGATTAACATTTGGGGAAAATATTCTGAAAGCTTTGGGGGAATTTACACATATCATTTAATTATCAGCCTTTCTGAGCAGTGAAAGGGCAGATGATTAAAAAGACATGAGTGAACGGAAAGAAAACTCAGCACAGACATGACTCTGAGACAAGAGATGGGGCAGCTTGGCACCAAAGCCCTTTAATGATGTGCATTAGAGTGAAAGTGGCATTTATGATGAATCATGCATGGCATCATTCGCATGGGTCAACATTACAGTATGCCTGTAAGAAAATAGAATCATAGAATCCTGGGAGTGTGGAAGTAGGCCATTCGGCCCATTGAAATTACACCAGCCCTCTGAACAGCACCACCCCCAGATCTACACCCACTCTTCCCCCATCCCTGTAATTCCCATGGCCAATTCATCCAGCCTGCACATCTTTGGACTGTGGAAGGAATTCAGAGCACCCAGAGGAAACCCACACAGACACAGGGAGAATATGCAAACACCAAACAGATAGTCGCCCAAGGGTGGAATCGAACCTGGGTTCCTGGTGTTGCGAGACAACAGTGCTAACCACTGAGCCACATGCCAAAATGAAGCCAAGTTTCAGGCCACAGCTGAACATTACCATTTTAGCCTATACAAGCTATTCGTAGCTTTATGTCTGCACCTGAGCTGTTCCAGTGCCTGAGAAAACGCGTACTATCATGCTTGCCGGTAAGAATAAAGAGGTGAGATAATAATCTTGCTGTGGCCTGTCAGTTAACACTGGTCCTTGATCGGAATTTGCTTATCATACAGTACCAAATTACCTTCCCAACAATCATCCAGTGTAATAGTTATGTAGGCATTGAAGTTTCTGGAGGGGTGGTACTGACATTACTTCCCTTAGAAAAATGAATGTCCATCAGCAATATGTCTTTCAGGTTTCATCGCTTTTGGCAACTACATTCCCATATCTGAAATGCAGCGGTTTGGTCTCCCTCTATTTGGTTCTTGGCCTTCACATATATCAGCTTAGATATTCCCTTTGGAAAACATGTGCTAGGCAAAGGAACTGTATAAAGCAGTTACTTCGCAGCACTAGGTTTTAGCACTTGTGTCCGAAAAGCCCAATTGCCTGTATAATATGTGGCAAAAAGGAGCTCATGACTATTTACCACCTCAAATCTGCCCCCTTGCCTGGGAAGTTGATTCAAAGGCCCCTTCTGAGCATGTGGTTTTGGAATGTGGCGGTCAATATACTTTTCAGTTGCTGAACAGACCTGGTGCTTTCCTTAGCCCCTTTTGAAAAGGTAATTATGCTCCTACTTTCTGCTGAATGGAGCTTTGAGCACTTAACTAAGTCTTAAATTTAAACAGTTCAAAATCTGCAGAATTTATTTTTTCTTTATTCTTTCCTACGTTATGGGCGTCACCAGCAAAACCAGCATTTGTCCCCCATCTCAACTCAGCCTTTAACTGATTTGTTTTGCTATTTTAAAAGACATTTAGAAGTTGACCACATCGCTGTAATGTCTAGTGTCACATGTTGACCAGACCAGATGAAGATTGCCAATTTTCTTCCCTGGAGAACATTAGTGAACCAGATGGATTTTAACAACAATTAATGATAGCTTGATGGCCCCTGTTACTGAAATTAAATGAGAATTTTAGATTTTTATTATTGAAATTTAAATTCTATCAGCTGGCTGTAGTGGGTTTTGAATCCATGTCCCCAAAGTATTTGACTGGGCTTCTGGATTTTCCCTAAACGAGTAAGTACAACTAGACACGTGGTAGACCCTCTGTTAGAAGAAGCCACCTTGGAGGAACCTCCTGTATGAAGGGACATGATTCTTTGAGAAATCTGTCAGTATGAGGGAGCACGGAAAAGGAAGAGGAGAGAGGAATGCCAATGAATCATGAGCCAAGGACTAATTCCACCTTCCAGAAACACTGGCCATTGTGGATTTGGAGATGCATCTCCAGGATCAGGCCCATGTCACATACAAGAACCTATGATCAAGAGGCAGTGTTTCCTAGGCAGAAAATCGTCGTTTCAGTGATTGCCGGAGATTGACAATAATAATACAAGTACACACGATGTAGATTTAACAATACAATCAGTCATCGAGAGTGTAGGTGGCGATCTTGGCTTTTCTCCTCAGGTTTCAGTGGTATAAGCTAAACATGGTTTATCGAAGGGGACCTCATTTCAGCCAAGAGCCTTATCAGAAACATACTTAGAAATTTTCAGTATGATATCTCAGATCTTGAATGCTGTGTCTGCAAAAATAAATCCCCATAAAATTGCTTGAAAGGTTTTCTGACCAGCCTTTCAGCTGTATTGAATCTATTGAAACCTTTGCTATGAGTGTCGGGCTTGTGTAGCCAGCACTGTCATCACCAAACAAGACAAAACTGATAAATTAACTTTACACCACCAACTTGTATTGAAGGCACAAAAGTATCATCAAAGGGACAGAAAGCAGATTTCAGTGGTTTTGTACTCAATTTATCCCTGTACAGTTTCTGCATGGGAGGAGTGAAATGAGTACAGTCGCATGCTGATTCTCTCAGATTTCACTGCACTAGAAGCACTGGCACCAAGTGGTATAAGAGTTATAGCTCATTATACTTGGTTAGTTTTTTTTTCCTCCTACCACAACTAATATATCAGGCATTAAAGGCAGAAATAAGCTGTAAATGAATATTGCATAACATTGAATTTGGGAGTAATTTTATTCCAGCATTAATGAAACTGAGTATAATAAGATTTGAATCATAAGTTTCCACTATGACAGTTTCAGATATGAAACACTGCCACCTGCTTGCTATAGCTGCAGTTATCTCAACTCGAGCTTTAACTTAGATCGTCCAAAAACATGAGTGTCATTTTCATGTGGTGTAGTGTGTGGCTAGATTTGTCATAAATATTCAGTTTGACATGTTCAGGATGTTTACAATTCTGGTTGGTTTGACACTTGACAGTGCAATTGCAGATAATCACAGACAAAGCTAAACATGAGTGAGAGACCAGACGTGCTACACTGACCATCTGCAATTTAGCTATTATTTCCATCAACACCCTTTGTGTTGTTTTGTCTGAATATCAGGAAATAGACTCAGCAAATGAAAATGATGTAATGCAAAATAATGGATTGAAGGATGGATGGCATGCAATCCAGGCTCTGACATCAGGATACAAGAGGTATGAGTATTTGTGGTCTTTGGTACTTATTTTAAACGTTCAGGTTGCTCTGCTACAAACAAGTCTGATTTCCTTTTGAGAAAACATATTTTTGCAAGTTCAATAAATTGATGACATTTTCATAGACGTATTCTTTTTATGATGCCTAGTCAGTGTTCCTTTGCACACATGAAAATTCTCTGATGCTGCATCTTTTAAATATTTAATCTCTTTTATCAATTCCTAATAATTCTTCGGCACAGCTTTACTTTAAAGGAATCCTTTCTTTGTAGAAAAGTCCTTAACATTTTTAATGTCTTTAAAATGGGTGAAAAGTCATAAAGCTACTTTGGTGTCATGATAAAGTCATATGGGAGTGATAGTGATTTGTTACAGCATGCAGTTCATTCTGGATATAGTTGTAAGCAGGGAAAATATCTCTTCAGTGTTAAGCTTTAACAAAACCTGGGACAATTGGTAACTGGTTGTTGCCATATAGCGATGCAAACAGCTGCAATTTGAGAAATAAAGCTGGCAAGAAGTATTAGCTCCTGGCGTAAAACTGAACATATTTATAGAAACATCGGTGTTGGGGATTATACTAATCCATCTGCACGGTAGCTAATAAAGTGTCAAAATGTTTACGGCTGACTGTTAAAGGTACAGCTGGTTCATGGGTTTTGCGCAACAAAAGAGTATTGAGTAAAGGCAGGAACAGGGTTGTCCGGGGTAGAGTTGCCTGGCTTGGGACAATTCAATCCATACACACAGCCCAGAGTAAACCCACTTTCCAGATGTGAAGATTTGAGAGTTTCTTTCTGAATGTATGAAATTATAACTGCTCCAACGTAATCCATCATAATTGTCACTTTTCACAGCAGTTTCCATAGCTCCTTACAACTGTAAAAAGCAGAACAAAAGTTGGAACATTGCTGTCTATTACGGGGAGTCTGCTTAAGATCAGAATAACGGCACCAAACGTCATGGCAGGAAAAGCATGTTTAGTAGACATACGACACATCTTTTGATGATATCCATACACTTTTAATGAAGAGTTGTTCACATATTCTTCTACCTTTTTCAGAATGTTGTGTTTTGAAGATACAATTTTTGTTTGGATATTTAACTGTGGAATATTTATATGTATTTTTAATTCCAATTTTGGCTTCCAGTTAAGCAATAAACCCGTATTCACGTATTTGTGATTTTGTAATCCATTTCAACCAAATGGACTTTCTCAAACAAAAATTCTGCTGTACAGTATTTAGACTGAATAGCATCAGGATCCTTCAATTTACTTTGGCTTTTCAGTTGATATTTGAACCAGTGTGCCTATTTTTGTGGAAAATTAGAAATTTGGTAAAGACATGAACTGAAAAATGAAAGTATCGATCTATCCCCCAAATGTCAATACTGAATGAAGCTGAAGCCAACTGATTGAATCTCTGTCATATTGAACATTTTCTTCAGTCAGTGTCTAATCATTGTAGCATTTAATTACATGGCAGCCACAAATGGAATAAGCACTTTTCCAAGCAATATATGGTTGTACCAGTTTGAATTAATTCATAAAATCAGCCTCAAATCTCATGGGTCTTGCTATTCGTATGCTGTGAACATGAATTATATCATTTTATTTTGTGGTAGATAAGCACAATTAAGGAGCCGGTGGCCAATTATGCCAAGGCTTTTGTCCTCCATATATTGCAGAAAATATTTTAGGTAGTTGTTGAGAATAGGTGTCTACAACAAACACCAGAATTCAAGTAATATGTAAATAAGCCAGAGGATGGTTTATGTTGCCTTCCACCTTATTGTCCTTTTAAGTTAATTGTTCAACCATTAGTGGGATTTCAGCAGAAGCAAATATTTTGCCTGGTCTGATCCCTGCAACAGTAATGACACCTCCCCCCTCCTTAGATGCTTAGCAGCAACAGTGTTTCCCAACTACAAGATGCCCTGCAGAAATTCATCAAGGTTCCTTAGACACCATTTTCCAAATCCATGACCGCGACCATTGAGAGTGACAACGTCAGTAGATACATGGGAACAATATCATCTGCAAATTCTCGGCCAACCCACTCACCATCCTGACTGTCCTTTCTGTGTCATGGGGTCAAAAACCTGAAATTTGCTCTGTAACAGAATTGTGGGTCTGCCTGCACAAAATAGATTGTGGCAGTTCAAAACGGCAGCTCACCACCACCATCTGAAAGGCATCTAGAGACAGGCAATAAATATTGGCCTAGACAGTAATACCCATATCCCTTGAATGAATGAATAAAATATTTTTTTTTTTAGAAAGGCAATTGCCAGTTTTTAATGGAATACCATTAGGAACACATGAGACTGGAAGTTAGAGTCATACAGTCACACAGCACAGAAACAGACCCTTTAGTTCAACTCCTCCATGCCAACCAGGTCTCCTAAACTGAACTAGTCCTATTTTCCAGCATTTCGCCCAAATCCCTCTGAGATGTTCTATTCATGTACCTGAGCAAATGTCTTTTTAAATGTTGTAATTGTACGCGCCTCTACCACTTCCACTGGCAGCTCATTCAATACATGCGTCACCCTGTATGTGGAAAAAGTTGCCCCTCAGATCCCTTTCAAATCCTTGTCCTCTCACTTTAAACCAGATCCTCTAGTTTTAGTCTTTTCCCCACTGTTGGAAAAAGACTTTGGCTATTCATCTTATCTATGTCTCTTATGATAAACTGCTATAAGGTCACCAATCAGCGTCTGACAATCCAGATAAAAAAGTCCCAGTCTCTCCTTGTAACTCGAAGCCTCCAGTTTAACAACATCCTTCCTACAGCAGTGGAACCAGAATTAAACACTGTATTCTAGTAGTTGCCTCACCAATATCCCATACAGCTGCAACATAACCCAAAATCCTATACTTAGTTCCTTGACCATTGAAAGCAACTGTGCCAAATGCCTTCTCTACCACCCCAACTGCCTGCTATGCCAATTTCATGGAACTATGAACCTGCACCCGGGGTGTCTCTATTCAACAATACTCCCCACAGCCTTATCATTAACTGTGTAAGTCCTGTCCTGGTTTGCCTTACCAAAATGCGACACCTCGCATTTATTTAAATTAAACTCCATGTGCCATTTCTCGTTTCTTAGCCCATCTGATCAAGAAACTGTCCCTTTTTTTAACTTATGTCTGATGGTCATTTTTAAGTCATCACCTGCAACTGCTGAGTTGATGTCTAATTGTCTCTCATTGAGATGCTTTCAATTTGAAATGTTCATTTATAATAGTAACATTTCCAGTGAATAGCTCATCATTAAAATTTTTACTTTTTACTGCTGAAACTCAGTACTTCAGAATATTATGCACATAATGTAATGTATACAGCTATTAGAAAATGAGACAATTTGCTTTCGGGAGCAGAATTCTAGGAATGAAAAATATCTTAGACTGCTTCTGCCAGCCATTCTATTAATTCAAAGAGTCTATAGGTCCATGATGTGGCATCTGGACGAGGTAAACAGATACCTATACTTGTCAGTTTATGCTCCAATGTCACTTTAGTGCAATAAAATCCTGCTGGAGCGGTTGATGTGTCACATTTCTTCTGAATGCAGCATTTATAAAACATTCACCATGAAACTACTCCTTGAGGTCATAGAAAGGTAAGCAATATAACTGCATATTAAGGTTGAAATGCAGGCGAGAATGATGAGGAGAGACAATTGGCCTCTTGTATATTGACCAAAATGATCATGACAACCATCCACCCCGCCTCCAAATTCACTTTCAGTATTAATATTAGCTGCACACCACAATGTCTCTCAACTGTGTAACCAAGTTTGTGACATTTTAATAGCCTTGAGTGTTAAAGGTAAAATAAAACACCCGAGTTTCATGAGTAAAGTAGAATTCTGTTTGTGACATGATTAATATTTCTGTACCTTGATTCACTCAACTTTTTTTATTATTAAGATGCGACAAAAACATTATTGATGAACGTTGCAGAGAAGGAATTATGCAGAACTTTAAAAAGTTGAAGTATTTTCTCTTTGTTAAAAGGATGAAATAAAATGCAATAAATGATGCACGATAATGACATAGATTCTCAAGCCATTCTTTAAGCACTTGAGGTCTGCCATATCCTGCTCAGCATGCCAAAACAATTGAATTATTTCTGTACTTCCTGCAGCCACCTCGGTTAAATGTATGAGGCGTCTGTCTTTATGACAACTACATCTCCATCACAAATATCAATTAACAAAAAAAAACTTTATCTGTACCCTCCCAGTTAATCTTAGATGGTCTGTTTTTATTTGAGATAACAATCATTAATGTTTGAAGTGTTTAGAGTTACAGAATATTTATAAGCCTGGCTTTGGAAGGCAGTTCCAGCCAGTGACTGAAATCATAATATCAAGAGCAGGTGGTGTTTACATAAACATTACATGATGTCTGTGAATTAGCATGAACTTGATGTATTTGGCATTACGATTTGTTTTTGACATTGAATCATAAAGTGGCTGCAGCATGTGAAATAATGCTGGCTCACTGCAAGAACAATGTAGCTAGTCCCACTTCCCCACCCTTTCCCTGTGGCCCTGCAAATTTATCATTTACTGATGCTTTTGCAATTTCATGTTGAAAGCCACAAATGTATTTGCCTTCACTACGCTGATAGGGAGTGCTTCCAGATCCTAACTCTTCCCACGACGTCAGAAAGAATATTACCACATGTTGCCTTTTATTCTTTGGCCTCTGGTTCTTGACTTAGCCAATGAGAAATGTTTCCATCTATCATTTTTGTCCAGACAACTCATGACTTGGAATATCAGATTACTTTCAACTGTCTCTTAAGGTCATTCCTAGTTTCTTCAATCTTTCTTTCTAACTGAAGTCCTTGAGCCCTGGAACCATTCTTGTAACTTTGCTTTTGCATTAAAACTTGCGTATCATTCTTGGAGTGTGGTGCCCGAAATTAGTGAGAAAGATGAAATAGAATTGCATTGAAATATGCAAACATCTGAAATCAAATTTTTCATCTTGAGGGTGGAGAGTGGTGGGTGTGTGAAAATGTATACTATGCTAGAGAAGCTCTGTCAATTAGGTTTGCACTATCCGAAATATCATTTAGATTAACCCTGCAGCTTTTCCGCCTTCAACATAAAACTATTTGAACAGTCATTTGAAAGACCAATGTTGAAAACCAAGCTTGAACCTGTTCTCTTGATTTGTATCTGACTCCAGTTTTGAAATTCAGAGCAATTTCATGTTTGTCAGCACCGTCTATTTGTCCCTCAAATATTAGTCCTTTTTACATTACAACTGATGTTTCAAGCAAACCAGAAATTAGTATCTCACTGAAAATTTACAGGAGAGTCATGTTAAGAATTTTGAAAAAGTAAAATTATATTCCTGCATAATAACAAAGTGTGAAGCTGGATGAACACAGCAGGCCAAGCAGCATCTTAGGAGCACAAAAGCTGACGTTTTGTGCCTAGACCCTTCATCAGAAAAGGGGGATGGGGAGAGGGTTCTGAATTAAATAGGGAGAGAGGGGGAGGCGGACTGAAGATAGATAGAAAGATGGAAAAGAGAGTATAGGCGGGGAGGTGGTGAGTTTTGTTTCATTAAGAACTACTTTGAATTATTTTATTAGTGATCATGTCCAGTGCTTCTGCATAGAAAGGGTTGGAGATGACTGTCTTATAAATAAATCTACAGGCTTTGTAAACTGTACGGCCACACGTTACCTCTGTAGTGCAGGTTGCAGACTGACATTTGTCAGATCAGAGGAAGAGTCATGAGGCTGGTTTATTTTTACATAGTCAAATGGAGAATAGCATTAACAGAGACCTTAGAGTGGATTGGTGTCCAAGTGCAATTTAGTTTTCTTTTATTGGCCTTATGATTTTTTTTTTCCGAAGTACATGATTTATTAAACATCAACCCAAAAACCCTGTCTGTAGACAGAATTTGGAAACTTGCTGAGATTGGGTGGCAATTGAGAACTACAAAGCTGAACATTTTGAAAAACAAAAATCTACTTATATCCTACTGATTCTGTTCTTTTTAACAGAAGCAGTTCATACAAATTTTGTGAAGTATTCCATATGGCCTAAATCTTCACATGAGTCAGAATACAGAAACTCCGATCATACTTCAAACTATCCCAAGATGTTAAAATCATCATTTCTACCTTCAACTCAGTGGTAATTTGCCAACTTGGCTCAGCAATAAATTTCCAGTTAGCAGTTGGAAAAAGGGAGAAAGAAATAGGAAATGTATTGAGGCTGAACCCAGCCAGTACGTGTTTTTGACCTCATTATATTCAGTCATTTTGAAATGCTAAAAATAAGAGCAAAAGACTGCAGAGGCTGGAAATCTGAAACAAACACAGAAAATGGTTGAAAAACTCAACAGGTCTGGCAGCAGCTCGGGAAAGAGAAACAGAGTTGATGTTTCAAGTCCAGCTTCTTCAGAACTGCAACTCATTTCTAAAGAAGAGTCAGACTGGACTCAAAACATTACTTCTGTTTCTGTCTTCAACAGATGTTGATAGTCCTGGTGAACTTCTCCGGTGCTTTCTGTGTTCGTTTCTGAAACGCTGAGTTTGGTTCTGAGTTTGCACAATTATTTTGAGAAACTTAGATCTAACTTTATGCAAAAGGGTTGTTTCAATGCTTGAATAGTCAACTGTTGTGAGACTCTCCTCCAACAACTTGTTTCTTTGGTTACTGAATAAAGTAATGGGAACACTGTTTAGCTACAATCATTCCTTTTAGATGATATCCAATATACATAGAAATATACATTTTAACTGGAGATTTAGCTGCAATGGGTGATATTTTTAACGGCTCTCCAAAAAGGGAAAGACCAGGAATCAGTCAGCCACGTGGCTGGTAAAGAAAAGAACTCAGAGATAATGGGAACTGCAGATGCTGGAGAATTCCAAGATAATAAAATGTGAGGCTGGATGAACACAGCAGGCCAAGCAGCATCTCAGGAGCACAAAAGCTGACGTTTCGGGCCTAGACCCTTCATCAGAGAGGGGGATGGGGAGAGGGAACTGGAATAAATAGGGAGAGAGGGGGAGGCGGACCGAAGATGGAGAGTAAAGAAGATAGGTGGAGAGAGTATAGGTGGGGAGGTAGGGAGGGGATAGGTCAGTCCAGGGAATACGGACAGGTCAAGGAGGTGGGATGAGGTTAGTAGGTAGATGGGGGTGCGGCTTGGGGTGGGAGGAAGGGATGGGTGAGAGGAAGAACCGGTTAGGGAGGCAGAGACAGGTTGGACTGGTTTTGGGATGCAGTGGGTGGGGGGGAAGAGCTGGGCTGGTTGTGTGGTGCAGTGGGGGGAGGGGACGAACTGGGCTGGTTTAGGGATGCAGTAGGGGAAGGGGAGATTTTGAAACTGGTGAAGTCCACATTGATACCATATGGCTGCAGGGTTCCCAGGCGGAATATGAGTTGCTGTTCCTGCAACCTTCGGGTGGCATCATTGTGGCAGTGCAGGAGGCCCATGATGGACATGTCATCTAGAGAATGGGAGGGGGAGTGGAAATGGTTTGCGACTGGGAGGTGCAGTTGTTTGTTGCGAACTGAGCGGAGGTGTTCTGCAAAGCGGTCCCCAAGCCTCCGCTTGGTTTCCCCAATGTAGAGGAAGCCGCACCGGGTACAGTGGATGCAGTATACCACATTGGCAGATGTGCAGGTGAACGTCTGCTTAATGTGGAATGTCATCTTGGGGCCTGGGATAGGGGTGAGGGAGGAGGTGTGGGGGCAAGTGTAGCATTTCCTGCGGTTGCAGGGGAAGGTGCCGGGTGTGGTGGGGTTGGAGGGCAGTGTGGAGCGAACAAGGGAGTCACGGAGAGAGTGGTCTCTCCGGAAAGCAGACAGGGGTGGGGATGGAAAAATGTCTTGGGTGGTGGGGTCGGATTGTAAGTGGCAGAAGTGTCGGAGGATGATGCGTTGTATCCGGAGGTTGGTAGGCTGGTGTGTGAGAACGAGGGGGATCCTCTTAGGGCGGTTGTGGCGGGGGCAGGGTGTGAGGGATGTGTTGCGGGAAATACGGGAGACGCTGTCAAGGGCATTCTCGATCACTGTGGGGGGAAAGTTGCGGTCCTTAAAGAACTTGGACATCTGGGATGTGCGGGAGTGGAATGTCTTATCGTGGGAGCAGATGCGGCGGAGGCGGAGGAATTGGGAATAGGGGATGGAATTTTTGCAGGAGGGTGGGTGGGAGGAGGTGTATTCTAGGTAGCTGTGGGAGTGGGTGGGCTTGAAATGGACATCAGTTACAAGCTGGTTGCCTGAGATGGAGACTGAGAGGTCCAGAAAGGCGAGGGATGTGCTGGAGATGGACCAGGTGAACTGAAGGTTGGGGTGGAAGGTGTTGGTGAAGTGGATGAACTGTTCGAGCTCCTGTGGGGAGCAAGAGGCGGTGCCGATACAGTCATCAATGTACCGGAGGAAGAGGTGGGGTTTGGGGCCTGTGTAGGTGCGGAAGAGGGACTGTTCCACGTAACCTACAAAGAGGCAGGCATAGCTGGGGCCCATGCGGGTGCCCATGGCCACCCCCTTAGTCTGTAGGAAGTGGGAGGAGTCAAAAGAGAAGTTGTTGAGTGTGAGGACGAGTTCAGCTAGGCGGATGAGAGTGTCGGTGGAGGGAGACTGGTCGGGCCTGCGGGACAGGAAAAAGCGGAGGACCTTGAGGCCATCTCCATGCGGAATGCAGGTGTACAGGGACTGGACGTCCATGGTGAATATGAGGTGTTGGGGGCCAGGGTTGCGCTCCAACCTCATTGTTCCCCAACCCCGCACGGCCCGTTTCTATCTCCTTCCCAAAATCCACAAACCTGCCTGCCCTGGTCGACCCATCGACTAAGCCTGCTCCTGCCCCACCGAACTCATCTCCACCTACCTGGACTCCATTTTCTCCCCTTTGGTCCAGGAACTCCCCACCTACGTCCGTGACACCACCCACGCCCTCCACCTCCTCCAGGACTTCCAATTCCCTGGCCCCCAACACCTCATATTCACCATGGACGCCCAGTCCCTGTACACCTGAATTCCGCATGGAGATGGCCTCAAGGCCCTCCGCTTCTTCCTGTCCCGCAGGCCCGACCAGTCCCCCTCCACCGACACTCTCATCCGCCTAGCTGAACTCGTCCTCACACTCAACAACTTCTCTTTTGACTCCTCCCACTTCCTACAGACTAAGGGGGTGGCCATGGGCCCCAGCTATGCCTGCCTCTTTGTAGGTTACGTGGAACAGTCCCTCTTCCGCACCAAACCCCACCTCTTCCTCCGGTACATTGATGACTGTATCGGCGCCGCCTCTTGCTCCCCAGAGGAGCTCGAACAGTTCATCCACTTCACCAACACCTTCCACCCCAACCTTCAGTTCACCTGGGCCATCTCCAGCACATCCCTCACCTTCCTGGACCTCTCAGTCTCCATCTCAGGCAACCAGCTTGTAACTGATGTCCATTTCAAGCCCACCGATTCCCACAGCTACCTAGAATACACCTCCTCCCACCAACCCTCCTGCAAAAATTCCATCCCCTATTCCCAATTCCTCCGCCTCCGCCGCATCTGCTCCCACGATAAGACATTCCACTCCCGCACATCCCAGATGTCCAAGTTCTTTAAGGACCGCAACTTTCCCCCCACAGTGATCGAGAATGCCCTTGACCGCGTCTCCCGTATTTCCCGCAACACATCCCTCACACCCCGCCCCCGCCACAACCGCCCTAAGAGGATCCCCCTCGTTCTCACACACCACCCTACCAACCTCCGGATACAACGCATCATCCTCCGACACTTCCGCCACTTACAATCCGACCCCACCACCCAAGACATTTTTCCATCCCCACCCCTGTCTGCTTTCCGGAGAGACCACTCTCTCCGTGACTCCCTTGTTCGCTCCACATTGCCCTCCAACCCCACCACACCCGGCACCTTCCCCTGCAACCGCAGGAAATGCTACACTTGCCCCCACACCTCCTCCCTCACCCCTATCCCAGGCCCCAAGATGACATTCCACATTAAGCAGACGTTCACCTGCCAATGTGGTATACTGCATCCACTGTACCCGGTGCGGCTTCCTCTACATTGGGGAAACCAAGCGGAGGCTTGGGGACCGCTTTGCAGAACACCTCCGCTCAGTTCGCAACAAACAACTGCACCTCCCAGTCGCAAACCATTTCCACTCCCCCTCCCATTCTTTAGGTGACATGTCCATCATGGGCCTCCTGCACTGCCACAATGATGCCACCCGAAGGTTGCAGGAACAGCAACTCATATTCCGCCTGGGAACCCTGCAGCCATATGGTATCAATGTGGACTTCACCAGTTTCAAAATCTCCCCTTCCCCTACTGCATCCCTAAACCAGCCCAGTTCGTCCCCTCCCCCCACTGCACCACACAACCAGCCCAGCTCTTCCCCCCACCCACTGCATCCCAAAACCAGTCCAATCTGTCTCTGCCTCCCTAACCGGTTCTTCCTCTCACCCATCCCTTCCTCCCACCCCAAGCCGCACCCCCATCTACCTACTAACCTCATCCCACCTCCTTGACCTGTCCGTCTTCCTTGGACTGACCTATCCCCTCCCTACCTCCCCACCTATACTCTCTCCACCTATCTTCTTCACTCTCCATCTTCGGTCCGCCTCCCCCTCTCTCCCTATTTATTCCAGTTCCCTCTCCCCATCCCCCTCTCTGATGAAGGGTCTAGGCCCGAAACGTCAGCTTTTGTGCTCCTGAGATGCTGCTTGGCCTGCTGTGTTCATCCAGCCTCACATTTTATTATCAAGGAAAGAACTCTGCCACGTTTCCTTAACTGCTTCAGAATTGATCAACTATTCAAAGATAATGAGCACAATCATTACCTGATTTCCAGGAGAAGCATGTGTGCCAAAAAACTTCAACTGAATGAGGATTTTTGAAGCTGCACCAGCAATAGGAATGGAAAGGAGTCCAGAGAAGACAGTCTTACCTGGAGGAAGCAGTTCAGGAATCTGAGACTGCTTGAGGTGCTCATTCTCACGTGACAAAAGGAGCAGCTAGCCTCTTCAAACAAGCAGACAGTGCACTGTCATGACCAGGAATGACAGCAGGAGGGTCCCTCCAAGCTGGAGACCATGCACCATGAGGACTCAGAACCGCAGAACAACATAAGCGAATGTCCTAATCTTTCCAACCCTTGATGAACTCGGCATTCATCTGCAAGGCTACAAACCTTGTGGCTCCACTCAATCTTCTCTCTCTCCAGCTTCCTCAAATCTTCCGCTGAACAGCCAGTACAGTCACACTGACTCTCCTCTTTGTGCCGTGCACACATGCCTTACAATCACCCTCCAAGAATATCCAATGCTCTTCCAAACAACCCATTTCTCTCAAAATCCGTGCTCTCTCTCCTCAAAGAAAGCCACAATCTTACAAAGAGGCAGAGACTTGGATGAAGCTTTTGGCCCTCCAGTGATAGGCACCTTGAAGGGTGCCCACGAGGCCAACAAAAGAAGTGATTTTGTTGCAGTTTGTAAGCATTGATCAGCCGTATGAGCCAGATGCACCCGTGCTGTCACATGTTGCGAAACCCAAACCTGTTTTGGGTGATGCATCTCTTTTAAGTTGGATCTTAATGTTCGATCCTTCTGTCCTGCACAGCTTCAGGGGAATGACAGGCCCAACATCAGTCTGAGGGAGAATGCTGGAATATATAAAAAAAGAACGAGGCAACATAAGAAATAGAAAATATGGGTAAAATTGAGCGAAGTTAACATTTATGAAGAGAAATCACCTTTTTAGTAAACCTGTTCAAGGTTTTTGAGGAAATAACATCCAAATAAACAAGAGGAAATATATGGCAAAATTAGAATTTCAGAAAGCTTTTGAGAAGATCCAATAACTAAGTCTGATACTAGCCAATTCACTCAAATGTCAGGCTGCCCATTCCATTGTACAGTCGACATGGGCAGGTAAATGAAATTGTTGTTTTCTTTTAATCCAGTTGGTTAAAAATATGAAGAACAGGCAGGTCAGTTCCTTGCGACTCCCTCTGTCTACTGAGGGCATCCCCCGACTTTGTTACCTCCTTTTTTATTTCCACTTCCTGGCCAGCTTCCTCAACATGACCCAATCACCTTACCTAATCCTATCCTCAGGAAAGGATTCCTGTGTAAAAAGCTTGGAACTTTCCTGGTTCTGGGATCTAGCCACAGTCTTTGTAGGCTGAGTTGCAGTCTCAGCAGTGGCCACTGTAAAGTTCTAAGAATTGCTGGGACTTCCTCACACTGGGATGGGAAATCTAATGCTCATCTCCTCTAGGCCCACAGCAGTTTAGGGCTTTTTTTTTTGGTCCATCTGTGATTGATATACCCTCTGGGGGAAGTAAGTTGGGGGGATGTGCAATTTTTGGGAATGCGGTCATTGAGCATTTCTCCCTCTCCCCACAGCTTCACATTTTGTCAATCTCAATGGGGATCAGGAACACTTTGACCCAAAATTTACTTCTGCACAAATGAGCCAAAGCACTATCCATGTGACCATTTCAGTTGGACATGCTGATCATTGATGGGTGCTCACAAGAGGGCAGTGTTCCAAAATATTTTGTCTCCAATAAAGTTTATGATCACCTTCACCACAACCTAAAACATTTTCTCGAAATTATGGCATGTGCCTGAGTGCTCAAGCCTACTGGACTGTTTATACAACAACCTGCTGACTCTAGGCTACAAGGCAATATGTTTGTCCTGAAGCTTCTGCTGTTGGCCTATCCTAATGGGAACCTCCAGGCAACTGTGTGATTATTGTTAAATTATATTCTGGTCATGAGTGACCTACATCACCAGTAACACTGATGTCCCTAAATGACTGAGGCAGTTAAGTTCCAGTAATATTCTCATCTACCTGACTCGTATATACTTAATATAAAGTTCCTGTTCACTGGAATGGAGATCAACTTGCCCTTCTCTCTAGGACCTCACAACCACTGCTGCCTCAAAACTAGACCATTCCATCCAAAATTGGATCTGCAGCAACACGCAAGCCCGATCTGACCATTTAATGGTAACTGAATGAGTACACATTTTAAAACTGTAAGACATAACTCTTTGCTCAGATAGTCAAGAAAAGTCATTTTTCATTGAATTGTTGCTATTCAAATGGTACATTGGGTGCGTCAACAAAAACCTCTCAAACTCCTGAAAGTCTATAAAGTTGTTGGCCCAGACATAATGGGCTGACCGGCTTCTTTTCACATTGTAACAATTCTGTGAGTTATTCTATATAAAAAGTGAAAATGAGATCAAAATGCGAGCCAGATGGAAAGTCTCGAAGGGACAAAAGACTAGCCTGAACTAAAAAAACAAATTCCCCACTAATCAATCTCATAGCACGGAACAGACAAAATCAGAATGAGATCACAGCTCCCATTTATGAGGACTTGAAAGAGACTAGACTTGGTGTAAAAGGGAAGTTTTTTTGTGTAGTTGCATGCATGCACCATTGGACACCTGTGTTTTATATTTTTATTCCTCTTTTCTTCCTTTTACATATTGTGTTGCCTGAGTTACTGTCTAGCACATTCAATAAGAAGAGGTGCCCCACCAACTAGGGTGATTTGTATATTTCAATTTCTTTATTTTCTATAAAACGTTTGCAGCCTTGTAAAGTTATCTGATCCTGATGGTTTATAGGTATGCATGGGTGAAAGATGCCCATCATTTGAGGGCATTGCTTGTTAAGCAAGTCCATTCACCCCCGCTGTCACCATTCTGCGTGGAATCATAGAATCCCTGCAGTGTGGAAACAGGCTATTTAGCCCATCAGGTCCACGTCAATCCTCCAAAGATCACCTCACTGAGACACAGCCCCCTTCCCTATTCCTATAACCCAGCATTTTCACATAGCTAACTCGCACATCCCTAGACACTCTGAGCAATTTACCGTGGGCAGTTCACTGAACCAGCACATCTTTGGTCTGTGGGAGAAAACTAGAACACCTAGAGGAAACCCACACAGGCACAGGGAGAATGTGCAGACTCCACACAGACAGTTACCTGAGGGTGGAATCGAACCCAGGCCCCTGTTGCTGTGAAGCAGCATTGCTAACCACGGAGCCACCATGCCAGTTGCTATCTCCCCATTAACTTAGCTACATTTGTCAAAATCTTCACTAGGGCATGACGCTCTTCTGCCCAAAAGGCCAAGGTCACAATTTCTCTATTTTACACTGTAAAGGTAATAATTTCCTTGCTTTATGTTGTCAGAGGTTAAGTGAAAATAAGAGCTCATTATGAAAACGGGTTCATCCAAGTGTTCATAAATTTACTAAGACCTTCTATAAAAATGTCAGGTCCACAGTCTTGAGGGTTATAATGAATGCTGCACAAAGAACACATCATCACAATGTGAGATTTGCAACTGTTCTGTCCATCAGATGGACAGTGAGTGTGTGAGAATAGGAAAGCCTGGTAAATTACTGAAACAAAAGGACAACAGAGAAAAATAAGTCACTCAGCTCTTACATGGAATACTGCTTCCCCCTCGCCAAACCCCAGATGATAAATCAGATCTTCCGCATGTTAAACATGGCTTGGAAGAAGCACAGAGAGCAGCAAGGTGGCAGAACTTAGTTTGGGTGGGGACACAGGAATGTCTTGGTAGCACCACTACTGACTGAGCTGGCTGAGCCCGGAGGGATGTAGCTGCTGGGCTGGGGCCACATACTTGCATAAAGCATACCTGACCTCATCCTCACCAATCTACCTGTAGCAGATACATCTGCTGTTGACACTATCAGAAGGAGTGAACTCTCCAATGTCTTGTGGAGAAGAAGTCCTGAACACCCTTCGTTAGTTTGTGTGGCATTATTACCGTGCTAAATAGGATCGAATGAGAAACAATCTTGCAACTCAAGGTTGAGCATCCATGAGGCAGTGTAGGCCACGAGCAGCAGCTGAATTGTATTCAAACACAATCTGCGTTGATGTTTTGTCATATCTCCCCATTCTACCATTCTATCAAGGTCTGAAATCAATCCTGGTTCAATGAAGTGTACAAAAAGGCGAGCCAGGGCAAAGCATTTACTTTGTTATACACCCAGCATCACCCTTCAGCTGGGAAGACATTGGGTTCCTGTATTTGACAACAAACCCAATAGAAGGAAAGCTTTAACCAACATGATGAGCACATACAAAGCAATCTTCCATTTTTGCAGGAAAAAAGGTTATCAATTCGATCTGATGGATAAATCCTGAATGATAACTGCACTTGACTATCTCATTCCAAATACTGCTGATCTCATGGTTTTCCTTATCCTCTTCTGCTTCTCTCTTTTTTCATTTTTAAGGCTTCTTTAAGACCAGAGTTGTGGAAAGTGCAGCAGACAAAATAAACGTAGGATGTTATTCATCTATACCGTCACATTTCCTCAATCAATCCAAACACTGAAATTATCTGTAAAGGGTTGAGGTATATTCTGCCACAAGCCTGATGTGTGTTTGTACCTCTGCTCTGCTCTGCTCTTGACATGAGTGCAATACTCAGGCATGTAATCAACATCTACAGCAAACCTCATCAGTCCTGCAAACAGACATTGCCAGACACTCAGATGCCTTCAAAGGGCTGGCACTATTGACAGCAGAGAATGGAAGCTGCAAATGTGACACACAGTCGTGTACGTAATTCTGTTACCTTGGTTACAGACGTACTATTCATTGCTGAATCTCTTTCTATCTGTAAATAGTACTGCATGGACAAACCATTCCACATGACTACAGTGCGTTACAGCCTACACGTCTGATTTCTTAGAAGCATTCTACTCTGCTGATTTGTGCCTTTCCAATTATCTGCTTGACATCTCTGAACTGTGGTTTAAATGTGATCATCTCCTCAAACAGTCAAATTTATGTAAAAATTCAAAGCAGCTGTCATCTTGACATTTGCAGACAGTAACTGACTGAATTTGATTATGCTGGGTTTGGCCTCCAGTCTCGACATGACGAAGCAGGCATGGGCATACGATGCCAGTTTATACCAGTTGAGAACAAAAACAGAAGTTGCTGGACAAGCTCAGCAGGTCTGGCAGCATCTGTGAAGAAAAAAATCAGAGTTAACATTTCGGGTCTGGTGACCCTTCCCTAGAACCCTCTGTTCTGAGGAAGGGTCACCGGACCCAAAATGTTAACTCTGATTTTCTCTTCACAGGTGCTGCCAGACCTGCTAACCTTTTCCAGCAACTTCTGTTCTTTTTTCCTGATTCACGGCATCCACAGTTTATACCACTGAAGTCTCATCTGGTTGGTGCATATTTTTCTCTCTGTGTGTGTGTGTGTGTGTGTGTGTGTGTGTGTGTGTGTGTGTGTGTGTGTGTGTGTGTGTGTGTGTGTGTGTGTGTGTGTTTGTATATCACGATAATGCTGATGTTTGATCCCAACTCAAAACCTGGGCCTCACCTTACAGTTTTTTTTTCCTTTTTGCTCAGTGCCAGCAGTGTTTTCTTTTTTGGAGGCTTTTATTTTGCTGTGAGATCTCTCACTGTCTTTTGCCAAACTTGCCTCAGCAGCTACCTACCCTGCCACATCCAATTTTAGCCCAATCTTATCATGTGCTGTCCCGAGAGCACTGCGTTGCTGTTGAGATTTCTCAGAATTGTCCAGCATCCCTGGCACAATGCCATTGTTAAGAGGTGTTGTGCACCCAGACAAGCATTGAGAGTCTAGGGCTACCCTGCATGGTTCATCACATTTGCCCTGGACATGAGAGACAAAGGAAATTTGCCACCTTCCTTTGCAGGCAAAGAGGTGGAGGTCCTGCTGGACAGAGTGGTACACAGGCAGGATATCCTCCTCCCCCATTATCCCCAAGCGGCAGAAAAAGCCATGACACCAGACCATGCCAGCCTAGTACCAAGGTTGCCACCCAGTTCAGTGCAGGCTGAGGAGGAAAGCACTGTGCATTGAAAGAAGAAGGTCAAAGTCCTTCTCTATTCCTCAAGTATGAGTGCCACTATCTGCTCTCCATTAGCTCGCCCTCTCTCTGCCTCTGCTACTGCACCCATCTTCCCAGTAAGGCTCAAGTAAGGTGGGAGAGCTCAGAACTAGGGGGCATTTTCATTGGTAAGGGGAGAAAGATTTTAAAAGGACATTAGGGGCACCTTTTCTAGGCAGAGAGTAATTCATTTGCAGCATGACCTGTCAGAGGACGAGGTGGATGCAGGTACAGTTTCTCTGTTTAAAAGACATTTGGGTAAGTACTTGAAAAGGAAAGGTTTGGACGTATATGGTCCAAACACAGGCAGGTGGGATTAGTTTAGTTTGGGAATATGGTCAGTGTGGACTAGTGGGACCAAAGGGTCTTTTTCAATGCTGTATGACTGTATGACCCTACGACTCTCACTGTTGCCTGCAACATCTTCCCTCAATTGGTCACCCTCCCGAACCACCAACACCTTTAACACTATGTGCCCTCTGCAATCATACAGGACATTGACACCAAAATAACGGCTGTGCAACCCATTTTCATTTTCCTTAATACCTGCCTTTCTCTCTTTCCTCCTGGACTACAGCCCACAGTAAGGGAGAAAGAGCCAAGATGCCTGACGACCAGCTCTTCACTACTTATGTGCACAGCATCCTGGTTTGCTGACAGCCCTGAGTGCTGACGGACTGAGTGCAAGCCTCTGCATTGGTCTTCGAGACTATGCTACACTTACTGCACCAGGATCCCTTGACCAAAGGCTCTGTTGTTTGTTTTGACTGAGGCCTGCTGAGATCCATTGCAGCCTTTCTGTCTTTGTGTCTGTGCTAAATGGCAGCACATTACAGCAGTTCAGTGAGCTTGGTGTTTTGTGCTGACGGGGCAGAACATACAAAGGCAAGCAAGGCAGGAGCGTTATAAGATCATCAGACATAAGAGCAGAACTAGGCTATTCAGTCCTCAACTCCACTTCCCTGCCTTTTCACCGTAACTCTTAATTTTCTCACTGATTAAAAATCTCTCTCTCTCAGCCTTGAATGTATTTAATTGCCCAATATACAGCTCTCTGCTGAATTCCATAAATTCCCTACCCCCTAAGAGAAGGAATTTTCCCTTACCTCTGCCTTCAATGGGACATCCCTTTATCCTGACATTATGCCCTTCCATCGTGGACTCCACGCAAACAGATACAAACTTTCCTAAATCTATCCTGTCATGTTCCCCAAGAATCTCGTATGCTTCAGTATGCTCCTCTCATTCTTCCAAACACCAGCGAAGAAAGGCCTAATCAAATTCTCCTTCGTAAGAGGATTCAGGTAAGCTCCCAAGTAATGTGTACTATGACAGCAAATCAACAGGACGGAGATGCAGCCTGGTCCACTCGATGAGCAGAGTGCATTCTCTGAGCACAAAGTGTCCTTGTAGATGCATTGTAATGATTGTTGCCAGTACAGCATTAAAGTTCAGAAGTGTAATAAAAGTGGATTGGAGAGGGTTCTTAGAAACTGGCACAAGTTGGATGCTAATGACAGTGAATATCGAGTGTATATGGCTGGTGCCCATGGAGAGTACCCTGCGGCGTGGCTGCCCATGTCCAACATGGACGTTCTTTGGAGCAAGTGGCAAGCTGAAATGGCCAGGTACCCATTCTGACTTCCATACCAAGAATTCTCTGCATGTAGTTTCCTCAGCGCATGTGGTAAGATAAAAAGCATGTTAATGAGGTGAGATGTGCCTTAAAGAAGGTTGTTTATAAGTAGTAATACCCTTTTAAAAGGTCGTTGCTGAGTAAGAACCTCCCCTAAATGCCTGACAGATTCATAACAGAGGCCGTGAATTGCTCCCAAAGTCAAGATGGCCTCTCTAGACATCTCTGCCACACCACCCACTCCCCGATGGTCAGTTCCATGTTTAGACACTGTCATCTTCCCTATTCTGTCTGCCCCTGACTTTTGTTATTGTCCACTTAGGTTAGGGATTTTCCAATCAGCCTGTTTTACCAAAGTCCCAAGGAATTCCCCAATCCACCGCAACCACTTCCTCCTTGTGAACACTGAAGGGCCTCCAAACAGCACTTTAAGGCTGGAGTGCTGTCACCAAGTTTATGAGTAACGTTTTAGACAACTGAGGACACTTACAGCTTTGGTTAATCAAATACTGGCTTTTCTTGTTTTTCTTGATGAGAATAAAAACAGTTCTAATTTTTTTTATACTGTGAAACTTCCAATGTCAATCTGATTACATTTTCCCATTGCACGAGTCGAAATGGACATGAAACTAGGAAAAAAATTTCAGAAGTGCTTGAAAGTGTTAAATGCGTTAGCATTTATAAGCTTGAATATAGATAATGTATTCATTGGTGTGAGGTGAGAAGCTAACTACCAGTTCTGAGGCAGGGTCACCAGGCCCGAAACGTTAACTCTGATTTTTTCTTCACAGATCTTGCCAGACCTGCTGAGCTTTTCCAGCAACTTCTGTTTTAATGCCATTTAGCTATTTATAACAATCTGCAAATCTAAAATGACAAATCTGAAAAGGCAGTGCCTTTGTTCTTGCATATTTATCAGTTTTGTTTTACTTGCGTCAAGTCATTTGTCTTGTATAGTTTCCAATTCAAGGAATCATTGCTACATATCAGCAAGTTCCACTTAATTCCAACTGGTTCCAAAAGATTGAAATGGTCACAGTTGAAGTCACTTGGGCAAATGGAATTGCATCTGATTTTCTGTTGTGAGTCCCAGTCATTCTGGTTGTTTATAATTGAATTAGTCAAGATGTTAAAAGCTTCCGATAAATTCAAATGCTTCCAGTTAGTGTCACCTGGGCAGGTGGGGATACCAGCTGGTTTCCCATTATAATCTCAGTCCTTCAGGTTACTTTGAATTCAAACCAGTTATATCCTGTTAATTCAAGTCAAAGGCAGCTATGGTGAGTTGATACTTCCCTTTGGTTTCAACCAATTTTTTATCTCGTGGGGTTTGCAGACATGAGTACCAGTGTAAGGATATACCTGAATGAAGTATCTCAATTGTAACTTCATCTGTCTGCTCTGCCACTTCTGACCCTCCTCATACATAACCTGCAAATAGAGAGTTGTACCCATAAAACACGAATGGCTGGAATTAATTAGCTTTATGACACGTAGAGCATGATTGTTTGTGCAGCTGTATTGCTTTGAGCAGCAAGTTGGCACGTTTAAACAAATGTCAATAACTTACTTTGTTCAAGAACACAAACAATGCAAAAACAACCCAACACAGCAACAACAAAGCTCAGTTGACAGAGGCTGGTTTCCCTAGCAGCACTTGTCTTAACATGCAGTCTATGCTTTGGCCACCTTTTACGCCATCAGAGCTTATTATGGGGGGATAAGTCCTGAATTTAAATAAAATTGTAATGTGTATAAAGTCTTGTGGGCTGCACATTCCAAATTAAGTCATATTTTTCTTTTAAGATGCAAAAGGTGGTCAATTCTTTCAATTAATAAGTGACTAATAATTGCATTTTATAAAGCTTTGTGGTGTCAGCTTAATTCATCTAGCTACAATGCAGAAAAGTAGGCCTTCTCCAGACTATGGAGTTTTTGTGATCATGAATTTGATAATTGGATATTAATTCTGTTAGAGCTTCAGACTTAATCTTTTGACTTTCAGATAGTGATTAAGTTGCTTTGTATTTACTATTTTATTTGGGACTGTGACTTTGATTGCTAATCTTTACACCCTGGACACACAGCAGCTGTTTTGATCCATTTTCCCTGTTGCCCTCAGACTACACAGACCAGTTATTGTATGATGGCGTGGCATGCTGCCAAGCTATTGTCCAATGCTGCAATTGGCTGACCACTGCAAACTTTCTGACAATGCCTGGTGGAAATTCCCCATGCACTTTCTTTTCCTCCCAGTGGGTAGGGACATTTCTTTTTTAATCCGCTGGTGGGATGTAGGCGTAACTGGCTGGGCCAGCATTTATTGCCACTCCCAAATTACCCTTAGACTGTGATGATGGGCTTCAGTGATGTAGGTAAGTAGATACCAAAGTTGTAGCTGGACTGAAGAGGGGGGCAGGGGGTTCAGGTTCTCAGTATTATTGCCAGAATGTTGTCAGGCCCAATGTTTCTTGATGTAGTGTAGACTGAATTGAATTGGCTGAAGGCAGTTCCCAATAGAAAGTCAATGTTGAGGCCTGCCAGGGCGATTATTGCTTGACCGTACAGCATGGCGCAACTATCTGTGGTCAATCTATCATTACTGGTGAGACAGGGCATGCCAGGGATAATGAAGGCGACAGTGTGTTCTGCAACATATTCATTTTCTTGCAATCATACCTTGCAGACAATTTCAGGCTATTTACTTGTCTGCTCTGTGATTCTGGTCTCCCAATATTGGCACTAGCCCTCAGATCTTATGAAGGAGGACCTTGCAGACTTAACATTGCCATGTCTGCAGTTGTTATTTCCAGTGAGTACTTCAACACCAGGTAGTTTCATTTCTTTTGTTAGACTTCGTACTGGTTTGATACAAATGAACAGCTTGGTAGGCCACTGAGAGGGCAGCAACGAATTAACCACACTTCAAAGGTCTGGTATCGCATAAAGAATGCACCAAGGAAGGTGAAAGATTTCTTTCACTAAAATACATCAGTGAACGAGATGGGATCTTGCAACAATTGACAGCCATTATAAGATTGTAATTAGGCTAGCTTTTTATTCCATATTTATTAATTGAGTTCAAATTCCACCATCTGCCACCATGTCACTTAAACCCATGTCCCCAGAACATTAGCCTCTCGATCACTCGGTCTACAAGAGCAGATGGAGAGGCAGGGATGAAGTAACTTGCCTCGTGACTCCCTTTAGCCTGTCCAGCATCTACAAGTCAGAATTGTGATGAAATATTGTTGATCTGCTTAGATATGTTCATCTCTGAAAACATTCAATGTTTTTGGCACCATCTAAGACAAGACTGTCTGCTTGATTGACACCGCATCCACCACATTCAATGTCCACTCCCTTCACTAAATGCACAGTAGCAGCACTATAGACCATCTATAAATACACTGCAACAATATATCAAGGCTCCTTTGACAACATCGTTCAAATCTGCGACCTCTACTGCCTGGAAGAAAAAGTCAGCAGGCCCATTGGAACACCACGACCAGCAAGTTCCCCTCCACAGCAAGCATTGGCTATAAGACTGGCCCATTTCAGTTTTTGCTCAGCGATGTCCCCTAAAATGTACATCTCTTTCAGCATGACTGCTATGGGCACAAACTCAGAGTAGTGACCAAATCAATTTTTGAAATACCATTCCCCACTGGTGACCCTAGAATATGGTCATTCTGGAAAACATGACAGTCTAGCTCAGCTTGTTCTCAATGGATATCCATATTCATTGCACAGTGATCAGATTTAAGACTTTTGGATGATATTTGTCTTCCCCATTCCAAAGTTCAGTTTTCTGACTGAAATGAGAAAGTGAAAGACATAGCAGGGATCAAGCTTCAACAATGAAAATTGGGCAGCACATCTCTTCACTGGGGATGACAGCTATCCAGTTTGCATGGAGCTGGCGTTGGTTAACATGATAAATTAAGCAGCAACTCTGGAAAGAAGAAGGAAAAAAGGAATAAGCAAAAATGTATCTTGAAGCAGTAAAACAAAACACCAGCCTTTTTACTCCTGCATTGGCATTACACTATTTATAAACAGTTAGTCTCTGTAGTTTTAAACATAACAGACAAAAAGATAAACGTATGCTTTTTTTAAAAAAACATGATGCATGTCAGGTGAATTCTTCTGGAAAAATGCCTGTCAAAGAGAAAATAAAACTTTCAAAAAGAGAATATGGAAATGAAATGGCAAATCAACATCGAAGGGAACCCAACAATCTTCTGGGAGGTGAAAGAGAGAGGAACATGGTGAAAATACAATTGCTAGGGAGTGATGCAGAGCAGACCAATGGATATGCAGGCTGAGTAGTCCCCGGTTTTTGATGGGCTTTGTCCTAGTGTCTTAAAAGGGATGGCTGTTAAGGTAATAGATGCAGAGCTGTTAATCTTGCAAACTTCATTCAATTCTGAAAAGGTTCTAATAGACTGCAAAGTATCAGATGTAATGTTTCTGTTTAATAAGGGAAGATAGCAGTAAACAGGAAACTGCAGACCAGTTGAAGTCTGTTGTGGAGAAGATGATAGAATCAATTATTGCAGAGATTATAGCTGGGCTGTTACAAAATGTCAAAGCCTTCAGAAAGGGTCATCATGATGTTACAAAAGGTAAATCATCCTAAACGAATTTATTGAAGTCCTCTGAAGGAGTAGCAAGCACTGTGGATAAGAGGGAGCCAGTTGATATGCTGTATTTAGATTCCTAGAAGGCATTTAACAATGTGCCACTTAAAAATTTATCGCACAAAATAGAAGCACATGGTGTAGGGAGTAACATATTACCGTGGTGAAAAGATGTCTGGGAGAAAATAGAGAACACATATAAATGGGTTGTTTTTGACTGGCAGATTATGAACAAGGATTCATGCAGGCATTTGTGCTAAATGTTCATTCGGTGGATTTTCAGTTCAACGGCCGGATCAGGGTTTCAGCAACCACACTCCTCCCTCAAAAAGTGTTTGATTTAATTTATTGTTGTCCCATGCCTAAGTACAGTGAAAGTTTTGTTTTGTAAGCAGTGCAGGCAGATCATAGGATGTTCAGACAGGGTGAAGCATACAAGCTTATAACTGCCAAATGCAAGATCAACATTAGCTTTGAAATTAGAGAGATCTATTCAGCAATCTAATAGCAGGGAAGAAGCTGTTCTTGAATCTGTTGGTGCATGTGTTTTCTCAGTAAGGCAGAAGATAAGTTGGGTAGATTCATTCACACTGTCACTCTCACTCTCTATCTACCTATCTCTGTCTCTGTCTCTCAGCAGGCTATAGTCCAAAGGAACTCCAAACAAAGCCCTAATCCCCAAGAAGGTGATGAACTATAAATTTGCTGCTACGCGGGATTGGTTGTTTGGGACGTGTTTAAATGAATTGATGTTTTTTCGTGATCCCCACTTTTTAAAAACAAAAAATCTGCACTGTCTACACTCTTTAATGTGAATCCTTAATAAATACATTCACGATGATATGTCTTCATTAAATTGTTAGCAAATGGTGAGAGGACTATAGACTCAGATTTAAAGTGCAAGGGGTTACTTCAAGTAAAAATCCATTAAAGTGAAGAGAGGCCATAAAAATATTGGGCTAAATAAAGGAGTATCCAGTGTTGTTTTAAAAGTATATTAGGAGCAAGAGGATTACCATGGAAATGGTAAGGACCATCAGCAAACAAAGTACTTTACATCTGCGTTTACTATAGTAAAGGATGACTTGGGTATAGAAATCAAGGAGCGGCATGAACAAATTAACATTGAGAAGGAAGAGGTATTAGTAGTTTTAGCAGGTTAAAATGTGAATGAGTAAATGAGTCCAGATGAGTTGTATCCCTGGCTGCTATGGCAGGCAAGGGAGGAGATTGCAAAGGTTGTCATTAGTTTTCAAAGCCTTGCTGGCTGCAAAAGGAACGCCAGAGCATCAAAGAAAAGTTAATGTATCATTATTCAAGAAGGGAAATAGATATAAACCAGGAAACTACAGGCCAGGGACCCCAACATCAGTGGTAGGAAACTGTTGGAAAAAATTTTGATTTAATGTCCACTTGGAGAGACAAGGATTAATCAAGGATAGTCAACACAGCTTTGTCAGGAACAGATCATGTCTTAAATATTTCACTAAATTTTTGAGGAACCAACTAGGAGTATAGATGAGGATAGTGCAGTTGACTGACATGCATGTGAATTTCAGGAAGGCTTTTGACAAGGTCTTGTGTGGGAGACTCATCAAGACATTGAGAGCCCATGGGATTCAGGACTAATTGGATCTAAAATTGACTTCATGGAGGCAGGAGGTGATGGTAGAAGGTAGATTTCCAGTCACAAAACAAACTAGTGGTATACATAGAGATTGCTGATGCATCTGTGCTGTTTTTAGTATACATGAATAATCTAGACACAAATGAAGGATGGATGATCAGTAAGTTCACAGATGATATTAAAATTGGTACAGTGATAAATAGCTGTGAGGGAAGCTTCAGACCAATGTTCCCTCTAATTTGTACGGCTTGTATGAGTGCATGCAGCTGCTCCAAGGTTCTGCACATGGTGATCAGCATTGGCACACCAACCATGACATTGATTTCCAGTTCCAGAAGTCATTGCTGCACATAGGCCTTGGAGATCTTTGCAGCCAGGAAGAAAATTAAAGGAGCACTGCCTAAGACAACAGGATTATCGAGATAGACTGGTCAAATAGGCAGAACAGTAGCAAATAGGATTAATCCTGAAAATTGTGAGGCGATGCATTTTGGGAGAAGTAACAAGGCAAGAGAATACATGATTGGTAGGACCCTAAGAAGTACACAGCATCAGAAGTATCTTGGTGTGCATATCCATAGATCATTGAAGGCAGCAGGAAAGATAGAGAAAGTGGTTAAGGCCCCTTATTATAAACTCAAATGGCAATCAGCAGCCAAGTGGCCGCTGGCAGGGTAGCGGCTAATGAACCTGGGCAGGATGTCGCCCAGTGCAGGTGAAAGTGTACCCCATGAGGGGGAGGAATCAGCAAGCCATAAGGGGAAAGCCCAGTGTCTGCAGCCCCATGGCTTAGAAGGACTGTAATGTTTAACTTTTAACTTTATTCATGTATTTTTCTGCTTTATACCAAGGAAAGTTTGCAATGTTGAACTTATGAAGCTTATTTCTTTATTTTTCTATTTTTATACCTAAGATTTTGTACATAGGTACCTTTGTACCGAAGTTGGCATTGATAATGGCAACTTTGTACATTTGTCACTGTATTCCTATATCCCTGCACTTGAATACACGTGACAATAAAACTGAGGAATGGCCACCAGACCTGAAAAATTAACTCTGATTTTTTCTTCATAAATGCTGCGAGGCCTGCTGAGCTTTTCCAGCAAATTCGGTTTTCGTTCCTGATTTGCAGCATGCACAGTTCTTTCGGTTTTCTCTTGATATGTTGGGGTGGTTTTCCTTATTGCAGAGAAGGCTGTAGAAATTTATGTGGGGCATTGATAGGAAGACTTTTTCCTCTCTTAATAAAGAGGCCATTAACCAGGGAACATAGATTTAAGGCAAGGTGAAGGTGTTTTAGAGGAAATTTGAGAAGTATTTTCACACAAAGGGTGGGGACATGTTATCAGGAACTCACTGCTTGAAAGGCTGGTAGAGATGAGAACCCACACAATGTTTAGGAAGTATCTAGTGGACACTTGAAACACTGTAGCTTACAAGACTATGTGCCAAGTGGTGGAAAATGGGATTAGATTAGAGTGGAGAGAGATAATCACAACTTCAAAATCTCCCCCTCCTCCACTGCATTCCAAAACTAGCCCAGCTCGTCCCCTCCCCCCACGACATCACTAAACCAGCCCAGCTCGTCCCCGCCTCCCTAACCTGTTCTTCCTCTCACCTATCCCCTCCTCCCACCTCAAGCCACACCTCCAATTCCCACCTACCAACCTCATCCCGCCTCCTTGACCTCCCGTCCTTCCCGGACTGACCTATCCCCTCCCCACCTATCTTCTCCTCTATCCATCCTCGGTCTGCGTCCCCCTCTCTCCCCATTTATTTCAGAACCCTCTCCACATCCCCCTCTCTGATGAAGGGTCTAGGCCCGAAACGTCAGCTTTTGTGCTCCTGAGATGCTGCTTGGCCTGCTGTATTCATCCAACTTCACACTTTGTTATCTTAGATTAGAATGGACATGTTGAATCAAGTGCCTTTTCCATGTTGTAAAGCTGTGACATTTTTGGGTAAGAGATTCAGAGAGGATGTTGGGGGCAAGTTTTAATGTAGAATGTGAAAATGACTTAGAACTCAGTTGCCAACTATGAGAGTGGTAGGGATAGAGTCATAGATGATGAATAATCTCCAAAGAAAATTGCATTGGCATTGAATGGGATAAAACAAGGGAGCTACAAGATGTAACAGGGAATGTTTTAATTAAGATTGCTCCATTGAGAGCCGTACAAGACACCATGAGTTTAGTGGCCTTCTCTGTGCCAAAAGTGAATACATGAGCCAGATTTAATGCAGGCGTCAGGACTCTCAACCACTGGTGGGCCAATGGGAGTCCACTTCATCTCCCTTAGAAAGACCCACTGAATTAAGAGCCATTCAAACACTTAGCTGGACAAATTTCCTGTCTTTTGAACAGCAGTGCCGCTAGGGAGGCAGCACACCTGAGGCTTTGGATCATCACTGGATCCTAGCGAATAGGTGTCTGATGGCAGAAGGAAAGTGATGGGGGAGGAGACAAGGGGGTTGGGGTTGAGGGTGGATCTCAGTGGATCCCACATCTCCCAGCTCAAGCACTTAAAGCGCTCTGGATGACTGATACCCCCTCTAGGAACCCACATGGATCCCACTCATTGCGCTCCCCCATGGTGTACCCCTGCCCATCACTGGGTGAGACCACACACTAAATCACCACTGGCAAGGCCGACTCCATCTTTGCCCCACATCATCTCATACTCTCTGCTGAGGTCATTAGATAAAGATCAGGAATCCTGGCTGATTTCCACTCTCCCCATGTCCCCAGACCTTACCCTCATTCCCAACATCAGCATCTCACACACCATCCCTGCTGCTGCAGTTTTAAGACAAATTTCACACCTCAGTTGCTGACTCCCTCAAATCAGCCAACTAAGGACTGTTCAAAAATCTAAACTTGGAGTAATTTGGGCAATATGTTTAAAAGATGAACATTCACTGCAGAGCTTATAGTGACATAAAGTGAAACTTTTTTAATTGAAAACACATTTTGTTACTTTATTTAAGAAACAAATTCACTCTTATAAATTGTTTCAATATCTAATATTCCTGCAACGAATGTGCTAGGGCTGCAATACATATACCAACTGAAGGGCTACTTATTTAACTCAGTAAAAAGTGTGTATAAATTGTGATTGAATTTGATTAGTCCATTTGAGTTAGAGATGTATATTTAAATTTCCTTTTCCCCAGACAAATTGTAGCAACCTGTCTTATACCAGTTGAGTTGTTAATGCAAAGTTGTTTTTTTTGTTGAGAAATCTGTTGTAGAAGGAGATCAGTACACCACCACATTAGGATAATAATCATGGCTCATGTGTCACATTTGAGATGATCAATATTTTAACTGCACTTTATAATCGCCTATAAAGGTTACGGAAAATCTCATGCCCTGCTCTCACTGGAAAAATAGGCCTTTCTCTGTATTGCTGACAACAAATTATTTACCTGAATACATTGATCTGAAACATCACTATGTGAAGCTATGACTAACAAGCTGTGTAGATCGATATTGATGCCCAATATTAAGAGCTTTGGCCTCAATGTTGCTTCTGTCGAATCAGTGCCAGGATGTGTTTTCTTAGAAACAAACATTTGGAACACTTTTCTTTGCACATTAGTTTTTTTTCTGGAAGTACCACCTTCTCATTTGAACGTGATTGATAATGACAAGCTGGTATCGTAAGTCTGAAATCCTCTTATTTTAATGCTCTGATAACAGAAATATTGTGCAGTTCTGGGTACAAGGAATGTATATACACTTGGAGCTCATGTTTAACATTTAAAAGGGCAACTAAATCAATTACAGATTATTGTAAACTGCTTAATGGGAAATATGGGCAATATTTTGTCCTACAGCTCCTAAAGGACTATTGACGCATATTTGGGGTAAATGATACTTGAAATATTTATTAGCCCTGAACCTGCTGAATAGAGCAGAGTCAGCAGCAAAGACTGGGGAAATCCACCTCCACCAACCCCCCTCCGCCCCAATTATAATTTCACTGATAAGAGTGAGACCATAGGAAACTTGGCTTTTTCAAAGTTTGTAAATGTATAAACTTCATAGAATTTTGGTTGCCAATGATGGACTAAAAGGTCATCTGTAGCAGGTCAATATCTTTCAGTGATAACAAAGTGTGGAGCTGGATGAACACAGCCGGCCAAGCAGCATCTTAGGAGCACAAAAGCTGACGTTTCGAACCTAGACCCTTCATCAGAAAAGGGAAAGGGGGAGAGGGTCCTGAAACAAATAGGCAGAGAGGGGGAGGTAGATCGAAGATGGATAGAGGAGAAGATAGGTGGAGAGGAGACAGACAAGTTAAAGAGGAGGGGATGGAGCCAGTAGAGGTGAGTGTAGGTGGAGAGGTGTGGAGGGGATAGGTCAGTCTGGGGAGGACAGACAGGTTAAGGGGGCGGGATGAGGATAGTAGATAGGAAATGGCTTGAGGTGGGAGGAGGGGATAGGTGAGAGGAAGAACAGGTTAGGGAGGCGGGGACGAGCTGGGCTGGTTTTGGGATGCAGTAGCGGGTGGGGAGATTTTGAAGCTTGTGCACTGCATCTGCTGTACCCATTGTGGCCTCCTCTACATTGGGAAAACCAAGCGGTGGCTTGGGGACACCTTTGCAGAACAGGTCCGCTCGGTTCGCAATAAACAACTGCACCTCCCGGTCGCGAACCATTTTAACTCCCCCTCCCATTCCTTAGACAACATGTCCATCCTGGGCCTCCTGAGGTGCCACAGCGATGCCACCCAAAGGTTGCAGGAACAGCACCTCATATTCTGTTTGGAAACCCTGTAGCCCAATGGTATCAATGTGGATTAAAAGAAAAGTTTCCATTATCTCTGATACATCTCCAATATCTTTCTGTAGAGAGTTTGTAGGCGGCTTCTAATATGAGGATTTCTATTCCGACACCAGAAGTCTGAATCCAGAGGAACAAAATTGATATCCTCCAAAGCTCAGTTAGAAACCAGAACATGTATTTGTTCCAATTCTCGTCCCAAGATACATGCCCTATCTGAGGGAGTTGTATACCTTTTAAACTGCTGCTGTCCCACTGTGAGATATTGGAGGCATGAACCCAATGAATATTGCTTACACTCCATCAGTTTAACTTTTTCACGTTCATTGCAAACTCTTCAAATGTCCGACCCAGGCTCCATTGACTTCATCTCTCATAAATTCTGAGATATCATATTTGATGTTATCAATATTTTTAACTGTGCTTTATTTGAAAGTGTATGAGCAGCTAGACTGAATGGTTGACTCACAGGGTTAATTTTTGTTTTAAAATACCAAAAGCATGTTTTTTTTCCAAATTGAGTCAAACAGTGGCTTTTAGTACATCTATATTCTTTACGTAACAGTTCACAGCAATATAACACTGCATATGGTCCACCTACATTCTGCCAGATTATAACTGTTAAAATCAATAGTCCCACCAGATGAATGTTATGGAGACAGATAAGATCACTTCAGTTAAATAAAACAATTTATCGTGGACTGGTTCAGATGGTGATAATTTCGTCTTTCTCATGGTTACAATGTCAAGCAATTACAATTTTTTGTTGTGTAGATGACTTCAGCTGGGAGGGGATAAAGGAGTGGTGAGCCTGATGTAATGTGGGACAGTAATAAAGTACACCGATTCCAACATGCAAAAGTGATCATGATAACATAAAAGAACAGGCTTATCATCCATGGCTGAGAGATTTCCATTATCTATAAATCAAGTGCATGAGCTGCCATCCACATAGTTACGGCAACAGTGTTTACAGGCAATAGACGCAACACCCATCTCTTACGCATTAAGCCATTTATGTTTATTTATCCTTTGCAATCAGTCAAGACGCTGAAGACTTGAATAAAACAAGGAACTGTGGATGCTGAAGATCTAAAACAAAGACAGACATTGCTGGCAAAACTCAACAGGTATGGCAGCATCGGTGGGCAGACAGGAAAGTCCATGTTCCAAGTCCAGTGACCCTTCTTCAGAGGGATCCTCACTGGACTCGAAACATTACCTCGGGTTTTATCTCAACAGGTGCAGCCACACCTACTGAGTTTCTCAAGTTATTTCAGTTTTTGTCGTTGAATACTTGAGTTTAGTAATGCACATCGAACTGTCAACTTGATAATGTGACATTCTGTACACAGCATATGTTGGTATTGATGACAAGGCCAGGATTTGTTGCCTATCAGTTGTTGCCCTGGAAATGAGTGACTTGCTCAGCCATTGTTAATTGTGAACCAAACTACGGTCGGTCCAGAATCGCATGAAGGCCAGACCAGGGGAAGATTTATTTAGTGCTCCAGATAAGTTTTATGAAATAATCCTGCCCTCATTGACCTTACAACAAAAATTTGAGCCTCTGGATTACTATCCGGTATCACTGTTCCACCATTTTCCAAGGGTATCAGGGTGAACTAGTTATCTGGGACTTTATTCCCAGATGTTTTATTAAATATTAAGCTTATTAGCCCTCACCCCACACACCTTATTGCACCTCCCGTTCTCCAAGAGTTTCATTCATGCCCGGCCAGACACTATCTATGGTCCCTCAAATTCCAGTGACAATTTGTGTTGCTCTTCCCACCACCCAATAGTTTTTCAAGCCTTTCATACCAACACATACATGTCTGTCCACCCTAATAACCCTTCATGAGCTCAACACCAACCAATGACCCCAATTCATCGCCATGACCCTTTCAGAGCCCCCTGCCAATTTAATGACAATTTATGTAAACCCATGCTTCACCCAATGGTCTTTGCTTCTACACATTTCATTACAACTCATCCGGTACCGTCCATGAAAAGATCTTATTGATAAAAGCCTATTCAATTCATTTAAATCCCCTTAAGCAGTTAATCCCACAAAAATGCAAACATTTGAGTTCATAAATCTACATGAGAGGCAGCTAATACCTTAATAACCAATTTGAGCTTCCAACTAAAGTGTGAATTTACAGAGCCCCACTGTGATAACGACAGGTTATGAAATGAATGCAATCAAGGAATGATGCCATAATTAGAATCTTTAGGATAATATCAATGAACTGCACCCAAACCTCCAAGAGCTGATTTATTTTTAATTAGTGGCACTCAGTTGGTATTTTCTAAATGTACAAACTTGACAGCTTGACAGTCCCACAGAGCTATCTGCCTTTATGTGCATTTAAGTCTACCCTTAAAAATTGTTTTGTCACAAATTGCAGGATAAGGCTATAGCTGCAGCCGAGATGGAACCTCTTTGAACTCAGCTAGGTTCAGGTTTCCCTCATGTGAGCCATGTCCCACTCATTCTCCCTCCTATTGAGAACAAATCTTGGGGATAGAACCTCTATGTTTGAGGTTCCTGTTCCTACTGAATTGAAGTTTCTTTCAGCAAAGCAGACTTTTCAGCTCTCTGGCTCTATGCCTCAAGTCAATGAACACATAAATGAATATCCTAAGAGATGAAATGTCTTGCAATGTAGTTCTTCAAGCCAAGTTATCGCAAATGACTGACATAAAAATTGTGCAGCTTTAACTTAATTGAAGTAGACACCCAGTTTAGATATATGCCATACATTAAGGAATTAACTTTGCTTTTATCCATTACTTGAATTCTGCTGAACATTTTTATTTAGAGGAGATTTGTTTATCTTTAGTTACACATTGGCAAGTATAACTTATGAAGCCAGCAATAAAATTGCAGTTTTTAACTTATCTATAAACTACCAATTTGTTAATTTGACATCTATTTAAAACCTTCTCTAAACAATGCCTACTGGCCCTTCTCGCTGCCACTTGCTTTCACAGAAAATGATAGATTTTCATGTTGTTCTGTTGCATAAGAGTTTGGCAAAAGTACGTTCCGACACAATGATGTTTTAAATTTAAAATGTTTGCATTTAATTACTCATATCTCAAAAATGCCATTGTACGAATAAATTGGAAAAGTGATGCAGATATTTCCATTACTTTTAGTTAATTATTTTCTTCCGTTGCATAATCATGATATTAATGTAGTCAGTTGTAAGCTGTCTGAAGCTATTTGCATTCAAATATTCAGTGAATTTTATTTTGTTTGTCAAGTCTTTGGAGTTCCTCAATTTGGCTAGTATTTTAAATTTGGATTACTACTACTTCTTAATAGACTGTTTGTCTAGATTTTTTTAAAATGCAGAACCACTTAGCATCCAGTGCAAGTGATGATCAGTTCAGACAACAATACCATTTTCTATCAGATTAAAACGGGAAAGAAATCATGTTGTTATGTAAAAAAACTTATAAAGCACTGTCAATAAAATGATCATGATACATGACGCAAGTCAGCAATGGATGTCTATGTTGCTTTTTGCACAGGAGGCAGGCAAATGTAAATTTCAACAAAGTGATGTTTTAACATTTAAATTGTTGTCAATTGCTCACACGCACACCTATAAAATGCCACTGAGAAAATGTAGTGGAAACATGATTTTGTCTATCAGTTGGCAAAAATCTGGCAAATCTAATCTCACTCTGCTGCACTGGATCCATAGCACTGCTGGTCATAGCATTTTGAGTACCAATCTAAGTAGTTTTTAAATCTGATGAAAACTTCAGCCTTGACCACCGTTTCAGGCACTGAGTTCTAAGCAGGCACCCGGCACACACTGCACAAAAAAACTTTATCTTCTTTCTTCATCTCCCACTGTTCCTTCAACGAAACACTTCAAACATTGTTTTTAACCTCATGACTAAGGTAAATAAGTTATTTCTATTCACATCTTTTCTCTCTTTCACACCTACTTGTGTGTGAGGCAGACTGAGCACAAATTTGTGACTGTTTCCATGCCTAGATTTTCCTGGAAAAGGTGGCTATCCTGTTGCCAGAGATTGTAGCTTCAGGGATGCCACCCTGTATCAGGAAGCTCCCACTCTTACGGACTACCATGGGCATATCAGAAAGTAAAGTGCTAATGCAGTGGTTACATCACTGAACTTGTGATCCAGAACCTAAGTCTATTCATTTCTAGGGTACCAGAAGTGACAGTGATGAACACAGCCCTGTTGATCCTCCAGGGTCCTTCTTTCCAACATCTTGGTGTTGTGTCAAAATTGGGACAGCTGTCTTATAGACTAGTCAAGCCACAGCCTGGTGTAGTAATACTCACAGATTGTACCTTAGAGATAATGTCCCACCTAACACCATCATTCCTGGGCATGCTTTGTCCCACCAAAAATGCACTCAACAGAGGTTGCAGCACGGTAGAATACAGTCAAGAGGGAGTTGCCTTTGAAGAGCTCAACATTGATCCACACTGACTCCAAATCCCATGAAATCTCATTACAACATCTCATTACGAAACATAGGCAGGAAATCTACAGAATGACCAAGTAGCAGTAACAAGGAAATAACCTGCTCACTGACACTCCATTTGAGTTCCACAGCATTCCTCAGCACTTGATCTCATTCTTGCCTTGGTACAAATGTAGACAAAAGAGCTGAATTCCTGAGTCGAGGTAAGCTTCGCTGCCCTTGACATCAAGACCACATATGACCAAATATGGTATCAGTCCTAGCCAATCTGGAGTCCGTAGGAATTGGGTTGAAAACTCTCTGGTTGGAGTCATATCTAGTACAGTGGAAGAAAGTTGTTGTTGTTGAAGAGTAGTCATCTCAGCCCAAGGATATCAGTGTAGGAGTTGCTCAGGATAATGTCCAAGGTCCAATCAGCATCAGCAGCTTCATCAATGTCCTTTCTGATAATTGCACAACGTTCAACACCACTTATCATCATTTATTAGATACTGAAGCAGTTTGTGTCCATTGCAGCAAAACCCGGGCAACATTGAAGCTTGAGATGGTGATTGGCAAGTTATATTCATGCCACAACAAGTGCTAGGCAATGACCATCTCCAACAAGAGAAAATCACACCATTTCTCCATGATGTTCAAAAGCATTACCATCACAGAAGCTTTGACTATCAACATCCTAGGGTTACCATTAGCCTGAAACTGACCTGAACCAGCTATATAAATACTGTGGCTACAAGAGTAGGTCCAACACTGGAGCTCCAAACTATAATCTCTGTCACTTAGAAGGACGGTTCATGGGATGTAGGCATCACTGGCTCGGCCAGCATTATTGCCCAGAGGGCAGTTAAGAGTCAACTGCACTACTGTGGGTTAGAGTCACATATAGGCTAGATCAGGTACCTTCCCAAAAGGAACAAAAACCAAGTTGCTGGAAAAGCTCAGCAGGTCTGGCAGCATCTGTGAAGGAAGAAAGAGTTAACGTTTTGCATCCAGTCACCCTTCCTCAGAACTTCCCAAAAGGGCATAAACGAACAAGATTTCCCCAGCAATTGATAAAGGTTACATAGTCATCATGAGACTCTTAACTCCAGATTTTTTAAAAATTCAATTTTCACCATAGGCCATGGCAGGATTCTAACTTATGTCTCTAAAACATTACATGGCTCTCCGGATTAATAGTCTAGTAATAACAGACTGTCACTTCCCCCTTGTAGCACTTGCATGGGAGCACAACAGCTCACGCAGCCACAAGCAACATTCAATCAGCACAAGACCTCCTTATTTTTTCTAACTAGGACCCTCATAATTTTAATTAAATAATATCTCAGCTTCCTGTCTTTCAACGAAAACAATCCCAGCAATATTTGTGAATAGACAAAAATTTTCCAACTTTGGCCACATTATTATTAATCTTCTGACCTCCAGTATATCGCATCGTTCCTGCAGGATGGTGTCCAGACTGTCTGTAGTACTGCTGCCCAACCAGTGTAGTGTAGTGTTCTAGCACCCTACTCTTGCATTCTATGGTTTGGTTAATAAAGGTAAGTATGCCCAATGCGACATTAACCACTTTATTCATTTGTCTTGCTACCATTAAGGTTATGTAGACAAACATTCCAGGGTCACTCTGACTCCACATGACACTGCTCCCATTTATTGCATTTCCCTAAAATCCATTACCTCACATTTCTCCAAATTGACTTCCATGTTTTTCTCTGCTGCCGAATTTTCCTTCTTTGTCTTCCTGAGTCTAATTCCTAGCTCTACACGATCAACCATTCAGTCAGGGCTCTAAATCATTAATATAGACTGCAAAAGCACAAGGCTGGATACTGAACCTTGCAGGACCCCACTGGTATTGACCATCTATCTGAAAAATGCCCATCAGCCATTACCTGTTCCCGACATTGGATGAATTTTGGATCCAATTTGCCATGCTCCCTTAGATCCCAAGAGCTTGCTGTTTTTTGCAAGCCTGACGAGTGGAAGCTTATGAAAAATAATGCTGTAATTTTTGGAATCTACTGTCTCCACTCTGCCTTCATCCATTCAACATGCTATCTCTTCAAAAAAGTTTGACCAATTTTAATCCAATGCAGTTGGCATGTTTTATGCTCCTACTTTGAATAATAAATTCACATCTATCGTATAAGTGAAGAAGGCCCATCAATGTCATTTATTTGAACCATTAAGATATTTAAGTAACTCCTCAAAGAAACAATTTGAGCGCAGATTTCAATTGAAATTATACATATGCTTGCATTGTTAAACAGAGTTGTAAAGCTTATATGTTTAAAAACATGCACAGATTCTTCCCAGCTCCTGAATGACATGGGCAAGCCGGGTGGGAGGATTGAGTAGAAATGGCAGAAATCAGATTTTTGAGACAGTGAAGCTTGATTCTCCAAACAAGTGCAGAATAGTGAGATGAGAATGTTACTGATGAGCAATGAGATGCCTATTAGCACCTATTTGCATGAATCAGCATACTATATTTCGCTATCCCCACACTGGCTAAACATACCATGATGGACTCTCCTCCGCAACCTCTCTCCTTGCCTGAGGCATGGTGACCATCGGGTTAAACCAGCACCAACAGTCTCTGTCTAATGACAGAGCAGTTCTGTGATCCTCCAGGACCATAGTAGCTTTACCCTCTACCTCTCAATTACCGATTTGCAGTTTCCCATTCTCCCCGTGTGACAATCAGTATGGGTATCTGGTGACTCAAGCTTGCACCTCTGGGTGACCATCTTGAACAGAAGGCACAATATCTCAGGGCAATCCCCACAGGGAGCAACCACCCACACACCTATCTGTGGATGTTGGTATCAGACACCTAGCAGCCTCTCTGAATCCCTATGGCACATCTACAACCCACTTAATAATGTGGTTCTGCATATCACTTTCATTGTATTGTGCAGGCACGGGTACCCAACTCATGGATTTAACCTAGGTGCATCTCATTGCTCCTCACTTGCTCACTCAGTGACTTTGAGCATATCTGGATGCGCAAGCTTTTCTGCCTTGCATTGCCTTTTCTTGTACTTTTCCCCCTCGGTCTGAACTTAAATGCTTGCAGTTTTTCTGTTTCTCCTAGCTGTTTAGCACAGGTACAAAGACAAGCTACCTATGATGGTTATCAGCAATTATCAGTCAAGGAATTGGATGTTTTGCTGTGGGGCGCTGTGCTATTTATGTTTGTGACAAGTATGCTGCATGTGCATTAACTAAATGGCCATGTTTCAAAGCCTCAGAGGAGTTGACTGGGGACAAGTCAAGGGAGGCAGCCTTCAGTCAGGGGGTTCATCTCCAGATCATTTAAACTGGGCTGACCATGGCGGCAACTTTGGGTCAGACTGTCAGGGTCTGGAGGAAAGAGGACAACCCTCCTCTGCGTCAGTTCATCGAGCTCCAGGACCCTATTGGACAATTAGGGTGCCTCTGTCTGCCATCTGCAGGGCAATTCTTCTTACTAAGGAACTGTACAGGGCAGCTGTGGACTGGTAGCACTTGACAAATCCCTAACAAGGCTTTTGAGATTCACACTTTAGGATAGCTGATCAAAGGTTTGCTTGAAGAGGTGGATTTAAATAGCAACAAAGATGAGACAGAATACAGGAAAGAGATCAAGTGCTTAGCATTGTGGTATAAGGCCAGCAACATCTCCATCAATGTCAGCAAAATGAAGGAGCTGGTCATTGACTTCAGGAAGTGGAGTGGAGGGCACCCTTCAATCTGCATCAAAGGTGCTGATGTGGAGAACAACTGCACTTTAAATATGCCACCAGCACTAAGAATCCTGGCAGTTCCCAGAAGCAGCAAATATTTTTGCCTCTGAAGATAGAATAATGTCACTATCAATTGTCACTGTCAGAGTCAATTTAGTGCTTGAGTAAAGGCAAAATACTGCTGGAAATCTGAAACAAACACTGAAAATATTGGAGAAATTCAGCAGATTTGACAGTAATGACTGCAACTCAGGTCAGTCATGAAGAGTAGTGACACTGGACTCAAAACACTAGCTCTGTTTCTTTCTCCACAAATGCTGCCAGACCTGCTGAGTATCTCCAGCATTCTGTCTGTTTGTTTCCAATTTACTACACATCTTCTCAACATCAAGAGCATTCATGATTCAAGTAGAACTGAGAAGAGTGGCTGTTAGGTAGAGATGATGTGTTTCTGACTTACCGATCTGAAACTTGTTGCTATTGATGCAGTAAGTGAGCAGAGGTATAGTACTTGTCTGCAGAGACGGCTAAATTGGAAGTAAACTAATCAGGTTTCTCATGACCTCACAGAAATTAGGTCGTAAAACAATTGGCTGACGCCTGATAGCAAAATGCTGTCTGATGTCGACAACATTCACAGTCAATAGCAATCAAATGGGAGAATAAAACAAATTCATAGAATTTTCCTGAGTATTGACAACTTGGATCCAAGTGAATATATTTCCATGAGTTCTTATTACTCATTTCCTGTATAATTCTTATGAATTATGATCATCATGTTGGGGGAAGAACAGATGATGTGTTAATCAGCATTCTAAGTATTAAGATATATCAGTCAGTCATGTGGATGTGATATTTCTACAAAGCATGAAAACGCTTAGAGTAAAAAGTATCTGATGTGTTTGTCAATAAAGTTCGTTCATGTTGTGTTCTGCAATTACTTTGTAGACTTTTCTACAAAAAATAATTAAATCAACTGTGTTTAAAAAAGTTAGCTTTTCTTCAATCAGAAGTGGAGAACATTAAAAGGAATTCGGTTTTGTTTTCAAATAATGTTCCGGCACCTGTGAATCTTCATCCTTGGACTCTATCTAAATTGGCACTCGGTTATTTCAGTATGTAGACAGTTAATATGGTGATTTGCATTATTGAATAGTCTGGTGTTTGCTGAAGTAGTCATCTCATGCAACTTGTTCAGAATATTAGATGAATAAAGCAACCTATTGGCTCAGTAGGCAAACAGGAGGCTGGAAGAACTCAGCAAGCCAGGCAGCGTGTGGAGGAAAGGAGCAGTCAATGTTGACTGCTCCTTTCTTCCAAATGCTGTCTGGCTTGCGGTGTTCTTCCAGTCTCCTGTTTGTCTACTTGGAATTCCAGCATTTGCAGTTTATTTTTTTGTCTTCAATCTGGTGGCCCATTGGGTTACGCAGGCCTCATCTTTTACTTTGGCCACAATATAGGTTAAAGATGTGCTAGTCAAAAAATAGTATTTGTTAATAATACCTAAGGTTAAAAGATGTGAAAAAAATGCTGTGAGCCAACTTTCTCGCATGCGGTTCTGATGTTTCACACTATTGTGATGGAGGTTTACCTGAAACGGAAGAAGTTTCATTCTAAGCTATGAATCTCAGATAAAGTACTAGGGACTGGAAGTTTCCACGTTAAATTTTTAATCCCACAGAACAGTGGGAAGATGCATGTTGAGTTATCTTCTTCTCTATTCTCCATCTCAAAGCTACCTACATTGGCTCCTGGCCTGGCAGCACCTTGATTTTTAAATCTTTGTGAACGTCCAAATCCATTCATGGCTATACCCTTTTCCCATATCTGTTATTTCCTGCAACCCTCCAAGATTTCTACAAGCCTTTGACTCTGTTCGCCTACACATACCTATTACAATTCTTTAGCAACCAAACCTTAAGCTATCAGGCTCAGTGGCTCTGGAACCCTGTAGCCAATGCTCTCTGCCTTTCTGTCACCTTCTTTTGGATTTAATTTTATTTAAAGTTGTCACATGAACCAAGATACAGTGAAAAGCGTTGTTTTGCGTGCTATACAGGTGGATCTTACCATACAAGATGGATCAGGGTAGCAGAACAGAGTGCAAATACTGTTTAATATCTGCAGAGATGATGCAGAGAGAGACAAATCAATATTAACATTTCGGAGATCTACAAAAATGCCTGACAACAGTAGGGAAGAAGTTTTTCTTAAAGCTGTTCATATGTGTACTCAAACTTTTATATCTTCTACCTGACAAAGGAGGAGTTCTGAGGAAGGGTCACTGGACTCAAAATATTAACTCTGTTTTCTCCTTCACAGATGCTGCCAGACGTACTGAGCTTTTCCAGCAACTTTGTTTTTGTTCCTGATTTACAGCATCCACAGTTCTTTTAGTTTTTCTTTGATTATGTTGGTTGCTTAGCTTCCTGAGGAAGTAGAGATGTTGTTGTGCTTTCTTGACCATTGTGTTGGACCAGGTGCATAGACCAAGACAGATTGCTGTTGATCAATACTTCTAGGAACTTGATGCTCTCAGCCTTCTCCACATCAGCACCTTTGCAGATTGAAGGTGCCCTCCACTCCACTTGTGAAGTCAAAGACCAGCTCCTTCATTTTGCTGACGTTGATGGAGATGTTGCTGGCCTTATACCATGATGCTAAGCACTTGATCTCTTTCCTGTATTCTGTCTCATCTTTGTTGCTATTTAAATCCACCTCTTCAAGCAAACCTTTGATCAGCTATCCTAAAGTGTGAATCTCAAAAGTCTTGTTAGGGCTTTGTCAATAGGACTCAACAGGCCATCAATGTAAGAGAGAGGAATCAAAAGACAAATTGGCACAATTAGTGCTTTCGATTATTTGCCTCTTCTTGAGGCCTTTAAAATTAATTCTGTTAGATCCTGAAGAAGAGCCTGATCTTGTCACAAGCAGTGCAAGTTTGGACACAAGTTTTTTTTAAACCTACACTGTAATTTTAAATCTGGCCATCATTAATTGTAAGATCGTACAAACATATGAACAAGGAGAATGAGTAGGCTGTCCTTCAAGGGTGCCCTGCCATTTTGTAAGATTATAATGAATCTGATTGCAATCACAAAACCACATTCCCGTCCACTTCTGATAACCTTTCGCCCAACTGCTTACCAAGAATCTATCTAGATTTGCCTCAAAAATATCCAAAGACCATGCTTCCATTGTCTTTTGAGGGGAAGACTTAGGACACAGAAATAAATTGTCTCAATTCTGTATGAAATGGGCAAACTTCTATTTTAAATCCTGACATGCACCCTCACTTCCAGATTACCCTTCAAGAGGAAATAGTCTATTCTATCAAGACTCCTGAGTAATTCCAGCAGATACAAGCCGAGATTTTCCAACCTTTACACAGAAGACCTTACACGAAGACAACACTCCCATTACAGGTATTAGTCTAGTAAACCTTCTCTAAAATATTACAATGCATTTACATCCTTCCTTAAATAATGTGACAACCGTCCAGATATGGTCTCATCATTGCCCTCTATAATTGAAGCATAGCCTCCCTGTTTTAGTATTCAACTCTCCTTGTAATAAATGATACCACTTTATTAGCCTTTATTACGATACAAGGAGAGCAAGCCGTAATAAATCTGCCTCATTACCGTCGGATTCACAGCATAGTGAAATTAAAATATTCAATGACCCTCAAAATTGCTTAACTGTTCCTAACCAGACAGTATGAATAACAGAGATAACACAGTGTGGAGCTGGAGGAGCACAGTAGGCCAGGCAGCATCAGAGGAGCAGGTAAGTTTATGTTTCAGGTCAGGACCCTTTATCTGCTCCTCTGATGCTGCCTGTCCTGCTGTGTTCCTCCAGCTCTGCACTGTGTTATCTCTGACACCAGCATCTGCAGGCCTTGCTACCTCTCAGTATGAATAACAGATCTAGATTACAACTTAAGCAGAAATTAACAATTTATTATTAATGCTGTAACTTCAGCAGAGCAAAACCAAACAACAAAGTAATCCAATGAATGTCAATTACTTAAAACCGATCTTCTCTGATAATAACTTTTGCACTCACACACACACACAGTCAGATATGGTTAAGGGATAAATTAGAAAGAAAATAAAAGTTATGATTTGCCAGTTCAATAACCATTTCAACGACGAGCATCAGGTCCTTATTGAATGCTTGAAAGATGAATCATGTTACAAGCATGTAGGCTTTTATTTAGCTTGAATTCTGAAGTTACCGATCAATGCAAACAGCTTCCAGTAGGTTCTGAGGAATATTTATGTATTTCTTATAAACCAGAATTCTTTATTCGGAGCATTCAATAACTCTTTAACTGCATCTTAGGGCAGGTGATAGACAATGTTATCACTAGACTATTAATTGAGAGACTCTGTTCTAGGGAGGCAGATGGTGGAATTTGAATCATAGAGTCATAGAATCATACAGCACAGAACAGACCCTTCAGTCCAACTCAACCACACTGATCAGACATTCCAATCAGACCTAGTCCCATTTGACAGCATTTGGCCCATATCCCTCTAACCCCTTCCTTTTCATATACCCATCCAGATGACTTTTAAATGTTGTAATTGTACCAGCCTCCACTACTTCCTCTGGCAGCTCATTCCATCCATCCTCTGCATGAAAAAGTTACCATCAGGTCCTTTTTAAAATCTTTCTCCTCTCACCTTAAACCCTGTAGTTTTGAACACCACCTACCCTTGGAAAAGGACCTTGGCTATTCACCTTATTTATACCCCTCATGATTTTATAAACTTCTGTAAAGTTACCCTCAGTGCTATGCTCAAGGGAATAAAACACCAGGCTATTTATCCTCTCATTATAACTCAAACCTTTCAGTCCCAGCAACATCCTTGTGCATCTTTTCTGCACCCTTTCAAGTTTAACAACATCCATCCTTTGAAAGGGCAGCCAGAATTGTATGCAGTAACCTAAATTTGGCCTCACCAATGCACTGCTACAACATAATGTCCCAACTCCGATACTCAATGTTGTGACCATCACAGGCAAGTGTGCAAAATGCCTTATTCACCATTGTGTCTACCTGCAGCTCCACTTTCAAGCAGCTATGCACCTGAACCCCTTGGTCTCTTCGTTTGGCAACACTCCCCAGATCCCTACCATTAACTGTGTGAGTCCCCTGCCCTGATTTGCCTTACTAAAATGGAACACACCACATTCTTCTAAACTAAACTTCATCTGCCACTCCTCAGCACATCGGCCTGTCTGATCAGTGTCCTGTTGTATTCTCGGATAATATTCACTGTATACCACCTGTTTTGGTGTCACCTGCAAACTTACTAACCATGCCTCCCATATTAACATCGAAATCGTTTATATAAATGACAAAAAGCAGTGGACCCAGTGCTCGTCTTTGTCGCAAACCCCCTGTTATCTGGAATTAGATGACTATGAAACCATTGTCAATTGTCAGAAAAACCCATCTTGTTCACTAATGCCTTTTAGGGAAAGAAACAGCCTTTCTTACCTGGTCTGGCTTACCTGTGACTCTACACCCACAACGATGCGGTTGACACTTAACTGTCCTCTGGACAATTAGGGATGGGCAATAAATGATCAGTGACACTCACTTCCCCGAAAGATTTTTTTAAAAAACTAGAAACAGTAAAACTCAAACACAGCTTCCAAGCACCCACACTTCAGCTTCCCAAAAAGCCCCAGTCAAACCCAATTCAATCTTTGGTTTCTCTTTCTTATTCCACATTCTGTCTAGATCGATGGCCAGCACTGGCTTCCCCTTGATTGATCAATGTAACATTCATCCAGCTGCCAGTGCTTCAACCTGAAGGGGGAGGGTGAACAGCCAGAGGTCATTGTAGACAGGTAGACCAAGGGATGGGGTCCTGCAAAATGAGTATGGGGAGTTAGGTAAGAAGTTAAAAAGCAGGATAGTGATCTCAGGATTACTCCCAGTGCCATGCGCCAGTGAGGTTAGAAAGAGAAAGATAGGCCAGATGAATGCATGGCTGAGGAGCTGGTGTAGAGGACCAGATTTTCACGTCTTGGATCATTGGGATCTCTTCTGGGGTTGAGATGACGTGTATAAGAGGGACAGGTAGCATTTAAACCAGAGGGGGTCCAATATCCTCGCGCGGAGATTTGCTGGTGTTACCCAGGAGGGTTTAAACTAGTTTGGCGGGAGGTAGGATTCTGAATAACAGAAGGGCCATCAAGACACCAGGGGAAAATACATGAGCCATCGAGAACAGTACAGGGAGGTTAAAAACTATAGGTTTAAAGTGCATTTATTTCAACGCACAAGGCCTGATTGCTTAGGCAGATGAGCTCAGAGCATGGATTAGCGCTGCAGATTGGGATACTATAGCTATAGCAGAAACAGACTGAGAGAAGGGCAGGACTGGTACCTCAATGTTCCAGAATGCAAAAGGTACAGGTGTGACAGAAGTATAAATAAGCAAGGAGGGGAAGTTACCCTTTTGATAAGAGAGGACATAACAACAGTGCTTAGAGAGAATATTTATGAGGGGTCATCAAATGAGGCCATATAGTTAAACTTAGAAACAAGAAGGAGATAGTCGCTCTGTCGGGCCTGTATTATAGACACCCAAATATCCAATGGATAGTAGAGGAGGACATGTGTGGAGAGATTGCAGATACCTGTAGGAATAATAGAGTAGTATTGGTTGGAGGTTTTAATTTCTTCTCTATTGACTGGGCCACGGAGTATAAAAGGCCCAGGCAAGGTGGAATTTGTCAAATGAGTCCAAGAAAGTTTCCTAAGTCAATATATAGCGGGCCCTATTCGGGAGGGTGCAACACTGGACCTTATCTTAGGAAACATAGTTGGGCGAGTGATTAAGTGTCACATGGAGAGCACTTTGGGTCCAGTGACCATAACTCTCTCAGTTTTAACATAGTTGTGGAAAAAGCTAGGTTAAGGTGCTGAACTGGAGCCGGGCCAATTTTGGGGCCTTTAGGCAGGATCTAGCAGTAGTCAATTGAGTGAGTCTGTTTGAAGGAAAAGGAAATGGGAAATGGGAACCTTTTAAAAGTGCAATATCAAGAGTCCGGGGTAGTATGTTCCTGTTAGGGCAAAGGGAAAAGCCGGCAGGTTTAGCGATCCCTAGCTGACGAGAGATATTGAGGATCTGGTCAGGAAAAAGAAGGTGGTATACGCATTGGGTTTAAGCTATCGGGCTCAAGTGAAACCCTGGATGACAATAAAAAAAATGTAGGAACACACTCAAGAGGGAAATCAGAACAGCAAACAGAGGATATGAAATGGATCTGACAGACAAGGGCAAGGATAATCCCAAGATGTTCTATAGCTATATTAGGAGTAAAAAGGTGGCTAGGGGGAGAATGGGTCCCCTTAAAGATTAGCATGGCCGTCTATGTGTGTAACCATAGGACGTGGGGGAGATTTTTAATAAATATTTCTCCTCCCTGTTTACTGGGGAGAGAATGATGGATGCTGAGGAAATAAGGGAAACAAGCAGGTATGTTTTGGATCACATGCATACGACAAGAGAGGTGGTGTTTGCAGCCTTAAAGCACATAAAGTTGGATAAATCCTCTGGGTCTGATCAAGTCCATCCTCGGACGTTGTGGGAGGCTAGGGAGAAAATTGCAAAGGCCCTTGCAGAGATTTTTGCTTTATTTTTAGCCACTGGTGAAGTTCCGGAAAACTGGAGGGTGGCTAATGTTGTTCTGTTGTTTAAGAAAGGTAGCAAAGACAAGCCAGGCAACAACAGGCCAGTGAGCCTGACAACAGTGATAAGCAAGTTATTGGAGAGGATACTGAGGGACAGAATCAACCAACATTCAGATAGTCAGCATGGATTTATGTGTGGGAATTTACATCTGACAAATCTTTCAGAGTTTTTCAAAGAGGTAACCAAGAGGTTAGAGGTGGGTAGAGCAGTGGATATTGTATATATGGACTTTAGTAAGGCCTTTGACAAGGTCCCACACGCAGGTTAGTCATGAAGGCTAAGTAGTATGGGACCAACGGAGAGCCTGCTGATTGCTTCCTACCATTGAACCAATTTTGAATCCAGAGGGTGATGGGTGAGGTTGTTTCTCAGACTAGAGGCCTGTGACGAGTGGTGTGCCACCCAGGTCAGCGCTGGGAATTTTGTTATTTGTCATTCACATAGATGCTCTGCATATGAATGCACGAAGCATGATTAGTAAGTCTGTGGATGATACAAAATTGGGAGGTATTGTTGGAAGGTTATCAAAAATTACAGAGGGATCTTGATCAAATGGGGAAATGGGCTGAGGATTGGCAAATGAAATTCAATATAGATAAGTGTGAGGTGTTGCACTTTGGAAAGTCAAACCAAGGTAAGACTTATACAGTAAATGGTAAGATCCTGAGGAGTGTTGTGGAACAGAGTGACCGAGGAGTACAAGTACATAGTTCATTGAAAGTAGCATCACAGGTGGACAGGGTGGTGAAGAAGGTGTTTAGCATACTGGCCTTCATCTGTCGAAACACTGAGTATAGGAGTTGGGACGTTATGTTACAATTGTATAAGTCATTGAGGCCGCAGTTTGACTATTGTGTACAGTTTTAGTCACCCTGTTATAGGAAAGACAGAGTTAAAGTGGAAGGTATGCAAGGAAGATTTATGAGGATGCTGCCAGGACTATTGTGCCTGAGGTATAGGGAGAGATTGTCCAGGATAGGACTTCATTCCTTGGAACGCAGGAGAATGAGGAGTGAACTTACTATGGTGTATTAAATCATGAGGAGCACAGATAGGATGAGTGCATATAGTCTTTTTCCCAGGGATGGGGAATTGAAAACTAGAAGGCATAGGTTTAAGGTGAAAGTGGATATATTTAAGAAGGACCTGAGGGGCAACTTCTTCACACAGAGTGCTGCATATATGGAATGGGCCACCAAAGAAGTGGTTGAGACAGGTTTCAATAGCAACATTTCAAAAACATTTGGATGAGTACATGGATGGGAAGGGTTTAGAGGGATATGGACCAAATGTGGGCAGTTGGAACTAGCTGAGTGGGCACCATGGTCAGCATGGACCATTTTGGACTAAAGGACCTGTTTCCATGCTGCATTACTCCATGACTTTATGATATATCTTATTGCCGAAGCATCTGCACTGTTGTTAGAGCATTAAACTGGAGTTATCTTTCTAGGCCAATTTGCATGTGCAAACATCAGTTTGTTTCTATTTGTGGTCTATTGTATCCACTGTTCCCGATGTGCCCTCCTCTACATCGGGGAGACCAAGCGGATGCTCAGAGACTGCTTTGTAGAGCACCTACACACTGTTTAGGACAAATGACAACACATTCCAGTCGCGAACCACTTCAACTCCCCCTCCCACTCCCTGAACAACATGTCCATCCAGGGCATCCTCCAGTGCCACAACGATGCCACCAGAAAACTGGAGGAGCAGCACCTTATATTCCGCTTTGGAACCCTACAACCCAATGGTCTCAATGTGGACTTTACGAGATTCAAAATCTTCCCACCCCTGACCTCATCCCGAGGCCAGCAACCCCCCAGTGTTATCCCTGCCTCCTTGACCTGTCTGTCTTCTCTCCCACCTATCCGCTCCTCCCACCTCACTGACCAACCCCCACTCCCATTTCCTACCTATACTCACCTCTACTAGCTTCATCCCCACCTCCTTGACTGTCCATCTTCTTTCCCACCTATCTGCTCCACTACCCACCTTCTATCACCGCCCCCTCCTCTCTACTTATTTCAGAGCCCCTTTCCCCTTCCCCATTTCTGAAGAGGGGTCTGGACCTGAAATGTCAGCTTTCTTGCTCCTCGGATGCGTCCTGGCTTCATCCAGCTCTCCATCCTATCCCAGACTCCAGCATCAGCAGTTCCTACTATCTCCTTGGGATTCTCTTTATTGGGATTTAAAAGAATGAGAGGCGATCACTTTGAAAAATATAGGATTCTTAAGGGGTAACTGGCAGAGAAAATGCAGAGAGGATGTTTCCTCTCATGGGAAAGCATAGGACCAGAGGCCAGTCTCAGAATAAATGAGCACCATTTTAAGACTGAGATGAGGAGGAAATTTTTTCTCTGAGGGTCGAGAGTCTTTGGAACTCCTTGTCACAGAGATCTGTGGGCCAGACTCCTTGTGTATGCTTAAGGCTGAGATAGATAGATACTTGATCAGTAGGGGAATCAGGGGTTACAGGGAAAGTACAGGAAAGTTGAGGTACGGAATGTTGAATCAGCGACGATTGTACGGAATGGTGGAGCAGGCTCATAGGACAGAATGGCCTACGACTGTTCCTGTGGTCTGAACTAAAAACAAGTTGTCTCTTGAAACCGAAATGATCTATGTGATACCTTTAACACAGGTGCACTATGCTCTACCTTGGTGTCAGGTGCCTACCTTAGCATCTGTACCCCTCATGGTTTCAACCCCCATTCCGGAGAAACAAGTGCATTTGCTAAGCTGACATGCAACTACTGTGCGGAGAAAGTTCAGCACCATTGGAAGTGTCATCTTAGGTACAAAACTAAGTCCCTGTCTTTTCTCCAGGTCAACATAAAAATGCCGTGCCACTGTTTAAAGAAGAGATAAGTTTTCAGATGTCCTGAACAACCTTTATCCTTCAATAATGCTGACTATCTTACCGTTGATGTCATTACAATCTGTGCTGCTTTGCTATGCACCAATTCACAGCTATGTTTATTACATTACATCAATGACTAGAACACAAGCATGATTCATCAACATTTTGTGGTACCCTGAGGCTGTGAAAGACAGTATAAAAATACAAATTATTTCTTTCCTTTCTGCAATAGTATGACAAGGTATTAACTCCAAAATATTTTAACTATCTGATATTTCACAAAACTTAAACACATCACATTTCCTGCCAAAAATAATTTTACAGTTGTAACTAAGTTGTCTGACTTGCTTCAGGCCATAATCAACATTTCTCTCCAGACGACTGTCTCAACAGCTGATACAGAGCTCCCATTTACTGATCAGATGTTTCCGGTAGAACACAATTTTTTCTTCTATTTTGGTTTCATTTTTCTCTGTGCATTTCCTGTATTCACACAAGCATGAATGCACAAAGCCAAAAAAAAAGCCTTTTTGACACAATTAGCTGTGGTCAACTTCTACCAGTACGTAGAAAACATTACAATCCAAGATTAAACTTGTTAATTTGCTATTTATTCTCCTGCTTCCTTCTTTTCCTGCTTGATTTTCTTTGCCATTTTAAGTTCTGATTCTAGATTGTTGTTTCTGTTTGCACTTTCCCTATGGCTCTTTTTTATTGATCTCTTTTCTTCCTGGAGCTTTTCTCTCCTTTCATTTCTTTTGCTATCGACCCAAAGATCTTAGTCTGCCTGGTTTATTACCATCCTTATTTTCTCTGATTCTCTGCTAGCTTCAGAAATGTAAAATGTAAAATGCTGTGCCGATGGCCCTTGGACTAAAACATAAAATATTCTCCAAGAAACGAAGGAACAGTTCCTTCCTTATATTTTCTGAAAGAATCTTGACTTCCATTTGCTTAGATTTGATGAACACTCAAAAACCTAAAGATACATAGTCTTGAAAACTACTTAACTATTTCTGTAGTCCAATTGATAATTGTTTGAATTTTATGTATATATAAATTTATCGCTATCCTCTGCCTATATCTACAAAGATAAGCAAGCTCTGAGCCTCACCAACAGAACCACTATAAACCATTTCACAGTCATAATTTAATTTGAACAAGGCACAGACGCTCACTGGTTAGCACTGCTGCCACATAGCACCAGGGATCGGGTTTGATTCCAGCTGTCTGTGCGGAGTTTACACATTCTCCCTGTGTCTGTGTGGGTTTCCTCTGGTTTATTCCCACAGTCCAAAAATGTGCAGATTAAGTGGATTGGCCACGTGGACTAGATGGTTCAAATGGCCTGCTCCCACATTATAGGAATTTCACAACCTATGAAAACTGCCATTGCAAAAACCCTCTGCTCGTTTTTTCCTTGCTTCAATGCTGCACCTTATCAAAGACATGGAGAGGGAAACTGTTCGACCTAAATGACCTTAAATTCAAAGAACAAAGAGACTGATGAAGCTGTGGACCTTCAATATGCTTTTGCATGCTTTTCTAATGTGCTCATTCAGAAATATGAGCTCTACATCATTGACTCTTCCTCCGAAGCAGACAGGAAAATGGCCTTTTCACTAAACACCTAGAAAACTAAAGTCCTGTTCTAAACAGTTCACAGCAACACACCTGCCCCTTACTCCATATAAATTTAAATAAAGAGCAAGATCCTGGGAAATGTGAGCCACTTTCCTTATCTTGGGAGTGCTCACATGGAAGAATGCAAACATAGATGATGAAATTCATCACCACCTCCAATGTGCTGGCTAAGCTTTCATCTAACTGAGGAAAGAAGCATTTGGGGACTGGGGTGAGATCAAGATTTCAAACCTGAGATTAATGTCATGGTTACTTGGACAACATTCATAACTGAGCACCTTAAAGCTTGAGAAACAGCCGACATGACCTACATCTTAAAGGATTGGGAAATTACACCAGCTGTGCCTTCACAAGATCCTCCAAATCCAGAGGCAAGAAAGACAGTCCAATGATAGAATCCTCTGCCAAGGCAACATAGCCAGCCCTGGGGCGCTAATCACACAAAACCAGTTCTGCTGGGTGGGACGTGCCATTTGTATGCCTGGCACCATGTTGACTGCCCTACTTGGGCCTCTGCTATGGCAGACTGATCCCAAGAAGCCAGTGAAAGCATTTCAGAGTTGGCCTCAAAAGCAGCTTTGAAGAGGTCAAACATCCAGACCAACTCCTGCTACATCTTGTCTTGTGACCGACCAGAATTGGAAGCCACTGAATGCATTGAGAGACTTTGTGATGTATGTGTAGTGTAGATGTCTAGCCATAAAAGGGAGGGTACAAACAACCCATCTGCCTAACTTGTCAAGCACCACTTGATGCAAGAATCGCAGTCTGAAGATCATGCATTGGACTTATCAGCCAATTCCATCAAACTGAAATGGAAGTAAGTTATCATCAATCTGAAGAAACTGTCAAAGAAGGGAATAAAGGACATATGATTTGCTGAGACTTCTCTGTGAAGATAGTGGACCCTACTAATTGTGAAATGGCACTATTAGTTATTGTGCTAATTTGCAAAAAATGTTATATATGTGGACATAATTGCTGAGTCAGTTAGTGTTTACCTATTTACTATAAGGGTTTATCGTTATCCTGACACATTTACTTCTCCTTGTCACACTCCAGCTCCAGCCCAGAGCAAAATATACAGGACTTTTTAATGCAATCGCTGGTGTTTCTTGCTGGAAATCAAGAAATTAATGGTGATAACACAGTAACTTTAAATGGTACCAGATCAAGACAACAGCAAAATATGTATTTCTACTATGATGATGCAGGCACTTGCTAACCAATGAACATTGGACAGGCATTGAAGTAAGGCTCTCATGCACCACTTAAAAAGTTCATCCTGAACACTCAACATTTATCAATGTGGCAGGAAATGGAATTGGTGGCAACATTTATTGATGAAAGAATGCACCACAGAATCATAGGCCAAGAACTCCTAATGTGGCGTTATTGAGTCAATGTTTGATGCTTTAATGTATGTCTGTGCCATGTTTTTTAAAATAAAAGCCTGAAAGGTTTACAAGAATCTCAGAGGGGTATGTCAAGCCTATAATCCTTTGAAGTTGCAAATAAACAGCAACCATAAAATCAACTCTGCATTTTCTTGGTTTCATTACCTGCAGAGTACAAAGAATTTTTCTAATGGGAATCTGATGTCAACAGGTGGAGAATGGTCTGCGGAATTTTTTGTGGACCATTGAATTCATAGCCGTAGGCAGCAAATATTTTCTATAGAGTCCTCTGATGTATTTTCCATGATGACCATTTCGAGAACCTTGTGGTCAGTCATACTAGCTGAAGGTTGTTTGAGGTAGTTTGCTGCCACCATTCCTCCTTTGTCTTGAGACTAACTAGTGTTTGCTTTATTTGTTATTGAAATGGGAGCATTGTTGATTGCCATACCAACTGACCAGAGAGCAGTTAAGAGTGAACTACATTGCTGAGGGTCTGATTCATATGTAGGCTAGACCAGGTAAGGATGGCAGATTTCCTTCTTTAAAGAACATTAGTTTTAAAATCCATTGATTGACTATCAACGATGGTTATATAGTCACTATTAGGCCAGTTTCTTTAAATTACAGATTTTATTGAATTTATGTTTTCCCATCTGCAATGGCAGAATTCCAATCCATACTATTTGAAACATTCACTTGGAGTTCTGGATTCCCAATCCAATGATATTACCATTAACTCTATCACCTCCCAAGTGGAATAGAGTATCTACTGAAGAGGCACTATTCTTAGAAAACAAGAAGCATGACTTTAGGGATCAGGAACAGACACCTCTGATCCCTCCAAAAGTGAGAGTAAAGCACCTCGCTCCCACTCACCGACTGTGTGTGGCGTCAGTAGAATGAGTGAAGCCAATGTAAGATGGACATTAACCCCTTCAAACTTCTACGACAGTTTTCAAGCACATTCTGCCTTTATATTCGAAACTGAACAATAAGACTGAATTTTGCCACATAGGTTAGAATGCAGTTACATATAGTTAGGGGAGTGCAGCAAATTACACATCATGACGACTCTCTGGCCATGTCATAGAAACATAGATATCTACAGCGCAGATAAAGGCCCTTCTGCCCATTGTGTCAGCACCAGTCAAAAACAACCACCTAACCATTCTAACCCCACTTTCCGGTATTTGGCCAATAGCCTTGTATGCCTTGCCATCACAAGTGCACATCTAAATGCTAATAAATGGATCGTTTTCAGTACCCGGGAAATTGGATTAGCCTCGACGTTCTCAGAGCCTTCTCTCAAAGTCCCATTGAAGGAACCACAAGAATGAAATGGCCAGAATCAAACCTGCCAACACTTATGCTGTAAGACGTTGGTGATGCAGGGCCTGTGATTTGTACGCAATTCCTTTAATCGATCAGTGTAAGTGGATTTTTAACTGGTAGTCTCCTACATGATCGCACTGGGGAGTAGGCACCAACCCATGGGGGATCAGGGGCGACAATGGTCCAAAAGTTAGTGTCCCATGCACATGGGAAATTTCACACCAAAATCTCTGAAATGATATTGGAAAGAATCTCCTTGATTTGAATACGGTGGAGGAGATTAGCTTTTGTTTCATCTGTGAGTGGTACTTGCCTTTGTCTTTTGATAATAATGGTTAAACAACATAGATTTTTATGTCTATTCCATCCATTCGTGAGCTGAGCCATTTACCTCTAGCATCTACAGTGAATTGCATCACAGATTCTTGGGCTGATTGTATAAATTAGGAGGGGGCCAGTATGGACGAACATGATTAAAGAGAATCAATATATGATTTGTTTGTTTTCATGTCTTTAGAGCAATGTTTCAATCGAGAACTGAGATAGGACAAAATTCAAATTTAAATCAACTGAATCACTTTCGCTGTTCGGAGTTTATTGGAAGGTAGTTTAGATAAAGATCACATTATGCAAAACAGGCCATTGTTCAACTACTGGACAAATGGTAGTTAGATTAGTCATAATGTGGAAATTAAATTCAACTCCTTAAACATAAATTTCAGTGGAGGATTACAGAGAAAAACATTGTCCAGCTGTGGTTTTAGTGACTCCTTTTTTAAAGTAAAAACAAGTCAGCCTGTTAACGCAATGACCACAAAAATAACTCCCACGGCATCAAGGGCATGTTCTGATTTGGGGGAGGGAGGTGCATGGGGTGTGGGCACCTGACACAACACAAGCAATTAAAGGACAGCTCGAAGGCTGGAATCTGAAGCTGTTAGAGGCTGCAGCAAAGTGAATGGAAAGTGCTCTGCTGGATCCAGAACGTATTGACTGCATCCCAGACTTGTGTTGCATGCTAAATTCCTATGTGGGTTCAACTTCAAAGTAGAAAAGCTTAAAAAAAAAGAAAACTTTCCCTTTTGTAAATCACAAAGTGCTTGTTTTTTTCTTATATCTTAATCAATCGGATAATTGTCAGGTTAGATTCATGGTAATGGCTTTCATTATTTGTCACACGTTTTGGGGTAATGCTGTTACAGTTTATTGAAGAGTAGTTGCTACTTGTTCAAACTCTTTTTTGGGAAGATTTTACATCAATGCATTGTTTGGATTGTTTTAAACATGTTATTTCATAAAACGTGCTTGTGCCATACTCTCACAGGATCACACGTAAATCAACATTCTCACTATTGACAGATGTGTGATTTGTTCCCATATATCTTTTTAAAAGTTCTGCGAAACTATTAGTCACCTCCAAGAAACATTTCTTTAAAATCCTCAATGACGAATGAGCAATGACAATGCAGAATTAGTTTGATTGAGGATGATATATTTATTATGACACAGCTTATAAAAACCCGATAGTAATACCAGCGAGTTGCGTAGCAGCAGCATCAAAAACAACTTGCATTTACATATGCATTGTAAGTAGAGAAAGTCTCCAAAGGTATTTTACAAATTGACCTAAGAATTATGTGTAGAAGCATCTAAACTTGGAGCAGAAACAGGTCATTTGGCTCTTTGAGCCTACTCCACCATTCAATATGGTCATGGCCGATCCACCATCTCAATGCCAAATTATTGCTTTCTGCCCATTCCTCTTGATGCCTTTAAAATCTAAAAAAAAATTATCTCTGTCTCCAATATATTCAGTGGCTTGATCTCCACAACCTTCTGTTGTCAAGAATTCCACAGTTTCATGACTCTATGAGTGAAGAAAATTTTCCCCATCTAAACCTTACATAAGGATTTATGAAACCATGAGGGGCATGAATAGGGTAAATATCCCAGGGTAGAGGAGTCCAAAACTAGAGGGCGTAGTTTCAATGATAATGGGAACTGCAGATGCTGGAGAATCCGAGATAACAAAGTGTGGGGCTGGATGAACACAGCAGGCCAAGCAGCATCTCAGGAGCACAAAAGCTGACGTTTTGGGCCCAAACCCTTTCTGGCATAGGTTCAAGGTGAGAGGGGAAAGATATGAAAGGGACCCAAGAGCAACTTTTTCGACATAGAGGGTGGTGAGTGTATGGAATGAGCTGCCAGAGGAAGTGGTAGAGGCTGGTACGATTACAACATTTAAAAGACATCTGGATGAGTATATGAATAAGAAGGGTTTAGAGGGACACAGGCCAAATGCTGATAAATGATTTGTATTTATACAATATCTCTGCTCAGCTTGGACGATTTGGACCAAAGAGTCTGTTTCTGTGCCGTAGATCTCTATAACTCTATGACTCCAATCCTAAAATGGTCTGCCCCTATAACTTGAGACTGTCTACCTGGGTTCTAGACTCCAAACCAGGGAAAACATCTTTACCTGCATCTAGCTTGTCCAGCCCTATTTGAATTGTATATGTCTCAACCAGATCCTTTCTAAAACTTTGTGCACATAGGCCCAGTTGAACCAATCTCTTCTCACAGAAGAGTTCTGCCATTGCTAGTATCAATCTAGTGAACCTCCATTACACACTTAGTGCTGAGGCCGTTGTTGTTTGTTGTGTACAAAATGATCTAGCCTTAAATGTAGCATGTTTGATCGGTAAGTTTGCAGATGACACAAAAATTGTTGGCATGGTAAATTGTAAGGAGGAAAGCCTTAGGCTGCAGGACAAAGTAAACAGGCTGATCAGATGAACAGCAAAGTGGCAAATGTAATTTAATCCTGAAAAACATGAGCTAGTGCATTTTGAGAAGACCAAAAAGTGAGGGAGTTCACAATAAATGGTAGGACCCTAGGATGTAGAGGGACCTTGGTGTGCATGTCCATAGATCCATGAGGCAGTAGGACAAGTGGTTAAGAAGGCATATGGAATATTTTATGAAATATGCCTTTATTAGTCAAGACAGTGATTACAAGAACAAGGGGGTTATGATGGCAGAACTTGTAAGATTAGTTAGGTCACAGCTAGAGTCCTGTTTTAGTCACCATACTATCAGAAGGGAAGTGATTGCATTAAAGAGGGTGCAGTAAAGATTCATCAAGATATTGCCTGGGCTGCAGTGATTTAGCTGTGAAGCTATGAACTGTATAGACTAGGGCAGTTTACCTTAGAGCAGAGAAGGCTGAGGGAGAATCTGATTGACAAAATTCGGGAGGCATGTGTTGTGAAGAGCATAGACAGGGTGGGCAGAGAGAAACATTTCTCCTTCACAGAGGTCACTAACCAGGAGTCACAGTTTTATGGTAAAGAGCAGTCGGTTTAGAGGAGATTTGAGAAAATAATTTTTCACTCAAAGGACTGCAGGTATCTGCCTGTAGGAGTGGTAGAGGTAGGAACCCTTGAGAGACAAAAACTATTTTAAATGAACACTTGAAACAGCATATCATACAAGACTACAGGTCAAGTGCTGGAAAGTGAGATCAAAAGAGGTGCATGTTTGATGAATGGTATAGACATGATGGGCCGAAGAGCTTCTTTCCATGCTATAACTCTATTACTCTGTCGCTAAGCAGGAAGAGAAGTAATAAACACAGCTGTGCAAGGAGAGGCAGCTGGAATTAGAACATTGAACAATACAGCACAGTGCAGGCTCTTCGGCCCACAATGTTGTGCCGAACTTTTACCCTAATCCTAAGGTCTATCTAACCTCCACCCCTACCTTATACCGTCTTCCATTTGCCTATCTAATAGCTGCTTAAATGACTCCACTACCCTCTCCGGCAATGCATTCCACGCCCCTACCACTCTCTGAGTAAAGAACCTACCTCTAACATCACTGTTGTATCTACCTCCACTCACTTTAAAACAATGCCTCTTCATAATAGCTACCTCCATCTTAGGAAGAAGTCTCTGGCTGTCTCCTCTATCTGTACTTCTGACCATTTTGTACACCTCTATCAAGTCACCTCTCATCCTTCATTGTTCTAAAGAGAAAAGCTCTAGTGCTCTCGACCTTTCCTTGTAAGACCTTCCCTCCATTCCAGGCAACATCCTGGTAAATCTCCTCTGCACCTTTTCCAATGCCTCCACATCTTTCCTGTAATGAGGTGACCAGAACTGGACACAATACTCCAGATGTGGCCAAACCAGGCTTTTGTATAGCTGAAATTATGTTTCCTATTCTGGGCACATTTTGCACATCTTTACTGAACATTTTTAAACTTGCCCCAATTTTATATTTCCCATTGTAACTTGTCTCTGTGTCATCCTCTAATTGGAAGAAATATCCAGGTAGCTGGTCAAGCAACATTGATGGTATTACAAGTGCAACGTACCACATTCAAAGTGTTGTATGGTGGAAACCTGCTAACTGGTTCAAAAGATAACCTTTGGGGATGAAAACGGTAACTTGCAGCTACTGATGGAGAGAATGAATATTTCTGAAATATTTAAAGGAAGATAGGACACATTAACTGTTGTGTACATTGCCATCTCTATCTTCTTTGGGGTGGCACGATAGTTCTGTGGTTAGCCCCACTGCCTCAGAGCGCCAGGGACTCAGGTTCAAGTCAGGCAACTGTTTGTGTGGAGTTTGTAAATTCTCCCCGTTCTACATGTTTTTCCTCCAGATGCTCCGGTTTTTCCCACTATCCAAAGGTTAGGTGGATTGGCTGTGCTAAATTGCCCCTAGAGTCCAGGGATGTGTACGTTAGCTGGGTTAGCCATGGGAAATGCAGGGTTACAGGGGTAGGTCTGGGTGAGATGCCCTTTTGAGGGCCAGTGTAAACTCAGTGGGTTGAATGGCCTGCTTCCACACTATAAGGATTCCACAATTCTATTCTACGAATCTTGTCACAGGTCAAATACTGATGATGGAATACTCAGATTTCAATTTGTAGGCCTAACTGAAAAATAAAAGAGCAGTTATAGAACTGGCTGAAACATAGGTGAGCCTTCCTAGTTACTTCACATTGTACCTCATTATTCCCTCCATCTATCCTGCTAGAACTGCAGTAAGCAGCTTGGGGTGAAGGGACTTAATTTTGAGACAGTCTGGTTGTGCCTGATTGAAACACAGAAGTTAGAAAATGTGATTTTACAAGTATTGGTATCCATTCCCAGAATGTGACGTATTGGGGAATAATTAACGGGTGTGGGGGCAGCAGCAAGAGGAATTTGGTTTCTATTAACTTCTTTAGACTAACTGCTTCAGTTAGACTTCCACCGCAATCTGAAACGAAAATGGAGTTGGATCACAGTTTCTAAGAAAAATTTTCAAAGGGAAACATTTTCCATTTCTGTCAGTTGTTTGTTATGGACAACTGTAAAGGTGTATAAACTGAAAACAGTTGGCAGTGTTGTTGAAGCAGGACTAGGTTTTGTGGCACTTAGGGCTGAATTTAGTTCCCTCGTAGGAGTAGGCTAGGAGGTGTTGAGAGGGGACTCTATAATAGGAAAGCTCATGGGGTTGATCCTATCATCTTCCCTACTAGGCATGTTTTCCCAGTCAAGGGCCTCATCCTATTCCCACAAATGGCAGTTAAGGGATGCCCTTACCATGTGAGAAAGCCACCAAGTCTACACCAGCGAACGTGTCTGTGGCCTGGTGGGAATCTCATGGCAATGAAAAAGACACCTAGGGAGACATACACCGTGCATCTTTTTTTGTTTCTGTATATCTTTCACCAATCATGGAGCCTTGGCATTAGTTTCCTTGCCTTTTGCACTTTCACTGTACTTAACCTGTACCTGTAACATTCCCCCCCCCCCGCCTTGTAGATGGAACCTAATTCCATACAGTTTTGCCCATTTTTCACCCTGACTGGATAATTTCTCTTACCTTTGAAGGTGCCTGTCTTCCAATCTAGAGGTTTACCTTCAGGTTGTTCCTTGCTTTCCTTGATGACTAAGTCAGACCTAATGATAGGATGATCATTCTTCCCCACAGGACCCCACAGACACTTGGATCACCTCATTCCACAAGTCCGGATTCATGCTTCTTTCCCCATTGATTCAAGAACATATTGTTCAAGCAAGTTCCCCTGGACACATTTCAGAAATTCCTCCTCCTCAATTCCTTTTACTCCAACATTTACACAAATGTCAATGTGGTTAATAAAATTCCCCATTGTCACTTCTCTATAGTTCTTTCACATCTCTGATTTCCATGCCAATTTCTCTCTCTATCTCTCTGTCTCTCTCCCTTTCACTCACTATTTAAAGGCCTCAGGAATAACCCTGGTAGTGTAATTATACCCTTCTTGGTCCTCAATGTCAAACAAATGCATTCTGCCTACCTTGAAGACTCCATTTGTGTTAATCATACAAAGTCTTCCACAAGCAGTACCATGTGCCTTCCTTTCTTAAGTAATAAATGCACAGATTTTGCCACTACAACACGTTCTTCCATAGCTCTCTGTGCTTCTAGCTCAATCATATTCAATATGCTTTATGCATTTACATACATGAATTCAATACCTTTCTTTATGTTCCTCTAAGGCTGGGTTTTGTTGAATTTATTTTCGATCCATCCTTAAACTCAATTTTTCCCCATCTTTTGATATGGAATAGTAAATAAAGCTTGCCTTGTGTTATTAATAGCATGTATTTCTAAGTGCCTGAATGAGTGGGGTTGCTTTGGTTCTCTGTCAGCATATTGAGTACTGTAAGTGCACAGCTGAAAGCTGTTCTGGCAGGTAGCCAGCGCTACATTTCTCCTGGTGCGTGACCTGATTTCTTTGTTTCCGTAACTTATTGCCGCAGTGACCCACAATGTAGCAAAATCACTGCTAGTTTTTGTTTCTGAAAGCTCGGCAAATACGTTCACTAAACAGTGGGATCACCTAGGTGTTGCAGTCGTCTTCACAAGCATAAGGATAGCAACAAAAATAGCCGGAGTTGCTCAAGTTGAATGATGTAACCTAATGGATGAATACAATGCAGCAATTCACTATGTAATTCTGGCACAATGATCACCAAGATAGTGACTATAGTAACAACTACCACATTGGAGACATTGGCTATTAACATCAATAATGGGCTCAATGGATATTCATCAAGGTTTGCCTGTGAACCAGTGATATTTAGGTAGATCACCGATATGAACGTACCATTTTAGTTGAATTGATTATCTGACCTGGATTCAATTTAAAAGGTAGATTATCTGAATCTCCACATACAAGTCACCCAGGAATCCACCTATTGCTCCATTCCTCTTCTTCATCTACATGTTGCCACTTGACCACAGCAGCAAGCAGGTTCAGTTTCAACAAGCACACTTGTACGCTCGACTGTGCCCAGTAACCTCTACGTTTTTACTGCCTTCGTGCTATTACCATATGTGTGTCACATGCAATGTTGAATGAGCTTTATCTTGATGCAGATTGATATTGGAAAGATCAAAATCTTTAGTTCAAACTGTTTGTGAATATGCCACTCTGAACTTCAGCCTCTGTGTCCTATCTGTCGCAGGGGCCGCCTAATGCTTTCTGCTCATATCTCAGCATTGAAACACTCATTGGTATGTTTAACACCTCTCACTCAGCAGTTTGAAAGGTCGTCTTGTTGATTCACCAACCTTCACTTACTGCCCAAGAAAATGTTGCTACCCATATCTTCTCTCACATAGTTCTACTTAACCCTAACCCTTTCCTTCCTAATCTGCATTACCTGCCTGACCTCAATTTTTAAAATGTCTTTTGTTTAAGTCTCTAGTTAACAATGCCCTTCCCTATCTTTGCTTTGCAGCACTCCAGTTCCACCCCAAACACACTGTTCTGTAACTTCTACATAAACTCCTCCCTCTGTAATCTATTGGCAATTGTGTCTTCACCTGTCTGAATTCAGTTCCTAAGTTCCTCTCATACTCCTCTTTCCTATCCTCCCTTTAGGATCCTCCTTTTAAAAAAAATCTGTTATCTCTTCTTGGTCTGACTTTTGCCACATTTTTGTGAACCACACTGGGATGTTACTTCTATATTCAAGGTGCCTAATTTGAAATTGAATTTTCTTTGAGAATCTCAATTGTCAACCATAAGAATGTTATCTTATGGAAATCTATTAGAACCATCCATTATCAGTTTACTCAAGTTGTATCTGATTCTGTGAAGCAGTAATGTGTAAACCTATTTATCCCCCAACACACGTGAACAAGCACAAAATCTGGGCTGTCAATTTAACTCAATAAAGACAGAATGCAATATGATTGGAAGTACTATCTTTTGGATGAGGGAGTCTGAAGCTTCATCTGCTGCCTTAGTTGGAGGCAAAAAGAAACACTATGGCACTATTTCCAAGAACGACAGCTAAGTATTCCCTGGCTTCCTGGCCAAAATAATCACTCAACCAATTTCATTGAAACAAATTATCTAGTTGTTATTGTATTTCAGCATTGCTGTATACAAATTTGATGTTACACTTCCTAGATTATAACGGTTATTGCACGACAAAAACAATTGGCAGTAAAGTTCTAGAAACCCATCACGTAACTGCAAGGTAACAGGGTGTAGAGCTGGATGAACACAGCAGGTCAAGCAGCATCACAGGAGCAGGAAAGCTGATGTTTTGGGCCTAGACCTGCTGTGTTCATCCAGCTCTACACCTTGTTATCTCGGATCCTCCAGCATCTGCAGTTCCTATTATCTCTGAAGTAACTGCAAGTCTATCTTTTTGTACATCTAGCCATTAATTAGAACGCATTTGAATCTTGCTGAAAAATTGACTATTTGACTATTTTTGTCCTCACAGTTCACAAGTATATTGATTCAAGAGTCAAACCTAAGGGGAGAGTGGTTATTGCTTGGTATACTCTGGTTGAAAGAGATGTCACCATGGAGACTGCTGATTGACAGCTAACAGCCTGATTTTGTTTAAGTTTTAAATCAGGCTGCTTGATTTTGATTGGCCAGGACATTGCTCCGATACAGGAACCAGTGAATGGCCATCAACTAATTTGCTTAAAAGAAACAAGTATCACACACCCAAGGGAAACTAGGGCTGGATGGTAAATGCTGGCAGCCAGCAATGCCCATATGCTATAGATGAACAAAATAAGATCAATTCAAAGCACGATGTTTGTTGATCGATGATCAAAATTGAACATACATTAAAATATATATATAATATTTAGGGGCGGCACGGTGGCTCAGTGGTTAGTGATGCAGCGTCACAGCACCAGGGACCCAGGTTCGATTCCAACCTCAGGCAACTGTCTGTGTGGAGTTTCCACATTCTCCCCGTGTCTGCACGGGTTTCCTCCGGGTGCTCTGGTTTCCTCCCACAGTCCAAAGATGTGCAGGCTAGGTGGATTGACCATGCTAAATTGCCTGTAGTGTTCAGGGGTGTATAGGTTATGGGGGGATGGGTCTGTTTGGGATGCTCCAAGGGGCGGTGTGGACTTGTTGGGCCAAAGGGCCTGTTTCCACACTGTAGGGAGTCTACTCTAATAGTACACAATACGTGGAATATCGTAGCAGATAGACTAGAAAATGCATAGCCCACCAGAGAATGGGAGAAGGGAGAAGCTGTATTGGTAACAAAACCAAAAATAATTGAAGGTTTCAGAATACTTTTGAATCCAATGTGAGGAAGTAATTGTTCAGAAATGAAGCTTCCTCATGCCTCATTACAATGGAATGTGTTTCATTTGTTCATATGGTTCGGAGTCTTTTTGCTGCCATATTTCTGAACAGACTTCCCAATGGTGGACCACATGCACAACACTATGCAAGGCCAATGCCAGAATGTATGAGTGCATGTAAAAGCATATACATTAAGACTCTGACACATAAATAGGCAATTTTGCTCATGCACCTGCTATCTCATTCAATAAAATCATGGCTGATCTCTTTATAACCTCAATTCCACATTCCCACCTATGCAAATAACACGGCTCCTTTGTCAAGAATCTATCCACCTTTTCCTTAGAAATATTAAATTATTTTCTTTCATTGCTTTCTGGAGGAGAGGGTTCTAAAGACTCTCAAACCTCTAAGAGAAAAAAAAATTTTCTTCATTTCCATCTTAATCGGAAGACCCCTTATTTTTACACTGTCCCCAAATTCTGGTCTGACTTCATCCTTGCAACAATTCACTCTATATCAGTCCTCTCAGGATCTCATGTACCTCAGTGCAATACTTCTAAATGCCATTAAACCTTGACTCAGCCTGTCCAACGTTTCTCTCCTCATAGGTCCTTTTTATCCTAAGTATCAGTCGAGTGAACCATCTCTGAACTGCTTCTAATGTTTTCTTTCTAACATGTTTATATCTTTTCTTAAATAATGAGATCAAACAGTACAGAGTATTAACACTTGATCTCACAAGAGTGCTGTACAACTGTAGCAAAACTTCTTCTCTACTCTTGCATTCTGTTCTCACAATAAATGTCTTTTTACTTTTTTCAGTGTACTTGCGCACGAACTTAGAGATTTATGTATCGGGTCATCCAGCTACAAATCTACCACTATCCATTTAGATAGCATGTGACTTTTCTATTTTTTTTATTTTCTTGATTGAAACCTGTAAGATCCTAAGGGTTCTTGACAGGATTAATATAGATAATATGTTTCCTCTTGTGGAACAGTCTAGAAATTACTGTTCTAAAAATAAGGGATGCAACAAAGGTGAGATTTTCTTTTCTCTCTGAAGGTTGTGAATCTTCAGAATTCTCTTCCTAAAAAGATTTTGGAGTCCTCGATTCTTTTACAGCCAAGGTAGATAGATGTTTGTTGAGCAGGAGGATGAAAAGTTGTCAGGGGTCGGTGAGAATGTAATCACAGCAGCTGCGATCTTACTGAATGCCAGAGTAAGCTAAGTGGTCTTCTGCTGCATCTAATTTATATGTTCACATTTGCCCATATTGTCATTCATCTTACAACTTTTTTGCCCATTCACTTAACCTCTATGTCCATTTTCAAAACTTACTTTCCTATCTATCTTTTGTTGATAGCACAATTCAATAACCATAACTTTGGTCCCTTCAGCCAACTCATTAATATAAATTGTAAATTTTTGAGCCCCTAACATTGATCCCTGTAGCATTCCACATTTTGCCAATCTAAAAATGACACATTGTTTCCTCTCTATTTCCTGTACCTGTCATCATAACCAGTTTTTTATTATCAACAGAATAATCAACCTCTATCTGAAATATACTCAATGACTGAGCTTCCACAGCCTCAGGAGTAGAGCATTCCACTGAATTCCAAAGATTCACTCTGTCAAGTAAAGCTTTTTCTCCTCATCTCCGTCCAAAATTGCATCACCTTATTTTAAATCTGTGCCCTTGGTTCTAGACGCCCCAAACAGGGAATAAATTATACCTGCATCTACTCTGTATATCCCTTTGAAATCTACAAATTCTTAATGAGATCACTTCTCATTTTTGGAAACTCTTAAGAATACAAGCCCATTTTCCCAAATCTCTCTTTAAAGGACAGTTCCGCTATAGTGGGAACAAATCTAGTGAACGTTCATTGCACTCTCTGTAAGGCAATAATATATTTCCTGAGAAAAAGATCAAAACGGCACAAAATTCTCTAGACATGGTCTAGTCAAGTAAAATTGAAGGAAAGAATTTGCCACCTCAATATTAAAATTCTCTTGCGCTAAAGGTCATATTCTGTTAGCCTTCCTAACAGCTTGTTGCATGTGCACATAAGTCTTCAGTGACTTACTGACAAGGATACCTAAGCCCCTTTGCAAACCTACACGTTCCAGCCTTTCACCGTTTAAGAAGTAGTCTGCATATCTGTTCTTCCTACCAAAGTGGCCAACCTCTAGTTTTTCCACATTACAGTCCATCTGCTATGTTCTTGTCCATTCACTAAGCCTATCCAAATCCTTTTTAAAACATTTTAAATCTTCCTCACAACACACATTCCTGCTTAGCTATGTACCATCTGCAAATTAGGAAATAATACATTTGGTCCCCAGCTCAAAATCATTGATCTGTATGTTAGATAGGTGAATCCCCAAGTACTGATACTTGTGATACTCCACTAGTCACAGTCTGCCGACATAAGGGTGACTGACCAATTCATTTCTACATGTTTTTGATCTGTTAGCCAATCTATACACCATGACAGTATCATACCTACTACACTATGTGCTTTACCTTTGCTAACGAAACTCCTGTGTGGGAACTGGTAAAAATGCCTTCTGAAAATCCAAATAAATGACATATATCACTCCCTTTTATCATAGACTCTATGATAGACTGTACCATTTCCTTACTACTGATGTAAGGCTAATAGCTCTGCAGTTCCCTGTTTTTATACCTTGCTTCTTCCTGAAATGGTGGAGGGACATTTGCAAACTTCCAATCTGACAAATCATTCTCGAATCTGTGGAAATTTGGAAGATGATTTCCAATCCGTTGACTGTCTTTTTAGTCACTTCCTTCAACACTCTGGGATGAAGATAATCATATCTCAGAACCTTATCAACTTTCATCCCCATTATTACTCTAGTACAGCCATCTTACTGATATTACTTTCTTTCACCACATTGTCCCTAGTTGCTTGGATCTCAAATTTGGGGAGATTTCTTATATCTTCCTATGAAACCAGAGACAAAGTAATCATTTAGCTTCTCTGCTATTTCTCTGTTCCCCATTATAAATCATCCTGACTCTGCTGTTAACAGAGCCACATTACTTACATGGACCTCTTTGGATGAGTCCTGCAGTAGCCATCAGAGCATAGAGAAGACATGTGAGGGTCTATCTCAAGCTGAAAAATGTTGCCAGCATTCAGCAAAAGTCCTTGCCCCCAGTTACGTAGTAACCAGCTGCAAACCCAAATCTCTGTCACTGGTCAATCACAAAGCTAAAATAAAACTCACCTGAAATAAACATTCCAAACCAAACTTATAAATTAAGTCATTCCATCATCAAATGTCAACTCATCCCCTTTGTGCATTCACTGAGTACCTGTCTCCCTTATGCCTTTACCTTGTCCAATACTCCTGCACAGTACAACCCCATGGATGCAACATGGCTGCTGAAAGCTACTAACTTTCAATGGGCAAGGACTGCAAATGGCTTTGGAGGTTGACTTGGAACATTGAGCTTCAATCTGCAACATCTCTGCAAGGGTGGCAGAAGTTTTGGCTGACTGACAACACAAAGGCAGTGGTGGGAGTACAAATCTGAGAAAGAAGAGTAGGGTTGTACTCCATCATGCCAAGTTCCCGGGCCTGTACCTCTTAAAATTCTAGTAATCATTTGGAAAGTATGTTCTTGTGATACGTTGCAATCCACTTTGCACAGTGATATCCACAGCCATTATGGCAGCATAACAAAAACTTTGCTGCTCCAAAGTAGAGGTGTCTAACTAACGTAATCATATCCTTGAAAAATGCGGTAACCAATTATTATTTTACTTATCAATGTTTGACTTTGAACTCTGAAGCACGTTTTTAGAAGAATTTCCCACATGACAAGAAAGATTATTACCGTTTTAATAGTTTTACTGCTGTGATCATTGATTTTGTCTCCAAAAAGCCCATATGCAATGCAGTAATATTTTTTAAGGAATGATTTATGGAAACGTGCCAGTATAAATTGTTTAGTTTATTATGGATATTACAAAGGATCTAAGGCAGTTGATAAACTGCAGCTGTAATTGATTTTGCATTTTGATGATGGCTAATAGATTCTTGTGAGAATGAAAGTCTGTTGTAAGTGGCTGCTGTTGTATTGTGTTGGATTGCAAGTTGCTGCACCTGCTTTATTGGCTATTATTGACCCAATCCTCAAGCTACCAGCAAATATTTGAACACTTTTTGCATTGATACATTTGAGCAGAAAACAATATAAAAAATGAAATCGCAATAGCTTTACCAGCTGTATGTTTTCCAGCATGGTCGCTGAACAATTGGATGTTGATTTATAACAGAATATCATTTCTACTGTTTGGGGGAAGGTGGGGTGATGCGTAGGAGGATGGTCCCATTTATCACTGCAACTGCACATTATATCACAGACAGGTAAATTGTGTTTGCCTGTCAGATAGCAGTCAGGTAGAATCCATCATCACAGTACTGCAAAGCAAGTGTCTCATCTGTTTTATCAGTTTATATAAGGTTACTTCATAATTTATGACTGTGTAAAAAGTGAATCCAATGCATATGGCATTCTGTACATTTGAATCCTTTCAACCAGCAATTTTCAGAGCGATATTAATCTATTATGTTCAAAAGCCATCTTCAGTATTGCAGCAATGCACTTGCTGTTCACCACAACACTGAAGGTAAAGAGGATTGGTAGTGTAGATCTGAAGGTTGACCCAAATTCCCCCCCTCCCCCCCACCAAGTTCTGAGTGTTTCCAAAGGGCAGCATTGAACAGGACACAAGTAGGCAAAATGAATAACGGTTATCTTTGCTGATTCTGATTTTCACACCTATAGATAGCAGAACAGAGGTGTTGATTCACTTCAAAATAGGAAACGCTTTTTTGTATCAGTAATAATGGGAACTGCAGATGCTGGAGAATCCAAGATAACAAAGTGTGAAGCTGGATGAACACAGCAGGCCAAGCAGCATCTCAGGGGCACAAAAGCTGATGTTTCGGGCCTCGACCCTTCTTCAGAGAGGGGGATGGGGTGAGGGTTCTGGAATAAATAGGGAGAGAAGGGGAGGCGGACCGAAGATGGAGAGAAAAGAAGATAGGTGAAGAGTAGAGTATAGGTGGGGTTGTAGGGAGGGGTTAGGTCAGTCCAGGGAAGACGGACAGGTCAAGGACGTGCGATGAGGTTAGTAGGTAGGAAATGGAGGTGCGGCTTGGGGTGGGAGGAAGGGATGGGTGAGAGGAAGAACAGGTTAGGGAGTCAGAGACAGGCTGGGCTGGTTTTGGGATGCAGTGGGGAGAGGGGAAGCCCAGTTCGTCCCCTCCCCCCACTGCACCACACAACCAGCCCAGCTCTTCCCCTCCACCCACTGCATCCCAAAACCAGTGTGTTCATCCAGCTTCACACTTTATTATCAACGCTTTTTTGTGTGCTTGAATTGAGAGGTCATCACAGAATCATGGAGAGGACCAGAATCTCACCCCCTGAGAGTCCCCCCTCACCTCGTTTCAAGAAGGTCTGAGGAATTAAGTGCCAATCAGCACTAAAATGAGGATCCTAGGCATGAAGGTACCATCTAGCATAAGCTGCTAGCCAATCAGAGGTCTCGAAACATACATTTTCTGAAGAGGCTCAATAAGATAGAAATTATTTTCATTGATCAGAGACTCAAAAACCCAGGGGCACAAGCTCAGGATAATCGGCCTATCATTTAGGACTGAGGTAAGGAGAATGTTCCTAACTTTAAAAGGTTGGTAAATCGTTAGATTGATCCATTCTAAAATGTCGTGGGTGGCCCAATTTTTTATAAGCCGAGGTAGACATATTTTTTCTCAAGGAATCAAGGGATATCATGAATGGGTGGGAGAGTGAAGTTGAAGAAGATCAGCTGTGACTGTATTGAATGATGCAACAGTCACAATGGGCTTCACGGCCTATTCCTGCTCCTATCCTTTTGTGTTCTTGTGTATGATGTCCAGAAGACTCACGATTCTGAATACCTGTACCAGATCTCCTGTCAAGGGAAGCAGCTAGAACTTTGACTTCAATTATACAGGGCATTGGTGAGACAACATCTTGAATGCTGTTTTAGTTGCTCTCCTTATTTAAAAGAGAATGTGAATGTTTTGGAAATAGTTCAGAAATGATTTTACTAGATTGGAAAAGGGGAAAAACTTGGATAAGCACTTGACATGTCATAATATTCAAGGCTATGGGCCAAGTGCTGGTAAATGGGGTTAGGTTGAATGTCAAGTGTTTCTCATGTGTTGGTGCAATCTCAATGGGCTGAAGGGCCTCCTTTGCACTATAGGATTCTACAATTCTATGATATCTGGAATGACTGGTGCATCTTATGAGAAAAGCTTGGCCAGATTAGACTAATTTCTACGAGCATTCAGAAGAAAAGTGTGACTTCATTGAAGTATTTAAAATCTATCTTAACAATGTGAATGTGGAAAGGAAGTTTCCTCTCGCAGAATTAGGAGGCACTGTTTAAAAATTAGGGGAGAAAAGTGAAAAAGAATTTTCGGCTATGGTTGTGTGACTTCTTTTAAAATCTATCAACATAGGTTAAGTTGCAGTGAGAAATAATTTACCATTGGGAAAAAGAAGTAGAGATTGCATATAAAACTCCTTTTATTTAGGAATTAAAATTCTATACTTCCGAAGCATGTAATTGCAACAATCCCCTTATTATGTACTCTCACATTTAGCATTGAAGGAAATTCACTCGCCACAATCTGCCCATGTTTTCTTCACTCCTGAGTCAAGCAAGCACAAAGACATTAGTCATCTGCAAGAATGGGAACAGAACAGTTACTGTCATAACAGCTTTGTAACTTTTTCTTTTGCTTTCCCCTTTGCATCTTTAACTAAGGAGACCTGTCAACAGCTCATTAAGTCCTCTGGGCAGACCAGCAGCAATTCTTAGTAAATAGCATTTTGTATATATTAACATTTCAAAAGGCATGAGAGATTTCTAATGTCATATAACTTGATATCCCTCCAACTTTTCTGCATTTTATTTCTGGTTCAGAATATTGGGCTGCTGAAAAGAAGGAAATATGACTGATGCATCACTAATATCTCGTTGTGATGATATAATGGGCATAAAATGAAGATAGGAAATTTGATTGAAATTGCTCTGTTACCAGTATAGAAAATGAGATTTTAAATACACTAAATACCCCATCATTTTACAAATAAAAGGCTCTTTCATCAGCCTTACTTTTCATACCTGTCAGGTTTGTCAAGTACCCAAAACTGTGCTTAATCAAGTTTGATTGAAAATACCTTGTTAAGTGAATTATTGTGGTGAGGATAATGAATGAGTGTCTTGAGGGCTGATTTTCATGGAGTTGGGTGGACCACAACATCCTTCAAAACTAGTGGGCAGTACCAGGAAGCCAATGCCCAGCTGCCGTTTCTGGCTGGTGCCATTGGTACCAGCAGGGGAATGAACCAGGAGTGAATCAGACACTCAGGAGAACCATTGCAACATTGAAACAATGCTGTGTTCAATCTGATCCCATTTTCCTTATTCCATTTCTTAACCCATCACGTGGGTGCCACAAATTTATAAAGGAGGCATAATGCTCTTGAATGTTGGATAAGGTGTATTTACTGTTAAGTTTTTAAGTCCCCGGCCCTTTAAAAATTTAAATCAAACAGCACGCGATTTTCATTTGGAATAAAAAAGATGCTGTCAGCTCTGGAATGCAGCCATCTGTCCCTGCAATTCAAAAGACTGGCTTTTATTAACCACCTCTAATTTCCCCTAGACGAGGTGGTAATTGCTCTTTCTCTTGAACCACAGCTGTTTGTACAGCTTTTAGGGGAAAGCGAAGATACAAAAATGTTGAATGCTAGCAAAGCAGCCAGACAGTATATGAATAACAGGTTTCCTGTACAGAATCTCGATTTGCATGTGCACTAATGAGACTTCCACAGGGATCTGATGGGAATGTCACCCACTGCCAAAACCAAGAGGTGTTACAAAGAGGAATCAACAGAAATGAAGTGGGGAACGGCATAACATCATTTTAATTCACTCCCCAATCAGCAAGATCTCATTTCCTGGCACAGTTGTGGAAAATCAAGGTTCCTTTTTTGTATCTTAAAAGTGCCAACCACTTTTGCCTTTTCAATACTGTTTTAATCGATAAAGAATTTTCATCATTAGCCCCAAACTACTATCAGCTTAAACAGAAACACATTTTGAGGATAGTAAAACAATCTTCTCATTTTACTGATATAGTAGGAACTGCAGATGTTGGAGAAACTGAGATAACAAGGTGCAGAGCTGGATGAACACAGCAGGCCAAGCAGCATCAGAGGAGCAGGAAAACTGATGTTTCGGGCCTGGACCCTTCTTCAGAAATGTTTATGTCTTGAGTTGTCGTTACATCAATTAAGACAATTGAACATGACTGTTAGTGTAATATCTGCTTTAACATATTAATTGGAATCCTTCATGTAGTCCTCTTAATTTCCTCAGTCACTGATAGATTTTATTTGGTTTAAATTAGTATTGTTTTAGCTGTCCATCATTCAAGGGGTGTAATTTTATTTATCTTAGTTGATTTTAAGTTTGTTGTGAGATACATACTAACATTTTAGGGCAACAGATTTCTCTGACAGATTAGTGCTTCAGTGAACAGTAAGTTCTGGAGCAGGAAAATGTGGGTTTATGGCCACAAAACTGCACATGGCATTTCTCAAATATTTGCTTTCATGTTTTTCACCAACACTAGCTGAGGACTTCACAATCTTTAAAGATAAAGGTTGAAGAGGACATTGGCAAGGTTTCTTCTGGAATACTGTGCCAGTTCTGTTCACTCAGTTATAGGGAGGATATTATTAAGTTGGAGAAGGCTCAGAAGAGATTTACCAGGATGTTGCTGGGTATGGAAGTTTGAGTTATAAAGAAAGGCTGGATAGGTTAGGACTTCTTTCACTGGAGCATAGGAGGTTGAGAGGTGACTTGATAGAAGTGTATAAAATCATGAGGGGTATAGGCAGTGATAATGGTATTTGTCTTTTCCGTAGAATGGGGGATTTCAGTATTAGGGATTAATTTTCCAGTTGAGAGGACAGAGAGATTTTAAAAAAGACAAGGACAAATTTATTACACAGGGGGTGGTTCACATGTGGGATGAACTTCCTGAGGAAGTGGCGTATATGGGCACAATTACAACATTTAAAAAAACATTTGGATAAGTCCATGATTAGGAAAGGTTTGGAGGGATGTGGGCCAGGAGCAGGCAGGTGGGACTGGTTTAGTTTCGGATTATGTTCAGCAGGACTGGTTGGAACAAAAGACCTGTTTGCGAGGTGTATGAGTCTATGAAAAGTCAGGGCTTGTGATCGTGGTGTAGCTTTTACACACATCTTGAGTAGAATCTAATCATGGCCCACCAGTTCTGGCACTGGAACAGAAAGTTTACAAGTAAAATGTAAAGTTCTGGCAGCTCACACAGTAGACGTGCGATCGTGTGTTAGGGAAGCTATTCGCCGAAGAATCCTGCTGTAAGCTGACAATGAGGCAGCTCGAGGCCTTATCTCCCCACAACTGACTTTGTTTCCATTAACATAAGATGTATTGAGAACACAAGGTTGACATGGTTATTTTTCAAATGCAAATTTCTTCTTTATACACGTGAGCATCATGGTTATGTGTTGAGGCTAGCATAACCAGCGGGTTAGATATGCTGGCTCATCTTCTGGTTGACACATATTGATAGTTACAAGGGAGTTCAGGCCCACTCATGACTTCAGAATAAATAATTTTCAGTTCACCTTTTTTGAATATTCTTATCGGTGCCCTATGTTGTTATGTTGGTCCCTCTGTGGGATAACGGTTAGCTTGCAGGCTCTGCTGGTCTTCTCTTCCGTGCATTTTGAGGAATGTTGTCCAAGGACTCTCAATAGAGACGTTTGAATTATAAGCAAACGCTAATGTCTCTGCCAGTCAATACCTGGGCATTGTGGACTGTACCGCCACTGCCTTTAAACTAGCCAACTTCTTACATGATTGATTTTTCCCAAGTCCATACCCAGGCAGCCAGGGCCTTTCCCACTTTACATCTCTGTGCCCCCAACCCCATTCCATATCCACAACCTACCCCCGTACTCCACCATCACTGGCTTATCCTTGTCTCAAAAATTGCAACTGTATCCAGTCATAATGTGATATTACTAGGAATTGCACGGAATTCCTATTTTTCCCCAAGATTCTTGGATCTCTCTTGCCCCAAGTGCTGTATTCAACTCCCTCTTTAAATGATGCCATGTTTTGCCCTAACTGCTTTCTGTGGTAGCAAATTCCACAGGCTCACCACTGGAGAAATTTCACCTCATCTCAAACCTAGGTGGTTTACCCTGTATCCTTAGACTATGATCCCCTGTTCTAGCATTCCCCACTATTAGGAACATCATTCCCATATCTACCCTAGCTAGTCCTGTTAGAATTTTGTATGTTTCTATGAGATTCCTCCATCATACTTATGAACTCCAGTGAATATAATCCCAACTACGTCAACCTCTCCTCATTCATCAGTCCTGCCATACCAGGAAACAGTCTGGTAAACCTTCGCTGCTGTCTTTCTGTAGCAAGAACACCCTTCCTCAGACAGGGGACCAAAACTGATATTTGATATGTGGTTTGACCACGGCCCTGTACAGTTGCAGCAAGACTTCCCTGCTCCTGTACTAAAATGATTTTGCTTTGAAAACCAACATAACATTGGCAGATGGTGGAGAATCTGAGATAACAAGGTGTAGAGCTGCTTGAACACAGCAGGCCAAGCAGCATCAGAGGAACAGGAAAGCTGATATTTCGGGCCTAGACCCTTCTTCAGATTTCTGGGTCCAGGCCAAAGACATCAGCTTTCCTGCTCCTCTGATGCTGCTTGGCCTGCTGTGTTCATCCAACTCTACACCTTGTCATCATATATAACATTAGCAACCTGAACTGCATGCTTACCTTCAGTGATTGATGTACGAGGACACAAAAGTCTGATTATATAGTTTCGGTCTCAATTTATGGCCATTCAGATAATAATCTGATTTTGCTCTAAAGGTGGATAACCTCATTTCTTCACATTTTGCTGCATCTGCCATGCATTTGCCCACTTACTCAGCTTGTCCAAGTCACACTGAAGCATCTCTGTACCCTCCTCACAGCTTGCTTTCCTTTTGGAGATTTCATATTTGGAGCTATCACATTTAAATCATCTAAATCATTAATATGTTGTGAGTAGCTGGGTTCCTAGCATTGATCCCTGAGGCAGTCCAGGATCCACTGCCTGCCATTTGGAAAAAGACCCATTTATTCCTCCTACTTGTTTTCTGTCTGCCATCCTGCCTTCAATCCATCTCAATGCATGACCCCAAGCACCACCTTCTCAACAGCAACTAGAAACAGGCAAAAAATGCTGACCAGTTAGTGAAGCTCATATTCCACAAGTGGATTTTAAAAAGAATTACAGAGGGGTTGCAGAACATTTAAAAAGAAAAACAGGCCATTTGACTGAACTATTCCTTGCTGCTGCTTATTCTCCACCTGAGTCTACTCACACACTTCATCCAGACCTACCTGCATTTTACTTCAATTCCTTTCAACCTCATGTACATATTTTAAAGGCATCTGTGCAATTCATCTCAACTATTTCTTGTGGTAGCAAGTTTAGCATTCTGATCGCTCACTGGGCATGAAATTTTCTCTCAAATTCTTCATTGAATTTGCTGTAACCAGCAGGCATGATGTTAGCTGTCTGTTAGTGATTTGGCAGGTGACAGCTTTACATGTCAACGATTGTATGCACAAACATAGCTGCTGGAAAATAATTATTTACTACTTCCTGTGTCTACATTTGTGCAATGGCAAATAGTTGTATTGAAGCTGAGTTCCTTTTCAGAACTCTCACTGGCTGCAATTACAGACAGTTAAGTCACAGGTGTAATTGCCTCTGAACCACAACACATTATCTATGTTTTTCTTTCTCATGTACATGTCTGTAATTTGTTGCAATTACAGGAAACCTGTAATAGATCAGCATAATATTTATTTACTCCTCATATCTTCCCATCATTTGCTCTGCACAATAAAAGTTCCATTAATGTAAATATTCTGACATTAAGTTTGAAATTGAATTTGCTTGATGATTTGCTTTTTTAATCCATTCACTAGAATAATGATAATACACTGTGGAGAAACTTTATCAAACTATAATTTTCCACATAACTTATAACTTTGAGTCGTTTGAACCTGGTGGCATTACTTTTGCAATCCCTGGTGTACTTTATGAAATTCAGTATGAACAGTGGGAAATGCTGCTGTTGCCAAGTGGGAGAGCATCGGAGGTTTCTGACATCAGATCTCAAAGTTTGAATGTAAAACCTCCCACGAATGCCAGGGGACAAGAATGCATCACTCCTCTCTAAATATCTAACAATGACAGCATACAGACACAAGTGTGCTTGCATTTTATGCAATAGTGGAAAACGGGTGAAATTGAGAATCCATTCAGCTTTTCTCCAAATTTGAAAGACAGTGGGGGGAAAAAAAAATCAGGAGAGATGTAAAATGTGAGCTACCACCCATCTTTTTCACACTACTTCATCAAATCCAGATCATTCTCACTACCAAAAGCAGAAGCTGAACATATATATAGGAAAGCTGCAAAGAATCCTGATGAATCTTTTCACAAACTAATCAGTTGCAAACAACCCAGAAAATCTTGACATGACTTCGTTCACTACGTCTACTAAATTGCAGGGGATACAATGCCTTGCATTCATATCCTTTTACATTACAACAATTTGATATTGTTACCTTGTTCCCTCCCTCTCTTTGCAAAAAAAATGGCAATTTTTTAAAAAGCAAGGTTGTTAAATAAACAAGAGTCTTGATGATGAAGATTCAGACGTAGATCAGTATGGATGTTAAAGAGTTATGTGGGAAGAAGGGAATTCTAACTTGCATGTCATGACTGCACCAACAGTCAGTTCCTTCGCATTTTTGTTCCATGCCTCTTCCTGTTCTCATACTATAGGCCACCTTCCCTCTCCTGCTGTCCTCCAGCAGGGAAGAGAACCTGCAAATCCCACAGTCCAGTGGGATAGAAGGAGAAGACACAAAGAGATGCAAGGAAATTGGTCTAATTTAGTTTAGGAAACCTATTAAGCATGGATGAGTTGGGCCTAAGTGTCTGTTTCAGTGTTATATGATTGACTCAGAGATATTGGGGAAATGGGAGAATGTTCGTGAAAATTCAAAGCATTGTGGACACTGGAAATGGAAAATAGTTACTGATAATACTCAGCAGATCTGGCCAGCATGTATATAGAGAGAAACTGATTTGTCTGTGACCTTTCATCAGAGCAGGAAAATATTAGATGCATAATTGGTTTTATTTTTCACCTTCCCCTATATCACTTGCTCAAAATCTATAAGAGTGTTGATTACAGAGTTAAGGGTAAGGAAGAATAAATATCACAGTACAAGTTCAAAGGGAATGAAAATTGTTAAAAATAAAGGAGCAAAAGATATCTGGAGGAGCTGAGAAAGGCAAAATGTTCGATGGCTGCTGTCAAAAAGCAAATGAAAGTGAGAAATGAGAGGAAGAAATCAAACCAGCAAAGAAAAGAGAGAAAACTGAACAGGGAAAAAGTTACAAACTAAATTTGTTGAACTTCGTGTAGAGTGAGTGCAGAAGGTTGAAAACTGTTCAGTCGTTCATTGAGCTTCATTGGAACACAATTAGTGACCAAGGGGAGATAGGTCAGAGTGGCAGAACATGGAGAATTTAAATGACAAGTGACATGAAGTTCAGAGTCACCCTTACAGATTGAACAGAGGTGTTTGCCGTACTAGCATGTGTTTGGTCTCGTCAGTACATAGGACACCATGCTTTGAGCAGCAAATGTGCAGTATACTGATTCGAAAATATAGAACTTTGTCATTGCTTTGCCTGAAAGATGTGTTTAAGACCTTGGATAATACTTGGGGAAGAGATAAAAGGGCAGGCGATGCCTCTCCTGCTCTTGCATGTAAAAGCTCAATAGAATAGAGAGGGAGGGGTATTAGAGATTACTAAGGAATGGAACAGGCTGTAAGGAAGGGAATAGTTCTTTTGGAATGCTGGAAGCAGAGGAGAAGATTTCTTTTTGTGGTGGCTTCACACCTGATCTGGCAGAAACGGAGAATGGTGATTAACTGAGTGCAGAGTCTTGTGGGGTGGAAAATGACAACAGTGGATACTCTATCATGGCTCTAGCAGGGAGGGGAGTTGGTAAAAGCAGAAGGGCAAGAAATAGAATGTACATAGTCAAATACCCTGTTAATCTTGATGGGAATGTCCTATATTGAGGAAATAGGAAAATAGAACAGTCATTATCGAAAGTGGCATTGTCCAATCAAATGCAGCAGGGACAAACTGAAAATGGAATACAGTCTTTGCAAAAAGAAAACATTGAGGAAATGCAGTCAACATTTATGGAAATCAGTGGGTTTTTTGTTTAAAACTTAAAAGAGCTGTTTTTCAATATGATTCCAAGTTCAGCAGGGTGGTGGCAAATGACAATTGGGTATGCCTCTGTTTAAGAGAAATTTTAATTTAAGCTTGGTAAGTTTAATTATATTTCCATTTTGAGACAAATGGGCAAATTGGATAAATTTCTGGTACAACCTAATGGTGGAGAACCACTGTCAGAAGCAATGCCAGTTCAGGTAGATGCTGTGTGCTATTAATCAACAACCAATAATTGGAAACTGACCGCAGCACATATTTTGCTATTTTTGATCGTCCACTGGACCTCAGCTGCCAGCTCTGCACATTCAAAATGAGAAAATAAACACGCTTTCATACGCTATCTGCAACTGAAAGTCTCAGACTAGGATTAGTGTTGGCCGTTCTTGTATAAACAGAAGAATCATTTGTTTGGGCTGGTTTGCCTCATCATCATTCACTGTAGGTGGTCTCACACTCATATAGACAGATGAAGAGGTTGGAAAAACATCAAGTAATGTTTGCTCCTGTTTGTATACTTAACATCTCCCAAGGCAAACAAGAAACTGAATCTTCCCACATTTTGGCTCTGAGTGTTGATATCGGGGAGTTTAATAGAGGGTTTCCAACTGGGAGCACTGTCAACTTCCCATTGCAGTTCTCTGTTGTTTGCCACACTAATTATGCATCCCACCTTCACAGTGCTACAATCCTGAGCTCAGCAGAGATGGAGGTGATCAGGCAGTGCAAGGATCTTCCAGCTTAAAGCTGGCCATCATCAGTCCAGCTCTGCACCATTCCAAATGCTGAAAGGCATGAGCTGTCCTTAGTTGTTGGCTGCGAGGTATTTTGACAACCACTTCACCACAGGGACCTGGAAGTCCAGGTCGATAGAGTGGTGGAGAAGATGGCTGTCCTGTTTCCTAAGGACCAGTAGAGGAGTCATGACACCAAAAACCCCAGCTTTGTCCAGAGTAGCAAGCTGGTTCAGTGCAGAATCCACAATGCAAAGGGACACGCAGCAATGCCACAGAAAGGTAATTAACCCTGTGTGTCCCATAAGGGTTAGTAGCATCATTGCTTCACTATCTAGCTTGTACACTCTCTCTCTCCCCACGGCACCCATCTCTTCCCAAGGTTTATGGTCTACCACTTGCACCATTGCATATAATATCTCCCCTCAATGGTCCTAATGTACCCCATCTCCCCAGGTTATGAAATCTTGCTGTCCTCTGTGCTGCCTACTCACTTGCTGAGGAGACCTTTCACTTGTCCTGCACCTTCACCAATAATAACAGTGCTTACAGCCACTTTCATCTCACTTAATCCCTCCCTATTGTGCTGCAGGGAGAAAGCAGGCCACAATAGAGCAGTCAGGGCCAAACCAATGTTTTTATTCTCCCCTCCTACAACAAAAAGCTCCTCAAACTTCCAAGAAAGGACCATGACCATTCATAAGAATGTTGAGATCTCCACATCCTAGCAACAAAATAAAACTCATTGTCAAGTGCTGTGCTGCTGAACATACTTTTTTAACATACTTTCTTAACATACTCAACCTTCAGCCCCTAATTTTCAATGATCTCTCTCTTGTCTTGTGCTCACACCAGTGGTGTCCAAACACCCTCCACACACAGGAGGCCAGCCCTTCCTCAACCTCAGAGGATGAAGGCACAGATCACTCAGAGGAAGCACCAGCAAGGCTTTCATCTGCACCCTGCACAAGTTCAGATCCTGATACCTCAGTGGGTTTTTTAGCAAGAGCCAGGAGCACAATCTGGTGAGCACATCAGTGGCACAACTCGGCAACTGGCTGAGGAAGAGACACCCCAATCACTGGAACTCAAAAGGCTGCTGTTGATATGCCCCAGGAAGGAGAGGACCCATGTAGTTAGCCATTAATAACTGTGAAAATACGCAAACAGACACAGAAGGAGCAGGCAGGTTTGTTGGAGACATTCGGGAAACCATTTCATAGGATGGCAAAATCCACCAATGTTAATGGAACTGAGCTGGTTCTAGCATGTGTGCATCCATTTGGGAAGCTTGGCTGCTCCCTTGGAGAGCAGGTCCAACAGAATGTTTCGGTGGGTGCTGGAGGCCCACACAGATCTGCACCCCATCGTTTTAGCCCTTGGTGCTCAGCATCAGCAGCAAGGCACCAGGGGGACATTTTTACAACCTCACACCAAGTCCCATTCTTCACAAGGAGACAGGGCAACAGCAGCAAGCATCCTGACTGAGGAGAAACCACATCCTCTGACCGTAACCCCCCCCCTCCCCAAAAAGTCTCCTCTCAGCATTACCTGGACCTTCCACCTTCACTCTATGACCTCCAACTCTGTTTTTAAGTTTATACTGGAGAATGTGAGCCTGCATTTGGACAGGACACGCTGAGCACATTTGACCTTCTAGACACAAACATCCCTTGGGTGACCCCAAATTTCCAGCAGGCTGCACCATAGGGCAATACCCCCCACCCCAGCTACAGAAGTCAGGACACACCTCGATGTAGTGGGAGGCAAGGAAAGATGAGGGGATATAGGTGGCATGGGTGACACTTTGTTAACAGAGGCTATCATATTTTTAAATATATTAGCACTTTAAACCAGTGTCTGTCTGATCAACTGGCATCATTACAACTACAAGAACAAAAGTACAGAAAGCACCGTTTCTTGGTGCCATACAATGTTAAAACCCTGTCAGAAGTGTTACATTTTCCCTAAGTACAAACATATCAAACATGTCATTGTTAAATGTGGAAGTATCAGACGTTGTGAAGCCTTCAAATAGTTGTCAAAGTCAACTTATATTAAACAACAGTAGAGAACAGCAAACAAATAAGCTACATTTTGTCCTGGGACTAAAGAAGGGTTGTTTGCCTTTCGAGCAACAGGAAATATACAGCCAATGAATGGTGTCTTCTCCCAAACTCGCATCTATTGGAAGTGCATGTCCATTAAGTCCAGATTAACTTGTGCCTGTTGCTGCAATGCAGAAGGTGATATCTGTCCTGCTCCATATCCTCATTATTCTGTTTGGAAGACTGCTGTTGCTATTCCAGTTCTTCAGCAACTATCTCATCCAGTCTTTGCCACAACAATCCAAGCATAAACATGACCTGAAGGAGGCCTGTTGATTGATTTAAGATGAGGCAGTATTATATACATAGATTAGATTCCCTACAGTGTGGAAACAGGCCCTTTGGCCCAGCAAGTCCACACTGCCCCTTGAAGCATCCCACCCAGACCCATCCCCCTATAACCCACACACCCCTGAACACTACGGGCAATTTAGCATGGCCGATCCACCTAGCCTGCACGTCTTTGGACTGTGGGGGAAAACCGGAGCACCCGGAGGAAACCCACGCGGACACGGGGAGAATGTGCAAACTCCACACAGACAGTTGCCCAAGACTGGAATCGAACCTGGGTCCCTGGCGCTGTGAGGCTGCAGTGCCAACCACTGAGCCACCGTGCTGTCCCAATATACTTGGTTTCATTCAGGGAGTTTGCCTAATGGAGTCACCAGCCAAGGGTGAGGGGGTTGCCTTAGTATCCCAGCAGTCATCCTTGTAAAGAATGCAGCAGGAGTCTGAAAATTCTCACAGACATAGGCATTGTGGGATATCAGATGCAGACTTCGAAGACATGGTAACGATCATCTCCGATGACTTGAGCATTAACTGAATGAAATCCTTTTCTAGTTGTGACGTCACTATGTTATGATATGCTCTCCTTCAGTGGCAGGGTATAAAATACAAAAGCAGGGATATAATGATGAAACTAGCAAGACACTAATGAGGCCACAACTGGAGTACTGTGTGCAGTTCTAGACACCACATTTACAGGAAGGACATAATTGCTCTAGAGAGAATGCAGAGAAGATTTACTAGAAAGTTGCCAGGGTTGAAGAACTGTTGCAAAGAGGAGAGACTGGAGAGTTTGGGATTGTTTTCCCTGGAACAGAGAAGGCTGAGGGGTGACACAACTGAGGTATACAAAATTGTGAGGGGTAGAGACAGCATAAACAGGAGGAACCCGTTTCCCTTGGCAGAGAGTTCAAAAACCAGGGGTCATAGATTCAAGCCAAGTGGCAGGACCATTAGCAGGGGAGTGAGAAAAACCATTTTTACACAGGGTAGTGGGAACCTGGCATTTGCTGGGTGAGTTGGTGGTGGAGGCAAAGACTCTGAACTCTTTTTAAAAAGTACCTGTTTCTGCACCTTAAGTGCTGTAAGGTGCAGGGCTATGGGCCATGTGCAGGAAGATGAGATTAGAAAAAAGATGTCTTTGGGTCACCTTGGGCAAGTTGAGCCAAATGGCTCCCTTCTGTGCTATATCATTCCTATGGTTCTTTGTTTCTATGTGACACTCTCAATGCAACATGTATGTGGTCTGCATACCAACATTTTGGACTCGGTGCAAGCTGGAGAAACCACACCATATCTTCTGCTTTGGCATCGCACAGCCTTCAAGACCCAATATCAAGTTTAATGACTTCAGAATGTGGACACTACTTTTCTTATCGATTTACCTATACCCACAACCCCAGTTCCTGTCATGAAATGGGTCGCTTTCGCTCTAATCAACCCATTTTCAATTACCCATAGTCACCACTATCACCTATCTAGTTTGTCTTCTTCCCTGGCCCATTTCCCTTGTCTGCCTATCATTTTTTCTGTCTCTTTATGTAGCCCTCTCTCCAGCTATCTTCTCAGCCCTTCCCCCATCCCACCCCTGTCATCAGTTTAAATACCACCTTTTCCTAGTTGCGTCTAGTTCTGAAGAAGGGTCAAAGGATTCAATATTAACTCTGTATTCTCCCCACAGATTCTGCAAGGCCTTCTGAATTGCTCCAGCAATTTGTTTTGTTTGCTCCAGATCTCCGCCATCCTCAGTTCTTTCTTTTATTTTATATTAAAATATTCTATGATGTTGATTGAGAAATAAACTTTGGTCAGGAACAAAGAAGAATTCCCCCAGTCATCTTCAATATCATGTCATGAGATACTTTATAATAATCCAATCAGGCAAACAGGAACTCAAGTTAACATCTCAAGCAAGAGACAATGTCTCTGACATTGCAGCATTCCCTCAGTATGTCAGCTGTGTCTTTATGTTCATGTCTGGAGTGGGATTTGAACCCACAAGTTACTGACTCAGGCAAAAGCGTCACCAATAAGTCATTATCATTGTTCCCTAACTCCCACCAATGTTGGAACAAAACCCAGAGTTGTTTTGTAACTTATCTCTAATCTGCCATAATAATACCATACTAGTGAAAGAAATATGCAGAAGTTACATTGCAACAGGCTATGTGGCTCAACCAGTTGATGTCAGCATTCCCCCTTCACATGAGCAACCATATAAGATGTATTGGAACTGAAATAATTTGCTGGTGTAATTGAAAGGGACCCTTTATAATAATTGCATCTAGTTATATAGTATTTAATGTAGGAATGTATTAATTTCAGGAATGTATCCATCTATAAAGTGGAAAATTCTTAGTATTCTTTATGCCTGTTATGATAAAGTACTTTTGAACAGACTTGTTACATACAGTGGGTAGTCTGAACAAAAAAATGCTTTTATGGCACTATATTTGTACTGTCATCTGTTTTGTTATTTTGTGTGTCCACATCTTTTCACAAGTAAATGACACTAACAAGGTGAGGTAATCTTCCCAACTGTTCACAAGCTGTGAGAAATCTCTTAGCTTTTAAAGATTTACATTTGAATTTAGAACTCTTGAAATCCTATGAAATTTATAGGTGGGCAATGGGGATTTTTCCAAAGCATAAGAGAAAACTAATAAAGAAGCTACAGACTTGAATACACCATGTTTGATGAATTAAATGCTTTCAATTTCATGTCACAAAAATTTGATGATAAATGTCATTGCTAAAAGTTGCTTTATATCTAGACTTATTGACTGAATACTAATAGCTGCTACAGTGGGATTTGAATGCATGTCCCCAGAACATTAACCTCGGCCTCAGTATTATTAGTGTAGTGACACTACCATTACACCACATGTGCTGTTTAATGCTGATGGATTGGAGTATTGCTGTAAGAAGTGCACCAAACAAAGATGTTACTTCGAGAGCTGAAGGTCACTCTCCAAGAAAAGCATTGGTGTCAGCTACTTTGGAGGGAGATTGCTGATTTAAATCAATGCAGTCACTCAGGTCTCTCATAACATAATACAAATGAGGGGAAAGTTTCCCACTATCAGAATGAGGTGTTGGTAAATGTGATAATAACTTGCAATGAGGTTAGACAGGTTAATGTCACTGATTAGGAAATCGTTGATTGGCCCAGGTTAACAACCCCAATCAGGGAGCCCTGGCCATGGTGTGTGTGTGAATGTATGTACTTGGTGATAGGATATCCAGCTTCAGTGGTGTCAAGAGTAGGATAGTTCCAGCAGAGTTGCTGATGGGGAGAAGACTCCACACCACCTTAAACCAGATATTCATGGACTTGTGGGGCAAGAGTGAAATGGCTTCAGGGATGCCAGTGCCAGCCACGTGTCCCTTCTCAGTGAGAGAGACCGTTTACTTCAGGGGATGAAGTTTAGTTTTGAAACCACAGAAATAGCCCTGCCTGGGTGTGAGGGGAGGTTGACACGAGGTGAAGTCCTGTGACATACAAAGCTCTAGTAGGTGATGCTATCCTGAACTAATGTGCATATCGTGAAATCTGCTACCTCGCAAACGGGGCAGGAGCAAGACATACCTTGACCCTTGGAACAGCCAGAAAAGCTGTCAGAAACCATGGTCCTCCCTCTGTCAGCATCAAAGAAACCTCAGAGTCCAAGATGGATGCAACCGATGTTGTAGCCTCAATACCATTACTACCCAAAGAACAGGAGAAATTTCCCCTGAGACGGTCGGGGAGCAAGAGACTGCTATGGTCCACTACACACTGCCTGAGTCAGAGTCAGAGGAACAGACCTGGGGTGAAAACATCCCAGGAGAAGTTACACGAAAGAAGCCAGGCCTTCATCCCTGGACTTGGGCAGGGGAATTAATTAGAATGAGATTGGCCAGGTGGATCTCATTGAGTACATGTTCCCTGATTGGCCCAGTTTAACAGCCCCAATCAGGGAGTCATGACTGACAGATCATGCCTAGACCCGAAACGTCAGCTTTCCTGCTCCTCTGATGCTGCTTGGCCTGCTGTGTTCATCCAGCTGTACACCTTGTTATCTCTTTACTTAAATTCATTTTGGGTTGCATGGACACTTTAAGTGAGGAGCTCCTTTAATACTTTTTGCACAGATACGTAAAGGGGATGCCTTTTGTCCAGCCTATGCAGGAATCTTTGGACAGCCATGCAGCATAGGAGGGCAACTTGTAAAAAGTGATATTTCCACATCTCAAAACACGGGGGTGTTGCCTCTTGCAAGCATAACTTTGTGTCAAGTTGCTGATGAAAACCGACTTTCTGATGTACTTTATCTCCTGGGATTGAAACATCCGACAAACCTCATGCTGTAGTGAGCCTCTTCTGCAAGAACATACTATCTCTGATCTAGATAATGTCTATAGATTACTGTGCAGCAGATGGTTCATTTCTGTCTCAATCTGCTCTGAAGTAGTGGTAGTGAAGGTGAGAACCTGAGATTTTAATCAGTCTAACCTACAGAAGTATAATTAAAGCAGAGTAAACGTGGCTTTTAAAATCTCCATTTCCTTTCCTCCCTCATTTTACAGTATCTCCCATTACAACTAAGACACGAAACATCAACTGAAATAATGTCTAAGGTTGTGGAATTTAAAACATGACTTGAGTTGCACCTATCACTATGTTACACCCGAGTATATGCAAACTTGTGCCCCAAAGTCCACTAGTCCAAAGTAGTCTCTTAATTTCCACCGATTCCACCATTAGGGAACATTAGTCATCGTGCGCCTGGAACCTGGTGCACAGACAACAATTGTCACTTAAATTCTTCACTGATCACTCGTACATGCCATAACCTTAAGTGAAATGAAGGCTGGCTCAGTTTGGTTTCTGCTGCTGTTGCTACAGTTATTTTGATTTTAGATTCATTCTAGCTGAATGTAGTCAATTACAGCCATGCGCAACAAATCTGTGCACCTTCAATTGATTCCGATCCCAGGTCCAGTGTAACAAAGATGATCAAAGCAACTGAATGGAACCAATAAATAACTAAGACCTATGAACATTGATCAGTCACTTGAGGAGCTGCTAATTTTCAGATAATCTCACTTAATCTGAGATGCTGGAGAAGCCCTGCTCCAGTTATTATACAATTGCACTGCTTGGCCAAAGGAAAATTTACAATTGAGTTTTTATGTTGATGGCTATGCATGGAAAGTTACACATAAAATCATCTTGCTAAATTTGCCAGTGTACTTTGAACAACTGGGAGTGAATAGTGCATGTTCATCAATAAAGAATTTGACACCAAGACAGGGCAGATAGATGTTGGCAGAAATTCTTGATGCAAAGGATTAGAGAAAAGTATTAATATATGGAATGTCTGGACACAAGGAATTGGCTGAGAGACAAACCAGTGTTTTTTTTAAGGGAAAAGGATATAAATAATTAAAGTTGAAGAAGATACAGGACTACAGCGAAAAGCAAGGAATAATATTTGTTTTGACTTACTGAAGGAAAATAAAGCTAGCAAGATTATGATGGAATGAAAAACCACTTTTGGTTCTGTAACTTGTACAGTACTAAAATAGATTAATTAAAAATGGATATACTGCTTCTAATCTTGTTAATATTATTACATGCCTCTAAACCAAATTTAAGTAATAATAGTGCTTTTAAGACTTTGTGAATGTTTTCGTACTTGGACAACATTAGTCAGCAAAGTGAGACATTCCTTACCTTTACTTTTCTCTCTTATACAATCAAACCAAAATAAAATTGAGTGAAAATCATCACAAATGTTCTTTAGTTACTCAACTTTGTCATTGTACTATGTATCTGTACTTTGTAACTTCAAAAAAACACACACACTCCCTTGCCCATTGTGTCAAATCTCTATGGAATCTAAAGGCTCAGATTATTCATATATGATGGCCATCCAGTTTCTTTATATGCTCTTATTCTTTATATGATTGAGACAGAAATGAACCATCTGCTACACAGTAATCTATAGAATCACGGAACGTTTATAGTACAAAGGAGACATCCAGCCTGCTATTTCAGTGTTGGCTGTCAACAAGAACAAAAAGATAGTCCTATTTTCCATACAGTAATCCCTTCTATTTTGTTAATTTTCCATTTCCTGGTGGAAGCCATGAACTTCCTACCTTTGCGGCACTCCCAACAATGCATCTCAGATCCTAAATATTCTCTACGTAAGGTTTTCTTTTGTTACGTCTGGTTCACTTGCCATTCATCATCATCAGTATCCTCCAACTTTGAACATTTCCAATGGAAACAGTTTTACTTTCTCCACTTCATTTAAACCTCTTGTATCTATCAAATATCCTTAAAGTTTCCCTCAGGAAAACAGTCCTCGTTTTTCAATCTATCTTTAAAACTGAAATTCTTCATTTTCCTTATAAACGTTACTGTACCCTGTCTCATGCCGTCACATCTTTGTGTTCATTGTTCCAACCAAAATGTATCACTTCACACTTCACTGCATTAAATTGTGTTGAATCTGATATTTTTCTGCCAATTCCACCAGGCTTTGTCCGTTTTTAAGTTTATATCCGTTGTGGAGTAAACGTTGTGATTTATAATGGTTGTCATGGTCTAGTTTTTAAATCAGCACTTGTCTTACTTTCTGGCTGGTCATTTGAGGTACAAGACCACACCCTGACAGGATTATATCTTTCAATTTTTGATTCTCATCAAGAAAGATGTTACCTCTTTGCCTGGCATCTTATTTACAGATTGTAGCCCTTCTTCACATAGGTAGAATGGAAAATCAACCCATTGTTTTCAAATAAAATGGTATTATAGATCAGAATTCCCTATTAAAATTTGCGCAATAGTTAAGCAAGTTTAATTTGTAATATCGGCTATGATGATTTAAAAAGAACAACTGGAAACATCTCAATGTTTTGAACATGATAAACTAACTGAATTTAAAAAGCTGATGATAGAGGAATAGAAACCATATTGTAATGTACACTTCCTTAATGGTTCCTGTATCTAATTCATTTCTTAGACCTGGAAGAAGCGTTGGTTCATTCTACGTAGTGGACGGATGAGTGGAGACCCTGATGTCTTGGAGTACTACAAAAATGACCATTCTAAAAAACCAATCCGTGTGATAGATCTTCATTTCTGTGAGCAGGTTGATGCTGGACTAACATTCAAAAAGAAAGAGTTTCAAGACAGCTTTGTGTTTGACATCAAGACAATTGACCGTACCTTTTATCTGGTGGCAGAAACTGAGGAAGAAATGAACAAGTGGGTCCGATCCATTTGCCAGATCTGTGGATTCAATCAATCTGATGAGAATGCAGGTAACGAAATATGCAACACTGAAATCTTCTAATGCGACACTTGCTAGTTATTCTCCATGATCTCTGTTTACCACTTGGCAATTACATGTTTGTTTACTTGGTTTTAACATATTGGGTAGCAACAAATGCACCAGAACAGTAAAAATATCTACTTATTTCAATTTTAATTTTTCCAATAGTTTTGATGGTCAATTATTGTAATAGTTAATTGCAAAGTAATTTTAATTTTGAAAGGGCTTTTGTTCTACTTACAATGCACTGAAAGGATTTTTCAACTGATATGAAAATAACTATGCTACAAATCTCCAAACTGGAACATGTTAGAAACATATTGCAGACTTGAGCAGAAGGTAGTGATTTGAGTTAAAATCTTAAAGAATGTCATAGAGGCATAGAGTTTTACAGCATGGAAAAAGACCTTTCAGTCCAACTAGCCAATGTAACCAAATATCCTAAATTAATCTAGTCCTATTTGCCAGCATTTCACCCATATCCCTCTAAATCTTTCCTATTGGTGTACCCATCCAGGTACCTTTTCAATTATTGCAATTGTACCAGCCTCCATGACTTCCTCTGGTAGCTCCTTCCATACATATATCACTCTCTGCATTAAAGAATTGCCTGTTAGGTCGCGTTTAAATCTTTTCCCTCTCACCATAAACCTGTGCCGTCTAGTTTTGGACTCCCCCACCTTTGGAAAAAGACCTTGGCTGTTCACCCTATTCGTGCTCTTCATGATTTTATAAGCCTCTATAAGGTCACCCCTCAACCTCTGAGGGTCCAGGGAAAATAGCTCCAGCCTATTCAGCCTCCCCCTACGGGAGAAACCCTCCAACCCTTGTAATATTCTTGTAAATCGTTTCTGAACCCTTTCAAGTTTAACAATGTCTTTTCTATAGCAGGAAGACCAGAATGGAATGCAGTATTCAGAAAGTGGTCTAACCAATGTCCTGTACAGCCACATCATGACATTTGAACTCCTATACTATACTAAAATCATATACTGTGTTTTATCTTTTCAAATGCCAGAGGGGAGAAGATTTTTAGTTTTCTGTTCATTGGTAGGAATCTGAGTAACACATTGGTTCTCACACATATAGTTCACCTCTGCATTGTGGGTAGAAGCCCAGCAACTCAACCCAATATGAAGTGAACATGCCTGAATAATTTCAAACTAGCACTGATGTGCGGAAGGCTTTCAACGGAGCTGAAAAAAGTTCTCAATGATCTTCTGAGCTTAAAGCTCAGACACACTACTCATGCAAAGCAGCAGGAGTTATATTTTGCTGCCAGTTGTACTTTACCTGACCCTGAAATGATATGGCATGAGGCAATTGGATGGAATTCTAATTCTAAGCATTGACCTCCTTCATATTGGTAAACGAAGAATTCACTCAATTGGTCATTTTCGATCTTTGTCAGTGACTGGCTAGATGCTTTAGGTACGATTAATATGAAAAAATTGCCATATATTTGTGTTGATGGCTTTATGCAATGAAATTGGCAGTTGGTACTCCTGCAATTTTTTTTCCCCTGGTTGCCTACATGCAATTCTGTCACTAGACGCAACAGTATCATGAGCGGTATTGTATTCAAAGCAATAATCAGCTGACTTGGTAGCAGAAATCTTTGTGTCCACGAAGCCAGTAAAGTATATTTTCAATCAATGGCATAAAGAACTATGTTTAGCGATTTGCAAAAGCACTGCCAGTCACCAAATTTGCTGTGAAACATCACAAATACTGTTATTTTCATGTTTTCCATTATTATAAATAACATCAACACCTTCAATTTTTATAAAACCAAAGTTCAGCAGATGCTGAAAAACCAAAATAAAATTAAGAAGTGCCAGAATTACACAGCAGGGGTCCGTGGAGAAAGAAATTGAGTAAATGCTTTGTGTCAACTTGCATTTATGTATTGTTTAATGTCATAAATTCTCCCAGGGTGCAGGAGTGCTTTTATGGAAATTTGACACCAATTCACTTTGGCAGATATGAGGAAAGAATGACTTAAACTTGATCAAAGAGTTGTTTTTATGGAGTTTCTTAAAAGAGAAAAGAGACACAGACAGTTGGAGAGGTTCATGGAAGGAATTTCTTAGCTTCAGGCCTAGAAAGCTGAAAAACGTGGCTTCTGCCCATAATGCGGTGAAAACAATTAGAGATGCACAAGAGGCCAAATTAGAGGAAGACTGTTCATTCAGATGCTTGCAGATTGGGAGGAGATTACAGAGATAAGGAGTAAGAAGGTAGACTTTGGAATACAGAAATGAAAATTAAAATTCAAAGCATTGGTTCCCAGTGTAGCAATGTAGACCAGGGAGCGCAACAGTGAAATGTGAATGTGACTTGGTGCGAATTGGAGTGTGGATCATAATGATTTGGATGAGCTTAAGGTTCACAGAGGAAGGAAGGCAGGAGAGCATCCAGCAGAACTTCAGAATAGCCATTGCATTCGACAAAATATACATAATTAATGGCAGGACTTCAAGCAGTCACCTTTAGGATGTTTTTGTACTTGAATCATAGGAAGAGAATGTGGAGACACAACAAGCAATTAGGAAGGCAATGATATAGAACATAGAACATAGAACATTACAGCACAGTACAGGCCCTTCGGCCCTCGATGTTGTGACGACCTGTCATACCGACCTGAAGCCCATCTAACCTACACTATTCCATGTACGTCCATATGCTTGTCCAATGCCAACGTAAATGTACCTAAAGTTGGCGGATGCAGAGATTGGTGCAGCAGTACGTAAGGAAAAAGGGGGCTGTCAATATTTTTGTTTGGGAGAAGGAGTTTGAGGACAAAAGTGTGGAAAATACAACGGATGAGGTTGAGGGCAGTATGAATCACTGGAGGGAGTAAGTTGCGGTCCTTGAAGTAGGAGGATGTCTGGGAGTGGAACGCTTCACCTTGGGAGCAGATGTGGTATATGTTGGTTCTCATGACAAAGGGATTGTACTATAAGAGTAAACAACTCTTGTTACAATTGTGAGATCACACTTGAAGTGCTGCTTTGGTCTCCTCTCTTAAGGAAGAATGCATTCTTCTTAGGGCAATCATAATGAACATTCAGTTGACAAATTCCTGGGACGAGAGGATTGTCTTTGGGTCCGTCTACTTATTTGTCTGAACTCGACAGAACATAAGAAGAGAGGTTGAGAGGTGTCCAAATGTAAACATACGAAGAGATAATGGGAACTGCAGATGCTGGAGAATTCCAAGATAATAAAATGTGAGGCAAAAACAGTTTCAAAATCTCCCCTTCCCCTACTGCATCCCTAAACCAGCCCAGTTTGTCCCCTCCCCCCACTGCACCACACAACCAGCCCAGCTCTTCCCCCCCACCCACTGCATCCCAAAACCAGTCCAACCTGTCTCTGCCTCCCTAACCGGTTCTTCCTCTCACCCATCCCTTCCTCCCACCCCAAGCCGCACCCCCAGCTACCGACTAACCTCATCCCACCTCCTTGACCTGTCCGTCTTCCCTGGACTGACCTATCCCCTCCCTACCTCCCCACCTATACTCTCTCCACCTATCTTCTTTACTCTCCATCTTCGGTCCGCCTCCCCCTCTCTCCCTATTTATTCCAGTTCCCTCTCCCCATCCCCCTCTCTGATGAAGGGTCTAGGCCCGAAACGTCAGCTTTTGTGCTCCTGAGATGCTGCTTGGCCTGCTGTGTTCATCCAGCCTCACATTTTATTATCTTGTAAACATACGAAGGTGCTTTACAAACTGAAGGTTGAGAAAATGTTTTCCTGGCAAAACAATCTAGAAAACAGACTCAGTTGTTAAATAAAGGGTAAGACTAAGGTGAAGAGAAATATTTTCATCAAATGTGTTGTGGATCTTTAGAAGTCTCTATACTAGGTCTTGCATATATTTAAGCCAGATAGAACACTGTGTATTAAAAGCATTAAGGGGTTACAGGCGTAGGGCAGGAAAATGGAGTTGAGGTAGAAGATCAACCATGAACTTGTTAAATGGCAGAACAAACTCAAAGGGTCAAATGAGTTACTCCAGCTCGAACTTACAATGTTGTATTCAACTTTGGTGAAGCAAATTGGGCATTTATATTTTGAGTTTCCATAATCATTTCCTTAATTTTTTAGGAACAACCTGTTGAAAATGAATTACATTTAAGTAAGTTTAAAAAAAGTAATGTGTATTAAATGACTCTAACAAACATTGATGATATCTTTACAAGAGTGAAATACTGAAAGTCCAAGTTTGGTTCAAAACAATTCATTATTATTTGGTGTATCCCTGTTTACTTAGCTTTACCTACCTGAAAGCAGCCCACTTCCCAGCAAGTGGAGCATTCCACAAGACTGAGCGGAAAAATAATGAATGGTGTAATAGTTACCCCATTATTGATCATCCTCAGGTACATGAAAACTACTCTGAATCACTTTCATTCTGTGGACAAAATGATGTATCAACCATGGACCTATTTGTGGCATAAATGCAATGCAGAGCATGATAGGATTTCTATAAATGTAATAATTGATTGCATTTTGGACTTAAAATCATTAGACACGAGCATTAAGATCAGCAGTTGTGATTGTTCCACTTTGCTGTTGGTTACTTTGTTTTAATATTGTAACATGTGAAAAATATCCTGCTGTAGTAAATGGGGCGATGGCGGTGATGTGACTAGACTGTAATCCAATGGGTCAGTGAAATGCTGTGGGAGCTGTGTTCAAACCCTACCCTGGTAGAATTAAAATAGTATTTTAAAATCTGGGATACAGAGCTGATGTCAGTAATGTTGACTATGAAACTGTCAGTGATTGTCGTAAATCCCATGTTGTTCACTGAAGTCTTTTAGCTAAGGAAATGGGCTGTCTTTACCTGGTCTTGCCTACATGTGATTCCAGATCCAAAAGAAGGTGGTTGACTCTTAACTGTCCTCTGAAATGGCCTAAGAAGACACTCAGTTCAAGGGCAATTAAGGATGGAAACTAAGTGGTGTCCTTGCCAGCAAAACCCACATCATATGAATAAATCCCATTGGTTCCTGTGATTTAAAGATTTCCATAATGAATAAAAAACTTTGAGTTAACTTTATGTATTTACATATAAAAATGTGATTACATGATGCGTGAAGTGTTGTGCATTCTTCAGAAAATGATTGACTATGCTCATGAGATTTGGGATTATATTAAGCAGTACAAGTCATTATTGTCAGAATATTGTTATTAGTGTATCATGAATTTCATTCAGCAAGCTTATAACTGTAATTGGGAAAATTCCACATTTTTGTTTTGGATTCAAGCTATCAGTATCCTACTAAATGAATATAGTGAAACCAGAAGTGCAAATGACAATTCTGTATCATTGTAAGATCCAGAGGTGAGGATTGAAAGTTAGTCCATGCAACTTCCTTTCATTCTTAAAATCATTTTTTCCCCTTTAGAACTCAAGATGACCCCCATGATGTCCAAATAAGTATGTTTACAGAATATTCTGTTAATGCTAAAATTTAGGATAATTGTTTGACAAGGGTAGGTCAGATGGAACTTCAACAACTGGTGATAACTTTAAAGAATATATCTCCAGGCAAAACCAGGGCAGTGAACGAAACAACAAAATGTGATGTTAGGGAGAGGGAAGGATTGGGAGCTTTGAAGACGTGACATTTGTGGAGCGAGTGGGGTGGTGCAAGGAGGGGTAAGGATTGAAATATTGGCGGTTTTGTCTCTTTCTGTTCCTAAAATGTTAATATTTGAGTTTAGTTTATTTATTTCCATTTTGCCTTTACATGTATTTGCCACCATTTGTTGGAATAACCTGTAAAAATATGCATGCTAATTCCATTGATTGCCTCCCACTTGCTAGGGTAGATACTTTCCAATCAACTTGTTCAGAGATGTTATTATTCATCTCTGAAGCAGGTAGGAGTTGAATCTGGCTGGTCTGGATGAGAGATAGGGAGACTACCAGTGCATCACAAGAGCTTCACTTGCTGGGGTGTCAGTCCTGGCAGTCAGTATCCTCCGTTCACTGAGCAATGCCTCAGTTCCCTGCGAAAATAGCCTGCACAGCTGATTATTTAGCACTTTAACCATTAGATATTCCTGTAAAAATGCCATTTTACATTATTCAATGCCACATGTTTCAACTGTCTTTTGTTTTGGGCTTTTTCACTTATTGTAGTATCCAATAAACGAATCATAGAAACAACTCAGACATAAACCAAGGGACAAATGCCATTCCCTACTATAGAAAAAGAATTAGTCTAAGACACACAAACTTTAATTACCAAATTCTAGGCACAAGACAAGCTACAGAACTGACAGCAGTGAAAGAATGAAGGGATTGGCCAGGAAATAATGTCACAGTCAAAGCAGATGGTTAATTGTAATTTCAAATATTAAATTCCCACAAATGCCAGGATGTTAGTGGGTTTTGTTAGTAACATCCAAAACATTTGAAATCCAAAATTTGGCTATTTAACACCTGTTTGTTACAGGGCTGTTTTGCTGCCAAGCTGGTGGCTGCACTGCTACACATACCTTTGACACCGCTGAAATTGGACACCATCTTGAGGAGGATGTTCAGAGCAGTCACCAGAATTACTCAGCGGAGGAAGGTCACGATCTCAGACATGTGTAATGCTGGTTTGATGCCGCTGCTGCAACTTTCAACCTTATCTGTTCCAGCTAAATATACACAGCTCAACAAGCAGCACCAGTATCTGAGAGGATGAGATAGTGTCAATGATGTGTGTTCATCGACACTTTCTTCTTCCATTCCCACTTCTGGTTTGTATTCCAGTGTTTGGCCAGGTGCCTGGATGGAGAAAGGAATGAGGATGTACATTGGTAATGGAAAGCAAAATGCATGCTAATATAGTTTGCAGCATGAGGGTGGGAAGAGATTGTGGGACGGGGGAGAAGAGAGATGTGAAAGTATAGATTAGATCAGAGGATCACTTAGGATATGCAGCACAGGAGCAGACCCTTCAGCCACCCCAGCCCATCTGATTTTAATGCTCCAATTAAGCCTCATCCCATTTTCCTTTTCTCTATATCAACCAGCATGAACCTCAAGTCCCTTCTTCCTTCAATAGAATGTCTAGATTTCTCTTTAATGTATCTCTACCATTCAATTCACTGTACCTGAGATAGCGAGGACCACGTTCTCATCACTCTATTGAACCTCCTTCTAAATTCCGTTTTGAACTATCATGTATTGATGATCTGAATGTACTGTCACCTTCTTCAATAGGTTCAACTCTGCCAATGGTCATAACCTCAGTCTTATTCATTTACAATGCTGACTAACATCACAACTGATAATTGAAACAAGAATGTTCATTTATGTTGACTCCCCCATGACTATAGAATCCCTACCTGGCAGGAGGCCATTCAGCCCATCGAATCTACACTGAATCACTGAAGAGCATCCCACCTAAACATACTCCCCCACCCTGTCTATAACCCTGCATTATCCATGGCTAATCCCCACCCTGCCAAGCCTGCACAGTCCTGGAGGCTATAGGAAATTTAGCAAGGCCAATTCGCCTAACCTGCACATCTTTGGACTGTGAGAGAAAACCAGACCACCTCAAGGAATCCCACACAACTAAGAGGGGAGTGTGCACAGATAGTAACCCAAGGCTGAATCGAACCCAGGTCACTGGTGCTGTGAGGCAATAGTGTAACCACTGCACAACCCTAGAATTCTCTGTGCATGAGTTTAGGAGCTACACAACTGGCATCGACCAAAATAATCTGCTCCCACTGCCTTCTCCATGTCACAGCAAGAGCTTCTTGGTCACTATGGATAGTGGACCTTTCTTTGCTATGCCTTCTGCATCAGAGAGCCATGAAGCACACTGTCTGTTTTACTGGACCTTATTTATTCTACTTTAAGATCAGGCAGTCCTCCCTAGGCTCTTCCAGCACGTACTGCTGTCTGAAAACATCCCTTCCAACCTCCAACCCTTTAAGTGATTAAGTCTGGCTTTACTTGACCCCAGTGTTGCAAAATTGTGGGCCCCCTGTTGAGACCTGTAGCCACTAAATGGCACATCTAGTTTTGGATAGCACATAAATATCATTTAATTTAAGAGGCAATACGAAGTACACAGCATAGCAAATGTGCACTGGTCAACCACCCATTGCGCTACCATTTTGGACCTTATTCAATTTTCCCCCTATTATTTAAGGTTAATTAAACATAGATTATTTCTCTGGGAGATTCAAGATATAAGCGTTAAAATCTATAAGCCATCCTTGACTAGCATGATGGTTGTTGTCACCATTGAAGTCCTCAAGACACATTAGAATTATTTTCTCAATCTCTACAATGTGCCTCATTAAAATAATAGACATACAAGTGACTTTAATGCTGCAATCAATTAGTATGTGTCAGATGGAGACAGTACATCCTGCAGATTCTAGAAGCTGGAGTCAATAAATGTGGAGCTGGAAAAGCACAGGAGATCAGCCACATCCAAGGAGCAGAAAAGTCAATGCTTTGAACGAAAACTGTTTGTTGGGCCTGGGGTGGGGAGCCCAGAAATAAATAGAGGGAGGGGGATGGGGAGGGTCGGTGAGATGGAGGTGGGTGGATGCAGATAAGTGGTTATTGTGGTTGGCCAGTGGAAGGGTGGAGTGGGAAGGTGAATAGGAAGATGCTTAGATGTTGATAGATAGGAGAGATTTTGCAGCTGGTGAAATCAATATTCAGGCCATTGGGCTGTAAGCTCGCAAGGTGAAATATGAAATGTTGCTCCTCCAGTTTACATTGGCCTCACTCTGGCCTCCTCCACTCTCAAAGGATGAACATGTCACCAGGGGAGTGGAAGGGCAAGTTAAAATGGATGGCAATGGGCTGCTTGGTGCATGTAGTGTGCAGATGCTGTGCAAATCAATCCCCAAGTCTGCATTTGTTCTCCCCGACATAGAGGAGACCACATCAGGAGCAACGGATAGAGTAAATGAGATTAGAAGAAGTGCAGGTGAATTTCTTACAGATTTGGAAAGGTTGTTTGGGTCTTGAATGCAGGTGAGAGGGAAGGTGTAGGAGCAGGTTTAGCACCACCTGCAGTTGCAGGGAGAGGTACTGGGTGTGGTGGAGGGGTTGATAGGGAGTGTGCAGCTAAGGAGGGAGTCATGGAATCAGCGGAGAGCATCAGGGGTGGGGAGGGAAATATCCTTTTGGTGATGGGGTCTGATTGTAGGTGGCAGAAATGTCAGAGGATGATATGTTGTATTTGGAGGTTGGCAGGGTGGTATGTGAGGACTGAGGGGGACTCTATCCTTATTGTTGTTGGGGGGAGAGGGTTTGAGGGCAGAAGCATGGGAAATGGGGAGATGTGGTTGAGGGCATCCTTAAAAACATAGGAGCGGCAACCAAGGTCCCTAAGGTAGGAGGATATCTGGGAATTCCTAGACTACGACACCTCATCCTGGGAGCAGATGTGGCAGAGGCAGAGGAATTGTGAGTACGGAATAGCATTTTTGCAGGAGGGTGGGTGAGAAGAGATATAGTCAAGGTAATTGTGGGAGTCGGTGGATTTGAAATGGATGTCAGTGGCGAGTCGGTTTCCGGAGGTGGAAACGGAGAGGTCCAGGAGTGGGAGGAAGGTGTCAAAAATGGCCCCTGAGAGCACAGTGGAAGGTGTTAGTGAAGTTGATGAAGTGTTCAAACTCCTTGTGGTAGCAGAGGAAGAGGTAATAGAACATAGAACAATACAGCACAGAGCAGGCCCTTCAGCCCTCGATGTTGCACCGACCTGTGAACTAATCTAAGCACCCCCCCCCCCCCCACACTATCCCATCATTATCCATATGCTTATTCAGGGACTGTTTAAATGCCCCTAATGCGGCTGAGCTAACTACATTGGCAGGCAGGGCGTTCCACGCCCTTACCACTCTCTGAGTAAAGAATCTGCCTCTGACATCTGTCTTAAATCTATCACCCCTCAATTTGTAGCTATGCCCCCTTGTACAAGCTGAAGTCATCATCCTCAGAAAAAGACTCTCACTGTCCACCCTATCTAATCCTCTGATCATCTTGTAAGGGATGGTATCGGTGTAGTTGTTGAAGAGGGACTGTTCCACGAATCCTACTAAGAGGCAGACATCGCTCAGGCCCATGCGGATGCCCACAGCCATGCCTTTGGTTTGTAGGAAATGGAGGAAGCTGTAGTATGATGTTTAGAAGCTGTGCCAACATTTTTCCTCAGTTTCCAGCATTTTCTGAATCCTTCAATGAAATTGCTATATTTTAATCATTGTTGGATTATGCTATCTTCAAAAATGAATCTTATAGGATGTTACTCTCTGCTGCCCAAGAGCTGAAATAATCAAACTGGGAGAGGAGGACAGACAGCACAGCTGGAGACAAGGGCGAGGCAGTGTTGTGTCAGAAGGGCAGGCTAGATTTTCTGCTGTATTGGGAACACGTGTAAGTCATCTTTTTAAATTTAAGAGCAGAGCAGTGGAGGATCTGGAGGATTGCCTAATAGGAGTTAAGATCTAAGCAGCAGCCCCAAAATCAGGCAGCTGGCCAAATAATAGAAAGTAAAAGCAGAGATTTACCAGGTCGAAATGGGGAATCCATCAATGGAATGCAGTCTTCAACTGTAAGCTTTTGCATGGGAAATTCCTGTCAGAAATATTTACCTAGGCAATTTAAATTAAAACAATACCAAATATTATGATAATGGACGGCATGCACTGGTCTGAGAGAGTGAGAATCAATGAGACATGTTTATTTTTGTTCATGCGTATAGTTATCTGAACCCTAAGCTTTTTACAATATTATAGTAATTTTAATCAGATGTATTTAAATCAAGTGAGCATTTGGTTTTCAGAATTTTCTTAGATAAACAACAAATTTGTTTTAAAGTTTGTAACAAAACTGCAGAGGAAATTATTTTTCATCTGATGCGCTAACTATGAAATAATTTAACAGTCCCCCAGGCATGAGCTAACATTTTTGTGACAATGTTCCAATGATTATATTCATTATGTAACATCATAAAGTGAGGATGATTTTGCTGGAAGAGGTTAAACAATATTTTTGTTTATACATTCAGCAATTGTTCCACATTTGGTTTAATTTCTGTTGGAAAACATTGTGTCTTGTTAGGGTTGAGACCCACACATGTTGGTAGTCCTGTCTTCCACTTGACCATTCTTTATGTATAAACCATGATAGCAAGGTCCCAAATTTCCTTCATTACATAAACACAGGAGGATACATCCCTGTTTCTAAATGAATTACCTCAACTGGGATGCCACTTGCTAAGGATGACAGCCAACAAGAGGTTGGCAGTTATGTTGTGCTTAGCACCACCAGGGCTATGGTGACCACCTCTGGTACTGCACCTACCCAGTGCCTCTGATCAAGGAAGGACTAGGGTACTGGTAAGGAAGGCAGCTGACACAAGGATAGGAGGGTGCTTTTCAGCATGCCCCACTCCCTCACCCCCACAATGTTCCAGGCACCAGTCCCTTAGTCAGGTACTGAGGGCAAAGATACCTGACTATAGGAGCCTGAAAACAAGGACTTCTTTTTATTCTTTCACAGATTGGACATTGCTGGCAAGGCTGGCATTTGCCCCTTCAACTGAATTGACTTACTGGGAAACCATATTACTGTTGATCTGGAATCATGCCAGACCAGGTAAGGATGGCACATTTCCCTCCTTTAAAAGGATATTCAACAACTAAAGGGGTTTTTACAGCAATTGACAGTGGTTACCTGGTCACCATTAGTCCAGCTTTTATTTCCAGATTTTCTTTGAATTCAAATTTCATCATTTGTAATGGTGAACCTGTGTCACCAGAACATTTGCTTTGGGGCTCTGAATTCCAAGTCCGGCGACATTACCCCTGCACCGCTGCCTCCCTTACTTCAACTGGGAGCAGGTCAGGAAGGCCATCCATAGGTATGTCTCACCACTTGACATTCACTTGGATAAGCTACAAGTGTTTCTGCTGCTTAAATGACTGAGCTAACAGCTCCTAGAATCATTGTACAAGGATCACTATCATGTACCTCTAAACATGGAGATGTGGAGGTGTTATCATCCTGTCTACATATGCCCTCCTTATTTGTTCTGCTGACACTAAGGCTGATCATTCAGGGCACAACAAAACTTGCTCCTCAAAACATGGCAGTGTTTCTCCTCTCTTTTCACTCTGTTTCTCCTGAATATTCAAGACCTGTTTGACCTGGAAGGTGAAGAACAGTTTCATAACTTTCTAGCTGCAGCTTCTCATTCATCCCACGACATTGCAGTCTGCACTCCAATGTCCTGATCAGCAGCTGCAAGGATCTGACCTCACCTCAGGAACTCCTTAGCATACCCTCCCCCATGATTAGCAAAACTCTATGCACCCTGAGGATGCCCATCTCTCTCAGTGGACAGCCTGTGGAATTCTCTGTCACAGAAAGTGGTTGAGGCCAAAATTGAAGAGTCATTACAATGTGGAAGCAGGCCATTCAGCCTATCAAGTCCCACTGATTCTCTGAAGGGCATCCCACCTGGATTCACTCCCCCCTACCCTCTTCCTGTAACCCTGCGTTTCACATGGCTAATCCACTTAACCTCCATGGTCACTATGAGCAATTTAGCATGGCCAATCCATCTAGCCTGGTCATCTTTGGACTGTTAATTATTAAATACTTCCAAGAAGGAGTTGGTTGTCATTCTTAGGGCGAGAGGGATCAAAGGGTATGGGGAGAAAACAGGAACTGTGTTTCGATGTTGTACTCTGACTAGAAGACATGGAAAATGTTCACGCCATCTCCAGCAGGTCCTTTAGTGAATCATCTGAAAAATAGATGGCAGAAGAGGTTTTGCCTTTTGCCTGGGGCCCACCCTCCACATCGTCTTTTTGACCAGGTCAGGCTTACGTTTTCTGGGTGAATTGCAACTGCTGCATTCAATTGTTTACATCTCTGTACTGGAGTTTGAATCTGTGTAGTTTTTACTCTGAGATGAGTGTGGCTTTACTATGATTTAGTCACTTCCAATCAGGAACTACATTGCTGATGAGATCAGTGTTCTCTGATTCTGCAATTTAAGCAGTCAGAGGCACACTGCATAACTGCAACAAGACATGCTCACAGAAAGAAAACACTTAACAATATTTGTTTAGAAATGTGAGCAGTCACGCAGAGTTAGAAATCTACTAAATATACCTCACTCTACATTAGGAACTTGCAGAAAGCATGTTGCAGAGAGCATTGTAGTACTGATGCTGAAGTCTGCTGTTTAGTTTTACTGATAATTATCCTGAGTGCTCAACTTTCTGTTTCTTAATTTGTTCCAGTTTATTCCTTATCATTCAACCCATTCCACCACAACATAAAATGATGTAAATGTGTTCCAGAACAAAATGTAAGTGTGGGGAATAAAGGCTGTTCATAAAGAGACTACCTCTTAAATCTTCAATTTCTTGTCTATATGATAAATAACAGGAATTACATTGCCTGAATTTTCTCCCAAAGGATTGTCATGTCTCTGTGCAGACCTCATCAGCAGTTAATTAATGAAAGTAGCAATTATGATTTTGGTTTACTGCTCTCCTTATTGTGACCCTAAATCCATCATCTAATTTATAGTGTTAAAACGTTTGTACCTTCCTAGTTCTGCGTAAAACTACTGTACATTGCAATGTTAACAGTGATCCATCCTAGTATGGTTGTATGACCATTGCTATCATTGATATATTTGTACATTTCATTGCAGATTTCCTTTTGTGATAGCAGTTACTTAAATTTGACTTTGAACTGGAGTCATTTGTGCTGAAGTCAGCTATTTTACAGCATTAGTTCTGTCATGAAGGAATCAAAAAGGGTGCAAGTAGTAGTAAATCAGTTATTGAGGGTGCCATAAGATGATAAATACACTATAGGCACATGTACGAAGGTTTTGTGTACAAGTTCATTACAAATCATGAACAGTATGCATTGCACTCAGATATCCTGAGCAGGGCTTTTCCCTGTACCAAGACAAGAATCTCAAATGGGGTTCACAAACTCAGGCTGCTTCAGGAGCAGCCACTTGCTTTAGTTTTTCCAAAATTGGCCACTTACTGGTGAGGAGGCAGGTTGGTCATCCAGTTAAGGATAAGAGGCAGGCTTTTGAAACTGGTTGACCAATGGTAGGCCCTCCATCAGTGAGGAAGCAGAATGTTGCACTTTTTGGTGAGTGAAGAAGATGCCCCTTGATAGAGGTACTGCTTGTCCAACTTCTTTTTAACTTTGGAAATGACCACAACAGCTAAGCCCCTTCCACAGGGCAGAGTGCAGCTGAAATAAGGCTGGCAGGGAATGTCTCTAAGGCTGCCTGAACCACTGGCTCTGGCGTAACACCAAAAGGTTTTCTCCAGAAATACTTTTCCTTGTCACCTCTGCACACCTGGAGACCAACAGGAAAATTTAACATTGGCCTTTAACAAGGGCAATTAGCTAGGAGCGACTCGCTGATCAGGTTGCCTCTGTCCTATCTCACCGTTTGGAAAATGGCCCAGGAAGCAGATAGAACTGCCCTAACTAACCAATAGAGCACTCAGTAGCACGTACTGCATGATTAATATGGGAATATGTCCGACTTTTCAGCAGTAACATCCCTTACATTGAACACAATAGCTTAAAAAAAGGAAAGAGCATTTTTGACTACTATGTGAGCAAGCATATGAAGTATTTAGGGAAGACAATTACCCCGTTAGGGAGCAGAGATATTAGGCGTTGAAAAGATATAAACAGTAGGAATATATAAACATTAACTTATACCACAGGGACTGGCAGGACCAACTCCTAAATTTGTATCATTCATTTGGGATTCCAAAAGCAATGACTGTGGAAGGTGCTAATGTTCTATTAATTGCTGAATATTATTTCAGTGGTGCACTTGAGGGAGCACAATTTTGTGTATTTAATTACAAAATGTGAAATTTACTTGCTCTATTTTGGTTGCCTCTGATGTGAAATTACATTGCTGCTGTTCTTAAAAGCATTGTTAGCAAAGTTTGAAAGAGCAAAATTTCTGTCAGGCTGTATACAGGTAAAATGCTACACCTGTAATCATGTTTTGGCCTGCAGAAACATAAAGGGATTTGAAAGAAAAAGACATTCGAAAAATATCATATAAAGCTACAGCTGTTGGGAATGCACAATTTTATGAACTATGAGAAAGGAAAGATAGACATATGGGCATTACTGAGTTGCAAAGGCTTTAGCATATTCTTTGCTTAGAACTGCAAAGTCAAAAGAGTAAAGAAAACAGTGATTCGTTGGTTGTTTACAAAGGAACAAGTGATTTTAGAAAGTCGTGTCCAACAAAATTTTAGAAAGAGATAATGGTGGAGTTTATTGCTTTAATTTTGACCAAACTGACCTAAACAAAGTCCTACTGGAACTATGCTGTCATCACCTTGCAACAACCTCTGGATTGAGGTAATGGGTGTTTTTTTTCAGTACACATGTAGAAGCTGTGGGCAGTTTTAGCAGAAGCTTGCAAGTATACAGTAGTGTTTCTTTCAGTCTAAAGGGTTAGCATCTGGAGCTGATCGCAGAATGCTCCATATCCTTCAGTGGAAAATGCCTGATAACTGTATCTTCTTTGAATCTGTAATCTGTTCTGAAGATTTCCCATTATTCTGTGACTGTCAGCAATGTGAACCCATCAACATGAAAGTGAAGGAACTGTGAGAAAGCAGTCTGATTATACCGTTTTTAATTTGGACTCTTGATCCTGCCTATTTTGTGTGTGTGTGTGTGTGTGTGTGTGTGTGTGTGTGTGAGAGAGAGAGAGTGAGAGAGACACAGAGATTAAGGTACGTGTTGTTAATTCACTTTGTAACTTGCCAATTTTCCATTTGTTTGAAGAGTACATTTTCCTGTAGTAAACGTGGTTATTTTTGAGTTTGTTGAAGAGCCTTGTCTGAGGTGTTCATCTTGAGGAAACCATTTTAATTTATTTATTACTGTATTTACTTTAGATTTCATTTTTTATGTGTTGTGTGTGAACTAATATATTTGCGTTAAACTATTCGGCACTGTGGTAAACGCAATTAGTTACTCATTTGGAGTATGAGAAGACTGTGGTGCAGTGATAATGTCACAGAGCAAGGTATTCAGAGAACCAGGCCGTTGCTATGGGGGTACGGATTCAAATCACATGACAACGGCCAATGGAAATTGAAGTAATTAACTTATTAGGAATTTAAAAACTAGTCTTAGAAATAGTGGCTGTGAGAAATAGTTCCTGTCAGAAATCCATTTGGTTCACTAATGTCATACAGAGAGGGAAATCTGCTATCCTTACCCCGTCTGCCTCAGTAGTTTTTCTAACTCAGATTAGTAGTTTTTTTTTAAAAACAGCCTATCAATGTCATCTTTCAACTTTAGTTCCAGGAAATATTAAAAGATGAACTTAAATGCCCCATCTTTATCACATCAAGATAAGTTAATCAGCAGTTGCTTTACAGGATAATTTTAGAAAGCCTTTCTCTTCCAGTGACATTATGGCTCTACATACAAAATGTGCATGAGAAACATAACATCATGCAGCCTGATATAACACCAGTAGCTCTTAGCTGCCCTCTAAGGGGTTTCCCTGTCTGCAGTCCAGGACCAGGTTTCCTTGAAGCCTTACATTGTACTTGCATTACAGGAGGTGAGTTTATTGAAGAGCCTTGTAAAAATCTCTGTTGTTATCGTTAGCATAATAAAGAGAAATGAATTGAGTTTTTGGTAATCAAATAAAACATTTACATTTCAGCTATCTCCTATCTATATCCCTCGTTATGTTATAAACTTGTGTAAGGTCTACTAAGCTCTCCTCCTGCCACAGTTGTAACACTGCTGATTACCTTATCTTGATGTGATAGTTTCACAGGCATTTAGGTTTTTCTTTTAATGTCTTCTGAAACTAAATTTGGAAACTTAAATTGATAGGCTTTTTGCAGTTTTTTCAGACAGCTTGTTTCAGCTGCTCATCCAAGGTATTCACCTAGAAGAAACCACTTAAATTCATTTATAATTACATATACTTTGGATTTTATTTTTCTATCTATTACGTGTGAACTAATATATTTGCATCAAACTATTTAGTACTCTGGTAAATGAAAATGGTTACTCATTTGGAGTATGAGGAGACTGTGATAATGTCACAGGGCAAGGTATGCAGAGGCCTAGGCTGTTGTTCTGGGGGTGCAGGTTCAAATCTCATGACAACGGCCAATGGAAATTGAAATGAATTAAGGAAGTTAATGCATCAGGAATTTAAAAACTAGTGTCTGTGAAATTGTTGCTGTCAGAAATCCATTTGGTTCCGAATGCCATTTAGAGAGGGAAATCTGCTATTCTGATGTAGTTCAGCAGTTTGGGAAAAAAAGGCCCAATTATGTCACCTTTCAAGTTTAGTTTCAGGAATTATTAAAAGATAAACTTAAATGCCCCATCTTATCACATCAAGTTAATGGCAGTAGCTCTACAGGGTAATTTTAGAAAGTCATTCTCTTCCAAATGACATTACGGTTCTACACACAAAATGCTCATGAGAAATGTAACATATTGCCTGATAACATCAGTAACATGGTTTACTCTTAGCTGCCCTCTAAAATTGTTGTAAAACCCCATCTGGCTCACTAACATCTTATAGGGAAGGAAACTTGTGTTTTTTTTTAAACCTCTTCTGGTGTACACATGATTCAAGACCCACAGAAATGTGTTTGACTCTTAATCTGATCAATAAGGATGGGCAATAAATGCTAGCCTAGTCAGTAATGCCTGGTATAGTGATTGTAACGAGGTTAGCCAGATAGACCTCAAAATGAGTTCCCTGATTGGACCAGATTAACAGCCCCAATCAGGGAGCCCTGGCTGATAGATATAGTGTCATACAGCATGGAAACAGACCCCTCGGTCCAACCTATCCATGCTGAACATAATCCCAAACTAATCTGGTCCCACCTGCCTGCTCCTGGCCCATATCCCCACAAACCTTGCCTATTCATGTACTTATCCAAATGTCTTTTAAACATTGTAATTGTACTCACATCCACCAATTCCTCACGAGGTTCATTCCACGGGCAAAATACCCTTTGGTTAAGAAATATGCCCCTCATGTATTTTTTAAATAACTCTCCTCTCACCTTAAAAATGTGCCCCCTAGTCTTGAAATCCTTCATCCGAAGGAAAAGACAACTACCATTAACTTAATCTATACCCCTCATTATTTTATAAACTTGTATAAGGTCACCTCTCAACCTCCAACAATCAGGTGAAAAAGTCCCAGCCTTTCCAGCCTTTCTTTACAACTCAAACCTTCCCTACCCAGCAACATCCTGATAAATCTCTATTGGATCCTCACCAGCTTAATAATATCCTTCCTATAACTGAGTGACCAGAACTGGACACAGTATTCCAGAAGAGGTCTCATCAATGTCCTGCACAACCTCAACATGATGTCCCAACTCCTAAACTCAAAGGATTGAAGGCAAGCGTGCTAAATGCCTTTTTAACCAGACAGGAGTGTCAGACATCGTGTTCATTCTGAGAACTGGCTCTAAGATAGCCGGACCAGTGTCAAATAATATGCACCTATAGATAAAGGGTGACTCGGTGACGGGGTACTTGTGTCTGGAGTTATTTCAGTGGCGACAAGAGAAAAAAAACACTCCTGTAGAAATGTGTTTGCAATAGTCAACTTTGAGTTTGGGCAGGCATTTCTGGTATCATGCAATTATTGGGTGTGCTTGACTTATTCAATCCTGCTGTTGAAGACTATGCCCAGTATGTGGAAAGGGTGCTTTATTTTTTTCTGGGCAAATAACACTGGGGGCAAATGAAAGGGAATGAGTAATTCTCCCGACATCTTGTAGACCTGCAGCTTTTTTGGTTATTAGAACCCTAACATTTCCTGAGGCACCAGATATTAAAACCTCTCAAGAATTGACAGATTTGGTTAATGAATATCATGACCTCAAGCTTCCCGTAACTCTGAGATGCTACCACTTTTATTCGGCAGTTCGAGAACCAGGGGAATCCGTGTCGGAACTTTGACAAAGTTAAGATGACTGGCAGAGGCATGTGACTTTGGTTGAACCCTTAGTGAGATGCTGACGGACAGGTTACTTCAGGGATAAAGTTTGATGCTGGAATATGGCCGTGCGTGGGTAGGAGGCATGGTCAATGTGAAATCAGATCCTGTGACGTACAAAGTTTGGGTAGCTGCAATGGTCCTGAACAAGCATGTGGACCACTTGAAACTCTCAACGATGGCAGGAGCAAAATATACCCGGCCCCTCAAAACATCCAGAAAGGCAATTGAAACCCATGGGTTCTCCCCCTAGCGTTAAAGAAACCTCAGAGTCTGTGATGGACACAGTGCATGCCCCAGTCTTGACATCTTTACGCCTGAAGAAGAGGATGAAGTTCTTCCAAGACACTCCAGGCTCAAGAGGCCGGCTATGATCCGTTACCCAATGCCCATATTTGAAGCTTAGTTGGAGGAAACAGGCCCTTGCAAAAATGCCCTGGGAGAGTCTACATGAAAAGGAAGAGGCCGGCGTCCCTGGACTCGGAGGGGGAGGAACATAGTGATTGTAACAAGGTCAATCTAGACCAATCAGGGAGCCCAGGATGGCAGATATGAACAGGAGTGTCAAAGGTTCTGCTCACTGTGAAAGCTAGTCCTGAGGGAGATGTATCAGTGTCATGTAAGATGCACTTGGAAATAAAGGGTGACTTGGTGGTGGGATACTGGCCTCTCTGGACTTTTTTCACCCACGTCCCACGTTTAATGAAACAAAATGGCCCAGCAAGGCATTCAGTTCAAGGGCAGTTAGAATGCACCACAATTGCTAGCTTTGTTTGCAGTGCCCACAGACCATGAATGAATTTATTATTTCACCTAAAATGCATTAACTATCACATTAAAGAAAATTCTTTCACAGTTGTAAATCACAATGAGATAAGGCATATTAAATGGAGTTTACTACCAATTATTGCCCATTCAAGAGCAGGCCCATGATAATAAATGATTTCTTTGAGACATACAGCACAGATCAGGAGTTTGAAAAAAAGCCACTGAAAATTACTGCAATAGAAGTGCTTTATAGTGTGCTCTCAAAGACAGTAAGAGAAAGACATGTTAAATAGGATTCATTTAATGGTGTCACCCACACCCTGTTTCTCCCATGCTTTCTGCTCGTGAATTTACTGTGTCCTTTTATACCCAATGCTTATAAAGACCTCTAATCTACAGTCATCTGTTACTCACTGGGGTCCACTGATTTTTCAGCTTGACACATTCCTATTATGGGCTCTTGCTGCACTTCATCAGCCTTGCGCAGGGTTTCCCTCTCTGAAGGACTAGGTTTTCTTGAAGTCTTTCCTTGCTCATCAACCTCTCCTCAGGTTTTTCACTCTCTTATGCAGTCAATTACTGGTCTGGCTTTGTCCTCCACACACTGCCCCTGGATGCTCCTCAGACACTGCTACCATTTTTTTTCCTGGATCTGTTCACTGCTTGTCACCATTGCTGCATTGTTGATAGATTGTAGTCACACCCATATCAATGAACAGTGGAAGTATTTATTAAGTATAATCTATATATCGAAGTCGAAAACAGAGAACCTTTCTGGAACCTTATACCCATGAGTCCCATTTCCCTGTGATTCGATTTCATCATGACCTAGCTCCTAACATGCAGGCCAAGAGGTTATTATTAGAGTCAAGGTAGAGTTAAACCTTACTCCACATTCCACTTAGCAACTCAATAGCTTGAAACCTCGCCGAAAACTACTGGGCCATCTTCACAGATGAGCTACAATCACCCCAGAGTCAAAATTGAACCCACCCCTGTCCACGAACTGGTGTTGTGTTTTAACTTTTTTGAGATGCTTTATTTTTCTTGCAATACAAAAAAATCATAAACATGACACCATCTGCAAGCATGTAGCAGATTAGTATAAGATCTAACCAAGATTATCTGGCTGATTTCATTATCTAGAGAAGAGTTGAACAGACTACTCCAAATAAAATACATAAGCTCAGGCAGCAGGTGTGAACAGAACAAATACCTATTCAGATTCTTGGGAACAAAGAAATAAAGGCTAGATGAAGTATATTTGCAGAGGTAAAGGTGGAAAACAAACCAAACACAAATGAATGTTTGAAATTAAGACACAGAAGACTGGCAAAGTACAGTAGGTTCATCATCTCCAACAAGTAACAACAAATTTATCACCAAGAATACAGCTTTCCTCCTTCCTCCCTGTACTGTCCTATTAACATTCAGCCATATATTTTACAGTCTTTGTCACTAAACCATTGTAAGTGCATGCTTATTTTCCACTAGTTGTAAAATTTCCTACAAATTTCAACGAAGTTCAAGGTGGCAGTGGAGTAGCAGGACCCTTGCCCAAGTGTCGTTAGTTCCCACATGTTTTCTTCCTATTTTTTTCCCTTCCTTTCTACTTCTGCTGTTTTTCTTTCTTCTTTTTTTCTTTTCTTCGGAGCCTTATGTGGCAGTTTAGTTGGCAAAATCAGCAAGGCAGCTGTAGTGGGCCGTGTGTGAAATGGCAACTCCTCCCAGTGGTCGGAGGTGGCAATGGACACGGCTTCTCACGGCAACAGCGATCAGAGTCAGCGGTGGCAACAGACTTTACATGATGGCAGCGCCGGCAAGCTGACATCTCAGGGGGAGGGCGACCAGTGCGGGACTCTTAGTAAGGCAGAGGTGCCGTCCTGGTCTGGTAGTAGAGCCAGAGACTCTTGATTGCAGTAGACCCAAAGCGGGCACTCCTGGTGTCATTGAGTTGGCAGTAGAGTCAGGAGCATCCGGTAGCGGGGCGAGTGTAGGTTCACACAGGTTCCAGCATCAGCATCAGTGGCGTTGTTGGCGAGGTGGGCCCAGCAGCAAAGTGATGGAAACCAATGAGTCCTATGTTGGCCGTTCTGGTACAGGTGGCACCGAGGTAGTGGAGGACAGCTGGCGATGCAAGGCTCAAAACGCTCTTTCAGTTTTATCTTTCACCCTTTTATTTCTTAAACTGTTCAAAATGGCACTGGATTGTGGCGACTGTTGAAGATTTTTGCTGTACTTTACTGAATTATTAACTGTAAAATGCAAGTGACAATAAACAAATTATTCATTCAGTAAGTCCAAATAAGGTAGCGCTAAGCCTAAGGATACATCACTTCAAGTCCTTCTCCTGTCACGGCAACAGCAATTGCCCAATACAGAAGTAAAATCTGCAGATGTTGATAATCCAAAATAAAACTGGAAAATGCTAGAAATATTCAGCAGATCTGATGAAATCTGTGAAGCGAAAAACAAATTACCATCCTGGTCACATTTAGATATAGAGCAGTTTTCTTCCGCCTCAGCGCTTACTTCTTCAACCATGAGCCTAACCCTCCCTCTACTGACCCCTTCTCCCACCTCCAACACACCCCTTCCTCCTGGGCACCACCCCAAGGCCCCTGACCCTCCCTCGAACTATTCATCTCCAACTGCCATCATGATATCAATCGCCTCAACCTCTCCACCCCTCTCACCCACTCCAACCCCTCCACTACAGAACGTGCAGCCCTCCGCTCCCTCCGCTCCAATCCCAACCCCACCATAAAACCCACAAAGATAATGCAATCTGCGGATGCTGGAGAATCCGAGATAACAAAGTGTGGAGCTGGTTGAACACAGCAGACCAAGCAGCATCGTAGGAGCACAAAAGCTGACGTTTTGGGCCTTGACCCTTCATCAGAAAAGGGCGATGGGGAGAGGGTTCTGAAATAAATAGGGAGAGAGGGGGAGGCGGATCGAAGGTGGATAGAGGAGATGATAGGTGGAGAGGAGACAGACAAGTTAAAGGGGTGGGGATGGAGACTGTAGAGGTGAGTATAGGTGGGAGGCAGGGAGGAGATAGGTCAGTCCAGGCAGGACGGACAGATCAAGGAGGCAGGATGAGGTTAGGAGGTAGAAAATAGAGGTGCGGTTTGAGGTGGGAGGAGGGGATAGGTGAGAGGAAGAACAGGATAGGGAGGCGGGGACTAGTTGGGCTGGTTTTGGGATGCAGTGGTGGAAGGGGAGATTTTGAAGCTTGTGAAATCTACATTGATACCATTGGGCTGCAGGGTTCCTAAGCGGAATATGAGTTGCTGTTCCTGCAACATTCGGGTGGCATCGTTGTGGCACTGCAGGAGGCCCAGGATGGACATGTTGTCAAAGGAATACGAGGAGGAGTTAAAATGGTTTGCAACTGGGAGGTGGCCACAACGGATGCAGTATATCACATTGGCAGATGTGTAGGTGAACATCTGCTTCAAGCCCACTGACTCCCACAGCTATCTAGAATACACCTCGTCCGACCCACCTTCCTGCAAAAATTCCATCCCCTATTCACAATTCCTTCGCCTCCGCCGCATCTGCTCCCAGGATGAGGCATTCCACTCCTGTACATCCCAGATGTCTTCACTCTTCAAGGACCGCAACTTCCCCCACCCTGCAGTGTTCGAGGACGCCCTCGGCCACGTCTCCCACATTTGCCTCAACTCATCCCTCACACACCGTCCCCGCAATACCTGCCAAAAGAGAATCCCCCTCGTCCTCACATACCACCCCACCAACCTCCAGATACAACACATCAGCGTCCGACACTTGCGCCATCTACAATCCAACCCCACCACCAAAGACATTTTTCTATCCCCACCTTTGTCTGCCTTCCAGAGAGACCAATCTTTCCGTGGCTCCCTTGTCCGCTCCACACTCGCCTCCAACCCCACCACACCCGGCACCTTCCCCTGCAACCGCAGGAAGTGCTACACTTGCCCCCATACATCTTCCCTCACCCACATTACGGGTCCCAAGATGACTTTCCACATTAAGCAGATGTTCACCTGCACATCTGCCAATGTGGTATACTGCATCTGCTGTTCCCGTTGTGGTCTCCTCTAAATCAGGGAAACAGCGGTGTTACCCGAAGGTTGCAGGAACAGCAACTCATATTCTGCTTGGGGACCCTGCAGCTCAATGGTATCAATGTGGACTTCACAAGCTTCAAAATCTCCCCTCCCCCCTCTGCATCTCAAAACCAGTCCAGCTCGTCGACGCTTCCCTAACCTGTCCTTCCTCCCACCTATTCCCTCCTCCCATCTCAAGCCCCACCCCTATCTCCTGCCTAGTAACCTCATCCTGCCCCCTTGAACTGTCCATCCTCTCTGGACTGACCTGTCGCCTCCCTACCTCCCCAACTATCCTCACCTCTACTGGTTCCATCCCCAACTCTTTGACCTGTCTGTCTCCTCTCCACGTATCTTCTCCTTTATCCATCTTCTATCTGCTTCCCCCTCTCTCCCTATTTATTTCAGAACTCCCTTCCCCTCCCCTGTTTCTGAAGAAGGGTCTAGGCCCAAAACGTCAGCTTTCCTGCTCCTTTGAGGCTGCTTGGCCTGCTGTGTTCTAGCTCTACACCTTGTTATAACAAAATTACCATTTCAGGTTTGGTCATCAATCTGAAATGTTAACTCAGTAGCATTTACCCAACGTCTTATTTCCTGCCTGTCAACCAAGTTCCTTTTTCATATTGCCACATTTCCTGGTATACCACATGACAAGTTGATGTCGTATTTTATTAGACATTTTACAGTTTCAAAAAGTGTTCAATATATAAATTACATTACAGGAGCTCATTCCAAGATGTTACTTCTGCAAAATAATGTCCATTTGTCAAATACAATTTGCTTTCAACACATTTGTGCCAGCTACCCTTGATCAACACTTGCATTTCTCAATACTTACTAACTTAATCTTGGATGATGGATTTATAAGTTCTGTTTTGCCTATAGCTGATTTGTCATTATCCAGTTTGTCCTTCTTTATCATCTTGGAACAGGATACTAAGTTAACTACTGTCAGTTCCGTGGCAGGATTTACATATTTGTGAAAGACCGAAAGGTTCTCCCAAAATGACTGCTATCTTTCGTCTCATTTCTTTAAACAATCTAAGGCATTGAACTAAGTATGAGCCGCAACATCCATATTGTTTTCTATTAACATTTTCTAAACCAATTCCTGTTCCGTCTTTGTTTTGGACAGTTGATTCAATTGATCTTCTAGTACACCTACTTGACTTCCACCGTCTTTTGCAAAAAAAATGCAAATAGTTATTAAACAGTCTGGATTGTGCTTTCTTATTATTCTGCATTTGCTGTTATACATCCTTGGCTGCAACTTCTGGAATCTACATGGGGGCATCATGCAGTAATCCAGATAGTGCTGTCAGTGAGTCCATTTCCCTTGCATGGAGCGCTGATAAGGCGGCCACAGACTGTTAAAACCCATTTCAGTCACAATTTGATGAAAACTTCATATCTACCTTGCTGTGAAAATAAACCTTGCTGGTTATGTGCTGAAATGAGAATTCCTACTTAAACACCCTTATTATCACAAACATTATACCATTATGGGTTTCCAAATTTTTCCATAATGATGAAAATAATTATATTTTTGAAATGTAAATGTTTAAGACTTTATTTTAGCTCCTGCCATAGCCTAATCATTTATTTCACTATCTTAGATTTAAAATAAAAAGCATTGCAAACCTGTAAGTTCTTGGTTTCCTGCATGACAATACTTGGGTGTGATTGTCTACTCTTTCCAGAACACTACCCCGCCCTGATTATTTTGAAAAATGTCCTCTTTATCCTCTCGTCCAAAGAGAACAGTTACCAGCATCAGCAATCTTCCCTCAGAAATAAGGTTTCCCATTCCTGGGACTATATTTATAATATTTTATTTCCCCTCTAGGCACTCTATAGTATTTTCATCCTTCCTGAGGTATTATTGCACAGAAGCTCCATTTGAGCCCAAATCAATATTTTATAAAAGTTCTTCATAACCTCTTTGCTTTCATAATCCATGTCACTACTTACAAAGCCAATAATTCCATACACCTTATTAGGAGAGCTTTCAAGCTGTCAAGCAACCTTAAAAAATTTGTGTAAATATACAACCCTGGCCTCTCAGCTCCTGCACCCCTTGTTAAACTGTATCCTTTGTTTTCTTTTTCCTATCCTTATTCTTCCAACCAAAAACTATCACTTTTTACCTCTGCATTGACTTTTATTTACCAGATGCCCATTCATCTACATCCTCTTGCAGTTTATCGGTATCCTCCTGATGGTTCACAATTATTCCACGTTTTGTGACATATGTAAATTTTAAAATTGTGCTATATACACCCACATCTTGATTATTTGTATAGATTAGCAAAAGTGATCTGAATGCTGACCCCTGCGGCACTCCACTCTCTACCTTCCTTTGGTTCAAGATACAACCATTCACTATTATTCTGTATAAGGCAGAGTTGTATGGCATGCCCACAAAGTGACACACATGCAGTCAATAGCACTATGCACCATGGGAAAGCCTGCCATCCTTGTACACACACTGTCTGTTTACCTGTAGCAAGACAGAATGAAATGTAATTAGTCCTCAATGAATATAGAACATCAATAAGCTCTCTGTTGCAAGAATCAATATTAACCTCTGAAATCTTACAAATATCTCTAGCTCCACCTTCACAGCCATTGCAGTCTTGACCCTGCCCTCAAATGACTAGAGTTCTGGATGCAGAAGGTGCCAATTACAGTGAGACCATCCTCACAGAGTTCACGTAGAAAGGATGCTCCCTTAATATTCCTTGTATATATGGCCTCCAATGAGATCCTCCTCCTTCCTCCAGCAACTTTCCCGTTCTGTATGTTATTATGATGTCAACTGATGGCAATACTGAACACGTCACATCTCAGAAAGAAACCCATCTTGATAGATCATATATTTATTGTTTAGTTAATGTGATGGTTACTCGTTAAAACTTATTCACATGAGGCTGCAGATGTTTTCTAACAACAGAATGTACATTTATTTCGCAAAGAAAAGAATACAAAAAAAGTCTACCATATATACTCTAGTGAAAGTCGATCTCATGTAAAGGTCGACCTCCTATATTTGGCCAAAAACTCTGGAATTTTCCATATATCGCATGTAAAAGTTGACCTTGGTTCTTGACAGATCAACATTTGTGAGTCAAGATAGTATCCTGTACATAAATGTTACGATGAGAAAATGAATTCTTTTTGTGTTATTATGTGATTTGATGTACAATTCACACCAATTTGGCACAAAAGTTTCGGATGCATAATGTCAAAGTCAGGCAACAACCTCCCTTTGTGTGTAGCTCAGCTGAGCTCACTTCCCCTGTAGCCCTCATGGAACACAGTCATATAACTAGTTGAGGTTTTGAAATTTCTTCATCACTTTGTGTAAAAATGCCCTCCCAAAAAAAAACAAAAAATATACAGTAGCATTTAAACTCAAAGTTTTCTTGAGGTTGCAGAGAAGACAAATAATTGTGTAGCAGTGAGAGAATTTTGTGTTTTGGAAAAACTTATAAGAGACTGGAGAATAATATTGAACCAACATCAGATAACGCCAAAGTGAGAGTCTGCCAACAACATAAACCTAGCAAGTGGCCACAATTGGTGAAAAAAGTTGCTGAGTGGGGACTTGAAAATCGTCAAAATGGAAAATGTGTTGATCGTGAAGCTATCCAAGTTCATGCACGAAACGAATCAAAAAAGGATGGAATTTCAGATTTTAAGGCAAGAGCTGGTTGCTGTACAAGGTTCATGACAAGGCATGACTTAGTATTTTTGCAGAGAACTCAATTGCACAAAAGTTGCTTGCTGAACTAGAAGATAAGGTATTACAGTTTCACCAGTTTGTAATCAGAAATTGGCAGGAGGAAGGCATCAAGTCATCATGCATTGGAAACATGGACAAAACACCTATTACTCTTGACATGTCGCAGAATCGAACTGTGACCAAAAAGGAGAAGAAACACAGTATTGGTGAAAACCACTGGCTGTAAGAAAAATATCTTTACTTTAGTTCATTCTTATGCAGCTGTTGGCACTAAGTTAAAACCATGGCTGTTTTTAAGAGAAAAATTTTGCCAAAGGGAAAAGTTTCAAAAAGGAATTGTCATCCATATCCATCCATGTTTTGCAAACTGGTGGACTATGCAAGGAAAAGAGTTTGCATGTCTGGGACCAGTTTAGATCACATCTAGTGAAGAATGTCGTCATAACATCCAATCATATAACACTGACATAACTGTAATTCCCGGAGGATTTACAAGTATTTTGCAAAAGATGTTAGTGTCAATAAGCCACTAAGGGACATGATGAGAATGAAGTGGAATGACAGGATGTGTGATGGAGAATAAACACACATGAAAGGAGGCAGTATGCATGCTCTATCACTGCCACTGATCTGTGTATGGATCATCAATTCATAGAAGGAAATAAAAGCAGACACTAATTTCAAATCATTCAAGAGATGTGGAATTTCGAAAGCATTGGACAATCAGAGGATAATTATCTACGGGATGACATAGATGAAGAAGTGGAAGTAGATGATGTGCTACCTCTAACTATGGACAGCAAAGATGAAGAGGGTCCATATGATGATATCATTCATCCTGATGATTATGAAGCTTTGTTCACTGCTGCTGAAGATATTGAACAGTGTGATTTTGCAGGGCTTTAACAAACTTTTATATTTGGCATGTTTAATTTAAAATATACTATGTATTTGGAATTTAAAGGTATATTATATTTCTATTTCACTTTTTGTATGTATAAATAGCCTACTAATTCATTTTGTTTTCAATTGTCTTTATCTGGTAATTGCCATAATTTGTTGTGATTTTTTTTTGCTTTATTCATTTAGAGATTAGTTGGGCTTCTGCTCATGAAATAGTATTTCAGACTTTAGCATGAATTTCAGCCCCTCAAAACTAATATCTATGTAATAGTCGAGCCCATAAATTTTAACCTTTAAAAACAGTCTCAAAATTTGACTTTTATGCAAGTATATACGGTATATATGTATATACCTATACTACAGCTCAGAAGATCTTAACACAGGCATCAACGCAAAGTTTTACAGTAGGCTAGAAGAACGTAGCAAGCCAGGCAGCATATGGAGGAAAGGAAAAGTCAACATTTTGGATATTATCTTTCTTCAGGACTGATGTGAGGATAGGGGGAGCTGCAGATAAAGGTGGGGGTGGCGGGCTGGGCAGCAGAATGGTGGTGATAGGTGGACACTGGGAGCAGGTATGACCTGGGTGGTCAATGGGAGGGTTGAATCCAGTTGATAGCTGGGAGGGAACAGTTGAGGCTGAAAAGGAGGCCAGGAGCCAGGGAATGGTTGGGAAGGTTATTTGAAATTGGTGAGCTCAGTGTTGAGTCTTCTAGACTATATGGTGCCCAAGTGGGAGATAAGATGTTGTTTCTCAAGTCTACGTTCTGAATTGCTGCAACTCTGGGGGGCACTGTGGGCGGGCATGTCAGAGGGGGAGTGGGGAGAGGGGAGAGGGGAGTTGAAATAGACAGTGACCAGGAAGTTAAGTTGGCCAATATGGTCCTAGCAAAGATGCTCAGCGAAACAGTCACTTAGTCTACATTTGGTGTCACCGATGTAAACGTTGACTAGGTGACCGTTTTGCCGAGCATCTTTGCTTGGCCCATATCGGCCGACTTCCTGGTCACCATCCATTTCAACTCCCCTCTCACTACTCCCCCGCTGACGTGCCCGTATTCGGCCCCCTCCAGTGTCGCAGCAACTCAGAACTCAAATTTGAGGAACAACAGCATATATTCCACCTGGGCACCCTACAGCCCGGAGGACTCAACATTGAGAACCCCGCACCTTTATCTGCAGCTCCCCCTACCTCCCCATCCAGTCGGGAAGAATGGTAATACCTGAAATGTTGACTTCTGCTTTCCTCCTGATGCTGCCTGGTTTGCTATGTTCTTGCAGCCTTCTATTTGCCTACCTTAGATTCCAGAATCTACAGTTTTTTTTTTGTCTCTTATGCAACGTTTTAAACTGTTTCCCATACAACGCATTGCAGAGATTCCTATTCCTCTCTCAACTCTTTACAATTCTATAGAAATGATTCCTTCCAGTTTATTTTTCTTGCACTGTAGAGACAATTTTATGATTTATTTTCAAGACTGATGGCATTAGCCCTTCACAATTCTGATGGCCAAAACGTTCTCAATTCTAATGGCATGAATTTTTTTATCCCAAACTCACTTGGTTTGGAAGCTTTGCAATCTAGAATTCACATCTGTTGAAGTGACTTGTTCCTCTGAAATGAACTAAACAAAACTTAATTCTTCTGCTATGAAAGAAACTGTTCACTTCCCAACTGAACTCTCAGTCCTCTGCCTTGAAGTCAAAACATAAAATGACACAAGACTTTTACACTGCCTGTCATCAATCCAAAAGTATAAACATTTTATCCCATTAACACCATGGCCTGACTGCCAGGAACTTAATTGTAATCATTTGTCATCTTGGAACTTACGCATTTAGGTCACTGTTCCAGAAAAACTTACTGACCTTTTTAAAACAAAAAATTCATTTGCCTTTGTTTTGGATTCTAAATGCGTAACATATCTAATATATGTAATTCACTACAGTGACCTTTGGTCAGTCTCCAAGTGAAGCTGTAGTCAAAGGAATGCCACCTACTCATGATCCTATGTCTAGCAGCAATAGTTGGTTATTGATGAAGCTCTGAAGTCAGAAAAGTGTTCTTTAGTAACGACCATGCCACATTTTGTAGATGTTTGCAATCTGTGGGAATTATGGAAAGAAACAATGTCTTAGCAAGATCCAAAATATGATGATAGTTGATATGTTTAACTTGTGTTACACACTGAATGACATAGTGATCTACTTACACTGGATTTTTATGACTACACATTAATTTCCTCAAGCGTATAGGTCTTTGTGCTGTTCGCTGTGAATACCCATGTATTTTCAGACCACTAACTGTATTCATAGCAGTCAAGAAATTAGTGTCAATGATTCAAGTTTCTCACCTCTTCAAAACATTTTAACATAGAAGCTTTTGAAAACTCAATTTATCAGAAGGGTAAAAATTTTCAAAAAAGTAGCGATATGCTAGAACTGTCACATGCATGTTATTTCTGCCAGTTAAATCTACTTCTATCTATTTCTTGATGCCAAGGGATCCTGCACGCTCAAATGCAATAAAAAAGTGTGTTGAAGTGACTTATACACATCACAGTTTACAATCTCATGTTACTTGCATTTAAACCGCAATTTTATATGTAACATGAGTGCCTTCCTGGACCTATCTATTTTGGGCAGCCAAAATGTGTGAAAGGGCAAGAGAGTGGGAATCAGTCACCTTTTTTTTTAGTCTTGTATTTGTGCTCAGAATGTGCTGTAGATAGGAAATTCAGTCCATTGAATGGCCAGTCTGTTTTAATCTGCAGACCTGCCTTTTAGCCTGTTAGATGCATCCTGAAACATACTCATTAATTCGCTGCCAAATCCAGGCCAGCAATATTGTTCCATGAATGGCTGACACCGGAAACACCCTTTGCTATATTTACCAAGTTTAGGCAATTGGCACTCACTAAAATTAAAAGAAATGTAGGTTAAGTGGCAGTCATAGCTACAGAATACAGTGTGACTGTTTTTCCTTCATCTCAAAGTGGACACCATCATCCATATTATCCTTCAAGCACAGTGAGTTGGAGAAGCCATGTTGACCAAGCAATGATTGTTCAGACTCCGGGGTGGGCAGGGGGGGTGCGGGGGTGCGGGGAGGTGGAATCTTTCTATTTAAGACTAGAAGACATAGGAGCAGAAATTAGGCCATTCAGCCCATCTAGTCTGCTCCACCATTCAATCGTGGCTGATGAGTTTCTCCGCCCCATTCTCCCACTTTCACCCCGTATCCCTTGATCCCCTTGACAATTTAATTGTATGCAATGTGTCCAATTTGTAGAGAACATTTTTCCATTTGTGTCTGCTACTAAGGAAAATTAGAAAAAACTTCATCAGTAAACTAGGCCTTTATGCTGGGAGAAAATTAATTCCCCGTATTGTGGAGCATCTGGAATGAGAAAATATAAAGTTACACATGAAACAATGTTTAGTTAACGGACAGGCCTCAAGAGGAAAAGACCTAGAAGCTGATGTTAATCAGCATCTCCATTTACTGTCTTGTATCATCAATTATTCAGTTTGTGAAGAGGAGATCATTGACACTTTAAAATACAGAACAGAATTTACTGTACTGCCTCTGACTATGTACCTTTTAGTCAGCTTTTAATACCTGGACACCTGTCTTATTTGCAATGCATAATAATGTGTGGGTGGCATGGTCTTATTTTAATGTTCCCAAGCATGTTAAATCTATTTAAGTGAAAGGCCAACTCATTTCATATCGTATCAGAGTCTTTGTGTGCATTGTCTTCAGGTAAGCGTAGGTTATTACTGACAGTTGATCAAAGTGCAGTGGAGTCTTGTTTCTTAATTGCATTTTCTGAATCTATGTTTACAAAGGGCAAGATCGGTAAGAAGCATGACTGTAGTATGGAGGGAACTGAGAATACAGTTGGTATCTGAGAGGGGAGACCCAGAGGTAAATTGGGGAGAAAAGTGATCTGTTATTTAATCAATGAAATACTCCACTCTATTTCAGTCCTGTCCATTAACATTCTAAAGAAGAAATCAAAATTTGCAGCAGTTAACCAACAGAACTAATCTCGACAGTGAGATCTCACATTTATTAACCAAAGCTGACTTTGTTGTACATGTAGAAAGCTTGAACCAAACAAACACCACTAACGCAGCAGTATACCTTAACAAGACTTAAGCTATAATCATAATTCTAATATCTACACCACAGCCCACATTTCTTATCTTATGAAATGCTGAGGTTTGTTCACCCATCCTAATATCTTTTCAAAGCATATGTCACGGCCAACCGAAATTTATTTTAATTTTGCTTCGTATTCCAAGTATTTCCTTGAGGTACATATTACCAGGGGATCATTCCATTAATTTTGGTCTAGGTGGTCCTCCGTTTTTTAAAGACATCGACTGACTGTAAACTCTTCTTGTCCTGGCTTTGAGCATATATAAAATGTACCCAATTTTTAAGGAAAAGTGCATAGAAAAATTAAACAAAAAAGCCTTCCAGCCAAGACTTTACCCTGAATCAGTATCTCTGTGATGATATGGTATGTTTTTTGATGATCCGACCTGAAATGCAAACAAATCATATTGCCTTCAGCTCAACTTTTTGATTTTGCATTCCATATGAATAGTTTATAATACCAATGGTATAGTTACTCGCTCTCTCCAGACTCCAAGGCTCCATTACAAATTTAGAGATGGACCATTCATTGCTCAAATCTCTTCAATACAATATCAACTCTGCTCTTGCAACACAAAACTCGAGTTAAGACTTAATCGTGATGTGCCCAGGTTTGTTTGGGTTGCATTGACATCAGTGTTGCAAGGAGGTTTTTCAATCGAGTGCCCCATTTTTCTAGAATTAAAAACTTTGATTGCTAAAACTAAATATTATATTCTGAAAGATATAAACCATGACCTACATTTTCACAACAATGCAGCCAACAATTTTCTCAAGTTTTTTATTGATAGATGATCAACAATTAATATCCAATCTAACTCAATGGTACATATTACAGAGCTGTAATTACAAATTATGCAGCCTAATCCATCACGAAAACCAGCCTTCCATCCATTGACCCCATCTACAATTCCCACCGCCTCAGGAAAGCAGCCAACATGATCAAAGACCCTACCACCCCAGTTATACCCTCTTCCACCCTCTTCCATCAGGCAGAAGATACAAAATTTTGAAAACACATACCAACAGTTTCAAGAACAGCTTCTTCCCCATTGTTGTCAGACTTCTGAATGGACCTCTCATATATTACGCCTGATCTTTCTCTGCACCTTCTCGAAAGCTGTAACGCTATAATCTGCTTTCTGTTCTATTAGCCTAATGTACTTATTAGCACACAATACAACACATTGCACTGTAGCTCAGTACATGTGACAATAATAAATCAAATCAAAAAGTGACATTTAAGGTCTGAAGAAAACCAACAAAATATTAATATAATGGATTAAAGATGGAGCAGCTGTCTATAAATCTAATATTTTCTGTGACTATTCCCAACGCTCAAAACTTTGTAAAGCATGGTTGCCAATCTTTTTGCATGGAGTAGAGGCATTTCATTTTCTTTTCCTCAGAGGTGAACAGATTTCAGCAAGATGTATATTGCTGCACAGTACAGATGAGCTCAGTTAAGAACATAGAACATAGAACATAGAACAGTACAGCACAGAACAGGCCCTTCAGCCCACAATGTTGTGCCGACCATTGATCCTCATGTATGCACCCTCAAATTTCTGTGACCATATACATGTCCAGCAGTCTCTTAAATGACCCCAATGACCTTGCTTCCACAACTGCTGCTGGCAACGCATTCCATGCTCTCACAACTCTCTGCGTAAAGAACCTGCCTCTGACATCCCCTCTATACTTTCCACCAACCAGCTTAAAACTATGACCCCTCGTGCTAGCCATTTCTGCCCTGGGAAATAGTCTCTGGCTATCAACTCTATCTATGCCTCTCATTATCTTGTATACCTCAATTAGGTCCCCTCTCCTCCTCCTTTTCTCCAATGAAAAGAGACCGAGCTCAGTCAACCCCTCTTCATAAGATAAGCCCTCCAGTCCAGGCTGCATCCTGGTAAACCTCCTCTGAACCCTCTCCAAAGCATCCACATCTTTCCTATAATAGGGCGCCCAGAACTGGACGCAGTATTCCAAGTGCGGTCTAACCAAAGTTTTATAGAGCTGCAACAAGATCTCACGACTCTTAAACTCAATCCCCCTGTTAATGAAAGCCAAAACACCATATGTTTTCTTAACAACCCTGTCCACCTGGGTGGCCATTTTAAGGGATCTATGTATCTGCACACCAAGATCCCTCTGTTCCTCCACGCTGCCAAGAATCCTATCCTTAATCCTGTACTCAGCTTTCAAATTCGACCTTCCAAAATGCATCAAATCGCATTTATCCAGGTTGAACTCCATCTGCCACCTCTCAGCCCATCTCTGCATCCTGTCAATGTCCCGCTGCAGCCTACAACAGCCCTCTACACTGTCAACGACACCTCCGACCTTTGTGTCGTCTGCAAACTTGCTGACCCATCCTTCAATTCCCTCGTCCAAGTCATTAATAAAAATTACAAACAGTAGAGGCCCAAGGACAGAGCCCTGTGGAACTCCACTCACCACTGACTTCCAGGCAGAATATTTTCCTTCTACTACCACTCGCTGTCTTCTGTTGGCCAGCCAATTCTGTATCCAAGCAGCTAAGTTCCCCTGTATCCCATTCCTCCTGACCTTCTGAATGAGCCTACCATGGGGAACCTTATCAAATGCCTTACTGAAGTCCATATACACCACATCCACAGCTCGACCCTCATCAACTTTTCTAGTCACATCCTCAAAAAACTCGATAAGGTTTGTAAGGCATGACCTACCCCTCACAAAGCCGTGTTGACTGTATTTGATCAAGCCATGCTCTTCCAGATGGTCATAAATCTTATCCCTCAGAATCCTTTCTAACACCTTGCAGACGACAGACGTGAGACTTACCGGTCTATAATTGCCGGGGATTTCCCTATTTCCTTTCTTGAAGAGAGGAATTACATTTGCCTCTCTCCAGTCCTCAGATACGACTCCAGTGGAGAGCGAGGATGCAAAGATCTTCGCAAGTGGCGAAGCAATTGCATTTCTCGCTTCCCAAAGCAGCCGAGGACAAATCTGATCCGGGCCTGGCGACTTGTCAATCTTAATGTTTGACAAAATTTTCAGCACATCAGCTTCGTCTATCTGTATCCATTCCAGCATGCACACCTGCTCTTCAAAGGTTTCATTCACTACAAAGTTCGTTTCTTTCGTAAAGACAGAAGCAAAAAACTCATTTAGGGCTTCCCCTACCTCCTCAGGCTCCACACACAAGTTCCCTATGCTATCCCTGATCGGCCCTACTCTTTCTTTGATCATTCTCTTATTCCTCACGTAAGTGTAAAATGCCTTTGTGTTTTCCCGGATTCCTTCTGCCAAGCCTTTCTCGTGCCTCCTCCTGGCTCTCCTAAGACCATTTTTGAGCTCCTTCCTTGCCTGCATGTAATCCTCTCTAGCTGAACTTGACCCTAGCTTCCTCCACCTTATGTAAGCTACCTTCTTCCTTTTCACTAGAAGCTCCACCGCTCTCGTCATCCAAGGTTCCTTAATCTTACCCCTTCTTGCCTGTCTCAGAGGGACATATTTACTCATCACTCCCAACAACTGTTCCTTAAACCGTCTCCACATGTCTATAGTTCCCTTACCATGGAACAACTGCTCCCAGTCCATGCTTCCTAACTCATGTCTAATCGCATCATAGTTTCCTCTTCCCCAATTAAATATCCTCCCATTTTGCCTAATCCTCTCCTTCTCCATAGCTATGTAGAATGTGAGGTAGTTATGGTCACTATCACCAAAATGCTCTCCCACCACAAGATCTGATACCTGCCCCGGCTCGTTTCCGAGCACCAAGTCTAGAATGGCCTCTCCCCTCGTCGGCCTGTCAACGTACTGTGTTAGGAAACCCTCCTGAACACACCTTACAAAAACAGCTCCATTCAAATCTTCTGCTCGAAAGAGGTTCCAATCAATATTAGGAAAGTTAAAGTCACCCATTACAACAACCCTACTGCGTGCACACTTTTCCAAAATCTGTCGACCTATGCTTTCTTCAATCTCCCTGCTGCTATTGGGGGGCCTGTAGTAAACCCCTAACGAGCTGACTACTCCCTTGCTGTTCCTAATTTCCACCCATACTGACTCAGGCAGATCTTCCTCGACAAAGGAAGCTTCTGTAGCTGTGATACCCTCTCTGATTAGTAGTGCTACACCCCCTCCTCTTTTTCCCCCCTCCCTATTCTTTTTAAATGTTCTAAACCCTGGAAGATCCAGCAACCATTCCTGCCCATGAGAAACTCATGTCTCTGTTATGGCCACAACATCATAGCACCAGGTACTGATCCATGCTCTAAGTTCATCACTTTTATTCCTGATACTCCTTGCATTAAAGCAAACACACTTTAACCGATCCCTTGGTTCCTTCCCAGGAAAATCCTTCCCACTAGCTGGTCTACCTCCTGCTACTGCCTCACCTGCATCAACGCTCACCTCTGGTATACAGCTCAGGTTCCCACCCCCCTGCCATACTAGTTTAAACCCTCTCGAACTACTCGAGCAAACCTTCCACCCAGGACATTGGTCCCCTTCCAGTTCAGATGCAACCCGTCCTTCTTGTACAGGTCCCACCTTCCCCAGAAGGCATCCCAATTATCTACATATCTGAAGCCCTCCCTCCTACACCAGCTGCGTAGCCACGTGTTCAGCTGCGCCCGCTCCCTGTTCCTCACCTCGCTATCTCGTGGCACCGGTAGTAAACCAGAGAACACTACTCTGTTCGTCCTGCTCTGCAGCTTCCATCCTAACTCCCTGAAATCACTTTTTATATCCTCAAACCTATTTCTGGCTATATCATTTGTGCCAATATGTAAAACGATTTCTGGCTGTTCGCCCTCCCCTTTTAGAACCTTAAAAAGATGTAATAAGTAGAAATTGAGAATTAATAAGTTCTAAACAGTGAAAATTAATAATAAAGCCAATTATTCCATTTCTGATTCAGAACTAGAGCTGGGGATAGAACAAGAATAAGCCACAATTCATAATCACCAGGGACAGGGTGGTGAGTGGGCCTGACATGAGGAGTTAGGTTTCACTAACACTGACATTGGATCTCTCTGGCGGGCACACTCTGAACAGGCCTCAGTGGAAGGTGCATGACAGTGGGGGTCAGATGTAAGTTGAATTTCACCATTCACAGCCTGGTTTCTCTCCCTCACTCTTTCCTTCTCCCACATTCTTATCTCTTTCCCTCTTTCTCTCTCACCACTTTTTCTCTTTTGTTTCATCCCTTCCCCCTCCCTCATACTTCTCCCCCTCCCTCTTCTCCTTCTCACTCTGTCTGTCCTTACTCTGCCCTCAAGTGTCAAGAAATTAACCCATGGGGCTTTGCATTCCAAAACAATTCCCCCAGCATTGTTAATGCTCAGCGAACATTCCATGTTGAAATTGAAGGCAAGTTTTCTTTTTTTTCCTGGAGAAATTTACCTACACTTTAGCGAAAGATGATTTTGTTTCTTACAATTTGCTTAAAGGATAATTAGGGAGGGCAACCTGGCAGCCTGACTGTCATTTCCACTCCCGCACCGTCCCCTCCCTCACTGTAACAGCCCGACTTGCAGTTCCCTTCTGCTCTTTTGCCCTCACTGCCTTCTCCCCTTGGTGCAGCACTTAGCTCCTTCCCCTCCTCGCCAAGTCAGACTGTTCCTGAATGCGTCCTATTCCATGCTCAGCTCCTTGGTCTGCTGGCTGCTCCTTCATTCACAGGCTGGTTCCCTCCCACATTTGCTGTTGATAGGTTTCCAGTAAACCTGCAGCAGCAGCACGTTCGGGAGAGAACGGGTCTGTTATTGGAGGAGCAGCTCTTTGAAAATACTCCACTTACACTTACTTGTATTTGGAACTCCAGCTCCAAATAAAACTTTCACTTCACATCAGAACCTTACGCAAGAAGGATCATAGACCAGGAAAGTAATGTAATTATTAAATATGCGGACCCTATGAATGAGCTGTAAACTTGTCTACCAGAAAAGCACTCTTCGGGCTATGTCAAATGCAAGGTGCATGTGGTCTGCTGTAGGTTGGGCCATCCTTATTGTAAAGCGTTACATTAGTGAGGAGGTGTCTCTGTCATGTTACCAAATTTTTTGACTGTGCATTCACTTCAACTCCTTTCTCTTCTTTAAAGAAATTGCTGACCCTTGGTGAACTGATTCTGAATGAACGATTGTTTTTTCAAATGCTATTTGGGAAATGGCCATGATTTGGCTTTCTAGAGTTTAGCAGCCTTTCTGGAAAGTCTAATTAGCGTAATCCAATAAAGGTAGGCAGGTTATTTAACTGTATTCATTGAAATTTGGAGGAACAGCAAGCAATCTTATTGAAACATCTTAAGGATCCTGAAAGGGACTGGCAGACTGGATGTCCAAAGGATATTTTTCTCAGCAGAAGGGACTAATGAGGGGATGCAATTTCAAAATAATGTCTCCCTAATTTAAGATTCACATGAGGTGATTTTTTTTTCCACAGACCAATAGCCTTGAGAATATCTTTTACCCAGAGGACAGAGGAAGCAGAAGCATTGAATAATTTAGAGCTGAGTCAGATAGATTGTTGACTGAATGGTAGTCAGAGGTTTAGGAGGAAGTCAGGAAAGCCATAAAAAGTGTTTTTTATTCATTCAGGACATGTGGGAATCACGGGCTGGGCCTGCATTTATAGCCCGACCCTAGATTCCCTTGAGTAGGTGAAGGTGAGCTCCCTTCTCGAACTGCTGCGGTCCATTTAATGCAAGTAGATCCACATGCTGTTTTGGAAGGTGTTCCAGGGTTTTGACCAAACAGCACTGTCATAAAGGTATCAGAGATAATGGGAACTGCAGATGCTGGAGAATTCCAAGATAATAAAATGTGAGGCTGGATGAACACAGCAGGCCAAGCAGCATCTCAGGAGCACAAAAGCTGACGTTTTGGGCCTAGACCCTTCATCAGAGAGGGGGATGGGGAGAGGGAGCTGGAATAAATAGGGAGAGAGGGGGAGGCGGACCGAAGATGGAGATGAGAGTTGCAATTACTGTCATAAAGGTGATGTGTTTCCAAGTCAGGATGGTGAGTTGTTTGGAAGGGAACCTGTAGGTGGCGATGTTTCCATGTTACAGCTCCTCTTGTCCTTCTGGTTGGTAGTGGTCATGGGTTTGGGAATTGAGCGATCAGCACAATTTTCGCAAAGGACAGAAAAGATTAGGGGGCGGGACCATGCTGAATAGCCTGTTCCTGCTCCTAGTTTGTACGAGAACTTTATAACCAGAATGTTATAACATGCATCGTCGGAACTGCCGACGCCGGAGAATCTGAGATAACAAGGTGTAGAGCTGGATGAACACAGCAGGCCAAGCAGCATCAGAGGAGCAGGAAAGCTGACGTTTCTTGGCCTGCTGTGTTCATCCAGCTCTACACCTTGTTATCTCTGTTATAATATGGAACCACTTGACTCAGCCCTTTAAGTTTACATTGGCATGTTTTTCTAACCTTTACCCATTTTGCTGATTACTCCTCAAAAATCCTCCAAAGAGCTATGGCAGAATGACGTGACTGGGAGACAAATTGTATACTTGCTTAATGATCAGGATCTCAGAACTATGGAGGGTGCTTGATTTATATCAGCTTAGATTTGATGGTAGTAATCTAATGAAGTTACGGTCATTGCAAGCATGTATTGCCCATCTATGCTGTCCTTAATAAAGTGATAAGGATCTCCTTGTGGTATTGCTTGCTCTTTTAGTGAAGATTCTCTCCCGTTGCTTCTCGGTTGAGAATATTAGGATTTTGAGCTCATGGTAATGAATGAGTAATGGTACATGGTGTGGAGTGTGACTTGAAGCTTCAAGGTGTCAGTGTTCCCATGTGCCTGCTATTCTTCTCTTGTGCTTTTTGATGCTACAATTGATCAAAGATTAGGAGCTTTTGTTCAGGAAATCCTGATGAGTTTGTGCCATGCACCCTATTAATATTCCACATTTCAGCCATGGTAGAGTGAATCGATGGTATAGGTGTCTGATTGTGGATGTGTCTTTTCTGGACGATGTTAAACCTCTGTTGCAGTTTTAGCCAACCAGGCAAATATAAGTTATTCCATCCACTCCTAACTTGTACATTGCGGGTAATGGAGAGGATATACGCAGTCAGGAAGTGAACCAATCACTACAGAATACCCAATTTCTGCCCTATTAGAGATCCAGGGAATTGTATAACCGGAGGACATTATGGTGATCACTATGTTGGTGCCTGGTGACCTGAGAATGTGTATGTTGTTGAATCTCAAGAAGGTATTATTTGACTCTCTAATGCTTGTGATGGTCATCACCTGGCCTTGCATGGCATGAATGTTACTTTCCATTTATCAACTAAAACCAAAATGCTTTCCAGATTTTGCTGCCTGAAAGCATGTCTTGTTTCATTATCTGAAGCATTGTAAATAAACCAAATCCCATGTAGACTTCAACAAGAAGCTCCATTTCCAATGTTATGACACATGAAGGGAAATTAATGAAGGAGCAGTTGAGTTGAAGACATGCCCTGAGGAACTTCCTGTAGTGCCATACTGAGCTGAGATCATTGGCCTCTAACAACCACAACCATTGTTCTTCATGCCAACTATACTCTCTGGAGTTTAGAAGATTGAGCAGAGATCTAGTTGAGTTATATAAGATTGTAAAGGGATTAACAAAGTAGACATGGAAAGGATGTTTCCTTATGTGGGAAATTAAGAACAAGAGGTCATAGTTTTACTACAAGGGGTAGCAGATTTAAAACAGAGATGGGGAGAAATTACTTGTCCAGAAGCATCATGAACTTGTGGAATTTACTCCCCCAGAGTGTGGTAGATGCGCAGACATTAAGTAAATTTATGGAGAGATGGACAGATTGTTAATTTGTATGGAGAGCAGGCAGGAAAGTGAAATTGTTGTTGATATGAGATCAGCCTATCAAAAGGTGGACCAAGCTTGAGGAACTGAAGTAAGATAATAAAATGTGAGGCTGGATGAACACAGCAGGCCAAGCAGCATCTCAGGAGCACAAAAGCTGACGTTTTGGGCCTTCATCAGAGAGGGGGATGGGGTGAGGGTTCTGGAATAAATAGGGAGAGAGGGGGAGGCAGACCGAAGATGGAGAGAAAAGAAGATAGATGGAGAGAGTATAGGTGGGGAGGTAGGGACGGGATAGGTCAGTCCAGGGAAGACGGACAGGTCAAGGAGGTGGGATGAGGTTAGTAGGTAGGAGATGGGGGTGCGGCTTGGGGTGGGAGGAGGGGATGGGTGAGAGGAAGAACAGGTTAGGGAGGCAGAGACAGGTTGGACTGGTTTTGCGATGCAGTGGGAGGAGGGGAAGAGTTGGGCTGGTTGTGTGGTGCAGTGGGGGGAGGGGACGAACTGGGCTGGTTTAGGGATGCGGTGAGGGAAGGGGAGATTTTGAAACTGGTGAAGTCCATATTGATACCATTAGGCTGCAGGGTTCCCAGGCGGAATATGAGTTGCTGTTCCTGCAACCTTCGGGTGGCATCATTGTGGCACTGCAGGAGGCCCATGATGGACATGTCATCTAAAGAATGGGAGGGGGAGTGGAAATGGTTTGCGACTGCGAGGTGCAGTTGTTTGTTGCGGACTGAGCGGAGGTGTTCTGCAAAGCGGTCCCCAAGCCTCCGCTTAGTTTCCCCAATGTAGAGGAAGCCACACCGGGTGCAGTGGATGCAGTATACCACATTGGCAGATGTGTAGGTGAACCTCTGCTTAATGTGGAATGTCATCTTGGGGCCTGGGATAGGGGTGAGGGAGGAGGTGTGGGGGCAAGTGTAGCATTTCCTGCGGTTGCAGGGGAAGGTGCCGGGTGTGGTGGGGTTGGAGGGCAGTGTGGAGCGAACAAGGGAGTCATGGAGAGAGTGGTCTCTCCGGAAAGCAGACAGGGGTGGGGATGGAAAAATGTCTTGGGTGGTGGGGTCGGATTGTAGATGGCGGAAGTGTCGGAGGATGATGCGTTGTATCCAGAGGTTGGTGGGGTGGTGTGTGAGAACGAGGGGGATCCTCTTTTGGCGGTTGTGGCGGGGGCGGGGTGTGAGGGAGGTGTTGCGGGAAATGCGGGAGACGCGGTCAAGGGCGTTCTCGATCACTGTGGGGGCAAAGTTGCGGTCCTTGAAGAACTTGGACATCTGGGATGTGCGGTAGTGGAATGTCTTGTCGTGGGAGCAGATGCGGCGGAGGCGGAAGAATTGGGAATAGGGGATGGAATTTTTGCAGGAGGGTGGATGGGAGGAGGTGTATTCTAGGTAGCTGTGGGAGTCGGTGGGCTTGAAATGGACATCAGTTACAAGCTGGTTGCCTGAGATGGAGACTGAGAGGTCCAAGAAGGTGAGGGATGTGTTGGAGATGGCTCAGGTGAACTGAAGGTTGGGGTGGAAAGTGTTGGTGAAGTGGATGAACTGTTCGAGCTCCTCTGCGGAGCAAGAGGCGGCGCCGATACAGTCATCAATGTACCGGAGGAAGATGTGGGGTTTGGGGCCTGTGTAGGTGCGGAAGAGGGACTGTTCCACGTAACCTACAAAGAGGCAGGCTTAGCTGGGGCCCATGCGGGTGCCCATGGCCACCCCCTTAGTCTGTAGGAAGTGGGAGGAGTCAAAAGAGAAGTGGTTGAGGGTGAGGACGAGTTCGGCTAGGCGGATGAGGGTGTTGGTGGAGGGGGACTGGTCGGGCCTGCGGGACAGGAAGAAGCGGAGGGCCTTGAGGCCATCTGCATGTGGAATGCAGGTGTATAGGGACTGGACGTCCATGGTGAAGATGAGCTGTTGGGGGCCAGGGAATTGGAAGTCCTGGAGGAGGTGGAGGGCGTGGGTGGTGTCACGGACGTAGGTAGGGTGTTCCTGGACCAAAGGGGAGAAAATGGAGTCCAGATAGGTGGAGATGAGTTCGGTGGGGCAGGAGCAGGCTGAGACGATGGGTCGACCAGGGCAGGCAGGTTTGTGGATTTTGGGAAGGAGATAGAAACGGGCCGTGCGGGATTGGGGAACAATGAGGTTGGAGGCTGTGGGTGGGAGGTGCCCTGAGGTGATGAGGTCATGAATGGTGTTGGAGATGATGGTTTGGTGCTCGGGTGTGGGGTCATGATCGAGGGGGCGGTAGGAGGTGGTGTTGGAGAGTTGGCGTCTGGCCTCGGCGATGTAGAGGTCAGTGCGCCACACTACCACTGCGCCACCCTTGTCAGCGGGTTTGGTGAGGTTGGGGTTGGAGCGAAGGGAGCGGAGGGCTGCCCGTTCTGCAGGGGAGAGGTTGGAGTGGGTGAGACGGGTGGAGAGGTTGAGGCGGTTAATGTCTCGACGGCAGTTAGAGATGAAGAGGTCGAGGGACGGTAGGAGGCCTCCCTGAGGAACTGAATTGCCTACTCCTGCTTCTAGTTCTTCTGCTCTTCATATAATCCATCTTCTAGAGAGCATGCCTTCTGATTTCCATCAACTTCAGTTTCACTGGGCTCCTTGGTGCTGCTATTGATGAAATGTTGTTTTAATATCTAGGGCAGTCCCTCTCACATGTCCTCTGGAATTTATATTTGGACTAAAGGTATAATGGGATCTGGAGATAAGTGGTCCTGACAGAACCTGAACTGAGCATGAGTGAGTAGGCTATTACTGAATAATTGCCAATTGATTTTACATTTCTTTCCCTACTTTGATCATGGACAAGAGCAGACTGGTCAGATATTTTCTAATCAACCCATTCAGAGATGTCATTCCAAATCCCTGGAGCAGGTCAGACTTGAACCTAGCCTTCCTTGCTCAGAGGCATTCACACTGTCACTGTGCCACAATTATAGACTGGCAAGACATAAGTGACTAAATTAAATTTATCCTGCTTTTTGCAGACCAATTAAGGGTGTCCTGTTGTAGTAGTAATTGGTTGAATTGAATTTGTTCTGGGCAGGATATACCAACGCAATTTTCCACATGATCAGGTTGATGCCAGTGTTATAGCTGTAGTGAAACAACTCAATTCAAGGCATTGCTAGCTCTCGAGCACACCAATCAAATAAGAACACTCATGTTAAAGTCATAAAAATGAGATAGATTTTGCAGACCTGTTGGGTAGCTAAGGATTTTTGAACCTTAACTTTTTGCTGCTTGAAGGAAAATTACTTTAATAATCAAGTTTTAAATATCTTTAAATAATTAAGTATTTACATCTACACATTCACAATGTTTGCAAATTATGTTACAAAACTAAAGATGGCACAAATAAGTTTTCAGATTAAACCAGACAGGGGTTGTCATCCATATACATATTGCTTGGTTGGCCAAGAAATCAGAGTCAGAAGTTGCTCGTGGTGAAGCACATGTGAGTTTTGACAATTGTAGAGGGATACTGATCAGCCGGAGGCCATCTTGGATCCATCGCATAGAGCAGAGTTACCCTCAGGGCAGCCCTCAGGCTGAGAGCTGTGACTTGAAAATAAACTATGAACTGGGAGGATGTGCAGAGGGTACTGACATCTCATGACTGTTCTGAAAATACGAACGTGCCTTAAGTTGAAGCTTATTTTCTATTGAATGCGTAGATTTCTTGATGTAAGTTAGATAGTCCTGAGAAGACTGCTTTTCCTGCTTTATTACTTACAGTTCAGGATCATGTATTTTTATTTTGTTTACAATATTGATTCAAATGAAGCTTCTGCACATTACTTACATGTGAAATACAGTTGGCAACAAAATACATACAAGCAAATTAATTTGTGATGGGTATGACAAGAAAGGATGTGTTACTTCAGGTGAAAAGTCAAAACTCAAATACCAAGTCCTAATATTTTAAAAATATACCTGTGGTTCTGAACTGCTGAATTGCACTAATACACTAATTGACTTCACAGAAAGCTCAATGTTTTGTGTGACAGTTTTCGAGATAGACAGACATAGAAGTCAGAATAAATGATTCAGAACCTCGAGCATGCTTCTCCATTCTAGATTATGACTACTCATTTACCTCTCCACCACATTCCTGTGTAATCTTCATATCCCTTGATGTCATCAATAACTAGAAATCTATCAATCTTTGCCCTGAACATTAACGAATGACTGCGTTTCCACTGTCATCTTGGGTAAGGAATTCCCACTGTCTGAGTGAAATTCTTCCACATCTAAGTTCTAAATGGCTTGCTTTTTGTTCTGAGTCTGGGTCCTCTGATTCTAGATCCCACAGCCAGGGAAACATCTTTCCTGCATCTATTCTTTCTATCCCATTCAGAATTTTTAAAATTTTCTGTAAGATTACCCCTTCTAAACTCCACAGAACATAGGCCCAGTTTCTTCAAAGAACAGTTCCACCACTCTTTGGTTTCTGAGATGGTCGAACTGTCCTTTGAGGAAACCAGGTCTATATTCTGGTGAGTCTCTGCTGCACTCTGTCTATGGCAAGAACCCCTTTCTTCGGCAAAGGAACCAGACCGAGTACAATATTCCATGTATGGTCTCACCAGTCTTCGATACAACTGAGGTAAAACTTGTTTTCTCCCATATTCAGATTCCTGTGCAGGAAAGGCTAGCATGCTATTTGCCCTCCAAATCACTTGTTAGAACTGCATGCTAGTTTTCAATGACTCATGAATTAGGACAACTATGTTGCCTTGAATATCAACACTGTCTGATCTCTCACCATTTAAGAAATAGTTTGTACTTCTTTTCCTCCTACCAAAGCTGATAACTCACATTTATCCACATTATAATTCCATTGATGTGCTGTTGCCCACTTAACCTGCTTGTCTAAATCCCTTTGAAGCCTCTTTGCATCCTCATCATAACTCACGTTCCCACCAAGTTTTGTCTATTCTACAGACTTACTACAAATGCAGAATATTACAATTGGCTTGAGATCCAAATCATTGATATAGATTGTGAATAGCTGGGACCAAAGCACTGATCCTTGAGGTACATCATTGATCACAGCCTGCTAAATAGAGAAGTAGCTATTCAGTCCTACTCTCTGCTTTCTACCTATTAACTGATCGCCAATCCACATTAGTTTATTACCCCAACCTGTATGCATTATTTTATTTTTCTAACCTCCTGTGTGGGACTTAACAAATGTTCTCTGAAATCTAAATGCATCACATCAATTGATTTTTTTTTCTCAACTCTGCGAGTTACATTGTTTAAAAGCCTCTTGGCAGGGCTGTCAAACATGGTAATAACAGAAGTTGCCGGAAAGATTCAGCAGGTCTGGCAGCATCTGTGAAGAAAAAATCAGCGTTAACTTTTCGGGTCCCAGTGACCCTTCCTCAGGAGGGTTGAAACATGATTGATGTTGCCTCTGCCCAGTCAAACATACATTTTCTACATATCCAAACATCACATCCTTTATAGTAGATTCTAGCATTTTCCCTACTGCTGATGTCACCTTACAGTTCTGTAGTTCCCTGTTTTGTTTCACCCTCTTTTAAATAGAGGGCTCACATTTGTAACCTTTCAATGTGCAGTCAACTTTGCAGAATTAATGGAATTTTGAAAGATGATCAGCAAAGCATCACTAGCTCTGTAGCCGTCTCTTTCAGCACAATTGAGTGAGGATGTTCAGCTCTCAGTGATTTGTCAATCTTAGGTTCCAGTAAGCTCTCCAATACTTCTTTTTTCACTAATGCTAATTTTTTGCTGTTCCTGAAGTTCACAAGGCCCTTGAATCTTAATTATTTATCGCATATTCCTCTACTAAGACAGATACAAAGTATTTATTTAAAGATAACAAGAACTGCAGATGCTGGAGTCAGAGACAACAAAGTGTGGAGCTGGATGAACACAGCAGGCCAGACAGTATCAGAGGAACAGGAAAGTTGATGTTTCAGGTTGGGACACTTCAGATTTATTTAGCGTTTATTTAGCTTCTCTGCCATTTCTCCATTTCCAAATGAAAGTTTCCTATCTCTGACTGTAATGGACCTACATTTGTCTTTGCAAATCGTTTCCTTTTTACATACTTTATGAAGCTTTCACAATCTATTTTGTGTGCTTCTTGCTATGTTACATTTATATTCTGTTCCATAGTTCTGTGTCAATTTCTTTGTCAGTCTTTGCTAAATTCTAAAATGTTCCCAATTCTCAGTCTTACAATTTTTTTTTGGCAACTTTATAAGCCTCCTCCTTTGATCTGACTACTCTTTAATTCCTTCCTTTTAGGCTTCCTTGCATTTCCCATTGGCTGTTTATAATGCTTCTGGCTGTAAATGTGATTCCAGGATAGTATGTGGCCTCCTGCTACTGGGGCCAATGATGTCACAGAGCAGCTACAATATTAAAGTGAAGGGATGTTTGATTTATTTAAGCCAACTGTTAATTCTTTAAATACTAGCCATTGTCTATCTACTGACAAACTGTTTAATGCATTTTTCTAAACCACCGCAGTCAATTTCCTTCTCAGATATTAATACGGTAAATTTAGTGATCTAGAAACCCCAACCAAAAATATTTGTTGTACCTGCTTGTTTCTTATCTCTACTCAAACAGATTCTACATCCTGTTCTCCCAAATAGAGATCTTTTCTCACTAATACACTGATCCCATCTCTTTGTGATCTCAATCTGCCCTGCACCACCCACGTTCATACCATGGTCAAGAGGCACAATAATGCCTGTTCTTCCTCAGGAGGCTAAGGAAATTCAGCATATCCATTAGGACTCTCACTGACTTTTACAAATACACCATACAATGCTTTCTATCTGGATGCATAATGGCTTTGTACAGCAACTGCTCTGCCCAGGACCATAAGAAACGACAGGGAGTTGTGAACACAGCCCAGATCATCAAGCAAGCCAACCTTCCATTCACTGACCCCATCGACACTTGTTGCCTCAGCATGGCAGCCAGCATCATCAAAGGCCCCTCCCACTCCAGCTATAACTCTTTCAACCTCTTCCATCAGGCAGAAGATACAAAAGGTTAAACACCCGTACCAACAGCTTCTAAAACAGCTTCTTCCCCACTGCTATTAGACTTCTGAATGGACCTCTCAAGTTTCCAATCTAATGTTGATCTGGTGTTTTGTGCACCTCCTTTGCAGCCCGTAACATTGTGTTCCTCTCTATGATCTTTGTATGGCATGATCTTCTAGTACTGCATGCAAAACAAAACTTTTTACTGTACCTGGGTACACATGACAATAACAAATTAAATCAAATAAAATCAAATATCATCAACACTACCTTACCTCCTTTTCCTTTTTCATATCCAACCTCAATGTTGAACGTCCTTTACTATTTACTTCTTAGTCTTGGTCACCCTGCAGCCATGCCTTGATATTCACCATTAAAACATACCATTTTACTTCTACTTGCACCATCAGTTGAACTTCCTTATTCCAAATACACATGTATTCAGATCGAGTACTTTTAATTCTATATTTTTAACTCCATTTTGTAATGTGCTTCCAGTAAATTCTAGGATTTGTTTCTGCTACTTTCCACTTTCATTTACAGATTTTTTACATCTGTAACCAGTTTTGGTTTTATTCTATTTGAATTCCCTCTTAGGTTTCCAATCCCCTGATAAATCAGTTTAAACCTGCCCCAACAGAAGTAGCAAAGCTCGCCACCAGGATATTAGTCCAGATTTTGCTAAGATATGACTCATCATCTTGTACAGATTCTACCTACCTGTGCTTTAAAATAGACAATAATCAATCCACAGTGTTAGTTGCAATGCTCCACAGATCACTCAGCCTTCTGAGAACTTTGACACTGATAGATAAATTCCCTTGCAACCTGTCCTTGTATGCAAAACCAAAAATGTAGCACTAACTGTGGCTAACTAAAACTTTCATCGCTACATGTGAAAACTCTAGCTTTTGTGCAAGCTAATATACGTTCTCCATTTTTTTCTGCGTCCTCAGTATCATTCAGGATAAAACTTATCACTATTTAGCATTATTAATTTATTTGAGAGGACATGTCAATGTGCCATATGAAGTAACGAAAGAATTTGTTCAACACAGTGACGGGATGTGAGTTTATATGTCATTTTCTGCATGCATTCTTATCTTCTAATATTAGATGAGGCTGAACCAGCAAAATGACATGCTTTAGTCAGGACCTCCATCCAAATCAATGAGGTTCAAGTAGCAACGTCAGGGAAACTGGAAAGATGAAAAACATTTATCACACGCAAGACTTTATTTAATGTGGTTCTGAAGAAAACCGAAGAATTCAAATTCAAATTCTTGTACAGCCTTTCAGATACATTCCACTTATAGAATTCAAGTGACATAATTAGCTTTTGATCAAAATATTAAATCATTCATTATAAAATTCCCATTTAACAATGGAGATTGTTTCCAGAATTGTAAACTGCCAGTAATTAAACTCAATGTGCTTCAATATACTGTCATACCCAACTAAGGCATGTCATCTTACAGCATTAAATATCAACATGCAATTGTATTGATTTGACTGCAGTGTTCACACAATGGATGGTGAGAGGTTCCAGAATGATAATAGGTTAGCTTTGTCCTGGTTGGTTTTGCTGAAGTCACTAGAAATTGTTGTCAGCTTGTATCATGTGATTGATGGTGGCCTATTTCAGTACAGCAACATCCATTTAAAATTTAAAACAACATAGATTTTACAATGATCTAAAAACTTCTGCAAAGTAACTTGGATAATTGGTTTCTGAAGAAGGGTTCCAACCTGAGACGTTAAATTCCCTGCTCTTCTAATGCTGCCTGTCCTGTGGTATTCCTTTAGCTCCACACTGTGTTGTCTCTGACTCCAGCATCTACAGTTTTTACTATCTCGGGTAAATGATTAGTGCTCAAGTGGAAGGGATTAATTAAGTGGTGAAGAATTCTTTCTTACTGAAACGTAATCCTAGACGTAATCAGAAAACAGATTAGAGTTGTCTCAAAGGATGTAAATTGGGCAATCCATTGTAGAATAATTATCACTGCAAACAGTTACTGTGTTTCAGCATAAAGATATCTGTGAAAAAAATGTGCCAAGGTACAGGATAAATGCTTTGATTTATCTATCTGTGCAAGTTACATTAGGAGCACTAGTTTAATGAATAAACACCATTAAGGTTTGTCAAGAGACTTTTTTAAAATATATTTTATTTATCCATCCTATTTTTTCTTATTTTATCTTTTTTCTGCTAACACTATATTTAAATGCAGTTCACCTTCAAATAAGATAGGTTACGTAAAGAATTCCCTATCTTATTTAATGGAATGGATATCATTCCCTACCCTCCACAGGTCATCTGCTTCAATTTGGACTCTTGATATCTGGTCAAAATGGAACCAACCCAACAAGCAACTCTGTTCAAAATACAATGCATAAAATAATTGCCACTAAGGCCCATGCACCAATGGGATAAAACTGAAGTCTGGTTGGCTGTCCCTGGAAACACTGCATAGCTACAGGAGTTGTCACATTGCGTGAAACGTTGATTTTCCAGGGTTTGTAAGAAAAAGAATAAAAGACAAATTAGCCCCATAGCCCGCACCCCTCATACTCCCTCATGCCCTACAACTTTCCATGCGACATCATGACACCTGTCTACCTCCGGGAGTTTTGTGTCCCACATGCCTCTCAATCCACTCTCTCATGGACATCTATAGACCCTATACCAATCTATGTTCCTCTACACCCTTACCTCCTCCGTCCCATAGCCTCCCATGCCCCTGGCCAACTTATGCCCAACTCAATAAAAACCAAAAAAACTGCAAATGCTGTAAATTTGGAATGAAAATAGAAATTGCTGGAAAGGCTCAGCAGGCCTGGCAGCATCTGTAAAAAAAAAAGAATCAGAGTTAACATTTCGGGTCCAGTGATCCTTCCTTAGAATGGAAGAATGGTCACTGGACCTGAAACGTTAACTCTGATTTTTTCTTCACAGATGCTGCCAGTCCTGCTGAACCTTTCCAGCAACTTCTATTTTGATGCCCAACTAACCCCTTCAGCCCTCTAGATTCAGACTTTATTGTCACATGTACTCAAGAACAAACTCATAGAATCCCATCAAAGAATCCCTACAGTGTGGAAGCAGGCCATTCAGCCAATTGAGTCCCTCCGAGGAATGTCCAACCCAGACATATCCCATTTCTGCGCTTCCCATAGCTAACCCACCTAGCCTACACATTCCAGGACAGTATAGGCAATTTACAATGGCCGATCCACCTGCCCTGCACATCTTTGGACTGTGGGAGAAAACCAGAGCAACTCGAGAAAACCCATGCAGACACTAGGAGAATGTGCAAATTCCACACAGACATCACCTGAGGGTGAACGCAGATCCCTGGTGCTGTGAGGCAGCAGTGCTAACCATTGAGCTACTGTGGTGCTGTGCAGGTCTTTTATATATTTAAAGTACAGGAGTACAATAAAAAATTTTCCATGTCACCATACAAGGTGTCATCTTAGCTACAAAAACCTAGGTACAAAAACTTAAGAACAAGGTGTAGAGAAATAAGGAACAACACTAAAATTTAAACATTACAGTCGCCCTTAATGTAGAATACAAAAAAAGTTAAATGTTAAAAGTCCCTGTGAAAATCTACACCTCTCACCATGGTGCCTATGCCAATCTATGCCCCTTTCTAGCCCCATTTGGTTCCAATTCAGTACCATTCATGCCAATCCATGTTCCCTCCTACCAGCTAACACCTTACTTGCCAACTCACACAATATTCACCCTAGCCATACCTCATGAACCATACATAGACAATCTAAAATAAAGTTTAAAGGATCTATTGCAGATTTTATATTTTTAAAAATACACTGTCAGCTAAAAAAAACATGCACTTCATTTAATTTTTTTCAACTACTCAGTCTATTGTAAAAACAAGCATGTCATTATTGCACTTAATTCCTTATTTTTAAAAAAACTATTAATATTCATAGCCCTACAGTCAAAGACTTTATAACCACTGGGACCTGCCAATGAAACTGTGTACGGACAGGATCCATGCTGTGTAAATGATAGGTTGTGGAATCAGTTATGAAGTGCAAATTTAATAATGTTAACCCCAGTTTTACACGAGCAGCCAAAGTAAAATTGTAATTGCTGATTGCTTTTTAAAAATGTGCAGATTTTTTTAATATAGTTAACATGAACAGCCTCAAAGGTTTGATGGTTCCATAGAGTTTATCCACATTTTACATATATTCATCTCAATTCTACCAGTCCCAGATTTCATTTTATCCTTCACAAGGGCTCCTTTCCTTTCCCAAAGTGATTCATGGATCTGCCCCAGAAGGGTGGGTGGTAGGCCTGTCCAAAAGGATATCCAAGTCACAAAATAACTCTGGCAATGTTAGACCTTTCAGTGAAATGTCAAAAAGCTAAGAGTCATGTTCTGAGCAGTCCACTTATGAAAAGGGATAACAAGGTGTGGAGATGGATGAACACAACAGGCCAAGCAGCTTCTCGTAATCTCTTCAGCCTTGAAACTGCTCGACCATGTCTTGAAGCAAACCAGTTACTACAGCCACATCACCTTAAGCTTTCCTGCTCCTAAGATGCTGCTTGGCCTGCTGTGTTCATCCAGCTGTACACCTTGTTATCTCGGATTCTCCAGCATCTGCAGTTCCTACTATCTCCGATATACTTATGAAAAGGGGTCTGTTTTAAGACAACTGCAGTTTTCAATGTACTGCATGTGTAACCTATGGATGCGAAATCTACAACTTGCCCTTTGCAACCCACCAAGCAATGTTGGTGGGTGCCAGGTTCAGGGGTGGGACTTCTAAAATTGGGCTGCTGGTGCCATTTTAGCAAAGCCCGAGATCCTGTCCATCTGTGTAAGAATCAAAGCTTCTGTTTCTATAAGCAAAGTTTGTGGATATTCTGTGTCAAAAACAACATGTTTTATTCAAATTGCACAATATTAAGCATAATGGTTAAAATTTCAGTCTAGCACCAGTCATGAAATTAACATTATCAATTGACTACCCACTATAAGCACCATCTAACTTTTCTTTCCCGACTTTCTTCAATAAATGGCTCTTGTGTAATAATTTTGGTCTATGCCCAAAGCAAAAGATTCATCTCATTCTTAAAACACTCTCCTATAATAGTCTATCCATTCATCAAAGGCTAATAACATACAACTTGATTTCATATTTACACAGTACAGTTACATACATCATGTTAAAAATGAGTGTTTATCCTTGTAGTCTGGGAGCTATATTCCATGTAGTATGATTTCTCTGATGACCAGATCTAAGAGAGAGGAGCCATTCAAAAATTGCAGCAAGCTTGCTCAAGGTCAATTTTGCATCAATGCTGATATGTTCAGTCATCCTGTGATTTTTGTTGTCCAGGTTGCCCTTCAGAAGATTGATTTTTGTTAAAATAACTGAGATATTTAATGTCAGAGATAATGGGAACTGCAGATGCTGGAGAATTCCAAGATAATAAAATGTGAGGCTGGATGAACACAGCAGGCCAAGCAGCATCTCAGGAGCACAAAAGCTGACGTTTCGGGCCTAGACCCTTCATCAGAGAGGGGGATGGGGAGAGGGAACTGGAATAAATAGGGAGAGAGGGGGAGGCGGACCGAAGATGGAGAGAAAAGAAGATAGGTGGAGAAGAGAGTATAGGTGGGGAGGTAGGGAGGGGTTAGGTCAGTCCAGGGAAGATGGACAGGTCAAGGAGGTGGGATGAGGTTAGTAGGTAGATGGGGGTGCAGCTTGGGGTGGGAGGAAGGGATGGGTGAGAGGAAGAACCGGTTAGGGAGGCAGAGACAGGTTGGACTGGTTTTGGGATGCAGTGGGTGGGGGGGGAAGAGCTGGGCTGGTTGTGTGGTGCAGTGGAGGAGATATTTAATGTGACAGATTTTGAGAGAACTGCTTTATTTCTTTATCTCTCTCACCCTCTCTCTCTATTCCCATCTCTGATCCATAACATTATTAGTGCTTCTTGTGTTGATCTGAGCACGTCTACAATGTCTGTTGATCTCAAATATCAGCTCTAATACTGTTTTCATGGAGTTGGAATAAAGCTTTTAATGATAGTAACATTACTTAGACTTGAACATCAAAGAATGTGACAATAACAGCACTGAATTCTGCATGTAGAGAGATTCAAACAAATATTTTGTGACATCAGCAATCTTCATTTGATGATGTACTACTAATTTGTTTCATGTTTTATGAACTGCAGATGCAACTAATAAAATACATTAAATGAGAAACCAGAAGCTGTAAGCCTGAAGAACTCCAAAAAAGTAAATTTTCACTCCCATACAAAAATGTGATATTGTTTTGGATAATCACAGTTGTACTGCTTCCATTACCTTATTTATTCCAAACATTTTATCAAACTTTATTACACTAAATATACCAATGTAATCACATTGGGATAAAAGATCATTTTTTACTAAGCTGCATTCATTTTGCATGGTGGTGTACCAAGCACTTCCCTTTCATGTGATCTGCCTTGTCAATCTGCTTCTGAGTCATCCAGCTTCTAATAAGGTAAAGATAAAGTCACCACACTCTTATCAAACCATTGGGCTGTTCTCTCGTTGAGAGAGAGAGAGAGTCAACTGGTTTTGGCCGAACATGAGGGTCACCACGTGCAAGGAGAGAACTGGAGAAGGAGAGTACTTCAAAGTAACATCAGCAGGTAAAGTTTTCAAGAAGCCACAATTTACTAAACACTGAATATCTGAAGTTGTTGACTTTGGTCCCTCCTAAAAACTGCAGTCTTTCAACAAAGATCCTTCCAGTCATCTTCTCATGTTGAACCCTAGCCCCTTATGATGTTCTACTTGTTCTATAATCCCTCTCAACACAGGCCAAAGTTGCCACCACTGCCAGGATGGCCTGCAATCCCTGGCCCCAGAATCATTTTTGACGTCCAGCTGTGCCACAGGTCAAGCATTAGCAGCCTGCAGGTGCCCTTGACTGTACACTGAGAGCAGTCACAAACCAATGCTTCTCAGGCATGTAAGTAGTACAGCTGATGCTTGAATGTGTACTTGCACATGAAAGCAAACATTTATTGTTGTTAAGAACCAACGCAATACCTGTCCGTAACCTCAACCCATCCTACAACCCTGCTAATCTTTCCCCAGTGTAGCCCAGCATCATCATGTTGTCAAATGTTGGAACCGTCGGGTTCAGGAAAGCCCTAAAATGTTCAAAACAATCACTTGTATTTAGAAACAGCCAAAGTAAACAACAAGCGTACAGAAGCTGTGTTTGTCATTCAGGACAGGAACAGACTGCTTACCTTTCAAGGGCACCAAATTTGCAGCAATGTGTGATCATTGCACCCAGCTCGCCATTGAAATCCAGTGGCAATTACATCCTGAAACAAAAACAGAATTTACTAGAAAAGCTCATCAGGTCTGGCAACATCTGCAAGAGAGAAATCAGAGTGAATGTTTTGAGTACAGCGACCCTTCTTCAGAAATGATAGTGACTAGGCAAAGGTGATATATACGCTAATTGCAGAGAGTCAGGAAATAAGGACTGAGCGGTTAGGTTGAGACTGCTGCCAGAGAGAAAGAAAAACAATTAGGGAGACAAAGCATTGGCTGATCATAAGCCAGAGAAGAAGAAAAGCTGATAATGGGGGAGTAGGTGAAAATGGGTTGGCTGCATTGACGGCAATTAGCCCTGTCTGGTTTGTTGTGCTAGACACTACTGCCATGGAAAAAGTGTTGTTCTTCCTGCTCAGTGTCCTACTGTACTCCTCACAAGGCTGCTTATGCTCTTCCAGCTCTTAAGCCTCCATTACTCCTCTCTTTGCCTGTTGCAGTTGTGCAGAGCATAGCATGCCAGGATAATGCAGCACTTTCTGTGTGGAAGTACTACAGGGAACCCCCTCCTCCCCTAAATCATCAGACCAACCTAAGACTCAGAATCCACTTCATCAGGAGACCTTGGTTTGTTCTGCCATGGCCCTGGTGAAAAAATGGGCAGCTCAGTCTCAGGCAGGGGATCATGTAACAGACTGAGCAGCCATGTCACAGAGAATAGCCCTTGCCCCCGAAACTCATTCTCTAACGCATCTGGCTTATCCTTCGAGGTGGGAGTGATGTGGCCCCCCTGGGAATGGAACCCCTTATCTAATGATGAACTAAGTAGCGTTATAATGAGGATAATGCTAATGTATGCAACAGGCCTCAAGTTCTGAGGAAGGATCTCCCGACCTGAAACGTTAACTCTGATTTTTCTTCACGGATGCTGCCAGACCTGCTGAGCTTCTCCAGCAATTTATGTTCTTGCTCAAGATTCTCATCTCAGCTTTCAACAGCTGGTTTGAAAATGGGACATTTTGCTCTCAATGTTGAGAAGCTCTTTACTGGACATTTCAATACAATTTTGCTACATTTCTTCCAAAGCCCATGTCATTTCAGAGCCTGGAAGATTACACCCTATGTTTTCTTTTTGGCAAAGGTTGCAGACAGACAACAATGAGCTGCGGCAAAGTATGTGAGTGTCTTGCAAGGTAGCTTAACCACCTGTTGTTCATGGTTTCCACCCTTTGATATTGCTGGGATTGTAGCCAGTGTCAAAGGAGGCATTCAGCGATGGAGCCTGATCAGGGCCAGGCTGTCAAGGGGTGTGTGTGTGTGTGTGTGTGTGTGTGTTGGGGGTAGGCAGGGTGGAGGGCTGGCTTGGACAATACAGTTTGCCAGTGTTTCTCCACAAGGAAAAATTAACAAAGCCTGGGAATGACACATTCTGATCTGACTCATCATGTTTACCTCAAAATGGTGATCTGATATGACCACACTTGCAAATATGACTGCTTTTTGCCTCTGACTTAGTACAGTGGCCCTGAAACAGTGAGTTTCTCCAGAGAGATAAAAACTAAAATTTGTGGACACTGGAAATCTGAAACAAATGCAGAGAATGCTGGAGAAACTCAGTCGGTCTGGCAACTTCTGTGGATAGAGAAACAGTGTTAATATTTTGAGTCTGGTATGACTGTTCTTCGGAAATGTTCAATCATTTTGGACTCAAAACACTAAGCCTCGTTTCTGTCTAAATAGATGCTGCCAGGCCTATTGAGTTTCACCTGTGAAAAATGTTCTCAACATTCCAGCTTTTCTTTAAGAACAGAACAAAATTTTAGTACACAAAACATAAATAAGGGTAATTACATGGGAATTAAGATGCAGTTAGCAGAAGTGGCCTGGGAGAGGGCTTTTGTTCTGTGCTGTACTGTTCTATGTTCTATGTTCTAAAACTCAGTTGTTGAACAATGGCAGACATTGTTAAACAGTAGTATATGACTCACAGCAAACAGGGAGTAAATTTGCAGAAAAGGAATAAACTGACCATGGTTAACTAGGTAAGCTAATGATAATAATAGTATTAAATTGAAAGAAAAATCAGACAAGGAACAGTGTTAAATCAAAGGATTGAGAATGCTTTAAAGGCTGTCAAAAGATTAACATTATAATAAGAAGGACATAGAAATAGGAGCAGGGGTAGGCCATTAAACCTGCCCCACCATTCAGTAAGATCATGGCTGATCTTTTTGTGGACTCAGCTCCACTTACCCATCCACTCACCATAACTGTCGATTCCCTTACTGTTCAAAAATCTATCTATCTTTGCCTTGAAAACATTCAATGAGGTAGCCTCAACTGCGTCACTGGGCAGGAAATTCCACATTCACAACACTTCGGGCAAAAGGTTTCTCCTCAACTCAGTTTTAAATCTGCTCCTCTTATTTAGAGACTTTGCTCCCTAGTTCTAGCTTCACCTGCCAGTGGAAACAACCTGCCGCCACCTGTCTAATCTATTCCTTTCAGAATTTTACATGCTTCTATAAGATTCCCCTTCTTCTAAATTCCAATTAATATAGTCCCATCCCTCTCAATTGCTCCTCATAAGCTAACCCTCTCAATTCCAGTATCGACCTAGTGAACCTCCTCCCTTCTGGTGCCTGCATATCCTTCCTCAAGTAAGGCAACCACCCAAACGCCCACAAACAAAGCTGCATTAGGACACTATTTAACTCAACCTGGACAAACTACAACACCCTGGAATTATGCAGGAAAGAGGAAGAGCACCTATACGAAACCCTCGCTATAAACAGATATCCCCACAACTTCACCCACAGGTGCCTACTTAACAGACAACAACAGGAGGACACAGTACACTCTATCACATTGGCCACAATGCCATACATCAAGAGCATATCGGAACTCTCAACAAGACTCCTACGACCACTAGGAATCATGGTGGCCCACAAGCCCACAGCTACTCTATGACAAACACTTACAAGGATTAAAGACCCCACTCCCACAACATGTAGAACCAACGTGTTTTATAAAATACCATGCAATGACTGCCACAAACATTACGTCAGACTGACAGGAAGGAAACTAACCATCAGAATACATCAACATCAGCAAGCAGCAAAATGGCATGACAAATTCTCCTTAATATCAGTACACTAGGTCAATGAAGGCCATCAGTTTAACTGGGACAAGGTAGCCATAATAGCCCAAGCCAAACTTAGACACGCATGGAAATTCCTAGAGGCATGGTTCGCCAACCATAATGCAGTCAACAAACATATAGAATTGGACCCCATATACAAGCCCATGCTGATCAATACTAGAAATGACAGTACTTACCATAATGGACCAGACAGTATAACTTCCAAGCAGAGTAGAATAACATCACTTCATCGGAGGCTCCACTGATAATGTCACCTAGCATGGTGACAAAACATCTGAACGAGAACAAGCCAGCTAGGCAAGCAAGTCAACAACCTCTTCAAAGTTTTAGTAAAGTGTTTTGGCAAGAACTTGGCAGATGGAATATAATGCGGGATAATGTTAGGTTATGCACTTTCAGGTGGAGAATAGAAGAGCTGCATATAATTTACATAGGGAAAGAATAAGAAAGTTGCAACTCAGAGTGGTTTGAAGTGCTGGTGTATGAATAAGAAAAGATTAGCATTCAAGTTTAGCAGGTAATAGGGAAGACAGATTGAATGTTGGCCTTTATTTCAAAGGGAATGGAGTAATGGAGTAGAAAATCAGGATGTATTTCTAAAACTATACAAAACTCCAGTCAGACCACACCTGGAATACAAGCACATCTGGAGTGCTGTGAACAGTTTTGGTCACCTTATCTGAGGAAGGGGAGGCACAGTGGTTAGCATTCCAGCCTTGGATGTCTGTCGGTGTGGACAGAGAACGTGGATACATTCCCTCTGTGACTGCATGGGTTTCCGCAGATTCCACCTGAGTCCAACGATGTGCGGGTTAGTTGGATTGGCCGTGCTAAATTGCCCCATAGTGTTCAAGAATGTGCAAGCTAGGTGGATAAGCAATGTGAAATGTGGGGTTACCGCAACTGGATGGGGGTTGGGTCAGGGTGGGATGCTGTTCAGAGCTTCAGTGCAGACTTGATGGGTGAATGGCATCTTTCTGCACAGTGGAGGTTCTACAGTTCTAAAATACACTGGTGTTGGAGGCAGTCCAGTGACTGTTCACCAGGTTAATTCTGTGTATTCAAGGATTTTCTTACGAGGAGAAGTTGAGAACGTTGGGCTTGTGCTCATTGGAGTTGAGAAGAATGAAAGGATACCTTATTGAAACATTCAAGATTCATAGGCGGCTTGACAGGGTAGATGTTGATTCCCCTTGACGGAGAGTACAGGACCAGAGGGTATAATCTCAGGGTAAAGAATTATTCATTTGAAACAGAGATGGGCAGGAAATTTTTCTTAGAGGGTAATGAATCTGTGGAATTCTTTACTGCAAAGGCTGTTGTGGCTGGGTTGTTAAGTACATTCAAGGCTGAGATAGTTAGATTTCTACTCATTAAGGGAATCAAAGGTTTGATGATAAATCAGAAAAGTAAAGTTGAGGCTTATCTATCAACCATAATCTCATTGAACAGCAGAGAGAAGTCAATGGGCTAAATAGCCTACTCTGCTCCTGTGTTTAATGGCCTTATGATTTAAATGACAAACAAAAGAAACCAAGGTCTCTACATGTAGAAGAATATTATAAAGATATCAAAACACAAAGTAAAATAAAGTTACAGATGCTGAAGCCCAGAAAAAAATTGTACGTCTCTCTCAATTCTTTAGGGTTCCATTTAAATGCCTCCTCACCATTTCTTTGCTGCAGATTCTCGAAGCTACTCATGAGTTTTTTCTAAGTCTGTCAACATGAATTTTCTAACAAATGTTCTCATTTGGACGAAACTGCAGTTTTCCAACCAAACACTTCTCATATTGAATTCTACAAATTGGCCCCTCTACTGAGGCAACAAGTTCCCTGAACTGCTTTGATTGCCTTCTATGAAAGAAGCTAAACTTGCTTACGTACTCCATCTCTGATGTCTTGAACTAAATTTAAAAACTTGCTTAATCCTAGATTCTTTGTAGAATCGTGGAATCCCTACCATGTTGAAGCAGGCCATTCAGCACATTGAGCCCACACTGACCCTCCGAAGGGCATCCCATCCCTATCCCTATAACCCTATATTTTCCCATGGTTAATCCACCTACAACCTACACATCTCTGGACACTATGGGCAATTTAACATGGCCAATCCACCTCATCTACACATCTTTGGACTGTGGGAGGAAACGGAAGCACCCAGAGGATACTCACACAGACACCGGGAAAACATGCAAACACCCCACAGACAGTTGCTGGAGATGAAAATTCACCCCGGGTCCCTGGTGCTGTAAGGCAGCAGTGCTAACCACTGAGCCACCGTTCCACCTAAATTCTTCTGAACTGAGGGCAAAACTAATTGCCTTCAATGTGTATTTATATGTCATAAAATAAACAGTATACCAACCCCTTCCACCCCAACCTTCAGTTCACCTGGGCCATCTCCAGCACATCCCTCACCTTCCTGGACCTCTCAGTCTCCATCTCAGGCAACCAGCTTGTAACTGATGTCCATTTCAAGCCCACCGATTCCCACAGATACCTAGAATACACCTCCTCCCACCCACCCTCCTGCAAAAATTCCATCCCCTATTCCCAATTCCTCCGCCTCCGCCGCATCTGCTCCCACGATAAGACATTCCACTCCCGCACATCCCAGATGTCCAAGTTCTTCAAGGACCGCAACTTCCCCCCCCCCACAGTGATCGAGAACGCCCTTGACCGCGTCTCCCGCATTTCCCGCAACACATCCCTCACACCCCACCCCCGCCACAACCGCCCAAAGAGGATCCCCCTCATTCTCACACACCACCCTACCAACCTCCGGATACAACGCATTATCCTCCGACACTTCCGCCATTTACAATCCGACCCCACCACCCAAGACATTTTTCCATCCCCACCCCTGTCTGCTTTCTGGAGAGACCACTCTCTCCATGAATCCCTTGTTCGCTCCACACTGCCCTCCAACCCCACCACACCCGGCACCTTCCCCTGCAACCGCAGGAAATGCTACACTTGCCCCCACACCTCCTCCCTCACCCCTATCCCAGGCCCCAAGATGACATTCCACATTAAGCAGAGGTTCACCTGCACATCTGCCAATGTGGTATACTGCATCCACTGCACCCGGTGTGGCTTCCTCTACATTGGGGAAACCAAGCGGAGGCTTGGGGACCGCTTTGCAGAACACCTCTGCTCGGTTCGCAACAAACAACTGCACCTCGCAGTCGCAAACCATTTCCACTCCCCCTCCCATTCTTTAGATGACACGTCCATCATGGGCCTCCTGCAGTGCCACAATGATGCCACCCGAAGGTTGCAGGAACAGCAACTCATATTCCGCCTGGGAACCCTGCAGCCTAATGGTATCAATGTGGACTTCACCAACTTCAAAATCTCCCCTTCCCCCACCGCATCCCTAAACCAGCCCAGTTCGTCCCCTCCCCCCACTGCACCACACAACCAGCCCAGCTGTTCCCCCCCACCCACTGCATCCCAAAACCAGTCCAACCTGTCTCTGCCTCCCTAACCTGTTCTTCCTCTCACCCATCCCTTCCTCCCACTCCAAGCCGCACCCCCATCTACCTACTAACCTCATCCCACCTCCTTGACCTGTCCGTCTTCCCTGGACTGACCTATCCCCTCCCTACCTCCCCACCTATACTCTCTCCACCTATCTTCTTTACTCTCCATCTTCGGTCCGCCTCCCCCTCTCTCCCTATTTATTCCAGAACCCTCACCCCATCCCCCTCTCTGATGAAGAGTCTAGGCCCAAAACGTCAGCTTTTGTGCTCCTGAGATGCTGCTTGGCCTGCTGTGTTCATCCAGCCTCACATTTTATTATCTTACATGTCTTTCTGCTGACACTGTAGGGTTTGCAATCGTCAGTTCTCTGATAAATGCTGGTATCACTATTCCACAACTGATCAAAGAAAACTCTTCACAGAATTAACCACCAGCTTGTCTGGGTCTGTTTGAAATCCAAGTCTCAACAATTATATTGTCATATCAAAATTTTCAAATCTTTGGCGCATCTTGCTGCCCATTGTTGTATACTGCTTGTCGGGCCATGGAATATGCCCAATGCTCTCAAAAACTAATTGAATGAGGCAAGTGAACAATTTGTTGTGATTGGCCACTGGTTTCTTTAGCTGTGTGCAATGTATATTATGGATCCTGCCACAATTTGGACACAATCCAGTTTCAGTTCATGCATTGTTTCCAACTTGATCCCGTGTTTCTCAACAAATTGCATTGTCGTAATATTTGCGAATGAGATTGCACTGATTAGAATGGTACACATTTCTTCAAAGCAAACAACAAAACTTTGGTGAAACAGGTTTATCCACACTTGAAGCAAGATCTTAAATTAAAAGCAAAATTATTTAGCAGTGACCTAACTGTTGATTTTGTTTAACTCACTTTTATTGGAGTGTCAGTTAGCTTGACGGTTGGTTTTTACTGCGGACCGATGCCAATAGCAAAGAGTTCAATTCCCACACTGGCTACGGCTAACACCGGGGACTCCCTTTCTCAATGTCTGCCCTCAGCTGAGGCGTGGTGACCCTCAGGTCAAATCGCCACCAGTTGTCTTTCTCCAGCCAGAGAGCAGCTTAATGGTCCAGTAGAACAGTGGTAACTTTACCATTGTGAATTCTCAAACTGATATTGTCATCATTTCTTTCAAAATTATCAAAATGTTTACAGTTTAGTAGCACCTGAGATTGCAAATGGACTTAAATTGGAAAAATATTATGTAATTTGCAGAATGCAACATCTTTATTTAAAGATTATTTGAAAAATAATTTTTAAATAATCTAAATATGTTAGCTGCTGTAAGTACTGAGGATGGTTGGAGGCTAGTATTCATTGGCGTACCACAGGTGTCAGTGCTAAGCCCCTCACTGTTTGACATCTATTCGTAATTTCAGAAGGAAATGTAGAGGGGGTGGATGATAACATTTGCAGATGACACAAAGATTGGTTGGGTGCTTGACAGCGAGGAAGAAGGAGGATATAAACAAATTGGTAGCTTGGTTTGTCCACAAGTCCATGAAGGCAGCAGGGCAGGTTAATAAGGTAGTTACGGGAGTGCTTGGATATTTGCTTTTATCAGTCATGGCATAGATTTTAAGAGCAGGGAGGTTATGTTGGGGCTCTACACAACTTTGGTTATTGTAATTCTGGTCACTACACAGTAGAAAGAAGGTGATTGCATTGGAGGGGATGCAAAGGAGATTCATTAGCTTGTTGCCTGGCGTGGAGCATCTTAGCTGTGGAGAAAGACGAGATAATCCTAGGTTATTTTCTTTAGAGCAGAGAAGGTTGAAAGGAGTTATGATTGAGTTGTATAAGATTATGAGGCAGATCGAAAACAGTTATTTCTCTTAGTTGAAGATTCAATTACAAGGGGAGATAATTTTAAGGTAAAAGGCAGGAGGTTTGGAGGAGCTTTAAGGAAAAGAAATTTCACCCAGATGGCTGTGGGGTACTAGTGTGCATTAGTGTGTGAGGCATGAAACCTCACCGCCATTAAAAAGCACTTGAATGAGCAATTGATATGTCATTACATTCAAGGCTCTGAGCCAAATGCTGGAAAGTGGGATTAGTATAAATTTAGAGTCATCTTTAGTCTGATGCAGATTGAACGAGCTGAATGGCTTCTTTCGCTTAGTATGATTCTATGAAATATAAGTAATCAGGCACAGGAACTGTGAATTGTGATTTACCCACATTTGTGTCAAGGTAGCTCTACTTAATGTTTTCTTGCTTTGCATAGAAACATAGAATACAGGAACAAGGTTCAGCATTCCAGTCTTTAGTGCCTGCAGTGCCATTCAGTATGATCATGGCTGATTGACCAACACAGTGTCCTGTTCCCACTTCAAGAGTCAGAGTTTACCAGTGAAAAGCCAGCCATTGGCAGCATTTGAGGTCTTCAGTTGAATATTCAAATGACATAATTGGCCTCTTGTCAAGAGGCCATGCTCCACTTTCTTAGTGTTTGTTTCTCCATTTCTGAATCTTAGCCTCTTTTTCCACTGCACTGTTTCATTCCTTTGGTTCCTCCCTGTTTAGAACATAGAACATAGAAAAGTACAGCACAGTACAGGCCCTTCGGCCCATGATGTTGTGCCGTGGAATAATCCTAATCCAAAAACAAAATAACCTAACCTACATTCCCCTCAATTCACTGCTGTCCATGTGCATGTCCAGCAGTCGCTTAAATGTCACTAATGACTCCGCTTCCATGACTACCAATGGCAAACTATTCCATGCGCTCACAACTCTCTGGGTGAAGAACCTCCCTCTGACGTCTCCTCTATACCTTCCTCCTAACACCTTAAAACTATGACCTCTCATGGCAGTCAGTCCTGCCCTGGGGAAAAGTCTCTGGCTATCGGCTCTATCCATGCCTCTCACTACCTTGTACACCTCGATCAGGTCACCTCTCTTCCTCCCTCTCTCCAGAGAGAAAATTCCAAGCTCAGTCAACCTCTCCTCGTAGGACAAACCCTCCAGTCCAGGCAGCATCCTGGTAAACCTCCTTTGCACCATCTCCAAAACCTCCACATCTTTCCTACAATAGAGCGACCAGAACTGGACACAATATTTCAAGTGTGGCCTCACCAGGGTTTTGTAGAGCTGCAGCATAACCTCGCGGCTCTTAAACTCGATTCCCCTGTTAATGAAACCCAAAACACCATATGCTTTCTTAACAACCTTATCCACTTGGGTGGCAACTTTGAGGGAGCTATGCACTTGAACACCAAGATCCCGCTGTTCCTCCACACTGCCGAGAATCCTGCCTTTAATCCTATATTCAGCATTTAAGTTCGACCTTCCAAAACGCATCACTTCGCATTTATCCAGGTTGAACTCCATCTGCCATTTCTCAGCCCAGCTCTGCATTCTGTCAATGTCTCGCTGAAGCCTGCAATAGCCCTCGATACTATCAACGGCACCTCCAACCTTTGTGTCATCAGCAAACATAATAACCCACCCCTCAACCTCCTCACCCAAGTCATTTATAAAAACTACAAAGGGCAGAGGCCCAAGAACAGAGCCCTGCGGGACACCACTCAGCACTGACCTCCATGCAGAATACTTACCATCTACAACCACTCTCTACCTCCTGTCAGCCAAGCAATTCTGAATCCAGACAGCCAAGTCACCCTGTATCCCATACCTCCTGACTTTATGAATGAGCCTGCCGTGGGAAACCTTATCAAATGCCTTGCTGTTTGGTTCTCCCCGCTCTGTTCCTCTGCCTTTGGTTCCTCCGCCTTTGGTTCTTCCCCCCCTGTTCCTCCCCCTTTGCTTCCTCCCCCTTGGGTTCCTATCTTTCCTTTCCTTGCCCTCTATTTCTCTGTCCCTGTTTCTGAGTTTCTGTTCCCCCCCCCCCCCCCGCCACTGTTTCTATGTGTCTGTTTCTCACATGCTGTTTCTCACCCTTTGTTTCTTCCCCTCTGTTTCTCAGTCTCTTTTTCACCCCTTTGTTTCCCCTCCAATTTCCTTGCCATTGGCAGAATGCCATGACTGTGGGAAGACAATCAGCACTCCACCTCCGGACATTCCCCTCACCCCTTGCCTCCTTTCCCCTCTTTAAGAATCCACAAAATTCAGGCCAAATGAATCAGGTAGCACGTGTGGGCAGGAGTTGCGCCAGGGAAAGGATAATATTGCTGCTGCCAAATCCCTAGACAGTAAGCTCACACATCAACTTGTTGCAGAGGACTTGGTCAAGGAAGAAGCTGATGGACAACGTGGGCACAGCAGTGCGGGTACATGGGAAGATCTGGCTGTCAAAGAACATGAAAAAGGCTGGCTATAACCTTTAACAGGATTGGAGCACACATTATGGCATGGAAATGCTGATCAAATCCTTAAGAACTCCTGTGGGCTCAACCAGGATAGTCAGTATCTCAGCTTCCATTGCAGCTTAAACCATTGCCATCTCAGGACCAGATATTCAGACTGAGGTTGACTTTACTGCTTCTGGCTTATTTTCAGTTCATGCTATAACCCAAGTCAAATTGAATTGAATTTGTAGTATCCATGTCTATTTGCAAATGGTCTGACCAGCACCCTAACCGTTAAGGGGAGATGTCAGAGGTAGGTTCTTTACTCAGAGTGTGGTAGGAGCGTGGAATGCATTGCCTGAGAGGGTAGTAAAGTCGGCCTCATTAGGGGCATTTAAGCGGCTATTAGATAGGCATATGGATGATAGTAAAAGGTAGGAATGGAAGTTAGATGGACCTTAGGTTTAGGGTAAAAGTTCAGCACAACATCGTGGGGTGAAGGGCCTGTACTGTGCTGTACTGTTCTGTGTTCTAACCATGACCATATGCAGCACCAATTGCTAAAGAATTCACCAACTTTTCAGACTACCAAGCTTTTGAAAAATTCAATCATTCCAAACTTGTGGAACATGTGACATAGATCAGGCAATGCCATATGGAGGATTGATTTATCAGTGGAGATGAATTGGCAACTAGTCTGAAAATAGTTGATGCCCTTTGAATAATGCCGGTGGGAAGGTCCTTCTGTCTGCTGAGTGCATGTTCAGCTGTACATATGTTGAAGGAAGAAGGTTTGTTGGAGCAGAAAGCTGTAATGACAGTGCTGACATCAAATTATTAATTTCCTGATCTGCCTAAGCTGCATCCTGCAGTTCACTCTCCTAGCTGCTGTACCAAAGCTCTCACCAAGATGGTGTCAGGGCATGCCTCACTGGACACATAAGTTTCTGGCAGAGACTCCATTTGCTAACAAAACAGGTCCTGTACGGACAAAACTCAGGTTCAAGGAAGCTCAATTTTGTGACCAGAAACTTAATGTAATTTAAAAGAATAAAAATACCCAATACAAATTTGTCTCCAGATACCTAGAGAATTAGAAACACAGAATTAAGCAGATTGCAATCAGGATTCACAATCACACTCATTGTGTTACAGATGGTAATGATCCCACCTTTTCTGAGCCTTAGTATGAATTGGCAGACGACCCCCCATCACTGTTATCAGCTTCATAGTCTGTGTTTTATACATATGAATGTGGCTATGCCATAGCCTTACCTCAGCACATTTTCAAGACTTTGCTGTACAAAACCAGTGTACTAAAGATAGTGAAGGTTTCAAAATGAATTTACCAGATCTAGAGAGAATGGAAATTGTATTATAGGGAAAAGCACTTTTTAGTACTTGGAAAAGAGAAGTCAATGAACCAGTACTTGAGTTTCCTGGAATTATCATGCACACAGTTTCACGTTGTCTTACTTTTTGCTACCAGTGAATCAGCATCCAGCACACACCAAAATCAGGTCAGGCACACTGTTCTTGCACTAAGGGCCTTGAACAAGGTGAAAATTCACTTGATGGAAAGATAGAACAAAGGGAAAACTAAACTAAAGGTGACACGTTCTCCCCAGCATTTATTCAGTGTTTGTGTAATGTGCAACACAGACCAGACAATGCCACACAGAGGAAAATGCCAAACAGAGGATTGGTTTATCAGCAGCTTTTGCTCTGCATTGAAACTAAATATCATGTTGTTATCAGCAAGGAATAATTCAGTTTTAAAAATCATTCAAACATACATTATTGATTTAACTAATTTGTACAAATTGGAAGAGCCCACTACTTATTCTGACACCAAAATATGACACGCTTCTCTGTTTCCTGTTAGCTAGCGAATTTTCTCCCCATGCCAATATGTTAACAACAACACATCGAGTTTTTAATTTTCCACAACAATCTGATGTGGCATGTTTTCCATGCCATCTCAAAAATCTTAAGTACGGAACATTCAGCAATTCCCCTTTATCCACAGTGTGTCTTTTTTTAAAGAACGCCAATTTATTGGTGAAACATTATTCCCCTTTCATGAAACTGTGTTGACTGGTTGATACATTGAATTTTTCTAATTGCCTGCTATAACATGTTTATTAACAGCTCTCACATCTTTGACAGATGTTATTTTAACTACCCCGTAGATTCCTGCCTTCTACCTCCATTCTGTTTCCATCAAGCAAGTGGAGCTGCAGGATAAATACCTGAAAATTCAGTCCATTAATCATGAACAAAATATCTGACCTTGCTTCTGCAAAAATAATTCACTGCTTCTGAATGCAATATGCAGTTGCTGTCCAACTTGAGAATTTAAATTATTCAATCACGTAAAACATGGTTCTTTGGGCAAAAAAGTTATATTTCCTTTCTTCCAATCGAATGAAGCCTTCCCAAATCTGGAGAATTCAGGGAAATTAGAACCAACACATGAACTATCTCAATAACTACTTCTCTTAAAGTCCTCAGAGGAAATCCGTCAGACTTGGGAACTTGTCCAGCACCTGCTTCAACCATTTGCATAGTAGCACTTCCTTGGTGACTGTAATTTGTTTTAGTTCCTCCCTCCCTTCCATTTCCTGATTCCCAATATTCCCGTAATATTATTTGTATCCTCTACAATGGAGAGCAATGCAAAATACTGTTCAATCCATCTGCCATTTCCTAATTATCCATTAATAATTCTCCACACACACTTTCTATGCGATCAACATTCACTTGGTTAACTTTTTGTTAAAATAGCTAGAGAAACTCTGACTATCTGTTTTATATTTCCACTTCTGTGTTTTAAACTTTCAGCTAGTTTTCTCCTGTCTCAAATTTTTTCTTCCTCGTTAATTGTTTTATCATCCTTTGTTGCTTTTTCATACATGCAAATTGATATCACATACACTCATATGATTATCTTACACGGCATTGCTGTTGTTGTGGGCTGGAGTATTTCAAGTGACATGTATATCTCCCTCACTGTCTGAAAAAGCATTGAGACACCTTCCTGGGCATCCACTGCAACATCAGAGCCTGAGCAAGGGATCATAGGTAATATTCCTAATCAACCTATGCAGGTATATTAAGATAAGCCACTGAAGTAGGTAGGATTCAAACCTAGACCTTGTGTTCCAGTGGGAGTTCATTACTACTGTGCCATACAAGGCCCATGGCAAGAAATAATAGGGCATTAGTTGCTTTTAGGTGAGCTGTTACTGAACATCCTGCAGACCAGCTGACGCTTGTCTTTCCATCAGAACAGTGCTCAGATATTGGTTATCATCAATGTAGCTTCTAGTTGACAAATTCAAACTGTCTAGGTTCAAGACCCACCTGCTCCAGACGTATGTCATAACACATTTAAACAAATATATTAAACATCTAGAAATGTGCATATTTTTCAAAGGGATAACGCACAGGAGCACTTCAATTTGTAGATTACAAGGTAACCTAACATTTATTGTATTTGTAAATGGAATAGAATGAGTACAATTTAGACATGGATAGTTAGAAACAGGTTGCACTAACTTGAATAGATTTATATTACTTATGCCCAAGATTCAATGGTCAGCTAATTATCATAATTATGCATTGCACAATGTGCTGATTTGGACATTTGCAGGGACTATATTGAAAAGTTTAAGTAAAATTTCAAGAGGTGGATACTATTTAACGGCAATGCCCTAATTCTGAATTCCTTTGTCAGAATGAATGGGGAAAGAGCAAAAAAAGGAAAGGAAATTTCAATTTGTAAGCATCGAGTCTGCAAGCAAGTGGTGGTAGCCCAGCTGTCAACCCCCAGTTAGATGCCTGCTTATGCAGACGTGGTACTGCAGGACATAACTGTCAGCAGGGCTGTGCATTTGCTGCTCTAGAATTGCCGTATGTTCGCAAAGCCGTGTTGAGACAAGTTTCAGTGCATAGGTCACCACTGCTGTTATTGACTATGCCAGGCACTAAATAGCAACATTCCATGTGACAAAATGACCCAAATTCTGCATTAACATATCGTCAGAGGCTCACTGATGATGTTACCTAGTATGGTGACGAAACATCTGAAAACGAACCTTCCAGCTCAGCGAGCAAACTCACATCCAGAACCTCAACCTGAGCTACAAATCTTCTCAAAACTCTCGGCATTAACAATTACTATGATCAATGGCAAGTTTGTCAGATTCTCACAAATATAGTTTGTGGTGACTTGGCACATGTGGAAACGGAGTATTTTGGCCGTTGATTAACACATGGACAAATTGTTTACATGAGTGAGGTACGTCCACTTCTGTCTGAACTTGGAATTTTTAGGTACCAGAAGATGGGGAACATTGCACTTGTTTTGTACTCTTAGCTGCCTCAAGTTCCTAAGTTTGCTTTTCTCTTCCAACCAAATATGGTGGAGGGAATCATATCAAGAAATCCATTAGTGTGAGTAATGGTGATGAGGTAGGAAAAAAAACAAATTGCAAGTCCCATGAGAACCTCTGTGCCAGCTGGAAAGAGCAAATGGGAAAAAAAATTAAGGAATGACTAAAAATATTATTGCATTCACTTTCAAGTAGTTACATATACTTAACATTACCTATCCATTTCACATTGTCAAGAATTAATTAAGCTCACACATGCCAGAACATCAAAAAAACTTCAGATTGATACATACATCCATCACCCAACAATTTGAAGCAACTACCTGCAATGAATTAGTTCAATGTTTTTGAAAATTGCCCATCAGATAAAGTGGGGAGAAATGTTTTATTGGTGTCTGGCTACTTTTCTGATGAGGATTGTTCTGTTTTACACTTGGCAACTGGGGAAATCTCAATCTGAGGACCTAGACTAATGTGTTTGAAGGGCGGAGACATTATATGATTCTGGATGTGAGTTTGCTCGCTGAGCTGGAAGGTTAGTTTTCAGCCGTTTTGTCACTTTTTTTATTGAAAAAAATATACTTTATTGGTAAGATGTACAAAAAAGAACATATTTACACACCTATCCAGTCATGCAAGCCGCTCCGGATTACCCAGGGGGTACGTACACCAACTAAAGGAAAAAAAAGGAAAAAAAAACAAAGCAAAGAAAACACCCCGGCAGTCATCACCCCGCACAGTCCCCGTTGGCCCCCTGACCAGTTGGGGAAGGCACCAGCTGGGCCCACTTACCAGACAGGGTTCTTTTTTCTATTCTGGACGAGGGGTTTCATACGGTGGTCTTTCCCCACCGCGCCTTGGCAGCGGCTGCCCCAAGCTTTAACGCGTCCCTCAGCACGTAGTCCTGGACCTTAGAGTGCGCCAGTCTGCAACACTCGGTCGGGGTCAGTTCTTTCAGCTGGCAGACCAGCAAGTTGCGGCAGACCAAAGAGCATCTTTCACCACATTGATGGTCCTCCAGGCGCAGTTGATGTTGGTCTAGGTGTGCGTCCCCAGAAACAGCCCGTAGAGCACGGAGTGCCGCGTCACGGAGCTGCTCGGGACGAACCTCGACAAATACCACTGCATCCCCGTCCAGACCTCCTGCGCATAGGCACACTCCAGAAGGAGGTGATCGACCCCCCTGCAGCCACCGAGGGCAGCGTGCGGTGGTGCAGAGATTCCGGGCATGCACAAAGGATCTCACTGGCAGAGCTCCTCTCACCGCCAGCCAAGCAATGTCCTTGTGCTTGTTTGAAAGTTCTGGCGATGAGGCATTCTGCCAAACGACTTTGGCAGTCTGCGTGGGGAACCACACGATGGGATCCACCCTCTCCTTTTCCCGAAGGGTCCTGAGGATACTACGTGCTGACCACTGCCTGACGGCTTTGGTGGTCAAAGGTGTTTCCTTTCAAAAATTTCTCCACGAAGGACAGGTGGTACGGAACGGTCCAACTACTCGGAGCGTTCCGCAGCAACGAGGCCAGGCCCATCCTTCGCAACACCGGGGACAGGTAGAACCTCAGTAAGTAGTGACACTTGATGTTTGCGTACTGAGGATCTATGCACAGCTTGATGCAGCCGCACACAAAGGTAGCCATCAGGGCGAGGGTGGCGCTCGGTACGCCCTTTCCCCCATTTTCCAGGTCTTTGTACATGGTGTCCCTGCGGACCCGGTCCATCCTTGACCCCCAAATGAAGTGGAAGATGGCCCGGGTGACTGCAGCGGCGCAGGCCCAGGGAATAGGCCAGGCCTGCGCCACATACAACAGTACCGAAAGCCCCTCGCACCTGACAACCAGGTTCTTACCTGCGATGGAGAGGGACCAGAGCGTCCACCTGCCCAGCTTTTGCTTCAATTTGGTGATACGCTCCTCCCAAGTCTTAGTGCACGCCCCAGCTCCACCAAACCAAACACCCAGCACCTTCAGGTAGTCTGTCCTGACGGTGAAGGGGATGAAGGAGAGGTCGTCCCAGTTCCCGAAGAACATGACCTCGCTCTTACCCCAATTGACTTTGGCACCTGAGGCCAGTTCAAACTGGCCGCAGATGTCCAACAGTCCACTCACCGACCGACGATCGGTGCAGAAGACGGCGACATCGTCCATGTACAGGGAGGTCTTGACCTGAAGGCCTCCGCTGCCTGGGATAGTCACACCCTTCAGGCTCACGTCCTTCCTGATGGATGCGGCGAAGGGCTCCACACAGCACACGAACAAGGCAGGAGAGAGCGGGCAGCCCTGCCTGACTCCAGATCTAACAGGAAAACTGTCTGATTCCCACCCGTTGATCGAGACTGCACTAACGATGTTGGCGTAGAGCAGCCGGATCCAATTGCGGATGCCCTCCCCGAACCCCAATTTGGAGAGGACGTCCTTCATGTAAGCATGAGAGACCCTGTCGAAGGCCTCCTCCTGGTCCAGGCTAACAAGGCAGGTGTCCACCCGCCTGTCCTGTACGTAGGCGATCATATCCCTGATGAGTGCGAGGCTCTCAGCGATCTTCCTGCCAGGCACAGCACAGGTTTGGTCAGGGTGAATCACCGACTCCAGGACAGACCTGACCTGGTTGACTATGACCTTGGACAGGATTTTGTAGTCCACGTTCAATAGTGAAATGGAACGCCAATTCTTAATTTCTTCCCTCTCCCCCTTCCTCTTGTAAATGAGGGTGATGATGCCCTTCCTCGTGGACTTGCACATTTCCCCTGCCCGAAGCGCACTATCGTACACCTCCAGCAGGTCCTGGCCGACCAGGTCCCACAGAGCGGAATACAGCTCAACTGGTAAGCCGTCACTTCCGGGAGTCCTATTCCTCTCCAAGGACTTGAGGGCTCTGGTCAGCTCGTCCAGGGATATCGGCCGGTCCAGCCACTCCCTCGTGCCGTCGTCTAAGACCTCCGTGATAGACGACAGGAACGACTCGGAGGCCGTACTGTCCGTGGGCTTCGTGTCGTACAGTCCGGCATAGAAGGATCTGCTGATCCTCAAAATGTCGGGCCGAGACGACGTCACCGAGCCGTCGTCCTCCTTCAGCCGGCTAAGCACAGAGCTCTCTTTGTGCACCTTCTGAAAGAAGAAACGCGAGCACGTCTCGTCCTGCTCCACGGAGCAGACCCTGGACCGGAAGATTATCCTGGAGGCCTCCGTGGTGAAGAGCGAGTCTTGCTGGCCCCTCACCTCGCGGAGGTCCTCCATGACATCGACCCCCATCAACTGCAGAAGGAGCAGGTTCTGCACCCTTTTCTGGAGTCGCGACAGCTTTCCCCACCTCTCTCTCGCCTTCCGAACACCCTTGAGGACAAAGAACCTCATGATGTTCTCCTTCACCGTCTCCCACCAGTCACCCGGAGACTCAAAGAGGGGTTTCACGGTTCTCCAACCGGCATACTCCCTCTTAAGCTCCTCGACATTCTCTGGAGTCAACAGAGTCGTGTTGAGCTTCCACATCCCCTTGCCGGCCAGTTGGTCGTCCTGTAAGTGACAGTCGGCCAGCAGGAGGCAGTGGTCAGAGAAGAACACGGGCTCGACGCCGGTGGACCTGACCGAGAATGCCCGTGACACAAACAGGAAGTCTATCCTTGAGCGGATAGACCCGTCTGGCCGCGACCAGGTATACCTCCGCTGCGCTCCGTCTGCAGGGGTGCTGAAGACGTCGAGCAGCTTGGCGTCCTTCACCGTGCCCATCAGGAATCTGGACGTGACGTCCAGTTGAATCCCCCCACCCGCTGTCCCCACGCCGGATCTTCCATCTGCATCGATGATGCAGTTGAAGTCTCCGCCTAGGATGACCGGCCTGGACGTAGCCAGCAGGGGTGGAAGCCGCTGCAGGACGGCCAACCGCTCACTCTGTACCGCTGGGGCGTACACATTGATCAGCCTCAGCGGAGCGTTCCTGTAGGTGACATCAGCCACTATGAGGCCCCCCCTCCCCCCCACCACCTCCTGAACTTGAGAGATGGTGAAGTCGCACCCCCGCAGCAGAATAGCCAGGCCCGAGGAGCGACAGTCGTTACCCCCCGACCAGATCGAAGGCCCACAGGTCCAGGCGCCGGACCATTTCCCGTACCTGCCGAGGTATGGTATCCCATACTCCTGCAGAAACAGGAGGTCCGCCTTGATGGTGGTCAGGTAGGCCAACGTGGACACACATCTTGTGATGGACCTGACACTGCGCACATTAATGCTCGCAACTCGTAGCCCCATTGTGGGCAGTGACCGCAGTACCCTCCCCAAGTCCAAGGTCCAGCCCCTCCATCTGTCCCTTCAAGCCCATTGCCCGGGCTAACTGCTGGACGCTCTCCGGGCTCAGGAAACCGTCCGTGCTGCCTTCCGGGTGGCATCCCCCCGTCAGGGGTGCGGAGGCAGGAAGGTCCGGCTCTGGGTCAGGCTGGGGACGCACTGTTTCCTCCTTCCCGCCTGGAAGTTCCGGGGGGCCCTCCAGTGCCCCAGCGGCACTTGACTGGGTGTCGGAGTGAGCCTCAGGATGCCTCCCGTCACCTGGAAGCAGGGTGCTGCTTTCCTTCTCCCTCGAGATCTTTAACTTCTGCTTCGGGCGGGCCCTCTCCAAATCCCCCTCGTCAGAGGAGCTCTTATAGCCCCCTGCAGCTGCCTCTTCCCACCTGATGGTTGCGGTTCCTGGGCCCGTCGACGCACATTCCTCCTCGCTTTCCGGACCGTCGTCCACTCCCCTGGGTCGCCTGTCGCCGCCTCCATCGACTCCGGGTTGTCGGGGGGGGAGCGGAGCCTGCAGGGGCGCTTTGCTGGCCTCGGGCCCATCCTGCGGGGCTGGGCCCTCCTGCACGACCTGGCCCTCCTGCACATTAGTGGGGTCCTGGTGCCTTCCTCTCCTCCGGGGGGGGGGGGTTGGCCCCGCATTGCCCCTGCCAGCGACCTGGGCACAGGTGGTCTCCCGCTGCGGGCATGCCCTATAGAGGTGGCCCACTTCCCCGCAAAGGTTGCAGCTTCTCTCTCGTGGGCAATCCTTTGCAAGGTGTCCCCCCTCCCTGCAGTTCCTGCAGATGGTGGCTTTGCAGTCGGCCGCCACGTGACCTGACCTACCACAGGCATGGCAGACTTTAGGTTGCCCTGCATAGGTCAGGTAGCCCTTGCTCCCGCCGATCGCGAAGCTGGACGGTGGGTGTACGACATTCCCGTCCGTGCCCATCCTCAGCGTCACCTTGACCTGCCTCTTACTGGTCCAGATGCCAAAGGGGTCCATGATGTCAGTTAGGTCCCCTTCCACCTTCACATACCTTCCGAGGAAGGTCAGGACATTAACTGCTGGCACATGCGGGTTGTACATGTGTACAGTCACCATACGGCTCCTCTGCGCTGGCATCACAAACAGCGGGTCAGCGGTCAATACAGAGAGGGGGTCCTCACCTCCTTTCTCCTTGAAAACCTCCAGGAAGCGCTAGCAAAGCTTAGCACTCCTGAAGGTCATATCGTAAAAACCTCCTCCGGGGAAATCCTGCAGGCAGTAAATGTCCGCAGCAGCGAACCCACAACAGCCCAACAGGACCCTCTTCACGAAGAAGGTGCAGTCCACAGGTGCACTTCATCCACCTTCTTTACAGAAACACGGATGGTGTTCCGGACCCCCTGACCTGGGGCACGAGCACTTGCCGCAGCCATCGTTGCTGGTTGGCTGCTCCCCTGAACCAGCGTTAGGCCGAAGCCAGCATTAAGATCCACCGGTTGCAAGGGTGCACAGCCAACCCGACGTCCTCCTTTCACCTCCAAGACAGCGCTCTCCTCCTCTCAGTCCACAAGAGAGTGGGTCTTTATTTTGTTCCAGATGTAAGCTAGTTCACTGAGCTGGAAGGTTTGTTCCCAGATGTTTTGTCACCTTTTATTTTTATTTGAAAAAATATACTTTATTCATAGAATGTACAAAAAATAAAACATTTATACACCTACCCAGTCATGCAAGCCACTCCGGGTTACCCGGGGGTACGTACACCAACTAAAGGAAAAAAAACAAAACAGAGAAAAAAAAACAAAGCAAAGAAACCGCCCCGGCAGTCGTCACCCCGCACAGTCCCAGTTGGCCCCCTGACCAGTTGGGGAAGGCGCCAGCTGGGCACAGTTACCAGATAGGGTTCTTTTCCCTTTTCTGGACGAGGGCCTCATACGGTGGTCTTTCCCCACCGCGCCTTGGCGGCGGCTGCCCCAAGCTTTAGCGCGTCCCTCAGCACGTAGCCCTGGACCTTGGAGTGCGCCAGTCTGCAACACTCGGTCGGGGTCAGTTCTTTCAGCTGGCAGACCAGCAAGTTGCGGGCAGACCAAAGAGCGTCTTTCACCTCATTGATGGTCCTCCAGGCGCAGTTGATGTTGGTCTCGGTGTGCGTCCCCGGAAACAGCCCGTAGAGCACAGAGTCCCGCGTCACGGAGCTGCTCGGGACGAACCTCGACAAATACCACTGCATCCCCCTCCAGACCTCCTGCGCATAGGCACACTCCAGAAGGAGGTGATCAACAGTCTCGTCCCCCCCACAGCCACCTCGAGGGCAGCGTGCAGTGGTGCAGAGATTCCGGGCATCCATACAGGATCTCACTGGCAGAGCCCCTCTCACCGCCAGCCAAGCAATGTCCTTGTGCTTGTTTGAAAGTTCTGGCGATGAGGCATTCTGCCAAACGACTTTGGCAGTCTGCGTGGGGAACCACACGACGGGATCCACCCTCTCCTTTTCCCGAAGGGTCCTGAGGATACTATGTGCTGACCACTGCCTGACGGCCTTGTGGTCAAAGGTGTTTCCTTTCAAAAATTTCTCCATGAAGGACAGGTGGTACGGAACGGCCCAACTACTCGGAGCGTTCCGCGGCAATGAGGCCAGGCCCATCCTTCGCAACACCGGGGACAGGTAGAACCTCAGTAAGTAGTGACACTTGGTGTTTGCATACTGAGGATCTACGCACAGCTTGATGCAGCCGCACACAAAGGTAGCCATCAATGCGAGGGTGGCGTTCGGTACGCCCTTTCCCCCATTTCCCAGGTCTTTGTACATGGTGTCTCTGCGGACCCGGTCCATCCTCGACCCCCAAATGAAGTGGAAGATGGCCCGGGTGACCGCAGCGGCGCAGGTCCAGGTAATAGGCCAGGTCTGCGCCACATACAACAGTACCGAAAGCCCCTCGCACCTGACAACCAGGTTCTTACCCGCGATGGAGAGGGACCGGAGCGTCCACCTGCCCAGCTTCTGCTTAAATTTGGCGATACGCTCCTCCCAAGTCTTAGTGCATGCCCCAGCTCCACCAAACCAAACACCCAGCACCTTCAGGTAGTCTGTCCTGACGGTGAAGGGGACGAAGGAGCGGTCGTCCCAGTTCCCGAAGAACATGACCTCGCTCTTACCCCTATTGACTTTGGCACCCGAAGCCAGTTCAAACTGGCCGCAGATGTCCAACAGCCTACTCACCGACCGACGATCGGTGCAGAAGACGGCGATATCGTCCATGTACAGGGAGGTCTTGACCTGAAGGCCTCCACTGCCTGGGATAGTCACGCCCTTCAGGCTCACGTCCTTCCTGATGGAGGCGGCGAAGGGCTCCACACAGCACACGAACAAGGCAGGAGAGAGTGGGCAGCACTGCCTGACTCCAGATCTAACAGGAAAACTGTCTGATTCCCACCCGTTGATCGAGACTGCGCTAACGATGTTAGCGTAGAGCAGCCGGATCCAATTGCGGATGCCCTCCCCAAACCCCAATTTGGAGAGGACGTCCCTCATGTAAGCATGAGAGACCCTGTCGAAGGCCTTCTCCTGGTCCAGGCTGCCGAGGCAGGTGTCCACTCGCCTGTCCTGTACGTAGGCGATCGTATCCCTGATGAGCGCGAGACTCTCAGCGATCTTCCTGCCCGGCACAGCACAGGTTTGGTCAGGGTGAATCACTGACTCCAGGACAGACCTGACCCGGTTGGCAATGACCTTGGCCAGGATTTTGTAGTCCACGTTCAAAAGTGAAATGGGACGCCAATTCCTAATTTCTTCCCTCTCCCCCTTCCTCTTGTAAATGAGGGTGATGATGCCCTTCCTCATGGACTTGCACATTTCCCCTGCCCGAAGCACACTATCGTACACCTCCAGCAGGTCCTGGCCGACCAGGCCCCACAGAGCGGAATACAGCTCGACCGGTAAGCCGTCGCTTCCGGGAGTCCTATTCCTCTCCAAGGACTTGAGGGCTCTGGCCAGCTCGTCCAGGGATATCGGCCGGTCCAGCCACTCCCTCGTGCTGTCGTCTAAGACCTCCGTGATAGACGACAGGAACGACTCGGAGGCCGTGCTGTCCGTGGGCTTCGTGTCGTACAGTCCGGCATAGAAGGATCTGCTGATCCTCAAAACGTCGGGCCGAGACGACGTCACCGAGCCGTCGTCCTCCTTCAGCTGGCTAAGCACAGAGCTCTCTTTGTGCACCTTCTGAAAGAAGAAACGCGAGCACGTCTCGTCCTGCTCCACGGAGCAGACCCTGGACCGGAAGATTATCCTGGAGGCCTCCGCGGCGAAGAGCGAGGCTTGCTGGCCCCTCACCTCGCGGAGGTCCTCCGTGACATCGACCCCCATCAACTGCAGAAGGAGCAGGTTCTGCACCCTTTTCTGGAGTCGCGACAGCTTTCCCCGCCTCTCTCTTGCCTTCCGAACACCCTTGAGGACAAAGAACCTCTTGATGTTCTCCTTCACCGTCTCCCACCAGTCGCCTGGAGACTCAAAGAGGGGTTTCACGGTTCTCCAACCGGTGTACTCCCTCTTAAGCTCCTCGACGTTCTCTGGGGTCAACAGAGTTGTGTTGAGCTTCCACGTCCCCTTGCCGGCCTGCTGGTCGTCCTGTAAGTGACAGCCAACAGGAGGCAGTGGTCAGAGAAGAACACCGGCTCGACGCCGGTGGACCTGATCGAGAACGCCCGTGACACAAACAGGAAGTCTATCCTTGAGCGGATAGACCCGTCTGGCCGCGACCAGGTGTACCTCTGCTGCGCTCCGTCTGCAGGGGTGCTGAAGACGTCGAGCAGCTCGGCGTCCTTCACCGTGCCCATCAGGAATCTGGACGTGACGCCCAGTTGAATCCCCCGACCCGCTGTCCCCACGCCGGATCTTCCATCTGCATCAATGATGCAGTTGAAGTCTCCGCCTAGGATGACCGGCCTGGACGTAGCCAGCAGGGGTGGAAGCCGCTGCAGGACGGCCAACCGCTCACTCCGTACCGCTGGGGCGTACACGTTGATCAGCCTCAGGGGAGCATTCCTTTAGGTGATGTCAGCCACTAGGAGGCGCCCCCCCACCACCTCCTGAACTTGAGAGATGGTAAAGTTGCGCCCCCGCAGCGGAATAGCCAGGCCCGAGGAGCGACAGTCGTTACCCCCCGACCAGATCGAAGGCCCACAGGTCCAGGCGCCGGACCATTTCCCGTACCTGCCGAGGCGCGGTATCCCGCACTCCTGCAGAAACAGGAGGTCCGCCTTGATGGTGGTCAGGTAGGCCAACGTGGACACACATCTCGCGGTTGACTTGACGCTGCGCACATTAATGCTTGCAATTCGTACCCCCATTGTGGGCAGTGACCGCAGTACCCTCCCCAAGTCCAAGGTCCAGCCCCCTCCATCTGTCCCTTCATGCCCATTGCCCGGGCTAACTGCTGGACGCTCTCCGGGCTCAGGAAACCGTCCGTGCTGCCTTCCGGGTGGCATCCCCCCATCAGGGGTGCGGAGGCAGGAGGGTCCGGCTCCGGGTCAGGCTGGGGACGCGCTGTTTCCTCCTTCCCGCCTGGAAGTTCCGGGGGGCCCTCCAGTGCTCCAGCGGCACTTAACTGGGTGTCGGAGTGAGCCTCAGGACGCCTCCCATCACCTGGAAGCGGGGTGCTGCTTTCCTTCCCCCTCGAGACCTTTAACTTCTGCTTCAGGTGGGCCCTCTCCGAATCCTCCTCGTCAGAGGAGCTCTTATAGCCCCCCTGTAGCTGCCTCTTCCCGCCTGATTGTTGCGGTTCCTGGGCCCGTCGACGCACCTTTCTCCTCGCTTTCCAGACTGTTGTCCACTCCCCTGGGTCGCCTGTCGCCGCCTCCATCGACTCCAGGTTGTCGGGGGGGATCGGAGCCTGCAGGGGTGCTTTGCTGGCCTCGGGCCCATCCTGCACGGCCTGGCCCTCCTGCACATTAGTGGGGTCCTTGCTGGGTCCTGGTGCCTTCCTCTCCTCCGGGGGGGCTGGCCCCGCATTTCCCCTGCCGGCGACCTGGGCGTAGGTGGCACCCCGCTGCGGGGATGCCCTATAGAAGTGGCCCGCTTCCCTGCAAAGGTTGCAGCTTCTCTCTCGTGGGCAATCCTTTGCAAGGTGTCCCTCCTCCCTGCAGTTCCTGCAGATGGTGGCTTTGCAGTCGGCCGCCATGTGACCTGACCTACCACAGGCATGGCAGACTTTAGGTTGCCCTGCATAGGTCAGGTAGCCCCTGCTCCCACCGATCGCGAAGCTGGACGGTGGGTGTGCGACATTCCCGTCTGCACCCATCCTCAACGTCACCTTGACCTGCCTCTTACTCGTCCAGATGCCAAAGGGGTCCACGATGTCAGTTAGGTCCCCTTCCACCTTCACATACCGTCCGAGGAAGGTCAGGACATCAACTGTTGGCACATGCGGGTTGTACATGTGTACAGTCACTATACGGCTCCTCTGTGCTGGCATCACAAACAGTGGGATAGCGGTCAATACAGAGAGGGGGCCCTCACCTCCTTTCTCCTTGAAAACCTCCAGGAAGCGCTCGCAAAGCTTGGCACTCCGGAAGGTCACGTAGTAAAAACCTCCTCCGGGGAAATCCTGCAGGCAGTAAATGTCCGCAGCAGCGAACCCACAACAGTCCAACAGGACCCTCTTCACGAAGAAGGTGCGGTCCACAGGTGCATCTTCATCCACCTTCTTTACGGAAACACGGATGGTGTTCCAGACCCCCTGACCTGGGGCACGAGCACTTGCCGCAGCCATCGATGCAGGTTGGCTGCTCCCCTGAACCAGCGTTAGGCCGAAGCCAGCATTAAGATCCACTGGTCGCAAGGGTGCACAGCCAACCCGACGTCCTCCTTTCACCTCCAACACAGCGCTCTCCTCCTCTCGGTCCACAAGAGAGTGGGTCTTTATTTTGTTCCAGATGTAAGCTGGTTCACTGAGCTTGAAGGTTTGTTCCCAGATGTTTCGTCACCATTCTAGGTAACATCATCAGTGAGCCTCCGGTGAAGCACTGGTGTCATGTCCCGCTTTCTATTTATCTGTTTAGGTTTCCTTGGGTTGGTGATGTCATTTCCTGTGTTGGTGATGTCATTTCCTGTTCTTTTTCTCAGGGGATGGTAGATTGGCTCCAAATCAATGTGTTTGTTGATGGAGTTCCGGTTGGAATGCCATGCTTCTAGGAATTCTCGTGCGTGTTTCTGTTTGGCTTGTCCTCGGATGGATGTGTTGTCCCAATCAAAGTGGTGTCCTTCCTCATCTGTATGTAAGGATACTAGTGATAGTGGGACATGTCGTTTTGTGGCTAGTTGATGTTCATGTATCCTGGTGGCAAGCTTTCTGCCTGTTTGTCCAGCTTTCTGCCTGTTTGTCCAATGTAGTGTTTGTCACAGTTCTTGCAAGGTATTTTGTAGATGACGTTCGTTTTGCTTGTATAGGCAATTGTACAGTGTCTGTAAGAAACATTAATTGAAAAGTTAGAGATAAATTGAAAATACTTAGAATAATACAGAAACTTTACACAATTCAAATGAGAATTAACTTTATTTAAAGTAAGATAAAATTGCAGATTCAACTTCTACATAATTAGAGATTGATGAATAAAGAATATTGTATTAAATTAACAAATCAAATCTCACACGTACCATAGTCTTACCAGACCATAGGGCTACTCACCCAATAGGTAGAGGTGACTGGTGGTGGTTTAACCTGAGAAGTTGAGGAGAGTCCTTCATGGTAACCTCAGCCAATGCAGGAACTGAACTTGCACTGTTGGTGTCATTCAACATTACAAGCTAGCCTTCCAGCGAACCAAGCTACCTGATCCCAAAATTAATGAGAAGTACATAATATTAAGATGCATGTATAAATACACACAGCTGATATTGAATATTCATAATGCAATTGTTCCAATGTGAGAAAAAGCGATAAGATAATGAAGATAATAAAGTGTGGAGCTGGATGAACACAGCAGGCCAAGCAGCATCTCAGGAGCACAAAAGCTGACGTTTCGGGCCTAGACCCTTCATCAGAGAGGGGGATGGGGTGAGGGTTCTGGAATAAATAGGGAGAGAGGGGAAGGCGGACCGAAGATGCAGAGAAAAGAAGATAGGTGGAGAGGAGAGTATAGGTGGAGAGGTAGGGAGGGGATAGGTCAGTCCAGGGAAGACGGACAGGTCAAGGAGGTAGGATGAGGTTAGTAGGTAGGAGATGGAGGTGCGGCTTGAGGTGGGAGGAAGGGATGGGTGAGAGGAAGAACAGGTTAGGGAGGCAGAGACAGGCTGGTATGTGCGGGAGTGGAATGCCTCATCCTGGGAGCAGATGCGGCGGAGGCAGAGGAATTGGGAATAGGGAATGGAATTTTTGCAGGAGGGTGGGTGGGAGGAGGTGTATTCTAGGTAGCTGTGGGAGTCGGTGGGCTTGAAATGGACATCAGTTTCAAGCTGGTTGCCTGAGATGGAGACTGAGAGGCCCAGGAAGGTGAGGGATGTGTTGGAGATGGCCCAGGTGAACATGAGGTTGGGATGGAAGGTGTTTGTGAAGTGGATGAACTGTTCGAGCTCCTCTGGGGAGCAAGAGGCGGCGCCAATACAGTCATCAATGTAACGGAGGAAGAGGTGGAGTTTGGGGCCTGTGTAGGTGTGGAAGAGGGACTGTTCCACGTAACCTACAAAGAGGCAGGCATAGCTGGGGCCCATGCGGGTGCCCATGCCACCCCCTTTGTCTGTAGGAAGTGGGAGGAATCGAAAGAGAAGTTGTTGAGGGTGAGGACGAGTTGTCCCAGATGTCCAAGTTCTTCAAGGACCGCAACTTTCCCCCCACAGTGGTCGAGAACGCCCTTGACTGCGTCTCCCGCATTTCCCACAACACATCCCTCGTACCCCACCCCCGCCACAACCGCCCAAAGAGGATCCCCCTCGTTCTCACACACCACCCCACCAACCTCCAGATACAATGCATCATCCTCCAACACTTCCACCATCTACAATCTGACCCCCACCTCCCAAGACATTTTTCCATCCCCACCCTTGTCTGCGTTCCGGAGAGACCACACTCTCCGTGACTCCCTTGTTTGCTCCACACTGCCCTCCAACCCCACCACACCCGGCACCTTCCCCTGCAACCGCAGCAAGTGCTACACTTGCCCCCACACCTCCTCCCTTACCCCCATCGCAGGCCCCAAGATGACTTTCCATATTAAGCAGAGGTTCACCTGCACATCTGCCAATGTGGTATACTGTATCCATTGTACCCAGTGTGGCTTCCTCTGCATTGGGGAAACCAAGCGGAGGCTTGGGGACCGCTTTGCAGAACACCTCCGCTCGGTTCGCAATAAACCACTGCACCTCCCAGTCGCGAACCATTTTAACTCCCCCTCCCATTCTTTAGATGACATGTCCATCACAGGCCTCCTGCACTGCCACAATGATGCCACCCGAAGGTTGCAGGAACAGCAACTCATATTCCGCTTGGGAACCCTGCAGCCCAATGGTATCAATGTGGACGTCACCAGCTTCAAAATCTCCCCTTGCCCCACCGCATCCCAAAACCAGCCCAGTTCGTCCCCTCCCCCCACTGCATCACACAACCAGCCCAGCTCATCCCCTCCCCCCACTGCATCCCAAAACCAGCCCAGCCTGTCTCTGTTTCCCTAACCTGTTCTTTTTCTCACCCATCCCTTCCTCCCACCTCAAGCCGCACCTCCATTTCCTACCTACTAACCTCATCCCACCTCCTTGACCTGTCCGTCTTCCCTGGACTGACCTATCCCCTCCCTACCTCCCCACCTATACTCTCCTCTCCACCTATCTTCTTTTCCTCCACCTTCGGTCCGCCTCCTCCTCTCTCCCTATTTATTCCAGAACCCTCACCCCTTCCCCCACTCTGATGAAGGGTCTAGGCCCGAAACGTCAGCTTTAGTGCTCCTGAGATGCTGCTTGGCCTGCTGTATTCATCCAGCTTCACACTTTATTATCTTGGATTCTCCAGCATCTGCAGTTCCCATTATCTCTGATAAGATAAATGAAAGCTGCTTCAGTCATTGTTTCGAACCACTTGCTGGCTGCCACTAGGAATCGTGCCCTGAGACAGATCAGCATCTAGTTCTGCAATGACTGTAATTTTCTAGCATTATTTTGGCATTTGGCAGATAAGTTGTCTTAATATTGATGAGGAGCATTTGTATGAATGTATGCTCCCATTCAATTAAAATGAGTGGGCGGAAAATCATGAGGTGGTATGTTACTTCCTGAACACAGTGCCAAAGGCATTGGGAGATTGCTTTGTTAAAGTTATTCCTTTTGTATGGAATTGATTGAAGTACTGAAATGAAGATTTGCTTTCAAAGAGCTGCTGGTCACATTAAGTGTTCGAATTTGGGTGCCTGACAAATGCAAGCGTGGATGGCTTGAGTGAGGAGTAGCACAATATTGGAAAATGAAAGGGAAGAATAGTCAGGCTAAAAACAGAAAGCAATAGTGAGTAATGTGGGTTTCAGACTACTGGATGTGATGAAAGGATGTACTGACCACCCTGATGTAGCCTGTTGACTTTGAATATTATTAATAGCTGCGGTGTAGTTTCAGCCTAATGGGCTTATTCTTGGATTAAAGGTCATTGTTTTCATTTCAATAATTATTAATACATCTATTATATGTTAATAAGTTTAGACTTCATATGACATGGAACATGAAATTTTAGCATAAACATTATAGAAATGATTGTATGTTTGCTTAGTCTATCTTAGGAGAGATTACTGGACCTTTAGTATGTTTAAACAATAAGTAGTTTATTACATATTAAGGCATTTGTTCAGCTGTACGGCAATCTGTCCAACTCTACTGAAGCATAAAACCAAAGAACTGTGGATGCTGGAAATCAGAAACAAAAGCAGAAATTGCTGGGAAAACTCAGCAGGTCTGGCAGCATCTATCAACACAAAGCAGAGTTAACGTTTCGGATCCAGTGACTCTTCTTCACAACATATTGGACCTAAAACATTAACTCTACTTTGTCTTGACAGATGCTACCAGACTTCCTGGTTTCTTCCAGCAATTTCTGCTTTTGTTTCAACTGAAACCATGCTTGATTTTTCTTCTTGAATATCTTAGTCATATGATCGCTTACGTCATCACTTTGGAAGGTGCTTACAACATTATGCAAGATATTAACCCTTTCAAACCATTATGTGACAAGAACGGCATTTGGAAACATCACATTTGTATACTATTTCTCTGTCTGCTTTTAACATCAACGTTAGCCCTGTTACTATCAAATCAAAACAAAAATCAACACTGTTTCAGAGATAGTACGAACTGCAGATGCTGGAGAACCTGAGATAACAAGGTATAGAGCTGGATGAACACAGCAGGCCAAGTAGCATCAGAGGAGCAGGAAAGCTGACGTTTCGGGCCTAGACCCTTCTTCCGAAACGGGGGAGAGGAAGGAGGTTCTGAAATAAATAGGGACAGTGGGAGGTGGATAGAAGATGGATCGAGGAGAGATTAGGTGGAGAGGAGACAGACACGTCAAAGAGGCAGGGATGGAGCCTGTAAAGGTGAGTGGAGGTGGGGAGGAGATAGGCCAGTCCAGGGAGGACGGATAGGTCAAGGGGGCAGGATGAGATTAGTAGTTCAGAGATGGGAGTGGGACTTGAGGTGGGAGGAGGGGATTGTTGGGAGGAAGGACAGGCTAGGGAGGAGGGGACGAACTGGGCTGGTTGTGGGATGTAGTAGGAGGACGGGAGATTTTGAAATCCACATTGATACCATTGGGCTGCAGGGTTCCAAAGCGGAATATGAGTTGCTGTTCCTGCAACCTTTGGGTGGCATCATTGTGGCACTGCAGGAGGCCCAGGATGGACATGTCATCTGTGGAATGGGAGAGGGAATTGAAATGGTACACGACTGGGAGGTGTAGTTGTTTAGTGTGAACCGAGTGTAGGTGTTCTACAAAGCAGTCACCAAGCCTCCGCTTGGTTTCCCCAATGTAAAGGAGGCCACAACGGGAACAGTGGGTGCAGTATACCACATTAACAGATGTGCTGGTGAACATCTGCTTGATGTGGAAAGTCTTCTTGGGGCCTGGGATGTGGTTGAGAGGGTAGGTGTAGGGGCAGGAATAGCACTTCCTGTGGTTGCAGGGAACAGAATCCCCCTTGTCCTCACATACCACCCCACCAACCTCTGGATCCAACGCATCATCCTCCGACACTTCCGCCATCTGCAATCCAACCCAACCACCAAAGACATTTTTCCCTTCCCATCCTATCTGCCTTCCGGGGGACCACTCTCTCGTGACTCCCTTATCCGCTCCACACTCCCCTCCAGCCCCACCACACCTGGTACTTTTCCCTGCAACCATGGAAAGTGCTACACCTGCCCCTAAACCTCCCCTCTCACCCCCATCCCAGGCCCTAAGAAGACTTTCCACATCAAGCAGATGTTCACCTGCACATCTGGCAATGTTATATACTGCATCCGCTGTTCCCATTGTGGCCTCCTCTACATTGGAGAAACCAAGCGGAGGCCTGGGGATTGCTTTGCAGAACACCTATGCTCGGTTTGCACTAAACAACTGCACCTCCCAGTCGTGAACCATTTCAACTCTCCCTCGCATTCCACAGACGACATGTCCATCCTGGACCTCCTGCACTGTCACAACAATGCTGCCTGAAGTTTGCAGGAACAGCAACTCATATTCCGCTTAGGAACCCTGCAGCCCAAAGGAATCAATGTGGACTTCACAAGCTTCAAAATCTCCCCTCCCCCACCACATCCCAAAACCAGCCCAGGTCGACACCACCTCCCTAACCTTTTCTTCCTCCCACCAATCCCCTTCTCCCACCTCAAGCCCCACTTCCATCTCTGACCTAATAACCTCATCCCACCCCCTTGACCTGTCCGCCCTCCTTACCTCCCCACCTACACTCACCTTTACAAGCTCCATCCCCACCTCTTTGACCTGTCTGTCTCCTCTCTGTCCATCTTCTATCCACCTCCCCGTCTCTCCCTATTTATTTCAGTGTTCCCTTCCCCTCCCCTATTTCTGAAGAAGGGTCTCAGCCCGAAACATCAGCTTTCCTGCTCCTCTGATGCTGCTTGGCCTGCTGTGTTCATCCAGTTCTACACCTCATTATCAGAAAAATCGACTGTTTGTTTATTTAAATTAAATGGGTTTAAAATACTTTCAAAATTTCTGAGCTCAAATCCAATGCTGCTTAATTAATACCTCTCGAGTCCTGTTCCTCTCTAACCCGGAGCCGTGCATAAAATACATCAACGTATTGTTGTTTTGATCTTTTGATATAATTTGTATTATGGAGCAAGATTGGCCAACCTGTTCACATGGGCAGGTCGCATTTCAGTGTTTCTGTTCATAAGTCGGGGGGCGGGGGCAATGGACAAATTTCAACCAAATTTGTTGCAATAATAGTACAAATAATCTTCAGGAAAATAAAGTAGAAAGTAATAAATTATTAACTAAAATGATTATTTCATGGAAATGATCACCAAAAAACGAAACAAGGTTTGATAATAAAGCCAATCATTCCATTTCTGATTCAGAACTAGAGCTGGGGATAGAACAAGAATAAACCACAATTCATAATCACCAGGGACAGGGTGGTGAGTGGGCCTGACATGAGGAGTTAGGTTTCACTAACACTGACATTGGATCTCTCTGGCGGGCACACTCTGAACAGGCCTCAGTGGAAGGTGCATGACAGTGGGGGTCAGATGTAAGTTGAATTTCACCATTCACAGCCTGGTTTCTCTCCCTCACTCTTTCCTTCTCCCACATTCTTATCTCTTTCCCTCTTTCTCTCTCACCACTTTTTCTCTTTTGTTTCATCCCTTCCCCCTCCCTCATACTTCTCCCCCTCCGTCTTCTCCCTCTCACTCTGTCCTTACTCTGCCCTCAAGTGTCAAGAAATTAACCCATGAGGCTTTGCATTCCAAAACATTTCCCCCAGCATCATTGCCCCACAGCAAACATTCCATGTTGAAATTGAAGGCAAGTTTTCTTTTTTTTCCTGGAGAAATTTACCTACACTTTAGCGAAAGACGATTTTGTTTCTTACAATTTGCTTAAAGGATAATTAGGGAGGGCAACCTGGCAGCCTGACTGTCATTTCCACTCCCGCACCATCCCCTCCCTCACTGTCACAGCCCAACTTGCAGTTCCCTTCTGCTCTTTTGCTCTCACTGCCTTCTCCCCTTGGTGCAGCGCTTAGCTCCTTCCCCTCCTCGCCAAGTCAGACTGTTCCTGAATGCGTCCTATTCCATGCTCAGCTCCTTGGTCTGCTGGCTGCTCCTTCATTCACAGGCTGGTTCCCTCCCACATTTGCTGTTGATAGGTTTCCAGTAAACCTGCAGCAGCAGCACATCCAGGAAAGAAAGGGTCTGTTATTGGAGGTAATAAAGTGTGGAGCTGGATGAACACAGCAGGCCAAGCAGCATCTTAGGAGCACAAAAGCTGACGTTTCAGGCCTAGACCCTTCATCATTTTTCTGATGAAAGGTCTAGGCCCGAAATGTCAGCTTTTGTGCTCCTAAGATGCTGTTTGGCCTGCTGTGTTCATCCAGCCCCACACTTTGTTATCTTGGATTCTCCAGCATCTGCAGTTCCTATTATCTCTGCTATTGGAGGAGCAGCTCTTTGCAAATACTCCATTTACATTTACCCATGTTTGAAACTCCATCTCCAAATAAAACTTCCACTTTACATCATTACTAACTTGGTCCTTCCAATGTATGGTTATGCAATTAGTCATTATGGGACCTTATGAATGAGCTGTAAACTTGTCTGCCAGTAAAACAGACATTGGTCTGTGTGAAATGGTCTGGTGGGGCATGTGTGGCCTACTGGTTGTAGGTTAGGCCCCTTGGAGTGTACAGATATGTTGCCGAACTGCTGTGAAAATCCCTTCTAGTTTAACTGGACAGCATTGCCTCTTGGACCTTGTGAGGCTTCAAACATTCAAAGCCTTTAAGTAAACACTAAGCCTAAACTATGAAGTTAGTTATTTTCTTTCATTTCCGTATTTTTCTTCAGTTTTTCACTGTAATTGTTACCATTAATATAATTTATTTCTCTCCGTAATTTCCCACGACATGTTTTCAGCTATGACTTATAAATAATCTCATGTCACTCTTGATACATAGGGTTTAATCTTGATAAAATAATTAGCTTTGTGTGACAATCAATGTTTCTTTTGGATCACTTTCTCCTTGCCTTCCAGTAACAAAAATAGCTTCTGTGATATAATTTTACATTAGTATGACATTACCACCGTTAAAAGGTTTTGTATCATTTGTGAACAGGAGTAAAATATCAGTATTTATTTCTACTAGGGGTCCATTTATAGTCCAACTTTGAAAAACAATGTGGAACAGATCTATTGTAGAAATTAACTGTTGAATAATTTGATCTGATGTCATAGCAAAGTGGAGACACTGTTGCAGGAAGAATTCTCTGCTTCAATTCAGGATCAATTAAGGATTGATTACTGCAACGATTTAGCCTCAGTGCAATGTTAATACAGACTACACTGAGATAGAGCAGGAACAATGTGGGCAATGTCAAGTCAGATGAGAAATATGGTGAGATCGTTAAAATGAGGTTCTCAACATTAAGAAAGAGAGTCTGAGCGGCACAAAGACCTATTTGCATTCATTTACATGTCATTAGTACCTAATCTTGCCTCATTGATATATAAGCTTTCTATTCTCCCACCCACTGGATAGAAACTAGACAACGACAGTTCCCAACATGAGTATCAGACCAGGTTCCTGGCAGCTCCAGGTCCCCATTCAAGACAGCAGGCACAACATCTCACACTATGCTCAATGGGTAATGGCAGCCTGTATCCTGTGTCCACAGAGATTGGAACTGAACGTGCACCAGCCTCATTGTGTCATCATGGCACATCTCTGATCCACTTTGAGAATGGTCCTGCAAATCAGTGCTGTGCTTTGGAACACGCCTTTTCATTGCAGTTACAGTTGTGGGTTGAATGGCTTGCCCATCCTATCCCAATGGCTGTCAAAGGTGTCAGTTACATCAAATTTTTATGCAACTGGCTGCTTCCAAGGGTCCTACTGGGAACCAGAATGAGATCTCTTGATCCTCAACCCACAAATATACCAAAGCTAATACTCATGCAAATAAGGCTGTTTCTGCTTATTAACTGCAGGAGCTGGATTCCTTACAAGGATGGCTGCTGGGAAACCAGAGCCACCCTCTGCAACTATGGCTGATGGCTCCATTACACGAGCCCCAGACTGAGCCTGAGTGTACGTACACTGCATTCTTCAGCCAGGGGAGACAATAGGTCTCTTGAAGATGAGGTTCCATTGATTGGGCAGAAGACGTGGATCTTGAGCAAGAGGGACATTACGTTCAGCATAACAATCGCCTTCAGCATATCAGAGTATAGCACTGTCAGTTGCAATAAGCCAGACACAACCAGACTACTTTCCATAAGTGAATGCAGCTTGCCTTTGTTTTCCTTTGCGTTGATGTTGTTGAATAAAAGTGAATGTTTTCAACTATTCGAAGGCTTTGCCATGTTGAACAATGAGGACATGTTAGGCTAGGTGAGGCATTAGGGAAAGAGTAGCATGCCCTTCGGTAGAGTTCTGAGTTGGGCTGATGCTAAGGACTGGTAACCCGTGTAACTTGATTATTGTAGCTGTTGTAAAAACAACAGTCAGTCAAACAGGTGATGATGTAAACTAGCAATACATTGACTGATGTGAACATGTATTTGTAATTAAGTGTCACCCGCAGAATTGTTTCTTTATTGTTCTCCTTCAACTGTGTGCACTGTGAAGGGCAGGTCCTGACTGGCAGCACTGGATCTAGTCCATAACTAGTCTTTATACATGGTGCCAAGAACCCCAGGAGGTCCCAGATATGGCAAGGGCTTCCAGCACTGGAGAGTGCACAATAGCATGAGCTGGCCCCTATAAAGCCATGGTGTATACCTAATGAGGTGAACTGCAGAGAACTGCTAAAGTTCACAGAGAGAAACCTATGAAACTCATCAAAATCAACATTTAATTTTTGGTAAAACTCAGCTCTAGATTTCTGACGTGGATCAGAATCTCAGGGCCAATGTATGTGGCCCAGCACAGTAAGTTTTCTTGTAGCTCAAAGGTAGAATTCATATTTTGCTCCAAATTGGAAACTCTGTAGAAGTCAGCACTAAGTAATTTAATGGTCTTCCAGCATGCACACATTGTTCCTTGTTCTGACAAGATTAACAACCAGCCAGAGACTTGGACAAAGCATTGTATTTTATCATAAATTCCCACATCCTCTTTTTATTTCACTTTTTGATGATTGAATGCAATCTTTGTGAGACTGGGAATGTAATTTTATCAAAGCCAATAAAATTAGTTTTTCCACCAACATTTTGCATTAGCTCATATTTTCTGAGCTGTGAGTGATACTGGCTTTGGGAACATCAATTGGAAGAGTTTACTCAAACCTGGTTGTGCATAATAGCATCAGAGATAATGGGAACTGCAGATGCTGGAGAATCCAAGATAATAAAATGTGAGGCTGGATGAACACAGCAGGCCAAGCAGCATCTCAGGAGCACAAAAGCTGACGTTTCGGGCCTAGACCCTTCATCAGAGAGCCTGATGAAGGGTCTAGGCCCGAAATGTCAGCATTTGTGCTCCTGAGATGCTGCTTGGCCTGCTGTGTTCATCCAGCCTCACATTTTATTATCATGCATAATAGCATGCTGTTTCAACTCAAAATCGACATTTTCTAAATATTACCCCCATTGTCTGATGAGTTGGGAGTACTACAAAGATCAGTTGGGGTCTTCAGCTGTTTTTAACCTCATGTGACTTAAATGAAGACACGAGTATTTTATATATCCCTATATAAATATATATGTATGTACAGACGATACAAAGATAGATGGGAAAGTAAGTTGCAACACAAGAAGAGCGAGCCACAAAGTGACAGAGTACGGTGTGAGGTCATTCACTTGGCAGGAAAGCAGAACCGTTTTTGAAAAGTTGTGAAACTTATCAATTTGATGCGGCTGTACTCATAGAAGGAGCCCAGAAAAGCAGCATGCAGGTACTGCAGGCAATTGGGAAGGCAAATGATATGCTGCTTTCTTTGCAAAGGTACAGAGTGCTGTAATAAATTAGTCTTGTTGCAATTGTGTAGGGTTTTGGTGAGACTACACCATGATCACTGGGCACAGTTTCTGCGTCCGTATTTAAGGTAGGATATGCCTATGCTGGAGGCAATGCAGCAAAGCTTCATTAGTTTCATTAATGGAATCTAATTGTTGTTCAGTAATCAGGGACAGAAACATTACATCTGTAATCTCTGGAGTGAAATCATTGAAACATACAAGAACTGACTTGATCGGTTAGATATTGGGAGGTTGTTGCCCCTCTCTGGGGAATTTAACACATTGGAACACAGTCTCAGGTTAAGGAGCCAATCATATAAGTTGCTTGCTCTGCTTGTGTTGCAGCTCACTTTCCCACCTTTGTATCATCTGCAAACTTATAATTGATACTGTCACTGTCTTCATTTAAGTCACTTGAGTTTACAAACAGCTGAGGACCCTACTGATCTTTGTGATACACCCAACTCAGCCGACAATGGGCATAATATTTAGAAAATATCGATTTTGAGTTGAAACAACATGCTATTATGCACAACCAGGTTTGAATAAATGCTTTCACTTGATGTCCCAAAGCCAATATCTTTGGCAGTTCAAAAAATATGAGCTAATGCAAAATGTTGGTAGAAGCTGGGATGAGGAGAGATTTCTTTCCTCAGAGGAGAGTGTAGGAGGTTGAGAAGCCAACTTATAGAAGTTTATAAAATAGTGAGGGTTATAGATAGGGTTAATAGTAGTTGCCTTTTACAAAGGATGGGGGATTTCAAGACCAGCGGGCACATTTTTAGGGTGAGAGGAGAGAGAATTAGAAAAGACATGAGGGGCAAATTTTTTATAATTGGGTGGTTCACATGTGGAATGAATTTCCTGATGAAGTGGTCGATGTGGGTACAATTACAATATTTAAGAGACATTTGGATGGACATATGAATAGGAAATGTTTGGAGGAATATAGGCCAGGAGCGGGCAGTTGGGACAAGTTTAGTTTGGGATTATGTTCAGTATGGACTGGTCGAACCAAAGGGTCTGTTTCACTGCTCTATAACTCTATGGCCTTATGACTATTAATTCTCTACTTCTGTGAGTTGTGAATCCTCAGTTTTTAGATAAACTTAAGATGTGATAACTAATTCTTGGCCTCTTAAGGAGTCGAGAGTTTTGACAAGAAGGTAGCAAGTTGGAGTTGAGACTGTTGACCAACCAGGATTGTGTTAAAATGATGGTGAAGGCTTGAGGGCGCTTTATAACTTGTTGCTGCTCCTATTGATTATATCCCGAGACTGGATTTTTTGCTCCCCCACTGGCAGGTTTAGAGGCAAGGATATGCAATATCTAACCACCTACCTACCTGTGGGAAAGTTTACAGTGTTGGGGGGAGACTCCAGCCAATTTGCCGTTGGGCTTTTGAGGCCCTTAGGTGGTAATTACTGGAACTAAATAGCTTCTCCCACAACTGCTGGTATTTACCAGGGGTGGTCCATACTGTGTGGTACATCAGGTGTCAGGAGGGATACCTCACCCGACCTCATCACTAAACCCCCGTACACTCCTGAGTCATGCCCCATTTATCACTTGCCCTGGCTTCTAAACCTGGCCTTGCATTCCCTACCCACTTTTCAGTGTCCAGGAGCAGCCCCTACTAAAGCCCTCTAATTACGGACTTATCTTGGCTCTCTGGGCTATTAGGACAGCCTTTATACCCAGCAGAGGTCTCCTTGTGGAGATAGTAGAACCACAGAGTTAGCATTCGACCAAGTGGCCAGCAGGGGCTGAGGTCTTGTCTTACAGCAATTAACACTGCTCCTGACATTGGTTTACTGCTTTGCAGCTCTCAGGCCTGTGGGGAGGCTCCCACTTCGACATGTTAGCTCGAAGTACATTGACCATTGTGTCCTCAAAGGTCCAGATGCTCATGTTATTACATGTCTGACAAGTATAATGCATACCACAATTGCTTCAACATGTTTCTGAGTGGCACGATGGCTCAGTGGTTAGCAATCTGCTACCTCACAGCAACAGGGACATGGGTTTGATTCCAGCTTTAGGTGACTGTGTAGAGTTTGCACATTTGTTTTTAATAGAATCCCTACAATGTAAAAGTAGGCCATTTGGCCCATCGAATTCACACCGTCCTCTGAAGAGCATCCCACCCAGACCCAACCCTTACCCTATCCCTGCAACCCTGCATTCTCCAGGACTAATTCACTTAGCCAACACATTCCTGGACACTATGGACAATTTAGCCTGGTCAAGCCACCTAACCTGTAGATCTTTGGGCTGTGGGAGGAAACCGGAGGACTCAGAGGAAACCCACAGAGGTATGGGGAGAATGTGCAAACTCCACAGTCACCCAGGGCTGGAATCAAACTCAGGTCCCTGGTGCTGTGAGGCCACAGTGCTAACCACTGAGCCATCGTACCGCCATTATCCCCATGTCAGCGTGAGTTTCCTCCAGGTGCTCCAGCTTCCTCCTACAGTCCAAAGATGTAGCTGAAGAGATAGTGGAGCTGTTAGTGGCAATCTTTCAAGAATCACTAGAGTCAGGGAGGGTCCCAGAGGACTGGAAAATCACTAACGTGACACCTTTGATTAAAAAAGGAGTAAGGCAAAAGACAAAAAATTACAGGCTGATTAGTCTAACCTCAGTCATGGGTAATATTTTAGAGTCCATTGTGAAGGATGAGATTTTTCAACACTTGGAAGATTAGGTGGGTTATAGGGCGATGGGTTAGGGTGGGATGTTCTGAGGGTCTTTGTGGGTTTGTTGGGCTGAAGGGCCTGTCTCCACACTGCAGGGCAACATCAGCACAGCTTCATCAAGGAGAGGTCAGGCCTGGCAAATCTGTTAGAATTCTTTGAGGACGTAATGAGCAGGTTAGACAAAGGAGAGCCAATGCATGTTATCTACCTGGACTTCAAGATGGCCTTTGACAAGGTGCCGCACAGGAGGCTACTGAGTAAGATAATGGCCCATGGTGTTCGAGGCAGAGTACTAGCGGGATAGAAGACTGGCTGTCTGGCAGAATACAGAGAGTGGGGTTAAAAGGGTCTTTCTCAGGATGGTAGCTGGTGATAAGTCAGTGTTGGGACCACAACTTTTCACTTTATACATTAATGATCTAGATGAAGGAACGGAGAATATTCTGGCTAAGTTTGCAGATTATACAAAGATAGGTGGAGGGACAGGTAGTATTGGGAGTTCAGAGTAAACTTGCATGTTGAGTCAGTAATTAGGAAGACAAATGCAACTTTGACATTTATTTTGAGAGGACTTGAATATAAAACCAGGGATGTACTTCTGAGGCTTTATGAGGCTTTGATGAGGCCACATTTGGAGTCTTATGTGCAGTTTTGGGCCCCATATCTCAAGAAGGATGTACTGGCCCTGGAGTGGGTTCAGAGGAGATTCACGAGAATGGTCCCGGGAATGAAAGCTTAGCATATGAAAAACGTTTGAGGACTCTGGGTCTATAGTCAATTAAGTTTAGAAGTATGGGGGCGTGGGGTGGATCTAATTGAAACTTTCAGAATACTGAATGGCCTGGACTGAGTGGATGTTGGGAAGATATTTCCATTGGTAGGAGAGACTAGGACCCAAGGGCACAGCCTTAGAGTAAAGGGAAGACCTTTTAGATCAGAGATAAGGAGAAACTTCTTCAGCCAGGGAGTGGTGAATCTATGGAATTCACTGCTGGCTGTGGAGGCCAGGTCATTGCGTATATTTAAGACGGAGATAGATAGATTTTTAATTGTCATGGGGATCAAGGGATACAGGGAGAAAGCAGGAGAATGGGTTGAGAAACTTATCAGCCATGATTGAATGGTGGAGCAGACTCGATGGGTTGAATGGCCTAATTTCTGTCCCTATGTCTTATGTGCAGTTTAGGTGGATTAGCCACAGTAAAAAGCTCATACGGGGTGGGGTTGGTCCGGGTAGGATGTTCTTTGGAGGCCAGTGGAGACGTTATGGGCTGAGTGGCCTCTTTCTGCACTGTAGGGATTCTATAAATCTAAATTTTCATAAACTCCTACCTTTAAAGGAAATATATTTTTGATTTTCTTTGACGCTTACAGCAAAGCCTTGTCCAAACCAAAACAATGCAGAAATAGAACATAATTCTTTCTACAGAAATCTTAAAAGCACAGTAACACACAAGATCTTTTCCCTTTTCCCTTGCTCAAATTTGATTTTTGACCAGGGAAAAAATAATTGATCAGCTAAATAGGTTTTGGTCATCTGAATGAATGCTTTTAGTTGTCCTGGACAGAAAGCATACTCACGCAGTAAATCCTTTAAGAAATCAATGCTTGGTTGTTTTAAACATTGATGACTCACCCTTCCTCTGGGGAATGAATGCTTTTACTGAATTTCACATTCTGTGACTAATGTGCAGTCCTCAGAAACTCTGAACCTGGATGATCTCAAAAGATACAGATAATAACAAGCTGATTGTATTTTATCTGAGGTGGTAATGCTTTGACTTTGCCATTATACAAGGATGTGATTTGTGAAACTAAAATGTCCTCACTCAATGTAAAAATGTCACATTTACAGTTAATTTTATATTTTTGGTAAAGGTGGATTTGTCCTATCTACCGCTTACGTTCTGACCTCACTAGCCACTCTGTCCCCAGTGTATTAAATGAAAAATTCTAATCTTCATTTCTAGATGATCTGGATCTCAACTCATCCAGCCTGTACGAAATCGTCTCGCTCTTTTTCAACTTGACTAACTTCCAGGGTATCCCTCAAATCCACATCTAGCGATAATACCTTTTATTGTCTCAGCCTTATATTCCGGAACATTCTCCTTGTTCAGTGCTAAGAGATTTTTTTTAGCCACGAGGAGCACAAGGGCAAATAAGCCACAAATCAGTTTTCCACGTGGGCCAGAGCATTACTCAGGCATTCAATCTCACAATGAAGCAGCTTCTTCAATAATGGTTGGGGCCCATTAATATTTCCACAGTCTGGTGCAGATCCCCAATGTCCTTTGTGCTGATTGGCCACTTTGAGACTGCTGAAGGTCTCAGGCTTCACTCCTCTACAGTATTACCTAACAAGGTAAAGTTGCCATTCTCGCAGAGGACCAAGGATTGCTCTCTCATCAGAGAGACATGACTGGTAGTGAGTTTAACATGAAGGTCACCATGCCTCAGACGAGGGATGAAACTGAGAAGGTGATTACTTATTACAGAAAAGTAATTCATTGCTGCAGGTTTCTAACAAGCATTTTTGCTTTGCAACACCTTTGCTGATTTTGAAAACATTGTCACAGCCAAAGTAGGATCAGCACTGGGGCCAAGTGAATGGACAGTCAGTCAAAATCTGGTGTACTGTAGGGTTGAGAAGGAGCACCATTGAACAAACTGACCTTTGGCAGCTTTAGACATACCTTGAAGCCCAGTTTCCTGACATTTGATGTCTGTGACTCTGGAAGATATCTGTTGTTAAAGTTTGAACAGAGATCTACTGCTGGACAAATTGGACTTTTGGGTGCCGATGTAGGATTAGAAGCAGGCCGATGAGCAATTTTCCCCACTCCCAGTTAACCTACATTTGCCTATCTTTGAGTCATCCTGAAACAGGCTTGAATGTGCCGAGGGTTACTCACAATGGCAGGTGGTCTATCAGGCCTCCATGCTGTATTAAAGCCACTCTGTCAATGCCTACAGGAACTTTCCAGTGTGTAAGAGGGTTTTAGTTGAGGCTAAAATATGCCCAAAGGTGGCATATTAGGATGTTAGGTATGTAAAGCTTAATTAGAAATGAATAAGTTAACTAAGCAATGGCACAATATGAATGAGGATTAGAAAATACCTTTAACGTGCAAAAAAGAATCTTAAAGTAGACATTGGCAAGCTTAAATCTATGTCATTCTGTCATCAGACCTAGATAACGTTAGCATTATCACAAATTATAGCTGAAGAAGCTGAAGTAAATGGTAACATTACTGTCTTATACTGAAGTTGACATAAGACTGGCGATTTGTTATATCATATACTGAATAAATATCTCCTTGACATGGATTACTTTATTTTTATTGTTAACATGTTAGCATTTGGATTAATAAGAAACCCATTAAGAAAGGATTCATTTCTTTTCAATATAGATGTCACCAGGAATGCTGCGATTGGATCTCAGGCTCCTCGCTCATCTGCTGTTGATTTTGGTGTTTCTGTTCAAGCTCTAGTTGGAGACCACGGCACACACAGCTCTTCACATGCCAGTCAACCATCAGTGTTTACATTTGAAAACCCAATCCAGGCCCAGCCCATCCTTTCGTCCAGTGCACCACAGGACTACCTCTTTCTCCACCAGTGCATGAGCAAGAAAACCGAAAGTGCTAGGTATGCATTTCCAAGCTGTATACTAAAATGACAGCATTGCTGTCTGATTTACATTGTCTACAATCATCAGAACGTGGAATAAAGTTGGGCTATTTTTTGCTTGTGTTAAATCTCAACCAAAGGCAGCTGGAGCTGAACTCATAAACATTAACTTGCAGCAGATGGCAAGACTGATATTATTTAAAAGGAAGGTTTGCTCCCTGGTTGCTCTTCACTATTTTTCCAAATGACTGAGCGGAATGAGTTTGGCCGATATCAATCCAGTTCACATTGCATTTGTGTTTGCAACAAGCAATTCTTCCATTGAATGTTAAGTCTTCTCCCACCCCTGTGGTTATTTATGGCTGCAAGCTTGATAGAAGTTTAGATTGTAATCTGCGCAGGACCCAGCCTGATTTCTCATTGGTGCAGAACTTCAGTACTTAGAAAACAGCAGCAACTAAATGTTCCATGGACAAAAATTCAAACTTGCTGCTTAAAGTTCAAACTCTACTGAAAATATCCATGTAAGAAGCCTTATAGCCGATAGAGAAGAGCTGAAACATTGAAACATGCTCAAAAATTTGTACAGTTTACTGGTGCCCTCAAATGATAAAAACCCAGTACTGCAATATTATAATGATCGACTTGTGAAATGTCTTAGATCTGATTATTATAGAACATAGAACATTACAGCACAGTACACAGTACAGGCCCTTCAGCCCTCGATGTTGTGCCGACCTGTCATACCGATCTCAAGCCCATCTAACCTACACTATTCCATGTACGTCCATATGCTTGTCCAATGACGACTTAAATGTACCTTATGATGCTATCAGAATAAACATGTCTGGAAAACAGAAGAGAGCATTTAGTAGCAATACACTGACATTCCTGTCTCTAATTTGTATAGGCAATGATAAAGATGGTGCAGGCATAAAGGAATTCAGTTGTTGGGCAGGTATCTATAAGCTACGATGACAGTACTTGCTAGGCCTCATACCAACAAATCCTCGATGAAACTCAGTGCAACTCAGACTTAGCCAAAAACACCTTTATTACACCCATTGTATTTCCCACTTTGAGCCATGAGATAGCTTTGGAAAATTTCTTCCTGCTAACACATTTAATTGTGAATTAGAGGATACAAATCAAGATGATTTTATGAGAGATACGACATTTGGTAATAAAATGTTGCTTACTAATAGCAAATCAGTTGGGATTGAGTTTAAGCAAAGTTTGGAAACAGGTCAGAAATCTGTGAAAACAAGATCCACTGACTGTAGGAATCAAATTACACTTGAGGAAAACATTGTAAACTTTGAAACTTTGCTGTTAACATGAACTTTTATTAATCATTTTATATGCAGTTGTATGTGCTTTCACATATTGTACTAAATGGCAGCACCTCAATTTATCTTTTGAAATGTTCATTGAAAACATTCTGTATATATTCTCCACTTTTTCAATTGGTGCAGTTGCTCATTTCAATTGCAATGCAGCATTGTACAGTTTGGATATATACTTTAGTTACTAAACTCACCATTACAGCTGAGCTGGAAACTATAATGTTTGCTGATGAAAGTAAAAGAGATACTTTGAGCATGATCATTAAGATGAAGCACTAAACTCATTGCTATTTGTTTCTGGTTGTATTATCCAGGAGTGCCAGTTTTTCTCAGTCTGTACAATTGCATGGCACCGCAAAGAGAGATGGAGACACAAATTCAGAGAAGTTATCACAAGCAAATTCACATTGTGTCAATGGGGTCAGTGAGCAAACACATGGCTTTCACATTTTCCCAAAACCAGAGAAACCGCACATAGAACAAAAGGACACCACTGCTTCTGATTTGCCTAGGAGTCTGGGATATGACGGTGCAGCCAAATTTGGCTCACCTGGGTTCGACAATGATGACGAAGAGGTGTACACGTTTAACACTCCCAATAGCACTCTTTGTAGAAGACTTAGTGAGATTTCCACAGACTCCTATGATATTCCATCAACGCCGATGTCCTGCTACAATATTCCAAGGACCTTCACTTTTGACAGAAACCACAACCCGCTATCCACGAGCTCTGGTGATTCAGCAGCTGCACCTCCTCCACGTCCACCAAAGCCTGTTCAGATAGATCGGAAGCCAGACTGGGGTAGCCCTAAGCAATATACTCGCAATAGCAAAGGAAAACAAGCATTGTCTGCAGCTACAATCCCTAGAAGAAATACACTTCCAGCAGTGGATAACAACAGACTACACAGAGGTAATGGCTTCAAATTATAAGTGATTTTTATTAACACTGTAAAGTAGCCACATAGCTCCAGGTATTTTAACCTCTGACTGGAAATGGCTAGATAGAACTTGGATCTGTTCACTGTCATATTCGATAATGTCTCCTTCACTTTAAAATCTTAAAGAAGCAAACACTTCACCAGCTGCAAGTCTGAGATAGGAGCATGAAATACTGCAAATACACAAATCAAAAAGCATCTATTGAGGGAAATAGGTTCAAAACAGCTTAGGTGCAGATATTTGTTAAAACATTGTTTTTATTGATTAGCTTGGCATTCTCTGCCTTTGACCCCATAAGATTCCATAAAGTACTGCAGAAATGACACTGAAATCTATAGAATCGATTTTTTTCCAACCAGATTCTAGAGTTTAAAAGCCCAGCAGTGCAGATGGGTAGACAACAGCCTGTTGGTGATGTGACACTAGATGCCACACCCTTTTGAGAAAATAAGCAGTAAGACAGTAGCAATATAATAAAATGTGAGGCTGGATGAACACAGCAGGCCCAGCAGCATCTCAGGAGCACAAAAGCTGACGTTTCGGGCCTAGACCCTTGTCAGTAAGAAATTATAATCCATTCCAACAGACTCATAAATCAGGAATAATGGGAACTGCAGATGCTGGAGAATCCAAGATAATAAAATGTGAGGCTGGATGAACACAGCAGGCCAAGCAACATCTCAGGAGCACAAAAGCTGACGTTTCGGGCCGGTCTAGGCCCGAAACGTCAGCTTTTGTGCTCCTGAGATGCTGCTGGGCCTGCTGTGTTCATCCAGCCTCACATTTTATTATCTTGGATCCTCCAGCATCTGCAGTTCCCATTATCACAGATAGTAGCAATATTCTGGTTCTGTGCACTGGCGCGTATGCAATTTGCAGCAATTCAAAACAGAAAGACCCAAACATGTGCTGAGTCATTGATTGCTGTCGTAGATCTTTGGGGATTTACTGAGCCGGGCAAATGCTTTTTTGTTTGAGAGAATATTAAAATGCCAAATCTGTCTGTGAAGAGTCAAGTGAGAGTCCCTTTGATTGTAATATGGAAACAGACCATGCATTATCTTCATGGTGCAAGAAGGTTGTGGCTTAGGAGGATGGGTAATAAAAGGCCTATAGGGAAGAAGAACAGAAAATAAGGGAGCAACTTAGCAACAAACCAAATGAAGTAATGTTTACACTGCAGAGACCAGTGTTAAACTAATTTGAAAGTCAGAACTCAAGAGATAAGTAATATATGATGAGACCGGGAATTTCCTCAGTGGGAACTATTCTTAATAGGTTCCTGTAACTGCGACAATCAGCAGAAACCATAGTTACCCCTGTTCATCTGGGTTTCTGCAAATCTTATCTCAAAGGTTCAATAGCAAATCAGGTAAGCCCTAAGCCAATTCCTGATTTATGATAATAAAATGTGAGGCTGGATGAACACAGCAGGCCCAGCAGCATCTCAGGAGCACAAAAGTTGAAGTTTCGGGCCTAGACCCTTCATCAGAGAGCTCTCTGAAGGGTCTAGGCCCGAAACGTCAGCTTTTGTGCTCCTGAGATGTTGCTTGGCCTGCTGTGTTCATCCAGCCTCACATTTTATTATCTTGGATTCTCCAGCATCTGCAGTTCCCATTATTCCTGATTTATGAGTCTGTTGGAATGGATTATAATTTCTTACTGACAAGATTCATGAATAATTCATTTAACAAGCAAAATGGGGATGTACAATTGGGCATTTCTTACGTAACTTATTCTGTGATTTAATTTTGAAATGAAGATTTAAGTTGAATGTATGGTTCCATAAAACGGAAGTGTTCTGTGTCTCACCAGCCTGCAGCATAGATCAAAAGTTCAGACTTGCACCATTCACCATCTTGCTGTCAATGGTTGAATTTGAAGTTCTGACGTGCACGCTTTCTGATTTTGCTGCAGGCAGTTGAGGATTCCCACCAGTAATATTAAATCAAAACATGCACCCTTCTGTGTATCTTTCTGAAGAAGGGAGGAATTACTGTGTTTAATTGAAAAATAACATGGTCCCATTTCTCTGGTGATTCAGTCTTGTGCAAAATTTCTTCCAACCAGCTTCTTCATGTGAAACATATGATTATCCCCGTCACGCTACTAATAACAAAGGCCTCTCGATGGAGTCTGTTAATGATGGATTCAGCTCTTACTTGGTAAGGAGCATAAAGAAGTAACATGTTCACAACTTAAAGGCTCTTTATATTAATTGTGATGCACTACTATCCTGAACTGCTCCATATCTCTCTCTCGCTGTCAAATTTTGTATCTTGTTCAGAATTCCACAGAAACTGATGAGTTTAGAGAGAAATTTGAATTTCCAGTTAATAACTAAAAAGAATGATGCATCAAGACTTTGGTTTTAAGCGTTTTATAGTAACAAAGGGCTAAAAATATTGAACTCAATACTTTTTATAGGCAGCTTGTAATTTAAACAATAGAAAGTAAAAATCCCCTCTACACTTGTTACCTAACTCTCTCTCTTTTTAGGGAATTAAAACAATGTAGCAAACAGCCCACAGAGTTGCTCCCAGCTTCCAATGTGCTGACAGTCCCCTCTTTCACTGAATAGTAATTTCAGGAATCCTCCCATCAGTGCCTTCCTTAGTTGAAGGAGAATATCCTAAATCCACTATCTACTGTAAAACCTGCCCCATTGTTTCTTTCTTTCTAACAATGCTAGGATAAATTATTTATCTAAGTACAGACTGCTTACCTCTCATGCCTGGCTGCGGTAGTCCACTAAGTCAAGCACTTTGCTGTCTGCTAACCACACAAAGCTGCTCACACAGTTGCTGGGACCTGGACATCTCTGCAGTCCCCATCTTCCCTCACTTGTGTGAGTATCCTCTCTTCATGGTCGAGCGGGAAAGGACGCTAATACCTGGAAACCGCCCCCTCCCTCAATCTGTTTACTTTTCTCTGCCCTGGTTTGAGCAAAGGCAGAGGCTGAATCGGCTGGGAGTTTTCCCCTGGAGTATTGGAGGCTGAGGGGTAACCTTATCGAGGTTTATAAAATCATGTGGGGTATGTAGGGTGAAAATAGTCAAGGTCTTTTCCCTAGGGTGAGGGAATCCAAAACTAAATGGCATAGATTTAAGGTGAGAGGGGAAAGATTTGTAGAGGACCTATTGGGTAACTTTTTTTATACAGAGGGTGATGCATGTATGGAATGAGCTGCCAGAGGAAGTCGTGGAGACTGGTACGATTCCAACATCTAAAAGGCATCTGCATGGGCATATGAATAGGAAGCATCTAGAATGATATGAGTCAAATGCTGGCAAATGGAACTTGGTCAGATCAGGATGTCTGGTCAGCACACATGAGTTGGATGTTTCCAAGCTGTATCCCTCTATGCCTTCTCCTGTGTCAGCATAGAAGAGGCAAATGGTTAAGACTCAAGCGCATGGCACGGCTGTGGGGTAAAGATATGAAATGCTCCAAGGGAGTCAGGAGGCAACACAGAGTGGATTCAGAGTTAGTGGTGTGGGAAAGTGGTGGGGTAATGGGAGAAGAATGCAACAGAGGGGCTGTCAGAGCAGAAGTGTTGGTGGAAGATGGGTACTGTAGCAGGAATCAAGCAAGCGTGAGGCAGCAAAGAATAACAATGGCATTCACCTGGAAGGCACAGTGATGGTCATTGACCTTCTTTCAGCACTGCTGCGCAATCCTCTGAACCCTGGTCAGGGCACTGACCCAGGTAGTGATCTGTGACCCTCAGTCTCTCTGTTCCCATATTCCCTTGTGCCAAGTGTTGTTTTTAAAGTTGTCTGCATTTTGAGAATTAGCATGTATGAATAATATTTAAACATTTCAACTATGTGTAAGTGTATCAGAAGGTACCAATGGCCGGATGAATGACTAAAGAGTGTGATATGCATTATTGGTTTCCTTTTGTACATGCTTGACTGCAAGACAATTCAAGGCTTTCCATATTTTGTTATACATACAACCACTTGAAATTTTATTTTTCTATTAATTATTTGCAATTTCCGTGCGTGTAACATAGAGTTGAACTTTCCACAGAAATAAGGTTTTGTAATGGGCTGCACTATTCCCTACAGATTATTTTCTAACTTCTATCCCAGCCTCGGTTTATCTACGGAAACCCTCATTCATGTCTTTGTTACCTCAGAGTTGACTACCGTCTATAAAGTTGAGATCATCCAAACTCTGCCGCTGCCCTAACTTACACAAGTCTCTTTGCTTTCTGACCTGTGTTGGTTCCTGATTAAGTCATCCCTTGATTTTAACATTCTCATCATTTCTTTCAGATCTCTCCAAGGCTTTACCCTTTCCGATCTCTGTGATCTCCTCCAACCTACAGCCCTCCAACATATAATCGCTCCTGTAATTCTGTCTGTTGAGCATTACAAATGTTAATAGCTCCACCAGTGGTGGCCATGCCTGCTGAGTTAATTAGGCTCCATCTTCTGGAAATCCCTTCAGATACCTTTCTGTCTCTTTATTTTTTTTCTCATGTAAGTTGTTCTTTAAAAACTATTTGACCAACATTTTTTTCATCTGACCTAATATCTCCTAAAATAATATGGTGATAAATATTACTTTATAATTCCTCTGAAGCATCTTGAGATATTTTATTACTTTAGAAGTGCTTTAGAAATAAAATTTATTGTCAGTTAATTTCACGCTTTGCTTATCTACCCAGTTGTCACTTTGCACCTGGAATTTATCAACCTTTCTGCCTAATTTGTGATCCCTCTTTTAAACTGAGGCATTGTGAGAAATTGAAGATACATAATGTTAATGCACTAGCATTCTGCAACGAGAAATCTCAACACATTACAAAATACAAAGTTATACGGAACACAGTCAAACACATTTACTTCTGGTTAGGAAGTTGAAAAACATTGTTTGTTTTCACAGAGGTCAACATGCACAGCGTCCCGCTCAGAAAGTTTGGAATCAGAAGATAACTATGTGCCAATGAACCCAGGTTCCTTATCTTCATTTGTTACAACCGCTGGAGAGAGTTGTCAGGATGTCTACATACCCATGAGTCCTGGTCCGCACCACTTTGACTTCCCCGGATTCTCCTCAGCAACATTCCCCACACGCAAAGGAAGTTCGGCCTCTCTCTGCCACAAACCCAACTTTCCTGGAGATTTGCTGCCACCTCCAGTCAACCGTAATCTCAAACCAGACAGAAAATGTAAGTTCTATCAGTTTCACATACATTTATCTGGAAAAGTATGCCTTAGTTGCCTCAGATGTACAAATATAATATTTCAACCTGTGCTGTTATAGTCATAAAAATGAAGAACAATGGAGAAAGTCAGCAACTCTAGCAGCAGTTGTTGGGAGACAGAGTTAACTTTTCAGATCATTACCTTTAATCAGAAGTCAGACTTCCCATTATAAGAAGGATTTTATGGCCCCTAAGCTTACTGTGTTTTTGGTGGGGAGAAACATAAAATATACAATAAAAACCAAAAGAATTGTGGATGCTGTAAATCAGGAACAAAAACAAAGTTGCTGGAAAAGCTCAGCGGGTCTGGCAGCATCTGTGGAGGAGAAAACAGAGTTAACGTTCCAGGTCCGGTTCCGGTGACCCTTCCTGTTCTGAAGAAGGGTCACCAGACCCGAAACGTTCAATCTGTTGTGTTCAACTATATGTGGAACATAAAATATGCCGTCTTCTCCAGCTTTCCTGCCAATCCCCTACCTGGTCCCATTGAAACAGTCAGCAGTAGGTACTGGCATGAGCAGCCCACCCAACGTTTTTCAAAAACTAATGAGTGAGACAACTGAACCTGTCAGCAAGTCATTTCACCCAAATATTACATCTGACATAAAATGGAATATGTGAACAGGGAGATGGGGATTCAAAGGGTGTCCAAACACATGAGGGTAACTCCACTTTGAAGTAACTGTTCCCTCACTCCACCATTCTTGCCTGGCCACCAAAACCACCCCTGTCCAGACTCCTGATAGTACCCACCTAAAAGGCCTGGGACTTACCTGGATCTCAGATCCATCCTTGATCTTCATAGGTTGCTTTGTAGTCCCTTCTGCCATTGCTCAGACTGCTTGGCCTACCACCTGATCACACAGGCTGGCAATTCTTGAGGGCAGAACCTTGTCCTGATTTGGAATGGAAGTCCGACTCTCAACTCTTTAAGGTCACCCCATCAGAATTAGGGCTGCAGAGCAAACACAGGTAGTGTCAGTTCATTTGGGACCAAGTGTTTTTGTGAGGATGGGCATATATGAGTTGCCAACGCCTGTAACATTCAGACCTGTGTATTCTGATGAACGATTATGACCTGAAATGTTAACTTCTTTCTCCATGGATGCTTCCCGACCTCCTGATTATTTTAAATATAAACAAAAAGGACTGCGGATGCTGTAAATCAGGAACAAAGACAGAAGTTGCTGGAAAAGTTCAGCAGGTCTGGCAGCATCTGTGAAGGAAAAAATCAGAGTTAACATTTTGGTTCCAGTTAACTCTACTGATTATTTTATGTTGTTTCCATTTCAAATTTCTAACAATTACAGTATTTTGATTTTGGCTTTTGGCTATTACCATGTTCAAAAAGGAATTTTTTTTAAAAGATCAAGATGTGACTGTCACTGACAATGCTACATTAATTGCTCATCTTTAGTTGCCTAATGGTAAGGCTAGCCTTGATTTTCAGTCAAGACACCATGCTTTGCCAAACCAGGGCCAATTAGGGCATTCCAAGACTTTTAAATGAAAGAGCAATTACTCTAGAGTGTGATGAGCCATAATCCCACAGCAAAGACAATGTGATTTAAGAACTATTCACAAATTATGTTAATTCACCTGGAGACAATATATTTTCACACACCAGTGGTGTACAGAATGGCATTGGAATCTGTAACAAGGATACAGACAAGGGAATTGCTTTCTCCTGGATGGTACCGAATTACTTGAGTGTTGTATTCATTCAGGTCAATAATGAGCATTCAATCAAACTCCTCAGGCTGCTAATAGATGGTATAGATCTCATAAAGTGAGTAATTCCCCACAGAGGATTCAGCCTGTGCCTTATTGCTGCAAACATTTTATTGATCTACTGGATCATATTAAGTTACCTTCAATCAATAGAGACCCAAAGATATCAGTTATTTGGGACTCTGTAAGAATCAAGGATGTGGGTGAAAGCTTTCTTCTTCACCTGACACCAATGAGCACAATAATGATCAACTGATAATAACAACTTCTTGCTGTTTGACCCGTGTAATTCCACCCGCTGTGATTAATTCTTTCAATAGAGCATAGTTTTACTATGGTTCCTGGTGGCATTTGTGATTGATATTGAGGTCAGCTATTCTGACCTCTCCTCCATTATGAGGGTAATTTCTGACTTTGTGCTGTTGCTGGAGACCTTGCCAGATGGAAGCCTGCACCAGAAATTCAGGTATATGTGGCAGAAGGCTATTTAAGATAATGGCTAAAGATATTGCACACCGTGCACTGAGGCCACAAATGTAAACTGCTAACAGACAAGATATCCAGCTGGAATTTTAAAGGTAAAAACTTTTTCCCCTCATGTGTGCACATCTGTGATATATTGTTTGTTATGTTTCATTATGAATTTGCATTATCACATAATTGCGTAGTTCTTGATCCTAAGTATTTGCACTGTATGAAGTAAGAGCTCACTCCTTTGATATGTTTAAATTGCTGAACTATATTAAACTTCTGCAGCAGTAATTTCTATATCAACTCTAAGGCATTGAGCACCTCCCAAATTACTATAATGTTTCAATGTATAATCTACAGCCCTGTTTATATCTCTAGCAATAATCAGTTAAAGTACCAGAAATTTTTGTTGGCAATATCAGCTGGCAACTGTTCAAAATCTTTCATCAACGAATTATAGAAGATTGTATTTTATAACAAATGTATTAACACTGTAGTTAAAATAGAAAATCAAGGAATGCAAACCAAATGCATTGCAAGTATGATTGATCTGTTAATATCACCCACATTCCCAAGCCAACAAGACATTCCCATCACTAATTGCAGTTGAGAAGGTTATGATGAACTACCTTCTTGAGCTGCTGCAGTCCACATGGTGTGGGTACACCCACACTGCTTTTTGCAATGGAGTATTGTGTTTTTGACTCAATGCCAGCTAAGGTTTGATGATGTTTGTTGGGTGGCTTGGAGGGGAGCTTGCAGGTGTTAGTGTTCCCATGTATCCACTGGCCTTGTCCTTCTGGGTACCAGAGATTGTATGTTTGGACAATGCGGTTCAGAAGTCATAGTGAGTTGCTGTAGTGCCTCTTGTATATATTGTCGTCAGTATGCTGCAGTAGTGGAGGAAGAGAATGCTAAATATCTGTGGCAGATGGAGTGTTGATCAAGTGGGCTGCTGTGTCCTGGATGGTGTCTAGCTTCCTAAGTGTAGTTGGAGCTGCACTTTTCCAGGCAAGCAGAGGTTATTCCATCTCTCTCCTGTCCTGTGCACTGTAGGTGGTGGTAAGTCTTTGAGGAGTCTGAAAGTGAGTACTCACTGTAGAGATTTCAGCCTCTGATCTCACATGAACTCATGGTTTAAAACATAGAATAAACTATTTGTAAGAACAAGCAAATAGCATAAAAATTACATATTGACAACCAGTGCTAGATGACTGAACAATGTGATAGACAGTTCCTTTAATTCCTGACCAAGACGTTAAGAGATTGAAGTTGACCCAGATGAAAAATGGGAGCATATTGCCAAGTGAAGCTTTGTAGGTGTCCCACAAAAACTGCATAAAAGAGATGTCAGACCTCTTGCATATAAAATGAAGGGTCCCAACTGTTGTTTTTGAGCTCTTGCAGAAATTAGATGAGATTGAGCATAGCAAGAATTGAATCTGCTCCCCTTGAGATTGAACAATTAAACAATGCCTAATCAAACATTGCTACTGTTATGTGTTCTGATTGTATTCTAGTTCTCATATATTTGATATAATCACACTTTAGGCTTAGAAGCTGAGAACCCTTTGTGTTTAGTACAACTGTTATACTGCCTGACTAGCAGAATGCTTAAACCCAATCTGAGTTACACAAAATAATAAAATGTGAGGCTGGATGAACACAGCAGGCCAAGCAGCATCTCAGGAGCACAAAAGCTGACGTTTCGGGCCTAGACCCTTCATCAGAGAGGGGGATAGGGAGAGGGAACTGGAATAAATAGGGAGAGAGAGGGAGGCGGACCGAAGATGGAGAGTAAAGAAGATAGGTGGAGAGAGTATAGGTGGGGAGGTAGGGACGGGATAGGTCAGTCCAGGGAAGACGGACAGGTCAAGGAGGTGGGATGTGGTTAGTAGGTAGATGGGGGTGCAGCTTGGGTTGGAGGAGGGGACGGGTGAGAGGAAGAACCGGTTAGGGAGGCAGAGACAGGTTGGACTGGTTTTGGGATGCAGTGGGTGGGGGGGAAGAGCTGGGCTGGTTGTGTGGTGCAGTGGGGGGAGGGGACGAACTGGGCTGGTTTAGGGATGCAGTAGGGGAAGGGGAGATTTTGAAACTGGTGAAGTCCACATTGATACCATATGGCTGCAGGGTTCCCAGGCGGAATATGAGTTGCTGTTCCTGCAACCTTCGGGTGGCATCATTGTGGCACTGCAGGAGGCCCATGATGGACATGTCATCTAAAGAATGGGAGGGGGAGTGGAAATGGTTTTCCCCCCCACCCACTGCATCCCAAAACCAGTCCAACCTGTCTCTGCCTCCCTAACCGGTTCTTCCTCTAACCCATCCCTTCCTCCCACCCCAAGCCGCACCCCCATCTACCTACTAACCTCATCCCACCTCCTTGACCTGTCCGTCTTCCCTGGACGGACCTATCCCCTCCCTACCTCCCCACCTATACTCTCTCCACCTATCTTCTTTACTCTCCATCATCGGTCCGCCTCCCCCTCTCTCCCTATTTATTCCAGTTCCCTCTCCCCATCCCCCTCTCTGATGAAGGGTCTAGGCCCGAAACGTCAGCTTTTGTGCTCCTGAGATGCTGCTTGGCCTGCTGCGTTCATCCAGCCTCACATTTTATTATCTTGGAATTCTCCAGCATCTGCAGTTCCCATTATCTCTGAGTTACACAAAAGCTGGCTGCCCAGAACAGGATGAATGTTGCCACTGGGAAAAGTACACATACAATTGGTTCTCAGCTAAATTCCTAACTCTTTACAACTAATCCAACAATATTTAATATTCCTATTTGTTTTGAAGCCCTGTGCTTATCATTATAACTGCTCCAGTCAATGGCTTTCCTAAACTGTGGGAAAATTACAAATTAACTCTTCTTTTTTGGAAATAAACTGAGCCCCTTTTCAAAATATTTGGAGCTAGGTTGCGATCACTCCTCTATCACCCTAATCCTTGTATCTGCACATTTTTTCAGTGATTGGGCTTTCTGCAAGGTGTTTGTATCATTTGGGTAGTAAGATGTTGTTCCACAATCTTACAGATTCAGCTCTTGTTGTTCTTTTGGCATGTGTAGATTTGTAGCACATCACACAAGCAACAGTGTACATGGGCTTGGTGGCTCAGTGGTTATCATTGTAAACTCGTGGCACCAGGGGCCTGGGTTCGATTCCACCCTCAGGCAACTGTCTATGTGGAGTTTCCATGTTCTCTCTGTGTCTGTGTGGGTTTCCTCTGGGTTTCCATGTTCTCTCTGTGTCTGTGTGGATTTCCTCTGGGTGCTTCAGTTTCCTCCCACAGTCCAATGATGTGCAGGCTAGGTGGACTGGCCATGCTAAATTGCCCGTAGTATTCAGGTATGTGTAGATTAGGTGAGGTTTTGGGAGATAGGTCTGGGTGGGATGCTCTGAGTGTCAGTGCGGACTTGTTGGGCTGAAGAGCTTGTTTGTACATTGAATGGATTCTATGATCACTCCAGCTGTTGCACTATCCTTCTGGTCACTTCTTTCGTCTCGTGGTTCAATCTGCAGCTCTTCACAACTGCTCATCTTCATCATAGCAGGACCCCTGTTTCTACAAGGTAGAACATACACTGTGTGACTCTCTGATTTAGGTTGACTCACAATTCCCCTGTACCCTGTTAGCATGGTATTGAATGCTTCCAGAGCCCCTTTCCTTGGATAGCCATTTTCTTCTCAGTTTTCAGAAAAGACCTTCAGGTTTGGGATGATGTTATCCTGTGCTCCAGTATATTTCTTTACCTTCAGATTTATAATTGTCGCCTGATTACTTTTCCTAATATCAATTGTTGTTTAAATTTATTTTCCCTGAACTGTCAGTTCTGGACATTTTATGCTGTTGTATAATACACCCATTGAAAAAGCACCTTCCAATTATATGGAGAGAAGATCTGGTGCAAATATACATAAAGTGTTTCAATGAGACAGTTGGATACTTTGAGGATGTTGAATATCATATCACTATTCACCCAGCAAAGAAGGCTTTGATTTAACCTCCATGTAACATACCAATGGAATCAAAAGGAAAGGTTGAATGAGAGCTCAAAAAGACAGAAGGCAAGAAAGTGATTACCAAAGTCACTAAGTCTATAGATTGGATAAGTTCCGTCATGGTGAGAGAGAGGCCAAGTGGATGGCCAAGAGTTTGTCAGGATCCCAAAGATCATGACCAAAACTGTAGAGAGGGATTATAATGTTCCTATAGTATATTGTGTTGTTAAAATCACCAACACTTCGTCTAGACTCCCATGATGCATGTATAGTTTGGCTTCTTTTCCTACCTATCAATGTGTTGATCTGGTTGTGGTCACTCTTCTATCACCCTGATCTTCACATCCGCACATATTTCCAGTGATTGGCCTTTCTGCAAGGTGTTTGCAGAACATCTCATTTAGACAGAAAGTCAGCCATTTTGAAAAGGTTTGTGTTAACAATGTTTAATTATATCGTAATCGGCAATTGTGTAATTATGTTTTATATTTCAGCCAAAGCAGGAACTGTGGAATCACGGAACCACACATTCATTGATGAGCTTCCCTTCAAGTCTCCTGTAACCAGATCTTGGTCCAGGCCTGTGTAAGTGTCCTTTTAAAAATAAATCCAGAAGACCATTGAAAGTTGCTTCCAAAACAGTAAACCATTGGGGAGTGAAACTGTTCCGAGGTAGCAACACAGAATAAGTTTATAGTGAATCAGTAGCCAACTTCTCAGCAGTTTTTATTTTTCACTGATTTGGAATTGCTAAGAATTTGAACTTCAACAGAAGGAACTGACATGGCGATAAAAGCTATCTGTTTGTCATGAACTCACTCAGAACTACAGACTTAGACCAATTTTATCCCCTACTTTCTTCTGCCTGCAGAATGATGGCAGTTGTACAAAAATGATGACTTCCCTTTGAGAGATTTTGAAAAGATCATCATGTTTATTTTAATATATTTTGGACAGAGAACTGTATCATCTAGGACAAGATTTGCCCAATGACTTTTTCCTCCCGTTCACAGAAGTACATTCCTTCTGTCATGTGTGGTTGTGTAGAGACCATTAAAAAGGTCTGGGAAATTTGATGGGGATTCAGTGTGCTGCAACATTGGTGTTATGACCCATGTGTTTTTGATGATGCAACGTAACTTTTTAGTAATATGCAAAGTCTTTGCTCAGATAATGTGATGGAGGCTGGTAAAATTGAGACATTCAACAGGGGCATTGGATGTTATTTGAAGAGAAACAATGTACAAGGTTATGCATGGGGAAAGGGTAGTAGAATAACACCAAGTCAGAATGCTGGTTGGATTACGCTTACAGACAGGATGGGTCAAATGGCTTCCTCCTGGGCCATAACATTTTTGTGATTCATTGTTAGCGTTTTAGTTCTTGAAGGAAAATTGTATTTCATTGCTTCTAGAGCCGCTGTAAACCCTGTTTCTTCACAAAATTGCCGTCCGTTATCAACACAAAGTGTCACCAGCACCGACTCAGGAGACAGTGAAGAAAATTATGTTCCAATGGTAAGTAATTGAAAACACGATGCTCCAGGAGATCAGTTGTAAGTTGCAAACTAAGCAGAAATAGGATACCGCCTTAATTTGATTATATTAACATACAGAATGACAACCATGAAAAAAAATCAGTTAACCCAACAAGCCAATCTCTCACAATGTAAATGATTTATTATGCTGAAGTGCATATTTTCATTCAAGAATGCAAGTGTATCCAATGTTGCATTTTGTACAAGAGAGCTTGTTGCTCTAGTTTGATTTTGAAACTTTACTACCTTCACACTGGGAGATCCTCATTCATAAAGAGCAGGAATGGGACATCTTCTTCAGCCCCTGACATCACAAGACTTGAGACCTACTAGGCAGTGTGCAAGTGAGAATCTCTCCACTAACTAACCACATCAGTTTTTTTGTGCAAATCAGTGAGCCTCTCAACTATACAGGGCTCCTCCAGGGCTAACACATTATGGCAGTCAAAGTTGCAGTTGTTGTCCCCAGTGTCTTGGTGTTACCAGTGTGCTGTGTCACAAGAAGGGCCATTTCAACTCTTCATTTACTGAAACTGGGATGACTTCACAATGATCCAGATGGACAGGGTGCTTCAGTGTTTGGCCTGCCAAAAATATCTTTATTGACTCTCTTCACACAAGTAATAAAAATCTACCTTTATCCTGTGCCTATCTATAACTTCAGAATATACCAAAGAATTTTACAGCTGCTTGTTGAATTCAGGATGTTCTTGTAACTAAGATCAGTTAATCTGCCATCATTACGATAGGAAGCATTTATCATTTTATTTCATTTACTTTAAAATAGCAGAATCCAATTTCTACCTCTCCAATGAATGCTGTGACTGGCAGCCCTGGTGCAAGAAAGACTGGGAGTGTGGATTATTTGTCTTTAGACTTTCAGCCCAGCTCTCCTGGTCCTCATCGAAAGGTAAAATCCATAGTTTGTTTATTTTAGATCATTTGTTTCTGCTTTGATAGTCAATGTTCTGTGGATTTAAATATGTTGGATTAAGCACTACACAATTATTACACAATTGAGTATAGGAGTTTGGATGTCCTGTTGCAGCTGTTCATGATGTTGGTAGGGCCACATTTGGAGTCCTGCTGGCAGTTCTGGTCACCCTTCTATAGAAAGGATATTATTAAACTAGAAAGAAAACAGAAAATATTTACCGGGATGCCACCTGGACTGGAAAATTTGAGTTATAAGTTGAGTCTAGATAGACTGGGACTTTTTCCCTACAGTGTAGGAGACTGAGGGGTGACTTTATCTGTCAAATCATGAGTGGCATAAGGTAGACAGCCAACTGCTTTTCCCCATAGTAGGGGAATCTAAAACTCGAGAGCATAGGGTTAAGGTGAGAGGGGAACATAAATAAAACAATCCAGACAGACAATTTTTTTCACACAGAGGGTGGGGAGTGTTTGGAGCAGGTTGTCAGAGGTAGTTGTAAAGTCGAGTACAATTTTGACACTAGAGAAGCATTAGAACAGATACGTGGATCGGATAGGTTTGGAGAGATATAGGTCAAATGCAGGCCCATGGGACTAGATTGTGAAAACTGGGTGGCATGGACAAGTTGGGCTGAAGGGCCTATTTCCATACTGTAAACCTCTATGACTCAAATTTGGCTCAGCTTCTCTTTTTTCTCTCTCATTCCCCTGCCAGTTTTACTCTTGTGCGCTTCCACTGATCTAAATTGTCCAGACTTAGTGAAAGTTCAGACTGGCTACTTCAATACAAAACCAATGTGGGTGGCCATCAAAAATGAACAAAGTTATCCTATATATGTGCTTGTCAAATGTATACATTACAACCAATTCCAGTGTTAATTTGTGATGACGGAACAAACTCATTCAAATCTATGTCCTATTTTGAACCAGCCTTCCACATCCTCAGTGACATCAGATGAAAAAGTAGACTACGTACAAGTGGATAAGGAGAGGACCCAGGCTCTACAGAACACCATGCAAGAGTGGACTGATGTGAGACAATCTAGTGAGACTTTGAAGAGTCTGAAATAGCAATATAAAGGAAAAACAATGGAAATCAAAGTATTTGCAGTTCTGTGAAAGATGAATCTGCACTTTCTATTACACGATAGTATGCCAGAATGGGAGAAGAGGCATTATTTCTTGAACTGTCTCAAAATTTTACAGATAGCTTTCCATTACCTTGTGATATAGCAGCTACTTCATTGTACCTGTTCAAACCAGAAGGCATTTCTTCCATATGTTCACTCAAAAAAGCTTACAAGATAAGGCAGATTTCACAATGGCCAAACATTTGCCGCATCTAAATATCTCCTATTATACTTTGCTTAACAAAAACTTGTGATAAGAGTAAAGAATGAAATTGTTAGCTACCTGATTGAATTTCTTCAGCACAAGAGAATTGGGAGAAGACTAACTATTTTCACTGTACTGTCATTTAATGTCATGGAAGCTTGAAACCTTTTCGAAACACAGCAGCAGAATATAATAAATTGTAAGTGAACTGAATTAAATTAATTATTTCAGCAATACAAACTGAAAATCCTGGGAAAACCCAACAGGTTTGGCAGCATTTGGAGAAGGAAAAATAAAATTAATGTTTTCAGTCCGGTTATGACTTCTTTAGATCTTCAGAGTTCCAAAAAAGAGTGGTGAGTCATACTGCACTCAAAACATTAGCTTTGTTTCTGTCTCCACAGATGTTGAGTTTCCGTGCAGTTCCATTTATTTTTATTTTGGATCTCCAGCCTCCACAATACTTTAGCTTTAAATATTTTGAGCACATTAATAATTTTTAAAAGAAACCTTAGAACTAAATTTTCAACTTGCCACCCAAAGCTAAAACTGCTGTTGTAGTCCAGACATCCGTTTGTAAAATGAGAGATAATGGGAACTGCAGATGCTGGAGAATTCCAAGATAATAAAATGTGAGGCTGGATGAACACAGCAGGCCAAGCAGCATCTCAGGAGCACAAAAGCTGACGTTTCGGGCCTAGACCCTTCATCAGAGAGGGGGATGGGGAGAGGGAACTGGAATAAATAGGGAGAGAGGGGGAGGCGGACCGAAGATGGAGAGTAAAGAAGATAGGCGGAGAGAGTATAGGTGGGGAGGTAGGGAGGGGATAGGTCAGTCCAGGGAAGACGGACAGGTCAAGGAGGTGGGATGAGGTTAGTAGGTAGCTGGGGGTGCGGCTTGGGGTGGGAGGAAGGGATGGGTGAGAGGAAGAACCAGTTAGGGAGGCAGAGACAGGTTGGACTGGTTTTGGGATGCAGTGGGTGGGGGGGGAAGAGCTGGGCTGGTTGTGTGGTGCAGTGGGGGGAGGGGACGAACTGGGCTGGTTTAGGGATGCAGTAGGGGAAGGGGAGATTTTGAAACTGGTGAAGTCCACATTGATACCATATGGCTGCAGGGTTCCCAGGCGGAATATGAGTTGCTGTTCCTGCAACCTTTGGGTGGCATCACTGTGGCAGTGCAGGAAGCCCATGATGGACATGTCATCTAGAGAATGGGAGGGGGAGTGGAAATGGTGTGCGACTGGGAGGTGCAGTTGTTTGTTGCGAACTGAGCGGAGGTGTTCTGCAAAGCGGTCCCCAAGCCTCCGCTTGGTTTCCCCAATGTAGAGGAAGCCGCACCGGGTACAGTGGATGCAGTATACCACATTGGCAGATGTGCAGGTGAACCTCTGCTAAATGTGGAATGTCATCTTGGGGCCTGGGATGGGGGTGAGGGAGGAGGTGTGGGGACAAGTGTAGCATTTCCTGCGGTTGCAGGGGAAGGTGCCGGGTGTGGTGGGGTTGGAGGGCAGTGTGGAGCGAACAAGGGAGTCACGGAGAGAGTGGTCTCTCCGGAAAGCAGACGGGAGGGGATGGAAAAATGTCTTGGGTGGTGGGGTCGGATTGTAAATGGTGGAAGTGTCGGAGGATAATGCGTTGTATCCGGAGGTTGGTAGGGTGGCGTGTGAGAACGAGGGGGATCCTCTTGGGGCGGTTGTGGCGGGGGCGGGGTGTGAGGGATGTGTTGCGGGAAATACGGGAGACGCGGTCAAGGGCGTTCTCGAAGGGGGTGGCCATGGGCACCCGCATGGGCCCCAGCTATGCCTGCCTCTTTGTAGGTTACGTGGAACAGTCCCTCTTCCGCACCTACACAGGCCCCAAACCCCACCTCTTCCTCCGGTACATTGATGACTGTATCGGCGCCGCCTCTTGCTCCCCAGAGGAGCTCGAACAGTTCATCCACTTCACCAACACCTTCCACCCCAACCTTCAGTTCACCTGGGCCATCTCCAGCACATCCCTCACCTTCCTGGACCTCTCAGTCTCCATCTCAGGCAACCAGCTTGTAACTGATGTCCATTTCAAGCCCACCGACTCCCACAGCTACCTAGAATACACCTCCTCCCACCCACCCTCCTGCAAAAATTCCATCCCCTATTCCCAATTCCTCCGCCTCCGCCGCATCTGCTCCCACGATAAGACATTCCACTCCCGCACATCCCAGATGTCCAAGTTCTTTAAGGACCGCAACTTTCCCCCCACAGTGATCGAGAACGCCCTTGACCGCGTCTCCCGTATTTCCCGCAACACATCCCTCACACCCCGCCCCCGCCACAACCGCCCCAAGAGGATCACCCTCGTTCTCACACACCACCCTACCAACCTCCGGATACAACGCATTATCCTCCGACACTTCCGCCATTTACAATCCGACCCCACCACCCAAGACATTTTTCCATCCCCTCCCCTGTCTGCTTTCCGGAGAGACCACTCTCTCCGTGACTCCCTTGTTCGCTCCACACTGCCCTCCAACCCCACCACACCCGGCACCTTCCCCTGCAACCGCAGGAAATGCTACACTTGTCCCCACACCTCCTCCCTCACCCCCATCCCAGGCCCCAAGATGACATTCCACATTAAGCAGAGGTTCACCTGCACATCTGCCAATGTGGTATACTGCATCCACTGTACCCGGTGCGGCTTCCTCTACATTGGGGAAACCAAGCGGAGGCTTGGGGACCGCTTTGCAGAACACCTCCGCTCAGTTCGCAACAAACAACTGCACCTCCCAGTCGCAAACCATTTCCATTCCCCCTCCCATTCTCTAGATGACATGTCCATCATGGGCCTCCTGCACTGCCACAATGATGCCACCCGAAGGTTGCAGGAACAGCAACTCATATTCCGCCTGGGAACCCTGCAGCCATATGGTATCAATATGGACTTCACCAGTTTCAAAATCTCCCCTTCCCCTACTGCATCCCTAAACCAGCCCAGTTCGTCCCCTCCCCCCACTGCACCACACAACCAGCCCAGCTCTTCCCCCCCACCCACTGCATCCCAAAACCAGTCCAATCTGTCTCTGCCTCCCTAACCGGTTTTTCCTCTCACCCATCCCTTCCTCCCACCCCAAGCCGCACCCCCAGCTACCTACTAACCTCATCCCACCTCCTTGACCTGTCCGTCTTCCCTGGACTGACCTATCCCCTCCCTACCTCCCCACCTACACTCTCTCCACCTATCTTCTTTACTCTCCATCTTCGGTCCGCCTCCCCCTCTCTCCCTATTTATTCCAGTTCCCTCTCCCCATCCCCCCCTCTGATGAAGGGTCTAGGCCCAAAACGTCAGCTTTTGTGCTCCTGAGATGCTGCTTGGCCTGCTGTGTTCATCCAGCCTCACATTTTATTATCCGTTTGTAAAATGCCCAGTTTTCACTTTCATTGATTTTAGCTGATCTGCTAAACCAGGTTTACACCCAGCAGCAAGTTGGAAACATACCCTTACAACTGAGGGAATCCTGTCTCTTCAAGTCTGAGAAATGTATTCACTAAGGAATACTTCTACTCCCTCCAATTATCATAGTAGAATTTTATACGATGAAGGGAAATCTTCAAAAAGAAGTTGCAGGATACCCTAGAAATGTGGACAACTTTCAGTGGACTCATCAGCAACAAACTCTTGACTTCACAACTATTATCAATGTGACTTTAATACACTTTCTGAAGTACATTTTAAAAAGCAGTGTAGTAAATGCAATCTTCAAAAATTGCTGGAAGTCTCATGTTTGTTCACCATATTGAACTGAGATACAAAATAGAATTCATGTGAAAACTATTTATGATATTTAATAAAAAGAAATTCTTAGTATTAATCTAAAATGATGCATACATTGTTTATGTATGGTGAAATGATCCTCATTTGAAGTGGTGTCAAATACAAATTATTCTTAACAAATTTAAAAGGTTGGAATAATTCTGTTTTGCTTTAACAAAGAAAAACAAAGCAAACAGATGTGAAATAACTGAAATGGTAACTCTTTGGAAAATCTTTTGAAAAGTTATAAATGTGTAATACATTTTTGCCAGCGCCATAAAGTACAAATGGATTTCTAGATTTGAAGGATATGAGGGAGAAGTAGAGGGTTATGTCGATGGAGATGGTTAAGATGGATGTAAGGATGATTAAATGGATTTGAAGACCAGGATGGAAAATTTGGGCTGAGTGGCTTGTTTCTACTCTGTATATTCTATGTAAATAGTACTTTGTTAATAATTTTTAAGGGATATTTTTGCAATGTGTGAATTTATGAATCAGTTGCAATCCCTTTCAGTCAAAGCCTCATGATCACATCAGTTAAGATCATATATTTCAAATAGTCTTTCTTCAAGTATATTTTGTAGTACGAGACAAACCGACAAAGACCCCTATTTCTTTGAATCCAGATAATTCTGTGTAAACAATTTCAGTAGGCCTTCACAAAATAAGCAAATTGGTTGTAGTACATACAATTATCAGATAAAATGGAAATGGGAGACTATTAGATAAATTCTCAAATCACAGAATGCGTAATTGCTAATAAACTAGCCAGATGCGCTGTGACATTATAAGAATTAGCAATGATCAGCTATTAGCTCATTTTCATTATTATATCCAATCCTTCCACATTTGCATCCCCTAGCAGGATGGTCTAAGAGCTTTCTGTTTCTTCACTGAATAAAGATCCAACCAATCTCCATCAACCACCATCTTCCTCTGTCTCGCTAAAATTTTACCCAAATTGAATGACATCTACTCCAATTTCACTCACTTCCTCCAACCAATGTGTACTTTTGGAACTATTTGTATTGGGTTTGTTGTGCCTACATTCCTTGTGGGATATTTGGAACATTTTTGATCCAGTTCTATCCACAATCTCCCTTATCCAGGTACATTGAAAGCTTTAGTGCTGTGAACTGCTCTTGCCCTGAGCTAGATAATTGAATTCATGATGCTTCCAATTTAAACTTTTCTCTTGCCTTTACATATCTTATCCTCACCTCTTCCATTCCTTCCCTTGACTTCTCTCTGTATTTCTTGAAATGGATTATCAACCAATATTCACAATGACTGCACTGACTCCCACAGCTAGCTTGACTATACTTTCTCACACCTTGCATACTTTAAGGACAACACTAAATCCTCCCAATTACTCTAATTCTTCTGTGCTCCTAAGATGCTGCTTGGCCTGCTGTGTTCATCCAGCTCCACACTTTGTTAACTCGGATTCTCCAGCATCTGCAGTTCCCATTATCTCTACTCTAATTCCATCCTGTTCATAAATGCGGGATTTCAATTCCAAGTATTTTCAATGAGTCTTCCTTTCTCCTCAACTGATGATTGCCCCATCATGGTTGGCCTGAACCTTAACTCAGTAATTCCATTTGACATCATCTCACTCCTCCCTCTTCCTTCCAGAACAATTGTCTTGCCTTGGTAATCACCTTCTATCTCACAAACTGTATATTCAAAGGAACATCCTCTGCCATGATTGTCAACTCCAGCACGATGGCACCCTCAAACACAACTTTCAGCGTTCCAAAGAGATAGTTCCCTGGACCATTTTTCGTCCACACCTCAGTTACTCCCAACACTCCTTCCCATTGCACCTTTCCATGCGAACACAGGGAGTGCAATACCTCTTACATCTTCCCTTATCACCATCCAAGCTCCAACCATTCCTTTCAAGATAAAGAGCAGTTTACTTGTGCTTTTTCAGTTTCTGACATTGTGTTCATCGCTCACGATGCGGTTGATATTCGGGAAATTAGACACTGAGTGACCACTTCTCAGAACCTAGGAGATAAGAAATAGGATCGGGATAGACCAAATGGACTCTTTTGAGTTTACTCTATCATTCAATCCAATTTTAGGAAACATTAATGCCTCAATTCCACTTGCATGCCTGCTCCTCATATGGTTTGATTATGAGTCCTGGATTCTGAAATCTCTTTGGATCTCTGTAGTTAATTTCTCACCACTTAGAAAATACTCCATCTTTCTTGAGTCCAAAATGGATGATCTATAGAAATGGGCAATGAATTCAACTTGCCATATATTTCCCAACTAAGTTAATCAATCTTTATTCCGTTTCAACTTCCTGCTATCATTGACATTACTGTAAGTCACCTGCAAACTTGAATATACGGATCTCCATTTCTTAATTCAAGTCATTAATAAATAACACGAAAAGTTGAGTCTTCAGACAGTTCCTGGGTAATGTTACTTTTCACATCCCACCAACCTGAGTGCATAAGATTTAATCTCACTTTCTGATGGAAGTGATAGGAACATCTGTATGAGATCCCTTCATATTATTTTTATTTAAATTTTGTTTATTTCTCTCTTAACAGCAGTGATGACATTCACCAAGAATATATTAAAGTTATACATACCTCTGGCTATATTTGTACTCTATTGTGCCTGATTATCCAAAAATCTGAGTCTTCTAAAAATAAATCAGGCTAGATATTCCACGCATTGAAATCTCTTGTGCCAAACATCTAAATTATCACCAAGTTACAAACAACAGTCTGAATAGATTTTGACTTTATTTCAGTCTGGATTAACAGTTAATTATTCAAGTATTTTCCACTGTTTTGGTAAAAATGAAATATTGTGGGACAAAAGCACCTCATTGCAAGTTAGAGGATATATAGAAGTTAATTTAAAGTTTTCTAATAATGACAGTGAAATAAAATGAAGATAGAACCTTATAGGAGACACAGTAACTCTTTTCAGTAAAGTTGGACTTAAAGGTTAGCCTGATTTAAATTCCAATTTTGTAGTTTAATCTCCGATTTGAAATTTTAACTCATTTTGGCATGGGTTAACTTCCTTGCCAATCGGGTCATATTACAAAGAAGAGGGTTTTAATTCTGCAAGAAGAAAAGTAACAAGGCTAGTTCGATAATGCCGAGCTCTGTTTCACATCAACTAGAATGGAATACGCATTCAAGGTAGCCTTGAGAATTGCATTCTGGCTTGTCCCACTGTCCAAGTTGAAGGAAGAACTATGTGTAGAAAATAGAAATGTAGCATCATTCAAGATAAAAGAAAGCCATCTGGCTTATCATGCCTATGCTGATTTTTTAAAAGCACAATACAATTAGTCACACTCCCTGTTCCTTCCCTATAGCATGGCAATTGTCTCCTTCCCAGGTATACAATTCTCTATTAAAAGTTAATGTTGAACCTGCTTCTGCCATCCACTTAGGCAGCTTGTGCATTCTAGATTATAATGATTTGCTACACAAAATCTCTTCATTTCACCACTGCTTGTTTTGCTAATTTTCTTAAACCTGTTTACTCTGGTTACTAATCCACCTGCCAGAGTTTAAAGTTCTTTTATACTTATTCTATGAAAATCCCTTTTAGTTTTGAACATTTCTATTAAATCTTTCCTCAGTATTCTCTCCTTTAAGTAGAAAAATGTAATTTTCTAGTCTCTCCACATAAGTGCAGTAGTAAGAAAATCTAAAAATGGGAAAGAAATATCTTAATTCTGTCTTGTATTTGATCCCGATTTATATCACTATTCCTTTCTCAATTTGGAAGATATTAACTGTTGATCAAATTGAGTGACACCAGCCAAAGGATAATACTAGTATTCTCTAATTTTAGGACAAAAGGAAAAAGTTAAATAACTTACAATATCATTACAGCAATGAAACCTAACCACAATTTTATCTTTTCTTGGTTACAGTTTCATAGATTTATTCATCATTTCAGTGCTTCAAGACAATTTGCTTTGCATGAACAATAGTTTACTCAGTATATATAGTGTTCCTAGGGGTCCAGGCAGAAGTAAGGCATATTTTAAAGAAATTGCATATAAACTCAAAGACAAAATGCAAATTTAAATTATGCTCTACATTTTAGTTTGCCTATCCCCTAAACACAGAAATACCGGAGTACTTCCAATTAGTAAGGTTCAGTAATGTGGAACAATTGTGTTAAAAGCTGTGGGATTCAACATGTACCATTTGTATTTACTGCAGAATAGGACGATTAGTTTAGTAATTCCTTAGCATTCATAAATACTTCTGATTTTCTATGAATGCCATTCTGACCCCGAGTAAGTATAGATTTTCATAGAAATGCATCCTACCAGAAACTCAGGACTATCTTGGAATCATAACCATTTGGATTATATTTGCACTATTAGAAGATCTGATATTCTTTGTTGGAGAATTGAATTTCAAAGGATTAATGGAGTTTTACAAATGGAGCCAGAAGGATTTTAGGGAGATGAATGTCACCAATCATGAATTATGAAATCACAAATGGTGAATGGAAGAGTTAATTCACAAGTGTCTTAAGTTCATTGTCCTCCTTCTGTCTATTGTGTTGTTTATACCACAGGTAATTTATTATAACGGTGTTCAAATCAATTAAACACTGAAGGCAGTTAAACTGCTTTGATGTTTGCCATCAGGGTAGTCATGTCGAACCATAAAAAGTATTTTTTTTCCCATTGTAGAATGTATAATTATATTTTATTTAATGAAAATTTTGTCAGTATATGTGGTATAAATATAACATAGCACTTATAAACAAAATATCATGGAAAATGTACATATTTGGTTTAAGAATCACATTTGGATTAGATGTGCACCCTTGTCACTGCCGCACATTGCTTTAATGCATGAGATACTGTATATACAATAACAGCGCTTCAATACACTGAAGTAAATATTTACAAATTTTTCCTTGCAATACTTTGATATTTTTTACCTTATGTAGATATTTCTTTCCAGAAGCAAAGATGAAATAGTATTTAATGAGGACCAAAGGGCAGTGTTTTTGTATAATAATTTATTTGAAGTTTGCCTGTTTCTGTCTATTTTTGGCATTGCATCATGGTAGCAATTAAGTCAAATACAGGATTAAAGAAGTGCTTCAAATTTAGCTTGTGACCAAAATAATCCCAATATGAGCTGTCAATAAGGTACTTATTACTCAACAACAGAAATACCTTGAACAGATCTACCACTGCATTATTGCACAAACTATAATAATTACTGTGTTACAGGCTGCTTAAGGTTCTAATAAGCCTCTGTGCTGTTTTATTACACAATTTGCTTTCTTGTTTCTGCACACTTTGTAGAGAACAATGTGACGTGAAGTGAAAATAAACCTTAATGCTGAAAGTTTCACTATGTTTTAATTACACAAACTAAACGTAAGCAGTTACTGCATTCGATTTGTTTTGTTTGTTTCTCAAAAGGGTACAAAGAAGGATTACGCCAGTAATCATGAACTGGGAACACAATTGGTGCAATTTAAAATCATTGTGGCATTCTGACAATCAGTGCTGAATTGTTGCTTGCTTCAGCCCAGATTTCTGTCAGGTCAGTAACACTAAAATCTTTAAAGGATGAGGTGCATGAGGTGCATCTGACTGGAATGCATGCTGGGATTGGTTCTAGAATTTCTGAGTCGATAAAAGGATGAAGTATCTCCAGTTTGAATTGCTGTGATTCAAGGTGCAGCCCATCCCAAAGCCTGGGTGCCTGGAGTTGGGCAATCCATGTTGGGCCAGCCAATGATGCCTGTATACCATGAGCATTTTTTTTTAAACGGTCATTTTGTGTAGGGACCTCAGGAGGACCTAACAGACAGTTCCATGTCACAATTCAAAATGGAAGGCGAACAGAGCTTTATAAACTGCATATGGACAATAAACAGTGAGTCTAAATAAGGATTAGGGATCAGCACAGGCTTTGTCGGCCAAAGGATCTGTTCCTATGCTGTCCTGTATTCATGCTCGAAGTGTCTGAAGAGCATGAGTGGTTTCACCCTGTCAGAGGAAGGTGCATACAAAATATCTTGTTCTGCTGAAAAAGGACATCCAGGCAGCTTTTGAATACCATGCTAGCAGGACCAGTTAGGAAAGGGACCTTCATTTACTCATTGAAGTTGCGACATGAGATGATCCCAAAAAAATCTCAAATACAAAGGCAAACTCCAATATTCCATAATGGAAGTTATCTAAGCCCTAACTATTCACTCCAAGCTGCCAAAACGTAAAATGCAACTTTGGACCTGCAGCAATACCTTAATGGACTGTACTGCAAAGTAACAAAGAGTTCAGGTTGGTTTGAAATCATGTCAGGTGTTCGAGTAGCAAGTTTTGATTTGTAAAAATGCTAATGATAAATTAAGGTGGCAATGTTTGGTGCAGTGCCTTTATTGTTCAGGAGAGTTAAAATTGGCAAAGTTAGACTTGGAACAATTAAGTCATTTGTAAGCAGGCAGGGATTTAAGAAAGTGGGAAAGACAATGAGACAGAAATTCCTGAGAACGCTAGCTGAGCATTTTGAACATGGTCCAGAGTCAAAATAGGTAGCAGAAACTAAATCAGAATCAGACCAGGTTACTTCAGCCCAAAAAGTGTTGGGAAAGCTGAAAATTGAGCTGAAGTTTTAATATTCTTAAAGAAAGGGAAAAAAAGACTAGTCTGAGAAAAGGAGCTAGAAAGGACTGAGATTTGCAGCTATGGAATTTGGAATTGGAACTGCAAGCACAGAAAGACTGAGACCAAAAGCAGGAAAACTTTCACTGCTATATGACAACTCAAACATTCAAACCCCAAAATAGGCATCAAAGCCCTAGAATTTCCCATTTTGTTTTTCCTAAATCTGAACAGGAATCATACCTTGCCACTTACAAAGAAAAGTAGTAAATCAGATACAATTATCCCTAGAAATCTGAACACTGATGATGCTGGATCAATTCACAGGAAAAGCTCAAGATATGTCTTCTCCACTGCCTCGTAAAGTGATCCTCTGACTACAATTAGACCAAAGGTGCAATCCTTATTGCTCGTGCTCCAGTACCAGAAGTATATCATCAGCAGTTCTGATATTCACGAGAAATCCACAAAAAAAAATCTGAAACTTGAAAAAGTAAAACAGATCATGTTGGATAGGTGCATTCTTATAGAAACAGTATATTTGCGAGAGACCAGAAGTGTTTCTTAGAAGTTGTCTACATTGTCAACAGTTGTCTAAGGCTAAGAATTTGCAATATTAAAATGCATGTCAAGGAACAAGAAGTTACATCAGCAAGGGCAGCTGCCATGAAGGAACTGACTGAGACATTTGAATCACAACCGGCATGAGTCAAATCATCTGCATCAGCAAGGAACAAGAGAGAGAGACAGAGGAATAGGAAACAGAGCCTAAGGGAACAGAAGGAATGGAGAATGCAGAGTTGGACAGCCGCTTTAACCATAGCCGATCAGTCCATGTAAAAGTACTCTGCTGGCATTCAAGAAAAGGCACAGGTGCTATTTCAACACAACCCAGTTGTGTAGTCATGAATATCATAAATACAAAGGAAAATCTACCATGATGTTATGTATAAAGGGGGAGTGGCCTCTAATGGTCCCATAGAACCATACATAAAGGAGATTGACATTGTCCAGGACATTAGTTCTTTAAAGACACAGCTAGCTGAAAGAAATAAAGTCTTCCCATGCAAAAACAGAACAAACTCCCATGTCATAGTCAAAGGAATAACTGGAGGTGTCAAGGCAGAATTACTGAAAATACACTTAATAGGTCAATTTTTAACATGGTGATGGTGGATGTAATTTCAAACTTGCACATGTAGTGTGTGTGTTCACCCTTTACCAGTAAATGACCTCAGGCTAGAAAACGATACAGCTCCCATTGCCCCAACACCCAAAATATAAACTCACGAATAGTCCATTAAAGTTACACCCGTTTGAACAATTTCAGCAGCAATCTAGTGTTGCAACCACTTGAAAAAGGTACAGAAAGCCAGCAGAGGGCGATATAACCCATGATGTTTGAAATGGTCGAGCAAAAGACGCAAACTAACACTAAACAGGAAAATCTCCAAATAGGCAAAAAGGCAGTGAGGGTGTTGCTCCACTAAGTTGAAAGCATTGTAACTAATTACTTGATTATTGAGAGGGCTGAAGCCAAGCGCAGTCAGTAGAGAGATGCAGAAAAGCAATCGGGAAACTTCCCAAATCAAACTTGGCCGCAGAACAGTTTGCAATCTTAGTGACTCTTAAGTAGCAGAAATCACTGAATTAAATGATCCTGTATATATAGAAATAGCACAGAGATCAACTATACCAGTCAAAATTGATCTAAACATACAGCTGCAGAAGTGTTACTGAACTCAATTTAAACTATTTTTTGATAAACTGATTTGCAAACTGAATATACAGTCTGTAAGAGAAGAAAGCAAAATCTGAAATCACAAATGCTGTTGACACAGTCTGAAAATAATTAAATTCAGAATGATCTGGTGAGGACAAGGAAAAGCTAAGGAATTTTAAAATGTTTAACAAATAAACTAGACAAAAATTTCAAAACATTTTTTCTTGAACATAAACACTTTAATGACATCATTGGAACAACATGAAGGGACTTTGATCAGAGATGGGACATGTTACTGGCTCAGGATGATGTAATTGCTCACTTAGTATCTCAAAAGGGAAAGATTCAAAGGTTTGGATCAGGAGAAATGAATTGGAAATCCATTCAGATAAAAAAGCAGCAGGTAAGTTACTATAGACTTTCTGACCAATTCTTTGTACATCACAATGATGAGAAAACCCGTTGACAGTCCAGCAAGGGTAAAGAGATAAATCTATGTTGTAAAAACTGGTGGAAAAGAGAATCTCCACATAAACATGTGCTGGAACATATAAGCTTGAGGCTGTTTTGAATCAGATAAATGTATTTGTGTAGGCACTGTGAGGAGGCAAGTACATAAACATAGGTAATAAAATGTGAGGCTGGATGAACACAGCAGGCCAAGCAGCATCTCAGGAGCACAAAAGCTGACTCGTCCTCACACTCAACAACTTCTCTTTTGAATCCTCCCACTTCCGACAGACTAAGGGGGTGGCCATGGGCACCCGCATGGGCCCCAGCTATGCCTGCCTCTTTGTAGGTTACGTGAAACAGTCCCTCTTCCGCACCTACACAGGCCCCAAACCCCACCTCTTCCTCCGGTACATTGATGACTGTATCGGCGCCGCCTCTTGCTCCCCAGAGGAGCTCGAACAGTTCATCCACTTCACCAACACCTTCCACCCCAACCTTCAGTTCACCTGGGCCATCTCCAGCACATCCCTCACCTTCCTGGACCTCTCAGTCTCCATCTCAGGCAACCAGCTTGTAACTGATGTCCATTTCAAGCCCACTGACTCCCACAGCTACCTAGAATACACCTCCTCCCACCCACCCTCCTGCAAAAATTCCATCCCCTATTCCCAATTCCTCCGCCTCCGCCGCATCTGCTCCCACGATAAGACATTCCACTCCCGCACATCCCAGATGTCCAAGTTCTTTAAGGACCGCAACTTTCCCCCCACAGTGATCGAGAACGCCCTTGACCGCGTCTCCCGCATTTCCCGCGACACATCCCTCACACCCCGCCCCCGCCACAACCGCCCAAAGAGGATCCCCCTCATTCTCACACACCACCCTACCAACCTCCGGATACAACGCATTATCCTCCGACACTTCCGCCATTTACAATCCGACCCCACCACCCAATACATTTTTCCATCCCCTCCCCTGTCTGCTTTCCGGAGAGACCACTCTCTCCATGACTCCCTTGTTCGCTCCACACTGCCCTCCAACCGCACCACACCCGGCACCTTCCCCTGCAACCGCAGAAAATGCTACACTTGTCCCCACACCTCCTCCCTCACCCCCATCCCAGGCCCCAAGATGACATTCCACATTAAGCAGAGGTTCACCTGCACATCTGCCAATGTGGTATACTGCATCCACTGTACCCGGTGCGGCTTCCTCTACATTGGGGAAACCAAGCGGAGGCTTGGGGACCGCTTTGCAGAACACCTCCGCTCAGTTCGCAACAAACAACTGCACCTCCCAGTCGCAAACCATTTCCACTCCCCCTCCCATTCTCTAGATGACATGTCCATCATGGGCCTCCTGCACTGCCACAATGACGCCACCCGAAGGTTGCAGGAACAGCAACTCATATTCCGCCTGGGAACCCTGCAGCCATATGGTATCAATGTGGACTTCACCAGTTTCAAAATCTCCCCTTCCCCTACTGCATCCCTAAACCAGCCCAGTTCGTCCCCTCCCCCCACTGCACCACACAACCAGCCCAGCTCTTCCCCCCCACCCACTGCATCCCCAAACCAGTCCAACCTGTCTCTGCCTCCCTAACCGGTTCTTCCTCTCACCCATCCCTGCCTCCCACCCCAAGCCGCACCCCCAGCTACCTACTAACCTCATCCCACCTCCTTGACCTGTCCGTCTTCCCTGGACTGACCTATCCCCTCCCTACCTCCCCACCTACACTCTCTCCACCTATCTTCTTTACTCTCCATCTTCAGTCCGCCTCCCCCTCTCTCCCTATTTATTCCAGTTCCCTCTCCCCATCCCCCTCTCTGATGAAGGGTCTAGGCCCGAAACGTCAGCTTTTGTGCTCCTGAGATGCTGCTTGGTCTGCTGTGTTCATCCAGCCTCACATTTTATTATCTTGGAATTCTCCAGCATCTGCAGTTCCCATTATCTCTGATACTACATAAACATAGGAGTGAGATTCGCCACTCAACCCTTTGGGCCAGCTCCAATATTTGAGATCATGGCTGCTTTTATCTCAACACCATTTTTCTGTGATGTTGCCGAATCCCTTGATGTAATTAACAACGAGAAAGCTATCCGTCTCTGTCTTACACTTAACTGCATTTCCCTTGCTTCCCAAGACTCCTGGGTCCCTTGCCATGATATCAATAATTAGGTGGCTCTGGAAATAATTTTATTAAAAATTTAAAAAACAAATCAATAGTGACTCAGGGGTTAGAAACTCAATGGGTTAATAATGTCCAATCATACATGAAATTTTGGAAACATGCTTTAGTAATGTCCAAAATATACACTTAGCAATACAAAAACATATGGTGGATTTTTATTTAAAAAGCTGTCAAGAGAAAATTTCCTTCTGTTCCTTTAATGTTTTCAGTTAAGTTAAAACTTTGGGCCAAATTTCAGGTTTATTTTTATATCTTGGAAAATAAGCCAAAGCCCTGTTTTAATTTTTAATTTTTCTTCTCCAACATTGGTCTAATTTCAGTTTGCAGGAGTTCAAATTATTGTCCATTTCTCCCAAATATCTTAGCTTCTTCCTCAAACTAACATTCTTGTATCTTTGATCTTCGCAAACAACATTCTGTAAATTCAAGTTGTCATTGTTAAAACAATCTACTCTCGGCTTCGTAAAAGTACTTCTTTATAAGACTGAGGGTCGGGAAGTGGAGGATGGTGGTGAAGGGGTCAAATTGCTTAAGATATCCATCATTCAACAACCTTTCCTCCTCCTAGATCTTAAATTCACCAGGGGAAAGAGACCTTGTAAAGTTGTGACCTTCTCTCTGACCACAATGGTCAGTTCTTTATTGTTCCTATCACCTCTGTCTTTGTCTGTCCTGTGGTCCCAGCTTCCTATCCATACACACTGATACTGTCATGGCATGTGACACGTGGCTTCGAACAAGACCTAAGATCACCTGCCCTGGTCTTTGAGAGAGTAGCTGCAACTGCTCTTTGATCAGCAAGTTGTAGTACCTGACACACAGCTTTTAAGTGAAATATAGCTGCTCTGTTTACCATCTTCTAATTTATTTTGCTAGTTTCTATCTGTAAATCAGTATCCAATGCCAGTGTCAGCCTAAGACCAGTTTTGTTCCTAATGAAATCACTGTTGTTTAGAACAGTTGTTTGATATTCTTCATTACTTTCTCCTTACAATCTGCTTACATCATCCATTCTTCTTTAAAAATTTAGTTGTATGGCACAAAAGAAATCACACTATAGGCTAACTTATTCTGGACTGTTACTAACTCAAAGTAATTTATTTCAGAACCTCTTTAGAAAACCTATGAAGTACACACTCAATCTCCAACACATTTTTCACATTTCAAGTGCGGCTTCCACTATTGATGCTCCAACCTTCCCTGTTAAATTATTAATGGCAAATGTTTGTGTAATTTACAGCTTACACATATCTGGTGTGTTTAACCAAAATCAAAAAATATTGCTTCTCAAATTTACATTAGCACAGAAGGAGTTGATCTTACATCCTGAGATCGGATCCCTGAGGTTTTGGAGGCACCCAGTTGTTGGTCAAAATTATGGTTGGTGTCAATATCCAAAACTCACCCACTGGTGTCTACTGTCCATGGCGCATTCTCAGAGCCAAAGTGGATTCTGCTGATTATGCCCTATTGTGGGACAAATGCCACACTGTTCTACGAGGAGTTTTACATGGGAGTTAGAGTTTTAACTATCAAAGTTATATGCAGACAGTTCATAATTATCAGGAGCTAGAAGCGATTTATTTTGTAATAAATAGCTATCTTGTTAAGTACAGAAACCTGGTCTGTGCTTTCTGCCTTTTTTGGTCTAAAGGAGAATTGTGGAATTTTGCTTATTTTCAGATAATCTTTCACTTTTATGATAAATCTGGCATAGCAGGGCTTGCTTTTCAGCACACTACCTTACTGAGGCATGCCAATACTCAATGCCATGTACCACCACATGCACACTCTCAACTGCGCTCTTCATCAGCATCCCCTTGTATTATCTCAAATCTGTCCTGGACACCAGTTCCATTTCATTCTTCACCCCATTTGATGCTTTAACAAAAAACTTTTTCTCTTTCACATATCATAAGATGAAAATTCCAACAACTAACAAGTATTAATGCTATAGTTGGCTCAGATGGCTGGATAGCTGGTCAGTGTTGCCAACAGCGTGGATTCTACTCCCACACTGGTTGAGGTTGCCACAGAGGTCCCACTTTCTCAACCTCCCACTCGCCTGTGGCATGATGATCCTCAAATTTAACTCCCCACCAGTCACCTCTAAGAAAGCAGCCCTCTGGGACTATAGTGACTTTTGTTTACAAGTCCCAACATAGAGTTCTGGGAACCTCACAATAAACATTCATCCAGTCTAAAACAAAAGAAAAGCATCACCTGTTGCCAGTCATTCAGCAAATTCCATACCCGTGCTGCTATTGTCTTTTTTATTCTGAGCTTTAACTTTGTTTGCAAATCTGTTATCTAGCACTTTAACAGCACTTTTTGGAAGTCCACATACATCTGATCAAACATTCCCTTCATCAACCCCATTGCCTTATCAAAACACTATACCAAGATAAATGTGATTTTCTCATCATAAATTAGTGCCAGCTTTTTTAATCCAATTTGGTCAAGTGTTTTATAACTGTCTTATATTATTTCTAAAAGCATACCCACCAACGTGTAGGCCTTCAGCCAGAAATATTGCAATTTAGCCTTTTCATGTCTCATTTTTGATCTACTTTTGACCTTTAAACACATCTGAATTGAAATTGTACTTTGTAAACTTTGATTTCAACCAAAGTGTGATTGCGCTTTAAGTCAAAATTAATTTGCGATGTGTAGCAATGGACAATTGCTCGTCATGGATTTTAGCCTTGTTCCCAAGAATATCCAGCTTTTTCTTGACTGGATACTGTTCTGTCCCTAGAAACAGGAACTGTCCTTATTATATTGATCATGATGAGCCTTAAACTTCAGGCCAAGTCAACTGAATGGACTTAACATAGGGTGGTAAATGAGATAGAGTTCAATTAACAGATGATATACACTTGAGAGATATCAAGGATTAGTCAACAACTTACTCTTACTAAAGTTGCAGATTTTGCTAAGTCTAGAGAGATACTCATTCCTTGTTCAGACATTTTGAGAAACTAAAAATGGAAGACTGAAATGGCTGGGGTGGAACCAGAAGATTGGCTTAAAAGCACACTGCTTCCAGAATTTGCTGCTGTAGCCAAGTGGTCAACAGTCAATTACCAAAGACCTCAAAATAACAGAATAATGTTGGTTAACTCACCAGAGATCCGACTATGTGTAAAGCTGACTGGAGACTGAGTGTACATGTATGATGTTTCATTTTTACCATTTTGACTGTTAATAACTGAGTGCTACTTTACCAATTTAGATCATAGCCAGACTAACTTGGGCTCAAAGCCTGTGCTGGAATAGGTTGCATTTCTTACTTTCTTCTGACATAAAAACATCCTTTCAGTACAACTTGACAAAGTACCAGGAGACTTAGGTACAAGTTACAATTCTTGATTCAAGCATATGCTAGGAGAATCAACTTTAGGCAGTTTAAGACTAAATTTTGGGGAAAAAATAAATATAAGCTCCCAGCTTATACAGACATCTGAGGTCATATACTCAATTTTAGAATATATAGAATCCCTACAGTGCGGAAACAGGCCATTCAGCCCAACATGTATCCCACCCATACTCATCCCCCCATCCTATTCCTGAAACCCTGCATTTCCCATGCCGGACCTACATATCCTTAAACACTACAGGTAATTTAGGATGTGCAATTCACCTAACCTGCACATCTTTAGACTGTGGAAGGAAACCGGAGCACCCAGCAGAAACCCGCACAAACATGGGGAGAATGTGCAATGTCCACACTGACAGTCACTCGAGAGTGGATTGAACCTGCGATTCCTGGTGCTGAGGCGCCACAGAGCTAACCACTGAGCCACAGTGCTGCCCAATTTAATCCTATCAATTTAAATTGCAGGCTAAACGGATGTCCCTAGCACGAGTTTACTTCTCACAGATTTAAATTGCAGGCTAAATGGATGTCCCTAGCACGAGTTTACTTCTCACAGTACATAAATAAGAAATTGTTCATATACATCCAAAGCCTTCCATTATCTTGCATTTGTGCAGCTTCAGTTGTTTTGTTTCTAACATACTCTCCCTGGCCTGGTTCTTTACCCTAGCCTCATTCCTTGGCATGTCTAGACTATATCTGACCTCCTATACTTTTTCCATTTATTTTACAAAAACGATTTCTAACTGAAACTTTAATTCTTGCTCAACTCTTTCTTCCCCACTTTTGTCTCTTGTCCTCGCTCAAGGTAGCTAATTTAATGGTATTGAGCTTTCTTTTCATGTGTTAATAGATACTGGTCTGGTATTGAGCTTAGGGTTAAGTAGTATCTGGCTTTACCATTTATACATGACAGTTCTGCAATACAGGCTCTTCCGTCATCTGTCTAGCCCTGGAATTCCCTGAATCCTATATTCCTTGCTGTGCATTGTGTGTTCTTCTGGTGCATAAATCAAATATGTTACATTTAGAAAAAGTACCAACTGGTGATAACGAAAATATGGAACTTGATTCTGATCCATGGGTATTTCTGTACATCCAATGCCCAATTCCAAAAGGTCTTCTACCATATTATCAGATTTATTAATTTAATTCAAATTCCACCAGCTGCTGGAGTGGGAAGTCTCATTTTGAGAGCATTACACTGGGTCTCTGGACTAATAATCTATCAACATTACCCCACTACCTTCAACTGCAACAACCTTATTTACTACACTCATCACATTCACACACAGATAGTCTAATTTAGACTTTTTACCATAACTCAATCTAATATTACACTATTCCCTGTTCCAGAACAAAGTTCCTCTCCAAATTACAACTTCTGTGATTTGCCATGCTAATATTATTTCCTGGTTTTCATAAGCCTGCTAAATTAGTTAAGATCCTCTTCAATAGTACAGCCATAAAATCTTAAGTTGCAAATTGCTCCCCTTGCTAATTCTGTAATTTATGCACCAAATTAAACAAATTTTGTTTATTCCATCCCATTGCCTGGCCAAGCCATCAATTGATAATAAATATCTCAGGATGAGTTAAAGAATAAATCTTGTCGATATAAAACCTACTCAGAAGGAAAAATGAGGAAGGAGAATAGAGTCTGAAAAAGATTTTCTAAACATTTTGGATTCACTGTAATCTTTTAATTAGGAACTTGATTTTATTTCTCCAAAATGGTCAGTAATTTGTTGTTGAGGAGATTGCACCTTGGATTTGTGAGCAAACGGGGATGCACTACATCTGTTGGGATTGAGTTGTTGGTTCTTGAGGTACTTTCCTCTATGTTTTTGTACATACTGCTTTGGCTAGAACACATTTCAAAGATCAAAAGCTGTTCAAAATGCAAACAAACACTGCATTCATGTCAAGGGAAAAACTAGTCTGTATTCAATTTCATTTGTCTAAAGAGAAAATTAATTATGTCACCTGGTTATTTAGAAAATATGTAACTAGCTAAGAAATATAATTATCCAGGTATTTAGTCCTTACCGTTATTGTGTCCATCTTTTCCACACACCCACTATTCCAAAAAAAAAGCTTTACCTGATCTTGAACTTTGACTTATTAACAGGTGAGACAGAAAAAGGATGAAGAAGCAGCAAAAGATGAAGCATTATACAATATTTATTATTACAATAAATTTTTAAGTTTCATTTTTATATAGTGATCATGATATTGTTTTATGTTGTTGAAAAAATACACATTATCAAAATGATTTAATATGAATTATTCTGTAAAGCATAACTAGAATTTATCTCCTCAGTGGTATCTGTTCTACATTTTATGATAGTAAACTACTACAGCTGCATACATAAACAGCAAGAGTTAAGGCTTATCAATAACCATTATTTTATACAATTTGTACAACTCCACTAATCAATACAAAGAAGAATAAATATATTGCCATCGACAGAAGTGTATTCACAATAAACTGACTTGGCTACTTCTGCGATTAATACTTAGTCAACACAGGTCTTCATTCTATATTAGTTCTCTTGGTTGACTAGAACAGTTTCATATAACAGTCTAGATGTAAACGAAAAGCATAGGTTTACATTAGTTTGCAGTTTTGAGGCAAAGTACAGAATTATACATAAATAGGGAAACATCAAGGATTAAGGCATTACACCTTCACATTTCAAATTCAAAACTCTGGCATTAGAGAAAGCATGTCAATTGTTTAACAGATACCACATTTTCTACATTCACTCCATACTTTTATATATAGCAACCTGCCTAAAGCAATCACTGATGATTAAAGCAAGTTGTTTTGCTAATTTCTGAGTTATTTATTTAGGGATATAAAAAAATGCTTGAAATGTATCAACCTATTTCTTTTACTTACAGCAGAACTGTGGACTAGATATGTGAATTAAGACAGGAGGGTTAAGAAGGGAAAAAAATCTAATTTATGTCCTATCGCACAAATATAAAACTGTGAAGTACCAAAATTAGCTGCCAGTCTATAGATTTACCTGTTGTTTTCATCAGAGAACTTCTGCCAACTACTTACAAATGGGAAATAAGCATCAATAATTTCACCAGTCTTGCAACAGGACCTTAGATTCTGGATGTGGGTGCACCGATTTTACAATTTCACACCATACAGTTTAACATTAAAATAATATTGACAGCTAATGTTCAATAATTCAAAATCCAACTATCCTAGAATATTTATTTGGAGAAGTCACAACTCCTGAGATCTTAAAATGTTTAACTGTAATACTTGGTATTACCTCAGAAGAGACAGAGAGTGTAAGTTAACTTTAGCAAAGATGAAAAACTGACAATATCAGATCAACCACCAGTTCTACAGTCTACTCAATATATGTTTTGTTACAGTTTTGGACACAAATACATTTCCAAATACCCTTTCTACATGTTTTTCAAAGTAAAATGGTCATTAAAGTTCTTTTAATCCTTTAGCGCACATCCAACTTAAAACTGAAAGGACAAGAGGGGCACTTCAAGTTATGCCTTTTCAAAATATGTCAATTTACTCAAAACAGTCAAGTGTTCTGAATGATGTGTCTTTGTCAATCAAAGAAGTCCCACTATGAAACTGCCTTACTTATATTAGAACTACACCTGCAACTACTTTACATTTCACACGGGACAGATTTGCAGCCATTCTCGAGAGGTTGTTAATTAAGATGCACAGGTTTACATGGTTCACTTCTTTAAGAAATTTTTTTTGCACAATGCATCCTTACTTTCATTGTATTTAGTAGCCATATAATTAACTGATAAGACGCTGGACAAATTTTTAGTAAAGATAAAAAGAACTGTGGTTCAACTGATTCATGATCTTTTTACAAACACAGACATACAGACCCTAAAGATATATCAAAATACATATTGTAAAATTTGCAGTTCAAGTCATTTACGTTCTTGGCTGATGCAGTAATGAAGCAACTTACTCCCTTCTGGAATTTCTTAAATTGCATGTTTTTCCCCCCTTATTGAAATAATTTCTTGTCCCTCTTTAATTTGTCAGGTGGTCTCTTTACTTCTCATCTCGAAATTGGGTAACAAGTTGTTTAAAAACCCTAGGATGCATAGCTCGAACTATTATGATGAATCAGTGACAGTCAGTTGAGGGTAAAACTTCCATTTACATTAAACAGGCTTTTGTTTCTTGATGATGATGGGCTACCTAATTCTAAACTCCATCATCACCTCCACATCCATCCAATTATTTTATTTTCTTAACTGGCAGCAAAAATAACTCAGTTGATAATGGTACTTCAGCCAAGAAAGAGGATTGTTTAAAGAAGGCAAAATTATTTTCCAGTGCAAGAATCAGCATTGATGTTACAGTACTTTTTCAAATATACTTCATGTATGGAGTTCCAAAAGATGCAAAGGTTTAGTAATCATATACTGAAAGAGATAGATGCACATGGAACTGAACATTTGATGCACCTCACTAAGACTTCAAATAAAATCTTCATTGCATTGAAAGAACTAGGGTTTACTATGATGTTCAAATATCTGGATAACAAGTATTAACACAGATTTTTTTTCCTATTCTGGATGCAAAAGATGATATTTCAGGCAACCAATTGAGCCTGTCAGTGAAGACATTTAATTCATGATGTCAGGATCCATGATGACATTATGGCCTTTTAACACTTCAATGAGTTCAATTTTTTTATGTTTCTAGATAATTATAATTCTGAATTCATGTGCAGACAGATGGGATCGTTGTAATGGGCAGGGTGAGGATGGTATTTGTCAACAGTAGAGGGCAGCCTACCGACATGCTGTACAACTGCATCACCAAGGATGTTTGCTTCCTAAAAATTTCTGAGGTCACCTGGAAAGCCCAGCATTAACCCCTTAACTAGCTGCCTTTTCTAAGAAAGGGCACATTATTAGCGAACACATATCCCTCACAGTTCAAACTGTTGCAGTCATCTTAAAAGTCAGGGTGGCTTTAATGAGTTAAATAAAAATAACCTCTAGAGAGGAGAAAAAAATTTCCAAAGGACAGCAACAGAATGTCACAAACTTATAGCTAAAACCAATGACATTCACAAAACCGCCTGGGTATGCCTTCAAAGAGCCTTAGTAGTAGGAATTTAATAGGTATTGAAGAACAAGGGATATTATTTCTATTTGAAAAAAAACAAAGAACTGCAGATGCTGGAAAGCAGAAACAAAATCAGAAATTGCTGGAAAACCTCAGCAAGTCTGGCAGCATCTATAGACAGAAAGTAGAGTTAACATTTTGGGTCGAGTGATCCCTCTTTAGAACTTCTATACTTTCTCTCGATAGATGCTGCCAGACCTGCTGAGCTTTTTCATCAATTTCCAACTCTGTTTATTATTTCTATTATATTATTTTGGAAGTAAAACCCAGTAGTTATCATATTTGTTTCATTTTATTTACACACCATTACTGAAATATGTTTTAATAATTCCCCTTTAGTAAAGCAATTCCACAAATTGTCAGTTGTTACTTCCTTAACAATACAAAGCAGAAAGCTAATACAGGCAAACACTTTGAGCAGCTTGAAAGGCAAGTCACTTTTGATCTCCTCAAAGACCAAGTCATGCAGCCTTTTCCAAGTAAGTAGTATAACTGAGGTAGAGAAGGATGAAACCCACAATTATATTTAGAAAATTAAACGTCCAAATGACCCCAAATCACTGCCTCTCCCAGCAGCTGGACCACAACTTCCAGAAGAACCTCCATTTTCATCATCATCGAATCGTCTCCACCATACTGGTGTTGTAGCAAGTTGTATACAGTCAGATTTTTTCCGGGCCTCCTTTTCTTCCTCCTAGAAGAAAGTTATACCATTCAACATACACAGTATTCACTCATTTTCTTTAGATACATTAAAATATTGTCCCAAAAGATATGCTCAAATTAGAGCAACCTTTGTTCTGATACAAAACATTCTTTCAATTAGTCAATACAGCAATTTTCCATTGGTTCTAGTAGATACTAGAACCTTGTAATGACAGGATTCAGGGTTCATTCTCAGGAACAGCTTAACACCACTATTGCCTTTACATTTTCTGTGTTCTGGTAACTGCACAATCTACTTGTTACTTGTTGCAACTGTAGAGACAAAATGGCAACTTGTAGTCAACAGACTTCTCTAACTGTATTGGGTTAGTTTTATACTGCTTTGATACATCTACACAAAACACTTTAGTAAAGAATTTAACCATTTAGTTTAACTTGCAAAATATATGATGGTTTAGCTGTGATTTCCAGATAATCCACTGCATTCAAGGCAAGACATATCACTCCAGTATTACTTCCAAAGATCGAACACACTTTCTGAATTCTAAATGTGTCACTGGAAGCTGGAGTGGCCTATAGCATGCTCACTCAACTCTAAAATATGGCTGTCAACTATCTTCACAGTAATTGTAGAGACGTTAGAGCCGTCACAGAGTCAGAGTCATACAGCATGAAAATATGACCTTCGGCCCGCCATGTTTAAGACAACCAACAAACACCAAACAATGCTAATCCTATTTACCTGCATTTGACCATAGCCTATTCTGCCTTGGCTTCTCAAGTACTTGTCCAGATATTTCTTAAGTGTTGCAAGAGTACCTGCCTCCACCAGATTCTCAGGTAGCACATTGCATATTTTTATCAACACCAGTGTGAAAATCTTTTTCCTCAGATCCTCTCTAAACCACTTTCTCTTCACTTTAAACTTATGACTTCTGGTCTTAAACATGTCTGCCATGAGGTAAAAATTCTCACAATCTACTTTATATATGCCTCTCATAATTTTGTATACCTCAGTCAGATCCAGCCCCTCAACTTCCCCTGCTCCAGAGAAAACAAACCAAGCCTGCCCAGTTTCTCCACAGAAAAGAGGCTTTTCATCATGGGCAACATCCCGATAAATCTCCTTTGCACCTTCTCTAGCGCAATCACATCCTTCTGATAGTGTGGTGACCAGAATTGCACACAGTTTTCTATCTGTGGCCTAAACAATGTTTTATAAAGGTGTAATAACGTTGTAGACTTGCTTGCCAAGCCATGGTGTTTGATTGTAGACGTTTCGTCACCCTGCTTGGCAACATCATCAGCGTTCCTCCAGTGACGCGTCGGTGTTCTGTCCCACTTGTTACTCATATGCCTTGGTTTGCGGGGGTAGTTGGTATTACTTCCGGGTCTGTTTCTCAGTGGTTTGTATATCGAGTCCAGTTCAATGCATTTGTTGATGGAGTTCTGATTGCAATGCCAGGTCTTCAGGAATTCCCTGGCATGTATCTGTTTGGCTTGCACTATTACAGAAGCAATGTCCCAGTCCCATTTGTGTCCTTCCATGTCTATGTGTATTGAGACCAGTGAAAATTGGTTGTGTCTCTTGGTTGCTAGTTGGTGTTCTTATATCCTTATTGTCAGTGTTCTTCCAGTTTGGCATATGAAATGGTTTTCACAGTCCTTGTACAGTATTTCATACATTATATTAGTTTTATTGGTTGTGGGTATGGGATCCAAATAGTCTTGTGGTAACCTCTGAAACGTCTCTGATGTTTAGTTGGATGAATAGGGTGTCTGGCTATATTGGCGGAGATAATGGCGAATTGTGTTTTTCGGCTATTTATTCCCTTTAACAACTCCTATTGAATGCTCCTGTTCTGCTTTGCACACTTCTGGGTTTCTGCAGTGTGTTGCGGCTCATTTAAATAGCGTCCTGATGCAGCTCCATTTATGGGCATTTGGGTGGTTGCTGGTGTAATTAAGTATCTGTTCCATATGTGTGGTCTTTCTGTATACGCTAATCCGGAGTTCCCCATTGTTCTTACATTTTACCATTATGTCTAGCAAGGATAGTCGGCTCTGAGGAAAGGTCACTGGACCTGAAATGTTAACTCTGTTTTTTCCTTCACAGATGCTGCCAGATGTGCTGAGCGTTTGTTTTTGTTCCTGGCTTGCAACATTGCAGTTCTTTCCATTTTTACTTGGTCAGTTATCGTTCTCTTCTTTTGTGAAGTTTATTCCGGTGAGGATATGGTTTGTGTCAGTGAGTTTCTTCTAATCTTGTGTGTTTGATAATCACGAAGGTGTCATCTGCATAGTGGATCCAGACAGTGGGCTGTATAGTGGGGAGCACTGTTAGTTCTAACCTTTGCATTACCACTTCCTCAATCAGTCGTTATATAGGTATCCCATTGGTGTTCTGTCGATTTGTTTGAATATACGGTCGTTGAAAGTGGAGTGGGTTATGAGGCACAGATCCAGCAGTTTCAGGGTTCTGTCCTTGTTGGTGGTGTTGGTGTCGTGGAATGCCTACCTTGCTGCTCCATTTAGCAATGTGGCAATTGTCTCTTTGGTTAGGTCAAATGTTTATGGATGGAAATAATGCTATTATGTCGAAGGATATCTTTATCTTGTCCTCTTCTATTCGGGCGCCCTTGATGATGTTGAGGAATTCTTTGGAAGAGTGGGTGGAGTGGGTAGTGTTAATGACTAAATATTTCAGTTTCAGTTATAGTTTTTCAGCTAGTCTACCTGGTGGCTTGGCTGGTAGTGAGACAATGGGTCTGAGGGGAACTCTGGCTTGTGTACCTCGGGGAGTCCATAGAAGCATGGTGTGTTGTATCCCTCTGGCTTCATTTTTTGTAGTCTGTCTTGCTGATATCTCCCGGAGTTGTATAATTTCTTCAGGGTTAATTTGATCTGTTTCTCTAACTGTGGTGTTGATCTGTTGCCATCTAGTAGTATCTACTAGCAGTGCGTTAGCTTTCTCAACGTCCTTGGCTCTATTGAGGACTACTGTCACGCGTCCTTTGTCCTTCAGTAAGATTATAATGTTTCCGCCTTTCTCCTCTTCTGTGTTGAATGTGTTTCACTTACCTCTTCTGCTCAGTGTTGGGACTCTTGTCTGTCTGATGGTCTGTTGTATTTCCTCCATGAGTCCTTTGTTCTTTAGTGTTTATTCCTGTGCAGCCAGGAAGTCAGTATTTTTTGGTTTTTCTGTAGTTATAGTTCAGTCCACAAAGGAGGACACAGTCTTCTCAGTGTCTATAAGTGTTCAGACTGAGATGTTCTTGATCATGTCTGTGTTGTCCAAACTGGGAGAGTTTGGATAGTTTTTCTTGCAGGGCTAAATCTTTGCATTGTTCTGGTCTTTTGTTGTTGTAAGGTGATGGTTTGTTCCATTCTTGGTCAGTTGCATTGGAGCATTAAGTTTCCTGGTGTGCAATTTTCTGCTTGTATTTGTGGAGGCAGTTGTGGGCAACATTGATCATAACCCTTATCATTCTGCGGCTGTTCTGTGCAGCTGTTCTTCATGCCTGTAGACTGTTGACCTGTGGTTTAAATTTTAAGTTTTGTGATAGTACCTGTTTTCTGACACATTTGTTCAGGAAGTATAGTTGTTCTCCGGTCATGCTCAGACAAATGGCATTTGTCTCCCATCTCCAATTGTCTCCCAGTTGCCTACAGATGTTTATAGATTTTGAGAAGATTTGTAGCTTGCTGAGGTGGTTGGTACTACTTCTTGTTCTGTTTTTCAGTGGTTTGTTTATTGAGTCCAGTTTAACATGTCTTTGATGGAGTTCTGGTTAAAATGCCAGGCGTCTGGGAATTCCCTAGCATGTCTGTGTTTGGCTTGTGCTATTAAGGATGCACTGCCCCAGTTGAATTCATGTCCTTTGTCCATGTGTATTGAGGCCAGTGAGAAGGGTCATGTCTCTTGGTGATTCCTTGTTCATGAAGCCATGCTGACGCTGCATAATCATTTTATGTATTTCCAAATGTTCTATTACATCTTTTATAACAGTCTTGAATATTTTTCCAACAACAGACATTAAGCTAACTGACCTGCAGTTACCTGTTTTTGTCTGCTTCCTCTGAGACCTCTCTTGTATTTTTAGCCCCATGAATTGAAGCAGAAAGTAGAGGAAGTGTTTCTCTGACTGGGACACTGTTTCCAGTGGGGTTCTGCAAGGTTTGGAGCTGGGGCCCTTGCTGTTTGTGATGTGTATTAATGATTTCGACTTAAATACAGAATTATGATAAACAAATGTGTGGATGACACGACAATTGGTAGGGTGGTAAATAATGAGGAGAATAACTATAACACTCCAGGAGGAGATCAACGGATTGCTCAGATGGGCACATCAATGGCAAATAGAATTCAATCCAGGAAAATGTGAGGTAATGCACTTGGGGAGGGTTAACAAAGCAAGGATTTTCATATAAATGGTAGAACTCTGTAAAAGTACGTAATAACAGAGGGACCTTGGTGTGCACCTCCACAGGCCCCTAAAGGTAGCAAGTTAAGACAACATGTGGGGTCATTCTCTTTATTAGGCGCAGAATACAACAGCAGCAAGGTTATGCTGGAACTGTACAAAGCTACTGTTAAATCACAAGTGGAAAAAGTGTACAGTTCTTGTCACCATATTACAACAATTACGATTGCACAAAAAAGGATGAGGCAAGATTTACCAGGATGCTGCCTGAGCTAGAGGGTTTGAGCTATGAGATTTAATAGCAAAGCACTTAGAAAAACTGACAGAATTGGAAATAGTCAGCATGAGTTTATGAAAGGGAATCACACTTGACAGATCTACTGGAATTTTGACAGAATGTAACTAGAAGAGTGGATAAGGGGAAAACCAGAGGATGTGGCTTGCTTGGACTTTCAGAAGGTTCCCAATAAGATGCCATGTACGTGGTTAGCAGGTAAAATTAAAGTGTATGGGGTTTGGGGTGAGTGAACTAACATGAATAGAGAACTGGTTTGCATTTAGGAAACAAAGAGGAGGAATAAACAGGTGTTTTTCCAACAGATGGGCAGTGACTAAAGTGGTACTATAGGGATCAGCGCTTAGACCCCAGTTATTCACTATCTATATATTACCGATTTAGACGGTTTAGATGTAACTCTCCAACTTGGCATTCAACACATGGCTGAGTGGAAGGATGAGCTGTGAAGAGGATGCAGAGATGTTTCAGTGTGATTTAGACAAGTTGAATGAGTGGTCATGCATGGCAGATGGAGTATAATGTAGATAAATGTGAAATTATCTACTCTGGCAGCAAAACCAGAATGGCAGATTATTGTCTGAATGGTGATAAATTAGGAGAAGGGGTGGTATTATGAGACCTGTTTGTCTTTGTACCCCTATCACAAAGTCAGCCCGCAGGAGCAACAGGCATGAAGCAGGCCCATTATATGTTGACCTTCATAGTAAAACAATTTGAGTACAGGAGCAGGGATGTCTTGCTGCAAACGTACAAGGCCTTGGTGAGACCATGCCTGAACTATTGTGTGCAGTTTTGGTCTTATCTGAGGATGGATGTTCTGATTGAGGAAGTGCATCAAAGGCTTACCATACTTATTCTTGGCACGACAGAACTGACTGATGAAGAGAAACTGGATTGGTTAGAATTGTACTTACTGGAGTTTAAAGAACGAGGGGAGAATTCTCACAGAAACCTATAAAATTTGAACAGGATTAAACAGGGTAAACCCTGGAGACAGAAAGTCTCACGGCATTTAAGTAGTATTTACGTATTCACTTGCATTGCCAATAGCCACTGCAGCTATGGGCCTAGAGCTAGCAAATGGGACTTGTGTAGTTAGATCTTCATTGAGTGGCGTGGACAAGATCAGCTGGTGTGGGCAAACTAATTCCTCTAATTGGGGAATTCAAAACAAAAAGGATATGATCTTAAATTAGAGCTAGGCATTCAAGAACAAAAATCAATACAGACTTCTACCGCTAAGGTTAGCAGACATTTCCAACAGTTTTCCACAGAAGATTGAGCATGTCCTAGGCAATTTGGAGTTTTCACAGGAAGTATTTGTTGTGCAAGCTCAATGATGAGGATTAGGGTTAGAAATGCTTCCTGGATTTAGGAGTGGCTCCATAAACTACTAAAAAATCCTGCAGTAAGCAGATTAATAAGTTAGTCTCTATTGGGAATGCAACATACAAGTTACGTGGACATTTGGATAGTTTACTACAGATTTTGCAGCAAGTGTCATGAATTCTTACAGAAGCAAACTTTATGTAAAATATTAACTGTCACACCCATCCCTATATTATAGTAAGACATACAAATGAGCAATTCTAAAGTTCATGGTAAATTCACATACCTGTAAATACTGAATATTGTCCTTGGCAATTGCTTCCATCAGCTCTTTGCTTAATGCTGCTTCTCCGTGCAATCTAACACTAGCTGAAATATGTTCACCATCTAAGCATGTATGTCTAGTTCCTCGTTGTCTGTAGAATAACACATAAGCAGTATCTTTGGGAAAGTAATTTGTAACATTGCTGACAGATTCAAAAGATGAAAATGACACTCTAGTATCGTTGTATAAATACCACTGATCACCAGTTCTACTCTCTGCTTCCAAAATGACTCTTGAGCCAATTTCGGGATTAGTAGGAAAACATTCTCTGCCATAGCAATAATAATGTCCACTTTCAGAAGATATTCCAGAGTGCACCACTACACAGCAGAGGTCATAGGTAACTGACAAAGATTTGGCATCATCTGCAAAATATTTCCAGCTTGCAAGTTGGCAGACCTGTTTTTCAGTATTAATTATCTGTTCATCTTTTTCTGTGGCAATCCTAATGGGTAGTTTGAGAACTAATGGAACTGATACATTGTCTAGAATTTTTTTACGTCTCATTGTTATGAGATCAAAGGAAAACCTTAACAAGGTCAAAATGAGATAATGTGGACTCCTCGTTAATTCAACTATTTTTTCTGCTTCTTGTAAAGATGTGCATTTATCACAGTAATATCTATTGTCACCAGAGAGCATTTCTGGAGAAAGAAAATAATTTATGAGGTCAGACACTGATCTAGAACTTGACGAATCACACGCTTTCTCTCCAGTGGCAATTGCAATGTCATTCTTCAGCATGGGGCTAAATGAATAGGAACTATCATCTCTCTTTATTCTAGAGTAAGAAGGATCATCCTTTTTCTCTTTTGCATGAGAAGCTAATATTTCAAATGGTACAACACGTACTGAAGGCTCTTTAGATTTTGTTTGCTTTTGCTTAATTGGAGATTTAGAAGCCTTGTGTTGTACTTTAGTTTGAGATGTCATATCATCAGAACCTGTTATCTCTGTGGAAACATTAGAGTCATATGAACTGCCAGACTGTTGCAGAGTCTTACTATGTGGTGGAAAAGCCAAGGACAGATCTGTAAAAACTTCTTCTCGGAAAGAAACATTACGGCAGCGATAACAATGGATCTTGGTCACCATCTTTCCACCAAACATTCTTTCTATTAATGTTTTCCCAGGAATTTTATCTTCTACATGACTTTCACTGCATGCGTGTTTCAAGCTATGGGAAATTGTTTTACCAGTCTTCTCTTCCTCATGTAGCCTGGAAAATAAAATGGAATTAGAGCTGTATAGAATATAAACAGCTTCATTACCTCAAAGAATTCTTTGATCAAGGACTTAGACCAATTTTCAAACATCGATTTTTAAAATCACAGAACAATAAAATACAGCATTATGGTAAAACAACACAATGAAAAGACCTTGTACCCCAGCATAAGGCTCTCTGCAAGCTCCTGCCCTTTCTCCTTGGCCCTCCAAAATTTTGTCTCCTCAGCTTTTGTCTATATCAAATTTGCTTTCACCACACTTTCAGGTAGTATATTTCCATCCCTCACCACTTGCTGTGCAAAACATTTTCTGGATCACTGTTGGTTTCTTTACTACTTACCTTATACCGATATCTGCTGGCTCCTGAATCTTCCCTCTCCACTTCCTGTCACTCAGCCAGTTTCTTATGCATGCTACCATGCCCCACTTATTTTGTGGGCTTCAGCTACGCTGGCAAGCTTATTATGTGGCACTTAAGTAAACACCTTGTGGAGGTCTACAAATACCACCATCAATCTTTTCAGTTATCTGATCAAAATCCTCTGTTAAATTAGGTAAACATGATTTATCTTTAACAAATCTATCTTGGCATTCTTTATCCATAATTGTCCAACTAATTGTCAGTTTTGCTCTTCATTGTATTTCTAAAGACTTCCTAACAAGGTTTAGCTGAGTGTCTCTCAGTTGCTAGATTTATCCTGCTGTCCTTTTTCAATAAGAGTGACATTTGCAATGCACTAATTTGCTGGCATATATTGTGTATCAAAAGAAATTTGGAAGGTTACAGCTAATACTTCTGCAACTTGCTATCTTATGTCCCTTGAATTCATTTCAGCCAGTCATAGCGACTTACGAACTTTAAGTAGTGAACCTTCCTAATACTTCCTCCTTATCAACTTTCAGCTCATCCAGCATCTCGACCACCTCCTTCTAACTGCAACTTTGACAGCATTTACTTTGTTGGTAAAGGTGAAGCAAGCTATCATAGAGAACCTTAGCCATGTCCTTTTATTACCCTCGCACAATTTGTGTGGCTTTGGAAGGCTTTTAGATTTCCTTTTGTTTTCGCTGCCAATCCCTGCTCATATTCAATCCTTATCAGTCCAATTGTCACTGGCATTATTGACCTGACAGCTGTCATTCATATCACATTCTTATTTCATCTTATTCTCTCTTTTGTCATCATGGAGATTTGACTTTGCTTGCTTACATTTTCTCCTATTTTAATATTAATCCAGCAGTTGTAAGCAAATCTCCAGCATGAACTGCATTGCCTTTGTGAGCAGTCATTAGGCAAGTAGATAAATAATAAACCACATAGTCAGAAAATAGAAATTGAAAATGAGATAAAGCGTTTACAGATTATGATGTTAATTTTGATGATTTAATATTCAGTCTCATAGTTAACTCATCTACAGCAATATATATGGTTACCACATCATAAAAGGTCCAGTTAAATGCTCTTACACTTATTGAAAATGAATGTTAACTACCAGACTTGTTTGGTTTTTCCTATTCTTCAAATACAAACCAACAGGAACACAGAAATGGAATAGTCTACTATTTTTGAACAAACTAGAGGGGTTGAATGGCCTCCTCCTGTTCCTATCTTCCGCAAGGAATCCCTGCTGGATGGTTACAATCACAATAATGGAATTAATATTCAAAAAGCTTCAAAATTTCATATAACTTCTCCACATATTATGCAAAAGCCTTCCTTGTAGGTAATCTTTCACTTGTATGCCAACCTTTCTTTTACTATATACAACCAAACACATTCGTTTTCCAACAAATCTTAATAAACAATGTATACTGCTTGTTACTGAGTTACAGGTTGATAAAAATTAGTTAAATCAAGGTGGGAATTCCAATGAATGACATTTATGTGGACTATTTATAGTCTGCTATTTTTGAACAGACTATTCCTTTTCTGTGTTCCTGTTGGTTTGTATTTGAAGAATAGGAAAAACCAAACAAGTTTGGTAGTTAACATTCATTTTCAATAAGTGTAAGAGCATTATATGGAGGGAAGTCCCATAATCACTTAACCTCTAGTATTCTAACACAAAGCAGTGACTGAGTTTGAACAGAATGATACTCCTCCAAGAGACAATGTCACCTGCATTAAGGCAGAAGTAATACCTCTCACTCTCTTCTTTGAAAATTCCTGCCTCTTTCCCTTTTCAGATATTACAATTATTTGATTTAACAATACGCCAAATTGCTAAATCTTGCTTCAGTTTTACAGGGATTCAAATGTACTGAATTAGTTTTGGGTTTCCAATTCCAGAAAACATTTACTATTTGCAATGGATAATAACATATGATGCTTTTCTCGAGTATTTGTTTTCCTAACATCAGATGAGAACTCTAGCTCTTGCTTCACGGCAGCAGGATAAGAAACAGCACACAAACTTCATGGGATGGTGCAGTGCCTATTTCCCACATAATTCCACCTCTTGGTGCAACAATTTAATGCTGTGAGCATTACTAACTGCTTAAGCCAAGTCTTTTCCCTTTTCTCAGGGGAAGCCCCACATTAAAGTGCTGGTAGACAATTGGATTGATCAGGCATCTACAGTCCCAGTTGGGATCAGTTCCCACGTTGGGACTGCAAACAACTCCCAATACGGAGGAGCCTGTATCGACGGACACATTTGGGAATGGGATTTCTGAGTGGGGAAGGTGACTGACTCAGCAAGATTCAATAGTCTAGATGGAAGGGATAACTTTAAAGGAAGGTACCAATGGGGTCAGAAGTTGCAAAAGGAGTAACCTTCACTGATACCAAGGAGTGATGCCAAAGATGTTAGGCTTCCTGCATGGCAGGGTCTCCTACCATACTGCTATGGGTAAAATATCAGCAGCAGGATGAGGGATCCCTAAGTAATCACTTAGGTTTAGGGTAGAGGGTAGAGGTGATAACATGGAATCCCTACAGTGAGGAAGCAGGCCATTTGGCCCATTACATTCACAACTACCCTCCAACCAGTATCCAATCCACACACACTGCCCCTATAACACTGCCTTTCCCATGACTAATCCACCTTAACCTGCAAATCCATGAACACTATGGACAATTTAGCATGGGTAATCCACTTAACCTGCACATCTTTGGACTGTAGAAGGAAACCGGAGCACCTGACAGAAATCCACGCAGTCACAGGGAGAACGTGCAATCTCCACACAATCAGTCACCCAAGGCTGGAACCAAACCCAGGTCCCTGGTGTCTTGAGGCAGCAGTGTTAACCACTGAGCCACTGTGCTGCCCAAGCAGCATAGCAATAGTGTCACTGAATGAAAATCTAAAGGCCCAGGCTGATGCTCCGGTGTCATGGGTTCAATTTGGTTTGATTAAGTACTGAAACACACAGGCAGTTCATTCCATACAAAGTGCATTAGGGTAATAGAACATAATGATGAATACAATGTTATGGCTGCAGAGAAAGCGCACAAAGATCAAGGTCAGCATTAAATTTAAAATTCAAGACATCCATTCAGAAGTCTAATAACAGCAGAGAAGAAGCTGTACTTGAATCTATTCGTACATGCATCTTCTGCCCAACAAAGGACATTGGAAGACAGTATAACTGGGATGGAAACGGGTCTTTGGTCATGTTGGTTGCTTTCCCCAGGCAGCAGGAAATATAAATGGAGGAAATGGTTGGAAGCTGGTTTGAGTGATGGACTGGGCTGGGTTCATGACTCTCTGTAGTTTCTTGGGGGTCTTAACAAGACAGTTGCCAAATCATACTGTGATGCATCCAGATAAAATGCTTTCTATGGTGCATTTTAAAAAATTGATAACAATCCTTATGGACATGCTGAATTTCTTTAAACTCCTGAAGTAGAGACATTGTTGTTCTTTCTTGACCATTGCATCGACGTGGGTGGAACGGGAGATATTGTCGGTGACCAGGAACCTAAGACTCTCAACCATCTCCACCTCAGCATTAATGAGTTACACAGGGACGTGTCCTCCACTCCGCTTCTTGAAGTCAATGACCAACTCCTTCGTTTTGTTGACATTGATGTCTTTACATCATGTTGCTAAACACTCAAGCTCCAACCATGAATTTTAAATTCACTGAATTTAAATCTTTATTAATAGATATGAAATCTAAAGCTATTTTATTGGGGACCATGAAACTTGTCTGACCATGAAACCTATCTGGTTCACTAATGCACCTTAGTGAAGAGAACTTGACATTCTTAGTTGGTGTGACCCTCAAAGGATTCCAGACTCATAGCAATACAGTTGACAAAAATTAGTAACAGTCCTTGGGGACATGCCAAATTTCCTTAGCCTCCTGAGGAAGTGGATACACTGTTGTGCTTTCTTGACCACGTTCATCAACGTGGGTGGAACAGGATATATTGTTGGTTGACTCTTAAATGCCCGAGCAAGCCACTCAGTTGTAAACTGCTAGAACATCCAAAAGGAAACCTGAGGGTCACCCTGGATTTGCATTGGTACAAGTCCTGTGAACCCTGCAAATGTTTCCTTACTAACAAGACAGCTTGTGTCAAAATTGGAAGAGGTGCCCCATGAATTTCTCAAGCAACAGCCTGACGTTATCTACAAAATACAGTTTGCTGCATAGCCATGTCCCAGACGACCACCATCTCCTGGGTATTCTCTCTCCCACTAGCTGGGCAGGCTCATCAGAGGACATGGCACTGTGGTATTCAATTGAGGGAAAGTTGCTGAGGGAGCACAATATTGATTCCAGAACCCACAAACACCTCGGCTGGAGACCTCATTTTCAGTACTAAGTGCGTGAGTAACACCACTACTTACAAAATGGGCTAAACTTAACTGAGACAGCTTCAGGATAGGTGGTGAAAGAGTCAAGAGGAAAAATTACATCTGACTTGTCCTAATCAAGTTAATTACCACAGCAGAGGTAAATTAACTACTATGCACTCGTTTTGGAGATGAAATCACATCTTCAAATTGGAGATACCCTCCATGCAGGGTGATGTCAACAGTATGAGTTCAATTCCCACATCAGCTGAGGTTACCATGCAGAATTTTCATTCTCGGCTTCTCCTCTTGGTTAAGGCATGGTGACTCTCCCAGGTTAAACCACTAGAAGTCATCACTCTCTAATTAGAGATCAGCCTTTTGGTCTGGTAAGACCGTGGTGACTTTACCATTGTCCTCCATCAAGCTGTGTGTTACTGCTGTGGTAAATATGATAGATTTTGTCAGAATACAGCAACAGTCATCAGAACTTGGAATCTACTAGGTGCATTGGATAAAAGGTACTCAATTATATGCAATCATAATTTGCAACCTCAGGTCCAGAATGCCCCCTCTCTACATTACCAATAAGTTGGGAGATCAACCCCGGTTCAGTGAAAGAGCATGTCATGAGCAGCACCAGGCATACCTAAAAATGAACGGTCAATCTGATGAAACTGGAATGTGGGACTACATGTATATCCAACAGAAGTAATACGTAATACATAGGACTAAGTTATCCCACAACAAACTATCACATCTTTGCAGTCCTGCCACATCAAGCCATCCAGCTTCATGAACATTCCATCTTCAACGATGGGCTAAACGCAGTATAAGATAAAAATCTAAAGCATTTGCAACCATCTTCTGCCAGAAAGGAAGATTGGAGAATCAGATCGCCAACATGACAAAAAGAAAACGGCCCTTTCACCTGCTCTGCCAATCAATAAGTTCAGAGCTGATCTGTTTGTGTTTTAAATTCCACATTCCTATTTGCAATACATCCCACCCCAGATTTCCTTGCTTAACAAGAATCTATCCACATCTATCTTAAAAATATTCAATGACCTTGGCTCCGCTGCCTTTGGAGACAGAGGTTTCTAAAGTTGCACAACCTTCTGAGAAAAAAAAATGCCCAGCTCTGCCTTGAAAGGGTGATCCCAAATTTAAAACAGCCTACAGCGTATTTTTGGACCGATTCAAGATGAAACATCCTTTCCACATCTACCTGGTCAAGACCATTGTGAATCAAACTCCAGTGGAAACAAGCCAAGCCCATTCAACCTACCAGCCCTAATGTGCATTTTTAAAGTACTAATCTAGTAAATCCTCTGGCCACTCTTGATGCATATACATCTTCCCCTAAATAAGGAGACCAAAACTGTACACAGTATTCAACATCTGGTCTCACCCTGCCCTGTGTAACCAAAGCAAACATTGTTACGTTTATGTTCACTTCCTCTCATAATAAAGGATAGCCGAGCATTAGGTTTTGGTTACGTGCTGCACTATAGATCATTTTTTGTGACTCATTCACTACAGCACCTAAAGCCCCTACACCTCCGAATTCTGTAGTCGTTCTCCATTTAAGTCATACTCCGCTTCTACATTTTTTCTGCATTTCCTGCATTACACTCCAACTGCCAAGTTTTTGACCACTTGCAACCTATATTTGTTTGCAAATCATTTTTGTCTTCTGCAGAACCTACACTGCTATCTATTTTGCTATCATCTGTAAATTTTGTTTCTATGCCTTCATTCCCTAAGCCAAGTCATTAAATTGATTTCATTCAACCAATCTGACATCATGCAATGGCTGAGCACACAGGATACTGCCAAGGCTACGAGCCTGGACAACATTATGGAAATAGCATTAATAACATGCTCCAGAACTAGCCTCGTCCCCTGCTCCAGTACAGCTACAATGTTGGCATTTATCCAACAATGGAAAATGTAGAAAATTATCCAGGTATGTTCTGTCAACAAACTGCAGGACAAATCTAATCCAGCCAATTACTGCCAAATCAGCTTCTTCATCATAGCATCCAAGTTCAATGGATGATGGAAGGGAAATGGAATTTTGGGACTAGTCAGACCCCCACAGCTGTAAGACTGTTATCAATTCTGGGCCCCTTATCTGAGGGAAGGTATACTGACATTGGAGGCAGTCCAGAGAAGGTTCATTAGGGTGATGACAAGTACGGGGGAGTGTCTCACGAGCAGGAGAGAATCAGATGGACCTTGATTATACTGAAGGAAAACAATCTTGGCAGCTCTCTGATATAGATTTCTACCGATTCACTCCCCTTAAAGAAGAAATTCCTCTTCACTTTTGTCTTAAATGTGCAATCCCTTGTTCTGAGATTATGCCCTTTGGTCCTAGACTCCCCACAAGGGAAAACTCCACATATACCCTTTGAAGTCACTTAAGAATTTCTTTTATATTTCAATAAGGTCACCACTTGATTTTCTAAATTCCAATGAGTATGGACTCAATCTACTCAAACTCTTCTCATAAGAGACTCTCCAATAACACAAGATGCTCAACACCATCCAGACCAAAACAATTTGCTTGACTGGCACCGCATCCACACCTTCAAACATTTACTCCTTTCAACTCTGATGTACAGTGGCAACACTCAAAATCACGTGCACAACACAGTGCAACACCTTACTAAAGGTGCTTTGAAAGCACCTTCCAAACCTGCAAATTCTACCATTTGGAAAAAGAAAGGCAGGAGATATATCCAAATATCAGCCAGATCTCACACCATCTGTCTTGGAAGTAAATAATTGTTCCTTCAGTATTTCTGGGATAAAATCCTAGAACTTCTGTCTGGACAGCACCGTGGGTGTATGTAGCTTCCATGGACTGCAGCACATCAGCATTGCATGTCACCACTATTTTCTCAAGGAAATTATGATTCCCGCATTCTCTGAATGAATTCTTAAAAGAAGAAAGCTAGTGGCGCAAGGGCTGAAGCAAGCTCAAGGGCAGATCAGCCACCTGGCACCTCGCAAAATTTCAGACAGATCAAGGGTGCTCTGGTAGATGGTGAGGAGGCTATCAGATTTTATGTGCTTCTTCGACCCTGATGAGCATACAATAAAACCCAGTCCATTATCTTTTCCACATGATCCTCCATCGTGATGTCCTGCTATATAACTTAGCAAGCACAAGATCATGATGTGAAATGATCAAAATTTCACAATATTCTTCAAAATAAATAACACCAACAGATGATTTTAGGAAACATCAAGGTGCCACATAAATGTAGGGTTTTGTTTTTGTCTCAGACCCAAAGGCAATTAAATGATGTTACTTATTGATAGGATTTTCACTTGGCAAGCTAGTTTTAATGTTTTCCTGAGTGCAGTAAGTTACATCACATCACAGTTAACATATATATTTCTGTTCAAAGTTTGTTAAAGTAAGACTGTTAAGCGTGAACAAATTCAATACGATTTTGTTGGGCTAGATACACTGCCAATTTTTATAAATGCCTCATGTTCCAACATTGAGTAAAATACCATATATACCTCAACTACATTGTTCTTTTAAGTACTGAACGATAATGGTGCCATTAAATTCTGTTAGCTCAATGAGGTATCAGAGATGAGTCGCAGATTGTCCACTGGCACATGGAAATTTGGATGCTGAAATGCCCTCAAGGTGACAGTTTGTGACAAATGTTTAGCATTTGTTAAACTTTTGTACCAATCTTAGAAATTTTGCTTTTAAATTCATTCATGGGACATGGATGTTGCTGGCTGGCCAGTATTCATTGCTTCCCTGGCTGCCCTTGAGAAAGTGGCACAAAATGCACTGCAGAACCACTGCAGTCCATCTGCTATAGGTGCACTTGCAGTGTCTTTAGGGAGGAAATTCCAGGATTTTGACCTAATGACAGTGAAGGAATAGTGATGTATTTCCAAGTCAGGATGGTGAGTGGCCTGGAGTAGAACTTGTAGGTGGTGGTGTACCCATGTATCTGCTACCCTTGTCCTTCTATATGTGAGTGGGCAGGGGTTTGGAAGATGCAACCTAAGGAACTTTGATGAATTTCTGCAGTGCATTTTGTGAAAGTACCCACTGCTGCTACTGAGCATCAGTGGTGGAGGGAGCTGATGTTTCTGCAATGTGGTGCCAATTGAGCAGGCTGCTGTGACATGGATAGTTTTAAGCTCCGAGTGTTGCTGGAGCTGCACCCATCCAGGCAAGTGAGGAGCATTCCATTATACGCCTGATGTGCCTTGTAGATGGAGGACAGGCTTTGTGGGATCATACCTCCCACAATATTCCTAGTCTCTGACCTGCTTTTGATGTTTATGAGAAAATCCAGTTAAGTTTCTGGTCATCTCCAGGATGTTGACAGTGTGGGGAATTCAGTAGGGGTTAGATTGTCCCTTATTGGAGATGGTCATTGTTTAGCATCTGTATGCATAAATATTACTTCCCACTTGTCAGCCCAAGTCTGGATATTGTCCAGATCTTGTTGCATTTAAACATGGGCTGCTTCAATAGCTGAGGAGTTGTGAATGATGTTGAACATTCTGCAAACATCAGCAAACATCCTCACAACCTGACTTTATGACGGAGGGCAGGTCATTGGTGAAGCAGCTGAAGATAGTTGGGCTAGGACACTGCCTTGAAGAAATCCTGTAGACATGTCCTGCAACTGAGATGACTGACCTCCAGCAACCACAACCATCTTCCTATGTGCCAGGTATGACTTCAACCAGCAGAGTTTGCCCCCAATATTCGTTGATTCCAGTTTTACCAGGGCGCCTTGATGCCACACTCAGTTGAAAGTGGCCTTGATGTCAAGAGCTGTCACTCTCCCCACAACTCCGGAATTCAGCTTTTTTGTTCATGTTTGAGCTAAAGTTGTAATGAGCTCAGGAGCTGAGTGGGCCTGGTAGAACCCAAACCAGGAATTACTGAGCAGATTATTGCTGATGAAGTGCTGCTCGATACACATTCCATCACTTTTCTAAATGATTACAAGTATATTGATAAGGTGGTAACTGGCCAGGTTGGATGTGTCCTGCTTTTTGTGCACAGGACATAATAACTGGGCAATTTTCCATATTGTTAGGTTTATGCTAGCACTGGTGCTGTACTGGAACAACTTGTCCAGTGGAGTGTCAAGTTCTAGAGCACGTCTTCAGTACTCTTGCCAGGATATTGTCAAGGCCCATAGTCTTTGCAGTATCCAGTGCCACCAGTTGTTTCTTGACATCACAAGGAGAGAATGGAATTGATTAAAGACTGTTATCTATGATGTGGGGGACCACTGGAGAAGGTCGAGATGGATCATCTGTTTAGCACTGCTGGCTGAATTTTGCTGCGGATGCTTCAGCCTTATGTTCTGCACCTTTTCCATCATCGAGAATGGGGATAATTGTGCAGCCTCCACTTCTAGTTAGTTGTTTAACTGTCCATCACCATACTAGACTTGATGTGGAAGGATGAAGATCTGACCCATTGGTTGCGGGATCAGATAGCTCTGTCTATCACTTACTGCTCCTGCTGTTTGATACACAAGTAGTACTGTTTTGCATCTTCACCAGGTTGACACCTCATATTTGAGTATGTCTGCTCTTGCTCATGGCATGGCCTCCTGCACTGTTCACTGAACTAAGGTTGATCCCCTGGCTTGATGGCAATGACGGAGTGGGGGATATACCAGGCAATGAGCTTGCAGATTGTGGCATTTAATTTTGCTGTTCATGGCCCACAGTGTCTCATGAATGCCCAGGTTTGAGTTACTAGATCCATTCAAAGTCTGTCCCATTTAGCACAGTGATAGTACTCGTGCCACAGCATACAATGAAGGGTATTGTCAATGTGAAGGCAGAACTTTATGTACACAAAGGCTGTGCAGCGGTCACTCGGCCAATACTGTCACAGACAGATGCATCTGCAGCAGACAGGTTGGTGAGGCTGAGGTCAAGCATATTCTTGTGGTCAGTTCCCTCACCACCTGCCGGAGACCCATTCCAGAAGCTATGTTCTTTAGGAACTGACCCACTCAATCAACAGCATAGCTACCCAGCCAATCCCCCACCTAATTATATTTTGCACCCTTGCTACCCTCAGTGCTTCTTCAAGTGTTGTTCAGCATGGAGGAATACTGATTCATCACATAATCAGCAGGAGGTTTCCTCGGCCAAAGTCTAACCTGATGCCATGAGACTTCATAGAGTCCAGAATCAACGTTGAGAACTCCCAGGACAACCCCCTCATGTCTGCATACCTCTAGATCTCCAATGCTTCTGGGTATGTCCTTTCGTCCAGGACATATCCAGGGATGGGGATGGTGGTGTTTGGGACATTGTCTGCAAAGCATGATTCTGAGGGTATGACTATATTTGCCTATTGCTTGACTAATCTGTGAAACAGGTCTCTCAATTTTGACACTAGCCCCCAGATGTTAGGAAGGGGGACTTCGCAGGGTTTCTACCACAGTCTTTTCTGATGCCTACATTGATGTCAGGTGGCCCATTTGGTTTCATTTCTTTTTGAGACTTTGTAACGATTGATAAATTGAGTGCCTTGCTACGCTACTTCAGAGTGCAGTTGAGAGTCAACCACATTGCCTTGAATCTAGGTCACATGTTGAAACCAAATGAGGAAGGCAGATTTCCTTTCCTAAAAGGACATTAGTAAGCAAGATAGGTTTTATGGACAAACAACAAAGACTTCATGGTCATCAATAAATTCTAAATTCAAGATTTTTTTAACTGAATTGAAATTCCACCATCTGCTATGGTGGGATTTGGACGTGGGTCTCCAAAACATTAGCTGAATTTTTGGATTAATCATCCAGTGATAATACCACTAGGTCACCACCAACTCAAAATAAGATTGGTCTGCAGTATTCCAAGATAGTTTAGAGGGTCATCCTCTCTCATAATGAATGGGATTCTGAGCAGCAGATACTCATTGGGGAGTGGGATACTTCTCACTTTGCTCAGAAAATCTGAAAACTACTATTTTTATGGGGAGAGCTAAGCAGGCAATACTTTTTATTAAACTGGCATATTGCGCTGTTTACTTTATCAACACTGCACACACTCTGCAGTCATGAAACTTTGGCCACATCAACCTGTATCCGAACTTCCCACGGACAATGTCTGCAAATAGCCTCTACATTTACATAAAACACTAAGATCTGTCCTCTTAGAATCAAGTATGGTAAAGAGAAATGAAGAGGACTGATGAGGCCAGAGTGGTGGATATGATCTATTTGGACTTCAGTAACGCATTTGCTAAGGCTATTCATGGTAGACTGATTAGCAAGGTTAGATCACACAGAATACAGGGAGAACTAGCCATTTGGATACAGAACTGGCTCAAAGGTAGAAGACGGAGGGTGGTGGTGGAAGGTTGCTTTACAGATTGGAAGCCTGTGACCAGCCATGTACCGCAAGTATCAGTGCTGAGTCCATTGCTTTTTGACATTTATGTAAATGATTCAGATGTGAATATAGGAGGTGTAGTAATTAAGTTTGCAGCTAACACCAGAATTGGAGTGTAGTGGGCAGCCAAGGTTACCTGAAAGTACAACGGAATCTTAATCAGGTGGGCCATTGAGCTAATGAGTGGCAGATAGAGTTTAATTTAGATGAACGAGAGGTGCTGCATTTTGGATAGGCAAATCAGTGCAGGACTTATACTTTTTATTTTATTTATTAGCAGGATGAGGGTGTCGCTGGCTAGGCAGCATTTATTACCCAGACGGTGGTTCAGAGTCAACCATATTGCTGTGGGTCTGGAGTCATACGTAGGCCAGACCAGGTAAGGATGGCGCTTTCCTTCCCGAAAGGACATTAGTGAACCAGATTGGTTTTTCCAACAATCAACAGCAGATTCATGGTCATCATTGGATTCTTAATTCCACCATCTGCCATGGTGGGATTCGAACCTGCATCCACAGAACATTATTTGGGTCTCTGGATTAACAGTCCAGCAATAATACCACTTGGCTATCACCTGCCCACTTAATGATAAAGGTCCTGGGGAGTGTGGCTGAGCAAAGAGACCTTGGTGTCCAGGTTCATAGTTCCTTAAAAGTGGAGTTGCAGGTAACAAGGTGCACAGCTGGATGAACAAAATAAGGCCAAGCAGCATCATAGGAGCGGGAAGGGTGACGTTTCAGGCCTAGATTATCTCAGTTGCAGGTAGATAGGATAGTGAAGGTGGCACAAAAAAAAAGTTACTGGAAAAGCTTAGTAGGTCCGGCAGCATCTGTGAAGGAAAAAATAGAGTTAACGTTTCCGGTCCAGTGACCCTTCCTCAGAACTGGTGACTGCGAAAATGTCAGTTTATATGCAGAAAATAGGGAGTAAACGGTAGGATAGAGCTCAAAGAGAGCGAAAGATAGTTGGACAGACAAAGGAGTTGCTAACAATCAGGCTGGAAGGGTGAACAGTTGTTAACGGGGACTGTTAGTGACTAACAATAGGGGGTGCGTAATGGCAGGCTATGTGATAACAAGGCCTGGTGTGTGGGGTACGGGGCTGGAAAACTGGAGTTTAGGCCCTAAAATTATTGAACTCAATATGGAGTCCGGACGGCTCTAGTGTCCCCAAGCGGAAAATGGGGTGTTGTTCCTCCAGCTTGCTGGAACACTGCAGCAAGCCAGAGGCAGAGATGTTGGCCAGGGGGCAGGGTGGTGTATAAAAGTGGCAGACAACAGATAGTTCAGCATCTTTTTTGCGAGCAGAATGTAGATGTTCTGCGAAGTGGTCACCAAGTCTACGCTTCATTTCCCCAATGTAGAGGAGACCACATTGTGAGCAGCAAATGCAGCGCAGGCTAGAGTCTGGGAAATGCATGTGAAGTGTTGAAGTCACAACGTGGTCCCTTTTCCACTTGGGGACCCTGCAGCTCTCCTAGGACCAGTCAGTCTGGGTAGAAAGAAGCATTATACTTCAGTTGCTACTTTTCAAGAGCGCTATATGTTCAGCAACTAGCAATTTTAGTCAGGTTGGGGAACGTGAAGCAACGATGAAAGAAGAGATATCATCGGTATGTAATCAAAGGAGACCAATAAAGATCAAGGAATGGGGAGAAAGTTATGCAGAAAACCAAAAAAAAGACAGCACAATTGGAAATGAAAATGAAAAGAACACTTGAAATGCACACTACGTTTGCAAGGAAAATCATTTCTTTTCTCTTTCGTACACAAGGGGAGGCGATGGCCTTCTAGTATTATTGCTGAACTGTTAATCCAGAGACCCAGATAATGTTCTGGGACTTAGGTTCAAATCTTACCATGGCAGATGGTGGAATCTGAATTCAACAAAAAAAAAATCTGGAATTAAGGTCTAATGATGACCGTGAAACCCATCTAGTTCGCTAATGTCCTTTAAGAAAGGAAAATGCCACTCTCATTTGGTCTGGCCTACATGTGATTCCAGAGCCACAGCAATGTGGTCAACTCTTAACTGCTCTCTGGACAATTAGGGATGGGAATAAATGCTGCCTTAGCCAGTGACACCCTAATCACATGAATGATTAAATAAAAATATCCTCAAAACGTCCACTGCTCCAAAAAAGGGGATCTGTAGCTAATGCCTAAAGTTAAGACACTAGGAAAAGCTTTTAGTAAATGGTAGTACAAATATGGTAGACAGAGAAACACAAAAAAAAACCCTTCTACTCCACAACTATTTCATAAAAGTTCCCCAATTCTCACAATTGTGGGGGTTACGCAGCTTAATACTCCCCTTCCTGCAAAAGACTCCCCCCTCAAAACGAACTGTGGCAAACTGAACATAGGTTGAAAGTAAGAAGCACTGACTAGCTTGATGCTATAAATTGGGGTCACTTCCTATTGCTACACTTTACACATGCTCTTCTTACTAACACATTACTCCTTGTAGGTGGCCTGCTGAAGCTCTTTTAAGGACAGCAAGTTATATTAATGCCCACAGGTAGACTTAAATTTTCCTGAACACAACTGACATTTCCATAGAAGCAACATAACAGCATATGCCTACTGTTTCGTCAACTGAGAGCAAGATTTTCAAGCTGGCCAAAGTGAACAAGAAATTTGACAGGTAGACTGGTACTGTGACTGAGGGAAGGGTTTATACTATTTTATGATATAAAATGGAAGAGAAGCACTGGAATAAAGCCTTACATGTAAAATTATTGTGAAGAGCCTGAGAAAGGAATAAAATTATTTTTCAACACATGTTCTGAATTTTGCTTCATTCCAAACTGCATGTTGTGATCCCAGAACATATTTCAAATTTGTATTTTGAGCTGGCTAAGAACCAGAATTTATATTTTCAAAGCAGGCAAAGAGCGAGAGATTCGGAGAACTTACCAAGAGAATAAAGCCACAAGATTCCATAATATTAAGCAAACAACATTAAGCTTTACTAAAAACATTGGAACAGTATCACAATCTACAATAAATTTACAATTTATTTCTAACACCCAGAATTAAAACGTGATAAACAGAGTCAGAAGATCACCCCACAGTGCACATTAAATAGTAATGATGAGAGGGCCATCCATATAGCTGTGGGAACTGAGAACATTCATCTCTACCAAAGGTGATAGCATTTGCCTATGGATATTGAGAAGTCTTGACCTGCCTTTAATAATTGGGAGCAATTGCTATATCTGCCGATTAGAAAGAAATTAGTGCCTGTGAAGATGTTCAACCACAACCAGAGTTGCATCTGGAAAAAACTGAGGCAGGAAGTTGGATGTAGTGCCTGAGTAACAATGAATGAAATGAGAGGGGATCAACGTTTCTTGTGTCAGTGGACAAATAAACAACAGCCGTAACATTGGAATTGGCTGTGCTGAACACGCAAGTTTGCACCAACAGCAGAGGAGCCACGTCATGATAGATAAGTCAATAATGAACAGTTATCGCGGATCAATGAGTACAGACCAGATACATGTGACATAGAAAACTGAACAACAGCTACCACCCCTGTCATCCCCTCTCCCCGCCAACCTTAAATTTACATTTCAACTCTTCAACTAACCTGTCCAACAGATATTTTAAGTATTCTGAACAGTCCTGTTGGGCTCCTGGGTTAAACCATGGAGGAGAAGAAGCTTTCAAAAAGCTACTGGGGGAGATGGCTGGTCTCTACAAATGTAAATTAGAGAAGTTAGAAATTCAAACATGGCCATTCCTCAAAAATAACCACACAAGTCAAAATGTTACTTGAACTACTTTGGATAAGCATCCATATTCCCTGAAATTTACATACCACTTGGACCATGGTACATCTAACACAAATGGGAGAAAGAGAAGTTCTAAGAACTCTTAAGATTAACAGTAACAAGATATTTCTCATGGTCATATGTAAAGTGAAAAATAGCTAGAAATCACATTTTTAAAAGTCTATATATAAAGTGAGAAATTGGAGAATGTGGAAGATTGATGTAGAAGAGACAGAACGATACCTGTGAAGAATAAACTATGGTTAAAGAATAGGAAAGACCGTATCATACAGTAAGTAATCAAATTTCCTTCCACTTCACCGACAAGCCACACATATGAACCACAAAAGAATCGATGGTGAAAAGGCTGACTATTCACATTTTGGTTAGAAAAACTGCATTAAGACTGCCATAACCAAGACCAAAATTTCCACAGTAGATCACCTGAAAATCTCATAATATCTATGGCTACATTTTTAAAATAAATTTCTCATGTTCATCCAATGGGGTTGCAGATCAGGTACAACACACTTTAACTTTAGTTAGTGGTCAGCATCCAAGAAATTGTAACATGCAATTAACAAGGTAAGGTGTTGCTTAAAAACACAATCATACCACTCTTAAGCAAATTTTTCCACTGCCAATATTAACAGGCATCATAGAGATGACATCAATATCATAGGATAAATTTTTCCATCTAAATTTAGAGCCTTTGAAGCAAAGAAATTCTGGATTTGAAGGGCAGTCAACACAACAGGCAGGAATCCTGCAGCTTGCCAAAGATGGGCCAGTTCATTTTGACAAGTATGTTGTCAAGGAGAGATTCTGGGAAGAAGTAGGCTAGATCAGTTTAGTTATGTTAAGGAAATATAGAGAAAAGATGTTAAGTTTGAAAAGGGTTTAGAGAAGATTTATAAGGATGTTGCCAGGATTACAGGGTTTGAGCTATCGACAGAGGCTGAATAGGCTGGAGTGTTTTTCCCTGGAGTGTCAAAGACTGAGTGGTGGCCTTATATAGGTTTATAAAATTATGATGGGCATAGGTAGGGTGAATAACCAAGGTCTAATTCCTAGAATGGGCGAGTCCATGACTAGGGGGCATAGGTTTAAGATGAGTAGGGAAAAATTTAGAAGGGACCCGAGGGGCAACCTTTTCATGCAGAGAGAAGTGCACGTATGGAACGAGCTGCAACAGGAAGTAGTGGAGGCAGTTAAAATTACACCATTTAAAAGGCATCTGGATGGGTACATGCATAGGAAGGGTTCAGCGGGGTATGGGCCAAATACTGGCAAATGGGACCACATCAATTTAGGATATTTGGTCGGCATGGACAAGTTAACTGAAGAGTCTATTTCCGTTCTACATAACTCTATGACTCTATCAATCCAACCAATGATTACAGAGATCACAAGTCTGAGAACCTGCTTTCCATGAGCAGTAGGGAAAATGAATACTGCACTGTTACTAGCCTGCTACTGAATTTTCACGATCAGCAAATCATCCTCAAAAAGCCTAAAAATTACTCAGAAGGAGCAATAAATGGTCCTTGGTGGGGGCACATAAATGAACATTACTAAAGTAAGGCAGGGAATAGGTCTGGAGGTAGCTGAAAAGATCTCCCTGTATCCTGACAAAGGGCAGTGTGTGGAGTGCAAAATGAAAGAGAACAGCAAGAAAAATATTGAAGAAACCGAGCATTAAATGTGATAAAATCATGAACTGAAGTCACAAAATCATATTGCAATCCCATAGAGACCAACAACTTTTAAAGAGAAAGTTCAGCTTACAGTTGACAACTTTTAAAAAAACAGCACTGGTCTCGAAGAACTAAACTACTCAGCCTTAATCAAATACAAGCAAAGTACTGCAGATGCTCTAGAATGGAAATAAAAACCAAGTGCTGGAGAAACTCAGCAGATCTGACAGTATCTATCATGAAAGAAACAGTGGTAAAGTTTCGACTCCAATTTGACATTCACGCTGATTCTCTTTCCAAAGATGGCATCAGCAAATCTTTTCTCTACCCTACATCTAAAACTACAGTCTCAATTTACCTTAAATCATTAAAAAAATCAATTTTACAAACATCATAACTGTAGCAAAGAAAAATGGGATTAAGAAAAATGTTTTGAAGCAGCTCAGGGTTGATATAAAACTATGGAAGCTTCAAACTCTAAGTTTATGATGCACAGAAATATGATGGAGATGAGGCTGAAGGTACTATGCTACTGGAGGTTGAGAAGAATGAGTGCTAGTAAAACTGAAGCGAAAAGGGATAAGATTCCAGCTCATGCAGACTTGACTGCCTGGGTAAGCCACATTAATGGAGCAACAGTTTCAGAATGAAGGGAGACAGAGAAGCATTATTAAGCATCTTTAGTTGACAAGCTGAGGTTGGGGCGGGGGGGGAAGAAGAGTAGTATTCAATTGTTTTTTTAAAAATGCACCAGACATACACTTTTTTGACATGGTAGTAACTGTACAGACATGGGAGGTCAACTCATTAAAAGTTCATGAGAACAATCTTTTGGCACCTGATGTCTATAACGTTAAGGAACTAGTGCTAATCCTGTCTGAGTGTATGTATCAATTACACCTAAATTTCTCAGATCCTCATTGGATGCACATTTCTTTAGCTATTTGTGCATTGGTGATGGGGCCACTAGATTGCATGGAGGCAAAATCGGAAAAATCGTTAGGGACAATCAAATGAGAACCGCACAAAATGACAGAGTAAAATCTAATTCTAAAATCCTCTGGAAGGTCATCTTTATCAGTGCTAGGGTGCAAGGATCAACAAGTCACGGACAAAAATTAAGAGAAAGTACACTCAATGCCCTATAGCCTTATGATACATGTTAGCAAGCAGCTATGGAAAAGGATACCAGTTCTACATTTAGCTGTCTACTAACATAGATCATGTTAAGCAACTTCACCAATCGTGTTGTTGGATAGTTGACTTAAAATTGTGAAAAGATTTGACAGTAAAAACACAATGCTATCTTTATTTTTGAAAAATAAAAGTTTTCCAACTATGGGTTTATCCCCCCAGAACTAAATTCTTCCTCGTCAATGTTTATTCTACCTGCTCAAATGTCTCCCAAAACAAACAAATCCCTATTAACACACCAGGGTCTTTCCCCTCTCATACTAGTTCTTTAAAAAAAAGTCTCCAGAAATAGTTTCAAGTTAGCCATTAAACCCCCTCATGTAAACAGATCAAAATCTAAATGCTAGTGGTGCAAAATGTAAACTCTAAAATAAATGATATCAAAACATACATGCCTTACCTTACATCACCGAACAGTCCACAAGTATAGTTTGGCTGCTCTCATCACGCTGCTATCGATTAGATTTTTCTGGCTGACAGCACATGCTACAACTGGAGTGTAGGTAAAGAATGACCCACCAAGACAAGATCACAGGAATTGTTACAGGGCAGGATAAGGCCATTTGACTCATTGTGTCTGCAGTACCTCTCTGATCATTTCAACTTGGCACCAATCTCCTCTGTTCCTGTAACCCTGAATGTCTTTTCTATTCAAGTAACCATCCAAAGCTGCCTTGAAAGCCAAAACTGAACCTATCTCTAGCACTCTTAGGCAACGTATTCCATACCTTAATTACTTGCTGAAATGGTATTTTCTCACCTCATCTTTGCTTATCTTACAAATCACTTTAAAATTATGCCTTCTAGTTCTCGATCGGTTTACAAGAAGGAACAGTTTTTCCTTACCATTCGTGATTTTGAACATGTTAAAGTTCTTGGCCTTCTCTCTCAAATGAAAACAGTCCCAATTTCTCTTCATATCTTAAGTGTCTGATCATGATTGTAAACTTCTTTTGCACCCACCCCGATGTATTCAAATTCATCATGTACTATGACACCAAAAACACCATACCACTCTACAGCTGAGATCTAACAAGCATCTTGAGCAAATTTAACCTCTCAGCTCTTCTTTACCCCTATTTCATAGTTTTATTTTAACAAGCCTTCGGTTACAAACCAAATTGTGACTTGAAGCCTCCGCACGCTCTAAATCATCCACTGAGCAAACTTTGGTCACTTCTGTTTACAGATGCAGGTGTGCAAAGACAGGTGGTTCAATAGAGCAATCCACCTGGCATCTTGTGGGAGACTTTATGCTTGTAACTTCCAACACTTTAGATATGAGCATTAGTTCTGCAAATGGTGCTAAATTATAATTTGTACAGACTCCTGAAAATCTAAGGGAGGAATTTTAACCCCCAAGAATGAATGAGTTGAGAACTAAAAATGTGGTATGTCTTGAGGAGTTGAAGCAGCTCCAAGATTTCCAATTCTGAATTTAACAGGCACACACGAATGAGAGAGAGAGACATGGACAGCAAGTTAAGGATAATAATAACTGCAGACAGGTGGGTACTTACTGGTGTAATTAACAGTGTGAAGGAATATTGATGAGAAGTTTGTAAATCATTTTAATGTTTAATCTTGCTCCAAATTTAACTTGCATAGCATAGGGCTCAAGAAAATGACCCAGGGAGCAAGAGATGGACTATATTTTTAAAAAAATATTATTTTAAATGCAGAGACAGAATTGGTTGCCCATCTCTAACTGCCCTCAAGATGATAATGATGGCTGAAATCCACATGGTAACATACAAGGCTGTTAAAGAATTAATGGTTTTTAATTCAGCATCAGTGAAAGAATGTTGATATAGCTGCAAGTCAAATAGTGCACACCTTGGATGGAGCTTGCAGATAGTGGTTATTAAAGATCTGTTGTTCTTGTCCTTTTAAGCAGCAGAGTCCAAACAAGGCTCAGAAAGTTGCTGTAGTGCATCTTGTGGATGGCAAGGACTGCTACCACTATGGTTGATGGAGCAAAAAAGAAACAGTGACATTCAAAATAAACAGTATTTGAACATTTCAAACACAAAATGAGACAAAATGAAATCATGAAGTGAATCTTCAAATTTCCTTGTTTATTTCCAATTCAGGTAAAGGTATCGAGCATAATGATTTTGAGCTGCTGATAAATGTACGATGTTCCTTGAAGTCATGCCTTCTGAGCACATGCCCAATATATGATCATCAAAAGCTAGAGAGATCTTGCAAAACATATGTTCTAAACATTGGCAGAGTGTGCAGGGAAAGTTGACATGTCTGGCAACATCAGTTCTGAAGGAGGGTCATACTGGACTTGAAACATTAATGCCTCTCTCCACGGATGCTGCCAGGCCCACTATGTTTCAGATCTCCAACATCTGCAGTTCTTTGCTTTTCTTTTCTAAATACTGATGGTGAGTATGCATATATTTTGACAGTTGGTTTGGAAATAATAGCACAAGACACTTTGCCATTGAAGTTTCACTGAAGAGAAAAACGCAACAGTTCAAGAAAATGGATCAAAAAAAATTCTGCTATAACAGAGTAACACTAAAACACACTTATTAATTCAAGTAAAATGATGAATGGCTCACACCTATACACAGTACACAAAAGAAAATGACTTGAATCAACAGTTCCTAAAAGCAAACTCTTTGTATGAGCCACAATTGGGGCCTATACAAATGTATCAATAGAAAGAAGACTTTTTTTCTGATCTGTCCTACACATTTAGGAAGAATAATTATCATGTTATACAAATCAAATTTATGAATTGCCTGTTGTCACTCAATGAAAGAACTGTGGTTAAACCAATTGTTCCTTTGCCTTCTGTAGTAAATAATGGCTGTTTATGAACAAATCTTTTCAAAAAGTGTAAAGTATGCAAGATATACTGAAATCTACCACATATTCCAAACACTCAGTGATGACAACAATTCAGTACTATCCATACAGATATCACTGAGAGCATGCCATATGACAGTGACATCCAAAAAAAAACCACGGAGTAGAATAAGAAGGCAAAACCAAAAAACTTACATGACTACTAAGAAAACATGTACTGGAAAATAAAGCAAGCAAACCAAAATAAGCAAGGAAATCCCAACAATAACAAGTTGCAATCCCATCATACAAAATAATAGGAAAAGGCCTTCTAAAAAATTTGAACACACCAAAATGAAATCAAAAGCAACATCCTCAGCCTTGGAAAATACAAGTGTGAATGGTCCAGCAGCCATACAAAAAAAATAGCGGAGGCGAAACAGACCAGTTACTATTTAGATGCAGCAAATTTCAGCCGACGTCTTTTCCTTCTTTCTCTTGCAAAAGAAAACCACAGTTTTATCTGCTCCAAGATATTAACCTGATGCATCCAATGACTCCCTGTATATTCAAGATAACCATTAACTTACCAATCAACCTATAACTATGTTAGTCCCCAATCCCAACTGAAATCAAATCAAGTAAACCTTGCAACCTCCAACACAATTTAAGATTTGACACACACGTATTCGCATCCAAAAATCTCACAATGATGCCAAATAAGACAAACCTCCTTTGCCCCACTTTCATTCTTCCTCTCCTTCCCAATTAAGCTCATAGTTAGGAAACTGAGCAACTTGCCTTGAGCTAATAAATGCCATTGGTCTTGAATGCCCAAGTGCAACACAAGGCAAGACGTCAGCTGGTATTGCACAGTGTATGACTCAAGGAAATAAGAAACATGTGAAGGCTTCAATTCAATTACCTGAATACTTTCTTCTAGTAAAAGAGAAACAATAAACTGCATGAAATTCAAAATTCCACTTTTTAAAAAGCACTACCAGTAACCCAGTAGAAAGAGAGAACACAAATTAAACTCTTGCTAATTTTCATTGAATCACCCTTCTAAAAATGTAGGCTGTTAGCAATTCCCTAGAAGAAGTAAAAGAAAAAATGCAGAGGCAGAACTTGGCAAGTACCAACAGTTTGTAAATAATTCCACTACATACTGTTCTATAACAAATCCAAGATAGCCAAAATAGGATTGTTCCTACTATTATATTTAGAATTTGAGCAACTATTTTCTGAAATATGTCGTAAAGCGCTCAAAAGACTCTATTCCTTATGTTTTAGTTTTTCAGAGTATTTGGTATAAGATTTCTCAATTGATTGTACATCAACCATTCAATTCTCTTCGTATCCAACTGTTCTTGAAACAATTCTAGGATTTTCTCTAATGTACACGCGAGAACATTTATACATTGATCATTGTATGGATAACATCTTGAAGTGATCTCAAGTCTACTTTTCATCAATTTGAACCTGTGATGCATGACATGTTTTGAAGTCTATTTTCCAGATGTTTTATTATTTTATACATCTCTAACTAATAATTCAGGTCTAGTTTCACTAGAACTCTACCTCAGCCAATCCAAGTATCCAAATATTTAGTGGAACAAAAAGTTAGACTCTGTATCAGATGGAATGCAAATCTAAATGTCTAATGGCACATTAGCAATGGATTATAAAACACGAAACATCACTGCTGTCAGGTTAATAGGATATTCTAGCGCGTCTCAACCAACAAAATGCCCACTTTTCTTATTCTTCAACTTCACCACAAGGCAAGTAAGTTTTCTTTCAATGAAATCATAAATTGCTGCATATCTAGTTTATACTTGCTAAACAAGATGAACTATTAATTTTAGTTCTTAGACTTAGACGCCCCACGATGTGGAAACAGGCCATTTGGCCTACTAAATCCACACTGACTCTCAGTGTCCCATGCAGACCCACCCCCCCCATAACCCACCTTTATATAATCTACACATCCCTGAACACTATGGGCAATTTAGCATGGCCAATCCACCTAACCTGCACATCTTTGGTCTGTAGGAGGAAACCGGAGCACGCAGAGGAAACCCACGCAGATACGGGGAGAATGTGCAAACTCCACAAAGACTGCCAAGAGTGGAATTGAATCCAAGCCCCTGGAGCTGTGAAGCAGCAGTCCTAACCACTAAGCCACCGTTCCACCCGTCCAGACTAGAATCCTATTAGAGTTTGCAACATCTTGAATTCAATGTGTAGTACACGTTGCCTGTTAGATTAGGATACCATATAAATCACACAGTTATTGAATTCAAAAGAACTGGAGGTTTTAAATTTATGTAAAGTAAATTCCGTACCTGACTATGTTCCAGAAAAGCAAATAGCCATTGAAGTTTCATCATTAATGATTCTGAATCATTCTCCTTCAGCAGCATTACAGCATGCCTGAAGCTAGAAAAGGGGAGCAAAAATTTGGTTTAAAGGTTAACAAGAGCATGCTGATTGTGCGAGACGTTTGTGATTATGCCAGGTCAGCACAGTTCCTAAACTGTCATAACAGCAAATCCATATTTTTCAGAACATTAAGATAGAAATTTGAATTTAAAAATATACTTAAAACTGACTGAAAATAGAGTTTCAGAACCAAGTAAAATGAAATGACGTTTCTGAAATTCAAAACATTACTCATTAGTTTGCATTGGCTGACCTAGGTTACTTTCCAGTATTTACTTCTTTGGTGTTTTCTTGGTGCCTTTATTTGCTAAATCATCTCTGTGGCACCAATCATGGTACTTTGTTAAAAAATGGATTTGATTTTGCTTATGGAAAATAAAACAATATATTTTGAATAACTGAAGAAAACTGGTGCGTGGGTTAAACTGTGTAAAGTAGGTCAAGAAGGAAACATCACAATGTTGCAAGTTGCAGCTGTGCTATCAATAAAGCATAAATAAAGAATAAATCCTAATATTGGTCTAACATGTTCCTATGCTCAAGTGGGCTGCCTGGGCAAGGTACTTTAAGGACTGAATTTGTTTTTCCAGATGCAGAATGTTGTTATCTGGCATGCTAGCGTATAAATCAAGCAGAAAAATTTCACAAAGATTCATCTGGACAACATTAATGTGAAAATGTTAGTGTCACACAACTGATTCTTCTGATTTCTCATTTAGGTTCCAGAAACAGTTAACTAAATGTTCCCTTTCAGAGTGGTACAATTTAAGTGACACTACTTGTAAGTCTTCTGGAACTGTAAGGTCTTGAATTTACATGGGATGACAATCATATCTTTTAACCAATGATTATTTTTCAGAAGGACAGAATACTACCACTCATTTTAATTTTAAACATTTCTACTGGGCTTATAGAGGTCTTGTGGTGCAATGGGTAGCATCTTTGCTCTGAATCAAAAGCTCTGGGTTTGAGATATACCCACAGACTTGAAGGCCAAGGAAGGTACATTCAAATTGTGGTTGCTGAGACTACCACCTTCAAAGTCTTCCTGAAAATGTCAATGTCAAGTAGCAAAAGTGTCAGGGAAAAGAGGGTGGAGTCAGAACAATCATTACCCATACCTGCAGATTACAACATCCGTGTAAGTTTACTACAGCAACACGGACTCCAGAGTGTTCTGTAATGCATCACCACTGCACGTACACAATGCTCACCTATGCATTAAATTTGTTTGACACTCCAGATCCGAAGTTCATAAACTCTATTTCCCATTTTTGTTCTTTTCCTAACCCTTCCCACCTTTCCTTTCTTTCAGTGAATACTCTGTACCACTGACCCCCAACCAAAACTCTATTCAAAACAATTATACCTTGGCCATCCTGCTCTCCAACCGCTGTTCGAAGCTTGAATCCCATTTCAATAAGCCCACAACTACTCTCAGTGTCATTCAGAATGCCACCAAACCACCAGCATCAACCTTCTTAGTGAGAGTGTACGTCACTTATCTTCTCAGCCACTGCCTGCTTAGACTAACAATAAAAGCATAATTCTCACCCTTCACCACAGATGTTCAGTTACCCATGACTTTTGCAGACAATTGCACTGAAATACTTGGGTTGTCTGAGCCTTGGTCATAACAAAAGCTTCTCTGCCTGGAGATACCTCCCACTACCTGTCATGCCAAGCTGTCACATTAACACAATGGCCATTATGGTACATCGCCTCTGTGGTGCCAATATCAAGAAGTAACTGAATAGTTGTACAGAACTCTGCAATGGAAAGAACAGCCAGTTATTATGGTCTACACTGGAGCCAATGACATGGGTAAAGAATGGTATGGCCTGCAGTCAGAGTATAGAAAGTTTGGAAAGAAACTCACAGGCAGGACCTCGAAAAGTGGTCAGCTTCTGTACTACAAACAACTGAATACTATGGCTAAAGTAAGTAAATGCTTATGGCAGAGGAAAGAGGGCTTTAGATTACTCAAACATTGGGGCCAGTTCTAGAGGAGACAGGATTAGTAAAGACCTGATCAGTTGCATGCAAATCTTGACAGGATTTGCCTTTTAGGGGGAGTTTACCTTGGCAAAGGTAACCTGGTTGGGAATCAAGAGGTAATATTAGTTGCACAGGGAACTGGTAGAGATATTAGCACTAAATAGGAAATGGTAAGGTATTAGATGGGGCCAAAGGAAGAGGGAATGCAAAAAAAACAAATTCAGGTTACTGATAACGTATTTGACAATTCAGTGTGGTAAATAAGACTGGTGAACAGCAGTCCTTGATAGTCACATGGGAATATGACACTGAACTGGCTCGAAGAAGACAGGACTGAGATACATCGTGTTCAGGAATTTCAAAAATGCAAAGATAATAGTGCGAGTTAGAATATTGCAATGCTGGAGACAGGTAATATTCCAAAACACTCAAGCACAGAATCAATTTAGCTAGATCTAACATCAAGAGATGCAATCAAAATACTTGGTTTAGTCAAAAAGCCATGCAAAATTGGAAAAATATGCACAGGAACAAATTTGCAAGGATATCATAGAAAAATGCATGAATTTTAGAGCAATTGTAATGAATAATGTTAATTATCCCAACATAGATGGTAATAGTAAAAGTGTAAAGGGCAGAAATGGCAGAGTGATGCAAAAGTTTCTTTACGCAAACTATCTACACAGTATGCGTTAACTGGGCCAAGTTCTTGGGAATGCAGCAGTGAATCAAGTGTCACAGTGAAACATTTAATGATCAGTGATCCTTGTCTCTAAAGGTTTAGTTTGGCAATAGAAAGGGCCAATCAGCAATTTAGAGTGACAGTTAATCAGGAGTGAGCAAACTTCGATGGGGTGAGGATAATCTGGCTGAGATAAACCAGAATCAATGATTGAGAGGCAAACTGTAAAGAAATAATGGGCTACCTTCAAAGAGGAGGCAGTGAAGACATTCTACAATGAGAACGGATAAAGTGAAACGTGATGCAAACTATGATGCAACCGTGAGGCTTATCATGTGCAAATGACTATGAAGAAAGGATGAAAAGTCCATGTTAGTGAGATGCACTTAAGAGATGTACTTATTATATACAGCTGTGTATATAAGGATGTTTTCAGAAACCTACCAGAATCAGAGAGTAGCCATTCATATGTTCAGGGAAAACATTGCAAGGCACATAATACCACAGGAGAGGGGGACAGTTGATTCTCCCATGTGCAGTATAGAGCCCTAAGTCACAGGCTTTGGGCTACGTAAACCAGAGGTATAGTCACTGCATGGCAAACAATTACAGAGATCCTTACATGACAAAGATAATAGACAGCAAGATGAAGAAGCTGAAAAATTATGCATAAAACAGAGATTAGTTGGATAATACACTTAAGGATTAGATCAATCTAGTATAGAATGAAGATATGCAGTGACCCCAGCGTATCAAGCAATTCCAGTTATCTGGCCACAAATACTGGTTGTGGACAATCAACATACAAGTTAACCACCCTTTCAGCCACGACAACTGCACTTACAATAATAGTCAACATCAAACTTTTGCCCTCAAATGCACATTTTATTTGCCTTATAACTGGACACAGTTGGGTGAAGATAATACAAGTTATGTTGTGAAATAAATACAAAGGAATCTAAAACACCCCTACACATCTTCCAGCAAAACAAAGGAAGTATGAGATAGTAGGAACTGCTGATACTGGAGAATCTGAGATAACAAGGTGTAGAGCTGGATGAACACAGCAGGCCAAGCAGCATCAGAGGAGCAGGAAAGCTGACGTTTCAGGTCGAGACCCTTCTTCAGAAATGGGGGAGGGGAAAGGGATTCTGAAATAAATAGGGAAAGGAGGGGAGGCGGATAGAAGATGGATAAAGGAGAAGTTAGGGTGAGAGAAGACACTCAGGTCAAAGAGGCGGGGTTGGAGCCAGTGATGGTGAATCTAGGTGGGGTGTTAGGGAGAGCACAGGTCGGTCCAGGGAGGATGGACAGGTCAAGGAGGCGGGATGAGGTTAGTGGGTAAGAGATGGGGGTGGGGCTTGAGGTGGGAGGAATGGTTACTAGGGCGGCGATGAGCTGGGCTGGTTTTGGGATGTGGTTGGGGGAGGGGAGATTTTGAAGCTTGTGAAGTCCACATTGATAACCTTGGGCTGCAGGGTTCCTATATGGAGTATGGGATGCTGTTCCTGCAGCTTTCGGGTGGTATCATTGTGACAATGCAGGAGGCCCAGGATGGACATGTCATCCAAGGAGTAGGAGGGGGGAGTTGAAATGGTTTGCGGTTGGGAGGTGTAGTTGTTTGTTGTAAACCGAGCGTAGGTGTTCCGCAAAGCGGCCCCCAAGCCTCCGCTTGGTTTCCCTGATGTAGAGGAGGCTACAACGGGAACAGCAGATACAATAGACCACATTAGCAGAGGTGCAGGTGAACATCTGTTTGATGTGGAAGGTCTTCTTAGGGCCTGCAATGGGGGTGAGGGAGAAGGTGTAAGGGCAGGTGTAGCACTTGCTCCGGCTGCAGGGAAAAGTCCCAGGGGTGGTGGGGCTGGAGGTGGATGTGGAGCCGGCGATGCAGCCACGGGGAAAGTGGTCCCTCCAGAAAGCAGGTAAGGGTGGGGAGGGAAAAATGTCTTTGGTAGTGGGGTCAGATTGCAGATGGCAGAAATGTCGGAGGATGATGCGTTGGATTTGAAGGAAGTATGAAGCTGGTTTCCAAGGTAAAAATTATGATATTTGCTAACTTGTTGAACAGCTGTGCTGCAGTGAGAGAGGTTTTTGTGATGTGCTAGTGCTACAGTGGAAAAGGAAGGAATGCCCCCGAAGAAGGTACCCAAGGCTAAATGCAGCATCATGAATCAGTGCAGACCCAACGGTCCCAATGGCCTCTTTCAACACTGTAACAATTGTAAGTGGGAATCAGTCATAATTCTGATCTCAAGAAGCATGTATTTGAATGAGTCCTCAAAAAAATTGCAAGAATGGTTTAACTATGACAGAAGCATAACTCACTTCAGTTAGCCAAATTAAACTGACACCAGAACAGGTAGCCACTTCATGTAATGAAAATGTCTAGTGTCACAGTAAGAGACAAAGATTGCTCAAAGACTATCAAAAGGTGTTATGCCAAAATTACCAGTTAAAAGCGTTTAAGACAGCATGCAGTTTCAGACTTGGGCTGCAGTGGTGCTGTTAGTTTGAAACGGAGACTGCGGTCACAGTGACGATGCTGGGTTACTGGAATATCTGCTGGTTGGTATGGCCAATCTTCATGCTTTTGGAATATATTCGAGCAAGGTATGAAGAGAAATTTTATTCATGTGAGAAGCTCCAAATGACAACAAAACCTGCTGATTTGATATGAAGCCAAAGCGTGGACTAGATTTACCAAATTTTCCATATTTAATTGATGGGATGTTAAAATTACCCAGATCAATGTTATAATGCATTAAATTGCAAGGAAACAAAAGCTTGAGGGAACAGTGAAGAAAGTACCCATATTGAAATGGCCCCAGTGGTTTGGATATATCAAGTCCCTATAATGAGTCTGCTTTTATGATATACTGTACTTTAGCACTAATGAACTACAGTTGAACTATAACGTTTTTGTTTTCTGATACACCTTTTACTGATTCAAGGGCATTGGCAGTGGTATGAAAGGGACTGGTAAAATTATGATTGATGGTGTTGTTAAGGATGAAGATGAAGAGACAAAACTCTAGGCCCAAAACGTCAGTTCTCCAGCTCCTATGACGCTGCTTGACCTGCTGCGTTCATCCAGCTCTAAACCTGGTTATCTCAGATTCTCCAGCATCTGCGGTTCCTACTACCTCGGAAACTAATAGCTGCTTTTTAAAAAAAAAATTAGTCAATATGATTGCCTTCAGACAGAGTTTAATATATAAAATAAGATATAGGGTCAATAGCCAAAGTCTTTTCCTAGGGCAGGGGAATCCATAACTAGAAGACATAAGTTTAAGTCAGAGGGGAATGATTTAAAATGGACCCAAGAGGCTATCTTTTCACGCAAAGGATTGTGCTTGTCTGGAAAGAGCTGTTGGAAGAAGGTGTGAAGGTGAATACGGTTACAACATTTAAAAGGCAACTGGATAGGTACATGAGATAACAAAAATTCTAAAAATTCAAAAACTCCTGCAAAAATTCCATCCCCTATTCCCAATTCCTCCACCTCCGCCGCATCTGTTCTCATGATGAGGCATTCCACTCCCGCACATCCCAGATGTCCAAGTTCTTCAAGGACCGCAACTTTCCCCCCACAGTGGTCGAGAACGCCCTTGACCGCATCTCCCGCATTTCCCGCAACACATCCCCCTCACACCCCGCCCCCGCCATAACCACCCAAAGAGGATCCCCCTCGTTCTCACACACCACCCCACCAACCTCCAGATACAATGCATCATCCTCCGACACTTCCGCCATCTACAATCCGACCCCACCACCCAAGACATTTTTCCATCCCCACCCCTGTCTGCTTTCCGGAGAGACCACTCTCTCCGTGACTCCCTTGTTCGCTCCACACTGCCCTCCAACCCCACCACACCCGGCGCCTTCCCCTGCAACCGCAGGAAATGCGACACTTGCCCCCACACCTCCTCCCTCACCCCTATCCCAGGCCCCAAGAAGACTTTCCACATTAAGCAGAGGTTCACCTGCACATCTGCCAATGTGGTATACTGCATCCACTGTACCCGGTGTGGCTTCCTCTACATTGAGGAAACCAAGCGGAGGCTTGGGGACCGCTTTGCAGAACACCTCCGCTCGGTTCGCAATAAACAACTGCACTTCCCAGTTGCAAACCATTTCCACTCCCCCTCCCATTCTTTAGATGACATATCCATCATGGGCCTCCTGCAGTGCCACAATGATGCCACCCGAAGTTTGCAGGAACAGCAACTCATATTCCGCTTGGGAACCCTGCGGCCCAATGGTATCAATGTGGACTTCACCAGCTTCAAAATCTCCCCTTCCCCCACCGCATCCCAAAACCAGCCCAGTTCGTCCCCTCCCCCCCACTGCACCACACAACCAGCCCAGCTCTGCCCCTCCACCCACTGCATCCCAAAACCAGTCCAACCTGTCTCTGCCTCCCTAACCTGTTCTTCCTCTCACCAATCCCTTCTTCCCACCCCAAGCCGCACCTCCATCTCCTACCTACTAACCTCATCCCACCTCCTTGACCTGTCCGTCTTCCCTGGACTGACCTATCCCCTCCCTACCTCCCCACCTATACTCTCCTCTCCACCTATCTTCTTTACTCTCCATCTTCGGTCCACCTCCCCCTATCTCCCTATTTATTCCAGAACCCTCACCCCATCCCCCTCTCTGAAGAAGGGTCTAGGCCCGAAACGTCAGCTTTTGTGCTCCTGAGATGCTGCTGGGCTAGCTGTGTTCATCCAGCCTCACATTTCATTATCTTGGGGAAAAATAAATCTTGGTTTGCAAGTGGATTTTCTGATATATAAACTCTGATAAACATTACATGTTTGAGCTTAAATCTTTGAATAAGTTTCAAAACTTGAAAGATTTAGTTCAGCATTGAGCTTTAGAGAAGAGAGCAGCAGGTTATCAAATCTGACCACTTTATGAAAGGACTGTTAAATAACAACAAACCTAAGGAACTGCAGATACTGGGATTAGAAACAAAAACAGAACTGATGATTTCTCTCCACAGATGCTGTCAGACCGTTGAGCTTTTCTAGCAATTTCTGCTTTTGTTTCTGTTCAATAATGAGGTGGCCAAATGTGGCAAAAAGAAATAACAAAGGAACCTGACATTCCTCAGGCTGCTGAAACACATCTGTACAACGGCATTTTTTGACAACTTTTGTTGACATTCAAATAATTGTAAAATAACACGACAACATCATAAGGCAACATGGACGAAATGCCCATAGGTTTCGACCTGCCCAGCAACAGAACTGTGGAACAGTAAGTTCACAAACAGCTCTACTGAATCACAAAACACAAGAAGCTAACATTCATAATGGTACTAGCCTACACAGCCAAAAGAATGAAATTAAAACCCATTGCAGTTTCCCCTAAATAAAACCATACCCAAAATTAAATTCCCTGCAGCAATTTCAACTACAACGGTTGGATGGACAAAGATAAAAAGTAGTTTCGGATGGATAGCGTGTGAAACAGTAGCCTACGTAAAGAATGCAACTTGTTAATGTGGGATGTGTTCAAATCCATATAACTAACAGAATGGCTATGATGAAATACCACCCGCATTGTTGTTATGCAAAAACTTGGTTTGAAGGCTAACAAGCATGATGATGGCAGAAGGGGTGTTCACTGATTAGTTACCCTGAGCTGGGCAAAACTATTTTCCCCTTCTTGCATGCTGAATGAAAATCAGGCTTTTTGTACAACAACGTTTCCATTAATTTGTAACTTGGGTGCTTTATTGGTCTAAAGTCTATACTCAGGCTTTGGATACATGTCTCATCAAGGATCATGCTCATGGTAGATGAAATAGGTAGACTGAAAGATTGTTTGTTGAGTAGGAACACTAAGTTAATGAGAGTTACTGGCAATGTTACTTTTTTTTACATTTCAAAATGGTTTCCACCCACACCATCAATTCTTGCTTTATATGGCATGTATAAATCGATCCCACTTATCAAACAACTTCTTTGCAGGCTTCACAGGCTGACTCATACACTGACATCCATGGTAGATGGTTCAGAGGTGAAGTGAAAGAAAAATAAGAGAGCCAAAGATAGAGAATAGATTAGCAACTAAATCAAAAAGAAAACCAACAAAAGGGTGTTAAAGAAGCAGGTAGGATGTACTTAGTTTGGGATTATGTTCAGCATGGACAGAAGGGTCTGCTTCCATGCTGTAGGACCCTATAACAAGTTCAGGCAGATGGAAGTGAGTTGTAGCATGTAGAAACTGACTGGTTTACTTTTCTGTGAAGAAATAGAGAGCCTTCAGAATTAGTGAGAATGCAGACAGAAATATTGGACATCCATGGTAAAGAGATGGTTAGGGCCACAAAATAAGAAGACAAGATAAACTCAATGAAATACAGGTTTAGCCTCAACTGAAGTGCTGCACAGCTCTGGGTGGTTCACTTTAGGAAGAAATTAATGACATTAAAGAAGGTGCAGCAAAGATTCAGAAGTATAATTCGAGGCATAAGAAACTTCAGTTACACATAGACTGGAGAAACTCAGGCTACTTCTTGGAAGAGAGAAAAATTGAGAGATTTGTTGTAGGCAGACACATCCAAAAGGAGTATGGACACAATAAGTGAAGAGAAACTGTTCCCACTGTGAAAGAATTGAGAAGTAGAGGACAGTATCGTAATGTGATTCACAAAGAAACAGTAATAACAATTTGTACATAGCGAGTGGATATTGCCGAAGAGAGTGATGGAGGAAGTTCGACTGTTGCTTTCAAAAGAGAATTGGATCATTACCCCAAAAGGAGAATGAATTGCAGGATTACGCAAAGTGGCATCGGGTGAATTTACTTTGCATAGAACTGGCACAGATACTTCAAACTAAATGGCACCCTTCTGTGCTGTAACTGCATGAATACTGAACAGGAGTAGGCCATTTGTTCCCTCAAGCCACAAATCCACATTCATGGCTATCCTCAATGCCCTTTTACTCTCTTGGTTAACAATAGTCTTTCTAGTTCTGCCTTAAAAAATTAAAAGCTATTCATGAAGAGTGTTTTGAAGGCCTTTCTTTTGTCTCATCAGTTTTAATGGATGACTCAATATTTTTAAACAATGACCCCTTGTTTGAGATTATCCCACAATAGAAAACATTCTCTCCACATCCAGCCTGTCAAGACCTCTAAGAATCTTCTATTTCGATGAAATTGCCTCTTGCTCTAAACTCTAGTCAACACAAACCTAGCTAACCAACCTTGTCTCAAGATACCTAGCCGATTCCAGGTATTGGTCTCGTAAACCTTCTCTGAATTGCTTCCAACGCATTTACATTCTTTCTTAAATAAGGTGCCCAACAGATCAGTACTGCAGACCTTTCCCTCCTCTCAAAAGTTTCTCATTGTGTCGGTAACCCCTCTACTCTATGCTCACATTCATGTTGACTTTAACAACATATCAACTCTTCAAACAGGATTCTATCCTTCTACAATACAGTGCAGATCAGTACTGCACAGTGTCACTCATGACCTGTGCAAATGAAACATAACTTCTCAACTTTTGTATTCAATTATGCTTGAAAGAAGTGATAGCATTCTATTAACTTTTCTATTTACTAGCAGCACCTGCACACTAATCTCTTGGAATTCATACAATAAAACACCAGATCTCGCTGCATGTCAAAGCACTCATCATTTCATGCTTCTATGAACAATCACCAAAATTAGCCTGATTTTGTCCGTCAGCCCTCTTCTGGCAGCTTGATTTCCTTTGGACATCTCATCTTAGACGCAGACTCCCTACAGTGTGGAAACAGGCCATTTGACCTACTAACTCCACACTGACTCTCAGTGTCCCACGCAGACCCACCCCCCCATAACCCACCTAATCTACACATCCCTGGACACTATGGGCAATTTAGCATGGCCAATCCACCTAGCCTGCACATCTTTGGTCTGTAGGAGGAAACCGGAGCACACAGAGGAAACCCACACAGATATGGGGAGAATGTGCAAACTCCACAAAGACTGCCAAGAGAGGAATTGAATCCAGGCCCCTGGTGCTGTGAAGCAGCAGTCCTAACCACTAATCCCACCGTACCGCCCGACCAGACTAGAATCCTATTAGAGTTTGCAACATTTTGAATTCAATGTGTAGTACACGTTGCCTTTTAGATTAGGATACCATATAAATCACACAGTTATTGAATTCAAAAGAACTGGAGGTTTTAAATTTATGTAAAGTAAATTCCATACCTGACTATGTTCCACAAAAACAAGTAGCCATTGAAGTTTCATCATTAATGATTGTGAATCAGTCTCCTTCAATAGCATTACGGCATGTCTGAAGTCAGCTTGGACTACTGCACTCCCTCTCAATTCTCATGGCCACCCAGGTCCCAAAGATATCCTTCTTCCTCTCCTCCATTCATCCTATGAGCTGAAATAACATCTCATTCTCACTGTTTTCTAATTCCATCTCGATTCACATTGTCCTCACTCCTGTTTTAATCAACCTCTTAACCTCTACCACCATATACTCTGTACTATCCAAGGCTAAACTAATATTTCTCATTTTCTTTTATGCCTTCTTAGAGACCGCTCTCCTGCACTCTTAATCCTATTCTTACTAAACTGAGGAAGATTTAACATTCCTTCCTCACCCTGAAATTTTCAGACATTGTAAATAATTAACTTTCCTTTAAAAAAAAATCCGTACCATGAACCCAATCTCGTTAATGGTACAAACTGCTGCTGTACATTCTAACCTTTCCCTCCTCTCAAAAGTTTCTCATTGTGTCGGTAACCCCTCTACTCTATGCTCACATTCATGTTGACTTTAACAACATATCAACTCTTCAAACAGGATTCTATCCTTCTACAATACACAAATTGCCCTACCAAAGTAACAAGTGATATTTGAGTGATTATGACACATGATCTCCTTCTTTCTCTAACCTATCACGCCACACCATTCTCCTGCAATGCTTCTATTGACTATCTCGGGTCTTGCTTGGTGTCATTCATTTCTATCCAACCACAGCTACATTAAGCAAAGTAATGACTTTTTTTTCTTACCCATTATATATGGAGATCCCAAAATTATTTTTTGCCTCCTCTACCTCCTCACCAAATGCTACCCCTTGACAACATCACAAAGTTTCTGTGCAGACAATCATGACACAGCTGTAGTACAGCACTATTTCAGTAAGCCATCTGTTGTTCACAATTCAAAATGCTGGTCTTTCTCCAGTCTTAGATGAGACTCTTTTCCTCTAGTCTGATACCAGAAAGACCAAACCCGTGGTCTCACAGCATCCCATCACAAACACTAGATCCTCACCACTAGTTCTTTCCCCCTCCATGGTCACTGGTTGAAGCTAAAGCAGAGAGCAGGCCTGCATCGTTCTTTGTCCTTCTACTCAGCCAGTCAGAATGACTTTTTTGTGTCAGTAAATAGTCTTAAGTTGATCAACTCTACACAAATAGTTCATGACCTCAGAGGGGTAAACATTGGAGAAGCAAACTGTAATAATATAAACAAATCTGTCTCTCTCTCTATACATAGATAACATGGTGTGAAGTTGGATGAACACAGCAGGCCAAGCACCATTGGAGGAGCAGGAAAGTTTGATGTTTCTTTCTTCTTTCTTTCTTCTCGACCCAAAACGTCAAACTTTCCTGCTCCTCCGATGCTGCTTGGCCTGCTGTGTTCATCCAGCTTCACAGCGTGTTATCTCAGATTCTCCAGCATCAGCAGTTCCTACAATCTCTCTATGTATATTTACGTTGCATAACTTGCAGTACTGTTAGAAAATTACTTCATTTGTAAGAAAGCTATTCAAATTGAGTTTTAATCTAATGACAGAGAAAACAGAAATGATGAAATAATTTCTGAAAAATATTTTATGTAATGCTTTATTTCCTCATAAACAACCAATTAATTAATTCTGAATTCCTATCATGATTATGTAGACAGAAAGGAGGAAAGCAGTGTATTGTTCAAACACTGTAAGGATGCTATAACAAACTATTTTTTGATTTTAAAGAAGACCCATCTGCTAAGTTGTACACTGCAACACGGTAACTGCTTGGTGACATTTGCTGAAATGTACATTAAAAGAGCTCGCCCTTCAATGGCAAAAATAAATTTTACCTTAATAAACGTGACAGTTTCCACTTTTAGGTCAGCATTTGATTACTGATTTTCAAACCTTATAGAGAAATTGTTTGCCACGTTTCCCCATATTACAACAACAGCAGTTTAGAAACAAATGAATGGCTATAGAAAGCACCAAGAGACACGCTTATGTATCAGTCCAAACAGACAAAAGGTTCACTTACCACCACTTAGGAGCTAGCTTTCAAGTGCTATACTGAGTCCTTTAAGTAAGGGCTCAGGTATGGAGGATAAGTAAGCAGACCATGACCTGCCTCATTTAAAACATATATCCCTTTCAGAAACTGTAATCTGAAACTAGATAGCACTGAAGTGCAAATCATTGTGTCCAGATTATTTCAACTTCTAAACTGAAAGTTGTTGCAGGTAGCATGACAGAAACCGGTTACTGTACAGGAGTGCTTTCCACATATGGCCTAACACTCAAAATTTCTTACACATCTATACAAGTAATTCACACAGCTGAAGAATATGAATGGTCATCAATAAAAGCAACATTCAAAGTCAAAGTTATTAATATCTCAGGTGCTTCAGATACCTACTCAGAAGCCATGAAGAGAGCCTGAATGACACTGTTCATATAGCAGGTATTGCCAAGGTTGACCAGCCCTACCCTGCCCGTCTCTGATTTGGTTGCAAGTCTTGGATACAAAGGTCCCAATGCATTCTTCTGTGTTGTCCAGGCATTTTGATTGAGCAGGTACTTTATTTTCTCCTCATTTGGAATTGGAAAGTCCTAAAACAGAGGCATACATTTTATCTTGTTACACAAAAGGGATTCACAAGATTATACTATCGTTTTATTCAAGGCAATTTTTTGCAGTATTCCACTTTCAATAAGACTATAGATTCTCAGTACTTATCTGGTAATGAAACAAAATAAATCTCATTGAGACTCCTATCCAAAATGATGATGGCTTACTCCAGAGAGAGATGGAGACAAAGTCAAACTCTTTGTTTAAAAAGAAAATCTGCAACAGGAGAACCAATACTTAAGAAAATATTTAGCCGCAATCCTGTGCAGCAGCAGAAGACAATGAGGTCAGAGTAAAATTGGATAAATTTGGTACAACTTCCCTGGCAATACTCAAATCTGGGACTGAGGAGAAACAGAACATGGCAAGTATCGGAACAAAGAAGAATGAAACAGGGATAGAAAACAAATAAAAAGACAGAAAGACGAAACATAAGAGCTCTGAGGAATGGTCACTGGACTCTGCTTTCTCTCCACAAATTGTACCAGACCTGCTAAGTTTCTCCAGCAATTTGTCTTTTGTTTCAGAATTTCCGCATCTGCAGTTCTTGGTTTTATTCATTTGTGAAGGCATGGGTGAAACCACATCTAAAATGGTGCACACAGTTTTTGCCTCCTTACTGAAGGAGGGACAAACATGCATTGGAAGCAGTTCAGTCGAAATTCATTTGGCTGATTCCTGGAATAAAAAGGATTACTTTACAGAAGTAAAGGTTGAATACCTTGGGTCTACACTAATTGTAGCTGAGAAGTATGAGAGGTGGCTTTATTGAAACAAATAAGGTTTTGGGAAGCAGGACAGTACAGAGGGGTGGGGGAGGTGGTAGTGTTAGGGTAGAAGAGTTAATAGGGTACATATTATGATAAAGCATTTTTTTGTTGTGGGAGGGGTTGCGGTGGATCTCGAGCTAGTGGTCCAGTTTAAAAACAAAAGAGCCTTTCAGTTAAGACAGACAAGGATAAATTCCTACTCTCAGAATTTCATTATTCTTTGGAATTCTCTTTCTCAGAAAGAAATGGAGGCTGAGTTTTAATTATATTAAAAGATAAACTAGGAAGATTTTTGAACTACAAGTCAAGGGTACTAAAAGGCAGGCACAAGGAGGAAATTAGATCTTTGAATATAGTAAACTCATGCATTCTGCTGGCTTAGACAGGAGATGCAACTTCCTGTAATTAATGAATCTCTTGGACTGAGGAAACTGATGAGCCATTGATCAAGGTACATTTTAACTGTGGCATATTGACCAGTAATATGCTTGTCGGAGTAAAGAGGCCTTAAAGGTTTAAATAAATGCATACCTAAAATATTTGATTATATTAAATATTTTTATTTCAAAAGTACCCCTTATGAAATGTCACAGAGTGGAAACATTAATTCTGTTCCTTTCTCTATTGATTGTGATTGACCTGCCGAATAATTCCAGAAGTTTCTAATTTCTGTTTCAGATTTCCAACGTGCACTATTTTGCTTTTATCTTTCAGTATTTTTAACTTAACGTGCTTGAAAAACGTCATTGATAATACTATTTGACAGTGTTACTCAACAACAGTGAATTGTTAAAAATCTTACCATTTACCTTTAGTACATCTATGACAGGTTCATATAGGTCAGGAAAGCCCGAAAACCGGAAGATCATGCAGTGCACCAATTCAGATAATTGTTGAAGACAGCACGTACCAGAGTTAGATCCCTCTTTAGACAGAGACAAAACTAATTTGGGAATATCGGAGACAAGCTGTGGAATAACATGCTATGAATTACTGTAAGTTACTCTTTAAGTCACAGATAAACAAAATACTTGAGTGCAAAACTATTTTAATGAATTGCCAGTCCATTTGCTCCACAATACACACCAGGAAGTTGCTGGTTGATAAACAAGGGGGAGAATAGTCATCAAGGGCAAGTGGGAATGTGGTGTAATCAGATCAATCATGATCTGATTGCATTGTGGAACAGGCTCAAAGGGCCCAGTGACCTATTCCTCCTTCAAATCTGTATGTTCATATGTCTACAACTCATTTCAGTAAGAACTAAGACCAGTACTTACATGATAGAATCACCTAAGCTCAACATACAACTCAGCCCACCAACAGCTTCCATTAGTCATTAACTACATCAATAAGTAAAAATGAAATAACGTGGCTAATTTTATTAAAGGAGTTTACAGGTCTCCAATAGCATATTATACACACACTTCCTAAAATCTTCAATACAGTTAAAGGTTAACAATTGAAGAATTATGGCAGATGCACCTGTAATTTCTGAACACACATTCCAAAAAGGAAGGCTTGTGTGGCATGTGTAGTATCTGTAAATTATCAGTTTCTAAGCAGGCAAGACTCCAATATCAAAAGCTTACAATTTATAAAATTAATTCATGGATGTTAACTTCACAACAGTGGTGTTCACTCTGTATTTATGCTCTCTTCTCAGACCAGAGAAACAGTATTTATTTCCCGTCACTTGTTGCCTTTGAGAAAATAGTGGCAAGCTGCCTTCTAGAACTGCTGCAAACCACTTGATGTAGGTAGACTCACAATGCCATTAGGAAGGAGTTACAGGATTTTGACCCAGGTAACACTAAAAGAATGACAATACGTTACCAAGTGAGGATGGTGAATGACTTGGAGGGGAATTTGCAGGTGACATTCCCACATATTTGCTACCCTTGCCTTTCTGGATTGTTGGTGGTCATGGGTGGGGAAGGTGCTGTCTAAGGAGTCTTGGTGAATTTTTGAAGTGCATCTTGTAGACGGCACGCTTTGATGCTACTGAGCATCAATGGCGAGGAAGTGAAAGTTTGTGAATGTGGTGCCAATCAAGTGAGCTGTTTTGTCCTAGGTGATGTTAACCTTCGTGAATGTTGTTGGGGCTGCACGCATTGAGGTAGGTGGAGGTAAGACCATCTCACACTCCTGTCATTTGCCTTGTAGATGATGAACAGGCCTTCGGAAGTCAGTAAGTGAGTTATTTGCTGCAAGACTCTGTCTCAAACCCACTGTTATAGCTACAGTATTTATACGGACCTGCCAGTTCAGTTACTCCTCAATGGTCAACCCCACATTGTTAAATGGGAAATTCAGTGATGGTTTTGCTACTGAATGTTAAAGAGTGATAGCCAGATTCTCTCTAGTTGGGAACTGTCATTTGTATGACACAAGTATTACCTGCCACTCATTTGCCCAAACCTGCATATTAACCAAATCAGGTTGCATTTGGTCATGGGACCGTTGCAAGTAGTGCTAAAAATGTGCCATTGTGTCCACTTCTGACCTGATGATGGAGGGAAGATCATTGATGGAGCAGCTGAAGATGTTTGGGCCTGGGACACTACTCTGAAGAACTCCCTCAGAGATGCCCTGGAGGCAAGATGTCGGACTTTTAACAACTACAATTATCTTCTTTGTACCAGGTATAACTCCAATCAACAAAGAGCTTTCTACGATTCCCTCCAGTTTTGCAGGGATTACTTGATGTCAAGGGCAGCCACTCTCACCTTAGATCTGTAATTCAGCTCGTGTGAATCTTTGAACTAAGGCTGTAATGAGGTCAGGTTCTGACTGGCCCTTGCAAACCCAAACTGGGCATCAGTCAGCAGATTGCTGCTAAACAAGTGCTGACAAAAGTTAAGGAAAGCTATGTACATGTATCTCACAGTACAGAAGTCACATGCCTAAGTTAAAAGGGCTCAGGATGACTGTCAGAAGTTCACAGCAGCACAGAAAGCCAGGAATCACAACTGCTGATCCAGAAATGAGATATAGTAGCTACTTGTCATTTTTAACCAGTAATCATACATAAAATTCTACTAGACTTATTATTTCACAAATGTGTGTGTCCCTAGTAAAGCCAGCATTTGGACCACATACCCGATTGCTCTTGGAAAGATAGCTGCTTATTAAACATCGCCATGCGTTTACTGTAGATATACCAATGGATACATTAGGAAGTTTCAGGATTTCAACCCAGCAAAATTGAAGAAATGGTGAAATATTGCAAGATCAGAATGGTGTGTCCCCTGAAGGAAATCCTGCAGGTGGGCAATGTTCAAAGTCTCGCCTGCCCTTGTGCTTGTCCTTCCTGGAGAAGCAGAAGTTGTGGGTTGGGAAGGTGTTGCTGAATAAACATTGGTGAATTGCAACAGTATACCTTGTATACCAATGCTGCACTGTGCATTAGTGCTGGAGAGTGTGAATATTTAACACTGAGAATTAGGATCAAGAATAAGCCATCTGGAAGCTTTGACTTGCTCGGACTCAATGAGATCCACGACTGAACTGATTACTCCACATTTCTGCCTCCATAAGCTTTCACCCTCTTGCTCAACAACAATCTCTCTCTGAATACCTGTATTCCAAGATTCCATTTCTTAAAAAGCAGCATTTCAAGGGTAATAAGGGATAGGGAACAACCAGGTTGTTCTACTGTTCTAGCCAGTAACACCCACAATTCAATAACTTCAATTACACAAAGTGGAAACTCGAGCCAGAGGTTACTGTTTATGTTAAAGGTCACTTATTTCAGCATGAATTTTTTTATTGATAAGCCTTTCAACACTCATTAAATGTATTTAATATTCTTTAATGTCACTGTTACAGGAAAATAAATTAACCTGTGAAAATACAGGTCATATTTGCAGTAAACAGCTGATAACACACCTTGCAGCATACTTCAGCGCTTCTTTTCATCTACTCTCTTCTATTCTTTGTGGACGAGGAAATTTGTACCTACAACACTTGGTGATCTAACAAAACCATTCTCAGTATTCATTTTTTTTGGCAGAAGCACATGTGTGTCTGTGTATAAAGGAAGGAGGGATGCTCTTCAAAATAGTGCCTAGAATCTATTTTGAATTGCTCTAAAAGGACAGCAAGTAATTCAGTTTTAGTGCCAAACCTTACAGCAAGGGTGGGGTGTTCAAAACTAGAGGCCATATTTTGAAGGTGAGAGGAGTACTATTTAAAAGGGAATTGAGGTCAGATTCTTCCACACAGATAGTGACAGATGCAGGTATAGTTACAACATTTAAAAGGCATTTGGGCAGGTACATGAACAGGAAAGGTTTAGAGGGATATGGATCAAATGCAGGCAAATGGAACTAGTTTAATTTGGAAAACTTAGTCAACATAGACGAGTTGGACCAAAAGGTCTGTCTGTCTGACTCGAAGATTCTAAGTCTTACCAAAGTTAACTTTCTTTTTTCTGTTTTATGTGTCATACATGACAGAGGCAATATATCAATCTAACACTGCAGTGTTCCTTCCAGCATGGTTTGCCACAGAATGTTTAGCCGCCCCTTTTCTCATCACTTCGCTCGGTGCTCTAATCTTGCATTGAAGCCCTGGGATTTATTCAGCTGCTATCTGCACAATCACCTTCTACGACTGCATAGAACCCACTCCATCAATCAGAAGTTAGGCGTGTATATTGTTCTTTAAACATTTATTTACATTTACTGTACTGTAGAGCTTCCCAAAGTCGGGATCAGGACCCCAAGCTTGTAAGCTTAAATTCAGGGTCACAAGCTCAAAGACAGCAATGGTCACAGTGGAGGTCTGACAAGCATTCTAAGAGCTCTGCTTCCATTTCAGTAAGCCTTTACTTTCAAGGCTCTCCCTATCACCAATCTCGCCCAGTACTCAGAGGAGCTGTCACAACTTTCAAGCCTCAAAATGTGGTTACAATGGGGGATAAATACTGTAGTTTTTGTAGCACAGCAATCTGATCAAATGTAACAAGACGTGGACAATATCCAGGCTTGGGCTGACAAGTAGCATGTAGAAACATACCACACAAATGTTAGGCAATGACCATCTCCAATAAGGGACAATCTAACCACGACCTTGACATTCAGTGGCGTTACCATTACTGAATTCCCCACGATCAATATCCTGGGGGTTACCAGTGATCAGAAACTCAGCTGGACTCACCACAGAAATGCAGTTGCTAGAAGGTCAGGTCTGAAAATCTCACGTGTGGCTTTAACATGGATTTCATTATGATTCACTTAAAAGCCATTTCAGTTAAATTTCCATTTTCAAAGGCACAACTGCAACTTGGATGACTTACTGTACCTGTCAAAATGGTTCTATTAATGCTTATACAACTGTAAAATTACCATGATGTTTATAGTGCTGATTCAGAAGTTCTAGTTAATGGTGAAAACTATTTTCATTCTGCCTACCCTTTGCCCTTTCCAGAGGAGGCGTCATACTTACAATGTGGAAAGCTTCTGGTGAATGTTGGAAACTAAGCAGCATGTATTTTAATACTTCAAGAGCTCCTGCTCTTACAATTGGATAAAATAATCTGGAGAACACCTGGAAATATGAAATATATATCTGTGGATGGTCTAAAGACATACAAAACAACTTGCATTGAGATAAACCACAGAAAGCCCTTAAGTGAGTCACAGCCAAGGAACTTTTAATGTAATAACACGATCTCACACAGGAAATGTTGGGGTTAATTAGCAAGAATAATATTTTTTTTTCAGAAACCGACTCAGTTGCAAAAGCCCAACTCCAGTGTTTTGTAATTTGTTTTTCATGGTGCACCCTAGTTCCACTCCATGTTCAGGGTTATTTTAAATGCTGCATTTCATTTTAGATGTTACATTCACTCCTGGTATGACAACTAAAGCAAAGGAAAACTTATCAGCACAACTTCAAATCATTACTTGTAGCAACAACCATTGATCTCCAAGAATGTACTGACATTTCATTTTATGGCTCTTTAATCTCCATCCAAAGTTAAACATTTTGAATAAATATATTATATGGATATGTCATTTACCTCAACTAATTTCAAAATTAATCCAATAAGGTGAGACTGACCAGTTCAGATTGGCTCGGTGTGCAAGTCCACAATGTGTTTGGTTATAGACATTTCCTCACCCTGCTAGTTACCATTGTCAGTGCGTCTCCAGTGACACATTGGTGTTCTGTCTCACTTGTTATTTATATGCTTCAGTTTGCTGGGGTGGGTGGCATCACATCTGGTTCTGTTTTTCAATGGTTTGTATATCGGGTTCAGTACACTGTGTTTGTTGTTAGAATGCCAGACCTACAGGAATTCCCTGGCAGATCTCTGTTCGGCTTGTGCTATTATGGATGTGTTGTCCCAGTCAAATTCATTCTTTGTCCTGTTGTCCTTCTTTGTCCGTGTGCATTGAGACCAATGAGAATTGGTCACGTTTCTTGGTGGCTAGTTGGTGGTCAGGTATCCTCATGGTCAGTTTTCTTCCAGTTTGGCCTACGTAATGGTTTTCACAGTCCTTGCATAGCATTTTGTATATTACGTTAGTTTTACTGGCTGTGGGTATCCAATCCCTTACATTCAACAGTAGCTATCGCAGTGTGGTTGTTGGTTTGTGGGCTACAGCAAACCGAGACATATAAATAACAAGCTGGACAGAACACCAATGCTTCGCTGGAGGCGCAGTGACAATTTCACCTAACAGAGCGACAAAACATCTGCAACCAAACACACCGGGTCAGCGAGCAAATCTACAACCTCATCCACAACCCAAGTTATAAATTTTCTCAAAAACTTCAAACTGACCTGTTCAATTTTTGCAAGTGTGACTTCAATCAAAATGCTGAATTTTTTCACAGCTGCTAAACCTTTCAATAAGCCAATAATCCATTTGTCTATGTTTCGGGCTAATGGCCATGAAAGCCAATCAACCATGCTGCAATTTAAAACAAAAGTGGCACCATTATTAGTTTAAAATAACACTGAAAAAATCTTCAGATATCAAAAGAAGTGCTTTATGAAGAGTTTTAAAATGTATCTTTATGTACACGTAGGAAACAATGCATCTTACAAAAAATGTGAAATAAACTAATTTACAAGATATTGCACACTGCAAAAGTCAGTAACATGCAAAACTAAACAAAATTAAAGCAAATGCCATGATAGAAGAAATGTTCAAATCCAAGGATGGGCAGAATTAAGTACTGAATAGTCTATTCTAAAGAAAAATAAAAAGAAACGACACCTCCCTACATAACAGAATGGGGTGCCACAACTAAAAATCAAGGTTATACCTCAAACTGCAGACGGAGCATAGCAGAAAATGAGATAAACGTGAACTAAACACTATAGGGCACAGTACGCTTTATTCAACCATGATGGTTTTTGTAATCAAAGGAAGGAAAAGCCGAGAATTCCACTTTTGAGGTTTTAGTAAAGAAAGAAGCTGTAGTTATAGGATGGTTCAAAAGTTTTCATTTTAACTTAAGAGATGTAGGAAAGATGTAGTGCATCTGGAGACTATGAGGAACAAGAGAGAGAAATAGACAGCCACAGTGATCATTTTTGTGGCAGTTAAGAGAGGGAATACCATTAGAGAGAAATAATAATGTTGGCATGCATAAATTCAGAGCTGGTGATGGTCACTGATAAAAGATTAGAGTCTTGAAAATACACTAAAGAACGGCAAATATACCTTCACTGGAAGACCATAGGGTAACTTCTAAATTGTTTCACACCACATGTGAAAGACTCAAGAAAGAAGACCAGGACAAATGAAAATGTTCATCTGAACAGTTCTTCACCCGTCTTGTCACACAGGAAAAGTTAGCAATGAACTGCTATGCTGAAAATTGTAATGGTGGTCATGGATTAGGCTAGAACATTAAAGTTAATAAATCTTAACTAAGTTATTTACAACATATTAAAAATAACATAGACAATGTGGCATTGATAGATACATAGAAACGTCAATGCCTAGAGACTAGTGAAGCAGCAATCAGCAAATGAGACAGCCAGCCAGATAAGGTCCCAGATTCTTCCATTACTATTTCTGAATGCATTCCTATCCCATCCCTTCATCAATACCCGAGCCAAAAGGGAACCTGCCAGACAGAAGCGTAACTAAGCTGCTTGATCAAAGATGGCACAACAACACATTTGGACCTAACACAGATAAAGATAATTGTGCTTGTTGGAGCGAATTATCTCAGTCCCAAGATATTCCTGCAGGACACTATCCTGAGGAACTCCTATGTCCAACCATCATAGCTGCTTTACTGACCTTCCTTTTGAAAGGATTAAATTGTTTCCATTTGAAAAGTAAGGAAAATAAGCCACAAGTAGCAAACAAAAAAAAGCAGGAAGGTGATTAAATGTTCACTAGACAGGAGAAAGAATGAAGCAATAAAGACAATGTCGGAAGATATGGGGAAGTCCTGCATGGACAAGATTAATACCCAGTGTATGCATACACAGAAACAAGGAACTGAAGACACAGATGTCGGTTTAGTGTGCAACTGTACATTGTACAACTGAATGATGTCATATGTATGTGACTGCAGGTGTATATAAGGAGTATGGTGCAATGGTACTGTCCCTACCTCAGGATCAGGAGGCCCAGGTTCAAGTCCCAGGGATTTATAATAATATTCCTGAACAGTTTGATTTGAAAATATCTAAAGAAGCAAACATTTATGGCTTTTTAAGAGTTGTGTCTTCGACTGCCTAAAGCTGGTACTTCCTTTGTACCCTCAGTAAATAAATGTAACCTGAACTCGAGTATTCTGGTGGGTTGTCTGGGCAGAACCATGAACAATGTCCAGTCAGAAGCACAACACACTTTTGAGATAGTAGGAGCTTCCAATGCTGGAGTCTGAGATAACAAGGTGTGGAGCTGGATGAACACAGTAGGCCAGTTGACATCAGAAGAGTGGGAAAACTGACGTTTCAGGTTTGGACCCTCCTTCAGAAATCTGAAGAAGAGTCCAGACCCAAAACATCAGTTTTCTTGCTCCTCTGATGCTGCCCAGCCTGCTGTGTTCATCCAGCTCTACACCTGGTTATCACAACACACCTTCATTTTTTTTCCCAGCAGACAGACAACAAAGAATTTCATGTCCACATGAAGGACAGAGTTTTGTTTAAAAATGTAATGAACAAAGGCACAAACATTGACACACAAGTAATTTCAACTGCAAAAACAAGTTTAAAAAGGAAATTTAAAATGAAAGTAAACTTGTTGGCCTCCCAACATTGTTATTTGAATTTGGAACAACGTTGAGATGCAAAATGTCTGGTGGAATTTAACAAGTTACTTTTGAAGAACTGAGATGTCATCTACATTGAAAAGAACTGCATGCAAAAATGCTAGTGCCTGGAACCATGTAGGAATGTTCAAATTCTGTTTTGAGAATACTGTAAAAGTTCTTGATTAGGCATTTAAATTTCTTTGAGACTCACAAATACAATCAAATGGTAATAACAGCATGCCTCACTTAGCACAGATGTTTTGAAAACTTTGAATGATTTATCAGGGTGCAACTCAATTTAATATGCCAGTTTGGGATTAGATACATCACAATGAACAGAAAGTGGAAATGCAACCAGCATTTATCAATTCCTCTTGGAAATATATGTACCATTATGAAATTCAGTTCTGTTCAAAAAAGATAGTGTTAGAGCCCTTGCTGATTTTTCATTACTTTTAGTGTTTTTTTAAAATCAATTTTGGTTTGGAGCTGTGAAGTAGGAGCTTTAAAATAAAGATGACTTTTCTACTCTGGATAACGGCTTGTGTTTAAAAAAAAATCAAATAAGCTTTTGCTTGAGGCCAGGCCTGGAAGTTAATTGCATGTTGATTCAGATCAAAAGGTTCTGCAGATGCTTTCTCCCAGGGCAAGAGCATTATCTTTAAACAGATAGCAGAAGTTGAATATTATCAAAGTCAATACCTGGGATTTGGTTCCAGCAAGTCTGGAAAAGACCTTACACACAAGCAAATGACAGATGTTGAATGGTAATTGAGACCTTATGGACTAGTCAGTCAGGGAGGGACTAGAATTTAAACAATGTTTTGGACTGTGTTTTCAGTGCAAAAAGAATCTGGCTGTACGTGCCACAGCATTAAGATCTGAAAGCTTCCTGCCTACCTCCCACGTATAGCTCTTCGAAGCTCAAAGAATAGAAAACTAAGTATTGCTGAATTTATCTGAGTCAACTATAAACGTGACTCTGATTGACATCTTCAGAAAATCAACCAAGAATCATTTATTCCTGTGGAACAAAGTATCATGGAAACACCTTGAGCAATCGTTCCAATTCTTATTTTATTTATCCCTCCACTGTGTTTGTCTGTTTTCTGTGTGAGGGTGAAGATAAAGATTTTTCAGTTTACAATATGAGCCAATTAGATTACTTAAGTTTCCACTACTAAAGTTAATGTATTGTTAGTAAACTGACAGATCTTTTGTTTAAGTTACAAAACTAACATTTAATTATTCACAAAGTCTAGGATTGGTGATTTTAAAAGTCTGATGAGGAACCACTGAGGTAAATTTTGAGTCTTTTACTGCGTTGAAAACATGCAAGTAGAAAGGTTGACTTTTTTTTGGCTGTCAACTTCCATATTGTTATAAGAGTTCAAGAAACCACCCAAAACATAAACGGCCATACCTGAAGAAAGAAGAAATGACTTAGCATGTTTTGATAAGATCACAAGAGTCAGAAATGGCTTGATGTTGGAGAATCACATAGTAGCAAATTAGTTCACAATGAGTTGGTTCAAAGAATGGAAATATTATGTTGAGAATTTTGGTGAGGCCAGTAAAAATGAGATAACATTTTAAAATTAGCAAGGCACACATTCAGTCCATTCAGAAAGTGACATAAATTAAAAGGATAGAATTAAAGCAGATTCATCTACTCAAATTAACAAGCAAGTCCAAATAGATGGGGTAACATCCATGGTTTGGTCCAACAGTGAAAAGCAGCCAACTGGATAGAGCCTGTTGAGGGAAACGGTTGAAGGAAACACAGTCAAGCTTATGATGTCACCACAACATTGAATACAGGGATCTCAGTTGTGAATTCAATTGATTCAGCATCAGTGGATCAAAAGGTCCATACCTTAAGTTCTCAATTTAAACAGGCAAGAGATCCCAAACATCATCCAGGTTTGGGTTGATAAATGGCAAGTAACATTGTTACTTGTTATAGAAGTTCCAGGTAAAGATCATCTCTAACAATAAAATCTAATAATAATTCCCCTTGATATTCAATGGCTTTACCATCACCGAATATTTAAAATTCCTAGGGATTGCTGGTTTCAAGAAAGTGAACTGAATTTGACCAGCCATAGAAATAGTGTTGGTACAAGAACAGGTCAGAGGCTGAATATTATTATACACTGAACAACTTGCCTTTTCAATTCCCAATTCCCAATGACATTGCTTCACCAATACTACAGGTATAAATCAAGATTGTGTGTTGCTTGGAGAAGACCTTGTGGGTTGTGGTGCCCTTGACCTTCTGGGTGTTTTAGATTGATTTATTTGTCACTTGCCTTTTCAATTCCTAAAGGCTACCATTTATAAGCGCAAGTCAAGAAAATGAGGAAATACTCCCTTCTTGCCTTGATGAGTATAGCTTCAAAAACATAAGAAACTCAACACAATCCATGATAAACAGTCCATTTGTTATGCGCTCCCGTGCCCCCCACTCCCAAAAAACTACCATCTTCAACATGAACACGCTCCACCACCAACATACAGAGGCAGCAGTATATATTAGATATGAAGATCTAGTGCAGTGATATGCCAAGTCTCTTGGAACCGCACCTTCTAAACCATCAACTTGGGAGACTGAGATCTGGAAATCTTTTTTCTTGCTTACCTCTTGACTCTTAAATCTTTTTATTCTGGTTTTTGGAACCAAATGCGGGCCAGAGAATGATGACTTTGTACACTTTTTGCTATACTTGTGTATTCTTATACTTAGCACATGTGACAAATAAATCAATTCTAAAACAGCTTCAAAAACATAAGAAACTCAACACAATCCATGACAAACAGTCCATTTGTTTTTCGCTCCCTGCCCCCCCAATCCGCCATCTTCAATATGAACTCGCTCCACCACCAACATACTGAGGCAGCAGTATACATTAGATAAAGTAAACCACACTTCACATTGGTGCTGATTTATATTGAAGTAAAAACGTCAAATATTTACTTAGAAGGTCACTTGGAAAATTGTTTTTTTTGGTGTTTTAATAAGCCTCATAACAGATCCTATATAGTTAATACAGCAACTTAGAACATGAATTAAGTTAAGTTACTTTGAGCCATTTTAATCAGCATAATTTAAGCATCACCCGCCATATCAATGGTAAACACATTATAGGGAGGAGAAAATGAAGATTTATTCAATTAACAAAGATCATATATTGAAGTCTTCATGCAATTCTTCTTAAATATTGTGTGTTTATCATGTTAATACATTTCCTTTAATTGGAAATGAGAGGCTGGGCAAGGAGACACTCATTGACTTAAAGACAATTTAACTTCAGAACTAGACATGAACCTAGCTGAAATATGTCTTAGTTAAATAAAAATAAGTGAAGTATTTCTTCACCAAGTTCAGTGAGACTAGAACTTTCTGGAAAATACCAGCCCAAAATGTCAGCTTTTGTACAAACGTAACCCCATACCAATAGAAGAAAAGAGTGGTAGAAGAATATTTTCAAAGATTTAAAAAAACATAAGTAAAAACTTCAACCGTACATTTCCAAATAAGAAATAATTGAACACGGGCAAGGAGCTCAGTGGTGCTGATATCTCTTTATGTCTGGTATAAAACAGATGTGGCTGCAAACACCTTTAAGTAATTTAGCCTCTCGCTGCTAATTTCTAGTTACCTGCTGAAACAATGAACCAACAATTTGGCCCGATAACAAATAAACCAACTGGTTCAAAATTTGCATGGTAATTCACTGTTAACCTTGTTCCCATCGTTCTAATCTCCCAGATTCTTAATTTCCACAGTATTTCTTATTCCATCCACTTAATTTCCATATAACATCCTGGCCAAGGGCCGAGCGCTATATTTCAGGCCTCCCTAGCTGACCTCTAACTTGTGTGCAGAGAGTACAGGAAACAGCACGCTCTTTGCTTAGTGTCTCATCTCTAAAGTCACAAATTCACCATGCAGCAGTGGAAAATGTATGGCCTGAAATTTCGAACACAGTTCTGTATCATGTTAATCAAGGTCCAACACATGATCCTGCAACATAGCTGTCTTATTTTTAAATTGTTCTTAGCTATCCAGAGAAACCTTACTTGGTCAAAGCAGTCATCAGCTCTTTATCTGTAATGGTGTCATCATTGGTCAAGTTTCGAATGACCCCATCCATGAGTTCCAACGGAACATATTGGACAACAGTGGCCAATGCATTCGACGGTCCCTCAGATCCTTCTGCAAAAGATTAGTAAACATCAACTAAAATAAAGTTCTTTCAATCTTTAACCACAATCCTGTTAAAAGATTGATTGATTGATTGATCTACCTATTATACTTCACCTAGACTAGTGTGCTGGAAATAAAGTCACACTGTTTCCAGAGTCAACACAACAGATACCAACTTGATAGAAGGTTAGAAAATTCCTCAATTTACTGGTCTTTTAGACCCAGGTTAACAGAAAGCACAGCCCAGGCTTCTCTACTTAATGTGAACGACTATTATAAATAAAGAAATTCTAGCTACAGGTAAATAATTATGAGTCAATGGCGTGTAAATTTACTCATTAAAACTCGAACCTCCTTACAAAACTCCCCATACACACATACTCACAGAAACATTAAAAAAAGTCCATGGGTGTTAACAGAAGAGGCAAAGACTGGGAAGGCAGTTAAATGGTCCCTCTTCACAAGGTTCACCAGATGAATCTCTTGGCTTTTCAGGAGCAGCTCCTCCTCAATCCTCCTTTCCCATGTACGTTTACTTGCTTGCAGGAGGCACGGGGTAACTGGTTCACATTTATAACGGATCTGGCTTATTAATTTAAAAGCACAGGTCACAGCAACCAACAACGGGCAAATAAATTGGCATTCTTCATGCTTGCAGTTTTTCATTGCACAGAGAAGGACAACTCCTTCATCAACGCATGGGCAACGCACAACTTCTTCCTTTTCAGAGTTCCAATGGCTTCTGATCAAACATTTACACCTACAAGATGTTCAACTACCTGGGAGTCAATCACAGTTGCTAGCAGATAAAAAATAATCATCATCGACAACTGATTCTAATTCAACAGGCCAATCAGCTAAGTGTTGCTGGCTAAATCTCCTTCATACACACTCCCTGGTTTCAATTCATTATTAGTGACTTTTCCCACTGCTTGAACAAATGCCAATGTAAAGAGGAGTCACAGTGAGTGTCTGGCAACTCACTTTTAAAAGAGCAGTATCCTTTCCATAATGCTTATTTCTTAATGCCATGCTTTCCCCATTTCATTCTACAATCAAAACAAAAGAAAAATTAAACGGACCCACTCTATACATTTCCAATGTATTGCTCCAGAAGAACCTGAGACAGAATCAAATTCCTTTAAAGGATTTGGAGTCAGAATCAGACAACCTGGTATCAAAAACATGCACTTTTGTAAACTCAACTAAATGTTGTCCAAATGGATGAAAGAATCATCATACTACATCAGTGAAAACAAACTAGATGCTAAGTCTAATGGCATATCAAATGACCACTTCAATGTGTTGCTATTATGAACCAACAAGCATACCAAAACAATTAGCAATACATAAGCGGTTTGTTTCGCTTCCATTTGTCACACACCCTAATAATGTCATAGGTCATTTAGTATTTTGAGTATTAAAGCTGCGGACTGGCTTCCTTATCAACAAGAGTTTATGGACATTGAGACCTCCTGCTGCAACATAAACACCTAATAGTTACTTCAAAATCACCACTGGTACAGAAAACTTGTTTAAACATCAAACTGCCTTCAGATTCCTGATAAGACTCCTTGAATGCAGTTGAAATCTGGCAAGGGAGATTAACTCTTTCTTTACAAGTAGATCAAGTTTGACATCCCAGGGGCTGTTTATGAGAATAAGGCTGTGGTAGATTTGCATAAATCTGTGGATATTAGCAAACATAGGATAGTCCGTGAGTCGGCGTTTTGTCCCCCAGATTGACATATCGGAAGGTGGTTATGGTTATTGGAGGTCAGTCATCTCAGCTCCAGGATACCTCTGCAGGAGTTCTTCAGGACAATGTCCTCAGCCCAACCATCTTCAGATGCTTCATTGACTTTCACTGTGTAGTCATCAGTGAATATCCAATGTTCCGTTCATGATTCAAATACAGAAGCAATCCATGTTCAAATGTAACAACTAGCGGCAAGTAACATTCACACCATCTCCTGTAAGAGACGATCTAACCCCCAGACTCTTGACGTTTAATAGTATTAGCATCACTGAACCCCCATTATTTACATCCTGGGGATTACTGTTGACCAGAAATTTAACTGAATTTACCAATTAGATAGCAGCTACGAAAGGAGGTCAGAGGATAGGAATACTGTGGTGAGTAACTCACCTCCTGACTCCCCAAAGTGTGTCCCACCTTCTATGAAGCACAAGTAAGGTGTGTAATGGAACACTTCCCATTTGAATGGATGAGTATAGCTCAACAACACTCAAGAAGCTTGACTCAGTTGAAGGCTAAGCAGCCTGCTCAATTGGCAGCACATCCACAAGCATCCAACCCCTCCACCATCGATGCTCAGTAGGAGTGTATATTATCTACAAGATGCACTGCACTAATGCAAGATCGATCCTTGGACAGTACCTTCCAAACCCACAACTACTTCCATCTATAAGGATGAGGACAGCAGATATAATGACAACACCATCACCTGCAAGTTCTCCTCAAAGCCACCCACCATCCTGACTTGGAAATGTATCCTCATTCCTGCAATGTTGCTGGGTGAAATTTCTGGAATTTCCTCCCTTAAGACATTTTGGGTTTACCTACAGCACATGGACTGTAGTGGTTCAAGAAGGCAGCTCACCACAACCACCTTCACAAGGCAACTAGTTGTGGGCAATAAATGTTGGCCAGCCAGCGACATGCACATCCCACGAAGTGTTAAGTGTAGAAACCGCTCTTTGTTTTCTATAATCTGAATCCACAACACAGGTGAAGTGGAAACTTGGATTAATCTTTAACTTTTATCATGATGGTGGGAGTCGTGGGGCTGACTATCAGTGTACTTTGTCAAGTGGTCATGATGAAATCAAGGTGAAAGCAAACAAGAATTCATGCCTCATTCCCATAAAGTTGTAATACTAAAAATACAAGTTGTTACGTTAGCTTATTTTCTGGTGCTTTAGTCTTTTTGTGCAAGAGGTTGAGGTCAAGATATCAGTGCTGGGACCGTAGCTTTTCACCAAGTTTTTTATCGAGTTTTTTGAGGATGTGACTAGAAAGGTTGATGAGGGTCGAGCTGTGGATGTGGAGTATATGGACTTCAGTAAGGCATTTGATAAGGTTCCCCATGGTAGGCTCATTCAGAAGGTCAGGAGGAATGGGATACAGGGGAACTTAGCTGCTTGGATAAAGAATTGGCTGGCCAACAGAAGACAGCGAGTGGTAGTAGAAGGAAAATATTCTGCCTGGAAGTCAGTGGTGAGTGGAGTTCCACAGGGCTCTGTCCTTGGGCCTCTACTGTTTGTAATTTTTATTAATGACTTGGACGAGGGAATTGAAGGATGGGTCAGCAAGTTTGCAGACGACACAAAGGTCGGAGGTGTCGTTGACAGTGTAGAGGGCTGTTGTAGGCTGCAGCGGGACATTGACAGGATGCAGAGATGGGCTGAGAGGTGGCAGATGGAGTTCAACCTGGATAAATGCGAGGTGATGCATTTTGGAAGGTCGAATTTGAAAGCTGAGTACAGGATTAAGGATAGGATTCTTGGCAGCGTGGAGGAACAGAGGGATCTTGGTGTGCAGATACATAGATCCCTTAATATGGCCACCCAAGTGGACAGGGTTGTTAAGAAAGCATATGGTGTTTTGGCTTTCATTAACAGGGGGATTGAGTTTAAGAGTCGTGAGATCTTGTTGCAGCTCTATAAAACTTTGGTTAGACCGCACTTGGAATACTGCGTCCAGTTCTGGGCGCCCTATTATAGGAAAGATGTGGATGCTTTGGAGAGGGTTCAGAGGAGGTTTACCAGGATGCAGCCTGGACTGGAGGGCTTATCTTATGAAGAGAGGTTGACTGAGCTCGGTCTCTTTTCATTGGAGAAAAGGAGGAGGAGAGGGGACCTAATTGAGGTATACAAGATAATGAGAGGCATAGATAGAGTTGATAGCCAGAGACTATTTCCCAGGGCAGAAATGGCTAGCACGAGGGGTCATAGTTTTAAGCTGGTTGGTGGAAAGTAGAGGGGATGTCAGAGGCAGGTTCTTTACGCAGAGAGTTGTGAGAGCATGGAATGCGTTGCCAGCAGCAGTTGTGGAAGCAAGGTCATTGGGGTCATTTAAGAGACTGCTGGACATGTATATGGTCACAGAAATTTGAGGGTGCATACATGAGGATCAATGGTCGGCACAACATTGTGGGCTGAAGGGCCTGTTCTGTGCTGTACTGTTCTATGTTCTATGTTCTATGTTCTATCTCAAGGTTTGTAGATGATACCAAGTTGGGTAGGAGGTTGAACTGTGATGAGGATGCAGAGATCCTTCAGCATGATCTGGACAGGTTGGGTCAGTAGGTAAATCAATGGCAGAAGCAGTATAATTTGGGTAAATATGAGGTTATTTACTTTGGAAACAAAAACAAGAATATTTACTACTTGAATGACTGTAAATTGGGAGGGGGGAGTGTGCAGCAAGACCTGGGTGTCCTTGTGCACCAATTGCTAAAGGTAAGCATGCAGATGCATTAGGCAGTAAAGGAGGCAAATGGTATGTTGGCCTTCATTGTGAGAGGTTTTAAGTACTGGAGCAGGGATGTGTTGTTGCAGTTAATCAGGACCTTGCTGAGGCCATCCCTAGAACACTGTGTAGTTTCTGGTCTTCTTTCCTGAGGAAGGATGTTCCTGCTCTCAAGGGAGTACATTATGTTTACTGGGCTGATTCCAGGGATGGCAGGACTGATGTACAAGGAGAGGTTGAGTAGGTTTGGATTGTTTACACTGGACTTCAGATGAATGGGGAGGGGGGGGAATCTCATAGAGACTTATAAAATTCTAACAGGTCTAGACAGGGGCGATGTTCCCGATTGTGGGTGCGTCCAGAACCAGGAGGTCATAGTCTGAGGATTCAGGGTAGACCATTTAAGATGGAGATGAGGAGAAATTTCTTCAGCCACCGAAAGTAGTTGATGCCAAAACACAGAATGTATTCAAGAGGCGACTAGATATAGCACTTGGGGCGAATGGAATCAATGGTTACGGGGAGAATGCAGGACTAGACTATTGAGTTGGATGATCAGGCATGATTGTAATGAATAGCGAAGTAGGCTCAAGGGGCCAAAAGGCCTCCTCCTGCTCCTATGTTTCTATGTCCATATCATGACTGAATTTCCTACAATACTGAAGTAGTGTTGTATTTCCAAAATGCAATGCTTGACAAGATTTAAATTGTGGTAATAGCTGCCTGTTTTGAGGGCTCAAGAAGAAAGATCCCACACACAGCACTGAAACAAAAGGCAAGGCTTTCAGTAGTCTGACAAAAGTTCTTCCCCCAGGAAACATAACCAAAAGATTATCACAGGTAAAATGTTTGTGTGTTGAAAGGAGTGATGGTAATGTGGAAATAAGAAAGTAACCACCACAGCATTTTCAGATAAGGTTAGATGCTTTATGTGGCAATATTACATCAGTTGTACAATCTAATCTCGATCTTTTACAGATTTCCTTCAACTTCCTAGAAGGCAAACATTATCAACGGCTTGCATTTATGTGTTGTCTTTAACGTAATGAATCATCCCAAAGCACGTAACAGGAACATAGTCAAACCAAAACTTAATGAGACGATGAAAACATTAGGACAGATGACTACCAGCTTGGTTGAGAGAGAGCTTTTAAAGAAAACATTTGATATTTATGAAAAAGTACACGGTTTTATCAGGAAATTCCATAACTTAGGCCTGGGACAGCTGAAGGCAGAGGAATAAAAAAATAACTGCAGGAAGACATAGCTAAGCTAGACATAACCAAGACCTGGAGGATAGTACAAAGGCAAGGAGGAACAAAGCTGCAGAGAGAATTGAATAAGACAATGACCATAAATTGGAGACACTGATAGGCCAAAACCAATGTAGGTCAGTGAACATGAGGATGATGAGTAAGTACAATTTGGTGCCAGTTGTAATAGATAGATATCTAACAGAGCCATATGAGTAGGAATATTTATGAAGGGTGTAAAATTGGAGGTCAGTGGGACACTGCTGTCACTGGATCAAAAACTTGGAACCTCCTCCTGAACTGCACTCAAGTATTTGCACCAGCTGGACTGCTGAAGCTCATGACAGCTCACCAGTAACTTCTCATGGGTAACTAGGACAGCAGTAATGTCTGGCCTTACCAGCAATACTCCATTGCATGAGGAAATAATTTTTTTAAAAATTCAGACTATCATCATGAGGATTTCGACAGCACATAATCAGAGTGATAGACAGTTAATCATAGACGGGGAGAAGTGGGCAGTCAGAGACAATGAGGTTGCAAATTCAGTTCAGAGTCAAGAAGTCTAGCTCAATGCTAGACTGTGAAGATTTCCAGGGTAGAATCCATAACTAGTCAACAGTTATGGACAAGGGTCATAGGTAATTACTTCATCTTCAAAATAGAAGCCAAACCAAGAATAAATCCTTCAGGCAAGCAAAGCATTGGCAATGAAAAGAAAGGAGCAATTACACGAGATTCTTTGGTTACAAGAAATATTTCAATGTAGTCCCACTCATGTAGTCCAAGGAGAAGCACTGGAAAAGATGGATCTTGTCAACTGTGTCAAAAGATAAGAATTAGGCATGAATTTCTTTCACCAACTGATGACAGCATTTTTAATCACCAGTTAGACATTCTATAAACTGACCCAACAACATAAAGTTGAATGACAGGAAGTAGGTCATTTTCCTCATCGATCAAAACTTTGATTTACTTAACATGGCACACAGATGTGATATGTACTCACTTGTCAAGACTACAAAAAAAAGGTCCAAATAGCTTTATTCTTTTTAACATAAAAATGAAGCAGGCATTTAAGACTAGCCATCCCTCTCAGCATATGTGCGTGCATGTATACCAGCCATGTTAATGTCAGCAGTACACATAGATAAATATGATAAAAATAAACTCGAAAAGAGTAAAGTGGTAACAAAAGGCCAAATTAATCATTTCAATTAAGCGGCTTCAGTACAAAAATGTGCACCCATGGACTAAGGTATTAATCTTAAATGCAAGAGCACAGAGTGACTCCAACATTATGTAGTACAATGAAATACCTTGCAAGTGTATGAAGAGCTTCTGTATGATGTAGATTCTAGCCAATCCCAGATAAAGAAATCAATAGCAACAATTCATCATGCAACACTACCTGATCAAGTTTCAATTTTTTTGGCATATCATAGCATACTAACGTCAAAGTTATCCTACAATACAGAGCAGAAGAAAAGTAAATAAAAACCTATAAATTAAGAAACATTTTAAACGTTTTGCATGATTCCCAACACGCTGAGATTGGTTGGTTCACAAGTGGTTTGAAGGGAGATATAAAATAAACATCTAATAACCATTTCAGATAAACAGGAAAAGCACTTTTTCTTACCTGTTGATGAAATAACAGTAAACAGCTCCCGCAAGGATGGAATAATGGCTGCAGTTTGAGTTCGCCAGATTCTCTGTAACAAGCTGCTTACTTTATTTACTTGATCCAAGAATTCCACTATTTCATCTTCGTCTTCTGATCCATTCTGAAACTGTCCTATGCTTCTAACAAGTTGCTGGCAAAATACCACTTGAAACTTCCCGCTGGGAATACACCGAGGAAATTCAACAATAAGTTTACTAATGCTGGCACACAACTTTGATCCAGGTTTCTCACACACTAATCGGAGAAGTTCAATTTGGAGGATATGAAATACTTCATCAGCAGAAGAACTGTCTTGAATATACTTCAATCCTAGTTGAATATACTCAATAATACCAACACTCCTTATGTTCAATGTTCCATAACCATCTTGCATTAGTTTCAAGATAAACTTCACATTAAAAAAACTCTCAAACTCTGAAACGTGGTTCACAGCATACGCCTCTAGAACCTCATTGCCCACATCCTTTTTGAACTTTGTATCACCCAACAGAATAAGATTTGTAGACAACTCAAACATAGCCCAACACTGATTACTGTCAAGAGGTTGCTTCGCTGCCTCTAAAATACGTCTCACGAAGCTATGTTTTACTGAAGCTGGATGTTGGGACAACAGCATGGCTTCTAATATCTTGTCCATGTCTTTGGAATCTAAAAAAAAGAAATTTAAATTAATTCTATCACATCACATGTTATACACACATCATTTATAAATAATGATTTAGTAATAAAGCTCAAGTATTGGTCAAAAAAGACACTTGGCAAAGCTCTTCATCTTGTACTAATATACGTAGCTTCCAGTAAATGGAAATACACAGAGCCCTGCTCTTCGCTGACAGAAAGAACATGTACACCCATTGTGCCTGCTTCAGTTCAACAAAATAGATGTCTACCATTCATTTACTTATTTCTCAGGGCAATACACTGACCTACAAGAATTAAATGTTTGGTTTAAAAAATATTTTTAATCAACCTGCTCAAGAGTATTATGCATCATGTCTGGAACAGGTCAGAGTTGAACTCAGATGGCAATACTACTATTGCACCACAAGAACTCTTAATGCCTGCTTAAAAAGTTCTCTCTAGCTATTAGCTGTCACTCAGAAGTAATAGATGCATTCCCCATCGCAATGCCTCTACCACTTGCCAACCAATTTGCATCCCCCCTTTCGTACAGCATAGATGCTGGCTTTCTCCAGGAATTTGTATTCTTATGAAAATGTCCTGATGAGCGCAAGATAAAAAGCTTGGACAAGACTAATGCTTTTTCAGCAATATTCAAAATTATTTATTGAGTGAAGCATTCTCGAACATTTTAAAGATATTAAAAACAATTAAACTAAATTATTTACTGCCAAATATATACAAAAAGAGACATGTGTAAAGAAGACAAAGTGCACTGGATTGCTTATCGAGGTGGTGCAAAAAGCAATAACTTAAATTCAGCAGGGTTTTCAAATCTATGCTGATGACACCAAACTCCACTTGACTTTCATTTCTCTGACAAATCCACTGTTGCTGAATTATTTGCTGGCTTATCTGGCATCCAGTAGAGGACAAATGCAAATTTCTTCCAATTAAATATTGGAGAGAATGACACGATTGATTTCAGTCCCTGCTCCAAAATCTGTTCCCTAGCACTGAATCTATCCCTCTTCCTGACAGCTGTCAACAGTTTGTAACTTTGGCATCACTGACTAAAATGATTACTCAACCACTTATTCACATAATCATTAATACCACATAATTCCTTTACCTTGCATCGCCTGACTTTGTCTGTGCTTCACCTTATCTGCTGGATAAATCCTCATTCATGACTTTGTTACTCCAGAGACTTGCTCAATCCAATGCACATCTACCCAGCCTCCCACAATCTGACTCCGTAAACTTGAGCTTCCATGTATTTCCTCGTACCACAACCCATTCCCAATCACCACTGTGCTTGCTGAATTACATTAGCCTCCTTACAAGCTATGCCTCAATTTTTAAAATTTTCATCCTAGTTTTCTCTATAATGACTTCTTATAACACAACACTCCAAGATATCTGCATTCATTTAATTATAGCCTCAAGCATTCCCCATTACAAATTTTCCACTGTCGGTGACTGTGCCATCAGCTGCCTATGCCCAAAGCTCTAGAATTCTATCTCTTAGTCTCTCCAGCTCAATTTCTTCCCTTTAGGTAGTCCTTCAGATCTACATTTATGACCAAGTGTTCGGTCAGCTGTGCCAAACTGTGCTGTATATAAGTGATAATGGGAACTGCAGATGCTGGAGAATCCAAGATAACAAAATGTGAAGCTGGATGAACACAGCAGGCCAAGCAGCATCTCAGGAGCACAAAAGCTGACATTTCGGGCCTAGACCCTTCATCCTGCTGTGTTCATCCAGCTTCACACTTTGTTATCTGTGCTGTATATAAATTTGCTTTATAATGTTTGTCTGAAGTAATTTGGAATACTTTAACTTCAAACTGCTGTATCAGTTCACGTTGTTTCCTTTTCAATGCTTCAAAAAATTGTTTGTGACATTTCAACTTATTGGTAACAGCATTCATTCACCTGATCATTGGTAAGGGTTAAATTAGGAAGGATTCAACAATAAGCAATCCAAAGTACATGGAAACTAACAAAGACAGACTTCCAGGCTGTCAAGGTTAGTAGCTGGCATAAGCATTGAGTACAAACAGACAATGCAAACAAATATTGTAGAAAATAGAGAAACCATGAATGTTGAAGTGTGAGAATAGTGATTGTGAATTTAATAAGCATGTTGTAATCTGCATAAGCTTGAAAGTCCTATGTAATTCAGTACAGCAGGCTTTGACCAAAGGTAAGTATTTTCTTCAGGAGAATGAAATAAATGCTGTTCTCCTGAGATCCCCTATCATTTTGTCAAGTTCTTTACGCAGTTTGGCATAGTCAGCAAGATTGTGTGTCACACCCCCAGCAGGGCAATGCATTTGGGCGAGAGAGATAATGGGAACTGCAGATGGTTTTTAGTACGGACAGTGAGAACGAGGAATTGTACCAGAGAGATATGGAAATGATGCAAATATTTTGAGGGGTTACGCAGGACAACTGGCTCTGAGCAATGGGGCAAAATCATGCTGGTAGGGCAGGGAAGAGTTAGGTGAGAAAAGGTAAAGTGCCATGCAGAAAGATAAAACCCCTCAAGACCTAGCATTGGAAGGGTGAGGCAGAAACTGTACAAATCAAGAAGATAGGTCAGTATAGGCTGGTGAAATAAATACTCATGTTGGACGCTGCTGAGGTGAGGTTAAAAGACTTATGACTGGGAAAGGCCATATAGGCAGGTGAAATATTTGATTTATATCAGAGTCAGGTGAAATCAGATTAAAGGAACGGGGAGAGGCAGATACTTTGAGTGAGGTTCACAGGGTTTCATTACTAAGTTTACAGCAGCACATCAATTAGAAACAATCGAGATTACTGAATGATGAGGCAAACCCCCAGAGAACAAAAGGGTTGATGGATAGGTCAGAATAAGAATAAAGAGGATATCGACAGTTGTTCAGATGAGTTAACAAGAAGAAGCCATGAGTCAGTGGCTTCAGCAGGCATAGACAAGGATGAGGTAGAAGCAGCTGAAAAATGGAGAGAATAAAAGACTAACCCCATATAATGGATCACAACTGCCCATTGCACCACAGTGAGGAAGACAATAACTCACCCCATAATTGAAGAAGGCTCAATGCAAATTAGGATGTTGTTTGCAAACAAAGAATTTCAAAAGTTTGGACAAATATTTGGAAATGGTATGAACAGTCTGTTGACACTTTAATTTGAAAAACGACGTTTTCATGTTGTACAAGCTTAACTTGTTTCCAAAACACAGATAAGCTGTATTTTGGCAGGCAGTTTGAACTCAGCTTTTGGAAAAAGTATTTAAGAAAACATCACAGAAGTAAAAATGAGAAGTATTCTTCTATTGTCAAGATTACCTTAAAAAATAATAAAAGGGTTTTAAGAAAAATGAAATACATGGTAAAGCCAAAAAGGCGTATCATATTTAAAGAATCTACTAGAAATTCTCAGAAGATTGTGGTAGGCTTTTTTTATAACAACGTAAAATTATGACATGACCCCACACCCACAACCCCTCCTCAGACCACCACAGATTTAACTAATTCTGCTGGCAGTATTTTTTCCCCCCACCTTCAACCTTGCATACTGCTGGATGAGTGGTTTTGAGATTTACAGGCATCCAATTTGGTTTAAAGACTTTGCCTTTTACAGACTTGGTCTTGACCTGTCAGGCCACGTGTTACCTTCTGAGGAAAGACATTTGAGAATGGGAGAACCCTAAATTGAATTACTTGAGTCTCTGATCCAAGAAGCACTGCTTAAAATTACCAAGGCTGGGTCTCAAAAAGAGAAAATTACATGATGTTTAAGAGCCATAAGAGTAATCCAATGCATCGATGATCTTCTGATCACCTTGGGAACTCTTAAGGAACACATAGGGTATTACTGCATTTTCTGGAAGCAATGGAATTTAAAGCCAACTCAAATAAAACAATGGGAACTTCCCTGCATTTGAAAGGGAGCAATATAGAAACTGCCAAGGCCTAAGGATGCGAGAGAAAGGTGGTAGGATTGTATAATTACTCTAAAATCCTTCGCGAAGGACTTAACTAAAATAGCTGTTTCCATTCAAGAACTGACGAAAGGAAGAAGCAGAGCTAAAGAAGTTACATCAGTTGAAAATAACAAGGTTATTCAGAGAAAGGTCCAGACCTGAAACGTCAGCTTTCCTGCTCTTCTGATGCTGCCTGGCCTGTGTTCATCTAGCTCCACACCTTGTTATCTCAGACTCCAGCATTGGCAGTTCCTACTATCTCTTATATCTGATGAAGCTGTTTAAGCATAAAAATGTTCAATCAAGAGCAAGAATGAGTAACATAGAAGTAGTTTCAAAGAAAGCCATGAGTTCTTACGAAAATAAATTCTATAGGTATCCTGTTGGTTGAATCTGGAATATTTTTGTGGTGTAAAATGTCTGAAATAAATTACTCCGGAAAACCTGAAATGCTAGTCCTAAAACATGAACATACTACAAATGTTACAGCTTGAGATCAAATAGAGTTAAGAATATCACAAACATGACTCCTAAGAATGAGAAGATAGAAGCAGTAAAATGTGTTTTGTTTTCAAAACATGGGACAATTAACAGAAATAATAAGAAATATCCACGAGTTGGATGCAGAGTACAGTTTTAGGAAACAGACTGTGGAATCTAAGCTCATTTGACATGGTAGTTAAAGCATTTGTGTCTAAGTGTTTGTAAGTAAGCATTTGCAACAATTTCTATTACAGAATGTTATTGAACAAGATAATCTGCAAATGGAAAAGACCAACACAGATAGATAATTAACATTCACATCAAGTGTGGTGGAGAGAAAACAAATTGAAATGTTGTATACAGATTAGCACAGATGTGATACTGCACCTAGCAGGCTAGCGTTTATAAGGACAACAGGTAAGCCTTTGGCGTTTCACATGTTTATATGGTAGGATTAAGTCGGGGAGTGGGGTGGTGGCATGTATAGCATGTGACAATTATTAAGGGGAAAAGGTAGGAAAGCCGAGTGAGGATTTTCAGATCAGCCATTATCTCACTCAATGGCAGATCAGATGCAATGGGCTGAATAGCATACTTCTGCTCCCACATTCCATGTGGACTTAATGGAGACTATGAGGGCAGCAAAACAGCCAACACCTGTTGCATACACAAGTGATAGGTGATATCATGTTACCATGTGGCAACAGAAGTTTCGATATGGCAACAGTTCATCATGGCCCTCTAGAACCATTCACTGTGCTTACACCCAGAGATGCTAGCTAGAGTGGGGAAGATAGAAAAGGTTGAAATATACAAAAAGAGTCAAGCTGGGAAAACCAAGGAGGACAACTTGACGCAAAACCTAAAGAAATTCTTCTATGTTATCCCACTACTGACCAAATACGTCACCCTAATCCAAGGCATAGCATAGTGAGTGCAATAGATATTTTATACATTCTAGCAACAGACCCAAGCCTTAGTGAATGACACTGAACACCTAAAGTAAACAAGTTTGTGGATGAGCAGTGAAACTGGAGATTGAGTACACAGAGAAACTCATGGATTCAAATCATCTCCCATGCTCTAGCTGTTGCACAACTTTTATTAATTTTATACATAACATACCTCAGGGATCACATCAGGTTGTCACTTAGAAGATGGCAGCTGGCATTCACAAATCAGGGGCAAAAAAGTGTGTTAGGACTAGGACATCGAGTGAAGGACTAAATAGTACAGATGGTTTGATCTTTTACTATTACAACCCTGAGCTGAATGCCTAGTCAGTATCAATGCATGGCCGAGTGTAAAGGAAAAGGACAACACCATTGTGTTGGCTACGTTACACTAGGCCTGGGGCCAAAAAGGGAGAGCTGAAGAGGTTAAAATTTGTAAAATTCAGTAAAAATCCAGCAAACAAAGCACATTGGAACTAACAAAAAGACATCTCGACTGTCAAGGTTAGTAGCTAGCAAAAGCCTTGGGCAGGAATGTACGAAGACTGTGTAAGACAGAGAAAATGAGCATTGTAATGGCACGGTGAACTGTGGGCATTATAATTATGACTGTGATCGTAATACACATGCTGAAATCTGTATAAAACTTGGAATGCTGTAATTCGGCAGGGCAAACTTTGACTAGTCACGGAACAGAAGGGTACGGACCAGGTGTAGGCAGATGGGATCATGGTTGGCACAGACGTCGTAGGCCAAAGGACCTGTTCCTATGCTGTACTGTTCAGTGTTCACCACGTTAAAGCTTCTCTCCATGCGAGCATGAGATAAACAATAGTTATCTGTTGGCCTGAGGTCCTCTAACAAATTGTCAAGTACATCTACAACAGTTGGAATCAAGAACAATAGATAATTTTCATAATGTGGTTCAAAATCAAAGCTTCTATGTGAAATTAAACCACAAGTGGACAACTGGACGATGAAGATACTTATAGTAAATGTTTTGCTTACCTATCCTTACTTTCAAAACTAAAAATTAACCATATCCATTGAATTGTCACACAATCATATCAAAAAGCAAGAAAGCTGCATGTTAGCCTAAGGCAGCAGTTTATTGCTGCCAATCCAAGGAGTACCTCTCTGATCTAAAGAGAGGTTGACTGACACTGCTGACTGAAATGCTTGCCAAAATTATATTGACCAGCATGAATAAACGTGAGTAGGTTTCAAACTCTCAAAGGGTTTCGGGGAAAATGCATAAGATATTTGTATCTGAATTAAGTGGTTTGGCTTCTACCTGGGATACCTGGTCTAATTTACAATCCATACTGTGGGCTATTATTTCAAAACTAACATACCATTCCTGGTTTTTAACTGAACATGTACCACAACAGAAGATATGCCTAATAAATCAGTATTTCCATTTTATAACATCCTCACACAGCCACATTCACACTCTAATGGAAAAATTACATTTCTCTATCAGTATATAAACATTAAGGAGCAAATTACCAATCTGCTGTAAAATTTCTGTCCATTAATAGCCAAGGAGCAAAAAAGAAATATATTACACCTTGTTTACATAACTACCATTACTGTACTTTTTTCCCCAAAATCAGAATGCAACGTACATACAAAAAATCCCCAAAGCCATACAGAAGAGCGTGTACCACCAGAAAGATCAAGTGAGTTCAACAGAGGCAGAGGCACTTGTGACACGAGCTTTGTCCTTAGGCGAATGCCACGCACAACAGATGGGACTCTATTGTGCCTTTGTTGACCTGACAAAGGCCTTTGATACACTGAACAGAGGTCTGTGGAAAGTATTAGCCAAACTTGAGTATTGTGATCAAGATGCAGGTCTGATACAGCACTATACACTGGAATTGCAGCCAGAGTCACTGACTGTGGTGAATACATTGATCCCTTTGTCATAAATAGTGTGAAGCAGGGATCTGTCATGGCTACTTTATTTTTCCGCAGAATATTCTATGCTGCCACACTTCCAGAGACATGTTGGCAACACCTACAAACAGACAGACTGAAATCTTCAAATTAGTAACAGTCCTTTTTTTTTAAAAAAAAACTTATTCACGGGATGCAGGCATCACTGGCTGGGCTAGTATTTATCGTCCATTCCTAACTGTCCATCAGGTGGTGACAGATGAACTGTTATAGTATGGGTACATCTACAGTGCTCTTAGAAAAGGTGTTCCAGGATTTAGACACTGGAATTGCTGTTTGCCTACAACTCTGATCTGGTGTCACACAGAGCATCTCCTTCAAAAGATAATGGGCTGTTTTTCAAAAGGAGCTGAGAAATTTGTCATACCCATCAGTTTAAGGAAGTCAGAGATTCTTTACCAAACACCTCCGTCTACTACAGCCTAAAAAATATGTGGAAAACTTCACCCAACTCAGAAACACAATCTTTGGAAACACCTACATTGACAGTGATAAACAGAATTGCAAGAGCAAGCTCAGCAATTGCCTGAGACAACAAAATGAGAGGCTGGATGAACACAGCAGGCCAAGCAGCATCTCAGGAGCACAAAAGCTGATGTTTCGGGCCTAGACCCTTCTTCAGAGAGGGAGATGGGGTGAGGGTTCTGGAATAAATAGGGAGAGGGGGAGGCGGACCGAAGATGGAGAGAAAAGAAAATAGGTGGAGAGGAGAGTATAGGTGGGGAGGTAGGGAGGGGACAGGTCAAGGAGGTGGGATGAGGTTAATAGGTAGGAGATGGAGGTGCGGCTTGGGGTTGGAGGAAGGGATGGGTGAGAGGAAGAACAGGTTAGGGAGGCAGAGACAGGTTGGACTGGTTTTGGGATGCAGCGGGTGGAGGGGAAGAGCTGGGCTGGTTGTGTGGTGCAGTGGGGGGAGGGGACGAACTGGGCAGGTTTTGGGATGCGGTGGGGGAAGGGGAGATTTTGAAACTGGTGAAGTCCACATTGATACCATTGGGCTGCAGGGTTCCCAAGCAGAATATGAGTTGCTGTTCCTGCAACCTTCGGGTGGCATCATTGTGGTACCCGGTGTGGCTTCCTCTACATTGGGGAAACCAAGCGGAGGCTTGAAGACCGCTTTGCAGAACACCTCCGCTCAGTTCGCAACAAACTACTGCACCTCCCAGTCGCAAACCATTTCCACTCCCCCTCCCGTTCTCTAGATGACATGTCCATCATGGGCCTCCTGCAGTGCCACAATGATGCCACCCGAAGGTTGCAGGAACAGCAACTCATATTCCGCCTGGGAACCCTGCAGCCTAATGGTATCAATGTGGACTTCACCAGTTTCAAAATCTCCCCTTCCCCAACTGCATCCCTAAACCAGCCCAGTTCGTCCCCTCCCCCCACTGCACCACACAACCAGCCCAGCTCTTCCCCTCCACCCACTGCATCCCAAAACCAGTCCAACCTGTCTCTGCCTCCCTAACCTGTTCTTCCTCTCACCCATCCCTTCCTCCCACCCCAAGCCGCACCCCCACCTACCTACTAACCTCATCCCACCTCCTTGATCTGTCCGTCTTCCCTGGGCTGACCTATCCCGTCCCTACCTATCTTCTTTTCTCTCCATCTTCGGTCCGCCTCCCCCTCTCTCCCTATTTATTCCAGATCCCTCACCCCATCCCCCTCTCTGTTGAAGGGTCTAGGCCCAAAACGTCAGCTTTTGTGCTCCTGAGATGCTGCTTGGCCTGCTGTGTTCATCCAGCCTCACATTTTGTTGTCTTGGATTCTCCAGCATCTGTAGTTCCCATTGTCTCTCAGCAATTGCCTGCTCTGGTTAGAGACTGTGAAGAAAATGAGCTACCACCTGCTGTGTGCAAAGCTGTGCCAATACCTACTCTCCTACATGACTGTGAAACATGTATTACCTGCATTATGTGTTTCAACTGCTTCCACACAAGACCTATTGGGAACAAAGGCACGAAATAACAGGAGGAAATGCTGAAAGCACAGGTACAAAAGACAGAGATATTTACAACTGAAGCACTCTTTATCACAGCCAACTCAGATGGATTGGGAATGTAGTACATATTTATGATCTATAAACTCCCTCAGGAGGTCAGGTATTCACAACTTAAAAACTCAGACACCAACTGCAAGGCAGGCTCAGACAAAGATTAAGGACCCCTAATCTAAGAAACCTGGCATGTCCACGTTTCATGACTGAAATGAAGTGCATAACAAAGAACCACCAGGGCAGCAATCTCAAGGACCGGCATTATTTCTTTCAAAGCAAGAACACAGTCAGCCACAGACAAAGGACAATCTAGAAAGAAACTGGCCACTCCCAACAAAAATCTTTCACTACATACTGGAAAGCTCCTGAAATCAGCCTCCGTAGACACATCAAAACAGGTGACCTGACACATGTAAGGAAAAGCCATCTTTAACAGAAAACAAGCGAAAAAAAACTGTCCTGATGCCACGAGATATTGCCCAAGCACTCTGTTCTGACTCAGTGTTGAATCTATTGGTAGACTGTATTCACAATTTACAGAGAGCAGAAAGGTATGGTTGAATCAGAAATTCTTTAAAGTTGCTCATAAAACATGACCATTTTCAATACAAATACTTCAGTCAATTCAACAATAATGGTGAAATTAGAAGTTAACACCTCATGGAGAAAATTATATTTTTCAACAATTGTGATGGAGAACAGTATGCTAGGCCCGAAACGTCAGCTTTTGTGCTCCTGAGATGCTGCTTGGCCTGCTGTGTTCATCCAGCCTCACATTTTATTATCTTGGATTCTCCAGCATCTGCAGTTCCCATTATGTCTCTAAATCCTGGCATCTTTTTTCAAAGTGTGGACATGTGCTAAATGAATCAGGTCTTACAACAGCACCATAAAACTTCATCACAACACTGCCCATTCCACAATCTGAGCTCTTTCAGGTCCCCATCCAGTCTTGTGCACTTCAAGTACAAGTACTCATAACAATTTTCCAGCCCATTGGGAAAATGTTTCAGAGCCCCTGGATAAAATAAAACAACGTCAGGGAATGACTCAAGAGGGCACTATTTTTAAAAAAAAAAGTTATGTATTTTCTGAAAACAACACCGATCAGGCAAATGAGTTGACAAGTTACGAGCAAGTCTTACTTCCAAAAATTTAAAATGTTCATTTTAAGTGCTTTGTGTGGACCTGTCAAAATATGGTTAACAGCAGGTGAGAATCCCTGGAATGAGATCAATCATAATTGATCAGAAATCAATAAGGATGGGAAAGTAGGGGTGTAAATTTACAAAACTCATTTAAAAAGACTGTGTTGCTAATACCCAATCACCTCTGGGGATGTCAGCAGCAACCTGGAAAGAATTTTGACTGCAAAAATGAAAGGACAAAAGAGTAACTGGGAAAGAATGGGACCCCTTAAAGACCAGCAAGGCCAACTGTGCACAGGACTGAAGGAGACGGGTGAGATAGTAAATGAGTATTTTGCATCAGCGTTTACCATAGAGAAGGATATGAAAGCTAGAGAACTTGGGAAATAAATAGTGATATCTTGAAAAGCATCCATAATACAGAGGTGGTGAAGCTGGACATTTTAAAATGCATAAAAGTTGATACATTCCTGAGACCAGATCCGGCATACCCTAAAACTTTGTGGGAGGTTAGAGAAGTGATTGCTGGTCCCCTTTGTATCATTGATAGCCACATGAGAGGTGCCAGATGACTGGAGAGTGGTTAACATGGTGTCGTTATTTAAGAAAGGTGGTAAGAAGACACCAGGGAATTATAGACCAGTGAGCCGGGCCTCAATGGTGGGCAAGTTGTTGGCAGGGATTCTGAGGTACAGAATGAACATGTGTCTGGATGGCCAGCATGGCTTTGTTCGTGGAAAATCATGTCTCATTAACTTCTGAGAGTTTTTTTTTGAAGTGCTGAAGAGGATTGATGAATGCAGAGCAGCGGACATTGTCTATATGGACTTTAGTAAGGTATTCGACAAGGCTCTGCATGGTAGACCAATTAATGAGGTTAGATTGTGTGGAATACAGGGAGAACTAGCCATTGGGTACAAAACTGGCTCAAAGGTAGGATACAGAGGGTGCTGATGGAAGGTTGCTTTTCTAACTGAAGATCTGTGAAAAACTGAGCTGCAAGGATCGGTGGTAGGTCCACTGCCTTTTGTCATTTATACAGATGATTTAAGATGTGAATAATAGATGTGGTTAGTAATTTATATTACACCAAAATTGGTGGTGTGGTGGACAGTGAAGACAGTTACTTCAGCATCTAACAGGACCTTTATCAGATGGGTGAATGGGCAAGTGGAGTTTAATCTAAATAGATGAGATGCTTCATCTTAGAAGGGCAAATCAGGGCAGGACCTGTATTCTTAATGGTAAGGTTCGGGGGAGTATTGCTGAACAAAGAGACCTTGGAGGGCAGGTTCATTCTTCCTTGAAAGTGGAGTCACAGGGAGACAGGATAGCAAAGGTGGTGTTTGGTCTGCTCGCCTTTATCAGACAGTGCATTGACTGTAGGGGTTGGGAGGTCATGTTGGAAGCTTTGGAAAGGGTGCAGAGGAGATTTACTAGGATGTTGCCTGGTATGGAGGGAAGGTCTTACGAGGAAAGGCTGAGGGACTTGAGGCTGTTTTCGTTAGAGAGAAGAAGGTTGAGAGGTGACTTAATTGAAACATATAAAATAATCAGAGGGTTAGATAGGGAGAGCCTTTTTCCTAGGATGGTGATGGCGAGCACGAGGGGGCATAGCTTTAAATTGAGGGGTGAAAGATGTAGGGCAGATGTCAGAGGTAGTTTCTTTACACAGAGTAGTAAGCGAATGGAACGCCTGCAATGGTAGTAGATTTGCCAACTTTAAGAACATTTAAGTCGTCAATGGACAAGCATATGGACGTACATGGAATAGTGTAGGCTAGATGGGCTTGAGATCGGTATGATAGGTCGGCACAACATCGGAGGCTGAAGGGCCTGTACTGTGCTGTTATGTCTTATGTCCTATGTCCTATGTTGTGGTTGTACAGGACATTGGTTAAGACCATATTCGGAATACTTAATTCAACTCTGGTTTACCTGATATAGGAAAGAGGTTGTTAAACATAAAAAGGTTCAGAAAATATCGCCAGGGTTTGAGCTAGGGAGGCTGAATAGGCTAGGGCTATTGTCCCTGGAGCTTTGGTAGCTCAGATGTGACTTTATAGAAGTTTATAAAATCATGACAGGCATGGAAAGGGTATTTAGTGAAAGTCTTTCCACTAGGCTAGGGGGAATCCAAAACCAAAGGGCACTGGTTTAACATGATAGAGCAAAGGTTTAAGAGGGACATAAGGGGCAACTTTTTCCATGCAGAAGGTGGTGCGCGTATGGAATGAACTGCCAGAGGAAGTGGTGAAGGTTGATACAATTACAACATTTAAAGGACATCTGGATGGGTATACAAATAGAAAATGTTTAGAGGGATATTGACCAGATGCTAGCAAATAGGACTAGATTAATTTAGGGTATCTGGTCAACACAGACGAGTTGGACCGAAGGGTTGGTTTCCATGCTGTACATCTGTATGACTCTATGTAAGCCAAAACAAAAAGCAAGGAAGCCTAGTTGGATGTAAGGAAATACATATACAAGGAACCTGTCAGTAACAAATTAAGATGGAGAACAGGAGCACACAGTTAGAGCAATTTGTTTGATTAGTTCAGTCGTATACAAAGGATAAATCCTTTAGGAAGATAAACAGATGATCAGGAATTAAAATGTCAGCTCCAGACAGATTCCCATTGTAATGTCACGTAGGTGTGTAAGGGAGACCAAAAACCACCTACGCAGCACAGGGAACAAAAAAAAAATCACAAAAACACAGGAGTCTGAATGAAATCTAAGAATAATATTGTAGCAGGTAGCAGCAGTTAACCATGCTAAATGCACCGTGGCCCACTGTGTTAGTCATCAGCAAGTATCAAAGTAATGAGCGAGATACTTGTAATAATTGCAATCCTACAGTATATGCAGACATCAGCCATGTCTTAACTGAGAGATCATCTCTGAAAAATAAGGTGGTGATGGCTATTCAATAAGGGTAACTAAACATGAAGGGTCTAGGCCCAAAACGTCAGCTTTCCTGCTCGGCCGGCTGTGTCCATCCAGCTCCACACCTTGCTATCTATGAATGAGTGTCAGTTTTGTTGTGGTACACGAACTATTACAGCTAATATCACAATTCAAAAACGATAACAGAATGAATTAATGGTATTAGTTTGCTGTGACCATCGTTTTCTGAGTCATTCTATAACATCAAGATCAAAAATGTGCGGTCCGCATATAAAATTGCTCAGGCCAGCTTTAGGCTTCACAAAATTTAGTAAGAGTCAACAATTGGAAGGCTTCGTGCATTTCTAAAGAACGGTAATCTACAATATGGTTTCTAGCATTGACAGAACTTCAATATATTTTCATACCCTAAGTCATTTTGACTTCACGCCTCTAGAAAAAGATTACTAAAACATGATTTTAAGATGATCGCTAGTTTAATTGTAGGTTCGGATGCCACTCATCATTTGTTTTTGCGCTAATTTGAAGACAACAAAATATTCATCGAAGCAAACTAGTTAGATTCGTAGCCGTTTTGCAAATTCAACTAAAATAACGTAACTTAGCCAGCCAGTGCCATTCTGCATTAATACATTTTGGGAGTTGCAATGAATCCGCAGTACTTTGTGTCAAGGTGAAACCATAATTAAAAGAGGATTCGCAAAAACAAAACGTAAACGGACGGGGGCCTTTACAGCAGGTCTGCAAGAATCCTGGCACTCACTCCCAAGCAGATGATAAAGCGAAGAGGATCCACGCAGCTGCCGGCCCTTGAACTGGGGAGAGGGGAGTTAATTAACGCCAGCTCGAAAATATAGCCCTCGATCTAACCTCCAAACGCCGCATCCAACAGTAAGAAGAAACAACTACGGCGTGGAAAAAATATATCAGAAAACTTTAAATTTAGAATCCAGTGCACAAAGCCAGTCCTGAGGTCGGGAGCTACCAGCGAGCCGACGACTGGGCTCAGTTTCATCCGCAATCAGAGCCGCTAATGTCCGCAGCAGCAGGCACTCCTTGGCCTCAGTCACAACTCCAACGGCACAGGTGACAGCGCGAGGGCATTTCCACATCCAGAAGGTTCCGCCCATCAGTTGCCAATCAGACAGAATAAACGGTGCAGCAACGCCCACTCACACTCGGAGCGCATTCAAGTCAGGGATACGCCCACAAACGGACCAACACCCAATCAGCGATGAGGCAGACAAAAACCCGCATTGTCCGCACCCAGTAGCGCATAAACAAGATACAGAGGGAAAACCAAGTGCTGTCAGGCTGGAGTGCAGAACTGTTCCATAACACGCCGGCTCCACTTTTATAGAGCCCTGCTCGTACTTGACTCAAGACTTGTGCTGTCAGTCTCTTCTCAACTCACACATGTATCAAGCAACAACTGGAACATCGTGTACAATGTTGAGTCTCGTCATATAAGGAAGAATGTTCTTGTTATAGAAGGGGTGGAAGGTTTCCGGGACTGACACCTGGGATGGCAGGACTGACATATGAGGAAAGGTTGAATTGGTTAGAGTTATATTAGCTAGAGATCAAAAGAAAAGGAGGGGGGATTTCACAGAAGCATACAAAATCCTAACAGGACCAGACAGGGTAAATGGAGCAGGGATGTTTGGGTGGGGTGCAGAACCATGGGTCACAGTCTAAACATCAGGATAAACCATTTAGGACTGAATAAGGAAAAGTTTCTTCACCCTGAGAGTGGTATGAATGTGGAATTTGCTACCACAGAAAGCAGGCCAACATTGTATGATTCCAACAAGGAAATGGGTACAGTACTTGGAGTGAAAGGGATCAAATAATATGGTGAACATTCAACAATGATCATAATGAATGGCAAAACAGGCTTGAAAGGCCAAATGGCCTAATTCTGCTCCAATTTTCTATGTTTCTGTTTTAAATGTAGTAACAACTTCCACATCCCCAGCCCTCTCTCTATGTAAAACAATTTCCCACTAACTCTCTGAGACAACAAGGTGTAGAGCTGGATAAACAAAGTAGGCCAAGTAGCATCAGAGGAGCAGGAAGGCTGACGTTTCAAACCTAGACCCTGCTTCAAAAATGGGGGAGGGGAAGGGCATTCTGAAATAGAGAGGGAGGGGAGGCAGATAGAAGATGGATAGAGGAGAAGATAGGTGGAGCTCGCCAACACCACCTCCTACGACCCCCTTGACCACCAAACCATCATCTCCCAAACCATTCACAACCTCATAACATCAGGTGACCTGCCACCCACATCCCCCAACCTCATTGTTCCCCAACCCTGCACCACCTGCTTCTATCTCCTTCCCAAAAACCACAAACCTGACTGCCCTGGTCGACCCATTGTCTCCATCTGCTCTTGCCCCACCAAACTTACCTCCACCTATTTTCTCCCCCTTGGACCAGGAATTCCCTACCTACATCCGTGACACCGCCCACACTCTCCACATCCTCCAGAACTTCCAATTCCCTGGTCCACAACACCTCATCTTTATCATGGATGTCCAGTCCCTATACACCTGCACTCGCCATACAGATGGCCTAAAGGCCCTCCACTTCTTCCTGTCCTGCAGGCCCGGCAGTCCCCCTCCACTGACACTGTCATCCGCTTAGCCAAACTCGCCCTCACCCTCAACAACTTCTCTATCAATTCCGCCCACTTCCTGCAGACAAAGGTGGTGGCCATGGATGCCCACATGGGCCCAAGCTATGCCTGTCTCTTTGTAGGTTACGTAGAACAATCCCTCTTCCCTACCTACACAGCCCCTAAACCCCATCTCTTCCTCCATTGCATTGATGACTGTATTGGCACGGCCTTGTGCTCCCATGAGGAGCTCAAACAGTTCATCCACTTCACCATCATCTTCCACTGCAACCTTAAGTTCACCTGGACCATCTCTAATACCTCTCACTCCTTCCTGGACCTCTCTGTCTCCAGCTCCGGCAACCATGTAGAAACTGATATCCATTTCAAGCCCACAGCTACCTTGAAATCATCTCTTCCCACCCATCTTCCTGCAAAAATGCAATCCCTATTCCCAATTAATTCGCCTCCGGCGCATCTGTTCCCAGGATAAGGCATTCACGCCCATACATCTCAGATGTCCTCGTTCTTCCAGGACTGCAACTTCCCCCACCTCAGTGGTTGAGAACACCGTCAACAGTATCTCCTGCATTTTCCTCAACTCGTCCCTCACACTCCCTCCCTGCAATAGAAACCAAAACCGAATCCCCCTCATCCTCATGTACAACCCCACCAACCTGCAGATTGAATGCATCATCCTCCGACACTTCTGCCATCTGCAATCCGACTCCACCACCAAAAACATTTTTCTCTCCCCACCCTTATCTGCTTTCTGGAGGGACCACTCTCTCTGTGACTCACTTGTCTGCTCCACACTCCCCTCCAGCCCCACCACACCCGGCACTTTTCCTTGAAACCGCAGGAAGTGCTACATCTACACCTCCCCCATCCCAGGCCCCAAGAAAACTTTCCACATCAAGCAGATGTTCACCTGCTCATCTGCTAGTGTGATATACTGTGGCCGCTGTTCCCATCGTGGCCTCCTCTGCATCGGTGAAACCAAGCGGAGGCTTGAGGACTGCTTTGCAGAACACCTACGCTTGATTCGCACTAAACAACTGCACCTCCCAGTTGAGAACCATTTCAACTCCCCCTCCCATTCCGTAGACGACATGTCCATCATGGGCCTCCTGCAGTGTCACAAAGATGTTACCCGAAGTTTGCAGGAACAGCAACTCATATTCCGCTTGAGAACCCTGCAGCCCAATGGTATCAATGTGGACTTCACAAGCTTCAAAATTCACACTCCCCCTACCGCAGCCCAAAACCAGCCCAGCTCGTCCCTAACCTGTCCTTACTCCCACCTATCCCCTCCTCCCACCTCAAGCCCCATCCCTATCTCCTACCTACTAACCTCATCCGGCCCCCTTGACTTGTCTGCCTTCTCTCAACTGACCTTTCTCCTCCCTACCTCCCCAACTACACTCACCTTCGCTGGCTCCATCCCTGCCTCTTTGACCGGTCTGTCTCCTTTCAAGCTATTTAGCCTCAATTCATGGCTTTTGAAAGTGTCACCCATGCTTTCGTTATTGCTGAACTTGGATGTTCCACCACACTATTGGTTAGACAGGTAAATGCATGAGAAATGCCATGAGCAACACAGTTCATTAGGCCATAAAACATATGAGCAGAACTGGGCCATTTAGCCCCTGAGACTGCTCCACCATTAAATGAAATAATAGTTGTTCTGGTAATCCTCAGCTTCACTGTACTGCCTTCAAAGCTAGGAGTATGTGAACCCCTATCTAGTTCTTTATCCCTGTACCACCTTTAAACCTTTTATACCATTTTATACATTTATACTGCATAACTTCAATCTTCTCTGCATTAAATATCATTACCATTCATCTACCAAAATCAAGACTGATCGGCATCATTCTGTGGTCTGCTGCTGTCTTCCTGTTTACCAATTTTTGGGTGGATTTTTATTATGCTTAATTTTTCAGATTGGATCCTGCTCCCAAATTCAGGTCTTTAATGTATATCAAGAAGTGAAGCGATCCTAATGCTGTTATTTGGGGGATGCCACTATATACTTCCCTCTAGTCTCTAAACAACTTTTTGTTAACTCTAATTATAGTGGCAATATTGCATTAAGTGAAACTCCTCCCTCTATACCTCTCTTTAGGCTTTCTCTCATTAATTTCTTGATCTGCTTATTTGCATGACAATTAACACATCCGTTGGATATTAATCTGGAGCTTAATGTTCTTAAATTCTTATTTTGAAATTTAGCTTTTGATTGCTGAATCTTCCTCAGTGGGATATAATCCATATTCTTTGCATATTAGATAACAAGGTGTAGCGCTGGATGAATATAGTAGCCCAAGCAGCATTGGAGGAGCAGGAAAGCTGACATTTCGGGCCGAGACCCTTCTTCTGAAATGGGGAAGGGGAAGGGGGCTCTGAAATAAATAGGGAGAGGGGGGAGGTGGTCAGAAGATGGATAGAGGAGCAGATAGATGGAGAGGAGACGGCAGGTCAAAGAGGTGGGGATGGAGCCAGTAAAGGTAAGTGCAGGTGGGGAGGAGGAAGGAGATAGGTCAGTCCAGGGAGGATGGACAAGTCAAGGGGGTGGGATGAGGTTAGTAAGTAGGAGATGGGGGTGGGGCTTGAGGTGATAGGAGGGGATAGGTGGGAGGAGTGACTGGTTAGTGTGGCAGGTCAAGCTGGGCTGGTTTTGGGATGCGGTTGGTGGGGAGAGAAAAATATCTTTGGTGGTGGGGTCGGATTGCAGATGGTGGAAGTGTCAGAGGATGATGCGTTGGATCTGGCAGTTGGTGGGGTGGTACGTGAGGATGAAGGGGATTCTGGTTTGGTTTTTATTGCAGGGAGGGAGCGTGAGGGATGAGTTACGGGAAATGCGGAAGACACGGTTGAGTACGTTCTCGACCATTGAGAGGGGGAAGTTGCGGTCCTTGAAAAACGAGGACATTTGAGGTGTGCATGAGTGGAATGCCTCATCCTGGGAGCAGATGCGGCGGAAGTGAAGCAATTGGGAATAGGGGATGGCATTTTTGCAGGTAGTTGTCAGAGTCGGTGGGCTTGAAATGGAGATCGGTTTCGAGGTGGTTGCTGGAGATGGAGACAGAGAGGCCCAGGAAGGAGACGGAGGTATTAGAGATGGTCCAGGTGAACTTAAGGTTGGAGTGGAAGGTCTTGGTGAAGTGGATGAAGTGTTCGAGCTCCTCGTGGGAGTATGAGGCAGCGCCGATACAGTCATCAATGTAACGGAGGAAGTGTTGGGCTTTAGGGCCAGTGTAGGTGCGGAAGAGGGATTGTTCCATGTGACCTACAAAGAGGCAGGCATAGCTTGGCCCATGTGGGTACCCATGGCCACCCGCTTTGTCTGTAGGAAGTGGGAGGAATTGCAAGAGAAGTTGTTGAGGGTGAGAACGGTTAAGCGGATGAGGGTGTCAGTGGAAGGGGACTGGTCAGGCCTGTGGGACAGGAAGAAACGGAGGGCCTTTGGGCCATCTGTATGAGAATGCAGGTGTGTAGGGTCTGGATGTCCATGTTAAAGATGATGTGTTGGGGACCAGGGAATTGGAAACTCTGGAGGAAGTGGCTGGCGTGGGTGGTGTCACGGACATAGGTAGGAAGGTCCTGGACCAAGGGGAAGAAAATGGAGTTGAGATAGGTGGAGATATGCTGGGTGGGGCAGGAGCAGGCGGTGACAATTGGTCGACCAGGGCAGTCAGGTTTGTGGATTTTGGGAAGGAGATAGAAGCGGGTGGTGTGGGGTTGGGGAATGAAAAGGTTGGAGGCTGTGGGTGGGAGGTCACCTGAGGGAGATGATGGTTTGGTGGTCAGGGGTGGGGTCATGGTCAATGGTTGGAGGAGGTGTCGGAGAGTGCTCCCTGTATTCCATGTGATTTAACCTTGTTAACCAGTCTTCTGTGCAGATCCTTGTTGAACACCTTACTGTAATCCATACAGACAATGTTCATCACTGTGCCTTCGTCAATCCTCTTGGTCACTTCTTCAAAAAATTCAATCAAGTTAGTGCGATATGATTTACCACGCACAATGCCACGTTTGCTATCCTTAAACTGTCGTTGTCTTTCTAAATACATGTAAATCCTTTCCCTCAGAGTCCCTTGCAACACCACTGATGTCACATTCAGCAGTCTATAGTTCCCTGGCTGTTCCTTACCACCTTTCTTAATTCTGGCATCATGCTATTACTTGGGAAGTTTGACTAATTTGATCCTGCCATCAAAGACTAGGCCCAATATGATGGAAAAAAGTATTATTTTTTCCAGCCAAATTGCATTGGGGCAGAGGAAAAGCAATGAGTAATTCACCTGACAGCTTGTGGACCTGCAGCTTTTTTTGTTATTAGCACATAACTTCCCATGAGACACTAGATTCTAAAATCTTTCAAAAGTTTCTGAACTTAGCTAAGGAATATTATGACCCCAAGCCTCCAGTATTTCTGAAACACTATCAATTTTATTCGGCAATTTGAGAACTAGGGGAATCCGTTTGGGATTTTTGACTAGTTAGGATGACTGGTAGAAGCATGTGAACATGTTCAATTCCTAATGAGATACTGACGCACTGTTTGGTATGTGGGATTAATGATGTAACCATGCAAAAGAACTTCAAAGAGGCACTACAGCTGGCTTTATCATTGTCAAATGTGGCAAAAAGAGCATATGAGTTGCAGGGTATTCTGACAGAAGTGGACTCCCTCACCAGTCCAACTAAGCTTGGGGAAACACCACTTGAAAGAAGGCAATTGCGTAGCCTAGGTCAGGGCATATCCTGAACACAGGGACTCTTTGTCAGCCCACAGCAAAACTCCAAAACAAAGCCAAGCTTCATCCAAACAGTTAAAAGTTTCTTTAGGATCTGATCCAGCAAGCCTTTCTAGTTGCTGCTGGTATGTGGACTTGAGGCTGCAAGAGTCCCACTGAGCCCAAACTGAGTAAGAGAAACTCTTAGGCCAGTATCCTGGAGAGTGCATACCCTGGCAAGTCCATCTATATTTGGTTTGGAACAATTAATATGCTTACAAAAATCTTCATGTTTGAATAGTTTTGTTGTGCAGTTTTACACCCACATCTACATCCATCTGGGCAAAACTGAAACTGCTGGTGGTGATGGGGGAAACCAAAGGGCCGTCACAACCAGAATTGAAATCTTCATGGACCCAACGAGACCAGATCACAGTAGAGGACCGCGTATTATAATGAGGAGCAAGAGTTATTGTCCTGAGCAAAAGTCTCCACGAGAAACTAGCTGAACTCCACCAGAGTCATCCAGGGTTTCCAAAATGAAGATGTTAGTGAGAAGTTATGTCTGGAGGCTAGGATTGGATGCAGACATAGCCGTATTGGTGGGGCAGTAGCCAGAGTGCCGATAGGGACAAAAATTACCACTAGCATCTACTCCACATTCCTGGGAGTGGCTGGGTAAATCCTGGACTCAGTTACATGTCGATTATGTAGGTCCTTTTGTGGGCTCAATGTTCCTATTCCTCGTGGGCACCCAGTCCAAGTGGCTGGACATGCAGAGAGTTCATTTGTCAAACATGGGGATGACAATTGCAAAACTGTGAGCATCTTTTGCAATGTACGGACTCCTGGAAGTGTTGGTCAGTGCTGGTGTTCTATCAAGAACCAACCGGGAATTCGTGTATTTCGTAAAGTCGAATGGTATTTGACATAGAAGGACAGCTTCATACGATCCATCATCCAATAGTCTGGGAGAAAGAGCAGTCCAAACTTTGAAGGCAGGCTTAAAGAAACAGCCTACAGCTTCACTAGATCCCAAACTGTTCCATTTCCTATTTGATTATATGACCACCCCTCTTGCAACCACAGGGATAGCTCCAGCAGAGTTGCTAATGAGGAGAAGACCGCATCAGGTTAAATCTGATCTTCCCAGACCTTGGGGGGATGGTGAAATGGCATCAGGAATGCCAATGCTGGACAAAAGACTCCGCTAAGCAAGAGAGACAGTTTACTTCATGGGTATTTGGTGTAGGAATCATGGAAATGGCCCTGCATGGGTAAGAGGGACAGTCATGCGAGGTCAGGTCTGGTGATATATAAGTTTCAGGAAGGTGTGATGGTCTTGAGCATGCACGTGGACCATATGAAAGCTGCAGTCTCAAAACTGTGGGAGCAAACTGTGCTCAGCCCCTTGACAGCCTTTCTCCCTCTCTATCAAGTGTTGAAGATACCTCTGAATCTGAGGCGGACATGGCAGATGTCACCTCCTTGACATCTTTGCTGCCTGAAGAAGAGAATGAATTTATTCCAAGACCTTCCAGGTGCAAGACGCAAGTTAACTGTGTGTTACACACCACCTGTATCACAAAGAGAGTTGGAAGAACCTAAAACACTCCAGGAGGAGCTACAGAAAAGAACTGGCCTATGTCGTCAGACATAGAGGGGAGGGATATGGTGATAAAAACAAGGATAGCCAAGTGGATAGCACTGAATACAAATTCCCTGATTGGTGCTGTTAATCTGGTCCAATCAGTGAGTTCTGGCTGACAGATATAAACAGGAGTCTCAGCAGCTCAGAGATAATGGGAACCGCAGATGCTGGAGAATTCCAAGATAATAAAATGTGAGGCTGGATGAACACAGCAGGCCAAGCAGCATCTCAGGAGCACAAAAGCTGACGTTTCGGGCCTAGACCCTTCATCAGAGAGGGGGATGGGGAGAGGGAACTGGAATAAATAGGGAGAGAGGGGGAGGCGGACCGAAGATGGAGAGTAAAGAAGATAGGTGGAGAGAGTGTAGGTGGGGAGGTAGGGAGGGGATAGGTCAGTCCAGGGAAGACGGACAGGTCAAGGAGGTGGGATGAGGTTAGTAGGTAGCTGGGGGTGCGGCTTGGGGTGGGAGGAAGGGATGGGTGAGAGGAAGAACCGGTTAGGGAGGCAGAGACAGGTTGGACTGGTTTTGGGATGCAGTGGGTTGGGGGGAAGAGCTGGGCTGGTTGTGTGGTGCAGTGGGGGGAGGGGACGAACTGGGCTGGTTTAGGGATGCAGTAGGGCAAGGGGAGATTTTGAAATTGGTGAAGTCCACATTGATACCATATGGCTGCAGGGTTCCCAGGCGGAATATGAGTTGCTGTTCCTGCAACCTTCGGGTGGCATCATTGTGGCAGTGCAGGAGGCCCATGATGGACATGTCATCGAGAGAATGGGAGGGGGAGTGGAAATGGTTTGCGACTGGGAGGTGCAGTTGTTTGTTGCGGACTGAGCGGAGGTGTTCTGCAAAGCGGTCCCCAAGCCTCCGCTTGGTTTCCCCAATGTAGAGGAAGCCGCACCGGGTACAGTGGATGCAGTATACCACATTGGCAGATGTGCAGGTGAACCTCTGCTTAATGTGGAATGTCATCTTGGGGCCTGGGATGGGTGTGAGGGAGGAGGTGTGGGGACAAGTGTAGCATTTCCTGCGGTTGCAGGGGAAGGTGCCGGGTGTGGTGGGGTTGGAGGGCAGTGTGGAGCGAACAAGGGAGTCACGGAGAGAGTGGTCTCTCCGGAAAGCTGACAGGGGAGGGGATAGAAAAATGTCTTGGGTGGTGGGGTCGGATTGTAAATGGCGGAAGTGTCGGAGGATAATGCGTTGTATCCGGAGGTTGGTAGGGTGGTGTGTGAGAACGAGGGGGATCCTCTTGGGGCGGTTGTGGCGGGGGCGGGGTGTGAGGGATGTGTTGCGGGAAATACGGGAGACGCGGTCAAGGGCGTTCTCGATCACTGTGGGGGGAAAGTTGCGGTCCTTGAAGAACTTGGACATCTGGGATGTGCGGGAGTGGAATGTCTTATCGTGGGAGCAGATGCGGCGGAGGCAGAGGAATTGGGAATAGGGGATGGAATTTTTGCAGGAGGGTGGGTGGGAGGAGGTGTATTCCAGGTAGCTGTGGGAGTCGGTGGGCTTGAAATGGACATCAGTTACAAGCTGGTTGCCTGAGATGGAGACTGAGAGGTCCAGGAAGGTGAGGGATGTGCTGGAGATGGCCCAGGTGAACTGAAGGTTGGGGTGGAAGGTGTTGGTGAAGTGGATGAACTGTTCGAGCTCCTCTGGGGAGCAAGAGGCGGCACCGATACAGTCATCAATGTACCGGAGGAAGAGGTGGGGTTTGGGGCCTGTGTAGGTGCGGAAGAGGGACTGTTCCACGTAACCTACAAAGAGGCAGGCATAGCTGGGGCCCATGCGGGTGCCCATGGCCACCCCCTTAGTCTGTAGGAAGTGGGAGGAGTCAAAAGAGAAGTTGTTGAGTGTGAGGACGAGTTCAGCTAGGCGGATGAGAGTGTCGGTGGAGGGGGACTGGTCGGGCCTGCGGGACAGGAAGAAGCGGAGGGCCTTGAGGCCATCTCCATGCGGAATGCAGGTGTACAGGGACTGGACGTCCATGGTGAATATGAGGTGTTGGGGGCCAGGGAATTGGAAGTCCTGGAGGAGGTGGAGGGCGTGGGTGGTGTCACGGACGTAGGTGGGGAGTTCCTGGACCAAAGGGGAGAAAATGGAGTCCAGATAGGTGGAGATGAGTTCGGTGGGGCAGGAGCAGGCTGAGACGATGGGTCGACCAGGGCAGGCAGGTTTGTGGATTTTGGGAAGAAGATAGAAACAGGCCGTGCGGGGTTGGGGAACAATGAGGTTGGAGGCTGTGAGTGGGAGGTCCCCTGTGGTGATGAGGTCTCAGCAGCTCAGCTCATTCTGAGAGCTGGTTTTGAGTGAGGTACATCAGTGTGTGGGAGTTGTTGAGCCTAAATAAAGGGTGACTGGATGCTGGTGTCTGTGGAGTTATTTCACTAAGCTTTTAGATGTGGGTGCAAAACTCCATGGAAAACTATTCAACAATGAAGATTTTGATAAAGATTCAACATGTTTTCTTGGCAATGGTTCTGTGACAGCAGATCTCTATTTCCCATGACAAATTAACAACCTGAATTGTCAGGTATAAGTGATTCAAAATATTCAAGATATAGGGTCATAACTTCACACCATAAAACAAAGAAGTGCGAACGCTGGAAATCTGTGGGATAAACAGGCATTTTCGGACAAACTTAGCAGGTGTGAAGGGAGGCACCAGACTGGAAATTTCAATCCTGTTTTCTTTCCACAGACATTGAGTTTCTGCTGAGTTTCTCCAGCAATTTATGTTTTTGTGTCACAATTTCATAAATTGTTTACCAACTACAGGGCACATTGCAAAAATACTCATTGCTATTTTGAAATATCGATGTCAAACCTTTGCCGCAATTTGTAGATGTCAACTATGCGTATTAAAATCGTATGAAAAGAATTTTTTGCGTATTATCACGAAAATGCAATAAAAACCAACTATCTATTGGGAGCTAATACATTGGTAGTTGTGCAAATATTATACCGGGGCAGCATTTCGACACTGAGTTTTTTTGGATATGCTACAGTATCCAAATACCCAAAACGAACAAATAGCCAACGGCAAGGCTGCTCAGAGTAACCTTTTCTGGAATAAGAACACCGCGCATGTGTGTTGCGGTGCATTATAGGCGTTGTAGTTCGCTGTCTGGTGAGGGTTTGGCAACGTCACATAAACAACGGGCAATAAAACCACAAGGTCCAGAAGCTAAAGCGCTACCAGCTTCCACCACGGGTTTGTCATGAAGTTGGGTTGATACAAGGTGAGTGCAGTGCACTGTACACAATGCAGCCTTTAGTCCAGCAGCGTTTGCTTGCATTTCACATGTGCCTCATCTTTGGAGCGAACGGCTTTTCCAGAGGGAGGAAGTTAGGGGAGCGGAGCTGTAATTGAGGGAAGCATTTTGAAACAATGCAGTTTCACATTGCGGGGCCACAATCTTTTGGATCAAGTGTGTTCATTTAGGATAGAATTATTGAAAAAGAAAATCTGCTTTAGATTTTATTTTCTCTCCGTACTAGAGTGGCGAACAAAAAAAATGCTTCTGCTCTATATGGGTTCTTAGGACAAACCGTGGGGCCAGGGCTGTTATGTTATTGCAGTGTTAAAGTTTGCAATATATTTAATATTTAACTGACAGACAATTTAGCTATTGGGAAGCAAAAAGAACACAGTAAACTTTAGAAAGTAGACTTATATTTGGTGTCAACATATTTGAGCCAGCTTTTTATTGGTCGAAGAATTTGATAGGCTTGTGAAATCTAAATAAACTAGATTATTTGTATCTCTAATGCACAAATCCGTTTGTCATTTTTTTTCGTAAGATAACTTGGAAAAATGAGGTGAAGAATGTTCCAGTGCTTCACACATGGTAACTGCGGCTGCAAGAATATTTCACTGAATTCTTGTTCTTGTTTTTTTTCTATCATATGTGAGTGATGCTGCCCTAGTTGCTCTTAAACAGGTAGTGAGTAGCTGCCGTGTATTGCTGAACTATACATGCTGTAGGTACGTGCACAGTGCTGTTAAGGTAGATGTCTCATAACTACTGACAGCATATGACTGGGATAGTTGGCTGCCCCAAATCCTCTTCTGTACTATATTATATCAAAATAAGCAAATTTAAACAAAATTAGTCTAACAAAAATCAAAAAGGAAACTTATAAATTCAAATTAAAATATATTGAATGATGATGAAGCAGCACAGAAATGCATTCTTCCGGTGACCATTGACTGTGGAAGTCCTAAAGTGTACTGATTGACACTGCATGCTCCCTGCCCAATAACATCGGGGCACAGACATAACCTAGTTGCTTGCTAAAATCATTAACAGAAGGTCTAGGATGAGAGGCAAGCAGTCAGATAGGCAACCTCTTCCAGGATCTCGGATAGGAGCAGACCAGTGAGTAGACTGTATGGTTTACTGGCAGACTGCCTTTTTCATAGAAAGCTGCACCTAATCACAATAGATTGCTACCTGGTTATATTGGCAAGTGTCTGCTGACATCAGACCACAGAGACTCTACCAGGTTCATGAATGCAGCACAGGAGACATTAGGAAGAGAAGTAGAAGTGTTACTGAACAAAGAGACCTCGGAGTGCAGGTTCATAGTTCCTTGAAAGGGGCGCCGCAGGTAAATAGAATAGTGAAGAAGGTTTTTGGTATGCTTTCTTTTATTGGTTAGTGCATTGAGCATAGGAGTAGCAAGGTCATATTGTGGCTGTACAGGACATTGGTTAGGCCACTTTAGAATGTTGTGTGTAATTCTGGTCTCTCTGCTATAGGAAGGATGTTGTGAAACTTGAAAGGGTTCAGAAAAAAAATTACAAGGATGATGCCAGGATTAGAGGTTTTGAGCTATAGAGAGAGGCTGAATGGGCTGGGGCTATTTTCCCTGGAGTGTCAGAGGCTGAGGGGTAACCTTAGAGAAGTTTATAAAATCATGAAGTGCATGGATAGGGTAAATGGACAAGGTCTTCTCCCTGGGGTGGGGGAATTCAAATCTAGGGGGCATAGATTTAAGGTGAGAGGGAAAAATTTAAAAGGGACCTAATGGGCAACTTTTTAATACAGAGGGTGGTGTGTATATGGAATGAGCTGCCAGAAGAAATGGTGGAGGCTAGTACAATTACAACATTTAAAAAGCATCTGGATGAATATATGAATAGGAAGGGTTTAGAGGGATATGGGCCAAATGCTGGAAAATGGGACTAGATGTATTTAGGATATCTGGTCGGCATGAATGAGTTGGACTAAAAGGTCTGTTTCTGTGCTGTTCATCTCTATGACTTCAAATAGAAAAAGGCATGTTGCCACAGGAAGAGGTCTGGGTGCGGGCAACTTAAATAGTAACAACACGTGACTAGGGCGATCTAACGGAGTCAGGGTGATTTTCAATGACTTCCTGCATGGAAGTCAGTGAATATGTACGGGACATTGGTGAGGCCTCTTTTTTTTTTTGATCACGCTGTTATAGAAAGAATATTATTAAACTGGAGAGGATTTGGAAAAGATTCACCAGGATGTTGTTGGGAATGGAGTTATAAGGAGTGTAAGAGGTCAAGGGGGTGACCTTATAAAGGCTTAAAATCATGAGGGGCATGGATAAGGTAAATAGCAGTGGCCTTTTCTGTAAGGTGGGGGAGTTCAAAACTAGGGGGCATATTTTTAAGGTGAGAGGAGAAAGATTTTAAAAAGGATATGAGGGTTAGCTATATTATACAGAGAGTGGTTAGAGTGTGGAAATGAACTGCCAGAGGAATTGGTGAATGCAGGTACAGTTAGACTATTTGAGACATTTGGATGAGTACATAATAGGACAAGTTTTGACTGATACGGGCCAAACGTAGGCAGGTGGGACTAGTTTAGTTTGGGAACATAGTTGGCATGGACTAGTTGGACCAAAAGGTCTGATTCCATGCTGTATGACTTTGACTGTACACTGAGCACTCAAAGATCAGGAGTGTGGGACAAAAGTGCAGAAAATATACAGTAAAATCCCCTTTCAGGAAGAACCATAGCCTACAGCAGTGCATTTAAACATGGCTAATGGATTCCTTGAGGCCATAAAAATTGAAGGCAGCCTGGAAGTCTACTACCAACCTTATCAAAGGTTAAATATGGTTTGCAATGTGCAAGACATCTGTAATGGATAGCAGTGATAATGGGAACTGCAGATGCTGGAGAATCCAAGATAATAAAGTGTGAAGCTGGATGAACACAGCAGGCCCAGCAGCATCTCAGGAGCACAAAAGCTGATGTTTCGGGCCTAGACCCTTCATCAGAGAGGGGGATGGGGTGAGGGTTCTGGAATAAATAGGGAGAGAGGGGGAGGCAGACTGAAGATGGAGAGAAAAGAAGATAGGTGGGGAGGTAGGGAGGGGATAGGTCAGTCCAGGGAAGACGGACAGGTCAAGGAGGTGGGATGAGGTTGGTAGGTAGGAGATGGAGGTGCGGCTTGGGGTGGGAGGAAGGGATGGGTGATAGGAAGAACAGATTAGGGAGGCAGAGACAAGTTGGACTGGTTATGGGATGCAGTGGGTGGAGGGGAAGGGCTGGGCTGGTTGTGTGGTGCAGTGGGGGGAGGGGACGAACTGGGCTGGTTTTGGGATGCGGTGGGGGAAGGGGAGGTTTTGAAACTGGTGAAGTCCACATTGATACCATTGGGCTGCAGGGTTCCCGAGCGGAATATGAGTTGCTGTTCCTGCAACCTTCGAGTGGCATCATTGCGGCACTGCAGGAGGCCCATGATGGACATGTCATCTAAAGAATGGGAGGGGGAGTGGAAATGGTTTGTGACTGGGAGGTGCAGTTGTTTATTGCGAACCGAGCAGAGGTGATCTGCAAAGCGGTCCCCAAGCCTCCGCTTGGTTTCCCCAATGAAGAGGAAGCCACACCGGGTACAGGGGATGCTGTATACCACTTTGGCAGATGTGCAGGTGAACCTCTGCTTAATGTGGAAAGTCAGCTTGGGGCCTGGGATAGGGGTGAGGGAGGAGGTGTGGGGGCAAGTGTAGCATTTCCTGCGGTTGCAGGGGAAGGTGCCCGGTGTGGTGGGGTTGGAGGGCAGTGTGGACTGAATAAGGGAGTCACGGAGTGAGTGGTCTCTCTGGAAAGCAGACGGGGTGGGGATGGAAAAATGTCTTGGGTGGTGGGATCGGATTGTAGATGGCAGAAGTGTCGGAGGATGATGCGTTGTATCCGGAGGTTGGTTGGGTGGTGTGTGAGAACGAGGGGGATCCTCTTTGGGCGGTTGTGGCGGGGGTGGGGTGTGAGGGATGTGTTGCGGGAAGTGCGGGAGACGCGGTCAAGGGCGTTCTCGATCACTGTGGGGGGAAAGTTGCGGTCCTTGAAGAACTTGGACATCTGGGATGTGCGGGAGTGGAATGCCTCATCGTGGGAGCAGATACGGCGGAGGTGGAGGAATTGGGAACAGGGGATGGAATTTTTGCAGGAGGGTGGGTGGGAGGAGGTGTATTCTAGGTAGCTGTGGGAGTCGGTGGGCTTGAAATGGACATGAGTTACAAGCTGGTTGCCTGAGATGGAGACTGAGAGGTCCAGGAAGGTGAGGGATGTGCTGGAGATGGCCCAGGTGAACTGAAGGTTGGGGTGGAAGGTGTTGGTGAAGTGGATGAACTGTTTGAGCTCCTCTGGGGAGCAAGAGGCGGTGCCGATACAGTCATCAATGTAACGGAGGAAGAGGTGGGGTTTGGGGCCTGTGTAGGTGTGGAAGAGCGACTGTTCCACGTAACCTACAAAGAGGCAGGCATAGCTGGGGCCCATGCGGGTGCCCATGGCCACCCCCTTGGTCTGTAGGAAGTTGGAGGATTCGAAAGAGAAGTTGTTGAGGGTGAGGATGAGTTCGGCTAGGCGGATGAGGGTGTCGGTGGCGGGGGGGAACTGGTCGGGCCTGTGGGACAGGAAGAAGCGGAGGGCCTTGGGGCCATCTGCATGCGGAATACAGGTGTATAGGGACTGGACGTCCATGGTGAAAATGAGGTGTTGGGAGCCAGGGAATTGGAAGTCCTGGAGGAGGTGGAGGGCGTGGATGGTGTCACGGACGTAGGTAGGGAGTTCCTGGACCAAAGGGGAGAAAATGGAGTCCAGATAGGTGGAGATGAGTTCGGTGGGGCAGGAGCAGGCTGGGACGATGGGTCAACCAGGGCAGGCAGGTTTGTGGATTTTGGGAAGGAGATAGAAACGAGCTGTGCGGGGTTGAGGAACAATGAGGTTGGAGGCTGTGGGTGGGAGGTCCCCTGAGGTGATGAGGTCATGAATGGTGTTGGAGATGATGGTTTGGTGCTCGGGTATGGGGTCATGATCGAGGGAGCGGTAGGAGGTGGTGTCGGAGAGTTGGCGTTTGGCCTCGGCGATGTAGAGGTCAGTGCGCCATACTACCACTGCGCCACCCTTGTCTGCAGGTTTGATGGTGAGGTTGGGGTTGGAGCGGAGGGCTGCCCATTCGGCGGGGGAGAGGTTGGAGTGGGTGAGAGGGGTGGAGAGGTTGAGGCGGTTAATATCTCGACGGCAGTTGGAGATGAAGATGCCGAGGGAAGGTAGGAGGCCTGGGGGTGGTGTCCAGGAGAGGACTTGTGTTGGTAGTGGGTGAAGGGGTCAGTGGATCGCAACTTTCCCCCCACAGTGGTCGCGAACGCCCTTGACCGCGTCTCCCGCATTTCTCGCAACACATCCCTCACACCCCGCCCCCGCCACAACTGCCCCAAGAGGATCCCCCTCGTTCTCACACACCACCCCACCAACCTCCGGATACAACGCACCATCCTCCGACACTTTCGCCATCTACAATCCGACCGCACCACCCAAGACATTTTTCCATCCCCACCCCTGTCTGCTTTCCGGAGAGACCACTCTCTCCGTGACTCCCTTGTTCGCTCCACACTGCCCTCCAACCCCACCACACCCGGCACCTTCCCCTGCAACCGCAGGAAATGCTACACTTGCCCCCACGTCTCCTCCCTCACCCCGATCCCAGGCCCCAAGATGACTTTCCACATTAAGCAGAGGTTCACCTGCACATCTGCCAATGTGGTATACTGCATCCACTGTCCCCGGTGTGGCTTCCTCTGCATTGGGGAAACCAAGCGGAGGCTTGGGGACCACTTTGCAGAACACCTCCGCTCGGTTCGCAATAAACAACTGCACCGCCCAGTCGCAAACCATTTCCACTCCCCCTCCCAGTCTTTAGATGACATATCCATCATGGGCCTCCTGCAGTGCCACAATGATGCCACCCGAAGGTTGCAGGAACAGCAACTCATATTCCGCTCGGGAACCCTGCAGCCCAATGGTATCAATGTGGACTTTACCAGCTTCAAAATCTCCCCTTCTCGCACCGCATCCCAAAACCAGCCCAGTTCGTCTCCTCCCCCCCACTGCATCACACAACCAGCCCAGCTCTTTCCCTCCACCCACTGCATCCCATAACCAATCCAACCTGTCTCTGCCTTCCTAACCTGTTCTTCCTATCACTCATCCCTTCCTCCCACCCCAAGCCACACCTCCATCTCCTACCTACCAACCTCATCCCACCTCCTTGACCTGTCCGTCTTCCCTGGACTGACCTATACTCTCCTCTCCACCTATCATCTTTTCTCTCCATCTTCGGTCCGCCTCCCCCTCTCTCCCTATTTATTCCAGAACCCTCACCCCATCCCCCTCTCTGATGAAGGGTCTAGGCCCGAAACATCAGCTTTTGTGTTCCTGAGATGCTGCTGGGCCTGCTGTGTTCATCCAGCCTCACATTTCATTATCCTGTAGTGGATAGCAGTTGTACACCACTAGAGGTCTCTGTCAATGCTGGATGGTGTGAGGCATGCCACGGTGTGCCCAGATGGCAAAAAGGAAGGAAGTGAAGGACGTGCAGTGGAAACCCATACAAGAAACCCTGACACGAAGGACAAGTCGGAATGTCATCCAGATTGCTCAAATTGTGGGCCACATATCTCCAAGAGGAACCCAGTGCCAATGTGAAATTCTGTCTGAACAGGGATTAGCACAAATGGAAATCACTCACCAGTTTGAGCAAGTTGACCAGGCATGTATATACTGTCTCTACAAGAGCAAGTCAGAAGCCAGGCATTCTGCAGCATGTAATACACTTCCTACCTCCCCCACCCACCCACCCACCACCACCATCATCATCATGCCATCAGGAACGTGATGGAATACTCGCAACTTGTCTGAATGAGTTCAGCTCCAATGATTGGCACCACGTTTGATATTCATTCACTCATAATCACACAATGGCAGTAGTGTATGTCATCAAAAAAAGTTCTGCGGTAAATGACCAAGGTTTGGCCGATCACACCTTCCAAACTCATGATCTCTATTATCTGGAAGGACAAGGGCTTAAGATATATGTGGCAAAACCACTACTACAAGGTCCCTTCCAAACCACACACCATTCTTGACTTGGAAGTATATCACTGTCTCTTCACTGTTGCTGAGTCAAAATCCTGGAATTTGCTTCTTAACAGCAGTGTGGGTGTCCCTATCACTAAAGGAAGCTGTGGTTCAAGAAGGCATCTTCTCCAGGATAGTTATTGATGGGCAATTAATGCTGGCCCAGCAATGGCATGCATGTCCCTTGAAATAACAAATTATTCATAAAACAAAAACCAGTAACCTGGCCCAACAATTCCGTTCAAGTTTGTGTTCTAAAGGAGCCTCCTCTCTCATCGCAGCATCCTCCCATCAATCCAATCTTCCTTTATAACCACATTTAGAATTCCAATACAGAAGTTTATTGAAGGGATTTTACTCATCAGATTCACATGGAACAAAATCCCCAGCACTGTACTAATATCTTGGTATTTGTCTCATAGTGAGGTTCTGATATTAACTGAAAAGTACAGGGCAAATATTATTCCAGAATGAAGAAATGAAGTGTTTTTAAAAAGATCAAGTGAAATTCCCCGAATTATGGGAAAGGGACAAAGAAATTGAAACAAACAAGACAATGCAGAAATATATTTTTCTTTTTTCTTCTCTCCCCCCCCCCCCCCCCCCAAACACATTTTCATGAAAGCATTGAATAGAAATCTGCTCCTAGGCCTTTTCTTAATAATTTTAGCAAGCTGTTAGGTTAGATGCCGAAAAGCTGCTTCTAAAGCTGTCGTTGCTAGTGTAAGCCTGGTTATGGGCTAATATTTCCAGTTTCTGTGCCTTAATCAGCTTCTGGTTGATCTGAAAACTGACTTCAATATGACAGAATCAAACAATATGGTGTGGTGACTCTCCAAATTATCAGAGCAGCACCAGTTACCAGCCTGCAGTTACTTGAAATATCTGGTTTCCTCAGAAGCAAACTATTACCATGTAAACAAAAATATGGTCAGATTATCCAGTATGCTAGTCATATTTTAAAAATGGGGGTATAAACTGTACTTTTCTCAATTCAGCCCCTTCCAGATGTCCTCTAAGATGAATTGCTCCTAAAAGTAAAGTCATCTTCATTGGATTTGAGCTCACTATTTCTTGAGTATTTATTCTTCCATTCAGATGAAGACTTACACAAACCTAACAAAAAGGTTATTTTGTGGGTGTGGCATTTTCAAGATGCTGCCCTGTTTTCCAGCGATTGGGATACTATGATATACAAATCTGTGTTTTTGATTTTTGAAGTCATGATACTGTGCAATTAGCCATTGGGTTAGGCATGAAATCGAGGCTTCAGACCAGCAGCCCAGAATCAAAATGATTAATTCTTATTCTGTCTGTCCATACAAACTAACTGAGTTTGCGCTATTCTCCTACAAATTTCACGTAATGATCTAATGGAAAATTTCACAAAATCCATGATACAACAGAAGGAAATTATTTCCTGTTGAAAATACTTAAATGTGACTGTTGAGTTGGTAGAAGATCTTGTTGAGCAGTTAGAGTTTTCCAAACCTCATACACTATGCTTCCTCTCTCAAACTGTATTGAGTCAGTATTGTTGGCAACGCCTGTGGAGGCTTCTGGGGAGCAGGCGAATTGCCCATCAAAAGCTACAAAAGTATTACTTCCAAATAGGCCAATATGCCAGGATTTCCACATCTGTAATGTATATCTTGGGTCATAATCTGGTCTCTAACAATTCAATAATGAGAAGATTTGAGCTACGATTTCATATTTTCTTCAAGGCATGTGGCAGTGGATGGATTTATATACTGTAACACTTTATCAATCCTCAAGACATTACAAAATGCTTCATAACTATTTAATTGCTTTGTCTCTGCTAAGTAGACAAACACAATAGCTAAATTGCAAACAAGGCTCTACAATCATCATCAACCAAATGCAATTAATCCAACATTTTTGGTATTGGCTGAAGGACTGAGAGTTAGAGATTGATCAGGACTACTCTAAATTTCACAACAAACAGTTACATAATACCTTTTAGACTAATGCAGATTATCAGGATTTTCAACATTCAATTATTTGTGTGAGAAAATGACATACTGTAAAAAGTGGCGTAAAACCTGCATTTCCAATTGGCAGTGCATCAACAAACACTGTTATTCTTTCACTGTACAGCATAAAATATGTTAAAAAAATCGTGTTTTCAAAATGTATTCCATAGAGCAAGCACATTATTTACAAACTCATTAAAAGTAATTAAAGTACGAGGATTTCTGGGGCTTCTATTGCATCCATTTTCAGTTCGACTATTAATGTATGTAAGATTAGAAGAAGTCTTCACTTACTAACCATATTTCAAATCAAGTATTATAACGCCCCTCAAACAAAGCCAGTCCCATTTCTTTCCTGGTGCATTGGAAAACTAATAGAATTACAAAAGTGTTACATAAAATGCTTGATCAGGAAAAGAGGAGGCTATGGATAAGAAGTTGCAACCTGCTAATAGCAAAGGGGTGATTGTGAAGGGATATCAGAAGCATTTCTGTTTAATAGGATGCTTTAGATCTTTGCATTAAACAATGCTTTGCTTTCTTAACATTTCTTTATATGTTTTTGTCTTTTTCCTATAAAATAGATTGTAACGAATTAAGATACTGCACAGTGGCAAATCAGTATGTCTGACCCGATAACATTAAATGTAGGAGGAAAGCTATACACCAGTTCTCTAGCAACATTAACGCGTTATCCAGACTCGATGCTGGGTATCATGTTCAGTGGGAAAATGCCCTCAACTAGTGATCAGCATGGTAACTTCTTCATTGACAGAGATGGGAAAATATTTCGATACATTCTAAATTTTCTGCGCACATCAAATCTCGACCTCCCAGATGATTTTCAAGAAGTGGGGCTCTTGAAAAGAGAAGCTGATTTTTACCAGATCCAGCCTTTGATACATGCTTTGCAGGAGAGAGAATCTGAAAATGCCAAAGCAGAAAGGAACGCAATGCTGAACATTACTCTTGATCAGAGATTGCAGACTGTTTACTTTACAGTTAAACCAGCCCCACAGATGTATAATCTAACCTCGTGTAGCACAGAGGTCTTTGATGCAAATATATTTTGCACGTCAGCTGAATTTTTGAGACATTTGAGCTCCAAGTTTTGTTATTTCGTGAATGGTAAACTTTTACCAAGTGGCTATGAGAAAAAGGATCCATACCATTTGACACTACAATGGGTTGGACATGTGGCTGTGCTCCCTGAAGATGAATATACAAGACAAAATTTAAAAAGATTATGGATTGTACCTACAAATGAGCAAATTAACAATTTTCAGATATTTGTAGAGGAAGTGTTAAAAACAGCAATGAGTGATGGATTCCATGTGGATTCATTACAGCCTGATTCCTCAGATTTTATGAATTATAAGGTGCTACGTTTAGTCCGGTATAAATAAAACATATTGTATAAACTATTAATTATTACATGTTTCTTACCCGTTTAACAGTAAAAGCCTTAAGCTTCCCTCTCGTCCCCTAAACTGTATGGCACTTTAGGTTCAGGATTGCTGCATATATATATGCTGTGTTTATTGCTTTAAACAATGAAAGTCTAACAATGCAAAATGTGTGCCAGTAATTTATTTAATCATAACGCTGGCAGACTCTGCCACTAGTTCAAACAATTTAGTTGCACCCTGACTTTTGGAGTTATTGTATGACTGTGTAGAGAGTGTTTTTGTACTGGAATTTTAATGTTCACATTTTTTAGAAGAAATATACAGTTTGGAAATATTCTAACATTGCCCAGATTTAATGTTCTGTTTTTGGAAAATTATCTTTGATAATTCAATATCAAATATTTTATTGGACATTGAGGCATACTGTATATAAGTTAACGTACACAAACCAAATCTTAAAGGATTTATTTAATGGCATGTTTGTTTGGTATCAAGTCTTTTTACAGTACAGAAAGAGGTCATTCGGTCCATTGTGGCTGTACTGGCTCCCAAAAAAGCTACCCAGCTAGTTCCATTCTCCAGCCCTCTAAATTCATAGTTCCAAATTTATATCCAGCTGACTTTTGAAGCATTCAAAATGTTTTTGAACAATTTTATTGGGGATGCAGGTGATTTAGGGCACAATGTCTGAATTTACGGCATGCTTAAAGATAACAAAACTTTGGATTAAAGCTGGAAATTTCTCATAGTACCTGTCATTCATTTCTGGAGGTTTGTCTCAGTGATTAGGTATTGTGCTGTTTTCATTCTGTATTTCAAGAAATTTAACCACTGGCATTTAATTTTAAAACAAATGGCCCTAAATATTTTATTCTGCCTTTCAGCTCTGTATTATACTCGTCCTGAAGATTTAGATATAATTTAAAAACAAGTAATTTTTGTAATTTGTAGTGAGGTAATTAATATACTTCGAAATAACATTACTAGCATAAATCAATGCATTAACTATGGGTTGGAAGAAAGAAAACAGGACAACTTAGCAGAATTTCCGTTATGTGAACAATGGCTCTTGCCACGTTGCATTTATTCAGATAATTTGCAAATATAAAACATTTAAACAAAAAGTGTACAGGATTTCATTTTCCAGACTATTTAGAATTGTTTTCTTAATAATATAACTTGGTAGTACACAAAATTAGTATTTTTGTAAAAAAGCAAATTTCATCAAAACTCTTCACCAGGCATTAATCAGGACATTTTGCAAGATTATAATTTCAAGGGGAAATAAAGATTTCAGTTGCATGAGAAGAAAGTGCAGATTGGTTGGTAAATTGTTGGTAACAGTGTTGCCATGGAGAATGTACCCATTAACACTTACTATCAGTTAATAGCTAGGCTTTGTTAAATTTTATTTTCCTGAAAAACCAACAAAATACGTGATAGGCACTTACTTAAGTGAAACAGGTGCAATGTACGTAAAAGGTGCCTGGCCTGCTGTGTTCCTCCATCTCCACAGTGTGTTAGCAATGTCCATAAATATTCTTTCTGCCTACAAAGAACAGGACCCTGGCCCTGTGCATTAATGTATGTAGCTTCTAATACATGCAAGTATGGCTCCGAGAGTCCGACTGACAATTCTAAATTGGTTGTCAGGGTAATTCCTTGTATACTCAGGATTGTTCAGTAAATGATGTCCAATTGCAGATCTAATATTAAGCACTGTGTGAGTCTTGTGAGTGTAAACCAGTTGGCTTTGATTGCTACCTGGCTTGCTGACAACAGTGAGAGACATGCTATTTGATACAACTTTCTAGTCTTTGGGATGTACAACCTACATATCTTAACTGACATCACAGTGGTGCTGAAATTCACATACCACATTATTGATTTACATGATGGGCAGAATGTCTTTTTGGCTTGATGGCGGCAGCATCATCCTCTTAGTGGTGAGTACCATTAGCTGCGACTACATAGACTGAAACAGCATGTTTCACCTATTGGTCAACCATTTGAGACACTGCACCCTTGTAGCAAAATCTGAGGTAGACTGGGCACTTTTCGGGACCAAGAGTGACTGCCTTAGGGCCTTCAACAAGTACAATACACAAAACATGATCTGATCAGGTTAACAATTTTCTTGCAGGATAGCTTTGCACCCAATTTCTGCAGCAAGCTTGCATAATGAATAAATGGTTTTGGCCCTATTTAAGAAGTTTAGATGAAGTCAATTGTTTAGCACTCAGAACTGTAGGAATCCTAATGCATATACTAATTAGTGAAGATAGGTTTGTGGTAGACAATAATTGAGAACAAATCCTGACAGATTGCACAACTAGGACATTTTCATGTGAATTTGTGCACAAGATGGAACTCATTAAGGAAGTTCTTCCAAGTGGTTGTTGATTCAAATATAGCAAATATATCATTGCTATCAACACTATGTGAGGCATATAAGTTTAGGTATCGTTCCATTAAAAAGACGTTTCTCATGAAACCCAACATAAGATATTTTACAAGTGCTGGACCTCCTGGGGCTCCTATGGCAACACCATCTTTTTGGGCACACAGTATCAATGAAACTGACATGGCATGATTGCCCAGTGGTTAGCACTCCTGCCTCACAGTGCCAGGGACCTGGGTTCAATTCTAGCCTTGGGTGACTGTCTGTGTGGAGTTTGCATGTTCTCCCCGTGTCCGCATGGGTTTCTGATGGGTACCCCAGTTTACTTCAACAGTTCAAAGATGTGCAGGTTAGGTGGATTGGCTGTGCTAAATGTAGGGTTGCAGGGATAGGGTACGGGCTGGGTTTGGGTAAGACGCATTGACCCTCTGCACAGAATCCTTCTGCATTGTAGGGATTCTATGAACTCAATTGCACAAGTTCATAAGTTCAACAAATATTAATTCACTTAAAGTTCACCATGATATCGCGCTGCAGTGCAGATGTCAATGACTTCTCTGAGTGGTACACTGAGTAGGCTAGCTAAGCTAAATAAGCACATGAACACTGCATTGCTATCCATATACAAGTCCTGTATGGTCACGGAGTCATAGTTATACAGCACAGATATAGACCTTTCAGTCCAATTTATCGCACCAAACAGATATCCTAAACTGATCTAGTCCCATTTATCAGCATTTGGCCCTATCGCTCTAAATTCTTCCTATTCATGTACCCATCTAGATGCCTCTTAAATGTAATCAGACCAGCCTCCACCACCTCGTCTGGCAGCTCATTCCATACATGCATCACCTCTGCATGAAAAGGTAGTCTCTTGGGTCCCTTTTAAATCCTTCTTCTCTCACCTTAAAACTTAATCCCTCTTGTTTTTGTTCTCCCCTACCCTGGGACAAAGACCCTGCCCGTCATAATTTTATAACCCTCTGTAAGATCACCACTCTGCCCTGACGCTCCAGGATAAAAAACTCCCTATAGCACAAATCCTCCAACCGTAACAATATCCTTAAATCTTTTCTGAATGCTTCCAAGTTTAACAACATCTTTTCTGTAAGCCTTCACTTTTACAGAGATCTTGCTTAAAAACTGGTTGTATCAGTTCACCCAACTATTTGACTGATTCATGTTCTACAGAACCTTATCACAAATGTCACCTGGCAGCTCATTGTTCTTGCACAAGTTGAGCAAGCACTTTCTTTGCTTGCTTTTAAATGAGGCTGTCCAGTCATTCTGAGTGACAGGTCCAACACTGATAAATTTGGACCGATCATGAAGAATGGTGTTGATTTTGTCAATGTTGTCATGCTCTTTAAGGATGACTATGCCAGTCTCTTCGTCGGGTTCACTAGTATGCATGCCTATGTTGGCCTTGAAGCCTTGCAATGCTGACAGAAACACTCATTGCATGTGAAGTTTGGACAAGTAATTTGAAACCCGCTCACCTTCAAGGATTCACTGTCTTGTTAGAAAAATAACTTGTATCAGAGGAGCTGTTGCAAAAAAGATACATCTACTTTGAAAAACATAGTTATGCAAGCTGTTATTGGTGTCCAGGAGTTTTGTGGGAGATAAGTAACATTCAAAATAAAGACAATTGCATAAGGTAATTCTGATCATAAATGTTTTCATTATTACAGGTAAATGTGTATATACTCCTTATTTGCTGACAAAATACCTAACAATTTAGGCTGTGAAAAGAAAATGGACAAAAATAGGAAGTAAGATGATAAAGTTGCTCAGTAATTTTAAAACAATTTAAGTAAGATTCTGATTGGGCAACTGGTTAGAATAGGATTTGAAAACAAAATGAAAGGGCCAAAGTAGAAGGAAGACATACTGACAATTATAAGATTGATAGTCATCAAAGTATGACCGCTAGAATTTTTTGTGACATCTTGACATTTGAATTAAAAAAACGCTTTCACACAAATTTTATTTCTCAACAGGAGTTGAAACTAGCCTTGCCTAGACAAATAACAAATTGAAGTATCTTAGGTCGATTACTCAAAGCAGCAGTTTAACACATTGTGTTCACTTCACAAGACTAGAACCTATCAAAGTTCTAACTGCAATTATTCATAATGATCTCCTCTTAGATTAAGGAAGGCACATGTTTGTCCATGAATATAACTGCCATTTGAAAGGAGTATTCTGCCTCGGTAAGCATATTTCAGGGCCTTGACATCACATGGGCTACCACTAAATCCAGATTTCTTATCTAATATTGCAGCATCCTTTGAAATACATGTATATGTAAAGGCTATTTTATTCCTGAAAATTTGCCTTGACTAGGCTCGATTATTATTGTTATCTATTATTTGGACAAAGTTTAGATTTGTTGCTTTTGGAAACATGCACAAGTACATTTTAAGTTCATGAAAGATAGTTATGTCCCCAGAATTATGGCCTTGAGACTAAAGTTTGGATGAACTTGAGATGTTAATGACTGTGGGATGGAGAGTTCACAGAGCTTGGATTTGAGTTCATAAAGTGGGCACCTCCCTAAATGAAATCTAGTTTAATGTACATTTGTAATGAGATTGCTGACGCCACGAAAGTACTCAGTATGCATGTGCAAACTGTCCTTGCGCAGTATTCCTGCCAATACTGCAGGTGATGTAATTCCATTCTGTTTGCTCATATATATTGTGCACATTTGGACACTGCCTTTTTTCAAATTGACGGATCATTTCACAAAGTCTGCATGTGCAGAATTTTCTGTCTGCGCAATTGTGAACCTTTTGGGGATGTCTGGAGACATTATCGTTTGTAATACTGTATTGAACAGATTTGTATTTGACATACATACACCAGCACATTCTACATGAAAACTGATTTAGATGCATTTTTAAAATATTTGATTTAATTTGTCATCCTAAAGTCTATATGCACCATTTGACAGCAGATCCATATACAGAAAGTAAATTAGGAAGGCAACAAAGGTTATAAAATGTGAGGCTGGATGAACACAGCATGCCAAGCAGCATCTCAGGAGCACAAAAGCTGACGTTTCGGGCCTAGACTCTGATGAAGGGTCTAGGCCCGAAACGTCAGCTTTTGTGCTCCTGAGATGCTGCTTGGCCTGCTGTGTTCATCCAGCCTCACATTTTATTATCTTGGAATCTCCAGCATCTGCAGTTCCCATTATCTCAGGCAACAAAGGTTGTTTGGTTAAATTGCACAAACCACAAAAGAGTTTAATTCATGGTCACTTGGAAAATCATGGAAGTTGGACACAGTTATATTGTATACATACCATCTTATTGTATATTACCACCTTAACAACCCAAGTTCAAATGTCGTCCCCATCTTTCTACATTTGTATTGTATATGTCTATATTGCGTTATGCCTCAGTAGCCACATGTTTTAATTTTTTTTGGAAATAAAGAAGCTAAATTCCAATCTGTTGTTTAGAAAACACAGAACCCACAGTGAAAGTATATATTTTTTTGAAATGCATCTTTCTTGAGGAATAACTTATGAATGTAAGACTTTGCCAACGTCCACGCAACCTGAACCAAAGTACTTACTACAGATCTCAACGAAAACTGCCCGCAAAGAACACTATTTTGTGGTTTTCCCTTTACTCAATGGAAATGAGAATTTGTTTTAAACAGGGGAATTTTGTCACTGTGGAGAACTCTGAAATTTCCCCAAGTATAACAGTAGCTTTTTGAAATGTCTTAATGGGATGTGTCATCACCGGCTAGGCCAGTATTTATTACCCATCTCTAATTATCTAAATGGCAGTTAATATTTAACCACATTGCTGTGGGTCTGAAATGATTCGTAAGCCAGACCCGATAAGGATAGCAGATTTCCTGCTTAAATGACTTTGTTGTAAAAAAAACCCATCTTGTTTACCAGAGTTTCCATTAGGTTAGCCTTTCATTCCAGAATTTTTTTATTGAGTGCAAATTTCCTCAACTTCTATGAGCCCATGACTACACACAATTCACCTGGGATTCTGGATGATTAGTCCAATGATATTATTACTGTGCTACTGCCTCTCCTCTAAAAGCCCTGCTAGAGGATTTGGCAGTAACTATTAACTCCATATGGCATTTAAAAATGTAGTTACTCCTGATCCAGTAAGATGAAACATTATTTAGGGTTTCTACAGCAAGACTTGTAAATTCTCATCATTGGTTTCCAATGATTTCAGTTGGTCGAGGAAGGTGAGGTTGGGAAAAGTACTTGAATAGCACACCCTCTGGATTCAAGACATTGCTGTTTGTTTCAGTCATGAGTGCGAACAATGACAATCTCAACATTAATTACTGCTGCAAAATCCGAGCAAGAATCATGTGGATTGACTGAAATTTTAAAGTTGGTTATTTTGAATGGAGGGCAGAAAAGAGATCAATTTAGAATGTCTTGAAGACGCTACATTGTTTTTCTTACAACTGAATTTTATATGGTCAATATCTTTACTTTGCTAAATTACAATATCCATGCAAGATGGTGAACCAAATACGTGAACATACATTAGATTTTCATTTATGTAATGTGTACATTGTTAACTAGACCAGCATTAATTGCCCTTAAGAGTGCGGTGGTAGGCCTGTTTGAAGTTCTGTAGTCCATGGTGTGTAGATACTTCTACATTGTCGTTAAATACGAAATTTATAGTGATGAATGGAATGTGAAGTATTTCCGAGTAGGGATGATATGTTGCTTGAGAGGGAATTTGCAGGTGGCAGTGTTCCCAGCACCTGCTTCCTTGTCATTCTTGTGTGTGGATTCAGAATTCTAGAAGATGCTGTTGAGGAAGCTTTGGCAGTTTGCTGCACTACCTCTGGTCCAGATTTCAAGTTTAGCAGTGAATGCTGTGAACTGTTTTGTCCTGGATGATGTCAAGTTTCTTGAACGTTGGTGGAGCAGGAGTCATCCAGGCAGGTGGAGTGACTTTCATCACTTCTTTTTTATACCTTTACATAGTGGAAAGGCAATGGAGAGTCGGGGGTGAGTTATTTGTTGCACAATATTTGTGACTGGTCCAGTTTAGTTTCTGATCAATGGTGACCTCCAAAATTTGGACAATGGAGAAATGAGTAGCGGTATTACCATTTAATGTCAAGAGGAAATTATCAGATTTTTCTCTTGTTGGAGATGGCATGAATACCATCTTAACAACCCAAGTTCAAATGTTGTTCCTGTCTTTCTGCATGTGAGCACAAAAATTGAGGAGGGAGTGGATAACTTTCAATCTCAATTGTTAATGAACACCCATTTCTGATCTCTGACGAAGAAGGTAATTGATGAGAGTGCTGGAGATAGTTGAGTTAGGGCACTGTCCCCAAGGAACTTCTGCAGTGATGACTTGATCTCCAGCAACGAGAACCATCATTATTTGTACTAGATACAACTTGAGTCACTGCAATGTTTTGCTCCTGATATTTTTGTATAGTATGATTTGAGTTTTGTTGACTCTAGAATGTAGATATGAAATTGAACTTGTTCTATTAGAAGAAGAATATGCCACTTGAAAGATGTGTCTCACTTCCAGGTGTATTGAAATCCACCCTCTTCCCTCAGTAACATTGCCTGTATTGATCTAAAATATAGGCTGCATTATGGTGAATATAAATTATTCAGTTTACAGCAGCTTTGCACAGCAATCAGCATGGAGCTACATGATAAGTGAGTGAACTGTCAACTTTTATCAAAGTTGCACTAAATATACATAATGTATAAACAGTCAGGAAGTCTTGATAAATTATTGGTACATTCAGTTTTCCAAGTTAAACTGTGTGAATATTTTAAGTTCTTTCTGTTTAGAAAATGCTTGTTTGGTGCTAGGTATTCAAGTAATGTTAGCTTCATGGATCTTCATTGTTTTTTGCAATAGTGAAGGGTAAGTCTTCATAAATTGCAAAACAAGGTAATAACATATCCAGTACAGCAGGACCTGTGAATTATGAATTCTTTGTATACTTGATATGGAAAATGTCCACTGTAGTTTCGTGGCATTGTCTCAAGTCAAAATCGCAGTAACCAATGGAAAATCGGCCCTGGAAAAGCAACATAAAAATGACCTGAGGCATCATCAACACTACTATATTTAAAGAAGAAAACATACCACATAGTCATAAAGTCATACAGCATGGAAAGAGACTCTTCCGTCCAACTCATCTGTGCCAACCAGAAATCACAATCTGATATCTTTCAACAATTAAACTTCCATTGGTTGTGGCATTTAGGCATAGCAATTTTATTGAATTTATGACAAGCATGACTGCCAGTTCACAGAAGTAACAATAACAATGCCCCTCTACTTTAATAAATGTTAACTTTAGTTATGATATTTCTAACTTCAATGTACAATGTTTGTTGCTGTTTTCGTTTTTCTAAGTTTTCTGCAGCTCATTTCTGATTTTCACTACTCCATTTCTGCCACTGTCCATTTTCTTACTTCAAGTAGAATTATAATGTTATAGGATGTTTCATGATACTTCCACAGAACTGATCTAGGAAAAGTTTCAATTTGTACAAAATGTTCATAGTCTAAAGGTAAGTAAGGAGCAACTTGTAGCTTTTCTTGTCATTGGAAAACATCTGAAACTCAACGTATAATAAAATCTTGGATTTCTATTTATGAACACTAGATAACATACAAAATACCAGCAGTTGGTCAGGTTTGGAAATAGAAATGGTGGAAGATGGAGCAATCTTGTTGTAGGTAAAAAGTGCAATCTACTAATGGTAGAGAGTTATGGCAACTGCTTGACTTGGTATTACTGTGTTAAGAAAAGGCAAAAATTGTATTAGCATAATTGATAGTTGAGGGGCAAGAAAGGATAGAAGTGTAGAAATTGGAGGTCAAGACAGAATGAAATGATAAACATGAGAGGAATGTGAATTTGAAGCTATTGGAAAGGAAACTCAGAATTAGCATGAGGCTAGTGAAAGGAAGAATGAACTGTGATTTTCTTAAGAGAAATAAAGCAACAGCTGCTCTTTTCAATGAGACCATGGGTCATGACATTTATCATTTTGAGTAAATCGAATGTTATTCAAAATTTGGAAGTAGTTTACCATAAGAAATTGACCATAAGATGTATGAGCAGAAATAAGCCATTCAGCCTACTGAATCTGCTCCACCATTCAAAGAAATCAGGCTGATCTGATAATCCTCAACTCCACTTTCCTGCCTTTTCCCTTAACCCTTGATTACCTTACTGATTAAATATCTGTCTGTCTCTGTCTTGGATATACTTAACCACCCACACTCTACATCCTCTCTGGTAAAGAATTCCACAGATGAGAGAAGAGATTCCTCCTCTCTCTCCTAACAGGGAGACCTCATTATACTGAGATTATTACCCCTGGTCCTAGACTCTCCCACAAAGGGAAACAAGTTCTCCTTATTTATCTCAACCATTCTTCTAAACTCCACTGAGTACAGGCTCAATGCATTCAACTCCTCCTAAGTAGAGACTACCTTCATGCTTAGGGTCAACGAGTTAAACCTTCTCTAGACTGCCTCCAATGCCCGTATAAAGTTCATCTGACTAGACTTTGTATAGGTTCAGCAAGACTTCCCTCTTTTTATACTCCATTCCCTTTGCCAACATTCCATTTGTCTTCTCTGTTACCAGATGGACTTATATCCAAGCATTTTGTAATTTAGATTAGATTCCCTACAGTGTGGAAACAGGCCCTTTGGCCTAACAAGTCCACAACCCTTGAAGCATCCCACCCACATCCATCCCCTCATAACCCACACACCCCTGAACACTACGGGCAATTTAGCATGGCCGATCCACCTAGCCTGGACATCTTTGGGCCGTGGGAGGAAACCGGAGCACCCGGAGAAAACCCATGCAGACGTGGGGAGAATGTGCAAACTCCACACAGACAGTCGCCCGAGGCTGGAATCGAACCCAGGTCCCTGGCGCTGTGAGGCTGCAGTGCTAACCACTGAGCCACCGTGCAGGCCAAATATATTCCTGTTCATGTGAAGGGCAAGGCTAGTAAGTGTAGGGAATGCTGGATGACTAGAGAAATTGAGGCTTTCTGTTGCTGCAGACTTTCTCCATTTAAATAATATTTAATCCTTCTATTCCTTTTGCCAAAGTACATAACTTTTCATTTTCCCAAATAGCATTCCACTCGTCATGTTTTTGTCCACTTGTATATCCCTCTGCGGCATCGTTTTGTCATCTTCAGCAATTGCATTCCCACCTATTTTTGTCATCTGAAAAATTAGCTAATACTATAATACTTCCCTCATCTAATTTTATATATACTGTAAATAATTGTTCCCTCAAGTTTACAAAAATGAAAGTAATAGCAGGATCACAACACTACGAACTGGAACAGCACTAGCAGTGTTCTCTTGAATCAATTCTGAAAACAATATAATACCTTGAGATAGTAAGAACTGCAGATGCTGGAGTCAGAGATAACACAGTAAGGAGCTGGAGAAAAACAGCGGAACAGGAAAGCTGACGTTTCAGATCGGGACCCTTAAGAAATTTCTGAAGAAGGGTCCTGACCCGAAACATCAGCTTTCCTGTTTCTCTGATGCTGCCTGGCCTACAGTTATACCTTGCAGTGAATGCTATTTTCAGAGCTCAGATGCAAGCAAGATGCATGCTGAGGAAATGACATGTTTCAAGATGTTGACTCTTTATATACAGAGGATTTCAAGAAAGAATTTACTTTTATTCTTGGGAGTTTAAAAAGTTTTAACAAGGGCAGCTAGATGAGAGGTGATTATTATGGTTACAAAAAGGAAGGATTTCAAAAGGAATTCTTTTACTGCGATGCCAGTGGAGAGTATCATCTGCTAGATATGCATGATGTAAATTAGAAGTTTGATCGTTTAAATTATTCTTAGAAAACCGTGTGCACTGCATGCCAGGATCAGTCAGGAAATTACAAGTTTTATGTCTATTTTCTGATCTTCCTTACTAAATGCTTGTTATCTCTTTTGAAGCTGAAATCACACTTTTATCTGATTTGCCTATAGTAGTGACTTGATAATAGTGAACACGAATAGTTGGGAGGTGGGGCTTCCAAATTATACATGGGAGGGTGAAAGTGCATTAATTTCTCCAAAGAGAATGAAAAATTAATTTATTACACAGGGAAGGTACCACTATCCTCAATTTTTTTTCCACTCATGCATGAAGATATAAGCAGATGCAAAATTATATAAGAATACCAATAAAGTATTCTGAAATGAAATTTTGAATAGGGCTCAACTTGCTTTGTCCTATGTGGTTGGTGTCTGCAGTAATTTCCATTCCATTTATTTCTCTGCTGTTTTATTCAGGTTGCATCTAAGCAAATCTTCGAGTTCAACAGATGATTTTCATTTAATTCTCTTGAGGCACGTGGGTGTTGCTGGCTGTCTTATTGCTCATCTCTGGTTGCCCTTCAGAAGGTGGTGGTGAGCTGTTTTCTTGGACCACTGCAGTCACTGTAGACCCACAATACCATTAGGGAGGGAATTTCAGATTTTGACCCAGTGAGAATGAAGGAAGAGTAGTATATTTCCAAGTCAGGATGGTGAGTTGTTTGGAGGGGAACTTGCAGGTGGTAGTGTTCCCATGTATCTACTGCTCTTGTCTATCTAGATGGAAGTGGTTGTGGGTTTGGAAGGGGCTGTCTACAGATGCATATTCTGTAGTGCATCTTGTATATAGTACACACTGCTGCTACTGAGCATCAGTGGTGGAAGGAGTGGATGCTTATGGTTGTGGTGCCAATTAAGCAGGCTGCTTTGTCCTGGATGGTGTCAAGATTCTTGAACATTGTTGAAGGTGCACACAGAGGTAACTGGGGATTATTCCATCACACTCCGAACTTGTGCCTTGCAGACAGTGGACGGGTTTTAGGCCATCGGGAAGCGAGTTAATCGCTGCAGTATTCTTAGCCATGGGACCTGCTCGTATTGCCAAACTATTTATTTGGAAAATCGAGCTGTCTTTCTGCTCAATGGTAACCTCCAGGGTGTTGATAGTGTGGGATTCATAATGCCACTAAATGTGAAGGGGGTGTGGTGGTTAGGTTGTCTCTTATTGGAGAAGGTCATTGCCTGGCATTCGTGTGGTCTGAATGTTACTTGCCACTTGTCAGCTCAAGCCTATATTGTCTAAGTCTTGTTGTATTTGAACATGGATTGCTTCAGTATCTGAGGAGCTGCAAACGATGTTGAACATTGCACAATCATCGGTGAACATCCCCACTTCTGACCTTATGATGGGGGGATGATTATCAATGAAGCAGCTGAAGATGGTTGGGCCTAGGACATTAGTGGGAAGAACTCCTGCAGAGAAATCCTGGAGCTGAGATGACTGAAATGCAACAACCAGAATCAAACCATCTTCCTTTATTGTTTGGGCTTGTTAATGCTACACTTGTCGAATGCGGCCTTGATGCTAAGGATCTGACACTCTCACTTCACCTCTGAAATTCAGCTCTTTTGTCCATGTTTGAACCAAGGCTGTAATTAGGCCAGGAGCTGAGAAGCCCTGGCGGAACTCAAACTGGGCATTACTGAGTAGGTTATTGCTGAGCAGGTGCTGCTAAATAGCACTGTTGGTGATGTGGAGGCACCTGAAATTGTCTCGTTCATTCATTAATCACACCCATGACTGCTCCAAACCTTTATATTTAATTTCTTGAGCTGTCTCCTTGAGGACCTCTTGAGTCTCACCCTGTGCAAACTTTAACACATACAGAATTACATTTTATGCTTCAATATACTAATGTGTTTTCACAATGCGTCTGGATAGAACCAAAATATTGCAGTTGCTGGAAATCCAAAATAAAAACAAAATGCTACAGAAACTCAGCGAATCTGGCAGCATTTGTAGAGAGAGAAACTGAGTTAATGTTTCGAGTCCAAAGGTTTTGCAGAAAGCTTTAGATGGATTTTGCTTTGAAAGTTATAAGGCAATGGCGTTCACTTATGGAATAAACTGAAATGAACTTTCTGGAGTTCAAATTTGTGTCATTAAGTGTGGAAAGCTGGAAGTTGTGATTAGAGTTGCTCTGTTGTGCATTGATGTCAACATTAAGTCAATGTAAAGGTGTGAAAACAATATTCTGCAGATGTTAGAAATCCATAATAGGACCATAAAATGTAGGAGACCTTGGCGATTTGATCCAACAAGTCTGCTCTGACAATCAATTGTGGCTGATATGTTTCCCAACCCATTCACCTACCTTCTTCCCTTAACACTTGATTCCATTACTAAAACCTTCCAAGAACCTATTTCTGTCTTGCATACATTCAATGACTTAGTCTCCACAGCCCTCTGGTTGAAGAAAATTCTTCCTTGTCTCAGTTCTAAAAGTTTGTCCCTTCACTCTGAGGCTGTGCCCTTGGGTTCTAGTCTCTACAATTAGATCAAATATCCTCTCTATGTCCACTGTATCCAGGTTTCTCAGTATTCTGTAAGTTTCGATGAGATCCCTTGCATTATCCTAAAGTCCATTGAGTATAGACTGAGTCCTCAACCACTCCTCATATAATAAACCCTTCATTTTCAGGATCATTCCTGCAAACATTCTCCAGAGCCCCTCCATACCCAGCACACCGTTCTTTAGACACAAGGCCCAAAACTGCTCACAATATCCCAAATCTGGTCTGAATGCTAACGTTGCATTTGTCTTCCAAAGTGCCAACTGAACCTGCATGTTAACTTAAGAGAATCCTGAGCTAGGTCTCCTAAGACCATTTATGCTTCAGATTTACGAAGCCTTTCCCCATTTAGAAAATACTCAATGCCTCTATTCTTCTACCAAAGTGCATGATTTCACACTTTCCCGTAAAGTAAGCCATCTCCTACTTTTTTACCCACTTATCTTAGCCTATCCAAGTCATTCTGCAGCTTCCTTGTTCCCTTAACACTGCCTGTCCCTCCACTTATCCTCATGTCATCTACAGACTTAGCAACAATGCCCTCAGTTCCATCGTCCAGACCGCTGGTGTTCAACATGAATTGTTATAGTCCCCATACTGACACCTGCAGACCTCCGTTAGTCACTGGCTGCCATCCTGAAAAAGACATCTTTATCCTTACTCTCTGCCTTCTGCCAGTCAGTACCTTGTCCCTAACACCATGGGCTCTTACCTTATTTAGCAACCTATTGTGTGGCATCTTGTTAAAGGCCTTCTGGAAATCCAAATAAATTACATCCACTGGCTCTCCTTTGTCTAACTTGCTCATTACCTTGTCAAAGAATTCTAACTTTTAGGGTCTAAGTGATGTGGGTGCAATGTGTGGCAAAATCAGGTGACAAGTGTGTCGAAATCTATCTTGACAGTAAGCTTATCTTACTTCATCTTTTACACTATCCACAAGTGGAATGGATTGGTGAGATTCTTGCTCAGTAACCGTCGGATGAAAATTAGTGGGCATTAATGCTTATTAAATACAACTCACTCTATTAATATTCAAACTCTCATATTACTAAGTTTGCTTGGAGACAGCAAATTCAGTTCACCACTTGCTCTGAATGACCTCCATCTTGGGGACCGAGCAGCAACTGCTCAGGGCACAATCCATTGTCACCAGCCTGTCATCTATGTACAGTGGCATCCAGCACCTGAGAACTCATCTCAAACCTCCTGACACTTTCTCTGAACACTGGCAGTTGATCACCAGTAACATGTAGGACATAGCAGTAACTGGCATTGAGAACATTGAGGACACCAGCTCACAGAATGCACCAGGCTGCACCTCAGGGCTGCTTCTTAACTTGCTGATTTTATGCCTATCTGCATGCTTGTACCCTCCATACCCTGAATTGCCTGGCTTGTTGGAACTTCAGCCAGAGCCAAAGGCTGTTAACATTGCTATTCTGAAGAACTTTTTAGAGCAGACACACAAGCTGCCTTTCACTATTGAACTGGCGGTTGGGGGTTGGGATCGGGAACATTTTACTGTATGGCACACTGAGATGGAACATCTACAGCAGGTATCAGCTGCCTGAGCAGCAAACACACTGCATGTCATTCACCAAATTGAACATAGCAGAAATTTTTGACGGTTAGTCCCCAGTCAAAGGGTCTATTAGAGGAAGTCAATATTGTCCATCATGGGCATAGTCCATACACAGACCTTTGACTGTATCATGGTCGGTCATTTGTTTGGGTTGCTCAAGGTCCAGGGACCTGCACCAGTTAAGCCAACAGGGATCTGATCAGTCATATCTAGGGGCTGATTGTATGAATTGGTCACAGCTCAGGGCAATCCTGGATGTCAATTCTTTGAATATTCCAAAAGGTTTTGGGGAGGGTGGGGAATCAACGATAGAAGGGGTTTGGGGAATTCAGTCTTAGGAAGAAAATCAGAGGCATTTATACTCATGGGGATAAAGATGGTAATGCAGAGCGACTCTCAACTTGAATGGGGGTGATTTCTGAACAACATCACAGGGCATGTCGTCTACAGTGTGGGGTAACTGACTGTGGCCTCTGCAGATGGAGCTTAAAGAAGCAGGATGGCCGTCGGCAAGGTGTAATGCTGGGGCTGAGGGGCAGTTGTACAAAATTTTCAATGTGGTGGTTCTTCATATTGGGAGAATGGGTTGTTGAGTACCTAGTGTAAAGGCTGAACCCAAAGCGGATGGTATGTAGTATGATCTGTGGTGCCAGCCATTACGCACCCTTGTCTAGAAGCAAATGCTAATAGAAAGTAGCTGGAACTGTGCCAGGGTGGGTGCAACATGTGTCAACTTGATGGCTGAAAATACAGTATCCTTGTTTGCTGGATGGTGGAGACCAAAGCATGAAGCTGTTTATTTTAAGTTGCAGCAACACTAGTTTTACTATCTTTGCATCACCAAATTTCTGTGCATTCAGTTTGAGGGTGCTTAGGGGTCAGATAATGGTCAATGGCAATTAAATACATGCCATTGGTGCATACAAATTTAAACTGGGCATTTCAATATTAGGGTAATTATCAGAAATTATGCTATTAAAGGCCAGTGCAACTTCCAAGAGCCTGAGCACGAACCATGCAAGATTAAGTCCTCCACTATCACTGTAGGTGTCACATTGTAGTGTCAGGTTCAGTGACTGATGTGGGTGTAAGGTTGGAAGGATGGTGTAGCTCATTCTTGCTGACATATGGTGGTCATTCAGCTACCATAGTATGCTCAGGTTTCTGCATGTGTTGAGGTAGAACATGGATGTCTAATAGAGACATGGCCCCATTATCTGCGTCCAACATGGATCACTGGACGATAAAGTCTGCTCAGACCTCATTACAGGGTTCGCCTTCAATAACAGTTCTGGCATCAAAAAAACTCTCTTGCCCTTTCTCTGCCCGTCTTTCCACCAAGAATGATAGGCCCTGCTTTGCAGATATAATGCTGTCAATGCCTCAATAAGGGCTGTGGTGGAACAGAGTACAGGACTTGTGAAGATGAGGATCTGCAGCTTGGTCCAGTCTTGAGGGTGCCATCAGTATAGATACAGAGCGTGTTGCATCACCATGGCATGCTGGTCACTGCACAATTGGAGCAAGCACTGAAGCAATATTGTGGACGCAGAAGGGTGGATTAGTCTTCTACGGAGCAGAACAAGGACACTAGGGTGAAGGAAACTGCTATTATCCATGTCAGAGATCAGCTGAGATGATCACCACCTGCCAGAAAGGACATCAATGACATCTCCTTTCACGTTCTTGGTCATGATTCCTAAATCTTATTGGCATTATAGGGGTGACTTTCAGCTTCTGTTGGCTTTGTTTTTGCACCCTTCTGTGTTCTGTATGTAAAAGCTCATGTTTGTGTTTATATTTGTCCAATTTACTTCCCTACCATTGTCAGTAGAGACGGTATGGCACTGGCTTGGTGAGAGTTTAATCAGAATGTAGCAAATGGAGGTAAAGTGTGTGGCGTGGTGGTTAAACAGCAATGGAGGATGACAGAATGGGGTTGCATGTGAGAAGAAGAGTCAGACACCCTAGCTATATTTTGTGGCTTAGTGACTACTGTGTCATGACATCCTCAATGAAGGGTAATGCAAGATTGCCAATGCTTGTCAGGGTGCAAGGCTGTACTTTAAAGCTGCCTCGAATGCAAGAGATGCTGCTCTTAGGGCAGAGAGAGATTGAAAAAAAAGGCGTAAGGGGTTATTTTCTTTAACCCAGAGTGGTTCATGTGTGGAATGAACTTCCAGAGGGAGTGGTGGATGCAGGTACAGCTACAATGTTAAAAGAATATTTGGACAAGTACATGAATAAGAAATGTTTGGAGGGATATGGACCAGACATTACCAAGTAGACTCGTTTAGCTTGGCATTATGGTCGGCATGCACTGGTGGACCAAAGGGTCTGTTTCTGTGCTGTATGACTCTATGGCTTTATATCTGCTGGAGTGGCAAATTGTTGTGGAAAGGATGCATGGTAAGCTGAGGCAGAAATCGGACGGGAGGGGTGCCATGGGGCAGGAGAGGTAATTAATGATGCTTGTTTGGTAAGGTACGACGAGCGACCTTGGTACACCTGGTGGCGACAAACTCTCCAAAATTACTCAACACAACTCTGACTTGCCAAAAGAAATGGAAGATTCAGCCCAGAGCTAATATTTCAGGTCAAGGACATTTTATCAAACTGAAGGGTCACAAACCTTGAATGTTAACTGTTTCCCTCCTAACAGATGCTGTCTAATCTGTTGAGTATTTCCAGCAGTTTCAATTTTTCTTTCAGTGAAGGTGAGATACTGCAGAACTTATTAGTTACTCACAAAACATAGCAGAAAACATGCTGTTGCATTTTAAGGTGTAAGTAAATTTTTAACTACCTTATTAGTTAGAATTTCTGCCAAACAATCTCTCAGACCTGAAAATTTTACAAGTGCAGAATCTCATTCCTGTAGAATTTAGTTGGTGCTGGAGTTTTATTTTAAATTTTCTGTCAATATCTCTGACCTCTCAATCCCACTTTCTCTTCCAATCTTTAAAATTATATCACGTGCACAAATATTATCAGTACTATGCACAGTCTCATTCCATTGCCATTCGTTGCACAACCTGGACAATTCTGTTCGCAATGGCTTTTTACAACCAATACATCAATTTTAAAATCCTAAAGCTTGGTAATCTTGCTATGGTCTTGTTCTATCTTATAATGGCAACATTTTCCAGCCAGATCGCCAACTTCCTGCCCCCTTGTGCCAAAATCATCACTGGTGGTTGAAACATCTGCCATTTTCTAGTACTTTGAGATACAGCTCTTAAATGCCCTGGGTTTGCTACATCTCCACATATTCAAACATTTCCACAAAACCTACATCTTTGATCACTGTTTTAGTTACTTACAATAATTCTTCTACCTTATCTCTCTTTTTAAAATTCTTATATGGGATTTGGGTATCACCACAAGACCAACATTTCGTTCCTTTCCCTAACTACTCTTGAACTGAGTGGCTTGTTAAGCCATTTCAGAGGACAATTCAGCATCAACAACCCAACCAATTAAAGGTGGAGATTTCCTTCCCTGAAGGGCACCAGTGAACCAGATGTTTTTTTTTAAATCAGAGAGTAGTTCACAAAAGCATTACTGAGACCAACTTTGTAATTCTGATTTATTAGTTTAAATTTAAATTCCACTAGTTGCCAATGATGGATTTGAACTCATGTTCCCAGAGCCTGGTCCTTTGCATTATTAATCTGGTGATTGTCAAGTTGCCACAATCTTACCAGACCACAGGACTCATTCAAGAGAGCTGCCTGGTAGTGATTTAGCCTGAGAACCACCACACCTCAGGCAAAGGGAGAGATCGAGAAGGAGAGTCCCTCATGGTAACTTAGGCCAGTGCAGGAATTGAATCACGCTGTTGACATCACACTGCTTTGCAAACCAGCCAGCCATTCAGCCAACTGAGCTAAACTGGCCAGTTTGTAGATCTATTCTGTTCAAAAAACTAATAATTTGGATTTAATTTTTTTCAGCAGTGTAAAATCAGAAATTCCATTTTAACTGAAACAAACCTGTGTTTTTTTAAAGTAATCTAGTCCTCTTCCAATCTTGATCATCCATCCATTGTTGAATCTGTCACAGGAAAAATATCTACTCAAACTCTAGAAAAAACACTGCTTTCTGAAGAAACATGCACAGCTGGCAATAATGACACTTGAAATGTTCTCAAAATATCAAGTGTTATGCATTCCTTAAACATCATTATATAAATACATTCACAAAACAAAACATGAAAGTTTAAGTTTGTAAAAGAGCTATTAAACTTTACACTTGAAAAAACTCCAGAAACCTACTGGGAAACTGAATGTTCATATTCCATTTAAGTCATTCTATAAGAGAACAAAGGAGTTGCATTAAAAAAAAGGATATTTGAAGTTTGAAACAATCTGATTTTTATTTCACTTTTAAGTTTTGTGAATGGAATATAAAGAATTGCACTTAATTAAAGCTGCTATGTTGTAAAAAAAATTAAACAAGTATCTAAGAATCTAGAGAAACTAGCCAAAGCCAACAGGTTTGTTGCTTTATACTAATGGAACAATCAGTATAAATCAACGGACATCATACGAAAGGTTACTGGACTGATTTCTAACAATGTCAAAGATTGCATTGTACACAAGTCAAATGGAATTGTAAAAAAAAAGTTCAAGTGAACCACAGAATAGCACAGCAGAGGGAAGAGGTCAGTCATGCATTTGCTCAGGAAACCATATAGTGGCCCCCATCTCTATGATTTGTTTTCCTCCAAGCATTTGTTAATTTCCCCTTTAAAGGCTGCTACTGAATTTGTACCTGCCGTTCTGGTGGGCAGTGTGTTCCAAATCCTATCAAATCATTGCTTAAAAACATTTCTCTTCATGTTCTTTGCCAGTGACCTTAAATCTGTGCCTTGTGGTATTAGCTCTTCCTTAGAAATAGTTGAAACAATGATGAACTATCTAAATTCTTCATGATTTCAAATACATATAACGAACCTCCTTTTGGCTTTCCCTGCTCCAAAGAAACAAGCACAAAATCTCCAATCCTTCAATGTAAATGCAATCCCTGGTAACAATGTAGTAAATCTCATCTATACTTTCTTGAAGTCCTCATGTCCTAGGGTCCCAAATGCTTTTAATAGGTTTATTGATTTAAGCTCCTACTTTTAAAATTTGTGTACCTGAACTTTGAGATGTCTTTGCTTCTCAATGTATGCCTGAAATACAATATTAAAAATGTCTTTTTCTTTCTTTCACTTATTTTTCTGTCCAAAATACTGAATTCAAAAAGTTTAAGGATTGTCTGCCTGCTTGCCTCTACTAAGTAATACTTGGACATAACTGGTGTGGTGGTCAAAACTGTGCCAGCACTCAGCTGGGAAGAACTCTATGTCTCTCATACAATGACTGAATGAATTATGATTTATTGTCACTTGTACTCTACAGTGAACAATACAGTAAAATACAGTGAAAAACTTCAACTGTCACCACAATCCAACACCATTTTGAATAAAAGCAATAAAAAGATATAGCTGAAAGAGAGTTCATCTTCGATCTACTGACTCTGCCATGAGTCCTGAGCTCTAGAAAAGCAATTTCTCCTCATCTGTTTTAAATCTGCTACCCCTTATCTTAAAACTATGACTTCTCGTTCTAGATTGTCCAACATGAGAAAAAAGCATCCTCTCTATGTCTACCTTGTCAATCCCCTTTAGTATCATATATACCTCAATTAGATCTCCTCTCATTCTTCTAAATTCCACAGAATGAAGGTCTACAAGTTTCCTTTAAATGGTTTGCAAACAGATTTTGCCACTTCTTTAGATTTGAGAACAATCAACTTTCAAGAAGTTTGCACCACATATCGACAGGGTGGTTAAAAAGGCATGCTTGCCTTCATTGTTCAGTCCTTTGAGTAGACGTGTTTGGAAGTCATGATGAGGTTGTACAGGAAACTGGCAAGGCCTCTTCTGATACACTGTGTCCAGTTCTGGTCACTCAGTTATAGGAAGGATATTGTCAAGCTGAGGGGGTTCAGAAGAGATTTACTGGGATGTTACTGGATATGGAAGGTTTGAGTCATTAAGAAAGGCTGGATAGGCTATGACTTTTTCCACTGCAATATAGGAAGTTAAGAGGCAACCTGATAGAAGTTTATAAAATAATGAGAGGTATAGATAAAGTTAAAGTTAATGGTAGTTATCTTTTCCCTACGATGGGGAATTTCAAGACTGGCGGACACATTTTTAAGGTGAGAGGAGAGAGATTTAAAAGAGATAGAAGAGGCAAATGTTTTTTGCATAGAGGGTGGTTCATGTATGGAATGAACTTTCTGATGATGTGGAGGATGTGGGTACAATTACAATGTTTAAAGGACATTTAGATAAGTACATGCATAGAAATGGTTTTGAGGGGTATGGGCCTGCAGCAGACACTTAGGACTAATTTAGCTTAGAATTATGTTCAGCATGAATTTGTTGGATGAAAGGATCTGTTTCCTTGCTGTATGACTCTATAACTATCTTCTTGCATATGCGGTTAAACTGTAACATTTAGCATATATCGTCCTTCCTCATGACAGGAGGATGCAGAAATGCTTCAGTGTGATTTGGATCAGTTGATTGGGCAAATGCATGGTCGCTGAAGTATAATATGGATAAACGTGGGGTTATTCGTTTTGGTGGCAAGAACAAGCAGGCAGATTATTATTTGAAGGTTATAAATTGAGAAAGGAGATGCAACAAGACCCTGGAGTCCTTGAACTTCAGTTGCTGAAGGTTAGCATGCAGGTGCAGCAGGCTGTAAAGAGGGCAAGTGATGCCCTGGCCTTCCTTGTGTGATGATTCAAATACAGGTGCTGGTCTTGCTGGAATTGTGCAGGGCCTTAGAGACTGAACCTGGAGTATTGTGTGCAGTTCTGGTCTCCTTACCTGAGGGATGATCTACTGGCCGTGGAGGGAGTGCAGTGAAGGCTTACAAGATTCCTAGCATGGCAGTACTTAAGTATGAAGACAGACTAAATGAGCTAGGACTTTGTCCTTTGGAGTTTAGAAGAATGGAGTGGGTGGGGGGTTGTCATGAAATCTCAGAAATCTATAAAATTCAAACAGGATTAAACAAGATAAACAAAAGGTAAACATAACACAAGATAATGCCCATGAAATGGCAGTCCGAATCCGGGGGTCACAGTCACTGAAATGATGAGAAATTTCTTCACCCAGAATGTGGTGAGCCTCTGAAATTCTCTGTCTCCGAAAGCAATTGAGGCCAAAACACTGAATATTTTCAATTCGGAGTTAAATACAGTTCTTGGCCTAAAGGGATCAAAGCAGGAACATGATCTGATTTGGATAATCCAACATGATCATAATTAATCTGATTCTGCCTCCTTCCGTGCCTTGAGACATGGTACTACATACAAGGTGCCATATCAATGTTTGTTGATGTAGAAATAGCAGGATCAAAATTTAATTTTGAGAGAACCAATCCTAACATAGTTTTAAAAGCATTTTGGAGGTGTGATGGAGTCCCATCGCCCTGACTTGAAAACTACGCATGTCGAAAACAGCCAATTCTAATATTTGAACAAAACCTGAATAATGCTTGAGATGACAATAATAATCTCAAATTAAATAAAATACAATGCTATAAAAAAACTACCTGATTTCTCGGTCATGAATCGAAGAGGAGTGGTTCACTTCCAATGTTACCCCATAACTTTGTAATGACTGCTTTATCTCTTCAAGGCCACTGATCTGCTGCGAGTTACCACCATTCTATAATACACGAAAGAGGGAACTTATGCATACTATACATGTTGGGTTCACGAATAGTATAAAATCAGCAATGAAACATGAGCAAACATTCCCAGATGCATGCTTACAATAAAGCAGGCTTATTCTTAGAATCTTTGGGGCGGCACGGTGGTTGTGGTTAGCACTGCTGCCTCACAGCGACAAGGACCTGGGTTCAATTCCACCTTTAGGTGATACTAAATTGCCCATAGTGCCTAGGGATGTTTAGAGTAGGCGGGTTAGATGTGTGAAATACAGGGGTAGGGGAACGGGTCTAGGTGGGATGCTCTTCGGAGGGGCGGTGAGGACTTGTTGGGCCAAATGGCGTGTTTCCACATTGGAGGGATTCTATGATTCTGTTCTATGAAGACAACTAATCAATTGCTTTTGGCATTTCCTGAAGTTATTTTCTCACTTTTCCTTAATGATGTCCATTTGTAGCATTTACTCTCCATAACTGAGTAGGGAGATGATTGATAGGAAGGTTAGCCAAAGGAATGCGTAGCTAGGTAATGCATAAGAATTGCCAGGCCTCTCTTGCTCTCACACATTACATGCAAATCAATTGCAAGTTCATTGAATGGACCAAGGCTTGCAGACGTCTCAGTGATTGGTGAAAGAGCAGGCTTGATGAAGGGTCTAGGCCCGAAACGTCAGCTTTTGTGCTCCTGAGATGCTGCTTGGCCTGCTGTGTTCATCCAGCCTCACATTTTATTATCTTGGAAAAGGCGATTAAAACATCTCTTCTCCAGGGTGCGCATTAGCTACAACTATCTTCCAGTCAGCAGTAAAGCTGGAGGCTCATTACTGGCTGCAATTTAAAATGGCCATTTCCCCATTTTAACCTAGAGCCTATGGGTCTCAATGGGGAAAGGGTGAGTATTGTCAGGAAGATTGTACTGTACTGGGGAGTGGCGAGATGTATTGAGGTTACTGTCGACCTGGAGGTTTTGATTTTCTAGCTGCTTTTCTCAAAAGCCACACCCAAGTAGGCTTTATACCTGATAGGAAGAGCTCTACATTAGGGCCCTTTTGTGCAACAGTGGTAGTGTCCCTACCCCTGGACTAAGAGTCCTGGGTTCAAGTCCCACCTGTTCCAGAGGGGGATAATAACATCTCTGAACAAGTTGATTAGAAAAAATAATTGGTTAAGTGAACAAAAAATCCAAATTAGATTGGTTTAAACAAGCTGCAAACAGCTCAAGCCTGTGTGGCTATGGCAATCTTATTCGAGGTTGTTGTAGGGAATCAAGCAGCAATCTGGCTGAGAAAAGATAAAGCCTGCAATCAGATGTTTAAACTTCACATGTAAGTACTGTGCATAAATGGGCACATTGGGGCTTCAAGGTTCCAGTTCGAAATAGCAACTTAATTTGAATTATTTACCACAGCCATAATCGGAAAATTCAGGGCAAAATTTGCTCTCCGGTCCTCTACTAGAAGTTGTGTAGTTCCCACACCACAAGAATAAAAATCCACTGATAATTCTTCACTGGTGAAATTTGGTTCTCCCTCCCCAGGTTATTTTTCTTTGTTCACCAACTCATCACAATTGATACAGCACTGATTGTGAAGTGGTCCGTGGGGTGAAAAATATTTAAATTAAGATTTATTCTGTTTGCAAAGCATTTGAGGGAATACAAATGCACTGTCATGAATTATAAAAGCTACACAAATAAGCATTGTCAACATTAACATCAGAGACATTGTTTATACTCCAACACATTACAGCATCCATGAGTTGCAATTCTTATACTGAATTTATGTGTTGTTGACAATAGTCTTTCAGTAGTCACACTGTAATCCACAATAAATTACCTACATTGTCAAGAGAAGTCAGTAGATGGATAGTTTTAACTTTGCAAGGTCCTTTTAGAAGCAACTCACAAAATCTCAAGAAGTTGTATAGCTATAAAACAAAATGTTACAAAATCAGTATGAAGTATAAATTTTTAAAAACAGTGATAGATTTCTCTTTCATTAAATTGAAAACTGTATGCTTCAAAATTTTAGTTTACATTCATCTCAACAGTTTAATGTTTTGATTATATATTTGGAAACTGGTGTTTCTCAAATCAATAGTCCCTTACCTCCTTTCATTTATTAGTTGTCCAGATTACATTGAGCCTACCCTATTTGGTCCTGTAACTATCCTGTGTCTGGTAAATTGAGTAACGTGAAGTTGTCACGGTCCACAGAGAACCATCTGAGGCTGCTCTCTTAGAGAAGCACAACTACTGGTGGTTTAACCTGAGGGTCACCAAGCCTCAGGTAAAGGGAGAGGTTGAGAAGAAGAGTCCTTCATGGTAAACTCATTTGATGCAGCAATTAATGCCACGCTGTTAACATCACTCTGCACTGCATACTAGCTGTCCTAGCGAACTTACTAAACTAAACTAACTAAACTTACTGATCCCCTTTTTGGTAAATTGAGTAAAACACTAGGCTTCTATATAAAACAGCACCTTCCTTAACGCACCTGAACTGAAAACACTAGCATCTGACAGATTGTTAGTAACAAAATGACAGTATTCGTAGTCTTGCCAACAAACTGAAGTTAAGCCAAAAATACTCATTGAAGCACTCAGTTTTTTAATGGCATGTTAGGTTGCTTTTCACCTGATGAACATGCCTGATGTAAGGATCTTCCACCCATACTTCAGTAACAAACTGGTCCAAATATGGTTTGAATAGTTTTTCATAACTAAACCCAGTAGTGTCTTCTGCAATTTTGATCTGCTCGTGATATTTGCCTTCTGAAATACAGATAATTCACAAAAGGTTGTACAAAAAAAATCGTAACTCTTCAATAATTTAGTTACACAGCAAGCACTACAATTATTGCACATATACTTCTATATTTCCAATGAAGTATTCTATATGCAACATAGTTGACTACAACACAGGAGTTTCATTTTAGGATGATACTTTGGAAACATGGATTTTATATGGTAAAATTGTTTGGAAAATATCTCATGCATACAAATATAGTTTCCAAAAGCCATATTTTCAACTTTTGTAGCAGTTTCCTTGTTAATGTGAATGTGAACTTCTTTTTATTGGCTAAAATGTGGACATTACTACAGCTATCACTTTTTAGTACTGTCATCTTGACTCCAAGTAGTAAGTTACCAAGAAGAAATCCATCTTGTTTTGAAAGTGATAAAAGGTAACAAATCTTCTAACATATATTTTGGTGATTTAGATAATAAAGGCAATTTTATGACTCTGAATTCAGATATCTAGAATAATATTTTGCAGAACCAAATCCCACCATTGCAGTTTAAAAATTTGAATTTGACTTTTAAAACAAAAAGGGTGCAGTCCTAGAGTCCACAGCTGGGTTGGAGAGAGCCTGTAGGACTCGGAGTTTTGGGTGGGTAACGCCAAGGATCTTTGTAGCTGGGGGGGCCCCAGATACGCTGACTGTGCCCTGCCCAGACGCAGTTTCATCTTCCTTGCTATAAACTCTCAAGGTTGAGGGTGGCAGGCAGAGTGGAGTTGGAGGGCCCAACTGTCTCTCAAGTGTTCTTCCTCCTCTGGCTTGATGCACGTGGCACCACCCTGTCTAGTGGGAGAAGAACACCTGGAATGAGGTCATACCTGGTGAATCACTTCATGACTGAGTAATACGGAATGTGAGCTGGCCAATACATGTGTGAGCTTGACAAGTGGGAGAGGGTCACCTGGAGTGAGGTGACCTCACTCGCCCTCTGTTGGTTTAAGCACCAAGGTCGAGCATGATGGAATACAGTTTTGTGTGCATGTGCAGCAGACAGAGTGTGCTGGACCTGGGTCTCTAAGACAGCTGCTAATGTCTTCATGGAAGCAGCCAGATATGCAAATACTAGTAGCAACAGATATAAATTGATGGAGCCCTCCGTTATTCAAGTCAGTTTGCAAGTATCTCCAACAAACTGCTTTCACCGAGTCTGCCTGTGCATTAACGTGACATTTTTAATCATTCCTACAAAGGGATCTCCTGCCTGGGACTGACCAAGTGCCTGATCTCTGACAGTGCTCTGAGTGCCAGAAACCTGGGCATAGCTTAGTCATAGAATCCCTCAATCTTCCTCAATCAGCTGTGGAGACATCACAGTGAAGTACTCATTCTAATGTGCTCAAGGGATCAAAGGATATGGGGAGGAAGTGCAAACAGAGTACTGAATTGCATTGTTAGCCACGATAACACTGAATGATGGAGCAGGCTTGAAGGGCTGAATGGCCTACTTCCACTCGTACTTTCTATGAAGGCACAAGACAAGAGTGTGATTGAATACTCTCCACTTGCTTAATCAGTGTAACTCCAACACTACTCAGGAAGTTCATCAGCCTGCATAATTGGCACCGCATCCACCACCATCAACATTATCTATCTATTTGACCAGTGCATAATAGCAGCACCAGCACCATCAGCTGGAACCAAGAAGGAGAAATACGCTGTCGGTATTTTATTTTTTCTCTTTCATTAGTTAGCCAACAACGAATCCAATGTTGTTTAGTCCCTTCAGCACAGACCACAAATCAAATACAGATTTTCCTAGTCAATATGGTGTGTTTTAAAAAAGTACTAAACCAAACAATGAATTGTCCATTTTGATTTGTCAAGATTTAAAATATTTACAGATGATGCAAAGGTAGAATATTATTGATATTTTTACATCTGACATTTAATATCTGCATAACGGCAGATGTAAATTTTTGACTATATTTATAACATGCCTTTCAGCAGGTTACTCAACTACCTTCTTTGAGCTTATTCAGCTGGGTTTTAATTACTTCTGCTCGATCCATGTAGGTACTAATCTTCTGTCGATAGTAGACTTTTTTTGTGTCATCTTTTGTTGCTATCAAAACAAACAAAAGTTTTTATTTAGCTTGCCAGTTTTTAATATATAACAGAATCAATACAGCACGAAAATGCATCTTGTATGCTGCATTCTTTTTTCACAACATAAGCCAAACTGCTTCGGGATCACAAATGACTACGTGTGCTTCAAACATAAATATATTTCTCCTTTTGTTTGGTTCATATCACTCCAAGCTTCTGGAGTATTAAGCCTGCTTAATACTAGCTGTTATGCTGACATCTGTCCTTAGCCTGCTGCACTGTTTCAGTGAGATGGTGTTTTCTTGCCCCATCGCCTTTAACTTTGTCCTTGGAAGACTAAATTGTCTGTCATTCAATCACTTGTTCTCCATCCTCTAAAGCCTTCCTTTAGTCCTTGTCTTACCTACTTCTTCCTCAAAACTATTATACTGCTACTTTTTACCAGTTCCGATGAAAGGTCATAGACCTGAAATGTTAACTTTGTTTTTCTCACGACATAGATGTTGTCTACTGATTTTCTTTCTCTCTGTTTTAGTTTCAAATATCCAGCATCTGCAGTACTCTGATTTTCAATTCATATATTTTTCTGTCAAGTCGAGGCTGATGTCGTTTGCCGAAATATTTTTGCACAGACAACATGAACGCTTTGGTACTGTCCAAGCATTGAGTGATACCAGGCATTTCAACAATGGAGAACATGGAGGGTGAATTTTTACTGATACCAGTATATACACTTTCTAGCAGGGCTCACCAGTGGGTGATTAGCAGTAGAATGTTAGGCTAATTTGTTTCCTTCCCTATTCAGGGAAGTTAATTCAGCTGCAGCGCCACTTCTTTACATTAGTTTTATTTCTATTCATGTCATATCTGGTAAATCACTTAATGACTTAGTAACACAGCATGTGCACTGGACAACACATGGGTGAGCTTGATTATTTTTGAGATTTGGGAAAAGAATTGTTGTTTATTGAATGTTCCAGAGTTTAAATAAGGTTGGTAAATCTGTTTTATTATCATAAATCCCTAAGAGAATGTTAGAAGCTTTGTTACCTTTCAAAACCTGCAAAAGAAGATCGATTCCTTCCTGATAACAAACCAATGAACTCTGTAAACGGGACTCATTGTCTAACTCTACAGCCCTCTTTAGCACACTTGCAGCTGAATTCTCCATTCCTGTCAGCACACTCTGAGACATTGCGGCCGTATCTGTAAATAAGTTAACAGAACATTAGATAGCATTTTTAAAGTAGAAAATGTTCTAATGCATTTTATAGGTGAAATACTAAAACAAAACAGACAAACTTTAGCTGGATAATTAGAACGAAACGGAGTTTTGGAAGGTTGAACTTAAATGCTGAATATAGGATTAAAGGCAGGATTCTCGGCAGTGTGGAGGAATAGCGGGATCTTGGTGTTCAAGTGCATAGCTCCCTCAAAGTTGCCACCCAGGTGGATAAGGTTGTTAAGAAAGCATATGGTGTTTTGGCTTTCATTAACAGGGGGGATCGAGTTTAAGAGCCGCGAAGTTTTGTTGCACATCTACAAAACCCTGGTGAAACCACACTTGGAATATTGTGTCCAGTTCTGGTTGCCCAATTATAGGAAAGACGTGGAGGCTTTGGAGAGAGTGCAAAGGAGGTTTACCAGGATGCTGCCTGGACTGGAGGGCTTGTCTTACGAGGAGAGGTTGACTGAGCTTGGACTTTTCTCTCTGGAGAGAGGGAGGAAGAGAGGTGACCTGATCGAGGTGTACAAGGTAATGAGAGGCATGGATACAGTCGATAGCCAGAGACTTTTCCTGAGGGCAGGATTGACTGCCACGTGGGGTCATAGTTTTAAGGTGTTAGGAGGAAGGTATAGAGGAGACGTCAGAGGGAGGTTCTTCACCCAGAGAGTTGTGAGCGCATGGAATAGTTTACCAGTGGTAGTTGTGGAAGCAGAGTCATTAGTGACATTTAAGCAACTGCTGGACATGCACATGGACAGCAGTGAACTGAGGGGCATGTAAATTAGGTTATTTTATTTTTGGATTAGGATTAGGATTATTCCACGGCACAACATCGTGGGCCGAAGGGCCTGTACTGTGTTGTACTTTTCTATGTTCTATGAAAGACAAACTGCTCGATGATCAAGATAGGTCTAGAAACACAAAATGAAGCTGGGAGCAAAAGTAAAACTGTTTAGAGAGGCGTTCCAAAAATCATAGCTGAAGTAGCTGAAAGCTCTACCACTAATGCTGGGACGAGACGTACACAAAAGAATTTGAAAATGCAAATAAAAAATTTAGATTCAATGCACAAGGACCAGGAAGTGAGAATGAGGATGGTGGGTGGCAGGGAATGGGCATTAATATAGAACAGGTCAGAAACACCCAAGTTTCAGTAAGTTTGATTTTGTAGTGGGTAGAAAATGAAAAGCTGTCAACAAAGATATTGTAGAAACCCAGTTCACGGATCATGGAAGTGTGGTGGAAACCCTCCCCCTACCACATCCCAAAACCAGACCAGCTTGTCCCCGCCTCCCGAACCGGTCCTTCCTCCCACCTATGCCCTCCTCCCCCCTCAAGCCCCACCCCCATTTCCTACCTACTAGCCTCATCCCACCCCCTTGACTTGTCCGTCCTCCCTGGACTGAGCTATCCCCTCCCTAACTCCCCACCTACACTCACCTTTATTGGTTCCATCCCTGCCTCTTTGACCTGTTTGTCTCCTCTCCACATATCTTCTCCTCTATCCATTTTCTAAGCACCTCCCCCTCTCTCCCTATTTATTTCAAAATCCTATTCCCCTCCCCCCATTTCTGAAGGAGGGTCTAGGCCTGAAACATCAGCTTTCCTGCTCCTCTGATGCTCTTGGCCTGCTGTGTTCATCCAGCTCTACACCTTGTTATGTCTATGGTGGGACTGAGGTGGGCAAGTTGAAATCTGCAATTGAACAACAGGTTACTGCCAGGACAATAATACAACAAGGATTTGTTCTAATCATATGCTGGTGCCCACCATCTCCTGTTTTTCCAATATTTGATGAAGGTGTTATTTCCAGTTCTGGTCCTGAACTGGAAAGTTTAATCAATGCCAGTTTTGACTTCCACCTTTCCCTTAGCTTTCATGAAATGCATCTCCAATTTTCTTTTTCTTTCCTTCCTCATCTTCCTGTCTCGATTTCTGTCTCCTATTAATAATGTTCCTTACAAGTGAAACAAATTTACAGGATCTCTTTAACTTTAGTATGCTATACTCAATGTTTACAATACAGTCCGATCTACAATGGGTAAAGCAAATGCAGAATGGGTGAACTTTGTGGCACAACGGAGTAAATCTATTTGATTTGCAAATGTAGCCCTGCTTCTGGTTGCCTATCATTTTAATTTTCTATGTAGTTCCCAGTCTGACTTGTCTGTTCTTCTTGTCCTGGGGTGTTCCAATGAAATTCAACACAAACTCAAGGGGCAGCACCCCACCTTTCATTTAGCCTCTTTATAATCTTCTGGATTCAACTGTGCTCACAACAATTTCATTCCAGAGCCTCCCAGTATTTACCCAAGACTTTTTAGAAAGTGGTACATTTCAATCATCTCCCACTCTTCTAAACTAAGGTCCAATTTACTCATATCCTCCTTATAAGCCAATCATGTCATCAGGCACCAATCTAGTGAATCTTTTATATTATCACCTCTGGAGGCAGGTTTATCATTCCTTAAATATGGCGACCATCACTTGAAGTGTGGTCTCAAAGTTCTTCTACAATCGTACCAAAACTTCCTTATTCTATACTTCTCTGCCTTGCAACAGACAGCAAATGTGTCATTTGCCTTCTTCACTGTTTGCTGCACGTGAATGCCTTTTATCACTATTTCTTCTACAAGAATATACAGTTTCTCTGAATATCAATATTTTGAAGTTTTGTATCTTCAAAAATAAAATTTGCTTTTCTGTTCTTATATAAGTGAATTGATCTTAACATCATATTATACTCCATCTAGCATCCTGTTGACTGCTCACTTAATCTGTTTCTATCTCTTTGTAGCCTCTTACTGTCCTCTTCATAGCTCACATTATTTTGCATTGTTAGCAAACCTAGATACATTAGTCGCAGTCTCTCAATGTCATTAATACAGATTTGACATATCAGCACTGAACACAGCAGTAATCCAATGGTTACAGCCAGTCTACTTTTAAATGACAGGTTTAATCCTACATCTACATTAATGTTTTATCACCAGCTTCATGAGCCTTTATCTTGCATTAAAACGTCTGATGTGACACTTTATCATATGCTCTTGGAAAAGCTTCACAGGCTTCCTTTTATCTACATTACTGCTTGTGTTTAAAAAAATGACTAGTCAAACAGTGATTCATTGAACGTTAACTAGTTTATTGCTTGCATGCAAGGAGAGTCCGCAAACAGGGTTACGAGTAAACGTGCAAGATGAGTCTAATACAGATAGTTACAGTTGCATTTCTATACAAAATCATGTTTCCTCATTATCGAGTTACATCTTGATCATAAGCCTTAGCAACACAATAAACCAATCTTTTGACATTCACTAGTATGTTATCCGTTTTGAGCTTAGCCGTCATCAGTCAAGTATGATTCTTGCAATTAAAGACGTTCTACTTTCTGCTGCAAAAGTCTTGCTTTTACATAAGCTAGGAGTGATTTTTAGGTGTCAGCTATGGGACTATTGATGTGCATTTTTAAAAATATCTTACTATGTCTCAATTTTCCTGTTTTTGACTGACTGGAACTCTGAGGTTTCTAGTGTCTACAGCATTCTGCTGTTTTGCCGCAATTGTAACCTATGCTTTACTGACTGGGATGTTTCGGCCCATTTTACATTATTCTTTCACTTTCTCCCTTTTGTCCTTTGAGGACTACCCTAGAATTCAATCTGAACTAGTCTTTGGAAATTCCATGTCTTTATTCTCTGGTGTCATTACCTGTTGTATTATTGCCCTGGCAGTAACCTGTTGTTCACAGCTAGTGCAAAGAGTTGTGATGCTCCCCTAAGCTCCCTCCTCATCAGTCCTTTCCCTAATAGGGAAACCAGTACAGTTATAAGTCCCAACACAATGTTCTCGTTATCTTAGAGACTGCAATTGCCCAGTAACCTTCAGGTGTTACTTGTCCCCTTCGGTTCTTCTGTAAGTAACGCTGGGGTAGGCTTTATGTGTAATGTGTGAATGCACATGGGTTTTCCTTCTACTTTCACTGCTGTATGGGTTGCTAATAGTATGTGACGCGGTCTGTCCCACCTAGGTTGCAAACAATTCTTTTGACGGAACATTTCTACGAACATGTAGTGTCTGGGTTGATAGATGTGGCACCTTTCTTCACTAAGCTTCTTTTAGGCCTCTACTACCTGTGAATGGAAGGCTTTAAGCGATTCAGTCAAGGCCAAGCAATAGTTAACTAAGGTTTCATTCATGCCGTGGATGTCCATCTGCTTGACAGAAAAGGGAGGATGTATTGGTAATCTCATTGATCTTCCCATTATAATTTCAAGATGCCACAGTCCAGTTACCCTATCAGGACTTGACCTCATTAACATGAGGGCAATCGGCAGTGCCTCAGGCTTTAGTCCAGTTTTGGCACACAAATTTTGCTATTTTACTTTTTAATACTCCATGTGACTTTCTACTGCCCCTGTTGACAGAGGGTGATATGGTCATGACAAACGGTGTTTACTTTGCAATCCCTCAAGTAGTTCCTTAATTACTTGTCTGGTAAAATGTGGACCATTGTCACTTGAGATTTGCTCAGGTACTCCAAATTGGGATGCAAGGTCCTGCAACATTATCTTAGCAACAGTTGTGGCATCATTTTTCCGAATAGGATAAACTTCTACCCACCTAGAAAATACATCTAAAATAACTAACACATAGCTAAAGCTCATGCATTTGGGCATTTGGACAAAATCCATTTGCAAGCGTACAATGGATTCCCATGGCCGGGGCTGCGATGCAAACTTGACAATACATGGTTTTCCTGCATTAAATTTTTGCTAGATCACGCGCTTATCTTTTCAGCTATTGTTGCAAAACCTGGTGCGTACCAGGACTGCTGTATAATTCTATTCATTCCGACTTTGCCTATACATGTAAAGTAATGACAAATGTGGGCAAGCCAGGGCAGCAAGGCAGAGGATGCAATCAAGTGGCCGTCATTGGAGATCCATTAGCTATCAAGCTGTTGACAGTAGCCTGCAATTTGCCGAGATGATTGGAACTCGATTCCAACTGCAACGTTATAATTTCCGCAGGAGAAGGAGCAGAAGTGTTGGGGCAGTGAAGGCAATACATAGGCATATCACAATCCTAGACCGTCGCACAGCCGCTGCCTTAGCTGCAAGCTTGGTTCAAGAGTTACCTGAGGATACATCATCATTAGAATTAACGCAGGCAGAACATTTTAGAATTGCCAAGGTAGAGGGAAGTTGTATAGTCTTCAGGAGGTGTTGACTGAGCAGCGCGTGCTTGGCAGAGGCTCCTGAAGAGGTGAGCAATCCCCGTGCTTCCCAGAGTTTCCTAAAGTCATGGACAACCCCAAAAGCATAATGGGAGTCTGTAAAAACAGAGGCAGTTCTCCCTTCAAGGATACACCCATGGATAAGGGCAAAAGTTCTGCAACCTGGACTGAACATATAGAGGGATGTTGGGCTGATTAAACAACTTTGTGAGGAGTACAGATGGCATATCCAGATTGAAGGCCCCTGGTGGAAGAAGCCAAGCATGAGCCGTACACATAATATATAACATCTGTGTTGAGAAGTGGATAATGTTGTGAATCAGGTCTTGGGAGGGTGGTAACTGGGCAACAAATTTACAATTGTGGGGTTCCCCATCATCCTCTGTGGGCAAGAGAGTTGCAGGATTGAGGGTCAAACAGAGAATGACAGTACAGCAGCCTCGTAGTGCGTAATACAGGCGGCAGTTAGGTGTTGGGTAGCAGTTCTAGTGAGTAAGGAAGTAACTGCATAAGGCACATGTAGGATAACTTCATGGCCCAAAGTAATGGACTGAGACAATGTGACCGCATGGTCAGCCACTGCTATTGACCTAAGGCAGGCAGGAATGCCTCTCGCAACTGGGTCCAGTAGGACACAGTAGTAGGCAACAGGCTGGAATTTGTTGCCATGCAATTGGGTCTGTACAGCTTGTGAAAAACTGTTTGACTCAGAAGCAAACAAATAGAAGGGTTAGTGTGGTCCGGCAGACCCAATGCAGGGGCAGTAGCAAGGGCAGATTTGAGACATACAAAAGGCTTAACCTACTGCTGACGTTAACTGATCCGGGGCTGATGAAATAATCAAATCATGCAAGAGGTGAAGAAGTTTGGCATATACAGAAATCCAATGCTGACAGTAACCTGCCATTCCCAAAAAAATGGACCAGGTCCTTCTGAGAAGTTGGTCTGGGGATTTTAACAAAAGCTTCAATTCGCCGATGTGACAACAACCACTTATTTCCATCCAAAACGTGACCCAGATAAGTGACAGAGTTGGAGTTCTCCTTATTTACTCTATGATCCTTATCAGCCAGGAACATGAGGAGAATAAAGCTGTCAGTTTCTGAAGATGGGTAGTTAGGGGAGGCAAGAGGAGGTCACCCACATACTGAATAAAAGGTAGAGTTGCTGGTAAAGCAAATGTCACTAAGGTCCTGTTTCAGGGCTTGTGAAAAAGATAATGGGACTTCAGTGCAGCGCTGGGGAAGCCAGGTCCAGGAGTATTTTTTACCCTGATAAGTGAAAGTGAAGCGTTATTGCAAGTCCTCGTGGATAGGGATGGAAAATAATGTTCCTCAAAATATACTCCTCAACAGTAACAGATTATACAGTGTCTGGGCAGTGGGGGAAAGGTCATGGAGAGTGCAACACCTTCCTTTGCAATATACCCGCAAAGCAGGACTCACCAATCTTGCCAGCTGCTCTTGCCTGGAACTCCCAATCTCCAGCGGTTTCATAAAACACTGTACAAATCGTGGGGTGACAACTAGGAAGTTGGATGGTAAGTGGGACCATATCGCAGGAAACTCTAAGAGTTGCGACAATATCTGAAAGGAGCTATTGAGTATATATCACCACCAGACAATGGGACATGAAACACTGATGACTTGTTGGAGTATTTGAACTTTGCCATATTGTTCTGTCAGGACCGATAACTCAATGGATGTTCAAATGAGTGAACAGCCAATCTTACAAAGTAGGTCTCTGCCCATGAGATTGCAAGGAACATCAGCTGTGAGTAAAAACTGGTGGTCCCCAGTCGAGCCCTGAACATTGCATACAACATATGCTGAAACAGATATAGAAACCGGCCGACCAGCTAATCCCACAACTGATTTTGTTAGTCTTCGGTACGATAGAGAAAGCAAAAGCTTTTAAAGTGGAAAATATCACTCCAGTGTCTACCAAAAAGTCCGTAGATTTTCCATTAATGTTAACTCAGATGAGGGGTTCCTGGGGAAGGCATGAAGGGTGGGGGAGTGACTGGGAAGTCAAAAGTAATGATGTATCCTGTGACTGGAAGAGGCACCTTCTGGCTGTTGTTGATGTGGTATGGATGTGGAGAAGGGATTGGAAACAGAGAAAGATGCAGTATTCTCCTGGAACTTATGGCTACTTTTACACATCAGAGCCTACTGTCCCGTGCAGCCACAAATGAGGCAAGGGCCAATTGTCTCTCTTGGACTTTGACTTCAACCACAACCCTGACCCTGATCCTTATTGGCCCATGGAGGCCTTTGGGGTGGTTGGATCCTCACTGCTGGTGACGGACATTCAGGCTTCTCCTTATTTTTCTGCTGTTGCATTTGTAATTGGCACTGGCAATGTTGCAAGATACTCAAGATCACATTCAGATCTTCAGCTTCCCATCCGACACAAACAGTACAAAATGTCTGTTTCACACGAGGTTGCAACTCATTTACATTAGTACTGACAAAGGGCAGGCATCTCCATCCCCTTCAATTCCAGAATATGAAGTGGGTTGATTACTTGGTACAGGACTTGCTGTTGTTTGGAGATGGCAATATGCTGGAGGGGGGTAGGATGAGTACCTGAATCTGCGACAGGGGCAGATGGATCATGGGTGTATCTGTCTTGTTATCTTAGATCGTACCAGATATGACAATCATCCCAGTAATCCCTGAACTTCGTCACCATTGTCATTTCTCAGTCTAGAATTACTAGAAATCGTCATTTTATCACAGTTCTTATTTGACTTCAGTCCATCATTATTTACATTCTTCTCTTCCTACTTTCTGCAATTTGCTTATGTTTCCAAATTGACTTTTCCCTCCTTTTATTAGATTCAGTCTGCCAACTTTGAAAAGGTGATCACCCAATTTCTCTCTTCTTTTTTGTTTTTCTATTTGACTCAAAATTACACCTAATTGTCTCAAACAGTCGCATTTCAAAGTGCCGTCAGGGGAAAACGGCTTTTCTGTTTTCTGCATCCAATTCAGCCATTTGTCGATAAATTTGACTGAGTCGCGTCCCATAACGAATATACATATATGCCAATGGTGTCTGCTTTTGTGGCTATGTCTCATTGGAAACACCGTTTCCCATTGTGATCACTTTGTAAAGTGAGATTAATTTTACAGCCCAATAGATTTCCGGAAATCTTAAATTCTAACAGTCCCTGCATCTTGCATCAACTCACTGAAGGGGCTCCAACCTTCTTACAGAGGCAAACTGGGAGGACTTTTCCTCTCTCTCGTTTATGGAGGTAACTTCTAACATAACTTCACCAAGGAAGGACTCGTTTCCTCTTACAGAAGTAGAGCCTCTAAGCTATGAGCCCTCTTTCCCTTATTTCTTTAGGGACTTCACTTTATTTACTCAAGTTCCTTCTTAATCCTCAGGTCATAACTTTAAAACTCCTTGTCAATACAATGCTGTTCGTGGCTTACATAGAACATAACAGCACAATACAGGCCCTTCGGCCATCGATGTTGTGCCGACCTGTCATACCGATCTCAAGCCCATCTAACCTACACTATTCCATATACGTCCATATGCTTATCCAATGACGACTTAAATGTACTTGGACACAGGACACAACTTCGGATCTCACTGGTAAAACAAACCACAAAAGGGATAAAATTCCCAACCTTTTAATCTGCTGCGGCTGGTTCGGTTACTGGCGGGGCGTGGTATCTAGGCCCATGCCACAAGTCAGAGGGTTTGCCATCTCAATAGGACTTCCAAGAAATACTGTGCATCCTCAAAAATGGATTATATCAATGTGATAACTAGTTATCAATAGTTATTCTGTTTCCCTAACTTCTAATCTCTCATAAATTATGTTGTTTCACTTAACCCCACCTTAACAGTTAGTCAGGCTGTAACCACTCAACATACATTCCAACTATTTTCTTTTATATATCCTTTCTAGCTATTCTGTTTTTGTCCAGTCTTTCACTCTCTAATCTCTTGAATGCGAAATATGAATGCTTGTTTTGCTATTGCCTTTCACACTATCAGCACATCCCAAAATGTCTCTCAGCTAATTAAATTTGAATTTAAACTGTAGGCGACAGTTGCCCATAGGGACACAGTTAAACTTTTAACACTCAGTTAAAGGGTACGTGGGCAGAGGACGAGTGGGTGACTGTACGGCAGACAAGCAGGCTATGACAGGTAGTCAGAAGTCCTGAAACCATCTTCCTTTCCAACTCATATTCAATTCTGAGTACCTGTGGGATGACTTCCCCGGGAAGAGCCGCCAGACCCAAGTGCACGGCTCCTTGGGTGGCTCAGCATTTCAGTCGGGCAGGAATAAGCTTGAGAAGGAACAAAGATATGGTTTTCTACAGTTAGGAGAACAGAGAGAACACAGGTGAATCCATGACAGTATATCACTTTGCTGGTGTCAATGTCAAGGATGTCACTGAGGAGCAGTACATAACTTGATGAGGATGGTGAACAGCTGATCATTGTGGTCTATTTCAGGATCAACATCATGGGTGAAACAAGGGAGGAAGCCCTTTAGGTAGATTTTAAGGAGAGTCATGAGCAGGACCTCAAAGATGGTAATCTCCAGTCTAATAAAAAAAACCAATTCTCTACTGAGAACAGAAAAAGGATAGAATAGATGAATGTGTAGTCTGAGAGATGGTGTAAGAAGGGCTTTAGATTCTGGTAACTGAAATTGGTGGGAGGGGTGGGTGACTGCCAATGGAAATTACAGGAACACTATCCACTGGAGTCATACCTAGCACAAAGGAAGATGCTTGTGATTTTGGAGGCCTATTATCTTGGCATTCATCAGCTCAATTACCTGGATACCTCATCATTGATTTTTCCTCCAATACAAGGTCAGAGTTTGGGATTTTGGCTGATGAATGCACAAAGTGTACCATGGTTTGCAACTCCTTAGATACAAATGTAGCCTGTGTTCATATACAGCAGATTGGACAACATCCAAGCTTTGGCTGACAAGTAATATTCACACCAATCATGTACCATTGAGTTCAAATTAAATAGGGATGGCCAATAAATGCTTGCATAAACACCATATCTCACAAAAGAATTAAAAAGAAAAAACTGGTTCTCAAATTTAGTCTTAAGGCACTGGGGAAGCATAAAATACAGGAGCTGAATTAGGCCATTTGATCATGGCTGATGTGTTTCTCAACACTGTTTCCCTGCCTTCCTCCCGTAATCCTTGATCCCCTTACTAATCAAGAACCTATCTATCTCTGTCTTAAAGGCACTTAATGATTTGGCCTTCACAACCCTGTTTGGCAATGAGTTCTATAGATTCACTGCCCTCAGCCTGAAGAGATTCCTCCTCATATCAGTTCTAAAGGGTCATCCCTTCACTCTGAGACTGTATCCTTGGGTCCTAGTATAATGATGCTGTCACTTTAAAAAGGCTATTTTGTCCTATTTCTTTCGAAGGGAGGTTGAAAGGCAGAGGTACCTAAGTGGCTACAGAAAACTGCCTAAGTCACCAGAGGAGGCCTTTAGGTTTCCTTACAAACAATTGTAACAATAGAAGGGGAGTGGCCAGTTCTCACAGATCAATCTTTCCAGTTTTTTTTTAAAAGGCTGTAGCAATCAGAAGCTGTTTGGGTCCCAGAAGAGTTGGAGCTCCAGTAAAATTATTCCTAGCTGCTATATCCTCTGAAATCTCTCTACGCTATTTCCTCCTGGATCGGACAATTGCCTGTAAGAATCTGTGCTAAATTTATCTTTTTAACCAAGGGGTGCATTTATAGGATGTTACAATATTGCAGCAGTTAACTAATAATAGGTACTGTATCTATGGTTAATTTTTCCAATAGTTAAGTTATTCTAATTGTCTACAGAGATAGAATTCTGAAGAAGGGCTCAACCCCAAAATGTCAACTTTCCTGCTCCTCATTCTAAATCTCTTTCTTTTATTTGTATTTTAACTATTGTGTTTAAATAAATTACATCTTGCTCAACGTCGAAGGGTTTGATTAGTTGCACCACACCTAGAATATTCACTTCACATCTACTCTTAAGATAAGGAAAACTTAGGGTCTAGGCTACCTCCTTCAAATATTTTGAGGGGGCTGGTCTGGTCCATTACACTTGTCCCTCCCAGTGGAAACATCTTTACGTCCACCCTCTCCAGGCTGCTCACCTCTCACATCAAAGGCGATTTTTGAACAGGAGTTGTCCGTGGGCAAACTGTGAGCAATTGTCATAATCATTTTGCTCCCTCCAATTAATCAAAATACTCTGTGTGGAATTTCCAGTTTCTATAAAAATTTATAATTTCTCTAATTATTGCTTATAGTTTTTAATGCTTTATCTCTGGCTAGTTATTTTTTAAGTTTTATCTCTCGTTAAGTTGTTGACTTGTCTGAAGCCCGTGTGCTGACTGATTCAGTACTTACAACAGACCCGGAACCCTATGCCTCTCCTGGTTCTTGGTACCAGGCCAGGGACCGATATTTTTCTCAATTCCGTCCGCCTGAACCAGCTGCTTCGACCAGTCAAAACACTTGCACAATCCACTCGTGTCTTTTATATTGTTGTAAGATCATAATCGACCTACCACTTAAATACTGCGACACCTGTAAAAGGTTGTTATTAAAAGAATACGAACAAATAGAGACACCACGGAACACTAAACCGGAAGAGAAGCATTTACAAAGTGCAAGTGGAAAGACTATTGACGTTTGGAAGGACGTGGGACGCGACAGCGGGTGCGTGTAAAAAGGGGCGGAACCTGAGCGGGGAGATGTCGACGGAAACAGGGCGGGGCTTGGGCGAAGGGGGCAGGACAAAGAAACTGGGCGGGGATTGAGAAAGGGGTGGGAACTGAGAAAAGGCCGTAACCGGAACTCGTATGCGGAGCGGCATGTAGGCGATGGGGAAAGGGACCCGGATTGGGGGAAACTGACGTTAAGGGCGGAACAATATCTTCGGAGCGGATTGGTCGGAGACGGAGCTGGGAATTGTGGGTCTGTGCGCGGTGCTTGTTGGTTATTTTTGTGTTTAGCTCGAATTATATTGTTCCTGACAATTCTTGTGCTCCAGGAGTTGATGGCTACCCTGTGCAGAAACGTTAATCGATTGACGGTAAGTTATGTTTGCCTGTACAAGGAGGATTGTAAAGACTGAGAGATAACAAGACCATAAAATGTGAGGCTGGATGAACACAGCAGGCCCAGCAGCATCTCAGGAGCACAAAAGCTGACGTTTCGGGCCTAGACCATTCATCAGAGAGGGGGGTGGGGTGGGGTGAGGGAACTGGAATAAATAGGGGGAGGCGGACCGAAGATGGAGAGAAAAGAAGATAGGTGGAGAGGAGAGTATAGGTGCGGAGGTAGGGAGGGGATAGGTCAGTCCAGGGAAGACGGACAGGTCAAGGAGGTGGGATGAGGTTAGTAGGTAGGAGATGGAGGTGCGGCTTGGGGTGGGAGGAAGGGATGGGTGAGAGGAAGAACAGGTTAGGGAGGCAGAGACAGGTTGGACTGGTTTTGGGATGCAGTGGGTGGAGGGGAAGAGCTGGGCTGGTTGTGTGGTGCAGTGGGGGGAGGGGATGAATTGGGCTGGTTTTGGGATGCGGTGGGGGAAGGGGAGATTTTGAAGCTGGTGAAGTCCACATTGATACCATTGGGCTGCAGGGTTCCCAAGCGGAATATGAGTTGCTGTTCCTGCAACCTTTGGGTGGCATCATTGTGGCACTGCAGGAGGCCCATGATGGACATGCCATCTAAAGAATGGGAGGGGGAGTGGAAATGGTTTATGACTGGGAGGTGCAGTTGTTTATTGCGAACCAAGCGGAGGTGTTCTGCAAAGCGGTCCCCAAGCCTCCTATTGGTTTCCCCAATGTAGAGGAAGCCACACTGGGTACAATAGATACAGTATACCACATTGGCAGATGTGCAGATGAACCTCTGCTTAATATGGAAAGTCATCTTGGGGCCTGGGATAGGGGTGAGGGAGGAGGTGTGGGGGCAAGTGTAGCATTTCCTGCGGTTGCAGGGCAAGGTGCCGTGTGTGGTGGGGTTGGAGGGCAGTGTGGAGTGAACAAGGGAGTCATGGAGAGAGTGGTCTCTCCAGAAAGCAGACAAGGGTGGGGATGGAAAAATGTCTTGAGTGGTGGGGTCAGATTGTAGATGGCGGAAGTGTCGGAGGATGATGCGTTGTATCCGGAGGTTGGTTGGGTGGTGTGTGAGAACGAGGGGGATCCTCTTGGGGCGGTTGTGGCGGGGGCGGGGTGCGAGGGATGTGTTGTGGGAAATACGGGAGACGCGGTCAAGGGCGTTCTCGACCACTGTGGTTGTGGTTGTGGTTGTGGTGGGGGGGGGGGGGGGGGGGTGGTAGTAGTAGGAGTTGCGGTCCTTGAAGAACTTGGACATCTGGGATGTGCGGGAGTGGAATGCCTCATCGTGGGACCGGGTGCGGTGGAGGAATTGGGAATAGGGGATGGAATTTTTGCAGGAGGGTGGGTGGGAGGAGGTGTATTCTAGGTAGCTGTGGGAGTCGGTGGGCGTGAAATGGACATCAGTTACAAGCTTCAAAATCTCCCCTTCCCCCGCCGCATCCCAAAATCAGCCCAGTTCGTCTCCTCCCCCACTGCACCACACAACCAGCCCAGCTCTTCCCCTCCACCCACTGCATCCCAAAACCAGTCCACCCTGTCTCTGCCTCCCTAACCTGTTCTTCCTTTCACCCATCCCTTCCTCCCACCCCAAGCCGCACCTCCATCTCCTACCTACTAACCTCATCCCACCTCCTTGACCTGTCCGTCTTCCCTGGACTGACCTATCCCCTCCCTACCACCCCACCTATACTCTCGTCTCCACCTAACATCTTTTCTCTCCATCTTCAGTCTGCTTCCCCCCCGTCTCCCTATTTATTCCAGAACCCTCACCCCGTCCCCCTCTCTGATGAATGGTCTAGGCCCGAAACGTCAGCTTTTGTGCTCCTGAGATGCTGCTGCTGCTGCGCCTGCTGTGTTCATCCAGCCTCACATTTTATTATCTTGGATTCTCCAGCATCTGCAGTTCCCATTATCACTGAGATAACAAGACCTGCTGCTGTTTGGCCTGCTGTGTTCATCCAGCTCCACACTTTGTTACCTGCAAATGCTGGAGTCAGGGATGACAGACTGTAGAGCTGGGTGAACACAGCAGGCCAGGCAGCATGGGAAGAGCAGGAAAGCTGATGTTGCGGGTCGGGATCCTTTTTCTGTGTTCTTCCAGTTACGCACTGTTGTAAAGGCTGCAACGTGAACTGTGTTGTGGGCTGAAATGTAGTCTTAACCTGGGAGGGAATGAATGGTTATGGAGAAACGCCAGAAAAGGGGGATTGAGGATTATCAGATATGATCTCATTGAAAGGCGGAATAAATTCGATGGGTCTAATTGAGGATTAGACGCTACTATAAAACAAAGAACTGCTGATGCTAGAAATCTGAAACAAAAACAGTGATGACCCGAAACGTCGACCGTGCATTTTCTCCATGGATGCTGCCAGACTTACTGAGTTTCTTAGCGATTTCTGTTTTGGTCGCGTTGAGTATTTAGCTACTATGTCCTATGGTCTGTAGACTTGCAGGTACGTATGCTTGTTATGATTCCTGAGGAAAACCGACCGTCAGATCCCTCGACGCTCTTGTCTGTTCTACGGAAGCTAATAGTTTTACTAACAACGCTGTTAAGTACTTAACAGGTCCGAGATCATCTGTGGAGAGAAACTATTTCATGTCGGTTTTGTTTACCATCAGTGATGAGAAATGAGGAAATGTCAGAATAAGCTGCAGTTTACTCTTTATTAAGTTATTGGGGAAAAAGCATCTTGAGAATGTTACACTTAAAACTGCTAAACTTGCAAATAATCACTCTTTACATGCACATGTGGATGACCAATTGGAGGACAAAAAGTAGTTGTGCCTTCGTTAGATTCAGAAACAGAAGGCTGTGGAGTTTCAGGAACCGACATTAAGAAATGAATGAGCTTTGTTAGTTTGCTGAAGAGTCTCAGGAAGAGTAAGGTTGTTACATGTAAAGGGGTTGAATCTTTATTTCTGATATTTATTTTGACCGCTTCAGACTGTTCTTTAGTAATAGCAAAGGTAAGAGGCAAAGTGATCCAACAAAGTTTGGCAAATTTAACCCACAATTAGCTGAGTGGCAAGATGCACAGGGTGATAGTTAAGGGATGTTTGTCTGACTGAGAGTCTGTGTCCAGTGGGTTCCATTGTGCCAGTGTTGCTGTTTATGGTTTATATAAATGAATTGTTGGTGAGTTGATTAGTAAGTTTACAGATGATTCAAAATTTGGTGGGAAGGTAAATAGTGAAGAGGATAGCCTTAGACCATGAGAGGATGTAGATGGGCTGATAAGTACAAGTGAAATTCAACCTGGATAAACATGAGCTGATGCAGTTGTGCAGGGCTAACAAAGGAAAGGGAATATATGATGAGCAGTAGGACCCTGGGAAGCATCAAGGATCAGTGGGACCTGGGTGTGCATGAACAACAGTCCCTTAATGTATTAGGAGAGGTGGATGAATTGGTTAAGAAGGCATTTTGAGATACTCACCTTTATTAGTTGAGTCAGGGAGGTTATGCTGAAACTGTTAGGCCACAGCTAGTTTGTTGTGATCTGGAATGCACGTTGTTGGAGAGATGTCATAGCACTGGAAAGGGTACAGAAGAGATTCACCAGGATGTTGTTTGGTCTGCAGAGTTTGATCTGAAGAGATGGAGGATATGCTGGGGTTGTTTTCTTTAGTGTTGAAGAAATTGAGAGGTGACATGATTGAATTTTTTAAAAAAAGGCAAAAACGTAGGGTAGACAGAAATAAATGCTACTCTTTGTTGAGGAGGACAGTCACAAATAAGGGGTGGAAGGGTTTTAGAGATGAGAGAGAACTTTTCACCCTGATGGTGGGAATTTGGATCTCACTCTATCTACGGGTGATAGAGACAGAAACCTCATAACGTTTACGAAGTATTTGCGATGCCATGGCACACAAAATTAAGGGCTAACATTCTGTAGCCATGCAAAATTGATCTGTCAAACCAGGTCACACTCTTGGCTCTGTCTTGTCCAGTATTATGATCAGTTGGGATCAAAAAATGCTGAATTGCAGCTGTGTTGAGTGATCTGCCCTGCACTTGTTTAAATGCTCACCGATCGTCTGATTTTAAAAAAACAAATCACCAGCAAGCAGGGCCAACTACAAGCAAATAGAGCACAATTTGAAGATTAAGCTAAGAAAGCAAAGGTGGGAGAACAAGCAAGTGTGTTTCTGGTAGCTGCTGATGAGTATGTCTTGAAAGCTGCCCGTGAAGGTTTCTGATCTGTCTGTGGTCCCACAGCCAACAAAACAGCTACAAAGTTTGGGACATGAGCCAATTGCTGGCAAATGGGACTAGATCAGTTTAAGATATTTGGCTGTCGTGGGCAAGTTGGGCCAAAAGTTCTGTCTCTGTGCTGCGTGACTCTGTGATTCTGAGTGAGCTCCTGTCTGCCATCAAATTCACTTACTTGGTTCACTGAAAAGTTTTGGAATACTGACTTGTATTAAGTCAGAATTTTTTTTCTCTCAGCCTACTTCTGGACATGGGCTCCAACACCCTCCGGTCAAATAATATGCCCAATTTAGTTAAGTATCTTGAAACTATTCTTCACAGCAGCAACAACACATTGCACGTAGAAAATGTCCATTGCTTGGGAAAAAAAAACAAGCTTAGCATTTTTAGAGTTACCCACAGTCTTTGAAGATAATGTGGAATTTGTGTACAAAAGTGTACCATGCAGTGGTTTTTGCGTGACTTCTCAATGGCGGAGAGGAATGGCCAAATTACTGACGTTGAATAAAGCAATTAGATGCATTCCAGCAATGCTTAAGATCCATGTGCTCTATCCTAAGTGGCAGAAACACATCACAGGATGTCCTGAAAACCAATCCCAGAGCCTGTATGTTGGCCTCTGTAGCATGGGGTAGGAGAACACGTAAGAACATAGAAAATAGGAACAGCAGTAGGCTTCTCAGCACTTCATGCTTCTCTGCCATTCAACTCAATTAAGACCATAAGACATTAGGAGTGGAAGTAAGGCCATTCAGCCCATCAAGTCAACTCTGCCATTTAAATCATGGCTGATGGCATTTCAGCACCACTTCCCTGGACTCCCCCCCCCCCCCCCCCCCCCCCTTCCCGTAGCCCTTGATTCCTTTTGAGATCAAGAATTTGTCGATCTCTGCCTTGAAGGCATCCAACGTCCCAGCCTCCGCTGCACTCTGCGGTAATGAATTCCACAAGCCCACCACTCTCTGGCTGAAGAAATGTCGTCTCATTTCAGTTTTAAATTTACCTCCTCTAATTTTAAGGCTGTGCCCACGGGTCCTCGTCTCCCCGCCTAACGGAAACAACTTCCTAGCGTCCACTCCTTCTAAACCATACATTATCTTGTAAGTTTCTATTAGATCTCCCCTCAACCTTCTAAACTCTAATGAGTACAATCCCAGGACCCTTAGCCGTTCATCATACGTTAAACCTACCATTCCAGGGATCATCCGTGTGAATCTCCGCTGGACACGCTCCAGGGCTAGCATGTCCTTCCTGAGATGTGGGGCCCAAAATTGGACACAGTATTCTAAATGGGGCCTAACTAGAGCCTTGTAAAGCCTCAGAAGCACATCGCTGTTTTTACATTCCAACCCTCTTGAGATAAACGACAACATTACATTCGCTTTCTTAATTACGGACTCGACCTGCAAGTTAACCTTTAGAGAATCCTGGACCAACACTCCCAGATCCCTTTGCACTTCTGATTTGCGAATTTTCTCACCGTTTAGAAGATAGTCCATGCCTGACAACGTTGCTAACAATTGTGGCTCATTATCTGACTCAGTATCCTGTCCCTGCTTTTGCCCCAGACCCTTTGATAGCTTTGCCTTAAGAATTATATCTGCTTCCTTCTTGAAAAGCTTTATTTTGTTTTGTGCTCAACTGCTTTCTTTGGCAAAGAATTCCACGGGCTGACCACTGTCTCTAGGTGAAGAATTTCTCCTTACCTCAGTCCTAAATGGCCTATCTGAATCCTTGTACTGTAACCCCTGGTTCTGGATTTCCCTAGTCATTGGGAACATCGTTCCAATGTTTACAATCCTGAACAGATCCAAATAGAGATACCTGACATCAAACAATCTCTGCATTTCAGAAGAACAGAGCCAGGTCCTTGGAGGACAAGCTGGCACCTTCACACACCCCTCCAACTGTGACTTAGTAAGTAGTATTTGCAATCAGATCTTCAAAACAAGACTTGGTTTAACATTACATACGAGACAAGATCAACTTAGATGAACAACTAGTCTCCTTGCTGAGTACTCAGCTGTTGAAGAGATAGGAAAATCTATCCTTGCTCAAACCTGTCATGCCTCAGAACTTTTGCAACTCTGTTGAAAAGTCATCACCCTGACAAATTGACTTTGATTCTTTTCCCACAGATACTGCTAATCCTGCTGAGTATTTCCAACAATTTCTACTTTTGTTTCAAGTATGTTGATTTTAGAAGATCAGCAAAGTTAAAAGAAAAAATCACTCCATAAATTCCACCCCTCCTGATCATGGCCGTAATTTTTAAAGAGCAACATTCTCAAAAATTCAAGATTTTCTATCTTGTACTGTTGCCAGCATCTTAGTTTAACAATAACTGTGGCCTTACAAGCATCGACCATGTGTTGAGGATGCTTTTAAACGAAAAGCCAAAGCGAAAGGCTACTGATGTCATGTGCACTTGCTGTGTACTTTATTTTTCTTTGGTAACACATCTTTTGGTAATTCTAAAATTAGTATGTACAGCATCTTATGCCATATTAGTTGGACATGTGGTTTCTTGACTTAAACGACAAAACACATATAAAAATTACAAGAGGAGTCTAAAACTAGAGGGCATAGGTGTAAGGTGAGAGGGGGAAAGAAGTAAAAGGGACATGAGTGGCAACTTTTTCACACAGAGAGTGGTGCATGTGTGGAATGAGCTGCCGGAGGAAGTGGTGGAGGTGTGTTCAGTTACAACATGTAAAAAATGTTTGGACAGGACATGGATACCAAAGGTTGAGAGGGATATGGGTGAAATTCAAATAGGACAAGTTCAGTTTGGTAAACGTAGTTGGCATAGCTGAGTTGGACTGAAGTGTCTGTTTCCATGCTGTATGATTCTAAATGAGAGTATTGGTTTCAGTAGCCATGAGATGAAAATAATATTTAAATGTATTTTTGAATTTTAAAATATTTATAATATTGTGTTTGGCGCATAGTTATATAGTGAATGCATAATGATTAACTTTTAAGATTCATCAGTTTGAATAATTACTTCTGTGATTTTATGCATTATCTTCAATAAACAAATCTTCATTTCTTTTTCCTATAGAATGTTCCCTTGACTAGAAAGCTAATGTTTAATTCAAATTCTTGCCTCATCCAATGTAAATCACTAATTTTCAAAACTTGTAATTTGTTTTTGCAGAACTTAATGGAACAGTTTTTGATTCCACTGTCATGCCCTGGATTTGTACGATTGAAGTTTACCAAGGCTCGCATTCCCAAAAAGGTGAGAGCGTTTACTGTAACTAGGTTTTATTTCAAGGGTGGCATGGTAGCTCAGTGATTAGCACTGCTGCCTCACCACTTCAAGGACCTGCATTTGATTCCAGCCTTGGGTGCCTGTGTGGAATTTGCATGTTCTCCCTGTATCTGCATGGGATTCCTCCCACAGACCAAAGATGAGCAGGTTAGGTGGATTGACCATACTGAAATTGTACATAGTGTTCAGGAATGTGTGCGCTATTCGATAAGCCGCGGTAAATATAGGGTTATGGAATGTGGTCGGGGCTAGATGGCTTGTTCTTTGAAGGGTCTGCGTGGACTCGGTGGTCCAAATGGCCTCCTTCTGCAGTGTAGGGGTTCTGTGATTCTCCAGGTTTATTCAAAATCTGTTGAGTATTCTAGTCTTTCCTAATTGAGCAGTAAAGTCACCATTACATCCATTGCTGCATGAGTATTTAACTAGTTTCTTTTTCAGCTGAAAGAATGGATTTGTAATCTTGCGTATTTTGTTTTTATTTTCTTGTACAAGTCAACTGAGTGCACCACTTGGTGATATCTGCAAATTTCACATACGTGGTCAATCACAGAAATGTTACAGTTCAGAAGGAGGCCATTTAACCCATTGTTTCTGCACCAGCTGTCTCGAATGAGCATCTTATCTAGCCCCCTCTGCACATTGCGTCTTTTTGAAACAACCATCTAGTTCTCTTGAATGTTGAATGCTTTGAGAGAGCCTCCACCACACTCTCGGGCTGTGTATTCCAGACTCACAAAAGGAGAGGAGTAATTAGGATACATGAGAGTAGAGATTACATTTCAGAAGTACTGATAAGCACTTTGGGACCCTCTGTAGTCATAAAGGGCTCCATAGTAATGCCAGTCTTTGATTTTAAAGCTGAATAGAGGAAAGGGAAAATGGGATGTAAGAGATATTGTTGTGATAATGGGGATGGGGGTGTTTGGTGGTGATGGCGCTGGTTAGGCATGGGGCAGAATGGAGATGTTAAGAGTCTTGAGAGGCCAAGAGGAAAAGAGGGATTTGTAAATGCTGAAAGTCCTCAAGTTTAAAAACTACTTTCCAAATGTACAAGACTCTGATGTGACAGTGAGGAAGATAACAAAGTCCTAGACTGGTGAAATGGGAAGATATTAAATTTAATGTGCTGTGATACGTTCTGATTTTAAGGATGAGGTGAGGCAATATATTTGAAATGGTGCAGGAATGTATGGGATATATCTACATACATCTTTGAAGGTGTTAGGAAGAGTTGATGCTGTTTAAAAATAAAATGCTTACAAGATCCTTGTCCTTATTAATGGAGGCATAGCACTTTTTTTTCATTGCTAATGACATAGGAATCTTGAGTTGGGTAAATTTCCAGATTTGGCAGTGCCATTTATATATAAATTGCCACGAAATACATTGTATTCACCCCAGGAAATTGTGCACAGAATTAAGTCAGGCCTGCCTACTCACCAAGCGTTTCAGAGGCAATCATCGAGGCATCCAAGTGCCGAGGTGGGTTGGCTAGGTGGCCTGCATTGATTCTTTTGGACCTCAGCTCAGTTATAGTAAAGGCTGTTAGGTCCTCGAGCCCTCACCTTAATAACTTCCTATTTTCCCCTCGGCCCTCTTGTGGGCTACAAACTCCAATTGATCACTCTCACATTTTGCATTAATTGCAGTGATAATGGGCCATGCAGTAACAGTGACAATTTTTGAAATGCTCATGAAAAGAAAACATTCAAAAATCTGCTTTGAAAAGACTGTTCTTGCAACATTATTAATGCATCTATTGGAGATGGCCATTCTTCATTTTGTTTTACTCTTTCATGGGCATCTCAAGCAAGGCTAGCATTTATCACCCAACTCCCATTGACTCAAGCTTAGTGGCCTGCCAGCTCATTTCAGAGAGTGTTGAAGGCTCATCCAGAGTGCTGCAGGTCTGGAGTCACTTGTAGGGCAGACCATGTAAGGATGGCAGACTTTGGTCCTGTAAGGGCATTAGTGAAGCAGATGTGGTTTTATGATCTTCAGGTTACATATAGAACCTGATGTGTTTCAATATTAGAAGCGTTATCCCTCTTCATATCTCTTGATTATGCTAGAGAACCTATCAGCCTTTACTACAATTGAGCTGAAGTTCAGAAGAATCAATGCAGGCACTCGCACACCTCTGGTTGCCTCTGAAATGCTTGGTGAGTAGGCAGGCCTGACTTAATGCTGGAGTGAATACAATGTATATAGTGGCAACGGTTTCATGGTCACCAATACTCAAGCTTTTATTTCTAGATGTGATAATTTAATTCAAATTCCACCAGCTGCCATGGTTTCCTCAATTACAATCCAGCGACATAATGACTTTACCACTTTCTCTCCTTAAGTAACGGAAGCTTCTGTTTCACAAAAAGTAATAATACAGAAAGACATCTTCCTCTCCCACAGGCCCAACCAGTCCTCTATCGACACCCTCATCTGCTTATTACAACTTGTCTTTACCCTTAACAACTTGTGCTTACTGACTAAAGGGGTGGCCATGGGCCCAAGCTATGCCTGCTCTTTGTAGGATACGTGGAACAGTCCCTCTTCCATTGCTATGCTAGCACTATTCCCCACCTCTCTCTCCACTACATCGATGACAGTATCGGCGCTGCCTTGTGCTCCCACGAGGAGCTTGAACAGTTCATCAACTTTACTAACTCCTTTCACCCCAACCTCAAATTCACCTGGACCGTCTCTGATACCTCTCTGTCCTTCCTGATGTGGCTTCCTGTACATCAGTGAGACCAAGAAGTGACTTGGAAACCGTTTCGTGGAGCATCCGTGCTCTGTGTGCAACAAATGACTTCACCTTCTGGTTATGAACCATTTAACTCCCCCTTCCATTCTCTGGGTATCATGTCCATCCTGGGCCACTTCCAGTGTCACAGTAGTGCCAGCCACAAACTGAAGGGGCAGCACCTCATATTCCGCCTTGGGACCCCAAAGCCCAGTGGCCTAAAGATGGATTTCACCAGGTTTAAAATCTCCCCAGCCTCCCATGTACAACCCTCCCTCTGATCCCTGCCTCCTTGATCTGACACAACCTGTGCATCATCCCTCCCACCTATCTGCTGCCCCACCTCACTGACGAATCCCCACCGTTGCTTACCTGCACTCACCTATCAACATCCCACCTACCTTTCCCAGCCCCACTCCTCCTCTCTATATTTATTTCTGAGCTCCCTTCTCCTTACCCCATTTCTGAAGAAGGGTCCTGACCCACAACATCAACTTTCTTGCCCCTCAGATGCAGTGTGGCCTGCTGTGTTCCTCTAGCTCCACACTGTTATCTGACTCCAGCATCTGCAGTTCTTGCTATTTGAGATCATATGATCTATGGCGTCTGCACCAGCTGAAGACCAGTCAAGTCCCACCTGTCAATATTTGGATTGTAACTTTTCAGATTGCATACAGAATCTGAGGTTTTTGCAATATCAGAAGCTTTACCCCACTTAATATCTCAATCTTGTCAAAATACAAATTCACCTATAAGAACACAGGAGCAGGAGTAGGCCATTCAGCCTCTTAAGACAACTCCACAATTCTAGGTGATGGCTGATGGTTTACTTCAATCTAGTATTCCTGAAATGTCCTCATACACCTCAATGTCATCAGTATCTCGTAATCTGATTTTTGTCTTTAATATATTCAATGACTCACCTTCCACAGCGCTGTGGGGTAGAAAATTTCAAAAGAAAAATTCACTACTGTTGAAGTGAAGAAATTTCTCCTAATTTCAATCCAAGTAGTTTGTTCTTTATTCTGATTTTGTATCTCATGGTTCTTGTCCCTCCATTCACGGGAAACGTTCTTCCTGCATCCATCCTGCCTACCCCTTTTAATAATGTAAGTTTCAATTAGATTATGTGTCAATCTTCTGTACTCCAAAGATGGCTGGTTTGTAATGCAGAGTGATGTAAACAGTGTGGGTTCAATTCCTGAATCAGCTAAGGTTATCACAGGGAACTGTCCTCCTCAACCCCTCTCCTTGCCTGAGGCATGTTGACGTTTCAGTTAACCACCACCAGTTGCCTCATGCTGCCTGTAGCGTGTGTGCTTCCTGACTCACTCTTGCTGGCTCTGTTGGTTTCCTTTTGCAGTCCAAAGGTGTGCATGTTAGATAGATTGACTTGTAAATTGTCCCATACTGTCCAAGGCTATGCAGACCAGTTGGATTAGCCATGATAAAATCAGGGTTGCAGGATAGAGTGGGGGCTAGGTCTGGGAGGGAAGTTTCTTCACAGGGTCATGCAAACTTGGGCTGAATGGCCCCTTTCTGCACAAAAAGGGAAATGATGCAAACTATCCAAGAACATAGAACAGTACAGGCCCTTCAGCCCATGATCTTGTGGTGACCTATTATCCTACTAAGATCAAACTACCCTGCATACCCTACATTTCACTATCCTCCAGATGCTGGATTTCCTACATGGCAAGAAACTACACATCACACAAAGTTTACCAGAAGTTTCAATGTGTTTTATAGCAAAAGTCTCAACCTTCGGCTATATATGTGGGAGTCTTTTATTAGATTGGTACCAAGGGTGAAGGACTTCTGTTTTGTGGAGAGATGAGAGTTGTTTTTCACACATACACCAAATTGGTGTAATTAAATAGGTAAGGAGAAACAGTTTCCATTAGGAGAATGATTCGGGAGCAGGGATCACAGTTTGTAACATGATTGGCATAAGAACTAGAGGTGAAATAGAGAAACTATTTTCATGTAGTGATCTGAAATGTGTTGTCTGAACAAGTGGTAAAAGCAGATTTAATCTTGACTTTCAAACTTGAATTGAATAAATACTTGAAGGAAAAGATCTGCTTGGTTTTGGGACTAAGAAGCATTAAGAAATGGGATCAATTACCTGCTTCTACTAAAGTCAGGGTACAGATTTGATAAGTCAAAAGTCTTGCCTCTGTGATTCTAGATTCGGACTGCATAGTCTTAGACTGGAGAACTGAATTTGGTTTGAATCCTAAGCTAATGTTCCATGTTGGAAATGTGATGGAATAATTTGGTTTATCTGCATAAATTGTTTCTCATATAATCAATTTATCTTTTGGTTTCAGATGTTTGAAGTTTCACCATTGGATCATGCAAGATATGGTGGTGATCCAGACTGTCCACACCAACTGCACATTATTACCAGAATAAAATGTACAAAACGCCGTCCATATTGGGAAAAAAAGATTGTCCATGATCTTGGGCTGGACAAGGTGAATTATCTTTTCTGTGTATTGTCTTTATTAGTCTTAGTGGGTCTGCTGTAGTTAAAGATCCATTCCTACATTTTTTTATCTTTAGTATTATTAAATCCATTTGGAACTTTTTTGTGCCTCAAGTGCTTCATGCTGTGTTCTGTCATGTTGGATGGTCCTGTTTATCTTCCAGCTCTTGTTCTCCAATCCAAACCAACTCTTCTCTCTTTCTGATCATTTAACTCTGTCAGTTTGATTTCTGTTTGGGTTATAAAATCCCATGTTATGATTCCCTATTGGCACAACGATGGATGCCTGTTAATTTTTAATTCCTTTTGTCATTCAAATATATTCACTTTCTACTTTTGTCTATGATTTGAATAAGAACAGGTATGCAGTGTCTTTTGGTTTGTTCCTGTTGCTGGTTTTTCAGGATGTTACGCCATTGTAGTATATCACAGTGTACTCGTGGATGAGGAAGAGCGATACCTCACCTGTCCAGAAAGATGTTACAATCCCTCCACCCCCCCACTTGCTGAATTTTTAAAAAAATAACTTAAGTTTTCTCCTTTACCATTTAGTCTAAATGTCCATTTTAAGTTTTGATCATTCGCTATGTAAAGAACATCAGTCCTTATGTTACTAATTTAAACCTGTCCCTTCATCCTTTTTCAATATCCGACAGTATTGGAGATCAACATTTTCCATTTTGTTTATGTACATTGTATAGTTCTGTGAAATGTATTGCATGCTTTCTTCACAGGCTGGAAATGCAGGTTCATTTAGCCTTTTCCCATTTGTGGATGCTGGTATAGTGATACACAATCAAATTGATGGGCCCTAGTATGTGCTCTGGAGTGAGTTATAATCTCACCATAGCAGTTCTAAGAATTAAAATTCAAAATTCTGGAACTAAAACTAGTCTCAGTAGTAATGATCACAAACTAAAATTGTTGCAAAAAAATTTGTGTGCTTTGGAAATGAATCTTGCCATCCTTATCTGGTACTGGCTAGCATATGACTGCAGCCCCACAGTAATCTTCCCTCTGAAGTAGCCTCTAAGCCGCTCATTTGTACCAAAACTCTATTTTTAAAAAAATTAAACAAATATAACCCAATGGACTACTTGGCATCTACTTTGCCACCGGAAAGGACACACCTTGCTCAATTAACCCGGTAAAGTCTTCCTTAGCACTATTTGGGGGCCTGTGCCGAAATTGACAGAGCAGTCCCACAGACAGGTCAAACAGCAGTTTCAAGTAAGTATACTCAGCAAATCACACCTTGGACACAATGCCCAGACACTTTCACTAGCATCCCTGGATATGTGCTTACCACTTGGAGGCAGACCTCCTAGAGGCAGTTGGGAAGGAGTCATTGTGTAAATTCTTAACATTGAGAGATTTCAGGGATTGGAATCAACATAAGGTCAAACATGGGCAAGTGAACCTGTGGCTATTTATCCCTGACTTCCCTCTATCAGCTGAAAAATCAGTGCTCTTCCAGGTTGGATATCACCTTGAAGAAGCGTAAAGGTTAACAAGGGCAAAATGCTTTCGTCGCGGGAACTTCAATCCCTGTCGGTAAGAAAATCTTAGTAGTACTATGACTGACCAAACAGGCAGTTCTGAATCAAATTATTGGTGCAGAGGGAACCAACAAAAGTGGAAACAGTTAACTTTTCCCTCCCCAATCTACCTGTCACAGAGAGACCACTGAAGAGTCATTATTGAGACAAATTCCCATATTCACAATGAGGATACCATCATCATGTTGTATGACCATAACAGCTTTAATAAAAAGATAAATGGGATAGATTCAGAATCGATCCAGCAGCTCAAGGATAATACGTGCAGGCCTGTGGCCATCCACAGCACAACTGGGTACTCGATGCCAACCTGTTACCTCAGTGCTTGTCTCAACTTCATAACAATTTAAGCAAGAGATCAGTCTTTGTACAATGAAAAGCACAGGGACTCATGGCTGGAAGAGCACTGAGCAAATCTAAAGATTCACCAGATGTCAACATGGTGAAGCTACAACATAGCAATACTTGCATCATAAACCATGAAAGCAGGTTTTTTAAATTAACTCACGGGATGTAGACTTCACTGGCTGGGGCAACATTTATTCTCGTCCCTAGGTGCCCTTCATAAGATTGTGGTGATCTACCTTTTCGAATCGCTGCAGCCCGTGTGTTGTATGTGGATCCATAATGTCCTTCATCCTTATCCTTTGCACTAATGTGTTGGGCTGTTACACCATTGAGGATGGGGTATTTGTGAGCCACTTCTTTCTCCAGTGAGTTATTTATTTATCCACCACCATTCACAGCTGGATGTGGTAGGACTGTAGAACTTAGATCTGATCTGTTAGTTGTGGGATCACGTGGCTTTGTCACTTGCTCCTTACACTGTTTGTCATACAAGTCATCCTGCTTAGTAGCTTGACCAAGCTGACACCTCATTTTTCGAGCTAAGTAGTCTGATAACTTATGGATCAAATCAAAACTCCACAATCCTTCCACATTTAGTTGTCAGTAGTAGTGAACTAAATTGATGGTGAGATTTGCACTCTTATGAGCAAACTAATTACGAGCAGGAATAGGTCATTTGGCCTGTTAACCCTATTCCACTACTCAATAAGATCGTGACTGATCTGATTAGGCCAACAATGTGACATTTTTATCTATTCCAGTACCCTTTGACTCCCTTGTTGGAGATGGTTATTAATTGGAACTTAGCAATTATCAGACCAAATCTGACCATTGTTCAGGTCTTGTTGCATACTGACACATGATGCTTCAGTGTATGAAGTCATGAATGGTCTCAAGCACCACAATCACTGGCAAAACTTCCCCACTTTTAATGTTATGACCTTATATGAACATGCATATGTATGTACAAAATTCTCCTCGGAGCCACATACGATTCTGACTTGGAATCATATTGCTATTCTTTGATTATTAGCAAGTCAAAAACCTGGATTTCACTTTGTAACAGCATTGTGACTATAACAACAATATGGACTGTAGCAATTCACAAAGACCAGCATCTTCACGTACATGGGGGATCAGGTAGCAGACGGTGGTCTTGCTAGTGGAATTCATGTCATTAATTTAAAAAAAACTAATAAATAACTTGTTGGAATATCTAGATGTAGAGAACTACTTGCCAATTGATTTTCCTTGTGAAATCTTACCCCATGTAAGTTTTTAAAAAAAAAATTAATCCTGACAGTGTAGGTTAGAGGACTAAATGGTTTTGAGACGTTACCATTGCTTTCTGCAGTAATGACCAGAACTAATACATCCTTCAGCTACAGCGAGACTGTCTGCTGTATTTGAGTATGTTTGTCTATAGAACATAGAACAGCACAGCACAGCACAGGAACAGGCCCTTTGACCTACGATGTCGGTGCTGACCATGATGCCATTCTAAAATAATCCTATCCACCTGCACATGGTCTGTATCCTTCTATATGCCCTGCCTATTTGTGAGCATCTTACCTCTAATCGTAGGTAACATTAGCAGTCAGACTGCTGAAATGATGAATATTTTGTACTGCTACATTACTGGATAATTAAGAAAATAGTTTACCAGTTGATCATTTAGTTTTTGCTAACATAAAATTGAACGTTGCATGATTTGGTTCATTTCTAAGTTGAAAATGGCTTTACTTTAGCAAAAATCTTTGAATATGTCAAGTACGCGCAGCTTTTGCTGCTTAAGTGCCCAAGGTTTATATATTAAAGAAACTGGAAGAGAAGACAACGAATTTTGAAATGTTTATTTTCATTGTCTTGGCTGTTGTTTCAGCTAAAAAGTGGTATTTGTCATTTCAGCACAATCTTTATTGAAGAGCTAGAAATAAGATATTTAGGAATCTGGTATGTTGACTTCATTCCTGATGTAAACTAATGCAAGTTAAATTTGTACATGCTAATTAATTGAATAGCTGTTTTAATGCTGTGATAAGGATAAATATGAAAAATATCTTCCTTGTTTTACCAGTCACATCAGCCACGGATCCATAAGAATGTTCCATCTATTAATAATAAACTAAAAATCATCAAGCATCTTATAAGGTTGGTGAGTGTAGACACGATAATTTTTTTAAGTTTGTAAAATTCTCTCATGGATTTCGTGACACATACTTCAAATCTCTTTGCAGAGTGCAACCCCTGAAATTGCCACAGGGACTTCCAACAGAGCAAGAACTAGCTGACAGTTACCTGAAGAGCACTGGGGAATTAGTAATAAGACGCCACCTGCAACCATTGGAATAAAAACACCACTAGATCTGAAGTTGCTTTTTGTCTTACTTGTATGTGAAATAAATATTCAGTTATGTTTCTATAAAGTTTGTCTTAAACATTGAGTGGAAGGAAATGCTGCATAATTCTGTTATTCGACGCTGACCTTAAATACACCAGAACTGTAATACCTACCAGTCTAAATGTGTATTAGTTTTTTGATAGAATATTTTTGACTTCAATGTTGAAAGACGTTTCCTTGAAAGCTTTCCACATCGATAAAACAAGTATAAAATTTTAATGATTGCTATGTGACTATTGAAAAATAAAATAATGCGTTTAGTGTTTTCAACACTTTAGGGGGTCATTTTTAAAAAGAGCAGCTTTCTAATTCTACTTGCATTTGTTTTCTTTTCATTTAGTTATTAAGTTGTCTTTCCCAATCTCCTTAGACTTAAAGATTCTTGCAGAAATGCTAAAACTATCATCAGGTCCATCATGGGGTTGACATTCCGTATTGATGACCTTTTCAGTGACACAAGAAAATGTTAAAACTGAAGTTGTTAATGAAATGTGAGGCTGGATGAACACAGCAGGCCCAGCAGCATCTCAGGAACACAAAAGCTGACGTTTCGGGCCTAGACCCTTCATCAGAGAGGGAGATGGGGTGGGGGTTCTGGAATAAATAGGAAGAGAGGGGGAGGCGGATCGAAGATGGAGAGGAGAGTATAAGGGAGGGGATTGGTCAGTCCAGGGAAGACGGCGAGGTCAAGGAGGTGGGATGAGGTTAGTAGGTAGGAGATGGAGGTGCGGCTTGGGGTGGGAGGAAGGGATGGGTGAGAGGAAGAACAGGTTAGGGAGGCAGAGACAAGTTGGACTGGTTTTGGGATGCAGTGGGTGGAGGGGAAGAGCTGGGCTGGTTGTGTGGTGCAGTGAGGGGAGGGGGCGAACTGGGCTGGTTTTGGGATGCGAGGGGGGGAAGGGGAGATTTTGAAGCTGGTGAAGTCCACATTGATACCATTGGGCTGCAGGGTTCCCAAGCGGAATGAGTTGCTGTTCCTGCAACCTTCGGGTGGCATCATTGTGGCACTGCAGGAGGCCCATGATGGACATGTCATCTAAAGAATGGGAGGGGGAGTGGAAATGGTTTGCGACTGGGAGGTGCAGTTGTTTGTTGCGAACCGAGCGGAGGTGTTCTGCAAAGCGGTCCCCAAGCATCCGCTTGGTTTCCCCAATGCAGAGGAAGCCAAACTGGGTACAGTGGATGCAGTATACTACATTGGCAGATGTGCAGGTGAACCTCTGCTTAATGTGGAAAGTCATCTTGGGGCCTGGGATAGGGGTGAGGGAGGAGGTGTGGGGGCAAGTGTAGCATTTCCTGCACCCGACATTACAGACTGGATCCAACGGTACAGATCGCTCCTGTTCCAATACTATTGCCAGTGCCCCATGAAAAGGAACCCTTTTTTCCCCGCACCACTCTCTTAGCCATGTGTTTACTTCCCTTATTCTCATGTTCCTATGCCAATTAGCACATGGCTCAGGCAGGAATACGGAGACTATAGCCCTTGAGGACCTGTTCTTTAATTTGGTTCCTACCTCCTGATAATCTCAGAACAGGTCCCCTTTCCTCGTCTTGCCTATGGTGTTTGTTCCTCCCCTTCCGCTCCACTATCCTTTCAAGCCGGTCAGAGATATCCTTTACCCTGGCACTGTACAGGCCACAAAACACACAGGATTCTCGATTCTGCTTATATAGGATACTATCTATCCCCCTAATTAGAGAATCCCCTACAACTACCATCTGTCTTTTTGCTCCCCCCTCCGCCCTTTAATGGCCTCCTGTACCATGGTGCAGTGGTCACTTGGCTCATCCTCCCTGCAGCCCATTTCCTCATTCACACTGGGAACAAGTACCTCATACCTGTTGGACAAGGTCAAGAGTGGAGGTTCCTCTATTCCTGACTGTAGGATCCCTCTACCTGCCTCGTTTACAGTCACACCATGCTGTCCCTGGCCACTGACCAAATTTAAATTACTTAAGCTACCAGGTGTGACTGCCTCCTGAAGCAAATCGTCCAGGTACTTCTTCCCCCTCCTCGATGTGCCGCAATGTTTGAAGCTTCGATTCCAGCTCATCAACTCTGAGCCAAAATTCCTTGAAGAACCAACAGTTACTGCAGGTATGGTCACTGTGGTTCGCAATGGGATCAGCTAGCTCCCACATCATACAGTTACAACACATCATCTGTCCAGCCATTTCTCTAATATTCTCTAACCATGACATGTTGAAAAAGGTGGTCATTAGATGAAATCCTGGCTGATACAATGTCCAGTTTTCCTCCCATTTGGTCATATTACTCGCACACTTTCTAGACATTGCAAAATTAATGTCTGATTATCTCCTTTTGTCTTGTATTCTCACATGTCTGTTTATCTCTTAACCTACATCAGTAATTGCTAGTTTTCCTATTTCTGCTTGCATACACCAAACTCCGCACATGTTTAAAAGTTGTACATCTCAGTCATAAGTGAAGCATTGTTTTTGAGCAATCAACTTTGGAAAAAAAGGTGTTGCCGAACCTGAATTTTGTTATTTTTAACTTCTGTTCACTTTGAAAATAATCCAGTGATACAGAGCAATAGTTTTTTTCCAAGCTGTGTTTCAAACTACGGCCCAGATTTTGTGGGAAGAAATTTTACAGTATTCTCTGGTGATCATGCCATGGCAATATCGTGAACAAGAAACTGCTGACTTTATTCGAACCTCAGACTTAATGATTCATACAAAGGTTCTATGGAGAATGAGGTGAACTTGTCAAATCAAGTTTGGGGGGGGGGGGGGGGGTGGCTTTGCAATAGTAATGGCATTGGATCACTAATGTTTTAAGGATATGGGTTAGAATCCTACCATGGCAGATTGTGAAATGTGAGTGTAAAAATCAGTCTGACATATAGCATGGAAACACCCTTTGGTCCAACTTGTCCATGCGGACCAGACATCCTAAATTAATCTAGTCCTGTTTGTTTTCCTATTCATGTTCTCAACCAAATGCCTTTTAGTTGTAATCATACCAGAGTCCCCCCACCCCCCCTACTTTTGCCAGTTATTTATACACACACACACACACACACACCCCGGCCTTTTTAAATCTCTCCCTTAAACCTACACCCTCTAAAAATCCTGAAATCCAATTTTAACTGTCTGAGATAAAAGTTAGTGGTAAGTTAGAAAGCCTTGCCAGTAATGTAGAGAAAGATATTTCAATTAGACAAATGAAAATACTCTGTACATGATTCTCGAATATTTAAAATTTTTTGAATTCTGGTTGGAATGCCAGACCTCCATCACCAAACCCATTGTTACCTAGCAGGGTGATGAAACATCTGCAACTAAACACACCATCTTGGCAAGCAAGTCTGCAACCTCATGCACAGCAAGCTAAAAAATTTTCTCAAAAACTTTTAGCCTCCATTATTTCTTACTTAATTCCCTGTCCAATAGCGTAATGATTGCCTCAGCAACTGTTCCTGCAATGGTTCAAGAAACAGCCCACCTTGTTTAAATTTTGCCACCTCCTACATTCTGAATTTATTAAGGGCTATATTTAAATCAGAGGGCAGCCGAAGGATAAAGAGGGGAAAATCAATCCAGTTTCAAATTTGGGGGTTTCAATTTGGAATACAACTTAAGTTGACAGCAATAGATCATATTTATTTAGGTGGCTATTCAACAATCAAGTATATTACAACATTAACAATACTCAACCCCAAGCAGGGTCACAATATACTAACTACACATTACAGCAGTGACTGCTTTTCTTTCTCCTCTCTCCCAACTTCCCTGCCTCCAACCAAACCACCTGATGAGACACTAACCTTTTCACAGCCAAGAACAATTACTGAATCATGCATATAACCAAAGTTATATAACCTAGTAGCATAAAGAGTAAGTTGACTTATACCGAAAAAAAACGACCTAACTGTTTCCTAAATGCTCAGTTACAGTCAACCAGCATCCATGGAACACAAATCAATGTCATTTGACTAGTAAGTGATGCAAGTGTTGTGTATTTGTCCATCTGCTGCAAGAAGAAAAACCTGACAATGCAATCAGATCAAAATACATGACTAACATCTGTAGAACATTTCCAAACCAAAAAAAAGCTCTACAATAGTCAATACTTATCAAAGCAATGGGATAGAAAGCATGAGAAATAGATGTCAAAAAGGGAAAAAAGGAGAGTACTTGGAAGGAACAGCTTTGACAGCAATATTCAATAGTTTAAAAAAAAAACTGCTGCTTAATGGCTTAGCTTGGAGAATGATTTTAGTTGGTTGACACCTGATGCCAAAACAGTATCGAGAATCATGTACTCTACAAAGGCAACAATTCAAGATTTCAAGACATTGGTGAATGAACGAGTCCTTCCAGTTTATTACTAAGTACAATGTTTGTATAAATATTTGACTAGTAAGTGATGCAAGTGTTGTGCATTTGTTACAAAAGAAAGACTTGCAGTGTAGTTGCAGCAAAATAAATGGCTGTGTCACATTTGTGGAACATTTCTAAAAAAATCTTTTCAGCAGTCAATATTTGACAAAGTCAGTGTTTACAATGTAATTGTATTTGGAGTTTTATTAATCTACAAAAATTAAAAATGTCATCTGTTAAAACTAAAGTTGACAATGAGTAGGATAGAAGAAAAACAAAAAGATTAAATTAGAAGCAAGATTTAGGATCAAGAAACATACTTTAATCATCATCATCTGAATCAGAATCATTACTTTTTCCTCGAATTGCTCTTTTCTCCATTTTAGTGATACATCCACTTTTTCTTTGCAGCTGGAAAGGCGGTTCCATCAAATTTCCACTAAAGTAAAAAAGAAAGAATCAGAAGTGAAATCGTTTTTGTCTTATCAAGTAGAAATATAAACACAGATCAGTGAAATGCTGTTTTGCACCTCATGGAAAATTGCAGCTCAAATTTTTGTGAGCAGAGATACAAGCTGTAGTAACATTAAATTTAAAATAGCCTGACATAGCTGCAGATGTGAAGCAATAAATTTGCACCAAACAGTTTCAGTGCTGTCTGAGAAAATGTGTGGCAAGTAAACAATGGAATCAAATCTCACCAACTGTCGAAGCCATGTCATGACAATAAATCTTGGAAAAACAAATGTATTCATACCATGCAAACTTAAAACAAATATCAAATGGAACAAAATAGTCTGCAGAAATGTTTCTAAAACAAAAGTTTCCTTTCCAGTAAGTGAACCATCCTATACAATAGTGATTTGCACTCTTTCTGGAGTCTGCCAATTGTCACATGCACAGAGTTGCTGTCTTGGCTCAGTAGCAGCCCTCATGTTTGGGTTCTTAAGGATATGGTTTATGGCCTGCCCCGGAGACTACAGCGTATAAACCTCACTGTTTAGAATCTAATTGGAAGCAGCTGTGGCAAAAGGTCTATCTATCCTGTTAGGTGAACATAAAGACTAATGTTTTCAGAAGAACCACCAAGCAGTTGACACAGTCTCCTGCCCAAAACTATCCTTCAATTCCACAACGGAAAACAGATGTAACGTTTCTGTGGCTCTCATGCAAATTGGTTCCTAGTGTTTCCTTTAACAAAAAAGTTAATTAGCTCTTAATGAATGTTTGACCGTGGAAACAAACACGTATCACAACAAAACACAGCCTTTAATAAAGAATGAGCAAATATTATGGTAACATGGGCTACACACTTATTTCAGCAAAGCATCTTGAGCATTTTTAAGAATCCAAAATGCCAAACCAATTAAACAAAAAAAGTACATGGAGAAATATGTTAGGCATGTTTGATCTCAAGTGTTTTTATTCTAATGTCATATCTTTCATTCAATCAAAAGCAATTGCCATTTCAAAAGTACTTTGTCTCCCAAACTGACAGATGTACTAACCAATTAATTTAAGCTAAGATCAGGAAGTGTTACCTGTAGTTAATGACAGCAGCACAGCCCAGTCGCCATTCTAAAGTTTCAGTTGTGAAGTTGTCTGTGCAACCAAGGTCATCAAACCCAACTATATAGTCTTTAGCTTTTCCGTCTTTTACCAGAACCATTGTTGGGATTATTTTGATTCGTAATCTTTCAGAAAGGAAAGGAGCCTTTTCTGCATTCAATTTGATAAACTTTGTTTCCACATGCTTTTTAGCCAGAATAGCCAAGTGCTTGTCTACTATCTTGCATCTGTACAGAAGAACAAAATAAATTGGTGAATTATACTGAGCACATAAGAAAATACAAACAAAAAAAAATGTTGTAATGTAATAAAATGATTCAATCACATTGAATCCTGGGAGGAAAAAGGTTGCTCTACCAACTGAAGAGACACCAACATCTGATTAGTCTTCCAAATTAATAATAAAAAAAATTGGATTTGTTTATCAATTGTTTCCATTGATCAGCAAATTGAAAACAAGTCCACAATCTTGAGATAAGCACAACATATGCATTCAACTTTTTCATACTGTGACTTACTGTAATACTTTACCAGAGTATGTGACAGGTGTTAAAGCTTTGTTTCAAAAGTTACTGAACATTTTAAATGATATGTCAAGATGACAGGAAGTAGGGTGCTGCTGTAACCCCTGAAGAACTAGCTTTACAGGCTCACTTTTTTGAAAAAGTGGGCACCCAACTCATACCACTATGTCACAATAAAAGCGCAGAAAACTGGTGGCTAATGGGAAGCTGGAAAATCATTGTTGCCAGCTTTTTCCACCTTCTCACTCATCTGTAATTCTCAAACTGCTGATTTTTCCAGTTCAAACTTTCTCATGCAACCATCTATTTCTTCAATTACTGTTCCATTTAAACTATTGGAACTGTCAGTTTATTATTTGGCATTATGTTGTACATATACACCATTCATCGGGGAAATTAGAATATTTAAACTGGAAACTTTTCAATTACCAAAGTTCAATTGTTGAAATTAGTACTTTGGAAACTGATGCATTGCCTTAGTGGACACATACGCTAATGCTGACCTTCAGTGGGGTCTTGACGAAGTGGAATGGGAATAATTGAATTTAAGGAGGTACTTCTGACCTAGACTAGCAGCCACAGGCATGTACAAATCATAGTATTCAAGCATAAAAATTGTAAATGAAAAATACTTATGAATGAAATGGAAGTGTATATTTTTGGAAAAAACAAAAACAAACAAGTTAACAGAGCAGAGATAATGGGAACTGCAGATGCTGGAGAATTCCAAGATAAAGCGTGAAGCTGGATGAACACAGCAGGCCAAGCAGCATCTCAGGAGCACAAAAGCTGATGCCTCGGGCCCAGACCCTTCATCAGAGAGGGGGATGGGGAGAGGGAACTGGAATAAATAGGGACAGAGGGGAGGCGGACCGAAGATGGAGAGAAAAGAAGATAGGTGGAGAGTATAGGTGGGGAGGGACAAGGGAGTCAGGGAGAGAGCGGTCTCTCCGGAAGGCAGACAAGGGAATGGAAAAATGTCTTGGGTGGTGGGGTCAGATTGTAGATGGCGGAAGTGTCGGAGGATGATGCCTTGTATCCGGAAGTTGGTGGGGTGGTATGTCAGGGAGAGGGGGATCCTCTTAGGGCAGTTGTTGCGGGGGCGGGGTGTGACAGATGTGTTGCGGGAAATGCTCCGTGACTCCCTTGTCCACTCCACACTCCCCTCCAACCCCACCACACCCGGCACCTTCCCCTGCAACCGCAGGAAGTGGTACACCTGCCCCCACACCTCCTCCCTCACCCCCATCCCAGGCCCCAAGGTGACGTTCCATATCAAGCAGATTTCATCTGCCAATGTGGTATACTGTTTCCACTGTACCCGGTGTGGCTTCCTCTACATTGGGGAAACCAATGGCTTGGGGACCACTTTGCAGAACACCTCCGCTCGGTTCGCAATAAACAACTGCACCTCCCAGTCGCAAAACATTTTAACTCTCCCTCCCATTCCTTAGACGACATGTCCATCATGGGCCTCCTGCAGTACCACAATGATGCCACCCAAAGGTTGCAGGAACAGCAACTCATATTCCGCTTGGGAACCCTGCAGCCCAATGGTATCAATGTGGACTTCACAAGCTTCAAAATCTCCCCTCCCCCACTGCATCCCAAAACCAGCCCAGCTTGTCCCCACCTCCCTAACCTGTTCTTCCTCTCACCTATCCCCTCCTCCCACCTCCATTTCCTGCCTACTAACCTCATCCTGCCTCCTTGACCTGTCCGTCCTCCCTGGACTGACCTAGCCCCTCCCCACCTATACTCTCCTCTCCATCTTCGGTCCGCCACCCCCCCCCCCCCTCTCTATTTATTTCAGAACCCTCTCCCCATCCCCCTCTCTGATGAAAGATCTGGGCCTGAAACGCCAGCTTTTGTGCTCCTGAGATGCTGCTTGGCCTGCTGTGTTCATCTAGCTTCACACTTTGTTATCTAAGTTCACACAGCAGCTGTGTAACACCAAGAGTTCTTACCCACAACAGTACAAAGAGGAGTGCTGATTTGGGTTTCTTCATTATCCACTAATTGGAAACTTGGATAGTGGCAGAGAAAGTAAGTTTCTTTTTGGTTCCACGGTATTGAATATTTTGAACTTAAGAATCAGGGGGTATTATAATTAGCATTATTTCAGTGTCAGACAAGTAGGATCACCAAGGCTTGTCTGAAACTCAAATAGTGGCAATTATAATTACCCTTTGATTCTTATGTTCAAATTATTCTGCTTTGTTATCTTGCTAGAGAAAAATGTCGCTCCTCACCTAAATGTAGTATCTCTGTAAAAGTGGCAAATCACATTTTTACTCTCTTTAACCTCTTGAAAAAAATCTTTTTCACTGGGAATCTCCTTGTATTCACCATGGCCCTTGGAAAGCCATTCCTGCATTTCAAATTTAAAAAGAGAAAATGTTTAAGTGCTTTACATCTAAAAACAATTATATTTAAAAAACAGTGTATTAAAGAAAAAAAAGTCAGTCAATTTGAAAGCAACACTAATCCCACAGCCCAAATTGATCAGTAGTTTGAAATCTCAAATATTTACTCAAATTTATACTGAAATTTTTATTTCCACTTAAAATGTTGTTAAAAAGAAGACAATAAAATTAATGTAATTTCTCAAACACTTCAGAATAATACTCTAGTTTGCTAATAGGGTGCAATTTGGAATTGACAAGTGTGCGTTTGCTTAGCACAAGTTTTACCTGTTTCTGATGCTGCGCTTTCTTCATTGATTCAAGCCTCTTTTCTCGAAGTTTCTCTAGTTCATCTGCATCCATCTTCTCAAACTTTTCAATCTCTGTATCTAGATGCTGTTCCACTATCTCAGTTGTTTGGAGCATTTGCTGCTCAAGAACTTTACTAAGCATAGCCACTGAGGGGTTACTTGCCATTCTTGTCAATTAGGAGTACACACTGTACAATTCCTGAGAAGAAATACATGCAGATATTTCAAACAAAATTCAACTATACTACATTGCTAAAAAGTTTACTATATAGATGAGCAAAGTTTCACCAAAGTCAGCTGACAGTTTTTGATTCCACAATTTGTTAATCGTAACCATTTAAATTTTCTGAACAGTACACAGTAAAGTGTTTGGTGCACAAAAATCTATTTTCTAATCAATTAAAATTTAAATTAATTTCCATATCTGCTTCAGCCTCTACCATTCTTTTCACTTTCAGTCGCTTCATTTTTAAAATTCTGCCTCCATCAGCAGCTGCTGTTTGTATATTCCCAGAGTTGCTCTCCCCTCCCTTTCTTCCTCGGAGTACCTCCAAGGAAGAAAAAACTCCAAAAGAACAACTGCTAGAAGGACAAATTCACTAAAGGAGACAGAAAATAAACATTGATGCAAGTAGGGAAAACATTTTTGTAACACTCCCAATCAGACTTGGCAATTTTCCTTTCATCACTGAGATGGCCTATTACAGAAACCTCCTAAAGTCTCTTAATAATCAAAATCAAAACCAAAACCAAAACCCAGGACACCAGTGCAAAAGCCACTACTTTTCTACAACTCTCAAACTGAATGTTTAAAGAACAAGCAGCGATCTGAGAAACACACTGAGGGGTTTTGACATGGAAGATGCTCAGTGTTCTCCCTTACGTCAAAGACTGAAAATAGAGCATATTGTTTTAAAATAACAGGTCTCCCATTTAAGACACAGGGATGAAGCCTTTATTTGCTTTTATTAGTCAATACATTGAATACAAGAACAGGAGTGTTACGATGGAACTGCACGAGATCCAATGTTAGGCCACAGCTGGTGGAGGGTGTTCTGGTCATCACATTATAGTAAGGTCAAGATTGCTCTAGAGAAGTTGCAGAGGAGATTCACCAGAATGTTCAAAGGGCTGGAACATTTCAGTCACAAAGAGGGACTAGATAAGCTGTGGCTATTTTCCTTATGCCAGAGCTCTGTAAAAATATGAGCAGAGACAGGGTAGATAATAAATTTTCACTTTAGAAGGGACTGACCAGGGACTACAGATTTATGTTAAGGAGAAAGAGGCTTAGAAATAATTGAAAAGGATCTTTTCCAAATCAAGAGGATGATGGGAATTTGGAACTGACTGCCTAAAAATGCAGTAGAGCTAGGAATCATTTAACAAGTATTTAAATGAATACTTGAAACACAAATAGCATACAAGGGTACTGACCTAATATTAGGAATGGGATTAGGGTAGATGGGTGCTCAATGGCTGATATAGATGCAGTGAACTGAAGGGTCTCCTTGCACGTTGTTCTATTCTTTGACAGAAAAATAATTTCTGTCAGCAAATGTTAGTTTGTTGGATTCCCTTCCACAGAGAGCAGTTGGGGCAGATCAGTACCTACTTTTAAATGTCAGATAGATTTTTGATCAAGAGACTCAAAGGTTACGGTTGTCAAGCAAGTTGACTTGAGGTCACAAATCAGATCAGCCATTACTTTATCAAGTGGTAAAGGAGGTTTGATGGCTTGGATGCCTAGATCTTCTCCTAATATATATGCTTGTGTTTGTGTTTAAATAATATTAATACAATATTTACTTCTACTGAAGTTGTATTTTATTACGAACGGCTGGGCAGCTGGGTTGCAATGCAGGGTGACACCAATTTAATAGGTTCAAATTGCTGCAACAGCTGAGGTTACCGTTGAACATTCCAACTTTCCTCATCATTTGTGGCATGGTGAACCCTCAGGTTAAATCACCACCAGCTGGGACTATGGCAACTTTATCTTTAGGACTGACAGTACTTTAAAAAAAACCCAAACTCAAATTTTATCAAAACTAATCCAGCTGTAAATTGGAGACATTGGGAATCATTCCCAATTTCACAAGGATTTTTGAAGTTTCTTTTCAATTATTATCTTTCCTCTCACCAATGTGATCATTTGTTTTCGTATTCAAGATAGAACAACTAAAGAACAGAAATTGCTGTCTCCAACAATTTGTTTTTGTTTCAAATTTCCAGCACCTACAGTTTTTTGTTTTACTTCTATGTTGAATCCTATACACCAGCATGCTTAAAGCCTAATAAATCTGAATAGTTTCACATTTCATTAAGTTAAACGAGACAATTTCTGACTTTGAAGATTTAAAATCAGAACTGTGACGGTTAAAGCACATTCCTAACTGTCGTACCTATTCCAGACTGATCGTTTTAGGTTAGTAACCACACCTATTTCCGGAAACGAATGAAGCCTAAGTTCAAACATAACTAGCCCAAAATTGCATTAACGAGCAGAATAAATCGCATGATTAAATTTATTCTTAGGCAGCACCAAAAATTACTCGACGACCGCATGATACATGCGGGACTTTACCAATGATGGAAAATTGGGACTGTGAACATCAAAGGGGGACAACCCAGCAATACCAGCCTTAAACTGTAAGCTACCGAACCTCTGCTCAGCCTCTGACGCGGGGAAACGCGAAACATGCGGAGTCATGGAGAATTATTTGTAACGGGGAGTTTCTTTGGCCGCAGCGAACCAACAACTTCCGAACTGCCAACTCCACACAAAGGCCCATCCTCTTCCTCCGTCCAAAACAGGCCTCAGTGTCAAACAGAGAAACCCGCTCGCCTCGCCCCCCCATAAACTCACCAACTTCAGTCCTCACCCACGGCTCTCAACCCTTCTTCCCTCCTTACTTATTCTAATTGATAGCGGCAACACTCTCCCACTGCTTCCTGCCTCAGTCGGTCCGTGGGGTTAAAAGTCACTGTCTACTTCCCTGGCAACAGGCAGAGATCTGGGGCGGGGCTGAGAGGGCTTGAACGAAGGGTGAGGCGCAATGCAGGTTCGCTCGCGCTCTCTCTGTTTACTCTTTAATGTGTTCTTAATTTATCACTGTACTCAGTTGGACTACAGTTTGGTATTTTTATTCCTTATGAATAATCACGTAAATGCCGTTAAACCCGAACTCCGCTCTTTCCCCAGTCTCTGCTACATAAAAGTCTGTAAAAGCTGCTCTCAAATAGGCGTATTAAAATAAAACAATGATGTTTTATTATGTATGACACTTTCAAAAATGTTGTGCTTTCCACGCTCCTACATAATAAAAAGGTAGCCGATAAAGCAACATTTCCGCAAGGGGGGAAAAAAATAGTATTTTTGAATTTACCCAAAGTACATATTTATTGAGTACCTTTGATGTAGTAAAACAACCCAAGATAAGATGACAGAATAAGAGTCTGATAATTTAGCAAAAATGGAGCTGTCAGGAGAGCTGGCAGTGAAGTAAAATAGCATGTTATCAATGTGAATATGAAAAGTAATTGTTTTAGGATGGTGACACTGCGGGGCAGAGAACTGAGTCTAGATTTTTGGGATAAATTAATGATTCAAGATTGGGAAAAGTAGTCTTATAAGTGGTTCTGTATGTCAATGAGAACGGAATCCAGGTCACCCAGCTGAATAACAATAGAAAGGCATAGGAGGAGGCTTGTTTGGACCACAACATAAAAGGCTACAGACAGATCTCGAGGCATGAAGACAGAGAGTTTGCCCTTGTCACAATCACAGAAGATGTGAATTGTGACTTTGATGAGAACCATTTTTATGCTTTAAAAGCATAGAAACCTGATTGGAGTTTTCAAATATGGGGTGCGGGATAAAAAAGGACAATGATTTGGCAGTCAAGGACTTGAGGATAAAGGGAGTTTAGAGACAGCGCACAAAATAAAACAAAGAATGGTGTATGTTGCAAATCTGAAACAAAAACAGAAATTGCTCGAGAAACTCAGCAGGTCTAGCAGCTTCAGTGTAGAGAAAACTGAGTTAACATTTCAAGACATTTTTTTTTCTGTACAGATGCTGCCAGACCTGTTGAGTTTATCCAGGAGTTTCTGTTTTGTTGGAGTTGAATCAGTTGTTTGCAAGGGCATGTTAGTTTTTTTTGAGGAGAGGGGTGATGATGGCAAATATAGAACATAGAACATAGAACATTACAGCGCAGTACAGGCCCTTCAACCCTCAATGTGATATTAAGGAGGTCAGGACAGTACCTGAAAAGACAGAAGCATTAAAAATAGTTGTTAACATAGGGATCAGGGAAAAAAGTTAATGATCAGTGGTTTAATGGAAATAGGACAGAGGGAGGAGTTGGAGTGGTGCTGCCAGAAGTATAAATCATTGCAATAATTACTGAACAAGTTCATGAGAATTTAAGTATGTGTGTGTGTTTGGAGAGTGGGTGTAAAGAGATAGAGAAGGCAAAAATGAGCAAGCATTGTAAACATCCAAAAACAGATTTCTATCTTGCTCTGACAAATCCTGGATATCGACTACCACCTTGGAAGTCCTAACATCAATTTAAAATATGGATCCTTAAAATAGGTGCTGTGCAGATCTGATGCAGTTTACTGTTATATGATATGCATGCTCATTTTACTTTGCACTTCTAACCACTGGACTTGCTAACTTGGGATGTGAACTCTGCGCGTTTCTGTCAAAACAAGAACAAAAATTCATAAATCTGACTGCCTTGGTCAAACCATTGTTGCTGTCTGTTCCTGCTGCACTGCACTCATCTCCTCCTACCTTAAGTCTGTTCTTTCCCTTCTGGTCCTGGAATTCCCCACCTACGTTCGGGAAACTACCTACGCCCTCTACCTTCTCCAAGACTTTCAATTTCCCAGTCCCCAGTATCTCATCTTCAACATGGATATTCAGTCTCTCTCTATGCCTGTATCCCCCATGAGGAGGGCATAAAAGCCCTCTGTTTCTTCCTCTGTCACAGGCACAACCTGTTCCCCTCCACCAACTCTCTCATTCGCTTGGCAGAACTAGTCCTTACCCTCAACAGTTATTCCTTTGACTCCTTCCACTTCCTACAAATTAAGAGGGTAGCTATGGGCACTCGCATGGGTCCGAGCTATGCCTGCCTCTTTGCCGGATTGGTGGAACAGTACCTCTTCCGCAGACACACTGGCACCATCCCTCACCTCTTCCTCCGCTACATTGATGACTGTATTGGTGCTGCCTCATGCCCCCATGAGGAGTTTGAACAGGTCATCAACTTCAGCAACACCTTTCACCCCAATCTCAAATTCACCTGGACCAACTTGACACCTCCCTTCCCTTCCTGGACCTCTGCGTCTCCATCTCTGGCAACCGAATTCCATTTCAAACCCACCGACTGCCACAGCTATCTTGACCATACCTCCTCTCACCTATCCTCTTGCAAAAATATGATCCCATACTCCCAATTCTTCTGCCTCTGTCACATCTGTCCTGTGATGAAGCGTTCCACTCCCAGACATCCCAGATGTCATCCTTCAAGGACCATAATTTCCCCACTCCTGTGATTCAGAATTCCCTCAACCACATCTCCTCATTTCCTGCACTTCTGCCCTCAAATCCCCTTCCCCTATCCCTGGTCCTCACATTCTACCCCACCAATCTGCAAATCCAATGCATCATCCTGTGCCATTTTTGTCACCTGCGATTTCACCCCACCACCGAAAAGATATTTCCCCATCTCTATCTGCCTTCTGTAGGGACTGCTCACTCTGTCGTCAGCTGCACGTGCCCCACCAACTTTCCCACCACACCTGGCATCCTGCCCTGCAACTGAAGGAGGTGCTACATCTGCCCCTATGCATTCCCTCTCAGCTGCATCCAAGGTCCCAAACAATCATTCCATATCCAGCAGAGATTCAATTGTATGTCTTCTAACCTGATCGACTGTATCAGTTGCTCCCAATGCGGTCTTCCCTATATAAGGGAGACCAAGCACTGATTCAGGGGCCAATTTGCACAGCATCTACACCCGGTACGCTCCAATCAATGCCACCTTCCGGTTGCTAGCCATTTCAACTCCCCATCCTACTGCCTTGGCAACATATCCATCCTGGGCCTCCTCCACAGTCAAAATGAGGCGATACATAAACTGGAAGAGCAATGCCGTACATTCCCCCTCAGGAGCTTACAGCCCAATGGCCTCAACATAGACCTCACCAGCTTCAAAATCTCCCCACCACCAGCCTCGACCCACGTCCAGCCCTACCTCTCATCCCCGCCTCTTTGACCTGTTACAACCTGTCCATCTTCCTTCTCATCCATTCACTCCACCCTTCCCACTGACCAATCTCTTCAATTCCCTACCTGCATTTACCTATCATCATACGCACTCCTTCCTCCAGCCCAACCTCGCCCGTTTATTTCTGAGCTCCCTTCCCCTCCCCAGTCCAGGTGAAGGGTCCGGACTCGAAACATTGACTTTCCTGCTCCTCTGATACTGCCTGACCTGCTGTGCTCCTTCAGCTCCACATTTTATCGATTCTATTTGACCTTTCTTCTTTTTTACCACCCAAATAGTGGTAAACAAGAGAAAAACTCTGCCCCGCTTCTCCAATTATGCAATTTTATAAGTCTCAAGAATTATACTTTTCTGTTGATACAAAGATGCTACCCAAAACAAGCACTAAACAATACTCGTAGGAGAAGCCAAGGGAACAGGGTGATAGTTCACAAGATCGCCAACAGTTATGTTTTGAGCGTAATGAAACACATATCTCACTCAGTGCAACAAGAGCAACACTCAATAAACTTAACTGCATCTAGTGTGGAGCAATTTTTGAATATCATCTATGCCATTGCACTCAACATGCTTCCATTTGACTCCTTCCCAGGTATATAAAGTGACAGGACTGAAAGACAGTTCACACAAAAACAAAATGTTGACAAGTTCTGCTTTTGGAAGGAGCAAATGCACTTGTACAAACTCGTTATGGTCCTAGTAGTTATGCCTGATTGAAAATATTTGCACTCATTGTTGTAATGCAGTAAACCTTGTTATCTGAGAACAGTGCCTCTTCTGTAGATAGTCCATGGTGCTGGATCCTCCTACCAAGAATCACGAGATAGGTAGAGAAAAGAAATGAACACTGTTTGTAGCAGATTGCCGCAAACAATCTTGACTCAGCACCACGTATTGTAAAGGTGGTAGTTACTACAAGGAAATAGGAATAGTCCTCTAAGAAAATAACACACATTCCATCGTTCAAACCTTGTGGCAATAACACATGCAATTTTAGAGTTGTATGGAAAGCTTTCCAGTCCTACTACGAGTGCAAACAGAACAACAATAACCACAAGAAAACTGTCACCTATAAGTTTTCCTCCAAGTCACAAACTATCTTTATTTTGGCCTGTACTCCTTCACCATTCTGGACCTTCTTATGGCACCCTCATTACTAAGGCTAAACGTAAGGTCTCAGTCATCAATAAACGTTGCCTTGTTTGAATAATGTAATATCGTGAGAAACAAAAACTGCAACCCACCAAACAGTTTCTAGTACCAAAAATGACATGATAGTCACAATTTAAATAAAGGAAAGGGTAAATACATGGCAATAAATACGCTTCTAACCATGATTAGAATAAGTAAACTATAAATTGCAACATAGTTTAATAAATTACAATAGCATATTGATATTTTTAAATTATAATGTTTACCTGATGCTAAAGGAGAGCTTTTGAGATGCAGATTTGCGACTGTAATAGGAAGCAACTATTTGATAAAATGCTGTATTTTTCCTCCACAGTTTTGGCATTTGTACTTTTCATAAACTGTTGGAAGGAAAAGTAGTTGCCAAATTCCCCTTCTTAAAATAATAATCATAAAAAGCAAGATTGAATCTTGATGCTCTCCGAAATGTCTTTTTGCAGTATTGATCCCAGCTCTTTTGCATCATTTCCTCCTTTGCACTTTCTACTTCCGCCTTGAATGATTGACAAGCGGGCGGATGGGCTGAAACCACAGCCAATCAGAGATCAGATCACGGGTCAGCCGCGATAGCGCATGCGCAGATTCACGCGACTGCCATATGTCTGAAAGAGATTTTAAAAAGTGACAGTGAGGCAACAGTGTAAAAAAATGGGGAAAAAACAGAAAAACAAGAGTGAAGATAAGTGAGTGTTGAGCTGTTTACTTTTCTGTTTATTCGTTACTGAAGAGGCTGGTTGCCGTGAGCGATGGAAGGAATTGAGGGAGTATGTTGCTTGACTAGGCCGCTGGACGGATCTGCTCCTACTGCTCGAGTGCGGAGGAGTCCGGGTCCCTACCGCTAACATGACGCAAGAGGGGCAGGCCCGCGGGCTACTGACTGGGGTTAACGTTAGTCTGTTTTGTAGAAATGGGAGACTTCGAGGTTGTCTTCACCCCCTTCCTCCGTGATCCTCCTTTACGTTTTCAAGGAACCTGATAAACCATAGGCTTAGAATTTGTTTCTACGTATGATTTTTATCCAATAATTTTACGGTCATGTCAAAAGTGGATATAACATACGTTGCAGTTTTCTTTTCCTAAACGTTATGGGCCATATCTAGAAGATATTACTCTGATGCAGACTTTATATTGATTTGACTCATTATGGACTTTTTAAGTATGTTAACATTCCTGTTGAAGTGACAAAGACACGCTAGGTGAACATAATATCAGTACAATAATTTCTAGACTGAAGATTAATATAGAATATAATTTAGGCCTTCGTTATGATATCAGATGCAAATCAGATGCCAGACAATGACTCCTTATGTTGCCTTGTCTGTATCCATTTGTTATCTTCTACTCTGTGACCCTGGACTATATGGTGTATATTAATCATAATTATGTGTAAATATTTGCAATCAGCCTGTGCAGATTTGTTATGACACACCTCTGGAACCAGGCCTCCTGGCTTAGAAGTTGGGATACCATTGCTGTGCCACTAAGGCCCTTCCATAATCCTGTTTACAATCAAAAATAGAATTCCAAGCATATGAGAATACTTGGTGAGCCCTTTGTTGATTTATTAGCATTGAAGTATCTGAATAGAGAAGTCTTATCATCTAAATATCTAGTTAGATTTGCCTTATTCTAAATGTCACCCACATTTGTGATCAACTTGTCCATTGAAAATTAGTTTGCTTGTTTAATTAACTGCCTATTCATTGACTGTCTGTACCCGTATTCTCCAATTCGATGGAAAGTGTTCCTCATATGTCAATAAATAGAAATAAGTTCACCCGTGGGCTGGAATGACCCTGCACATCTTGTGACCACTATGTGGGACTTGGATGTATTTTCTTGCATCTTATCAGGCATTCAATCCCACGATGAGCAATATAAAAGTATTCACATGCAAGTTTTTAAACTTCAGTGCTTGCTAGAAAATTTGGATGCTCAGAAAGGGCACGGACTAGTGGTATTAGCAGTAGTCTTAATAATTTGGGGTTCAAATCCCACCGTGGCAAATGGTGGATTTTGGATACATTTAACAGACATGTGATCACCGTGAAACTGGTGTGGTTTGTTAGAAAAACCCATCTCATTCACTAATATTCTTCAGGGAAGGAAATTTGCCAATCTTACCTGGTCTGACCCATGTGTGATTCCAATTCTCAGCAATAGGGTTAACTCTTAACTGTCCTCAGGGCAATTAGGGAGGGCAATAAAGGCTACTGTAGTCAGCAATGCCCTCCTATGATGGGATTTTTAAAAAAGTATTATTTAATAGTAGCCATCATATTACATTTATCAGCAGGGTCTACAGCTTTTTTAAATCATAAAATTTGGCAACTGGAATTTGCTAATTGATTTATTACTGAAAATTATGAAACAAGTTGTCACCATTAATCATTAGTGACGGACACTAAATGCAGAAGGTGAGAGATTGATAATGATTGATGTATGGTTGTTTGTGGGAGAAGGAACGATTGTGAGAAGCAGAGATCTTGAGAGAGATTACGTATTGGTGTGTGTAGATCAAGAAACATGAAGTGAGAGAGGAAGGGGTGCATGAATGAATAATCTAGATTTCAGGAAATGAAAAATATCAAATGTGCTAAATTTTGAACACAGGCACAATACTGCAGATGCTGGAAATTGGAAATAAATAATAAAATGCTGCAAATGCACGTTCGGTATTATAGAATTTGTGGAAAGTAATAGTTAACATTTCATCAGACCTGAATCGGAGTTAGAATAATCAGCTTTCAAGGAGAAATATGGGCAGGGGAAGGTTTTAAAACAAAAACAAGAGGGAAGCTCATTAGTTGGAGAAACTCTCAATCTCCAAAGAAGTGGTTCTTATTAAATTATTGGAACTTAGGCCTGTCAATTGCCCCGATCCTGATGAACTTCAACCAATGGTCCTAAAAGAAGCGGCTAATGAATGAGATGGTACAGATTTCAAGTGATTTGCAAAATAAAAACGTGATTTGAGAAAAGAACTTCCTCACACAACGATTGAGTCATGTTCAGTAGTTGAACACTTGTAGTGAGAACTGAGGTGGAAGCAAGTTTAATTGAGGCATTCAATGGCACTAGATGATTCTTTCTATTAAATAATGTGCAAGATTTTGGGAAGCAGGCAGGAGAGTGGCGCTGAGTTATAATTCCCATTTGGAAAGCTGCTGAAGACAGGAGGGGTTGAATGGCCTCCTGCTGCACTGTAACACTTCAGTGACTCTGAAGGGAAATATAAAATGGGTTGCAGCAACAAGATGTCCTCTGGGACAAGGAGGCAGAGATAGAAATGCCTTCCTAGAAAGATAGAACCATTTAGAAGACTAATGGGTAGGTAAGTGTATTTCAGAGAGATAAGCATGCCCAGTGGAGAGAAAAGGTGTGCATCAGCCTTGATTTACCACTGCAGTTTAGCAATTTAAAAAAAAAGACAGTGCAGAAGAAAAACCCTGTGTGGCAAAAAGTTAGGTGACAGGAGAATGTGGGCAGCACGAAGGCTCGGTAGTTAGCTCTGCTGCCTCACAACACCAGGGACCTGAGTTCAGTTCCACTCTCGGGCCACTAGCTGTGTGGAGTTTGCACATTCTACCTGTGCCTGCGTAGGTTTTCTCCGGGTGCTCTGGTTTCCTCCCACAGTCCAAAAACGTGCAGACTAGATGGATTGGCCATGCTAAATTGCCCGTGGTGTTCAGGGAGGTGTAGATTAGGTGGGTTATGACGAGAGGGGTGAATGGGTCTGGGTGGAATGCTCTGAGGGTCAGTGTGGATTTTTTGGGCCAACGGGCCTGTTTCCACACTATAGGAGTTCTGTGATGATGATCTATGAATATCTTACAAGGCCATTGAATGCACAATTTAAGTGAACACCTCGTGAGGAATAAATCGGTTATGTTAGCAGCTTAATGGTCTCCTGAAGAAATCTGACCTGGACATGATGGTGTAGAGTGAATGCAGAAGTTTGCTGGTAAGAAGCCAAGAATAGCCATGCTTCCTGAACAAGAAGCTTTTAAAGTGGAAAGAGAGTAACTTGGACTTTTAAGGTGAGAGCAAGAAGATTGTATCTTCCTAATATGTGCTAAGAACATTTCAAATAGTTCTTATACAGAGGTAAAGTCACTGTAGTCTTACCAAACTGCAGGACGACTGTCTCATTGGAGAAGCACAGCTGGTGGTATTTTAACCTGAGGGTCACCATGTCTTGGACGAGTGAAGAAGTTGAGAAGTAGAATCCTTCATGGTAACCTCAGCCAGCGTAAGAGTTGAACCCATGCTGTTAGCTTCATTCTGCAGTCCAGCCAACTGAGTTAAACTGATCCCAAAGGCTAAGTTAGAAAAAGGATTTGTCTAATAACATGAACATAAATATATATTTTTTTTGTTAAAAGTAGATTGGCAGCCTCTTTTTAATACATTCAGTTACTGACCACAGTAATAAACCAATTGCCCAAATTCAATTTCTAGTCTATCAAACCAGATTTCAAGTTGATATTAATGGACAAGTTAAATTCCATCAGCTGGGATGATAGCATTGAATGAGTTTCAGTTTGTTTGTGCCTGCTGGAGTTAACAGTCACATTATTGTTGAACTTTCTGTTGTATCTCATTTTTATGATGTTTGGTCAGCTGTTAGCTGTTCTGGTATTGATTGTTTGAAAATTCTCTGTTCTTTAATTTTTCTCAAATTTTATCCAGTTTTGGCCTTGTATTCACTAAAATAGCACAACTTAATGGGAGTATATTTGTCACATTGTATTATTTCTAATCTCCAATTTTGTTTGATATGTACCCTTACTAAGCACAGTAATATTTTTTGTGATTGAATGAATCAATGAAAGAACACTAGTTAAGAGCAGAGACTGAAGCTTTAATCAATCAGTAGCTTTTTTTTGATGTGTTTAGGAAATAGTTTTAGTATCCAAAAGCATTATGGGAGAGATTTCTGTTGTTGTACTCTGTTTTCAAAAAATATTTTCACTACAAACTTTTCAGATTTTTAATGGTAATCTGTTGAATGTGGCAACTAGAAACTGAGTTTTCAGTCAAAGTGCAGTTGTAGCATTCATCTGGATCGAAAAGTTAGTGTTCAAGTTCCCACGGACTTGAGCACAAACCTTAGCTGAGGCTTCAGTGCAGAACTGAGAGCTCGCTGCACTTTTGGACAAATTTGGGAAACAATGTTAACCCAATATGTCTTATGTCCTCTCAGGGATGTCAAACAATAACAGTATTTTGAAGGCAAGCAGGAAAGATCACTTCCTATCTTGACCAGCAATTATCCTTCTTTAGTGGGATTTAAAACAGATTATCTGACTACTGTTTGTGTGTAGTAAGATTCCACAAACTTTCCCATGTCATAACAACACAACAGTGAGATATCCTTGCATATAGAGACTGCAGAAACCTCATCAAAGCACACTACAAAGCAATTGCCTGAGAAATGGCATTTTTCGGCAGAGCAATTCCTCTGTGCCTGGAATCCTCTGAACTTATCCATCTTAAATTGGAGATTTGAGGGTTCTGACAAAATTAAGTTAAATAGTTACTCAAGAAACATTGGCCTATTTAATACCCCAACGAATCATTGAGTAACTGTTTAGCAAATTTAGCTCACTACCATGCACAACTCACCCCCACCCCAAGATACAACTCTCAGATCCTTGAAGCCCCAAAGACTTTGATTCAATACCGCCAGGGTGCAACATCCCTTCCCTGTTCCATACATGACCTTCCAGTCCCTATCAACCTCAGGCCCAATCTCTGATGTCATCCCCATACCCTACTGCAAGATCTGAATGTCCCCTTCCCCTGCCCCAGGACCAACCCCTGCAAGCTACCCACGTTGCTTCAATGTACTTGGTATCCTAATTCCTCCCCTACCCATCTGACACCTTACTTACTGTCCCAGCTCAGTAACTTCATATTTGACTTATGTACTTAGATTTTGATGCAGCTGTCAAAGTGGCTGTCTGGAGCTTTTAATTTCAGATTATGACAGCTGACTGCACTCAATAAAGGGCATAGCTGGCTTTCCTCGTACAGTTTGGCACTGCAAAATAAGCCTGTAAGAATGGTGTATGACTGTACATTTCTGAAGGACCACAATCTCTTCTCAAATGCAGAGCTCCTTTCTTTTGCTTAATAAAAGGGAGTGGAAATCTACACAAAACTACCAACCCTTGGAAAATCCAGCCCATGGTTTAATTGCTGTAAAGCTCCTGAATAATGGAAAGGGGGAGGGAGATAAATCATAGTACTGTACATGCAGGTTTCATCTTCAGTCATTGGATAGCATACAGGAGGGGAATCTCCTGATGTTTCTGTTCCGTACTTAGAGGTGTTGAAGCCAGTTCTGGTGTTCATGCTAACAGTCTAATTGAGACCAACAAATGCTATGTAAGTGGATCAGTCTGGAGCCATTCTAACTTGCATTCTTAACAGTCTGGCTGAAGCAGTTAACGGACCAGCATAGCATTGCAAGCCTTTGCTGCCTTAATATTATCTATTTATAAAAGGAAACACTTGGCAATTCTTGAACAAAATACAGTCTGATTTTCTTTGGAAGCAGATTTTTAAGAGCTTGACGTGATCTTATTCACCTTTTTAGGTGCAAACGTGAATTGGTTTTGGTTAAGTTTAAAGTAGAATAAGCAGACTGAGTTGGGGAAGGGTGGAGAATAGTTTTGAGTACGCATTTGTCCTTATTGTGACAGATTCCTTTGGCTATTTGTTTATAGGAAGAATGGAGTGGAAGTAACATGCTCCTTTTGGCAGGAGTGAAAAATATGCAAGTTAACCTATGCTTTTATTTTGCGGTTTGTTACTATGTATTAATGGGCGGCACAGTGGCCCAATAGTTAGCACTGCTGCCTCACAGTGCCGGAACCCAGATTTGATTCTGGCCTTGGGTGAGTATCTGTTTGCACATCCTCCCCACGTCAGTGAGGGTTTCCTCTGGATGCTCTGGTTTCCTCCCACAGTCCAAAGAGGTGGAATGACCATACTAAATTGCCTATGTGTCCAAGGCTGTGCAGGCCACAGGGATTAGTCATGGGAAATACAGGTTTACAGGGATTAGTGTGGTGGGTGTGGTCAGTGTGGACTTGATGGGTTGAATGGCCTGCTTCCACATTGTAGGTATTGATTCTGTGATTCTATGATTTATTGATATTACAGAGTAGTGCAATAATCAGAAGCTTTGGTTTTCATTTTGGTTACAAAATTATATCTTTTATTGAGATTACATGGTGAATGAGGTGATGAATTCATAATACTCCTTGTAAAAGGACATATTTTATCTTTAATAAAGATACATTCTCACTTTCCTGCTGACCCCATTTTATTGGATAAATAAGACTTACTGTTGGAAAATATATTAAGAAGGCCTTTGAAGACACAGAGAAAAACGTGAAGGTGAAATGGTTGTAGCAGTGAATTGTAGAGAGATGTGACAAAAATAATGGCTTCACAGTGGAGTGAAAGAAGTGGCTATCAGAAGAGACATTAGTGTCAGAGAAGCCCATGATACATCATGTGGGAGTATCTAATTGGAGAGGATTGCGCGGAGGAGGTAGAGCAAGTATGTGGAAGAATTTGACAATAACATCTTGAAATTCATTCAGTGGGGGCAGAGGATCAATTGCACCAACTTGCATTTGCATTGTGCCTCTGTAGATGTGCACAATTGCCTGCGTAAATATCGAAACTGACAGCACATCAAAAATGTGGACCATGAAGCTTTAATAAATTGGTTTGATGGAGTCATTGGTCTGAAGTGTGAACATTAGAAAAATTAATCCTTGAAATAATGTGTGTGTGAATTAGAAGATTTTTCTCCCTTTGTGATTAACTGACTGTTTTGAGACGTTGAGTTTAAAAAAAAATTGTCGCTGAGGGACCAAATCGAGAGTTTTAGGTGTTAATTTGGATGCTGAGGTTGCACAACTTGCACACTTTTACTTAAAAACAAAGTGCCCTTCACAATACGCCATCCATTTTAAGGTATTTGAGCGTACCAAAAAATTTGTTCTTATTGAGACCAATGGAATATTTGCAAGTATTGCATTATTAGTGAAATCCAAAGCGCCTGCAAAGCATGATTATAAGAGATTCTACTTATTACGCCTTTAAAATTGTTAAGATAACTCTGGTAAATCTAGTGGGTACAGAAAGTTGTGTAAAACTCAATTTATATTAAAATTATTAAGCCTGTTTATACCCACTTAAAATTATAATTTTAGACCAATTTATTAAGCAGTTCATAAAAATCCATAAAGGATTTAGCCATGAATATACAATTAAATTATGAAGTAGTGTTATGGACTGTAAAGACATTTATTTAAGTACAGTACTTAGCACATGAAATAAGATTTCCAATGCAAAATTTAATTTACTGTTAGTAAAGAAGCACAATGCAACAGACAAGACAGTGGTACTTTTAATTTTTGTGTGAAGAATTTACCCATAAGAAATGATTTATTGCATGACATATGTTATGACCAGACCCTGGACAAGGTCCATAATTCACTTGTAATTACAGATGGGATGCCTCCAGGTGAGGAGGGATGAACTGACTGCCTGTTTTTATTCATTCACCCCCTCAGTGAGTTGCAACTAGATTAAGTTGAAAGGATCTCTTCCCTTGTGGATAGCTTTCTCCCAGACAAAAATGAATGTATCCTTTCAAAGGAGTCAATTTAACTAGGCTTCCCTTAGTTAACAAAATGTATTAACTACTACATGCAGAAAGAATTAGTAACGCATCATATACATATTCATATATTAGAAGTAAAATAAGTCCAAAAATACAAAAGTATTTTAAAAAAACAATTCATATCCATCTCTGAATCGCTCACAACTTAAGGGAGGCAACAGCCTAGTGGTATTCTCGTTGGATTGTTAATCCAGAGACCCAGATAATGTTCCTGGGACCTGGGTTCAGATTCTGCCATGGCAGATGGTATCTGAATTCAATAAAATATCTGGAATTAAGAACCTGATGATGACACTGAACACATTGTAGATTGTTGGGGAAAAACCCATCTGCTTCACTAATGTCCTTCGGGGAGGAAACTGCCATCTTTACCTGGTCTGGATTACGTGTGACTCCCAACCTATAGCAATGTTGTTGACTCTGAACTGTTGTCTGGGCAATTAGGGATGGGCAGTAAATGCTACTTGGTCATGTACGCCCTCATCTCGTGAATGACTGAATAAAACTGAAAGGGAATAGTTGAATGTTCTGGCCGTTGCAGTGGCGATGAGTGATAGCTCTGTCATCAGCAATGAGGAGACAATTTGAGATTCTTGGTCTTGTTGGCTGATTCAAGTTACTTCCATCCTGTCTCTTTAGCTGGTTTGCAGCACTTGGAATGGGTTAAGAGAGTCTTTCATTTCTCAACATGGGTAATGAGGGATGTTTTTTCAACTCTGACCTGGAGAGCCCATGCATGCTGAAGCCCGGCATAGTAGATATGCAGTGGAATTGAAATTGCTTTTTTCACTAATGAGCTTGTTCCAAGAAAAAAAGTCAGAAATTTGGAGTACAGTCTCCCGGAGAAGGTGTGCTGTTGAGTAGTAGATCATGAACCTCATTATCTCTGTAGTCATAAGAGATGTAGTACAGTTTGTTTGCAGACGTTTTTAGGTGAGGTATCCCTTTGATTCTATACAGCAACTTTTTTTAACCCCTGCAGCTATTATCTCTAGCAATCCTCCTTTTCTAAAAAAAAACACATTTTGGAATTGAGGGTGTCCATGATACAAAAGTTAAAATTTGTGAAGGGTTTCCCTGTTTTCCATTGACAACAGTAATTTTAACCAAAATGCCTCATTGCAACTTCTGGTCATCAACAAACTCTGAGAAAATCGATTGAGAGTTTGTATAGCGTATGGAAAAAGAATGCCTCGGTCACACAGTCTGTTTAGCAGAACTGGTATAGCTGTGTTTTCAAGAGAATGTTTTGATTTGTCATCAAGTTTGTCTAAATTGTGAAGTTTCTGCTTTTGCCTTTTGATTTGTTAGTTTGGCTAAATAGCAAGTTGCATTTCAAGGAAACACGTACCTTGTTTATGGAGCACTGATATCCTTTAAATGTAGGAATCATCATTCATAGGCAATGAGAGTTTGGTTTTTTAAATTTCACAACTCATCTTATCATTCATACTTAGAGCAGACCTCTGGCCATTTTTGTCATGTAAGAAATTGAAATGGCTAATTGTTGTGAAGCTGGCAGTTAATAATTTTGACTTGGTTTCTGTTTGGTTGATTTTTAAAGAAAAAAGTCTGCCAAATGGAGTTTATTTACTTTTTGAGTAATTCTATAGTTTTTCTTCACTTTCTAAGCCAGCAGGATTGCTTTTCAGCGTAGCATTCATGTTTATTAATGTGAAAAATTCATTACATATCCAGGCCATGCATGAAGGCAACTTGGAATTGGCTCTTGAGGTGGAAGTGAAAAAAATTGATTGGGGTTCTAAGACCAATTGATTGTTTCTTTGTGTCCAAAGTATACTGTGGTCTCAGTTTCGTCATGTGCTGATCAAAATATAGATGATAATATTTACATATAATGCAAAGTATGTTAATATCATTGTTACATTTTTCAGCATTACTTCTGTGTGTACATTGAATGTTAATCATGCCTAGAATTATAAATCATTCCTACTGTACAAATCTTCCTAGGAAGCGTAGGATGATGCAACTGAGGAAATCTAGCAATGTGCACATAGTTATCAGCAAGTAAAGAGGGATAAGGATTAGAAGTGGTCCAAACTTATCTACATCTCATTATTTTTTTTACAAGGCTGCAAAGAAGATGGAGTATAATTAGAATGATTGGATGTGGGTGTAGTTTTAGCTACCCAGTTGTAGAAAGGATATTAAAGTTATCTAGAGACGCACATTGCTTTGGGAGGATTCTAGGTTTAACAAGTTGTTTTGAGGAAAGATTTATGATGTTTGGACAATTTTCATTGGCATAAGTGGAAGTTGTTAAACGGAGGGACTTCTGAAGGAGTGAATAACAAAAATTGTTTTGGAGAATCAGCACTGACGTCATTGATTTTAAAATAGTGCGGGCAGAGGTTAAGAAAAAAAATTTGAATTAATAGGTTGTTAAAGCACGAATGAATGTTAAAGCACGAAAGGAGATATTGATGTCGGGACTACTCTTAAATTTAGAGGAAAAATTTTAAATGATATTTTAAAGCAAAAAAAAAAGTGATGTCTGTAGAGAGTGCAGGACAGCAGAATTAATTTGGGTTGATCTAGTAAAGAATCTGTGTAATGAATGGTTTCTTTCTATGCTTCAATCTTCTGTGGTTCTGATGCAGTGCATGTATTTGAGGGCACTGTTGATGAATAACCAGACAACATGATTGATTATTGGGATCATAAGAGACATCTGAGATCATGTTCGGCATATAACTTTTTACTGCCTAACTATCTTGTCTGAAAGTCTCATTTCCAGCCAAACCAAAAAAAACTATCAATTTTGGTGTTGAAATTTTGCATTGATCTGACGGAAAGCGTTCCAATTTTCCACCATCTTCACTTTGAAGAATTATTTTCTGATGTTATCCTTTAATGACCTTGCTATATTTTGAAGTTTTGCCCCTTTGCTTTGTAATCTCTGGAACTAGAAGAATTAGCTTCTTTCCATCTATCATCTCAAACCTTGAATGATGGTAAATGCCACATGACTATGTCAAGATCGAGTAATCTTCCACTTCCACAGGCACACAAACCTAGTCTGTGCAGCATGCCAGCATTAACCCGTTTAGCTATTATATCATTTCAGTGAATTTGTACTGATCCTCCAGTATATCTTTCCCAAGGTGCAGTGCTCAGATTTGAATGTAATACCCAGATGGAATCTAATGATGTGCATTACACAGAAATATAACTCTCATCTTGTTTATTAACAGTATTTGTGATAAAGACCAACATTCCATTAGCCTCTTAATTTTGTACTTATCATCTAGCTTTTATAGAAGTAAGAACAGTACAACACGGGAACAGGCCCTTTGGCCCTCCAAACCTGCACCAACACATTTTGCCTTTCCATATCTAAACAATCTTCACTTACAGGATCCGTATCCCTTTATTCCCTTTCTGTTCATGTGTTCATCCAGATGCTTCTTGAGTATTGCTATTGTGTCTGCTTCCACCACCACCTCTGACTATCCTTTGTGTGAAAAACCCGCCTTGCACATCTGTTGTAAACTCCTCAAACCCACCCCAAACCTGTGTCCCTTTGTAATTGATCCCTGGGAAAAAGCCTCATACTTTCCACTTCATCTATGCTATTCACAATCTTATAAACTTCTATCAGGTCGCTTCTCAATCTCCTGAGTTCCATGAAAACAAACTTTTGACAGCTAAAATCCCCAGTATCAGGCAACATCCTGACAAGCCTTTTCTGCACCCTGTCCAAAGCATCAACATCCTTTTGGTAATGTGTTGATTAGAATTGTACACAATATCCCAAGTATGTGGCCTAAACAAAGTTCTAGAAGACTGCAGTATAACTTGTTTGTCATTATACTCAAAGCCCCATCCAATGAAGGCGAGCATGCCATTAACCTTATCTACCTGTGTTGTCATCTTCAGTGATCTAAAGACCTGCACACCCAGATCCTTCTGCATTGTCAATACTCCTAAGGGTTCTGCCATTCACTGTATAATTTCCACTGTGCTTGACCTTCCAAAATGCATCACCTTACATTTGTCCGGATTAAACTCCACCCGCCAACTTTCTGCCCGTACCTCAAACTGCTCCATATTCTGCTGTATCTTCTGACAGTTCTTCTCACTACCTGCAACTCCACCATCTTTGTATTGTCGACAGGCTTACTAATTAGACCATCCATGTTTTCTTCCAAATCATTTCCATAAACCATGAACAACAGAGGCCCCAGCACTGATCCCTGAGAAACACCACTAGTGACAGCCCTCCATTCCGAAAAGCATTCTTCCACCGGTACCCTCTGTCTCCCATGACTAACCTGTTCTGTCCCCATCTGCCAGCTCACCCCTGATACCATGTGACTTCACCTTTCATACCAGTTTGCTATGAGGATCTTCATCAAAGGCTTTATTGAAGTCCACGTAGACAACTTCTTTTCCCTCATCCACCATCTTTCTCACCTTCTCAATACACTTAATCAAGTTAGTGAGACATGACCTCCTCCGCATGAAACCATGCTGTCTATTGCTAAGAGAGTAGTAAGGGAATGGAATGCTTTGTCTGCAACGGTAGTAGATTTGCCAACTTTAGGTACATTTAAGTCGTCATTGGACAAGCATTTGGACGTACATGGAATAGTGTAGGTTAGATGGGCTTGAGATCGGTATGACAGTTCGGCACAACGTCGAGGGCCAAAGGGCCTGTACTGTGCTGTCATGTTCTGTGTTCTAAGTCCATTTGTCCTTAGTGTCATTCTAGGTCTATGGAGGGAATCCAAAAAAGGGAAAAACAAACTTGAAATCATCCTTACCAATCTGACAGCAGCAGATACATCTTTCCATAAGTGTTGGTCAGAGTGACCATCGCATGCCCCTGTTAGAGAAGTTGTTCCCCCTTCACATTGAGAATACCCTCCATTGTGTTATTTGGTACTGTTACCGTGCCAAGTGGGACAGACTTCAAACGGATGTCCAGTGTTGAATTGCTGCATCTGTGAGGTGCTGTGGGTCATCAACAGCAGAATCATTCTTGAGAATGATCTACAATCTCATGGCCTGGCGTATCCTCCACTCAGTCTTTACAACCCTCCTGCTCTGTCCTTTAACACAGGTGAATATCATCCTGTCACTATAAATGCCAGCGTACCATTTGCTGCCCTCACCGCCTGCATACTTTATTCAGTGACTGGTGTACAAGGACTTAAAGGTTTTATTGTATTACCCCTTTTCCAATCGATCATCGTTCTGGTGATAATCCACCTCTGAAATGGATATTCTAGCATTAATCCACATTACACTGTACTTGTCATGCGTTTGTTCACTTAATCGATTTGTTCAGAATCACTGAAGTAATTTTGCATCCTTCTCGCTGCCACCCTACCACCCAGCTTTTGTGTCATTACAAACCTGGAGAGGTTGCATTCAGTTCCCTCATCTAAATCATCAGTATATATTGTGAATAGTACTGATGCCTGTGGCTCACCAGTACTTACTCATGAGGGAGAGTGGGAACCAATTCATTCCTAATGGTTTCCTTTCTGCCAACCAGTGCTCCACCCATGTGAGTGCACTATCACAATCCCACGTGCTTTAATTTTACACGTTAATCTCTTCGGTGGTGCCTTTAGTGAAAGCCTTTGGAACGTCCAAATAAACCGCATTGACTGATGCCTGCATATCAGTTCTACCAGTTACATCCTCAAAATTCCAATGGATTTGTCGAACATATTCCCATTTCTTTAATCCATACTGACTCTGTCCAATTCTGTCGCTGTTTTCCAAGTGCACTGCTTATAATTCTTTTGCAATCAACTCTTACATTTTCCCCTCTACTGATGTCAAGCTAACTGGTTTTCCTTCTGTCTCCCTTTTAAAACAATAATGGGTGGCATTAGCTACTGTCAATCCATAGACCTGTTCTGAGTCTGTAAAATCGTGTCAGATGACCGCCAATGGATCCACTATTTCTAGGGTCACTTCCTTAAATGGAATCGAGATTATCATGTTCTGGGGATTTGTTGGCCTTCTGATCCCATCAAGTCCCAAATCCATTTAACTTGGAATACCAATTTCCTTCAGTTTGTTCCTCCTGTAAACCCTATGTTCTCCAGCATTTTGAGATGTTATTTGTGTCCTCTTGTTTGAAAGCAGGACCAAAATATATGTCTAATTACACTTTCTTCATCTCCTCTTTTATTCCCATTACAACTTCCCCTGTTTCTGAATGAGGGGCCTATGTTTTTCTCCACTAACGTTTTTCTTTTCCCCTCTGCAAGAGCTTCTGTACTTACATGAAATTCATTTATGTTCTATTTTCCTCCTTCTAATTAATTCTTTGCCTTCCTTTGCTGAAATCTAATCTGTTCTCGGTCCTCATCAGCTGCTTTTTTGGCCGTTTTGAATGATCCATTCTTGGTTCTAATGTTATCCCTAATTTGCCTTGTTCGCCATGTCAGCCATCTGTCCTGTTTTTATTTATGAGCCAAACAGGAATGAACAATTGAGGCAGTTCCTCCACATGCTGTTTAAATATTTGTTATTGCTATTCATCATAATTCCTTTCATTCCCCAATCTATTCTTGCCAGCTTGCACATCATGACATCATAGTTTCCTTTATTTAGATTAAGGACCCTAGTCGCAAAATCAACTGTTGCCCTCCATCTTAATGAAGCATTCAGTCAGATTGCAACGTGAGAGATTACATTAATTACACCCATCAAGGGTAGGTATTCAGGTCCTGTTGCATCGTCTTTAAATATTGACATACTTGTTTAGAAATTGGTATATTATCACCTGTCTCTGGGGTAGTGTCCTAAAAATCAAGCCCTCCTGTTCCCAAACTTGTCACAAAAATTAGAGATAGTAGGAACTGCCGATGCTGGAGACTGAGATATCACGGTGTGATGCTGGATGAATACAGAAGACCGAGCAGGAAAGTTTGACGTTTTAGATCGATTCCCTTCAGAAAATTTCCTGAAGAAGGGTCTCGACCCGAAACGTCAAATTTTCCTGCTCCTCTGATGCAGCTTGGCCTGCTGTGTTCATCCAGTTTCACACCGTGTTATCACAAAAGTTATAGACTTTGTTCAAGTATCTGAAATTCCCCAATTTACCTGACTTCTTAAATTCAGGTTTATGGAAAGCAGAAACTAAGTTTAGGTGCCTAACAAAAATTAATATTTATAGCAAATACGTACACTTTAGCTGCAGGAAAGTAGCTATGAGTTGTTGACATATAGCTCTGCTTAAACTTCCCCTGTGCGCATACAGAAATACAAAAATCGGTGTTATGAGAGGAGAGAGAGATGGAGCATGATTTAGTGATCCTTTTCCTTGCCATTCATCGATCTCTGTTCTGCAGGCACTTCACACTACCATGCAGGAGTCACAAAGTGACTGATTCACAAATTGCAAAAATCTTTTAGCTACTCGTTAAGAGCTAGAAATTTTCCATTCCTGTGAGGAAAAATAAACTGGCTTCATTTAATCTTTGGCATGGTTTATTTTTTAAAGGTAGAGTGAGATGCACCATGTCCCCTTGCAGTGTTTAAAGGCTTCTGTACCTACACACAAACTACCTACCTTCAGCTACATAGGAGCCAGTCACTCCACAGACCAATCAAACACTTGTTGGCATCAACAGGCAACCAAATCTCTCTTCCTATGCACTTGCAGATAGCAGTTCATCTACAACTAACCTTCGCCCATTGCATGAAAAAGCAGCAGTGTCAATTTATTTGTTGTATGGGTCACCATTTATTGCCCATCCCCAATTGCCTAGAGGGCAGTTGAGTTCATCATGTTGCTGAGGATCTGGAGTCTCAATAGTCCAGAGTAGGTATGATGGGGAGATTTCCTTCCCTAGAGGACATTAATGAATCAGAAGAGCTTTTCAGACCACAAGCAATGACTCCATGGTCAGCATTGTGCTTTTAGCTCCAGGTTTTTATTGAATTCAATTTCCCAAACGTATCCTGGGTCCGTGGGTTTCTTATCCACTGACATAACCACTGGCCTATGAACGATGAGTGAGGACAACTTGTTTTTAAAAGGTGTAGCAATCCCTTCCACAATCCTTTTTATCTCCCGGTAGTTCTTTTTCCATTTCAGCCCGCAGTCAAAAATACAGAAAAATAAACAATGCAATCTTTACAATGTCTAATTTTGTTCCTAGTGCCAAGGATGACATTGATATTGATGCATTGGCAGCAGAGATTGAGGGAGCAGGAGCTCCTAAATCTAAACCGGTTAGTAAAAAGAAGAAAAAAGATTTTGAGTAAGTATTAGTTTTGGATTGTTTGAGTTTTATTTTTGTTTGTTCTTGTGTTTGCTTCTGTACTGAGTTTGTTTGTTCTAAAATTCCAGGGAAGATGATATACTAAAAGAAATTGAAGAACTTTCTTTAGAGATTCAAGGAACAAAGGGTCATAACGAAGCAGCCAAATCTTCATCCAAAGTAAAGGTTTAACTTAAAGCTTTACCATTTTGATGTGGATATTTCCAGAATTGTAATTCTTTCAGTTTTTGTTCTGCAGTGTTTATAATCACAAAGGGAATGACTAATTGGCAGTGAAATTTTTGTTCAGAATGAACTGCGTTATATGTTATTTGATCTGAGGTTTCCAATCCCATATCCTGTGAATCTTTATTACACTCTAAATCCAGTTAGGAATAATGGCCCTTGCTGCTAAGTCAGATAAGTTGGCTCAGATAGGGCTGGTTGAATTTTCAAGTTCATTTTTTGCAATGGAATGAGTGTGCAATATTTTGAAACTATTTTTCATTTTATTAGAAAGAAGAGATAGATGAATCTGAGCCAGTCAATAAAAAGCAAGATAAGAAGAAAAAGAGCCAGAAGGTCCCAAAATCTGGTTTTGAAGATGATGAAGTGGAAGGTGAAGAGTTTGGGCTACCAAAAGGCAAAGGTCGGAAGCAAAAATCTGAGCAATCGGATGAAGAAGACTTCATTGAGAGAGCTAAAGGGAGATCCCAAAGTCTTGCACAAAAACTAGAGCTTTCAGAAGGTGAGGAAGTCGAGACTAAGAATTCTAAAGCAAATTCAGCCAGTGATGAAGAAAGCAGTGAGTTCCCTCAAAATACAAAGAATAAGAAGAATCAAAAAAGTAATCAGCCCAAGAAAGGTGAAAGTGAAGGGGAAGATGGAGGAGATTCTGGATTCAAGCTAAAAACAGCTGCACAAAAGAAAGCAGAAAAGAAAGAAAGGGAGCGCAAGAAACGGGAAGAGGAAAAGGCTAAACTTCGTAAGCAGAAAGAAAGGGATGATTCTGAACGACAGAAAAAGGAAAAAGAGCAGGAAGCTAAAACTCAGAAAGCTGAAGCTGAACTTGTTTCTAAAAATGTACATGAGAAAATGAATGTTACTGCAACTGCTGAAGTTAAGGGAATTGAAGATACTGCAGGTGCGGAAGGTACTGTTTTAGATATCTGATTTATATTCCCAAGACGGTTGTTCGAGCCTGTATTTTTAGTCTGTCTGAGCAATTTCCTTATGTTTTCCCTACATTTGTTTTGAAGTATGTCACACCTTGCATTGGAAACCAAATGGGAATAACATTTCATGGTCTCCAAATGGTTTTCTTTTCAAACAAAAACTAATTGGTTTTTTCTGTTCTTGTGGACAACAAGATGAAGAATGTGCTCACGCTCTACCTGTCACTGTCTTCATGTCCTTTATTCTCTAATTCTTTTGCTTCTAATTCTACCTTTTCCTTTTTTTGTTTTCTTCCATGTTTTTGTTTGTTTGTCCTTTCCATTTCCTCTGCCTTAACCTGAAGAAGTTACCCTCCTCCCTCCGGACCAACCTCAGGGAATCTCTCTCCCATTGCAACTCTCCATCTTCGGTCCACCTCCCCCTCTCTCCCTATTTATTCCAGTTCTCCCCCCACCCCCCCCCCCCCATCCCCCTCTCTGATGAAGGGTCTAGGCCCGAAACGTCAGCTTTTGTGCTCCTGAGATGCTGCTTGGCCTGCTGTGTTCATCCAGCCTCACATTTTATTACCTCTGCCTTATCTTCTGTCTTTTGTTTTTGTCTGAAGTTGTGGATAGTGTGCCATTTTGTTGTAGGAAAAAGGCCATCAGCTGCATGTAATATCTGCAATCAGGATTTAATGGAAATCTGGTCTTTGCCTCTAATTCTAGGAAATTTGTTATTTGGTAATATTAGCAAATAGTTAAAGATTTAAATTAGATAAACTGATTATTACTAAAACAAATATAACTGATTTAACTGAAACCACATTGTTAGCTAGCCAATAAAATTAGATTTGCAACCAGCTGTGCCATGCCTATGTTGCCTCCTTAGCCCTGTAGCAACCCAGAAGTTCCTGCATAGACCGTGTTTGGGTTAATGTTTTTAGCTGAATTTGCATATCAGGCAAAAAAAATTAAGGCACAGCCCACTTCAACAAATTTCTTGTGTATTCCGAAAACAGTCCAAGGTTGGATTGTAGCTTGTGTGCTTTAAATGCTGCAAGTGGAATTTTGTAGGGAGGATTGCGATCTGGACTACTATGTTTGTGAGAAATGCCTCCAATTCCAGGAGTTTTGGTTTAGATATGAATCCTTTGATGTGGGGTTTTAGGGAGTGGGGAGAAAAACACCGTTTAACCTTTTATGTTTAAATAATCTTTAGAATTGATTATCGATAAGGGTAAAAAGCAGTGTTCTCTCTAATTTTCTTTCCGGCTGTGTGGACCTCCCAGACCTGTCCGTAGCAGTGACATCCACAGCTGGAAGTCAGTGCTGATCGTTGTGTGTGGTACCTTGAACCCTTTGAAGGTAGAAAGATATGACTATGTTGGGTAGGTATGAGGATTCAGTTTGTAACTTTGGCCGGCAGCATATCCAAGGTTCTTGGTACCTGCATAAAGTAGAAGAGAGACTGATGGGGTAATTGACCACTGAATAAGGGTGCAGGGAGCTATTCAGTTGCGGTGAACGTAAAGATATATACAGGTATTTCTGTTTTAATGTGTGTTTCGTTAACATGAATTGGCTGTAACATGATTAATGAATAGTGGACACTGTTTGTATAATGCAAACTTTCTACTGCACAGTATAGCGATTTTCTATAGCGATTTCCCTATGACGTGATTTTCTATAGTGCAAGGTAGCACAAGAAAGCAATTACTGTTATAGCAGAACTACCTCTGGTACTAATAGGAAATCGTATAGTGCAGGGAATAGATGCTTGGAATAGTGGATGGTGTTTTAAGCCATTTAAACAGGTTGAGGTGCGAAGATTCAGCTAACAGTGACTTTAGAACAAGTAAAGCAATAATTTTTTTTTGGGTGGTGGGGGAGAGAATCAAACCTGAAGACGCTGAATCTGAATGGATTTAGTAGTCACGACATGTCTTAACAGCACAATAAGCATTAATTGCTTAGATCTACTTGTCATTCCAGAGACATGATTGTGTGACTCTGTTTGAAAGTCAATATTTCCAAATGCTTTCTATTTTAGAGGGGATAAATGAGATTTGATAAAGAGGAGGAGGTCCTGATGGTAAAGAAGTGGATAAAGATGATGGTGACAAAGGAGAAATGCATGAACCGCAATCAGTTTTGAGTGGAAGTAAGCAAAAAGGGACAGAAAACTCTGTTGACTTTTTTTAAAGGCTCCCTCACAGTAGTTGAGGTGTAGGGATGAGCAGCAATCAGGAAGTTAGATGCGCCTTTCCCCTGTTCTCTGAAGGGTCTGTGTTCACTTTAACATTGATCAAATCACCTCTTAGGCTCCCAGATTTCAGGAATAACAACCCATCTTTGTGTGGTCTACTCAAAAATGATCCCTGGACATCAAGGGTTAAATAAAACTTGCCAGAAAACATTTGAATTCCTTGTGGCCTATATATTGAATGGTTCAAATCAGACTCCATTTTATTGATGGATGAATGTTTTCAAGGGGAAGTGAAAACTTATTTACTGGTAGTATTGGTTAGTATTTGATAAAGAAAAATTGAGAATTATACTGAGATAATAAAATGTGAAGCTGGATGAACACAGCAGGCCAAGCAGCATCTCAGGAGCACAAAAGCTGACGTTTCGGGCCTAGACCCTTCATCAGAGGCCCGAAACGTCAGCTTTTGTGCTCCTGAGATGCTGCTTGGCCTGCTGTGTTCATCCAGCCTCACATTTTATTATCTTGGAATCTCCAGCATCTGCAGTTCCCATTATCTTTGAGAATTATACTGCCCGCTAATGTCCTTTTGATGATAGTAATGGGCATTTCTCATGCCTGGCATTGCAAATGCATCAGCATTTGTCCAAATCAGTGTTTTTTTTCTTCCCCACTTACCAACAATGACCTGCATTCACTGGATTATAACCTTTAATTTTACTCAGTGGTCTAGCAAGCTCTGTGGCTGAAATCAAACCTTTGCTGTTTCCATGCTGTTTCCAGGACCCCATGTGATAGTGTTTTAAGCAGAATCTGCTTTGTTTCTGTCAGACATGCTATACCCTAATTCAGGAATAAGATCAAGTTAACAAAATTGTAGTAATGTGAGAACCATAAATTGTTATCTTACTTTAAAATAATCTATCGAAACTTAATGCTGAACATTAATAAGGCCGATGTTTGGTTAGAGTTCAGCAGCTTACGTAAATTTCATATTTCCACAATCTTGAAACAGTTATGAACTGCAATTGACACAGTTCTAAACCTCTCTTTCTTTTTTTAATTTAAAAAGGCCAAGGGTAAAAACAAGAGAAATTGTGCCACACATGAAGCAATTTAAGACTAACTGAGTACTTTGCAGTCTGAAAGCTTAATAATACTGCAGAAGAATAATTGAAGAAAAGCTTGCATTATTCAACCTGTGCACAACCTGTTTCCTCAAAATATCCATTTTTTTTTAAAGAAAACTAATATTCTGCCTCTGCATCAGAGAGATCTTGAGTTTCTTCTGCCAATCTCTTTGTTTTCTTGCAAATTTGAAAAAGCTCTGAGAATCTTGTGATGTGTGTTTTTTTTTAATTTTTGTTCCCAAATTTATCTGGTTCTTTCCTGTCCTTGATTTTTCTTTTAAATCTTACCAATTCTCATGCTTACTTTTTAGGGCGGAACGGTGGCTCAGTGGTGAGCACTGCTGCCTCAGCACCAGGGACCCAGGTTTGCGTCCACCCTCGGGTGACTGTCTGTGGGGAGTTTGCATATTTTCCCCGTGTCTGTATGGGTTTCCTCTAGATGCTCCGGTTTCCTCCCACAGTCCAAAGATGTGCCGTCTAGGTGGATTGACCATGCTAAATTGCCCATAGTGTTCACGGATGAGTGGTATAGGGGGATGGGTTCTGGGTGGGATGCTCTGAGGGTTGTTGAGGACTTGTTGAGCTGAAAGGCCTGTTCCACACTGCATGGATTCTACTTCTACTCTTTTTACATATGTAAGTCAGAGGATTGGGGAAGATTTAAAGACCTAACAAAGAGGGAGAAAATAAACTTTGAATGTACTGCGTGAATTTATCCAGTTAAACTTGAAGTAATTTTTAAAAATGTGGAGAAGCCTTAAAGTCTTAGAAAATTGAAACCAAGGGCTTGGAAATTGGACAAATCTGTGGTGTCTGTCCTTCGTGCTAGCTGAGCAGAAACTTCTGCGAATCAGATTAGTAATGAGACTGGGCTTTGCCTATGTGAGACACCCAGTTGATGTTTCATAAATAAAAAAAGTTACCCATATTTTTGGAGAAATTTAGTTTAGTAGAAATTCTTTTTGGTAGAATGTGATGGGGTGAAGATGAAATTTGCATAATATTTAAGTTGTCGTGTAGCAATTAGGACAACGCAAAACAAACTCTCGATTTTGTGCTTTTTCTAATGGGTTTTTCCTTGATAAGTGAAGGCACTTGTGGGTTGAGCAATTGATGAGGATTTCAGAATGATACCACTTACTATAACTTGCAGGTGAAGAAAATGATGGAGACAAAAAGAAAAAGGACAAAAAGAAAAAGAAAGATAAAGATGAAAAAGAGAAGAAGAAAGCTGGTCCCAGCAAGGCTACTGTAAAAGCTATGCAGGAAGCACTTGCAAGATTAAAAGAAGAAGAAGAAAGGCAAAGACGAGAGGAGGAAGAACGTTTACAACGGTTGGAAGAACTGGAAGCAAAGCGCTTAGAACAGGTATTTAATTAATTAACTACTGGAGTGTTCACAATTTGATTTTTGCTCTAAGGCAGCATGAGTAGAGATTGGGCAAATAAGTTCTTTGGTTTGTGGAAGTGTAGATACAAGAAGCAGCCGTATTGTGCATCAAGATATCACAAACACTTTGAAATAAAGGCCAATGTTCCTTTTGCCTTCCCATTAACAGTTAAACTTGGATGCTAGCTTTGTGTTAACGAGGCGTAGAGCTGGATGAACACAACAAGCCAGGCAGCATTAGAGGAGCAGGAAAGCTAACATTTCGGGTCTGGACCCTTCTTCAGAAATGGGTGCAAGGAAGGGGACTCTGAAATAAAGAGACGGAAGTGGGGACAGGCGCTGATGGAAAGTGTATAGAGGATTAGATAGGTGGAGAGAAGACGGACAGGTCAAGGAGGTGTGGATGGCCCCTTTACTGGCTCCATCCCCGCCTCCGTGACCTGCCCATCTTATCTCCACCTTCTGTCATCACCTCCTCCTCTCTCTCTCTTTATTTCAGAGCCCCTTTCCCATTTCTGAAGAAGGGTCCAGACCCGATAAGTCAGCTTTTGTGCCCTTCTGATGCTGCCTGGCCTGTTGTGTTCATCCAGCTCTACACCTTGTTATCTCAGACTCTAGCATCTGCAGCTCCTACTATCTCTACTAGCTATGTGTGATTTGTTCACTGGGACCCCCAAATTCCTCTGTGCTGCAATTTTCTGGTGACATTCTCCGTTTAAATAATAAGCTCAATTCTTCCTGCCAAGTGCAAAATGTCACGTTTTTTCACATTGTATTCCATTTGCCAAGCTTTTAGCCTTCTCACTTAACCTGCCTGCAGATTCTTTGGGTCATCCTTATCACTTGTGTTCTCACCTATCTTTTTTCACCCAGAAACTTGATAGTGCATACGTTTCCTACTGTATCCACACCCCGCACCCCAGATTATTTAGTGTTCAGAACACAATTAGTGCCCTGCACTGTGAAGACTGAAACAAAATATTTATTCAACCTGGCTGTCATTTTGGACAATTTACCTTGACTCTCGTGTTGTCATATGTTGTGCAACCGTGTACTCACTTTCTGAAATCATTGACCCAGAAATTCTGATGGCTAGCTAGCTGTTTCTGCACTGAAGACCTGCATGTTGGAACCATGCAGAAATCCTGACGCAGCTTACGTACAGATTTGACTGGGAAATTTAAAATTCTATTGGCTAAGTCCCCTTTGTCTTAAGCCCTCTGGATTTACTTGAGCATTAATAGTTACATTGTAAACATTAGAGGATTAGTCATCCCCTGTATGTCTGGTGTAACTGTTAAATGGAAGGCTGATTCACTGCTGACCCCCAGGCCCCCTCAGGTCTTTTTATTGCAGAAATTTGGCATTTCTTGAGTAAGAAATTTGCTTATTAGTACCTGCTGGATTTTCCTTGAATAATTTTGACACTCTTTGTTATTCATAACAGAAACTGCATTTCATTGAATGAGGTGTAATTTTTTCCAAGATTTTTGCTGTGAAATAATTAGTCTAATAGGACAAGGAATTGACAGTTCAGTAATTTCTATTTGATTGCAATCTGCGGCAACTTCAACTGTGATCTCTGTAAAGAAATTGAGTCTCTGAGAGCAACTTCTGAGTTTCTCTATGTAACAACATAGTATGAGCCAAGGTATTGTTGTCAACTTTTGAAAAATAGTTGCACTAACTTTTGCTGTTGATGTTATCGTAAAATCAAGTGGCTTCTGGTTTCTTAAAACCTTATGCTTTTGTTGAAAAAAATTTGCATATTTGGGTAATTTGCAGTGGGCTTTCTCATAAATATCACACTTTGACACATGCCTTCAAAAGGCAAAGTTTCAGAAGATATGATGCTGCAAATGTATCCTGGTTACTAAATGTTTAATACTTGAATTACCAAGCATGTGAATATCTAAGAAAGACAGGGAAGTTATTTAAACTAATGTATCTTGACACAGAAAAAAACGAGTGCTATAATAAAACAGGACAAATAGAAAATTCCATTCATTAAAATCTTTGCATCAGCGACATGTACCAATTGAAACTTTGAAACATACTTTGGACAGTGAAAATCATTTTCTGTGAAGCACTTCTGAATGAAGGAAGTGAAAATATGGCTTGCACTCCTTGATTAGCCAATAAAGCTTCTGGGCATATAACTTTGCATAGAACTGTAAAATTGTCTCAGTGGATTCTTTCAGAAGTTCCTCCGTGGCTACATGTGAGATTAAAATGTGACTAGTCAAAAACCTTGAACCAAAACTGGCATCAGCACTGCAAAATCTTTGATTCATTCCATTGCTAGGTGTGATGAGCTTGGGCTAAATTTTGAATGGTTTGTTTAAAAATTTGTGAAACTGAAAAAGATGGGCCAGAAAATACATACCTACAAGAAGTAGACATTTTGAAGTAACTTTTATAGACTGATGAAGTGACATTAATGTATCTTGAGGGTTGTGTGCTTTAGATGTATTGAATCGAGCATGACAACTTACTAGTGGTTGTGTTTAATAATCTGTAATATATTTAACTTTGCAGGAGAAACTAGAACAGGAACGTAAAGAGAAAAAGAAACAAAAAGAAAAAGAAAGAAAAGAACGCTTGAAGAAGGAGGGCAAATTGTTGACAAAAGCCCAGAGGGATGCCAAAGCAAGAGCTGAGGCTACACTTGAACTTCTTCGTGCTCAAGGTATAAACAAAGTTAGAATTTTTATATTTTTCAAAAATATTTAATATTATTGAGCTATCTGGTGTACTTACTGTGGCACGGTGTATTTACTGTGGCACTGTGTATACCTTCTAGCTAATGCAGCTAAAACCACAGGAGTCTTTTGACTACTGAGGAGAAGAGTATACCTTTCTGTGCCTGTGCCACTGATGTGGTTCGGTGTTTTCAATGGCACGCACACTATACACTTTATTAATAGAATGTAATGAAAAGGGGCAATAGACATGTGGGCACGCTGTGAAATTGTTGAATTCAATATTGAGTCCTAGAGGCTGTATAATGCCTAAGTGGAAAATGAAGTGGTGCTCCTCGAGCTTGCATTGTGCCAAGTTGAAACGTTACAGCACACAATATTAGCATGAGAGCAAGGTGGTCTATCAAAAAGGGAAGTAATTGTTTAATTTTCTTTCACCACTGTTTAACAACCCCCATATCTTTTGTACTGGGCCTCCATGCTACCTGTTCCCACTGTCTCTCTGCTTCTGTCAAATGTCCATTAAAAAAATTCCAAACTCTTTCAATTCTGAAGAAGTCATACAGACTCAATGTTAACACACTCTCTTTCTCCAGTGAGGTTGTCAAACCTCCTGAGTTTCTCCATACTTTTTCATTTTGACATAGTAGCTATTGTAATTCATGAATCTTGCTTTCCTGATATGTGGCAGGAAAGTGTTGTTTTTTTTAAGAAGTAAAGAAGGGTGCAGAATGCTGTTGACGGTGAATGGTGCAAGAAAAAAAATTGACCTGAATGCATTTCCTCTGTCTGCTTTCAAAGGTGTTGATGTGCCATCCAAAGATTCAATTCCAAAGAAACGACCAGTATATGATACCAGAAAAAAGAAAAAGCAGCATGAGAGCAAAGGAGAGGAAAGCAAAGAAGGTGAGTGCTTAGTCTTAAAGCAATTTCACCAGTCAACAATCTTAAATAATAATAAATAATTTCATTGAAGCAATCTGTATAAATCTGACACATTTAGCAATGTGAACATTTAACTTATTGAAGGTCCAATCTCGGGTATAACCTTAAATAAATGTAAATTAAGTTAGATATGTAATTGTCTCAAACAGTACACACAACATGTAACAGTCACTGTAGTGTAGAGAACATCTCCAATTATGCAAGAGAGTTGAGTTATTAATTATACATCTGATGCAGCAGTCTCTTGGAATTTGTTTGTCACGGGAGAGAGTGAGGGGATGCATTTCGATGGTTGCCTGCATTGGCCACTTTTTTTTTTGCATTTACTGATATTGTGCCTAGAGGATGGTATTTGAGGTTATGGTACTTAGGGGCCATAACCTGGATGAAATAAACCAGAGATTATGTAGGCTTTTCCTGTCTCTATTTTCATGGGTTACTTTGTCTAACAGTGTAATCTTTGTTTTAAACCTAATATGGATAGCCTCAGCTTAAAACATTTTTATTAATATTTCACATACAGGCCTATTATCAGGACAAAGTAAAACAGGTCATAGAACCCCTACAGTGTGGAAGCAAGCCATGTGGCCTATCAAGTCCACACCGACCTTTTTAAAGAGCATCCCACCCAGACCCACCCCTCTACCCTGTTCCTGCAACCCTGCATTTCCCATGGCTAATCCACCTAGTCTGCACATCCATGGACAGTGGGCAAATTAGCATGGCCAATGCACCTAACCTGCTGATCACTGTGAGAGGAAACTGGAGCACCCAGAGGAAACCCATGCGGACACAGGGAGAATGTCTGTCTGGAGTCTGCACAGTCCCCCGAGGGTGAAATCAAATCTCTGTCTGTGGTACTGAGACAGCACTGTTTACTGCTCTACCTAAAGTACGTTTGGCTAAAATGAATAGTTGTAGTGGAGAGCACAGCAAGGTAAAAGTCACAAATTGTATGTTGATATCTGTCAGAGAGGAAGTGGTAGCTTAAATTGACAGAAAAGGCCTTCTTTGAAATGTTGGCTAGTCAAAAATTAGTGATAGATTTTCTCAAGACAGTGAAAAAATGTCATGCTTATATTCCCATTTTGTGGCCATCCAACTTCCAAAAGTACTCAGGAATTTTAGTTATCATTGAAGTGTAAGGACGCACATCAGACAATTTCACACTTAAGTACTCGAAGCAGTGAGGTAAGTGAGCACATAAAATTTTATTGAGAATGGTTGAGTGATAATTAATGGTCAGGGTACAAGGACATATTCTGTTGTCTTATGTGGTCTTCTATGTCTACTCCAGAAGGCTGGTTTAAAGGTTTGGCTGACAGACTGCATGTTTGGCCGTCTATCATGCTAGTGTAGTGCAGCATTCTATGAGTACTGCACTGAAGTATCAGCTTCATTTCTGAAGTGGGATTTGAATCCACAATCCACTGTCTTTTCAGAGTATTTCCATCAAGCCAACACTGATGGTGAACAAAATGTAACAAGCTGAAGTTGAAAAGGCATAGGTGCAAAAAAAAACTCTTTCAAGTTGAACGCTTTCAGTGGAAGGAGGTCATAAAACAATACAGATGTCTGAAGTAAAACACAAAATACTATGCATCCAAACCCCTGGCACTTAAAAACAAAAATGGCATGCCCATGTCCTTAATGCAGTCCAGATCCACTGTTTGAGCCGTTCTGATGAAAACTTGATGCTGGAATTCACAAACTGCTTCTTCCAACCTCTGAGTTCCTGGCTGTAATGTACCCAATTCTGAATATTCAGAGGATTGCTGAGGTCCAGCATTTTGAAAACCTGGCATCCTATCATCTTCCAGGTATTCTACAATTGTCTGATCAGCTGTTTTCTCTTAGCCACAAATCAAGTCATTGTATATCCCCGAGCGGAGACTTGGGGACCGCTTTGCAGAACACCTCCGCTCAGTTCGCAACAAACAAATGCACCTCCCAGTCGCAAACCATTTCCACTCCCCCTCCCATTCTTTAGATGACATGTCCATCATGGGCCTCCTGCAGTGCCCCAATGATGCCACCCGAAGGTTGCAGGAACAGCAACTCATATTCCGCTTGGGAACCCTGCAGCCATATGGTATCAATGTGGACTTCACCAGCTTCAAAATCTCCCCTTCCCCCACTGCATCCCTAAACCAGCCCAGTTCGTCCCCTCCCCCCACTGCACCACACAACCAGCCCAGCTCTTCCCCTCCACCCACTGCATCCCAAAACCAGTCCAACCTGTCTCTGCCTCCCTAACCGGTTCTTCCTCTCACCCATCCCTTCCTTCCACCCCAAGCCGCACCCCTATCTCCTACCTACTAACCTCATCCCACCTCCTTGACCTGTCCATCTTCCCTGGACTGACCCATCCCCTCCCTACCTCCCCACCTATACTCTCTCCTCCTATCTTCTTTTCTCTCCATCTTCGGTCCGCCTCCCCCTCTCTCCCTATTTATTCCAGAACCCTCACCCCATCCCCCTCTCTGAAGGGTCTAGGCCCAAAACGTCAGCTTTTGTGCTCCTGAGATGCTGCTTGGCCTGCTGTGTTCATCCAGCCTCACATTTTGTTATCATTGTATATCCCCATCAGCTTTCATTTCTGAAAACTTTAGTGGAGAGTGATAAAAGGCTATAAAATAAATTTGGAAATGTTAATATTCTCATGTGTCTCCTAGAAATTCTGCATCCATTAAGTCTGAGCATTCACTGGTTACTGTAGACATCTATGGCCAAAAAAAAAGTTGTACAAGGCAGAATTAATTGTCTGTGTCCATCTTAATATGGAAAGTGCTTGGCCACGATATTGGTAGTGTATTTGACTTCAATGAATGTAACGGAAGTAGGAGTTTCAGTATCAGTGATGCTTGATGTTAAGCAGTTATTTAAATTGCAATACTTAGAAGCCGACATATAGAACAAAGTTACAATTGGAAAATAGAACCAAAGTTGTTATCTGTTTTGGTGGATCCTGACTCTTAAAAGCAAGACATTAACAGTCAGACTACTTGGAGGCAGGAAAGTACAAATTTGAGTGCAAGAAGTATGTAGTGTGGCACAAATATCGCTGCTTCGTTAGTCAGTATACTGAGCAGAATTGGAAGAGGCCACTGACCAGGTAGTAGAACCTGTAAAGACAGGTGAGCGTGTTGGAGCTCGCGGTAGAATTTAAGACTCACCGAACTCCGCCAAAAAAATTCTATCTTGAATTTATGACTATTTGGTAAAGGCATCCAATCTGATCTAAAAGCACTTTCACCTTCTTTCATGATGTGATTGTCATGTATCTTATCTGCAGAAAACTCCCAAGGCCAGGTTGCCACATAGTATTATGATATGGTGAGAGTGACAGTCTTGGCTTAACCAAGGGCAGAAAGGGAAATTTAATGTTCCTGGCTTTAAGGTATTCAGGAGAGATTGGGCGTGGGGGTGGAGGTGGAAATGTGCATGGGAGAAAATTAAAGGAGGGTCGGTGGGAGTGCTTAGGATGATGTGTGGTGCTTTTGACAACATTTGTCAAATATACTGATAAGCAGTTGCAATGGGATGATGCCCTTTAGAGCCAAAGTATAGAAAAGAGGAGCATAAACAGCTCCTCTTGTGCAAGAGGAGGAGCTGTTTATGTTGCTAATATGTATACTCTAAATCACGAAACAGATGGAAAGTGATGGAGAAAATCTGAAAATATGCATTAAAATTCACTAATAATAGTGAAATAGTAATTATGATTGACTTCAGCTCTAGGTTGCTGTGGGAATCATTGGTGAAAATAAGGAAATCTCTGGCTGTAGTATTCCTTCTCCTTGGGTGTGAGGGTGATGCTGAAGGGCTGGAAGGTTGAAAATGTTCCACTTTCCAAAGGGAAAGGAATAAACCTGGTAACTGCAAATTAGACAGTTGTGAGAAAATCTGGAGTAAGAGGGCACAATTTAAAAATGAGTGTCCCATTTAACACTAACTGAAGATTTTATTCACCCGGGGGTTGTTTAACTTTGCTGTCTGTGGAAAAAGAATTTCAGTAGAAGCAGAGATGTTCATTCCGTTTGGAATAAATTCAGAACTTTTGGTTGTACAGGGATATATTGAGGGCTAGGAGCACAGGGGAGTTGGGGCTACAATCAGATCAGTCACAATCTTATTGAATGACAGAACAGGCCTCATGGGCTGAATGGCTTGTTCTGGTCTGACTTCACTGATGGAAAATCTCCCAGAGACCGTTTTCCAAGACAAAATAAGAAGTTGAGTAAACAAGTGACGACCACTGTTAAGTTCTTCACCACAAATAATGCACAGCAAACTTGATTTGAGAACTTGTCGTTAATAGCAGAAAGAGGTTGTTAGAAGATAATATATCTAAGTATTTTAGTCTTTAAAGTGTTTATAAAGGGCTGTACAGTAAATGTATTAACAAAATTGTGGAGCAAGGGATTCGAGGGCAGTGACTGTATGTCAAGTTGGTGAGGAGACAGAAAGCAGAGAAGTTGCATGGTGAAAAATAGTTTTTCAGACATTAAGGGAAATGTATAAGCAGTGTCTCCAATGGATCAGTAGATAGGTCCACTGCTCTTCATCTATATAACTGACCAGAACAATTTTAAAGTTTGCAGATGACGACATGCCAATACAGTAAACAGTGAGAAGAATAGTAGCAGAATTTAAGAGAACATGTAAAAACTTTTTTAAAAACTACAGACCCAAAGCCAATGAAATTTAATGTAGAAGAATGTGAAGTAATGCATTTGGTAGAATGACAGGTATATATACCAAATAGTACAATTTTAAAGGGAGCAGAGAAATCTGAGGATTTACTTACACAGATGATTGAAGATGGCAGAATAATTTGAAGTTTTTTCAACACGATAAAGCATGTGGAATTTAGAGAAGGTTAAAGAGCGATTTTAATATAGGTATTCAAAATAGGAGGGGTATTGGAGTTGATAAGAAAATTGTTTCCACTGGCAGGAAGCATTGATAATCGTGGGACCCAAATTTAAAATGATTGCTAAGAAATTCAGGGAGGTGTGGTACACATTGTTATTGAGAGTTAGCAGTTGTGTAGCACATTGTCCAAAGAGAACTCAAAAAAGAATTTGGCTGTTTTAGAAAAAATGTGTCAGTGGAGACTCCTCTTTTCAGCAGTTCCTTGAGCTGGCGGTTGACTTTTATCTAGTCTGGAGTTGTGGGTCCTGAGGTAACTGAATAGCCTAATGCTGTACCTGCACACCAGCCTCAAGTGGGGGTAGGTGGGATACACAGTTTTTTGTGCACATCTTCCACAGTACCTGCCATCGAGATAATCAAAATGATTGCTAAATTCATGGACGCTTATCATCCAGTTTGGGCAGTTTTAAGCTAGAAATTCCCATGTTTCAGTGGGTATATTGCACGATTTTTTTAAGGGAGTCTTTAAGGACACCTTTGTATTTTCTCTGCCTTCCTGGTAACTGCTGTAATACAGCTTGGAATAGCGAGCTTATTTTGGAGGTGTTGACGGACATGTGGATAATGCGGCCTGCTCAAAAAAGCTGATTGTAAGTAACCAGTGCCTCTGTGCTGTGGATGATCACCTTCTAGGGTGTATGCTTTTTATAAGGTAGGAACTGCTACGTAATTGCACAGGATCATGATTTTTTTTTTTGTTTGGGAGTGGGGGTTTGTGAGGTTAAGCACGGATTCTTAAAACAAGCAAGGCAGACTGTGCTGATGACCTTGCAGAGAAGCTGGAATGATCTAGCTGTTTGAAGGCTTTTATTTGAAAGGAAATTGGGCAGTGCCGTACTGCAACCCTTCACTGTAGCTTGAGTATACACGCTTCCAGTGTTAGCTTGAATGAAACTAATATTCAAGGGTTTGAGGTTTAAACTTCACTGGTGATCCAAAGCCATAATGAAGTGTTGTTGCATTATCAGAGAGACAGTCTATAGGATGTGATGCTAAACCTAACCTTAGCTGCAAAGTTAGCTTTTTTAAATTTGGCCAATTCATCATTTGCAATTCTAGCTGCCTGTCCTTGGAAATTAATAGTAAACTCTGAACACTATCTTTGCATAAATAGGATAATGTCCGATCTTGGCAAGTTGTATCCACGTGATTATTATTAGCAAACAGTCAAATTTTCATAGTCTAGATTAAATACAAATTGGGAATCTCACCTTTTGGGGGGGAAAAAAGTCAATCTGTTCTCTTCTTTTGGTATCTTTTGGTATCTCCCCATATCCGCAGCATCCTTATGAAGAATGGGTGATTGATTCGAGAGCTTCATAAATCTAGTGCCAATATGAAAACACTAGATGGTGTTAAAGGGAATAAAAAGAATCTGCCCTTACTTCAATCAGACTGTTGCCTACTTTTTAGTATTCTGTCATGTTAATATAATTGTTACTTGTATTCAGTGCTCCAAGCAATATCTCTAGGTAGTTTTCTGTCCTTGGGTTTTATTTCTTAAATTTAGATACGTTAGGAAAAAATATTGCTTGATTTTCTGATAGCCCAGACGTTCTAGATCAAAACTTTTTAAAATCTAACTGTAGCTCACTAAATCCTGAGGTTCTCCTTTTTCTCACTCTATAAATTTGTTTCTAAACATGGTTGATCATCAATGACTACCTTTACAATATTAATGACTTCTGCACTTTGAGTTCAAAAGTATGAACACATTCTTGATTTGTCTGTGGAAGGTTGTTACCTTATTGAATCAGCCCGCCTTGGCCAGTTCCCTTGGCATTGAGGATGACCTTCCACTTGGTTTGGTGCATTTCTATATGCCTGAGTCTGATGCTGAAGTCCCCTCGCCGAAAATGCATACATGTGCATGCACAAGGCAGGTAATGTTTGATATATGAAGGCAAATCAGGTATTTGGGGCACCATACATGCTTTCTTTGCATCCTGAACTTGGCCTCCATTCAGTGCTCTTTTTGTTTTGGGCACATTCTTCTGTCCTGTAGTGAGTTTTTTGCCAGTAAGATTTGGAGTAGAGCAGTTGTTCTGAGAAGCTGGTGTCAGGCATGTGAACAAGGTGATCCACGCAGTGGAGCTTGTTTTGGGTAAATAGCAACTTGGTGGTGCGATTGTTAACTTGGGAGAAGGTTCTATCATTAGACTGTCTATCCAGATAACAAATTTGGAGGATCTTGTTGAGACAGTAGTAATATTTCTCCAGTACCTTAAAGTGGCTTATGTAAATTGTCATGTCACCAAAGTGCATCAAAGCAGAGGTATCACTTATCCAGTAAACAAATGTTTTAGCTCCAGGTTTGAAATTTTGGTCCTTGACTACTTCAGCCATCAATCAGCTGAAGGCTGACTGACGTACTGAAGGTAATGGGTAACTTTTGTAATCTATGTGTACCTTTGTTAAAATGAAATGCCCTAGCTATGGAAAGTTGTCCATGTTTTCCAGGGTCTTGGATGATCTTGATTACTGGCAATGATGTTGCACATGGGGGTTGATTAGAAGAGGACCTTAGTTTTCTGGGTATTTAAAGCAAGTCATGTCATGTTCTATCCATTGGTGAATGAGTTAACAATAATTTAGAGGACATCCTCTGAGTGATCACAAATATAAGCATTGTGTATGTATCGATGCTTGGTAACTGAAGTTTGAGAGACTTTGGATTAGAAGAGAAGGTGACCAAAGTTAAATAATTTTTTTCCTTGGTCCTTAAATGACAATGTAGCGAACTTGCTTGGATTTGAAGTGCAGAATTGCAATAGGAAAGGTGAAGATGATGGTGCAATCACTCAATGACCATAAAATAATGCTGAATATTAACAAAGAATGCCACATCAAAATTTGATCTCAATGAACAAAATATTTGTTCTATTTAACTGGATGCTTCAATATAGCAGATTTGTGATTTCTTTAACATGTTTGTTTCCTGGCCTAGCAAAATGACAAAATATGTATGGTGTGTTATCATATTACAGAAGCTTTGGAGGTTACTTCAGCATCAGTACATGAAAAACTTGAAATAGAGATGACAGAGACACCGGATATGATTTCAGAACCCACACCAGGTTAGTTATTTAATTCGTGGCTTCTTCACAAACTCTGCTACCAGTCAGGATCTGCTGTAGACACTTCGTTTGATTTGGTGATGCAGGTTGATCCGAAAATAATTAGTTTTATTTCAAATTGAAATTTTAGTGTTCTGTACTTAAGTGCATTGTAGTGAGTCTGGCAAAGGTTATAATTGTGGTACATTATTTAGGTTTTAAAGTGGAAGTAAATTAGATTTTGGTTTTCAGTGAAGTGAAAATAGTTAAATTTTTAAACTTTTTTTTAAGCATTGGATCAAAGCAGCATTTCCAAGAAATCATATGACTATCAGGCATGCATGTGATCAGTATGATTCCCAAAACTGGATATAGTATTAGCTTAGGCCCACATTTGTAAACCTGTAGTATCACTGGCTTGTTTCCTTAATTAGAATGCCAAGTTTCCTCATTTACTTCGTTATTTGTTGACTTGCTCAGCTATCTTCCAAGCCCAGTGCACCAGTATGTCTCTGCTTTACTGAAGAATTCTCCTATTCTGCTTGCTTTTTGTACTGTCGAGTTTTGTATCATGGCAAATTTCAAAATTACGTGCTCTCCATTTCCTTGTTCATCACTTACTCCTTGCCCTACAGCTATATACCACCAACTCTCCTGCTCTCTTCCCTCTTAATATTCAACCCACCTTGATCTTTATTTCATCAATTAAGGACAAAACGTGAATGGTCTAGAAGCTGTGAAAATTTCATTTACAGAAAAAGCCCAATTATTTTTGTCATTAACTGATGCAATGTCCTTTGTTTTCTGCATTGGGCTACTTTGTCTTCTGTGTAAGAACTATTTGGTAATTACTACCCACGCTATTAATTTTGAATTGATTCCACAATACTGACCATAAGCAAGAGAAATAGTGTATTTATAGTTGCTCTATCAATACTCTCATGCCATTTCTGTTTCGGACTGTCTGAAGGGTACCTGACTTGCCACTTTCAAAATTGCTTTAAGGTGACTACTTCTTGAGTCTCCAGTTGACAGCAATTTTTGCTTGATTTTAAAAGGTGGATCTTAACATAACGTAAAAACTAGGAGCAGGAGTAGGCGATTTGGCCCCTCGAGCCTGCCCCACCATGTAATAAGATCATGGCTGATCTTTGAGACTCAGCTCCACATACCTGCCCACTCACCATAACCCTTAATTCCTTTACCTTTCAAAAATTTATCTAGCCTCGCCTTAAAAACATTCAGTGAGGTAGCTTCAACCACTTCACTGGGCAGGGAATTCCATAGATTCACAACCCTTTGGATGAAGAACTTCCTCCTGACCGCAGTCCTACATCTGCTTCCCTTTATTTTGAGGCTATGCCCTCTAGTCCTAGCTTCACCTGCTAGCGGAAACAACCTCTCTGCCTCCACTTTATCTATTCCCTTCATAATCTTATATGTTTCTATAAGATCTCCCCTTACTCATCTGAATTCCAATGAATATAATCCCAGTCTACTCAGTCTCTCCTCATAACCCAATCCTCTCAAGCTTTACCATTTTATACATTTTCTCTCGACATGCCAACGCCAGAGATTGAGCCATTGATTAGTTGTGGAATTTTGATTGCTGATACCACAATCATGGGCATATATCAATTAGTGAAATTTGGACTTGGCTATCGGATGTTGTACTGTTCCCTGCCAATACTGTCAAAGGTTGCAGTTGAATTTTGGCCACTTGTACAATTTCAAAAAGGTTAAAGGGAGCAAACTGGGATAGAAGGGTTTTTAAAAAAAAATGGTGTTTTCCATACCATTGATATGTTTGGGAGAGTTTCTACATATGGGAAACAGTTTTGTGTTTAAATTGCATTCACTGAAATTCAAAGAAAACTTTATTAGTATAACACACAGGGCTTTCATTTTTTACAAGTAATGGTTTCATTGACACAAACTAAGGCCATATAATCCCATGTAGAATTGATTTTTTTTTGTTTTTCTGAATGCCTAACCCTAAAAGCTTTTGATTATCGTGAAATCTATTTTTTGTATAATAGCTAGAGTGTTTTTACTTCCCCAAGTACAAAATTCCTGTTAACTGAAATAATTTCTGATGTTCAACAATCATGTTTCTAATTTTAAAGTTGAATGTTTACTTTGTTTGGAACCTTATTCCATAGAACCTGATGAGGAAATAGTTGAGGCTGATCTTGATGACTGGGAGGCTATGGCAAGTGATCATGAGCAAGACAAAGGTAAATATTTGTCACAATTTATTTCAACCCTAAAGACTTCAATGTGAAATAAGAGTGCATTTGAATCTACTGTAAAATTATATTTCTGCATTGAGAATCTATTGTTCGTTCTTTCTCCCTCAAAATTTAAAATTTGCAAATTTAAACTGATATTTGCCCAAATCATTTCAGATCAGTCTTTTCACCAATGATGCCTACATTGTGATTTACTTTTTTGAGATTAAACCAGTTTGGTGGCTAATCACAGTAATTTGAAAAATCTTTAACAGAAATGAAAACTGTTCACATAGAAGTAAAAGAGGAGGCTGAAGAGGAGGATGAGGAGGAAGAGGAGGAGGAAGATGAGAGTGATGATGATGATGGAGCAAGTGAGGAGAGTGAAGATGAAGAGGAAAAGCAAGTTTTTAAATCTAGGACAGCATCATTGGAAGTGGATAAGGAACCTGAAGTGGTAATGAGTGAAAAAGAAAAACGACTATCAAAAGAGTTTAGCTCAGATTCTGAACTGGAATCTGATTCAGACGATGGTCGAACAAAAGAAGAACGGATTTATGATGAAGCAAAGCGACGTATTGAGGTATTGTTTGCACTTAGACATAACTGCTATTTGGCATTGTAACACTGCGAATGGATATAACTTCGTATTTGTACAGGAATTTTCTGTGTGGCCTTGATTGAGACGATCTCACAATCTTCATTCACTTTGCAAACCTTAGATATGAATTTTGAGTTTTAAATTTTCCTTTGTCTCCTTCCTTCATTACCTGTTAAAGATGATAATTTATCCAGTGTGGTTTTGAATATGAAATTATATTTGACAAATTTTTCAGAACTCTTACCACATGTAATCAGCAGGATGGATGAAGGGAAACTTAAAAAATGTACTGTATTTGCATTTCCAAAAGCCACCTGACTAAGTGTGACATGAAAGGCTTTCTCACTAGATATAGTATAGTGGGCTTGCTAAGTAATGGGGAGTGGAGGATCAGGATGAATTGACAATCCAAAAATTATCCATCTATAACTGGTAGGTTGCCATAGGAATCAGCGTTGGGGGACTGTATATGTAAATCACTTAGATGAAGTTACCAAGTGTACTATTTGCTAATGATATTACAGTAGTTATGAGAGCAGATTTTTCAGACACAAAAAGTGTGGAAAGTAATATAGTTTCTGAACAAAAATGTGACAAATGGTGTATTGTGGGAAAATGAGCTTCTCCATGATGGGAGGAATAGAAGAGCAGAATGCTTTTACGTGGATAGAGACTGCAGCAGTGTAAGGTATTGCGCAATTTTGACTGTAAGAGCAGCTTTACTGTACCTGAATCTCATTAAAAAATATAATGTAAATACAGTAAGTAAATAGGAAGATAAATGTTGGGCATTTATTGTAAGAAGGATGGCGTGTAAACTAGGGAAGTCTCCCTACAACTGTACAAAGCATTGGTGAGACCACAGCTAGAGTGAAAAGTTTTGGCCTCCTGAAGGGAGGCATTATGTTGTTTGGAAGAGGTCAAAGAAGGTTCACTTGGCTGATTACTGAGATGAAGGGATTGTCTTTTGACGTTGATATTCATTAAAGATTAAAAGAGCGAGAGGTCATCTGATTGTAGCACACAAGATGCTTAGGGGAATTGATAGGATAGAGGTGGGAAGAGATTTCTCCTTGTTTGGTAATCTAAGACCGAGGGGTACGTGTCAAAATAAGGTCTCCATTTAAAATGAAGATGGATTGGAACTTTTTACTGTTTGGAATTCCTTCCCCGAGAGAGCATTACTTGTTGAGTTCATCAGTATACTTAAAGGTGAGTTAGATTTTTGATCTATAACAGATCAAGGGTTAAGGGGGATAGCAAGGAAGTGAACTTAATACCACAATGAAATGAAATAGTGGAGCAGGCTTGAGGGACCAAGTTGCCTACTACTACTTCATCTTGCGTTCCAGGGATAATTCATAAGCTCCAATTAATCATTCCACACTTGTGATGCTTGGCAAATAGTTGTTTGAATTTTCAGCTATTTGATATTGTCACACTAGGACCTTGCATCCTGTTTACATTTGCATTTCCCACAGAAATGAGTAAATGATTAAGAATGCTAACCAGTGATGTGAAAAGAACTTTAAGCTTCTCTGCCCTAATCTTGGCAGAGATGAATTAACTCAGCACATGCCAGCAATTAAACTGGAAGCTTCCTCTGGACTCTATGTAGTATTTTTAGCCACTAATTCAGTCTCTTTCCAGTTTGCTGTTTAGCAGCTGATAAAGTACAAGATAGTAACTTGTTTAACTGGGCATTTTTGAAAATGATCTAATACAACCGTCATACAGGGAAGCTTCTTATTATTGTGGAAAAAGCCAGACACAGAGCATAAATTTAAAATTAATCTTAGGTCATTTAAGTTTTTGGCAAAAAGGTAATGGAAATATGGAATACATCTAACTTCGAAACCAATCACCAACCAACCAAGAAGCAGTGGATTCTGTATGAAATAAGGTTTTCAGGAATGAGATTGATCAAATTTTTAATTAGTAAGGGTATCAAGCTATGCAACAAAACTGGTAAATGACAATGAGGTAAATGAACCTGTCCCTATTTCCCTTTGTTCCTTATAATTTGACATTGAGTTTTGCATTTAGAATATTGACTTGTTGAATACGTTGATTTCTTTTTATCTTGGAAATGTCTTCAATGCTTTCTCAGAAACGCAGAGCAGATAACATTATGAATATAAATACTGAAAAACTCCGAGCACCAGTTATTTGTGTCCTTGGCCATGTTGACACAGGGAAGACCAAAATTTTGGATAAGGTATGTAAAATTGAGACTTATTTGCACAATTAGCATAAAAGAATAAATAAAGCACAGATTTGAAACGAATGCCTCTGGGTTGACTGCGCTTGTTACTGCACACAAAATCAAGACTAAGTTTTGCCCTCAATTAAAGCTTATTCAGGTGTTTTGAGAATAATTGGACTAGATGCACAGGTATAATTCAGTTAACCAAACGTCTGTAATAATCTAATTATCATATCTTTTAGTAGTGTTTGCTTCATGCTTGTTTTATTGCAAAATTTGGAGGAGTGGAGTTAGTTGAATTGATTGTGGTGTGTATTTACTGCATAGGAAATTTATATTGACAGATTCTATTATAAATATGGGCAAAATAGCTTCTAAACAACAGTTGACAGAGGAATAATGCCCAAAGATAATGTTTTTTGGCTTTAAGTACGTTTGTATTCCTGTGGCCACCTTTACATTCAATGAATTGTAATGTCTTTAGTTGCACTTATTACATGCACTACTTTATTAAAGTTACTTTAGATGAAGGAGAATAAGACGTCAGGCACCATTTAAGATTCATGCATGAATGAATGGCATGATGAAGGAAAGTAGCCGAAATTGTGGACTGAGTTTAACTGTAGATTTTAGATTCCATAACTTGCCAAAGTTGCATCCTAAACTGCAGTTGAACAGTCCTGACAAGTTAGCCTAATTGGTCTCATGTGGGCCCATCATTTTATTAGTAACTACATGCAGGCTTGTGATGCTGCCAATCCAGTGAAAGGGCCTGCAACTCTGAAGCCTCAGTAGCTCCACAAGGAAAAGTGGGTGACTTCCGGGATGACTGAAAGTGGAGGTGTGGTTGTAGAAGTAGGTACAAATAAAAAATCTCTATGGCTAAGGGGTTGCGCAGTGCAAACGCTTGTGTGTGCTGAAAAACGGAAAGAACTGCAGGTGCTGCAAATCAGGAACAAAAACAGAAGTTGCTGGAAAAGCTCGGCAGGTCTGGCAGCGCCTGTGAACCTAGAACAATACAGCGCAGACAGGCCCTTTGGCCCTCGATGTTGTGCTGACCCTGTGAACTAATCTAAGCCCATCCCCCTACACTATCCCATCATCGTCCATATGCGTATCCAAGGACTGTTTAAATGCTCCTAATGTGGCTGAGTTAACTACATTGTCAGGCAGGGCATTCCACGTCCTTACCACTCTGAGTAAAGAACCTACCTCTGACATCTGTCTTAAATCTATCACCCCTCAATTTGCAGCTATACCCCCTCGTACAAGCTGACTTCTTCATCCTAGAAAGAAGACTCTCACTGTCCACCCTATCTAATCCTCTGATCATCTTGTATGTCTCTAATAAATCCCCTTTTTGCTGCCTTCTCTCCCATGAGAACTGACCCAAGTCCTCAGCCTTTCCTCTTAAGACCTTCGCCCCAGACTAGGCAACATCCCGGTAAATCTCCTGTCCACTTTTTCCAATGCTTCCACATCCTTCCTGTAATGGGGAGACCAGAAATGTATGCAATATTCCAAGTGAGGCAACACAAGCGTTTTGTACGGTTGCAGCATGACATCACGGCACGAGAACTCAATCCCTCTACCAACAAAACTTAACACACCGTATGGTGCCTTAACAGCACTATTAATCTGGGTGGCAACTTTCTGGGATCTATGTGCATGGACACCAAGATCCCTCTGCACATTCACACTACCAAGAATCTTTCCATTGACCCAGTATTCTGCCATTCTATTTTCTTCCCAAACTGAATCACCTCACATTTATCCACATTGAACTCCATTTGCCGCCTTTGAGCCCAGTTCTGCAGTTTATCCAAGTCCCCCTGCAACATTCTTCCACACTGTCCACCATTCCGTCGACTTTAGTGTCATCTGCAAACTTACTAACCCATCCACCTATGCCTGCATCCAAGTCATTTATAAAAATGACAAACAGCAGTGGTCCCAAAACAGATCCTTGTGGCACACCACTAGTAACCGGACTCCAGGCTGAATATTTTCCATCAACCACCACTCTCGTTGCCGCCTTACAGAAAGCCAGTTTCTAATCCAAACTGTTAAATCTCCCTCAATCCTGTGCCTCCTCATTTTCTCCAATAGCCTACCATGTGGAACCTTATCAAAGGCTTTACTGAAGTCCATGTGCACCACGTCAACTGCCCTACCCTCATCCATATGTTTGGTCACCTTCTCAAAAAACTCGATGGGGTTTGAGACAGGACCTGCCCTTGATGAATCCATTTTGACTATCTCTAATCAAATTGTTGCTTGCTAGATGATTATAAATCCTATCTCTTTTATAATCCTTTCTAAAACATTTCCTACAACAGATGTAAGGCTCACTGGTCTATAATTACCTAGGTTATCTCGACTGCCCTCTTGAACAAGGGCACAACAATTGCAATCCCCCAGTCCTCTGGTACTAAACCTGTAGACAATGACAACTCCAAGATCAAGGCCAAAAGCTCCATCATCTCCTCTCTAGCTTCCCAGAGAATCCTCGGGAAAATCCCATCTGGCCCAGGGGATTTATCTACCTTCACACCTTCTAGAATTGATAACACCTCTTCCTTACTAACCTCCAATCCTTTCAAGTCTAGTAGCCCGTATCTCAGTCTTCTCCTCTCCAATATTCTCCTTTTCCTGAGTAAAAACAGATGAGAAATATTCGTTTAGCACCTCTCCGGTCTCCATAGGGTCTATACACAACTTCTCACTTTTGTCTTTGACTGGCCCGATTCTTACCCTAGTCATCCTTTTATTACTTACATACCTATAGAAAGCTTTAGAGTTCTCCTTTATTCTACCTGCTAATGACTGCTCATGTCCCCTTCTTCCTCTTCTTAATTCTCTCTTTAAATCCTTCTGAGCTAATCTATAACTCTCCATCGCCTCATCTGAACCATCTCATCTCAACGTGACATAAGCCTCCCTCTTCCGCTGAACAAGAGATACAATTTCTTTAGTAAACCACGGTTCCCTTACCTTTATCAGTTCCTCCTTGCCTGACAGGGACATACCTATCAAGGACATGCAATACCTGTTCCTTAAACCAGCTCCACATTTCGATTGTCCCCATCCCTGGCATTTTGCTACCCCATTCTATGTCTCCTAAGTCTTGCCTAGTCGCATTATAATTGCCCTTCCCCCACCTATAACTCTTGCCCTGTGGCATGTTCCTGTCCCTTTCCATCGCTAAACTGAACGTACCCGAATTATGGTCACTCTCTCCAAAGTGCTCACCTGCCACTGAATCGAACACCTGGCCTGGTTCATTACCAAGTACCAGACCCAGTGTGGCCTCCCCTCTTGACGGCCCTTCGACATACTATGCCAGGAAACCCTCCTGCACACATTGGACAAAAACTGATCCATCCGACGTACTAGAATTATAGCATTTCCAGTCAATGTTGGGGAAATTAAAGTCTCCGATAATGACTACCCTGTTCCTTTCACTCCTGCCCAGAATCGTTTTGCCAATCCTCTCCACCACATCCCTGGAGCTTTGTGGAGGCCTATTTTAAAAAAAAAACCTCCCAGCAGTGTTACCTCTCCTCTCCTCTCCTGTTTCTGACCTCGGCCCATGCCACCTCAGTAGTCGAGTCCTCGTCAAGAGTTCTTACAGCCACCGTTATACTGTCCTTGACTAACAAAGCCACATCCCCCTCTCACCACTTTCACTGATCTTTATGAAAGATCTAAACCCTGGAACCTGCAACATTCCTGACCTTGCTCTATCCATGTCTCTGAAATGGCCACAACATCGAAGTCCCATGCACCTATCCATGCTGCAAGCTCACCTACCTTATTCCGGATACTCCTGGCGTTGAAGTAGACACACTTCAAACCAGCTTGCTGTCTGCCAGCGCACTCCTGTGACGGTGAAATCTTGTCAATGTCCTCCTTGCTCTCATCCCCTCGTGAAGGAAAGTCAGAGTTAACGTTTCGGGTCCGATGACCCACCCTTCTGTTTGGGATTTCTGGGTGTCAGGTGTAATCCAAAAACCCAGTTGGTGCAGTGCAGTACTGGAGCTAGTCTTTATTCTGTATAACATTTAATTAAAGAATGTGGTGTTACACTTCATAATTGAACTTTATCTCTGTGTGCTACAAGCTGCTGTGAATGTTGCTTTATATCTATTAAAGTGAAATTCAAATTAACTCCTTCCATCGTAGATAACTAAATGCAGTTGACACAAAATTGACCCTGCAGGGATGGATTGTATCAGTGATTTATTCCATTTATTCCAGAACCCTCACCCCATCCCCCTCTCTGATGAAGGGTCTAGGCCCGAAACGTCAGCTTTTATGCTCCTGAGATGCTGCTGGGCCTGCTGTGTTCATCCAGCCTCTCATTTTTATTATCCTGCAGGGATGGATTTGTGCACCATTCTTGTGAAACCTTTGGTTCCAGAGCACTCCCACCCGTGAAATAGGAACATTGGTCTCCTCATGATGGGAAACTGTCCTGCTGTTTGTGAAATGATGCTGGCTCTGTAATATGGCTGTTGATGGAATCTTCGTGCCTGTAAACACTGAAACTTTTAGGACTAGTTATTTGCATTTCAGTTGTGTTGATACAGAATCCTCTCCAATGACCTACTTCTGGGAAAGCTCCCAATGAAAATGTTCTACTTTGACTTCTCTCTGTTTAAGCAGACCTCTTTGTTACCACCTCTGTTTGTGCTGCCTAGGAACTAGAGAAGTCTTGCCCTTTATTGAAGAATTCATTGAATATATATGTTTAGTGAAGGATTGGAGAGTGATCAATGTGTCAACTCTTTGCGATAGCTGATGGGTTAAACATTGCTAGGGTATGAACGGGTTGTCTTAAGGAGAAAAACAGGTTTAATAAATACTCGCTGGAGTTTAGAAATATAAGGCGATCACACTGAAATACATGAGATTCTAAGGATAACTTTGAGGCAAATGGTGGGGAGGTGTTCTCCTCTCCCATCTATCTTCGTAACTGATATTTATAAACCCAAAAACGTTCTTGTAAATTTTGTTTGCACCCTCTTCTATGCATTCGTGTGCTTGCAGAAGTATGGTGCCTAGAACAGTGTTCCAGCTGATGTCTACTTTTTCTTATGAAAGTTTGTCACAACCCTGCTTTGTACTGTGCAGCCCTAGTTTTTAAAAAAAAGTAGGGATGGTGTACGCTTTATTGATCTCACACTCCATGTATGCTGCCACCTTTTGAATGATTTATGAAAATACACCCAGGACTTGTTTCTCCTGCACTCTTTAGACTTTTACTATTATTTTGAACTGACTCCATATTCTTTTTACCATAACGGATCTCTTCACCCTTCTCAAGTGGAATGCTGCACTTTGACCCCACCCTGCTCTTGTTTTGGCTTCTCCTTCTCTAACCTAAAAGTAACAATAATTAGTGTTGTTATTTTTATATATGTAATTAGTGGCTGTATTTACTTGCAAAATTCAAGTAATTTTTACTGACAGTTAAGTCATCCTTGAGGTTGTTTTAGCAGATATGAGGCAAATGGAGGTGAAAAGCTGCATGAGAACGTGCTATAATGCAATAATAATCTTGTAGACACCCTTTTATTGGGTGTAAATTGTTGTCTACAAATGTGGCTGTCTGTGGTAAGGGCAAATGAAGCACGCAACGTCTTAGCTGCATTTCCTATAATTTTTACTGTCTGCGGGGCCTACCTCTCTGACCCACCATTCAAAGCTCGGAGGTGAATCTGCAGAGGGAAACTTCGCAGAGGATCTTTGCTAGTGTTTAACTGCAGCCCCACACAGGTTCTGTCATTAAAAGGAGATATTCCACATTTTAAAAAAAGGCAGTTCACTGCTTTCTTTTGCAGCAGGCGCTTGACACATGCTGGAACAAGCCTTTACCTATGCCACCCGCTTCTCATAGACATTAGCAATTCCAGTTACAGAGAAATTAACAATATACACAAATCATTTCTAAAACAGTATCAATCACTTGATTGGTTTATCAATGCATGTTGGTGAATTGTTGACCTGTTTAGCAGGATACTTCCATGATGTATATTTAATACAGAGTGCATGATGTCTAGATACACATTGCAAGCATTCATAAAATTTTAATGAGGAATGTAGTTGCGTACGGACTTGATAGTACAGTATCTTGATTTTCTTTGTATACAGCTCCGCCATACTCACGTGCAGGACAGTGAAGCAGGTGGTATAACTCAGCAGATTGGTGCAACCAATGTCCCTCTAGAAACCATCAAGGAGCAAACTAAGATGGTAAAAAATGTAAGTTTGTAAGATGTAGTAAGGTTGCAGTTTCATTTTCATTGTTAAACTCCAGTTTATTTCTAAATTAATATTTGTGAAGCAGTGTTCAAATTAATAACTTATTGATACCTCTCTTTTAGTTTGAAAGAGATGAAATTAAAATCCCGGGCATGCTGATCATTGATACACCAGGTCATGAGTCCTTCAGGTAAACCCTTTAATTTTATTCTAGGTGTTTGATCTTAAGGACTAATTTTTTTCCCGTTACAATGGAACTAATACATAATGAGTAAGGTAACATGTAGTTTAAAACTGTAGCAATTTTCTGAGTGCATTTATACTTTGAGCCAGGAGGGGAGAAAATCCCAATTGAAGTAGGTAATGTGACTTCAACATGGTGTTTAAAGACAACTGACATTGCAGCAATTATGAATGAGATGAAATTTATTTGAACAACCTTCAAGATAACTTTAACTAAATTTACGATGTAGACACATACTTTCACACCTGAGACAGGTCATGTGAGTCTGGAATTTCCCAGCTCATGCAAAACCTTAGAAGAGAAACTCCACTGAATGGCACGATCTTAACCCCAGAGAGAGAGGAGGTTAGTGCAGGATAGAATTGAACCCTGAAGGGTCTAGGCCCGAAACATCAGCGCTTGTGCTCCTGCGATGCTGCTTGGCCTACTGTGTTCATCCAGCTTCACACTTTGTTATCTAGAATTGAACGCTTGCCTGGCTGCAGATCAGACCACACAAGCTGCTAAGTGTCAGTGCTGTTTAAAAGATCTGCCTTATTTTTCAGGACCTTTTTGTTCCAGTCGTTTCATTAGAGGTAAGGCCCTTCAACCTTTAAGCTTCAACCTCGAACCTATAATTCCCCCTGCCCACAACCTACCCATCTGATCCTTTTGCTATCTCTGTGCTAATCCACGTTCTCCTAGCAACCTATATCAGCTGTATGCCAACTTATTGCCAATCCATGCCCCACGTCTACCCTCTTGGCTAGTATAGCCAACTTGCCAATTTACTGCCAACCCACCTACCAGCCCTGGCCTTTTTACTGTCTTTGCAACTCACCCTGTGTCTGCTATGGACAGGCCTTAGAAGATTAAATAAATAAAAAGTGTCTAAGTATCTTTTCCAGCCTTCACTACATATTTTTCATATAGAGTTCCCATTCATGAAAGCCAATTCAGAATTTTCAAATGTCCTCAAGTGCTTAACCCATTATATAATCAAGCAATCTTCTAATTATATCCCCTCAGCAAAGAGAGTTTATTCTTTAATAACCTCCTGAGTTGCCAGCCATGAGTGGAATTAGGACCCTATGATGAAATAATTTTAGCTTGTGGAAAGCAACTAATCATTAATAATAATGCTATCAAAATTCTTAAATGAATGTCAGCAAACTGTCATTGTGTTTCCTAGAACACTTTTTTAACACTTCTTGTTACAGGCAACTTTCCTTTATATTTCAGAGGGTTGAGAATTTAAATATTAACACAGCACGACCATTCTACAAATTATATCTTCCTATCAAGCCATTTATATTTTAAAAATAACTTCAAATTATTACAGTGAAATTGGTGCCTGTTTGAACTCCACCAGTCCAGCTGAGTTTAGGTATCTTTGCTATGATGAAACTGTGGACAGTGCTTCCTCATCCTGGACAGTATTTTGACACATCCACAGATTGTATTGGCCTTGCTTGTTGCTCAGTCTATAAACAGCTTACTCAGCATCATTTCCAACTATTGTCTTGCATATGTTCTCTTCCCAAGCTACGTTTTAGGTTTTTTGGCTGGTTGTCTTTTTATTTTTAGATAAGAAAACTACAGAGGTATGGTACTTGAGTCAGATTTATTTGAAGTCCAAGATGTGGTCTAAAATTCACAAGTATAGGATTCATGTTGTGATACCTGAGTAGGTAACTAAAATAAAGGTCTTTAGTTATGCTTCATAAAATCTCTCCACTATTCTTTGTAATGCAAATTAAATGTATTAGTACAGCTGATCAAACAATTGATCAATTAGCAATAATGGAATATAGAACATTACAGCGCAGTACACTCCCTTAGGCCCTCGATGTTGCACCAACCTGTGAAACCAAACTGAAACCCATCTAACCTACACTTATTCCATTATCATCCATATGTTTATCCAATAACCATTTAAATGCCCTGAAAGTTGGGGAGTCTACTACTGTTGCAGGCAGGGCATTCCATGCCCTTACTACTCTGAGTAAAGAACCTACCTCTGATTTCTGTCCTATATCTATCACCCCTCAATTTAAAGCCATGTCCCCTCGTGCTAGCCATCACCATCAGAGGACAAAGTCTCTCACTGTCCACCCTATGTAATCCTCTGATCATCTTGTATGTTTCTATTAAGTCCTCTTAACCTTCTTCTCTCTAACGAAAATAGCCTCAAGTGCCTCAACCTTTCCTCATAAGACCTTCCCTCCATACCAGACAACATCCTGGTAAATCTTAATGTACCATGTTTTTGCTAAATGTTCATCTACATCAATTTTTAGATCTTCTGTTATGGAGAGCAGTTGTGATTGGAATGAAATGTTCAATACCTGTGGAAGTACCGTACAACTGCCGCATATAATTGACTTATTTTGGTGTACTTGAAAATTTTGGTGAAATAAGTTTGAAATTCACTTAGCATTGGAGTTAATTTTCAGTCCTTCCTCTCCATGTTTCAAAACTGGTAGGCACTGAAGGCCAAACTTTTGCATTCTTGAAATTAATGAGTTTTATCTTCTTTGTGATACGGATTTCAAACTCTTAAATTGGACAGAACTATATTGAAAGCATGTTCATTTTATGTTGTTCCTGTTTCAGTAATTTGAGAAATAGAGGAAGTTCTCTCTGTGATATTGCCATCCTTGTGGTTGATATTATGCATGGATTGGAGCCACAGACAATAGAATCCATTAACCTGCTAAAGGCAAAAAAATGCCCCTTCATTGTTGCACTTAATAAGGTGAGTAAAGGTTTTAATTTAAGCAGCCCAAATCTAGACTACTCCTTTTAAGAATGAATTATAAAGAAAAATATGATTGAAATAATTTCAGACTAGATGAATGGAAAGGTGAAATTAACAGGGAAGAGAAAATTTTTGATATTCTCCTTTTCAGAAATCCTCCATGCTTATTCCCCTGCCTAGATCCATAATGACTCTGACTCTACAATCTTCTAATTTTTCCACGCTCTTTCAATTCTGATTACTTGTACATCCCTAATTTTTCAATGTTTCACAAATGATTACTGTTCCTTTTTGACTCTTATGGCCATAGTCTGGAAATTCTTAAGTTCCTTTCTGCCTCCTCCTTTTAAGACATACCTTAAATCCTACACTTTGACGCATGTTTTCAGTCAGTTAGTATCTCCATTTGTGTTTGGTGTCAGAATTTGTTTATTAACATTCCGTAATATGCACTAGCATTTTTTTGCCTTATAATTTAGACATCTTAACAAATTGTTACTGCTTTGCCAACAATTTTAATTTTAGTTTGGCTAAGTGATCTCCCAACCAGTCTAAGCTCTGCAATCCTGTGATATCTGGTCATGAATCGTTTTGGACAATTAAAGACTTAGCAGGAGGGGCAGCTCCACATAACCTCATGCTTAACAATGATGCATCAATGCAAAAGTCAAAGCTGAATCTAATTAATTGACATTTCTAATTGCTGAAAGAAAGTTGGAGGGTCTGCTCAACACGTTTGCTGAAGATGGCTTCAATCAGTCTTCACTGAGCCAAGATTGACCCCTGACTTGACTATAAGTCTTTTTTATAGTGAAGAATCTACTAGGCCATGAGGTTACCGATGATGGTTGTATACAAATGACTGTGTGCATTTTAGCAGTTTTGAGTTGTCAGGTTAATTCTGAACTCATCCTATTTGGCATGGTGTTACTGTCATCAAACCTGGCAAATGATGCCCTAATACAAAAGCAGGATTTTTTAAATTTACATGGAGTCAGTAGTGGTTGCTTTTTCCAGAGCTTATGTGGACCAATGGATTTGTGACGCATGGATTGATGAGAATAAGGTCATCTAGGATTTTCCCACATGACTGTTCTAACCCCCCTGCTAAAGGGCCAGTTTGGCAGCTTTGTTCTGGAGTAAAAGTAACCTGGACACTCAGGTTCTTGACTTTCTGACAGAAGTTCATTGCAGAGAAGTGTGAAATTGCACACTTCAGTAGAAAGAATATGAGCTGGTGTAAAATGAAGGGTGGTATTCTAAAGGGTGTGCAAATAGTGAGACCCTGGTGCTCATATACATCTCATTAGAGGGAGCTGCTAATAGAACAAAATATTCTAGGCTTCATTAAAGAGGCTAAAAGAGTATAGGAGCAGAAGGTTCTGATGAACTTAAATAGAGCTCTATTGGGACCTCATTTGTGGTATTTGGTAATGTTAGTGCAATGTTTCCATGTGTTGGAGGGGGTGCAGAATAGGTTTGAGTGGTTCCAGGGCTGAGACAGTTTAGTTATGACATAAGATTGGAGAAGTTGGACTGACTTGACTTCCTCGGCTTTCTAAGATCTATCCTCCACGCACGTCTGGCTTCTTAAATGGTAGCAATAAATGATGGGGTTTGAGAGAGGGGAAATGTAGGTTTAGAAAGTTAGGAACTGAAAACATAGCAGCTTTTGGATAACAATACCCAGAATGGATAGGAAGGGACAGAGTTGGCAAACATGAAAATAGCAGTAAGTAGGGCCAAAGAGGGGAAAATGAGAAATGCTGTACAGCTGGTAGATGAATGATTTGCATAATCTTAGAGGTGTGCTGTTTTGGAATGAAATCAGGAAGAATTTTCTCAACAAAAAATGGAAGGAAGCAGAAATTCCCCCAATTAGCTGTGGATACTGAGTCTGCAGAAACAAGACTAAGATGGATAGGTTGATACTCAGGAGGATTAGCAAATTAAACCTACGAAACATGGGTAAATAGAATTGAGGTGAGTATCAGCTGTAGTCTAATTGGCAGATGAAGCACGCTGAATGGACTGAATAGTCATTTCTGTCCCAACAGCACAAATTCAATTTCTGTACTGGTTGAGGTTGCCGTAAGGTCGCCTTCTTAACTTTGCCTCTTCTTCTCTGTGGCCTGGTGTCCCTAAGGTTATACTCACCTAGAGCTGTCACTCTGTAATGAAAGAGTGGCCTATGGATTCTGATGACTTTCCCTTTCACTTCCTGTGCCTAGACAATGGAAGATCATTCCTTCCATCCTGACTTTCCTAATACTAGTGAATAGAGAGGGAAGTAAAAAGTAATTGTGTATTTGTAACTCCAGTATCGCTGTTTCACAACTAGCTTTTTCAATCTATTTTGCTCATTTAGTTATCTCTATTCTGTTATCACTTATCTAAAATTTTCACTTTATTCATAAAGCTGTACTTTCCGTAATGTACTTTGTAGGTCTGTGAATTGCTGCAAAGCCTCAACAAAGAAATTAAGCCAAACAGATTACTTGGTGTTGTCCTGTGCACCAGAAGCAATAACAGTCCTGTCAACCCCACAAAGTCCTCCTACCTAGCATCTGGAGGCTATTGCCAAAATTTGGAAACTTCGCTCACAGACTAGCCAAGCAACAGCCTGACGTAGTCATACTCACAGAATCATACCTTTTGGACACCATGTTCCACACCATCACTGGCCCGAGATATGTTCTGTTCCACTGGCAGGACAGCCTCAGCAGAGGTCGTGAAACAGTGTGTGGGAATTGCCCTGGGAGTCCTCACCATTGACTCTGGATACCATGAAGTGTCATGGCATTGGGTTAAGCGAGGACAGGAGAACTACCCTTTGTTGACGCATCAGTACTCTTCCATGTTAAACATGCTTGGAGGAAGCACCGAGTGTGGCAAGGGTGTAAGATGTACTCTGGGTGATTGCAGTGCCCAGCAGTAGTGCTACTGACTGAGCTAGTTGGGTACTAATGGACATAGCTGCTAGACTGGGTCTGTAACAAGAAGGAACAGCATAGTTGACCTCATCCTCATCAAACTGCCCATTATAGATCAGTCTGTCCATGACAGTATCGAGAAGAGTGACCATCGCACAGTTCTTAGACAAAGTCCCACCTTCACATTTGAGAATACCTTTGAGTTGTGTGGTACTATCACTGTTAAATGAAAAGACGCCAAATAGACTTTGGAACTCAAGACTAGCAATCCATGAGGCACTGCAAGTCATCAGCAACAGAATCATACTTCCAATGCAATGTGCAACCTTATGGCTGGGCATAGTCCCCACTCAACCATTGCCATAAAGCCCAAGGTTAAAATCTCAACCTAGAATGTGGAAGGGCACATAAGGAGCAGCAACAAGTGTACTTAAAAATGAGGTGCCAACTTGAAGCTACCAAACGGGATGGCTTTTGTACCAAACTGCTTAGCAGCAAATGATGGACAGAGCAAAACGATTCCACCTCTTCGAAGTGTGTAAGAGTCATAGGGATATACAGCACGGAGATGGACCCTTCAGTCCAACTTGTCCACGCTGACCAGATATCCTAAATAAACCGTGTGGACTAGTGTCTATTCCCTCACCCGCTGACGTTCAGTGTGTACTATCTACAAGCTGCACTGCTGAAATTTGCCAACTGGTCCAAATCCATGGCCAGAGATAATGGGAACTAATGGGAGATAAAGGGCAACACAGTGGCTTAGTGGTTAGTGCTGCTGCCTCATGGTGCCAGGCAGCCAGGTTCAGTTCCAGCCTTGGGTGACTATGTGGAATTTTGAGGGCAACACAAATCCATGGCCAGTTCCACTTAGAAATATATGGGCAGCCGATGCATGGAAACGCAACTCAAGTTCCACTCCCAGCCATCTTCCATCCTAGCTTGGAAATGTATCCCAGTTCCTTCATTGTCTTTGGGCCAAAATCCTTGAATTCCCTCCTAAGGACATTACAGGACTATCCCTACAGCACATGGTCTGCAGCTTAAGAAGAAACCTCGCCACCATCTTTTCCGGGGCAACTAATGGTGGTGTGATGATGTGTGCCTTATAGAGGTTATTTAATCGTTTATTTTTGAAGAGTGGTTTTAAGACAGATGTATCGAACAGTCTACCAGAGCCACCAGAGTAAATAACTTGAGGCCTTGGATTTTTTTCAAAGCATTGGAGCAGTAGAAGCAGCCTGAATGGGTGTGGCCAAGCTCCCAAAGAACCAGGAGTTTCAGTTTTAGCCTTCAACAGTTGCTGTTATGGTCTAGCAAATGTGATAGCTGCTCTTCGATTTCCCCCTCCCCCACCCCCACCATCACCATCCCCACTCTCTTAGTTACACCCAAAAGCAGGGAGTTCTCTTCCTGTTACTGGAGTTGCATTTGAGGCAGTCTGTTTTCTGAATTTGCCTTTTGCCAAGGGTGTGTTTATGGGAGGTTATTATATTGGAACAGTTAATTGTAATTGTTCCTGTATCTATTTTTCTGCAAAATTTTCCAGCAGAGTTAAGTTATTCTGATTCCCTCGTTCCTTTTGTTGTACTTTAACGATAGCAGATGAATAAAGTGTGTTTTACTTTAACTCTGGTAGTTTGGCCTAACAAATTGCATCTAGAATGCATCATCTTACATTTACTTTTTAAAATAAGGAAACCCTAGGGTGTAGGTTATCTTCTGAACATCTTGAGGTAATTTAGACTGGTCTGTAACGGAGGGCAATATGCTGGCCAGCCAGAAATGCCAACGTTTCATGAGTGAATAAAAAGAATTATTTTCAATTATGCAGTGGAAATGTGGATAATAAATTGATTGTCTTCCTCCTTTGTTCCTTTCAGAGTTTCTGGTGCTCCCCCTTATTTTATGAACAGAGTAGAAAAAATAAAGTTTGCCTTACACTTAGCCAGTAGCAGTGATCTTTAGTCTCGTTCCTTCCTGGTAATGAAGATTTAATTCTGAAATGATATTGTAAATGATAGAACAAGGGCATTTAGCCCATTGTGTCTATGCCACCTATTTCAAGGCGTCAACTCTGCTTCTTTGCTATGCTTTGCCTTTTCAAATGCGTATCAACTTCCCGTAAAAAGCTGTCATACATCCTGCTGTTATCACCGTCTCGGTCAGGTAATCTGTGTACTTGCAAACTTGCGCATCTAACAAAATTTATCACAGCATCTCCCCATTTTGTTTTTAAATTTGTATTTATTCCATTTACATAATCACTCTGATCAGTGAAAATAGTTGCCTTGTCAATAAATAACTTCTGTCCTTTCTCCCCTTATTTTATGTTCTAGTCTGCCCTCTTAAATCTGTTGCGTTAATTACTTATCTATGGATCTGTTTTTGGAAAAGTTTTAAAAGTGCAATGCCTCAACTGCAGCGGAACAAATGATTCATACACATTTATGTTAGAGATAGTAGAAACTGCCGATACTGGAGTCTGAGGTAACAAGATTTACAGCTGGATAAACACAGCAGGCCAGGCAGCATCAGAGGAGCAGGAAAGTTTGACATTTCGCGTCTGGACCCTTCTTCAGAAATGGGGGCAGGGAAGGGGACTCAAATAAATAGAGAGGTGGTGAGGTGATGCTGGAAGATAGATAGAGGAGCAGATAGGAAGAGAGATAATGGACAGGTCAAGGAGACAGGGATGGAGCTAGTAAAGGTGAGTGTAGGTAGGGAGTTGGGATGGGGGTTGGTCAGTGGGGAGGGAGGGTCAGGTAGGTGGGAGAAAAGACAGACAGGTTGGGGAGGTGGGGACGAGATGGGCTGGTTTCGGGATGAAGTTGGGGGAGGTGAGATTTTGAAGCTTGTGAAGTCCACATTGAGACCAGTAGGCTGCAGGTTCCCAAGCGGAATGAGGTGCTGTTCCTCCAGCCTTCAGGTGGCATCGTTGTGGCTCTGGAGGAGGTCCAGGATGGACATGTCGTCCAAGGAGTGGGAGGGCGAGTTGAAGTGGTTTGTGACTGGGAAGTGTAGTCGTTTGTCACGAACAGAGCGTGGGCGCTCCACAAAGCGGTTTCCAACCCTTTGCTTGGTTTCCTTGATGTAGAGGAGGCTACATCAGGATCAGCAGATACAATATACCATATTAGCAGACGTACAGGAGAGCATCAGTTTAATGTAGAAGGTTTTCTTGGGACCTGGGATGGAGGTGAGGGGGGAGGTTTAGGAGCAGGTGTAGCACTTCGTGTGGTTGTATGGAAAAGTGCCGGGGTGGTGAGGCTAGTGGGGAGTGTGGAGCGGATGAGGGAGCCTACGGAGAGAGCGGTTCCTCCGGAAGACAGATAAGGGTGGGGAGGGAAAAATGTCCTTGTTAGTGGGGTCAAATGTCTGGAAGTGGCGGAGGTTGATGCGGTGATACGTGAGGACTAGGGGAGTTCTGTCTTTGTTGTTATTGTGGGGAGGGCTGTGAGGGCTAAGGTGCGGGAAACGTGAAAGATGAGGTCAAGGGCATTTTCGACCACTGTGGAGGGGAAATTATGGTCCTTGACAAGCGAGGACATTCATACACATTTAGTTTTATTTGCTCTTGTGCAGGTTTATGAAATCTGAGGTCTCTAGATTATACTCACTTTTTGTTGACCTGTTCTTTCACTTTTAACACTATCTGAACCTTGATTATCTCTAAAACATAATGGAATCTAACATTGTTGAATTGCCTCCTTTCAAATTCACTTTTGAATGTTCAGTCAAATGTGCAGCGTACTGGGAATACCACATTATCAGTCTTCATGTTAAGCTAAAAGATTTACTCTGGTAAAATGTGCATTTGAAATATTTGTTTATTTGATTATATCTCTGACCCAATGGATGGACTTGCAACTAATTTTCCTGTAGTTGTGCTTTTTAACATATTTGGAGTGTGAGTATTAATGTATTTGGATGAATTCCTCTAAGAAATAGCACCAGTCTTCAGGCCATTGTTAAAGGGGTTTTCATAGGAACATGACATTTGATTGTAACCACCTTCTTATTAACTAGAATTTACACCAGTAATTCTTTACATGGGGACCTCCATAAACTGTTAGGGTATGGAAGAAATATGGAAGAATATATTTTGGCTGTTGTTGAGAGGTTAATTTACAAGTACCAGCTCACCACGCCCATCTATAAATATCTAACAACATTGATTCTCAAATATAAAACTTTTGGTTAATTGGCTGATCATAAATATTTTGTTGCTGAGTGGTCTCTTTATTGCTTCATTGTAATTGAATAAATACTTCAGCTCTGTCTATATCTTTTGTCACAACAGATTGACAGGTTGTATGACTGGAAAAAAAGTCCTGATACCGATGTAGTTACCACGTTAAAGAAGCAAAAGAAGAACACAAAAGATGAATTTGACGAGAGAGCTAAATCCGCTATTGTGGAATTTGCGCAACAGGTTTTGTGACCTTTTCTGTTATGTATTAACGAGTGGCACGGGTAGGCATGCGAAATAGGTGGAAAATTTCAGTTCGTGTTCAGAATATGCTTTCAGCTAAGTTGTGCTTTCTTTTATTCACTCAATGATACTGCAGAGAAAATAGCTAGTCGGTCAGTCATGAACGCATCAGCTTTTTGGGGAGCTATCCTACTAATTCCATGCTGCTGCTGATATGGCCCCACCATTTTTTTTTTTTACTAGCAGATGCTTATACGACAATCTTGTGTGTTACCGTTGAATCTGTTTTCATGATCTTTTTAGGCAGTGCATTTCATTCATGTCAACTCAGTATTTAAAGAAACAGTTTCTATTTGCTGTCCCTAGATCTTCTGCCAGTCACCTTTTAAATCTGTGTTTTGTATTTACTGACCCTGCTTCCCACTGAAAGCTATTTCCCATTTACTTTATCAAAACCGAATTTAAAAAATCTTCTGTTAGATTCCAAACCCTGCTGTAACAATAAGATCATAAGTTGGAACAGTGGTTGGCTGTTTGGCCCCTTGAGTCTGCTCTGCCACTCCTAAAGATTGTAGCTGATGTGATATTCCTCATATCCACCTTCCTGCTCTTCCTCCATACTTGTTGATTTCTCTACTAATCTAGAATCTTTCTGTCCCAGCTTTAGCCTTAAGTATAGGACTCTCTGCAACATTACACTCATCCCTATCATCCTGAAATGCTGCCATCTGGCCCTCTGCTCTCCCATGAGGGAATCATCATCTTAGCATTTACTCTGCCAAACCTATTAAGAATCCTATGTTTCAATGCGATCACTTCCCTTTATCTACATTCCAGTTACCTGTTTTTTGCCTGCATCCTGTTTTGAATAGGGGCATCACGCTGACAAAGTTTCCAATTTCCTGGTACATCTCCAGAGTCCAAGGAATTTTGGAGAATTACAACTAATGCATCTACTGTCTAAGTAGCTAGTTCTTTTAGGACTCTAGGATGCAACTGTCGACATCAGTGGACTTATCTGCCTTTAGTCTTGTTAGTTTATCCAGTGCTACATCTCTAGTGATCGAGATGGTACTTAATTCCTCACCCATATTCTTTAGCATTAACGAGATGCTTCAAAGTATCTTGCATCAGCCTTAACAGTGGAAAATATCCGTTTAACTGTTCCACTATTTCCTCCTTGATTATCCTCACAAATTCAATTTCTAGGGGACCCATGTTCACTTTGACCTCTCTCTTTATATATTTAAAGAAGCTCTTTTTGTCACTTTTTATATTCCTTGCATGTGTGACCTCATGGTTTACGTTCCCTATCTTTATTATCTGTTTAATCCTCCCTTGCTGCATTGTAAAATTATCCCACTCTTCAGCGCTAACACTGAATTTTGTCCCCTTTTATATAAGTTTTTCTCTTTCAACTTGAAACTCTGAACATCCTTGCTCAGCCATGATTAGTTTATTCCTCGCTTAGAATTTTTCTTCCTAGCTGGGATGTATTTTTGGTGACAGTCATGAATTACCTCCTTAAATATCTGCCACTGATTGCTTAATCTCAGCTTCTCCACTATCCACATAACTGATGCCCCTCATCCCACGCTAATAAATTTCTTCTTCATCTTCAGAGCATTGATATCCTTCTGAAATTATACTGCCAGAATTGTATGCTGTTCCAACTGAAGTCCAAGCTGATTTTATAAAAAGTTTTTAGAATTTCCTTTCTTCCCCCCAAAGTGATGCCTCTGCCAATACAGCCAAAATTTCCATATCTTTATTAATCCTGCCAGCTGCAGAAATCAGGTCTCTCTTCTTGCAGCCTCTTCAAAATCATAACATGAATAGTCTTTCCTCATGTTTCTTGCCAAAATATATAATGTTTAAAAAAAACTCTGCATTAAATTTGCCATTTAAAACATATATGCACAGACCTGTAAAATAGAGCAATGCTTCTTTAGAGCGCCACTGCATAATTTCCTCCAGTCTGGGGGGAAAAGAAAGTGTTCACAAATAAAAAAACCAAGCAGGTTTGGTAACATCTGTGAAGCAAAACACAAAAGTAACATTGAGTCTGATCAGACTCTTCTTTTGAACTTCTGCTGTGAAGAGCTTAGACTAGACTCAAAACATTAACTCAGTTTTTCTCTCTACAGATGCAGTTGAACCTGCTGAGTTTCTCCAGTGTTAATGGGAACTACAGATGCTGGAGAACCTGAGATAACAAAGTGTGGAGCTGGATGAACGCAGCAGGCCAAGCAGCATCTTAGGAGCACAAAAGCTGACGTTTTGGGCCTAGACCTTCTGATGAAGGGTCTGTGCCCGAAACATCAGCTTTTGTGCTCCTAAGATGCTGCTTGGCCTGCTGTGTTCATCCAGCTCCACACTTTGTCATCGGAGTTTCCCCAGTGTTCTGTGTATATTAAACACACTTTCTGCTTCTAGTATGGTATTTTTCTGTCTTGTGCTGTTTTCTGTTTAATCCCTTGATATTTTATCTCTGAAATGGACTGTGCAGGGAAAGGATGTATTTCAACAACTAACCTAACTTTGAGCAGCTTCTCCCAGCCTGTGACCTTAACCACAAGACTAGAGTGACATCATCTTGGGATTGTGACTATCTCTTAGTTCCACTTAATTGCAAGCTAACCTTGCCTTGAAAATCATTCCTTACGACTAGACTAAATCCTAAAATTGCTTACCTAAACGGATTGAAAGCCAAGGTTATGAGTTTCAAGAAGCTGGTTATTACAACCATTGAGTGATTGAAGGATGGGAAATGTGACTTTCGCAGTGTTGACTGTATTTGGAGAGATTTTAAAAAATCAAAATGTCTAATGAGCAATTTATTTCACAAATATTGGAAGTGATTGATTTTTATCTGTGTGCCAACTTTACATATTGTAGTTAATAGAGTGGAAAGTTTCTAACTTAATGACGAAACTATTTAAAGTTCACAATTTATCTGTACATTGCTAATGGGTTAAATGTATCATTTTTAGGGCCTGAATGCTGCTCTATTCTTTGAGAACAAAGATCCACGTACATTTGTGTCATTGGTTCCTACATCAGCTCACACTGGTGATGGCATGGGAAATCTTATTGCAATGCTGGTGGAACTAACCCAGACTATGCTTGCTAAGAGACTAGCATATTCAATGGAGCTGAGAGCTCAAGTTATGGAGGTAAGTACTCCTGATCGTTTGTAGTTTGGTAATTTCCAGTAGTTTACAGTTCATCTTCGAAAGTATTCGGCAGAAGTATATTTCTAACTTTGTTGATAAATAGATTTAAAAAAAAACAAAGGAGTGACCTTCCTTGCCAAACTATCACAGCTGTCAAGTGTCTTGCTTGATGCAATGACCATTCATCTGCAAACTTAGTTTTCAATAGAAGACTGTATATGTGGAATGACAACCTACCTGATGCCTGTCACTGGGTCAAAATCCTGGAACTCCCTCTGTAATGGCATTGTGGGTCAATGCACAGCAGATGGACTGCAGCGATTCAAGAAGGCAGCTCACCACCACCATCTCAAGGGCAGCTGGGGACAGGCAATAAATGCTGGCTAACCAGTGACACCGACATGACAGAAATGAACAATTTTGTTTGTAAAAAAAGTTCCATTTTTGCATAGTCATTGATGGCAGACGTGTCTCACTGAAGAGGTTACTAGATAGCTGTCAAGAATAAAAACCTTGTTTCCCATATTTTTTCCTGGATCCCCTTTTCCCTGGTCTCATTTGAGAGACCAATTTTCTGATTATTGTTTCTGTTTTCTGATTATTGTCTCAGTTGAATCACCATGGATCAGATTTCGAATCAGTTGTCTTGCTGGTGTATGTGGTGTGATAGCACAAAATAAGCTTTCAGGAAAACTTGGGGTAATAGTTCTCCATATTACTTATTTTGTTACATTTTAGAATCTTTAACATGTTTGCTTTGTTGGTTGGTTGATTTAAATGCACAGTAAGGAGCAGTAATGATTATCATCAGCTATCAATGTTGGCTCAGTGATAGCATTCTCAAATAAGCCCAAAGGTTGTGGATTCAACCATCACCCCAGAGTTTTCAGGAAATAATCTGAGTTGGAGCTTCTGTATAGTAATGAAGGAAGATTCCATTATTGGAAGTGGCATCATTCAGATTTTGCTATCAATTGAGACCCGGCTTTCTTGTTATTTGAGGAGTCTGATATTTTCCTGATTTCCTGTGCAATGTTTATTGCTCCTCCTACATTATTAAAGCATTTTAGCTGGTTATATGTACAAATGGTGTTCATGAGATCTTTACTCTGCAAATTGGCGGGGGTGTTTTTATATGTTACGACAGTGACTGCAACTCAAAATACTTGGCAAGTTTTGCGGCAGCTTTGTGTGTTTTCTTTATTTTGCTTTTTGTGTGGGGAAACTCATTTTTGATCAGTGTTAAATGCGTTTTATGTTGACCGTATATTTCTGAAAGGCTCTACGAAGCTGCTAGGTCTCCTTCTCCAACTGTTCAATCCAATGAAATTGGAATTTCACATTACAAATTTAATGAAGGCAGTTAATGAAGATTGATAGCTAAACAGCAATATTCAGTGTTGTCCCTGTAATCTGCAAATAAAGTTGACAGATGGGAGCTACATGTTCAAGTGTTTTGTTCACTGTCTTTTGTTTCTCAGCATTACAGCATCACTGACTTGGCCTGCATTTATTTCCTGCCCAAATTTGCACGCGAGAAAGCAGTGGTGAGCTATCCCTTGAACTACTGCAGTTCATGTGGTGTAGGGACACCCATAGTGCTGTTAGGAAAGGAGATGCTGCATTTTCTTTAAGCAACAGTGAAGAAATGATGATATGGTCAAGATGGTATTTGGCTTGGATTAGGAGTTGCATTTGAGGGTTTTCCCATACATCTGCCCTTGATCTTGTATTTAATAGAGGTTGCAGGCTTAAAAGTTGCCTTGGTGAGCTGTTGCATTGTGACTTTCAAAAAGTTATGTACCTGAACCCCTGGGTGTCTCTGTTCGACAAAAGTATCCATGGCCATACTATTAACTGTATAAGCCTTGTCCTGTTTGTTTTGCCAACATACAATACCTTGCATTTATCCAAATTAAACACCACCTGCCGCTCCTCAGCCCATTGGTCCAATTGATCAAGATCTCTTTGTAATCGTCAATAAACTTCTTCACTGCCAACTCTACCACCAATTCTGGTGTCATCTGCAAGTTTACTAACCATGCCTTCTGAATTCTCATCCAAATTGTTATATAAATGACAAATAACAGTTGGCCCAGCACCGAAACCTGTGGAATACTGCTGATCGCAGGCCTCCAATCTAAAAAGCAACCCTCCACAACCTCACTGCCTTTCTACTCTGCGCCCATTAGTGTTTTTGGTTATATTGTGAAAAAACGTTAGTGAAAACCTATTTTCCCATGCACAAAACCATGCTGATTATCCCTAAACAATTCATGCCTCCCCAAATACATGTAAATCCTATCTCTCGGAATCCCCTCCAATTTATCCACCATTGATGTCAGACTCACCATTCTGTAGATCCCAGGCTTCCCCTTACAGCCTTGCTTAAATAAAGGCACAACATTAGCCCCCTTGCAGTTCTCTAATACCTCACCCGTGGCCGTAGATGAAATAAATATCTCTGGTAGGGCTCCTGGAATTTCTTTGCTAACTTTCCGTCGCATCCAGGTCGACGGAGTAGTTAGATGGTGTTTAGCATGCTTGCTATCAATAATCAGAGCGTTGAATATATGAGTTGCGATGTCATGTGTAGTTGTACAGGACGTTGGTGAAGCCACTTTTGTAATATTTGTACAGTTTTGGTCGTGCTGTTATATAAAGGATATTATTAAATTGTATAAGATGCAGAAAAGATTTACCAGGATGTTACAAGGACTCAAGGATTTGAGTTTTAAGGAGAGGCTGGGACCTTTTCACTGAAACGTAGGAGATTGAGGGGGTAAACTTTATAGCGACTTATAAAATCATGAGGGGCATAGATAAGGTGAATAGCAAAGGTCTTTTCCCTAGGATGGAGGAGTTCAAAACTGGGGCAATATTTAAAGGGGCGTACTGAATTTTTATTTCAGATCTCCAGCTCTTTGTTTCATTTCACTGTTCTTAATTACGTTGGAAGAGGTGCTGTGAGAGGATGTTGTCAGGGCACCGGAAATTCCTGTTCATTTTCAAAAGGTGTCAGAAAGTTTTATTGATGTTTACCTGAATGAACAGTTAAGTTCTTGATTTTAAACGTCTGCTGGAAAATGGCACTTTCAACTATGCAAAATCTGTTTTGAACTATTAATGCTCGATGAAGTGTATTGAACAATTATTATAGGCATGTGCTCAAATTATACAAAGGGATGGAACTGTGCTCTTCAGGCATGTGTATATTAGCAACTGAACTATATTGATGCATGTCCTCGAGTAGATGTTAACCAGATCCAGCTCACACTGTTGGTGCTTATGTCTAAGCAGATAAGCAGAGATGACAAAGCACCAGGTGACTGTTCATGTTCATCAAACTACATGGCATTGTGATTCAGCAGCCTCTGAAAAAAGGAGCCAAAGCAAAAGAAATGTCCCAACCCAGAGGATATGACTGTAACCTCAAATTACATTTTGCAACAGTAAATTTAAGTCTTTTGTCTGAATACTTTCCAGGTAAAAGCACTCCCTGGAATGGGAACAACTATTGATGTGATTCTAATCAATGGAAATATGAAGGAAGGAGATACTATTATTGTTCCTGGAGTCGAAGGTCCTATAGTTACACAGATCAGAGGTCTTCTATTACCACCACCTCTCAAAGAGCTGAGAGTAAAGGTATGGAGCTTTACTTTCTGTGGAAAGTAATGCTATGTTATTAAAAATGTTCTTTTTTTACCAAATCTGTGTGTATTATGATAAAACTTAGTTATGTTAATCTTGTATGGCTTTTATGATCACATCATGCTGTCAAAAAGTTGTAGTGTTATGTCTGTCTGTGTCTCTAATACTGACCCATTCATCAAATAATCAAACTTCATTGCATTTTCGAAAATCTGTCAAAATATTATTCAGTCAACTATTTTTGTATTAGTGGAACTGGAAATGGTGTCCACGTTTGCGTGAACTGAATGCTTGTGACTTTGGAACTAATTAATTTCTGAAGCTAAATGACTGAGCAACTTTCTCTCTGGATTTTTAAAGAATAACAGACACTTAGTGAAATATCTTAACTTAATTGTGTGCAATTAAACCTGAGGGACACAATTACAACATATGGTTTGGTAACTCGCTCAGAGGGATACAAGTGCATTGGTCATGACTGGGACAGGAGATGCAAGACTAATAATCATAAAAATGAACTATGAGAAAATAGAGACTGTTAATCTCCAGAGAACTATTGAAAAAGAGTTGAGGGGATCTTTGCTAAAGATCGTAAAGTATTACAGTGGATAAATAAATTGAATTCTCTACCCAAAGGGCTGTGGAAGCTGAATTGTTAAGCATGTTCAAGGCACTATTTGATAGATTACTGGATATCAAGAAACATGGAGATAGTGTGGGAAAGTAGCATTGAGGTAGATAATTAGTCGTGATCCAACTGAATGGGAGAGCAGGTTCAATGGGCCTGATCCTATGTAATTTGGGCGAATACTTTAAATCAAGTCAATTGGATAAGAGAATGTGAATTTCAAGACAAGTAAAGCTTTACATGAAAACACAGGAAAAAAATTGAAGTAATGTAACAACTAATATAGAGTCAAGCACAGGACTTTCAAACTACACTGACAAAGTGAGTTGAGTACTAACTAGATTAAATTTGGCCAAAATTCTTGGTTTCATGTTCTCATTTCACCTATATAGATACAGCAGTATTAAGAGAATTTAATGGTGCAAAACAGACATTTCTGGAAATAAGCATATTGGATTGTTCCTATTTCTTATGGTTCTGTAATATTCATTACTACATGTTGAGAATATGATATATTTGTTGTACATTATTTTAGTCTGAGAATTTTCTTTGTGTTACTGGTGAAATATTTTACTGAAGAGATTCACATGTTAGTGAATTATATTTACCCCTCCTATACGAGGATAAAATTTGCCTTTGAGCTTATTGTGCATTCAATAAGGTCACAGCTGACCATCTACTTCAACTCCTGCTTTTATAAAGCATACTCGTATTTCTTCATCCTCTCTGTATCAAAAAATCAGCTGCTTTCTGTTTTGAGCATATTCAACAACTGCGCTTCCACAACCCTCCGTGATAAAGAATTCAGAATATTTTGGAGAACTTGCCTTGACTTGATACCAAAACAAGAAATTAAACTGAATTTGAGTTTTTCTGTTAGCATTATTGAGCTAGCTGACTTCAGTCTGCATGGTTATCAGTAATGTTGGAGAAGGGAAAATCAGACAACATTCTTGTAACTGATTGCTACCCTCTATCTTTTCTGAAAATGAACTAAAATTTTTTTTGGTTAATTTGACTGACAATCATGAAAAAATGAGCAGATAGTTTGTGTGTGTCTAAAACAAAATGCCATCTGTTTTGTTGCCTACCATTGCCACAACCCAAAAGTGGGCAGCACTGCGGCTTAGTGGTTAGCACTGCTGTCTCACGGCTTGAGGGATCTAGTTTTGATTCTCTCCTTGGGTGACCGTCTGTGTAGATTGCATATTCTCCCCGTACCTGCATGGGTTTGCTCCGTGTCCTCCAGTTTCCCCCTGCAGCCCAAAGATATGTAGAATAGGTAGATTGGCCATGCTAAATTGCCACGTGGTGTCCAAGAATGTACAGGTTAGGTGGATACTAGCCATGGTAATTGGGGAGTTATTGGGATTAGTTTGGGGACTGGGTCTGCGTGGAATGCTCTTTGGAAGGTGCCCACTCACTGGACCAAATGACACCTCTCTGCATTGTAGGGGTTTTGATTCTAATGGCTGTATGAAAAAGAATAGAATTTGTAATGACACTTTGGCTTTATAATGATTTTAATGTGTTTCTTTCTTTTCAGAATCAGTATGAGAAACAAAAGGAAGTCTGGGCTGCACAAGGTGTGAAAATTCTTGCCAAAGATCTGGAGAAATCTCTTGCAGGTCTACCACTATTAATAGCCCACAAAGATGATGAAATTGCAGTTCTAAAGGTTTGAATTTTTGTGTGAAAGTATTATCAGTGCATAAAACTTTGTCTAGACTCTTGGGAACAGTGGTTGTGTCTCTACCTCTGAAGTAGGAAGCTTGTTTTCCAGGCCTTCCTGCCCCAGGAGGTGCGTTGTCATATGTCTGAACACGTCAATTGAAAATACTTTAAATGTAAATGTTAAGAATTGCTGAAGTCCCTTGAAAATCGTATTGCTGCCTGTGTGTTATTGATTGTTATTGTAGATCCTCAGAACTCTAATAATGCATTGCTTAAAGTTAAGTTTCTGTAAGCATAAGTTCAATAATTTACTATTGATGAATACATTTCTGTACATAATAGCATTTGAAATCTGTGCCATTTTCTTCCACAATTGTTTTCTGTATTGTTTTAAAATCCTGATTGTTAGAAGTGATATCCATCCAGATTAGAAATCAGACTGAAGAAGATTCTGTTTAAAACACCTGCCTCAATAATTTCTGTCTTTCCTGTATTAATGTAACCAACTCTAGTCTGCTTTTGGTTATGCTTGAGTTCTTGAGCATTCTGTGTAGTAACTGCTAAACTGTTATTCAGAACCAGATGCATAATTTCTCTAAATGAGCTGTACATTTTTTATTTTTGTGAATTTGTTATTTTTGTTTATTTTAAGATTAAAAAGTATTTAAAGGAAAATTCCCCACTGCATACTATGTGGTTTTAAATGTTAGCATTTTGTTGTCTGGTCATTGTCTTGTGAACATTGTGTTGATGCTGGTGTAAAGTTGAGAATCAATTTGAATAACCAATATGACATAGATTTTGGAGAAATGAGAACAATATGTAGTGTGTCTGGAAATGTTTTTTTTATAATTATAATTGTCTTTGCCTGCTATTGTATCTGCCTGCCTATACCTTTAAAAGTCACATCAAACATTCCATATCAAGTTTGAAGATGTGTTCATAATGTAATTTGAAATCTTGTCGTGCTATTGTTGGTAGGATGAACTTGACCATGAACTAAAGCAGACATTGAATTCTATTAAACTTGAGGAGAAGGGTGTCTATGTACAAGCCTCTACATTGGGCTCCTTGGAAGCTCTCTTAGAATATCTTCGGGCCTCAAATGTTCCAGTAAGTATTATCGTATGAAATTTCTACTGTTATTTGTTTGAATTACCTTAAATATGACACTAAATCTGTCCTCTTCCTTCTATCATAGTATGCTGGAATTAATATTGGACCTGTGCATAAGAAAGACGTGATGAAAGCTTCAGCGATGCTCGAACACGATCCTCAGTAAGTTCTGTGAAGTTCTGAAATTTGAAACCTTTTTAACTAGTCGTTGTTCTACTACATAAGTTTTTGACTGTGGGAGGTAGCCTCCAGAGTTCCACTGGCACGACTGTAGAAATCCAAAGTTCACGTTGTCACTGCCCCTTAAACCATTCTTTACTGCCAAAATTTTCTGGTTGCCAGAACAGGGACCTCTGCTAGAAGAGTTTACATTGTAACATAAGGAGCAGAAGGAGGTCGTTTGGCTCTTCAAACATGCTCCACCATTCAGTATGATTAAGGCTGATCCTTGACTTTAGTGCCTGTTCACTTCCTGACATAACCCCTCAGAAAATTTCTAATAAGCTATACAGGCTAGATGTAGGGAAGTTTTTATTTCCTCTCTGGTTGGGAAGTCTGGAACAAGGTGTTAACAGTTTCAGGATGGGTCTAGGCATTTAAGACTGAGATGAGAAATATGTTCCTTCGGAGGGTGGTCAGTCTGTGGAATTTATAACCGAATCACTGATGCCAGATCACTGAGTATTTTCAAGAAAAAGATTGCAAGTTTTTTAGATTATAAGGGCATAATGGGATATGGAGAGAAAGGGAAATTTGTCTTTGAAATGGAGAATTAGTCATGATGATGTTGAATGATAGAGCAGTCTCAAAGGGCTGAATGGCCTACTCCTGTTCCTGGCTTGTGTTTACATCTATTCAAGCCTTATCATTGACATGACCAATAGCTCTTGCAGGGAGATACTAAGAACTGCCGATGCTGGAATCACGTAAGTGTGGAACTGGAGGAACACAGCAGGCCAGGCAGCATCAGAGGAGCAGAAAAGTTAATGTTTCAGCTGAAGAAGGTCCCGATCATAAACTCAACTTTCCTGTTGGCTCTGGGCATATTGAAATTTGTAGGTGCTGCATCCTTATTGCTAAAATGACATTCAATTTTTGCTGCTATCTGATAAATCATTTGAAAGTAGAAGTTTGGCAATCAATGTCACTTGGTTGTCTGAGTATGCTTGGTCTTTTGCTACAATACTAGACTTGTGCCTTTTGTGAAGTGGCTGCAATAACTATTGGGCGAAACTTTCCTCTATGGGAATTGATGAGTCTGTATGGCAAATACAAAAAAAAATTCTCGCTGTACCAAGGAAACGTCCAGTTTTCCATCCGAGGTTTTAATAGCTGGATGCAAATCTCGCTCATGTAAATATGCTCTTCACCATACATGTATTAACATCTTATTTGTATGCAAGTTATTTTTCCAGGTGGTGGCAAAAAATTAGATGGTGACGATCCCAACTTGTAAGTCAAGAGTTGATACCTGGTGGCCCCAGGTCATTTGCCCAGCACTGTACAACACATTTTCATGTGCCATGAGCAGTGATTGCCAGCGAAATTGTTCGTAAACACAATAAGGACATATGAGTCAGCTGTAATAGCTCACCAGCTCAATACAGCACTTTGGAACGCACTGACACCTTCCTGTTGTTGCCAGGCCATGCTGCATAGGGGCATCTAGTATTTGGAACAGGGTGCATATCAGGGCTTTTAACTTTCTTGCTTAGTATTCAATAGCTTTTACCTATCGTGGATGCTCACAGCATCACTGCCTTGCCTTTTTGTGCATTACTGCCTCACTCAGATCGTCAAGACTAAAAGTACTCTTGCCTTGCCTTTCCTTTTAGTGCAGACACAAAACTGGGCAGCAATCATGTTTGGCAGATGTGATTAGTTGCAGTGTTGGGAGTGTGGAAGGTTTGTATGTTGTGATCCGGAGAATAGGCCACTATCAGTTGTGCCGGTCCAGGGATTTGCAGTCAATGTGTTGGGGACCGGCGCAAAAATCAATCAGGAGTCTTGTCACTCATCAAATGGGAATGCTGTTCCAAGTCAGACCATTGGAATGGGCCACCACTAGCCCTGCAGGTCTGTTCACTGAAAGTCAAGCGAATTTCAGCAGTGACTGCAATGATGGGTAAGTTGAGGAAGTCAATTGTGGGGATTACAGACAACAGTATAGGATGCAACAAAGGCATTAGTTGAGAATTGGAACTATTTCTCATAAGGTTGAGAGATGATATAGCATTCTAAGGCACAGATTAGTGCAAGACTAGACATGAATTGATCACACCCTCCAGCTTTAATAGTGGGAAACAGTGCAAAACACTTCAGCATAACTAAACATTAGACATGTAATTTATGGAGTGGGGTATGCATTTCATTTCTTTCTGTAAAGTCCTGCTGCAATCACCAGATTTGTTTCTGCTCACTCTCGTGCTAGCTGTTGCTCCCCGTCTCACCACCTCGCTCTGATGAAACCATTCAGTATTTACCATGTCAAGCCCCTTTCGAACCTGATATGTTTGTTTGGGTAGAGTCCCAACCATTTAGGTTTTGCTCAAACGACAGTCCCTCCATACTAGAGATTGTCCCAGCGAACCTTCTCCGAAATGTTTCAAATGAAATATCTTTCCACCAATAAGGGGATGAAAACTGCTCACAGCACTGCAGATGAGATCTCATCAGCACTTTGTACAGTTGCAGTAAAGCTTCCCTATTGTTGCATTCCAAACTCCTGGTAATAAGGGCCAGTATTCCATTAAGCCTTCTTGATTACCTTCTGCATCTGTGTGCGACCTTTCTATATTTAATTCATAAGTACTCCCAGGTCCCTCTTTATGTTACAGCTCTCTGCAGTTTTTCTCCATTTAAATAATACTCTGTTCTTTCGTTCTCCTTTCCCAAATGAACAACTTGACATGTTACCATTTGCCCACAGTTTGCCAACTTGTGTAACCTATCAGTCTTTCTCTATACACTGTATCTCTTACAACCTCCCTAAACATCTATTTGTCGTCTGCAAATTTGACTACAGTGCATTTGGTTTCTTTAAGTCACAATCTGTTCTACTCGCCTCTCCTCCCCTTTGTCAATAGCATCTCATCTTTTAGTTATGAGAAAAGAGCCATCCATTCATTTAACAGAAAACGGCTCCAGAAGCACATTATTTCTCATTTGATTGTATTTCTCAACAGTATTCTGAGAAGTTAGTCATCCCAGGTATAGTCTCTTGATTGGATGGAAACCTTAACCTGTTAGTCATCTTAATAGTTGCACAACCTTTGGAGATTGATATAGCTAGCCATCTTAGAAAAAGTATCTTCGTATCCCATATATAGCATATGTTTCATTTTACTGCAAAACTACTGAAATCGACTTTTCTAGCCTTCGGATGCAAATTTGCAGAAGAGTTAAAAGATTGATCATAGATTCATACAGAATAGAAGAGGCCCTTCAGCTCATTGATCTTGTATGGCCAAAAATACTCTACCGCTTACACTCATCCCATAGCCTTGAATGTTATGATACTTTTTCACATGCCGACATCCATTGAAAAGGTTGTGAGGTTATCTACCTCAAATACCCTCCCACACAGTGCATTGCAGAGCTGCCACTACCCTTTGGGTGAAATGTTTTACTGAAGTCCCCTGTCAACCTCCTACCTTTACTTTAAAAGTGTGCTCCCTCATTCTTTTCTTTTTTTTTATTGACTGAGGGAAACAGTTGCTTTCTTCCCTGCCTGTTCATGCACATCATAATCTTATCCACCTTTTACCAGATCCCCTGTCAGCTTTCTGTAGACACCCCCCCCCAAAAAAAAACCCAGTGTAATCACATCCATCCTACAGTGTAGTGACCAGAAATGCACATGGAATTCCAGTTATGGCCTAACCAAAGCCTTGTACAGCTCCAACGTAACCTCTTTGCTCCTATAATCTATGCATTGACTGATTTTAAAGGCAAGTGACCCATGTACCTTCTTTAATAATCTGTCCCACCACCTTCGGGAATGGATATTTTTGCCATGAAATATGGCTACTTACATTAGAAATTGACTTGTGCTAATCTAATTGCACACCAAAACCCAAGTGCAACCAGTATAATTACAGTTATAAAGTCAGGTTTGTAAGGCCTAAAATTGCAAGTCTCATTCCGTGTTGGACATCATGTAGGAAGTGGTCTGCTGATTTTTTTTTCTTGTGGTTTTATCTGCGCGAAAGGATTTTAACTTTAAGAAACTGTTGTTGTGTTTCTTAAACATTGTACTTGTGATTAAAATTTGTGATTAACAAACAGGAAATTGACAAAGTAGAAGGAAGAAAATTACTCACTTTAAAATAGGGCCACTTAAGCTTTGAATCAAAGCAAAGTTTCATGAAAGGACATCCAGGACATCGTTTTCCCATACAGTTAAAAATTGTGATACAATCTTCCTTCTTATTTTTGAGAGAAGAATAAGGGTACTGATGGATAGAGGGATAGGACAAAAAATACAGCATCCATGTCTAACAAAGTGGTCGAACAGGCTTCAAGATGTAGGTTCCCTCTATAATAAAATTTAGGTTTATATACTGCAACGATTTCTGATCTTCAATTTTGAATAAGGTGTTCTGAGTAACAACTTCATCCCATTTTTATAGGTTTTCAGTTATCCTTGCTTTTGATGTGAAGGTTGAGCGAGATTCCCAGGAGCTTGCTGATACGCTTGGGGTCAGGATCTTCAGTGCAGAAATTATCTACCATTTATTTGATGCTTTCACAAAATACAGACAAGATTACAAAAGACAGAAGCAAGAAGAATTCAAGTAAGTTCACTATTTGATTAACTACTTGGGATAATATATGCATTGCTATTTAACCTCTACAAAGAGTATTGAGACTCTAATAATTTTTGGTGGTAACTTCTATTGATAGGATTTTGTTTCTTTTTTTTGAAAACTCAGTTACATGACTGCATTTCTTAAAAAACAAATTACGAAATGTTATACGTGTTCTTTTACTCGGGTGCCCACTTCTATGTAAGTACAATCATGAATGATTGGAACAACTGGCGCTGCAGACATGGACTTAATTGAACTCAAACAACAGGTAGGATCTCAGAAATGCCTTGAAATAGCAGGCCTGGCAACATCTGTGGAGAGGGCAGTAGTTAATGAAATACTCTTCTGATGAAAGACCACAGACCTGAAAAGTTAGCTCTGCTTCCTCCTTGCATATGCAATTTGTTATTGTTCAAGATTGCCAACATCCACAATTTTTTGGTTGATAGTATTGAAAAGTGAACTTTCTGTTTTCATACATGTTGCCTGATCTGCTGAGTAGTTCCACAATATCCTGTTGTTATTTCAAATTTCAAGCATTTGCACTGTTTTGAGTTTGTTTCGTAGAAGTTTAGGTGGTTAACTATGTAGTGATATGCTTAGTTAATAATTTTAAGGTCTGAACATGAGAATTTTTTATACAAAGATCTAGTATCCTACATTTTTAATATTTTTCACCACGTTTAAATATCTAAATTTTCCTTCCCTTTTGTAGGCATGTAGCCGTTTTTCCTTCAAAACTGCGCATTATCCCTCAGTTCATTTTCAATTCTCGTGACCCAATTGTATTAGGAGTTTCTGTGGAAGCTGGCCTTCTGAAACAAGGCACCCCTGTGTGTGTTCCTTCAAAAAATGTAAGTTTACGGAAGTTTTCTATGGGTAATGGAAAAAAGTACTAGTTTTAGTTTATGTTTTAGTTTACATTGATTCCAGTTTATATTTTTGAACAGATTTCAATTGTTAACATTTATGAAAACTTCTGTTTTTTTGTCAGTCTGCTCAAGCTAATTATTTATCCTTTTCCAGTTTATTGATATTGGAATTGTTACTAGTATTGAAGTGAATCATAAACAAGTTGATGTCGCTCGAAAAGGCCAGGAGGTCTGTGTTAAAATAGAACCCATTCCGGGAGAATCGCCAAAAATGTATGGGCGGCACTTTGAAGCTACAGACTTCATTGTCAGTAAGGTACGATATCGTTCTGTAAAGAAACATAAATCATAAGTATATTTTCATGTCTTTCTACAAAATGAATTATAACTTTAAAGTTACTATTTAGGAAGACTCCCCAAAAGACTGAAAACAAGCACAGAAATTTTCATAGAGATACTAGGAGCTGCCGATGCTGGAGAATCTGAGATAACACGGTGTAAAGCTGGGGGTGGGGGGTGGGGAGGGTGGGGGGTGTGGTGGGGGGGAGGTGAAGTTGAAATGGTTCGCGACTGGGAGGTGTAGTTGTTTGTTGCAAACTGAGCATAGGTGTTCTGCAAAGCGGTCCCCAAGCCGCCTCCTTAGGGCCTGGGATGGGGGTGAAGGGGGAGGTGCAGGGGCAGGTGTAGCACTTGCTCCCGTTGCAGGGAAAAGTGCCGGGGGTGGTCGGACTGGAGGGGAGTGTGGAGCGGACAAGGGAGTCAAGGAGAGAGTGGTCCCTCTGGAAAACACATACGGGTGGGGAGGGAAGAATGTTTTTGGTGGTGGGGTCAGATTGCAGATGGCAGAAATGTTGGAGGATGATGTGTTGGATTTAGAGGTTGGTGGGCTGGTATGTGAGGACGAGGGGAATTCTGTTTTGGTTATTATTGCGGATGGGGAGTGTGAGGGATGGATTGCGGGAAATGCGGGAGATATGGTCGAGAGCATTTTTGATCACTTGAGGGGAAGCTGCAGTCCTTGATAAAAGAGGACATCTGGGAAGTTCAGGAGTGGAATGCTTCATCTCGGGAACAGATGCAGCAGAGCAGAAGGAATTGGGAATAGGGGATGGCCTTTTTACAGGAAGGTGGGTGAGAGGAGGTGTATTCTAGGTAGTTGTGGGAGTCGGTAGGCTTAACATGATATCGGTTTCCAGGTGGATGCCAGAGATGGAGACAGCGAGGTCCAGGAAGGAAAGAGAGGTGTCAGAGATGGTCCAGGTAAACTTAAGGTTGGGGTGGAAGGTGTTAGTGAAGTGGATGAACTGTTCAAGCTCCTTGTGGGAACATGAGCCGGTGCCAAAACAGTCATCAGTGTAACGGAGGAAGAGATGGGGGATAGGGCCAGTGTAGCTTTGGAAGAGGGATTGTTTCACGTATCCTGCAAAGAGGCAGTCATTCCTTGGGCCCATGCAGGTACCCATGGCCACCCACTTTGTCTGTAGGAAGTGGGAAGAATTGAAAGGGCAGTTGTTGAGGGTGAGGATGAGTTTGGCTAAGCTGATGAGGGTGTCAGTGGAGGGGGGCAGGTCGGGCCTGCGGGACAGGAAGAAGCAGAGGGCCTTTAGGCAATTTGCATGGGGAATGTAGCTGTATAGGGACTAGACATCCATATTAAAAATGAGGCATTGGGGACCTGGGAATTTGAAGCTCTGGAGGAGGTGAAGAGCGTGGGTGGTGTCACGGACGTGTTCGGGAGTTCCTGGACCAACAGGGAGAAAATGGAGTCCAAATAGTGGAGATAAGTTCAGTGGGGCCGGAGCAGGCGGAGACAATGGGTCGACCACGGCAGTCAGGTTTGTGGATTTTGGGAAGGAGATAGAAGTGGGCGGCACGGGGTTGGAGAATGATGAGGTTAGAGGCTGTGGGTAGGAGATCACCTGAGGTGATGAGGTTGTGGATGGTTTGGGCGCTGATGATTTGGTGCTCGGGGTTTGGGGTCATGATAAAGGGGGCGATAGGAGGAGGGGTCAGAGAGCTGGCATTGCTAGGTGTATAGCTTGTCTAGGTTGGAATGAGTAAAGTACTCAGCTTAATGCCCATTAAGTTTTTAATATTCTTACTGTAGGTGAATACATCTGAACAGACCTAATTATTCAAGAGTGGAGAAAAGATTGAACTCAATATCTACTTTAGAAACAATGAAGCTTCAGCAAAGACATGTAATTAGCTCCAATACTGTAGAATTAATTAGTTTATTTCCACTAGCTCACTAACATAACCTATTCTCCAGTCAACTGCAACAACTGTGCGCCCTAAAAAGTTTTCAAAATTTTCAAATCTACTTGAAGTTATTTGTAGCCATAGCCAGTTGCTGCTTTTTAGTTTCAATGAGCGGTGTCTCAAGCTGAATGCAATTTTCATGTTGTCGATTGGTACTGAAACTTCTAGCTGATGCTTTACCAGGAATGGTATCGATGCTAATTTGCCAAAGTCAGTGACTCAAAATGATTGCTAATAAAGCAGAACTGCTGGATGCAAGCCTTGATGGAAACCTTGTAGAACTGCTTCTGATATGCATTGCTTCTACTTCCGTTCATTCCTAAAATTTTACCAATTATTTAAGAATCAATGCTATGTGCATTATATCAAATTGACACTTGAAGTGAAACATTTTGGGAATCCCCAGATCTTTGAAAGATGAGACAATTCACTTTTCCACAATAACTGCTTTTAACAATTAGTTCAAAGGTTTAATTTTTGTTCTGTAGACATTAGGCATAAATCCTATCTTAAATCCAAAAGAACTGCAGGTGCTGGAAATCAGAAACAAAAACAGAAATTGCTGGAAAATCTTAGCAGGTCTGGCAGCATCTGTGAGGAGAAAGCAGAATTAACATTTCAAGTCTAGTGACCTTAACTGCAGCTAGGAAAAGGTTGGTATTGGAGTAAATGACAGGTATAGATAGAGCCCAAAGAGGGGGAGGAAGCTAGTTGCCCAGTCCATGCCTCGTTTCCCCAATATAGAGGAGACCACATCTGCCCTTTTACTCCTCCTTACCACCGAAACAATGCCCCAGACACACCTTCCATATGAAGCAGTGCTTTACCTTCTCCTCACTACTCTAATTTACTGTATTTGCTCCTTGCCATGTGATTTCCTGTACATTGGGAAAATGAAGCCCAGACTAGGTGACTGCTCTGCAGAACACCCATATTCTGTCTGCAAAAATGGCCCTGAGCTTCTAATTGCCTTCAATTTTAACACACCACCATGTTGCCTGGCCAATATCTTTTAACATTAGCTGGAAGAACGCCTCATTTTCATCTTGGGAACTCTACAGCCTTCTGGACTCCATATCACGTTCAACAATTCTAGGGTTTGAGCTCTTTCTCCCATGTTCTTACCCCAGTTCCCATACACCAGGCCTTGTCGTCAAATGGGCTGCTACCATGAACAATCCATTGTCAGCTGCTAGCAACGGTTCATTCTCTCTAGCTGACCTTTACCCAGTCCTTTGTCTATCTAATTGTTTTTCTGTCTCTTTGGCCTCTATCTCCAACAATCGTCTCCTCCCACCCCTTTCTCTTCTGCATGTGTGCCAATCTTTTCCTAGCTACAATCAGTTCTGAAGAAGGGTCACTGGACCTGAAGTGTTAATTCTGCTTTCCATCCACAGAAGCTGCCAGACCTGCTGAGATTTTCCAGCAATTTCTGTTTTTGTTTATAAATTCTAGCTTCAGTGATTCTGAGGAAACAGCATGATGTGTAAGCATGTGAAATATTATCATGATATCGCATTTAGACTACTGCAGATGAAAGTGACCCTCATCTTTAGCTGTTATTGTTTGCCATTGTATTGTGTATTATTGGACTACATTTTGCAGAATATGCGTGCATGTAGAACCGGAACCGGCCTTTTGACTTACTGTGTCTGTGCTGACTATGATGCCATTCTAATCTAATCCCATCTGTCCGCACATGGTCCATGTCCTTGTATTCCTGCCTATTCATGTGTCTGCCTAAATGTCTCTTGAACATTGCTGTCATATCTGCTTCTACCACTTTCTCTGGCAGCTCATTCCAGGCACCTACCACTCTGTTTTGAACGAAGTATCTTTCCTTGCATATCTCTCTTACACTTGCCCTCTCATGTTAAATCTGTGTGTCGTGGTATTTGATGTTTCCACCCTGGGAAAAAGACTCTGACTCTCCACTGCATCCATGCCCCTCATAATTTTATTTGTCTTTATAACTTCTGTCAGGTCACCCTTAACTCCAATCTTTTAGCGGAAACAATCCAAGTTTGTCCAAGCGCACTTTATAGCTAATACTTTTCAATCCAGGCAACATTCTGGTAAACCTCTTCTGCATCCTCTCCAAAATTGCCATACCCTTCCTATAGTGTGGCATCCAGAACTGCATGTAAAACTCCAAATGCGGCTTAACTAAAATTTTGTCCAACTGCGATATGACATGCCAACTTTTAGGCACAGTGCCCCAAGTGATGAAAGCAAGTGTGGCACATGCTTTGTCCACCTTATCCACCTGTGTTGACACTTGCAGGGAGCTAAGGACTTGTATCTCAAAATTTCTCTATATCAATGCTCCATAAGGGTCCTGTCATTTGCTATATACTTTGCTCTTACATTTGACCTCCCAAAATGCATCACGTCACACTTGTCCATATTAAACTCCATCTGCTATTTCACCACTCAGTTTCAATCCGATCTATAACTCTGTTATATCTTTTAATAGCTTTCCTCAGTATCCACAACTGCACCAACTTCTGTGTTGTCTGTAAACTTATGATTAGGCCACCCACATTTTTATCCAAATCATTTATATAAATTACAAATGACGGGTCCAAATGCTGATCTTTGTGGAACACCACTGGTCACAAACATCCAGAAAACCACCCCTGTGCAACTGCCTTCTATGACCAAGCCAGTTTGTATACAATTTTATATCTTCTGGACCAGACGAACATGAGAGACCTTGTCAAATGCTCCAACAAAGTCCATGTAGACAATATCCACTAACCTGCCCTCATCAACCATCTTCATCACTTCTTCGAAAAAACTCAAATCTGTGGGACAAGACCTCCCTTGCATAAAGCCATGCTGACTATCCCTATTAAGTCCTGTCCTGAAGAATCTTCACAGTAATTTCCCTATCACCAATGTAAGGCTCACTAGCCTATCATTTTTTTGGATTATCCCTATTGCCTTTTTTAAACAAAGGAATGGCATTGGTTGTTTTCTGGTAATCTGAGGTCTCCCCTCTGGCTAAAGGAGATACAGAAGTCTTTGTCAAGGCCACAGTGTTCTCTTCCCTTGCCTCCATCATTATCCTAGGATGGATCTCATCAGGTCCTGGGGCCTTAACTACCTTAGTGGTTTTGAAGACACCCAACATCATTACGACCTTGATGTTCTAGGCCATATTGATATTAACACCCCTCCCTAATTTTACCACTCACTGTGTCCCTCTCAGTGAATACCGATGTGACATACTCCTTAAGGACTTCACCCACTTCCTCTGGCTTCACGTATAAATTATCTCCTTAGTCCTTGAGTCAACCTACACCTTCCCTAGTTGTCTTCTTGCTCCTATTATACATATAACATGTCATTGAATTCTCCTTTAATGCTACTTGACAAGAATATTTCATGGCCTGTTTTAACTATCCTAGTTCCTTGTTCTTTTCTGCTGCCTTCGTATTCCTCTATGATTTCATAGAATTGCACAATCCCTACAGCATGTGAGCAGGCCATTTGGCCCATCGAATCCACACTGACCCTCCAAAGAGCATCCCTGTAACTCTGCATTTCCAATGGCTTATCAAACTAGCCTGGACATTATGGGCATTAAGTATGGCCAGTCCACCTAACCTGCATATCCTTGGACCAGAGCACCCAGAGAAAATACATGCCGATAAGGGGTGAATGTGCAAACTCCATGCAGACAGTCTCTGGAGGGTAGAGTGGAATCGAACCTGGGTTCCTGGTGCTGTGAGGCAACACTGCTAACCACTGAGCCACCATGCTGTCCCAGTTTGTTTCCTAAATCGTGTATATGCTTCATTTTTTTTTGTGGTTCGTACATAGTTCCAAAGACTGAAAAATATAGTCAGTGGTAGTTAAATAGAATGCCAAGGCCTGATAGGCATACTGTGTGAAAGTGAGATTTGTAGTCTTCGTATCAGGTATTCCATATGGTCACTTGGAGTATGTCTAAATACCGCTGCAGTTATGTCTTTATTGCCAACCACTGGTGCTAGATATAATGTTTTTCTACATGATGTAGTAATCAGTTCAGATTCATTTTGTTTTGAATTTTAGTGAGATTATCACACTGGCACCCATGTGTTTTGGTCTGCATTAATTGAAATTAAGTTCCACCTTTTTTATACGCTATGGGATATTTACAGGAGAATTCAGAATATTGCTCTGAACAGCTTGGGCAGCATTCTTCGGTTTCTGCAATGTAATGAAGAATGACACACCTCCACGGTCCACATCAACAGCATCAAGCTGATGTTGCACGTGCATGCACAGATGTACACTGCAACACAGATTCTGTCATGGCTGGCTGACATGGTTGGGTGCGGGGAGGTTCATGTGTGCCTGCTGTAGCTCCCATCTGCGTGGTGGAAACACATGCTTTGTTCTTGGATATTCACATTTCTGGAGAACAATTCAGAGTCTGTCAATTTATTGATCCAGTTGCTTTAGTCAAGTTGATGATGCAATGAAGAATTCTTGGTGGTGTTCTCAACATTGTTTTTTGGATTTGTCAGACAATAAAGACTGTGTCAGAGTTTCCTCTGCCAGCTCTAAATTCACTCTCTTTGCTTCTGGTGGGATGGTTATAGCCACATGAAATGGACACACTGGTAGAATGAAGTTTCAGTATTTCCCCTGGTCTGGAAGATCATTCAATAGTTTCCACAACATGATATATTTATTTTCTTGAAGATATTTACAGCTGTCACATTTTTGAAGTTGGGGTGAGTTCTTTTCCTCCGAAACCTGCAGAATGATTGCATGTTCTCTTGATTTGAGTAGAAGACTGTCTGCTTTAAAGACTCATTATTGCTACAGACTTTGTTTTTAATCAGTTTGCTTTTTTCAGTTTTACTATTGATGATGGCCCACCATGGATTTTACCACAGGGTGGAGGATAGATTGAGAGTTGCATCAAGGTTGAGACATTAATCTCTCCCTTGAACATTTTTGTTCTTGTGATGTCTTAGTGTTAGCTAGATGTTCATTACTCACTGAACAAGTCAATGGTCTGCCCAGCAAAATTCAGTCCCATACATGGAAAAGGTGATGCAGACATCTCTTAGATCTTTGACTCAATGATGACAGAAAGAAGTTGGACAGCCTACTTTGGTACACATTTCTAGCCTGTTCCTCAGTTTAGGTGAATGGAGGATATCCAGATGAGTGTTCAAAGACACTTCTGTCCCAGCGATCTTGTGCATCTAATGCTAGTGTGTATATTGACTTGGGATTCCTAGGTTCACAGGTCTGGCTGTATCTAGTAGAGTCATAGGGCTGTACAGCATGGAAACAGACCCTTTTGGTCCAATTTGTCCATGCTGACCAGATATCCATTTGCCAACGTTTGGCCCATATCCCTCTAAACCCTTTCCATTCATATACCCATCTGGATGCCTGTTAAATGTTGTAATTGTACAAGTCTCCACCACATCCTCTTGCAACTGTTTCCACACATGCACCACCCTCTGCGAAAAACATTAGATCGTTAGATCCCTTTTAAATTTTCCCCCTTTCACCTTAAATCTATGCCGTTTGGTTTTGGATTTACACCAAGCCAGGTACAAGACCTTGGCTATACAAGACCTTGGTTATCCACCCTACCCATGCTCCTAATGATTTTATAAACTTCTACAAGTCATCCCTCAGCCTGTGATACTCCAGAGAAAATAGCCCAGCCTATTCAGCTTCTCCATACAGCTCAAACCCTTCAACCCCAGCAACATCCTTGTTAGTCTTTTCTGAGCCCTTTCAAGTTTTACAAAATTCTTCCTATAGCAGGGAGACCAGAATTGCACACAGTATTCCAGTGTCAAGAATAGAACCAAAGAGGGCACTCGATGCTGAACCAAACCCCAATGCCTGCATCATTCTGAGTGCTGTACTCCATCTCAAGGGTGATGTGGGATTGAACAATTCAAAATGAGGCGGCTATAAAGTGGTAATGGAGGGTTGGGTGGCGGTTGCAATATTACAGAGCAATGTTCAGCAGTACTAGTGTCTGGGTTCCATCGCTGGGTCAGATCAGAGTGGGGAAGTGGTGGAGTGAGCAAGTTGCAGATCAAACAAAACATCAGGGCCATCAGCTTCCAATTGTATCAGTGTTCAAACATCAAGTAGGGAAGGGATGTAAGGAGAGGACTCCAGAGTTTAACAACAATGTGATCACAGTGATTGTCTCCAAAAGGGACAGAGGATGAGCAAGAGGAGGCCACATTTAGAAGTGGGTAGCAGGTTGGAGGAAGAGAGAGGCCAGTAGCCTTGGTGTTTCCGAAGGGACCTGAGCATGGAATTGAGCATTTTAACAAATTTTCGTGTGGGTGTTAGTGGATAAAGGGAGCACTGGGTAGATGGGACTCAGTGGGAGCTCAGATAAGGGCAGTAGAGTTTTGGATGATCTCTTATTTATTGAAACATAGAACAATGTAGGGATACATTGGAAAACGACTCTCAGCAAACCATCTCAGACCCTCTTGCTGGTCCTTGTGTAAAGCAGGAGGATTCTGACTTTCAATTCTCCATTGTCACCAAAAATGGTAAATGGATTCTGGTCGAAGTCAGTTTGCAACTTTTACGTAGGGCCCTTGGGCACTGTTATCTGTAGGATCTTGGCAGGTTGGTGGTCATATTCTTACTGCTGCCACCTTCTGCCTTCACAGCCAGTGAGGTGCACAGTCATACTTCAACTGTTCTGGAGTTAAGGACTTTTTTGGACAGCATTTTGTCTGATACTGCTGCCATGGGTAATCCTATGGGAACCAAGATTGCATTACACAAGGCAGTGCCCGAGTGCACAATCCTCTCCAATGGATCAGGGTGACCATTTGCAGGGGGAATAAGTAAGATTTGAGTTGTGACATCTAAACTGCTCATAAGAAATAGTATAATTCTGCTGTGCACTATGTGGAATCCACAATGACTGATTTATTTTTGCCTCTGATTCATGCCTTGACACTATACTCTGAGTTTCACTTCACTGCCTCTCTGCACTGCCCCCTTGGCTCTGTCCCACGTATCTCGTGAATTCCTATTTCCATAATTCAAAGCTACTAAATGTTGCTACACCAACTCGAGACTTACGTAGCTGTTTAATTATAGGAGTACAAGCACACCATGTCCTTGATTGCCTGTTTTAGCCACTTGTGTTTTCTTTTGGGACTGTCATCAGTACTGCTCCTGTTTTATTTCAAAAAGGTGTCATCACTCTCAGGAGTTTGACTTTTTTGTCACACCCAAAATTGGTTATTCACTTGTCTATTCAGAGGAACATAGCTTTTCTGTTTACTCCTATTCATATAAATTTTATAGTTATGATTGACTTTTTATATAACCTGCCTATACTAGCGTTTAAACTATACTTTTGGCCTATTTCCCATTCAATTCTTGTCAATTGAATGTAAAAAAAAAAGTTGCTAGAGTGGTTTTTGTATATAATGAACTGTCAGAGAAAATAGTGGATGCATGAACAGTTACAGCATTGAAAAGACATTTGGATAAGTATGTGAACAGGAAAGGAGGGATATGGGCCAAATGCAGGCAGGTAGCACTAATTTAGTTTGGGAACATGGTCAGTATGGACTCGTTTAACCAAAGGGCCTATCTCCATGCTCTACGACTACGACTGCAACTATCCTCCCTCCTGAAAACGTGCTGGATCCAGCAGGTCTAAGATCGAATAGATATTTAAATATCAAAGTGGTTGAATGCACCAGCATGTATATTCCTTAAATATTTTATTCTGATTAGGCAAAAGCCACTGGAGAATTCTCGGGTAATTCTATCACCTTAGAGCCTAACTTTTGACTACTTTGGCAACAGAGAAGGATGGACAATTTAAACAGTCATCATTACTGGAAGCTCCCCTCCGAGCCACACGTGATCCTGACTTGGAACAATATAACTATGGGCAACAATCCTTGTCTTGCCAGTGATGCCCACAGCTCTTGAATGAACCAAATTCACACCCATTGAGTATAGGAAGAAAAACTCAACATATAGATTGTTGTGGTGACCTTCTGAGTTTGTTCAAAGCTTGGCTTATGAGTGTTAGCACTTACCCTTTTATTGATGGCTATACTTGTGTACCTGTCCATTCAAACTGCTGTTCTGACAGCATGTCTGTTATCACCGTCAGCCTCCAGCTACAGCTTTGAAATTGTCATGGTTGGGTGAGGGGTATATCGATTCCATTCCCTCTGTCCATAACTGAGATATTTTAGTATTTCCCTCTTCTTGAAAGAGGGTGTTTTTATTAGCTTGTGGGATGTGGATGTTGCTGGCTGGCCGGCATTTACTTCCCATCCCTAGGTGCCCTAGAGAAAGCGGCCTTGAACCATTGCAGTCCATACTTTAGGTAGACCCACGATGCTGTTAGGAAGGGAGTGCCTGGATTTTGACCCAACATCGTGTTTCCACCAATTCCTCTGTTTGAAGAAAAGTTTGATATAACCCTAAACAGGATTATTTAAAAAGTATGGTTTATTTGTGCATTCAAACTTGGGAGATGATTGCATCTGTAGTTTTTTTTTAGTAATATTATGTAAAGATGTTGGAGATCTAAAATACAAACAAAATGCGGTAGAATGTCACCACTGTGGAGAAAGAAACAAAACTAATATTTCATGTCTGATATTTGTTGTCTTCTGAATGAAGAAGAATTTTGATTCCAAAGAAGCCATGTTGGACTTGAAATGTTAACTATTTCTAGTTTCTCCATAAGTGAGGACATTGTACAAATCCCTGTAGCACTTCCAAGTTACAGCCTTTTATCCCTCTGTGGCCTGTTCGCTAACTAATCCTTTGATCCATGCTGATATGTTATGCCTTGCACCTTAGTTGAGGAAAACCAGTATGGATTTGATGGTAATCATATTCAATTATTTTGATTTAGTGTTTGATGAGGTAACAAGGGGCTGTTGGATGTACTGTAGTTAGTGTGGTGTCCAAAGACACTTTAATGGAGGGTAACACTTACTGTGTTACCATGGTCCAAGTCCTTGGAATAAAACTTAGTGCGTCATGGATGTTGCTTCCTGTTAAGCAGTTGACTTGTACACTAGTAGTGAATGGTCATTTTTCAGATTGGAGTAAGGTTTAAAGTGAGATTTGCATACTCCAAAATATGCCTGCTTTTCTGATTTATTTTGCATATCAACAGTGAAGGAACTTATTGCATATCATTTAGTACAATCTCTTGCTGGTGTAACAGTTCACTTGGGGAGACTGAGTTGCTGTGGCAGCAGGCAATTTAGTTGCATTTTGAAATATGGAGCTGTTGATGGTGATGTTAAAGCTCCATCTTTCTTTTCATCACATGTCTGATCAGGAATCTTTCCCAGTTTTACCACCTACCATTTTCACAAATGTTTGGTCACGTCACAGATGCACCAATTATTGAACATTGAGTCCTAGCTGTTGTGATATGATTACAAATATGTTTAAGGGGTGAATCTTAAACTACTGTCAATCATTACACCGCAATAGAATATGATGTAATGTGCAGTGTTAGACCAGAGTTTCTGCTGAAGACCTGCAGCAAATCCCTGTTGTGTTCAACTTGGCTAGAACTGTCTATTTTAGAATATTAATTGCCTGGTCTCACATGTAAAGAATGTCTACTTGAATGGCTTCTACTTGAAAGAAGATCCAGCAGATGATTGTTGCATACAAGTTAATTACGAGTTGTTCGGCAGCTTGAGCAGCAGTGATAGGACTGAGATGAACTATAACATCTAATAAATATTACCTGTAACCAGTCATGTCTTTAAAACAGAACCCACATTATTGTTTCACCTGTCCTTATTTGTAATTTTTTATTTATATCTAAGAACTTTTAAGTCAGAAACCACAAGACTACTTTCACAAATGCTGTTTTGTTATTTCAGTTTATTCTATGTTGCATGTTTAAAGGGATCTGGATTATTTCACTGAATGTGCTAGTTAATTGCCATTCTGATTTTTAACACAAATGAATATTGCATTAAAATGTTTGCACAAAATACTAAGTTTTGTGAATTTACATTTGAACCTTTTATTGATGATTTTAAACAAATTATGGTTATAGATAAACTGAGCACTGGCATAATCAGTGTGAAGCTATTATCAGTTAAGTTAATAGACTACTCGGTTGGAGCTTGGAGCTAGTCTTGAATAGGGAACTGTGCCACCAAATGCAATTTTTAATGTATTGCCTTGAAGCAGACCTTGATGTTTTCAAGAAGATTGAAAGAAAAACAAGGAAAATAACTTCATGACTTAGTAGAAATAGGAAAAAAACGTCTCTTGTCTGAGTCCCAGCTAGACAGAAGAAACTGAGTGAATAGTGTTACTTCAAGAAAGAGCTGGATAGATAAAAACAAGTTGGAGGAATAAGTACTGTACAAACAGTAAGCAAATTGCATAGAACAAATAATTCCAGAAAATTAAATGATGGGGTAAAATAGTTTTAACTTAATTCAGCCTTAGTTTTGGTCTTGTATCTAATAGTGGAGAAATTACATAATCCTTCAGAAATGTAGAAATGTGCTTTTCTATATAATTATCATTAATAAACAGATTAAATTATACCTTTTATATATTGACATCAAGTATTAATGCATTCTATTAGCTAATCCATCAAATTATATGCCTTGAAAATTACAAACTTTCTCCTGTTTACTTATTCCATTAACTGAACAAGGAATCTAGTAAATGCAGCAAATTCCATTAGCATCTTTAGCTTCGAATATTAAAATGGTTTAACATAACTTAATGCCATAAAGTTTGGGAAAACTGATCTTCGATTCAAACTAGCTTATATAATTCTGACCTTTTAACTGTCCGTTATTGGTAACTCAGAAAAATTTAAAATATTTCAAGAAAGTAATGTAATTGTTTGAAACTGGTTCTGTGCATCTGTTTCCTGGAGAGCTTCATGTAGAAGTAGAATCTGACACATTTAACAGAGACCAATCAAATGTAAAATTGAGAATTGGGTAAACTAATGCTGAGTGCAAGGACATGAATACCCATTAAGCAGGATAGCTTTTATTTAACAAAAACAGAGAGCTGGAGAAACTTAGTCGGTCTGGCAGCAACTGTGGAGAGAAAGCAGAGTTAACATTCTTGTGACCCTTCTTCAGAACGGAGCTTTTTATTAACATTAAGCAAAAAACAAGTGGAGGCAAGAATAGATGAAACTAAATTAACGGTGATACTCATGTTTCAGGAGTTTTCTTTTTGCTCAAAACAATATTAGTCTTTGTATGCATGGTTAATGTTAAGCCTGTTATTCATTAATTTATTAAACATGTGACCAACTGAATTTTTTTTAAAATTGCAGATCAGCCGACAATCCATTGATGCTTTGAAAGACTGGTTCAGAGATGAGATGCAAAAGTCTGATTGGCAGCTTGTTATGGAACTGAAGAAAATATTTGAAATTATCTAAATAATGCAGTTTATTTTCATTTAAAACTTCAGCAGTGGGAGGACTGATTGTGATTTAAGACCTGTGCTTAAACAGGACCTATTATTAAGCCACGCTGGAATGCTGAGAATCAGAATCCAGAGTAAAAAGTGGTTATAGTTAGTAAACGTTTTCCATGACAAACCAAAACTCTTGCACTGGTTTGACAGTGATAAGTTTTACATATTCGTACAGTTCTCAATGTGCCTGTTCTTTTTCTTCCTCTCCCTTAGTCCCCTATACTGGCTGCTATTTTTAAATTTCCCTTCCATTACACAGAACTTGTAAGCAGTGCCCCCTGATTCTAATTTTAATTGTATGAAATAATGAATAAAGTGTTTGAATCCTGTGTGCTATAGTGCAGAAGCAGTGTACAGCCTTTTTGACAAATAATTTTGGGTGTAGAGAAGTTTTCTCTGTTCCAGGAGCTGCTTTACTCAGCTACTTCATGACGCATACCCTGCTTTTGTGCCTATGAATTTTTATAAAGAATTAGGTAATAGGAGAATTCCACCTGCATTGTGAGAAAAGTAACAAAGCAGCCTTGTATTGCTTGTACAGTTGATGGTTGTGACCCACACTGTAAACTTTCAAAGCTGAAATCACAAATAAAGCTGAAGATGATGAGATTTACATTCCTGATATCTTACCTTTTCAAAATCAACTATAATTGATAGGTAAAGTTATAAAATGGTGGCTAATTCATGTGCAGAAATAAGCACATTGTTTTTGTATGTTACAAAAGACAGCCAGATTAGTTACAGCAGTTCAAATAATTTCATTATGTATTATGCAGAACTCTTGTCTGCTCAACTGAGGATGAGTCAAATGGATAGGAGAAATTAATGTATTGACTTTAATTTTTAATTTGAGACATTAGCTGTGATTAACTTTGCTTTATGCCGTTTTTCATCGTTCTACCGTAATGTTTCTGCTGTTCTAGTCTCCCAGTTGTTTTCTTTTTATTTCCTACTTAAAATGGCATTGGAAAAATATTTTTATTAATTTAACCAAAAATTTAGCATCCTGCCTGCCTGAAAAACAATGTTCCCATTCAGTGACAAGCAGTCTCTTCCATGTCCGGAAAGCAATCTTCCTGTTTTAGAAGCTTTAAAAATACATTGCCTTGAATAGTAGTAATAATTGTTGTACCAAAGGGATCAGTGTCTTGTTCTTCAGGTGGACCTACTAGTGTTCAAATTCAGCCTTGTACATTACTTTCCTTTCTTTCATTTATCAATACCTGAATCGTTCTCTTGCAATTCTTTATTTTCACTGCATTTTCCATTCCACCCAATGCTAATTCCTTCCCAGTGCTTTGAATTTAATTGGTCGGTTTTGAGCTCTTTTTGCAACAGGGCTTCGCTGTTAAGCTGGATTTGTGTGATAATCATGGAGTAAATATCTTTATCCTATTTTCACCACGCTCCTTAATGTTCTTAACCAATTTTATGTACTTGTGAAGATGTCAATAAATTAGGTTTCTTGAATCATGGCAGTAGGCAGCTAATAGGCAACGTTCATGTGTTCTTGTGCAAGGAAATAGGAACAGGAAAAGGCCATATGGCTTATCTTGGCTTTAAACTCCTCTTAATCCCTCTTCAAGATGTGCCGTCTTTTTCTAGACTTTCTAGTCAAGGGAAAAAATGCCTCAGCAGGTCCCTGCCAAACCTGTCCATAATCTTTAACATATTAATTAAACTACTACTTATTCCTCTAAACTTTATGGATCTTATTTTCCAATCATGGGACAGAGAAAGACTTAATATTTCAAGTCCAATCTTTGAAGAGTCATATTGGACACAAAATGGTTAAATACTTTCTCGACAGAGGTTGCCCAGACTTGCTAACTTGCTTCAGCACTTTGTTCATGACACTAAAATTTTGCACAACGGTGCTTTGTCAGAAAATATCTGTCTCAACTGGTGATTTTTGTAAATGGTGAAAATGGCTGACTGTCCATATGTAATACAAGAAAGGTTCTTGTATAGCTGCCCTACTGATTTATATGCTCAAAATAATTCTTAATAAATTTGTTAAACAGCATTTCCCTTTTGTAAGGGGCTTTTCCAAGGGCATTGTTGAAGACCACCTTATTTCAGGAATTCCTCACGGTTGGTTTGATTCTCCATGGGTGTGTTTTTGTATTTGAATGCACATTAATGCCATTTCATGATGACAGTTCCACAACCCAACTGGCACCATTTTGGAACAGCCTCTCCTGTTCCCTTGGGGGTCTATGGTGTAAAAATAGAAGATTATCTTGAACAGGTATAAGACAATAGTTCACCCTCAGCAAGAGTAGAGCAACCTGTTGTTACTGGAACACTTTTTATAAGGTTAGGGCTCACCTCGCAAATCGGATGTGTGCTTGAGGTGTTATTTGAACTTGAAAGTGCTTGCTGTTCTCAATGCTGATGTGAAGCATACAGCAGTAATTAGTCATTCAAAGATCAGAGGTTCTGTTTTTAAGAAAATAAGTATGTCTTTAACTTTAAGTCAAGTTCAGAAAGCAAAGAAGAAGAATGTGTTTGCTTAATGAGGTGAGGGGGACAAACCAGGTCATTAAGTCTGCATTTCACCTGGTGTGACATCAAGTTCCTAGCAAAGCTGGAATCCGTGGGGAAAAACTCTACTGTTTTGAGGTCAGTCACCTGTTGTTCAGAACACCTCTGCAGGACTTCACATTTAAGGTTAGAAGGTGGAGATGTTTGCCATTGATTGCATAATGTTCAGCACCATTTATGGCTCATCATCCTTCGGGGTAACTAGTGATGAGCAACTCAACTGGACTTAGCACAAACACACTGGCTAGCAATACCTCCTGAGTGAGACTGTTGGTGCAACACTAACAACCCTCTAAGCTTAACACCATGCAGGACAAAGCAGCTGACTTGATTGGCACCGTATCCACACGATTCCTCCGTACATAGATCTGCAAATATTGACAAGATGCACTGCAGAAATTCAAAGATCTTAGACTGCACTTTCCAAACTCACCTACGTCTTATGAGTGAATAGATTGAATGTTGTTTTCATTTACTAACTTTTAAATCAATGAATCAATACCTTATGTCCATACCTGTTCAAAACTAAGATCTATGCATTCGTTAGCCGAGTGCCTAATGTTGAAATAGTAGTAACGAAGGAGTTCCCTTCTCCCAATCATTGTGCAGAATATTTCAATCAATCAGCTCTAATCACTCATCAAATTTGATGCCATCTTTCTGATGCACCTTGAGATTGTGGGTGATGCACAAGAGATGTGAACTGTTTCAACGTTGAACTAGTCATAATTTTTTAAACTTCTTTGTGGCACAGATAATTAAGCTTTGATCTGATGTATTTCTTTGGGTAATCCATAATGTAAAAAAAGGACTAATAGTTCCACTACTATTTTTGCTAAAGGCAGGAAGACTTCAGGAAATATCTCCTAATTTTCAAAAGAATGTTTTATTATTTTAGCTAATAAAATGTGAGGCTGGATGAACACAGCAGGCCAAGCAGCATCTCAGGAGCACAAAAGAAGCTTTTGTGCTCCTGAGATGCTGCTTGGCCTGCTGTGTTCATCCAGCCTCACATTTTATTATCTTGGAATCTCCAGCATCTGCAGTTCCCATTATCTCTGATACTACTTTATTATTTTAGCTGTTTTTTTTTCTGTTGTTCCACATTGACTGGTATTTGAGGTCGTCCCCACTTCCATACTAAGACTTCGCATTATTTTTGATTCAGTTTGGCTGTTTTGTATGACTTTTTCAATTCTAAGTCTGTTTTGTTGCATTTCTAGTAAGAAAATAAATAAACTACCTCAGTCTCTTTGCCTTCATTCTTTTGAATTAAATTTTCAAAAATTATATCCAAATAGCTGGATTTCCAAGTAATCATCTTGTGTTGTAGATACCTTTTCTTGTCTGATTTTACAAGCCTGTCATCTGCTGGCAACAGTCTGGAAGCTACTGGGAAGTCATCCTTGTTCTTTTACCTCCATTGCTTGTTCCGCCACCTTTTTGGTGATGCCGGTAGTTTTGAAAGAGTCCAGTTATTTCTCTCTCTATAGGAATAAAAGCAAAATATTGTGGATACTGGAAATCCCCAAAACACAGACAATGCTGGAGAAACTTAGCAAACCTGGCAGCGTCTGTGGAAAGAAAGAGCTAAAGTTTCAAGTACTTAGAATTTCCTATAGGGATTTTGTTCCACTCTTCTAACTACTGCTTCTCCGTTAGTCAAATCACTTGTCAACCAGAGTCATATCACTGATATGTACCTCCAGTTAATATTTTCCCCTTTTTAAACCCCTCTGAAAGACCAATAGCATCACCAGCCAGCAAGCAGTGCTTGACTTTGTCCAGTGATTTGATTTTCCTTGTTCATCTGTCCAAAAAAACATAACTGTCCTGACCCATCTTCCCCCTTTTAGTACATGTTGACTTTGTATCAATTTCTTTTCCTGATGTTAGATTTTCCAATTACTGCGGTGGATCTCACATTTAATTTCCAGCAATTGGTGTTGGGATAACAAAACTTATTGCAACTTTTTGTTCCGACCTGTCTCCTTTATTACTGTGATGTACCTTTGTTGATTCCCAACTTACATTTCATGGTATCTAAGTTTTGTTTCTCTTAAAAGAGCGTTAGCTGCGAACCAGTTAATTCCAAAGAGGTCAAGAGACTAAACTTTTAAATTCAGTTTTTTTTTCTATTTCATGTTTTTGTTAAGTTCTTCTTCAAGTTGTCCTCTCTTTGGATCCATTTCTCTTTCTCTAAGTTCAGTTTGTTCATTTCTAATTGTGACATTCCAATTTCTTCCAGTTGTACAAACACTATCAGCATCTTATCCTTACAACACCATGTTTTTACTTCTGCCTTCAATTTCTCTGTGAAATCTATAATCCCAGAAAACCCAAAAACATTCAAAGCCAACTTCAAATTCCAAGCTGAAAGCTTCATAAACAAGTGGAATCATTCTGTAGTTGTTACTTTGACAAGAAACACAGAGATCCCTCTTGAAAGCAGTGAATTCAAAAATCTTGCTCAGAACTCCCACTTGTGATCTAAGTAGATTCTTGAATGCTTACCAGTAAAACAAATTTATGAACAAAAGCTATGAAGGTAGAACGGAATAAACCAGGCTATATTTAATAATATAGTTCATGTATAATCTTACAAATCCCAAAACACTCCTTCCTAAATTTAAAATAGACAGCTTTTATGTAGTACCTAAAAGCAGCACTCATACAGTATGTGTGTCAGAGTCCTTCTCTTCAATACCTTGATAGGTTTTAGTCACATCTAATCTATACAGCCATCCTCACCCGAAGACTTTACTAATATGCCAAAAACAAAAAAGTAAAATATTGGGGATGGTATGGGTTAGAATGAAGTACTGAGTTTTAGTTAGTTGAGTAAGTAACAACCATTTATTTATGTTTCATTTTCCATTTATTCTTATTCAAAAATGTCAGGTTAAAAACAAGTTCAAAGTTCTGAAGACTGTTCACTGGACTCTGTTAACTTTATATCTCTCTCTACAGATGCTGCCGACCACCTGAGTTTCTCCAGCAAGTAGTTATTTCAGATCTCTAGTTTTTTGTTTTTTAGATCTTTTATTAGAATGGATAAAAAACTGGCTATACAACAGGAGACAGAATAAGAATAAATAGATCTTTGTCAGTCTGATAGGCTGTTCCTATTCAAGTGTTGCAAGGATTCAGGCTAGGTCCTTGGCTGCCTAGAGTCTGCTGCCGACTCAAATGATGGAACAAAGTGCATTGTGTCAGTTTTTGACAATATGGAGCCATGTTGGAAAGTAAACTGAGAAGGACAAAAGATTCGCAAAGAAACACATCGCTGAATGGGTGGATAAAATAAATGACATATAGAACATAACAGTACAGGCCCTTGATGTTGTGCCGACCTGTCATACTGATCTGAAGCCCATCTAACCTACACACTTGCATGTACGTCCATGTGCTTGTCCAATGATGACTTAAATGTACTTAAAGTTGGCAAATCTACTACCGTTGCAGGCAAAACGTTCCATTCCCTTACTACTCTCTGAGTAAAGAAACTACCTCTGACATCTGTCCTATATCTTTCACCCCTAAATTTAAAGCTATGCCCCCTCATGCTCGCCATCACCATCCTAGGAAAAAAGGCTCTCCCTATCCACCCTGTCTAACCCTGATTATTTTATATGTCTCAATGAAGTCACCTCTCAATCTTCTTCTCTGTAACGAAAACAGCCTCAAGTCCCTCAGCCTTTCCTCGTAAGACCTTCCCTCCATACCAGGCAACATCCTAGTAAATCTCCTCTGCGCCCTTTCCAAAGCTTCCACATCCTTCTTATAATGCGGTGACCAGAACTCTACGCAATACTCCCAAGTGCGACTGCACCAGAGTTTTGTACAGCTAAAGCATAACCTCTTGGTTCCGGAACACGATCCCTCTATTAATAAAAGCTAAAACACTGTATGCCTTCTTAACAGCCCTGTCAACCTGGGTGGCAACTTTCAAGGATCTGTGCACATGGACACCAAGATCTCTCTGCTCATCTACACTACCAAGAATCTTACCATTAGCCCAGTACTGTCTCTTCCGGTTACTCCTACCAAAGTGCATCACCTCACACTCGTCCGCATTAAACTCCATTTGCCACCTCTCAGCCCAGCTCTGCAGCTTATTTATGTCTCTCTGCAACCTACAGCATCCTTCGTCACTATCCACAACTCCACCGACCTTAGTGTCGTCTGCAAATTTTCTAACCCATCCTTCTACGCCCTCATCAGGTCATTTATAAAAATGACCCTTGCGGTACACCACTAGTAACTGGTCTCCAGGATGAACATTTCCCATCAACTACCACCCTCTGTCTTCTTTCAGCAAGCCAATTTCCGAGCCAAACTGCTATATCTCCCACAATCCCATTCGTCCACATTTTGTACAATAGCCTACTGTGGGGAACCTTATTGAACGCCTTGCTGAAATCCATATACACCACATCGACCAGTTTACTCTCATCTACCTGTTCGGTCACCTTCTCAAAGAACTCTAAGGTTTGTGAGGCACGACCTTCCCTTCACAAAACCGTGCTGACTATCCCTAATCAAATTATTCTTTTCTAGATGATTTTCAATCCCATCTCTTATAACCTTTTCCAACACTTTACCAACAACTGAGGTAAGGCTCACTGCTCTATAATTAGATGTGAGGCTGGACGAACACAGCAGGCCAAGCAGCATCTCAGGAGATCCTGAGATGCTGCTTGGCCTGCTGTGTTCGTCCAGCCTCACATTTTATTATCTTGGAATCTCCAGCATCTGCAGTTCCCATTATCTCTGCTCTATAATTACCCGGGTTGTCTCTACTCCCCTTCTTGAACCACATTTGAATATAATCTGTAAAAACTAACTGCTTATTAAATGATCAACTTTGACTTTATTTCAAGTACAAGGGCACAATGACCTGGTACAATAAGCAATTGGGAAAGCAAATAGCACATTAGCCTTGATAATAAAGGATTAGTGTGAAATTATTGCTGAACAAGATGTTGGAAGAATTGAACTAAGCGAGCAATGAACAGAAGGTGGTGAATGAGCGAGCTTTGAATTTTAGGTCTTTTTCAAACTGTTAATTGCTTCCCACTTTTCATCTTTTACCTTGATTTGTATTTATTCAGTACTGGTGTATCATTTACTGACAGAACTAAATAATAGAAGTTCACTGCCGTAGGAAATACTACACACGTTCTGAGAACACAGGATTTAGCCAGTAATCAAATTAACTAATTTAACTGAGAATAGATCTGGCAGTGATATTATCATCAGTTTGTATTTGAAATGCCAATCTATTGTGGCCTGGATCATCATCCTTGGTATCACAGTTAACAGAGATTAAACAAAATGTTCCTTATCAGGAATTTTCCAGCTGGACATCTGATGCAGGATCCATCACAACAGCTGCAATCTAGCAAACCACAGAGGCAGCATTACAGTGAATCAGCACAGAAAGCACGTCAACACTTTTTTTAGCTTCCATAAATGATAGATTTCATATTCCAGTAAGCAAACTGTTTAAAGGTCCCAATTTGTGATGTTACTGAGAGAATATAAATGGGCATGGTGCCAAGAGAAAGCTTAGGGTGGCAGCTAAGTTAGAGTTGAGTAATCATATCAGGTTAGGGGTTAGGTTGGTGGTGGTTAGAGAGGTGAGTGTCAGTTTTATTGTAAACCATAAGTTACGGCAGATTTTAATTCTTCAAATGTTTCCTAATTAACTATAATCATGGTAAACAAGTTGGAAACCACCACACTCTAACTCCATAAAGGGACTTTGTCAGAGGGTTCCAGACACCAGCAAATTGCACACCAAAAGTTTAAACATGCCAGCCAGTTAATGTGCAGTCCACTTTCCAAGAGGTCCTGACGCACACATTTCATGGTCCATCTGGTCTCTGACAATCTGGAGATGGGAACATTTGGGCCAATGTCTTTTTAATTTCCTACATTCAAAAAAATTAGATGAGAGCTATGTAATAAATTCACAACAAACATTTTTTATTAAATAGAAGTAAACACTAAAAAAAACAAACTTTATAAACAACAATTTTTTTTTAAATACAATGTATTCTACATACATGATACTTTTTACAACACAATTATTTACATGCAACTCCAACAAGAATTTGGCACACAATTTTTTTGCCAAGAAAAAAACCTACAAAATGTTTTTTCAATATCAGAAATGTTTTCATAAAAACACAATGTGTTACTACCATGCAAATTTTAAGAGCTTCACAAAGGATTTATGGCACAAGATGGGAGCTCCAGGCTCCAGTGTATTAGATTTTAAAAATTTCACTAGCGTTGTCCTTTCATGTAAATTTTAACGTGCTTCCATAGATTTGCTGCATCACAACTTGAACATTGTCAAGAATGAAATCAAAAGCCATGTTCCACAGGGAGTCTGCTGACTGCTGGATTAGCCTGTCAGGAAATAGCATACACATCACTCTCAGAATGTTGTTTTGAAAAACTAAGCATAAATCTACTGGTATTACTCTGTGGTAAACAGCAACTGAATACCATATATACTATATATTACACATTACAGCATAAAATAGACAATTGCTGAAGCTACAACAAATCAGGGTGTAAAATATTATCTAAAAAACTACCAACATCTTTTCCGAGTGCATATTAAGGCTAGCAAATTAAATAAACAAAAAATAACACCCCACTGAAATTATTTGCTGAGTGAAAAACTGATGTTTCATAGGTGGACCTGAAGCCAAAATGTTAATTTTTCTAATGTTTAAATGCTTCCTGACACCCTAAATATCCTTAATACTGAAGAGAGGTGAATATTTGAACAAATTCAAGATCAAAACCAGGTTAGTTTGAATCGATAACACAGCAGGCCAAGCAGCATCAGAGGAGCAGGAAAGCTGAAGTTTTGGATTGTGACCCTTCTTCAGAAATCGGGGTGGGGGAAGGGAGCTCTGAAATAAGTACAGAGAGATGGGGTGGGGCTGGGGAAGGCAGCTGGGATGGTAATAGGTGAGTGCAGGTAGGCAGCGGTGGGGATTGGTCAGTGAGATGGAAGGAGCAGATGGGTGGGAGAGAAGACGGACATGTCAAGGAGTCAGGGCTGAGAGGGAAGGTTGGTCAGGGTATGAGGCCGGAGGTGGGGAGAGTTTGAAACTGGTGAAGATCACATTGAGACCATTGGGTTGTAGGCTCCCGAGGCAGTTTCCGGGTAGCATCATTGTGACTGGAGGTGGCCCAGGATGGACATGTTGTTCAGGGAGTGGGAAGGGGAGCTGATATGGTTCGCGACTGGAAGGTGTTGTCATTTGTTGGGAACAGAGCCTAAGTGCTCTACAACGTGGTCTCCAAGCCTCTGCTTGGTCTCACTGATGTACAGGAGGCCTCAAAGGGAGTAGCAGATGCAACAGACCACATTAGCAGATGTGTAGGTGAACATCTGTCTGATGTGGAAGGTTTTTTTGGGGCCTGGGATGGAGGTGAGGGGTTGGTGGGGCTAGTGGGGAGTGTGGAGTGGATGAGGGAGTCATGGAGACAGCGGTCCCTACGGAAGGCACATGGGGTGCGGAGGGAAATATATCCTTGGTTGTGGGGTCAGATTACAGGTGGCGTAAGTGGCAGAGAATGATGCATTGAATTCGGAGGTTAGGAGGGTGATACATGAGGACAAGGGGGAATCCTGTCTTAGTTTTTGTTGTGGGGAGGGGGTGTGAGGGCAGAGGTGCAGGAAACGCAAGAAATGCAGTCGAGAGCGTTTTTGACCAGTGAAGTGGAGAAAGTTGCAGTCCTTGAAATATGAGGACATCTGGGATATTTGGGAGTGGAACACCTCATCTTGGGAGCAGATGCAGCGGAGTTAGAGGAATTCAGAGTAGGTGATTGCATACTTGCACGAAGGTGTGTGACAGGAGGTGGGTGTAGTTGGCTGTGGGAGTCAGTGGACTTGAAATAGATGTCGGTTCTGAGGTGGTCATCAGAGATGGAGACAGAGGATTCCAGGAAGGAAAGAGAGGTGTCAGATACGGTCCAGGTGAGCTTGAGGTTGGGGTAAAAAGTGTTTGTAAAGTTGATGGAGCTCAGGCTCCTCATGGGAGCACAAGGCGGTGCTGATACAGTCATCGATGTAGCAGAAGAAAAGGTGGGGGGATACTGCCAGTGTAGCTGCGGAAGAGGGACTGTTCATGTATTCGACAAAGAGGCAGGTATAGCCTGGGCCCATGCGGGCTCCCATGGCCACTCCCTTAGTCTGTAAGAAGTGGGAGGAGTTGAAGGAGAAGATAAGGGTAAGGACAGGTTTGGTTAAACGGATAAGGTGTCAGTGGAGGGGGACTGGTCGGGCCTGCGGAAGAGGATTGTTGCAGGAGAGGGTATGAGGGCAGAGGTTTGGGAAATGCAAGCTATGCAGCTGAGAGTGTTTTTGAACACTGAAGCCGGGGCTTGGGGAGGCGGGGGGGTGGAGTTGCTGTCCTTAAAATACGAGGACAAAGACAAGTCTGAAATTTCTGTTTTTTCCACTTAGGAAACAGGACAGCACTATCATTGGTAGCAGCAATTGATTCTAAGAAACAGAATTTGACATGAAAATGAATCAAAGAAAGCTCTATGATATTGACTGTTTTTTCTGAAATTACAATACTTTGCAATGATAAACAGTTAACAGTCCATAGAGGACCAAATCTGTCTGATATTCCTTATTATTATGGGATTGTGATGCACCTAGAGTATTTTCAATATTGAAATTACAACATAATAGAACATCTGGTATCAGTGGCTCAACTACCCAAGGCAGTGAGAAAGTTATATTGCTAGAGTTCTTTCTCCGAAGTCAAGAATTCCAAAAACCTTTGTCAGATTTCACCAAAATCCGTTTTCGTCTGTTAAGAAGCCATAGTGAAGGCCCAAAGCTAATTATACAAAACCAGAACATTAAACTATAAGAGCATGATGATCTGGATCAGGAATTAAGATTACAGCCTGCATAATCTGAAATTAAAAAGGGACAAGTTCAGAGGAAGCATTCGCCACTTTGTAGAAAGCGAGGGGCCTCATGCATTGTAACAAGTATTTTCTTGTGCCATGTTATCTTTCTTTCTTGGGATGAGAGTTACTCCCCACAGAACTCCCAGTGGCTGCCCTGCTGCAGTGTCCACAGATAAGTATATGGTTGGTTTAGTTAAGTTTCAGGTCAATGGACTACGTTTAAAGCCACCAAAGACAAGAAAAATGGTATGCTATCAATTATGTATGAATTTGTAATAGCTCTGCTAAGTAAAGAAATAAAGTCAAAATGTGGTGAATTATTCTTGTGCATGAAAAGGGCATTTGATTTGAATGAATTTAACAAATCTAAATTAAAATAATCAGGAAAATATTAGATGAGTGGATATGGTCATTGATGTGAAGGAACAGAAGTAAATGAACAAAATGGAAATAAGGGCAGAGCATAAGGAATCCTTAACAATATGGGAACAGAGACAAGGTTTGAGCCATTAACCATCAGACAGATCTAATAATAAAAGCGAAATACAGTGGATGCTGAAATTAAAACCCATTCTTTGAAGATGACTGAAGTACAACAAGAACAAGTTTAAAGACGCTCTCAAGGAAGACAACAATACTTATAGACTAAAAATTAGATAATAGTATGGCTTTGTGCGTGGGAGGTTGGATCTCACTAAAGTGATTGAGATTCCTTGAAGCGGTGACAAAAAAGACTGATGAAGGCAGAGCAGTAAGCGTTGCCTATGGGGGCTTCAGCAAAGCGCTTGATAATGTTCTGCATGGTCGACTAGTGAGTAAGGTTAGATCATATAGAATCCAGGAAGAGATTGAGAACTGGATACAAAATTGGCTTGAAGGCAGGAGAAAGATGGTGGTGGTAGACGGGTGCTTTTTGATCTGTAAGTCTGAGACTAGTGGTGTGCCACAGGGATCAGGTGCTGGCCTCTGACCTGCTGTTATAGCCACAGTATTTATTTTGCTAGTCCAGTTCAATTTTGGTGAATGTTAACTTTGAGTCATATAGTGTGGAAACAGATTGTCCATGCTGATCAAGTTTCCTAAACTAACTTAGTCCCAAACTTTGTTTGCCTCATTTCCCTCTGAACCTTTCCTATTCAACTACCTATCCAAACATTTTTTTAAATGTTGCAAACTGTACCTGCATTTACAACTTCCTCCAGCAGTTCATTCCACGTGTGAACCACCCTGTGTATGAAAAGGTGGTCCCTCAGGTCCCTTTTAGACCTTTTTCCTCTCGCCTTAAAAATATGTCCTCAGGTTTTGAACTCCACTACCAGAGAGAAAAGACCTTTGTCATTCACCTTATCTATGCCCCTCATGATTTTATAAACCTCTACAAGATCACTCCTCTACCTCCTAGACTCTAGCGAAAGTAGTCCTGGCCTATCGAGCCTCTCCTTACAACTCAAATTCTCTAGTCCTGGCAACATCCTTGTAAGTATTTTTTGAACCGTCTCCAATTTAATAATATCGTTCCTATAGAAGGGTGACCAGAACTGTCTCCAAACAGTACTCCAAAGGTAGACTTACCAATGTCCTATACAACTACAAAATGGCATCCCAACTCCTATACTAAATGCTCTGTGCAATGAAGGCAAACATGCTAAATGCCTTCTTAATAATCCTGTCTACCTGTGATGTAACTTTCATTGAATAATTGTACCTGAACCCCCGGGTCTCTCTCTTTTCGACAACACTACCCAGGGTCCTATGTTTGATGGCATAAGTACTACCCTTGTTTATCTTACCAATTGCAACACCTTGCATTTATTCAAATTAAACTCCATCTGCTTCACCTGAGCCCATTGGCCTATTGATCCAGATCCTCTTGCAATCTTAGATAACATTCTTCACTATATCACCAATTTTGGTGTCACCTTCAAACTTACTAACTATTCCTCATCCAAATTGCTCACATAAATAACAGCAGCAGACCCAGCACCAATCCCTGCAGAACATCGTTTGTCACAGGACCCGAGTTCAAAAAAGACTCCACCACTACTCTCAGTCTCCTACCATGAAGCTAATTTTGTATGCAATTTGCAAGCTCTCCCTGAATCCTGTACGATCTAACTTTACTAATCAGTGTACTATGCGGAACCTTGAAGCGCAGGGTTCAGTGATGGAATTGCTATTGAATGTCAATGGGAGATGGTTAGATTATCCCTTGTTGGATATGGTAATTGCTTGGCACTTGTGTGGTACAAATGTTACTTGAGACACCAAACCTGCATATTGTCCAGGTCTATAATCCTCCGACACTTCCGCCATCTACAATCCGACCCCACCACCCAAGACATTTTTCCATCCCCACCCCTGTCTGCTTTCCGGAGAGACCACTCTCTCCGTGACTCCCTTGTTCGCTCTACACTGCCCTCCAACCCAACCCCACCACACCCGGCACCTTCCCCTGAAACTGCAGGAAATGCTACACTTACCCCCACACCTCCTCCCTCACCCCTATCCCTGGCCCCAAGATGACTTTCCATATTAAGCAGAGGTTCACCTGCACATCTGCCAATGTGGTATACTGCATCCGCTGTACCCAGTGTGGCTTCCTCGACACTGGGGAAACCAAGCGGATGCTTGGGGACCGCTTTGCAGAACACCTCCGCTCGGTTTGCAATAAACAACTGCACCTCCCAGTTGCAAACCATTTCCACTCCCCCTCCCATTCTTTAGATGACATGTCCATCATGGGCCTCCTGCAGTGCCACAATGATGCCACTCGAAGGTTGCAGGAACAGCAACTCATATTCTGCTTGGGAACCCTGCAGCCCAATGGTATCAATGTGGACTTCACCAGCTTCAAAATCTCCCCTTCCCCCACCGCATCCCAAAACCTGCCCAGTTTGTCGCCTCCCCCCACTGCACCACACAACCAGCCCAGCTCTTCCCCTCCACCCACTGCATCCCAAAACCAGTCCAACCTGTCTCTGCCTCCCTAACCTGTTCTTCCTCTCACCCATCCCTTCCTCCAACCCCAAGCCGCACCTCCATCTCCTACCTACTAACCTCATCCCACCTCCTTGACCTGTCCCCTCCCTACCTCCCCACCTATACTCTCCTCTCCACCTATCTTCTTTTCTCTCCATCTTCGGTCCACCTCCCCCTCTCTCCCTATTTATTCCAGTACCCTCACCCCATCCCCCTCTCTGAAGAAGGGTCTAGGCCCGAAACGTCAGCTTTTGTGCTCCTGAGATGCTGCTGGGCCTGCTGTGTTCATCCAGCCTCACATTTTATTATCTTGGATTCTCCAGCATCTGCAGTTCCCATTATCATTGTCCAGGTCTTGCTGCTTTTGAACATGTACTGCTTCCGTATCTGAGGAGTTGTAAATCACACTGAACACTGTGCAATGCAGGAGGAGAGTCTGGACTAGAGGAGTCTCCAAGAAATTAAATCAGAGTTAGAAGTAGTATTCTTATGTGGAAAAGGAGCATTTGGCATTGTTATTGGCTCTTCAACATGTTGAAGTGTATATCTGACCTGGTAACAAGGAATTACTAATTCACACTGATCAAACAGCTTATTCAATTGGAATCTTTTGTTGAAAGATTCAATGTAAACACTGTTCACAAATTCACTTTACTGGAAAAGAATCTCACTGCCGATGTATTATCTCGGCTGTAAAATATCTGAGTAAGTTAAAGGTTTGAGATAAGTACGAAGAAGGATGAATGAATGCAAGTCTTGTGTATTATTGTTTGAATCTCGCAAATCTTGTGAGGAAACATTTTCAAAACAGATTTATCTTATGCAGATAGAGGTACGAGAAGACTGCTTTTTTTGTTGTTTTTCTGTATCTTTGATTGGAAACAGAAATGAGAAAAGGACTGTTTTGAAAACCAGGGACATTGAAGAGTTTAATACGCTTTTCAAAAACAAACAACCTAATTATACTAATCATAATTATATAATATGTATTAATTATGTATAACTAATGATACTAAATATAAGTGCTATTTTCATTGCTGATTGTTCAAGCAGAAAAGCAAAAAATATAGGAAGGCTGGACCCAGAGAGTATATACAAAGATAGACTGAGCTGGCGACAAGTAGCTGATTAGTTTCTGGTATGGTAACCGATTGTTGACAACAAAGGTGTTCTGCCTGCCAACACTATATGCTAATTCCTAGGTAACCAAGCAGCTTTTGGATGTCAATATTTGGGTAGAAGCCATCAGGCTTCCAAAAAGGAAGGCGCTCTTCATTCCTCTGCAGTAAAACGAAACTCCAAGCCTGAAGCAGAGATAGCAAGGTGTAGAGCTGGGTGAACACTGCAGGCCAAGCAGCATCAGAGGAGCAGGAAAGCTGACATTTCAGGCCTCGACCCTTCTTCGGAAATGGAGGAGGCAAAGGGGATTCTGAAATAAACAGGGAGAGAGGCGGTGGTGGATTGAAGATGGATAGAGGAGAAGATAGGTGGAGGGGAGACAGACAGGTGAAAGGTGGGGGGGGGGTGGAGCTGGTAAAAGTGAGTGTAGGTGGGGAGTTAGAGAGGAGATGGGTTGGTCCAGGGAGGATGGACAGGTCGAGGGGGCGGGATGGAGCTGGTACGTAGGAGATGGGGGTGGGGCTTGAGGTGGGAGGAAGGGCAGGGACAAGGTGGGCTGGTTTTGGGATGCGGGAAGGGGAAGAGAGATTTTGAAGCTTGTGAAGTCCACATTGGTACAATTGGGTTGCAGGGTTCCCAAGCAGAATAGGAGGTGCTGTTCCTGCAACATTCAGATGGCATCGTTGTGGCACTGCAGGAGGCCCAAGGTGGACATGCTGTCTGAGGAATGGGATGGGGAGCTGAAATGGTTCATGACTGGGAAGTGCAATTGTTTAGTGCGAACCGAACGTAGGTGTTCTGCAAAGCAGTCCCCAAAGCCAAGTGGAGGAAACCCTAATTGCAAAAACTACAAATGGAATTGCTTTATTCTAATGCTCTGGTCAGTCGTGACTATAAGCTGTCAACGTGGTCTTTAAAGTTAGATGCCAACATTCTAATGCTCCCTGTGCCACTGGATGGTACGCAGTGGACTCAAATTGTTTTATTTAAGCTATCCATACATTCTTTGAAGAATTTTGATGTGAAATTTGACCCTTGATCTTACTGCAATTCTGTGGGTACTCCATATCTAGTGAAAAATTTGAGTAACCCTTTCACAACCCTTTTAACTGCAATACTGCGTAAGGAATGACCTCTGGAAATCTAGTAGATATATCTGTTATGGTCAACAAATACTGATTCCCACCTTTTGTTTCAGGTAGGGGTCCTACGTAATCAACTAAGACTCTTGTAAAAGTTTCCTCAAATGCAGAAATAGGTATTAAGTGTGTTGATTTTATCACTGTCTTCATGTCATGTAATATGTCTGGCAAAAATCAACCACATCCTTGTGCAGTCCAGGCCAAAACAAATGTTTTAGTATTTTGGCTCGATTTTTCCTTACTCCCAAGTGACCTCCTATTGGCAATTCACGTGCTACCTGCAAAACATTCTTTCCGTAACGCACTGGTAATACAACTTGATTAACCCTCTGAACATTTTTAATCCTCCTGAATATGTGACTTCACTTTTAAGACAGCAGCATACTGGGATACACTCAGATTCTTCTTCTGTTTATGCTTTTTGATACAACTGCTTTAGTTTTTCATCTTTGTTATAATTCAGTTAATTTCTCTAAACTAAAAATATCCACTGTCCTCCACCTATTTTTGTTTCGTTTTTCTAAACCATTTGATCAAACATGATTTCTGATAATTAAAGTTCAATTTCCTTATCTTTATTCTTTGATTTCTTCTCCTGTTTTTTGGTTTTGCGACATTGTTATGACATATCAAGAAAAATCCTAGGATATACTTCCTGTAAAACCTTGGTTGTCTGATTTTCCGATGGCTTTTTCAACCACAGTTGGCATCACTCCCACTGGTGATCAAGCTATATCATTCCAAAAAGATAAGCTGCATTCCTGGAAAGGAGAATTTCTGTAATACTCCTACCACAACTTCACCACATTTCACCGGACTCTCCAACCTCACACTATATGATGGAACACTACTCTTCTCACCACGAATTCTACATTTTACCACTTTTTTTTGGCAATACTACTTCTGAATCACACAGCCCCTCATCTTTCATCAAAAGATTGACTTGCTCCTGCACTTTTTAGAAGTCGTAATTTCTTTACTTCCTAATCCTAGCAAATGTGAATAAGCCTTATCCACACAAGTAAATTCTTTAGAGAGATCTGGCACTTTCTTCTCAACCAAACCTCGAAGCAGGTTTTATATTCTGGTGCAGCTTTTTAGCCTCCACTGTGCTTTCCTTATCCACTTCAACAAAACTCAGTGGTTACCCTGTTTTCCCACGTCTTCTCCAGTACTTTTTCTAAAGCACCAACACTGCAACTTCATGTGGCCTACTTTATTAGTGAAAATATTGGAGCTATTTCACTTCTCTTTACCCCTCATGGGTTTCCCTTTTACCCCTCATGGGTTTCCCTTTTACCCTGTGGCAAATTATCTTTACAATCTACAATGAGATCTCCATTTCCCTTACCACCTGAGAATTTCTCTTCTTCCCAATTTCTATCCCTCACAGATTGAAATTGGTGCCAGAAGCTAAACTTTGATTTATGAACCAACTAAATTGTCTGCTATTTCCATTACTAATTTTACAGTATTAACTCTCTGATCTTCCACTAGTACTCATTACTTCAGGTGGTGAATGTTTGAACTCCTTAAAAATACTCCATTCTATACAGCTCTATGAAATTTTCAGCACCCTTATCCACCTACCAAAATTACTTTGTTTGATCCTTTCAAACTTTGTGTATGTTTGACCAGGCTCTCGTTAGATTCCTAAAACATTGTCTACAGGCCTCTGATACTAGCTCACATGCACTTATGGATGGCTTTCTTTACCTCAGCATACTCCCCCACATACCTTACAGCTCTACTTACCAGCTCTTTTTGAATCAAAAATACCCACATGGTTACTGACCATTTCATTTGTTTAGCCACTTCCTCAAATGAAATGAAAAAAGCTTCTGTATCCTTCTGGTCGAACTTAGGTAATGCTTGGACATATTTAAACAGATCTCCATCAGGTCCTCAGCTACGATGAGATTGCGCTCCATGACTGTCCTCATCACTACTCCTATCTTTCACCTCTATCTCTGTCATTTTAAGTTAACTTTGAGTTTTCAGTTCCAACCTCAAGTTCAAAAACTCTCTCTTTCTTCTTCTCTTCTGCTAGGCCCTTCATTGCCTTTACTTTTGTCCTGCCGCAGCTATTTCCTTTTCTTTTACCTCTGCTAGAGCAAGTCTCTCTTTACGCTTTTATTCGTAATTCGAACTGTTTAATTTTCTGTTCATGTTCAAGCAGCTTCAGTTGCAACTGAAGTTTAGCCATTTCCAATGATTTTGATGGTATTTCCCGCAATTGTAAATGTTGAACCATTGCTGCAATTACCATGCCTTTTTGCACAAATAAAAGTTACCCTCACCCAAGTTGTCCGCCAATTCCAAACACTTTGCCTTGCTCACATTCCACAAAACTCTCAAAGTGACTTCATCCACCCCCAGGAAACTCTTATTGACCAAAGAGCCATTATTACACAAGGCACACCCTATTTAAACCCACCAAATGTAATACCTGAAATTAAAAAAAACCATACTCACCACTCATTGCATTTGAGTCCAATAATCCTAAGTCCAAACTGACAGTACAGACTCTGATACAAACAACAGCCCCCAATTTATTATGGACCAGACCAAACCACCTCAAAATATATGAAGACAACCTAGACCCTGGCTTTATCTTATGCCAAATGTAAGGTAAGTCTAAGGCATTGTGTTCCAGATGCAATTTTGATTGATCAAACCACTCAACTTTAAGCAAAACACATTGTTTTCCACCAATTAAAATACAGACAAAATAAAAAGAATTAGCTTAAATGTAGCTCCACTGAAATGCTTAAAATAATACATATATTAACTACACTAATTAACTGTTCCAAAATAGTAACATCTCAACACACCCTTGGCAAACACAAATTCAGTAAAATAGATTATCTCACATGCAATCCTAGCAGCAGGTAGAGAACCCCACCTTGTGCAGTAACAAGAGAGGAATAAGAACTTCCAGATCTAACTTCAAGACATAAACAGTGCAGAAAGACAAATCTAAACATCTTGGGTCTGTGGGAGTTTGACCCCACCTATTCAGGCTGCTTCTATTACTCCAACTTTGAAGAAAAACCCCATGGCCTCATAAGCTGTTTATTGGCTTTGAGCAGACCACTCCGTACCTCTATCTCAACGTCTCTACATTTTAATAAAAAAGGACAAAATACACCTCTTAAAGCCATACTATTGTCACGTCCCTCTTCAAAAAACTCCAGCAAGTTTGTTAAACACGATTTCCTCTCTAGAAGTCCGTGTAGACTCTTCCTGATCAAGTTGTGACTACCAGTTCCACCCCGAATAAATTTCTTTTATATAGAAGTTTCCCACCACTGAAGTTAAACTAACTGGTCTATAATTGGTGGGATTATCATTCCAAACTTTCTTAATCAAAGCCACAATGTGTGCAATTCTCCAGTCTTCTGGCACCTCCTCAGAGTCCACGGAAGCTTGAAAGATTAGGACCATTGCTCTTGCAATTTCTACTCTCACTTCCTTCATAATTCTTGAATGCACCTCATTCAGTCCTGGTGCCTTGTCAACAAAACTATGCCAACAATCTATCCAAGATTTCTTCCTTAATGATTTTGAACATTTACAGTAAGAGAGTTATCTTCTCTGTCACTATTGCTGAGGCAGCATCCTCCTCTGTATAGAGGCAGCAAAGTATTAATTTAACCGTCCTGATAAAGTCACATGACTGAAAACTTTTAAGTTTGCGTTCTTCACACAGTTGCTACCAGGCCTGCTGAGATTCTCCAGCAATTTGTTTTGTTCATTTAACACCTCAGCCATGTCCTCTGCCTCCAGGTGTAAATCCCCTTTTTTGTCTCTAATCGGCCCTACTCTTCCTTTAATCAGTTACTTACTGTTTAAATGCCCAACGAAAACTTTGGAATTCCCCTTTCTGTTAGCTGTCAGTCTTTACTTATAGTTCCACTTTGGTTTTCTGATTTGCTTTTTCACCTTCCACCTACATCTTCATTGACGCTAATTCTCAATTACGCCTCTCATAAGACTTTCTTTCTAATCATGGAAACACAGAATCCCTACAGTGTGGAGGTATACTATTCAGTCCATCAAGTCACACCAAACCTCTGAAGAGTATCCCACCTTGACCCAGTCCACTATCCTATCTCCATAATCCCATATTTCCCATGGTTAATCCACCTAACCTGCATATTCCTGGACACTATGGGCAATTATGCATGGCCAATCCACCTAACCTTCACATCTTTGGACTAAATTTGGACTACCGAATTAAAGGTCATTCCTACCTCCTTTGTCATCCAAAGACTCTGGATTAGTTGATCTTTCTTTTTGCATTGGAGGGTAGATACATCAACTGTATCCAAACCATTGACTCTTTGAACATAGAACAGTACAACACAGGAACAGGCCCTTCAACCCATGATGTTGGCAGCATTGTTTGGCTGTTTTTCTCACCAACCTTTTATTCCCATCAATCCTGCTCAGTTCTGTTCATGCCCCATTAAAGTCAACTCTCCACCAATTGATTTTTCTTACTTTTAACCTTTACAAGTCATTCTCCAACACTGTCCTGAAACTACTGATACAACGTTCACTGACTCCTAAACGTTTCCTTAACTGGAGTAATTCATTTTTATGGAATAATTTGATGTTTTTCTCCTTTTGTCAATGAATGACCACCTTAGGAAAATATATTACTAAACTGCAATGGCTTCTCAAGATTCATCCTCAGTCATTTTCTGGAATAAGAGATCTGACTTTGCATCTAACTGTATCTTATTGTTCTGAGTGCTCGAAGAAGACAATGAAACCCTAAAATAGAAATTTTTTCCATTTTGATATCCTTCAGTAAAGCAAACACAAGGCCACAAAACAAAATTGAAAGTCTTAAACATCTGTACCGTTTAAATTTTCTCAATAAATAACCTGCGCTTATTCTCGTGATGTGAATATATATATGGATGTGAATGAATTAATTTATTATTGAAGAAATCCATTAAACATAAAAATATTTTTAATTCCAGGGCCAGAATAAATTCAAAGCTGGTAACTTGAGGAATTATAAAATCTAAACTCGTATTCATCCATATTCAACAACCAAGATTAATGTTTGGCCTAGAATGTACAAAAATTAAGAACACTATGACATTGATTATGAAGTATTTTGCAAAGAGAAGAAGATTATTCTTAAATTCAGTCCAACAAAAAGGAAATTGTTTTATAAGTGTCAATCTAGAAATCATAAAACATAACACATGTTTTGAGAGATAAATGTGTTACCTTTTCATGTACTTAATCACCAGGTCTAACTTTTCCAGGTCTTTTTCTTCAATGAGATCAGTGCAATACTTTACAACCTGCAAAATGTCCTCTTCCACTGGCTCTGAACAAAAACAAATGTTACTGCATTAGAAATAAAATCCTAAGAAGTTCATTAACATCAATTGCAGTTTTTTTAAAAAAAATGTCCTGTACATGTCATCGTATTCTATTCTTGAAAATACTGCCTATCCCATGCCTACAGTAATTCTAGCTGCTACTTTAAAAACAAATTAACCAAAATGAGTAGCTTGCAATTGGTTCCAAATCTGTATTAAATGACAAGTCTAACAACCAAATAATTCAAATCCATCTGAGTATCTAAAGTTGTACTATATGGTGGTTCAGCTTGGGTCATTTCAAACATTGCAATTCAGTGGCATTGCCAACCCATCGTCAGCTATACTGATACAATTGCAGTGAGTAAGGCATGACTAGTCACTCACATACACAACCTTAGTGGCTGGATCCTGTTTTCTTTTCCATTTGACAATGGTAGTACAGAACTTCTGTAGAAACTGGTGTAACCGAAAATGGGTGATGCAATGAACGTCAAGTACAGTTTTGTCTTTTTTCAATATTACACCGAATTCCATGATTTGGGAGATATCAAAAGAGCAAGGCTGATGAAAATCAATTTGATACACAGAATAGGAAGGGCGAGTGGACAGCAAATAAATTGTTTAAAGTCATTGATGAAGGCAGGAGACTTCAGTCTCTCCATGGTGATTGTCAACAATGATAATTTCAACAGAAAGGAAGTATAAATTACTCTGCTTCACGAAAATCTGAATTATGAAGAGTTATCAAATTTATATCAGTTACTCTTTCTAATCCTAATTTTTTGAAAACTGGCAGAATTTGAATTTGCTTTAACTATCACAACTTACACACTTTAAATAGATCGATGCCCTGTTAGGTGATTTCACATTAAATTCTTTCATTGTGCACTCTTTATAAAACATAACCACGGATCTGTTGCTCTCTCACACCTTGAAAATATGACCAATTACATATAACGATGGTACATAATTGCTCTAAAGCATGCTATGATTTCAATTAGGAGTATTAACTCAAAAAAAATTTGAACTTCCATTAATGTGAAAGAAATTGTCACAAGTTCTCAGGTTTTAAACAAAAATGTTTATCGTACATGAATTAAACAACACATAGCTATATTTAGCAAAGACATGTTCTTTGAATTTGTTTTACTGTTATTTCGATTCAAGAGTTCCCAGATACTTTCTGGGAATTTTGAAGGTTCCTTCATTTCTCCTGGAACCAAACCAACATAAGCCATAACTTAGATATTTGATCCAAGGAGGAGGAGATAATGTGGTCAGGTGACCCTGTAACTCTCCTCAAGCACCTCATGTCTGTAGACACACTAGCTCGAGTACGGGCTTAATTGATTTGTTGCGTAGTGGTCTGTCAGCTCTCTTTCTAGCTGTTTCCAAGCTGTGCAAACTTCAGAGACACTGTCCATTGCGTGTGACAAGTCACAGATAATCCAAAACAAAAGGGTACACGTCTTCACACCTGGGAATGTCCCAGACACAGATTACAACTAACTTTATTTCCCAAACAAACTCTTAGATCTTCGCATGTTCACTAGTTTTCCTTGCTTTGATTCGCAGTACCTGGAAAAATAACTTCTCTCTCTAAAGTGTTAACTGTAATCTTACCAGATTTGTCTATTTCTGTTCCTAAACTAAGAGCGGGCCAATTATTTATTGTATTCATACTTCTAACTCTAGCCCATTTCAGTAAACATAGACCACCCTCTGAATGGCAATTATATGTCTGTTTATCAATCTTTCTTCAGAGGTTTTGCTATCTTCCTTTTAAATACTTCAATCTCAAGACCAAAAGTTATAGTCCTGCAATATATGAATTGTGAAATTGGGTGTTTTTGAAAGTATATTAAACTCTAAAGTACACATAACTCATTAGATTTAATTTTACCAAAATAATTATAACGAAGTTGTTTATTTCACTACATTATGTTTCAATAATCAGGGTGCTGGTTGGAAACAGGATTACCCATTGTGTTGTCGAGTACGTATTAACACCATCTAGAATTTTGTATCATCAGTGTTACTATTCTGTGCTCCTGTTCAAAAAATGCCAATGCTGCAGATTCTATATTCAAGTTCTCCAGTTGCAGTAGTGTAAATCTCTTCTGTAACAATCTCTGGAGAATTTTTTTTAAAATAGACATTACGGTCACTAACAGAGTGAGCTGAATTACTGACAGCAGCTAGATATTAAATCAGCAGCCGCTGTTGTTAGAGTCGAATGGTCGGGGAATTAGGAAGTAATGCAGATCACAACACATTGCAAACAGAAAAGCTGAGTATAACAGAAATTACGGAATGCTAGGAAAAAACCCTTCTTATTTTAATAAGTCACCAAACTCATGGATTACATAGCAAAAGATAAATATGCATGCAGCTCTGATCTTTGCTGTCACTTATAGCAAACATGGATCATTTAAACTACGAAGTTTCTTGCTACCATAATCATAATTGCGATGAGTTACACCTGGAGAAGTGCTACCAGCATCCTAATACTACTCAATACAGTGGAATGGAGTAGTCAGTGATGATAAACCCTTGTAGTGCGAAATGTAATCAAGCTGTTATTGTAGAACAGGAATGGTTCATACCTTGTGTCACTATGGTCTTTTCATAATCACACAGCGAGTTAATGGAGTTCAAGGTGCTTAGTTGCTTGCTAGTGCGAGTTATTTAAATACATACGTTAATGGTCTTTCCTTTCATCATGATGGAAACATCCAATAGTTTGGAACATAAATGGAAGTGCCGTCTGTACTCCCCACAATGCCAGCCTATTTAAATGCACTTCAGTTCAACATTAGTATAAAACTAACTGCTTTATTGATAACTTTTCAGGATAAGTCCTAAAAGCTTGTTAATACTCAGATAATGCCTATGCTGCTAATCTCATTACACCAGTAAATAATTTCAAAAACATCCATTGGGAAAAAAATACGCTAATCACCATAGATTACTTTATGGCAGACACTCAAATCCAGTCAGGCCTCATTGCACATTGGTAAAGTGAAGACACATACTAAGGCAGGCAGCAAACTTTCACAGAAAAACCCAATGGCTGACAAGGCAACCAAAGAGTCAGCCTGAATAGGGCAACCATTGGAATTTCCCAAGGTCAGTGCTCTTCCCTTAGCAAGCACAGATGTTAAATTTAGTATCCCTGCAGAACACATCTGAACTTAACCAACATTGACATGTCTCTGGCCAACCATTGCTTCAATCTAAAAAGTGAGCTAAAGATACTGTAGTGATAAGGACTGACAGACTGTAAATGAACTAAAAGTAATATTACATAAACAAAGAAAACATTCAACCGACAAAACAAAACTTCAGTGAAGAAGATTTTACCTGTGACTTAAGAAAGTTAAGGAAAGTAATAGATTAGAAGTAGTAAATTGTAGCATGGTGACTAAAGAAGTGTAGGCCTGAGGACTGGGAGTATTTTAGACACCAACAAAAATTGATAAAGAGGGAAAAATAAAATGATTGATTGATTGATTTATTGTCGTCATGTACCGAGATAACATGAAAAGTGCTTGTGTACTGTACAGGCAGATCGCACCGTACAAAGTGCAACAGGGGAGCAGAATAGAGTGTAGAATACAGTGTTACAGTTGCAGAGGTGCAGAGACAGATCAAAATTAACAACTGACAGGTCCATTCAAAAGTCTGATAACAGCAGGGAAGAAGCTGTTCCTAAATCTATTCATACACGTTTTAAGCTTTTATATCTTCTGCCTGACTGAAGAGGGTGGAAAAGAGTATAATCAGGGTTGGAGGGGCCTTTGACTGTAATTAGGTTGGTTTGCATGATGGAGTGGGTTCATGACTCTTTATAGTTTGTTGAGGTCTTGAGAAGGGCAGTCGCCATACTATGTTGTGATGCATGCTAATAGGATGCTTTCTATTGTGCATCTATAAAAATTTGAGTGTCCTTGTGGGGAGGCCAAATTTCCTTAGCTGCCTCATGAAATACAGATGTTGTTGTGTTTTCTTGACCATTGCGTTGACATGAGTGGGCCAGAACAGATTGTTGCTGATCTCTACTCCCAGGAACTTAATGCTCTCGACCATTTTCACCTCTGTACCATTGATGCAGACGGGCGCACCCTCTTCCTGAAGTCAATGACCAACTCTTCTGTTTTTCTGACGCTGATGGAGAGATTGTCATCCTTGCACCAGGCCACTAAGCACTCAATCTCTTTCCTGTAGGTGGTCTTGTCGATGTTTGAGTTCTGACCTACAATGGTGGGTGTCATCAGCAAACTTGTCAATGGCGTTGGGGCAGATGCTGGCCACACTGTTATGGGTAAATGAGGAATACAATAGGGGGATAAGTAGGTGGGGCACCTGCGTTAAGGATTATGGTGGAGGTGTTATCACCTATTCTCACTGATTGCAATCTGTAGGTCAGGAAGTCAAGGATCCAGGTCTCAGAGTTTATAGATGAATGAGTTTAGAATTATACGGTGTTCAAGTTGGAGCTGTAATCAATAAATAGGAGCCTGATGTGGGTATCCTTGCTATCCAGATTTTCCACAGATGAGTGCAGGGTTAGGGAAGAGGCACGTGCTGTGGACCTGTTGTGCCAGGACGTGAACTAAAAGGATCAAGATAATTTGGTAGACTGGAGTTGATGTGAGCCATGACTAACCTCTTAAAACGCTTCATTATTAAGGAGGTCAGAGCCACCATGAGATAGTCATTGAGGAACAGTGCATGATTTTTCTTTGGCACCGGAATAAAGGTGGTCTTCTTGAAGCAGATGGAGTTAAATATGTCTTCGAATATTCTCACCACCTGATCCACACAGGATCAGAACGCATGGCCGGGACTTCATCCTGGCCGGTCACATTCCACGGGTTCACTCTCAAGGAGGCCAATCTAACGTCCGAGACTAAATTAATCCGGGATACAGGTTATAACAGCATTTACAAACATGCAAAAAGACAAAAGCAGGAGATATCATTATGGGGAATGAGGAAATGGCTGAAGTGAACAAATATTTCGTGTTTATTTTCATAGAAGAACAACAAATAATGCAACTGAGAGAGAGGACAACAAAGGGGCCACTAACAGTGAGAAACTCAAGGTGGTTAATTTAAGCAGTGAATAAATACGGGAAATACTCAAGGTACAGAAAGCTTATAAATGTTCAAGCTGCTGAGGCCTACAGCCTAAAGTTATAAAATGAGTAGCTGCAGAGATAGTGGATATGCTGGCTATGTTCCAAAATTCCCTGTGTCTCAGTAGATTTGTAGTTAGCAAATAATTACATCCCTGCTCAAAAACGGAGGAAGAGGAAATGAAGAGGAACAATGACTGGCCAAATAGTCTGGATCCATCCATCCCCAGGGAACTTGTTCAAAATCTTTTATCAATTATTAACAATGCACTTTGAATGTCAAATTATGGCAGCAAGCAAATAAATGAAAATGGTCTCCTTGGATCCTGCAAGTTTTTCTATACACAGGTAAACTTCATGGGTTCTTTTAATTCACATTGAATCATACAGCACAGAACTGCGTAGTTTATTCTAAAGGAACAACAACTCTACCTCTTTGCCATAGGCCTGAAAACTTTTTCCTGCACTGTCCAGAAAATCTGGTTCTGACAAGAATTTTTCAGGCCCAATTAGGTTAAAAGGGCCAGGCAGAAAGAAAGTCACAATATTAATACTTTGTGATGACATACATTGAAACTACAGCTCCCTCCTCTTTATTGAGTGTACGGCATTTTACACACTTACCATAATCCAGCAAGATATATTTCTTAGCCCTAAACCTTACCCTGTATACTAAATGCAGTGCCCTCCTTTACACGCATTCCTACAGTGTGCTACCTGTTTATAAAATCAACTCCATGATGTTCTACATGCTGTTACATGGTTATCTTGATATGTCTTCTTCGCAATTCCAGCTTCTCACTCCTTCAACTAAGTACAGAAGACATCATGATCAGAAGTAAAACATCCATATGGATGGAGGTCTTCCAGCTTCCACCCTTTTACTATGTTTGTGGGTAATCCAAGGACATCCTCATTGGAAGATCCATCAAGGGACCATGGATTAGATGTAGAGAACCTGGCTCAGTTTAGTGTTTACACAAGCTTCCTGCTCTTTTCTCCTCATTCACTGGTGCTACAGCACATTTCCTTGCACTTATTCCGCTGATTGCATTTTCTGGAAAAATAAAAAGTTCACAGTCTATCAAAGGCTCCCCTTATCTTTCTTTTGTTTGCCACGGGCAACTCAGCAGGCTGTCACTGAATTAAAGTAACTCATCACTTCACAGCTTGAAGTTTATTTCAAACTCGCAAAGCATTAACTCAGCGGTTCAGAAACCGAATTTCAGAATAGTGCAATAGTTGATGTAAATCACAAAAAGCAAAGGAACAGCAAGGAATAACTGTCCTAAACAGCCAGCTCACACCACTCCATGCTGATGAGAACACCAATCCAGACATCAGTGGATCTACGTTTTAATTCTGCACTGCTTCAGAACTGCTGAATAATCTTTAAAATGGTCAACTGATAGGTAGAGAAGTCCATTACCAGCACATGTGGTGACCTCAAAATCAAAGCAGTGCCAGTCACTAAGCAGCATCTGGTAAGGCATTTGTAGCAGAGCCCTGTGACAGAACATAAGGATAGGGAGATGTCACATTCTTTGTGATACAAAATCTACTGAAGATACTTTAGGTTCCAATATGCAAATCTCTCCTGAATTGGATAGGCTTGGGAGGTGCATGAACTGAACCATTGATGATCATTTCATTCATCTTACTGCTGCCATCTGTATGTATTCATGGAGTATGCATGGAATGGGCACAGATCATAAAGCTCTTGTTCAAGATTACAACACATTCAAGAACTTCTGGCCCTTCAGCTAACCTCAGATACTTAGTTTTTCAAGACTGTCCTACAAACCATAAAATATAGGATATGGAACAGGGCAGGTCATTTGGCTCCTCAACTCTGCTCCACTATTGAATAGGATCACAATGATAGAACATTCCCCAATTTTTGTGCCAGTTTGGTTCCCTTATTTAAAGGAAAGAAACCTTTTCACTGAAGGTGTGGAGAGACTGTCTTGTGAACAAAAGCTAAACAAGTTGGGATTCAATTCACTGGCATTTAGAAAAATGAGAGGTGATCTCATTGAAACATGTAGGGTTCTTAAAGGATTTACAGGGTAAATGTTCAGAGGTGGTTTCGACCCCTTCGGAGAGACTAGGGTCACAGGCCAGGTTCTCAATATAAGGGTGCAAATTTAAGGCTGGTTCCCTGTAACTACAGATTCTTAATCTGTATGGGAATCAATCTATTTCAGACTTAAATATGCACAAGGACTCTGCCCCCAGAGTTTTCTGTGGTAAGGAGTTCCAAAGCCAAAATCCTCTCAAAGAAGAAATTGCTCCCATCTCAGCCTTAAATTTGCACTCTTTATTCTGAGAACCTGCCTTTCCACCTACAGCTGTACAAGTGGTAGAACTATGATGAAGCTATTGCAAGTCCAGTTCAGACAAGCTACACGAAACCTTAATCTTAAGAGTCATTTTTGGATACACACAGCAAGTCATTTCTAAACTTGCCAGAGTAGTTTCTTGGGCTAAAGGCACAGCGGTAACATCTTAAGCTCATAGCTCTCGGGCTCAAATCCCCACTTATTGACCATGGATGGGTCATTCATGATACAGTTTAACAGTCTGATAATCAGATTGGGAATCCTTCCAGCACTCCCACCCAATCTCTTCATTACACCACCAAAAACAAAATACTGTTGTAACTAAACAGGAAGCAGAGATTAGGCAAAAAAAGGCACTTCCCTGTTTGGTAGGATGTAATAGGTGGTGCGTAACAGTCAAAGTAATGAAGCCTCAGCTTTTCATAATTCATTCGAATGGACCAAAAGTATGTTTAGTAAATTTGCCAATGACGTAAAGATAGTAGAAAAGTTGGTTGTGAAGTGGAGACAAAGGCATATTAGTTGAAATGAGTGGGTAAAGATGTGGGAAATGGAGGATAATGAAGGAAAATACAAAACAGTCCACTTTGGCTGAAAGAACAGACAAAAAATTCCCAGAATGGTGAAAGATTGAGACATATGGTGAGAGATATGGGTGTCTTAGTCCATGCAAGTAATTAGGAAACGTAACAGAATATACTAGTTTATCAGAAGAGCAAGTGAATACAGAAATAGTGAGGTTACACTTCAGTTAAAGAAAAATACAGCACAGGAACAGGCCCTTCGGCCTTCCAAGCTTGTGCCACCACATTTTGCGCGTCCATATTGAAACTCTCTTCACACACATGACTTGTATCCCTCTACACCCTTCCTATTCATGTGTTTGTCCAGGTGTTTCTTGAAAGCTGCTGCTGTGTCTGTTTCCATTATCTCCTTTGGTACCAGGCTCCAGGCACTCACCGCCCTTTATGTGAAAAATGTGCCTCGCGCATCTCATTTAAACTCGCCTGTATTCTCTAGTAATTGACACTTCCACCCTGGGAAAAAGACTCATACTTTCCACTCTATCTGCGCCATTCACAATCTTACAAACTTCAAATAGGTTGCCCCTCAACCTCCTGCATTCCAGTGAAAACAAACCCTGTGCTGTATTTTTCTTTAGTAAAGTTAGTAGGAACTGCAGATGCTAGAGAATCTGGGATAACAAGGTGTAGAGCTGTATGAACACAGCAGGCCAAGCAGCATCAGAGGAGCAGGAAGGCTGATGTTTCCGGTCCGAAACATCAGCGTTCCTGCTCCTCTGATGCTGCTTGGCCTGCTGTGTTCATCCAGCTCTACAACTTGTTATCTCAGTCTTGCAAACCTTACTTCATAGCTAAAATCCCCCATATCAGGCAACATCCAGGTAAACCTTTTCGGTACCCTCTCTAAAACTACATCCTTTCGGTAGTGTAATATTCCAAATGTGTGGCCTAACTAAAATTCTATAAGACTGCAGCATAACTTGTCTATCCTTACACTCAATGCCCCTTCCAATGAAGGCAAACATACCATAAGCCGTTTTGACTAACTTATCTACCTGCACTGCCACCTTCAGTGATTTGTGGACCTGCACACCCAGATTCTTCTGCATATCAGTACTCCTAAGGGTTCTGCCATTCACCATATAATTTCCATCTGTACTTGACCTTCCAAAATGCATCATCTCACATTTTGTCTGGATTAAACGCCATCTGTCATTTTTCTGCCCATGCCTCCAACGGATCCACATCCTGTTTTATCCTCTGACAATCCTCCTCACTGTCTGCAACTTCACCAATCTTTGTATCATCTACAACCTCACTAATTAGACCAGTCACATTTTCCTCCAAATCATTTATACAAACCATGAACAGCACGGGTCCCAGCATTGATCCTTGTGGAACACCATTAGTCAAAATCCTCCATTCTGAAAAGCATCCTTCCATCGCAACCCTCTTGTCTCCTACGACTAAGCCAGTTCTGTGCCAACTGCTGATAACATGCGACTTAAGTTTTTGCACTAGTCTGCCATGAGGGATCTTCTCAACGGCTCTAGTGAAGTCTATGCAGACAACATCAACCACTTTTCCCTCAATCATCTTTATCACCTCAAGAAACTCCATTAAGTTAGTGAGGCACGATCTTCTCGCACAAAACCAGGCTATCGCTAATAAGTACATTTCCTTCTAATTACGTATAGATGTCATGCCTGAGATTCTTTTCCAATAATTTCGCTACCACCTACATCATACGCACAGACCTGAAATTTACAGAATTATCCCTGCTACCCTTCTTTAACAACAGGACAATACTGGCTATTCTAGTCCTCTGGGACCTCACTTGTGGCTAAAGAGGATACAAAGATGCCTGACAATGTTGCAGCAATTTGTTGTCTTGCCTCCCTCAATATTCTGGGATAGATCCCATCAGGACCTGGGGACGTATCTACCTTACTACCTTGTAAGACACACATCTCCTCTTCCTTTCGACATTCCCTTCCCCGAGATCATCCACTACCAATTCCTTCTCTTTGGTGAATACTGACACAAAGTATTTATTTATGACCTCATCTACCTCTTCTGGCTCCACACATACATTCCCTCCTTTGTCCTTATGTGGGCCAATGCTTTCCCTGGCTACCGTCTTGATTTTTGTATATGTTATATATTTTTTATATTGTTAAAGAAAGGTACATGAGACTACATCTGGAGTGCTGTGTACTGCACTGATCTCCTTACTTAAGGGGAGATGTAAGTACCTTCAAAGCAGTTCAGACAAGCTGCCTAACATACCTCGAACAGGCAGGTTGTTTTATGAGGAGCAGCAAGGCTTGCAACTAATAGAGTTAAGAAAAGTGGAACACAACTTCATTGAAACATCTACAATGCTGACAAGATCTTTCAAGGCAGTGTTGAAAGAGATTTCCTCCTGGAGCGAATGTAGAGCTAGGAATCCCTGTTTAAAAATAAGATGTTGTTAATTTGTGGCGTTGATGAGGAGGCTATTTTTCTCAGAGAATCCTGAGTGTTTGGAACTGTTTCTCAAAAATGTGATGAAAGCAGAATCTATGATTTTGTTTTAAAGACAGAGACAGATTCTTGGTAGTTAAGTGGTTAAAGGCTGTTGGGGTTAGGCAAGAATGTGGCACAGTCAGAAGCAATGATTTTTAAACGGTGGAGTGGGATTAAGAAGTTGAGTGCCTACCTCTCTCCGAATATATATGTATATAAATAAGAATCGTTAGACAAGGTGGTGGAAAAATCAGGCACCCTCACTAGGCAATGAAAGGTGAAGAACGAAATGCGAATTTATGGGATGTAACCAACCACGGATAAAAATGGCTTTGCTTCCCACGCCTGCGACATAACGCCAGGGGTCCCCAAGACTTTATGTTTGGACAATTTCCAGCGCTCGTCTGAATGATGTCCCTAGAGGACATTCAACAACATAAAGAATTCTATACATGGGCTGATGACACTGAGTTGTCTCTCAAAACTATCTCCTTCAACTATCTCTAAACTACCAAAAGGCTTCCCTAACATTCAGTGGTAATGCAACAGACAATTTCCTCAACTTAAATATTTGGAAGACTGACATCATTTGCATTCTCCATCACAGGCTATGCTCCCTGTCTCCAAATCCATCACTCTCCCTAGGAAATGAAACAGATTATGTGCAACCTGGGCGTTGAAGCTGATCCAGTTCATGTCCACAAATTCACACCATCCACCAGACATCATCACCCAATTACTCTCCTACTTCAGTTGATCTGCTGCTGAAACGCTTGCTTATGCTTTCACCATCTCCAAATGTCACTATCCTATTCCAGGTTAGGTTTCATTTTCAATGTTCAAATTTAGACTGATTCAAATTTCTGCACCTATATCTGAACTTGCATCAAGTCCTACTCGCCTATCACCTCTGTACTCACCCAACAGTTCCCAGTTCAGCAATGCCTCAATTAGATCATTTCAATCATTCTCTTTTAAATGGCAAGTTGTTCCTATCTTTCAGTTAGCAATATATTTCCTATTTCCAATTGTAATAAACATTTTGGAATCTTGTACCTCAACCTAAGCTGTCATCAATAACTTAGACATACCCCCAATAGTTGTAACCCATTCTTTCAGAAGTGATTTTACATCTTTCAATTCATAGGCTCCAGCGAGGTTGGCTCTCAAATAAACTAAATCAGTGCTAATTTCACACTGAGAGGACACTTTATGTTGCTGGTCAGAAGCGGAATTGCCAGGATCAACCTGTAAGTAAAAAAAAAGCAATGATTTAGAACAACGATCATTACTAACACTGAAGTTTTTGATACTCAATAACACTACCATGATAGAAAGTGTTCTTCTTAACAGAAATACATGGTACAACAATAACAAGTAAAACAGGCGGCTGCATAATGGCAATTTCATGGCAGAGCTTTACTATCTAATTATACCTGAAGATTTTCTTCAACTTGGTGGTCATGTCGGATCAAGTCAGGCAACACTTTATGCGGACTGACAGTTAACTTATTTTTAAGAGGACTCTGAACTTTAGTGGGACTGGTCTGATTCTTCTTGAAACGTTTCTTTGACTTTTCAGGAATGGTATTCTTTAATTGAAGCAATGGATTCTTCATGCCTGAAACGGTAACATATAGCTTTTAATCTCATTTCTGAAACCCTTCTCACTTTAGAAAAGGCACTGAGCTAGTTTAAATTACTTACTCCAATGGTCTCCCAAGCACTCACTACCAAAGTCTAGCAACATTCACATAAATAAGTTCCACACACCTATTTCCTACTGCCAAGTTTGTAAATTTTATTTCATGAGCTTCACCTTTCCTCACAGGTCTGTTGTGTGGCATTGTATCAAAGGAGCACTGAAAGTCCATCTTTTGGAATACAGTGTAGAGTTCTGGTTTCCCTGCTATAAGAAGAACATCACTAAATTGGAAGGTGCAGAAAACATTTACCAGGATGTTGCCAGGACTGGACGATTCGCGTTATAAAAACCGGCTGGATAAGCTGGGACTTTTATCACTACAGCGTAGGCGGTTGAGGGGTGACTTTATACAGGTTTATAATATCATGGGCCCATAGAAAAGGTGAATAGCAAAGGGTTTACCCTAGAGTTGGGGAGTTCAAAACTAGGGAAAAAATTTTAAGGTCAGAGGAGAAAGATTTAAAAGGGACCTGAGGGGAAAGCTTTTCACACAGTGGGTGGATTGTATGTGGAATGAACTGCCCAAGGAAGTGGTAAATGTAGTTACAGTTATGACATTTAAAAGACAGCTGGACAGGTTTGTGAATAGGGACAGTTAAAAAGGGATATGGGCAAATGCAGGTAATTGGGACAAGATTAGTTTGGGAAACTTGGTCAACATGGACAAGTTGGACCAAAGGGTCCATTTCCATGGTAGATGATTCTATCAACATTCCCCTAAAGCTTTCCATTAGATAAATATGACTTCCACTTTAGAAATCCTTGTTAACGTTTGCTGATCAAGTCACCTTTTTCCGCATAGCCATTAATTCTATCCCAAATAACTGTTGCTTGAAACTTCCCCACCATTTAAGTTGAACTGATTGGTCTCCAACACTGAAGCTGAACTGACTGGTCCTAGGTATGCCACATCTTTATGAAAAACTATATAGCGAGGTGGTGAGTATTGGGTTCATTCACATGTTTTCTCACTGATACAAGCAATTTTATTCGTGGAGCAGGAATTTATGGGAAATAGGCAGACTGAGCAAGTATGAGAAAAAAAATCTGCCAGAAGCTCTAAACCAACAAGCAAGGTGGCAGTGAAGCCTATAATTGTATGGGGATGTCTTCAATTGTGAGTGCTTAGAGAATTGCAGGTTAGCCTGTCCAAATACCGGTCGAAGAATCTCACGGCTGGATCTTCCGTCTATGAATAGTTGACAGCAGGATACTACTGTGTGCATAATTTTAAAATTTATGCTGTTTCCTAGACTGGAACAAAATCAACAGCACACAGTAAATCTAAGCTGCTACACATGAGCCTAGTTAAGAGAGTCCACCAAATTCCCAAGTTTCTATCTTTAAATTCATGCATTAGGAAAACATTAAGTTTATGGTTTGCATTTATGCTTCATACAAACCTCTTTCCATCATATGTTACAACCTATCACTGCTTCACTCTATTAACTTCTCCATCACATATTTGTCTAGTTATGAAGTTAAGCTGAGCAACTTCAGAATTTTAAGAGTTTCCACTAGGATTAACAAAGGTGTCTCATATACTCACCTTGCCGATGTCTTTGATCATAAGCAACTCTCAGTTCTTCTTGTACATCAGTGGGCAAGGCAGCAAAAACCTCAGGGTCAACCTGTATTTAATAAACAAAATATCCTGAATATTAAATCCTGTTACAGCTAAAAGCTGGTGCTCTCTTGCTGTTGCTAGCATTGCATGCGAGACAGTCTACTTGACTGGGCTTTGCTTTGCCAAACGTGTTTGTGGGATGTTACTATATCAGAACAGTTAATTAATAGTGGTTAATATATATTATTATTATTGTTGTTAAGCATTTCAATAGTTCATGTTGAGCTAATTCTTTTATTTTTATTTTGTGTGTATTTTAACTGTAGTGTAAAAATAAAGTGTGTTTTGCTTAAAGTCAAGTAGTTTGACCAATCGAGTTGCATCTGGAATGCAACGCCTTACATTTAAGAAAAAGTTAGGGTCTGGGCTGTCTTAGTATATTTTGAGGGGGTTTGATCTAGTCCACAACAAGTGGTCAACTTTGTACATGTCAAGGACCCACAGACAACAGTATATAACAGATATAATTTAGCAGAAGGAGCGTAAACAGAAAATACCCTACCTGTGAAAAAGCTGGGAGGGCTACAATCATTCCAGCAGTGTTGCTTGGTTCCTGAGGTCCAGGTAATTCCAGAATTACTGTCCCCATTGACACAGGTACTTGTCCAGTAACAGTGCTTTTCGCTGATTCTTTGACATGGGTAGCTGTAGAATTAGGCTGCTGTTGAGCCGAGTATGTCTGTTCCACCTGCTCTCTAATATCTGGAGGAAGTGCAGCCAAAACAGAAGGATCTATCTACAGTAAGAAATTAAAACAAAATATTACCCTTCTGAACTATTTTATCTAAGTGGTCTTCTGAAAAGTTTTCGTTTACATTTCGCTCGGCAAAACATATGGTGCAGAATGGATCTTAATGAAAGTTCTATACATCTAGCATTACAACGTAATTTTTCCAGAGTTATGCACTCCAAGGAATCACCAATATCCCTGTAGCACCCTTAATGTAATAAATCACTCCCAGGTGATACATTTGAGCGTTACCGCATTATTAGACCACAGGTCAAAGAAGGCAACAGCCAAGAGATAATAGGAACTGCAGATGCTGGAGAATCCGTGCTAACAAGGTGTGGAGCTGGATTAACACAGCAGGCCAAGCAGCATCTAAGAGATTGGTTAACAAGTTTCTTATTGGAGGAAGTTGAGGAAGAGGTGTAAGGATGGAATTCCAGTGCTTCTGCTGAAGACTCACCATTTAAAAATTCAGCTTTCAATGGTGCAGCAATTAGAAGTGAGGGTGCACAAGAGGGCAGAATGGGATGAGCACAGGTATCTTAGAAAATTTGGGGCTGCAGGAGACTTTAGAAATAAGCAGGGATGAGGCCAAGTGAGAATTTGAAAATGAAGTTGAGCATGTTACAATCAAGACGTTTCTCAACAGGAAGCCAATGTATGTTAGCAATCATTGGCTAAGAGATGAATAGGACTTGGGAGAATGCAAAGACACAGGACAGAGTTTTGTACGTTGCTCAGTTTACAGAGGGTGAAATATGGCAGGCCAGCTAAGAAAATGTCAGAATTGTCAAATCTACAGGTAACAAAGGCATGAATGAGGGGTTCAGCAGCATATGAAATCTCATTTCATGATCCAGGCAGTAGTGCTGCTTTTTAGTTTTCTCAATGCTGCAAAATGTAAAGCAACCTAAGACTTTGTTGCATTATAACTTACATATAAGAGCCAGTTTGAAACCAGAAAAAGAAACTGTGAACGTAAAGTGCACAGATACAAAAATTGTTATGTATTACCACAGTTTTATTCCACCATTGTGAAAATGTACACCTCGCTAAACATTGTTATACATCTAAGGATGTGTTGCTTAGGTTTAAAAGAAAAACTTGAGGAAGTGACTTGCATTGCTCTGCAACTACTCTAGGAATGTAATGACTATTAAAGCAGATTTACACTGAGCAGGAAGATATTGCTCAGAGATAATGGGAACTGCAGATGCTGGAGATTCCAAGATAACAAAATGTGAGGCTGGATGAACACAGCAGGCCAAGCAGCATCTCAGGAGCACAAACAAAATGTGAGGCTGGATGAACACAGCAGGCCAAGCAGCATCTCAGGAGTGAGTGTGCTCCTGAGATGCTGCTTGGCCTGCTGTGTTCAGGAAGATATTGCTAATCTCTTATAACAATTACACAAATGCAGGCTTAAATTCAAAAACAGAATCACCCAGTTTCATCACATTGTGGCTACTATATGCACGACAACATCAGGAAATTTCTCATACATTAATCTTCGTACCTGAGAAGGGGATGGCACTTCAATACTAACGTCACGTTGGAGGTTATGGGTGACTGCATTCTCAGGGGTGTGTGCTCCAGCAGATTTTATCGAGATTTCTGCACCATTGAGATTTGTATCTCGATGAGGTAAAAGCAAAACAGGACTTCCTGCTTCTGCCGTCTTCTTCTGTATACCATCTGGGTCTGTGATCATATTTAAAAAGAAAACATAGCAATGACAATATTACGACGAGATACAGTTCAGGCAAGTATAATGTAATTGACATTGCACAAGTATGGTAAGTCATGTAATTCAAAATAGTGGCAGTATTAAAGAGTTTTGATTTTTGTAGATGTCTTTCAAATGGCCTCATATGAACCAACTATGCCTTATGAGCAGAACAATTTTCCATACTATCAAGCAATATTTTTACTGCGATGTCTGACATGGAGGTGAAGGTCCATAAATAACAAATTACATTTCCACTGCAAATATGAGCAGTGAATCAAACATAATGAGAAACAAATCAACTCTTCTTACTCCCTACCTTATATAGCACCAAAAAACAATTCAACGCAGACGGATATAATTGCAAGAAACTCAGAATCTTTCATCTACCACGGGCAACAGAAATGATTGTTATTTCCTTGAAAAGATGCATTATTTTAAGTCTTTTGCATGTGTCTGTTTTGTTAACAGGCATAGCTGTCAGAGAAAATGCCACGAAAATCTTGTCTACTTCAGTCCTATGATCAAAGCAAAGCAGTTTTGATGTTGGCACCTTTAATTGTATCACAGCAACTGAATCCAGACAGAAGAATCTTCTAACGAATGTTGAATGGCCAAAAGTCAAGAACACCCAAGTAACTTAATTTAATATAGTAATATGAAATTTGTTCCTGCATGCTTGATTGGCAACTACTCTTCAATATAACTTTCTTTCAGTTTAGTCTTATAACTGTAATTTTCAAAGGTACTTGTTAATCATTTTTTTAACAAACTGGTGAATCTATTGGGAGCAACTGAAGTTAGCTTTGTCCAAGTGTGTTTGGAGACAAAAGGTGATAGTCAGTTAAACTTTGTGGTTAATGAAAACAGAAAACTACTATGAATTACAGTATATTTTAGCAGAGAATCTGCAAACCTTTTTACGTTATAATGAAGAGTTTACGAAGTTTGACATTTACGAAAAAAAGGTTGGGATTCTTAGCCTTTCAATTACTAACCCTGTAATAAAAGTCACAGGGCAAAATATTATGAATTTTATACCGAAATGAAGGGGTTGAAAGTTGCTTTAGGCTGATAATCTACCTGTTCTTAACTTCTAGATAGTAATGCAATTTGTTTTGTAAAGTTTTGCTTTTCAACCAATAGCACATGGGCATTGGTTTATTTATGTGAAGGGATTTAAAACTTGGCCTCTATTTATAGTTCAAATCCTCCAATCCTGGAAATATCTTGTAAAGCCTTTCTGAGCCCTCTCCTAGAATGAAGGCTGTTCCGAACAGCTAAAGGGATAACCTATCACAAGAAAATAGCTTAGTTCAATTCGAGACTTACAGCATTTGGTTATACGCCTACTATTTGTCATAGTAGAAGTGGAAGAAGTCTAAGATCTCAGCTGTGTGAACATAGCAGGGTAAACGCCTTATAACTCAAATGCTGGACATGAAAAGAAACATTTAATTCACACCCCCAGGTTTGACAGAGAAGGGAACGATCTCTGGTTTTTGAGCAACTGTAAAATGAAGGTGTTGGGCAGCCGATAGGATATTATTTTGTCTTGTATTTTGAAACCTTTCAAATACTAATGAATTTAGATAGCTTAGTTTGATTAATTTTACTTTTATCTTTGGATAATAAACTTCTGTTTCATTGTTAATGCTGATTCTGTAACATTGTTTATGTTTCAGTGAAAGATTGAAAGACATGCTAAAAGAAATAAAATAATGATCTACCAATCCAGATTTAATTCTGAAACTGACTTGTCTGCTAGAAACATGACAAAGGTCACACCACATGACGTGGTCATCACAGAAGTCAATAATATCTGCAAAAATTCAAAAGCATTCCAAACTCTTCCTTCATCTTTCTTAAGCTTCATAATTGGGTGTGGAAGGACTGCAGAGCTAAGATCTGTACCATTGGTCATGGGATCGTTTAGCTTGGTCTATTACTTGTTGCTTATGCCGTTTAGCATCAAGATGGTCCTGTTTGGTGGCTTCACTGGATTGATACCTCACTTGTCTGGTGAGGCTCCTGACATGCCCTCCTGCTCTTTCCATTAAACCAGCACTGATACTTGTTGAGTGGGGGATAGTTGAGGCTAAGATGTTGCAGATTGTGTTGAGAGTACGATTCTGCTGTTGTCGATGGCCCACAGTGCCTCATGGATGTCCACTCTTGACTTGTGAGGCCTGTTTGAAGTCTCTTCCATTTAGCACGATGGTGGCGCCACACGAATCAACAGTGTGTGTTCTCAACGCGAAGGCAGGATTTTGTCTCCACAAGGACTGTGTGGTGGTCAGTCTGATTGATACTGTCACAGACAGATGTATCTGCAGCAGGAAGATTAGTAAGGATGAAGTCAAGCACACATTCCCTTCTGGTCAGTCCCCTCACTGTCTCTGCAGATCCAATCAAGCAGCAAAATTCTTTAGGAACTGACGCAGCTCAGTCTGCAGCATTGGTACTGATACATGCTTGGTGGTGGACACTGAAATCCCCCACCCAGAGTACATTTTGTGCCCTTGACACCCTCGGTGCTTCGTCTAGATATTGTTCAACATGAAGAGTGCTGATTTGTCAGCTGACGGATGACAGTTAGTTGTAATCAGTACGAGGTTTCCTGGCTTATGTTTAGCCTGATGCCATGCGACTGCATGAAGTCCAGAGTCAATGCTGAGGTCACCCAGGGAAACTTCCTGCTGACTGTATACCACTGAGGTGCCACCTCTACTGCGTCTGTCCTGCTTGTGGGACAGGACATATCCAAAAATGGTGATGTCCGGGATATTGTCTGGAAGGTACAATTCCACGAGTATGACTAGCCTGTGAGACATCTCTCCCAGTTTCTGGTGACCTGACATGAGTCACTTTATAATTAGTGGACCAATTGCTTCATGCCTCCTGCAAAGAAAGCTGGAAGAGGTGGTCAGATAGCAGGTCTTGGGAAGCAAAGAGTATCTCATCGAAGTATACGGACTGGAGCTACTGAACCAGGGTTTTCCTAGTTTTCTTTTTTCCACCAATAACACCAATGCTTTTTTGCAGTCTGTCTGTGCACGCCAGGGTTTTAAAAAAGACGTTAAAGTTTTAATTAGCAAGAGATATATGTAGAAAATTTGTAGATTTGCTTTGCTAGCAGTTAGTATTTATTAGTACAGAAACATAGAAAATAGGACCAAAAGCAGACCATTCAGCCCTTCAAGTCTGCTCTGTCATTCAACATGATCATGGCTGATCATCCAACTGAGTACCCTGTTTCTGATTTCTTCTCATACTGCTTGATCCCCATCTCAAACTCCTTCTCAAAAACATTCACTATTTTGGTTTCAACCAATTTAGGTGGCAGATAATTCTACAGGCTCACCACCTTCTGGATAAAGGAATTTCTCATTTTACTTCAAAGTAGCCCACCCTGAATCCTTAGACTATGAACCCTGGCAATGGACTGCCTGTTCATCGGGAACATGCCTCCTGTGTTTACATTGTTGAGTCCTGTTAGAATTTTGCAGATTCTCATTCTTCTAAACTCTAGTGTATACAGTCCTAACTAATCCAGTCTCTCTTCATAAGTCAATCCTGCCGTCTCAGAAACATTCTGGTAAACTTTCACTGCTCTTCCTCCCTAGCCAGAACATCTTTCATTAAATAAGGTAACCAAAACGGCACACAACCTTCCAAGTGTGGTGTCACCAAAGCCCTTTGTAATTGCAGCAAGTCATTCCTGCTCCTGTACTCAAATCATCTCACTATGAACATCAACGTTATTTGCCTTCTTTACTGCCTGCTGCACCTGCTTGTTTACCTTCAGCGACTGGTGTACAAGGACACCAAAGCCTCACTGTACCTGCCCTTTGTTCAATCTATCACCATTCAGATAATCTGCATTCTTGTTTTTTAACTACCTCAAATTATATACTAAGTAGTACTGTTATTAAGTACAGGAACTTGGTCAGTGATTTCCGGTAACTTCTATTCAACCAAATAGGTTAGATTAGGAACTTTGTGCACATGATTAAACCATTAACCTCTGTGGTTACCCTGGTGCAGTGCAGTACAGTTCAGTTCAGTTCAGTTCAGTTCAAGAATTAGTGCACCAGCCCAAGTGGATCGTAACAACAACTTCAAGAAATTCAACATCTTTCTTGTCGGCTTGTTTCCGTATCAATTTGCAAGTTAAAATCTCCCAGTTAAACCATTTTGTTGTTACTACAAGCTCCTCTAATGTTGCAATATATACCACTTTACACGTGCTACCATGGAATCCATGCATACCTCATTCTCTTTCCCAGCTTCTCTCTAGTCTCCAACTTTTTTTCAGTTTGCTTTCTGTCAACATCCCTAATTTTCTCTCACTCCTTTCCAACAATTTCGTCCTTCAGTTTATAAAAGGTACCTCATTTTTATCAAAATTTGCAAACCTTCTGAAAGCCTGTTTTGCACAGCTTTTTGGGTTCTTGATGCCTGAAAAATGTCCACCTTTGAACACGAAGCCCCAGTAGTTGAATTATTTTGCACAAATGAAGAAATGGGAGCAAAAGAAGCTTTAAAGTCTGGGGTTAAATGATGCATCTGAATTCCAACCTAAAGAATAAGAACAAAAAAGACTAGATTCCATTCAAATACATTCCCATATGATTAAAATAATTTATTTCACATTTTATTCACTACTGTTTTTAAGTTTACATAACATCTCTCAACATGTATATGTATTCCTCAATTCACTCTAATATTGTAGTTCATTGTACAGATGCCAAACCACAAGATGCACTGAACAGCAATATTGTGTCACAAACAATAAAGTAAAACGAATGTTATACAGAGGGAATTCAAATGATTTGTCATGCTGCGTTAACAAGAGTGTGGGAGTAGAGATGATCTGCGGGTACACTTAAGTAATATGTGAAATGCTAAATTCATAGTGATTAAAACATAACTTTTAATGATTCAATTTTATTATCTTCTTTAAAAATTCTACAAAAGCTCTGTTATTACTTGACCTACTCTTTTCTCACTTACTAGAACAGTTTCAGTAACTTAGATTTGAATGTTTTGCAGTTACAGTCGCCAGTTCTATGAAAATAGAGACAAACTAATTTTTAACTATGTTACGCATTGTCAATCAACTTGAAATACACTGTAATTTCTATTGTTTAATACATTTGCTTAGATTAAAGGTAGAATGTTGTTTTTGTTCCTATCTCTCAAAAACATTCCAATAGCAAAAGTAGTTTCTACTGGCATTAAATACTGTATGCTGTAGTCAGACTTTTGGTTTTATGCATTTCCGTAAAGAGATTGTAAATTCATTAAACACAGTGCGTCTAGTGGAACACCACATATTTAGGGTATTTCACCTGTTAATTAAAGTCTATACTACATACTACTCTGAAAGCCACAACATCATTATGATGATAATAAATATGTTAGCAGGTAATTATCTTCAATTAGGGACAGAATTGGAAATTTGCTGCTTCAATCAGCTCAAAATATTTATTGCACCACAGTAAATTATGCATTATTTATGAATAGATCATTCTAATTATAGGAATGCAGACTTTATTGATGACTAAATATAGAAAAAAAATGAAAACTCAAATTTACATGCAATCCTGCCACATTATGTTGATGAAGAAAGGTCTTAATTAATAGTTACTAGCTGTTTGATGGATCATTAGCTAAAATAACTTGGCAAATTAGGTGAAAGGATAGTCCATAAGAGAAGAAGTGGCAGATGTAGATGTATAGGGATTGTTCAGAACTCAGAACCAGTACATCTGTTGAAAAAGAATAAACCTAAATTCCTCATCATCCCTGGTTAACTAAAATGTTAAAGGGAATATCAAAGTAAGTGCATGTAATTACAGAAATTTAGTTGGCAGGTCCCAAGTCTGGATAGAGCATAAAAAAAAAACAAAGAATGACTAAAAGGTGGAAAGAATTACAGTAAGAAAGAACGATAGGAGACAAACATATCTATAGAATTTAAAAATGACAAGTATTAACAAAGTGAATGCTGCTCCTATAGTAACTGAGCCTGGGAAATTCATTATGGAAAATAAGGAGATGGCAAATGAATTGAACTGATATTCTGCATCAGTTTTTTGCTGTATAGGTTGCAAGTAATATCACAAAAATAGCTGAGAGTTTGAAAATGCAAGGGAAGGAGGAACTAAGCAAATTGCTGGAGCTGTGAATTCGCAGGTCCCAGGTTCTAATGGACTTCAACCTAAGATCCTAAAACAGCTAGTGAGATAACTGACACACTCAAATTTCCCAAATCTGGGGAAGGTTCTATTGGACTATATGACAGCAAATGTAACTCCATTTAAAATCAGAGGGAGACACAAAGTGGACAACTTCATGCCAGTTAGCTTAACATTTGTAATCATGAAAATGTTAGCAGATATTACGAAAGGCCTTACAGCAGGGTACAAAGAAAAATTCAAGATAATCAGACAGAGTGAACATTAACTATGTTTAACAAAATTATTAGAGCTCTTTGAAGATGGATGGATGAATGGTTGCTATGGATAAAGAGGAAATGGAAGATGTACTGAACTTGGATTTCCAGAAGCATCTGATTCGGTGTTACTTGAAAGGTTAGTGTGGAAAAATAAAGGCTTATCATGTAAGCAATAATATATTAACATGGACAATAGACTAAAGGAAGTAGTGAACAAACATAATGGATCTTTCCATTAGTAAGCTGCAACAAATCGTGTGCCACAGGGATCAGTGCTGGAGCTGCAAAATTTTACAATTCATATAAATGCCTTGGATGAAGGGACAAACGTATGGTTGGCAAATTTGCTAATGGCACAAAGGTAAGTAGTAGTTGTGAAGGAGATATAAAAGATACAAAGGGATATAGATAAGCTAAGTGAGTGGACAAAGATCTGGCAAATCAAGTATAATGTGGGAAAATGCAAAATTGTCCATTTACACAGTCATGGTGTAATACTGCAAAAGAACAGAAGCTTTGGTTCAACTTGTCTGTGCTGACCATACATCCTAAACTGATCTAGTACCATTTGCCAGCATTTAGCCCATATCCCTTTAAACCCTTCCTATTCATATACCCATCCAAATGCCTTTTAAATGCTTCAATTATACCAGCCTCCACCACTTCCTCTAGCAGCCCGTTACATACATGCACCACCCTCTGCATGGAAAAAACTTGTCCCTTAGGTCTCTTAAATTTCCCCTGTCACCTTAAACCTATGCTTTCTAGTTGTGACTTTCCCCTACCCATACCTTCACTACTCACCTTATCCATGCCCCTCATGACGTTATAAATCTCTATAACGTCACGATAAAAAATAAATAAAGCAACTACCTAGGTGGTCAGAGAGACTGCAGAGCTCCGAAATGTACAGGGATTTGGGTGTCCAACTGCATGAATCACAAAAAGTTGATATCGATGTTCCAGAAAGTAATTTAAAAAACTACTAGAATGTTATTGTTCACTGAGAGCAGAATAGAACACAAAAGTGGGGAAGGGCTCTTGTGGCAGAATGATAGTGTCCCTACCTCCACGGCAAGAGCACAGGTTCAAGTCCCAACTTCTCCAGGGGTGTGTAATAACATCATTGAGCAGATTGGTTAGAAAATATCTACACAAGTAGGGAGGTTATGCTTCAGTTATCCATGGCTTTGGTGATACATTATCAGTACTGTGTTCAGAACTGGTCTCCTTATTTAAGAATGCACATAAAGACATTGGAAGCAGGTTAGAGAAATTTGAATAATTAGTACCCGAATGGACGGGTGTTTTATGTGAAAAGGTTCGACAAGCTTGGCTTGTATCCACTAAAGTTTAAAAGATCAATAGGTGACTTGATTGAAACATACAGGATCCAGAGGGGACTCGATAGGGTGGAAGGGAAAGAATATTTCATCCTGTAGAAGAATTTAGAATGAAGGGTCAGTGTTGAAGCAGCTGCCCATTTAAGACACAGACACACACACACGATTGATTTCATTCACGATGTGTGTGTACTTGCAGATACATTCTGTTTTGCTCAAAGGAAAACTGATCCCAGTTTAAAACTTAGAACAATCATAAGCAAGACCCCACACCTAAAATGCATTGTCACTATACAAAGAGAAGACCTGTCAGGCCAGTGATAAAAACTTTAATTATTTCGGGATAATGACTTGAGGGCAATCTAGATTTTACATTTTAATCAACAGTCTCCTTCCTAACTAATTAAAAATTCAACAAGAGGCAGCCAGCTTTCGGATAGTTACCTTTCTGCTTATAAATTCTGTGTCTTATCCCCTCTCTTTTACAGTATGCCTGAGGAAGGAGCTGAGCTCAGAAAGCTTGTGTTTTCAAATAAACATTTTGGCGTGTGATTTTTGACCTTGTCTTTCCTTCAGTAGATGCTGCAAATTGGACAAGTCTGAACCTTTCGTACATTAGTCAGAGCCCTTTCGTAAGTTAATCAGACACTCTGCAGTTATTGCACACCTTCATATCAACAAGAATCAAGCCAATAGATATAGTGAACAAATACTATACAGCTGCTTATCACAAGCACAGATTCAGCTAAAAGATAATGAACAGTTATGGCTTTGATTTTATTGTGAGGAGATTTATTTGATTAAATAATTAAAGTCAAAATTTTAAACTCACCCCTCTCAGATCCGTCACATTCAGCTTCAACATATGGAACATATGTAGTACCTCTCTGCTGATTATTTTTCCATTGCTTGTTGCATGGTCCAATGTTACGCTTCTGCACAATCCAAATTTTGAGTAATCATTAGGATAAAAACCCAAAACAGGGAATACCAGAACACATTTACTGATTATGACAAAATAATCCATATATCATACACAGATATGAAAACTAACATTAAAAATCTATTCTCTCAGAATTCTATGCTTATCATGTACTGAATTAGAATTAAAATTAAAAAGACCATAAAGTATTTAGGTTATATTGAAGTTGCAGTTTTTGAAAGGTTAAAAGAAATCAATTGAATTTGTGTTTCACAATGATTCGAGTCACAAAAGTAATTGGGTATTTTTGATCATTCTAGAAAGCAAGTTCTAAATGAATTTTTCAAAGGGCCTCCAAAAAGCTATGGCTTTCATAAAAGAAATAATTAAATTTAAATAATGCCCTTGGCAAGCAGAAAGCTTTGCACCTGATAGAGATGAGGGTGAATTTCTTATTTGATGGTAGTAAATCTGGAATTCTTTACCACAGAGCACCATAGCACCTGCATCGTTAAGCATATTCAAGGTTGAGATAGATGGATAGGTGGATAGGTGGATCGATGGATCGATCAGAGGGGGAATCGAGGGTTACAGGCAAATGACAGGAAAGTGGAATTAAGCATTATCCAATCAAGCATTCTCATCGAATTCAAATCAGCCAAAAGGCCTACTTCTACTCTTATGGTCTATCTTCATGGATCATCTTTGCAGTTAGTTTTTCAATGTTGCAAGACAAAGTTGAATAACAATACTTCTTAGTTTGGCACAAAATAAGGGATAATTGCATTTGAAATTAAGCAACTTTTGTTTCTGAGCATTCAGAAACATTATATAACATATCAAAAATACACAGAATTAGAATATAAAATGAAATTACAGCTGTCAAATTCTAAGTTTATTTTCACATTTCCCTTTCCCAGGTCAATCATTAGATTTGCGTAACAACATGTGTTGCGAATAACTGAAACGTGCATCTCTTGTTTTTATACACAACAAATCAAGCAAGGTTTAAATTTAAACAGCATGAAATTTCATAACTCATGAAAATGGGCACAGGAAACAGTGATCAAACTGCACTCAAAACTGTAAATGAATAGATTTAGCAAATTTCATTTCGCTAATTGATGTAATTTATTTCAGTATGTAGTTGCATTCTAGTGCACTGTTAGTGATTCAATACCGGAGCAGGGAAGACGGTTGTGAAAAATTGCCAAAAGTTCAAACTAAAGTACTTAAAGCCAGTTTGCATCTCGAGAAGATCCACAATAATTCTGTGAATTAAGTTCTGTGTATAGAATTGCCATTCAGACTCCTTGCCCATTTTACTATTTATGAGATCATGGTTGATCTGTGTCCCAACTTCTTTGTCCCATTTTCATTAATTCCTGTGCCTAAACACCTATTAATCTCCAACTTAAATTAACTATTGCCATCGCATGCACCGTTTTACAAACTGAGTTTCAAACTTCTAATGCTCTGTTTTCTTGGGAGTGTAACAAAGTGACTATTGAAATTTCACTTCGGTTAGAGCTTAGGTTTCAGTTACTTACAATATCTATGAACAATTTGGATGAGAGAATTGAATGTACTATGTTCAAGTATGGTAATGACAAAGCTAAGAGGAATTGTGAGCAATGAGGTGGAAGCAAAGGGGTTTCAAGGCAAGTTTAACAAATTGAGTGAGGGGGGAAATACATGGCGGATGTGTTATAACGTAGATAAGTGAGAAACTGTCTACTTCAGTAGGAAAAACAGAATAGTTGACTATTTTTCAAATAGTGATAGATGGAGAAATCTTACGTACTAAGGAACCTAGGTGTCCTTGTACACCAGAAACTGAAAGTGAGTCTGAAGGTGCAGCAAGCAGTTTGGAATGCAAATGGTATACTGGCCTTCACTGTAAGTGAATTTGAGTACAAGAGAAAGGACGTCATGCTGGAAGAAAGGGGGGCTTTGAGAGTACACCTGGAGTAGTGAACAGTTTCAGTCTCCTTACTTAAAAGATACACTTACCATAGGCAGTGTACAGGGAAGGTTCACTAGATTCACTCCTGGAATGGTAGGTTTGTTGTGCAAACGGATTCGGCTAACTAGACTTGTTTCACTCAAGTTTAGAAGAATGAAAGATCTCATTGAACCATAAATAACTTTGACAACGCTGCACAGACTGGATGCAAGGATAACAAGGTGTGGAGATGGAGGAACACAGCAGGCCAAGGGGAGCAGGAAAGCTGAAGTTTCTGGTCTGGACCCTTCTTCAGAAATGCGGGAGGGGAAGGGGACTCTAAAACAAAGGGAAAGGTGGGGTGCGGTGATAGAAGGTGGATAGTAGAGCAGATAAGTGGAGTGAAGACGGGGCAGGTCAAGGAGGCGGGGATGAAGCTAAAGGTGAGTGTCGGTAGGGAGTTGGGATGGGGGTTGGTCAGTGAGGAGGGAGGGAAGACAGACAGGTCAAGGAGGCAGGGATGAAGCTAGCAGAGGTGAGTGTAGGTAGGAAGTGGGGGTGGGGGTTGGTCAGTGAGGTGGGAGGAGCGGATAGGTGGGAGAGAAGACAGATCGGTCAAGGAGGTGGGGACAAGAGGTGGGGCTGGTCTTAGGATGAGGTTGGGGGTGGAGAGATTTTGAAGCTCATTAAGTCCACATTGAGACCATTGGGTTGCAAGGTTCCAAGGCAGAATATGAGGTGCTGTTCCTCCAGTTTTTGGGTGGCATCGCTGTGACACCTTCATCCCGGGCCCCAAGAAAACCTTTTGCATTAATCAGATGTTCACCTGCACATCCCTAATGTGGTTTATTGTATCCGCTGTTCCCGATGTTCCCTCCTCTAAATCAGGGAGACCAAATGGAGGCTCAAAGACCGCTTTGTGGAGCGCCTATGCTCAGTTCGCAACAAATAACAACACTTCCCAGTTGCAAATCATTTCAACTCCCTCTCCCACTCCCTCGTCAACATGTCCATCCTGGGCCTCCTCCAGTGCCACGATGATGCCACCCAAAAACTGGAGGAACAACACCTTATATTCCGCTTTGGAACCCTACAACCCAATGCTCTCAATGTGGCCTTTACAAGTTTCAAATTCTCCCCAGCCCCCAACCTCATCCTAAGACCAGCCCTACCTCTTGTTCCCGCCTCCTTGACCCATGTGTTTTCTCTCCCTTCTATCCACTCCTCCCACCTCAATGGCCAACTCCCACCCTCACTTCCTACCTACACTCACCTCTACTAGATTCATCCCCACCTCCTTGACCTGTCCATCTTCCCTCCCACCTATCCGCCCCTCCCTCCTCACTGACCAACCCCCATCCCAACTCCCTACCCACACTCATCTTTACTAGCTTCATGTCCACCTCCTTGACCTGTGTGTCTTCTCTCCACCGATCTGTTTCACTATCCACCTTCTATCACTGTGCCCCCTCTCTCTCTTTATTTCAGAGCCCTCTTCCCCTCCCTCATTTCTGAAGAAGGGTCCAGACCCGAAGCATCAGCTTTCCTGCTCCTCTGATGCTGCCTGGCCTGCTGTGTTCCTTCAGCTCCACGCCTTGTTATCTCAGACTCCAGCATCAGCGGTTCCCACTATCTTTGGATACAAGGATGATGTTCTCCCTTACTGGGGGATCTATAACAAAGGATCACAGTCTCAGCACACAGGGTCGACCATTTAAAACTGAGATGAGGGTAAATTTTGTACTTACAGGGTGGTAAATATATTTAATCCTCTATTAGATAAGGCAGTGGAAGCCAAAATAGTCAACATATTTAGGGAAGCAATGGACAGGTATCTGGATACTGAAGTTACTAAGGAATATGGAAAAAGTTTGGGAAGATGCTGAGATAGAGATAAACCACGATCATTTTGGATGGCATAGCAGGCTCAATAGGCCAAATGACATACTCTTGCTCCTACTTTCTACGTTTCTAATTCACAATACCTGGTAAAACTGTCACAAATTCCATGTCCACCAAACTTAGCCGGTTCCGTTGGTGCACCAGCTTTTCTCGTCATTACTTTAAGAGTTAGACGCTTTCCCTTCATTTTACACATTTCCAGTCGTCGCTGGATCTCCTCTGCAAGGTTGAAAAGAAACACCTCAACTTCTTTAGTCTGAAGAAGGGAAAGGAGACAAGAACATTACAATTCAAAACTTTCAGTTAAAAAAAAAATGACTTGCACACCACAAACAGAATCCAAACTCTCAAATACAATAACTTGCTCATAGCTTCAAACTTTATTTTGTCAAAAATATTATACATCGACAATTATTGTGATTTGAGTGTATGTGTATAATATGAATGCATATAACTGTTTAAAGTTTAAGAATACAAAAAAGCAGAATGCCATTATGACTGTTCACAATTGTAAAACTTTATTTCAAAATGTAATTTGAAGTACATTAAAAAACTAATTACAAGCTGTAATTACTTGTTACAAAGTTCAAATGTTAGTTCAATTTGTATATTGTGTTTTAGATTGGGGTTTCCCTTTTCATTTACAAACTCTTATGCTGAAATTCATATCTTTCATTCGTGTCTTAAGTTGGTTACAAGTTTATGAGAACCAGTGCCGACATTTCAGGCAAATGACCTGAAACTTTAATCTAAAGCATTTTTTTCCATTATTTAGGAGATGTAGGCGTTACGAGCAAAGCCAGTATTGCATATTCTGAAGTGTCCTCAAAAAAAGTACTGGGGAGTTGCCTAGTTGAACAAATCCAGCACATGATGTAGGCTCACCACTGTTGCGGTTCCATAGAATTTTAAGACTTTGACCCAGCTGACGCAATATAGAACAGCACAGCACAAGATCAGGCCCTTTGGCCCAACATGTCTGTGCTGACCATGATGCCATTCTAATCTAATCCTCTGGACTTGCACATTGTCTGTATCCCTCCTGGTTGGAACTGAGAGATACTTGAAGGGAAGCTTACATATAATGCAATTCCCATGCCTTATCCTTCTGCTTGCTAGTGGCTGCCCCCTTTGAAAGTGCTAGTGAAGGAACCTTTGAGTGTTATTTAGGTGTAAACTTCAAATGATACCCAATGGTAGAGAGACTGAATGTTTATGGTGACTGAAACGGTGCCAGTCAAGTCGGTCTCTGTCTTGGATTGTGTTAAACTTCAAGTGTTGGCTGCAATCATCCCAGGAAACAGGATGTATTCTATCACATTCCCGACTTGCATCTTTTACATGGTGGACAGGCTTTCATTAATCAGGAGGTGAGTTAATTTTCCCAAAATATCCTCAGCATCTAAATTTCTCCTTTAGCAACAGTATTTACATAGCTGATATGGTTAAATTTTTGGTCAAAGGTGACCACAGAATGTCAATGGTAGAATATTCCATGATGACAATGATATTAAACATCAAGGGAAGATGGTTAAATCCTTCTTTATTGGAGATGGTCATTGCCTGACAGTTCTATGGCATGAATTTTGATTGCCATTAATGGAATGATGACTTGCTGCGTACAGGCAAAAACTGCTTCATTATCTGGGGAATTTGAGAATGACATTGAATGCTGCGCAATCATTAGAGACATTCCAATTCTAACCTTATAATGGAATTATGTCATTGACGAAACACTGAAGGTGGTTAAAGCTACACACTGCTCCAAGCAACAGTAATCTAGGGTTGAGGGGACTGATCTCCAACATCCACAAACATCCTTTTTTCTGGTGGACAGGATAGTAAGCAGCCCTAATCTCCCCATGCCCCCATCCACTTCCAGAAATCCTACCAACCTACTGTTGCCAGTGTCCCTGATTCCACATTTGCTCAAATGCTGCCTTAATCTCGAGGGCTGTCAGACTCACCGCTAGAATTCAATCCTTTGTCCATGCTTAGACCCAGGTTACCCTGGCAAAACTCAATGTAGCCTCTTTCATTGGAGGGTTACTGGGTCTGAAACGTTAACATTGTTTTTCTTTCTACAGACACTGCTAGACTTGCTGAGCCTCTCCAGCATTTTCTGTGTCTGTTACCCTCTTTCTGCACAAATAACTCGCTACGTTTTTCCAGCATTCAGTATTCGTTGTTACAAAGATTGTTTTTACAGAATTTGGATAAGGCCATTTCACTACAACAAAAATTGCAGAGGATATATTTGGAGGAATCTAACATGGGCCTGTGCATGAGAAATAAGAGTTGGGAGATCTCATATCTGAGAAATAACACTGGATCTCTTCCAACCGCACAACTGTCCAAGATAGCAGCATTCCACTAATATGGATCTCTCAAGAATCACGTCAATCAATCCATCACTGGCAACCACGCCTTCAGCCGCCTCAGCCCTAATCTCTCGTTATGACCTTGGTCCAAACATGGTTTAAAAAAAAAGCCAATCTCATAAATAGAGATAAACGTTACTGCCTTTGAAATCAAAGCAGTATTTCCCCCCAGAAAAGGCATCAAGGAGTTCTGACAAAAGTAGAGTCAATGGAAATTTAGGAGAAAACTCTCCACTGCTTGGAGTTATACCTAGCACAAAGGAAAATTGTTGTGATGTTGAGGTCAATCATCCCAGCCATTTTCAGCTGTTTCATCAGTTTTCTCTACACCATAAGTTAGAAAAGAGGCTGTTCACTTGTGACTGCAGAATATTCAGTACTATTCCACTGGCTCAGATGAGGATGGCTGTTTTGCAACGTCAGGAGTGCAGGTTCAATTTCTACACAAGCTGACATTACCAAGAAGTCGTCTTCTTCTTACCTTCTCTCCTTGCTTGAGGTGTGGTGACCATCAAGTTAAACTACCACCACTCACCTCTCTCTGACGAGGATGCAATTTTAGTAGTCTAGTAGGACTATGGTGACTTTATTGTTACTCCTCAGTTACTGATATTGTGTCCATCAACAGCTAAATTGGATAATATTTAGGCTTTGGCCTATAGGTGGCAACTTACATTCATGCCAAACAAGTACCAGGCAATGACCATCTCCAACAAAAGAATCTAACCTTCTTCCTCTTGACCTTCAATGGCATTACCATCACATCATCATCATCATGGGGTGGGTGTAGTGGAGGTGGGGACAATGACCACTTACCAGAAACTGAACTAGGAGACAGCCATATAGATTATATACTTACAAATGGCTAGGAACGCTGTGGTAACTAATGCCTTTTGACTTGATTAGCATCCCAGCCACCACCTTGAATACTACATCCACAGTAGAAGCAGGTTGTAATGTCTATAAGATACACTACAGGAAGTCATTAAGGTTCCTACATTAGCACCTTCCCAAACTCTCAATTAAGCACAAAGTTGCAAAACTACCTCCAGCAATGAAAGAATAAAAGAAAATTTTCCCTAAAGCTGTGCTCTAACTTGCTTTCCTCCATTAAGATATTTCTTAAAATTTGATGCAATTTTTGTTGGTTGATTCAATACCTTTTTCTGTAGTTGTTTTGTTTTTTAATTCCCCTGTGAAGTGCCTTCAGATATTTTCTATTAAAGATATATAAATGTAGTTATGAAAGCACTTCACTAACATTCATAAGCACTGGATCAGCTGTATGTAAATGACACACAACATTACTGATCCACTGTCATGGCTTTTGATTATTTGCTGGATTGATCATAATTAATGAGGAAAAGTACAATTTTGAGATTTTGATTTGGTGAGTTTCTGATTGCAGCTATGCCATCTCACTATTAAAGTACACAGAGGTCATACATTTTTTTTTCACAAAAGCAAACAAGAAACTATCAGAGTACCAGTGTGCTACACTAACAACGAGAAAAATGTGTCAGAATAAACTACATTTTCTCATTTCAACTGGCTGATACCACCTTTTCACCTATGTTAGTTTTGCAACCGAACAGTATACAAATTGATCAACTGGAATGAAACTCAGGTCATAGTGAGAAAGTACAACATTATTTACGCGTACCTTACCTGACTAAACCGAATGCCATAGTTGATCTCTGCAGATACAGATTTGCGATCCCTTTCTGTTCGAACTGGCCTATCATCTAAACCACGGCAAAATCTGTAAAGCATTTGGCCTGTTTTAGGCCCAAATTCCTTTTGAAGTGTTGGCATCAAAATCTGCTGGAGTTCTCCACAGGTTTTAACACCAATAGATGCCATTCTATTTTCTAATGTCCTTCCAACTCCTAAGTACAAAGGAAGAAGTAAAATTAATTTAAGCTGAAAACAGAGAGGACAGTGTGATGAGAAGAATGCTCAATATCATATTGCAGAACTTACCAGACATCATAATGTGTTTAATTATTTTATCCTTCTGATCACTTCTCCCAAAAATATAAATGTTCTTATTCAAAATATAACAAACACTGCTCAGAAAAATAACACTCAGTATAAATTTAATAATTTGAACAATTCTTCTATACAATTTTTAAAAATAAAATTCTTTTGCCATGGTCTTTATAAATCTTCCTGACAAAGTTGAGGTTTAAGTAATGAATCCTGGACATTTCAATTTTTAGTTTTTCTGACTTCTTCTGCTAAACGTTTCAAATAGATTCCTCTAAATTTGCTCATTTTCACCTTGAATAAATTATGACTCCTCCTTGATTGTGTAGCCAGGGTAAAAATTTTAATTCCAGCCCTTTCACTACTCTTTGCAGCTTTGCCTGTTAAAGCTTAATGTCAACTGCAATGATGTTCATTGAGAGATGAGCACTCTCTTTTACAGTCTGTTGCTTACTTTTTTGGGCTTTGCATTGTCTTTTATGAAAGTATTCAATTATTTTTGGGGAGAGGATTTGACCCCTAACTTTACCTCTTGAATCGTTCAATTGCTCCTTACAGGACCTCCTTTGCTAAGGCTCTATATTTTCTAAGTGTAGCTAGCTTTTCTCTCTCCTTCTAGCCCACTCTCTTGTCTCACTGCATTTTGAGTGCTGAGCCCACCTTTTTGCCACTTCCATAGCATGCAGGTTGCTTTCTCTGGCAGTATTGTATTTCAGCTACTTATTGACTGTCTTCTTTAAGCAGCAAATCTCTGAAAGATGTAAACTCTCTTGCTTCACTTTTTTCCTGTGTCTTCTGGATTTTCTCTTTTCATGGTTGCGATCCGATCTGTGCCACTTTCATTAAGTGGTATTTTCACAGATGCTGGAACTGAGATATTTGCCACCTCCACATGTATTTGGTACTGGGCAAAGGTTATTTGCAATAGCTTTTTGTCACAAATCTGCCTGTGCTTTGGGTCCATCTAGTGGTTAGTGGCAGAGGATGCATCACCATGAAGTATCTACTTAAGGAGGACAGTGGAGAGGAGGGGGAAGAGAGGTAACCTGATTGAGGTGTACAAGGTAACGAGAGACATGGATAAAGTCAATAGCCAGAGACTTTTCCCCAGGGCAGGACTGACTGCCATGAGAGGTCATAGTTTTAAGATGTTGGGAGGAAGGTACAGAGGAGACGTCAGAGGGAGGTCCTTCACCCAGAGAGTTGTGAGCGCATGGAATAGTTTACCCGTGGTAGTTGTGGAAGCGGAGTCATTAGTGACATTTAAGTGACTGCTGGACATGAACATGGACAGCAGTGAATTGAGGGGAATGTAGGTTAGGTAATTTTATTTTTGGATTAGGATTATTCTACGGCACAACATCGTGGGCCGAAGGGCCTGTACTGTGCCGTATTTTTCTATGTTCTATGTTCTATAACTAAAAGGTTTACATTGTTTGATAGCAACAACTATATTTGGGCAGACATATTTATTAACTTAGGGAGTGGTCCAAATACCACCCTGAAAGCTATGGTAGAATCTGGATGTGAGTTTGCTCGCTGAGCTGGAAGGTTAGTTTTCAGACGTTTCGTCACCATTCTAGGTAACATCATCAGTGAGCCTCCGACGAAGCGCTGGTGTTATGTCCCGCTTTCTATTTATCTGGTTAGGTTTCCTTAGGTTGGTGATGTCATTTCCTGTTCTTTTTCTCAGGGGATGGTAGTTTGGCTCCAAATCAGTGTGTTTGTTGATGGAGTTCCAGTTGGAATGCCATGCTTCTAGGAATTATCGTGCGTGTCTCTGTTTGGCTTGTCCTAGGATGGATGTGTTGTCCCAATCAAAGTGGTGTCCTTCCTCATGTGTATGTAAGGATACGAGTGATAGTGGGTCATGTCGTTTTGTGGCTAGTTGATGTTCATGTATCCTGGTGGCTAGCTAACTACATTGGACAAACTGGCAGAAAGCTAGCCACCAGGATACATGAACATCAACTAGCCACAAAACGACATGACTCACTATCACTCGTATCCTTACATACACGAGGAAGGACACCACTTTGATTGGGACAACACATCCATCCTAGGACAAGCCAAACAGAGACACGCACGATAATTCCTAGAAGCATGGCATTCCAACCGGAACTCCATCAACAAACACACTGATTTGGAGCCAATCTACCATCCCCTGAGAAAGCAAACAGGAAATGACATCACCAACACAGGAAATGACATCACCAACCTAAGGAAACCTAACCGGATAAATAGAAAGCGGGACATAACACCAGTGCTTCGTCGGAGGCTCACTGATGATGTTACCTAGAATGGTGACGCAACGTCTGAAAACTAACCTTCCAGCTCAGCAAGCAAACTCACATCCAGAACCTCAACCTGAGCTACAAATATTCTCAAAACTCGCTAGCTATAGTAGAATGTTTTAACTCCATCAACTGAGTGTGATGTCAGAAGAATTATTGGAGTCTATGTACAAAAATATTAACCCCTTCAGAACCATTATCTTATGCATGGTGATGCTTTCTGGCCCTGCCGCACATCAATTCTAAAATTATCCTAGTTTACAAATTTCTTCAAGGGCTTGCCTTCCCTACTTCTGTAACCTTCTCCAGTCCTAGATTCTTTTAACTACCTGAGCGCTTGTCGAATTCTAACTTCTTGTGCTTTCCCATTTCAAACTGTTCCACAATTGGTGGGCATCAGTATGGCTGTTCAGAAGCTAAGCTCTGGACTTCCTTTCTTGAATGTTTCTTCCCTCACTTTGCTATTTCCTCAAGACAGTTCTTAAAATCTACCTTTTTGATCAAGCTTGCTTCTGGAAGTGTGTGGAATCTTGTACTTCTATAGTTCGTTTATAGTAGTAAAAGTTTTGCGCAAATTAATAGTCGCATTTCCCTTATTAAGAAATTGACTATGAAAACACTCAAACATCTAATAAATGCTTTAGATTATAAAAGCTTTACATAAATGGAAGTTCACTTCTTAGGACTGACTATATTTCCAAGTTGTCAATTGTCAAAATCAATTACATTAAGCAATCAGGCTTACCTGGCAGATTGCTCACAAGTTGATCTCTGATAAAATCATCAACTTCCTCTGGTTTTAAATAATATTGTCCATCTGGTTTGGCCTTACGGGTGGCCATTCTGGCCAGCAGAATGTTTGATCCTATTTGAAACATTAATAATGAAGCATTATAGCACTCATCACGAAAGCAAACTCCTATAAATCTTCCACATTTTGGTTAATTTTGTCATTTTGCTTTCCTCTCTTAAAGGCATCCTCCCACCTTATGCTTCAGACATAAATGGAGACATTGATTGTTTTCTACTCCAGGATATCACAACAAACTCAATCCTGCCCTATCTTTTAAATACAAATCTTCCAGCATCAGGCACTGGATAACACTAAGGTCCTGGCTGATCATCATCTGTCTGGGTCAGGACACAGATCTATTCCAATACCCAAGCTGGATCAATCTCAGGAATCTTACAACACACCAGCAATCAAAGCTGAGGTAATAGACAAAGGACAAATGAACTATATTTTTAATTTCAAAATTGATTACACATTTTGGAAAATTTTCAACAATAGCATAGAATTGGCAAGTTAAGATGATTTTGCTTAATTTTTCCCAGTTAAGGTTGCTGAAAGCATCTCAAGAGTGACAAGTAATGCAGAGGTTATAGAAAAGTAAGAACTTAAAACAATCACCTCACTAGGGGAAAACGTAGTGAGCAAATGATTGGGATTAACAGCATACAAGTGTCTAGGGTCTGATGGTCTACATCCAGGGACAACATTGGCTGTATCCCTGGATTCTGGCAAGGTTCCACTGGGTTGGAACAATACCAATGTAACACCCTTATTCAGAAGAGGGAGGCAGAAAATAGGAAGCTAAAGACCAGTTAGTTTAATCTATTGCTATGGGTTTGTTGGAATAATTTTTCCTTTGATTCCTCCTACTTCCTTCAAACTAAAGGGGTGGCCTCGGGCCACCCAACGGTCTCAATGTGGACTTTACAAGTTTCAAAATCTCCTCACCCCTGGCCTCATCCCAAGACCACCTCCTCTCATCCCTGCCTCCTTGACCTGTCTGTCCTTTCTCCCATCTATCCACTTCTTCCACCTCACTGATGAACACTCACCCGTACTTACTATCTACTAGCTTCATCCCCGCCTCCTTGACCTGTCCATCTTCCCTCCCACCTACTCGCCCATCCCTCCTCGCTGACCAACCCCCATCCCAGCTCTGTACCTTCGCTAACCTGTACTGGCTACATCCTGCCTCCATAACCTGACTGTCTTCTCTCCACCTATCCATTCCACTATCCACCTTCTATCACCACCTCCACCCCTCTATTTATTTCAGAGCCCCCTTCCTTTCCCCATTTCTGAAGAAGGGTCCAGACCCAAAACGTTAGGGACTGTAGTTTCCCCGCCTCTGTTTTTAAAGATGCCCTCAACCATATCTCCCCGTTTCTCACGCTTCTATTGTCAAACCTTCTACCCCCAACAACAATAAGGATAGTGTCCCATTGGTCCATACATACCACCCCACTAACATCCGAACACAGCGCATCACCCTCCAACATTTCCACCACCTACAATCAGACCCTACCACCAAGAGGATATTTTCCTTCCTACCCCTGTCCGCTTTCTGCAGAGTCTGTTCACTCCACGACTTCCTCATCAGCTCCACACTCCCCACCAACCCCTCTACCATACCCGGTACCTTCCCTTGCAACCGCAGAAGGTGCTACACCTGCTCCTACACCTCCCCTCTCACCTATGTCCAAGGCCCAAACAACCTTTCCAAATCTGGCAGAATTTCATCTGTATTTCATCTAATCTCACTTACTACATCCATTGCTCCTGATGTGGTCTCCTCCATATCAGGGAGAACAAACGCACACTTGGGGACCAATTTTCAGAGCACCTGCACTCTGCATGCACCAACCAACCTGACCTCCTGGTTGCCACCCACTTGAATTCCCCCTCCCACTCCTGTGGTAACATGTCTATCCTAGGCCTCCTCCACTGTCAGAGTGAGGCCAAACATAAACTGGATGAACGGCACCTAATATTATGCTTAGGGAGATTGCAGGTCAATGGTGTAAATATTGACTTCACCGGCCTCAAAATCTCTCCACCCACAATCCATCCATCTTTCGACTCACCTATCCACTCCACTCATCCCAATGACCAACCACAACATCCCCCTATCTGCGTCCACCTATCTCCGTGCTATCTACTATCCCCCTAGCTTTACCTGGGCTCCCCTCTCCCCCACCTTGGTCCTGATGAAGGGTTTCAGCCCGAAACTTCAACTTCCCTGCTCCTTGGATGTTGTCTGTTCTGCTTTTTCAGCTCCACGTTTATGGACTGTTCTGGATGCAGTCTCCTACCCTATGCCTATTTAACATGACTAATCCATCGAACCTGCACATCCATTCCATCCTATACCATTCCTCTACACAATTTAGCACAGTCAATCAATCTGACCTGCACATTTTTGGTCTGCGGGAAGAAACCACAGCATGTGACAAAAATCCACACAGGTTGGGAAAACATGCAAACTCTACACAAACAATCACCAAGGCTGGAATCAAACTCACATCCCCGGGCTTTGGGGTACTGAGCCAAGGTGCTGCCCTATAGACAGTTTTTTAATTAGTTGAAGGGTTATAGGGAGGGACCAGGAAAGCGGAGTTGAGGCTGCGCAGAGATCAACCATGACTGTATTAAATGGAAGAGCAGGCTCAAGGGACTGAATTGCCTCCTCCTTGTTCTTATCTTCCAACTTTTTGATCATGAAGGCACAAAGAGGAAGTGGTGACTAAGGCGATATTAGTTTGAGAGCAGCAATTATAGAAAGTAAGTCACCCACTTAATGCCTTTAAATTGCTAAAATGACACTGAATCACATAAGAGATATAAAGTGTGGAGCTGCAGGAACACAACAGTCAAGGCAGAGAAACAGATTTTCTGAAATGTCAACTTTCCTCTCCCTCTGAGGCTGCCTGGCCTGTTGTTACTCCAGCTCCACACTGTGTAATCTCTGAGTCCAGCATGTGCAGTTCTAGCTATCTCAATGATTCACAAAATGACTGACAAAACAGACCTAGCCATATGTCCACTGGTAACAACAAGCAGGGTGTATCTTCAAACTGCAACTAGGTGGAAGACAGATTTTTTGCAGCAATTATGTTGTTCACTTTGAAATAATTTGCACAACACAAAGGTCAAATAACAGAAAAAATGAGATTCAATTCTGGATGGGGCATACAAATTGACCCTAATAAAAGTTCAGCAGACCTGAGAATTGGGACGAGTTGGGAGTTCAACAAAAAAGGACTTGATTAAGAAAAGGCAAAAATAAGACTGCAGGGAACTTATAGAAGCTTTCGCAATCCATTTGTATGTAAAGAGAAAGGATTATGAGGTCAAATATAGATCCCTTACAGCTAGACATAAGAAAGTTATAATGGGGAACAAAACAATGCAAGATGAATTAAATACATAGTTTGGGTTTTGTCTTCACAAAAGAGGGCACAAATAACAACCCAAAAATGTTGGGAAGCACTGACTGCAAGGAGAGCAAAGAACTGAAGGAAATTAGAATTTGTCCGGAAATTTTATTTTATTCACTTGTGGAATGTGGTCATTGCTGGCTGGCCAGCATTTATTGCCCATTCCTACATACCCTTGAAGAGACTTTGTAAAGATTGGTACAACTGACTAGCTTGCTAGGTCATTTCAGAAGGCACACCGTAGGTCTCAAGTCACATGTAGGCCAGGTGTGGGTGGCAGATTTCCTTCCCTCGAGGACATTAAATTAACCAGATGGGTTTTTTTCAAAAACAACAATGGTTTCATGGTCATGAGTAGATCCCAAATTCTAGATTTTTTCTTTGAATTCAACTGCGGTGACAGGTTTCAAACTCAGGTTGCCAACCCGGGTCCCCAGAACATTAGCTGAGTTTCTGGATTAACAGGGCATCAATAATAAGTGGGTAGCTTCATGGATGCCAATCAGCATCGCACTGAATGGCTTCCACTTCCAGGAGCTGCTGCTATGCATTGACTTCAGAGGTTGGTGCAGCAATAAACACAATTACAGGGAATGTTGCCCAGTACAACTTGTGGACAGAGAAACAGAGTTCAGTATGATTCGCATTCTTCTGTTTTTGGTCAAACAGATGAGTGGCAGGCATTTAAGGCGATGTTTGAGATTGCATATATTAAAGATATTCCAACAAGAAAGAAAAATTTCAAGTAGATCATCCATCTACGTGGTTGTCTAAAAAGGTCAAAGATCGTATCAAACTAAAAGTATATAATTGTGCAAAGGTGGGTAGAAGGTCAGCAAACTGGACACAATAAAAACAAAAACAGCAAGAAATAAACACTAGATTAACAGGAAGGAAAAAATTAAGAATATAAGAGAAAGCCAGGTTAAAAATATAACAAGATAGTAAGAGTTTCTATAGATTTAAAAAGAAGAAGAGCTAACAAAGTAAGCAGCTGTCCATTGGAAAGCGATTGTGGGAAATAATGGAAAGTAAGGAGATGGCTGATGAAATGAATAGGTTGCTGACAGGTCTTCACTGTAAAGAAGTGTTGTTATTTGTTACAAGGGAATTTGAATATAAAATAAAGAGGTTATGCCTCAGTAATACAGGGCATTGATAAGACCATATCTGGAGTACTGTATGGAGTACGGGTCTCCTGATTTATGAATGAATATAAATGGATTGGATGCAGTTCAGAAAAGGTTTACCAGAACGATACCTAGAATGTGTAGGTTGTCTTGTGAGAAATGGTTTGACAGACTAGACTTGCTGCAACTAGAGGTGACGAGAAAGGAGGGACTTAAATGAAACATACAAGAATCTATGGTACATTTACAGGATGGATGTGAAAATGATGCTTCCTCTTGTGGAAGAGGGTGGAATTGGAAAATTGTTCAAAAATGAAGGATCAAACATTTAAGACAAATGGGGAGAAGTTTTTTCCCCCCGTCACAAAACACTAGGTCTTTGGAACTATCTTCCTAGAAAGGTGGTAGAAACAGTCTTTGACTATTTTAAAGGCAGAGGAATATGGAATCTTGATTAGCAAGGGGGCAAATGATTGCTGGTGGTACCTAGAAATGTGAAGTAATCAGATCAATCATGTCCTTACTGAATGGCAGAACAGGTTCAAAAGGCCAAGTATGTTAAACCTACTCCAAATTCATCTGTTCTGCTGGTTATTACCACTTGAAAGCTGCACTGAGGATATCAAGAGTACACAGTATACTATAGTGAGGGACTTCAATGTCAACCATCAGGGGGAGCTAGCAGCACCACTGTTGACCAGCTGGCTATGTCCGGAACATCATGACAGCCATACTTGGCCTAAAATAGGAAGAGAGAACCATAAGAAGAAGCTAGTTTACTTCATCTTCACGAATATAACTCCCATAGATACATATTCATGCCAGTATAAGCTAGCAGTAAAGACCAAGTTTTATCTCCACATGAATGGCAATGTATTGTGTTGTGTGGCATTATAATTATTCTAAATGTAACAGATTCAGAACACATCTGGCAATTCAAAATTGGGAACACATCAGGCACCGATCATTAGCATCAGAATCATTTCCACCACGATCTGTAATCCATTGGTTTAGCATTTTCCAATTTTATTGATAGCATCAAGAAAAGGATTCAATGGGGAGAGTGGAAAAGCTTGCCTGGTGCAGTGCCAGACATACCAAAAAAGCTTGGGAAGAACAAAGATTATAAATGTTTGAACAGCAGAGTCAATATACAAACAAAACCAAAAGATAATAAAGCTGAAAAGTCTTGTCAAATTCAGTGGTGAATGGTAGTGATCAAACAAATGACTAATGGGAGGAGACACTTCCATAAACATCTGCATCCTCAATAAACAGTGGAGACCAACATGTCAGTGAAAGAGTCAAGAATGAAGCATCTGCTACTATTTCAGCTGGAACTACCAAGTGAATGACCCATCTTCATTTCCTCCAGAGATTATCAATTTACTCCCAATTGGAATTGTATCAAATTATATCAAGAGATGGGTGTGCACATGAGATCCTGGCTGTGGTGAAGAAACATTCCAGAATGTACAATGTCTGTAGTCAAGCTGTTTCAGTGCAGCTAAAACACTGGCATTTAGTCAGACAAGTGCACAGATGTATCGTATACAAACCACTGTGCAAATTTAATCCATCTGATCAGTGCCCCAGCAGTCCACACTCATCAGCAGCAACTGATGGAAAATGTTGTGAACAATGCTATCAAGGGCAACTTACTCATCAACAACCTGATCATTGAGGCTGAGATAATGGTCTGAAGGACCCTCAGCTCTAGACCTTGAAGCCTTGGGTTCAACATGGACAAAGGAGTTGAATTCCAGCGGTGAGGTGAGATTGACTGCCCTTGATATCAAGGGAGCATCTGATTGAGTGTGGCATTAAAGAACTCTAGTAAAAGTGAAATCACTGGGAATCATAATGAAAATTCTTCATTGGCTTGAGTCATATCTAGCAAAAAGGAAGCTGATTGTTGCTGATGGAAACCAACAAGCTTGATCTCAGAACACTGTTGCGGCAATCACAGAATCAAAGAGATTTTGCAGCATGCCAAAAGACCTTTAGGCCATGTCTGTGCATGTTTCATCAAGCATCTATGTATTCCAAGTCTATTTTCCAGCAGTTTGCCTGTAGGCCTTGTACGCTTCATGTTTTAAATGCTCATCTAAATACCACGCTTTGACATTGGGTTCCTTTTGCCGACAGTGCTTCGGGTAAAAAACATTTCTTCAATGTCCCTCGAAACCTTGTACTCCTTATCTTAGAACATTTATCAACTTTTAAGGGGAAAAAGTCTGATGAACCTACTTTCCGCCCACTCCAGTGGAATCTCATCACTCCCACAGTGTGATGACCAGAACTATACACAGAACTCCAGCTGTAGTCTAACACTGCATACAGCTCCATTATATCCTCCTTGCTTTTCTACTCAATGCATGACACAATGGTGAGAATCCATTATACATTCTTAAACAGTTTACCTACCTATCTTGTTGCCTTCAAAGACCTATGGACAAGCACATCAAAGTTCCCTGGTCCTCTGTATTTCCTACCTGTAAGTCCTTGCTTTGTTAATCCACCCAGAATGCATCTCTCAGTCTTCTGGGTTAAATTCCATTTGCCACTGTTCAGCACAACTGACGAGCTTGTTTATATCACCCTTCAGCTTAAGGCCTCTCCTCACCATTTACCAAACCACAAATTTTCATGTCATTGGCACACCTACTGATCAAACATCCTACATTCACCTCTAGTTCATTCAAGTACACAACAAATAGCAAAATATTCATAACCAAATCCTGAGATATGTCAGTGAACACAATTTTCCAGTCACAATAACACTGACCACCACTCCTCTGCTTGCAACTAAGCCAATTTTAGATCCAAACTGTCCTGGATCAATGAGTTCTTAGCTTCTTAACCAGTCTCTCATGTCAGTTCTTGTCAAAAGCCTTACTGAAGTCCATGTTGACTACATCAGCTATACTACACTCAGCTAGACACCCAGACATTTCCTTGAAAAATTCATTAAGACATGATCTCCTCCTAACAATGCCATGTTGACTAAAACCCTTCAGTAATGTGCCCTTGGTAATTATCTTGCGCTATTTCATCAATAATCTTTCCTCCTTCATTGGAGAAGTGGGAAAACTCACTATCGATTACTCAGTTTTCATCTTGGTTTCCAATTCCTCAGATAATGAAGCACTCCATTTCCACATACAACACGACCCAGATAACATTCAGGCTCAATCTAATGACTATCTCCAACATGAAAGTGTCTAACCATTTTCTGTTGACATTCAATGGTGTTACCACAGACTCTCAGAAATGTACAGCATGGAAACAAACCTTCTGGTCCATTTTGTCCATAGTGACCAGAAATCCTAAATTAATGTAGTCCCATTTGCCAGCATCTGGCCTACATCCCTCTAAATCCTTCCTATCCATATACCCGTCCAGATGCTTTTTAAATGTTGTGACTGTACCAGCATCCATCACTTCCTTTAGCAGCACATTCCACACACACACCACCTTCTGCATGAAAAAATTACCCCTCAGATCCCTTTTAAATCTTTCCCCTCACTTTAAACTATACCTTCTATCTTTGGACTCCCCTACCCTAAGGAAAATGCCTTGAAGATTCACTCTATCCATGCCCCTCAGGAATAAACTTCTACAAGATCACCCCTTAGCTTCTGACACTTCAGGGAAAACAGCCTATTTGGCAACTCCCAATAGCTCCAATGCTGGCAACATCCCTGTAAATATTTTCTGAATCCTTTCAATTTCACACCATCTTTCCTACATCAGGGAAACCAGAATTAGAAGCAGTGTTCTAAAAGTAATCTAACCAATTCCCTGTATAGTCACAAAATGACTTCCCTACTCCTATTCTCAGCGCACTGACCAACACAGGCAGGCATACCAAATGCCTTCTTCACTATCCTCTCTACCTGTGACTCCACTTTCAAGGAACTATGAATCAGTATTCCAAGGTCTCTTTGTTCAGCAACACTCCTCAGGAACTTACCATTAGGTCCTGCCCTGATGTGCCCTGTCAAAATGCAGCACCTTACATTTATCTAAAATAAACTCAATCTGCCACTCCTTCACCCATAGGCCAATCTGACCAAGGCCCTGTTGTACTCCAAGGTAACCTTCCTGGCTGTCCACTACAACACCAATTTTGGTGTCATCTGTAAACTTACTAACCGTACCTCCCTAATTCACTTCCAAATCAATCAGTCCCACACCATCAACTTTTGAGGGGCTGCCATTAATCAGATATTTAAATAGACTAGCAACATAAACACTGTCACTACAAGAGCAGCTCAGAAGTTCCCCAAAGGCTTTCATCATCGGCAAGGTACAATCAGGAGTGTGGTGAAATACTCTCCACATGGCTAGATACCTCCACCAATGTTAAAGAAGCTCCACGTTATTCAGGATAAAGCAGCCTGCTTGAATGACAGTCCTTTTATCACCCGAAACATTCACTTCTTCAATCATTGATATGGCTTAGCTGCAGTAGGTACCGTTCTTAAGATACACTGCTGCAACCTGTCAAGGCGCTCTCAACAAACCATCCAACCATCTGAACTTGTCATTTAAGAACAAGAGCGGTTGGTACAGAAAAAAAAACTCGAAGTCACAGAAATGTCAGTATTGGAAATCACTGTTCCATACCAACACACCATACCAATACAGCCGTTCAAGATGGCGGCTTATCTCCACCTTCTCAAGGACAATACAGGAATGGCCAAGAAATGCCAACCTTGTCACTGATACCCACATCCCATGAACAAAAGAAGTTCAACCTTTCTTTCTTGGCATATGTTCTCATCTTAGTGCCCAAAAATCTAGCAGTCCCAGCTCTCTGAAATAGGGAAGTCCTAGATTCATACCTGGCTGAGCGACAAAATTTCTCATCTCAGTTGTAAATATCCAGCCATTTATCCTGAAACCATACCTCTATTTGGAGAGTCCTTCAGCAGGAGAGGAAAAGTCATAGCATTTACTGCTCTTTAAAAATGTCATACAATGCAAATCAGATAATGTCTTATTCTCCAAATATCAAGAGGCCATTCTGCTTGATTTCATCTTACTGAGCACCTCTTACCGATAGAACCTTTAGATTTCCTCTTAGACATGTATAATTTGTCTTAAGATTCTGCAATTCTGAAAGTGAAACGTTCTGAACATTTTCAACACTACATGCAATGTAAAGATGCAATTCTTATTGCTTAGACACATACCCATTCCAACTGATGCAGTGCATTTTGTTTTCTCTTTGATCTCAGAGCGAATCACAGTTGCTATCTCATCAGGTGTCAATCCAGTTTCAGCACAAATGGCAGTTACATCTACAAGAGCTTCATCACAGCTGACAGCTTCAATATCACAAGTATAACTAAATGCAGAGGAGACAAAGGAAATGAGTTATTGCATACTGCCTTAAACATGATGTAACTGTTAGCTTTTGAACTGTGGGAAAAAGATTAGAGAATGTGTAGCAGATTGCTTTGTTTGATGCTTGAATCCAGGTTACAATCCAGATGAGGCAGCTAGGATGTAAGTTTATTTTAAATGAAACTAATTTAAGTAGTCTTTACTCAGTAGTTAATGATCAATGTTCCACAGTGCAAAACTGCCATACTTTCACACTGGACAGGCATTCTTTGCTTCTAAAGATCATAGTGCGCGAACAAGTTGCATTTTGTTCTAAAACATTGTCAAAGCAAAGTTTAAATCTGCACTAACATTGGGATCCAACTGCTCTGTTTTTGATCATAACAGCTGGCAATTAAAAGCAAGTACATGATTAATTCCCCAACACTGATTGCTCACAACATAGTCAATATATGAACACAAGACTAGAACCAGTAAAATGATTGACTTTACCACAAAGGCTCCGTTCAAAATGTTGTTCAACTCCTTTTGCCCCTACATCTACCTCACCTAACTATATCTCATCACCAAATGGTCATAACACAGACAACCATGCAGAACACAATCATTAGGTAAAACACAAGTGACTTTTTAGCCTATACTCAGTGAATAAATGTAGTACATTGATTATACTTACTTCAATACCAAATTTTTGAATGAATTTGGATTTTAAAAACCACATTTCATTGGAAGTATTAATACTGTATAACCTTTTTAGAAAAATATCTGTACTGTGCCAATACCTCCTAGAATTGCAGAGGAACAGGTTGTACATCTGCAGATCATGCGTCTCTGTACAAACTCAACCAGTTCACGCTAGAGTTCCATACTCTACTCATGCTTCCTCTCTTCCATTCTCGACAAATTCTAATGAACATAAATCTCTACTCCCTTCTCACTCATACAGCCATCTAGACTGCCCTCAAATTTTTCTATATTATTCCTTTCATCTACTTCCTGCGGTAGCAAACTCCACATTTCAACCAGTCTATGTTGAAATCAGTTTCTTTTAAATATCCCATTTTATTTCGCTAAGTGGATTTAATAGCTTTGTCTATGGCATCAACATTTTAGAGATATCTAAATTTTCCATGTTTCAGCTTTCAAGAGAGAAAAAGAACCAGTCCGCTTAACTTTGCTGATAGATATGGCCTTGGGTTTACTATTTTCGTGAGTTTTCTTTGCACACTTTCCAGTACCTACAGCTATGACTCGTTGTCATTATTACAAGAAGGCAACAACACTGTAATTCAAGTGACACCTAACCAAAGTTCAAAGATTTTTAGACTTCAATTCTACACCTCCAGACTACACTAATCAATTCTTTCCATTGAGAAAGAAACTGTATCCAAATGTTACTCTACTGATCATGCACAACCTTGTAAGTATTCCATCCACATTTGAAATTCAATTAGAATTTCAAAGCAAATTCAGTTCAAAAGGTCTGTATCCAAAAAATAGTTTAGCCTAGAAAAAAATCTATCGCTCAGAAGACAGTCAGGACAGAAATTAAATTATTAGCATGCACCAAGATGCCAAATCCTGACTCTTTTTTTGCTGCACATTTTCTAATTTATTGCTTTCAGGCCTTTTTTAATCCATTAATTTTTTTCCAAGTTTTGAAACTCAATTTTTTAATTAAATCCTCCATAAAATAAGAAATAAATAACATCCACTTCTGCTGTGATCATCTGTACAGAGTGCAGTGTCAGATTGGAACTTCAAAGCCATAAGTCGACTCATGGTCCTAACTTAGGCCAAGGGACAGAAGTAACTGGAAACTTAAAACAAATACATTAGAGTAATGCACTTAAACAAATTTGAATGGTTTTAGAGGACATGTAAACAAACAGAGGTGGGTGGTCTGAAAAGGCAGTGAAATAGTTTCAAATGGTTTACTAAGAATAGGGAGGAAAACAACAGTGAATAAGGAAGAATCGAGGCCATGATTAAAATTTGGAAATTATGCAAGCCGAAGAGTTACATAGAAAAACTGTCCCATGCTACTTTTGTTAGGATTGAAGTTCATCCATTTTCAAACTTTAAATAGAATTAAAATTATAATTTATAAATCTGTCAAATTTTCCACTTTATAAGCAACAATGTTTGAAAAACTATTCATCCAAAAGCTAATAACTTCCAAATTTTAATGAGTGATCAACTGTCTGGAAGATTTAATTTATACAAGCTAGATTCTCGAAGATTTTCCTTTCCTTAGTCTGGTATACATTATTCTGAACTAGTTGCTCAGTCCTTGTTTCTGGCTCCCTCTCATGTGATAACAATTCCACAACATTTTCAAAACACTAGTATTTTTAGTTGTACACAAATTAATTATACAATTAATTGTTTTCACTCATGATTTTTGTTTTAATTACTGCGCAACGTCCTGCCCTTACTGAACTGAAATTGTGTTATGTCTTATTCCACTCATATTGAACACAGCCTAGCAAATAGGACATTACAGAAACCTAAAAACATCCTAATCTTGTGGAAAAGATTCAAGAATCAAATTAAGTTATACTTTTCACTGTTCCATGGCATTCAATTGACAAGACAAGCTGCAAAGCATTGCTGGTAATCCATGACTTGAACATTTGAGCTTGCTGTGGAAAAATGACCCAAGGTATTAGCTCAGTTTTCATCGCAGAAAATGTACCCCACAAAGAGACGTATGTCTCTAAACCTATGGAGAACTCAACATAAGTTGAGGTGTCTAATAAAAATATTAATATTCATTATTGTATAAAATTACAGAGAAGGATCATAATTCCTCAAAATGGATTGTTACCGTTTTAAAGTCACTGGAAAGTTCACAATCAAGATACATAAGTTGAGCCAAGTACTAACTGGCATCAGATGATATTGATTTGAGAATAAATGAGTATGGCTTGAAAAGTGATTTGGAAAGAAGGTTATGTTCCTATGTTGCTAAGAGGGGATTCCTATTCATGGGATGCTAGCAACAGTACTAAAGGAAGACAGTTGTCTCATTATATTGGGCTCCACTTAAATTGCGCCAAAACAGCATCTTGTCGAATTGTGTAACTAGGACACTGGGTTAGGCTTAACCACTGGGAGAGGACGACAAGGGCCACATGAAGAAAAATTGAGCAATCTGAAGAGAAAAAACAAGTCAATAATGCAGTTTTGCTATTTGGGTAGTGACAAGCACTGAAACAGGATTCAACAGAAAAGATTAAACATTATAGTATATCAGCAAAGGTGGCCCTGGAAAGAACTGCAATAAAAAAAATTAGAGATTGTTTATGTTAAGGCAAGAAGTATTCATAAGATAAACAAGCTAACAACACAAAGAGATAAGTTGGTGTGATGGACCACAAGCAAGTGAAAGCCCTGCTGAAGGTGCCTACAAAGGAGAGAACTGATTGCTGAGTGGCAGGTAAGGCAGCCAAGTCCTTACAACTTCTATCACTTATAGTACTTGTTTTGGTTTCTAATCTGGGATGGTAGTACATGGACCAGGAAACAAGGGCTACAGATAACTGGATTTGATTTAATCTAATATAAAGTACTCTCCAAGGCTTAATTTAAAGAGCTAAACCATGATAAGAGAGCCCAAAGTCTGGGTTTGCTCTTCTTGCTTCATGTGGCAGGTCAGGGACAGTTCCAGTCCCTCGGGTCAGTATGCGTGCAGGAAGTGTCTCTAGTTTCAGCTCCCAGAAGTTCGAGTTTCAGAGCTGGAGTGGTGGCTGGGGCCACTGTGGAGAATCCGCGAGGCAGAGTTTAGCAGATAGCACAAATGGAGAGGTGGTTGCATGGCAGCCTCAGACTTTGCAAGCAGGAATGTAATGGATGACCACCAGACTGAGCAAGGGAGGAACGAAGGTAATGCAGGAATCTCTTGTGGCCATGCCCCTGCAAAAGATATACCGTTTTGGATGCAGTGGGGGAAAATAGCAGAACCCTTTGCACCATCATTGGTTCTGCTGCAGAGGGGAGGGGTAAAGTGTGTCTGGGCAATAGTTATAGGGGACTCAATTTTAAGGGGAATAAACAGGTGTTTCTGTGGGTGCAAACAAGACACCAAAATGATACGTTGCTTCCCTGATACTAGGGTCAAGAATGTCTTGGAGCGGGTACAGGATATTCTGGAGGGGGAGAGTGAACAGCCAGTCATCGTGGTACACATCAGTACAAATGACACAGGTAAAGAAAAGGGGATGAGGTCCGAAAAGCAGACTACAGGGAACTAGGAAGAAAGTTAAGAAATCAGATCTCAAAGATAATGATCTCAGGATTACTACCACATGCTAGTCAGCATAGAAATGACAGGATAAATTGGATGAACATGTGGCTGAAAAGACGGTGTTGGGAGAGGGTTTCAGATTCCTGGGGCATTGGGACCAGTTCTGGGGAAGTTGGGACCTGTGCAAATTGGATGGGTTACACCTGGGCAGGACTGGGACTTTTGTAAGGAGTCAGAGGAGGAGGAAGCAAGGGCAAGAACAACCGGTACAAAAGTGATTAAGAAAAATGACAGGCAGAGAAACCAAGGACAACATTCAAACAGGCCCACTGAGAAAAATAAGAGTGAGACAAACAATGTTAAAAAGACAAGCTTCAAGGCTTTGTGCCTTAATGCAGACAGTATTTGCAATAAAGAAGATGAACTAATCATGCAGATCGATGTAAACAAGTATGATATAATTGGGAATACGCAGACATGGCTGCAGGATGACCAGGAATGGGAACTGACTGTCCCAGGGTTTTCAGTATTTAGAAAGGACAGGCAAAAAAGAAAAAGGTGGTGGAGTAGCATTGCTGGTTAAAGATGTTAACACAATAATGAGAAAGGATATTAGCTCTGACAATGTGGAGTCTGTACAGGTAGAGTTGAGAAATACCAAGGTGCAAAAAGCGTTAATGGATTTCATATATAGAACACCAAACTGCAGTGGTGATGTTGGGAATGGCAATAAACAGGAAATTAGAAATACATGTGCTAAGGGAATATTGGTGATCGTGGGTGATTTTACCCTGCACATAGATTGGACAAATCAAATTAGCCATAATGCCCTACAAGAGGAATTCCTGGAGTGTATACGGGATTGTTTTCTTGGCCAATGTGTGGAGGAACCAACAATAGAGTAGGCCATCTTCAACTGGGTGCTGTGTAATGCGAAGGGAATCACTGCCAATCTTATCTGTACGAGACTCCTTGGGGATGAGCGATCATGACACGATAGAATTGTATCAGTGCCACAATGACGCCACCCGAAGGTTGCAGGAACAGCAACTCATATTCCGCTTGGGAACCCTGCAGCCCAATGCTATCAATGTGGACTTCACCAGCTTAAAAATCTCCCCTTTCCCCACCACATCCCAAAACCAGCCCAGTTCGTCCCCTCCCCCCACTGCACCACACAACCAGCCCAGCTCTTCCCCTCCACCCACTGCATCCCAAAACCAGTCCAACCTGTCTCTGCCTCCCTAACCTGTTCTTCCTCTCACCCATCCCTTCCTCCCACCCCAAGCCGCACCTCCATCTCCTATCTACTAACCTCATCCCACCTCCTTGACCTGTCTGTCTTCCCTGGACTGACCTATCCCCTCCCTACCTCCCCACCTATATTCTCCTCTCCACCTATCTTCTTTTCTCTCCATCTTCGGTCCTCCTCCCCCTCTCTCCCTATTTATTCCAGAACCCTCACCCCATCCCCCTCTCTGATGAAGGGTCTAGGCCCGAAACACGTCAGCTTTTGTGCTCCTGAGATGCTGCTGGCCTGCTGCGTCCATCCAGCCTCACATTTCATTACCATGACACGATAGAACTTTTTTTTAATCAAAATGGTAAGTGTGGTAGTTCATTCAGAGACTAGGGAGGTAAATCTTAATAAAGGAAACTATGAAGTTAGGAGGTATGAGTTAGCCTTGATAAATTGAGGACAGTTACTTAAAGTGATGACAATGGCAAAAATTCAAGGAACATATGGGGGAACTGCAACAATTTTTATTCTTGTCTGGAACAAAAGCAAGATGGGTAAGAGAGCCTATCCTTGCCTTACAAAGGAAATTAGGAATAGTAGCTGATCCAAGGAAGAAGCATTCCAGCTGACCACGAAAAGTAACTAGTCTGAGGATTGGGAGCAGTTTAGAACTCAAAGGATGACCAAGGGATTGATTAAGAAGGGGAAAATACAGTACAAAAGTATGCTTGCACAGAACGTAAAGACTAACATGAGTTTCTATAGGTACGTGAAGAGAAAAAGTTTGGTGAAGATAAATGTAGGTCCCCTACAGACAGAAATGGGGGAGTGCATAATAGGGGACAAAGAAACGGCTAAGCAACTGGATACATACTTTGGTTCTATCTTCACAAAAGAGCACACAAATCAGGTACCAAAAATTTTGAAGAATGCAAGATTTAGTGAGAGGAAAGAACTGACTGATATCAATATTAGTAGAGAAATGGTGCGGGGAAAATTGATGGGATTGAAGGTGGATAAATCTCCAGGGCCTTATGATCTACATCCCAGAATACTTAAGGAAGTGGCTCTAGATCTTCCAGGATTCTATAGACTCTGGAACAGTCCCTGCAGATTGCAGGATGTCTAATGTCACTCCAATATTCAAAAAGGGAGGTAGAGAGAAAATAGAAAATTACAGACTGGTGAGTCTAACATCTGTAGTGGGGCAAGTTGTCAAATCCATTATCAAGGACTTTATAGCAGAGCATTTAGAAAGCAGTGGCAGGATCAGAAAGAGTCAGCATGGGTTTATGAAGGAGACATTATGCTTGAGAAATCTGTTAGATTTCTATGAAGATGTAACCAGTAGGATTGACAAGGGGGACCCAGTCGATATGGTATATTTGGACCTTCAGAAAGCGTTTGATAAAGTCCCACGTAAGAGATTATTGTACAAGATTAAAGTGCATGGGATTAGGAGAAGTGTACTGAGATGGATAGAAAACTGATTGGCAGAGAGGAAACAAAGAGTTGGAATTAACGGGTCCTTTTCAAGTTAGCAGACAGTAAATAGTGGGGTGCCGCAGGAATCAGTGCTAGGACTCTAGCTATTCACAATATATAACTGATTTGGATAAGGGATCAAAATGTAACATCTCGAAGTTTACAGAGGATACCAAGTTGGTTGTGAGGGTGAACTATGCAGTGGATGCAGAGATTCTTCGTGATCTGGACAGACTGGGTGAGTCAGCAAATCAGCTGCCATATAATTTAGATAAATGTGAGGTTATTCACTTCAGAAGCAAAAACAAGGCAGATTACTACTTGAATGGATGTAAATTGGGAGAAAGGAGAGTGCAGTGGGAACTGGGTGTCTCTGCGCACCAGTCACTGAACGTTAGCATGCAGGTGCAACACGTGGTAAACAAGGCAAACGATATCATGGCCTTCATTGTAGGGATTGACTGCAGGAGCAGGGATGCGTTGTTGCAGTTATACAGGGCTTTGGCGAGGCCACATATAGAATATTGTGTGCAGTTTTGGTCTCCTTTTCCGAGGAAGGACGCTCTTGCTTGAAGGATTACAACGGAGGTTTACCATGCTGATTTTGGTGATGCCAGGACTGATGTACGAGGAGAGATCAATTAGGTTAAGATTGTTTTGCTGGAGTTCAGACAAATGGGGGGGGGGGGGGGGGGGGGGGGGGGGGGGTAATATTATAGAGACTTGTAAAATTCTAACAGGACTAGACAGGGTGGATACAGGGAGGATGTTGCTGATGGTGGCTGCATCCAGAACTAGGGGGTCATAGTCTGAGGATTCAGGGTAGACCATTTAGGATGGAGAGGAGGAGGCATTTCTTCATCCAAAGAGTGGTGGAGCCTGTGGAATTCATTACAACAGGAAGTAGTTGATGCCAACACATTGAATGTACTCAAGAGACGGCTATATATAGCAGGTGAGAATGGGATCAAAAGTTATGGAGGGAAAGAAGGATTAGTCTACCGAGTTGGATGATCAGCCATGATCGTGATGAATAGTGGAGCAGGCTCAAAGGCCTGAATGGCCTCCTCTTGCTCCAATGTTTCTATGATCCAATTACAATGAGACACTGGACAAAACATCCCAAGTGAAGATATTCTAGACAACCATCAAAAACACTAATTTTCTAACCATGTGTTGACTGGCAAGGTGAGATTCTTGCTAGCGAACAGACTATTTGCCGATATCAATACTTTATTATTAGTTAATTTCACCTCACTTATATGCAGTTTCCCATTCTTGCAGGCACTGGATAGAAACTAGATGGCGACACAAGAGGCAGTGGTTACCTGGCCATTCCAGCTCATCCCTTGCTCCTGTAGACCTCCATCTTGGTCCAGTCCCCATATTTCACAATACACTGCATGGGGAGCAACTGAACCCACCATATCCCCATCCATGGACTTGGTATCTGACATGTATCAATCAGTGCATCATTGTATATCTAATAAATTTATGGCAGCTTTACACTGAGATGTTGTGCTTGAGCACATTGGTACCTTTCATTGCAAGGCTGCTGCCAGGAAATTTTAGGCACAGATATAGGCAGTTTTCTCACGGGTTTTGACCAGGGAACCGATTAAGGATTCTCGCTCACATCACTCAGCACTTAGTCAGTTTGTACACACTTTGATGCTCACAGCATCTCTGCTAGACTTTTTGTATTTTGCTGCCTCAGTTAAAACTTAAAGACATACAATGCATCTGTCTGGTCTTGCTGTTTCACATCGACACAAATTCAGATAGCTTCTCATAGTTATCAGCAATCATCAGGCAAAGGGATGAAGGCTTTGCTGTATGTTACCATGGCTTAGTCAATCTCACACCTGCATATGTATGAGCTACACATGAATTGAACATACTGCTGGGCATTCATTCACAAAGTCAAACAAAGTTTATCAGGTGCCTCTGCTGCATTAATTCTGGTCCAGAAACAATACCCTCAATGCCACTGCCTCCTCAAAGAGATTCTCACATTCTAGGCTGCAAATACAGATTTCGTCACCTCAATTTAAAGCAGTTTTTAAGCAAATATTTCTTGCAAGGTTATAGAATATTCCAAAACACAAATAGCCATAGGTTTTACAACGCAGGAGGACATGTGTCAGTTTTGTAGGAGACAAATTCAATACGTCTCACTGTCATCCTCTTTCTCCAAAACTTGCATCATTTGTTTCAATATTTATTTCTTTTTCTTAAAAGATGCGATTTAACTTGCCTCAACGAATCCCTCTCACCCCTTTACTTACAAATCTTCTGCTTTACAAATATTTAAAGACTTTGCTATTACCATCTTTTGATTAAACGTACTCCGTAGTTCTCTCTGAGAAAAGTATTATCATCAGGCTTCAACAATCAACCCCTCACTTTTAAAGAGTGATCCCTAGTTTGTGAATTGCCCACAAAATGCAATATCCTTTCCACATCCATCACCTTCAGGATCTTACACTTTTCCATCAATCTGCGTCTATATCATCTAAACATCAGTGGATACAAGCCTAACCTTTGCAACCACTCCTCATAAGACAACCTGTCCATTCCAGATAATCCTTCTCTGAACTGCTTCTAATTCACTTACACCCTTTCTTAAACAAGGAGATTATTAGTATGCACATTTCTCCAGATGTGGACTCATCCATTCCTTGTTTTGTTCAAGAAAAACCTCTCCTTGTTTGTATTCAATTCTCTTCGTAACAAATGATAACATTCTATTAGCTTTCCTCATATTTGCTGCATCTGTTTGCTAATCTTTTGTGATTCATGGACTTGAACACACAGATCTGTCTGCATCTCAGAGCTCCACAATCTCTTGCCATTCAGATAAAATGCTGGATGTGAGTTTGCTCGCTGAGCTGGAAGGTTAGTTTTCAGACGTTTCGTCACCATTCTTGGTAACATCATCAGTGAGCCTCCGGTGAAGCGCTGGTGTTATGTCCTGCTTTCTATTTATCTGTTTAGGTTTTAGCGTATTGCGCCCATAGGTGCTAGCGAGTTTTGAGAAGATTTGTAGCTCAGGTTGAGTTTCTGGATGTGAGTTTGCTCGCTGAGCTGGAAGGTTAGTTCCGCTTCACCGGAGGCTCACTGATGATGTTACCTAGAATGGTGACGAAACATCTGAAAACTGACCTTCCAGCTCAGCGAGCAAACTCACATCCAGAACCTCAACCTGAGCTACAAATCTTCTCAAAACTTGCTAGATAATATGCTTTTTGTTTTAAATTTTTTTCTACCAAAGCCAACAATTTCACATTGACCCATTTTATACTACACCCCTTTGTAGTCTCTTTATGCCCGCTTCACAACTGACTTTTCTAATGATTTTTGTGGCATCAACAAAATTCAGCTGTCATATCTGATCAGCACTGATCTGATGAAAAGTACAGTAGTGGATGCCAGAACCAGCACCAGACATAACCAAAAGTGAGATGCCAACCTGATGAAGTTACATCACAGGACTACTTCTGTGACAAATCAGCAAAAGTGGGAAATGACGAACAGAGCTAAGCAATTCCTGAAATAATGCATCAAATCTAAGTTCTGCAGCCCTATCAATTCCAGCCAGGAATGCTGGAGGGCAATTAAACGCACTGGAGGAGCTAGATCCATGAATAATCCCTTCCGTTTTAATAGGGGAGCTAAGTATGTCAACAAAGACAACAATACTGAAGCACTGCAAGAACATTCAGCCAGAAGTACTGAGATGATGATTGTCTTGGTCTCCCTCTAAGGTGCCCAGCAGCACAGATACCGGTCTTCAGCAAACTACATTCATTTCACATGAAGTGGTTGAACGCAATGGATACTGCAAATGCTACGGACCCTAACAAAATGCGAGCCATAGTACAGAAGGCTTGCGCTCGAGAAACAGCTAAGCCCCAAGCTAAGATGTTCCAGTGCAGTGACAATACTGTGATCTACCTGAAAATTTTTGAAAATTGTCAAGATATGCCCTGTCTGTAAGAAAAGCAGTTCAAATTCAACCCAGCCAATTACTGCCCCATCAGTGCACTCGACTAAAGTGAAGAAAGGGTCATTGAAACTGATATCGATCAGCACTTTTTGACAATAACCTGCTCATAGATATTCAGTTTGTACCACTCAGGCTATTCAGCTCTTGACCTTGTTGAATGGATGAATACCTGGAAGTTGATTTCCAGAGGTGATATGAATGTGGCTGCCTTTGATATTAAGACTCATTTGACTGTCTATGACATCGAACAAAACTGAAACCAATGGTAATACGAGGAAAACTAGATGTAGTCATACCTTAGAACAAAGGAAGGTGGTTGCGGTTCTCTGTTTAGGACATCACAGCAGGAATTCCTCACTGTGGTGTACTAGACACAACCATCCAGCTGCTCCAATGATCTTCCTCCATCATTAAGCCAAAGGTGGGGATTTTTGCAGATAATTGCACAATTGTCATTATCAATCATGACTCCCGTGAAACTTAAGCAGTTTGGGTGTATATGCACCAAGAACTAAACAACATTCAGGCTTGGGCTGGTAAGAAGTCAGTGCTAGACAAAGCCCATTGCTAATAAGAGAAAAACTAACCATCTCCCTTTGACATTCAAAAGCATCAACATTGAAAAATTCCCTCCTATTAACATCCAGGGGTTTCCATTAAACAACATCAGAACTGGAAGAATCACATAAATACTGGGGCTACAACAGCTGGCTGGAGACTGAGAATTCTGCAGTAATTCTAACTCCTTAAAACCTATCCATCATCTACAAAGTACAAGCTGGATGTGTGATGGAATACTGTCCATTTGCCTGGATGAGTTCCACTTCAACAACCGTTGAAAAATTCAACACCAATCAGGACAAAGCATTTGGCCACCATCTGAAAAATTCACACCCTCCACTGCTGATGCACAGTGGTGGCTGGCTGTACTACTTGCAAGATGCACTGCAGACATTCACCACTGCTACTTTGACTGCATCTTTTAAACTTGTGACATCTACTACCTAGAAGGACAAAGTGACATGTAAATGGGAATACCATGACATGTAGGTTTCCCTCCAAGGTACACACCATTCAGACTTACAGAAGTAATTCAGTGTTACTTCACAATGTTGCTGAATTCAAAATGTGGAACTATTTCAAGTAGTACTGTGTAACTAATCTTTATCAAATACAGCAGTTCAAGAACGCAACCTCATCACTGTGTTCTCAAGGGACAGATAATAACTGTTGGCAAAGCCAGCAACATCCACATCAATTAAACAATCACATATAAAGAATTAGAAATTCTACCTAGAAGTAATTGGGACACCATGATTTGGTATACAACTAAAAACATTCAATTATGCACAGCAGACATGTCAGCAAGCATAAGTGCAATATGTAAAATTGGCCTTCAGGATTAGTGGTAATGATTTTTATAGAAATGCAACCAAATATAGTTTAGTCACAAGAAAGCAGAAAATGAGCAAATGTATTCTTTCTTGCTGCGACTAATCTGGACTTAGTGCAATGTTTAATTCACTGTTAGAATAGTCATTTTCATTAATTTCATATGCAAGAATAAACAATAATACCTTGCCAGAGTTTCATACAAAATTGATGCCACTTCTTTGTAGGCTTTGAAGTTATAGCTGACAGCCTGAAGATCAGGGCACAGTTGCTTTGCTTGTCCAAAAAACATGCCATTCTTAATTCCAACCTGTCTGCAGTAGAATGATGATAAAATCAATGACATATATACTTGTCAAGAGCAAAAACACTTTGGCAAAACTAAATGCAAATTTTTTAAAGGAAGAATCTGTTCAGAGTCTCATATCCAATTTTTCCAGTCCAACTGACTCTCTATACTTGCAGATGTTTCTGATCTTTACAACATCTGACTGGAACACCAAGGTTCTAGTTACCCAATTCAGATTTAAAATTACAAGATGGTACCTTTACACCTTTTCAAGGCTTGGCGAATGTTCAATGAACTTATGAAATTAAAATATCATTTAAAAATAGTTACACCACAGTCAAAAATGTAACATGCTCAAGAGTTTTTAAAGTAGGGTTAACACTAAGGAAATTAAGTTTCACGGATTGTGGCTGCAATGGAGGTTGCAGTCTGTGGGGACCTCTATGGCACACCATATGGGACAATGTAGAATCACTAACAAAATCTGAATTTGTCATTCTGCACATGAACAGGCTCCCAAAGGTGGCAGTTCTGGTGCAGTAGTGACAGCAAACAACAATTGTATTGTTATAACTTCAAAATCCAAGCCACAGAAAATGAAATATACAATTATAAAAGTACACTTCTTTAAATAATTATCTTGTGAATCAAATCAGCATTTTGTTACCTTGCTTCATAGCTACAGGATGCAATTTCTGACATGGACAAGGCCATCACATCCACGCTAGTACCATTCACACAGGCAGGATTTGGATTCTCCCAGGTGCTGCCATCTAATTTATCAGGCACTTTTTTCTCTTCTATAAAAATAATGATATGTACAGTGCTAATTTTACATTTGATTTCAGTTACATCCATGTCTCTCTCTCATAAATTAAAATTCCATAAAACTTAGGGGCTGAAGTTAAGCGAATCAAAAAGCATGCACACTGGCATTACGGCTCTGCACCCACCCACATTACTATCCCAGTAATATATTCAAACGGGTTCATTCTGCATACCTTTCCGCTAATATTGGTTTGTTCTATTCAAAATTACTAAACTCACTCAATGATTCAGTATACTAAACTTGGGCTAACAGAATGGAACTTTGTAACATCTATTCCTGTACTTCTTGATAAAGCTTACAGAGTGGCAACTCCAAACGTTTCATGCTACAGTTTTCTCTACAATAGGACAGCAGTTAAAAAAATATCATTGATGTGGATGAGACTAATATAGTTAATTAGGTATTCAGTGGGAAAACTATTACTTGCACAAGGAAAATTTATCAGTGTTTTGTTTTTAAATCTGTCTGCACAGCTGGAAAGGAACGTCCATGCAAAGCAACATAGTACCAGGGTGTTCACAGCTCAACAGGATCGTATTCAACTGTTACTGATAAGATGCCAATAGTGATGGCAAATCTTACACCTATTATGCAACTCAACTGATTATTTCCATTTGAAATAAAAAGAAAAATCAAACCTGTCATGAAACAGACAGATTTCTTACTATCTATTTAATGTCTTGCTGTAAGGTCAAAAAATTCTCCAACTAGAACAGGGTTGTTTATCAAATAAAAAGATGTGCTCATGAACTATTCACTTCTGTTGAGTTGAGTTAACAACTTTAATGCTTGGTTGTGTAGAATCATACTTTACAGAAGAGGTCCTTCAAGTCTATCAAGTCTGTACCATCACTCTGCTAATTCTACAGTCATCCCACTTTCTCGCACTAGACCCATTGCCTTAAATACTGTGACATTTCAAAAGCTCATCCAAGTTCTTTTTAAAAGATTGAGGTTACCTGCCTCAACCACTCTCCCAGACACCCTCAGGGTGTAAAATATTTTTCTCAAATCCCCTCTGAACCTTCCACCTTAAAAGTGCATCCCCATGTTAGCGACCCTTCAACTAAGTGGAACAGTTGCTTTCTATCCACCCAGTGCATACCTCTCAATCTTATACACTTTATCAGTTTTACCCTTTATCCTTCTTGGCTCTGAAGAAAACTTTCACAGACTCTCTTCATAGATAAAGCAGTCCAACAAAGGCAACATCCTGGTGAATTCCTTCTCGTGCTTTTCTCTATGCAAGTTGTTTCAGAAATTAATCCTTAATCATAATACCAAAATTCTTTCAATGAATACCACATGCAGTGAGAAATCACAAAATTTGATGTGCACACTGATTAGAAGCTACATATTTTGTTGAATCAACAGAACATGAATACATATTACAAGAATGAGAAATCCCCACCTATCTTGCCTTTCATTAACTTCTTTTGGTAATACTGCATTTCAAACTGTTGGTTCGTGTTTGGTCGGATAGGCATGTGACCATGACCTCTGTTGTGGGTAACGGCAACTGGCTTTCCTAAAAAGCAGAAAATAAAAAATTTTGATTGCATATTTTTCTGTACTTCACATCAAGCCAAACACAATTTATTTAAGTTGGAGGAGGGTGAGAAAAAGGCAAAGAATGCAAACAATGTAAATTATTGGAACTCAAAAACAAATGCTTGAAAGCAATTAAGTTCTAAATACTTCTAGACTCTATGATATTAGTGGTATTGCAACAGGATCCTCAGAATATTTTTTTTAAATTCACTCCTGGGATAAGGGTATCACTGGCTGGGCCAGCATTTACTGCCCTTCCCTTGTGCCCTCGAGAACATGGTAGCAAGCTTCCTTTTTGATCTGTTGTAGTCCATGTGCTGTTGGTGTACCAACAATGCCATGGGGGAGGTGAAATGTAGCTTGACATCCCAGTTACAAGTCTAGAGACATTATTACCATTTCATGATTGCCCCATTAATTGTTCCCATTGCACTGAATGTTGAAGGCTTACAGCCACTGAAGACAGCAGCTGTTTAGAAAATTCCTTGTGATACTCCCATCTCTGAATCTTGTTCGTCCCTTGTCTTGTTCCTAATGTTCAGTTCAGTGGGCAACAAGAAAGAAAAGCACACTTCTTTGCATTTTCCTTTCCTCCTGTACAATATTTCAACCAAATGTCCTCCATAAGACAGACGGAGAATTAGGCCATTTAGCACATTGATGGAATGGCAGAGCAGATTCACAGATGATGTTTCTCAAACCCAGTCTCCTGCCTTCTCTCTGTAACCCTTAATCTCCTTACCAATCAAGAACCTATCGCTGTCTTAAATAGACTCAATGACTTGGCCGCCAAAGCCCTCTGCGGCAAGGAGTTTTAAAGAATCATCATCCTCTGGCTAAAAAAATTCCTCTTTATCTCAGTTCTAAAGGGCTGTCCCTTCACTCTGGCTATGCCATGGGGTCTAGTCTCTCTTATTTACGAAAACATCTTTTCCACACCCATTCTAACCAAGGCACTCTCATTATTTTGTAAGTTTCACTCTTCAAAAGAATTCTAACAGATTTGTCAGACATGACCTCCCCTTGAAGAAGCCATACTGACTCAGCTCTATTTTACCATCTATTTCCAAGGGCTCCGCAGTCTTATCCTTGGAAGTCTACTCCAAATCTTACCAATGACTGACATCATGCTAACCTGCCTATAATTAAACACCTTCTGCCTCCATCCCTTCTTAAAGAGGGGTGTTATATTACACTTCCTGAATTCAGTGACTCCTGAAAGACCACCACCAATATCTCCACAATCTACTCGGCTATCTTCTTCAGAACTCTCGGCTGTAGTCCATCTGGTCCACCTTCAGACCTTTCAGCTTTACCAGCACCTTCTGATTAGGCACTCTCCTAAATCTCAAAGTTCTAGTACGCTGGTGTCTTCCATTGTGAAAACTGATGCAAAGCACCTGCTCAGTTCATCTGCCACTTCTTTGTTGCACCTTACTACTTCTTCAGCCTCATTTTTCAGCAGTCCAATGTCCGCTGTTGCCTCTCTCATCTTTCAGATGTCTTAAAAAACTTTTGCAATCTTCTTTCATATTACGAGCCGACTTAGTCTCACATTTCATCTTCCCCCTGCTCATGGCTTTTTAAAATTTATGCTCTGCTGGTTTTTAAAGGCTTCCAAATCCTCTGGCTTCCACTAATATTCACCAAATTGAATGCTTTTTCTTTTGCTTTCATGCTGCTCAGGATTTCCCTTGTCAGCCATGGGTGCCTCGTTCTCCCCTTGGAATGCTTCTTCTTTCTTCACAGGAATTTCTGCTTTGCCTCCCAAATTACCCCCAGAAACCCTTGCCAATGCTGCTCTAGCATCTTCCCTCCCATCCAACCCGCTCATGTCTTTGTCGCTACCTTCACTTAATTGTAATACTGTTACATCTGATTCTAGCTTGTCTCTCTCAAACTGCAGGGTGAGTTCTATCATATTATGGGCACTGCCTTCTGCTGGTTCCTTCGCCTTCAAATCCCTAATCAAGTCTGCTTCATTATATGTCACCAAATGCAGGAGCACCTGTTCCTTAATGTGCTCAGCCACAAGTTGTGCCAAAAAATACCATCTCTGGACATTTCATGAATTCCTTTCCTTGAGATATACTGCCAACCTGTTGTTCCCAGTCTACCTACATACTGAAGTACCCCAAACGTATTTTAATCAAGATATCAAACAAATTTACCAGGAGCAATCCTATACTATTGTCCAGGCATTATGATGACCAGGTAGCCTTTGTTGCAGGCTAGCTTGGACAGGAAATAGATTAATGACACTATCACTGCACAAGACCCTAAATCAGACATAATTGTTGGTCGCAGCAAATACTTCTTTTCAGTGTTATTGAGACTGCAAATAGCAGTCTCTCTATAGGTATTCAAGTAACAATGCAACCAATGTCCTCCACTGCATACAGTTACTAACACTTTTCAATCAACTTGTTACAGATCTCCCAATGACTCTGATGCAGTGGTAGCAGCCTGACCATTGTCCAGAAGGTTTGGTTCAAGTCCTACCTACTCTAGAGAAGTGTCTAGACACATCTGAACGAGTCGATAATAAGTATCTCGATTTATCTAGCTTGCCTACAATTGTTTAGATGCCCATTTCTATTCCACTAACAAAACATGTTATCACAGTCATGCAGAAGCTGAATTTGACCAAACACAGACTCTGGCTCCCAGCCCAAAAATTAATCCAGGATCCAGTCTCAACCAGTTCTCAATCTTATTCTGAAATTTCCCTGCTAGAAAAGCTGTACCCAATTCATCCTGGATCCTGACATCTACTTGAACCTTTGTTCCAACCCATACCCGTCCTTCTGAAACTTGCAATCTTCACTTCAGACTAACAATCACTCAACTATGTCATTCCAACCCTATCATATAATTATATCTTATTTATTGACTACAATATTTTAAACCCTTTAAATCTGGCACTATCACCATGAAAGTGCAAGTGGAGCCCATCTTGTGGAAATGCAAAGGAAATGTTGAAAGATTCGCTGAATCATAGACAGTATAGATTGATTTTTTTTCTTCATACTTTACAAACATACAAACTAGCAGCAAGAATAGGCCATATGGTCCTTCAAGCTTACTTCACCATTCAGTAAGATCTTAGCTGAGTTGTTGTTCTGAATTCCACATTCTCATCTACTGTCAATGACCTCTTACTCTCTTGCTGAACAAGAATCTACCCATCTCTCCCTTAAAAATATTTGATTGCCCACTCCAGCGCCTTCTGAAGCTGAGGATTCTGATGATGCGTAACCCTCAGAACAAATTTCCCTTCATCTATCTAACTGACCCTGCTTTTAAAATAGTGTCTCCGAGATCTAAATAAAAACTGAAAAACTGTGGCTGCTGTAAATCAGAGATAAAAATAGAAATTGATGGAAAAGCTCAGATCTAGCAGCGTTTATGGTGAAAGATCAGGGAAAATGCTTGGGGTTAAGTGACCTCCCTCAGAACTGAGAACACGTTCCTTTTCACAAATTTTCTTTTCTATGCCGACACTTTTTCAGTAACTTTGCATTTTTTTCAAGTACCTACTTACAACCTCCTTAATAATCAATTCCAACACGGTCCCTATGACAAGATATCAAGCTAGCTGGTATATAGTTCCTTGACTTCTACCCCACACCTCTTGAATAAAGGGGTTATATTTTCCAGTCTGACAGAACGTTTCTTGAACCGCATGAATTTTGAAATACTAATACCAATGCAACTACGACTTCACTAGACACCTCTTTTAAGCATCAAGAGTAAGTCCATCAGGACCCAGAGACTTAACAATCAAAATTGCTTCACTAGTGGTTATCATTAAGTTGCTTGCTGCCTTCTACCTCCTGGTTTATACATATTATTGGGGTGTTTACTGTATCATCTAGAATGAAGACAGAAGCAAAATATTTATTACTTATAATCGGCTATTGCTTTATTATCAACTATTAATATCCCATTGTTATCCTTCATAGGACCAACTCTCACCTCTTGCTGTCTGTTTTCACATTTCTAGCTAGTTTCCAGTCATGCTCTAATTTATTTGCCCTGCTTAATCTTGCAGGCTTTCAATACTGTTCATTGTATTCTGACTGGTAATCTGGCCTGTCATTCATCTTTGCACAATGATGTGTTTTTCTTTATGTTTAACGCTTTTCTGAACATCTTCAGGTAACCAGAGATGGTCAGTCCTCTTCGGCTGCTTTTTTCTGTTACAGCGCTTGATCTGAATAATCTGAAATATCTCTTTAAAACACACCACTGCTTCTTTACTGATCTATTACCTAGTCCAATGTCCCAGTTCACTTCAACTAGTTTGGCTTGCATGCCCTTAAATGTAGCTGCCCTTATTTCAGTGTAAAATACCTGTCTTTGAACTACCAATCTCCCTTTCAAACTGGAGATAAATTTCAGTCATACGACGATCACTAATACTCAGAATTGCCTTTACTGTGAAATCATTAATGTATCCTGTCATATTATATAATACCAATGCTAGTACAGATTACTCTGTAACCAAAACAAAAACAGAAAACGCTGGAGAAACTCAGCAGGTAGGGCAGCATCTGTTGAGAGGGGAATGTTTTGAGTCTGCTTGGATTCTTTTTCAAGAAAAGCCTGTGATTAGTTCCAGACTGCTCTAAGAAACACTCTGAAGCATTCTACACATTCTTCATCAAGGTTACTATCACCAAGATGATGTTTTTCAGTTTACATGTGGATTAAAATCACCCGTGATTTTTGCTGCACCTTTATCAAAGGCTCCCAATATTTATTCTTGTAAACTTATTGCGAAGTCGTGGTTACTGCCAGTGAGAGCCTGCAGATCATCGCTACTAATTACTTCCTTCCCTTACTATTACTCATCTCCACCCATACCAATTCAATCTTCAGCCTCTGAATCAAGAACATCTCTGATATTGCACCAATACCATCTTTGATGAGGAGTGCTTATCTTCTGCCTTTAAATAGCTTCCCTTCTTCTTGAACATTCAGAACACTGTCCTCGTGATCTTGGAAACAAACCTCTGTAACGGCCATCAGATTATATTTATTCTCTTCAACGTGCACAATCAATTCAGTTACTTTGTTATGAAAGCTGTGTTCAGATACTGCGCTTTTAGTTTTGTCCATCATCTTAGCAGCATCTAGTCTTGACTACTGCTTTATACTTAACATTTTTCTCTGTCTTTCCTTGCATTTTTGAGTCTTGCTTTACTTCATTTATTGCTTGCTCTCCAACCTCAATTCTGTCCCTTTATTTGTTAAATTTACTCAGCTTGATCCATCACCATTCCCTCTTGTTTATTTAAAACCACTATTTACTTCCCCAGTTTTGTGATTCATATGAAGATTGACCATCACATAGTCGGAGACTTAAGTCCGGTTTTCAAACTGAGGACATCCTTCATCATGCTGTATGACAGGTTCTCAATGGTATCGACTTGGATTATTTCTAGTAACTCAACCTGGGTATCCATGACCCATATGGGCCGAGTAGCAGTAGCAAAAGTGCGCTCTACATAACTTGCAAACTAATGGATCAAACCTAGATTAATTAAGAGTGTAGGAGCGCACGCTAGAAGCAGCACAGGGCATAACTAAAGATAAGGTGTCAACCTGGTGAAGCTACAAAGCAGAGCTACTTGCATACACTGCAAATGATAAACGGATTAAGTGATCCCACGACGTACAAATCTGCAGTTGCTGCGAGCTCCAGTTCTGATTGTTAATAGAGAATTAAACAACTCACTAAAGAAGGAAGCTCCACAAACAATCCCATTGTCAATTACGAGATTGCTCAGCACATTAGTGCAAAAGATAAGTATAAAGTATTTGCAGCAATCTTTAGCCTGAAATGTCAAGAAGATGATCCATCTCAGTTTCCTCCAGAGTTCCATCACATCACAGATACCAATCTTCAACTGATTAGAAGCACTCTATGTGATATCAAGAAACAGCTGGAGGAACGAAATACAGCCAAGGTTGTGGGCCTTGACAACATTCACCAGAATGTGCCATACCCTTATCCAAGCCATTTCAGTATAGGTGCATTGCTGGCATCCAACCAACAATATGGGAAGTTGCCCAGGTATATCCCATTCACTTGCCTATTTGCACTTTATCAGTCTACTCTCAATCATGAGTAAACTAATGGAAGGTGTAATCAACCGCGCTATCAAGCTGTACCTGCTCAGCAATATCCAGCTCACTGATGCCCAGTTTGGATTCCACCAGGGCCATTCAGCCGCTGACTTCATTACAGCCTTCGTTCAAACAAGGACAAAAGAAATGAATTCCCTAAGAGAGGTTAGAATGACTTCGATGCCACATTTATCTAAATATGGCATCAACAGCTTTAGTAAAAATGGAAACAATGGAAATCAGGAGGGAAATTCTTACAGGTGAAGTCATATCTAGCAGAAAGGAAGAAAGTTGTGGCTATCAATCATTTCCCTCAAAAACATTCCAGAAGTTCTCCAGTGTAGTGTCCGAAGCCCAATCATGTTCAGCTGCTTCACCAGTGACCTACTCATAAAATCAAAAGTGGAAATGATCGCTGACAAGTGACAATTAACATTCATACAAGTGCAAGGTAACAACTATCCCCAGAATCAGGAACCTAATCATCGCCCCTTGTCATTTAACAGCATTAGCATTTCTGAATATCCACCATCAACATCCTAGGAGTACATGTGAAGGAGCCCGTGTTGAACTAGGCTGGACAGGATCAAAAATCTCACAACACCAGGCTATAAGTCCATCACGTTTATTTGAAAACACTAACTCAAAGCGCTGCTCCTTCCTCATGTGCAGTGTGGAAGAGGAGGTACCCAGATGCAGAATTTATAAACAAAGGTAAGAACCCTAAAAATGGCTCACTGACCGTCTTCGGCTGAATATTTAATCAGTTAAAAAGGACAGGTAGGTTTGTATTGATTAAAATGCAAACCCTTGAATTTATTTCACGTCATTGCCCTGGGATAATTAAAAGTTTTATCAATGTATTCAAGAAGTGACATCTCAGGTCAGGCAATGCATTTTAGGTGTGAGACCTTGTTTAGACTCTGTGATTTAACCTAGAGTCAGGCTGATCACATATTTTTGCACAAAGTAGAATGTATCTGCACATACACAAGCATCTTGGATGAAATAACTCACCCCACAGGTTATATGTCCATGTGTGCGTCTGTCCCTGTGCACACATGGCGGGGGGGGGGGGGGGGGGAGAGAGAGAAGGGAAGGAGAGGGAGAGAGAAAGGGAGAAGGAAGGCAGGCCTTGTCAGAAGCAAGGGTGGGCTTTGTGAGACAGCGTGAACGCAACACAGCACGTTTTTGCGAGAGAGTATATATAGTGTGGTGGTGTCACGTGTAGCACGATATGAACTCAAGATCACAGTTGAGGCTGTCCTCACGGTAGGGAACTTGGTTATCGGCCTCTGCTCAACGATTTTGTGTTGTTGTGTATCAGTCACAAGTATCTGCCATGCACATGGTGGGTGATGTGCCCTTGTGTGATGGTGGCATTCATGTCTATGATCTGGCATGTCTTGCAGAGGTTGCCATGGCAGGGTTGTGTGGATTTGTGGTTGATGTTGTCCTGAAGGCTCCGAACAGTGGTCTATTTAAGGTTTCATGGATATTTGAAGGCGAGACACGGAGGCACAGGGAAGATCGTGGCAAGGTGCTCATCTTCAATAATATGTTTAAGGCTGTGACAAGCATGGTGCAGTTTCTCCACTCTGGGGAAGTATTAGATGAAGAAGGATATCCTGTCGGTCATATCCCGTGTCTATCTTGTGAGGAGGACATTATCGTTTTTCATTACAGCACATCAGAACTGGTGATCAAATAAAACCAGCCAGACTCCAGGTTAAAACTCAGACAGATTCTAAAAGGCCTCAAGCTAAAATGCATTATCTGACCTGAGATGTCACTTCGTACAGTGATAAAACCTTTAATTATCTCAGTGCAATGACTTAAAGGAATTCTGGAATTTGTATTTTAATCAATAGCAACCTGCTTGTCCTTTCTAATTGATTAAAGATTCAGCAGGAGGCGGTCAGCAAGCCACTGTTACCTTTCTGCTTATAAATTCTGTATTGGTATACCTCCTCTTCCACACTTCACCCAATGAAGGTGCAGCGCTCCAAAAGCTTGTGTTTTCGAATAAATCCATTGGACCATAACCTGGTATCGTATGATTTTTGTTCTAAAACTACTATTGGCCGTAAACTGCACTAGACTTGCCATATAAACAGATCAGGGGCTAGGAATCCTGCCAAGAGTAACGCAAAATCTGTTGACCATCCAGTTACAGGTTTGATGGAACGGTCTACTGAACTCCAGAACTATCCAGGGCAAAGCAGCACCTTCCAAACCCAAGCCCACTGCTACCTACAAGGACATGGGCAGCAGATACATGGCAACACCACCAAGTTCGGCCCCAAATCATTCCCATTCTGATTTGGAAATATGCAGTCATTCTTTCAGCGTTGTTGGAAAATTCCTGAAACTCCTTCAATCATGGCATTGTGGGTCTACCTTTAGCAAATGGGCTTCAGCTGTCCAAGGCAGCAGTTCATCACCACTTGCTCAGGGCAACTATGCATGGCAATAAATATTGGCCCAAGACGTCCAAATGCCAAGACTGATGAAAGGACCACATTGACCCCACCACAGTTCAGATGAAGACTGCTCCAGTAGAACTGGTAATTGTTTCCCCTACACTGGTGGCAACAATGGCCCACAAACCAGAGATCACTTGTCCAAAACCAGTCCTTGAGCTCCACATTAACTTAGTTCTGTTCAGTTAATGCCAATCTGCATGGAGCTCAGATAGTAATCCACAGAATATTACTATTGAGGATCTGCTTTGTAATTTAGCTCTTCACTTATCACTGTCTCAGGAGAATCTCTTTCCTAGTTCTACCTATGCCTTCAGTAGTAGCAACTCTATCCTCCCTGCTCTGACTGCAAATTTTTCACCAACTTAAGAGAAGATACTCTGAACCGTGGCATCAGGCAAACAGAGTGGGATAAACATGTGCTCTTTGCTGTTGAGAACAGTGCCATTTATCTTGCCCGACCCCAAACACACCTGATTACACAATACAATTACCACATTATTTTTTCACTCCCCATCTGAACAGTTCCCTGCACCATAGTTCCACGGTCAGTTAGTTCATCCACCTTGCAGCCCTCACCTCATTCAAACAAACTGAGAAAAACTCAAACCTGTTGGACAATTGCAAAGTTGGAGTCTCCTGTGCTCGCCCTTGCTGGACCACTTGCAGTTACATGCTTCTGCCCCTGCCAAATCAGAAGACTCAATCCCAAAGGATATGTTCGCCTCCTGAATGATGTCCAGACAATGATTCCCCTCCATAATGTGTCTGCAGCACAGACTCCAGCTTTAAATCTCTGAGCCCAAGTTTCTGCAGATATTTGTATTCTATTTCATTGGCACTCAGAAGCTTCCACATTCTAAAATCACAACACATCACTTGTCCTGCCATCTCCAATATGTGCTAACGGATCACCAATTTATTTGTAATTAATAAAGCCTATACCTCCCAACAAATTTTAGCACTCTCACTAAATTGTACAATTCTGATAAAACAATACAATTCTTAGAATCTGGATAAGATTATAGTTTCTAATAAAAACAATTACTGGTTTACCTGCTCCTTTTACAAAAGTGGAGATCAAACGCTGCAGATTGACAGAGTAGAAGAACAAAAAGCATTCCGACACTTCATCGAACTGCCTACTCAGTACACTTCTTGCAGTAAATCTTACTGAAAGCACCAAATTCTGACTCTGAACCAAATTCCCAGATAAACTCACTTGACCTTGATCTCACTCAGGTGAGCTCCCTGTCATTGACCATGCACCCTTACTAGAGGCACTGATTACAGACAGAAACATTTCAGCTAAGATTAAAGCATTAAGGCGTTACAACTGAAAACCAATGGATACCAGTGGTCAAGAACAGTGAATATAGCAATAAATCAAGACAGTATTTTGCAAAGTTTAGTTTCTTAAACCTCCAAAAGAACAAACAATGCACTTTCGAAATTCCACACCAGCCTTAATGAGACTTTCTCAGTACACAATCCACACTGCAGTTCAACAAGTTAACCATTTCTAATAGCGTGGATGTGGACAAACCTTTCAGTTCTGGATGATCACGAATGCCCACTGATACAAAGAAGCAGTCCATATCAATGTGCATTATACAATTCTGTTTTCTTGATGGATCTACAGTATTTGCTGTGCCTGCAAGAAAAGAAAATTGTGAAAATGGAGCAGGCATTTGTTTACCATAAAGTTTCCAAACCTTTTAAAATGATGGTTAAGTGAATGCCCATTGTCAGCATGGTGCCTGTCCTCTCAAAATTGGTAAAAGTTAAAAAATTTGCCTGCAAAGCCCATGCTATTTTTAAACAATTTACTCCTGCAATGTGTGGCTCTATTAACCCTAACCCTATCACTTTTGAAGAAACTTAGCAGGTTGCTGCATGATCCGGACTGACCAACCTTTTTCTGTTCAGGAGCAGGGAGTGCGAAGGCATAAGACGAGCTTCACATTTCGAATTTTGCTCGAGCTGGTGAACAAATTTCAGGAAGATATATTTGGCACAGCAGTAAATATTAATCCCATTTTTTAAAGAACCAGCAGCAAAATATTGATCATTTAAATGAGACACTATGAAATACAGCCACTAAGAAGTGCCAATTGAAGACTTAACATAACCAAAAAGAAAAAAAACAGAAGTTTAAGAATTAAGCTCCAGGTCCTAAGCATTGGGGAACAAGAGGGGACTACGGCTAATGAGATGGATATAATTAGCATTGTTCTTAGTTTATTTCTGGTAATGTACACATCAAGCTGACTGACGTAGAATTCATAGAAAGTTTGGAAGGGTAGGGTAAGAAAGTTATCAGAAACAGTGTCTTTCATCTAAGACTGGCTTTGGGCTGGTGGTGTGCACGTGATGAATGGGGGCATGAGAGATGAGAGTTGTGTGGGGAGGTAGGGAGGAGAGAAAGAGGGTGACGGTGTGGGAGCAATTACTTTCTCTTCTAAAGTTATGATTCCAGCTGTTAGCAATACTGGATATGTCAAATCCCAGAGTGAAATCTAAGCTGGCAGGTCCTATATTTAACTTTCTGCAGTTGGTTAGTCACTGAAAATATTCACACAGGGCTGACAATGTTCTTTTGAGACAAGAGCACAGGTTTATCACACAAAAGGAAAAATAAATCAAAGCTATAAATATGCAACGAGCAAGTCAACATGAAAAATCTTAACACGAAGCAAGAATAAAGCAAACCTCTTTTACAGCTGTATCCTTTTTAGAAATGCCATTCCAGGGAAATATCACATCTTAATTAATTTTTATTTACTTATTTGACTCTTTCCAGCTTTTATTTTTGGGTTGCCCAAAGTTTTAAGGCTTCTTTCCGATTCTGATGGATTGGATTCTTTTTTAGTTCAACATCTAAGAGACTGTTACAAACTCTCAACCTGGAGATTCTACAAATCTAACTAACTGCCCTGCTCTCCTGAAACAAAAACCTTATTTTTCAGCTAGAATGAAACTGAAATTTGATTCTTCTGAACTGAACTCAAACTAAGCTCCCAGTGGCTCCAGATCATGTGTTTTTCAGAAGGTCTAGGGGGAGGTGGTGGAGGAGTCATCCTGTCACTGAACTAATAATTCACAGGCACAGGCTAATACATTGAGGACAAAGGCTGGAATACTGCCATGGCAGATGGTGAAACCTGAATTCAATTAATTAAACTGGAATTAAAAGCTAGGCTAACAGTGACCATGCAACCACTGTTGATTACTGCAAAACCCATTTGGCTCTCTTTGGTTGGGAGGGGTAGAAAAATCTGCTGTTCTTACCTGGTCTGGCCTATATGTGACTCCAGACACATAGCAATATCACTGGTTCTTAACTGCCCTTTAAATAGCCTAGCAAGCCACTGAATTCAAGGAATTCAACTAAAATTCAACAAATGCTGACCTTGCCAGAGACAGCAACATCTCAACAAAGTTAAAGAAAGTCATAAACTTAAATGTAAAGGTTTCATCAATTAACAACATAGATATCTGTCTAGTTATTTACTAAAATATATCCTTTCTTGGAAATTCTGTATTTTTTTAACCTCAAAAAGAGTTACTTTCACAGAACTGAAGTCAAAATCCATCTGCCTTCATTTTAAAGATTCCAAATGGCAACATGTATTATTCGCCTTATCACACTTACCTGAGGATCACTGGTAGTATGCACCACCCCAATCTTCAGTGATACTTCATGAGTCTCTTAACCCTTGCAAGGTTCCTGCTTCATGAAAATGATGTCCAATATCAAAAGTGCCTTAAGCCTCACCATTCTAGTGCAGGCAGCACAGTCTTTACCTGGGTGTGCCCAAACATGGGCATGTCAGAATTTCCAAACCTATGACTTAAGTGGGACCTGCCAGGATAAATATGTCCCAAAGCACTATGAACAAAAACATCATTAAAAACTCATATCTTATTCAAGGGAACTTTCCTTTTAAATTGGCAAAATAAATAAAGACCTTGTACAACTTCCACCAAAACAAAAACTACACTTGTTAAAAAGTGAAATCAAAGGATTTAAGGGACAATTGTTTACAAGCACAAAATTGCAATGAGAAGCCCCCCATAGAATACCTACACTGTGGAAACAGGCCATTCATCCCGACAATTTTAAATTGACTCTCCAAACAGCATCCCACCCTGACCAATCCCCCTACTCTATCCTTCTCATCCTGCATTTCCCATGGCTAATCCATCTAACTTGCACATCCCTGAACACTGTGGACAATTTAGCATGGCCTATCCGCTAACCTGCATGCTTGGACTGTGGGTGGAAACCCACACAGACACTGGGAGAGTGAGCGAACTTCATACAGCCATTTGCCCGTGGCTAGAATTGGAACCTGGTCCTTGGGTCTGTGAGGCAGCAGCGTTAGCCACTGAGCAATTGAAGCAAACATGAATCAGAGATATAGCTCCGATACATTCTCTCTGAGCACAGAACTCATTAATTTATCTAATTGTCAATACTGTTTAAAATGAATACAATCTCTAAAGAGACTGCGCACTGGAAAAATATTCAAGAGCACGATGTTGCTACTTTTGAAATAAGTTAATATAATCTTACCAGAATGGTTAGTTACAATGGGATTTCTTTGAAACTTGCCTGAGTTAATCCTTTTCAGTTTTTCTCTGCCTGGGTAAATGCCATTACTTTGTCTCTGCAGTCTGTTCACATATTCTGAAAATTCACTCTTCCATGTTGAAATGTGATGCAGTCTTGAATGGGCATAAAACTCGGATATAAAACTCGGATCTGCCGATTTTGAAGACCTACGGGAAGATGCCTTGTTGGGTGAAGTCTCCAAACTGCTTTTCATTTTTGGAATTCCTTGAACAGTGGAGTGGTTAGCCCCATTTACTTTAAAGCACTCATTTAATGAAGATGGTGCAGCAGTCCTAATATAATCAGACAGCAAAGCATTGCCTTCTGCAAACTGCTTCTCACAGTTCCTGATCGGCATTTCACAGTCATCATTTTCTTCTTCCAGCCTTTCGGGAATTTCAATTTCCTTTTCCCACAAAGTTTCACTGCAATGTTTTAAATAATCCTGCTTTTTTAAGGCACTATGAGAATTGGGCTCATTCCTTTTATGAAGTGGAAAATGGTCTCTACAACTATGAACTCCATTATGATTTACATTAGGAAAAGCATGCTCCAATTCTGTCAGCTCAAAGTCCTCACTTTTTTTGTCACATCCATTCATTCCATTGTTGGTCTCGTTTGAGTTCTCCTTGTATTTGGCATTATCTTGGTTGTTAGTGACACTCTTTCTGGAGGTAAGCATGAGAAATCATAAATTTTACTCTCTGCTATGCACAATTCCAACAAATTATTGCCACATATTAGGTCTATGTGACAGACCAAAGCTGCATAACAAGAAACAAAAACATAATACTGCAAGGAGGTATGGTTGGTTTGCAGATGATAAGAAAATGGTGGTGTAGTGGACAGCAAAGACTTATCTCAGAGTTCAATGAAACCTTGATCAGATGAGCTGGTGGGTCAAAGAGTGGCAGATGAAGTTTAATTTAGATAAATGTGAGGTGCCGCATTTTGAAAAGGCAAATCAGGGCAGGACATTTCCATTTAATGGTAAGGCCCTGGGCAGTCTGCTTGAACAAAGAGACCTTGGAGTGCAGGTTCATAGTTCCTTGAAAGGTGAATGAAAACAGACGAAGCTTTGGAAGAATAATCGGGAAAGTAGGATCAATCTGAAAAGAGGAATTAAGCGGAATACAAGGGGTCATGAAGTATCATTAGCTAATGGGGTTAAGGAAAATCCCAAAGCCTTTTATTCATACATAAGGAGCAAGAGGGTAACTAGAGAAAGGGTTGGCCCACCCAAGGACAAAAGGAGGGAAGTTATGCAAGGAGTCAGAGAAAATGAGTGAGATTCTAAATGAGTACTTTGCAGCGGCGTTCACCGAGGAGAGGGACATGACGGATGGTGAGGTTAGGTTAGATTAGATGTTTGATTACTCATGGTCAAGTCAGCATAGGGAGGGTTGGGGGAGGAGGGGGGAAAGAGAGAAAAGAGTTTTGAACATTCTAAAAGGCATTAGGGTGGACAAGTCCCCAGGTCCAGATGGGATCAATCCCAGGTTACTGAGGGAAGCGAGAGAGGAAATAGCTGGGGCCTTAAGAGAATTCTCTGCAGCATCCTTGGGCATGGGTGAGGTCCCGGAGGACTAGAGAATTGTTAATGTTGTCTCCTTGTTTAAGAAGGGTAGCAAGGACAATCCAGTTAATTATAGACAGGTGAGCCTGATGTCAGTGGTGGGGAAGCTGCTGGAGAAGATACTGAGGGATAGGAGCTATTTACATTTGGAAGAAAATAGGCTTATTAGTGATAGGCAGCATGGTTTTGTGCAGGGAAGGTCATGTCGTACCAACTTGATAAAATTCTTTGAGGAAGTGACAAAGTTGATAGATGAGGGAAGGGCTGTAGATGTCATTTACATGGTCTTCAGTAAGGCATTTGATAAGGTTCCCCATGGTAGGCTGATGGAGAAAGTGAAGTCGCATGGGGTCCAGGGTGTACCAGCTAGATGGACAGAGAACTGGCTGGGCGACTGGAGACAGAGTTGTAGTCGAAGGGAGTTTCTCAAAATGGAGGACCGTGGCCAGTGGTGTTCCACAGGGATCTGTGTTGGGACCACTGTTGTTTGCGATACACATAAATGATCTGGAGGAAAGTATACATGGTCTGATTAGCAAGTTTGCAGATGACACTAAGATTGGTGGAGTCGCAGATAGTGAAGAGGATTGTCGGAGAATGCAGCAGAATACAGATAGATAGGAGTTGGGCGCAGAAATGACAGATGAGTTCAATCCAAGCAAATACGAAGTGATGCATTTTGGAAGATCGAATTCAAGAGCAAACTATGCAGTAAATGGAAAAGCCCTGGGGAAAACTGACACAGTGAGATCGGGGTGTTCAGGTCCATAGTACCCTGAAGGTGGCAACATAAGTCACTAAAAACGGTTAAGGCGGCATACAGCAGGCTTTCATTCATTGAACGGATATTGAGTACAAGAATTGGCGGGTCATGTTACAATTGTATAGGACTTTGGTTCGATCACATTTGGAATACAGCTTACGGTTCTGGTTGTGACATTACCAAAAGGATGTGGATGCTTTGGACAGGGTGCAGAGGAGGTTCACCAGGATGTTGCCTGGTGTGGAAGGCGCTAGCTATGAAGAGAGGTTGAGTAGATTAGCTTTATTTACATTAGAAAGATAGAGGTTGAGGGGGGACCTGATTGACGTGTACAAAATCATAAGAGGTAGAGACAGGATGGATGGCAAGAAGCTTTCTCCCTGGGGTGGGTCTCAATTTCTAGGGGTCACAATATCAAGGTGAGAGGGAAAATGTTTAAGGGAAATATGAGTGGAAAGTTCTTTACGCAGAGGGTGGTGGATGCCTGGAACACGTGGCCAGTGGAGGTGGTAGAGGTGGGCACGATAGCTTCATTTAAGATGTATCTAGACAGATGCATGAATGGGCAGGGAACAGACGGATGCAGATCCTTGGAAAATATGGGACAGGTTTAGATAGAGGATCTAGATTAGCACAGGTTTGGAGGGGTGAAGGGCCTGTTCTTGTGCTGTAATTTTCTTGTTCTTTGAAAGTAGAGTTGCACGTCGACAGGATAGTGAAAGCTGTGTTTGGCATGCTTGCCCTATTGGTTGCATTGAGTGTATGAGTTGGGAGGTTACGTTGGAGCTGTACAGAACATTGGTTAGATCACTTGCGGAATACTGCATTCAATTCTGGTCTCCCTTCTTTTGGAAGGATGTTGTGAAACTTGAAAGGGTTTAGAAAAGATATACAAGGATGTTGCCAGAGTGGCAGAGTTTGAGCTAAGATGAACAGGCTGGGACTATCTTCCCTAGAGTGTCATAGGCTGAGGAGCGCCCATATAGAAGTTTACACAAGGATGAGAGGACATGGACAGGGTGAATAGTCAAGGTCTTTTCCCTAGGCTAGTGGAATCCAAGACAAGAGGGAATAGGTTTGAGGAAAGAGGGCAAAGATTTAAAAGGAACCTAAGGGGTGATTTTTTTCAGAGGGTGGTACATGTATGGAATGAACTGTCAGATGAAGTGGAGGCTGGCACATTTGCAACATTTAAAAGGCATTTGGATGGCTATATGAATAGCAAGAATATCAAGGGATATGGGCGAAATGCTGGCAAATGGGACTAGATTTTCCACGGGAGAAAAGCTTTCTCCCCAGAGTGGGGGACTCAATTACTAGGGGTCATGAGTTCAAAGTGAGGGGAGGAAAGTTTAAGGGAGATATGCGTGGAAAGTTCTTTACACAGAGGGTGGTGGGCATCTGGAACACGTTGCCAGTGGAGGTGGTAGACGCAGACATGTTAGCGTCTTTTAAGATATATCTGGACAGGTACATGGATGGGCAGAGAGCAAATGGACACAGACCATTAGAAAATAGATGACAGGTTAGATTGAGGATGTTGATCGGTGCAGGCTTGGAGGGCCGAAGGGCCTGTTCCTGTGCTGTAGGTTTCTTTGTTTAAATTAATTTAGGGTATTTGGTTGGCATCGACGAGTTGGACCAAAAGGGTCTCCTTCCATTCTTGATGCTAAGTGCATAGTAGTGCCTGCTTAGGTCAAAAAGAATCAAACTTAGAGAGTGGCACTTGAACTATAAATTCATAGCGTCTCGTGGAAAGAGTGGCACAGCAAAAGTCGAAGCAAACATTGAGAACACTGAGACTGAGCAGCAGAAGAAGGTATCAGTTTTCCCAAGTTACAAGGTCAATAGCAATGGGCTGAGGGGTGGAAAAAAAGGAGGTAACACAGCAGTCTGCAGACTCAAGATTTGGTCTTGTGAGACTTCCACACAAATGGTTTTCACTCCAATTTTTGACAGTTGAAAATTTATTAACCTATTGCAAAGTATTTCTTCCTCAGTTCTCTCTACTTTAAAGTTCACTAAAATTTCCACTGTTGCGGATAAACTCTGCATCGGTCGCCATGGTCACTAAATCATGAATACCATGGCTCTCAGTCACAACCATCTTCAGCTAAATAAAAACCTGCATCCTTAAACTGGGTTACTTAAATTTCTCTGATTATAATAATGAGATCAATAGGTCTTAATATGGGAAACGACAGACCTTGACAGGAAGGGATAAAAATATTGAAGAGTAAATAAACAGATTAGGACTAGGATTTACAAAAAGTAATAAAAAGACAAAGCCAGAGGCTCTGTATTTGAATGCACACAGCATTAAGACAAAACAGATTATCTTAAAAGTACAAATATAAATAAATAAGTACAATCTGATAGTCACCGCAGAGCCATGGTTGCAGGATGACGTTGATTAGGGCCACTGTACTGAAAGGTACAGATAGTTAGAAAGGACAGGAAGCTAGGAAAAGTTTGAAGGTGGCTTTGTGAATTAATGATAGTGTCAGCAGAAACAGGGATGGCTGAAATTTAAGAAATCAGAAAGTACAACAATTTAGGTTGAAATGTGAAATGATAATGTGAACAAGTCACTTATGGCAATGGCGAACAGGGCTCTAAAAACGTACAGTGGGATGCAGCATAATGGAAGAGGTAATTGGAGCTTGTCAAAAAGGTACAATGTTAAACATGGGGGATTTTATTCTATATGTTCACTGGATAATCAGATTGGCAAAACTAGTCTAGCAGAAAAGCTTACACAGGTAATTCTCTTATAACACGACAGTTGCGTTCTTGTGTGACCTCATGCTATAGAAAATTGTGTTGTAAGAAACTCACTATACCTGTGCAGCAGAAAGTTTGTGTTATACAAACTGCGTCCACTGTTCATCAATCGCATTATAGTCATTTCATGTTAACGAAACATGCATTATAGCACAACTACCTGTAGAATGTTTTTGAGATAGATTCTTAGAACTGCATGTACTGGAGCCAGAGAACAGGCTTGTCATGAACGCAGCCCAGTCCATCACACCAACCACCATTCCATCCATTGACTCAATCTATATTTCCCACTGCCTTTGCAAAGCAACCAACATAATCAAAGACCCCTCCCACCACAGTTATTTTTTCTTCTATCCTCTTCCATCAAGGCGATATAAAAGCTTGTATACACATACAAATAGATTCAACAACAGCTTCTCCCCTGCTGTTAGAATTCTGAACGGACTTCCCAAATTGTAAATTTAATGTCAATCTCGATCTCTGTGCGCCTTCTCTGCAATCGTAACATTATTACTCTTTGCTCTGTTTTACTACCTTATGCACTATGATGTGCCTGTACTACACGCAACACAGGACTTTTCACTGTACGTAGGTCCATGTGGCAATAATAAATCAAATCAAATTTGTATTATGCACCAAGATAGGATTACTTAATGAACTCATATTGAAGGGACCTCCGGGTCACAGCAATTATGACTGAATTCTACTCAGTTTGAGGAAGTGGAGGGTGGGACCAAGAATACTATTTTAAACTTAAATAAGGGCAATTATGCTGGCCAAAATGAAAAGGCAATTCAAATGAAGGAATGTATCAACAGAGATGGTGTAGCAGACATTAAGAGGGTCATCTCAGAATGCACAAAATGGATACACTCCAACGAGAAAGAAAAATTCCAAGGGGCGGACTCATCTACTTTGGTTAACAAAAACGTTAAAGATTGCATCAAACTCAAAGGAAGCATATATATGCACAAACATGGATGACAGGTTATACGACTGGACACAATTAAAACAATAAATAACGACCAAAAGATTGAGGGGGAAATAAATTAGAGCACAACAGCAAATTTGTTAGAAATATAAATATAAATATTAAGAGCTTCTAAAAAATTTTAAAAAGGAAAAGAGTTAATGTGACTGTTGGTCATAGAAAAAGCGTGTCCAGAGATGAATAATGAAAAATAAGGAGACGGCAACCCAAAGAGGAGCACACTAAATCAGAACTTAAATACCTAAGTCACTAAATTACTTACATGTTTCTATTAAGTTTACAAATATTGCTCGGGCCTGGCATAGATTCTTCAGGCTTGCTCACAGTGAAGTTCAATCCTTTTTGGACACTTGACTGCTTGGTATACAGCTGATAGGGGATGTAAGATAGGAGATGTCCAGCTTTTATACTGCAACAAACAAAAGGATCAAACTCAGCTAACGTGTTATCTCCAACAAAACAGCTTTGAAAATAGTAAATTCCCGGTGAATTTTTTAAAATTGAAAACCTAACAGAGACAGCTGAAAAGTTTTCAAATAATTACTAAATAAAAATGGTCTGTTTAAAATGGCACAATACGAGACCAAAAAGAGAAAAGCTAAAGATAATAATTAACCTGAAATTTTCATATTTATATCCTGAATGGCTAAACTCATCTTACTTCTGCTTTCATTACTGCAACGAGAGACTCATATTTGTATAAAACACTGTTTTTTCACAGGTAATACGAAAGTAAATGCATGATCACAAATACAACAGATTAAATAAGTGTTGAATATTATCAACACAGCTTGTAGTGGATAAAAGATCATAACATTAATTGTTTACCACACAGACTCGATTTTATTTTTCCTCTATTCGTTCACAAGATGCAGGCATAGCTGGCAAAGCCAGCAGTCATTGCCCATTCCTAACTTTTCTTGAACTTAGTGGTTTATTTGACATTTCTGAGGGCAATGGGCCTGGAGACACATTAGGCCAGACCATGAACAACAACAGACTTCCTTCCCTAAAAGATATTAGTGAAACAGATTTTTTTTTATTTTTAACAACTGATTTTTCACCATTACTGATTGTAATGCTTTTAAATCTAGGTAGAATTTGAATTCAACAAATTTAGAGTCAATCAGTACTGCATGTATTTGAGTTCATATCACCTCAGCATTACTCTGAGCATCTGGCTTACTAGTACAGTGATATTACCATCTTACTCTAGATAACGTAGTTTTTTTAAATTTGAGACTGGTGACTTAAGAAATGGTCTAGTGCAGAAAATGGATAAAAATATTTACCAGCATGACCACCTGTCACCCAGTTAAAAACTGAATAATAAAATTTCTCAGATTTCTGTTAGGAGATCATATCTCACAGCAAGAATGAAATATCAATGAGACGTCAAATTCGAAAGCTATTATAAACATATCTTTGAAAGTGCCATACAATGTGACAATTTGGAAATACTTAAATTTGTGATCAGTGCATAGAGAAGTAGTTGTGCAGAGGGACTCAAGTAAGTTAGGAGGAGGAATGTCCCAAATACTCCAGCATGACTGGAGCCTACAGCGACACTTTTGATCAGCAGAAAGCAAAAGGAATTAAAGGAGAAGCCGTTCAAAATGAGATCAAGTTTGTCAGGCTGAGGTGGGTGGTTGTGGATAGGGATCGTGTAGGTCTTTTTTTCAGGAAGCAGCAAGCCTTAATACCATCCTGATGGCGGTTAGATGAGTAAAGGAGCTGCATATCCATGCAGAAGTGGTGGTGGCTGGATCTATGAACGCAGACTGCAGTCAGTTCAAAGGGAGATCAGTTTGAATGGGTGAAAGGGGCAGAGAAATTAAGGTGGCCAATGTCATGTTGACAGCTGTCAATTAACAGGTCAAATGCAGGTGGAAGGCCAGGAGGAGGGGTCCAGGAAGAAGAACGCTGGAGGCAGGTGAAGGAACCTGTGGGACAGGGAGAGAACTCGTGTTCAAAGTAAAGGGCGTGGAGGCGAAGGTGACGGAAGGAGAGTTCATTTAGTCCTGGATTATCATTCCAAAATAATTTTCTACTGCTGAAGTTAAATCTACTGCCTTATGATTGCTGGGTTTATCCTTGCATCCTTTTTCAAACAAGGACACTTATTGTAAATCTGAAATCCTCTGGCATGAGTCTTGTATTTAAGAGGGGACTGGAAAATTAACGACTCCCAAATTCCTCTGTTCTGTTGCTTGCTGCAGTCTTTCTCAATTTAAATAATATTCAATTTCATTCCCATTTCTGAACATGCTCATTTCTGACCTTATGACAGGGAAAGACCAATCATGAATCAACTGAAGATGGCTGAGCCTAGGACACTATCCTGATTAACTCGTGGACTGATGTCCGGAGGCTGAAACAATCCATCTCCAACAAGCGTAACCATTTTCCTTTGTACTACGAATGAATGGTCAGGTCATCTATCTTGATGTTAGTTCATGTTAACCTGGATGCAGATGCTGCTGGCAAGGACAGTATTCATTGTCCAACTCAGCTTACCCTCAGATGGTATTGGTGTTTTACTCATCAACTGTGTATGAGCATGGGGTATACTTTGCAGCAGTTTCATACAATTGAGTGGCTTATTAGGACACTTCATGGACAGTTACAATCAAGTCAATTACAGTGCAGCAGGACTGGAATCACATATGGGTCACAGCGGGTAAGGATTTCCTTCCTTAAAGGATATTAGTGAACCAGTTGGGATAATTCAATAGATTGATCGTCACTTTTGCTGATACCAGACCTTCATTCCTTACAAAATGAATTAGAATTCTAAGGATTGAATGTAACTTCTGGGCTAATACTGTTGTAATGTAGACACCAATCATACCCCTACAACAAAAACTTTTTTTGTATCACTAACTCAATGAAATGTCCCAAGTTTCAGTAGCATAACAAAACAAAGCATGACAGAGAGATGGGAGGTGGGGAGGTAGTGGGAAACAAAGCCTTCAGAGGAATTTGCAAACAAGGATGAGAATTCTGCCGTGTTATTAGTGACATTGTTCTCACATTATTAAGGATCAGGCTGTCGCTGAAAGGATAAAAAAGGTAACAAGGTGTAGAGCTGGATGAACACAGCAGGCCAAGCAGCATCAGAGGAGCAGGAAGGCTGACGTTTTGAGCCTAGAAGGGTCTGAAGGAGGGTCTAGACCCGAAACGTCAGCTTTTCTGCTCCTCTGATGCTGCTTGGCCTGCTGTGTTCACCTAGCTCTACACCTTGTTATCGCAGATTCTCCAGCATCTGCGTTCCTACTATCTGAAAGGATTTTAAAAAAGGTATTTGTTTTTAATAGCACTTTTTAATCTCTTCAGGACTGCCAATAACTTGTTTTACAAGGAGAATCACTGTTGATATTTGGATAAAGGCAGCTGTCAATGGGCGCATAGCACGACACAACAACCAACAGTCAGAATGCTTTTCAATGTTGGCTGAAGGATAAATGTTGTTTTGTGCAACAGGGAAATCCCTTTTGCACTGCTTTAATTTAACATTAGAGTCTTTCATACCAACCTAAATGGGAAGATAAGGGATCAGTGTAATATCTCTTCTGAGAAACATCTTTGGCAGCATAGCATTCATATCTTAGCCATCAGAACATATCCTAATAAGTGGACTGTCGTTTGAGTCTAAAATATCCTGACTCAAATGAGAGGTCTCTCACTGGGCCAAGGCTGAAATAATATTAAAAAGCGCACTTATTTTGTGCTTATTAAAACATAGGGTCTGAGTTTAACCCCAAGCAAGTGCATAGGTTTCAAGCAGGTTAAGTTTTCACTCTTTATGTCAAATTTTAACTGAAGTGACGAGATGGAAAACAGGCATCATTGGATGATTAGAGATAATGGGAACTGCAGATGCTGGAGAATCCAAGATAGCAAAGTTTGGAGCTGGATGAACACAGCAGGCCAAGCAGCATCTCAGGAGCACAAAAACTGACGTTTCAGGCCTAGACCCTTCATCTCTGATCAGAGATGAAGGGTCTAGGCCCGAAACGTCAGCTTTTGTGCTCCTGAGATACTGCTTGGCCTGCTGTGTTCATCCAGCTCCAAACTTTGCTATCATTGGATGATTGTTGACCTACCACCGGATTTCAATGGAGAGGGAAATTTGATAAAGTGCAATTATGGCATTGCGCTTAAATCAGTCACTGTCCCAACTGTTAGGTTAGGTTTAACTTATTCCCCACATTTCACATTTTCCTCGAAATTCTGCTCAACATAAAAGAGTAGTAGCTGCAGAATTTGCTGAATTACTGCCATAAGTACTTAAGGTGTAGGAGAAGTAGGCTATGCAGCCCACTGAGTTTGCTCTGTTATTCAATGAGGTAATGACTAATCTGATAATCCTCAAGTCTACTCTTGTCTTCCTTATCCCTACAACACTTGATTCTATGGACAGATTTTTAATCAGTAATTGTAGCCTTATTAAAGCCAGCCTCCACAGTCCTCTGCAGTAAAGTGTTCCACTGATTCTGAGAGAAGAAATTCCTCTTCATCTTTAATTAAGGTCCTTACTTTGAGAATATGCCTCAGATCCCACACTCTCTCACAAGGGTAAACAATCTCCCATTTACCCTGTCAAGGCCGCTAAGAAACTTAAATGTTTCAGTAAGTTCACCTCTCATTTTTCTAAACTTTGCTGAGTGCAGGCCCAATTTACTCATATTAACAAAGTTCCTCCATACCTAGTGAATGGTTTCCAGACTGCCTCCAATGCTGCTAAACTGTTCACTGTAATCTAGGAGTGGTCTAACAAGTGCCTTGTATAATTTTAGCAAGATTTCCCTATTTTTAAATATAATTACCTTTGAAATAAAAGCCCGTATTCAATTTGCCTTCTCTGTTACCCAATGATCTTTGACCTAGTTTCCCTGATATGTAGAACATGTTGATAGTCTAAGCCATACTGAGATGAAGGAGAAGCGGTGTTGGGAAATTTTTAAAGCAGATAGGTCCCCAGGGCTTGATGGGATCTATCCCAGGATGCTGAGGAAGACAAGGGAGGAGATTGTTGGGGCCTTGAAAGAGATCTTTGTATCCCCTTTAGCTACAGATGAGGCCCCAGAAGACTGAAGAATAGGTGTGTTTTTTTTGTTTAAGAAGGACAACAAGGGTAATTCACGAAATTATAGGTTGGTGAACCTTACAGTGTGGTAGAAATTATTGGAGAATTATTCTTGGGGACAGGATTTACTCGCATTTAGAAAAGAATGGACTTACCATGGATAATCAGCATGGCTTTTTGCAGGGGAGGTTTTGAGCTTTTTGAGGAGGTGATGATTGATGAGGGTAAGGCAATGGATGTTGTCTAAATGGACATTACTAAAGCATTTGACAAGATCCCCCATGATACGCTGATCCAGAAGATTAAGTCACATGGGATCCACTGAGTTGGTAAATTGGGTACAAAATTGGCTTGCCAACAGAAGATAGAGAGATGTAGAGGGGTGCTTTTCTGACTTGAGTTCTGTGACCAGTGGTGCCCCTCGGGAATCAATGCTGAAAACCTGACTGCTTGTAGTACATAAAGGATTTAGACAAAAATGAAGGTGGTTTGATTTGTAAGTTCGCAAACGACAGAGTCAGGGTCATACAGCTCAGAAACAGGCCATTTGGTCCAACCAGTCCATGCCAACCATAATTCCAAAATAAACTAGCTCCATTTGCCTGCACTTGGCCCGTATCCCTCCAAATTTTTCTTACTCGTGTTCTTATCCAACTGTCTTTTAAACATTGTAACTGTACCTGCATCCACCACTTTCACTGTAGGTTCATTCCAGACATGAACGACTCAGTGCTTTTTTAAAAATATTTCTCCTCTCACTTTAACATTATGCCCACGGTCTTGAAATACCTCACCCTGCAGAAAAGACACCTGCCATTCACCTTATCTATACCCCTCTCAATTTTATAAAGATCTATAATGTCACCCCTACAATCAACCTTCCACTTTCCAGTGAAAAAAGTCCCAGCCTATCCAGAGATAGTAAGAATTGCCAATGCTGGAGAATCTGAGATAACAAAGTGTAGAGCTGGACGAACACAGCAGGCCAAGCAGCAGCAAAGGAGCAGAAAAGCTGACGTTTCGGGCCTAGACCCTTCAGGTCGGGATCTTCTTCAGAAATAGGGGAGGGGGAAGGGAGCTCTAAAATAAATAGAGAGGGGCAGGGTGGCATGGTGATAGGTATTGGTGCGGATTGTTCAGTGGGGAGGAGTGGATAGGTGGGAGAGAAGACAGACAGATCAAGGAAGTGGGGATGAGGGAGGGTTAGTCATGGGATGAGGCCGGTGAGTGGGGCGGGGGAGGGGAGGGTAGATTTTGAAAATAGTGAAGCCCACATTGAGACCACTGGTTTGTAGGTTCCCAAGGCGGAATACGAGGTGCTGCTCCTCCAGTTTCCAGGTGGCGTCGTTGTGATACTGGAAGTGGCCCAGGATGGATATGTTGTCCAGGGAGGGTGGAGGTGATGTGGCTCATAGCTGGAAGGTGTTGTCATTTATCACTTGTCGCTAACCAAGCGCAGATGCTTTCCAAAGCGGTTCAGTTTTGGGGTTGAGCACAAAAGTTGGCAAGTCATGTTGCAACTGTATAAAACTTTAAGTAGGCCACATTTGCAGTATTGTGTGCAGTTCTGTTCCCCACTATATCGGAAGGACATGGAGACTTTGAAGGGCACAAAAGCGGATTACTAGGATGAACACAGCAGGCCAAGCAGCATCAGAGGAGCAGGTAAGCTGATGTTTCAGGTTGAGGCCCTTCTTCAGGTATTAAAGGAGTTACCAGGATGTTGCCTGGTTTGGAGTACATTAGATACAATCGGAGGTTTGGAAAAATTGGATTGTTTATGCTGGAAATTTGGAAGCTGAGGCTGACCTGATAAAAATATATAAAATTATGAGAGGAGTGCATTGGGTGGATAGTCAGAGTCTTTTTCTCAAGGTGAACAGTAAAATTTTAGCGGCATTTAGACAGACATATAAATAGGCAGGGAATAGACAATGGGCAGGCAGATGGAATTAGCTTAGAATGGCTTCATAGTTGGCACAGGCGGGGGGGGGGTTAAACGGCCTGTTTCTGTGCTGTGCTCTGCTCTGTTCTCCGTACTATGTTGTCTATTCTTCTTGCCAAAGTGCACAACCTCTCATTTTCTCTCTTTACATTCCATGTGCCAAGAATTTGCTCACTCACTTAACCTGTCGATATCTCTCTTCAGGCTGTGTCATTCCCAACAAATGCCTTTCCACTTATTTGTCATCTGCACACTTGGTAATAGTACATTCTTTTTCATCTAAATCAATGAATTCACACAAAATTTCAACATTTTCCTCATGACTGATGTCAGCCGAACTGCCCAACAGTAGTCACTTTCTTACTTTCTCCTTCCTTATACGGTAGGGTAACATTTGTTAACTTCCAATCCCTTGAGACCATTCTAAAATCCAAGGAATTTTGGAAAAGCTTAAGCAATACTTTTATTACCTCTGCAGCTACCTTATTTTATAATTTTAAGATATGGACCATGGGTTTTGTGGGATTTTAGTGCCTTAAGTTTCTTCAATAATATGCTTTCAAATGACTTCCATTTCTGATTCTTTTTAGAACTTTGGTTTCTCATGTGTAGTTTGTGTCTTTCAGTTTGAAGGCAGACAGTTTCTCTGATAAATTTACAGTCGTCCAGAGTACAATGAGCTTTACTGTACATCAAGCCATTCTGTATATAACTGACATGGCAGTACTTTGTGATGTATACCTCAAAATAAGGAAATAAACCTTCCATTACCCAGCACTGATATCCTAGGTTTAACAAATAAACTGAGTTAAACATTACAGAAGTGATAGAAGCATAAATAGTCTGCTTCTAGTGCACTAACACATAAAACACTTTCTCAGCAACAACAAACACACTGTAGATAAGTGACCCCAACTAACAACGTAAAACTGCTCTTGCAATGAGAAGAAACAACACAAGAAAGAGCAGGAGAAATCTGGATGGCTGCTTGACCCAGCTCCACCATTTAATGAAATCACGACCAATTTTTGATTTCAAATATACTTTCACACCCAATTCTCTCAAGTCCAACCATCCATTGATGTTAACATACTCAATGGCTGATCATCCACAGCATTTTTAGGTGCAGTGTTCTGAGCATTCAGAACCCATACAGTAAGGAGTAACTTGAAACGTTCATTTAACACGTGTTTTCTTTACAAAGCACAGTGATTGTAAAAACTTCAATTTACAGATTATAATAGAACAAATAAGGAAACAGTTGAGAAAATTTGTTGTAGAAGATACTTTACTTTCAATAAGACAGATACAGAACTTAAGCAAAATATTTTTGGAGCGCTTTTCACTGTAACTTGCAAACGTGCCAGTGAAGTCTGAAGGTTGTGCCATGCAAAAACTAAAATCATTCCCTACATACAACTCCATGACCCTATATCCTACTACTATGAATTGTAAGTCGACAGAGCAAATGAAGGCAAGGTTCAATTAAAACAGAAATATAGCAACACTGAGTTAATTGATCTCGCAATTTAAACAAACTACAATTGGATTTAGAGTTGGGGCTAACGACGAGACCCTGGATTGCTTTGTCTCCCATTTACAAAAATACTATACCTTAAATCTTATTACTGGTCAATACTATTACCGAGTTGGCAGTTCATAGCTACCCCGGCCATTGATTAAATGGCAATCCGAGAGTCAAATACCTGGAAGGAATGTGACACTTGGGGCTTTACTGCACTTAGCAATGCCTCCACTCATCAAAATATAAATGGAAACTACAACTAGCATTATATTTTCACTGACCTGTCGGTAATCCAATTGGGGCGAACAACTTTCTCTTCCTTCAGTTCTCTGATTTTTGAATTTGGAAGGTTAGTGGCAATAATGTGAGTAGTTTTAGACCTTGAATAGTACATATGATACTGGCCTCCATGCAGCATCATAAGCCTTCGCAGCTCTTCAGCCGTTGGCTCTGCAACATGACATACCATTTACAGGTGAAGCAAATCAGGGCTTATTTAGCATTCACGCCATAGTAACTACACAAGCATAAAATATTTTATTTATCCTGCCAACAAATGCTCATTGAAATGCATTCAACCCCATTCTAATAAATGAATAATCATTCAACTATCTACCCAGTGACACGAGGACAGATTAAATTAATTCCAGTGTTTGGAAAGGATACAGCCAACTTTGAATAAGATTTATAAATCACCTCATACCTGTGTAACCATTGACAAAAATTGCAACACCTCTGAAAATACAAGACACTGTCCCTTCATTTTCTTGTTGAAGAGAAGTTTCTGATTTGAATTGCCTTTCTAGTTTGTCCATCTTTGCTGCCATGTAGCCACCCTAGGAGTAATTTAGAAGACCCTGTTAAACTACACTAATTTATTTTAACTCTTATCTAACATAAATTTCCTTGAACAAAAAGGAAATATTTTAACTTACATATAACTTAGAAATATCTCATGGCTCTTCACACAACAAATTACTTTGCATATGTAGATAAATGTGTACAAAAAGATCCGGTCAATTTACAAAGTCTTTTTTTTCCTCCTGTTGGCTAAGGGAAAAACACACACTATGACACAGAAGAGTTCCTTCATGAATGGAACTTGAATACCCACTCAAATAATCAGAGGTTGCAGGTGGACAATCAATTTAACATCTCGGTCAGAGGACAGCTTTTCTGGCAAATGCTCACACCCTCAATACTGATTTTACATGTTGGCCTTTCATACTTAAAGGCCCAGACTTGAATCCACAACCTTTGGAATATTAACTCAGCCATGTTGGAAAAATGTACAATAGCAGCCTGATTGTAAGTTTATTCAATTTCTATTGAGAGATAGACAAGATGAAAAATATAAGTTTACAAATAAAAATATAGAATGTTTAAGAAAAATATATGCTGAACATACCCAGTCTCTCCAGCCATCCCCTTCGCTGGCACGTTTCCTCCATCCTCCACGGCTCATAGTAGGTTCCCTGAGATTTAATTCCATATTGTTCATTTTAAAACATGATTACTTAAATTTATTATGAATTACTTACGCTTAAAACAAAATTTAGAAAAACCTGCCAAAATTGCATTTCATCTCTGTATAATATGTGGTTATTACATTTGAATATAACTGTTTTATCTAAACTTAAGAGCTCATGATTCATAGCACTGACATTTTGGGAAGTTTCAAAGTGACACATACTAAATCTAAGAGTTATTATTTTAAAATAAATATATCTTCATAATGAAAACAGAAACTGTTCAAAATTCACAAGTTGATCAGTTGATATAAAACCAGATAAGTGAATACTTCAGTTTACATGCTTCCTCTGAACCACCAAGAACATACTGTCTCAAACCCTTCTCATATCTAACTTGCCTCTAAGTATGAACAGTTTAATGCATTGTGGCATGGTAACATATAGCTTCAGCAAATGCTTGAAAAACAGAGACTTGTTATCACAAATTTTTTGGCTGTCATTCATTAGGATAGAACATAGAACATAGAACAGTACAGCACAGAACAGGCCCTTCAGCCTACAATGTTGTGCCACAGTTAGCCTGCATATGCAAAAGCTGATTAGTTTTGACAAGTTGACTGATTGGTCAAGACATTGCCTCGAGAGAATGCATCAGGAAAATATTGTCCAGCATGCTTTCGTTTAATTCAAAAAGGCACAATGCATGCTCACGTTCCTTATTCCTGCAGAGGACATGAAAATGCGTAACTTCTAACAAGCATAAGTGAGTCACATTGTAATCCCAATTACAAACTCGAATTGGTCGGAGAACATTTGAGGTTGTTTGGCAAGGGCTGTCCAATTGCAGGACTCGCATCTAACATTAGATGTTATGTTGACTTCTTCAAGCATGTTCCAGTTTGAGTGCAGTTGAAAAGGTGCGTTTTTAGACACAATTCACTAACTGTCACGACAAATGGCCTATGTGCCTAGAATTCCACCAACACCAAAAATATTTTAATATCTCTTTGGATGTTCTGATTCTAAGAAACTGCACACAATTCCAATTGTGATTGCCTCTAAAGAAGGTCCACAGAATACATTACGTACAGTAATTAGCAATTTCTGTCTAGAGAGTAATTGTCAAAAGTGCATTGAGGCAGGAATAAACTAGGGATTTGGATAATGAATTAAATGGTGCAATGTGATTTAGAGCTGAACCTCAAGAGTATGATAGCATTTCAAAATATGTTTTTCATAATCCATATGGTTTTGTATTATTTACTACAAATTTTCCTATTGTGAGTGATTCAATCTTTCTCGTTCTTTGCAACTGCCAACATCAGGCAGTTTAGCTTTACTGTAACACTTAGCAACATAACAATTGTGAAGAATTTTGCATTATATAGCAAACTAGAAACACAACAGGGTCAGCTAAAGAAACAAAGGCTTTACTGACTATAATGTATTACTTTGTAGAATTTTCAAAGTACAATATTTATCACAACACGTACAAAATCAACTTATTTTGTAGAATCATTCCTTACTCCGACCAGTGTTCTGCTTCACGGGCAACATAATCCATGTTATTGCAACCCGTTGTTAATTGCAGTTCTTCATTACTTTTAAATTTCATCAAGATAGACTTTCATGGCATTTGTCCCATCAATGCAGTAGAAATGCTCATAAGCATACCATAAGACCTCAAGAAATATGAACAGGAGTCTGCTTTCAGCTCTTCAAGCCTGTTTCACTAATCAATTGGATCTTGGCTGATCCAATATTCCTAAATTTCATTTTCCTGCTCTTTCCCCATAATGACTGCTTCCTGACCGATCAAGAAGCTATCTCCATCAGCCTTAAATATACATGAGGACTCTGCCCCACAGCTCTCTGTAGCAAGGAGTCCCAAGGACTCTGAAATCTTCTGAGGAAATTTCACCTCCTCTCAGTCTTAAATTGGCATCCCTTGACTCTGATAATATGTCCACTAGCCTTGACTCTCCCATGAGGGAAACATCCTCTCAGCATTTACCCTGTCACGTCCCTTCAGAATACCATATGTTTCATTGAGATCACCTCCAGTGAGTAGCGTACCAATCTGTTTAGACATTGATCATAAGACAGTCCCTCCATATCAGAGATCATCTTAGTAAACCTTCTCTGAATTGTCTCCAATGAAATAGTGTCTTTCCTTAAGGGTTCCAAAACTGGTCACAGTGCTCCAGGTATGGTTTCAACAGTATATTGTACAGTTGCAGTAAGACTTTCTTTCACTCCAAATCCCTTGAAATAAAGATCAACATTCCATTAGGCTTCCTGATTACCGACTGCACCTGTGTGCTGACTTCGTGTTTCATGCACAAGTATCCCAAAGACCCTTTGTGTGGCAGCTTTCAGTTTTTTGTCCATTAAGACAATAATGGATTTTTCTCTCTTTCAAAATGAACAATTTCAGATTTTCCGACATTTTGCTCCATTTGCAACCTTCTTGACCATTTAGTCAACCTAGCAATATCTCTGAACTGCAACTTGCCTTTCACCTATTTTTGTGTCATCTGCGAATGTAGCTACAGTAGCTCAGGTTATTGAGTATATGTGTTGGGACATAATGGTGTGGTTGTACAGGATGTTGGTAAGGCCACTTTTAGAACACTGCGTACAGTTCCGGGCGCCATTCTACAGGAAGGGTATTAAATTGAACAGGGTACAGAAACGTTTTATAAGAATGTTAGCAGGACTGGAGGGTTTAAGTCATAAGGAGAGGCTGCATCGGTGGGGATATTTTTCACTGGTGCTTAGGAAGTTGGGGTGACATTATAAAGGCTTACAAAATCATGATGGATATAAATAAGCAAAGGTCTTTTCTGTAGGGCAGGGGAGTTCAAAACTAGGGCCATAATGTTAAGGTGAGGAGAGGAGTATTTAAAAAGGATCTGAGGGGGCGACCTTTTCACACAGAGGGTGGTTTGTCTGTGGAATGAATTGCCAGAGGAAATGGTAGATGCAGGTACAGTTACAACATTTAAAAGACATGAGTAGGAAAAGTTTAGAGCCAAATGAAAGCAAATGGGGCTAGTTTAGTTTGGAAAACTTGGTTGGCATGGATGAGTTGAACTGAAGGGTCCAAAGTGGTATATGGCTATAAAGAAGGAACTATAAAGCATTTGACTCAACACCTCTCTTGAACAAATAGGGTGACGGACTGACCCATTAAAAGTGACATCACATTTTTAATGTGTGAAAAGTTACTTAGAGTGGGAATATCCAAATTCAAAAAGTGAATTTAGTCTTCACACTTAATGTCACGTAATCATGCATTATCTTCTAATCATATGCACGAGATCGCCATTCCTTCATAAATTCTTATTTAGGGGTGGTATTCATGCACTTTTTCACATGACATCCTTTATCATAGCCTTTCCCTTTATTCCACAGTGATATTCCACTTCACTTCTGACTGCAGCAAACTTCCATTCTACCCTTCCCAGTGTTGAACCATAAAATACAAATTTCAAACTGCTCAAGAAAAGGCAGCTAGTTCATATTTGCACAATACAAGATATTTTAAGAATAGTGGTTTGAAAAAGAGATTGGTGAATATCAAACAAATCCTTCCATCTTAGGTATTTTACATTATGCCCACCTCGATTTGTGTTTCACATTAGGATACAAGAAAGATTGCTTCCTTTCCATGTTGTAAATTAAGTAAAGCTGTTATTTATGTTTGACTATTTTGGTGCCTTCTCAAAACACAATACCGTCTCTATTTACACTCAAAACATTCACTGATCACAGGAAGTGCACTTGCCAAGGGATTGCTGTCAATACACAAATACTGCACTTCCTTTCATTTTGCCAAGGCAGATGCAATTAATCAACCCGTAGTATGGACAAAGTCCACGACAACTGATGAACTTAAATCTCTAAATCTACTTTTGCAATTGACTTCCTCCTCAACATGACCAGTAATATTGACATTAAACGCAACTTTGTCAGCATAACACTGGCTGGCACAAATATCACCTACAATTATATTTCCTATAAAACTACAAGATGAACTAACTATAATTATCAATGCTCTCTCCTTCTCCCTCTTCCTAACCTTTTAACTTCATAACAAGCAGCTTACTCCACTCTAAGTGCTTATAAAGCAGGATCAGATCAAATGTTTAAAAATACCCTAACTAACAAGATCTATGTCTATTAATTCTGTAGAAATTGCATCTTTTCGAATCATTAAAATCTAACAATAAACTCTAACCTTGAAAGCAGGTGCACTTGATTACCATTTCCAACTAAATATTGATGCTGTTGCACGAGGAATGTCCAAAACCAAAACTTGAATTCAGGCTAATTACAGGTCCAGATGTCTTCTTGTATCCAATTATTCAGGAGTGTTCACTACAATTGTGCTACTTAAGTGCCAAATCTTAGACAATCAGATCTGCATAACACAGCAAAGGTGCTTGATAAGGTACCACATACGAGGTTACTTAATAACAACTCATGGTATAATATCAGCATACTTACAGGATTGACTAACTAATGGAAGACAGGGCTGGGATGAAAGGAACATTTTCAAGTTTGCAGCCTGTAAATAATGGAGTGTTACAGCGATAACTTCTGATGCCACAATTATTTACAATATATATTGGTGACTTGGATAAGGGAAGTAAATGTGCTATAGCCACATTTGTAGAGACACAAAAGTAGGTGAGAAGGCAAATGGTGAGGATGACATAAGTAGTCTACCGACAGGTTAAGCACATGGGTAAAAAAACTTGGCAGATTGAATATAATGTGGATAAATGTAAGTTATGCATTTGGCAGAAAGATAGAAGAGCGGATTTTTCCTTTAATGAGGAGAAACTAGAAAAAACTGCAGCAGAGGAATTTGTGGGTGATCATGCATGAATCATAAAAGGCTAACTAGTAAGTTCAGCAGGTAATTGGGAAAGCTAACGGACAAGTGGCCATTAACTTCAAAGGGAATGGTGCATAACAGTAAGGAAGTCTTGCTAAAACTATTTAAGGACACATTAGACGACACTTGGAATAATTTGCAGTTTTTGGTCCCCTTATCTAAAGAAAGATGCACTGGTATTAAAGGCAGTTCAAAGAATGGTCAGTGGGTAGACCCTAAATATGGAGGATCGTCCATTGAGGAGAGGTTGAGTTCACTGGCGTTCAGAAGAATGGGAGGCTACCATATTGAAGATTCTTAGCATGCTTAAAAGGTCGATTCCCTTTGTGAGCGTCCAGGACCAGAGGGCACAATCTAGGAGGGGAGGCAATGGCCAAGTGGTATTATCACTGGGCTGTTAATCCAGAGACCCAGATAGCATTGTGGGGACCTGGGCGTGAATCCCGCTGTATCAGATGCTGGAATTTGAGTTCAATAAATATCTGGAATTAAGAATCTAATCAGTGCTACTGCCCTCTGGGCAATTAGGGATGGGCAATAAATGCAGCCTAGCCAGCGATTCCCTCATCCTGTGAATGAATAAAGTATCCTCAGTATAAGAGGTTGCCCATGTAAAGCAGAGATGAGGAGAAACTCCTTCACCCAGAAGGTAGTGGAATGTATGGAATTCCTTACCTCACAGACTGGTCCAGGCTGGGTCATTAACAATATAAAAAGCTGGGATGGATGGATTTTTAATCAGTGAAGGAATCAAGGGTTTTGGGGAAAAGGCAGGAAAGGCGAATTGAGGATTATCACGTTAGCCATGCTCTCACTGAACAGTGAAGCAGATTTAATGACTGAATTGCCTACTTCTGCTCCTGTATTTTACGGTGTCATATGAAAGACATCCTCCTGAGGACATTTTACTATTTTCAACGTACCCTAAAAATGCAAGTTGTTGCTGCCACAGCAACAACAGCTAGGGTTTTGAGATGAAAGGGTGACTGCACACCTTATTCAAATGTTGAGGGGTAAGTAAGAGGCCTTCAAGGCAGCAGACAGAATATCTAAGTGAGGCATAGGAACTAGGAGACATTACTGCCTGTCCTTCATTGCCCAAGGTGGGTGGTGAGTTGCCTTCTTGAACTGCTGCAGGAGTGAGGAGGAGGAGCCTTTTCTGACATTCAGTATGATCATGGCTGATCCTTCACCTAAACACCACATTTTCACTTTCTATCCACATCCCTATGATACCTAAAATTTATCAAATTCTTTTTTTGAATACGGCAGACATAGCAAGATTAAACAACAGGCTTCAGGGACTTTGTGAATCAGTGTGCAGGTGCAATAGACACCATCATTTAATGCAGATTTTTCAATCATCTCAATGCCTCCCAAAATCCTCTTCCTTTCTCCATCTGTCTTTGGTTCAGTTTCCAGTAACTTCTTCTAGCATGTCTATAAAGGCTCAGGAAATGTTTGAAATACTCAGCATGTAAGGAAGCATGTGAAAAGATATAAACAGAATTAATATTTCAGGTTGGTACCCATTAATATGATCATAAGAAGGCATCTGAGGGATATCATAAATTTTAAGTATGCCTACAGACTGGGAATGAAGAGAGCAGGAGAACAAAAGGGTGGTTTTGAGGTACAGTGAAAGACAGGAAAAGATTAAACAGCAAAATAAATAATGATGCTGTTTATCTTGTACCATTATCCTTTTTTTCCATTTAATCTCTCTCCTCTTTCTACCACAGATGTTCCTTCCACCAGACATGCTGGATTTCTCCAGCATTTTGTTTTTATTCAACATGTGCTTGCACGGTATTCACATTCGGCTATTTTTCCCCTTCCATTTCTCTGCCTCTGAACTTGCTTAGAAACTGTTGCAGTTCTAACTTCTGCAATTCTGATGAAAGGCTTTATAGAGTCATTCAGCAGGGACCTAGACCCCTTTGGGCCAACTCATCTATGCTGACCAAGTTTCCCAAACCAAACTAGTCCCATTTGCCTGTGTTTGGCCCATATCCCTCTAAACCTTTCCTATTCATGTACCTGTCCAAATGTCTTTTAAATGTTGTAACTAGACCTGTATCTACCACTTCCTCTGGCAGTTCATTCCACATATGAACGATCTTACGTGTGAAAATCTTGCCCTTCAGGTTCCTTTTAAATCTTTCTCCTCTCACCTTAAAAACGTGGCCCCTAGTTTTGAACCTTCCCATTCTCGGAAATGGCTGCTCTTCACCTTATCTAAGCCCCTCATGATTTTATAAACCTCTGTAAGATCACCCCTCAACCTCCAATGCTCCTGTCCCAGCCTCTGCAGCCTCTCCCTATAAGTCAAATCCTCCAGTCCCAGCAACATCCTTGTAGATCTTTCTGAACCCTTGTAAATTTAATAATATCTTTCTTATAGGTGACCAAAACTATACACGGCACTGAAAAAGTAGCCTCACCAATGTACTGTACAACCTCAATGTGACATCCCATCTCCTATAAACAATGGTCGGAGCAATGAAGGCAAGAATGTTAAAACACCTTATAATCACCCTGTCTACCTGGAACACAACTTTCAAAAGAACTATGTAACTGAACCCTAGGTCTCTGTGCGATAACACTATCCAGGCCCTACAATTGACTGTATAAGTGCTGCCCTTGTTCAGGCTACCAAAATGCAATACTTCGCATTTATCCAAATTAAAATCCAACTGCCCCTCCTCAGTCTTTTGGCCTAATTGATCAAGATCTGATTGTAATCTTAGATAACATTCTTTACCGTTGACTATACCAACAATTTAGGTGTGACCCGCAAACTTACTAACCATGCTTCCCAAATTCTAATCCAAATCATTTAGGTAATTGATAAGGAACAGTGGATGCACAACACCACTGGTCACAGGCCTCCAGTCTGGGAAATAACCTTCCACACCACCTGCCGAGTCCTACTGTCAAGGCAAGTTTGTATCCAATTAGCAAGCTTCCCTGAATCCCACGTGATCTAACTTTACTAATGTGCTTTGACCTAAAACACCACAGATGCCATCTGACGTGCTGAGTATTTCCAACACTTGTGATGTTTTAATTGGGCATCATGGTACAATGTCTCTTCCTTTCAAACTTCGCAAAGCATATGGATTGTTTGTTTTTAAAGCTGTTGTATAATTCAAAGTTTTGACCATTCTGATAGGCTTCTGGCTGGTCCCTCTGTAAACAAAGGTCATCCAAAACTCTGCTGCATGTGACTTAACTTAAAACAGTTCTCATTCCCCTATCAGCTTTGTGGTTGCTGAACTACATTTATAGAACTTTGTTTTCTAATTCCGCTATGGCTTCATCCTGCCATATCTCTGCCATCGGCTTCAGAGCCACAACTTGTGTGCACTTTGCTGATTCCGGCCTCTTGTGTATTTCTAATCAAAAACGTCCCACAACTGGTGGTCATGCTATCAGTTGCCTAGGCCCCAACTTCCGGAATCCCTCTCCTCGCTGCCTCACTTTCCTCCAATAAGATATTCCTCAAAAAACCTACCGTTTTGAGCAAGCTCTTGATCGACTGATCCAATATCTTCCTATGCGGCTCGGTATTATACTTTATTTTTGAAAACTCCTATCAAGCGCCTTGGGACATTTCACTGTGTTAATGATGGAGCAAAACATTTTACAGTAAGGAATAAAACAATCAACAACGTTCACACTAGTTCTCCGAAAGAACAATGCACCATATTTCAACTCCATCTTTCCCTGTATATGAAGACGATAACATGACAGCTTCAGAAAACATGCAGTTCAGTTCAGCTCAATACATACATACCAAACTAAGTCACTAGCGTAAACTTAATCTGCTGAAATGGGTTTGCAGACAGAAATAAGACAATTTCTTCCCCCAGTGTCTCAGACTCAAGTATTACGACAGGACCTAACATAAGAACCAAATGGACAGTACATCATCTTAAACTATCTTGTGCACAGCTACACAACAAAGGGGACCGTGATATGCTCTATGAATTGTCACCACTTCATTACCTGACAGAAATAGCAGACAATCAATGAATGTGACTGCACCTCAGATTACTCCAGTAGTAATTACGCATTTTGTTAGGTGCCTACATTTTATTTAATATACATTCACTTATCCGTAAAACAATAATTGAAAAATGAACACTGACCAACCAAACTCTTACTAGACCAATTCAATCCCAATGGGACAGCACAGGTTGCCTTAGATGAAAGGTGTCTAGACATGTATAATTTCACCTTAGAGACAAGAGAGAAATTAAGTGAATTCTGAAATAAGATACCAGTGCCAGACAAAGAAACATTCAAAGTAAAGGTAAACAGTTACAGCTCCATCCCTTGAGGAAAGAAAGTAGTGTTTATGTCATGATTATATTCAGAAGGAGAAAAACAGAAGAGAAAGAAGAATTGGAGACGTCTGAAGAATCGTTACTTTTCTCTTTTCCCCTGCCTAAGGCACCATGTGAATAACCATGTTTCAATTCTATGTTTGGCTTGCTTTCAAATGGCAGAGGTCCTGTGAAATTAGCATGACTGAAAGTGAGACTCTAAAATGGAGAGATTCAACATGGGAAAAAAAATGGAATTAGTACTTCTTTCAATATGGTAAACTAAGCATGAACCATAGCAACCTGCAAAAGGTTGTAAGAGCCATGCAGCATCTTGTATTTGCTTTGCCATTCAATAAGATTGAGGCTGATCTAACAGCGGCCATCACCACTTTGCTGCCATACAACTAAACAAGCTATCTATCTCATCTTTGATTACATTCATTGAATCCACCTTCACTTCCATCGGCAATAGAGATTTCTAAATATTCATGACATTCAGAGGAAAATCCTCTTCTTCTTAGTCTTATATCTGCAACCCCTCATTCAGGAAAAACATCCCCAAATCTAAATTTACTATGAGGTATCACACCTTTTTAGCATATTGCCGAAAGGCAGTATATGAGTACGTCTCCTTACAAACTTGATCAAGAAATCCCCAAAGGGCTCTTGATGGCAACATGATTAAGAATCAAAATAAAAACAAAGAACTGTGGATAGTGGAAACCTGAAACATAAACAGAAAAGACTGCAGAAAGTCAGCAGGTCTGGCAGCATCTATAAAGAGAAAAGCAGAGTTAATGTTTCAAACCCAATAACCTTTTGTTAGAATCATTTGGGATGTGGTGCTCCAAATCAAAATAGCATCTTAAAATGAATGGACCATTGCTCCCCAGGGAGAACCATCCCACACCACCAGAATACACAAGGAATTTCTCTGTTGGTGTTTCACTTCAATTGCTTGCACAATCTAAAAAGAGCACTACACTCCCACACAGGTCAGCCACACATACTGCAAAGCACATTTAACACAAACTTGGTTGCTGATTCTGGTTTTATAGCAATAGAGACATTTCCAGGTGCAAAATTAAATTCTTCACGCATATATTTAAGGAAAATCTAACAAATTATTCATAAGCCGTCGCCAAACAAGGTATGTCTCAACAGATGTTGACAAGGGTTTGGGGGGTGTGGCTAAGAGGGATAAGACACAGCATTTCCTCGAGGAACAGACATTTGTGGACAGATATAAACAGGAACAGAAGTTTACGAGAATAGGAAGAACAGAGCTAAAGTCTGACCAAAATCCCCATTTGTTCCTTACGTGGAAATGAAATCACGACACAATCCGTGCAACATTATTATTTTGCCGCGAATTATACTCAATTTTGGACAGGAGGCTGCTATGTGAAAATTGTTGAGAAAAATCATACAAATTAGGGGGAGAGCCTTCTAAAAGGTACGCGAGGGGGTGGCGGCGGGGAGGGATGTTATACGAGCCTCCTCCGAGATTGGGAGGGAAATCATCTGGATTATGGGGAAAACCCCCTCCTGTTGATTGGAAAGGGGAAGCCTCCTCCTGGATGATGGGGACGCCTCCTGCGGTCTCCCTTCCAGCCCCCGCCCCCGTCTGGAGATGATCCTCTGCTCCGGAGCAAAGGGCTCCCAGGGCACTAGGGTCTGTCCTCATGCAGGACTTTGGTTCTAAGCTCCGTCCTGACCCCTGGGGAAAGGCCGACATTGTTTGTAACTAAGGCTGGGTCTGCAGCTCTTTAGCACCGACACCCGGAGCCCCGGGAGGAGGGGGAACCGGGCCCCGCGCTCTCTCCGTGCCGGTGCCGCCAGTCACGTAACCGGGAACGACTCACCTCTCACGGCCTAATACTCATCCCGACCTCAGTTACCGTCCGTCTCCCGGCTTCTGTTACCACCGTTTGTCTATCGGGCTGCTGGCCTCTGCCCCTCACTCCGGTCTCCGACTCCGTGATCTCTCCATTCCCGCTCCACCCCGCCCCGTCCGCCCGCTCCGGCACCGCCTGCAACTACCCTGTCACAGCGACACCGAGGTCTGGAGGCTGGTACTACACCCATTCACAGCGACTCCGAGGGCTGGAGGCTGGTACTACATCTACACACAGCGACACCGAGGTCTGGAGGCTGGTTCTACACCCACTCACAGCGACACTGTGGGCTGGAGGCTGGTAGTACACCTACACACAGCGACACTGCGGGCTGGAGGCTGTTACCACACTTAGTCACTGCAACAGCGACACCGAGGAGTGGAGGCTAATACTACACTCACTCACAGCGACACCGAAGGCAGGAGGCTAGGGTACTACACTCAATTACAGCGACACTGGGGGCCGGAAACTGATACTACACATAGTTACAGCGACACCCGGGCCACGAGAGGCTGTAACAACAAAATTCCAAAGCGACACCTGGTGGGGAGATGGCTGTAAAAGGAGCGCAGTGGAAGCTTGAAGTACAGTCACAACGACAGTGTTGCTGTCCTCTTACCAGTCACAGTGACACCCGCAGTTGAAAATGTGTAACTACACTGTGTTATAATGACACCAAGCGGTAAGGACCTGTAACTACAGCCATTATCACCATGACACCGTGGTGCGCCACAGTGGCAGCTGATGGAATCGTACAGCTTACACCTGGCTCACACATTTATTCTGTTTCTGAAACGTGTCGGGAACCACAAAAGGAAACCTTCCACCATATCGGAGATAGCAAGAACAGCAGATGCTAGAGTCAGAGTCCACACAGTGTGGAGCTGGAGGAACACAGCCGGACAGGCAGCATGAGAGGAGGAGAGTCGACGTTTTGGGTCGAGACCCTCGGACCTTTTGTCAGGTGAGGAAGGAGCAGCGCTTTGAAAGTTTGTGATTTCACATAAACCCGTTGGAGTATAACCTGGTTTTGTGTGACTTCTGACTTACTGTTGGTGAAACAGCGAAAGGGTGAAGTTTTTAAATGGCTATTCTGAATAGGCAGAGAGCCCGATTGCTTCACCGCCGCCTGTAAAATTCCGGAAGGTTCAGAGATGGAAGGATACGCTCGGAAAGGTCACCTGCTGGCTTTCCTTCAACTGTGCCCACAGTGATTTTAACATGCTAGAACAAAAACTTTGTCATAAGATTGGGGAAGTGGGGATGTCATTAAACGGATAATCCAGAACCCCAGGCGAATGCTCGGAGAATATGGTTTGAACAAAAACCTGGAATTAAAAGATAGCCTAATGGGTTTGTCAAAGACATATTGTAATAATCTGCCCAATCTAGTTGAATTTTCTGAGTGACAAAAAATTGATGAAGGGCTTTCAATAGGTATTGTGTATATATACATAAAGCAATTGTTCAATAAAATTGAAGCCAGTTGAATAAGATGATCAGTGTTAAATTAGATGAAGATTAGCTTAAAGACAGGAAATAGCAAGTTGCGGTTAATAGTTGTTTTTCAGACGAGAAGATGGTAGATATGGTGTTTCCCAAGGTTGAGTTCTAGGAATACTTTTTATCTCTATACACTTGCTTTATCTTTCAGCTTTCCCCATGTTCTATGGAATTGCTGCAATGTTGGGTGACCACCCTCATTCCAATTAAGGGATAACAAGGTGTAGAGCTGGATGAACACGGCAGGCCAAGCAGCATCAGAGGAGCAGGAAAGCTGACGTTTCAGTCTGGACCCTTCAGAAATTCTGGAGGGGAAGGTGATTCTGAAATAAATAGAGAGAAGGGGGGAGGCAGATGAAAGTTGGATAAATGAACAGATAGGTGGAGAGGAGACGGACAGGTCAAGGACTTGGGCATGGAGCCAGTGTAGGTGAGGAGTTAGGGTGGGGGTTGGTCACTCCAGGGAAGATGGCAGGTCAAGGAGGCAGGGATGAGGCTGGTGGGTAGGAGGTGGGGGTGGGAGGAGTGGATAGGTCAGAGAAAGGAGGACAGATTAGGGAGGTGGGGATGAGCTGGGCTGGTTTTGGGATGCAGTCAGGGATGGGAGATTTTGAAGCTTGTGAAGTCCACATTGATATCATTGAGCTGCAGGGTTCCCAAGCGGAATATAGGGTGCTGTTCCTGCAGGTGTTAGTGAAGTGGATAAACTGTTCAAGCTCCTCATGAGAGCACATTTGACATCGCTGTGACACTGGAGGAGGCCCAGAATTCATATGTTGTCCAAGGAGTGGGAGGGAGTGTTGAAGTGGCTCTTGAGTGGGAGGTGCAATTGTTTGTCGTGAACCGAGCCTAGGTGTCCCACAAAGTGGTCTCCAAGCCTCCGCTTGGTTTCCCCGATGTAGGGGAGGCCACATTTGGAACAGCGGATATAGAATACCACATTAGCAGATGTGCAGGTAAACATCTGCTTAATGTAGGTTTTCTGGGGGCCTGGGATGGGGGTGAGGGGGGGAGGTCTAGGGGCAGGTGTAGTATTTCCTGTGGTTGCAGGGAAAAGTGCCGGGGGTGGTGGGGCTGGTGGGGAGTGTGGAGTGGACAAGGAAGTCATGGAGAAAGCAGTCCCTCCAGAAGGCAGATAAGGGTAGGGAGGGAAAAATGTCTTTGGTAGTGGTAGTGGAGTCAGATTGCAGGTAGCAGAAGTGCCAGAGAGTGATGTGTTGGATCCGGAGGTTGATGGTGTGATACGTGAGGACAAGGGGGATTCTGTGTTTGTTGTTATTGCGGGGAGTGGGTGTGAGGTATGAGTTGTGGGAAATGTGAGAGACACGACCGAGGGCTTTTTCAACCATTGTGGAAGGGAATTTGTGGTCCTTGAAAAATGAGGACATCTGGGATGTCTGGGAATGGAATACCTCATCTTGGGAGCAGATATGGCGGAGGTGAAGGAATTGGGAATAGGGGATGGCATTTTTGCAGGAAGGTCGGTGGGAAGAGGTAGCTGTGGGAGTCAGTAGGCTTGAAATGGATATCGGTTTCCAGGTGGTTGCCAGAGATGAAAATAGAGGTGTCCAGGAAGGAGAGAGAGGTATCGGAGATGGTCCAGGTGAACCTAAGGTTGGGGTGGAAGGTGTTAATGAAGTGGATGAACTGTTCAAGCTTCTTGTGGGAGCGTGAGGCGGTGCTGATGCAGTCGTTTTAACCTCATTTCAATTAACAACTTTTTAGATTTAGTGGGTGGTTTTACAGTTGAATGCCTTCCTGCTTCTAATCCTCCCCCTTTGTCCAGGGGACTGACATTGATATGTGTAGACCCGTCGACCTGCACTAGTGGTATCTTCTAAGGCTATTGTTGTGACCAAGGTTGGAAAATTACACTGAGATAATGGGAACTGCAGATGCTGCTGTATCCGAGATAACAAAGTGTGAAGCTGGATGAAGACAGCAGGCCAAGCAGCATCTTAGGAGCACAATAGCTGACATTTTGGGCCTAGACCCTTCATCAGTGGGTCTGTTTTAGGTTCAGTACATAAAGACCCATAAACCAGGTTTATTAAGTTAACAAAATTATTGATCATTATAACAACAAAACTATTTGATAAAGATGCACTAACAAGTTTGATATGTGGAAATAGTAAGAATTTACACTTTTAACTAACCCCAGTACACATGCACATGTACAAATTTGAGAAAACATTAACAAACTTTCTCTGCAGAAATTAATATTATAAAAACACTTTGGCCAAAATAGTTGTAAATTCTCATAGAATGAAAGTTTAAGATATGAAATATTCCAGATTGCTTTTAGTCAGGTAACCTTTAACATGTAAAATGGACCAATAGGCTGAGACAGTTTTCAACAGACATATGCAGTTGCTCCTCTAGGATATCTATAGAAACAGTTAATTCAGGGTGTCAATAAACAATAGGTGCAGGAGTAGGCCACTCGGCCCTTCGAGCCAGCACCACTATTCATTATGATCATGGCTGATCATCCACAATCAGTATCCTGTTCCTGCCTTATCCCCATAACCCTTGATTCCACTATCTTTAAGAGCTCTATCCATCTACTTCTTGAAAGTATCCAGAGAGCTGGCCTCTACTGCCTTCTGGGGCAGAGCATTCCATATATCCACCACTCTCTGGGTGAAGAAGCGGAAACATGCTTCCTGCCTCCAGAGTGTCCAATCCCTTAATAATCTTATACATCGCAATCAGATACCCTCTCATCCTTCTAAACTCAAGTGTATACAAGCCCAGTCGCTCCAATCTTTCAACACATGATAGTCCCGCCATTCTGGGAATTGACCTCATGAACCTACGCTGCATTCCCTCAATAGCAAGGATGTCCTTCCTCAAATTTGGAGAACAAAACTGCACACAATACTCCAAGTGCGGTCTCACCAGGGCCCTGTACAGCTGCAGAAGGACCATTTTGCTCCTATACTCAATTCCTCTTGTTATGAAGGCCAGCATGCCATTAGCTTTCTTCACTGCTTGCTGTACCTGCATGCTTGCTTTTATTGACTGATGTACAAGAACACCCAGATCTCGTTGTACTTCCCCTTTACCCAACTTGACTCCATTTAGATAGTAATCTGCCTTCCTGTTCTTGCCACCAAAGTGGATAACCACACATTTATCCACATTAAACTGCTTCTGCCATGCATCTGTCCACTCACCTAGTCTGTCCAAGTCACCCCGTATTCTCATAACATCCTCCTCACATTTCACACTGCCACCCAGCTTTGTGTCATCAGCAAATTTGCTAATATTACTTTTAATGCCTGCGTCTATATCATTAATGTATATTGTAAACAGCTGTGGTCCCAGCACCGAACCTTGTGGTACCCCACTGGTCACCGCGTGCCATTCCGAAAGGGACCTGTTTATCACTACTCTTTGCTCCCTATCAGCCAGCCAATTTTTAATCCAAATGAGTATTTTGCCCCCAATACCATGTGCTCTAATTTTGCTCACCAATCTCCAATGTGGGACTTTATTAAAGGCTTTCTGAAAGTCCAGGTACACTACATCCACTGGTTCTCCCTTGTCCATCTTCATGATACATACTCAAAAAATTCCAGAAGATTAGTCAAGCATGATTTCCCCTTTGTAAATCCATGCTGACTCTGACCTATCCTGTTACTGCTATCCAAATGAGTCGTAATTTCATCTTTTATAATTGACTCCAACATCTTTCCCACCACTGACATCAGACTAACCGGCCTATAATTTCCTGTTTTCTCTCTCCCTCCTTTCTTGAAAAGTGGGACAACATTAGCCACCCTCCAATCCGCAGGAACTGATCCTGAATCTATAGAACATTGGAAAATGATTACCAATGCGTCCACGATTTGTAGAGCCACCTCCTTAAGTACACTGGAATGCAGATCATCAGGTCCTGGGGACTTATCAGCCTTCGGACCTAACAGTCTATCCAACACCATTTCCTGCCTAATATAAATACCCTTCAGTTCATCCATTACCCTAGGTTTTTCAGCCACTATTACATCTGGGAGATTGCTTGTGTCTTCCCTAGTGAAGATAGATCCAAAGTACCTACTCAACTCTTCTGCCATTTCCTTGTTCCCCATAACAAATTCACCCGTTTCTGACTTCAAGGGCCCAATTTTAGTCTTAACCATTTTTTTTCATTTCACATACCTAAAAAAGCTTTTACTATCTTCCTTTATATTTTTGGCCAGTTTTCCTTCATAGCTCATTTTTTCTCTGTGAATTGCCTTTTTAGTTATCCGCTGTTGCTCCTTAAAAGCTTCCCAGACCTCCGGCTTCCCACTCATCTTTGCTATGTTATACTTCTCTTTTATCTTTATACAGTCCTTAACTTCCCTCATCAGCCACAGCCGCCCCTGCCTCCCCTTAGGATCTTTCTTCCTCTTTGGAATGAACTGATCCTGCACCTTCTGCGTTATATCCAGAAATACCTGCCATTGTTGTTCCACTGCCATCCCTGATAGGGTATTGTCCCACTGAACTTTGGCCAGCTCCTCCCTCATAGCTCCATAGTTCCCTTTATTCAACTGCAATACTGACACTTCCGATTCTCCCTTCTCCCTTTCAAACTGCAGATTAAAACTTATCATATTATGGTCACTACCTCCTAATGGCTCCTTTACTTTGAGGTCCCTGATAAAATCCGGTTCGTTGCACAACACCAGATCCATAATTGCCTCCTCCCTGGTAGGCTCCAGTACAAGCTGTTCTAAGAATCTGTCTCGGAGGCACTCCACAAACTCCCTTTCTTGGGGTCCAGTACCACCTGATTCTCCCAGTCTACCCGCATGTTGAAATCTCCCATAACAACTGTAGTGATACCTTTGTGACAGGCCAATTTCAACTTGCACCCTACATCCTGACTACTGTTTGGGGGCCTGTAGATAACTCCCATTAGAGTCTTTCTACCCTTAGAATTTCTCAGCTCTATCCATACTGACTCTACGTCTCCTGATTCTATGCCCCCCCCCCCCTCGCAAGGGACTGAATATCATTCCTCACCAACTGGGCCACCCCACCGCCTCTGCCCATCAGTCTGTCCTTTCGATAGCACGTATAGCCTTGAATATTCATTTCCCAGGCCCTATCCACTTGGAGCCATGTCTCAGTTATCCTCACAACATCATACTTGCCAATTTCCAAATGAGTCTCAAGGTCATCCACCTTATTTCTTATGCTCTGTGCATTCATATATAATATTTTTAATTTGTTACTCCCCTCACCCTTCCTATCAATCCCTATTTCACTTGGCCACACTGTACGATCCCTTCTTGAGTTTTCTGCTCCGTTGATTCTGTTGTCTTTCTTAACTTCTCTTATTCTCACTTTCCCTTTAACTTCATTCTTAAATTTCCAGTTTGCCCCCCCCCCCCCCCCACTACTTAGTTTTAACACACCTGCATTGCAGTGGCAAACCTGCCTGCCAGAATGCTGGTCTCCCACCTATTAAGATGCAAACCGTCCCTCTTATACAATTTATCCTTACCCCAAAACATACCCCACTGATCCAAGAATTTAAATCCTTGCTTCTGGCACCTGTTCATCAGCCACACGTTCAAGTCCAATATCTCCCTGTTCCTGCCCCCTCCAGCCCGAGGAACTGGAAGCAAACTGGAGATAACCACCCTAGAAGTCCTGCTTTTCAGCCGCCTTCTGAGTTCTCTGAAGTCCCACTGTAGAATGCCCCTCTTTTTCGTCCCAACATCATTCGTGTCGACATGCACCACCACCTCTGGCTCGCCACCTTCGCCCTTGAGGATTCCCTGCATTCTGTCAGTGACGTCCTGGATCCTGGCGCCAGGAAAGCAACACGCCATCCTCAAATCCTACCTGTTGCCGCAGAAACCCCTTTCAGTCCCTCTCACTGTGGAGTCCCCTATTACCACGGCTCTGCATAATGTCTGACTCCTCGACTCTGCCTCTACGCCAGTGTTTGACTCGCAGACCTGTCCACCTCTCGGACTGGCAGTGTTGTCTGTCTCGACAGTTTCCAAGAGAGTCAGCCTGTTTACGATAGGTACTTGCCCTGGCGTCTCTTGTACTTCATTCATGTCTTCCTTCCTCATCGACATCCCCCTTCTCTCTTCTGGTATCCTCGATGTAATGACCTCGCTGAAGGTCTTGTCCTTTTCGAGATGAAGTCTTCAAGAAACCTTTCAGGAAGAATAGCTGTTTTGGCTTTTAAGCTCTCGTAGAGAATCCTGAAGAGGGTTTATCATCATCAGTATTCCCTGTAATTTTCATTCTTCTGTGTAGACCCCCAAGGTTTGCGTGTGGCAACAAATTTGGTAACCAGAAGCCAATGTGTGGAACTTCGGAGCTGTGCTTAAAGGGAATCTGGATGTGAGATTGCTCGCTGAGCTGGAAGGTTAGTTTTCAGACGTTTCGTCACCATTCTAGGTAACATCATCAGTGAGCCTCCGACAAAGCGCTGGTGTTATGTCCCGCTTTCATGGGACATAACACCAGCGCTTTGTCGGAGGCTCACTGATGATGTTACCTAGAATGGTGACGAAACGTCTGAAAACTAACCTTCCAGCTCAGCGAGCAAACTCACATCCAGAACCTCAACCTGAGCTACAAATCTTCTCAAAACTCGCTCACACTTAAAGGGAATGTTGTTCATAGGCTATATAAAGAAAGAATCATGGACCTAAAATGGCTGCACGAAAGAAGACAAGTTTAGAAAACCAACATGGAGTAAGTAAAATCCTCTGAGTTGAAACGACCATTTTGTCTAAGGTCTTGAAACCAGTCAACAGAGGTGGGCATCAAGAAACTCACATCTCCTGTTTTAATTTAAACTGATATGACAAGTTCCACATGTTGGAAATGAATAGGTTGTCTGTGATGTCCAGGAAAGACAGCAAAGCCAGACTCAAGACGATACAAATGCAGTTGTGCATAAATACATACTTCAATACCTGCTTGAAGAGCAGCAGACAGAGAGAAAGTAAATGGAATGGTAGTAGCAAAGACTAGAAGACGCTCTTTCCTCCTGTTTGCTTCTTACGATTTTAAACCAGCACCTGCAATTAACCATATTAGCAGAGCACCCATTCTCTGATCATTCACCAAGAATTCGTCAAATTTCGCACCAACTGGCAACATAACACAGCAAGTAAACAGCTGTGATCTCAGGTACATCTATACCACAAGGACTCAAAGAACTTTTTAAAATGCACAATTTTAATCTTTTACTAGGCACTCTCTGTCTTTTAAACTTTATCCTGTGTTTTTAAGAGTGTTAGGTGTGCTTTAATATTTTCTTATGCCAGTAATAAATAAAGTTCCTTTCTCACTTGGAAAACCTCTCAAATAAGTCCTTAGTTTTTAATCTAGTGATTGGGTCTTACTTGAAGCGCAATAGACTGACGTGCTGAAAGGAAATAAAGATCTTCATTGTGGCCAACCAAGGAGGTTAAAAAAGGTGGAGCTAATTCACCCCTCTCCTGATCTTGTATAGCGAACAGGGAATGTGACATGGTGGCTCAGCAGTTAGCATTACTGCCTCACAGCATCAGGGATCCAGGTTTGATTCCAGCCTTGGCTGATTGACTGTGTGGAGTGTGCACATTCTGCCTGTGTGTGCATGGGTTTCCTCCGGGTGCTCCGGTTTCCTCCCACAGTCCAAACGTGCAGGTTAGGTGGATTGGCCATGCTAAATTGCTCTGTAGTATCCAGGGTTGTGCAGGTTTGGTGGACTAGCTATAGTTAAAAGCCACAAGCAGAGTTTAGGGTGGGCCCTTTTAGCTGAGATGCTCTTCAGAGGATCAGTAAGGAGTCAATGGGCCAAATGGCTTCTTTCTGCACTGTATGCAATCTATGATTAGATAACACTATGACTGCAAATAGACAGATAAGTAGCAGATAAAGAGAAGTCTGAAGTAATATATTTTGCTAAAAGGATAGTGAGAGGCAATACAGGCATAATGCACAATTATAAGAAATGCACAGGTATCCAGGGATTTGAGGGTTAATACATGTAGATATTTGCAGATGGGAGGATACACTGAGAGAGCAATTAGCAAAGCACTTGAGATCTTAGGCTTCAAAATGACAGGCATTTGGTACGAAAGCAGGAAAGTTATGTGGAACATTTATAGAGTATTACACCAGTTCTGGCATCACATTTTAGGAAGGATGTGAGGGTCCTCGAAGGACTGCACAGCAGAATTCCTGAATTAGTTTCAAGGACAAGAGATTTTAGCTACGGGGCCAGTACAGAGTTGCAAGGGATGTTCTCCCTGAAGCAGAAAAGGCAAAAGATTGACGTGTGCAAAATTATAAAAGACTTAGATATGGTAGGCAATGAAAAACTATGGATTATCTGATGGTTAAAGAACTAGCGGATGCAGGTTTAAGGTTTTGGGCAAAAGACACAGGAGAATGTGAAGAAGACGTAGCAGGAACTGCAGATGCTGGAGTCAGAGATAACACAGTGTGGAGCTAGAGGAACACAGCAGGCTAGGCAGCATCAGAGGAGCAGGAAGGTTGACATTTCGATTCAGGACGCTTCTTCAGAAATGGGTATGGAAATGTAAAGAAGAATGTTTTAATTCAGTGAGATTTAATGACATGCAGCACACTGCCTATGGAGGTGATTGAAGTGGAGACTATAAATGTTTCAGAAAGAAATTGGACAGACACTGAAATATATTTGCAGAGTTGCAGAGCTAAGGGAAAAATGGAGGAATGGAAATCCCTGGATTCTTTTTTTTCCCCAGAGTGCTAATGATCTTGATAGAATGAATGACCTTCTTCTGTAACATAATAACTCTAAGCGATACCTGGACTGCAATGAGACAGCTAAGAGTGGAACAAATGGTAAAAGTATAAGAGAGGATCTGAGTAGAATTCTTTGCAACCACGGAATTATGGGGATGTGCAACTTATTGTCTGCAAGGTCGGTCAAGCTAGAAACTTTTATTGTATAGACAATTTTTTTGGATATACAGCTGAAGTTTCATAACCTGCAGACCAACGGCTGGACAATGACATTTTACTTGAAAATAATCATAGTATCATACGGCGTACAAGACCAATTTTGCCTCGTGGGCTCTTTGAAAAGGCTGCGTCGTAGACTCACTATCCCTCCCTTCCCCTGTATCTTTTCCTTTTTAACCACATCTCCAATTCCCATTGAACGAGGACCATTTCCTTCGTGAAATGAAGACTGTTTGCTGATTTTGTATGTCATTGGTGGCAATCTTGGAAATAAAGGTTGCTTGTAAGCTCATTGGTTATGTGTAAATCTCGGTATTAAAGTATGGCTCATCGTGCCTAGCAAGGTTATTCTGGACTTGTAACTGCAGCTCCAAAGAAGTGTAATATCTGAGGTACAGTGTGTCACAGCTGCCTTTCTTGACCGCTCAGGGACAGTTATGGTCAGCAACGCTATTGGATATCCCCAACAATTCTAATCTAAGGTACTCCAGTTGTTACAAGCAAGATAAAAGTTGAAGCCAAAGTAATTAATAATAAAAGTTTCGCAATTTGAAATATCAAATCTAAACAGTGAGGATTACTAAGCTATATGGAACAATACCACCTACAAATTCCTCTTCAGATCACTCACCACCTGAATCCAAAATACAGTGCTTTTTCCTCATTATTATTGGGTCAAAGTCTTAAAACTGTTTCTGCAAGGCCATTGTGGGTGTGCTTACACCAAATAGATTACAGCTGTTCAAGAATGCAACCCACTGCTACCATCTCAAGGCTAACTGGGGATGGGCAATAAATACTGGTCCATTCAGTGATGCCGACATCCCATGGGTGACAAAACACTGAAAATTCATATGAAATAATGTACTAAATTTTAAAACACTTCAACATATTAATTTAAAATAAATACTACTCAACTTTAAAAGTTTTACTACCACAGGTGAAGCCATCTACGCAACATCGCTTTCAAATGGGCAACCTGGGCTGCTGGCATGGAATGATAACCAAGTTGCAAGATCCAGCTGAGGATTGATTTATTAAGACACAAGCAATTATACTGCCATTCTGTTTACCACAAACTTGTGACCCTATGAATGAGATGCACAAACCTATGCACCCAACCTCAAGCGTGTAGTCTTGTACAACAGAGTCAGTCTTCAACTCTTAGAAATCTACAGAAGGCTTCCCTTGATGGGTCAAGTTGCATTTGTATATGTGGATCTGACAAACATACCTGAGTTGCGGTTACAAGCGTACAAAGTAGATTTGGGATGCCTGATATTCAGAGGAACATCTCCTTCTCCAAAAAATGACTGGCAGCTGGTAGTATTTGAGATTTTGTACACCTAATTTCACAGTTTGGAGCTGCTGTTTGTTGCAATACCACTCCTCAGAACATTTGTTCCCCAGAGGTTAGGGGCTCAGTGTAAGGGGATCGTGTATGATTTAATCAAAGCAACTGAGTGAAAAGCTGTTTAGGGGTTTCCTGTAGAGAATAGACCAAGATAAAACTGCCATAGCTAAACTGGGAATGAATAACAGAACTCAGATATATTTGCAACTCTCAGGGGACAAGAAGATGTACAGATCCACACCTGACAATCTATTTTGAAAGCAGGCGATCACCGTCCTATTACTAATGTGCCACATTTTGTGTGATAAAGGTAGAAATAGTATGATTAGCAGATCTTTTATAGGTCCAACCCTTACACAGGTAAATTTGATCGGAAACGGATTGACCAGGAAAATGAACATTTAATACTAATTTCTCAGAGCTTTTTGCTCAAACTCAATTTTATTAGTTAGAGTGATTGATTGATTAGATGTAAATTGATAATATTGAATGTTTCATAAGGAAATTCCTGAAAAGCATTTATAGGCATCTGGAAACTGATTGTATTAATGGGTAAAACTTACTGTTACGGACTGTTTGTTCAATCAAAGGAATGGATGTGAATGCCACTTTTGCTTGGGATGGTGCAGAAAGGGATTGGCTTTTTCTCCACGATCATGCAGTTGTCGGCCTGTTACATGTGTATACATAGGGAACTCAGCAAATTGTGTGGAAAGTGGATGGACATCATCATGACCACTGCTACCTCATGAGGTAAAATGCTTTAGGACCTTATTTAGAGACATTTGAACTGGCAATTCCTCACTGTAAGGCAGGAGTATCATGTCAGCCTTTGTGTTTGCCCCTTCCCACCCCAGAACATCCCCACCCACCTGCAGCTCCCATAGAAGATATCTCAGTCTAGATAAGACATGGTTCAACACCTTACTGCAGGTTCTCCTCCAACTAGCTCGGGAAAGGTAGGAGGTCATGCTTCCAGGAATGCCAGCAGGAGGACCTCCCATTTGACCGAGGCAGCCTGGCTTGTTGGCATGCAGTTTAGCGCACATGGGGTCTAACTGCAAGGCTGACTGACATACTAAAAAGGTGAATGATCAACTGTTCTCCACAAGGCTATGTGAAGCCATATAGTCATCACTGCAAAGTGACAACCATAATCATGTGAGAAAAGTGGGATGTCAGGTCACTTGCAAGCCTCAGCAGCAGATCTATTTTGTGGACTGAAGGGGTGCAAGCCACCTCATGCTGTGAACACCATATCAGTTGCATGACAGTAATCTATTACTGCAGAGTGCTCAGAAGTGATCATAGGTACATTCATGTACTGCTCACACACCACTGGGAGGGCGCACACTCATTCTGCATGTTACTCTTCCATAGAAAACAACCTACAGCAGAAGACAGCATTCACAGAATGAAGTCTTAGCATCAGACATCAGGATCCTCAATCCCTTAGAGGAAGAGGCAATGAAACTGGCAAGAGGAGACCGAGTTCATGCATGTATGAATGGCGAGGGTGGTGTGTCATTGCCACCCACAACAGAATGCTTCCATTTGCAGGTGGATATTCAGGGCTAACTTCTGAAACAATGACCGGAGAAGGGAGTGAGCATAACTGTCAGCCAGTTCTTTCTGGTCTCAATTGCAGGATTGTGAAACAAGAGAGATGAAAAGAGCTGAGGAAGCCTTTCACTAATTCCAGTTGTATCTCAGTGATACCGAGAGAGAGAGAGAGCACTATTACAGATCCAGTTCCAATGATCAGGCAAAGAAATTGCTTGAAATGCAGTTCGTTTGTTTATTCATGTCTTGTCAGTTGTTTTAAACAACTGCACGTAGATGTGGTGATGTAGTGGTAACGTTACTGGATTAGCAATCCAAAACCCCAAGCCAATGTTTTGGGGACTAACTTCAAAACCTGCCATGACAATTGGTGAAATTTGAATTTAATAAAATTCTGGAATTTAGAGCTGACCATTGCTGTATGTTGTGTAACCCCCATCCCCCAACCCCACCCCATTCACTGATGTTCTTTGGGGAAGGAAATCTGCTGCCTTATGTGGTCTGGCCTACATGTGATTTCAGTCACAATAATGTGGTTGTCCATTAACTGTCCTCTGAACAGTTAGGGTGGGCAGTAATTTCTGGCCTAGACAGTGACACTGAATGTCCTCAAAATGAATAAAAGAAATCTTCCATCTCTTTAACTTATCATACTGGTGTAAATTAAGAATAGTAAATGCAAGCTTCTTTGCCCTCTTTTGATAAAATTGTTCATTTCAGTTCAGATAATTTTGTTTGTTCCACATTGGTTTCCTGGAGTTTAGCTCAACCTGTGGCCAGGTCATTACTGTGGCCATTTTAAGTCAGTGTCTTCCCTTTTTAAAACTATTTTAGTCTATGAAAGTCTTAGATATTAAAATCGGGGATTGGGAGTTGAAAATTGATAGCCCATATTTCATTATATCACAACATCTTAATAGGTTGATGTTGGTGTTTTACTCCACTCAAACCTCTTCCCATCTACCTTCATCAAAACCTATTGTTCATTTCTCTCTAATGTGTTTATCCACCTTCTGCTTTAATATATTTGGACTATATATCTCAAATAGTCCTGTATTAGAGAGGTCCACACTCTAATCACTTGCTGAGTTTAGAATACTCACCTGAATTCATTGCTGCATTTATTGATGGATATATTAGATTTGAAGCCCTCAGTTATTGACTCCTGTACATGCAGAAAAAATTGGGTGGAGTTATCCCAGCCCCAAATAATGTGGGCAATGATAAGTCAGTCAGAAAATATGATATGATTTGCAAAAATGAAATTATCATGCTGCGTAAAAGAATTCTAAATCTGCAACCAAGTTTTGAATGTTTAGATTAGATTCCCTACAGAGTGGAAACAGACTGTTTGACCCAACAAGTCCACACTGTCCCTTGAAGCATCCCACCCAGACTCATCCCCCTATAACCCACACACCCCTGAACACTATGGGCAATTTAGCATGGCCAACCCACCTAGCCTGCACATATTTGGACTGCGGGAGGAAACTGGACCACCCAGAGGAAGCCCATGCAGATATGAGGAGAATGTGCAATCTCCACACAGACAGTTGCCTGAGGCTGGAATCGAACCTGGGTCCCTGGCGCTGTGAGGCTGCAGTGCTAACCACTGAGCCACCGTGCTGCCCCAAATGACAACCTTGCTTGTTAGCAGAGAGATGTCAATTTGCATGCATTTGGATGCCATTACTACCTAATTTCAGCACGTTGACATGCATTTCCTATTCTCCCAATGCTGGATAGAAACCAGAGGGCAGCACTTCCCAACAGGAAAATCACAATGGGTACTCGGTGACACCAGTTTGTCCCTTGCTCTTCTGGGCACCCATATTGAACAATAGTTCCCAACATTTCAGGCTATGTTCCATGGACACTGACCATGTTGTTATAAGTTGGGAAGTTGCACAGATATTAGTCATGGGCCTGTTAATTCATCAGTCAGGTCTGCCTTTCAAAATCAGTCATTGGGTGTGACATGGTCTGTCCTGAATATCTGTCCACTGTTAATCATGATGGGTACTGTGCACTGCTGTGTTAGAAAAGCTAAGAAATTCAATTGTAGGGATTGAAGGCTGAAGAAGCGATAATAATTGTGAAGGGGACAGATCAATATATAAGTAGTAAAGGCAATAGAATGTAGGATGACAATGGGCATTGTGGGAGAGGAGAATCATTGATGGTGACCACCTAGCCTTGATGGGGGACAATGTACTACAGTGCCTGGTATGACTACACTATATGTCTAAGGCTCAGGGAGTAAGTTGGAGAGATGAACACTTTAATAAATGAATGGCAACATGGAAGAAGATCGAAGCCGATGGAGTTGAAGATTTGAGGGTCATCCAGACTAAGAGGCTGAACCTGCAATTCACCCATAAAGTGTTACCACTGATATTTTTCCAAACTTCATCCAAATTGCAAGTGTTCAGTAGAAGTGAAAATAACTCCCACCCCACCCAGTGTGGTCAGAGCAAGTGTTCTATTTTATGAGGGAAGGGCCTGCACTTTTGTGTGGTGTGAGGACCTTCAAAGGGCAATAGCATTAAACCGACACCCACACATTAGAGGTGTAAGACACCTGTTTTCATGAAATGCTATATGTGGACTTCGACCGACTGAAACATCTTGACCCAAGTACTTTTGCTCATAATCATTCAATATTATTAATCAATCCTCCCAATGGCTGTGAGGCACGAGGAATGTCTTTTGGCCTGGAAAGATTCACCTTAGTGCTAATGTAGCAAGCGCTTTCCAGGTCCCATCGGCTGTACAAGATACAGGAACTGCTCACATCACAACATGGTCTATAAAACATCCACAGCATTATTGGATATGCAGTGCTGCTCTCTGGATACTGTGGGGATAAGGGGTAGCAGGAGAGGTTCTCAATATGCCAATGTATGTATGCCAAAAGGCACATGTTTAAATCTGGGCAATGGTGCACCGAATCAATGTCAAGGCATCCCTCTGCCTTACTTGTTGGGGGTGTCCATGTTCCAATATTTGGAGGATGCTGTACAAATGTTATTTGTGTGTGGTGCAACAAAGAAATGATCACAATATTGAAGAACTGCTTTGGATCTGATGTTGTTCCTATGAGCACATTAGAACTGTCGTCGGTGGATCCAGGCACAGAAGCTGCAGCCTTTTCCGTAGCTGTTGTACTAAGAGCTGCCACACAAATGGGTATGCTCACAAACCCAGACCCAGCATCAACCTCCAGCTGATTGGGAATTGACCCCTTCTACAGACCTTCAGCCACAGGCACTTTAATGATGTGGTAAAATTACCGAAAAGCTATAATCACTCACCTTGCGTGGAATGTTGTACAGGTAAGAGGGGGGTAGCGGTGTTATACTCTGTCAAGTGGTAGAGGTCAGAACCCTACATAACTCTGTCTAGAGAAAGCAGGAACTGCCGATTCAGGAGTCTGAGATAACAAGGTGTGAAGCTGGATGAACACAGCAGATTAGGCAGCATCAGAGGAGCAGGAAAGCTGATGTTTTGGGTCTAGACCCTTATTCTGAAGAAAGGTCCAGCCTCAAAACATCAGCTTTCCTGCTCCTCTGATGCTGCCTGCTGTGTTCATCTATAACTCTGTATTGTGTTTCTTTTGGGTCACCTGAAGGTCGTAGGATAGTGCCTCCACATCAGGTTTCCATGCAGCTCATGTCTATGACTTTGTACAGTCTGGTCCAGACAGAGGATGCAGCTTGGTCTCCTAAATCTTTTCTCCCAACAACTGGAGGAAACATCAAGACTATGGAGTGGACGATAATGATCTGTAGAATCTGCAGCATTGAACTGGGTGAGAAGATAAAGATGTTCAGATGGAACAGCATCTTTGGTATCTTACGGCATAGTGGAGTCAGCCAAAGCAGCACAGACAGGATTTCTATGTGAACTTCATTCAATGGAATTGAGTTGTGTGACATCATCTTTTACTGACTGCAAATGTTTAAGGCTGCTGCGGCATGTATCGTCTGTTTAACACAGCTAGATGGCACCTTAAAGCATTGATTTTTCCGCATGTTCCATGCTGTTTAATAACTGTTAAGATTGCAAAAGGATGGAAGGCTTCACAACATCTGATGCTCCCTCATTCAATCATACCAATGTTTCATGTTAATATGCGTACTATGGGAAGGATATCTTTCCTACAGGGCACCACGTGGTACTTAGATGGCTGTCCTCTTTACCTTCATTGTTGTGGCGAAAATGACATTCACTCACACAGTTGATGATGAAAGGTGAATATCTACTTCAAAATGAGATAATGTACTTACAATGCCTTGCCACCTATGTGCCCTCCTTTCCTTCTTACTCCTGCTGCCACCATAGCATCCATCTATGGGCCTTATGGGCAAACGGTTCAGGGGTCAGACCTCAAATGTGCTGAAGGTGTCTTGCCCCCATCCTCTGCTTTAACTTCAACACGGTTGAGCATGGCATGCAGAGTGGAGATGAAGGGACTGGTCACCTCTGGATTGTCCTGAGAGGAGACTTCTAGTGCATCCATATGTGACTGTTCCTCCAGCTGGCTGCTTACTAGGACCACCCTCTTATCATCTGAGGAAGGGGCAAAGGGAGTGAGGTCAAGGACCCTGCCTCCCCAAGTAGAGCACCAATGGTCACAGCGATGGGGTTCAGGTCTGCACACATATCCAACAGACACTGAGCATACTGTACTGTAGCTCTCCAGGGCAGCCACCAATCTGTCCATGCAGGCAGCCAGATGCTCACGTGCTAGAGGCAGTATGGTACAAATTTTTGGTGGAGTCCTTCAACCATTGAGTCAGCTTTTCCAGTGCTTTCAAAAAATCTGCCTGTTGCTTGTGTGTCTGCTTATGCATTCTGCATTCATGATGAGGTCTCCTGAGGAAAGAGGATAGCCCCTCCTTTGTACCATCCTGTCTACCAAGGCCTCTAGATATCCTCTGCACTGTAGATAACTGTGTGTCATAGATAAAGATCAACCAGTGGATGTATTGTATTTAGAATTCCAGAAGTCTTTTGACAAAGTGTCACATCAAAAGTTATTGCAGAGAATAAAAGTTCATGCTGTAACATGTTGGTAAGTTCAAGGGATAGCATATTGGCAGAGATGGAACATTGGCTGGCTAGTAGAAAACAGAGAATAAGAATAAATGGGTCTTTTCCGGGCTGGCAGGGTGTTAAAAGTGGTATGCCACAAGGTTCAGTGTTGGGGTTTCAGTTCTTTACAGTTTATATAAATGACCTGCATGAAGGGATTGAAAATATATTAGCTAAATTTGCTCATGATACAAAGGTAGGAAAGTGATTTGTAAAGAGGACATAAGCAGCCAGAAAGGGGATATTAATAAGGGAAATAAGTTGGCAAAGATCCAGTACAAAGTGGGAAAATGTCAAATTGTCCATTTTGGCAGAAAGAATAAAAAATGAAGCATATTATCTAAATGATGAGAGGTTGCAGAGCTCTGAAATGCAGAGAGATTTCCATGCCCTAGTGTATAAATTGCAGCTGTTTAACATGCAGGTACAGCAAGTAATCAGGAAAGCTTGTAAAATGTTATCTTGTATTGCGACCGGGCATGCTTCAGTTCTACAGGCATTGGTGAGACCACATCTGGACTGCTGTGCACAGTACTGGTCACCGGACCTGTGGATGTTAATGCTTTGGAAGCTATTCAGAGAAGGTTTACTAGATTAATGCCTCAAATGAGTGGATCACCTTTTGAGGAAAGGCTAGGCAGGCAATCTTTTGGAGTTTAGAAGAGTCAAAGGTGACTTAATTACAACATATAAGATTTTGAGGATACTTGACCAGGTCGCTGTTGAAAGGATGTTCCCTCTATCGAAGAATCTAGCACTAGGGGTCACAGTTTAAAATTAAGGTGGCCCCTGCTTAAGACAGAGATGAGGAAACTTTTTTTTTCTGAGGGTTGTGAGTCTTTAGAATTCCCTGCATAAGGAGGCAGCGGCTGAAGAATCTTTAAATATTTAAAGGCAGGGGTAGATAGATTTTTGATTATCAAGAGGATAAAAGATTATCGGGGATATGCAAGATTGTAGAGGTGAGGTTAAAATCAGATCTTCCGTGAACTTATTGAAGGGTGGAGCATACTTGAGGGGTCAAGTGGCCTGTTCTTGTATATTGGTGAAGCAAGGAGCTAACCTGCCTCTGCTAGCCATTTCCGGGGCAATTCCTCACACTGGGACTATGCAGTCCAGCTCCAGACGGATAGCGCTCAAAATGATGCACAGATGTGTTTTTAATATGGTGCCAGTGTCATGGATCCTAGGAAGTCCCAGCAATGGTGAGTGCTTTCATCTGTGATGAGAGGCAAGATAAGATGAGCAGGGTTCTGGAGAGACATGGTGTGAAGGTAATAAGGTGAGTTCTGAAAATGAGCTCAAGAAATTTTGTTAGGACTCATGGAGAGAAACCCTCCTTTGAAGGACTCCAACATTGACAATGAGCTGATATCAGGTAAAATTCAGCTTGCTTTCTCTAAATCTACCTAACAACCCCTTTTATAATTCTAACAACCTCTATCAAAGTACAGGAAAATAAGTGCTTCGCAGCTCAAATAGAACTATTTAATTAATTTATTTAATTATATGTATAACTGGAAGTTAGTTGGAACTGACCTGAAAATTATATAAATACATCAAATCCTAACAATTTTTTGAGGCATACATGGATAAGTTAAACCATTAATGTTAAAATCAAAGGCAGTTGGAACATTTTAAGAGAGAGAGATTCAGTCAGATTAGCTTATGTAGTCACATAAACAACAAGGGTATACTGCATGGTAAGGGTTAAATACAAAATATTGGTTAAAAGACTACTTATTTCAAATAGCTAATTAGCATAATATCCAATGAAAGTTATCAGTGTTTTATAGCAGAAATTCAATCTTTGACTTTAAAAAATTATTTAAAGTTGAAATAAAATCTGACATGTTAAACCTTCAATACATCTCAAAAACAGAAAAAATGGCTGAATCTTACTCATTTTGGCTAAGTGTGTGTTTTGTAAAGTGTTTTGGGTCGGTTTCTCACTGTGAGACTAGGAACATGTGTTGCCGTATCTTACCAGCACTCTACAATAGTTCTTGGCAATGATTGCCTCTGACATCTCCATATAATCTACACCATTCTCTTCTGGGCATCTTGTCTCAGTGTCCAGCAACTTTGTTGTTTTGGAATTTACTTTCATCAAAAGCGATCTCTAGCCATCCTAAAATTTGCTTCAGATCTGGCTCAAGTATATCACACAAATCTTGCACAGTCTGACAAATAATGCATTGTTTCCCTAAGCATTGCTTGTATTGAATTAGGTGTATCTCAGCTTGTGAGTCTGTGGTGCTTGATAAGCCTATCTTCTGTCTATTGTTCTTCATTCATTTCTCTCTCTAATTGGTGCAATTAAATGGGATTTTTTAAGCCAGTTTTTTGACACTTGTGTTGAGGTATATAAAGAAAATACAAGTAAATAAAGGATAATGCTGAAACTTATAGACATGTTTTGATCAAAAACAGAGAAAGTATTATTTTTACCAATTGTTCACAAAGGAAATTATAGCAATTTGGTGATCTTATGTCTGTTCGCTTTAAGTGTGGGACTATCAGTGAATGACCCTTCATGCGTTCTCAGTGGTAGGCTAACCACATACAGAAATCAGGTGGCTGCCATGAATACCAATGGTTTGTATTTGGACAGATGCATGTGGCCATTGCCCTCAGTTGCCAATCCTCCAGAATTGAACTGGAGTTTCCTGGAGTTAAAGATTAATTTCCAACCTGCTCCAAACAATCTTGAAAATGAATAAGTATAGGAACATCGAAAAGTTAAACTCTTTTACATAGTCATAAAAATATTGGAGATGGAAGAGAGACTGCTTGTCTGACAGACAACATTCATCCAATTTGGGCAATGTTTGCATCTGGTATGGAAAGATAGTGCATCAGAAGGATGGATCCTTTGGACAAACAATGGCAGCAATAACAGTGATTTTTGGCAATGGGGAGGGTGTTGGTGAGTTGTTACGAAAAGGAGGTTGTGTAAGAAAAATCCTGGCAATACATGAAAGCAGAATTAGTGAGCTTACACCATCTTCATATTAGAGGAAACTGCTGATACTGATGTTAAGGGAGAAGTGATTGAGTGCAAAATCTCATCATACTTTCATCTTTTATCTGTTCTGAAAGCACAAGGTGATAAACTGGGAGAGGTTCTAAACTGAGGTAATTCATGCTTCAACTAGAAAGCAGCTGAAAATGTCATTTTAATTTAGAACTGCTAGAGCAAGGCTTCTGGTCCTTAAAACTAGTTGCATATGATTTTGCTAGAATAATAACCAATATGTGCAGGAACATAAAATTTGTTACTGATAGGCTGTGAGGTGCCATAACTATAATTATTTTGACTAAGCAAAGTCTTCTCAAGTCTGCTAAATCTTATGACATTTTATTGCTACACCTCTGCATTAATAAAAAAAATTCCAACAAAAGGCGGACATTGGGACTCTGCAATTAGTATTTGCCTTTTCATATAAAGCACTTTGCTTAGAAGTTTTGAGAGCCTTGCAATTGAGCTCAATTAAAATTAATGCAAACAAATTAAAAAGTGAGAATCTGTAAGCATCAAACTTGAAATGAAAATGCATTTTTAAAATACAGAATTATCATTATTTTTGATCAGGCTGTTGTAATATATAAATTAGGCTTCATGTTTATGGTCCTGTAAACCCATTATGAATTCCATTTAATATAAATTGCTCTACGTAAGAGTCTGGATGATTCCTAAGTCTTCAATCTCACATCTCTGTACCTGTATATTATGCTAATTGTAGTAGTTTAATTGACTTCATATATTTGCACATTTCATCTAAACATATAAAATCATTGAAAGAAGCAATGAGAGTGTTAGATACACATACTAGACTGAAAAGTGAAATAATTTTAGAAAGAAATTGAATGCATTACTAATAGACACTTTATACAGTATTCAATATTATACTTAAACACATGATAAACTCTGTAAGAAACAAACGTACTTTGGCTAGGAAATATTCTTGATGAATGAGTAGCATTACACAAATATCACAAACATAAAGAAGAGGAGGCGAAGCTTATTAACAAAGGAATAAAATGAATGTTCTATGTTGGGGCAAAATAATACTGGATTAATAATTACATTCTGGATAAAAAATAAATATTCAGACCATTTTTTAATCTCAGATATCAAAGACCTGACAAGTTGAATATGATAAAATGCTGAATTAATGCTCAGGTAAATAACAATCATTATAGCACTGCAATAGCACTTTACTACTTAATTTACTCCCATAAAGCCTATATTGGCAAAAGATGATAAAATATCTAGGCATGGCATTTTAACATAGAGGTTAAATAATCTTTAGATCAAATAATATTCTAAATGATAATTGTTATTGATGCTTTTGAACTGTTGAAAACCTGTCCAAATAGTTGATCCACATTATCTAAGACTTCTGTTTTAACTGATGCTATTGTTTATTGCCTGCTGACATCTTTTGCTTTGGTCATGTAGAAAGATGGTAGATAAACAAATCACCAACCCAGTCGTACCAAATATGGCTATTCCTTAAATTGGCATTGAACTTTAAAAACTAAATTGGAATGAGAAAACTTAGTTATGAAAATTATTTAGTCAACAGGACGAAGCAAAGACTTTTGCTTCTCTCTTTGAATGATCTTTTCTCACTGATGTTTTGAGGCAAACTGTACAATAGAGACTTTCCCTCTTTAATCCTAAACTGACAAGTAACTTTAATTTGCTGAAAATATATTTCCTATATACTCTTTACTAAATAGAATACTGCTGGTCTTAAGGGAAACAATTTCCATAAAGATTCCTCTGTCGCAGGTATGACTTCTACAGAAAGCCAGCAGAAGTCCTGGCTTGCTTTACGGTTTCTGCTGACTTTTCCTGAAGTCGTAGCACAATTTCAGACAAGCCTCCACAGAAGTTCCACATTCTGGTCAACTGAGACTGCCTTGAAGACAGAAAGATGGGTCATTTGGAACATTTCCATAATGCCAACTTGTCTATGGGGCATGTTCTTGCAATATAAAGTTTATGAGAGACATATATGGGCTCTGAAAACAATGCCCCGAAGTTTTCAACTAACCCATAGAATTATATCTTTAACTTGGTTTTTGAAATAGCACAACATTACCAACAAAATGTTATAGCATTTGACGAAGCAGAATTTTAAATCAAAAATGATCAATTAAAATCTGAATCCTAGAAAACCCTTTTAACCATCATAAAGTAATCTTAAGAACATAGTTATAATTACAACACATACTCTGACCAATATTTCTTAGACAGCTTTTATTTTTTTCTCAATAGGAATTTCACCTCTGTCTTTATTGACACCATCAACAGTCTTAACCTAAATGGTCTCCTAATTAACTTATTATTTGCTGTCATAAATTGCACTTACCCTTTTTTACTTTTTGCTTATAAAATGTGAATACATATGATATTAATGTACCTTAAAAGGTAGAAACCTACATGAGAAAGCAAATAAGGTTTCAAATACATGAGCAGTTGACAATAAAGATTTCTGAACAGTCAAGGCGAAGATAGATTCTTTTGTTGCCCAAAGTTTGTAAAATGCAGAAGCTGGCAATAGTATTTCTAGATGTGAATGCAGTAAATTGCTGAAAGGGGAAAACAAAAGGAAAGAATGCTAAATAGAATTGGCCCGATCTTTCTTTCACCTCTTGCCAAATTCATGGACTGAAGCCTAATATTCTTTAACATCAAAGAAGTATCAAATTTATGATTTGAAATTCCGCAGCAAAAATTTCCTTCGATTTTCTCAGGACACCTTCTGCATTAACTAGCAATTCAGCACTTTAGAATTTAAAGTTCATGGAATGTGATCATTCATAAAAAGCACTACAACATGTGATTACTGATTCGGATCCAATGCAGTCCTTGTTGAGTGTAACGAACAAGCTGCTTCATACTACTTTGTAGTGTTATAGGTCCCATCTGCGCATCGAGATTATGGAAGAATTCTGAAAAAAGAAGTAACATTTCTTTGTAATGCAAGGAACTTAAATTGAAAAAAACACACCATGTCAAAAGTGTGAAGACAGATAATGAAACAAATTTTACTCTTTTCTATGGGCAAACACAATATTATGGCAGTAGCATTGACTGGCAGTGCAATCGCATGATGTGTCATTTGTGTGTCACAAGTATTTGGAGTCGGTGAATCATAATGCCAGATAGCCTCTATATGTGTCAGCTGTGGCTCAACTTGTCGAACTCCTGCCCGTGAATCATAAGGTTCCAGGTTCAAGATTCACTCCAGCCTTTCAATATAAAATGAAGCCTGATACTCCAATGCAGGACTGAGGGAGCACTGCATTGTCAAAGTTAATGGGAACTGCAGATGCTGAAGAATCTGAGATAACACAGTGTGGAGCTGGATGAACACAGCGGGCCAAGCAGCATCTTACGAGCACAAATGCTGAGGTTTCGGGCCTAGACTCTTCATCAGGAAAGCTTTTCTGATGAAGTGTCTAGGCCCGAAACCTCAGCATTTGTGCTCTTAAGATGCTGCTTGGCCTGCTGTCTTCATCCAGCTCCACACTTTGTTATCTTGCTTGTCAGAGTTGTCATCTTTCAAATGAGATGTTGAACCAAGGCACCTCCGGAACGCCTAACATGAGGCTTTCGGAGCCACATGCAAACAGTTGATCACGCTTTGCATTATTGTGAATTCTGATAACCTGATAAGAGCACGTGCTGACCATGATGAATTCTCTCCCTCTATACAAGGGCTCCGTGATTTCTCAGTCACTGCGATGGAAGGGAACCTGTGGGAAGTCTCTGAATTCTCCTGCTACTGTCTGTAAGGATCTAATGGCATTGAAATTTAGAGCCACAGTGATCTTGGCAGCCCCTGACAACACTGTCCACTCATTTTGTGTGGCTTCAGTTCAGCTGGCAAGAGTGACATAGTTGAGCAGCCAGTTTTGTTGAAACAGAGGTGCCTCTGACATTTCTGAGATGGAATTATGAGAAATATTCCTTGCAGATCACTGGTGAGTATAGAAAGCCCTCCATCAGCTCCCTCGATACAAGGCACATAGAATGCCAATATAAAGGGAAAACAACATTCATACTGTATAAGAGGACAGTGCTGCTTGCTTGGTAGGCAGACTCTGGTTGATAAAGGCATTGCATTAAGAAATTAACCTGAAAATGACCATCACCTATTTTGATGAGTTCAAACAGCACAGTGTGTATTCATGTTATTTCTAGCTGTAAAATATCAAGCATTGTGTATTAATGTTTGTAACCTCCAGTACATGTAACTATAGCACACTATGAGCTTGACTGAAAATCCTAAATTAGTTGCATTAAGACTTTGCTCATTTGCAGAATCACAGCTAATGTTGCACACTGTGTTTTGAGTTTTGCAAGCAGTGTCTGACTGTATATGGAAAGTACTTAGCCTATTGTGAAGTGAGATACTTTTGGATAAAGTCTTCCAGTCTTTGGAATGCATCGCCTATGTATCAACATTGAAATTCAGATAACACATTACTCATTGGTATTGTAGCATTTGGCTTAATTACAGCATCCTAATAGTGGCGAACACCACTCATGTTGCTGCTGAAAAATAACAGCATGAAATATCTAGCTTCCCCTGTCGGCAGCAGGAGAGAGGATATTCACAGACTGGGTCCAGCGATGAGAAGCTTCATTTATGTAGAAAGAAGTTGGTATTGATCTCATTGGAGATGAAAAGGTCAAGGGCAGATTTGAAAGAAGGGTAGAAGAGTGGTTAAGATCTGAAATGTAATGCCTGAGAATGTGGTGAAAGTAGGATAAAGAGAGGCTTTCAAAAGGTAAAGGAATAATTGTCTGTAAAGGAATACTTGCAGAGAAGAGGTACTATTCAGTGAATAGGTCCTTCAGAGAGCCAGCACTGACATGATGGGATGTATGGTCTCCTTCTACGTTGTAACCATGCTACGGACTAGATTTTATCAACAGCATGCTATTCCCAATGTCTTAACTGAAAATGTATACCACTTCTGCTTCCTTTCTTTTTGCCTTTTCCCATGCAATTAATTTCCAAGTGCCAAGACATGCATATAAAACATATTCAATTTAATACAGAGCCAGAGGACCCCTTTCATTGATGAAACCACCATCAGCTAACAATGCTGCATTCACTTGGAGCCCGCTAATGAGTCTCTTGGTCAAACAGGGAGGTTCTGTATCTTGGCTACAACTTTCCTGCCCAAACTAAATTTCATTTGTAAATATTTCACATTACATTGCTTACCCTTTACTGATGTGTGCATCATTACTATTTGTTGAGACTGGCTTAGACAGCTACATGTACTGACTAGTCTTATGGCATTGCAGTAACAGCAGATTTAGGGACATTTCCTTTATTATGGAAGCAACAATGTTGTGTTTTTTTAATTCACTCTACATTGATTATTGATAATAGTGTACAGTGTGGTATTCGTCCTTCCAGGGGACATAGCTGAGCTTGTAGACTTAGCCAGCCATCCCTACTATGCATTTTAAAAGACATCATCTGAAGGTGAACCCAAAGTCCTGAAAGGACTCTGTCAGCCAGCAATCTGAGATTGGACACAATCTTTTAGCCACCCCCTTATTTTTTTACTTACACTGACTGTCCCCACAAAACCCCACGCCACCCATGACACCCAGGTGACTGGGCCCTTCCTATTTCACTCCTCCATGTTCCTAACCTCACCCTTTGTTCTCCCCTGAATTCCCTCTTAACGATCCATTCCCCCCAAACCCACTTTACAACTCCATTCCTAACTGGTCCTCAGCACCAAAGCAAGAGTACCATCTCCTGCTCTCCTCCCTTGCACCAAAGAGCTAAACAGGAAATTCTTTTTCCTATAAAACTTACATAACTAGACAAAACCTGCTGCATGTCACTTTTAAATAATCGTTACAAGATTGTTGTGCTGTTTCAGTTAATAAATATTCACAGGACGCAAATGTGTTACAAGCTGGCACCTTTTTCAATATACCATTGAGTTTATTGCTACATCACAGTCTGCAATCAGTAAATCAAAATTTTCTATGCCACCTAATTATATTGCCCTGCACATTTCCTGCTATTATGGGCTTCATGAAACTCCTCCCAATGATTTTATCAAGCAAGCATAAAATAGAGTGGAATTGTCAAATATTGATAACAATTATTTTGAGTCTAAAACAGGGTTGGGTGAAGTTGTTAGGAATTATCACCATCATCTTCAGGTTGCAATGTGTATGTAAGGTGAGAAAGCTACAGATAATCAGCTAGGCAAATCTTTCTGAATTACTAGCAAATACACACATTTCAGCCTGAATAAGGAGCTTGCTTGAAGTGCATTTCTGAAACTACTCCCAGAATAATGAAGATACGAAATAGATATTAATGGATCCTAGGGTACCAAATTGCCAAAAGTACTTCACGATTCTGATGGTTTTCATGTTTGACATTCACATTATTTGACTCTGAGCCTCACTTTGTGCTCTTGTGAACAATATCTTATTATTACGCATCAAACAGGCAAACAAAAAAGCAATTCATTACAGCAGTCAAACTATGTCTTAACTTCTGATTGAGCCAAAAGATATACCTTTGTTTTCCTTGGTCAGTTTATCAGCCATTTCCCAGTAGTCATAACTGTAGAGAATGCTGTTGGTGATGTTGACATGGTTAGCAGCCAACTGATGGATTCGCTGTGGAATATTAATAGTTGAAGAGGGGGATGATCCACTGTTACTGGAACGGCTCTCAAGAAATCCAACAGAAGTAACAGGGGAGGGTGTAGACAACATTGGCATAGATGTTCTAATACACCTAAAATGGAAAATATAAAATGTAGCTGACCTCGCCGAATCCTCATCCATTCAGTAACAAATCCACCTACAACCGCTGGACTCTCACAATCATCTCCTTCTCCAAGCTGTAATCTCGCCTGTCAGACATTCACAACCCATATGGACTTTCACTGCTCCCTGCTCCAGATTCTCTCTCCCACATCAGACCAACATTGGCCCCAAGATGCTTGGACTCTTATTTCTATCCTCCCTCAGACAATGTCTAAGCCTCAGGCTGAGTGAAATCAGTCATGGTTTGCTGTTTTCTGCCCCTCCGATCATAGACTGTTTCTCTCTCCCCTTTGCAGATAATGAGCTCACTAAATATGTCTTAGGAATTTTTTTACAATGTTACATTTTAGGTCAGAAGAAAGGAAAGTATACTTACTTCTCACTGGTTCCCCAAAGGTTTGAACTTTTAACTGTTTCACCAGAGTCCTGTAGTATTAAAATATATCTGTTTTAGACAGAAACTTTCAAATTTGTTGCATGTATGAATAGTATTTTTTTTTCAAATTCCACTCTTACCTTTCCCATATTCATCAATATTCATTTTTCAAGCAGTTAATATCTAATTAAAATAATTAATGGACTAAATAAATTGTTTATGATGGAGAATTCCGCATTCCAACTACCCTTAGTGTAAATTTTGTGATGAGAGATACTCACTTGGTAACTTTTCAGATGGGAACTAATGTGCAATTCCAGATTATCAGTTTAACTAATAGCAACATCCTGATCCAAAATATTCGAAATTCCTTCTAGGTCAAATTGTCAAAAATCCTAAACTATGAAATAAGAAACAAAAATTGACCTAAAATTTAAATTGCAAAAAAAATGGACATCATGTGCACATGTTTGCTCCTTGATACTTTTATTTTGTTTTCATTCGGTCCAATCTGGCCATTTTTCAAACTTTGAGACTTTTGATTTTTGATATCTGAACAGACTTTCAGCAGTTCAGTGTTGAGCTACTTAAAATGATTTAGGGTGAAATATTGTTGTGATGTCATGTGGTAGTACAGAATTTGTATATTGCTGGAAAAAGTCCCATTTTATTGAAACCTTTCTTCTGGCATATATGAAGACATTTTACAAGATTACAAATTCAAGGGAAAAACAAACATTTGAACTGCATGAGAAGGGGAGGGTGACTGGCAAATGGATTCAAATTGTCAGAGGTATTGGTGGGGAGGGTGTATCCATTAATACTGATTGATAGTTAACTGCAAGCCTGTTTAAATTTTAAACTAGGCAGGTTGACTGATTAATCAGGATAGTACCCTGAGAAAGAACTGTTAATGGCTATCACCTGTCAATGTCAATTTTGTTGTATTGAAACAGATTCACTTCTTTCCAACTGCAAAAAACAGGGCCCTGTGTCCTAATACACAGTTTCCAGTACATGCACGTACTTGGACCGAATGAAAACAAAATAAAAGTATCAAGGAGCAAACATGTGCACATGATGTCCATTTTTTTTGCAATTTAAATTTTAGTTCAATTTTTGTTTCTTATTTCACAGTTTAGGATTTTTGACAATTTGACCTAGAAGGAATTTCGAATATTTTGGATCAGGATGTTGCTATATGTGAGCCCAACTTACATTTGAAAATTTGTTGTCATTATTCAGTAAATATTGTCCAACTGCAGAATCACATCTACAGTTATATCGGGTGTTGTATGTTTTGCAAGTGTGGGCTTGTTGGGTTCACAGCCAGTGTGACATGCTGGTTGATATGATGTACCAATCTTTGTGACATATAACCTACATACCTGACATCACACCTGTACTGAAGTTCATCCACTACATTATCCATTTACGTACTAGACAAACCATCTTGTTAGCTTGTTGACAAAATCCTATTGGTGGTGAATATTGGTTTTCTCCTTGAAATTGTAGTCTTGTAGTGCCTTAATGAGTGCCAGATGAAAAACTTCAAAAAACTATTTCAGTGATATTGTTCAAATGATTAAGCTGCAACCAAGTAAGACACAGGAAACAAAAACCCTCGTGTTTGCGCTTTTGTGCTCCTGGGATGCTGCTTGGCCTGCTGTGTTCATCCAGCTTCACACTATATTACCCTCGTGTTTGCTGCTGCTTAGTTTTGAGGGGATTCATTGCTCCCAAGTAGCCCTCTCTTATCAATAACATGACATTGTCAATGATGGGCCAAATGTCCTCCTTCCAATAGTTTAACAGGGTGAATTTTACAAGGGAGGTGTATGATAGCCTTCCCGGTTGAAAGATTGTGTTGAGCAGACCTATTTGAAAAGTAGCTACCTAGCAGCCATAATATGCTGGGGTCTTAATAAGCTGTAAGTGGAAGTTTGCCCCTTAGAAACAAATGCTCGCTGTCCCGAGAGCTGCCAACCAACGTGATTGAAGGCTCAGCCGCACCAGAATTCAGTAATGGCCTGTGTCAGGATAACAAGCATTCCTGAGAAGAAGCTCCATGGATGCCATGTAAATTGAAGATTTTATTCAGGAAGGGATCAGAGACTCTAGCAAGAGGTAGCTGGGTTCAAGCTTTGGTGTAGAGACACAAAGTGAAGTTATGAACATGGGATCGGTGCTCTAATATGCCCTCAAAGTAGGTATACCATTTCCTTTCCACTTTTAGACCAGGTAAGAAAAGTAGCAGTTGGGTATCCTCCATTCCACTTTCCTCAGTCACATATATTTTTGTGATGGAAGTACTAACAGGCCTATAACTAGCCAACAATTGGCTGGGGATTGTGGGTAGCTGTTTCTGCTGACTGTAGCATAGTTTGCTGAATTAACTGTAGTTCCACAGTTAAATCATATCTAGTTATCATGTTTCTTTGGAAGTTCGTTAACACCTCATAAAAACACACCGATTCAATGACTCAATGTAATACAACTCAATTCTGAAAAATCTACTTCAAACGAAATTTTTTTTAGAAATTGGTTCTGCTAAACATCAGTCGAGAATCTAGTTTATAAGATCAATACCTGTTTTTTCCTAAAATTGCAGCAATGACGAGTGTATTTGAGCTTAAGTGGACAACTGCAGTACTGATGTGTGTTCAGTTCCTTCTGATGCATATTACTATGTGCAGTACCACTGGTTAGCACTTCCTTTCTGTTACACTAGGTCAGGGAGCAAAGAAGAATAGTTAATTTGGTCAAAACGTTTTCTGTTAATGGCTAAATGAAAGAATAATGAAGGCTGCAGGCAACCCACAATTTTCAAATGGGCATGTCTGCAGGTACGGCTGAGCTAACTTGTATTTGTGAAAAAAAGATCTCCAGCATATAAGTTGCAAATCAGGGGACAGCATCATGCTTTTTGGTATGGTGTATGGAGGTAGGTCGAAAAGCAAGAGATAAGTCCCCTTCGGGCATGTTAAGTTTTCTTGAGTGAATGCATTCTTCTCAGACTATTGCATTTTTATATATGTATAAAATTCCAAATTTTACAGACAATTGGACAAGAAGTTCTGCTCCTACCTGGTCTCTAACACCTGGGAACCATACTTACGAGGCTTTTGGTGTGCACTTCATTCCCTGGAACCTAAGAGCAACACTCAGCCTCCACCCCCAAACACTCCTAGCGATGTCACAGACCAATCAGCATTTTGCCTTCATGATACCTCCACAGAAGTTTCCCAGTAGTCTATTCAGGAGAGAAGTGAATTGGTTTTACACATGGGTAGCAATAGTAGACCATCATGACTGACAAAGATAACCTGGATAGAGATGAGTGGGGAGGTCAATATGCATGGCTGCCTTAAAAGAACTTTGGCTTCAGTGCTACAAGAAGGTGAATGAACTGCTGCATTCCACCAGGATATGTACCATTACCTACTCAATGCTTCATGCCTCTGTGAGTGTGAGTTAACGTCATAAGATTGCTGCCGACACACAGGAAGGTGGCTGCCAGATATCTTGACGACTAGTGACAAGTCTGTCACTTCATTGCAGCTACTACTGGCACCACAGTGGTACTGCCTCTCACATATCTGCCAGGGTTCATACTTAAAAAATAAAAGGAGCTACAACACTCAGCAGCTCATACACTGTCAGCTCACTGACCTTACTTCGCAACTCAGTGAACAAACACATCTGAGGGTGGCATGGTGGCTCAGTGATTAGCATTGCAGCCTCACAGCACCAGGGACCCGGGTTCAATTCCAGCCTCGGGTGACTGTCTGTGTGGAGTTTGTACATTCTCCCCGTGTCTGCGTGGGTTTTCTACGAGTGCTCTGGTTTCTTCCCACAGTCCAAAAATGTGCAGGCCAGGTGGATTGGCCGTGCTAAATTGCCCGTAGTGTTCAGGGGTGTGTGAGTTATAGGGTGATGGGTCTGGGTGGGATGCTGCACGAGGCACTGTGGACTTGTTGGGCCGAAGGGCCTGTTTCCACACTGTAGGGCATCTAACCTAATCTAATCTAATCTGAGTGCTTCTAAACAAAGGCTTGCAGGAAGCAAGGATATGCCCACAAACAATGGCATCATGATAAACACCTCAAAGGTTTCTGACTCTCTCTGAGGAGGAGGCACTAAGCTGACACGAGAGCTCAAAATGTTTGAGAGCAGTTTAGACATCTACAGGCATCTAGTGAGAAGCCTCCAGTCTTTTAATCTTATTTGCACACCAAGTCTCAAAACCTTAATGAAACCTTGGGAAGGGATGATGGCTTGCAACACTAACTGTTGTTTGTATTTTCTTATGCAGTCTCTGAAACCCACCCCTAAACCATGAAAAAATAAAAAAGGAACCTCATCCCCCAAACCCTTTTCCACCCACTCCTCGAACAACATCTCCAAGGAGAAACAGTCGTGAGCCTCAGAGGATGTACCTTCAAGGTCTTCCTCCCACACCTCCCCATCAGTGCAGAGAATAATATTCACCTCAGTGGGTAATCTAGTTCGGGTGTGGTCAGCCTCACATTCTGGTGATCGCAGCCCTGATCAAACCTAGCCCACAGCTAGGGAAGGAAGAGATGACCAAAATGTCTGAGGCTCAGAAGACAACTGGAGATCAGGCCCTTGCCGCACCCAGCACAAATGATGAGCCTGTGGACTTAGCCATTAATTAACTGACAGAGATATGTAGACAAGCAGGGGAATGCTAAAGGCAGAGATGCCAGAAATGATATGCAGACTGGAGGAAAACAGGTCCACTTGTTTTGATTTTATAGCTACAGCATGTGAGCGCAAGTCTATCTCCATGGAAATGGGAGGTTGTCATCCTGGGGGTCCAGGTACTGCAGAATCATTAGTATTTGCCAGATATGTGACAGGACATTCACTCCATCACTGGGACCATAGGTGTGTCATTCAGTAACTAGGCAAGAGCACGGCATCCAAGGCACCTCAAAACACTTCTAGGTGTCCATTTACTCGGTAGCTGCGGACGTCAAATAGCGCACTGACAGGGAGGAAGAGCGTCAGACAGAGACCGAGGAATTGTCATCATTGGACACTGTGGAGGTGCCCTGCTATACCGTTTCCCCTTTTGCCAGGGACCTAAATGCCTTATCAGGTCAGATCAGTGAGATTTTCCCTGTGCAGATGCCCCGAGCAGACTGGAGCCCTCTAGACCCTGGAACACCAGAGGACACCTGCCAAAGTCATCAAGTAGCAATGCAGTCAGCAGCGGCCTCCCCGTTTTCAGCTGCAACACCCAAGGTGGGGCACACGTGTAGTAATAGGAAAAGAAAGGTTAACGGTGAAATCTGAACGGTCACAGGTATACATTCTGTATAACCTGATAGCTGCCATAAGTATAGTACTTTGTCCAAGAGTCTTGCAGTATCTTTTGATTTGTTAAGACTGCTAGATATTTATGTTTCCTTTGTAGACTACCGAGAGGGTTCGCTGGTGCTTCATGGGGAGCATTGCAAAGAGTGCTGATGCTGTCATTGTCTGCTGCCCTTTGAGAGGGAGATAACCTCCGGGTAACAGGAACTTAAGCTAGATGTTTGAGTCATTCCAGCACAGTCCCTTTGTAATCCTGCATAACTCCACACTGATGTTCTGGTCGGATAACTGAACAGGAGAAAATTGGTGCCAAGGGTATAAGTTAAAGTTCATCCACTGAACCATTTATAAAACCTGACTTTCTTGACACCTCTTTGAGACTCTGAGACTAACAGTTAACATAGATTGTTCACACTTGTGTAAATCTTGCAGCTTCTCAGCAAGATAATCTTGAGTTGGGGATCCCTCTTGTCGCCATAGCAACCAATCCTCCTAGATTTGTCCACCAGAATTAGAGCAGGTCACATGACCTCTTCATACCTCCTCTTTATCCTAAAGAGACAGTCTCAAAACATAACAATAACATAAAACCTCATTTTTGTAGCATCCGCAAATATATCTGCCTCTCACTGTTTGCTTGTTAAAAACGATCAGAATCACTAACAGTCATGTAAATAATTGCTTGACTTACAGGGCTTGAAAAACAAGACATGCTTTGAAGCTTTATGACTACAGTCATCAGGATAGACACTGTATACTAGACTCCTTAAGAAATTAACCTAATTCTATATTTGGAGAATTGTCACATCTGAACTACAATAAAATTCAAGTAAATAGGTTCAACCAAAAGTGTCATTTAAGATATTTTCAATAACTTTGATTACATTTTCACAATGGAGAGTCAGTTGGAGATTATGAAGTGACAGAAAACTTGGAAAGTATGTAAAATATTTACCTTGAAATAGTCTATCAGGGCTTTAGAATATTTAACTGCACTGTCCCTCTTAAGTCTGAACATCCTCCAATAAAGAAGTGCCAAACAACGGTAACTGTAGAGATCAAAAAGATTTTTGCAAACTGAGCTCAGGCTTAAAAATCAGCAGGATTGTGCTGTCACATCTGTTAAAGGAAACATTTCTATGAATTCAAAGCATCTTATCTCCGATCCAAAACATTTTCTAATCATAATTATAGCTTCCTAAAAATTGCATCTTTCAAACCAAGTGTTGAATTCAAAAATTGTAATGTTTGCCTTTTGCTGTAAAAATTACAATAAGGCAATGACCATTATTGACACTACAGGATAAGCATGACAACCATGGAATATATGGAAGTAAATGCTTCAGAGATATCCTGCTCTTCCATATGGTATGTTATTGCAGTCCTTGTTGGTAGACTCAACTTTGAAGCCATTGACGTGGTGTCTTGATGTCATGGTGCTATTAAAGTAGTACCAGTATCAAAAAAGGTTATAGAACAGAATGAGGCCATTCAGCTAATTGGTATTTATGTCAGGTGAATAAATTAGCAATGGAGTCATACAGTCTTACAGCACAGAAAGAGACCCTTTGGCCCATTGTTTCAGTATTACTGACAAAGCACCTATCTATTCTAGTCTCATTTCCAGTACGTGGCCAGGAGCTTCTGCGCATTTCATGTATTCATCTAATACCTTTTAAAAGTTGTGATGGTTCCCTGCTCTAGCACTCCTTCCAGCAGAGTTTCAGATACCCATTGCTGTCTGAGTGAAAAAGACTTCCTTAAATCGCCTTTAAACCTCTTGACACTTACTTTAAATCTATGCCCCCAGTTATTGACTGAACTATCAAGGGGAAAATTTTCTATCTAGTGATCTATATCCATCATAATTTTGTACCACTCAGTCATGTCCTCTGCCAGCCTTCTCTGCCCTGAGGAAAACAACCCCAGCTCATCTAGCCTCTTTTCATAACTGAAATGCTCCAGGTCAGGCAATGTCCACTGAATCTCCTCTCCACCCTCTCGAATACAATCATTAATCTCCCATTCTAATTTCACTAATCAGCAACTGGTCCATACCTTTGTAAGTTGTAATGCTACAAGTGCAGATCTAAGTACTTTTACAATGAGTTTAGGCCTCATTTCCCAACTAATCCTTTTACTGATTACCTTCAATCTCTTCCCCCAGTAACTGATCTCTCCCCCTTAGAGAAATAGGTCTTTGCTGTGCACTCTATTCAAGCTTTTCAGTATTTTGAACACCTCAATTAAGTCACCCCTGTGCCTCCTCTGTCCTAAAGAGGGCAGCTGTAGTCTGTCCAATCTTTCCTCATTCCTGCAATTTATAGAACACAGAACACTATAGCGCAGTACAGGCCCTTTGGCCCTCGATGTTGCGCCAACCTGTGAAACCAAACTGAAGCCCATCTAACCTACACTATTCCATTATTATCCATATGTTTATCCAATGACCGTTTAAATGCCCTTAAACTTGGCAAGTCTAATATTGTGGCAGGCAGGGCATTCCACGCCCTTACTACTCTCTGAGTAAAGAACCTACTTCTGACATCTGTCCTATATCTATCACCCCTCAATTAAAAGCTGTGTCCCCTCATGCTAGCCATCTCCATCCGAGGAAAAAGACTCTCACTGTCCACTCTATCGAATCCCCTGATCATTTTGCATGTCTCTATTAGGCCACCTCTTAACCTTCTTCTCTCTAACGAAAACAGCCTCAAGTCCCTCAGCCTTTCCTCATAAGACCTTCCCTCTATACCAGGCAACATCCTGGTAAATGTCCTCTGCACTCTTTCCAATGCTTCCACATCCTTCATATAATGTGGCAACCAGAACTGTACACCATACTCCAAGTGTGGCCGCACCAGAGTTTTGTACAGCTGCAACATGACCTCATGGCTCTGAAACTCAATCCCTCTACCAATGAAACCTAACACACTGTACGCCTTCTTAACAACCCTATCAACCTGGGTGGCAACTTTTAGGGATCTTTGTACATGGACACCGAGACCTCTCTGCTGTCCACACGACCAAGAATCTTAAGCATTTGCCCAGTACTCTGTATTCCTGTTACTTCTTCCTTGTGAATCACCTCACAATTTTCCATATTAAACTCCATTTGCCATCTCTCAGCCCATCTCTGCAGCTTATCTATGTCCCTCTGTAACCTGTAACATCCTTCCGCACTATCCACAACTCCAATGACTTTAGTGTCATCTGCAAATTTACTAACCCAACCTTCTATGCCCTCATCCAAGTCATTTATGAAAATGACAAACAGCAGTGGCCCCAAAACAGATCCTAGTGGTACACCACTTGTAATTGAACTCCAGGACGAACATTTCCCCTCAACCACCACCCTCTGTCTTCCAACTAGACAATTTTTGATCCAAACTGCAAAATCACCCTCAATCCCGTGAGTTCGTACTTTACGCAATAGCCTACTGTGGGGAACTTTATCAAACGCTTTACTGAAATCCATATACACCACATCAACCGCTTTACCCTCATCCTGTTTGGTCACCTTCTCAAAGAACTCAATAAGGTTTGTGAGGCATGACCTACCCTTCACAAAACCATGTTGACTATCCTAATCAAATTATTCCTTTCTAGATGACTATAAATCATATCTCTTATCCTTTCCAACACTTTACCCACAACCAAAGTAAGGCTCACTGGTCTGTAATTGCCAGGATCGTCCCTCCTCCCCTTCTTAAACAAGGGGACAACATTTGCTATCCTCCAGTCTTCTGGCACTATTCCTGAACATTTCTTGTAAATCTTCTTGACATCCATGCCAAGAATTGACACTTGTGAGGAAAGGGGTCAAGGATAGTGGTTTGGAGTTGGTGATTTTAATGACAAGCAGGAATAATGTAATTCAGAATCAGTCCATGTGATTCAGATTACAAAACTGTGGTTCTGTACTGCTAGTTCTGTGAAGGCAGTGCAGTCTAGCAAGAGATAACTCATTGACCATATTTTGACCTGGTCAAACCCAGAAAACTGACCAGAACAGGCTAAGTTGGTTCACTAACATCGATTTAATGTGGTTCTTTAATTTCTATTAAGGAAGTGAAACGAGTGTGTTTTGATTATAACTTTCACATTCTGCCTCCCGTTTGCTATCTGCTTTATCTCAATCTGCCTACTGAAGGATTGCAGAAATGCATCCAAGGACACTGTTGAAGTTTTGATCTTCAGTTCAGATCAAGAGGTGCCTCTGCTTTGTCACAAGATCATACCATTGTATGATTAGATATTGTTATTGGTTTGCTTGCTGAGCTGGCTGGTTATTGTATAGACATTTTGTCACCAGGCTAGATAACATCATCAGTGCAGCCTCCGATGAACCGATGTTGTTCTACTCCACTTGGAATTTATATGATCCAGTCTGTTAAGTTGGGTTGTGTCATTTCCAGTTTTTTTTTTACATGGGTTTGTATATGGGGTCTAATTCCACATGTTTGTTGATTGCCTTAGGGGTTGAAAGCCAGACCTCTAAGAATTCCTGTACATATCTGTGGTTGGCTTGAGCTCGGATGGTCACATTGTCCCAGTTAAATTAATGGTCTTCATTGTCCAAGTGTACTGAGATGTGGGAAATTTTGTTGTGTCGTTTTGTTGCTAGGTAGTGTTTGTGTATCCTGATGGCTAATTTCCTTCCAGCCTGGCCGATGTAATGTTTGTTGCAAGATATCTTGTCAACTACATTGGTTCTGTATTTCATGGATATTGGGTTCTGGTGAGTGTTTGTCAGTGTGGCATTGGATCTGTGTGCTACCATAATTCCCAGTGGGTGTAGGAGTTTCATTGTCACTTCTGATATCTTCTTTATATAGGGTAGTGTGGCCAGTGTCTTGGGACATCCTGTGTTCTCTTAGCATTGTCTATCTAGTAGGCACCTGAGGATGAAGTTGTTGGGATATCCATTGTTAGCAAATACCTTGTATGGGTGCTCTTCCTTCTTCTTGCATAGTTCTGGTATGTTGCAGTGAGTTGTGGCTTTTGTGAATAGTGTCCTATCACAGTTTTGTTTAATGACATTGGGGTGATTGCTGTGGAAATTGAGGATTTGGTCAGTGTGGGTTGCCTTCCAGATACTATAGTTTGGAACTCCCTAGTTATTTGTTCTACCCTGATGTCTAGGAACGGGAGTTGATTGTTGTCTTCCTCTTCTCTCGTAAGTTTGATCCCGGTGAAAATATTGTTGGTGAGATGGTGTGTTTCTTCTAAATTGATATGTTTAATTATGACAAATGCGTTGTCCACGTATTGGATGCACGGTGTTGGCTGTATTAGGGGGAGGGTAGTGCATTCCAGTCTTTGCATGACTGCCTCTGCAATAAGTCCCGAGATGGGTATCCCTGTACTTGTGCCATTGATTTGTTTGAATATTTGGCCGTTAAAAATGAAGTGTGTGGTGAGGCATAGGTCCAGTAGTCTGTGTTGGTTGTCCTTGCTGATGCAGATGTTTGGAGTGTGCGTTCCTGCTGTATCCAGTAATGTGGCAAGTATTTCTTCGGCTAATGATATGTTAATGGAAGTGAATAGTGCTGTGACGTCAAAGAATACCATAGTCTTGTTGCTGTTGATTTTAATGTTCTTGAGATTAAGGTATTCCTGGGTTGAGTGGATGGAGTGGGGTGATCCATCAACCAGTTATTTCAGAAGTGCTTTTCTCTCTGTGTTTAGGGTATCCCATTCATTCCTTCATTTCAGTGTAGGGATTATAGTTTGTCAGATGGCTTGTTGTGTTTCATCTGTGAGTCCATTACCTTTTAGTGTAGCTTCTATTGCAGCCCTGAAGTCTGTTCTGTTCGCATCTCAATGGTTATAGTTTAGTCTATGTATTGGGACAACTTTCTCAGTTTTTGTAAGTGGTCTGCTGGATAGGTTTCCTATTCGTGATTCTGGTTTGTTGTTGTCCTTGTCTTTGTGTTGGATCAGTTTTTCATGTAGAATGTGTTTCTTCTTTGTTTTGGTCCTGTATTATATGATGGTGATGGCCTGTTTCAGGTTTGTAATCCATTGCTGGTGGGTAGTGTTTGGGATAATAATTTTTAGCGCAAAATTTCTTGCTTGTACTTGTAGAATCGGTTATGGACATCATTGATCATTACCCGTAGCATTCTCTAGCTATTTTGTTCAGCTCTTTTGTACAGTTGTGGGTTGTTGAGTGGAGGTTTGTACTTAACACTGAGGGTCAGTACCTGGTTCCTGAGGTATTTATGGAGAAAGTGAAGTTGTTCACGGGTAGCACTCAGTCAGTTGGCAAAGGTTTCCCATTGTTGGGCTACTTTGAGAGTGTTGCGCCCATAGGTGTTTAAGGTTCTTGCAAAGATACTGTGGTTTGGAACTCCCTGTTAGTAACTCATTCTATCCTGATGTCCAGGAACAGAAGTTGATTGTTGTCTTCCTCTTCCGTCGTAAATTTGATGCTGGTGAAAATATTATTGATGAGATGGTACGTTTCTTCTAACTTGGTGCATTTAATGATGACAAATGTGTCGTCTACACATGGGAGTCACTCTGAGTGCGCTCAGACAGTGAAGGCCATCAATTTAATTGGGACAACATAACCATCCCAGCTCAAGCCAACCACAGACATGTACGGGAATTCCTAGAGGTCTGGTTTTCCACCCTAATGCAGATATGTGGAATTAGACCCCATATACAAACCCATGCAAATAAGAACCAGAAATGACACAACCTAACTTAACAGACTCGATCATATAAATTCCAAGCGGAGTAGAACAACATCGCTTCATCAGAGGCCGCACTGATGATGTTACCTAGCCTGGTGATGATAACCAGCCAGCTCGGTGAGCAAGCCAACAACCTCATCCACAATCCGAGGTACAAATCTTCATAAAAACCTTAATTAGATATTGGCCAGTATAGGCTTGTTGTTGAATGTAAAATACAAAGACTGCTTACAAGAGCAACTAGTATCTGACCTGGCGAGAAGCTGTAATCATACCTAATGTCACAAAAGTCAACTAAACTAAAGTAAAATGCTAAACAAGCAAAAGCATATGAAAGACTCTTTCAAGTATTTCCCTGATGCCAAATAATTGCCTCATAGTTTGCTCGTTCCATCTGTGCAGGCTGGAAGATTGCTTTTTTTCATGTATTTTAATAACTTTACCACTAATTTGTATACTATGTTAAAAGTTAAGAATAGTAACTTTTCTATTACTTATAACTGACTCACCAAACAGCTGGTTTCTTAATAGAAAACAAAGAACGAATTTCAATCAGCTTCAGTAAATCTAACTATGCCTCAGAATGCCTGTCTTGGGAAATTTTCATACCTCTCTCCTCTAGATGATGCAGACAGTCTGTTTCAGGATCCTCTCCATCACCTGTTTGTCTAGCTAGGCTAGGGACAAGGAGTTCTGCTGTAGCTTCCAGAGGGAGCAGATGCATCTGTACATATGGCTGTCATGCAAATTAACCTTCCTTTAGATACTCTACAGTGGTGTACACTCTACCACTAATCATTTAGATTGGCCCAAGACAAAGCAAAGACAAACTCCCTTTAACAAACCTCACCCATTACCACCTACTGGTAGAGGTGGCAAATACTACAAGTTACCAGGTTGATTATCTGGGAAAAGATCAGAATTTCAACCAATGGCTTCTACAATATTGTGCTTATACAACATATTTCTGTTCAGGGTGATATCTGATTATGACAGTTTCTAGATTCTTTACTTTGGTAAAGAGAGATGAGTTAGAGTAGAAAGTTGAGGGAGAATGACTCATTCCCCATTTATTTTACTGTTTCCACTCCTGGCCTCTGCTCAGTGCTTTGTCATGGTGGCATGGATGATTAATGGGAACTTGAGAGTTTCAGGTGATGTTGGTAGAGGTAGTGCAGTTTGGTGGTGGGGGGGGGGCACGCGGTTGAGGTGTTGTGAGGTTTGGGGGAATATGATTCAAGTAGGGCAATTGAAGCTATTCAGTATTTAACAACTCTCCATGCCTTAAGATAGTGTCATGCTAAACCACATTGAAAGACAAACATATACATGACAAGAAACAACTGGATTTGGTTTTTAAACAAAATACTTCCATACTTACTTGTAAGACTCAAAATGCACATCATCAATTCAGTTTCTATACTAGATGTTTTGCAGACAATTATAAAAGATACTAATCTCCAATACTTTACATGATTAAAATAATTTTATGTGATAGGATTTCATTTATAATCTCATAATTTAGAAACTCACCACAAAGCAGCTAGCTGCTTATCTGCTTGAGTGGCTGTTACATTTGAATGAATCTTCAGTCTTGTGGCATATCTTTAAAGAAAATCCAAATTAAAGCAGTGATATAAATAAAACATGCAAAGTGAAATTATTTACATTTTACCAGATTCACTGCTAACTGAGACAGATGCTTAACATATCTCCATTAAGATGTTTTAATCTGATATTAAATTAGGCAATACCAGCAAAGAGTGTCAGAGGTTTAATTTTACTTCAATTAATCTGCAGTATTTCTAAATATGCCGAACAATACCGTGTTATCCATGTAAAGGGATTTTGTGAAGCTTTACATATGACCTATAACAGTCAAACGGACCACTTTCTTTTCCCTTCCCCAAAGTTCCAAATATATTTTCTTCAAGTATTTATCATTTTCCTTTTGAAAGTGACAATTTGACCTGCTCACACGCTGTGCATTTCTGATCTTAACAATTTTAAAACATTTTCTCACCAACACCTCTAGCTCTTTTGCCAATCATCTTTAATCTATGTTTTCAGGTTAGCAATCTTTCTGCACTGGGAATTGTTCCTCCTTACCATCAGTGGAAATCTCCGATGCAATGTACATAACTTGGTTGTAGATTCTAGGAGTTTGGTAATTGACTCCCAAATTTTAAGCAGTTAAACCTCACTTGACCTTGAAGCACAATTTTACAATCATTTCAAGAGTATCAAATAGGTGAGATTCTGATTTTATAATGATGGTATTATTTTCTTTAAATAGTGATGACCAATTGTAAAGAAATGAATGGTGTTCATTTATTATGCTGCCCTTTTTTTGTTTTATTTCATTTATCAGCAAATCCGCCTGTATGATGGTTCCAATTAGGTAAATCTCTCATTTAAAATCAGAAATGGAAGTAAACTTGGATTTAGCCAGTGAAGATTAAGTACATCTGAGTTTCCTTGATTCAGGCACGAACTCCAGATTTCCAGTGCAAGTTTCATGTAATATAAATTCTAAAGCCTAAATTATTTCAGACAGCACTTGGAGTGAAAGACACAAAGTAACTCTGAATGGGGCAGAATGAGGAAAGTGAATTTTAAAGATTTTGATTATATTTGCTAAGCAGATCATGTCTCAATGATTAATGATATCTGATAATCTATGGTCAATTAAGGCAACATAAAGAAGTTAGTCATTTATCCTGGGATAGAATTAAGTTGGACATTGTGTTGTAGAATTCCAAGTCTTGCTGACAAATGAGTTGAGAAAGTAGTTCTGCTATGTCAAGGAAATGGGCAACATTCAACAAATAACTGTAAACTGTAAGATGTATTTGAACAACTCACAAGGGACTATCTGCCATTTGACTTAAATTTTATGAAAACTATTTGGTTTTCTCTTTAAACCTATAGGTACAGATCTTCCATATTGGAGTCCTAAGTATCCACACAGCTAGAATTTTACCAAATCAGGATGACTAAGAACACTTTCAAATTGGAGGCATGACCCAATTCTGACATTTCTGACTTTATCACTGTTTGTGGGTATCTTTTCAGGGTGTAGGCTGGTTCAGGTATCAAGCAAGATACCTGCCTCCATTGTGGAGATTGGCATTTTCCACACCTCCACAATTTTCATGGAGCCAGGCCAGTTTCTTCAAGATTCATAGTTCATGGCACGTTAGATATGTTGCGAAGCATTTTCTATATGAGGAAACATTTTGAAAGTTAAGTCCAAGAAGTCTTTCTCATAATCCCCATAACAGGTGATGTTCCCCACCTACCAACTATAGCTGCTCATGTCCCATGCCAGGCCCTTTGAAGTATGAATAGCTGAAACTGCAATCATTGGAAACATCAACCTTGTATAAATAAACATTATGAACTGGTACCAGAAATCAGAAAGCTAGAGCTGTCAGTTGAGCAGGGATACAGATCCTTCAACTGAGTAATGGATGTCCACAATCTCAGCCAAGAATACATAATGAGGCCAGGCAAACACCTCAGTCCCTCCTTGATTGATATGTCTGGTTTTCAGATATTTGCTTTCAATTTTACAATGAGATTTCACATTCTTGCAGATTCAGCTATTCAGATTTTAAATGGTCTGAATGATTGACACTTTTATTGAAATTTATGAAATTGATCATCTTTCATAAAGTGGAAATTTATCAATGAATGATCGTTTCAAGGCTATCTAAGATTACAAGGGGATCCTGATCAATTGGGTCAATGGGCTGAGGAGTGGCAGTTGGATTTAATTTAGATAAATGCGAGATATTGTATTTTGCTAAAACAGAAAGGGGCAGGACTTACACAATTAATAGTAGTGCCTTGCATTATGTTGTAGCAGAGACAGACCTAAAATTTGACATTCTTTGACATTTGCCTCACAGGTAGACAGGGCGCTTAAGAAGACACCAGGCACTCTGGTCTTTATTGCTCAAACTGTTCAGGATAGATGTTGGGACGTCATGTTGAGGTTGTACAGGATGATGGAAGGCCTCTTCTGGAGAGCTGTGTATAGTTCTGGTCACCCTACTATAGGAAATGTAGTAATTGTTATGAGGTCAACCGGATGGACCTTATAGAATATGAATTCCCGGATTGAGGCTGTTAATCTGGTCCATTCAGGGATCTCTATCGGACAAATATAAACAGGAGTGTCAGAGGTTTTGCTCACTCTGAGAGCTGGCTCTGAGGGAGATGGATCAGTGTCAAGGACTCTCCACACGTAAATGAAGAGTGACTTGGTGACTGTGTACTGGCCTCTGTGGAGTGATTTCAGGAAGCAAGTTATTAAACTGGAGAGGGTTCAGAAAAGATTTACCATGATGTTGCCAGGAGTGGAGGGTTTGAGATATAAAAATAGGCTGGGACATTTTTCATTGGAGCATTGGAAGTTGACCTTATAGAAGTTTATAAAATTATTAGGGGCAAAAGAAAAGGTGCATAGAAAGGGTCTTTTCCCAAAGTTGGGGCAATTCAAAACCAGCAGACATATTTTAAAGGTAAGAGAAGAAAAATTTAAAGAGGACATGAGGGACAACTTTTTTTACAGACACTAGTTCGTAAGTGGAATAAGCTGCCAGAGGATGTAATGGAGGCAGGTACAGTTACAAAATTTAAAAGACATTTGGATGAGTACAAGAATAGGACAGTTGTGGAGGGATATGAGCCAAATGCAGGCAAGTGGGAATAGTTTGGTTTGGGATCATGGTCGGAATGAACTAGTCGGACCAAAGGGTCTATTTCCATGCTGTATGACCCTGTGATGTTCTACTGTCATTATACTGTTTTCTATACAATGTCATCAGTCATCTTCAGGCAGATTCTTCGCTTGCAAAGATCAGTTGGGAAGAGATTTGTCAGCGATTTCGTTGGCACAACCGTTTGTGGCTGTAGAGTCCTATTCTGGACCTGCAGATCCTGGGACAGTGCAGGCAGGGGAATGCTCTGGACAGCGGGGCTTGAGATGAGGGCTCCTTCCTGCGTTTCCGTCTGTCCTCTGCAGCTCTCCTCGAACATTCGAACTGCTCTGTTGCCGTCGTAGTTTTCTTCCGCCATGCGTCCCTGTCACAGGCCAGCTTTTGCCGTTCCGTTGAGGCGATGCCGGCCTGAGACAGCTGTTGCTTCAGTTGGTCCTTGAAGCGCTTGCGTGGGGCACCGCAGTTTCTTTTGCCGTTGCAGAGTTCCCCGAAGAACACTGTCTTGGGTATTCTGGTGTTGTGCATCCGTGATATGTGAACCAACCATCGAAGTTGATTCAGGAGAAGGGCCGCTTTGATGTTGGGGAGCCAGGCCTTTTCCAGCACTTCGTTGTTAGAGATGCGGTCCTGCCAGGTGATGTCCAATATAGAGCGCAGGCAATGTAGGTGGAATCGTTCCAGCAGCCGCATCTGTTTCCGATACAGAACCCAGGCCTCAGAGCCGTAGAGCAGTGCGGTGATGACCGCAGCCTTGTAAACCTGGATTTTGTCAACATGCTTATCGAGTGGTTTCCCCATACACGCTTTTGCAGTCGCCCAAAGGCGCTACTTGCTTTTGCAAGGTGATTGTTGACATTTTCTGTGACTGTAGCATCGTTGGAGATTATGCTTCCCAGGTACGTGAAACATTCGACTGTGTTGAGGGGGTGGCTGTTGATCGAGATTCGAGGTGGGTTGTATGCGCTGCATGGTGGCTTCTGGTACAGGATCTCCGTCTTCTTCAGACTGATCATTAGCCCGAAAGCCTTTGCAGCTTCGGAGAAGCACATCACTGCAGGCTGTAGCGCATCTTCTGTGTGTGTGAGTAGGGCGCAGTCGTCCGCATATAGCAGCTCCATGATGGGCTCCCGTGTTGTCTTTGTGCGAGTGAGGAAGTGGAGCAGATTGAAGATATTGCCGGCTGGGCGGAAGTGAATGTAGATGCTGTTCGTGATGCCCTCCTTCGCTTCCTGCAGCATCATGTTGAAGAAAATGGTGAAGAGCGTTAGTGCCAAGACGCAGCCCTGCTTCACGCCGTTGCTGATGGGGAACGGGTGTGATAGGTCACCGTTGTATTTTGCCTTGCAGCTCTGACCTTCATGAAGTTGCTGTAGGATGGTTAAGAACTTAGGAGGGCATCCGAGCTTCCCCAGGATTTTCCTTAGACCGTTGCGGCTGACAGTATCGACGGCTTTGGTGAGGTCAGTGAATGCCGCGTACAGTCCAACGTTCTGCTCACGGCATTTCTCCTGAAGTTGGCGTAGTGTGAAGATCATGTCGGATGTGCCTCTGTTCGCTGTGAAACCACATTGACTTTCTGTCAGGTTGTCCTCCGCAATGGTGGGAATCAGTCTGTCCAAGAGGATTCTGGAATCTTCCCGGCCGTAGACAGCAGAGTGACACCTCTGTAGTTTGAACAGTCAGATTTCTCACCCTTGTTCTCATACAGGGAGACTATCACCGAGTCATGTAGATCAGCTGGCACCTCACCCTGTTCCCAACAGAGTCTAAATAGGTTGGTGAGTTTGTTCAGGAGCGAAGCTCCTCCTAATTTGTATACTTCTGCAGGGATTCCGTCAATACCGGGGGCTTGTGGAGTTTCAGCTTAGAGATGGCAGATTGAACCTCATCCAGCGTTGGTGGACAGTCGAGTTCGGATCTGATGTCCTGCTGCAGGATTCTCTCGATGGACGCATACTATACAATGTATGTTTGGTGAATTGGCACGGAAATAACTTGGCCTGGAATGGGGATATGAGGGACCATCTTGTTTAGTGGGGGGTATAGACTGGTTATGGAGCATGAGTGGCTTTTGGTGTTGGGTGGGTGCATAACATGGCATGGGCAAACATGTGTACACTTAAGAAATGCATAGGTGTGAAGGAGTGTAAGCGATGGGGACCAGAAAGCCTTTCTGTTTCACCGTAACTGGGGTGGAATCCCAAAACAGGCCTTTTGAACAACCTGCCTTCGCATTCAGCAGCTTATGGCCACCTCTGATCATTTCCCAGGTTGGTTGGCCAGACTGCAACTGGCATCCACCCCTCCAGCACTGAAAATCCTGTCATCGCAAGCACTTTCTCCTCGAGTAGGTAGGCTGTGCTAGGAATTTTCCTAACTTCTATTAACTGCCTCAAGGATGAAAATCCAGACCTAAATCAAGAAATTGCATACCTTTAGCTTTTATTTTCCATCCTTTATAATAACCAGTCAGAGAACTGTGCACTAAAGTTGTAGAATTAGGTTCTTACGGAGCACTTAACTGGGCAATCCTGTTCAAAGTATTTAATTAGCTATAATATTTCTGACCACTAGGGGGCAGCATTTAACTTGACATACCTGATATTTCAATAATAAATTCAAAATCCAAATAAATTTGCAACTTCACACATTATTTGTTAATATGATTGTGCAAGTAAAAATGTTTGATCTCTCATATGTTGCCAAATCTTCGTTATCTTTTCAAAATTTCAGGTTTGTTTGTTGTTACTCTGCTCTATTTTATGGGCAGAGACCAGCCTGACCCACTGAACACTTTCTTGAGATCTCTCACATTATTTCTCCATAGGAGAGATGTCTTAACAGCTGCCTTAAGTAGCTCTCAAAATGTAATCAGTATGGCTAAACGGTAGGTATGAGTCAATACTAATTTAACTGTGAAGGCTTAATATTAACAAAACATTCCTTTGAGGCAAGCTTTTCAGCATGCCCTGCTTGTTATGGACAAGTGTGAGACTATGTGACTCCTTTCCCAGGTGGCTAAACAGCCTGGGTCTGTGAACAAAATACAGAGAAGTTATCAGACCACCTTCAGCTCAGTAGTTGTCTCTGTTCTTTGCAGTAAAAGCCAAAGTTAAGCCTGACAAAAAACAATTTATCTTTGTGTCAGCAGGTTGCTGTAAGCTGTGAATTTTAATAGATAAGTCAGAAATATTTTACAACTGAAAAAGCCACCAATGGCCTCTTGCAAATCAGTGGAAGCATCCAGAAAAGGATGAATAAGAAACAGCATTCTAACCAGCAAAAGTAACCCTTCTGATAGGAACCACTGTTCTCCCTTCCCAGTCTTTCCCTCTGTCCGTAAACACCCCTGTCTGTTGGTCTGTGTGTGCATAAGGGGGAATGTATATGTGGATTACAGTACTAATTAGAGTTATATGCTGATGGTTAATAATGTTTACCTGTACCTGAAATCTAATCACCTGTGATAAATATTAATTGTTGTTAAGTAGAGAAATCTGTTCCTTTTGTTTTGTCAGTCTGGGTTTGAAAATCTTGTAAAATTGGAGAATATTGTATACTTTTTGGAATCTTTAACCTTTGTGACAACTCTGGGTATAACGGGCTTGATTTTCAGCATGCTACTCCAGTGAAGTTTAAGGGTCTAGGCCCGAAACGTCAGCTTTTGCGCTCCTAAGATGTTGCTTGGCCTGCTGTGTTCATCCAGCTCCACACTTAATGATATCCATGTCAGCTTTGCCACAATCTACTTAGAAGGTGATGTAATTGATGAATTCAGGCTGGAGAAGCAATAAGGGAAAACCAGGAGATGACAGAGAAACTGAGCGAGTATTTTGCATCAGCCTTCATGATAGAAAACATGAATAGCATTCCCAAAAAACTATATAATTAAGCTGCAAAACGGAAGAGGAAATAAGTACTGGGGTATGAATGGGGCTAACGGCCAATTAGTCCCTGAACCTGAGGGGTTGAATCTTAGGATATTAAAGTGAGTAGCTATAGAAAAAGTGGATGCATTGATAGTGATCATCAAAAAATCCCTAGATTCTGAAAAAGTCCCACAAAATTGCTAATATAATACCCTTAATCAAAAAGGGAGGGAAACTAGTAAACTGGATCACTTAGTATTATATCTGCCACTTGGATAATGTGAGAATCTATTATAAAGGATGTAATAATATAGCTTGATGCAATATAGTATCAAGCTGAGTTGGCATAGCTTAATAAAGACCTGAACAGGAATTCATACCTGACAAATTTGTTAGAATTCTTTGAGAAGGCAACATGCAAGAAAGATAAAAGGGGATTATTACATGTAAAACATTTGGATTTTTAAATAACTATCACATAATAGGCAACCAAATAACCGTTGGGAGTAGTATATTCACATAGGCAGGAGATTGGCTAACTAATAGAAAACAGATAGTTCAAATAAGAAGGGCATTTTCCGATGTGGGTGTGTGTTTGTGTGGTATGGGGATTTGTGCCAGGGCCATAATTGTTTATGATTTTTATTAATGTTGGAAGTGAATGTACTATTCCCAAGCTTGTGGATGATGCAGAAGATAGGAAAGCAAGTGATGAGGATGTAGCAAAGATTACAGAAGGATATGGACAAGTTAAGTGACGAGGCAAAATCTTAGCAGTTGTAACATAAGTTGAGAAAATGAAGTTATACCCTTTGGCAGAAGATTAGAGAAGCTGAATATTATTTAGATGCAGAAAAATTGCAGAAAGCTGTAGCACTTTGGGATTTGAGGGAACGTCAAATTTCAGCAGGTATAAGAAAGGCAGATGGAATGTTGTTCTTGATGTCAAAGAGAATGGAATATAAAAATAGGGACATCTTGCTTAAACCATACAATTAATTGGATCACTAGTACAAACAGTTTTGGTGTTCTTATCGGAGAACAGATATACTGGCACAGGTGGCAGTCCTGATGTGTTTCACTGGAATGAAATGGAGAGAATTTCTTATGAGGAGAAGTTGACTCATTGGAGCTTAGAAGTGTGAGAGGTGGCTTTGTTAAAACATAGAAGATTCATATAGGGGTGACTGGGTAGATGATAAGTAGTTGTTTCCCTTTGTGGGAAAGTCTGGAACCCAACAGCACTATCTCAGAAAGAAAGGGTCACCCAGTAAAGCAGGAATAAAAGTGAATTTCTTCTCTCAGAGGGTAGTGAATCTGTGGAATTCTTTACCAGAGATGTCTATAGAGGCTGGAACATTAAGCATATTCAAGGCTGTTTCGACAGATTTTTGATCAGTAATTGATTCAAGAAGTTTTAGGAAAAAGCAGGAAAGTGAAGTTGAGGATTATCAAATTAGCCAATGATGAAGGAGACTTCGTGGGGCGAATGGCCTACATCTGCTTCTACACCTTATGGTCCAGCTGGCAATGCAATGAAGTGGTTATATCGATAATTTCAAATCGCAAAGTTCATGAATTCAGCTTTTACTTTGAAATTCATAAAGCTGAATTCAATAAATCTGTTGATTTATTGTTAGTATCAGATATATAAGAAGGAAAGATATGGGATGGCTGTGAAAATCATTATGTGGTAGACTTTTATGTTCTTTAAAAAAACCTGAGTAAGCCTCTCAATTATATATCAATCATTAAGAAGGTGGTTTACTATTTTTGCAGGAATGTATATGTTCAATAAGTATATTTCCATTCCCTGAAACCAAAGAAGAAAATTGGGTACAAGGACATGATAATTTCAGGGTCTGTTTTCAATTAATCTGTGAAATTCCAACAATTTTGTATCACAGGATCAACTTCTAAGGCTGGAAAACATGGCCTCAGATAGGACCTGGTTTTGGCAAGGGGTACACATAAAATATGATAGATGACTAGCCTATTCAGCATCAATTCAGTCCCCATAATATGTTGTGAAAATCAATAGCCTGCCTGCCATTTAAATAAAATGGGCAACTGACCCTATTAATAAGCCAATTCATCCAAATTATACATTGCCCTTGCCTTAAAACATTTCCTATGGACAGGTGGAAATGGATGTATGTTTTTGGTGGGAGCTCTGTGTACACTGGGGACATTCCCCTACATGTTATCCCCCCATTTAGTTCCTCCCTGCCTTTAAATGCACCCTTACTCCCTTAAAACTCTCCCTTGACCCACAGATACCTTGTAACCCTAACCATCTGGGACATAGTCTTGTTCATACAGGAATCATTGCTCTTCCCTGTGCTCCTCCATCCAGATTCAGCTGCTGATTCTGATCAATCTGATTGGCTAGCAGCTCTTGAGGGTGGCTCTCCCTCTCAGTGAGGAATGGAAGTCCAACCTTTGTTCCTCAAGATCACTCACGGTGTCTTACTGCTGCAGAGCAGACCTTTTGAACATTTGGATTATCACGACTCTGCCTTTCCTTTTAGTGATAGTGTGTGTGGAAGGTAAAGCAATGTGCATCTTATCACAATCTTAAAATTCGACTCCAAGACCCTTGACATATCATACATCTTTACTTTTGTAATGAATAGTCCCTCCTAGCTTCTGTTATCATTTCAACTATCCTTATTTTTGAATTCAGGAAACAAGATAGTAGCCTTCATTATTTGATGTCCTTTATTAACATAGGTAATCTCAACTGAAACAATATTTTTTCTCAGAATCTGCGTTTTATGTTACGGACTTCTCTAAACCTGAAGTTACAATTAATCTTGTATTTCTTTACTCATTGCTGGAATTTTCCCAGTGTTTGACCAGGCTTTTGTGTGTTTCTTCCCCAAAGATGATATAATACAGAATAAATGGCACCCCTTCAAAGTCATCAAGGATTTGTGACATAAAAGTTGGAAGATCTATAGAGTTGAAGTGATTGTAAAATGCATTCAAATGTTCTAAAAGGATTATTAAATATCTACCATATAATTTAATCCCATTTAATTGTAATTGCTAGTTTCCACAATTCACATTTGAAGTGCCTGACAGCATTTTGATAATTGGTCTGCTTTGGATAAAACTTTCTATAGGTTAATTTTAGTCTTTGGAGAGGAATATTAGGGAGTTTTATGAAGTTGAGAGCCATTTGAAAATGATGGGTGATTCCAAGATTCCTGCCCTGATCCCCTATGCCCCCATCTTTCGCTGGAAATGGAGTAAGGATATGGGTTAGTCTGCTCTGTCAACCTGATCAGCTCCATTGTGAGTTGGAGCATCTGCTAACCCACAGCAATTTTTGCGAACTTGGTTGAATTTTCGCTGACTTGTGATTCATGATTCTCAGAGGAGCTGTGAACTACTGTCTGGATTTTTGAACCTTTTAACAGACAAGTTCAAAAGCTAATGTTCACGCACCCTACCCTCTCCACCACCCACCCTCACTTCCGCTCCCCACCATGCCTCACTACTTACCAATGCCCGATCAGTGCTAACATATGCACATCCAAGCTCTCTCATGATCCTTTACAGCCCTATTCCATCTCATTCCTCCACTAATCCCACAGGTCTCTCACATCCTCCAAACTCAAATATACACTGTGTTACAGAATCAATTAATTGAAACTGCTTAGAGAAAAACATTTATTCATAATTCTTCTAAGAGTATCGTTTCTCCTCCAATACTATGAAAGTGTTAATTAAACAAACTGACAGCCTGCACTTATGACTGAGTGGAAGGTTACTTACACAGCTCGAGAGAACTGTTGACTGTGCTTCATTGCCATCTTTGTGTTTAGAAAAACTTATTTTTATTGTGATCGCTTTTGTCAATGTCTCAATGTTTACATACTCTGGATTATGACGTCTGAAGCACTTAAAGCTTTTGTTATGGATTCGTTAATGGTTCATTTGGTCGGCATTTGGGGCTGTAGGAGCACCAGTATTTTTTTAGAGAAATATGAATGGGTGTTTTCTTTTTCTAAGTAGTTTCACACATGCCATTGTTACCATAAGGTTAGTGTATTCTGGCTGAATGGATGTTTAATGACTATGATGTGGCATGGAGAAGATAAAGGGATGGATAGGGGTGATGACTTGATGTTGAGATAGCATGGCTACTATTGTTGTGACATGTGGAATGTGTGGAGAAGGGGCTGATAGGGTGTGAGGGATGAATATAGCCATAGAACCACGGCCACATCCCAGTGAAGTGAGGTAGTGGTTTTATGCAGTCCGCCTTGGTCTTCACTGGCCTTAGTGGCTCCTTCTGATCTTTCTGTCAGAGAGGCAAATGCGATACTTTATTATACTTACCATCACCTCCAAATCTCCTCCCCTACTCCCAACCCCAAGAGAAGATTACTTCACTTAGAGTCTTTTCACCAAAATAGGTGTTGTGAACGGCAATTTCCCCAACTCTGATCCACCCACCTTGGCAGTGAAAATCCAAGCCAAAATATATTCACACTTGTTCACTGCTTGGTTTAATGATTCATACTGCTCTTAAAGAAGCTCGGAACTTTAATTTTATTACCTCAGGTTTATCCATTCTCTCTTGCTCTTCATACAGTATTCACACATTTCAGCTGGGAGATGTCCGGCTGCAGAAATATGCTGTGCCTTTCTGTGACTAAATCTAAATGGTTGCCTAAACGAGCAAATGTCTCTGAAACTGCATTTACTGTTAATGCTTATATCTGCTGCTTTTATGAATTCTAAACGGTAGAACACTGGTACTCTATTTGCTGTTCCTGTGTTTAGTCTTTAGCATTTGTTTTGGATCCTGCTACCACATCAGTTTCCTATGGTTTGATGTTCTGGACAGAGTACATCACCACCTCTCATTCAACTTGCTCAATTTTCTACTTAAAGTCTATAAAGTAACTGTGACATGATGTTAAATTGAGTTGTCTTGCAAAATTTCTAGTTAGTGATGTGCCATTTTTCTTCAGGTTGTACACTCAACACTACCTCTTATCTGTATTTCATTCATAACATTCAAAACAAATTGTTCTCACCTATCTTAGATTATTCCTCCATTTAGGATTTTCCTTTTGTATTTTCTTGTTTATACGATCACGATGTTCTTGCTTTGGTTTGAACACTTTTACAAAATAGTTTTGTTTTTCATTCTGTATTGACATTTGGTCAACACTGGGCAATCTCTCTTTCATTTTGCAAGTTACTACAGTAATTATCAAAATCAGTTGCATGTGATTTTCTTCCCACACTGTTCAAAGTGATAGCTGTGCTCCATTCACATTATTTACACAAGTGTTATTAGTACATAAATATTTTAACTACGTTTTGCTGACTGCTCCTGTTATATAGTTATCAACAACTCTGTTTAAATCTAAACCTTTGCTTTAGTTACTTGGCTCTTAGTTGATCATCTTTAATGAATGGAATGCAGTTTCCTATGAAGGAAAGATACTGACAAAATGTATATTCATGTAAATATTATTCAATTTCTCACCATACGTCAGCAGAAGATCAGCAGAAAATCCAGGAAATGGTGTAAATACTATGTGTAGTGTTCCTTTGGGATTTGTGCTGACTTTCTACCTGGCATTCTGAGTATCTTGAAAGAAACTAATGACATACTGATCAAAGATTTCTTCATACACTTAAAGTTCATATTAAAGGCAATTCACATGAACAGGATTCTTTTGAGATATGAAATATTCCTCAAGTCTAGCTACTAATAGAATTATATGAAATAAAAGCCAAAAGAACTACAGATGCTGTGAATCAGGAACAAAAAACAGAAGTTGCTGGAAAAGCTCAGCAAATCTGGCAGCATATGTAAAGAAAAATCGGAGTTAACATTTCAGATCCAGTGACCCTTCCTCAGGACTGATGGTATCTAGGAAATTTTTGGTTTATACGCAGAAGATAGGGTGAGGTGAGGGACTAAGGAGTAGATGATACGGGAATAGAGCCCAAGGAAAGACAAGAGCAGTTAGACAGACAAAGGAGTTGACAATGATCTAGCTAGAAGGGTGAATAGCTGCTAACAATAGGTAGTGTATAATGGCAGGCTATGTGACAAGAAGGCTTGGTATGTGGGGTAAGGAAGCTAGAACATGGGAGGGACAAGGTCCTAAAATTATTGAACTCAACTGCCTTCTGCTGCTAAAAAAGATCCTGAGCTTCTATTTGCCTGCCCCTTTAACACATCACCCCATTCCCTGGGCCAACACTTCTGTCTCAGGCTTGCTGCAGTGTTCCAGCGAAGTTCAGTGCAAGCTGGAAGAATGGCACCTTGTTTTCCACTTGGGGACCCTGCAGCTCTCTGGATTCAATATTAAGTTCAATAATTCAATAAGTCTTTCCCATTATTTGTACCATAGAACTATTTGGCTTCTGAAAGACAGTAACATTAAGTGCTTCAAGGAGAATTTAAAAGGCTGGTTTCCTAAAATAACTGGGAGGAGCTGATGTAATGGCAATGTCATTAGACTAATAATCCAAAACCACAGGCTAAAATCCTATGTACTAGGGTTCAAATACCACCATTGCAGTGGTGAAATTTGAATTCAGTAAATTCCAAAATTAGCCTAATGGCAGTCGTGTAACCACATAACTGTCATTAAAAAATTAATTAATTAATGTCCTTTGTGGAAGGGAATCTATTGTCCTATTTTTTCCTGCCTATGTATTGTTCATATGAACAGAAATGTAGTTGATACTTAAATGCCCTCTGAAATGTTCTAGTAAGCCACTTGGTTGTAATAAGAAACCAGGTGGACAATGGCATCCACCAGGCACTGGAAATAACAATGGCAAACGCAGCCCTGTTGAGCCTGAAAAGTCAGCCTTATTAGCATTGGGGAATATGTGTCAAAATTGGGAAAGCTATTCCACAGATTAGTCAGACAACAGCTCTACACAGTCACACTCATGGAATCCTAGCTTACAGACAATGTCACAGATATCCCAATGCTGAAGTGGCAGCAGAGTGGTATACAGCCAGTAAGGAGTCATCCTGGAAGTTCTCAACATTGACTCTGAATCACATGAAGTCTCATAGCACCAGGCCAAATGTAGGCAAGAACAGCTCTTCTTACATATCACACTCCCTCAGCTGATGAATCCGTTCTCCTCCATTCTATGTGCCACTTGGAGGAAGCACCAAGATTGGCAAAAGCATTCAATGTTTTCTGGCTTGCAATGGACTCCAGTTTCCATCACCAAGAATGGTCTGGCAGCATCACTAACACCAGTCTGAGCTGGGCACGTCCTAAAGGTCAGGGTCTGTGGCAAGTAGTGAGGAAACTAACAAAATCGAAAAATCAACTTCCTCACCAGTTTACCTGTCACAAATGCCTCTGTTCAGGTTGAAATCAAGATGAGTGACAACTGCATAGTCCTTGTGGATATAATGTACTGTCTTCACATGCATGATACCATTCATCCTGTTTTATGGCACTAAAACTGTGCAAAATGGGTTTGATGTCAAAAAGAGGTAGCAACTTAAAACTGTCCATCCATGAAACACTGTGCCTTCAGCCTCAGAATAACTGTATTAAACATAATCTCATAGAATCCCTACAGTGTGGAAGCAGGCCATTGAGCCCATGGAGTCCATACTGACTCTCCGAAGAGTAGCCCACCCAGATCCACACCCCATCCTATCTCTGTAGACCTACATTTCTCAAGGCTAACCCACGTAGCCTCCACATCCCTGGATACTATAGGCAAATTAGCATGGCCAATCCACCTAACTTGCACATCTTTGGACTGTGGGGGGAAGGTGGAGCACCAGAGGAGACACACCTGGACAGGGGGAGAATGTGCAAATTCCACACAGTCACCATGATGCCTCTGTAACATCATGGCCCAGCATTTCCCCATGGGGATCAATTATGGTTCAATGATGATTGCAGGAGCTCATGGCCAGAGCAGCACCAGGCATATCTAAAATTGAGGTGTCAACATGGTGCAGTTACAACACAGGACTACCTATACCCCAAATAGCAGAGCAAGTAAGCAATAGACAGAGCTAAGTAATCCTAGGGATATTAGATCGGATCTAAGTTCCGTCATCACTGAACAAAACAAATTAGAGGAAACCTTAAAGACCATCAATAATCCCCTTACTGGCATAACATTCACAAAAGAGGAGGAAAACAATAACAAACTGCCATTCCTAGATGTCACAGTAGAGCGAACAGCCGATGGGGAACTTCAAACCAGCGTCTAGAGGAAAACAGCACATACGGACCAAATACTGAACTACAGGAGCAACCATCCCAACACCCACAAACGAAGCTGCATTAGAACATTATTCCAACGAGCCACCACACACTGCAGCACAGAGGAACTACGCAGAGCAGAGGAAAATCACCTATACAGCATATTCAAAAAGAATGGGTACCCTATGAACACAGTCCGCCGATTCCTCAGCAATAAACCCAAACAAACAGACAAAACGGGCCCAGAAACCATAACCACCCTCCCCTACATCAAAGACATTTCCGAAATGACTGCCAGACTACTCGGACCTCTTGGCATCAGGGTAGCCCACAAACCCACAAACACACTAAAACAACAGCTAATGAACTTAAAAGACCCTATACAGACAACAAATAAAACGAACGTCATCTACAAAATACCTTGCAAGAACTGTGACAAACACTACATTGGACAAACATGGCAGAAAGCTAGCCACCAGGATACATGAACTTCAACTAGCCACAAAACGACATGACCCACTATCACGCGTATCCTTACATACAGATGAGGAAGGACACCACTTTGATTGGGACAACACATCCATCCTAGGACAAGCCAAACAGAGACTCGCATGAGAATTCCTAGAAGCATGGCATTCCAACAGGAACTCCATCAACAAGCACATTGATTTGGAGCCAATCTACCATCCCCTGAGAAAAAGAACAGGAAATGGCATCACCAACGCAGGAAATGACATCACCAACCCAAGGAAACCTAACCAGATAAATAGAAAGCGGGACATAACACCAGCGCTTCGTCGGAGGCTCACTAATGACGTTACCCAGAATGGTGACGAAATGTCTGAAAACTAACCTTCCAGCTCAGCGAGCAAACTCACATCCAGAACCTCAACCTGAGCTACAAATCTTCTCAAAACTCGCTAGTCCCCATTATCTCTGATCACAATTTTAACCTGCTCACTGAGGCTCATTTGGGTTCTGCCAGAGCCACTCATCTCTTGATCTCCTTATAGCATTCGTCCAATTGTGGACAAAAGAAATGAATGCCAGAGCAGAGGTGAGAATCCCTGTCCTTGACATTAAGACTGCTTTCAGCTGAGTGTGGTATCAAGAAATCTAGCAAAACTGAAGTCAATGGAAATTGGGAAATACTGTCCTCTGGTTGGAATCATACATGGTTGAAAGGACCATGGTTGTGGTTGTTAGAGGTCAATCATCCCAGCTCCAGGACGTTTCTGCTGGAGTTCCTTTGGGTTGGGTCCTGGACAGGAATGACTATATCACATGAAAGAATATATGTATATTTTTTTAAAATTCACTAAATGGGCCTGGTTAAGAAAGAAAATTCAAGATATCTTAAAAAAGTTGGGCAAGGGCTGCTGGTATACATAGCAATAACAACAAAATTATTTCCCCTGTCCAAGGTTGGTGCCTATTTAGTACTGTATGTGACATAGATATCTGCCTTAAATATACAAATGACCCTTTCTCCAGTTAGGAGCTGGGCCATAGGTGGAGCAACTCTAAACAAACATCTCTGGTTCAGTATCTTTGCCCACCCACCTAAAATCAGTGTATTAACTACATTAAGTATGTAGACTACTATGTATTTAATTTGATCAATAATAGAAGAAAGAACAAGGAAAATTACAGCACAGGAATGGGCCCTTCGGCCCTCCAGGTCTGCACTGACATGCTGACTATCTCAACTAAAACACCCTACCCTTCTGGGAATTGTAACCCTCGAATCCCATCTTATTCACGTATTTGTCAAGACCCCCTTTTAAAAGTCACTATTGTATCTACTTGTACAACCTCTCTCAGCAGCGAGTTTCAGGTACCCATCACTCTCTGTGTAAAAAAACTTGCCTCATACATCACCTTTAAACCTTGCTCTCACACCTTAAACCTACGCCCCCTAGTAAGTGACTCTTCCGCCCTGGGATAAAGCTTCTGACTGTCCACTCTGTCCATGCCCCTCATAATCTTATAGACCTCTATCAGGTTGCCCCTCAACCTCTGTCATTCCAGTGAGAACACCCCAAGTTTCTTCAACCTCTTCTCATAGCTAACGCCCCCCATACCAGGCAGCATCCTGGTAAATCTTTTCTGTACCCTTTCCAAAGCCGTCACATTCTTTTGGTAGTGTGGCAACCAGAATTGAACACAATATTCCAAATGTAGCCTAACTGAGTTTCAATAAAACTGCAACATTACCTGTCAATTTTTTAATTCAATGCCCCGGCCAATGAAGGAAAGCATGCTGTATGCCTTGTTGACTACCTTCTCCAACTGCGTTGCCACTTTCAGTGACCTATGTACTTGTACATCCAGATCCCTCTGCCTGTCAGTACTCTTAAAGGTTCTGCCATTTACTATACATTTTCCATCTGGATTAGACCTTCCAAAATGGATTACCTCTCATTTTTCCAGATTAGACACCATCTGCCATCTCTCTGCCCAAGTCACCAACCGATCTATGTCCTGCTATACCTTCTGACGGTCCTCATTGCTATCCACAATTCCACCACCCTTTGTGTCATCTGCAAACTTACTAATCAAACATTTTCCTCCAAATCATTTATATATATTGCAAATAGCAAAGGTCCCAACACCAATTCCTGAGGAATGTCATTAGTCTCACCCCTCCATTCAGAAATGCACCCTTCCACATCTTCCCTCTGTCTCCTATGACTGAGCCAGTTTTTTATACATCTTGCAAGCTCATCTCTGATCCCATACGATTTTACCTTCTGCATCAGCTGTCCATGAGGGGCCTTGTCAAAGGCTTTACATGTAGACAACATCCACTGCCCTACCCTCATCGATCATCTTCCTCACTTCCTCAAAATACTCAACCAAGTTAGTGAGACACAATCTCCCCTTCACAAATAATATTACAAATTTTAACATACCTGATGAGTTCCACTGTTTCAGAATACATCATATATGGAGATTTGGCTTCAAGTGGTCCATGTTCCATTTCATTGCCACATTCAATAAAAGATAATGCTGCGTCTATATAATTTACTGCCTTTCCAAACTTTTCCACCTGAACCAAATGGAAATAGTCTCAATAATGAAATTGTCTGGTGAGGATATATTGAAATTTATAACTTTTCAAAATGTTAATAAATTCAAATAGAAAACCAAATGTACCATAGCATCAGCTTTGTGTTTCTTTCTCTTTGCCTCCTGCATGTAATAGTCAGCATTATGTTGCATGCTGAAATATAAATCAAAATGTTCTAAAGTGGTAAATATTTTGAAGGCAGGTTAACTACAAAAATAAAGTGAATCAATTTAAAATATCACAGGTTACAACAGTGTATAGTGTTGACGTTTTTAAGAATTTAACTTGCACAATTACAATAAAAAATTTTCAAATTGCCTTACTCACTTGTCATCAAAAACAAGTCTGGGTCTGCAGGAATCATTTTGCCACTTTGAAGTTGCTAGCCATGAATTCTCTTCAGGTGTTTGAAATGATTGATTATCGCAAAGTTGATTGCTGGTGGAGTTAATGTGGATCCCTTTCTGCAAGTATAGCAAAAAATTTTTTGTTTTTGCACAGACAATTCTAAAATAGATCAGAATAATGAATGTGATAATGGTATTAGTCACAAAAGCTGTTTTTAAAGGTTTGGACACTGTGACAAATCGTAGCTACATTGTGCTTTATAGCTACTTGTCAAACACTATAGTACAGTAACTTCATTGAATAATGTCAACCCTTTTGGTTCACTGTTATACTATTTTGTAGACCTAAGAGGCTGCTGCCAACTACGCTAATAACTTCTGTAAGTTTGATTCCATATGTCCTCTCCAATATTATTATCCAAAAATCTTAATTATTAAAAGCATTGCAGAAGAGGTGAGTTAGAGTACAATTATTGAGTACTGGCAGAATTTTCGACAGTTATGATTCAGAACCAGAAACAGCCTTAAGAAGGAAGAAGTCAGGGAAGAAATCAGTGGCATTAGCTTTGGACAAGAATGCATCACTTAATGCAAAGAAAAACTGCCAACCAACTCTTGTTACATATGTGGTCTAATATTGGCAAATATTAAATGAAGAAATTGTACCATCATACCCTACCAACTGGTGGAAAATAGTTGGTACAGAGTAGTGTGCAAAGTAAGAAAATGTAATGGAACTAGAAAGAAACAAGTGCTTTCTTATTTTCAAAAAAGTGTGAAATATTATTCTTGCTTTTTCAAAAAAGCACAACCAGTGCTTCTTCTCAAAATCATAAAGTGATTTACTACACAAAAGGAAGCCATTCAGCCCACTGAATCCAGAGCAAACCAGTCAGCCCCACCACTTTACTCAATCTCCATAGCACTGCAAGGAGTGCTATTTCAAGTGCCCATCCAATTTACTGTTGAAATCACTGGTGTTTCTGCCTCCAAAACATTGGATTCCGCCTCCATTCACTGGAGCAAGTTCCACCTCATTATCAGTTGCTGTGCAAAACCAAACTCTTCCACATATTTTCCTCACTAAAGATGCTAAATTGGATCCTAAATTATCTGAATCTATCTATGTCCTGGTACACGTCACCGATCACAAATCCTTTCACAATTAATCAGACAACAGCTTTAAGTTTGGATTTTAAATCCCAGCCAGTTAGCAGTCATTAAATGGTTCATTTGATATTAGTAGCATGACCCTGAGCGATTCAAACTAGAATTCAAATGCTCAGTTCTTTAGCTGTGTGACAATAGGAGTGAAATTTGCTGACCTCAGACTGAGATGAAAAAAGAAATCAAATAATACTCTTGCCACTGTATACTGTAGTAGGACTGCTGTGTGGGCATGTCAAAGTGGTTGATCTATATTGCTTCTGATTATTGAATAGCTGGCCAACATTTTGTTTGAATTCCATATGATAAATGGCTACTTGAACAACATTATTGAAACTGCTTGACTTCCATGAAATGAAACTACAGTTGTGGTCCATGCCTTCAGAAGAGCAGAGAAAGCTTAACTTCTAAAGTTACATTCGGTCAACTTTTTAATCTGATGATAAATTAACAATGTGCATATATTGAGAACCGAACAAAATCATAAAACCCTGCCAGATACATTCTAAATGTGCCCTCATTCAATGACATGCCACTTGTAGTATTTGATGCTGAAAAGACAGAAAGAATTATAGCAAACCATGAAGCAGCTAAAATTGTTGACAAAATTGTTTGTTCAGTTACATCAATTCCAAGCCTTGGAGGATGCTTACCTGAATATCCAAGGCTGAATGTTCTTGACAGCCGAAATGTTCTCCAACTGAAAGGGAACATTCCTGCCTGGCAATTGTTGCAGTGTCCATTCATGCATTGTTGTTCATACTTGTTACTTTGGTTAGATCCTCAATATTCAACACTTATACCTATCATGTTACTCCAGCCATTTGGTTTGTCTCCAGCACCTCCTTATTTTTACTTGTTTGTAATTATCTTTCTGCCTCAATTCATCAGATTTTATGTCATCCCCTCACTTGCTATTCAGCTGTTGACACTTTACTCATGCTGTATGACACATTTGATCATCTGCAGAGACTTATTATCCAGCCTGTTGACACTCCAGTCACACCATTTGTATGATCTTTTGATCTCTCTGCCTGTGTGCTCCACTTCACCTGACGAAGGAGCAGTGCTTCGAAAGCTTGTCATTTCAAATAAACCAATTGGACTATAACCTGGTGTTGTGTGACTTCTGGCCTCATCCACCTCAGTCTAACACCAGCACCTCCACATAATGAAGAGTGAGGTTCTGGGCCATTGAAAATTATTTTTGAAAGGAACTGAGCTATACAAATGGCATAAACAGAGCTAGGGTCATCTTGAATTAATACAAGCTGTGTCATTTATTCATTAAACATAAGGCCTGTAATTAAATCTGAGCATCAGCTACGTATATCTGAAAGATCTGAAACACTTGGTGAAAGCATGTGTAAATGGCTGACTGATAAGCGAAGTTAATAGAAGTTAGTTGAACCAAATAGGACCTTCATGGAAAATGATAATGTTAGTTCCCATAGTCAGAAAATATAACTGTAAAGAAAAGACCTTTCTTTAGATGCAGCTAGCAGTGGTTAATAAACATTAATGTGGATTCTGACAAAAGCGCAATAATTTGTAACATGCTTTCCCCTACTGCAAATGCTGCCTGACCACTAAGCGGTTGCAGCATTTTCTGTTTCCCACTTAGATTTCTTTCATCTCCACGATGAAATGGATCAGAGAGGCTCTAACTTTGACCATCTGTTTGCTTCTTACATGATATAAATGAACAAAGGCAGTAAATGGGTAATAGAATGACATGTCCAAATATACCCATTCACAGGGAAAGGATCATAAACGAAGTCAGCAAAGTTCTCATTGCATGTTCTGTATCATGAATTATTTATAGATAAAATGTTTTCTTGCTTCTTTTGTTTGTTGTGCCCACTCAATTTGCAATGCTACTGAAATAAAGCAATTAACTTGTATCATCAAGTTGCCAGTGCCTGGAAGTTTGAAACATAATTCTGCAAATGCCAATATTTCTCTCCATATCTGCTAAACAGATGATAATTACAGTGTATTTATAGAATGCACTGAATTAGTCTGTGATCCAAATAATGAAAACTTAAAAAATGAAGTTTTTCTGTTGCAGACTGACTTAATTTGATCTTTTTTATTTTCATAATCTCACATCAGCTATGTCATTGTGGTTTTGATTCCCACCACTGCTTGTGCACAGCTGCTGAGTGCAATGAAACTGAAATTTACCAGTTCTGCAAAGAAATATTTCTACATAGAAAATGCAAATGAAAAATATATCATTCTGTAAACATGAAAAAGCATGTCAGAATAAGATATTAACCAGGATTTTTTTTGAAGTTCTCCAGAAAGGCTGCTGTAACCTCAGTGGAAACTTGGCAGAAATGCCACAAAGCCCATCTGCGATTCCCACCAAAGTTATCAGCACCGATTGGGAAACTCCTTGTGGAAATTGCTAATTGTCTCTGCAGCTGGCAGAAAGTTAGTACATTATAACATGCATTATGTTGAAGTTGATAAATGCAAACAGACTGAAGAGTAATAGATTCCAATATCTGTTATATTTAAAGATCAAGAAATTCAGCTTAGGTGACAATGCTAAAAATAATTTTGTTATGATAAAAATAGTCCTCAAATATCAGGAATAGGTTTAGTCCTGTAATGTTAACACTAAAGTACTAAAATAAATCAGCATATCAAAAATTAGATTTAATATCAAGTGATTTTACTAACTGGTCCCTGATAGATGTGTGTAGCCTACTCTTTCCTATGCAGTTCCAAGTAGCACCTGTTGTCAGCTGTATAATTTTTTAAGGACTCTTAAAAAGTGAGCACACTTTCTGGTCTTTCAGGTGTCTGTATTTATAGAACAGAGTTGCATTGTGCACTACTATTTGTCTAATAGCCCCACAATATGATTTCAGTTTAAACATTAGATTTATTTATATTTTACTTTTTCTGCAGTTCCTTCAGTTCATAGTACAATATCAGTATGCTGGGGAATGTTGTGAAATTTTTCACATCTTTTATAAGTCCTAAGTTCTGTACCTACACAATGTGTAGCTCACCTGATGCTTTCACTCCTTCATTCTTTTTCTTTGTGGATTGCAAGGATGTACTTAAACTTAAAATAACAGTAAAATTCTCTAAGATTACTTATTTATTTCATTTTCTCATAGAATATTAGCAACCTGTTCCATGGCCTGCAATGAGAATTAGAAATTCTGTGATCAAATTACTTAGAGTTAAATTTACAGTGGAGAAACAGGCTATTTGGCCAGGCAAGTACATTTTTCCATGTGATCCTATTCCTGCTGAAGCAATCAGCATTTCTTTCTACTTTTTTTGCATTTATGTGCTTATTTACTTTTCTAGAATACAGCTATCAATGAATTCCTTCATGTACACTTATCCTGACTTTCAAGACTTTCTACAGGTCTGATAGCAATATCGGGTTTATATTCCCACATAATAACCTCCACAATCTCTTGCACCGCAACAAATACTAGCTTGATGTGTTATATCTTAAGTATGTCAATGGAAAAGGGACTATTTTTGTGACTTCAAGAAGTTTCACAAGTCATCGCACTATATCTTTTTTGCTAATCAAAACAATAGATACTTGGGTAATTTGGTCAAAATCTATCTACAGATAAACTAAAATGTCTCAGCAACTCTTTAAAATGATAAAGTCAAATGTACGATGTTGTGCAGAGATTGGATGTTGTGTTTACTTACACTGGAGTCTTTCGAGCAACTCTGTGGTTTTGACTCAGATTTCCAACTTAAGGAAGGTAAGGATAACAAGGAGTTGCTAGGTAAAACAGTATCATTGCCTCCTCCAGCAGTAGTGTTGATTTCATTGGGGTGCTTCTGATTAGAGATTCCAGGTAATGGTGAAAGAAAAGGATGAATCATTTTCTCTGTCCCATTTGTTTGCTTGGATAATCTACATTTGGATAAGGACAATATGAAAAAGTGGAATCAAAATATTGGCGTATAAGGTAACAATAACACTTATTATTTGTCATGTTTGTTGTTTGTCATATCTTTCGAGTTTTTCCTTTCTATAAACTTGACATTAAATGTAAGAATTCCACTGAAGTGGTGCACTTGCATAAAAGAGACAGTCCAAGCATGTATTGGGCCATTTTCTGAAAGTTTCTGGGAAGGAAAATGTGGGAAATCTACAGCATTTTATTGTCAGTTGTGTAAAAGATATTAAAAATACCACTACAAAGAACATAGGTGCTTATACTATAAACTTGTTGGCACAGCTCATTAAGGTGCATCTTGTTCTTCTCTTTGTAAAAATGTTACTTCTTTTTGTTACCACACCTTTTATACAAGGACCTAGGACGTAGGGCAGAGAGAGGAGATGGTGCCTTTTCAGAAGTAACACCAAAAATTATTCTCAGAGAAGGTTTGCTAGGGCAGATAACATTTTTAGTTGCGAGATAAGGAACTCATCAGTCAGGGTTGCATAGAGTTGGGAACATGTAAAGTCCTATTGCTTGAAGTCTTCCTCCCACACATATGGAATAACAATGAGATTATTTACTGAAGTATAATAAAGACATCGCATAAACTTCCAAGATAACAAAGTGTGGGACTGGATGAACACAGCAGGCCAAGCAGCATCTTATGAGCACAGAAGCTGACATTTCGGGTCTAGACCCTTCATCAGAAAAAACAAACTTCCAAAATACCATACATGGAAACCTATAAGGAGGCTGAACAAAATGGGCTTTAGTTGGATTGACAGCAGAATTACAAAAGAAGTCTGGAAAGCCCTACCTCAACATTGAGAATGGCCCACTGCATCTTTTATACATTTGCTAAGTTATGTGATGAGTATCTCATTAGGCAGCAGTGAGTTACCAATTAAGGGAGATTATTGTTCATTAAACACCCTATCAATACCACAATTTGTGTTATTAATGTTCAGAATATTAATATTAATATTAGAACAGAATGTGAGGGAAATCCTGGGGGGGTGTAGATGGTTAATGAGGCACGTTTGGTAAGAGACAGTAAGAAAACTTGCTAAGTGTCGTGAGGATTTTTAAAAAAACTCGATGCAATTTAGACTTAGCCATAAAATTGTATGGTTCAGACTTTAGAATGTAATTCCATAGTATAATTATGATAACCACTTAAAAAAACTGCAAGCTAATGGAATGCTGTCAATTTCTGTTCACAAATCCATTTCTGTGATGTCAGTACAGAGCAATAACATTTTGTTTAAAATCTGAGATCCCAGATAGATTGAAGGCCCAATGCTCATGTATTAAATGAAAATGACTCTATAACTCAAACATCAAAGATCACAAATACTAATAACAACCCAATTTTATTGTTAGTTGTGTTAAAGATATTTTTTTTAAAAAACCACTATAAAGAACACAGGTGCTTATACTGTAAACTAAATGGCTTAACTCAATTTTCCTTCCACAACCATTTTGACAATCTTCATTGCTGACTGGGTAATGAACGATAGAAAAGAAGAAAAACTGTTAGCAGTCCTTCAGTTAATAAAAGGTTTCAACTCTTGATGCCTACACAGAATTTCAAATGAAATAGATGCTCCTTACTCGGCACCTGGATTATTCTAAACTCAACATTATTTGCTTGAAACAGATCACATGCATTCAATCCATCTCTCTCTTTAACTAACTTCTTGCAGACCCTTTATCAGTTGTTTACCTCCTAGGCAGCAATGAATTTTTTGACTGATTTTCTGGGAGAATAGGTATACTGTATTTTAATTGTTTCCACTGTGGATTTCTAACATTATTTCCTCAGAAAAGTCAAGGAATTTTATTACGCAGGATGTTCCTTTTAGAATGAGGAATAGTTGCCTTGGATTTACCACTAGCAAGAACAATAAGGAGAGGTAACAACACATACTCATTGAAAGATGTAGCTTTCTGACTTGATGCAGAACAGTTGTCAGTAGAGGGTAGTCCCACAAGAAGATGTTTGTTGTCTAAATGGTTCCTTTTACTTTTCTTGTCAGCATTACTGTTTACACGCTGTAAAAATATACAATGGAAGAAGTTATTACAGAAGCTTGTAGATAAATAGCAAACGTTTCCTTACTACTTCACAGAGAAAACGTTGTAATATTAAAATAGAGGGTGTAACACAACTAATCTGCAGGTCTCTTTTTTCCCATTTGGACAACCTGGTTTCACTGGTTGCCCTGATAATTCCATACATTTTAATATTCCATGCCTTTAAGAAACTTACCAAATGAATTACTGATAAATAAAAGATTCTCCTTTAACAAGCAAAGTTGTGGTAGAAATAAATAATCTTGGTAATGTACGGGCTATATGTGATTTGAAGGTCTGTCCATCAAAAAGAACATTTGGGATTGTGCACAATCAAGTTCCGCATGAGCAAGTAATCAGATGGGGGAGAGAAAATTCATGGTGCAGAGGTTGCAAAACATCATTTAGATCTTCTTAATCCTCATGTGGAGATGTTGACTCTTCCAACACTTAATAACAGGCAGATAGTTCAATAGTCTAGATGTCAAATGTAGTTCTATCTAAGCACCTATTGTCTCAGTCTCAAATATTAGTCATCTTCTAAGCTCCATTGCAACAGTTGTCCCTTATCCAATTTTCTCCTTCCTTTACTTCCAATTGACCCGAAGACTATATTTGAGTCAACTCTGTGAATGTAGTATAATGGGCAATGGACCAGTAATATAAGAAGAAACTGGAAACAGCTGTCAAGCGAATGTGAGGAAGAAGGCGTCTTGGGGGATGCCATCAATGCATGCAGGGAAATATGCCAGGATCCCCCTTACCCTCTCTGCCTTTATTCATATAGGCCTTTGAAAGCAGCCTGCCCACTCAGAGCTGAATGCTGATGCCAGCCATAATTTGGCAGGGGAAATGGGCTATTGGGGTTAATAGAGCTTTTAACAATAAGCCTTTAAGCGATGCACTTAAACATGTTGGTTGCTGATTTCAGCACCTGTGGACCCTATGTATTATGGAGGTCAGCTAGGAAAATGGTAAACTAGCCAGCCGACTTATTCTATGTGCTTCCAGACTGAAAGCACACCTATCAAGGGAATGAAAATCCATTTGTGTCCTTGTAGTGGAGGAATGGGCATTGAGCAAATTTTGATAGTGGCTAGTTTACTGCACATGTCTTTGGGTGTATGGTGACCGACCATCTGATGAACATGGTCAACAATATCGCTGATATTGTTGGCTGATTAGTGAGTATACTGATAGAGACAGGACATCCAGGACATCAAGCTGACAACCTTGTCTTGTCAAGACATACCAAAGGCGCATCTGAGACACCAAAGCTGGAAACCTTTCACCTTTTTCTCCTGCCTTGAATAAATGGCTATTGCAGAAGACTGTACTGAGGTCCCAGGCTTGGTCGACTCACAATTTGGAGTCAGTGGTCGCATTGTTGTTGTGCCACAGCCTCTGCCTCAGCTTGAACATGACTCCTGCAGCTTTTCAAATGCTCAAATGGATTTCACTGTCACGTAATGGATTGCCGGCGATTGTGGAGTCTGGATTCGTGAAGCTATCAATAATGTCTAACATCATGTTGTCAATACTGATTGACAGGTTCCTAACAACATCTTGGATCAAAGGTGCATCTGAGATGCCAAAGCTGGAAAATGTTCACCTTAAATTCAGTCTTACCCCAATAAAGAACCATCATTTCCAGTCCACCTTGCTCTATTGCCTTAAATCTCACTGATTTATTTTCATTATCATCAACATGCTCCCCCGCTGTCACATTTATCCCCTGCTTAGCTTCATTCTCTAAAATTATGTCCAGCACCAACCCTGTCTTATAGGACTTATTACACGCTAGCTTAAAAAGCTGTCCTGGACATATTTGAATAATTCTGCTCCCTATAAGACCTTCACACTTTATGAAATCATCATACATCCATCCCTCACCCAGTAGCATTATCCAACACACAAGAAGTGTTGCCTAACATTCATGCACTGCACCTCACTCTTACACACTTTCCAAGGATGTCACCTGAAACCCATCTGGTGCAACCTCCACATATCTCTGGCTACTAGCCTGTGGCAAGCATATCAGCCAAACAACACGTAACATTGTCATTGGCATTCTGGTCATTCTCCTGAGGAACACAGTAACTCATAACAGCAGGGAGCCAAAAGAACCAGAAGGAGCAGTCACATCTTCATTCATTAAACCTGTTGGAGAAGATAATGCTCCAAATCATGGCACTGTCTATGACAGAGCAAGAAGCATTTAACAGAAATATTCAACCATTGCTACTTTCACCTGTTCCACTTTCTGCCCCACAATAGTTAGCAAAAGACATCATTCAGTTGACTTTACCCTGTGCTTTGTAACTCTTACCCTAGAACCCTCTTTAAAAATCTCCCCAAAACATACATTTTCAACTAAGCTATTAGTTACCTCTCCTAAGCCTCTCCTTATATGTTGCTGTATGTAGAATTACTGGATTAACCACTCAGAGGCTGGGACTAATAATCCAGTAGAACAGTGGCTCAAATGCCACTGTGGGACTTTTAAAAAGAATCTTGAAATTAAAAAAAAAGTATTTGTAAAAATGATCATGAAGCTGTCAAAATGTGAGAAAAATGAGTGTGGAGCTGGAGGAACACAGCAGGCCAGACAACATCAGAGGAGCAGGAAAGTTGATTTTTCAGTTTGAGACCCTTCTTCAGAAATGGGGATAGGGAACGGAGCTGGGAAATAAATAGAGGAGGGGTAGGTCTGGGGAATGTAGGTGGGATGGTGATAGGTGAGTGCAGGTAGGCAGTGGTGGGGATTGGTCAATGGGATGGGTGGGGCAGATAGGTGAGAGAGAAGATGGACAGGTTGTGTCAGGTCAAGTAGGTGGGGATGAGAGGGATGGTTGGACATGGGATGAGGCTAGAGGTGGGAGATTTTAAAACTGGTGAATTCCATGATTAAGCCACTGGGCTTTAGACTCCTGAGGTGGAATATGGGATGTTGCTCCTCCAGTTTGCAGGCGGTGTCATCCGTCTTGCCTATTAAAAATTACAACTCTTTTTTAGAATAGGTGTACGATTTATTATGTTACAAGCAATCCTGACTCGAGAACTTTAGTTTATTTAACGGCATCCAGTACTTTATCTGAATTAGCTATATTATGTGGAAGTCAGAATATATCCAGAGGGCTGTGCTTTCGAGGTGGAACTAAGGGAAGTAAACAATGGGACAGCGATTGTTATGTTAATTAAGAGGAAAACTGATTATATTATTTTCCTAAAAAATAAGCTGCTAGTTTACTCAGCTTTTCCGCATATTCTGTCCAAATATAGCTCCATATGCCAAGAGTGATTTGTTGGGGAAGAGGCATTCTAGATAACCTATGAAAGAAACATAGAAACTTAGGAGGCCATTTGGCCCTTGGAGCCTGCACCGCCATTTATTCACAACTATGGCTGATTGTCCAACTCAATAGCCTAATCCTGTTTTCTCCCCTTTTTGACTGTTTTGTGATGAGAAAAATGGGCTTCACACTATTTCTGCCCCCTTTTTCCACTGGCAGATTACAAGTTACACATCAAATGATGATTGCTTTTCTCATTTATAAAAAGTTAAATATTAGTATACCTTGCGTTTCCTTTTCGATCTTGTTGATAATTTCTCCCTTGAAGAACTGCAACCTTTATTGACACTGATATTCCAAATTCCCTCAGCAACATTTTTTTGGATTAGAGACTCTTTGGATAACTGTCCAGGAATTCTAGGTAAGAGTGTCAAGTCTATTTTTACCCAGAGAGACTTGAGTTCCTCATTCTCTCCACTGCCTTTTAAAGGTGAAAGTAGTTCATTTCGACCAAAAGGAACTAAAGCAAACAATTGCTCTTCTGAGTCTTTGTTTGATTCATTAATTGTCCCACTGACAGAGTTGACTGCACTGCAGCTCCTGACTCGGCTGACACCGCTGCTGCAGTCATTAACTTTGTGGTTTTTTGGTGAAGCAGAAGTTAATGGATATTTGATTTGAAGATACTGTTCATTATCAGAGTCCAGTCTTGAGCCTGATAAAATTGAGGGTAATAAACACTCAGCTCCGTCAAATTCTCCAGATTTAGGTACATTTTTACCAATTTCCCTGTACTTGATTTTCTCACAATGTGTACCTGTCTCCTCTTCTCTTTTAGATTCTGTTTTGTTGACAGTAGGATTGATTTTGTCTTGGTCAGATGTACTTGAGTCCTGGCTTCCTCCTTCATTACAAATCACGCTTTGATTCTCTGAGCTCAGCAAACTGAGATCGTCTTCAATTGACATTTTTACTGTCTTCCTGGATTGCTCTTTGCAAAGTAACTTTCTTTCAGAGGCAGATTCATTATCAGCCAGTAACATTTGTTTACCACATTTAGTTTTGAGAGCAGGTGTAGACCTTTGGTTTTTTCCGTCAAGAGTTTGATTTTCCTGGTCTTTGAAGTCCATTTGACTGAGTAAAGGATCTTTTGCCCTTTCTTGGTTCTCATTCTGTTGTCGACAATGTAACTGATAGTTGCTGAGTCCATAATTGCCATTTTTGTTCACAGTGGTGGTGTTCACTTTATTTAACCATTTGTCAAGTTGCCACTTACTATTTGCGGTCTGCCCCAGCTGGAAACAAAAGCAAATTTAATACAATCTGTCAAAACAATAAATTAATTGTAAAAAGAGATATTATTAAATTAATTATGATTGTGGGAATGAACCTATAATTAACTGGAAGTGTTAGACAACAGTATCATTTAGGAAACTTGTATAAACAAACTGTTTGATCTTAACAGAGGTCTAACATATGGCCCAACACTAATAATTGGCCTGGTTAAATAAAATCTAAAATTAGTTTAGAACAAATTTCCAATGCCAATATACTATATTCAACTACAATATCAATACAAAACAAATCATTTAATGCACTTTAGCCATTCTAGAAGATCAGATCAATTGCCTGTTGTCATACACTACAGCTCAATGCAATTTTAGTAGATGCATATATGGGAGTATATTGTGATGGTTAAATATAGAGTCAAATAGCATGGAAACAGACCCTTCTGTCTAACATGCTGACCATAATCCCAAACTAAACTAGTCCCACCTGCTTGTGCTTGTTCCAACTCCCTCCAAATATTTCCTATTCATGAACTTATCAAAATGTCTTTTAAATGTTGTAGCTATATCTGCATCTACCACTTTCTCTGGAAGTTTATTCCACACACAAACCACTCTCTGTGCAAAAAAAAAGTCCGTTGTCTCCTTTTTAAATCTTTCTCCTCTCACCTTAAAAACGTGCCCCTAGTGTTGAAATACCCCACCTCGGGTTAAGACACCTACCATCCACCTTATCTAAATCCTTCATGATTTTATAAACCTCTATAAGGTTAATGGAGTTTAAAAACATTATTGCATTGACTGTAACCACAATATCTTTGATTTAAAGAAAATTATGTGTTAACACGTTATTGCTTTGACAGTAACTGCAACATTTTCAGTTTAAAGAAAAAATGCTGTAGCACTTGTCACTTTTTTGATCCTATGGCATTGTTTGTTGCCTTCCACACCAAATGTCATTTAGAAATAGGTTCCTACCTCAGGCATAGAGACAAGTGAAGGTTTACTGCTATTGGTGTCTCTTGAGCAAATTCCGACCTCAGAGTCAGATCCTGAACTGCTTTCTGACTCGCTGGAACTGTTTGGCTCATCATTGTAATGACGTAAAGCTGTGCCTTGAGTCTGTTGCACCGGATTACTATAATAAAGTATGATAAATTTTACAAATTAAACTTTTGTTTCCTTCCAACTCTTGCACCCATCTAGGGTAGTTATCAGAGATAACAAGGTGTGGTGCTGGATGAACACAGCAAGCCAAGCAGCATCTTAGGAACAGGAAAGCTGATGTTTCGGGCCTAGACCCTTGCTGAGAATTGGTTTATATTTCCTAGGAATATGAGAGTATTCATATAATGTCAAAATTCCGATCCTAGCACTTCTGGAGGAAACCATGTATTTTGGTTTGACACTTAATCCAAGGATGATTAGAAGGTTATTGGAGTGGGAATAAAGGTTAATTAAATACTTAAGTGGCACAGCATTCTCATCTCTGTTCTCAAAATATTTTATGTTTCCAAGCTGGGAATGAAATTGAACTTGTAGGTCTAAATACACATGTGTATGCGAGCATCCAGATCCCAGAATGAGGTTTTCTCGTTACTAAACCTACAAATTAATTCTGTTGGCAATTTAACTGAGATTGGTAACTGTGACTGCATCCTGAGTTAACAGGCATACCTTTGGCAACATGCGCAATTTTTAAGCCATCAAAATGGGGAGAGTTTTGACTGCCCATTCCACACCATGCTTGACTTTGCTCTCCTCGAATGAGTTGATATGTTACATGCATTTATTCCTCCAATTGCCAGTTTCTTTTGCTGCGTTATAATTTCACTGTTTTAAATTGTCCTCATAGCAATATGATCGATGAGCAGAAAGCAGTTTTGGTAATATCGCTTTACACATTCTATTAAATGAATATTGTGTCAAATGTTTTTATAATGGGGGCTAAATTTATCCCTTACAGTCAATCAGGATGAATATGTGTGACTTTTAAATAAAGTTAGCATCCTTCCCTCAGACTAAGTGTTACATTTACATTGGTCTTTATGTTAACTCCTGGATTTTGAAAGTTACTTGAAGACAGCTCAGAACACTGTCCACCAATGAGTAGTATAACTCAGAAAGAGGTCAGAGGCAGTGTTAATTAAAATTTGCAAAGCTTTTCTGTGCATCCAGAGGAATTCTCCTGTCCCTCCATGGCTATAGTATTCTTTTGATCTGAAAGTGATGAGCCAAAAGAACTAATTTTAACTTATTTTGATAGCAGGCTTTTGGGGAAGATGTAGGGGTCTCGTATCTGGGTCGCATCTCCCAAAATTGGTGGTAAATTTGCTAGAAGGACTCCTTTCCAGACTTCCTGGTTAGGCCGCTTCAACTCCAGTAATGTCTGGCAGAGCATAGGTACTCAAGCTGGTCTCTGTCCAGTGAGTTTTAAAAATGATTTACAACCTTCTCCAAATTGTAGTACCCACATCTGCATCTAATAATGAGGCTTGGCCCAAGTTGCCATGTTTCTGAAAGGCCCAATTAAAAACATGGTGGCTAGCACTGCTGCCAGGGACCTGGGTTCAATTCTACCCTCGGGCAACTGCCTGTGTGGAGTTAGCATGTTCTCCCTATGTCTGTGTGGGGTTTCCTCCCATAATCCAAAGGTGTGCCGATTAGGTAGATTTTCAGAGTCCCTACAATGTGGAAACAGGCCATTCAGCTTAACAAGTTCACACTGCCCCTCCGAAGAGCATCTCAGCCAGACCCATCCCGCACCCTATATTTTCCATGGCTAACACACCTAACCTACACATCCCTGAACTCTGTGGGGCAATTTAGCATGGTCAATCCACCTACCCTGTACTGCTTTGGACTGTGGGAGGAACCCGGAGCACCCAGAGGAAACCCATGCAGACACTGGGAGAATGTGCAAACTCCACACAGACAGTTGCCCAATGGTGGAATTGAAACTGGGTCCCTAGCACTGTGTGGCAACAGTGCTAGCCACTGTGCTGCCCTGGTAGCAAGGCCATGCCAAATTGTCCGTAGTGTCAAGGAATCTGCAGGCTAGGTGGATTAGCCATGGGAAATGCAGAATTACAGTTGAGTAGAGGGCTAGGTCTGGGGGGAGGATGATCTTTGGATGGTTGGTGTGAATTCAATGGTCCAAATGGCCCGCTTTCACGCTTTAGAGTTTCTATGAAAGTAAACAAAGTAAATGAATAAAATATTTTGTGTTGGATTATATCACATTTTTAAACAGCCGTAGCTTCACAATTAAATCAAAAACATTAGAAATTGAAAAAGGAATTTTTCTATAGTTGTATTCAGACTTTGGAGTGGATGAGGATAGTTAAGAAGTAAGAGCAGAAAATAGTGGAAATGCTCAACAGGTCAGGCAGCACTTTGCGAGGCAGTAATAGCATTAACCAAGTCGCAGATATTTCATCAGATGAAAGTCGAGGCAGAATTTTCCGAATATCTGAACAACATGGGATTCTCACTGTCAAGAAGAAAGTCACATTTTCCCTTAAGGTTTCATGGGTTAGATGAGACTATCACTAGTGAGCAGGGAGAGACCCATCTGCAGCCATTAACACTTCACTATTACCAAACCTCACCTCATTCACGTGCAGGCTGCTATTTTCCCAGGCAGTGGCTAAAAGCCCACCAATTCCCGATTTGAAAGTCAGAGTGGGTACCTGGTGGCTGCAGCTCAATGACATCTCCCACAGGCTTCCACCTTGGCCAGTGTTGCTCAATATCTCAGGCATGTTACATAGGCAGTGACCACCGGCCCCTCTCTCCATAGAAGCTGGCATCAGCAAAGTACCAGCCTCAACAAGCATCATTCTGCATCTCAAACTAATTTATAATACAGTTCAGAACTTCACTACAGCACTTTGGTGCACATTGACACCTTGCATTACCATACCACTATCAGGCCACTTTGTTCACAGGGACCCATCTCTTACATCAGAATAAGGTGCATTGATCACTTATTCTCTTAAAACTCATTCACTTTGTGTGCACTTTGATGCTCACAGCATCTCAGCCTCATCTTTTAGTGCATTACCACCTCATTCAGAACTTGCTGACTCACAGTAGTTCTGTCTTGCTTTGCCTTTCAGCACAGGTGCAAAGCCAGGTAGAGGACAATTTTCCAGGATTTACCAGTCCAGGGGTGGCACTTTGATGTACAGCACCATAATATATCAAAGTCACACCTACACCACGTGGCTGCAGCTTACATGACAAATGCATTGCATATGCTTCAACTAAATGATCATGTCTGAAAGTCAAAGGGGAGTTGCTTTTGAGTCCAGTCAAAAAGGACCATGGTTGTCCAATAGGTTCTGCCACATTTCATCATTACCATTGTCTGATCTCAGTCTAGGGATTAGCACTAATTAGTCAGGGAGCTGTACAGAAACCAGACAGTGGTCTGGCCCACCCCCAGTGGACTTCCAAGTCAGTTTGTGGGGGGTCATGGACAGTCCTAAAGGTTTGTGTACTAAATGTTGAGGGGGCTTATTGAAGACAGCTCTGGGGTGGGAAAATTGGGGAAATCATGTATGGCGATTAGAGCCAATATGCTGGAATACAGAGACATCAGTCTCCAAGAACAGAGTTCACTCTACGTAAAGCAAGAGAACCAATATAGCATGAAAGGTAATGGGGGTAATGCAGGAAGGGACATCATTCTTCTTTCCCACCACCTTGGTGGCTCATACTGTTATACTGTAGATCTGGGGCTCAGTGGGTAAATGAAGAAATTAATTGTTAAATAATAGAGTTGTGTGGGAATGTGGAAATGCACAAACCGCCTGGAGTTGTCAGAGGCTGCTATGTAAAAAGGGACATGAAGGTTGTGGAGATAGACTGTACCTAGAAAAACAGACGGAACCTGCAAATCACTCTCCCCAGCGCAAACTGGAAAGCCTTCTATTTTCACCTGATCCTTGACTGCACATGAAGAGATAAAAGATAGTTGTCAGCACACGCAAAGTGGGCAGATAAACTTCTGTTTTGTTTTGTCTGTGGTGGTCAGCTCTACTTGTGGGCAATGTAAGGCCCTTGAAAGGATAATTACATTAGATTAGATTAGATTCCCTACAGTGTGGAAACAGGCCCTTCGGCCCAACAAGTCCACACCGCCCCTTGAAGCATCCCACCCAGGTCCATTCCCCTATAACCCACACACCCCTGAGCACTATGGGCAATTTAACATGGCCAATCCACCTAGCCTGTACATCATGCGTGCACAGAATTGAGATTAGATGTGCACAATCACAAAATTCTGCATGTGCAGTTCATGCACCAACCAATGATGTAGAATATAAAACCTGGCCATAAGCAATCCTGACCATGTCATTGATCATGACAAATTAATCCTAGTCAGCTTTGTGAAGTAAAACTGATCACAGGCAACTTTTGCATTTTCACCTCAGGCCTGACAATAAATTAGCATACTCCAAGGGTTTCAAAGACTGTACAAAAGCACAGTGTTGATAACCTCTCTCAATCTACTATAAATAGGCCAGAACATGCTCTTTTAAGCAATACTGCCTTTCTTGGGTAATGTGGGGGTAGGGTAGGGGGAAAAAGATGCCAGTAACCCTACCACATTTATAACCTCCTCCTTTTATTTACGCAAACTGACTTGTGGTGCATACATCTGAACATTGTCTGTTACAGTATGTAGAAGCATCCCATGGCCCCTTCTGTTGAAGGCCTTCAGGTCCTATTATGTTGACAGCTCTGGTAAACTCTCAAATGTGCATATATTGTGACTGTTTACATTACTGACGATCTGTTTTGTTTCTAATATTCCCCACATAAAGACATTGGAACCATCCCCGATGGAACTAGCCACAGCAGATGTTATCATCACTAAAGGCCCATGGAAATTGAAAAGGAACGAAGGCATCAGCAAGCCCAGAACCAGCAGTAACTGCAACAGCTGCCAAGTGGCAGTCACAGGAAGAATTCCCAGCAGAAGGTCCCCTCAGGATGCAGTACAGGTGCAGGAGGGAAGCAGAAGGAGGCTCTAGAAGGTGATGGTTTACAGCAGCGCCTCTTCAATCATGGTTGTCGACTGTTAAACCACCTCCTAACTGAGGCCATGTGTAGATACAATACTATTAGACCCTTTTGTGGACCAGGAAATAGGTGTCCTCAGGATGAGATTCTGATGATTTGATCTGTCTGGAGGGGTCTTGCAATACACTCCAGGCAGAGTTACCTGCACAATCCTTGCATGCTGTGCTCTGAACACAGGAGCAGGCAAAAGGGGATGTGATGAATGCTGAAGGTTCAGAGGTCAAGGAAAAAGTGAAGACATTGTTTGGGAGAAACATTGCCTTTGCCAGTCATGGAACAGTCCAAAATTGCTGGTCATTTTCAATAAATCTGAATTGCTTGAAGGCATCGTTAACTGACTGTAAAACTGTTCATGCTTGAATGATAAGCAGCCTCTGTTTAGTCCCAAAGTGAAATGCAATATTTAAAAATTTTGCTCTTCCTTTGTCTTTCATGTTGTTTAATAAAGGCTAACATGACCTACAGATTGAAGGCTTGCCAATATCTGATGTGCCCACATTCAACAATGATAACATGTAATTTGAAGATGAGGCTCAGGGAAAGGGTAGCAATTCTTCTGACATGGTTATAACTTGGTGTGGTGCAGAGTAAGGGTAGCTTCTATACCTTCAGTCTTGTAGCTCTAGCTAAAATGACTTGATCAGACAGATGATGATTGAAAGTGTCAACATATTTATAGGCGTAACCCTTTATGTACAATGAAGTTTCATCTGTGTGCCTCTGAATGTTTTCTTACACCTTTCCCTTCCTGTATGTTTAGGTACAGGCTCGAGGTCTGCAGCTTGGCTGGAAAATGTCTTCCCTATAGTGGAGTATGTTAGCTTTGACATTTTGTGGCTAAAGGGCACCAGCATTCTGAGGACATCCTGCCCAGATGCAAGATCACTTTCCTTGGTGCAATTTCCATTGAATTGAGGGTCACAGGCAAGGTTGAGGGGCTGACCACCTCTGTCACATGCTGAGAATAGATCTCTGGGCGACTGTATGTGGTTCCTCCTGTGGGGGTTCCTGCTGGTACTACTCTGTCTCCTTGAGAGGAAGGGGCTCCAGGAAAAATGTTGAGGTCCTCGTGTTGCCTCATGGCTGATGCTGAACATCAGTAGTTAAAGTCTTGGAGTACAGGGCCTGCTTATGTCTCTGGCAACAATATCATTCTGCTTGATCTCAATTTCCATGGCACCTGCTATCCTGTACCTACAGACAGCCATACACATATTCAGATCCAGCATGGTATTAATAATGTTGGTAGATCCCTCCAATACGCAATCAGGTTTACCAAGAATTTTCGAGAAATCTGCCTACTGCTCTTGTGCCTCTCTATGCATTTTCGCAATAATGGTCAATACCTCATCAGCCTGGCATTGAACATGTACCAGTCTGCAACAGGGTCTTGGAGTGTCAGTGACCAGGGATGGCACTTCCCCAGCCAAACGTGGTAGTGATGTACTCATTTACATATGCTACCAACTCTAAGGCAGATGTGGATAGATTCTTGTGAACAAAAGGATGAAATGGTTTCAGGAATACACAGGAATGTGGATTTAAGATTACAATCAGATTGGCCATGATTTTATACAACGACAGGGAGGGATCAAGAGGCTGAATGACCTATTCCTGCTCCTTGTTGGCTCAGATATTTACATGTCCATGCGATAGTTATGGCCTTCTTCTTTGAGAATTCATCTGGTCTAGTTATAAAAGAATATTTATTCGCCACACATTTAGTCCTGTAAGTTAAGATTAAATCAGGCAATATGTAACAATTTAAATGTAACTTACTTGCAAGTTTAGGGGAATGAGATTTATTAACTTAGCTTCAAATAGGATCCAGAATAACCCCTTATGTCATTCCGGACCGGATTTAGTTTCAGCTTATAAATTCATTCTGAATTTGAAAAATTTACAGCTCAATTGTTGATACTCCTGACATGAAAGGGATTGGTAAATGTGACAATAATGTTGTATTTCGATTCAAACAAAATTTGTAGAATGTTGCCTGGAACAGGGAATTTCAGCCTTTGGACAAGATTTCATGAGGTGGGGAAGGAGAAGTCAATATTTCGGGTACTACTCTTCTTTGGGACTAGATGTGGGGGTAGGGAGAGCTGTGGATAATTAGAGAGAGGGGAAGGGGCAATAGCAGGATGTGATTGTGATAGGTGAACACTGGTAGTAGTTATGGTCTGGTTGGTCGATGGGAGGGATAAATCCAGTTGGTAGCTGGAAGGGAGGGTCAGTGGGTGGAATGGAAGGGAAGAGGTGGGGGTGGAAAGAGAGCTGGGTGATGGGTGGGAAGGTTACTTGAAATCAGAGAACACAATGTTAAGTCCTTCGAGCTGTAGGTTGCCCAGATGGAAGATAAAGTGTTGTTCCTCAGATGTGTGTTGTGATTCACTGCGACACTGGAGGAGGCTGAGGATGAACCTGTTGGAGGGGGAATGGGGGAGAGTTGAAATGGCCAGTGACCGAGAGGTTAGGTTGACCATTTCAGGTCAGGCAAAGATGCTCAGCAAAATGGTCACCTAGTCTACGTTTGGTCTCACTGACGTAGAAAAGGCCACATTGGGAGCACTGGATGCAGTAGACTAAGTTGGAGGACATGCAGATGAAGCTCTGTCTCACCTGGAAGGACTGTTTTTTATGGCCCTGGATGGAGGTGAGGGAGGTGTTGTGTGGGCTGGGGTTGCACCTTTTACAAGAAGGTACCATGTGGGATGGAGTGGTTGGTGGGGAGTGTGGCGTGAACTAAGGAGTGGCAAAGGAAATGGTCTTTGTGGAAGACAGAGAAAGTTGGGAATGGGAGATGTTCCAGGTGGTGGTCTAATTGGAGTTGATGGAAGTGTTTGAGGATGATACATTGGATGTGGAGGCTGGTGGTGTTAAAAGTGAGGAAAAGGGGAGGCCTATCTTCATTATGCTTGGGGTGGCAGGTTTAGAGCTGTGGAGTCAGGAATGAAGGAGGCGCGGTGGAGGGCTGTCTGGATGACAGAGGGAGGAAAAGAACATTCTTTGAAATAGGAGGACATCTGAGATGCTCGGGAGTGGAACGTCTCTTTGTCAGAGCAGATGCAACGGAGTTGGAGGAATCGGGAAAACAGGATGGAGTTTTTGCTGGATACAGGGTTGGAGGAGATGCAGTCCAGCTAGCTATGGGAGTCTTATGGGTTTATAGTAAATATTGGTCTGTAAACTGTCACTGGAAATGGAAATCTAGAGGTCAAGAAAAGGGACGGAGATGTCCGAGATAGACAAAGTGAATTCGTCGGTGGGCTGGAAGTTTTTGTCGAAGTTGATTGAACTGCTCCAGTTCAGCCTGAGTGCAGGATGCAGCACTGATGCATTCATCGATGTTACAGCAGAAGAGTTGGGGAACAGTACCAGTGTATGTACTTAAGAGGGACTATTCGACATAACTGCCAAAGAGTGCTAGTTTTGTGCCATGCAAGGGTCCACGGCCAACCCTGGGATTTGGAAAAAGTGGGAAGAATTTAAGGAAATGTTATTTAGGGGACTAATTTGGCGAGACACAGGAGGGACTTGACGGTCTGTCTGAGAGGATAAAACTGAGGGCCTGCAGGCTGTCCTTATGGGGTATGGACGTGTATAAGGATTGCACATCCATAATGGAAATTCTATGGGTTTGGCCAGAATTAATATAAAGGTCTTATTTCCATCAGCAGACAGATCAACAACAAAGGAATTAATAGGTTACTTGTCAGAAAATGGTGATGATCATAGGAGACTTTAATCTTTATAATTGACTGAAAAGGAAAGAGGGGCAAATGTGGAAAATAGAAGCAAAGTACTAAGGGAATGAGCAAAGTCAGGATAAGCTCAGCCAAGGGAAGGAGGGTGATGGGGCATGGACATGTTGAAAGGTTGTAAGTCCATGATGAGGACAGCAGTAGGAAATGGAATGTGTGGAACCAAGATAGAGCATCAGGAGAATCCTGAATGGAAGTGGGAAGAGAAAAATAGAGTCAGAATAGGAAGGGGTAAGTTGAATGGGGCAGGAATGGACCGAATTGCTGATTCTGCCAAGACCGTCCTGTTTGTGGATTTTGGGAATGTAGAAGTGAGTGCAGTGGAACCACGAGATTATGAGGAGGGAATCTGGGGAGGAGAGATCTCCAGTAGAGAGACCTCAGTAATAATCCTGGAAAGAACAGCTTGATCAATGATGGGGTCATAGTACCAGAGAAGGTAGGATGAAGTGTCTGGATGTCAGCCCTCAGCCTTTGGAAGGGAGGTACCGCTAGATAGCAGCAGGCATAATATAATTGAATATTACATTCACTTTCAGGGAGAGAGGAATTTGAGATTTTTGTTTATGTTGAATATGGGCAATTATGACAGCATGAAAGCAGAGCTAACTAAAGTGATTTAGCAAATTTGGATAAAAAAATGACAATGGAAATGGCAGACACTTAAAGAAATATTTCAGGATACTCAGAATAGATCCATTCCTAACAATTAAAATAAATGTAATGGCAGTATCCATCATTTGTGCTTGACTAGAAATGTTAAAGATGGTACCAAACTGAAAGACAAAGAACATGTTTGTGCAAAGGCAGGCTGCAAATCAGAAGATTGGATAAAAAGGAGCAAAGAATTACCAAAATATTAATAAGGATGGGAAAATAGAGTAGCAGAGAAAGTTAGCCAGAAACATAAAACAGACAATAAGAGTTTATATAAACATTTAAAAAGCAAAAGCATAAAAAGAAGTCTTTGTTCATCCTATAGAACATGAACCTGAAGAATTATTAATGGAAAATAGAGATGGCAGATGAATTGAAAAGATATTTTATATCAGTCTTCACTATATGAGGATACTAATTACATCCAAAAGTAAATCTGGTAGGGAGGGAGGAATTCGGAAAAATCACCATTACCAGAGAAACAGTATGAAGCAAATGGTTGGAGTTGTAAGTTGACAAGCGCTTGGCACCTGATAGATTTCATCCTGGGATCTTAAAACAAATGCTGCTGAGGTAGTTGATATTTTGGTTTCAGTTTTCCAAATCTTCCTTGATTTGGGAAGTGTCTAATTAGATCAGACAATAGCGAGTTTTGAGAAGATTTGTAGCTCAGGTTGAGGTTCTGGATGTGAGTTTGCTTGCTGAGCTGGAAGGTTAGTTTTCAAACATTTTGTCACCATTTAGGTAACATCATCAGTGAGCCTCCAATGAAGCGCTGGTGTTATGTCCTGCTTTCTATCATGATCAGACAATGGCAAATTTAATTCTTTTACTCCAAAAATGAAGGTAACAGAAAGCCAGTAGCGACAGGCTAATTCTCTTAACATCTGTCATTGGAAAAATGTTGGAAGCTACTTTTAAGTATGTTATAGCAGGATACTTAGATAAGCTCACTGTAATCAAATTCAATTGACATAGGTTTATGATGCATAATATGTTTGACCAATCTATTGGAGTTCTTTAAAGAGGTAACATACAATGTGGATAAAGGGGAACCAGTGGATTGTACTGTTCTTTCTCAAAAGTATTTGATAAAGTGAACTCTCAAAGGTTAGTGCAGAAAATAAAGTTCATTATGTAGGGGTAGCATATTGCCAACAATAGATATTGGCTGTCCAACAGGAAGTTGACATAAAGTAGGCATGCAGATTTCAGATTGGCGAGATATGCCCAGGTATCAGTATCAGAACCTCAACTGTTTACAATTTACTTAAATGACCGATAATGGCAGTGAAGGGATTGTTGCCAAACTTGTTGACAAAACAAAGATAGGTAGGAAATCAGGTTCTCGAGAGGTTATAAGGAGGCTACAAAATGATACAGATTTCTTAAGTGGTTTGGCAAAGTTCTGGCAAATTTATGAAAATGACGTGGGAAAATGTGAAATTGTTCATTTTTGACAGGAAGAACTATGATATTATAAACTTAAGAACTTTAATAACTTCATGGATTGATTGAACGAATAAAAGATAAACTATTACACAGGGAAAGAAGCAGCAATAGTTCTGTCTGGAATAAACTAATAAAGACAAGGGCAAACTTATACAGGAACTGACAGTAACTAACCATGTCTGGCCAAAGATGGAGTGGAGGCTGCAATGAACAAAACTACTTCGACACCTGCTTGATATACGAGATGTTTTATTGCCACAAAGGACAAGGATTGCCCTGCAGAAGAATTTAAGGAGTTAATCACAGGGAAGCTGTGTCTTCAAGCAGACAGTTAAAGTGAAACATAACAAGAAACAAAGAAAGAAATTCTGATAAGAAAGTAGGCTGCAGACTTGCAGTAATTTGGATGAAAGGACATTAAGAATCATCAATATATCACCTCTCGGACATGAAGGACGAACATTTGTATAAGAATAATTCATCAGAATTCCCTCCAGCAGAACTCTGGAGAACAACTTTGCATAAGGATTAAACCCTGGACACTTCCAGAGACAGATCGTTGGTGGGATCGTGGCCGAGATCCACCATTTATCAGGTAATAGCCAAGTCAGGTTGTGAGGTTTAACTTGCTTACCTGAGGGATTTTACTTTGATTGCTACATGCAATAAAGTTTAAATCATTGTTTAAGTACTTGATTGTCTGTGAGATTTCTTAGTAAGTAGATTAGGTTCCCTACAGTGTGGAAACAGGCCCTTCGGCCCAACAAGTCCACACCGCCCCTTGAAGCATCCCACCCAGACCCATCCCCCTATAACCCACACACCCCTGAACACTACGGGCAATTTAGCATGGCCAGTCCACCTAATCTGCACATCTTTGGACTGTGGGAGGAAACCGGAGCACCCGGAGGAAACCCACGCAGATACAGGGAGAATGTGCAAACTCCACACAGACAGTCGCCCAAGGCGGGAATCGAACCCGGGTCCCTGGCGCTGTGAGACTGCAGTGCTAAGCACTGAGGTGTAGTTGTAGTAAATGTGATGTGTGGTGATTTACCCACAACAGAGCAAAAAAGATGCATGTCATCGAAATGGTGAGAGATTGCAAAGATCTGAGATGCAGACATAGCTGAGTGCTAACCTCCCCAACTTAAATATTTCAAATTCCCCCCTTCCCAATTTTTGTTCCCTCTGCATCGCAGTAGGCTGCCTTAAATTCCCAGAATTGTGTTCCCCAAATTTCCTATCAGAACAGTGACACGATAACCCCACTTAATTTTCATTGATCTGACCACCAGAACTGACTGTGGTCTATCTTACTGACTACTTGGACTGACAGCCAGGACTGATGTAAGACTGCTTAGTGGTCGCAGAAACACTTGCAACAGGAAGGTTGAGTCATTTTCTATGAAACTTCACAGGAGCCAGAGTGAATGCTTGTGGGTACTCCCTCTCATTTGAATAGCAATGAACGACCACATCTGGTGGATCTGTCTTGCCATGAATGCTGGAGGTGTGAAAAAAAAGGAAAGATATATTCCATGGCCATTATAAAACAAGAACACAAAAGAGGTAAACATGTGTAGGGTGTATACTATAGACCTCAAACAGTCAGGGAAAGATCTGTGTCCACGTCCCAAATTGATTTAGCTAAAACTGCTCAGACTGATATTGCAGTCTGGCCAACTTCTTCAAGTATATAGATACAAATTCCTGACCCTCACTAGCTCAACCGGTCAAATAAGATCATAAGGCATAAGAGCAGAGTTAAGCCATTCGGCCCATTGAGTCTGATCCACCACTCAATGAGATCATGGCTGATCTGATAACCTGCAACTCCACTATTATGCACTTTTCCCCTTTAACCCTTGATTCCCTTACTGAATAAAAATCTCTCTATCTCAGCCTTAAATAAATTTTATCATCCAGCTGCATCAGCTCTCCGGTAAAGAATTCCACAAATTCACAACCCCGTGAGAGAAGAAAATCCTCCTCACCTCTGTCTTAAATGGGTAACGCTTTATTGACGAGCCTTCACCCGCATGTGCTTATTTCTGAATATCAAGTCCAGAACTTCTCACTATGTTATTAAGATTTCTGTGTCCTGACTAAAAATCTTTCCAGGATACAGGTTATGAATTTTGCTCTTTCTCTTCCTTTGCACATTAAAACTATCCCATTTAATGTTTGAGTATTGAAAATCCTCTACAGCCTTATAAGTCCCTGAAATTTGATTCCATATTTGATCCTCTATCTTTCCCTGACTGTTTGAGGTCTATAGTATACACCCTACACATGTTTACCTCTTTTGTGTTCTTGTTTTATAATGGCCATGGAATATATCTTTCCTTTTTTTTCACACCTCCAGCATTCATGGCAAGACAGATCCACCAGATGTGGTCGTTCATTGCTATTCAAATGAGAGGGAGTACCCACAAGCATTCACTCTGGCTCCTGTGAAGTTTCATAGAAAATGACTCAACCTTCCTGTTGCAAGTGTTTCTGTGACCACTAAGCAGTCTTTTTGGGACCAAACCCCGAGGTCCAGCACCAGACATAGTTAAAAATAATGTCAGTCCAGTGAAGAAAAGAGCTCTACAGTAATTCCAATCCTAAATGACAAGAGAGCCAAGCCTATAAGTGCAAGAGGCTGAAGTGTCTGTGCCATCTTCAACTAGAAGTGCTGAGTAGAAGATCAATCTCTTCCTGAGGGCCTATTATTATAGAAGTCAGTCTTTCACAACTTCAGTGACATTATCAGCAATGAAGCCCCTGCAATCAACATTCTGGGGATGGGGATGGTTACCATTAACCAGAAGCTCAATTGAACCATTCACATAAATCCTGTGGCTACAATAACAGACTAGAGGCTGGGAATTCTGTGGCAAATAACTCATCCCCTGAGCTCCCAAAACCTGACCTCTTTCTATAGAGCACAAGAGAGGAGTATGATTGAATATTCTCCACTTAGCTGTATGAGTTCATCTGTAACAACACTCATGAAGCTTGACACCATCCAGGGCAATGCAGCTCAATTGATTCCAACCCTACTTTTCATCTTAACCATACACTCCCTTCACCACTGATGAAAATGGCAACGAGCATGTGCCATAAACAAGATATACTACCGCCAATGTCTCCATCGACTGTCACATCAAAAAGGATCAGGGCAACAGAAGCATGAGAGCACCGTCAGCTGGAATGTTCCCTCCAAGCCACGCACTACCCTGTGTTAGAACTAAATCACCAATTATTTATAATGACCTGGCTGTGACTTTCTTCCAAGCAACATGATGGGTATACTGACAAAACACAAACTGCAGTTGTTATAAAAGGCAGCTCACCGTCACCTTTCCTCAGGCATTTAGGTATAGGCAACAAATTCTGACCTTGCTAATGATGCTCACATCCATGAAGTAATTTTTTAAAATTGCAATATAGCCCCATTGTCTCTGATGTTCCTTTTTCGGTATTTTTGTGCCTATCCATGTCACTCTGTAGAGATCAGGGAACATAATTGTTACAACATAAGTTCTTCTCTTCTGTGTTGCAGTGGTTCTGCACCACAAGAGCCAAATTGTACATTTATTGAGACAAAAAATCTCAGGCATCTGTATTCTCTAATTTAAAAAATTATCAACTTTTTTTCCTTGTGGATTAATACTTGTGCTAGCTTCAGGCTAAACTTCGTTCACATATTAGTGCTATCAGTATGAGGTGAAGAAATCCAAATAAAATACCTCGCAGAATTTGTCCTAGGAACAAACGTCTGTGGTACCTGATGAGAGAAAAAGAGGTGATCTTTGTTGCAGTAATACATTGTAGTAACATATAATTTTGAACAGTAAACTGAATTTGATAACTTTGTATTTGATTAGCTGCACGTATCAAAAATTATCAACAAAAAGAGACTGATTATAGAGCTCCTTTTAACAGGACAGTACGTGCCAAAGGATAAGTGAATCATTTCCTTTCTATTTGTAGTCTTGTCATTTGGTCGCTTGATTATTAATCTACAGGCCCAAGTAATATTCTGGGGACCTGAGTTCAAATCCTGATATGGAAGATGGGGAAATTTGAATTCAATAAAAATCTGGAATTAAATCTTAAAATGAGCACAAGACCATTGTTGATTTCTGGGGAAAACCCTATCTGATTTACTAATACCTTTTAGGGAAGGAGATGCATGTGAATCCAGTTCCACAGCAATCTGGCCGACTCTTAACTGTCCTCTAGGCAATAAATACTGGCCTACCCAGTAACACCCACATCCTGCGAGTGGATTTTAAAAAATGCAAATGTTAGCTTCAAAATTAACAATGTATTAACTTATTGTGAAAATAATCATACTGGCAAATGAAAAGGTGAACATGACATGGTTTCTGCAAAGTGAAATTTAAGCCAAGTTGTCGTCTGAATGAAATATTACCAGTTTAAAGCTTCAATTTAAATTTTATCTCTATAGGTATTGCTTTAAATACAATTGGATATGTAGTCATCTTACTGGTCCAATAAAAAGCAATCCAGATATATTAAAATAATAATGAAGCAGTTAAATTAAGATTGGCATCCCTGGATTCACTCCACCTTCTGATAAATTAACAAAGGCATTTCATAGCCTAATACATTGACACCTGAGAAACAACACATTGTAAATCATTTAACTTGTTCAATTTCACAATCTGTGGAATGATACATGAAAGGCACCCAACTTGCCTCTGCTGAAACAGGTTATGGATACATTTACAGACAAGTTCATTGATCTGCATACAGTTCATTTATCATTCATGAACAATTCCAGCTATAGCTCAGTCTATTAGATGAAACAAATTGCATTGCTTGCCAACTGCAATCATTTGTCAACTTCCCACTCCCAGGAGATTACATCTATTGTACTGTCCCTATTTCAGCAAGATGACTTCGCAACACAATCGACAGACTTTTCAGGTTTCAATGTGCTAAATGAACAGTCCAAATTGGTCTGTGCCATATATTTTTCAGTATTTTAAAACCATCCCATCTGTTTTTGAGACAAAAGCATGAGATAATGGGCATTTTATTTAGGCACATAATTTCACAAATGCAACTTCACTCACTCTGTGCCATGCTTTTTTTTTAGTGGCATCTCAAATATAGGCTTTTGAGTGTGTGCATGTGTGCATCTGATTAATTTACGTACTTTCTATTCCATCAAGAGAGTTTGAAAATACAGCTACAACACATATTGTATAAAATGTTGCTTCATGGATAATTTTAAATAAGATCTGAAATTAGCACACTAAAGAGTGCAGTTTACGTACTTTCTATTCCATCAAGAGAGTTTGAAAATACAGCTACAACACATATTGTATAAAATGTTGCTTCATGGATAATTTTAAATAAGATCTGAAATTAGCACACTAAAGAGTGCAGTTTATTCAATCATTTCTTTCTAATTTACTTTCTGTAATTCTAGCATGTATTATAACTAGATATTACATGGGACTTGGTTATAAAGCAAAACATATTTGATAATATTAAAGGATTAAAATTTTAAGTCTACCCAGTATGACTCTTGGCAGCAATCTTCAGCCCTGACAACACAGACGTAAATACTAAGAAAACAGTGCGCAGGTGAAAGGGATCTTTTGTGTATTTCATGCCTCTTTGATCCACCAAATTGAGCCTCAGAATAGCTTGAGACAACAGGTCCAGTATATTTCACTGTGCAATAAAATCATTACATTCTGAGCCACATGTTTGAGACAAAGATAATTTGATGTTTTCGGTGCCCATCTGTGCCAACATTCTGAATATGTCAGTTTCAATGACTGTAACCACAAATAAATGATGTTTAGACGTTAATCAAAAAAATCAACATTCCAGTAATTTCTATGCATTATCCCTTATCAATGCTCTTAATTGCTCAGTATGATGCCTTGCAATGAGGTACAATTATTTAGACACCAACGGTGCTTTGATATCTTACACAAATAGCCATCTTTCATGGGCAAGTGTCATGTTTCATGAAGGAAAATGGTTGAGGTCAATCAGAGGGTAGAATCCAAGGGGGCTTCTGAACCTAAGGGTAAGGAGAAGGTGAGGCTAATTTGTGGCTTTGATGAAGGGTGATTGGTGACCTGATTGGCAGTTTGGGATTAAGACTTCTGGAGGGCAGGTTGATGCTTTGGAATCTAATTGGAGGATTGGCTTTGAGAGATCAGGGACTGGGATGCAAGATGCAGGGCCTGAGAGGAGGCTTGGATACAGGGTATAAGAGTTAATGGACTCTTCATGTGAGAGGTTCAAACAAGATACACAATTGAGGGGTTGCTTAGGTAGGCCACTGAATCCAGTAGGATGTATAAAGACATCTGATCCACCAAATCCTCACCAGAATGTAGCTGTCAGATTTTCCACAGGTCGACAAATTCACCTCTTGGAATGGAGTGGCATTTCCCACACATTCCTACCTCATTTAAAAGCAAAGGTGGGTGGGTTAAAGATGGGTATGGTTTGGGAATTTGTGTTTTAAGGTTCTCTCCATTCCACCTCATACCCCATACATCTGATCCAACCCATCTCTTACTCTGCTTTGATTAAAATTTGCCAAAAAAGTGCAAAGTGAAATATTCCCATCAGAAAGACATTCAAGAAGGATAGCAGCAGTCTTTTTATCAGTTAGTAATTCTGAAAGAGTTACTAATGAATTTGTATTAGTTCCACCCTATCTGATAATATCATATGGTCTTTGGGTTTGAGGCATTGAGTTCTACACTAGCCTTCGTTGACATGTATTTTGTACACTTCCCAGAAGTTCTCAGCCCATTTATCTCAAGCTAATAAAGCCTGACTAGTATTGTAAGTTGTAAATATTGATATTATGCAATAAACTATCTCAATAACTGAGACAGGAGCCTCTTCTGTTTCGGCTCACAAGTGGCCTATCCTCTACTACTGATATGTAGACAGATCCTAGACACAATATAGACAAAAAGAGCAGCAGGCTCTTGTAGTGCAGAGGTATTGTCCCCACCTGTGAACAAGACAGCCTGGGTTCAAGTTTTATTGCTCCAAAAGTGTGTAATACCATCTCTGTATGGGTTGATTAAAAATACCTATAAAATGGAGAATTCCGTTTTGTCTGTGCCACATACTGATAGAGGTAGCCGGTGCCTGTAATGCTCATCGGGTTAAATATCACAGTAGTTTTTCTATATTATGGAGATTGATAGTATCAGGTGAATTAAGTAACTCTAATTCCAATTATTGCTTGGTACATGAACCTTATTGTGGACTAAGGCAACTTAATGATTTGTACTAAGGCATATCTTGCGTAATGTCAACTAAATGAGACACTGAAAAGTTTTTGCACAGCAAGGCTATGCCTATGTCTGTGCCCACTGAAAATAAAACTAAATACCCATTTTGATCTGACCTTCCAGCACATGGTCCATGGCCATGCAGCTTACATTACTTTAGGTGCAGATTCAGATTCCCTGTAAAGGAATTGAGGGTTTTGGCCTCTATCACCAAACTGGGCATTGAATTCCAGACACTCGCCACTCTCTAGGTATTAAAGATTTTCCTCATGTACCTGCTAATCCTTCATCTAATCACATTAAATGTGTACAACCTGGTAATTAACTTCTTTATTGAGGGAAATAACTCTTTCTTATCTGCAGCATCTAGGTCCCTCGTGATTTTGTTCACTTAATTCACTATCCCCTCTTTCTAAGGAAACACTCGTTTTCTATCCAATCTTTCCTTATAGCTACATTTTTCAAATGTTGGCTTTGCAATATTCATCTCATGTATTTTTGAAAACCCCATGAAAAAACACATTGTTAATTCAAACAGCTTCGGTTCTGCAAAATTATAGCATGAATAGCCTTTAAAATGTCATCAATGAAACATTAATTCTGAACTAAGGAAAACTTTGGAAAAACTCCATCTCCGTATCTTTTATAACCTATCATCAAAAAATATCCTGCTCGCCCATTTTACAAACACTGTTATTCGAATCCCCGACAAAGTACAACAAATGGAAGCATCACCAAACTCTGCTTTATATTAACAGAATTAACCCAAAGTATCTGTTCTCTTACTAAACACTTTATCATCAGTTTATACAGAATGTTGTGTAAATGTGTCCTTTTTAAACATTACAAACTATTATAGGAATGCAGCCACACATACTAAGGAGCCAACAGTTAAAATCCCAAAGGATGTGGAAGTGCCCTGAGTTGCTAAACTAAAGGAACAAATTACAGATGAACACAATGGATCTATTTAGTCAAGAGTTGGCAGTCTGGATGTAGACTCACTCTGTAGGTAATAAATTTTCACATCCACCAAACATCAACAACTGAAGGTTCAAAAGTCACAAAAAGAACCTTGTAGCAAAATAGGTTTTTGTTGGACGAATAATTCAAATTTCAATTTCATTTATTACAATAAATTGTTTATTTAGTTATTTTAAATTACACCACATATACATATTCTTAAGTCTGGCTGATCTGAATCTGATTTTCTTCTTTGAGCACAACATTCATACAACAGTGACTTTCTCCAGTTAAAGATGAGGAAGTTTAAATCTCTTCCCCAGATTTTCCTTTGACACTTTTTAAGAAAAATTGAAGAAATATTAACTTTGAAATCCCGTCAGTCCAGAAAGTTTGATCACTTCAGTATTTAATTTCATAGTTCAATTTTATTGTGTCAAAATAAACTTGTTGAACTAGAATCAACCAATTCTAAATCATAGCATGAAATATATTGTTTTCCTTTTATAAGTTGCTTTTACATGTAAGATTAGTTATATTTTTCACAGTTAATAAAAATAGAAGGTCATAGAAACAGGCCCTTTGGCTCAATAAGTCCACAACGACCCTCAAAGTATATCACCCAAGCCCATCCCCAGCCGCTACAGGCAATTTAGCATGGCCAATCCACCTTGCCTGCGCATCTTTGGATTGTGGGAGGAAACTGGAGCACTGGAAGGAAACCCCCACAGACATAGAGAGAATGTGCAAACTCCACATAGACAGTTGCTCAAGGGTGGAAGTGAACCTGGGTCCCTGGCCTGTAAGGCAGCAGTGCTAACCACTAAGCCACCATGCTACCCCAATAAATGGCAGATGTTGTGCAGACAGTAAGCATTTAAAGATCTCAGAAGCCACTAGTGAAAAGATTATGCAGAGCTGCTGTGCATAACCCAATGATCTTTTGCTTTTGGCAGTCCAACATACATGCTCTCATTCTGACTATTTTATTTGTTACAACTAATAATAATCATGGAAGCATTGTTGGCTGAGGGAAAAACCTACCTGGCTTACTAATGTCCTTTAGGGAAGGTAACTGCAATCCTTACTTGGCCTGGGCTAAATGTGACTCCAGATCCACAGCAATGTGGTTGACACTTAACTGGGGTCTCTGGGCAGTTAGGATATGGAATAAATGCTGAACCAGTCAGTGATGTCCATGTCCCATGAATGAATAAACAAAGATGTGGCTCTCCATCCTCAATAACAATTATGTTTCTTTTTACAATGATCTTCAATGCAACCTGATAAACTTTCAATACTTACCATTAGGATCCCTACAGTGAGGAAGCAGGCCATTCAGCCCACCTGTGTGCACATCCTGTAAACACTGAGTGTACTAGACATGGTCTCTGTGGCGTTATCAAATGTGTACATGCAGGAGCCAGAACACAATTGATAACATTAGTGGCTCCTCTAACCTTTTGTCTATTTCACTAACTACCTTTGACAAAGCTGCTCACTGTTGCTAAGCCTTAATGTTCATTTTAAAGTCACTAATGGCCAACGCCATCTTCTGCCTGGGGCTGAACAGAATCCTGGTCTACATGGTGCTCTGAGTGCAAGAGACCGGGTACGTTTCTTCCTTGACCGGTTATGAAGATGTGCTGGTGATGTGCTCACCAGATTGTGTCCCCTGAGTCTAATCTGGAAAGAGAAGCCACCGAGGTGGATGTCTCTGAGCTGCTGGGGGGTGAAAGCTATGCCTGTGCTTCTCCTTAGGGTTGAGTGGCTTCCTCCTCAGAGATGGAAGTGGACTTTAGAATGGACAGCACTGGTCTCTTTGTTATTCCAGGCCATTGGATCCCTTGAGAGATGAGAGGGAATTAGTTGTGAAGAGTAGGACAAAAACATGTTCAAAATAAGAATGAGTGAGGACTAGTGTTACTGAGAGAGGAGTGCAGCACAGCATGGCACAATGTAACTTATACGAAAAGGTAATCATTGTTATTTTATCAGAAAGGAGAAATATACTTAATAAGTACTGATCAAATTCTTATATTGCCCTATCTGTTGGGAGGTAGGAATAAAGTATGCTACAATATAGCCATGAGACTCCAGGAAGTCATTCCCAGTCTAAACTACCATATAAGGAATTACAGTTAAATAATTTATTTATTTTGTATCTAGGGTAATTGTATAATTAATCTTATAATTGAGTTTAGTGTTTATGTAACTCATCAGATCTAGGGGGATAAAATGACTAAAGAGAAGGTTCTGTATTATTTTCTGTTTCAAATCTGCCACACATAATTGAGAATAAGTAATAAAAATACTAAATAATAAAACAAAGGATTTGAACAAAATGCAGAGTAAAATAATAGGAATTAATGTAGCTTTAAAACAGCTTAACTATTAACTTAATTTTTAAATAATTCTAACAATAACATTCCAGGATGCCAGATTAGGTGGCGTCTAACAGCTGGACTCATGAGTCTGTAGCAAATATTGTGATTCCAAAGAATCACGTCTGTATCAACTCTGTACCATCTTAAGGAACTTCAGCTCAGGGTTAGCGAGTTGCAGTCCAAGGTGCTGATTGTCTAGGCATCAGGGAAAAGTCACCCGAATACCTTGATCCAGGAAGCAGTTGCCCACGTGCACTGTGTAGTGGTGCTGGCCTGGTTCACAGTCAAGGAGAAGAGGCTATGCCTATCAAAATGCTACAATGGAGCTGAATTTCATGGTGTCTGGATGCTATTAGTTTAAGATCAATGGTAACCCATTTTAAAGGCAAAAGCCTGAAGTAAAAAATTAGAAAAAGACAGACTAGATTTGGCCATATATGCCATCTCTACTAACCCACCCATAAATATTCCCATGAAGCTGCTCTAAGTCATAGGATCAGAAAATATGTTACATGGATGTGCACTGTTGTCTTTATTGTGGTACTGGATTGTTTACTTCCATGGAATAGAGTGCAAGGAGATTTTGCTGCAACATGGGGAGATAGCTCCTTAACTGATACTGACTCCCACTACTGAAAGAATGAAGTTCTGGCATGAAAATGAAGACACTGCAAGTAGAACTGGCAAAATTCTTGATTACTTAGATCATCCCATCAAATGCAGTTCTGGTGCTGAAGTGCATATAGTGGGGAGCAGTGTGGGGACACAAGTAGTGCCTGTTGCCACTTGAGTGGAATCTTAAAACAGCAAAATAATTAATTGAGAGCTATGTTTACAAAATCCTGCCTCAAATTCCTCACCTGCCAGTACAGCGATTCCATTCCATGTGCTTTTTAATACTGAGTAGCACAAATACCATTGCAAAGAATTGTTTTTGTTTTATGTGATATTATTTTGTGCCTAAAGTGCTCATCCATCATGTTAAATTCAAATTGATTTCTTCAGGCATTAGTCACGGTGAGGAAGCAAATATATGATATTATAATGAAAAGAAAGTTATACCACATAATGTACAATTGGTTGCTGCACAGTTAAGTTTTGTTTTTATGGCTAGTTAAGTCAACAGGGCTCCATAGCGGTCAAATTGATGCTTATTCTTGGATGGTCAATCTTACCTGTCCACTTTCTTCATCACTATTGATTTTAAGATTGTTTTCTAACATTCTGTGGATTAAGAATAAACAGAAAAATCATAAAATTATAAAAATGCAATTTTATAAACACAATTTTATTCACTTAGAAGAGAGTAAGTGACAACAGAATGTCAAAAATATTTTGAGACATGTACAGCATAATTTTTTTAAATTTGTTGACCAATATTAATCTGGAGTATGATAATTGCCAGAATATAATAAAATAACATTCTGATAAAGAATATACAGTGGAAGTCCCTTCTAGCATTGTTCAATATACCGCATCATTACTTATAGTGCAAGGTCTCATGGTTCCAAAAGAGTTAAATCTTCATATAAATCTTCACCTTGCTAGTTAAAGACAGAGAATAGGAGGTTTATATAAACACAGTCCAGCTGTAATGCATTTTCACAGTTTCAAATCCAACATCTGCATTCTGATAGCTTTCACTTTAAAAATTCTGTTTATGATGTTTCTCATTGTTCATCATTACCTCCAGAATTAATGGTATTTTAGACATAAGAATATTACTTTAATATGTGTACCCTTTTCCCAAGCCTTTCACTATATTTATGAAAGATGACTAAACATGTGAAGCTATTAAATACATTTTAAGCTTAGCTGATATCTGACAGATCCTGATTGTAAATCAACATCTTACTTATACCACTTACTCTTCAAAGACACATTACTTTTTACGAGACAGCATGGCTCTTAATGCTGTAATTTAAATAATGTTAGAAAATCACAAGCAACTGCATAAGTGAACTCCACTATACTTTCTATACTTTGACTATTAACAAGTACTCAATAAAGTTAAAAGCATAAGTTAACCCTTTGCAATCTCTAATCTATAAGACTGAGCTGTTGTGTATCACTGTCAATGCATTCTAGGAAATATAGGGCTGTATTTTACCAAAAATCAGCAAGTGCCAATTTTGGAGAGTTTCATGGAGAGTTTCTGTTGCATGAGGCCTCCACTACTCATCTCATTAAGAATGCAGTGTTCCTGCATGGCACTGTTCTCTCACATTTAGCAATGGCCAAATGCTCACCAGTGACAGAGATTCACAGTGTTCATGTTGTGGGTGCCATATTTAAACACGGCTGTCAATTGTTGCCAGCCTCATCTAAAGTAGCCACTCCAGTCAGTACACTGTTTGTTGTCTAGAGAAATGTCATGCCGCAAGAAGGTTCATGATCTTCTGTACTCTACCAGGATGAGTGTCCAATCTTCTCTCTGCTACCTCACACACAATCTGCATCAAGTCACTGATCTTTAGCACTGATCTTGCACCAAGGTTTATGATCTACCACTCTCAATACTGTATTCAGCATCTTCTCTCAATGACTCTCATCCACCCCAACCCCTCAGTGCCAAAAGGTACTGTCCTCTGTGTTTGTCACTCAGCTGGGACATCTCATATCTTTCCAGACTAAGGAAGGATCAGGTCTCTAACTAACTGTAGTCCTCTTTGATGCTTCATTACAGCCAAACAAGACAAGACTGGCTATCTGTCCGCACTAAAGTGCAAAGCAAGCAGAAATACTTGGAGCAACCAAACAAGCACAGAATGGGTGAATGCTAACACAGCATGATAAGAACTCACAGGTGTACCCTGTTCTGATGCAAGAGATAAGTGTGTGGTCTTGCATGCAAAGCAGCTTGGAAACAGCATAGCTATGTAAGGTGGTGAGCTCCAAAGTGCAGTATTGAAATGCTGAACTGTATTAGTCCCAAATGGGTCGTGATGATATAGAGAAGCAGGTACTTTGCCAATGCCAACCTCCATGGACAGAGGTTTCATCAGGGTTGAGCATCTCACCAGTGAACTCAGAGAGGCCTGTTTATGTGCCTGTGCATGCCATTCATGTCTAATTTTGCCTCATTGATATGCATTCCCTACTCTCCCATGTGCCAGAGAGAAACCAGATGGCACAATTCCTAAAGTGAAGGTCAAAGCAGGTACCAAGTAACTGCCGCATGCCACTTGCTTCTCTGGGCCTTATCTTGGATAGCAGGCACTAACACTGCAGGGCACACAACGTAGGCAGTAACTATGACACCCAGATCCAAGGAAATTGGCATAGGATGTGTATCAGCCCCACTGAACCATCATGGCATCTCTTAGCTATTTACAATATATATCTCCACTTTTATACTGCATTTTCAAGTGTACTATCAGCTTTCATTGTAATGTTGCTGCCAGGTCATTTTGTGCACAAGGACAGGTCCCCACCTCATGCATCAGAACAAGGTGCATTTGTGAGCCCTTCATTTACCCTCTTAACACTCACTCAACTCACACCAGTTGGACACTCACAGCATTCTGCCTTGCCTTGACTTTTTGTGCTTTGCTCCCTCATCCAGAACATAAAGGGTCACAATACTTCAGTCTTGCCTTGCCTTTGCTTGTTATGATCATCAGCAGTGATCAGTCAAATGAGTGGGCTTGCTGCTGTATAGCACCATTGCTATGTAAATGTTCCACTTGTGTCATTTGCTAGCTGTGCATGCAGGAAACACTTTGAATGTCCTTCAACCAAATGACCATGTCTCAAAATCTAAAGAGAATAGTCTTCTATCAGGTAAAAGGAGATAAGCTTCAGTCAGAGGGCTCAGGCATAGTAAATCAAGGGCATCACTCAGTATCAGTCCAAGGGCTTGAACATGATCAGTCAGCCTCAAATGCAATCCAGCTCAGGAGTTTTTGCCTCTATAATCCAGCAAGTGGACCATGGTCAGTCTTGCTAGTTCAATTCAACCTGTCTGGGGAATCACTGTAGGTCAGTTGGGAAACTACACAGATATCAGTCAGGGGTTCACTCTGTTCACTCTGAACTTAGAACTGTAACTTGAAGTCAGTCAGAGGTATGCCATGATCAGTCATGGGGTTCTGTTCTTGTAAGCCAAGAGGGGTTATTAGGGACAACTGCCATGGTAGGAAAGCAGGGGAACTCGATTTAAGGATTGGAGGCAGCATGAAGTGACGCAGAGGGAATAATAATCGTGAATGGGGAAAGTCAACATATGGCGGACAGCGACAATACAGTACAGAAGGGCAAGGTATACTGTCAGAGTGGAGAGCACATCAAAGGTAACCCCACTCTGGCTTCAATGGAGACACAGTCCACTGCTATGTTGGCAAGACTACAGAATATGCCTGAGTCTCAGGGATAAAGTGGGCAACATGAACAATTAAATAAAGGTGTTGAATGGGTATGTGGGGAAGAGCAAAGCTGATGTGGTTGGCAGTGTACAGGACAAGGCAAGAGGGAATATTAAGATTTGGGGAGCCACTAGACTGAGAGGATGAAGTGCAATTGCTACTGCCTTCCATCCTCAGCTAAATTGCAAGTGTGTCACAGGAATGAAAATGGCTGCCACCATACCAGAATGGGTGCAGTATGTGTTTCCTTATCTGAGGGAGGGGTGTCACATTTGTGTGATATGAGGCCCTTCAAAAGACAACTGCAGTTAACAACCAGTCACACAGTACAAGCGAAGGACAGCTGTGATCACAAAATAATGTAAGTGCAAGTTTAAATATCAACCTACTATCTCAACTAAAAATTCTGGCCCCAAGCACTCTTGACCACATCATTCAACATAATGAATCAATTATACTAATGACTATGAGGTACAACAACATTTTTAGGACGTGGAAAGATTCATCTTCATTGCTGAAGTCCTACGGCCTGCGCAAGATGCAGAAGCTCGTTTGCTGACATTGATTTTTTGTCTGGTTGAGCATTTTGAGTATTTTTCTACATTAAAGACATGATGTAAATGCAAATTGTTTGACACATCTGTCTGAATAAACAAGTTTTTGTTCTTGTTATTCTTTAATATGTTAGTCGTAGATCTGCCCATGATGAATCAAAAGGTCAAAGTCTGAAATATGAAATGGGCTTCTTTAAGGGATATTGTGGAGTGAGGTAGAATTTCTGTCTAAGTGACCCTCACATCAGGGGTATTTCACAATATGAGCAGACTCCTGTGCAATTTTCAGCATTGAGGAGACGTTCGCCTTAAGGTTATTCATATAGATCTTGGATCAAGAGGATTTAGAATGGGGATCAATCCTGCCATTAATTCACATTGCCCTGCAACATGAACCAATTTCCAGGCATATGCTTAAGTCAAAATCATCAATACATATACACATTGGGAACAAAAGTGAATTATTCACTAACCCTGAAATGTATCATGTCTATCCCTTTTCTATTCAAAGCAATACCTTGAAGCCCTAACCTTTTGTTCCCTATTATTTCTCCAATTTCAACTCCAGGCTCCAATATTTCTCCATATTTTATATGACAGAATTTTTCATACAAGTTTCTTGTAGGCCACCTTATCTAATGATGTTCTAACAATTTACAGGTATGATTGCATTCAGTTCATCTATCTAAACATAATTCTTCAAACATGACTCTCTTGATAAATTCATGATTGTTATCGATGACCGATCCATTTATTTCTAAATACTCATGAACTTTATATCTAATTATGGATTCTAAAGTCCCAGTTTTAACCTGGTTCTTGAGGCAAGCAAGGGACAATGACTTGATCTGATTTGATTTGATTGATTTATTATTGTTACATGTACCTAGATACAGTGAAATGTTTTGTTTTGCATGCTGTACGGACAGATCATACCATACCAGGCACAAATGACATGAGGCCAGTATGCTGCATTGGGTTGAGCTGCTGCTGAAAATTCATAGGAATTAGCTCTGGTAATCAGATAAACAGATTAAGAGAAGTAAGACTCAGTTGTGATTAGTCAAGAGAGTTAGACTTGTTCAAAGGAGGTCCATGAATTAAGGTAAAAGATCTCTAGAAGATTGTTTCATTGAAGAATGCTTACACTTAAATTGTGTGATACATGTATTCCAGTAAAGCAAATTGTAACTCATTGTGAAGTCAAGTGTTGTTCCAGCTACTTGGAAGTCAGGAAATGACAAACATCTGAAATTGAAAACAACTGCTTGGCGTGCCATTTCACTGATACAGCATCTCCTAATAAAAACCAATAGGCCTTTTTTAACTCATCTAATAGAGATTAAAATTCTTGCCCAGCTCATTTAAATAATGTCCCATTTTTGGATATCACCGTCTTTTTCATAGTCAGGATATGAAATGCTGTACATGCACATTGAAATTAAGCACTGAACTCCTGAAGATTATTGCTAAATTACAGTGAAATAAGGGAAGGAGATGGCATAGTGGTATTATCACTAGATTATTAATCCAGAAACCCTGGCAATGTTCTGGGGAACTTGGGTTCAAATTCTGCCAATACAGACAGCAGAATTTGAATTCAACAAAAAAATCTGGAACTAAGAGTACCAATGACTATGAAGCCATTGCCGATTGTAAGAAAGCCCATCTGTTCACTAAAGTCCTTTAGGGAGGGAAACTATCATCCTTACTTGATCTGGCCTACATGTGATTCCAGACCCACAGGTAGGTCCACGTCTCCACTGGAGTTCCAAAGGACTCTAGGCCTCGTGCCAACCAGCTTCATCAATGATCATCCCTCCATTGTAAGACTGGAAGTGGAGATGTTCACTGTTACAATAACTCCATACAATGTCTAGCACCAACTGCAACTCCTCAGATACTGAAGTAGCCCACATAGAAATGCAGTAAGATCTGGACAATACCCATGTTTGGGCTGACAAGTGACAAGTAAAATTTGCACCACACAAGTGTCAATGATCATCTCTAACAAGACAGAATCTAACTCTTATCCCTTGACATTGAATTGCATTACCATCATTGAGTATTTCACTAACATCACTTTGAGGTTTACCATTTCATAAGGAACTGTGCCCGACTAGCCAGATAAAGACGTGGCTGTAACGCTAGTTTGAAGACTAGGAATCCTGTAGCAATTAACTAACATCCTGACTCTCGAAAGCCTATCCACCATTTACACGGCACAATTCAGGCGTGTGATGGCATACTCCCCACATTCCTGGATGAGTGCAGCTCTAACAGCAGCCAAGAAGCTTGACATCATCCAGAACAAAATAGCCCATTCAATTGGACAACATCCATAAACATTCACTCCCTCCCTCATTGACACTCAATACCCGCAGTATGTGTACTATCTACAAGAAGCAATGCAGAAATTCACCAAGTCTCCTTAGACAGCACTTACCAAAATCATGAGTACTACCATCTAGAACAATAAGGGGAAAAGATACATGGGAATACTACCAATTGTAAATTCACCTCCAAGCCACTCACCATCCAGACTTGGGAAATATAATGTCATTCTTTGATTGTCACTATACTGAAATCATGGAACTTCCTCCTTAACGGCATTGTGGGTTTACCTACTAGACATGGGCTGGAATGGTTCAAGAAGGCAGCTCACAATCACCCTATCAAGGGCAACTAGGGAGGGGCACTAAACACTGGCCAAATTAACAAATTCCACATCTCATGAATGAATATAAAAATGTTACTGGGTCCTGATATGGATTCCACATACTATTCCATTTGGTTAACATTTATTTCCGATCCCTTGTATGAAGTTGTAAGGCTCACCGAAATTCCACTGAAAACTCAACCTTAACGAACGCCCTACTTTCTGCATGCAGTGCATTCAAGTGCTAAGCTAAACTGGTTGTAACTGCAATCCCTTCCCAAGTCCATGACTGATTATTCATTACGGAAGGAAATTTTGGATTTTGCCCAAAAAAACAGCTGATATAATGAGTAGCACACAATCATTTTCAGTAAATTCTTCACAAAGACTGCCTGTGCCAGGTTAATTGTTCATTTACAACTTGGTTGGTCTCTTATGAAGGGTCTCATTTGTTGTAATCTCTTTTCTTTCACATTTTTCATGATGTTCTGTACATTATCACAACTGTTCATATTTTTACACATATTCATCCATTAATAATTAACAAATATCACCCCTTTTCCACTGTAACTTAGGAAGTTACCAATTACCCAAGATAGAAAGGTTTCTATCCTTTCTCCATTATCTAGTCCAATGTTATTTTTTCCCTTTACTATATTATTTTAGATTGATTAAGTCAAGTTGCCGTGTATTTGAAGTGCAAAATGGAAAATGTTTTCTCCTTTATCACATACTTTCACGTCCATTGCTTCAGTTTTGTTACTCTTTTGCTAATAGGAGACTCACTATGGCCATCATGGTGCCCTTCTATCCTTTTTACATATATCACATTCATTACCAATCTCTTCTTTCAGTTTGGTGCACTCATTGCCCCTTCATCTTCATCCTTTATTAGGATTTTTAGCCAGCAATAAGGTGGATGGGTTTCCTTTCAAGATAGCATAAACTTTTTTGCCTTTAATCTCTTATGTCTTGAGACAAAGGACATTGACTTAACATTTTGATTGGAGAGATTATGTTTGTCAAATGAATACAACAACATCTGGATTGTGTAAACTGTAAATTCACTGGCTTCCCCAAATCAATTGCCTTGTCATATTTTATTTCCAGTTTAATTTGATCCATTTACATAGACAACCTACTCATCAATATGTGCATTACACTTAACACTACTTCTGCACTGATAAAGTGGTGTAACCCAATTATGCTACAGAGAACTACCATTTCTTTTACTGATTTCAGCATGCTGTTATTGCTAAACCTGTAGCAGATTGAGCTCTCAAATTCCTTTACTTTATTTTAATCCTTATTATTGCAGTAATTGCATTTGAGTCACATTCAAACCTTGAGGGTGATACATTATGTATTCTTGGGAATGCTTCTTCTGTTATAATTTTCTATTTCCTGTTTTAATTGCCAAATGTATCTCTATCCTCTCTCCTTTCAGTCATGATTCTCCTTTTGTATTTTTGCTTTCAGTGTTATGAGGCTTTCTACCTCCACCAGCCTCACAGGCAATGAGTTCTGAATTCCTACCACTCTCTGGGTGAAAAAAAACTTTTCTTCAGTTCTCCTCTGTTCCTTACCTTAGAATGTCCAGTTTGAGGTCATCTTTCTTCTGAATTTTGTCCATGAAGTTTAATAATGTTGCTAAATCTTCCTCGGTGTCCAATTATTGAGCCTTTAGATGGTTGAGAATATATCACACATAATCTTCCTTATAGTAGGAAGTGACCATGTCAAGGCCTACGTTGTTCTTTACGTGGTAAGGATATTACCTACAGCTGCATTTCCATTTCATTTTCCCATTGTTCATAAAGCTCAGCTGCACAAACTGTCAGTGGAAAGTCATACTCCAACACGTTGCAGCCATTCTCCTAAATAGTAACTCCAATTGCAATCTTCTGTCACTTAGTTTCCACCTTTTGACAACTATCTTCTGCTATCAATGCCAATTTAGATCCAAGCCAGTTGAGTCAGAAAGCAAGATGCCTTTCTTCGTGATAACACAGTATGGAGCTGGAAGAACACAGCAGACCAGGCAGCATCAGATGCAGGAAAGCTGATGTTTCGGGTCGGGACTCACAACCCAAAACATCAGCTTTCCAGTTCCCCTGATGCTGCCTGGCCTGCTGTGTTCCTCCAGCTCCATACTGTGTTATCTCTGACTCCAACATCAGCAGTTGTTACTATCCTTGCCTTTTTTTGTGGATAGTGTTTTATCAACTACTCTGTTTTACAGCTCCTTTCACATAACAGTCCCGATTGTTTCCTTTTTTTCCTCTTTTTTTCCTTTTTTTTCTTTTTCCCTGTTTCATCATATCCAGAAGTGCCCTTACACACAACTGAACATTTATTTCCTCACCAAATCATACATGGATTTTTCCATCTATTGACCACCATCACTAAACCACCCATGTTTTACAATCAATTAATTTACGTGTTGTTTCTTCTTTATATCTGCACAATCAATTAGATAATCAGTTAACTCCAATCATCTACTTAAGTAATTGCTACATTAACGAGGAGTTCCCCAGATCTTTGGTCCAAAAGATCGTCCTCATCCATTACAAGGTCAGTAATGAGATCGCGAATCATTGAGATACACCTTTTGAAACAAGACTTGCACTTATATATAAAAACCAAAAAAACTGCGGATGATTTTCTCAGAACTTTTGAGGAAGGGTCATCGGACCCGAAACATTAGCTCTGTTTTCTTCTCCACAGATGCTGCCAGACCTGCTGAGCTTTCCCAGCAAATTTGCTTTTGTTGTTGTTGTTGTATTTATATATTACCATTTACAACTACCAGACATACCAATGAAGTACTTTTGAAATGCAATAATAGTTACAGTATTGGAAACACAATAGCTAGTTTGTGCCCAGAAAATTCTAACAAATGACAATTGATAACAACTAAATAATCTGCTTTATGTAGTGTTGTTTGAGCAACATATATTGGTCATGGCATTGAGGATACAAAAGCAAAATGCTGAAAATCTGATATGCAAGCAAGAAAGAATAATGGAAATAGTAGCTGGTGGGGTGGGTTGGAGTTTTTTGATCAGGATCCTAAACCCAGTCAAAAGCTGAATGGCGAATAATTTGTTGCCAATAGAACCAGTGGGTTTTCAGAGCCTAATAAGGCAACGCTTTCACTCTGCTCCCCAGAGGAACTCGAACAGTTCATCCACTTCACCAACACCTTCCACCCCAACCTTCAGTTCACCTGGGCCATCTCCAACACATCCCTCACCTTCCTGGATCTCTCAGTCTCCATCTCAGGCAGCCAGCTTGTAACTGATGTCCATTTCAAGCCCACCGACTCCCACAGCTACCTAGAATACACCTCCTCCCACCCACCCTCCTGCAAAAATTCCATCCCCCATTCCCAATTCCTCCGCCTCCGCCACATCTGCTCCCACGATGAGGCATTCCACTCCCGCACATCCCAGATGTTCAAGTTCTTCAAGGACCGCAACTTTCCCCCCACAGTGGTCGAGGACGCCCTTGACCGCGTCTCCCGCATTTCCCGCAACACATCCCTCACACCCCGCCCCCGCCACAACCGCCCAAAGAGGATCCCCCTCGTACTCACACACCACCCCACCAACCCCCGGATACAACGCATCATCCTCCGACACTTCCGCCATCTACAATCTGACCCCACCACTCAAGACATTTTTCCATCCCCATCCCTGTCTGCTTTCCGGAGAGACCACTCTCTCTGTGACTCCCTTGTTCGCTCCACACTGCCCTCCAACCCCACCACACCCGGCACCTTCCCCTGCAACCGCAGGAAATGCTACACTTGCCCCCACACCTCCTCCCTCACCCCTATCCCAGGCCCCAAAATGACTTTCCACATTAAGCAGAGGTTCACCTGCACATCTGCCAATGTGGTATACTGCATCCACTGTACCCGGTGTGGCTTCCTCTACATTGGGGAAACCAAGCGGAGGCTTGGGGACCGCTTTGCAGAACACCTCTGCTCAGTTCGCAATAAACAACTGCACCTCCCAGTCGCAAACCATTCCCACTCCCCCTCCCATTCTTTAGATGACATGTCCATCATGGGCCTCCTGCAGTGCCACAATGATGCCACCCGAAGGTTGCAGGAACAGCAAATCATATTCCGCTTGGGAACCCTGCAGCCCAATGGTATCAATGTGGACTTCACCAGCTTCAAAATCTCCCCTTCCCCTACTGCATCCCAAAACCAGCCCAGTTCGTCCCCTCCCCCCACTGCACCACACAACCAGCCCAGCTCTTCCCCTCCACCCACTGCATCCCAAAACCAGCCCAACCTGTCTCTGCCTCCCTAACCGGTTCTTCCTCTCACCCATCCCTTCCTGCCACCCCAAGCCACACCTCCATCTTCTGCCTACTAACCTCATCCCACCTTCTTGACCTGTCCGTCTTCCCTGGACTGACCTATCCCGTCCCTACCTCCCCACCTATACTCTCCTCTCCACCTATCTTCTTTTCTCTCCATCTTCGGTCCGCCTCCCCCTCTCTCCCTATTTATTCCAGAACCCTCACCCCATCCCCCTCTCTGATGAAGGGTCTAGGCCCGAAACGTCAGCTTTTGTGCTCCTGAGATGCTGCTGGGCCTGCTGTGTTCATCCAGCCTCACATTTCATTATCTTGGATTCTCCAGCATCTGCAGTTCCCATTATCACGCTTTCACTCTGCTCATCTCTTTCATTTTGGACTTAGTCTGAAAGTGGGGAGAATCCACCTGTGGGATTTCATTCCTAGTGAACATGGAGGGGCAACCATCAGACTGTCTTCCACCACTGCATAATTTAATAAAACAAATGTGAGTGGGAGTTTTACACCAGCATGATGGATAATCAGATTTTACAGTAATAAAGTTACTTGAGATGCTCAAGTATCTCAGTTAGCTCAATGGCTTTTATCATAGAATCCCTACAGTGTGGAAACAACAAGCCCATACCAATTCTCCAAAGAGCATCCCACCCAGACTCACTTCCCCCCCTACCCTATCCAACTACGCCTGTATTTCCCACGTGCAAACTCCACACAGAGAGTGAATCAAGACTGTACTGAACCCAGGTCCCTGGTGCTGTAAAGCAGCAATGCTAACCACTGAGCCACTGTGTCACCCATAAATGAACTCATGTTCTGCCATCAAGCATGACAGGATTTGAACCTCAGTCCCCGGAGCATTACCCAGCTCTCTGGATTAATACCCTAGCAATAATACCATTAGACCATCACATCGCCATTACATCACATGGTTAAGAATAATATCAACAGTCCATGTTCAATTCCCCATTGCAGCTGAGGCAGACCTGGCATTTTCGTCCTTGCCCTAACCCTGAGAGTTGAAGGAAATGGCAAACTATCACTAACAAAAATCAAGAAGAAAATGGTTCAGGTTGAAGAATTACCAATAATAAGCCGAGATACTGCCTTTAAGTAAAGCACACATGCATTACAAAGTTATCAAGGCTAATGAGTATATACTTTTCCCATCTTAAGCACTCATTTGAACATCACTCCTTTTTGATATACTCTATTTGAAAGTAATTAAATATCTTCAGGATTGAAGTTTGCAAAATATTTACAGGTCTAAAATTTACAAACAACATTTTTTGAGTTTTGTGTTTTATAAGAATTGGTTCAAGGTTAACATACCTCAAAGATGATTGACTCCAGTCTTGGCTTATCAGGTCAAGCACTGGTAAATGTGTTTCCAGCAGCATTCTAACAGACCCAGAATGTTTTCTTCTAGCAGATGTCAAGTGAAAAATAGTCCCATGTGTCTAGAACAAGGTTAATTAACAGGCACTTCAGGTAATGTATCTGTACAGGCTATAAACATATTTTACTTAATTCATTAATGAAAGTACTTCATAGGTTTAGTAACAGACACTGAAGACAACTTTTAACATATTTTCAGAAACCAGCAGTCGACTTATTTCCAGTTCAGTTCAATGATCAGTGGCATTCAACAATAACTATGAAGAGCAGAAGATTATGTTTTCTTCGCCACAATGCTTTGGAAATAGCATTTAAAAATATTTCAGGTACTGTACACAATCTTCAGGCCAATGTTACAAATAACATCTCAAACAGCTTTTCTCAGAAGAAATCTGAAATGCATGCAATCCTCTTCTTAGTAACAAACATGTCCATTGCACTTGTATAAAATTGGAAAAGAAAATCGAAAAAGCACAGATAACAGATGCTTACTATTCATATGAAGTTTTCTCTCATAAGGCTAATAAAATGACTGTGTCGCGGAACTGGCAAACATTCAGGCTAAAGAGACTGTGAAACAGACTGTTTCCGCCCAATGGCTTCACTCCTCAGTTTTCTTCCATGCAAAATGTTAGCTATTTTGCTTGGCTCTTTGCCAGTTTTGAATATCTTGCTGTGTGCAGTATTGAATCAGCATAATGTCTAGTTATCCCTTTGCAGAAATGGTGAACCAGAATTGAAACAGTACACATCACCATCAAAACTAATGTTTTATGATCTTGTGGTTTTAATTTTTTTCTTATAATCTAGCTGACAGTCCAGGTTGAGTCAATTAGTGATTCTTCAGTCTGGACACTATAAGCCACTAGCTGCAGCTTGGTGCAATAACCCAGAGTTTCAAATTTCAGCCAGCTTATTTTCTGAACATACTGTTTCTAAAATAAGCTGTCACCTTAGCAACAGGGAATCTTAACCCAGCAGACAAGTAGGAACTTTGATCTCAATCTATCAGTCACTGTGAGACAGGTTATACAATTAAGAAATAAACAGTAGACACGGGGCAACAGTCTTGATATAGTCTTGAAATAGAAGTCCATCTCATAAGTTCTTAAAAGCCAAAAATAAGAAAATAATTCTTTTTTCTGTAAAAAAAAGATAAATTAACTTGTGTAACTCCAATTCTACCTATCTTGATTGGCTTAAGGCAGACCTATTTAATCAAAAAGACTGACAAGCTTGAGCTGTCAAATTTTCACATCGTCGAAAACTTCCAATGTAGCTAATGTTCCATCCTGAAATAAGAATTGTTGAAAATACTTTGAAGATTCATCAAAGACATTCATTAGTTTAATTTAATTTCATTATTTCTATTGTGATTCTAATTTTATATTTAATAATAAAAATAAATTGCAAGTTTTGTACTGAGCAACAAAACCGTTCAATTTACTTCATAAGCAATATCTTTCATTATTTTTCCATGAGCAGAGTAACACTGAACATCATAATTGAGCTTTGTGTTCCTAAGCTAGGGTCAGGGAAATAAAAGTTGGGTTTCTTTATCTTGATTGATAATCAGTGTCCCCATTGTAACGTATGCATGTGTGCTTGTGGTGACATCTGATGAAGACATGATGAGACTTGGCAATGATATGGCCCATAATTTCAAAGTCTGCATATATTCACTGTCTTGTCTCATACTTGAAGAATGACCATTTGGGTAAGGCTACTGGAGTCAAGCCAGCATTTTGAAATCATGAGTCACCAGCTTCATATGAGGAAAAATTGGAAAGAAACAAAAATGATTTGATTTAATTTTAAAAAGTACAATGAAAATTTATTTTGGTTAGTTTAATTTTGGTATATTTTATTGTCCATTTGTGTCATTAAAAAAGGCTGGAATCATTCGTAAATTGTTCAGTTATTTATATTTGGCTTTAATTGATCTTTTTGCTCCATGTATTTCTGTACCTTGGAAGCTGCAAAAAATAAAAGATTGCCTGAAAAATATTCAAAAACAAGTGGCTATCCAAGAATTGGGTTTAGCATGCCTTTAGTGATAGTTATTGCTGTGCAGACTTGTTAAGTTGAGAATGACTCTATGACTCTAATTGTCTTCCATTTTCTGTTTGAATAGAATTCAAAGAATGAACTTTCTTTGATAGGGTGCCATTAACTGAAAATCATATGACAATTAAGTTTTCAGCTAATTTTGTGATTAAGCACCCATTTTGTACATTTTTATGATTCCTTGATCTTTAAAAGATACAAGTAAAAGGAAGATCTTTAAATAACACCCAAACTGACCATGAAGTGAATAGGGTTATCCAGTTTATTGTATCAGAGCAATGTACCAAAGCCTTTTTGAGTTTGTGCCTCTTAAAATTAGTTGTTGATATGATGTAGTATCCACATGTTAGGCCATGGGCATATACCACAGACAGCCAGGATGTTATTAAGACAGATACATATAAGTTTCTTAATGACTGTATACACTAATACTTCAGACACCTCAGACTCAACTGGCAGTGTGGGTTATATGCTTACTTAGGTTGCTTTAATGTTTTATATATATTTGACTGCCTGACTGACTGATTAGCTGGATGACTGCTGACTGAATGACTGGAGAGTAAGACACAGACCTCTTAAACTGGAGCTCATATGTTGTGATGTCATCTAGCCATCTTAAAGATATGGTGCCTTTCTGAGGTCTGTTCAACAATATAAGCGTCAGCATAAATTTCACAGCCCCAACATCAGTTCTGTGTAGTTTTTGTCTTTAGAGTGGAATGTAGTATTCTATGTGAAGTTCAACTAAAAATTTCTCCTGTAGTTTAAGAATAAAATTGTCAACAAGAAGTGTGCTTAGAATCTCCTATAATGTCTTGAACACTTTAGTGGAGAAACATAAGAGAAAGAATCCTATTTGTCCAGTTATCAGGTAGAAGAAGAGTACCTTAGTATAATACCAGAACAGCATTTTTATCTTATAATTATCCCCCAGGGAACCGACAACAGTGCAGAAAGAAGTTCAAAGATCTGACTCAGGATGCTTCTTACTCAAACACTGAAACATCATTTCATATCTTCCTCTTCACATCAGTTCCAGAACTCTGCCACTAGTCCCATGGCTTGTGTTCACTCTCCCACACACTTGAGGCTTTTCATTACAGCATGAAATCATATTTCTGTACCTTACATCACATGACTGTACTGATTCAAACTTGCTGTCTGCAATTCACCGTGGAGTAGTATAGGCTGGATGTCAATGGAGATGAGAAAGTGAGTAAGTGAGAAAAATGGCAATCTGGGATTCCTGAAAACATTTGTAATGCTTGCAAATTTCACCACTGCAAGTGAAAGGTGCAAGATGGTTGTGAGCCTGCCAGGTATGGGTGTGGTTCTGTAGTGGTGAAAATAACTGACTCCATGAATATCCAGCCCATGTTGCCCCATGGTGAATTGCAGTTTGGTTGTTTGGACCAAGCACTTGTGTAATTGTGATCTGCCCTCGTTTCTTCTTTTTTTTCTGCTGGTGTAACTCTGTAGATTCTAATCTTCCCTTCTCCTAGCTGTAATGACAAATCCATTGAGATCAAACAGAAATTTTCCAGAAGTCCCTGAGTCTCTTGACTCAGCAAATAACTTTCCGAAATGATTATCTTCAGTTAATGCTGTCAAAACGCCTAACAGTCACAAAAGCAGCACATAAACCATCCAAACATATTAACTAGCAATTTATTGAAGGGAACTAGTGATCACTTTATAGTGACATTCTACAGCTTGTTCCTCCATCTGATTGCTCTGACTGGTTTAGGATTGGTGAGTGGGTCAACACAACAGTTGAAACGTATGTTTGGACCCAAAACAGGTGTAGAACCTGAATTTACATGTTCTACTAGATGTCCATTTTGTACAAAGTGTTAGATGTCGAAAACAAATTTTGAATCAAAGTGGCAATGGGAAATGGTGCCAAAAATCTGACCTCCTGTGGCTGAGTGTTCATATTCTGGAGTTAAAACCAATGTCCACAGTTTAGAAATTTCATCCTGCAAACAACCTAAGGATACAAAGGAAGCTTGTATTTTCTGTTTTATACTTTCAAAGCACTTGCATTTGGATGAATAAAATGGTGTCATGGCAAAAAATGATTTAGTTTTCAATTTCTTACAGTGTTTGCCAATCCATGGAAATCAATAATAATCTTAGACTAGTAAATTAGCAGGATCTTATTGTAGCAAATAAACAGGTAATTGATTATATGATATCATTTTATTGAGACATTATTTCCAAATATTTTTGCTGAGTTCAATATTTGCATTGTTTAACATTTGAAACTTTTGGTGGAGTAAAATTATAAAATTTTGTGAAAGCCTTTAATCATTTTCTAAAAAAAAAGCGACATGTACATTCTGTTCCAGTCCATTCTTGACACATCTGGATTTTAAAAGATGCCAAAATCAAATCTAGGTAGGCAGAAATTGATTTTCTATGTAGTTTAACAGAAAATGTACAAATATTCACATATCAAATATGGATCAAAAAAGTGGATGTTCAGTAAGCATGCCAACATTATGCTGATACCTTCTAGAATAATGAAAGGTCATGACTTGATTGTAATGCAAATAAAATTTCAAATTAAATTATTGTTTTATTGGATCAAATGAGATTTTAAATTTAAAAGCCATTCATAACCAATAGCTAGGTATTATTAGTGATATCTATTGTATATTATATTTGTGCCATGTGTTGTAACTTATGTCTTATATATTGTGTTAATGCTGCCATTTCCAGATATTAAAGGAGTATGCAATTAAAAGCAGGAAGCAGGTAAGACACACAAAACGGTATTGCATGTCACTGTTACATTTAGAACTGTTATTATCTGAGGTATGATAAGATGATTAATATATATTTTGAGGGGAAGCCCAGACACTCTGAAGCCAGATAGACAAATTAAGAACAGATGGAAGCACATATTACTTACAGATAGGATGGAGTACAATTCATGTTCTATGTTTGAGATCCCTGGCTGGAAACAGCAAACAGGTTAATTATGTGTGCTACAGATCGGTCGTTTTAAAGAATATTCTCATACTTCTGGCTCAGCCACAAACACAAGGTTTACGTCTGCAGCAAACTCCATTGTGGGCAGTCAATAAGACTACATTGCTACAAGCCGTACGTCAAAACAACGAAAAATGGTATTCAGCTCACCTTACTATTTGGGATTCACAGAAGATATTCTCTCCTTATGATAGTATCCTCATCATCTAGAACCTTCTGCAATACAAATATGCAAAAATCCATCTTACAAAATATTGGCATGAAATAAAACAATTTGAGTTGATTTTGTATATTCTTGTTTCCCATTATTAGATTTGTAAAACTACTGACTGTACTTAAAGGTATTTATCATTCCTTTAGCACTTACAATGTAGCAGGTCTCCCTTTAAAAAGGGCAAGGTTCTGGGTGTCCAAAGACTCTTGCTTTGAGCACACAATAAGACAGGGGATCCTCAATTTCCCAATGTCCGACTTACAAACAAGTAATCATTTTAATCATTCGACACGAAAATGTTCACTCATACTTACAGATGGACATCTCTTTTATACTGTGAGAACTGCCAATGCTGGAGTCAGAGGTAACAAAGCGTGGAGCTGGAGGAGCACAGCAGGCCAGACAGCATTGGAGGAGCAGGAAAATTGACATTTCGAGTTGGGACTCTCTGAAGAAGGTCCCAGCCCAAAACGTCAACTTTCCTGCTCCTCACCATGCTGCCTGGCCTGCTGTGATCCTCCAGCTCCACGCTGTTTTATCTCAAATTTTACTGTATTATGTTCTGACTTGTGGACAAATCGACTTACGAACAAACACTGAAACGGAACCTGTTCTTAACCCAAAGACTGCCTGCAGAACTTTTTAATTATGGAAGAAATCAAAGTCCCTTGATGTCAACAGAGCCTCCTCAGTTACTATTTTGGGTGGAGCTGTTTAGCGCCTATGTGTTGGAGGGGGTTTTAAACAGCTCTATCAATAGAAGAGAAGACAATTTGTGCAAGGCATCAGGTCTCTGGAGTATCCCTGCACATTATTGAACATAAATAGAGCAGTGTTGATGGAGTTAGGACATTCTTCAATGAGATAGAATCTTGAGAGTACATGCATATGAACACACAAAGAAGATATATTTCTAATTACCTAATGTAAACACAGATCAGAGCCTTATATGTATTAAGTATCAATGTATAAAAAATAGTATTAATTTGAAATCTAAGCCTGAAGACAGTTCTTGACTTCACTTTCTCCTTGGCCTGTCTGTTAAGAACCCACACTCATAATGTGGCATTAATCTACAAGATAAAATATGGTAGATATGACAAGATACACTGCCTAGAAAATCTTGGCAGCAGTTATGATCAAGAAACAGATCAGAGATTTTCTGGAGAAAAAGATTTCAAAAAATCATTATTTTACGGAATTGCTGATACATCTTTAAGACCAGCCAGCACTACGGTAAAATAAAAGCTATAGAACTAAACAACAGCTGTGAAGGAAATATCTCTTAAACAGAAATCTCCTCCAGAGAAACCATCAGAACACTGAATGTCTCAAACAAGACCTTAGTCAGTAATGTGAGAAAGAGGCCTTCAAAAATGTAGTTTGAGCAGTAAAAGCCCACTAGCACCTCAGGAAGCTCTTTCCGGATCAGGTACCCATGAAAAGAAGTCAATTCCTGGACACCCAGAAAGGAATTTCATACAAAAATACATCAGACATAAAAAATTCAGCATCAACAATGTAATGTCAGCCATCTGCTAACACTTAGTAAAGTCATTTTGAGAAAGTTCTACTATTTGGACAATGAAGACATCATTTTGGTAAAGGAAACCCCGACTTTTCATTGAAAACAATACTTAATACAACAGAAACTTCTGTAGCTTTTGGTTTTAGTATCACAATAACAATCTTCTTAATAACTGTTGGGGCTGTCCATGGCTGAAAGCAGCATAAGATGGCTGGATGCAGTTTTTAGTTATCTTAGAATAACTTGTTTGGTGTACTTTGCTTTGAAGTAAATCATAAGTTAGAACAATAGTAGCTCAGTAGACAGATTATATCCAAGGTAACTGATTAAGATAATACACACAGGCAGACACGCAACTGCAGTTATTTAAGCAGGAAAAACTAGCTAAGAGCACTGATAGTAGAATTATGTACTTAATTAATTTGGAGTCTGGAATCCATCACAAATAGATTTACTTTGGTTAAGATTGATAGACAATCACAGTTATAGACTTTGAAATAGTTATAGATTTTGACATATAACCTTAAAAAAGACCACAATAATCATTAAAAAGATTCCACTAAAAATTCTACAAACAAGACAGCCTTAGACAGTAAGGCAGAGCCTCCCCCATATTGCTTGCAGGGAGGATCGAATTACAGGTGCAAAGGTCAGCAGTATTCGAATGTGGTTAAACACAGCATGCATTGTGAAAAGCCCCAAGGAGAGAGATGAGGGTGTCTGGGAAACATCACAAGATCATGGAAGATCAAGGATTGTCCATAATCCTGTCCATCCTGACCATGCAGTCACGTGATTAACCTGACTGGATGAGTAAGTAAGTAATTAATAATATGATTGTTCTGTAACTGCTAAAGGCAGTGTATAAAACAAGTGTATAAAAATGCACGTCTATCCTTCGTTCATTGAAGAAGCTTCCGGACTTCCAGATGTTTCTCCCACCGGTGTAATTTCAAGAAAACCTTTCATACTGGAAGTGGTCGAATGATTTATTTGGTAATTCTGCCCCAATACAACAAAGATTCAGCAATTTAAATCAACACAAAATAGAGCAAGACAGGAAAATGATTTAGTACAATGAGATCAAAATCAAATCAGTATCCTCCCAAATTAAGGTAATAATCAAAACTTCAAGTGTATATCAACAATCAGCCAATGTTACAAAATTCACTTGTATAATTAAGCTTTCAGATGCATTTTATAGGCTAGCAAGCTGGCAAACAGAGAAATCCAAAGATTTCAAACAGCTTCCGCATTGGACACCTAACCAAATGTAGAACAGGTTAGCATATCTCTTTTCCACATAGGAACAACACCAGAACAACTCCTCAATCAATAAGAACCAAATTTTATGTTTGACAACCTCATAATAGCTTTAGATCGCTACTTCACTTCAAGAACATGTAAAGTCATCAGTGAGATCATGCTTCAAATCAGACATCGACTTCCAAGAAACCCTATTGATAGTTTGATCAATGACTTGTATGTACCGTCTGAATCATACAATGGCTTCGGAAAATTACAGAAAAAACTAATTTACAACAAAACTCTCATTGGTCTCTTTCAGAACTTTTCCCTATTGAGTAAGAAACGTGCTCTGCCCTCAATTTCCTGCATATACACACTGCAAGAAGCTTCTTTCGGTACTAGTGTCTCAAATGGTTTACTGGACATGGCAAGCTGGAAAATCTTTATAAAATCAACTTGAAAGCCGATTCCAAACCAGTATGTTTCGTTATACCAAGGAAAATCCCTCCCACCCAATGACAGAAAAAGAAGAGAAACAATTAGAGGACATGGTGAACAGAGTTGTTATCATCCTGGTGTGTAAATCAACAGAATGGTGTTCATGGAAGGTCACAGTTCCCAAGCCTAATGACTGCAGATGAATCTGCATGGGCGTCACGCAGCTCAATAAAACAGCTGTTTTATTAGACTCAAAACAGTCTTTTCTGTTTGTACTGAATACTATCCCTTTTTAACTTTGTACGTATGTGTCAGACCCCAAATGACTCCACGTAGGTCTCGTTTCTGATGTTGTGTCTGCATGATTTTTCACAGGCTTAGCAGAAAAAAAGATGTCTTTTTAAGTCAAGGAAACTTTGTGGTTGGGCTGTTTACTGCTGCAGTAAAAAATGAGTCAATTACATTTTTAATCAGAGAAAGGTATACCCTCATATAATGTTAGGCTTGCAAATATTTCCAAACCAGATCAGTGAGGAGTTAAGAGTTAATTGAACATGGCATTAAGCAATTGAAGGAAAATTAATGTAGAACAGGTCATGTGTAAAAACAGCCTGTTTTGGGTGGAAGGTAACCGCAATAACCCTTGGCTAGGATTGGGAACAGAAGATTGTGCAAAGACACAGAGACACCTGGACCTGTTATGGTACAATGCAATACAGAGATGGCACTACCACATATAATATCAGATTCAGAACACAATTAATGTTGGGAACTTTTCCCAGCTCAGAGGAGTGGGAGTCATGAGACTGGGGCCATGAGAACAGAGATAGAGCTCCCAGTGCTAGCTGTCATCCAGGAGGCCTCAACAGGAACAAGGAAGTGAGCGTCACTTGTTCAATATGTATAAAGTTCAGGGGGAGGTTATAGCCTAGTGTATTATCACTGGACTGTGAATCCACCAGACACAAGTAATGTTCTGGGGACCCCAGCTCAAATCCTGCCACAGCAGATAGTAGAGATAATGGGAACTGCAGATGCTGGAGAATCCAAGATAACAAAGTGTGGAGCTGGATGAACACAGCAGACCAAGCAGCATCTCAGGAGCACAAAAGCTGATGTTTCGGGCCTATGCCCTTCATCAGTGAAACGTCAGCTTTTGTGCTCCTGAAATGTTGCTTGACCTGCTGTGTTCATCCAGCTCCACACTTTGTTATCACGGCAGATAGTAGAATTTGAATCAAGTAGTATTCTAGAATTAAGAGCCCAATGATGACTGTGAAACCATTGCCAATTGTCAGAAAAACCTCTCTGATGAAGGGTCCAAGCCCGAAACGTCAGCTTTTGTGCTCCTGAGATGCTGCTTGGCCTGCTGTGTTCATCCAGCCTCACATTTTATTATGTCAGAAAAACCCATTTGGTTCACTCATGTCCATTAGGTAAGGAAACTGCCATCCTTACCTGGTTTGGCCTACATGTGACTCCAGACCCACAGCAATGTGGTTGACTCTTAACTGACCAATTAATGATGAGTGATAAGTGCTGGCTTAGCCAGTGCATCCATGACCCACGAATGAATGTAAGAACGTATGTTAAGCTAATAGGTTCACTCATTAGTTTGCACATCTCCAAATTAGATGAAGCTAATAAATTTGTTTTACATTGAAGCAGACATCTTCTTGTATTCATTTTGATCATCAGACCTTAAAGAACCCATTAGGCACCCTCACCTGACCAATATACATCTCATGCCAAAAATAACTTAAAGACTTATTGTTATTGACAAATGAGGTTGAAAAGTTTTTAACTGGTTCACCACTTTTCAGCCAGTTGTGAGAACCAAAATGAATTTCAAGGCCTGAGACAGGGATAATGTTGACAAGTTAAATAAACAAGTGAGTTGACCCAATTCTTTCGGAGATAATGGGAACTGCAGATGCTGGAGAATCCAAGATAACAAAGTGTGGAGCTGGATGAACACAGCAGGCCAAGCAGCATCTTAGGAGCACAAAAGCTGATGTTTCGGGCCTAGACCCTTCATCAGAGACTGAATTCTTTCCTTGCTTCACTCCTGCAATGGCCACAAATTTAGTTTGAAGTAAAAGTGGTGATAATGTCAATTTTACATATGTACAATATAGACACATAGTATACATGTGTTATGTTTGTATTCACATATGTACGTATATCCATACATTTATATATTAAACAGTAGAGAGCTCAGTATCAGAAACAAGTCAGCCAAGTTTTGAAAATAAACAAATAGGGAACTAGTCCATTGCAAACAAAGCTTACTCATATAAAACTAGGGGAAAATGTCCAAATATTTAATTAAAAAGAACAATCCTGCAATATTGCAAGCTATAAACTCTGCCACAGCACATGAAACAGGAGTTAACAGGTGCTGACTATGCAAACAGCTAGTTTCCAGGTTAGAAGTCACATGCAACCATGTTATCGTGCAACAAGTTTATTTGAAATCACAAGTTTTTGGAGTGTTGCTCCTCCACCAGGTGGACGTCACCTGAAGAAATAGCAGTGCTCCAAAAGCTTGTGATTTCAAATAAATCTGATTGGACTATAACATGGTGTCTTGTGATTTCTGACATATTCCACTCCAGTCCAACACCAGCCACCTCAACATGGAAAGCTGGAAAATGTAACTGGAAAGTTGTAACAAGAATTCCAGCACCAGATAGTGACAGTGTTCGAGAGGTCTGAACAATGAAGCGAAGTAATTCATCAGGACTGGCACCAGTGGCAATGGAGAGGGATCGCAGCTGGAGCAGTTTAACATTTTCTCATTGGAAGAATGCATTTCTTTGGTGAAAAGAGAGCTGACTGGAAGGGGGAACAGACAAAGGAATTTCTTAGCCCAATGGAACCCACAGACTCATTCCATTTTCATAGTGTAATTAGTTCCTTGTTTATCTGTAATTTCCCTTCCTGTTTTTAATTACCTGCTGTTTGTGGAATAAAGAATCCCTGCTTCATGATCCTTGGCACTTCATATGTTCAACTCTCATTTTACAAGGTGAGAGAACAAAAAGGCAGCTGAGTTAATGCAGTGAAACAGCTGAAAAGAACTCACACCAGACTGATTGAGAAAAGTGCGAGAGCTGTGGGGTGACCACATGAGAGAAGGAAATGTTCTGCACAAAGAACTAGCTACAGACCTTGCAGAAAGTCAGATCACTGGGGAAAGATATACAAAGTATGAGGCTAAAGAAAAGCTGGTAAATGAGCTATTACAGACAGAACAACAGACAAATGAGAAGTTAAAAAAAAATTAAAATATCTGTACCCTGGAGGATTATGATGATTTGGAGGACCCAATACACAAAGGAATCACGTAACTCAATGAGTGATTGGATGTGATGGATCCTAGAGAAAAAATGAATTTCACTAAATCATTCAGATCAGGAAGAAGGTAAGAGATAAACCTACAGCCATAAATCTGAAGCTGGAGCACAGAGTAAATCATCTTGCTCAAACCATAACGGAAAATGGTACCAGAAAATTTTATAGAAATTGGTTACACAAGGACAGATGTGCCAAAACATGCTATTGGCATACAAAGTAACTGAGGTTTTAACAGCTGGGAATAATTCAAATCGATGGCACATAAACAGGAAGGTAAGAAAAATAGATAAACTGTATGTTCTACATCACTGAAACAGATGATCTTGCTATCGTGGGATTGAGCTGTTGTAAAGACCTGCAGCATAGCTCAGGAAGCATGAGATTAAAAATTTAGGTATAAAGATCTGCATAGTTTGTGGGCAAAATCATACATCATAGAAAGCCAGTGAAGTAAAACCATCAAAACGGGATCAAATTAGAGATGAGATCCACAGAAAAGAAGACTCAGCAAATGATCTGGGGAAGTTCTAATAAGCCATTGAAACACAGCCAGCAATGCATCATTACTGGTCAATGAAGGATGACAAATGATTAGACGATGGTGCTCTGCTAGTTGCATCCAGAATAATCATATTTAAAATTATGCTCAAAAAAAAAACACGGAAGCAATGGGAAGTATAAGCTCAGAACCAGAGCAGCTGTGTGTTGGATAGATATCTACAAAGCCTCTCAAAAAAATGGTGTCCACATGAAAACTCTGCCGGGAATACAAAAATTAACAACAGAAAGAGGAGATGATAGTTACTGAAGTACCTTCCAGACCAGAAGTAAGCTTCACATAGTCAGGAAGGAGAGATCAGATCCAGAGTGAGGCACAACCCAGCTGGATCACGATCGGTGCAGGCTTGGAGGGCTGAAGGGTCTGCTCCTGTGCTGTAATTTTCTTTGTTCTTTGTTCTTTGAATGTATATTTTGGGGATTTTGGATCAGCATGGGAATAGAACTGCTAATCCTTTCTTCCATCTTTTTTAAACGTTTAAAGTGTAGTAGTCTAGTTAAAAGATTAATGAGTGAACTGACTCATCTGTCTGAGAGGTTGTTATTAGTCAATGACCTGAAGCTTAGAATTAGAATTAGATTTTATTGTCACAAAGTACAGAAGTGTAGTGAAAAGTATACAAAGTCACCATTTCCAGTTCCATCTGTAAAAACCTGAATTTAAAGAAAAACAACCATCTTAGATACAAAATCCGAAACACCGATCTAAGACACAAAAACATAAGCAGAAATACAAAACAAACAGGTCTTCAGTAGGTATTTAATACTATTGAAGCTTAACTAGTGTGAGCCATCTCAGCTCAACTCAGTATATTTAAGAGTGGGCCTTTTGAAAACACATAACCAGTAAGCTTTACACGGTCAAGGAGGAGAAATCACATTCAGAGTGAGACACAGGCCAATTGAGTAAGAATTAAAACTATTGGAGACCAAAGGGGCAATCTTTATGTGGAATCAGAGGACGTGGGTGAGTCTTAAATTAATATTCCTCATCTGTATTCACAAAAGAACGACTTTGGAGATGGAGATTTCATTTGGGCTGGAGAGATTCTACAGCATGATAAGATTAATAAGGAGGAGGTATTAGATTAAGCAGGCATACAGATGGATAAATCCCCAGTGTTTGATGAGATGCTATGGGAGGCAGGGAGCAAATTGCTGGGGCCCTGGTGGAAATATTCAATACTTTGGTGGTCACAGGTGAAGTGCCAGATGGCTAAAGGACAGCTAAACTAGTTCCTTAGTTCAAAAAAGCAGCTGGGATAGACCAGGTAATCACAGGCCAGCAGGTCTGAAGTCATTGGCAGAAAAATTACTGCAAAAATTCTGAGAGTCAGGATTAATCAACACTTGAAAAGGGATTGATCAGGGATAGTCAGCGTGGATTTTATGGAGGGAGATCGTGCCTGACTGATTTTAGTTGAGCTTTTTGACAAAGTCACTAAATATATGAGGGGCAAAATGGTTAGCACTGCTACCTCACAGTGCCAGGGACCCAGATTTGGTGTGGATTGATGTGAAACCATGGGAAATTCGGGGTTACAGGGATAGGGCAGGTAATGGATCTGGGTGGGGTGCTCTTCATAGGGTTGATGGATCAAATGGCCTGCTTCTGCACTGCAGCATTTCTATAATTCTATGACATTGACGCAGATGATGTGGTTTCCATTGACTTCAGTAACACCTTTGTCAAGGTCCAAAATAGGAAGCCTGGTCAAAAAGCTAAGAGCTAAGAGGCAAGTTGAAAAACTAGATGGCTTGCAAATAAGAGGCAAAAGGTAATGCTGGAGGATTGTTTTTGTGATTGGAAGCCTGTGACCAGTACCACAGGGGTCACTGCAGGGACCCTTGCTATTTGCTATGTACATTAATGACTGGATGGAAAGTATAATTAGTAAGTTTGCAAATGACACAAAAATGGGTGGAATTGTTACAGTGAAGAGGATGGTCTCAGACTACTTTCTAATATTGATCAGCTGGTAAATTGGACAGAGCAACAGCAGAGAGTATTTTTACCTAACATATGCGAGGTGACATGTTTTGCGAGATCTAGGGAAGGATAAGCACAATGGATTGGTAAGACCACTACGGAGTACTGAGGAACAAAGGGAGCATGGTGTATAAGTCCATTTGAAGGTGTCAGCACAGGCAGATAGGGTGATGAAGAAGGCATACAAAATGTTTGCCTTCATTAAGTGGGGTATAGAATATAGAAGCAGGGAGGTCTTGTTGCCACTTAATAAAGCATTGGTTAGGCCACAGATGGAATACTACATCCAAAGATAGTAGGAACTGCAGATGCTGGAGAATCTGAGATAACAAGGTGTAGAGCTGGATGAACAGAGCAGGCCAAGCAGCATCATAGGAGCAGGAAAGCTGACATTTCGGGCCGAGACCCTTCTTCAGAAATGGCGGAGGGGAAGGAGATTCTGAAATAAATAGGGAGAGACGGGGAGGTGGATAGAAGATGGATAGAGGAGAAGATAGGGAGCCAGTAAAGGTGAGTGTAGGTGGGCAGCTAAGGAGGGGATAGGTCAGTCCAGGGAGGAAGGACACGTCAAGCGGGCGGGATGAGGTTAGTAGGTAGGAGATGGGGGTGGAGCTTGAGGTGAGAGGAGTGGATAGGTGGGAGGACAGGTTAGGAGGCGGACATGAGCTGGGCTAGTTTGGGATGCGGTGGGCCTTAAGTTCACCTGGGCCATCTCTAAAACCTCTCTCGCCTTCCTGGACCTCTCTGTCTCCATCTCCAGCAACCACCTAGAAACTGATATCCATTTCAAGCCCACCGACTCCCACAGCTACCTAGAATACAGCTCCTCCCACCCACCTTCCTGCAAAAATGCCATCCCCTATTCCCAATTCATTCGCCTCTGCCACATCTGCTCCCAGGATGAGGCATTCCACTCCCATACATCTCAGGTGTCCTTGTTTTTCAAGGAGCACAACTCCCCCACCCCCAGGAGTTGAGAACGCTCTCGACCGTGTCTCCTGCATTTCCCACAACTCATACTTCACACCCCCTCCCCGCAATGACAACCAAAACAGAATCTCCCTCGTCCTCACTTACCACCTCACCAACCTCCGGATCCAACGCATCATCCTCCAACACTTCCGCCATCAGCAATCCGACCCCACCACCAAAGACATTTTTCCCTCCCCACCCTTGTCTGCTTTCTAGAGGGTCCACTCTCTCCGTGACTCCCTTGTCCGCTCCACACTCCCCTCCAGCACCACCACTCCCAACACTTTTCCCTGCAATCACAGGAAGTGCTATACCTTTCCACATCAAGCAGACGTTCACCTGCACATCTGAAAATGTGGTATATTGCATCTGCTGTTCCTGTTGAATCTTCCTCTACATCGGGGAAACCCAACGGAGGCTTGGGGACCGCTTTGCAGAATACCTATGCTCAGTTCACACTAAACAACTGCACCTCTCAGTCATGAACCATTTCAACTCCCCCTCCCATTCTGCAGATGACATGTCCATCCTGGGCCTCCTGCAATGCCACAACGATACCACCTGAAGGTTGCAGGAGCAGTAACTCATATTCTGCTTGGGAACCCTGCAGCCCATTGGTATCAATGTGGACTTCACAAGCTTCAAAATCTCCCCTTCCCCCACTGCATCCCCAAACCAGCCCAGCTCGACCCGCCTCCTTAACATTTCCTTCCTCCTACCTATCCCCTCCTCTCAACTCAAGCCTCACCGCTATCTCCTATCTACTAACCTCAACCCGCCCCCCCCTTGACCTGTCTGTCCTCCCTGGAATGACCTATCTCCTCATTCCCTCCCCACCTACACTTACCTTTAATGGCTCCATCCCTGCATCTTTGACCGGTCTGTCTCCTCTCCACTTATCTTCTCCTCTATCCATCTTCTATTCGCCTCCCCCTCTCTCCCTATTTATTTCAGAATCTCCTTCCCCTCCCCCATTGCTGAAGAAGGGTCTAGCCCTGAAATGTCAGCTTTCCTGCTCCTGTGATGCTGCTTGGCCTGCTGTGTTCATCCTGCTCTACAGCTTGTTATCTCAAATAGTGCATGCAGTTTGGTCACCAAACTATCAGAAGCATGTGACTGCACTGGTGAGGGTACTGAGAAGATTCACCAGGATTTTGCCTGCAATGGAAGATCTCAGTCATGAGGGAGATTAGGTAAACTGGGTTTGTTTTCCCTGGGGAGAGGAGGCTGGGTGGGGAATCTGATTGAGGTAATCAAAATTATGCAGGGCATAGACAATGTAGACCCTGAAATCTTTTCTCATGGCAGATAAATCTTAAGACCAGAGGGCAAATGTTTAAGGTGAGGAGTAAGTTGTTGACAGGAGGTCTGAGGAAAACATTTTTCACCCAGAGTACGGCAGAAATATGGAATGTCCTGCCTGACAGGGTGGTAGAGGTAGGTACTCTTACAACATTTAGGAGGCATCTGGATTAGTGCCTAAAATATCTGGGAGTGAGCTATGGATCAAGTGCAGGTAAATGGGATTAGTATAGTTTAGTGTTTGTTGGTTGGTATGGACATATTGGGCCTGTATCATTCTACAACTATGACCATGGCAGACTGTGACAGCCAGTTTATTCACACAAAATCTTGTCTGAATAGTATCTCATAGCTGCAGACTGCTATTCAAAGTTCCCTTTTGTCCAGATGATGAAAATTTTGAGAAGTACAACAGTTTTGAGAAATACAACAATCATGTCAGCAGTACAAGTTCTGTTCAGTGAACAAGTGATTTTGGCTCCACTAATCCAGAAGAAGGTAAAATGTTAGTTTTTTTTGTATTCAGTTCTGCATGTGTTTCTTTGAAGAGACTGCTTCAGTTCTGTTGAGTCTCTGATATCTGATTGATTCCATGGATTCTGAATACCGTGAAGCCACAGAATGCTGGTGCAGCTACAATTGCTCATCCAGCTGGATCTATCTAGAACACATATGACAGCCAGGTGAATTGATGGCATTGCACTTCAGTACCATTGATCCTGCACATGGACTTGCTGAACTGTCACATGCTGACAATTTTACATTTGTAGGTTTCTCCAAACCTTCCCATGTCTGTAGGTACATGTATGTATCGGTACTTGTCCCTGTGTCAATCTTAGCCAATAACAAATAATCACAAGTTTTCTGTGCACAGGTAACTTGAAATTTTGTAAATTTGCAAGGCATTGAAGTTTTGCATGAGATTGACAGTATGTAACATGTATTTGTTACTCTTTGCCTCAGATGCTGAGCAAGTTCATGTCTGTACACAACAAGAGCTGGGTACCATTTAAACTTGGGCTGATAAATAATAGTTGTACTACATATGGCCTAGGCATTAACTATTGTCCCTTGATATTCCATTGCTTGACTATCACTGAATTGACCTACCATCAATTATTAGAAGTTACAATTGATCAGAAATTTAGCTTGGATAACGTTTAAATACTGTCACTACAACAGCAGATTATGGCAGGGAAACGTGTGGAAAGTAGCTAACCACCTGATTCTCCAAAGCCTGTCATCATCTACAAGATATTAGTCAGGAATGTTTGGATGGGTCCAGCTCCAACAACACTCCAGAACTTTATACGATCCAAGGACAGTCAAACTCCATCTATCACTTAAAAATTCACTCCTTCCACACAATGGCACTAGTGTATGTCATGAAAAAGACACATGGTAGCAACTCGCCTTGGCTCCTTTGAAAGCATCATTCACACCCACGACCTCCATCACCTGAAGAGAAGGATAACAGATGCATGGGAACACCACCTGCAAGAGTTCAGCCCACACCAAACACCATCCTGACTCAGAACCATATCATTAATCCTTTCCTGTTGCTGAGTCAAAATCCCAGAATTGCCTTCCTACTGGTACTGTGGTGTTCCTAAAAGTGGTAGACTTTAACACCACTTTTGAAAAAAATTGAAGATGGCAGCAAATGTTGGCCTCTTGAGTGATGCTCACATCACATGAAAGAATAAGAAAATTCCAACCATCAATGTGAATAGTTTTTGGCTTATTTTCCACTGTAGTAGAAATTAATAATTAATGTATAGATGATAATGATGAAAGCCTGAAATTTAGGATGTCAGCTGTTATTTTTATACAATGTAAAATGTTATGTGCTTTTTTAGCCTAAAGACTAGCACAAAAAATGACGCTGAACCTTTACAATTCAAATTAGTCAATAGTATACTATGAGCTTTGAAATGAATCCGCATTATGAACAGAATGTTACGGCAACAAACACGTGTATGTTTGCTGTGTTGCACTGTCACTATAGCACATGTGAAGAACTACTAGTGACTGTGCCCAAGTAGTGAAGATTCAAATCTATTTTGTCAGTGAACGACCAGTTGATATCATGAAAAGCAGAGGAGACAGAAGTCAGTATTGAAGACACGCAGGGCTATTTTGGGATCAAGGTAGCTTCAAAATAGCTGAGGAAAACTTTGGCATATATCTCTGTTATACAGGCTTACTTTGATTCTATGAGGGAGACAGTGCCAGCACCTTCTGCCTTGGTGGTCTACATATCAAGCTCATTGATATTATCACCGTAGTTTATGTAACATGCTTGAAGTGTTGGTAAGCGTAGTGATTGTAATGTGGTCAACCACCTGGACTTATAGAATATGAATTTTCTGATTGTGGCTGCTAATCTGGTCCAATCTGGAAGCCCTGGCTGACACATAAAAAGGGGAAGTATCAAAGAATATGACACTCTGCGAACTGACCCTGAAGAGGCAGTACTAAAGTCAGGAACTGTTCATGTGATGGTATACTGGCTTCTGTGGAGTTATTTCATTACATTGCCAAAACATTCCCCAAACATGTTTGATATAAAGGGTCGGATTATCCGAGGAATGGCAATCTCTCTGCAGATTGCTACTCTGCTCCTTTACCATGCCTCTTACTTGTCCTGACTGGAGCTGAGATAACTGCAGTCTATGCAGGAACAGGCTCCTGAATGGTCCTTAGGTTCATTACTGAGCCCATCTAAGTGCCTCAATTGGTGGTGGGGCAGGGAAGAATTTAGATGGAGGTGGGAAGGAGGCAGGGTTCTGGTACACCCAGTTATGTTGTGTTCCTGCCTCTGGCACCAGAAGATTCTGCCCAATGTGCCACATACATTTCTAATACATGAGCTAAGATTTAATTCCAATTTCACTACAAATTAAATTTCTTTCTTACAACTCTGATTATCCTTACTTGTCAAAAAAAAAGAAAGAATTCATCATTAAACATATTGTTTGACAAGCAGTGCAAGTCTAGGGCCAGTCCTAGAGTCTAGAGTCAAGATAAATTGACAAAGTAATCACATAAAACTCAATATAAGCGGAGGCTATTCTTCAGTTTTGGGATTTACATTTGAATAAAACAAAGAAATAAAAGTACGTATTTAAAGAACTTAACACTTTCATTGAAGGATATATTACTCTTAACAGAAATGGTTTCCACATTAATAAACACCAGTTTCTTTTATCTGTTGCACTGTTTCCTGGCATGTATCTCTGAAACAGCTTCAAGTCAGGAGTGAGTTCTGAGATATTCGTAGACATTGACAACATTGGAGTGCCCTAACAAAGAAGGAAATTCAGCTGGTAAAAAAACTGATACCTTTTGAATAGAATAGAAAGCATTTCCAGTAATGGTTAAATATTTTGAATAAGGTCAGAATTGCATTCCAAATTCAAAAATTGAACTTTGAGCATAAGTCATTTCCTTAAACTTATACTCACTTTAAAATTTAATATTAAAGGAATTACACAGCCAAAGATCTAGCAACAGCTGATGAAACTTACAATTTCTGCAGTTTTTATGGATGAATATTGCATCAGTCTGCTAAGAAAATGCATTTGAGAATTAATGTAACATAAACACCGAAAGCAATACAAATATCAGTTTGCACCACTGTATTTGCTCAACAAACATTGATTTCTTAACTCTTAAACAGAAACAGAATTGTATTAATGTTAATGTATTAGAGGTTATTGAATTTCTGATAACTATTTATGCACTAAAAGACACTACCAGAACTTGGAGAGATAAGAGATATTTTATTCTTACATGCCTGACTTATCATTATGAAATATTTGGTCCCCACTTCCCTTGCATTGAATCACAAGACTAGTATCTTTGAATATTTAAAGTTATTGTGGAGTAGACAGAAATATGGAGAGATTGGATTAGCTGTTATTTTATTGAATTGTGAAGCAGGGTCAAAGGGGCAGAGGGTCTAACTCCTAATTTGTGAGAAAGTGAGCACATCGGCTTTATGTTATTTCATAATATTGAAAAATATGGAAATTCAAAATTGCAGTTAAACTTCACTAAAGTTATTACTGATCAGTGAGCAGAAAATCTTTTACATTAATCTTCTACTTTGTTAAGAATGGAATAAAATACTTTGATGATTAAATAGATACTTCCAGACCTGAAGTAAAAACAATGCAGTAGAAAATGGGGGCTACCGCACACAAAAATAATTGATCTTCCTTTTCTCATGGGATCTAGGTATCACGGAAAAGTTAGTATCTGTTGCCCATCTCTGGTTGCTTCTTAACTGTGCGTCTTCCTAGGCTTTTTCAAAGGAAAGTTAGGAATCAATCACGTTGCTGTAGGTCTAGTGTCACACATGGGCCAGATCAGCACAGCTGATTTCCTTCCATAAGGAACATTAGTAAACCACCTGGATTATTACAATACTCAACGATAGATATCATGGTCATGATTAGTGAGGCCACTTAAACGTTGCAGTTTAGTTAAGCAAATTTAAATTTTACCAACTAGGGTGGCATGGTGACTCAGTGGTTAGCACTTCTGCTTCACAATACCAGGAACCCAGGTTCAATTCCAGCCTCGGGTGACTGTCTGTGTGGAGTTTGCACATTCACCCCATGTCTGCATGGGTTTTCTCCCACAGCCCAAAGATGTGCAAGTTAGGTGGATTGGCCATAGTGTGCAAGCTGGGTGGATTAGTCATGGGAAATGCAGGGCTACAGGATAGGGGATAGGTCTGGCGGGACACTGTTCAGAGGTTCAGTATGGACTTTGACATGCCAAATGGCCTGCTTTCACACTGTAGGAATTCTATAAACTGCTGAAGGTGAATTTGAACCTTGTCCCCAGATCATTAGCCTGAGCCACTAGATTATAAATCCAATGACATTTCGCCATCTTCCCACAGTAGAATAGAATTTACAGTAAACCAACTGGTCTATGCTGGTGATTATGCTCCACACAAGCTTTTGCATCTTATTTCTTTCATCATATCAGTATATCAATGCTTGATTTTCATAGCTTGTTGGTAAATAAGACTATCCTTTTTTTCTGAAAAGCTCACTAGTGACATTTTTCACATTTTGAACTAAATTTAAAGAGCCAAGAAATTGCATATTTATCCACTAAGTGATTGAATTTGTCAATTCAACACTTTTGTGTCGTGATTCTCAGCCATTCCCGAAGCTTGAGTTTTGGCCTTATCCACCAGTACTATAGGTGTTTGAATGTTCATTTAAAGTTTCAAAATCTATCATTATTGTGCTACAGAAGTTCTGAACATACTCAGATTCAGTTGAGAGCCATTCAAATTATCTCTATTATTTATGCTTGTAATGTGAACATCGCTAGGCCAACATTTGTTACCAATCCCTAATTGACATGGTGGTGAGCTGCTTTCCTGAACCATTTTAGTTGTTGGGACCTATCCTTGCCCGTTCTCAATGCTTTTGTTAAAAAGTCTATGTTCGCAGACACCCAGGAGCACGTGTAGTAGAGAAATTCCTGAAATAAATCAAAATAACAAATGATAAAAAAACTTTTAAAATGAAAAAAACAATTAATGAGAACGTATATAGGTGATGAGAAACAAATTTGAATTGCTTTAATTGATAAAAATCAGCATAAAATGGTAAATGCAAACATACATTTTTTTTTAAAACGTTGGGAGTGAGCATGCCTAGTTGGAATAGTTGAAATCACTGTATTGTTAGTGTCAGCAGACATTCCACTTAGGAATGGAGTTTAAGGATTTGGTCCCAGTGAAAATGAAGATATAAGTCATATAGTTCTAAGTCAGGATGATATGTGATTTGGGTGGGAACTTGTAAGTGGTGGTCTTTCCATGCATCTGCTGTCCTTGCTCTTTTAGATGGAAAAACTCATAGATTTGAAAGAAGCAGTTGAAAGAATCTGGGTGAGTTATAGCAGTGCATCAGCAGTAATCATTAGCAGGATAATAGGGAAATACTTGACTGCTTAATAATGCTTCAACAATTAAGTAAACAAACATGGGAGTAGAAGAAACTGGAGCAGTATCTATGTATTGAAATTAATGGCTGGAAAGTTTGGATAAGGTCTATAATGGGGAGCAAACTGATATTGCCTATTCATAATCATTTTATTTGTTATTTTTATAATATTTTCACATTACCTTTACTGGAATGAGAAAGAGATTGCTTTGTTTCCACCTTACTGGATGTCTGAATGGCAGTCAATTGCAGTGGCAATGAATGGATCATCCCTATAAAAAAGAGCGAGAAGACATTTAATGTGCATGCTCATAAACCATATACCTTATAAAACACAGATGTCACATATCAGAACATTGCATCTAGAATATATTTCAGTGACCATATATATCTAAAATATATATATCCTTTTGAAAATACATTTGTCCCGACTTGTTTTCACATTGCTAAAATACAAGAACTGTTTTGTAAATTTCAATTTTTAATTCAGTAATCTCCGTAATGCTTGGTGTTAGATTTTGAATTATATACCTTTGGACTGGAGTTTCCAAGGTTTGGCAAACACAACTCTCATTGCAACTCTGATCCCTTTTTTACATTAAGAAAGAACTCTACGTACCTAACAGGAGATTCTAATCAAGGCTCCTGCAGAAATGTGGAGCTGTACTTTAAAGCCGACAGGTCCCTCACAGTGCAGGATGTTCTAGGGAAGGCAGTCAATTGTCCACTATCGTAGGCAACCACTCATCCGATAGAGTAAATACATAAGGCAAGTGTGAGGTTAGGGTGCCATGAAAATAGGTGACTAGGTGGACAGATGGCAGTGTGCAGGTAAGTAGGGTATCAGCTAGGTATGGAGTATAGTGAGTAGGATGTCAGAATCCAAGGCGGCTGGGGAGGTGGGGTGGGGGGTTGGATCAGATAAGTAATGAAGTATATCGAGTAGGTCAGAGTGAGCAAAAGATGGGGACGGTGTGGAGGTGTTGTATCCTATAGGGAGATTTGATTTGATTAGACTTATTATAGTCACATGTACTGAGATACAATGGAAAGTACTATACGGCATGCTAACCAGCCAAATCATACCTTTCATAAGTGCACCAGGTAATAGAATCGAAGGCAGAATATAGTGTTATAGCTACCGAGAAGGTGCAGAGCAAGATAACTCTATGAGGGGCCCATTCATAAGTTCTGATAACCACAGGGAAGAAGCTATTCTTAAATATGTTGTTATGAGTTTTCAAATTTTCGCATCTTCTATCCGATGGAAGAGGGTGGAATAGAGTATAACCAGGTGGCAGTGTGGTTTGGGTGGTATGAGTTAAGTTACGGGGTCAGTTTAATAGTTGGTCTCAGAGTAGGTTCTCAATGGTTTAACTTTTCCTGAGTAGCTATCTGCTTATCTGCAGGAGAACCCATTGAATTCTGCATTTTAAATGGATACTTCGGAGGGCTGGGGAATTGCCCAGAGGAGTCTTCAACTCCCCAGCTAATTCCCATAGGTCTACTAGGTCCAGGGTTCCACAGGATTCCCGTGTGCAAGTCTCTGTGGATGCTGCAGAAATGACTGGCTAACTATTGTGAAATCGAGACCTTTGTGTTGTTAGACCTCTGTTATGCGAGCAGTTAAACAATGTGTGCCCATAAAAACTAGATAATTTTATAAGTGTCAAGATCAAAATATATCTTTCATTGTTCCAACAATTTTTAGTTTGAAGATACTTGACATATATGATACCATAAATCAGAATTGAAAAAGTTAACCACAGAATCCTACGAATTTCTTTTAACCTGAATTGGACAGTCAGCTAATTTGAGAATTTTGGTGGCTTAATTAAATTTTCACATTTTTTGGCAACTCTAGCAACATTGAAGCTTGATACCATTGTGGCTATGGCTGGGAAGCTTTGGAACAAGGATAGTAAGACTGGGTGTATAGTTATTGTGAGAGGCAATGGATAGAAAGGCAAATATCAGGTTTTGCACTGGAAAAATCAGGTAGCATTAGACACCACAGATACCTTCTTGCAGCTCAAAGAAATATTCATAACAACTTTTCTCAGACCTTATAAACTTTAGTTGATGCAATTAGCAAATAAATTAGAATTTGAATTGCTTGCCAAAATTAAGAAGGCAGAAATAATTGAAGTCCCAGCACAGCATTTGGACTTAGCATAAATACAAGAGAGATGGGTTAAGTGCAGTAGTAGACCACAGAGTGAGGCATTGGAGACTGACAATAGTAAGTTAAAGCAGTTGAACAAGAAACAAACAAATGAAACAGCTTGAGATGAAAACATAAGGGAAGGGAGTAGTCAGAAAAAGGCAATCAAGAAGCCCTGGAAGTGAAAAGAATAGAATGGAAATACGAAGCATAGAAATCTAGATTCAAAGTAGAGGGAGGGCGAAAGAGCAAAAGAAAAGCTTAAATTGGTGTAGTTATAAAAGGAACGCATGGTAAATTGGAGAAGGCTCTGATAATCCAAGGACCAGTAAGGAATGCTTAAATCTGTAAAGGCCCTCCCAAAAATTGAGAAACATGAAATGGAGGTATTCTTCATATCATTTGAGAAAATAGTGAGATCAATGACTTGTCTGAAGGAAAAGTGACCATGCAAACTCAATACAAATAGACAGCACTTGAAATGTACACTTCACTATGAGAGGGGGTTTCTACAGATTTTGTGCTGTAAAACAGGCTATCCTGGATTCAAACCAAAAGAACTGCGGATGATGTAAATCAGGAACATAAACAGAAGTATGACACCTTCATTCAGCATGCGGGAAACTATGAAGGAAGCCATTGGGAGTTGCAAAAAGGTCTAAACAGGGAACTCAAGGAAAATGCTGTGCATCAACTTGTAGCTTTAACTACAATAAGGAATAAGAGAATGACCAGAGAAAGGGTAGGGCCGATCAAGGATTGTAAAGGGAATTTGTGCACAGAGCCTAAAGAGATAGGAGAGGTCCTTAATGAATACTTTTCACATTATTCACAACTGAGAGGGGCCTAGTTTAGAGGAGGACAGTGTGAAACAGGCTGGTAGGCTACAGGAGGTGAATGTTAGTAAGGAAGATGTACTAGGAATTTTGAGGAACTTGAAGATAGATAATTCTCCCAGGTGTGATGGAATTTACCCAAGGATTCTATGGGAAATGAGGGAGGAGATCACAGGGCCTTTGGCATGATCTTCTCATCCTCACTGTCCATGGGTATAGTGCTGGAAAATTGGAGATAGGCAAACAACATTCCTTTATTCAAAAAAAGGGAACAGGGATAACCCCAGAAATTACAGGCCAATTAGTATTACTTCAGTGGTGGGCAAATTATTGGAAAGGATTCTGCGAGATCGGGTTTATGATCACTCAGAAAGGAACAGTTTGATTTGTGGTAGTCAGCATGGATTTGTGAGGGGTAGATCATGTCTCACAAACCTTATTGAATTAGAACAAAGAACAAAGAACTACAGCACAGGAACAGGCCCATCGGCCCTCTAAGCCTACTCCAATCGAGATCCTCTGAGAACTCTTTAAAGAGGCGACCAAACACGTGGATGAAGGTGGAGCAGTGGATGTGGTATACATGGGTTTAAGCAATATATTTGATAAGGTTCCCCATGGTAGGGTCATGCAGAAAGTAAGGAGGCATAGGATAGACGGAAATGTGGCAGATTGGATTCAGAATTGGCTGACCCTTAGAAGACAAAGGGTGGTAATGGATGGAAAATATTCAACATGGTGCTCAGTTACGAATGGTGTACCACTAGGATCTGTTCTGGGTCCTCTTCTATTTGTGATTTTTGTAAATAATTTGGATGTGGAAGGGTGGATTTGTAAGTTTGTGGACAATACAAAGGTGGGTCGAGTTGTGGACAGTGCAGAGGAATGTTCTAGGTTACAAAGGGACATTGATACGATGTAGAGCTAGGCTGAGAAGTGGCAGATGGAATTTAGCCCTGAAAAATGTGAGGTGATTCATGTTGGAAGGAAAAACTTGAAAGTAGAATACAGGGTTAACGGAAAGATACTTGACAATGTGGAGGAGCAGAGGGATCTTGGGGTTCATGTCTGCAGCTCCCTGAAAACTGCCACCCAGATGGATGGAGTTCTTAAGAAGGCGTATGGTGTGTTCGATTTCACTAATCGAGGGATTGAGTTCAAGAGCCATGAAGTTATGCTCCAGCTGTACAAAACCCTGGTTTGGCCACGTCTGGAGTATTCTGTCCAGTTCTGGTTGCCTCATTACAGGAAAGATGTGGAAGCTTTGGAAAAGGTGCAGAGGAGATTTACCAGGATTTTGCCTGGAATGGAGGGACTGTCTTATGAAGAAAGGTTGAGACAGATAGGGCTTTTCTCTTTAGAACAACAAAGGATGAGAGGTGACTTGATAGGTGTGTACAAAATGATTAGAGGTATAGATAGAGTAGACAACCAGAGACTTTTCCCTAGGGTGGAGATAGCTATTATGAGGAGGCACAGTCTTAAAGTGAGTGAAGGTAGATATAGGGGAGTCGTCAGAGGTAGGTTCTTTACTCAGAAAGTGGTTGGGGTGTGGAATGCATTGCTGGAGAGGGTAGTGGAGTCGGCCTCATTTGGGACACTTAAGCAGCTATTAGATCGGCATACAGATGATAGTATAAGGTAGGGGTGGAATTTAGGTAGACATTAGGATTAGTGTAAAAGTTTGGCACAACATTGTGGACCGAAGGGTCTGTGCTGTGCTGTACTGTTCTATGTTCTCTGGTCTTTGTTCTACAGCCTGGAGACCAGGAAGGTGAAAATTGAAATGAGTACAGGTGATGTGAATGTAGTAGCTGGGAGGTGTAAAGAAGTTTAAAGCAAAAGAATAACATTTATTTTCTTCAAATGATGCTGCTAAATGTATACATGTATTAAGGGACGCAGGAGTGATTCAGACTTTTGTTGGAGAAGAATACAGTTTTCCTTTCAGAGAGTGAAATGAAAGCCAACGTGCTAATAAATGGGATAAGTAAAGTTTCATTGCATGCAGTAAAATTAGAATGTGACTTTTGTCGGGACCAGTGGCATTTGGAGTTGTTAAGAAATTACTTACAGATGGAGTTGACTTACTCCTGGAGGATGTTTTGGCTGGGGTAAAGGTTATCCTTAACTCGTAAGTACAGGAAGTCTGAATAAGGTTAAAGAGACGGAACAGTAACAGAAACAAGTCTAAGGTTTTTCACTGTGTATAGTGACAACAACAATAGCTAAACAAAGTCCTCACTGGAAGTCAAAGTAATACCATAAACAAATGTTAGAGTAGCTAAAATTTTCTTAAAAGGATGGGGATAATTCAAAAGAAGTGTTTGGTATGTCTTCACCAATTGACGACACCCAGAAGGCAGATCCAGTATTAAGTAGATTAACAGCTCTCACTGAAGCTAAAGTTGAAGGAGTTCTGGAGTGTTATTGTACCAAAGTTGGCGTTCTGATGAGGAACTTAACATATTCTAATTGACATGTAGATTTGAAATGGATGGTTGTTCACCAAATTGTGGAACTGCCCAAATACTGTCAGGAAATACTGTGAGTAACACATGATATTCCTATGGCAGAAAAAAAAGGCTTTTGACAGGAAAAGCCGAATCCTCAATTTTGGATACAATTCTATTTTCTCAAGCAACTCGCAGGAATGTTTAAACTAGAACAAGAGCATTTGAAAACATCACCAGCAAAAATGAAAGAGTGAGCGCACAAGTCTGAGACAGTAGAACATTTCAATCAAGAGATGAAGTATTTGTGTGATTCCTTTGCAAGGTGAACCTCTGAAAACATGATTCAGTGATCTATACAAGGTAGATAAAAGGATTAGTAAAGTGGCTTATCTGATAGGTGCGCTTGACTGCAGAAAGAATAATCAGTTATGTCAAATGAATATGTCAAAACAATTCCATTGCAGGGAAGAAGGTATAAAAAGACCCTTTGCAATCTTACACGTGTCTCTTACTCATGCTTACTTTGTGCTTGAAATTAAAGATTATATCCATTGAACCCTAACTGCAGTCATTAGAATAATACTCTGAGCCAGATACTTGTCGCTTGTTTGAATATTCTCCCCGTGTCTGCGTGGATTTCCTCCAGGTGCTCCAGTTTGCTCCCACAGTCCAAAGATATGCAGACTTGGTGGGTTAGCCATGGGAACTGCAGGGTTACAGGGGTAAGGTAGGGGGTTGAATCTGGATGTGATGCTCTTTGGAGGGTTAGTGTAAACTCAATGGGCTGAATAGCCTGCTTCCACACTGTAGGGATTGTATTATTCTTGTATGTATGATACTCGTAAACATTTTCTTTTGTGCTTTGACTAGTCTTTAATTTTTTTTATAACACGTCAAGGTTAACTTCCCCACCACTTGAAGTATAAATTTTAATCCTCAGTAGTGTACCCAGGTGATTTTTGGGCTTTATTTTTGATATTAATCAAAAGGAGTAGGTCATGTCACAATCTATTTTGGAAGATTGAAAGATTGTTTATCTACACAGTATTAATCTTTACCTTGTTGTAAACTGAAAGTCAACATTTTCCTTAAATTTGTCATTAAATTTCTTCATATAATAACTGTAGGTGTAATTGTAACAATTGTAGGGGTTCACAATGAACTCCTCCATCATGATACCTTGTGACAGTGAGTTCATTCAATTTAGTCAACTATGGTTCAAAGCATTTCTAAAATTGTCATTTAGTTTGCTGATGTTTCTTCAATGCCAAATTTATAACTAATTTACTGTGATGAAAGTGAAGCATAATTAAAGCCTCCCATTCATTAAATTTCTTTTCTGGAAATGTTTTACCACATGATCGCACAATTAGATTTTTTACACAGCTGCTTCAAGAAACTGTTTCTCCAACATACTGCCCTTTCATCTTGGGAATCTTGAGCCTTGCCAACTAAACTGTGTTGATAAAGCTCTTCCTTTGTCCAAGTCCATTTGATATTGTTCCTTAATGTGCTCCTCAGCATTAACCCTTTTAGGTCCTTATGCACATATTCACCCATAGCAGGGTGGGGAACACACCAGCTGTGTGGCATAGCAGCTTTTACTTGGGGTATGAAGAGGAGGGATCTTGTTGGCCCGGTCAATCTCCCTGCTCGCAGCCTTTCAACCCAGCCATCACATCCTCCTCAGCCCCTTGCAGGGGTATGCAATGTAGGCCCCGGCGATACTCTAGACTTAGTTTGAAATCTGGCTCTGTGACTTTCTCTTGTTTGGAACTAGCAGCTCTACAAGGTGGGACTTCTCCTCAAATGGGAGACAATGTCTTATCCTGAGACAGTTAACGTATTTCTGAGAGTAAAATGGCCGCAGGCCAGGTACCAATTTCGTGAGCAGGCTCCCAGCTGGGGAAAGGTGTGAGGGATAAAGCAACCTAGAAAATCCAGCTCAAAGTAATTGTGGAAGATTAAGGCCAATGCATTGACTATCACTGCAGATACCTTTTTTTAAAACCCAGGGAAGTGTGTTATCATATTCAGAGATTTGTTGCCAATTAGTCCCATTAATTTTCCCGGTGCTTTATCTGATATTGATATCTTTTACTTTGAACGTGCTCGCTACACCACTGATTTCTCCATTATTTCTGGAATATTTTTGTATGTTCTACCATGAAGCCAGGTATCAGGACAGAATCTCCCCTCCCTTGAGGAGGGTTCAAGAATAATAACAAGTGTGATGACTTCACTGGACAAAGAATTCTGGGTAATCTAAGATGGAAGATGGACAATAATTGTGACTGTGAGAGCTGCTCCTTTTTTGAGGGATTTTCAATGTTGGAGCAATTTCTTTGCATTTTTGGAGCAGTAATTACTGTCTTATAAGCTGTTACATCGTTTTGGAACTTCGAAAAACAAAATCAAAACAACAGCACTGAAAAAAAGAAGGAAGTGGACAAAGCAGATACCATGTGGGAGGTGAAAGAAAAGAAAAATAAACCTGCGCAGCTCTGTGACCAGGCAGTGAACCTTCACTGCTGACTGCCTTTGCTGTTTAGTTCAAGTATCGCTGGTGGGACCCAGGGAGATGGTGAAAAAAGTGATCAGTCTGAGACCAGTGCAGTTGGGAAAAGGAGCAGGTCAAACAGTCAGGGCAGGCAGGAACAAAGTAGGATTGATAAATTAAACTGCATTGAGAGGCCTGACAGGTAAGGCAGATGGACTCAGGGCATGGTTGAGAACATGGGACTGGGATATCATAGCGATTACAGAAATGTGGCTCAGCAATGGACAGGGCTGGCAGCTGAGTTGAGGAAAGTCTTCACCCAAAGGGTTGTGAATCTGTGGTTTCACTGTCCAGTGAAACAGTTGAGGCTACCATGTTGAATGTTTTTAATGCAAAGATTGGTAGATTTTTGAACAATAAAGGAATTGAGGACTGTAGTGATCGAGTTGGTAGGTGGAGCTGAGTCCATGAAAAGGTTAGCCATGATCTTATTGAATGGCGGAGTAGAATGCACAGGCCAGATGGCCTACTCGTGCTCCTTTTTCTTACACCTTTATGTTCTTATCTGCTTGATCGAAACCCTCACTGCTATTAAGAAGTGGGGTTGAAAAACTTTTTGTGGTCTGACCCTGTCAGAAGCAAAAGTGCAGGCTCAGAGGAGGTTAGACAGCATGCTTAAACAAATCACTGCAAAATCATTGTTTCCTTATTGTCAGAATCACTAATTAAATACCCAGCCTCTGAAACTCCTTATTCAACTGATTCTAGCAAATGCTGCATCGTAAATGTCTTAGTCTGAGATAGCGTGAATGGATTGTGGCTGTAAAAGCGGGAAATTGGGAGCTGTAGCAATATTACTCGCTTAGTAATATTACAATGCACTAATATTCCATCCCTTGTGTGCCTAATTCACTTAGAGCATTTTCTTCCCTACACTTTCAGAAGTTTCTTTCCTGTCTCCTAACTGGAACTATGCCCACAGTTTGCTGTTTACCGATTCTGCCACTAATAAAAAACAAAGACTTGGGTCAAGAGGAGCATTTTCAGGATGGCAACAAGTAACTAATGGAGTGCCACAGGATTCAACATTAGTACCACAATTAGGTATGATGTATATCAATGATTTGTATGAGGGATATAAACGTACTGATGCAAATTTTTGTAGATTTTACAAAGGTGAAGATGACAAAGTGTTTTTGCAGAAAAATAGACAGGTTTAGTCAGTGGACAGTTGGCAGCTAGAATATAATATAAAATAGCTGAAATAATGTGAAGTTAGTCACTTTGGCTGGAGGAATAGATGAACTGAATGTGGTAAAGAACTGCAGAAAGCTGCAGCCCCGACAAGTTTGGGAACCTCATTCATCAGTTACATAAAACTAGCATACAAGTTCAGCAGGTGAAAGGAAAGGCAAATGGAAGTTCAGCATTTATTTTAAAGGGAATGGAATATAAAGATAGGGAGGTCTTGCTAAAGTTATGCAAGATACTAGTGAGATCACATCTAGAATACAGTGAATATTTTAGGTCCTCTTATCTATTGGCTTTGGAAGAGGTCGAGAGGAGGTTCTTTAGGTTGATCCTCGGTATGGAATATCTTTTGAGGAGAAATTAGATAGGTTGGGCCTATGCACATTGGAGTTTGGAAGAATAAGAGATCTTAGTGAAACACAAAAGATTTTTAAGTGACTTGACAGGGTGAATGCTGATATGCTATGGGAGAGTCTAGGACCAGAGGGCATAATTTCAAAGTAAGGGCTCACCCATACAAGACAGAGATGAGAACGAATTTCGTCTCTGAGGGTAATGAATCTGTGAAATTCTTTACAGTAAAGACCCAACCAGGTTAGGTTGTTAAGCATAATCAAGACTGAGATATACAGAATTTTTTTCAATAAACGAATCAAGGATTATGGGGAAAGGACAGAAAAGTGGAGTTGAAGAAATATCGGATCAGCCATGATCCCAATGAATGACAAAATAGACTCGATAGGCCAAATGACCTAAGTCTGCTCCTAATTCTTATGACCTTACTTTCTTTAAGGGTATTCCACTTTCAAATTTACTGATATACCCTTAAGCTCTTCCTGAGAAAGCCTGACATTAGATTCTTAATAGTTGTGTGTTTCAATATCCTATTATAATTAAGTGTTATTTGCAATTTAGTTTTGAGGTACTTAGCCTCATTTAGAAGAATCCAACTGCCTGTTGTTTTAGGAATTTTCTTTTGGACTGTTGGGCCAGGGACACCAGACGCTCTTGGAGGTACCTTTTCACAACGTTTAAAGCTCAGATCATCATTCCTCAATATGTACATGGAGATGGGTATCAGGTTTCATCTAGATTCTAGAGATAGTTGGAACTGCCGGTGCTGGAGAATCTGAGATAACACAGTGTGAAGCTGGATGAACACAGTAGGCCAAGCAGCATCAGAGGAGCAGGAAAGCTTGACGTTTCAGGTCAAGACCCTTCTCTCCTACTGTGTTCATCCAGCTTCACAACGTGTTATCTAATTATCTAGATTCTGTTGGATATAAACCGTTCCAGTTCCTGAGACTGCTATTCACTCCAAGAAGCTTTACACTGCAGAGGCTTTCTTGGTCATGATGCATTACCCACTGCCAACATACCTGCAAGATGTTTTATAGTGCTTTCTGATGTTGACATAGCTCTAATGCACTCATGCATTCTCTTTTTAATGACAAGGTTTCTGAAATCATTGCTGAATGCTATGCGGACATGGTCTGATATTTCCTAAACCTCTGCAGCAGTGTTTCTATTTTTTTCTCTTCTGGCATCCTTGCTGTTGTGAATTATCCCATGTCAGTTCTTCCGTTAGTTTATCACCCCAAGTTATACAGCACGGAAACAGATCCTATGGTCCTACATGTAGTATATGTAGAAGTAGCAAATACGCTTACTTTTATTTTGTTCTCAGTACAAACACACTTCATTATTATTTTCAGGAGGATCTAAGGAACGTAGGCAATTGCAAGAGTTGGCTTCAGCTCGAAATGAGGCTGTTTTCCTTCAGAGTAACGTCTGCAGCAGGACAACAAACTTTTCAGCATCAAGAAGAGCAGTGTGGCCTACACGTCTCCATTTTGCCAATTTGAACAATCAGTTTGTTCATTCATTACAGCACAACTCCCTCATTTTCTTGAACTGCAGTCACCTAAAAGCTGTTTGTTCATCAGATTCTTTTGGTCCACAGCAATTTAATGCAAAGGTAATGCCTCTTATTATAAATTTAATGCAACCGACAGCCTTTCTCAGTCACTCATAATTACAGCCAAGATATGAATGTTTGGATTCAATCTTCATATGGCTAAAATGTGGGAGCTAATATAATAATCTTCCTTATTTAAGATGTGCTCTAATTTTGCAGAATCCAGACTCTCAGTAGTCTTACAGCATATGGAGAATTGGAAGGTTCTGATTTTTAGAACCGGCATAATGCAATTGAAAAGGTGGCCATGCTTTGGATACCGCTGTGACCTTCATCTGAAGGAGAGATGGTACATTGCTCTCGTGATGGCGTCTGGACTCAGACAGCTCTGTGAGTGTGATGGTGGGCATGGCAAAGATGGAAAATCAGACTTTTGATACTGCAGAATAGTTAAGGTAGGGGAATGATGTTTTCAAATAGGTGTGTTCCAGGACATGACTTGCAGGGTACAGCTGATGAAAGCCTGGTACAATGTTATTTTTTGAGAATAAGTTGCTAGTCAATACTCAGAGTATATTGAATATAATTCACCAGGAGTGGAATTTCTTCAGAGGAGCTTCTTAAGCAGTGATTTGGAGAAATCTGAACTATTTAAAATGTAACTGAGTATTTGCTTCAAATAGTAAAATAGCAATATTTCTTGTTCCAGCTCACTTACAGATCTGTGAAGCTTGCATCACCACTTTTCTGTGTTAAATTGCTGCTGTTTTGAAGTCGAATGACAGGGGAAAACAGTTGTTATTTGACAGGATGTACATGGAAAATAAAGACTTCTAATATATGATAATATGGGCATAATGGCTGCTCTGATAGATGCAAGACAAATGTAATTTATTAGATTAACTTAAATCTGTTCCATAACTTTTAATTATTTCAGATTTTCACAATAAATATAACACTTGCCTACAGCTGGAGTATTTTATTCAATATTGATGAGCATTAGAAAATCAAGTTCAATGTGATAATTAGAACTGACTGATTCACAAAAGCTTCTTATTTTATTATTGTTATTGGCTGGAAGATGGAACCAAACATCAATGCAATTGGACTGTCATTTTATTCCACAGATCCATTCAAAGAGAATAATTATTGGGATATTCAAATCAAGCACTGTAAATGCATTCAATTATGTAGATATCAAGTCCGTATAGAATGTGAATATGATTGGCTTTATACTCAAGCTGCCTGTTTCAAAAACAGTTGATTCTGAGTATTTACCTAACCAACAGCTGATACTTAGCTAACTACTTGATTTAAATTGCAGCCAATTCAGAAATCCACTGCACCCAGGCTTAACAAATTTCTCCTTATCTTCTCATTCTTAATTGCTCATTAAAAGCCACTAACATGCAATGAATTGAAAAAGGCTTATTTAAGAATTAGCTTGTATTCTTACCATAACAAAAAATTTGCAAGTATTAGAAATCAAACCCTAATTCAGTAGTTATCATCCAAGTTGTAGCATTTTTAACATGTCTCTACCACAGTGTGTTTCAAGTTAACTGAAATCCTCTACTTTAATATTTTTGAAGCCAGTCATTTCAAGATTGGAAGTCCTTCTACATTGCAACAAATGCTGCCACCTGTTATTGACATTCATTTAATTACAAAGTTGTATATAATTTGCACTTGAAGCACAACCCATTATATTTCTAAATGCTTCAGACTTTGTAAAGTATGTTGAATGTGCATATAAGTGGATGAAAATTTGACAAGACCCATTTTCAAGCATGGGGATTAAGAGGTGTATTCCAAGATAATAAAATGTGAGGCTGGATGAACACAGCAGGCCAAGCAGCATCTCAGGAGCACAAAAGCTGACGTTTCAGGCCTAGACCCTTCATCAGAGAGGGGGATGGGGAGAGGGAACTGGAATAAATAGGGAAAGAGGGAGAGGTGGACCGAAGATGGAGAGTAAAGAAGATAGGTGGAGAGATAGGGAGGGGATAGGTCAGTCCAGGGAAGACGGACAGGTCAAAGAGGTGGGATGAGGTTAGTAGGTAGATGGGGGTGCGGCTTGGGGTGGGAGGAAGGGATGGGTGAGAGGAAGAACAGGTTAGGGAGGCAGAGACAGGTTGGACTGGTTTTGGGATGCAGTGGGTTGGGGGGGAAGAGCTGGGCAGGCCGCGCGGTGCAGTGGGGGGAGGGGACGAACTGGGCTGGTTTGGTGATGCAGTTGGGGAAGGGGAGATTTTGAAACTAGTGAAGTCCACATTGATACCATTAGGCTGCAGGGTTCCCAGGCGGAATATGAGTTGCTGTTCCTGCAACCTTCGGGTGGCATCATTGTGGCACTGCAGGAGGCCCATAATGGACATGTCATCTAGAGAATGGGAGGGGGAGTGGAAATGGTTTGCGACTGGGAGGTGCAGTTGTTTGTTGCGAACTGAGCGGAGGTGTTCTGCAAAGCGGTCTCCAAGCCTCCGCTTGGTTTCCCCAATGTAGAGGAAGCCACACCGGGTACAGTGGATGCAGTATACCACATTGGCAGATGTGCAGATGAACCTCTGCTTAATGTGGAATATCAACTTGGGGCCTGGGATAGGGGTGAGGGAGGAGGTGTGGGGGCAAGTGTAGCATTTCCTGCGGTTGCAGGGGAAGGTGCCGGGTGTGGTGGGGTTGGAGGGCAGTGTGGAGCGAACAAGGGAGTCACGGAGAGAGTGGTCTCTCCGGAAAGCAGACAGGGATGGGGATGGACAATGTCTTGGGTGGTGGGGTCGGATTGTAAATGGCGGAAGTGTCGGAGGATGATGCGTTGTATCCGGAGGTTGGTAGGGTGGTGTGTGAGAACGAGGGAGATCCTCTTTGGGCAGTTGTGGTGGGGGCGGGGTGTGAGGGATGTGTTGCGGGAAATACGGGAGACACGGTCAAGGGCGTTCTCGATCACTGTGGGGGGAAAAGTTGCGGTCCTTGAAGAACTTGGACATCTGGGATGTGCAGGAGTGGAATGTCTTATCGTGGGAGCAGATGCGGCGGAGGCGGAGGAATTGGGAATAGGGGATGGAATTTTTGCAGGAGGGTGGGTGGGAGGAGGTGTATTCTAGGTAGCTGTGGGAGTCGGTGGGCTTGAAATGGACATCAGTAACAAGCTGGTTGCCTGAGATGGAGACTGAGAGGTCCAGGAAGGTGAGGGATGTGCTGGAGATGGCCCAGGTGAACTGAAGGTTGGGGTGGAAGGTGTTGGTGAAGTGGATGAACTGTTCGAGCTCCTCTGGGGAGCAAGAGGATGAATTATTCGAGCTCCTCTGGGGAGCAAGAGGTGTAGTCACTTTGCTCGGAACTCCCTGCTGAGGCCTTTACAATGTAATCATCATGCTGCCTCCTCATCAAAGTTGATTTCAGCCTGCAGCCTAGTGTGCGGCAAGCATAGAAAAGCTGCAACTTTTCAAAAAGCATGCAGAAGCAGCGGTGAGAATTGAAGTGGAGGTGGGGGAAATATAGAGGAGCAGTGAACCAGGACCACAGACCATTAGCAAAGATGTGGACAGAGGGGGTGACTTGAAGAGCCCCAGAGAGAGTAAAAACTAAAAACAATTAAGGAGTAAAGGTAGACACTTGGTGTATAAACAATACAGCTTTTCATTCTTCACTATCAGAATTAAGATAGTTGTATAAACTCAGAGTTGTGGAAATATGTTGATTATTTTACTAAATTGCAGTGGCAATGTAGCGATTCAGGGACAGAGCAATCAGAATCCAGAGGAAGTGCATGCATGAGATAAGTTAGAGCAGGAAGTAAAGAGTGGGAGAATCCAATGGGACTTTAGCATAATGATAAATATTGAGTAATTATCTAAGATAATGAAGTAGGAAAAAACAGGATCTCGCATCTTAAATTTTGTTTTCAAATTATAGTCATAAAGTCATACAACTAATCCACACTGACCAAGTTTCCCAAACTAAACTAGCCCATCTTGCCTGTGCTTGGCCCATTTCCCCCAAACTTTTCCTGTTCATGTACTGATCTAAATATCTTTTAAATGTTGTAACTGTATGACTTTCTCCAGCAGTTCATTCCACACACAAAGCACCCTCTGTGTAAAGCAGTTGTCCCTCATATCTATTTAAGTTTTTTTTTCCTCTCTCATTAAAAATTTGCTCACTAGTTTTGAATTCCACAACCTTGGGAAATGGCCCTTGCTATTCATCTTACCTATGCCTCTCATGTTTTTCTAAACCTTCCCAAGGTGTCCCCTCAATCGCCTCCTTAAAAAGCCACGCAACATGCTTGTAAACCTTTTCTGACCTTCTCCAATTTAATAATATCCCTCCTATAGCAGGGTGACCAGCACTGCATACTATACTCCAGAAGAGGCCTCGCTAATATTCTGTAAAATGGCAACATGACGTCCCAATTGCTATACTCAAAGGTCTGAGTAATGAAGACAAGTGTGCTAAAAGCCTTCTTAATTGCCCTGTCATCCTTTAATGCAAATTTCAAAGAATTATGTACCTGAACTTCTAGATATCTCTGTTCTATGACATATCCATGGTCCTACCATTAATTGTATAAGTCCTGCCCTTATTTGTATTACCAAACTGCAATACCTCGCATGTATCCTTTATAGGACTTATGATCACTTGGAAATGCACAGTATGATTCGTGACAGTCAGCATAGATCATGCCACACAAACCCTCTTGAATTCGTTGAAGAGGTGACCAAACACATGGATGAAGGTACAGCAGTGGATGTGGTGTACATGGATTTAAGTAAGGTGTTTTGATAAAGCTCCCCATGGGCAGGCTCATGCAGAAAGTTAGGAGGTATGGGATAGACAGAAATGTGCCAGATTGGATTCAGAATTGCCTGACCCTTAGAAGACAAAGGGTGGTAGTGGATGGAAAATATTCAACATGATGCTCAGTTATGAGTGGTGTACAACAAGGATCTGTTCTGGGTCCTCTTCTATTTGTGATTTTTGTAAATGATTTGGATGAAGGAGTGGGAAGGGTGGATTAGTAAGTTCATGGATGATACAAAGATGGGTCTCATTGTGGATAGTGCAGAGGGCTGTTCTAGGTTCTAAAGGGACATTGATAGGATGCAGAGCTGGGCTGAGAAGTGGCAGATCGAGTTTAACCCTGAAAAGTGTGAGGTGATTCATTTTGGAAGGACAAACTTGAAAGTGGAATACAGGGTTAACAGAAAGATTGTTGGCAGTGTGGAGGAGCAGAGGGATCTTGGGGTTCATGTCCACAGTTCCCCGAAAGCTGCCACCCAGGTGGATAGAGTTGTTAAGAAGCCGTATGGCTTGTTAGCTTTCATTAATAGAGGGATTGAGTTCAAGGGCCGTGAAGTTATGCTCCAGTTATACAAAATCCTGGTTCACCCACATCCAGAGTATTGTGTTCAGTTCTGGTTGCCTCTTTACAGGAAAGATGTGGAAGCTTTTGAAAAAGTGCAGAGGAGATTTACCAGCATGTTGCTTGGAATGGAGGGAAGGTCATTTGAGGAAAGGTTGAGAGAGCTAGGGCTTTTCTCCTTCAAACAATGAAGGATGAGGGGTGACTCGATAGAGGTGTACAAAATGATCAGAGGTATAGATAGAGTGGATAGCCAGAAACCTTTTCTTAGGGTGGAGGTAGCTATTATGAGGGGGCATAGTCTTAAAGTGAGTGGAGGTAGATATAGGGGAGACGTCAGAGGTAGGATTTTTACTCAGAGTGGTGGGGGGTATCGGAATGCATTGCTGGAGAGTGTAGTGGAGTTGGCCTCATTAGGGGCATTGAAGCCGCTATTAGATCGGCATATGGATGGTAGCATGAGGTAGGGGTGGAGGTTAGATTGGCTTTAGGCTTAGGGTAGAAGTTTGGTACAACGTCATGGGCTGAAGGGCCTGTACTGTGCTGTACAGTTCTATGTTCTATCCAATTTAAACTCCATTTGCCACTCCTCAGCCCATTGACCCAATTGACCAAGATCTCTTTGTAATCTTTGATAACCTTCTTCACTGCCCATTATACCACCAATTGTGGTGTCATCTGCAATCTTACTGGCCAGGTCTTCTATTCTTGCCTTTATGTCTTATTCAATGCACTTGGAACTAAATCTATAAAATAGTACAGCATGGCATCTCAGTGCCATTCAATGCACATCCTAATCCATGTTCTGTTCCAGAGGAGTTTAGAAGCTTCAAGGCTGACACCACTGTGGTGTATCTGTGAGGCTAAAACTTTTGTTGATGTTGATGTTTCTGCTGTTTCACAGCTTAAAGTCAAGCAGGTAGAGGGGCTTGAATAAATAAGAGGAAACAAGTGGGATTGGCAGATAATGTAGGAATCTCCAGAATGCATCTCATTTTCCAGCTGATTTTCCCTTCACGTGAAGGTGATGGTGTCCTTCGAGAGCACAGCCAAAAGCAGATCCATATCACCATGTGTAACCCAGTTGTACAGGGAGGCAGGAGGAAGATTGGGAAATCAGTTATGACAGGGGATTCTACAGACAGTTGTTTCCACAGCCACAAACATGATTTGAAGACGTTAGTTGTCTCTCAAGTGCCTGAATCAAAGAACAGAACCCTCTCAGCAGGATGAGTGAGATCAAGGTCCATGCTGGGGCTGATGACGATGGTAGAAAGAGGGATGTGGTCCTGCAAGCAGATTTCAGGGAGTGAAAAAGAAACGTAGAAACCAGGATTTCCGATTACTATTTTTTTTAGATTCCTCTAGGTGCAATATCCCAGTGTAAGAATAGAAATAGTAGAATAGAGCCCATGAATGAATTGTTGAAGAAACACAGCAGGAGAGAGGATTTTAAATTTCCAGATATTGGGATTCTTTCCAAGGCAGTGGCACTTATACTGACTGGACATGCTGCACTCAACAAAGCAGGACAAATGTCTTTGTGGGCTGGTTAGTTAGTGCTCTTGGAGAGGTTTTAAATTAATTTGTTTCGGGTGAGGGAAACCATCTGTAACATTGAGAAGGATGTAAAAGGGTTATGAAAAGTAGATGTCACCATACTAATAAATGATGAGGTATGGTCAGAATGAAAGGTAACGTAATGGTTTACTGTTCGTGAATGTAAGTGCATGAAGGATGACAAATTAGCTTGGTGAGCTGCAAGTGAAAATTGCTATTTTTGAATGTTATAAAGTGATTATAGAGATCTAGCTAAAATAAAGGGATTGACAGAATTTAATATCCCTGAATAGAGATATGCAGGAAATATTATGAAAGAAAAGCCATGGTGTAGTTTTAATGATTACAGTGCTGAAAAGGAAGTCTTGAAGTGATCAGAGAGAGAACAATTTGGCTAGAGTTAAGATGTTGGAGGTGTCATTACACTGTTGGGTATATTCTACAGGCCAACAACTAGCAGTATTTGAACCTAGGTCCCCAGGACTTTGCTTAGGTCTCTAGGTTAATAGTCCAGGGAGAATACCGCTAGGCCACCACGTCCCGATGTGAGTAAAAGGCAGAGAAGAGAAATAGTTATTAAGTGTGCTCAGGAGATATTCTAGCCCAACACAAGAAGTAATGCTGAAGAATGAGTGGAGTGGAGTGGAGTGGAGTGGAGTCAAGTGGAGTGTCAGCCAGATATCTTTTAGGAAACTTTGATGATAAAACCAAAAGTTTCAGGTGAGTTATGGAACAAGGTGCAATTTAACGTAAAAGTACTGGATTGGAGGTGTACTAATTTCCATGCTGTGAGAACAAATCTATTCTTGGTAGACTAGAATCTAAAGATTGGAAGGCAAAGCTGTATTGAAACAATGGGCTGCCTTTAAAGTTGAGACAGCTCTGGACTAATCAAGGTGCTTTCCTATGAAAGGACAAGCAAGCTTCTTGTCCACCTTAATGCATTTCCAGACACTCAACACTTACTCCTTTGTTATGCTGATTTGCCCAAGTGTATTCACACCTTTCTCTAACCCCAACATCCATCATGTTCTCTCCATGGTGAATACCAAAAGTAGCATTCTCATTAAGGTTCTCATCCACTTACTCTTGTCCCACTCGTAACCTTCCTCCTTTACCCTTGAGTAGGCCTATTCTTTCCCTAGCTACCCTCTTGCTCCTAGTATATATATATTGGGATTCTCCTAACCCTCCTGACCATGTACATTTCATGGCCCCTTTTAGCCCTCCTAACTCCCTGTTTGAACTCCTTCCTACTTTCTCTATATTCTTCAAGGACTTCATCTTTTTTTTGTTGCCTAGACCTTAGGTATGTTTCCTTTTAATTTGGACTAAGCTGATAGTTTTCCCTGTCATCGAAGGTTCCTGAAACCTGTCATTCCTGTCTTTCATTTTCACAGGATCATGCATGACCTTCACTCTAATCTTTAAAAGACACCCACGTATCAAATTTGGATTTACCCTCAAACAGTCACTCCCAATCCACATTCTCCAATTCTTGCCTAATTCGTTTATAGTTGGCCTTCCTCCAATTTAACATCTTCATCTGAGATCCACTCTTGTCTTTATCCACTAGTATCCAAAAACTTACAAAATTATGTACACTATTCCCAAAATGGTTTCCCTTTGAAACTTTGATCAACTGTCTGGGCTCATCTCCCAATACCAGGCCCCCTCTCTCATTGGACTATCCACATACTGTTTCAAAAAACCCCAGCTGCACACCTAACAAATCGCTCCCCATCCAAACCCCCAGTCAATATGGAGGAAGTTAAAATCACTCACCACAATAACCATGTTATTTTCACATCTTTCCAGAATTTGACCACATATCTCTTCCTCTATCTTCCGCTGACAGCTGGGAGGACTATAGTTCAAGCCCAGCATTGTGATTGCACCTTTCCTATTTCTGAGCTGTACCCATAGTGCCTCCCTCCAGGGTCTGCTCCCTCAACACAGCTGAGGTATGTTCCTTAACCAGTAATACAACTCTCCCACCTCTATTGTTCCCTCCCTGTCTCACCTAAAACATTGCTATCCCGGAACAGTAAGTCGCCAATCCTGTCCTTCTTTCAACCATGTCTCTCTGATAGCAACAACATCATAGTTCACTCTTTATGTTCATCTATTTACTTGTTATACTTGTTGCATTGAAGCAAATATAGTCCAAGCATTCAGTTCCACTGAGCTCAGCAACGTCTCCCTAACTGCTCCTCTTCTCAGCTATATTTGCCTTACTCTCAAGCTTTTCCTGAGTCTCTATACTTGGTGTCCTGTTGCTCCAGTTCCCACTCACCTGTCACACTAATTTAAACCCTCCTCAGTGACACAATCAAATGTCCTTGTCAGGAAATTGGTGCCCTTCCAGTTAAGGGGCAACCTGTCATTGTACAGGTCCCACCTTCCCTGGGAGTCATGCCAATGATCCACATATCTGAAACCTTCCCCCTAAACCAGTTCTTTACCCACGTGTTCAATCGTACTATGTCTCTGTTCCTCACCTTAGTAACATGTGGCGTAGGGACTAATCCTGATGCTACTATCCTGGAGATCCTGGTTTTTAGTTTACTTCCTGCGATCTATCCCAGGATACTGTGGAAGGAAATAATTTGGGTTTTAACAGATATCTTTGATTTCCCTTTGGCCTCAGGCAAGGTTCTATAATACTGGAGGCTGGCCAATTTTTTTTTGTTTAAGAAGGAAAACAGAGCTAATCCAGGTAATTATAGGTCAGTCAGCCTGATGTCAGTGATGGGGAAGATACAGATAGACAGGATATTTGCACATTTGGAAGGGAATGGATTGGTAGTGATAAGCAGCTTGGGTTAGTGCAGGGAAGGTAATGCCTCACCAACTTGATTGAGGTTTTTGAGGAGGTAACAAGAATTATTGATGAGAGAAGGGCAATGGATGGTGTCTACATGGAGTCATTGAGTCATACAGCATGGAACCAGTCCCTTCTGTTCAACTCATTCATGTCAACCATGTTCCCAAACCAAACTAATCCAATTTGCCTGTGTTTGGCCCCATCCCTTCAAATCATTACTATTCGTGTACTTATCCAAATTACCTTTAGATGTTGTAACTGTACCTGCATCCACAGCTTCCTGTAGCAGTTCATTCCCCACACTGTGTAAAAAGGTGTCCCTCATTTCATTTTTTAAAACTTTGTCCTCTCACCTTAAAAATATGCTCCCTAGTTTTGAACTCCCCCACCCTAGGGAAAAGACCCTTGCCTATTCACCTTATCAATAGCCCTCATGTTTTTATAAACCTCAATAAGGTCATCCTCTCAACCTCCTATGCTCCGGTGAATAAAGTCCAAGCCTATTTTTACCACTCAAACCCTCCATTCCTGGCAACATCTTGGTAAATCTTTTCTGCACCCTCTCCAGTTTAATCTGCTGGACATGCATATGGTCACAGAAATTTGAGGGTGCATACATGAGGATCAATGGTCGGCACAACATCGTGGGCTGAAGGGCCTGTTCTGTGCTGTACTGTTCTATGTTCTATGTTCTAATAGCGGGGCAACTGGAACTGCACACAATACTCTAGAAGGGGCCTCACTAACATTCTATACAACCTCAATATGCACTTTAATCAGGAATTTGATAAGGTATTTCATGGTAGGCTGGTATGAAAGGTAGATTCTTAAGGTATCCAGGGTGTGCTGGCTAGATGGATACAACTGTCTAGGTCATAGAAGACAGAGAGTTGCAGTGGAAGTGTGCTTTTCAGAATCTAGATCAGTAACTCGTGGTGTACTGCAGGGATCAGTGCTGGGACCTTTGTTGTTTGTTATATATAATCTGATGGAAAATTAAGCGGTCTGATCAGTAAGTTTGTGGATGACACCAAAGTTGATGAAGTTGCAGATAATAAAGAGGATTGTCAAAGGATACAATGGGATAGATTGCAGATTTGGGCAGAGAAATGGCCGATTTAGTTATAGAGATAAATGCAAGGTCTTGTATTTGGAAGATCAAATTCAGGTGTAAATCATATAATAAATGGCAGAATCCTTACGAGCATACAGTTGGATAAGATGATCAAGGAGGCATACCGCATTCTTGGCCCTATCGGTCAGGGCATTGAACACAAAGGTTGACAAGTTATATTACAGCTGCATAAAACTTTTGTTAGAACATATATGGAATTCTGTGTGCAGTTCTGGTCACCCCACTATAAGAAAGACATGGATGCTTTGGAGTGCAGAGGAGATTTACCAGGATGTTACCTGGTCTGGAGGGTTTTAGTTATGAGGAGAGGTTTTGGTAAACTCAGATTTTTTCACTGGAATGATGGAGGCTGAGGGGTGGCCTGTTAGAGATCTACAATACTATGTGAGTCATAGTTAGGGTGGAGAGACAGAGGCTTTTTCCCAGGGCACAGGCTCAAGGTGAGAGGGGGAAAGTTTAGGGGGGACGGACAGTGAGTGCCTGGACTGCACTGCCAGTGGAGATAGTGCTTAAGGTATATCTTGACAGGTACATGAATGGAAGGCGAACACAGGGATAGAAACTGTATATGGGCAATAAGTAGCAGATCTGAATAAGGACTAGGAATTGGTGCAGGTTTGGTGGGCCGAAGGGCCTGTAATTGTGCTGTACAATTCTTTGCTCTTGGAATGAAGAGAAGAGATAGAGATGAAACAGGGTGTATATGAAACAAGGGAATATGCTGAAAATCAAAAATTCAGAGGGAAAAGAAGACAAGGATATCAGAGATGCAAAGAGAAAGTATAAAAAGCAATGTAGCTAGCAAAAATGGAAAGTCAGCAAATTCTGTAAATGTAAAAGTAGTAAGAGTTGTCAGAGAAGAAATGGAGCCAGTTGGGGATCAAAAGAGGTTGACACGTTTGTAGTCAGAAGTCTTTGTTGAAATGTTGAAAATATACTTTGCAACTATTTTTACCACTGATATGAAATGCTGTGATCCAAATATTATCTTTTTAAAAATATTATATGGGCCTATATATCTTGAACTTTTAAACAAAGGCACCTTTGCTAAGGAAAAGGTACGACAGTATTATTTTACCTGCATCGAGCAGGGAGCTTGGAATCATTCAATCCATCGAACTTTCAGAGAAAGGTCATATGGTTCAGTTTGGAGTGGGACTCAGAGTCAATATGTGACCTACCTAAAAAAACAACAACCCATCGATCCCTCTCACTTTCTAGTTATTTGTTACCAGCTAAAGAAATCTGGCTGACAGAATCCAAGACCTATTCAGTTGGCCACTCCACCAACCTGGTTAAATTAAAAACTTTGTTGTAACCAGTGGAAAGAGTGGGACTAGAGAAGCAAACGATGCACCCCCTCCAACCTCGGACAATACACCAGGAAATTTGGTTACCGAATTAATTGTGATGGAGGAAAACGTAGAGATTCCTTGATGGCCTAAAAATTGCTGAAGGGGAGAAATGAGAAAACCTGACTATAACTGGGTAAGCCAGAAGGGCCAGGTGGGATGCGTTCAAGCATACTAAGAGAAATAAGGGTGGTGCTGGCTGCAATCTTACAATACTCCTAAATAAATAGATGAACTTGGACTAAAAAACTGCAAATGCTATTCCTTGTTCTTGAAAAATGTAGTATAAAGATAAATCCAGTAACAACAGTCAGGTTGTGGTTATAAGTAACTGACAAATATTTGCTGTCTCTTTCAGCAAAGTGAATCTGATCAATCTAAACTGCTTGTTTTTAATCTTAATTGATTTAATTGTTTCTACACTAAGACAGAACTTATACAATTCAGTAGAGGCTCTAGTGGTTCTTTCCTAAATTTTCAGTTTCAGTTTAATTTTAAACTCAGAAAAACTTTGGTTGAGCCACACTGGGTTACACAGTGATTATCTTCAAAACTCCAATCCAAGAGAACACCAGTCATTAAGAAGGTTGAGATGAAAAGTCAAACAATAAATTTATGCATGGTGTTGCTTAGAAATAGTGGAAAGAGCAATGTACAGAGGCAATTATCTCAATAGACAAATAATTCAATTTTGAAAGCATTTCATTGCAGAGGAAAATGAAATGAGTACATCTCAAGAATAATAAAACTTGATAGCTGCAGTTCCATTGTTAATGTAAGACATAGGCTTAAATAGAAATAAAAGCACTGATGCTGTGTCATGATTCCAGCTGATGTTATTACTGGACAAGTCCAATTGTAGACCAGAAACCAGCTTGATAGATCATATTTTATTTAGATAAGTTTTTAATAAAGTGGGCTCTCACTGAAACATAAACATGCAATGCTGCAGAGTTTGCTTTAATAATAAAGTAGAAGTTTTTTTAAAAGATAAAATAGAATAATCCAAACTAGCTACTAATAATAGGTTCAAAGAATTTAAATACCAGATAAAAGCATAATTCCATTAATTTCAAAGAACAAGCTGAAAAGAAAAACAAAATAGCTTTTAAATCATATGCAAAACACACGTCCGCTAGAATTCCTAAAACACTGCTCAAATAATACATGCACTGGAGCTCCGAACATCTTGGTAGTTTTAAGTCACTTATGACTTCATGTTTTAGACTAGAACTGCAACAGTTTCTTCCTGAAGCTACCACGTATTTCAGTTTCACTGCACTCAGCTTTAAGTAACCTCGGCAGGGATTTAGTCCAAAGACTTTTAGTCTACAATTAACATTAATTTCCTTCTCAGGAGCATGCCTGCATATGGACATCTTGTTCCAAGGACTTGAAAGGACTGCCCCATTCAAAATCGAAAGTAAAATTAGAAGTTTCTCAATCAGCCGTAAGTATTTCCCAATTAAAAAGTGAATTCCACAACTGTCTAAAAAAATCTTTGCGGCCTCATTATTTACCATGCTGGGTCACAAAAAATCCAAAAAAAGGGTTCATTTGTGTATAAAATCAATACCTTCCACGGCCAGTCTTCGACATTTGTTTTTACAAGAAATTGCCATGGTTACAGAAATAATTGGAAGTAAAGAACTGAGTTCAGACACACAGAAAAACCAATCAGTTGCTAACTCAGAAACCAGATCACCCAAATCTTACATTGCGGATGCTGGAAGGTCACATGATGTGGCCTCAATGGCTGGAGGCTTCTCCCAATCCAAAGACCTAAAGGAATCAGATTTCCATCAGGTGCATATAATAAGGTTAAAGTACCCTCATCCCCATCTCCTAATTCGTGTATCACAGTTGGGATATATTTTTTAAAAAAACTCAAGAGTTAGGTCCATCATGACGTCTCAATAAAACGGTAGCACTAAAAGAGAAAAACTGAATTTGAGGGGCTGAAAATAGAACTTGGGAAACAAAAACCAGCCATTGTATGAGCAAACAACAATGGGAAAACATTTAAATCGAGTTCGGCAGAGTTCAGGAAAAATATATTTGATTTAAAGGAAAGTACAAACTACACACTCGTGGGATTCCATCAATGAATAAAGAGACAACAGATCAACTGAGTGTGAGAAAAAGATACATCAGAATGATTATTCAAAATGACAAAAGGGCATGTACCAATGCACCCATGATGCCAGCTGACAATAAGAGCCCCCAGGAAACATCTGGTCCTCCACCTGTTGCCACCCCATCATCCAGGTTCCATGCTATCTATGGGCAGCTGCTGTCAAACTGCCACAGTTCAGGCTTCACTACTGCAGCAACCCTTCAAAGGCCTCCCAGAGGAAAAAAAAGTAAGTTTGCAAAAGCAGACTTAGTTATAAATGAACATTCTGGTCATACTGAATCTCCATTTTGAGAATATACATGATGAAACACACCATTATGTGTAAACTTTACTGGTTTTCCTTTCTGGGTCACAATCTGAACACTCTCACTTACACTTAACATGGGATATGATTTAGACCAAGTCCTGCTTCACACAGAACACCTGGCAGACTTCCAATGATACCATCTTTGAGACTGGCACCTGCTTTCCATACATTGGAATGACTTTGAGAGCCTCTTTGTGCACGTACAATCTTTGTGCCACACACAGATGATATTGGCAGCATTTGCAGCCATGACACATACGTTAATATATGACAGAAATGCAGAGTCACAGGAGATACAAAGAAATAGGGAAATAAGTCATGAAAACAAATAAGGAGGGCAAAGAGAAACTACAAAATTAAATCAAGTGGCATGCAGTAAGAAAATAATTTACAGGCACATCAATAAAGAAAGCAAAACTGTATGTGAATAGGACAATTAAGGGATAGACAGGGTAATATGACAGGTAACACCAAGAAATTGACAGCAGTAAGGAATAATTATTGTTTCAACAGGAAGATAGAACAGTGAGAAATAACATTGTATGATGAAGTAAGTGCATTTACAGACTAAACAAACTCATTCACCTATTTTATAATAATCTGTGAAAAAGATAGAATTATTACATTATTATATTACTACATACAAATATATGAAAGACAGTAGTACAAAGCATAGTGCCTGAGAACTGATGGACAGCTAATGTAAGTCCTGCATTTAAGTAGTGGGGCAGAACATGTCCAGGAAACTGTAGGTCAGCTATTTTAATGTCAGTGATAGGAAAAAGTGGAATATTAATTGGAGGTGAGAAAAGAAGAACACCTAAAACTTAGAAAGTTAATAATGATTAGGCATCATGGGTTTGAAAAAAAGAAAAAGAAATCTTGCTTGACAAATCTTTTCGAGTCTTCTGAGGAGATAAGAGAGAATTGACAATGCCACTTCAGTACATGCGATTTATTTGGATTTTCAAAATGCCTTTGATGATGTGCCGCAAAATGATCTAATGAATGTCAAAGGACAATTGGCAGAATGAATTGTTGGCTGGATTCAAGACATATATTATTGAATGATAATAAAGGGTCATAATTCAGAGCAGCAGAAGTTGGGAAACAATGCTCCTCACTTAGCAATGCTGGAACAGCTACTGTTCACACTTTGTATGAATGGTTTGGATGTTGGATTTAAAAGCATAGTTCCTAAATTTGTGGATGAGACCATATGATGTCTGGGCTCTGAGTGGTAGGTGAGGGCAGTTGTTGCTGGAACGGTCATTGTACTGGAGACTGCAAAAAAATTACAGAAGTGCACGAATAGACTTAAAATGGATAAATAATTGGCAAATGAAATTCACAACAGATAAATGGGAGGAGTACATTATAGTCGGAAGATAGGGAGGTTATTTATTATTGCAAGGTACAAAACTAAATTGTACAGAGGTACAAAGGAATCTCAGAGTAGAAACATATCAATTACTAAAAATTACATCCAGGTTAACACAACCATGGAAAAGCAAATGAAGCACTAGGTTTTACTTTTAACGCATAGAAAGCAAAATTGGGGAAGTTTTACTTAAACATGTATGAAACTATGGTTAGACCCAGAGTGCTGCATGCAGAACTGTTTTCTATATTATAGAAAGGATGTAGAAGCACTGGAGTGGGTGCAGAAAAGATTTACAAGAATAATACCAGAACTCTGTGGATATACATATTAGGAAAGGATTGGCGGGGTGGGTTTCTTTCCTCTCAGGAAAAGAATACTGAGGATAGACTGAATGCAGGAGTTCATGGTCATGGAAGATTCTTGAAGAGTGGGCATGCGTAAAAACATCTCCATTTGTGAGCATGAGCATAATTAGCCATCCTCAATATTAGATAGTCACCAAATAATCGAATAGGAAACTCAGAAGGATAAGAATGTGAAACTTGCTACCCTAGATGCATTTAACAGAAAACTATTCAAGCACACAAGGAGGAAGGGAATAGATAGTTATGATCAATTTAGATCAAATTAGAAGAAATGGGAGGAGGCTCAAGGGGAACATAAATACCACATTGGTTGGCCCAAATGGCCAATTTTTGTGCCACATATAGTCATGAATTATACAGCGTGGAAACAGACGCTTTGGTCCAACTAGTCCATGCCAATAACAGTGCTGATCAGATTTACTATTGGGATAATGCTATAAATCATCGAAAGAAAAATATATATACAATATTTTGAGCAAGACAAAGCTATTTCAACAATAGAATCTAATTTTAAAATGAAGCTTGGGAATTGATTAACTATTACTGAACAATTCCTTAAGCACAAATCACATTACAAACAGACTGACACAGGAGAGTGAACTTGAAATCTTGAATAACCTTGCTCATTCTCAAAAGTGAAAGTTTTAAAAAAGTGTTCTGTTGAAGAAGAGATTTTAATACTCAGTTTGTAGCTTCTCTCACTCCCATTAGTTTGTGTCATTATGCTGCGTTGAAGAATAATTATAACCATTCTTGCAGTCAACATTATTTTGGCATGCGTATGTATTGTTTTTGCAATTGCAATGGTCTGCTTAACTTTCTTATTCATTGAGACTTTCATGCCTCATTAATTACCTCGTGAAGATATTGTTGATTAAAATTGTGGGTGAATACTGCAAGTAATCAAAATAGATTTGAAAATGTCTGATCAAATTATACCATTTTAGATTAGATTAGCTTCTCTACAGTGTGGAAACAGGCCCTTCGACCCAGCAAGTCCACACCACCACTTGAAGCATCCCACCCAGACCCGTCCCCCTATATCTCACACACCACTGAACACTACGGGCAACTTAGCATGGCCAATCCACCTAGCCTGCACATCTTTGGACTGTGGGAGGAAACTGGAGCACCCGAAGGAAACCCACGCAGACACGGGGAGAATGTGCAAACTTACCATATTTAAACAAAATGGAATGTAGCTACTCCAATACATCTATGAAAATGGTCACGTTTTTCACAGAGGTGAAAATGAATTTGAAAATGTAAAATTGGGTTGCAGGACTGGAAAGAGTTATGGGAATAAGGTAGGTTGGGGGGAGCTGTAATTTGCAATCCCCTGCTCAGCTTGTTTACTGGTATTTTTTTCAGACACCACATCGGCCAACTTGGTATCTGCTGTAATCATGTCAATGAAAACCATCTGTGATGTCTTGGTTAGATTCACTTCAACCAATCCTCATCAATCTATGTTACTGATATTAAGTAGGGAAGGATGCCCACACAAAGCCTTCAGCAGAAGTGAGCTCAGTCTTAGCAAACAAATTAGGTTTATTACTTAGCACATAATAGCTAGTTGCATTACATCTGGATTACTAAGATTCCTTTGTAAGACTTCAGGTTAGAGCTAAGAATAGATGCACAAGCTGTCAGCTATATAGGCTCACCACTGAACTGGAACAGAATGAGCCAGTTTGCTCCTCCCAGCAACTATGCTGTATAGCCTAATAGGTAGAGATGTTGGTTAACCCTTTCATATACTAACTGCTTTATACCACATTTCTGGCATTGGGCACATGAAACATGATAGGTAGCTAGCTCACCACCTTCACACCCATCTCTGACCCTATTCCCATAATAGGGTGAGTGGTTGGGCATGGAAATTGGCAGCCGGCTTGCTATTTTTAAAAATTATATAATTAATAAGCAATCAAACTTGTTAACAAGCCAATTGACCCAAATAATACACTTCCATGCCATGAATTAAATGGCGTTAGCAGATGGATAATTTTAAGAAGGTTATTACTTAAATAATTTTATTGAAGAATGCAAGAAGGAAGGGAACTGCATTTTTTTTAGGGTGCCTTGTCCACAAGGGGCATCTTCCTCTAAAGTTGTAACATTTTTACTACCTGGTCTTCAAACTCCACTTCCACATTACTTCAGCTGATCATTCTCCAATGCTCCCTGATACCTTCCTGCCTTAAAATCACAGAATTTATCTTCACATGGCATCCATCGCTCTATTTCAGAGGACCTCCTTGCAGATCCAGCAGTGTCCATGGATAAGTTCTGGAGTTGCTTGGGCTGCTACAGATGTTGCGTGATGTCGCACAGTTAGTCTGATAGTATACATTTAGGAGAGACGCTCATGATACCATCACTATATCAAAGCATGTGACCTGAAGGTATAGAGGTCTTATACTCCATCTTCCTGGGACCACTTGAAACATAGCAGTCTACTTAAAACATACTCCTTTGCTGGAACCTATTAGCTTACCATTAGTCCCCAGACACTGAAATAGCTGAGGAATATAAAGTTTGTTACATAAAGTTAGCTGTAATAAACATTTATTTGATTTTTCGATAGTATGATTTTTTTATGTGACAAGGGATAATATGGGTATTGCCACATCAGACAAAATATCCTGTGGGAGCAAGCTCATATGAAGTGCAGCTGACTAATCTGATTAACTGGCAGCTCTTGAGGATGAGGGGTCTGCTCTTATTTGCCTAAAACACAGTGTGTTATTATTGTGGGTCAGCCTTGTTGACTATTGGTTGGTGATGCATCAAATTTTCTTCAGGGAGGTCAAGCAATATGGTCCCTTCCCGCTCTTGAACAAGGATTAAGAGTAAACCACACTGTCTGGAGTTACATGCAGCCCAGACCAGGTAAGAATGGCAGACTTCCCTCCCTAAAGGACATTAGTGAACCAAATGAGTTTTTTTATAAAACAACAAACAGAAGTGATTGTCATTAGTGTAGCTTTTCACTGCAAATTTTATTGAAATTGAATTTCACCAACTAACATGGTGGGATTCAAACCCATGAAACAGAGGTAGGGACGCTGACACAACACCATAGCAGTCTCTATTACTAAAGTCTCTACAATATCTATATGGATTGTAAACTATTGGGTGTAATAAGCTTTATGGTCCAATCAACTCTGTCCAAGTGTGGATTAAACCCTTCCCAAAAACTCAGGTCCAGAATAAAGCACTTCTATTAGCATCAGCTGCTTTGAACAATATGCCACCCTCTTAACTACTTGTGCATTACCCTTGGTGAAATCAGGCCACTAATCTTGGTTCATAAGTACTTTGTGCCATTACAATTTTACAGGGATTAGACTCGTCTGCAATTAAATATTCAAAAATTTGAGCTGAGCAGCAGTGGTACAAATTCTAGGAACAGACCAGAAATTATTGTTTTGATGTTGTAAAGTGGAAGAACAGTTTAAACAGGATTGAGCCCAATGCACAGTGGATGCAAGATAACAAAGTGTGAAGCTGGATGAACACAGCAGGCCAAACAGCATCTCAGGAGCACAAAAGCTGACGTTTCAGGCCTAGACCCTTCATCAGAGAGGCATAGTGGATGCAGCAACTTTCAAAGAATTCCTGAAAAGGTTCACCAAATTCAGTTACCCTATCCACCTCTAATATGCTACTTTTAAAAAGAAAATTACAGCTTGAAAGCACTCAAAACCTCAACAAGGATGATTAGGAATGGATGAGGGAGATCAGAAATTGGTTGAGGGTTTGGGAGCCTCTGATCTCAGCCTGTCATTAGTAAAATGAATGGGAATAAAAGAATCAATAAAGGATTACGACTGAAGGAGGTATAATGGAGAAAGGCAAAATGAAGAATACAGATGTTGCGTTTGTAGTACAAAGAGGAAGAGATGAGGTAAGGATAGCTTTGAAATGAGAAGCTGACAGGAACTGAAGAGATAATGGGGAAGTGAAACATACATAGATAATGCAAGTGAAAGGTTGCTGTGAAACTCAGTGATTAGGGAAGGAACGGAGAAGGGAATGGATTGCCGTGGGCGCCAACTTCTGCTAAAGCCCAGTGCATCTACAGCCAGCAGTGGCTTAGTTTCTCACCATAGGATGTTATACCGTGCTACCTGTAACATCCCATTCAAACTTTCCCATCGAAAAGGAAAAGAGCAATAAAGGACATTAGGCAAAGCCAGAAGTATTAGGGAGAAACAGGAGTGAAGAGAAAGACTGAAACAAATTGAGATAAGATACCAGGAGAAATAGGAACACAAAAATTGCAGTGGTACCTAAGCAAGAGACTCTCAAGTTCCAAATTGCTGCTTGGTTCATAAATTGGTGCAATTGAACTGAGTCTATAATGACTAATAATAAATGGAAATTTTTACTGCACTTTTTTCTCATTAAAATCCACTATTAGCATTTTCAGCTGCAAACTTGTATCTCCAATTGTAAAGATAGCACAAATGTTGCCATCATTAACATTAATGATACCCTGAATGAGGTAAAACTTTGAGCAGCAGGTGAATCTGTTGTTCTGCTGTACTTTCTGAATTGGAAGCTGTCCACTAAGCCTCATGCCAGCCAAGAAGTTACAAAGCTATCCACAGATGGAAACACATAAGCATGAAGTTCAACATTTTACTGCAGATGGGATACCTGTCAGTTACAATACTACACAACCACTGCTTCTAGTTCCCCTTGAATTTTTTTTGTAACAGTGACAACATCTGGATACATTTACACTGTCTCTGATTCTATGACAACATCCAAAGTACAGCAGCTCTGAAAGGTAATGTAATGTATTGTAAGTCGCACTCGTAAGCAACACAAAGATTTGTCAAATTCAATTTTCATTAATGTTGCACTGCCAAGGACTCAAAATGTGAATTGAGTTCACATGGGCTGTGGTCGAATTCTTTCTCATAGCAATGAGGGCTGCGTTTGAATTTTGATCGACAGATTAAATGCAATTTAGTTCAACAAATGCTCTTACAATTCTTTGTTTATTTTTGAAACTTATATCAATTATATGCTTACAGAAATATGCTCATTAAAAACTGGATGAACAATCTCACCTCACTGTTAAACTGTACCATCAAGGAAGTGCTGACAAGTTTTGTCCTCATTCCCAAAATGGTGGGCATGATTTCCTTCAGTCCTTTAATTTCTTGACCCTCACCGCAATTTCTGTTACGCAGTAGATTAGAATAACTATCACAGTACCTTACCACCACTTTTATAAAGAGATTTCAACATCAGCAGATGAAGGGAACACAATGACAGCTGAGGAAACAGCCAGGAGCAGCACATCAGTGATAATAAAAGGAGCTAATTACTATGCAAAGCACAGAAAGCCTTTGGGAAGCAGAGAGAAGTAAAAGTGGATAAAGGCTGCATCTTGTACTTGGAAATGGGGTGTCAATTTAAAATGTAGCCAGCCGAGCAAATCGTTTTATTTAATAGCATTGCTACATTAGACTGTAACACAATTTTTTTGCTATTTCAGAAACAGCCTCTGTTTTGGCACAAAGATTACAAATAACCTACTTACAAATAATATTTTTTAAAAATGAAAATTCTGGAAATCTAAAACAAATGTTGGAAATACATGTCAGTAAATAGAAATAGCTAACATTCTGGTTACGAATCTATGCTAGAGATACTGTGAGATGAAGGACTATAACCAGTACCCTTCCCTGTATTATTACCATGTGTGTTTCCAGTATTTTTCTGTTCTTGAAAAATAAGCTAATTCTACTTAACTTTTTCAAAAATGCAACATTTTTGCACAGTTATAAATAACAAAAACTCACAATGAGAATTTCCATCTTCAGATGCATTTGCATGATTCGCATTCAGTTGCTTTTATCAAAGTTTGCAACATTTAATGATTTTCATACATTGCGCAAACCTTAAAAATATAGATTAATTTCCACAAAAGGCTACAAATTATTAAGGAAGTTCTGTGCAGTGATACAGCCTGAATTTATTTTGATTGCAAAATATTTACGTTGTCATATAAAGTGAAATGTGATGATAATCTAATTTTTGCACAAATTCCATAATTTCATAAAAATTAAATGGATGTGAATATGCTCAACTTTATGCTATACGAAGGAAGCATCATTTTTCAAAAATTAAAATAAGGGAGATTCAACTGGATAGCCCCTGAAAATATGTACCAGGATTGTGATGCATGATTGATCGAGGTCCATTCAATGTAATGCAATGAGCACACCAACTGCATGCTCATTTGAATATTACTGCTTGCAGCTAGCACTAACTGTGCTGTTCATTGGCTGTATGCATGCGCAGGGATACTAAAGACATAACTTACTAGTACCAGTTAATGTGAGCTGGAATGCTTAAAGCTGGTCCAGACCTTTTGAAAAGGGAGGTTTATTAGAATTGGAACAAGTGCTGGCAGTTATACAGGAAATGGGTCAGAGTAAAGAATGGAGCAATATGGGATGGCATGGAATCCAAGGTTTTTGGATACTGCCCTGGAGATTGTGGTGGAATAGGGTACAAGTCAGAAAGATGTGTTTAGCCGTCCAGACATGTGCTTAAAAGGAACTAATAATTGTGGAGATTAACATTAGGAGTCAAACTCTGAGGACCAGATAAAGTTTTGCAAGAAGCTTAATGATCTCTTACGTGTGCATCATCAAATTCCACTTCCTGCTAATTGTATCATTAGTCCATGTTCAAATGCAGAAAGACCTGGACAATATCTGGGTCTTAGCTGACAACTGTCAAGTAATAACTGTACCGCACAAATGCAAGACAATGGCCATCTCTAATGAGACTTTGCCCTTTGCCATTTAATGGCATTGCAATCATTCCATTTTCAATGTCCTGAGGTTATCACTGACCAGAAACTGGAACTGGACCAGCTATAAAAATGCTATGGCTACGAGAGCAATTTGGACACCAGTGATCCTGCAGCAGCAAGTAATTCACCTCCTGACCCCCCAGCAAAGCTTGTTCACTATTTACAAGGCACAAGTCAGGAGCTTGAAGGAATATTCCCACTTACCTAGAAGACTGCAGTTCCAACAACACTCAAGAAGCTCAGGATGAATCTTACATTATTTTATGAAGGTTGCATCTGATTTAGTAGAGACACTCACTCCGTGAGGCTGAGTGGTTTATCTCTCCTTTTCTTTCCAAACTCACTATATTAATTGCTATTGTAATCCTATGGAATATAACATGTCTGATTTCCACCCCATCTTGCCACACGCCATTCCTGGAACAATTTGACACTCACTGGATATCCTTCCTAAAATCTCTATCCCTGTGCCCACCCCATTTATGAAAGCCTGCTGCTCACCAAGAGGTGCACTGGCATCCAGCAGCAGTCCTGCTTATTATTGGGGACTGAGGAGAGATGGCTGAGAAGGGAAGTTGGCACTGTATTCTCCAACAACAGGCTGGACACCCTGGTCAAGAGTGTAGAGGAGGGCCATCCTCTTCCCAGAGCACCATCAGAGGAACCCACATGACCACACCTGGTTGGAGATTGCCAATGGGTTGATGCCATCTCTAGGGTGTGGATGTTGGGGGCTTCAGTGCAGGAAGAATGTCAATGACATTCTGTGCTTCCCTTACATTATATCTGCCACCATACCCATCTCTCTGTCTTTCTCAGGAACTCCTCCCATCATGAAGGGCTCGTCTTCACTGATTGAAGGTTCTTAAAAGAGATTTCAAAATTTATCTCACTGTCTCAAACAGACATGGCTGCATGGGGATCAAGGATACACATTCTATTGAAAGGAAAGGCAGATGGGCAGAAGGGGCAGGATTGTCTTGTTAGTAAGGAATGAAATTAAATCTGCTGCAAGAAGCAATACATGGGCAGAGGCGTAGAATCAGTGTGGATAGAGTTGAAGATCACTAAAAAAAAGATACAATAGCAAAGATTGTTGGAAAATCTCAGCAGGTCTGACAGCATCTGTGGACAGAAATCAGAGTTAGCATTTTGGGTTGAGTGACCCTTCCTCAGAACATTGAGGTCACTCCACCTGAAATGCTAACTCTGATTTCTCTTCACAGATACTGCCAGACTTTTCCAGAGCTTTTCCAGAAATTTTTGTTTTTGTTTCTAATATACAGCACCTGTAGTTTTTTTGGTTTTTAAAGGTTAAAAAAAACCCAAATGGGAGTCGTCTACAGGCATCCAAACAGTAGTCAGGATGTGAGACAGAAAGTAAATCAAGATATATAAAAGGCACGTAAGAAAGACAGTACTACAATAATCTTGGGGGTTTCAATAAGCTAGGAAAATCAGGTCAGTAGCAAATCCCAAGAGAAGGAATTTGTGGAATGTTTATGAGGTGGTATTTTTGGAGTAGTTCGTGGTAGAGCTCACCAGGAACAGGCAATTCTGGATTTGATGATGTATAAGGCAGACCTGATTAGGGAGCTTAAGGTGAAGGACCCACTACATAATATGATAGAATTCACACTGCAGTTCGAGAGGGAGAAGCTGAATCAGTTGTAATGGCTTTACAATTGAATAAAGGTAACTACCAAGCTACGAAGGAGAAGCTGGCCAGAGTTGATTGGAAGGGGAGCTTAGAAGGGAAGACTGTGAAGCAGCAATGATAGGAGTTCCTGGGGATTGTTCAGGAGGCACAGTAGTGATTCATCCCAAGAAAGAAGAAACATATTGAAGGGAGGGCAAAGCAACCATGGCTGTCAAGGGAAATCAGGGACAGCATAAAAGGAAAAAAAAAGCATACAATGTGATGAAGGTTAACGGGAAGCCAGAAGCCTTTAAAAACCAGCAGAGGACAACTAAAAAAGCAATAAGCAGCTAAAAGATGAAATATGAGAGTAAATTAGTTATTAATGTAAAAGAAGATTGCAAGTTTTTTTATTATATAGAAGGTAATTCAGAGATGAAAGTAGACATTCGATCGCTGTTGAAGTGGTAATGAGGAACAAAGAAATAGCGGATGAACTGAAGAGATACTCTACATTAGTCTTTACCGTGGAAGACACCTGTAATATACCAGAACTTCGAAAGAGTCAGGGTCAGAAGTGAGTGTAGTGCCATCACTAAAGAGATGATGCTGGGGAAGCTAAAAGGTCCGAAGGTGAATTAATCACCTAGATTGGGTGGACTAGTTCTGAAGGGGATAACTGAGGAGATTGTGGAGGCATCTTTCAGGAATCACTGGAATCAAGGAGAGTCCCAGAGGACTGGAAAATGGCTAACGTAATGTGCTGTTTAAGAAGAGAGGAAGGCAGAAGGTGGGAAACTTTAGGTTGGTTAGCCTAACGTTTGATCATTGGTAAAATTATTAAGGATGAGATTGTAGAATATGTGGAAGTGCATGGTAAAATAGGACTGCGTTAGCATGGTTTCAACAATTGGAGGTGATGTCTGACAAATCAATTAGAATTCTTTTGAGGATGTAATGAGCAAGTTCAACAAAAGCAGAGCCAGTGGATAGGCTTTTGACAAGGTGCTACATAGGAGGCAGTGAAGTAAAGTAGTGTTAGGTACAAGGTACTGGCATGGATAAAGTATAGGTGACTGACAAAAAACAGACATTGGGGCCAAAAAGAGTCTTTTTCAGGAATGCAGCCAGTGACTAACGGAGTTCCACAGGGATCAGTGTTGGGATCACAACTGTTCACGTTACACATTAACAATCTGGACAAAGGAACCGAAGACATTGCTGCTAAGTTTGCACATGACACAACGATAGGTGGAGCAACAGGTAGTGGTTAGAAAGTGGGGAGGATGCAGAAGGAGTTGGACAGGATAGAAGTGTGGGCAACAAAGTGGCAAATGGAATACAATGTGGCAAAGTATGAGGTTACGTACTTTTGTAAGAAAAATTGAGACCCGGTCAATTTTCTAAATGGGGAAAGACTTTGAAAATCTGAAGTGCAAAAGGACTTAGAAGTCCTAGTTTAAGTTTCACTTAAGGTTAGCATAAAGATTTGAGTTGGCGATTAGTAAGGTAATTGCATTGTTAGCATTCATTTTGAGAATCCCCTAGATCAGGGATATACTGCAGAGGCAGTAAAAAGCTCTAGTCAGGCTGTACTTAGAAAGTTGTGTGCAGTTTAGGGCCCCACATCTAAGGAATGATGTGCTGGCCTTGGAGAAGATCCAGAGGAGGTTCACAAGAATGATCCTGGGAATGAAGGACTGGACATATAAAGAGAGTTTGAGAACTCTGGGTCTGTGTTCGATAGAGTTTAGAAGGATCGGAGGTTCTGATCGAAACTCATTAAATACTGAGAGGTGTGAATAGAATGGGCACGGAGAAGATGTTTTCATTTGTAGGAGAGAATAGGTGCCAAAGGCCCAGCCACAGAGTGAAAGGACAACCTTTTAGAACTGACATGAGCAGGAATTTCTTTAGCCCGAGAGTGGTGAACCTCTGGAATTCATTGCCCAGAAGGCTGTGGAGGCCAAGTCATTAAGAGGATTTCATACAGATAGATTGGTCCTTGATTGGTAACAGGATCAAGGATTGCAGGGAGAAGGCAGGAGAATAGGGTTGAGAAACATATCAGACATGATCAAATGATGGAGCAGACTCGATGGCCTATGAATAATCCTTCTTTCTAGAGTTAACTGATCACATGGCTAAAGTACTTTTAAGATAACACTCTGTAAAATTTATATTTTTCTATGAAAATATGTGTCTGTGTTAGTTTCCGAGAGGGTAATATATTTGCATTGTCTAGATATTTTGTCAATCATTGTGGGATGTAAGGCAACAGTGTGATTGAGTTAATACCGTATGGCACATAAATTTGTTTTTGCTGCTAATAGGGTTATGTGACAAACAGAGTGTTGAAAAGTTTATCTAAGCACATACACAAGCTACCACAAACTGAACCTAATTATGTTGCAAGGGTTCAAGTCCAGTGACTTACTGATGGAGTGTCATGTTGTAATTGGCTTATTGTGTTGCTAAGGCTTGAAAACAAGATGTAATTAGATAATACTATCAGCGACTTAATGTTTAAAAATGTAAGCCAAATTTAGAATCAAAGCAGTTACACACTTAGTGTCGGCAACCACAATGTAACTGTCACTGCTTCTTAATAAAATCCTTGGATTTTCACCTAATGATGACTGGTTATTATAAGAAGAAGAAAAATAGTAGCCAACTACTTGGCATAGTCGGCAGGTTTTGCAAAGAATGCAAAGACCCTGAGAACATCCTGTACACCCATCGGCACCCTGAAGTCAGGAGCCCTCTTTTAATGAATGTCCATTTGTGCAAAGGATTTTCGGGGACAGTCCAATGCAATTCAATTAAAAGAACCTTATCGCCAATAGGAAACACGAGCTCGTAGCAAAAACTAGACATCTAGATGGCCTATAAATATCTATAAATAGGCCCAATGGCTCTAATATCAGAAGCATAAAAATATCATTCAAGATGCCTAAATCTGAGTTGCCCATGAACATTAAAAGTAGGTAGGCCCTGCCCAACATATCTGAGGGCAAACTTCTCCAAAATTTAAGGGTATACATTGAACAACAATTTGAACTCTTTACGACACTGACTGAAATCGGCCACAAGTATGGAACCTCCGTGGGGCAATGGTCCCTGGATGACATTAAACGTGTTTGCGGTAAAACTACCTGACTAAAAGACAAAGAACGGAGTCTTTATGTGTTATAAAACAAGTCAGAAAATGACAAGAAATTATTGAGAAATCTAATCATGACAGTGAAATTAAAAATCTAAAAGACCAATTAAAGCTGGCCTGCATTGAACTAATAACTTCTAAATTGGGACACCAAAAAGAAAGGGAGGCAAACTCCAGCAGTATCTCACCTGACGTTCATCATCACCTCCTTATCTGAGTGCCCCTCCTGTTCCTCAATGCTTGGAATTCAAACCTAAGGTCTCAGCCCTAGATGAAATTGAATGACCCAAGTATGATCACAGCGATTCTTCTGATGATTTGGACAATGAGAGCAAAGCCAATGGACCTTTAATTTATGGCTGATACAGACCAGGAGCCAGAGAGACAAAAGAAACCAAAGATGAAAGGGGTATAGTCAAATATGAATACATACAATGGACAGACCACAAAGCTGCCAGCCCGAGGTTGGTCGAAAGGAGGTTCAAAGAACTGCCCCATCCAAAAAAAGGAAGCATGAAAATGTGAAATGTATTGGAAAAATGTAAAAATATATACAGTTTCAATCTTATGGATGGGGTACAGGTATTGTCCATCATAGTAGGAGGTAACACTGGCAGGAAACCTGCAAGGGAGGTGAGAGGGGAGCTGGGCAAAAATGGGCAAAATCTTGATGATGGACAGAAAAGTATTAGAAATTGGTTGAATGATTATGGCCCTTCTCCCCCCCACCAACACACAAAACTGATTGGAATAAGATTTCAGCTTGCCAGCAAAGAGGCGATGAAGGATTGAGAGATTACTGCGGAGCATTTCATGGCAGTCTGGATTGGACACTCTGGACTGGCTGGCAATAATGACACTCCGGATGAGTTAGATCATAGTAACTTTGCACCCCTTAAATCTGCATTCATTGTGGGGCTAAAACCAGAGTTAGCAAAGATGTTAAAAGTTACAGTCCCAGATTGGGAGAACAGTGGAAAGACGTAGAACAATCGTTGAGGCTGCAAACATCTTGAGTGAAATATGGAATCCAAATTGAGAACTATGCAGAATGTAATGACTACACCAGGGATCTCAACAGCTAGACGTCCAGGCAAATGCAATAATTGTGGCTGAGAAGAACATTGGGCAAAAACATGCCAGTTCAAAAAGAAAATGGCCACTGGTAAATCCACTTTTAAACCAGAACCTAAAACCCAGAAAAACCCTCTGGCCAAACAGACGCTACTGGAATGCATTGAGAGACTATTTCTGAGCAATGGGAAGCTCTCCTAAACCTCTCAATAAAAACTAGAACATCCCACCTCCCAACTCCTAGCCCCTTTTTTAGAAGAATTGGAAAAATGACCAGGCTACTGTTATGTTTCGATGGGTGTGGGCAATAGGGAAATTGGTTGCCTTTTGGACACTGGAGCTGAATTGATGTGTTTGCCTTTAATTGACAGATGTAATTTTCTCTTTGGTGGTAAGTGGACGTCCGCAGTTGGAGTGGGGGCTAAAGGATTAATTCTCAGGAAAACACAACCATCGCTAACGCGATTGGGGCCGCACAAGATGCTGGTGTCTGTATAGGTTATACAACTAGTCCTGTTGGGAATGGATAAATTCATTGCTACATTTTGAGGATGGGCATGTTACATGGTCTACACAACACCTCAAAGAGGAAGAATGGCAGAATCGTCCAATTTGGGTGAAGGATTAAAAACGACTGCCATCTGTTGAAGATGATCACGGTCACTTTTACCGGAGTTGCTTCACCATGTACTAAACAATACCCCATTAGTCCCACCTCCATTGCTGGTGTTTTACCTGTAATCAAATGATTAAAGCAACAAGGTATACTAGTAAAAGTACATAGTTTATCTAATAGTCTGGTATGGCCAGTTAAAAAGCTAGACAGAACGTGGTGTCTGACTATAGGCTGCAGGAGAGTGAACCAGTGTATTGATCAAAAGGCACCCTTGGTTGCGAATCCCTCCAACATTTCTAACTCTCTCTCGCTGGATCACAAATACTTTTCGATGACAGACATGGCCAAAGGATTTTGGTTTGTTACCTTAGCCCCTGAGGTACAACCATGCTTCACTCTTACCGTCCAACAACAACAGTATACCTGGGCATGAGTGCGCGGGGTTTTTGTAGTAGCCCTGCTGTATTCCATATAGCTTTGCAAACTTATTTGTGGGAATTGCCTCCGACGGCAGCCGGGGAAATTCAATACTTTAAGAAGGTGAAAATTGCCCAAGAAGAAGTAGCATACTTGGGACAAAAGATTTCAGCAGGCAAACATGATGTAACCCACGATAGGACAGCTGCTATTCAAACAGCTAAAGAACCCACTACTATTCAGGAATTGAGATCGTTTCTGGGCCTTCGTGTTTTTTCTGAAGAAGGGCCCCAACCTGAAATGTCAACTATCCTGCTCCTCTGACGCTGCCTGGCCTGCTGTGTTCCTCCAGCTCCACACTGTGTTATATCTATATAGTACCCAGAACATGGGTCTGCATTAACAAATACATAAAGAGCCAGAGGATGCCAAGTGGGAAGGCCCATATCAAGTACTCCTAACAATGGCATCAGCTATCAAGGTACAAGGCAGGAAAGTTGGATTCACACATCTGATGTTAAGAGAACAAAGGCCCCTGATTAATCATGAAGATGCTGTGACTTCTGGGACTCATAACTACCTTGCAACAGGAGGACTTATTGTACAGCATAACCTCAATGTAAACACCTTTTTGTATATGTCTTATGTTTATGCTGAGTGTACCAATGTCTCCAGCTGCTGAGTTTGGTCTCTCATTCACATACATTCAAAGGGCAGTATTCTCCTGAGACCAAGTCCTCTCAACACTTCTGAAATGGCAGAATGGGTCATTCACCAGAACGCATCTCTAATGGCTAGGGCTCGGACGGCTGCCATATCTTCCACAGAGAGTGGGACAAATTGGGTGGACGTTAAAGGTGTCCGAGATAAGTGGGAATTAGCAGAGTACACCTTTTTGGCATTTGAAGGTTGATATCAACCTCAATTTAATACCTCCCATATCGCTCTATATGTCACCATCACTAATATATCAAAGGTAGAAAAACATTCTATTTGCCTCACTAAATCTGAGCCTAGGGGTAGGTGTGCAAGCCAGAGTAATTGTACACAATATTTTAATATCACACCTGACACTTAGCCGCCAGCTAAAATTAATTTTATTAACCTAATGTCAGCGGGGATGTTTAACCATGTCTGGTTTTCTGACTATACAGTCGGTTCTGATATAACACAATAGTTCTGTTCTCGTGTAATCTTGCATCATAAGAAAATTATGCAATAGCCATGTCATTCAAACTAATGGGGCCGGAATCGCATTATAGCCAATACAGGGAAGGAAGTTTTGTGCTCTACAAATAGTGATCTAAATTCTTCAATCACATTAAAGCCTATTCACATTGAAGAAGCACGCATTATATCAGAACTGACAGTATAACTCAGTTTGTCCCATACAATGACACATATTTTGTTTATGGACACAAGGTGCATGCCTGGTTACCCCCTACATGAACAGACATTTGTAGTCCCATTTATGTGTCACATTTGTGACCTCTTTGAAATTCATTCTACGGTACACAAACGTGTCATCTCAGAAACAAAACAATCCTTTGCTATTCTGTTCCTCACCATACAGAATGGTCAAGCGAGGCAAAGAATCTATCATTATGGCAATTATCCTAGAACAGATAGCCAATTACACCTCTCAGGCTCTTAATTGGATTAATGCAGTAATTATTGCCCTACGAGCTACCTCTATGCAGAATCACATAACTCTGGACTGGATCTTGGCCAAGAAAAGTGGCACCTGTCCCTTCACAGGTCAGGAATGTTACACCTATATCCCTGATGAACTCTGAGGACGTAACTGACTTGGCTGAACACATCCAGAAAGAAATGGGCAAACTTAAACAACTCCCGTCCTGGACCGCGTGGAGCTGGGCAACTGTCTGGTTGGGATCATCGGGTACGTCAATAATGTGGGGTATCGTAGTTATTCTTTTTGTAATTCTTGTCCTGTATTTTGTCTTCATGGTGCTTAGTTGTAGTACTCAGCAAATGCTAAAGCCCAAAGTTCAATATCTTGCAGCTTGCTAATGCTCTAAAAACTCTACATATTATTGTTAGCTTGCTTTGCTTGTGTGATTCTTTTTGAGAACAATCAAAAGGGAGAGATATGGGGACATAAGAAAACAGTGTATTGAGTTAATATCGTGTAACAGTTAAAGTTGTTTCTGCTGCTAATAGGGTGATGTGACAAAGAGCATTGAAAAGCTTATCCAAGCACGTACACAAGCTACCACAAACTGAACCTAACTATGTTGCAAGGGTTCAAGTCCAGTGACTTACTGATGGAATGTCATGTTGTAATTGGCTTATTGTGTTACTAAGGCTTGAAAACAAGATGTAATTAGACAATACTATCATCAACTTAATGTTTAAAAATGTAAGCCGAACTTAGAATCGATGCAGTTACACACTTCTTCTCAACAACCAGAATATTACTGTCACTACTTCTTAATAGAAATCCTCGGATTTTTATCTGTTGATGACTGGTTATTCTAAGAAGAAGAAAGAAAGTAGCCAACAATCCTCTTTGTGTAGAGCTGAATGAACACAGCAGGCCAAGCAGCATCAGAGGAGCAGGAAGGCTCGGGCCTAGACCCTTCTTCAGAAATGGGGGAGGGGAAGGGGTTTCTGAAATATACAGGGAGAGAGGGGGAGGCAGATAGAAGATGGATAGAGGAGAAGATAGGTGGAGAAGAGACAGACCAGTCAAAGAGGTGGGGATGGAGCCAGTAAAGGTAAGTGTAGGTGGGGAGGTAGGGAGGAGATGGGTCAGCCCAGGGAGGACAGCCAGGTCAAGGGGGCAGGATGAGGCTAGTGGGTAGGATATGGTGGTGGGGCTTGAGGTGGGAGGAGGAGATAGGTGGGATGAAGGACAGGCTAGGGACACGGGTACGAGCTGGGCTGGTTTTGGGATGCAGTGGGGGAGAGGAGATTTTGAAGCTTGTGAAGGCCACATTGATACCATTGTGCTGCAGGGTTCCCAAGCGGAATATGAGTTACTGTTCCTGCAACCTTCAGGTAGCATAGTTGTAGCACTGCAGGAGGCCCAGGATGGACATGTCGTCTGAGGAATGGGAGGGGGAGTTGAAATGGTTCGTGATTGAAGCTTGTGAAGTCCACAATGATACCATTGGGCTGCAGGACCCCCGCCTCCCTAATCTGTCCTTCCTCCCACCTATCCCCTCCTCCCACCTCAAGCCTCACCTCCATCTCCTACACACTAATCTCATCCTGCCCCCTTGACCTGGCTGTCCTCCCTGGGCTGACCCATCTCCTCCCTACCTCCCCACCTACACTTACCTTTACTGGCTCCATCCCCACCTCTTTGACTGGTCTGTCTCCCCTCCACCTCTCTTGTCCTCTATCCATCTTCAATCAGCCTCACTGTCTCTCTATTTATTTCAGAACCCCCTTCACTCCCCCATTTCTGAAAAAGGGTCTCGGCCCGAAACGTCACCTCCTCTGATGCTGCTTGGCCTGATGTGTTCATCTAGCTCTACACCTTGTTATCTCAGATTCTCCAGGATCTGCAGTTCCTACTATCTCTGAAACAGTCATCTTTGTGTATTTGCTTGAGTATATTTTGTTTGTGGATAAATCTGTAAACTGAAGAGAAGTAGCCAACATGTTTCTAATACTGAACTAAATACAGCCTCATTTCGGTATAATTGACAACATTGTTGCCCTTTAAAAATTTCTGCTTGATTTTGACCAGAGGAAGTGTGGGACCATGACAATAATCTTTCCCAAAAGTAGCAACATGGGCTCACCAGCTCTCCAGCTGTTAGACAAAACTTCCATGGTCTGCATTAAGCACCATCTATGTATATGGGCTTTACTCCCTAGAGATAAGAATCTTGTTATTGAAGGGTAGCCCTCATCACTCAATAGCCACCCTTTGGTTTGCTGGGTGGCTCAAATATAGATGGCACATCAGACTGTGCAGAATGCAAGCATCAATAACTGCTGCCAGTGTATCGAGTACTAACCTGCATGAACCCTTTTAGTGTTTGCCTTTGATTCGAGAGTAGAGTTGACCTGCAGCCATTTTGGCTCACACCCACTTGCGATATTACAGGGGCAAGGTCAGGAATGGGTGTGAAGGTTTTGGGCTAGTCACCTGACATATTTGGTAAACCTTCCCCCACTGCTTGCCCCTGTTGAAAACATGAACAGCATTGGGCATAAAATCCAGCCCATGGTTACAAGACAATCAAGCATGATCGATAAATATTCCAAGATACACAAGGATTGGTGCTTGGTCCACTATTGTTTATCATTCATATAAAAGACTTGGATGAGAATATAGAAAGCATGGTTAGTAAGTTTGCAGATGACACCAAAATTGGTGGTTTATCGGGCAGCGAAGAAGGTAATCTAAGAGTACAATGGGATCTTGACCAGCCGGGCCAATAGGCTGAGGAGTGGCAGATAGAATTTAATTTCGATAAATGTGAGGTGTTGCATTTTGGTAAGGCAAATGAGCGCAGGTCTTACACAGTTAATGGTAGGGCCTTGGGGAGTGTTGTCAAACAAAGACACCCGAAGGTTCAGGTACATAGTTCCTTAAAAGTGGCATCACAGGTACACAGGGTGGTAAAGCAGGTGTTTGTTATGCTCACCTTCCTTAGTTGGAGCATTGAGTATAGGAGTTGGAGCATCATGACTCGGCTGTATAGGACACTGTGTACAGTTCTGGTCACTCTACTATAGGAAGGATGTTATTACATTGGAAATGGTGAAGAAAATATTTACAAGAGTGTTGCCAAGACTGAAGGGCTTGGGTTATAAGGAGAGGCTGGAGAGGCTGCGAGTCCCTGCTGCGTAGGAGGTTGAGTGATGACCTTTTGGACATTTGTAAAATCATGGAAGGCATAGAAAAGGTGAATAGTAAAGATCTTTTCCCGAGGGTAGGGCAGTCCAAAACTAGAGATATTAAGTTTAAGGTAAGAGGAAACAAGATTTAAAAGGTACCTGAGGGTCAACTGCTTCTCACAGAGGGTGGAGAGATTGTGGAATGAACTACCAGAAGAAGCGGTAGAGGCAGGTAAAGCTGCAACATTTAAAAGACATTTCTACAGGTACATAAATAGGAAAAGTTTAGAGGTATATGTGCCTAAAGCAGGCAAATGAGACTTAGTTTAGTTTGGGAAACCTTGTTGACATGGACAAGTTGGGCCAAAGGGTCTGGTTCCATGCTGTATGACTCTAACTTTGAATGAATGTCGCTGTCATTCTGATAATGGCTACTATCTCCCCAGTAGTGCTGCTGATCAAATTGTCAACATATGATTGACCCAAAGTGTCCAACATGAGGTATGAGCCCGATTTATTGCACAAGTGTTTAACAAATGAACATCGGAATAAATTTATGCAATTTAGCATTGAATTATATGTCCTGCTGATCTTCTCCAGATGCATAACTTTAAGGGTAAAATCATAATAGCAGAAGAGTATTATTGTATCACATGAAAATATTTTGCTTCGGTTAAATAAACTAAAGAAGTTTCTTTCAGATATTGGTTCTGAACTGCTTTTAAAAATGTAGATTCGTGTTTTACAAAAATTTAGAATAACAACAATCCTGGCAATTATTTTGGACTGCCCACCAATTACATGCTGGGAAATTTTAATTAGGAGCACTTGGATGACATTTGAAAATGTGGAACTGAATAGCAAATTGAAAGAAACAAATGCAAGATATTTAAAAATTAATTCCAGCTTATAAATGATTGAAACCTTACAAAACGTGACTGCAAAACTGCTCGAATCCACCCACTTTAAAGTTTTAGCGGATGATGTTTAGATGCTGTCAGTAACTTTCTCAATGCCGTCTAGATCTTGATTAGCCTAGGCTGGCAGCTATTTTTTTCCAAATTAAAATGCTTCTGAAACCTTAAATAGGTCTTTTTACTTTCAATTTCGCTGGCCATAAAATTTAACATTGTCAGCATGGATTTCCCAGGGTTTCTGAATGTCCTTAGGGAAACAAAGGCAAGATTGAGCTACAATTTATGTGGATAGTTAAAATTGTCATTGTCCCAGATAAACAAAAGTTCACTGATCACAACTTAGTTCCCTTTGACAAATTTTTGGCAGAGAATTCTTGCATTGCTACAGCTGTTTCAAAACTCTGGAGCTTTTCAAACTGACTAGGATAGGAAATATGTTGTACACATTTGACTCCTCATCAACAGAGGAAGAAAATCACCAGCCACTCAGTGTGCTGATGTGGAATAAGGAGGTACACAGGAGAGAGGTGCGAAGCTGTGGAAAGCACTGCCTTTGTACAGGACTAAGTTCTGCTTCCTTGATCCCTTGGAAGAGCAGTAACTATGCATGCTGAGAATGTTAGTTAAAGTGCCGATAGACATCTGCAGCCTCCTAGGAGAAGGCCTGCTTCTACTACATCTGGAAGACTTGTATTACTCGTCGTCATGGAAGTTACTCGGCCCTGAATGCTTTGAATTGCAATGAATTGCCCTGTAAACATCCAAGACTAATGGGCAAGTAGAATTGCTTCTCTGGTTAGATTCCCTCAAATATGGAGTGCCATTGACTGCACATAAAAGCTGATCCAAGTAACCCCACAAGCACCAGGAATGTTTAACTGCCACAAGAAATGCTCTTCTATCAATGGGCAGCTGGTATGCAACAAAAAGATGATGATCATCAGCAGATTCCTGAGTTTTCATGAACCCTTCAAACTACAGTGCCTAACCATCCAAGCTTTTGTGTTGCAGGAAGCAATTTAAGCAATGACTCTTAAAAAAACAAAAAAGCTATTTCAAGTTGGGCTCATGATAACTGTGAGGAATCTCTTCAATGAGATGCAGCAATGCCACAACAAGCAACAAAAGGCAACCAGGTGAATCACGAGCAAACTATTAAAATGTCCAGCGTGTGGTTTCAGTGCCCGCATGGGAGACATGTAGTGGAGTTGTCCAGAATCAAATGTTCTTTGAAGCCCCTTCCTGTATAGTGCTATTCTAGTTTGCTTTCTTTATTGAAGATCGGGCCAGATTTCTTGGTTACATTTACATAAACTATATTTATAATCTATGCATGACAGAGAGGCTGTAGAGCTGCCTCCTTGGTGCTGTACTGATTCCAACCTTCTGGGAGAGTACTAGCGGTCCCATTCTCATCAAAGCTTACCTCACACGCTCATCTACATATACCTTAATTCCCATCTCTTCAGAAAATAAAATTGAGATGTCCATCACCAGATTCGTTGCATTGCTTATTTTAATTGCTGGGCCTTATGTCAAAATTATTGATAGCAGCCCACCAACCCTATGCAAGCAATTTCAATGGCCCACCTATTTAAACCAGAAATCCAGCTCTTAAAATGAAGTTGCATTCCTAGCCAGCAACCCTGTTCTTCTTTCTAGTCACTGTATAAAGCTGAAACTCAGTATCACATGTGACTGCAAGATAAACCTTCAACCCACATACGTATCTTTGTCTCAATTCTACACATTCTGAGAAACTCTTATCAGTGTCTTTTCGATCTCTAGACTGGGCCATCCCAACATGGTCTTGGCTGGCCTCCCACATTCTACCCTCCACGCACCAGTGGTCAGCCTAAACTCCCCAATCTGGCACTTATTTCACCCAAATTCCCATTCACCCCCATGCTCGCTGGTTATACTGGCTCATGTTTAGCCAGGCCTCAATTTAAAATTCTTCTTCCTGTTTTCAAATTTCTCTTGATTTGAAGAAAGATTATCAACGTGAAAGGTTAAATTTGTTCTTGTGTCTCTGCAAATGACAGCATTGAATGGAAATTAAAATAAGGTTTGTGAAAGCATGCTTTCAACATGACGGGCAATATAATTGAAGAATGTATTGAGAACATTTGCAGTTTCTAAGGCATGTGTAACGTTGAGCTTACTAGCATTCTATGACAGCAGTGGGACTGTAGAAAATTCAATTACAATGTTCCTCCAGACCCATATGGATACTAAAGTAAAATTAAAAACTTACTTTGGGAGCCCTCTTCTGGTCCTGACTGATGTTCCTGGAGGGTTTGGTTTGCTGGAGGAGCCAAGATTGCTCCACACACACAGGCCTCAGGCTAAAACTGCAAAAGAATTCTCAGTGACATCACCAGAGAACAACCTGTAAACTTAATAAGGCCCCTGGGCTTTGGAGTGTATATCCTTGCAATCTGCAATTTAACACTGGAATCAGCCCAGGCCATCAGGACTTAACAGCCCATTTCTCACTTTCTGTCATGTAGCTGAGGTGGATAGGGAGAAGGAGGGGTTAAAATTAAAACTGATAATGCAACAATTAGTAACTGAGACCTTTTGTTCGCCACAATGACTGAAGACACAAACACCAAATGGGTGACAGACATTTGAATATGGGCCATCACTACTAATTTCCTATGCAGGAAACTACGCAATTATCCTGGAAATTTCTCCTAGATTTGACAGTGAATAGCAAAAGCATTCTTTACCAGATGCAGCATGTTTTCTATAAATTTCAACTTGGTTTGGTTGGTGATGCTCCTACCTCTGAGTCAGAAGCTTGCAGGCAGAAAAGCTCACTGCAGGCTTGAAATTACAGGGCTACGTAATATTCTCTGGAATGGAATCCTGACTGTGGAATAATTTCCATGCCTGAACTCCAAGTGGCAAAGGCATGACATTGCAATATCTGAAAGAATGGCCAATAAATGTTTACAGTGTGTACCTACCTGGAATTAAAGGTGGCAGGATGGCTCGAGAAACTTGATACTCTTTAGGAGACTTCCCAATTTTGAAGGAACTGCAGCCTGCTGTTGTTGGTAAGAGGGAGAGAGATGGAGGGGTTGAGAAGTTTAAAAAAAAACGAAATTGCAATAGCTACCAGTTAGGCATTGTACTGGGGGTTTCCACCCGTAGAAGGTCTGCAACCAGAGGTCATGTGTATCAATGATGGCAGAGAGTGGTAAGAAAATCTCTTAACCTGGGCTTTTCCATTTTGTTAGTTTGCTCCCCACCTGCTGCAAACCCAGTTTAACAGCAACGTCCTTCAGATCTCAACCATCCTTATTGGTACTATTCTTGCAAATGACCATTTGATGGATTCCTCTGTTAATACTTCCCATTAGAGATGCTGCTAATCAGTCTATAGGACTTGGTACATTTAAATTAAAATGTGGACCCTCAGTAAGAAGCCCACTTAAATTAATTAAAGTTAATAAGCCAAAGCTTAGAAATAATGGTCCTAATCTATGCCTCAAATTTCCAACAGAAAGTAACGTTGCATGCAAGTTGGATAAGAAATGTTTGAAGGAGGCTTAACAAGCAAGGAAAACTGGAGCAGAAAAAAAGCATTTGAAATTTTGTTTCAGGAGACAAGGTGTTAGTGTTGTTACTGTTTTCTGAGAAACCATTAAAAGAAACCATGAAGGTTCACCAGTCCTTATCAAATCAGGAAGAAACTCAGTGGTGTGAATACTATAGTGAGTACTCTGGACAGGAAGAAGAATCAGCAAATGTGACATGCTAGCATGTTGACAAGATATTACAATAGGGAGTAAAGTGTGCTAACCATGTAAAGGAAGTAAAGAATGAACTAGAAATATCAGAACAATGGTAAAATGAATTCAAGACAAAAAGCTCGAAAGTTACTTTTCAAACAATCATTTTGGAAAATTCAGGGATACTAAGTTTTGGATAGTATCATGTCTTAGCTCCAAAAAAATTATTGAGATGATTTATAAAGGCTGTTACAGAATAATGAATCAATTTGTGGGAATAGATAATGAAAATTATGTTTCTGATATTGATGTGGGGGATGCATTACCTATAGAGCAACACCCCTACAGATTCAATCCAAAGAGATTATCTCAGGTCAGGGAAAATATTAAGTTCATTTTGGACACTTGCATCATAAGATTGAGTCAGAATAGCTGGAGCTCACCTATTGTGATAGTTGGGTCATAAAGATTTGGCACTGATTATTGCAAAGCAAATGTGGTAATGAAAGTGGACGCATATCTTACACCAAGACTGGAAGATTGTATCAAATAAATTGGACATGTCTGATTTACAAAAAACACCTTGCAAAAGGGGTGCAAGCAGATTTCTTTAAATGAGAGAGCTGAAGGTATCTTACCTTTTTAACATTCGTATAGTATATTGTACATAATTAATCAATGCAAAATCATGCCATTTGGAATGAGAAATGTACCAGCAATATTTCAAAGTTTAGGCAATAAAGTAATTGACAGAAAGCATAACTGTGGCATTTACATCAGGAATTTAGATGTTTTTGGCCAAACCTGGGATGAGCATTCATTCCATTCGACGGAGTATTTGATCATTTACGAAAAACCAATTTGGTCATAAATTTTGCTAGAACTTTGCCAAGGAAAAGGTGATTTCTTGGGACCATACTGTGGTACAGGGCTAAATAGCATCTAGTGAAGCAAAAGTATTGGGTATTTTAAATTTTCCTGTTCCCAAAACATGAAATTTGACATTATGTTAGCATTTGTGGATTTATTGCATGCTTGTCCCAGCCTTCAGCACTGTTGTTGCTCCCTTAACAAAGCTGTGGATAAAAAGTAGAAAATTTGAATGGACACCAGAGTCTTTGAAAATTTGGAAGATATACTGACAACAGTACCAGTTTCAGCCGTGCCAAATTATGCAAGGCCATTCAACTTAGCTAATAACATACGTTTGGGGGTTATTTTACCACAAAGTGATGAGATGGGGATTACAAAAGCAAGTCAGTTATTTTTCAAAGAAATCGACCATTTATCAACTAAAATATTTAACCATTAAAAAAGAAAATATGGCAGCTTGTTCTGCATTATTCAATTTGCAACAACATGGAAGAAATTGTTATCCTTTGATTTTCTTAGGAAAATTTCAGGACAAGCTTCAATGAAGCTCCATTCCCCAACTGCATAATTTAAGAATTATTTATGTGTCTGGAAAATAATCATTGCAAACATTTTATTGAGAGCACATATTACAGAAATTGTGTGCAATGTAACAATGTCTGCTGTGTAACTCAGTTATAAATAATGTTAACGTAATTATTGTTAGTATATTGCAGAATTAGTGTTAAGATGGCTTTTAATGAAGTAGACCATTCATCTCGTTAAGTCTGCTCTCCCCCCATTCAATGTGATCGTACTTGATCTGACGATCCTCAATTCTACTTTCCTGTCTTTTCCTGATAACTTTTGATTCCCTGACTGATGATAAATCCACCAATGTCTGCTTGAATATACTTGACAACATAACCTCAATAGCCCTCTGTGGTGAGGAATTCCTCGAACTTTCTGAGAGAAGCAATGCCTCCTCAGCCCTGTCTTAAATGAGCAATCATGTATTCTGAGATTATGCCCTCAGGTCCTTATGCAATACTGAACAGTTACTAGGCTGAAGTCAGAACTGAAAGACATAAACTTGTTGTTTGCTGAAGCCCAACAGGGAGGTTTTATTTTATAGCTGCACTCCATAAAAGCTCAATACCAATCTGAACAAGTTTACAGTCTCATTAGTGTGACTCACCAGTGCTCATGTGACTCACCTCTTAAAAAGACTTTATCTCAACATAACTTACACCAACTACAATATATAACAGTACTATACTCTTTCACAGGGGGAGCAACCTTTCCTCAACTATGCCATTAAGTCTGCTAAGAATCTTTTATGTTTCAAAAAGGTTGCCTCTCATTCCTCTAAATTATAATGTTTACAGCTCAACCTACTCGACATCTCCTCATAAAACAATTCCTCCAGATCTGGAATAAAACAAATATCTGCGGGTGCCGAAGATCTGAAACAGAAACAGAAATTGCTAGAGAACCTCAAGAGGTCTGCCAGCATCTGTGGGGAGAAAGCAGAGCTAGCATTTCTGAAGAAGGGTCATTGGACTTGAAACAGTAACTCTGCTTACACGACACAGATGCTGCCAGACCTGCTGAGTTTCTCTGGCAATTTCTGTTTTTAAGAGCAAAGAACAATACAGCACAGGCCCTTTGGCCCTCCAAGCCTATGCAAACACATTTTGCCCTTCCATATTAAAACTGTCTTCACTTACAGGATCTGCACCCTTCTATTCCATTCCTATTCATGTATTTGTTCAGGTGCTTTTTGAAAACTGCTGTTATGTCTGCTTCCACCACCTCGTCTGGCATCAGGATCCAGGCACTTACCACCCTTTATGTGAAAAACGTGCCTGACACATCTCTTTTAAACTTGGCCCCTCGCACCTTGAACCTGTGTCCCCTAGTAATTGATCTCTTCACCCTGGGAAAAGGCCTCATACTTTCCACTCTATCTGCGCCATTCACAATCTTACAAACTTCTAACAGGTCGCCTCTCAATCACCTGCATTCAAATCCAGTCTAGCAAAGCTTTCTTCATAGCTAAAATGCCCCAGACCAGGCAACATCCTGGTAAACCTTTTCTGTACCCTCTCCAAAGCATCCACATCCTTTTGCCCTAACTAATGTTCTATAAGTCTGCAGCATAACTTGTCTATCCTTATACTCAATGTCCCTCCCAATGAAGGCAAGCATGACATAAGCCTTTTTCACTACCTTACCTACCTGCACTGCCACCTTCAGTGATCTGTGGACCTGCACACCCAGATCCCTCTGCATATCAATGCTCCTAAGCGTTCTGCCACTCACTGTATAATTTCCACCTGTACTTGATTTTCCAAAATGGATGACCTCACATTTGTCTCGGTTAAACTCCGTCTGCCATTTTTCTGTCTATGCCTCCAACTGATCTATATCCTACTGTATCTTCTGACAATCCTCCTCACTATCAGCAACTCCACCAATCTTTTCAACATCTGCAAACTTCCTAATTAGACCAGCTACGTTTTCCTCCAAATCATTTCTGTAGGTCATGAACAGCAGAGGTCTAAGTACTGATTCCTGTAGAACACCACTAGTCATAGCCCTCCATTCCAAAAAGCATCTTTCCACTGTTAACCTCTGTCTCCTATGACTAGTCAGCTCTGTACCCATCTTGCCAGCTCACCCTGATACCAAGTGGCATCACCTTTTGTATCAGTCTGCCATGAGGAACCTCATCAAAGGCTTTATTGAAGTCTATGTAGGCAACATCAACCACTTTTCCGACATAATCATCTTTGTCACCTCCTCAAAAAACCTGATCAAAATGGTGAGGCACGACCACCTACGCACAAAACCATGCTATTTATCGCTAATCAGTTCATTTGCTTCTAAATGCTTACAGACCTTGTCCCTGAGAACCTTTCCAATAATTTCACTGCCACGGAAGTGAGTCTCACAGACCTGTAATTTCCTGGACCATCCCTGTTACCCTTTTAAACAATGGGATAACATCAGCTATTCTCCAGTCCCCTGGGACCTCACCTGTGGCTAAAGAGGACACAAAGATGTCTGTCAATGCTTCAGCAATTTGTTCTTTTGCCACTTTCAATATTCTGGGATAGATCCCATCAGGACAGGGGGACTTATCTAGCTTAATACTTTTCAAGATGCACAACACCTCATCCTTTTTAATAGCAACTTGGCTAAGAAACTCAACACTCCCTTCCCCAAGATCATCCTCCATCAATTCCTTCTCCTCAGTGAGTACGGACACAAAGTATTCATTTAAGACTTCGCCTACTTTTTCTGGCTCCATACAGACTCCCTCCCTTGTCCTTGAGTGGCTTTCTTGGCTACTCTCTTGCTTTTAACCTATGTATGAAAAACCTTGAGATTCTCCTTAATCCTGTTGCTAACGACTTCTTTTAGCCCTTCTAATTCCTTGCTTAAGTTCTTTCCTACTTTCCTTAGAAACTTTCAAGGGTTTTGTCAGTTCCCATCCTCCTAGACTTTATATATGCTCCGTATCTGGTATCAACGTGGTGAACCTCCTCTGCACTGCCTCCATTGCTAGTATATTTCTCCTTAGTTAAGAGGCACAAACTGTTCACAGGATTGCAGGTGTCATCTGACTATCGCTGTGTAAAGTATCAGTTGCCCTTGAAATGTGAAGTGTCGACTCTGTTTTATGTACCGCTGCCACCGTGTTGTGTTATCAATTCGTAACACATACATACCAAACACGATGACAATGACTGGTAATCTAAAAAAAGGATTATTTTTGAAGAATAACCGGATTCCAGGAGAGCACTTTGAACATAATCATTAACACTGTTACAACTATGGTATAGAGCTGGATGAACACAGCAGGCCAAGCAGCATCATCGGAGCAGAAAAGCTGACGTTTCGGGTCTAGACCCTTCTTCAGAAATGATTTCTGAAGAAGGGTCTAGATTCCTAACCCTATCACAGTTCCTATTATCTCTGCAACAATTATATCATGTGTTAACTTGTATAATTTCATATGATGTATACCACGCCATTTACATATTCATCAACATTCAGAACCTTAACATTCAATACCATTACTATTGATGAATCCCCTACTATCAACATCCTGGGTTACTTTTGACTAGAAACTGACCTGAAGCAACCGTATAAATTCTATGGCTAGAACAACAGTTCAGAGATTAGGAATTCTATTGTAAGTAATACACCTCCTGTCTCTCAAATGCCTATGGGGACTGTTATTGAATACTCTCCACTGGACTGGATTACAGCCTCTCCAAAAACACTCAAGAAGCCTGACACCATTGGTGACAAAGCAGACTGCTATATCAGCAATGTCATCGTCAATATTGTCTCCATTCACCACCAATGCTCAGAAGCAGCAATGCACACTGTCCATAAGTTGTATGGCAGTAACTCATCCAGGATCTTCCAACAGCATCTTCCAAAAGTGTTCTTTATCACCTAGGAGGACGAGGGCAGCATCTGCGATGGGACAGACACAGTTAACATTTTCAGTCCAGTGTGGCTCTTCTCAGAACTGAAAAGGGTTGGAAAATGGTGGTGTTTATATTTTTGACAAGGTCAGAAATCGCATGACACCAGGTTACAGTCCAACAGGTTTATTTGAAAACACAAGCTTTCGAAGTCTTACTCCTTGTCCAGGTGTTAGTGAGAGAGTTCGTATCAGACACAGAATTTATAAGTAAAAAATCAAAGGGTCACACCGTTGATCAGGATGTACTAAGATGCTGTTAAATTTTTAATCAGTTAGAAGGTTTTAATTAATTAATATGTATATGTAAATCCCTGAATTCCTTTCAATTTCCTGAAAGAGAGAACTAAAGGTTTTATCGGTGTAAAGAAGTGGTGACATTTTAGGTCAGACAATGCATGTTGGGTGTGAGGCAAAATTTAGAATCTGTTTGTGTTTTGGTTTGGAGCCAGACTGGTTTTATTTCTAAAGTAGTAATTTATAAAACACGATTGACTGTCTATAAATTGAGTACTTTTTTAACAAAACCGAAAGTATCTGCAAATACACATTCACCCCATGGATTCATATGTGTGAGTGCATGTCTGTGTATGTGTGTGTGCTTGTGTGTGTGTGCGCGTGGATGTGCATGCAAGTGTGTGTGGGGAGAGAGAGAGAAAGAGTGTGTGTGTGTAGCAAAGAGGGTGAGTGTGTGTGTTTTGACAGAGATGGAACAGATAGTGTGGAGGTTCAGTGCAAAAGGCAAAGGACTATTAATTCTGATGAAAGACAAACAACAATGTAAAATGGGTGTATATTGAATTGTGGAAGAGAGAAAATAGAGCCACTCTGCTGACAGCAAAGTAAACAGAACACAAAGAAGTCTAGATCATAGGAGAGGGAGAATGAAAGGGGGCAGAGAGAATGTAAAACAAAAATGGAGGACCGGCAACATGTGGTTAGGCTGTGAGGTTGAGGAATTCAATATTGAGTCCGAGATGCTGCAAAGTGCCTTAGCAGAAAATGATGTTCATCGAGCTTGTGTTGTGTTTTGTTTCAACGTTCCAGTGACCCCAGGTCAGAAATGTTCAATGAGAGCAAAGATATTTATTAAAATGCAAAGCAACTGGGAAGTCAGGGGTATTCCAACAGACAGAGTGAGGTATCCCATAAAGTGGTCACCTAGTCACAGAACAGATATTCATGCTGCATAGTAATGCTGCTGACACTTGGACTAGGGCCATAACAGAACAGACCACAGACCTCTCTGTGCTGGGATTTCAATGCTCTGCTCTGGTGAGGCCTGGCTGTATTGTCCAGAAGAATACGTCACCCTATTAGTGTAAGAGAGAGAGAAAAAGCTCATGCGGATTAAGAATGAGTTAGTGTCAGTGTTAATGGGAGAACAGTATAGCACAACAAAGCTTACTGGTCACAGTACCAACCCCATTGCATGCACATTCAGCTCTCCACATCCCCACATGAGCAGTTGTGATCTTTCCTTACCAAATATAATACTTTCTCTTTGAAAAGAGTGATTTGCGTAATGTGCGGTATCATCTCTCCAAACCCCTACAACACCCATTCCCCTCGCCCACCACTAATGGTCTTGGCCCTCACAGTCCAATTATGGATCAATTATTTCCTGCAATGAAACAAGAGAGCAAAAACAGAAGTTACTGGAAAAGCTTAGCAGGTCTGGCAGCATCTGTGAAGAAAAAGATCAGAGTTAACGTTTCGGGTCCAGCGATCCTTCCTCAAAACTAAGGAACCCAGTTCTGATTTTTTCTTCACAGATGCTGCCAGACCTGCTGAGCTTTTCCAGCAATTTCTGTTTTTGTTCCTGATTCACAGCATCCGCAGTTCTTTTGGTTTTCAAACAAAAAGAAAGATTGGATATGATGGATGGAAGAGTATTTAGTAGTGATGCAGAAGCAAAAAAAGGGGTAAGGTATCCCCAGTGTGTGAGTGAGTAAGAAACTCAGAGGGCAGAACAGGTTAGTTATCTATGAGGCTGATGTCTGTGAGAGTACAGTGAACACGATCATGGAATAGTGAGAGTTAGAGGCCATGAACCTTGGTGATATGCGTGTGCGGGGCAGACTTAGTATGAATGGTGACACTGTGACAGTGATACAGCAGAGAGAAGATTGTAACACATACCCTTCTAGAGTTCAGATGATCATTGACCTTCTCCAGTAGACTGCTGAGAGTTCTCTCACTCAGGATTCGGCACTAACATGGGCTTCTACCAGTTTCCAATTAGCATGGCCTTTCTGTGTCATTTGGTCTGGGATAACAACACTGGATTACAGTGGAAGGCTCAGTCCCTAGCTTACAGCCTATAGAGTGATGTGTGACTAGGCTTTAAAGATGGTACCAGTGGCAAGAAAACGGGGAGAGCCAGCAGTGAGGAGCAGTTCTGCCTCCTCGGTTGCACAATTACAAATGAAGGGTGTGTTGTATAATAAATGAGGTGAAGATTGTCTTCAAGCCATGGACCTCACTTGCCAAAACACTTCCACTGAAAATGGATAAAACCAACACAGAGTTTGTTTCATAAATACCTAAACGCTCCTCTAACCCTTTTTCATTGATTGAAAGATGGTAATGTGGGGTAAGATAAGGCCCCAAAGTCAAAGGGTCTGCACTCGATTACTAGAATCAATGATGGATGTCTGTGCCTATTACTCAGGAAGAAGCCATAATGTCTTGTGAAAGACAGAAGAATCATGAAGACTTGTTCTGCTTCTGGTGGCTGAGCAATCTTTTACTCTGCATTTGTACAGCTGCATAAAAGTAGGTATTTTGAAGGAAAATATTATTGTGGCATTATGGACCTGAGATAATTATCAGAATTATTTACAAGTTTAGCACCATTTCACCCTGCAAACCAAAGAAATCAACTAAAACCTGAAATGTGCTTTTTGGCAGATACAGTTCCCAGATGAATAGCATATTTTTCAGGATTTAAAATTAAAGCCATATGTGTTTTATATTGTGCCAGAGAAAATGTCTAGGCTAGATCTGTCTTTGAAGAATGGTTAGCAGTAGAAAATAGTGAATTTGAGGTCATTATGACCTTAAAATTCAGTACACTGTACACATTACAAAATCAATGTGACTAAGCTTTGTTATAAAACAGTACTTTTGAGTTACCTTGTAATGCTTTCGGAATTGTGTCAATGCATCCAGATAATGTACTTGAACAGGCAGCTCAATAATCTTGAATATTTTACCTGCCACCATCAGCAGGGAGGTGGTACAGATATAACTGACAATTAAAAACAGTGGAGCACTGCTCCATTGCTCACAATGCAAAAATACATGAAATTAATTCACTGCTCATATACTGGTACCATATTTATAATTGGATTATATAGTAATTGGCGGTGCTAGCAATATTTCTGAGGTTCACATACCTGAGCCTGGAGCAATGCATGCAGAAGGACAAAACTGGGTTAGAGAACTTGTGAAACAATTCTCAAACTGATTTCATATTTTGTTGTTTTAGCTGACAATTATTTTCTGCTTCAGTCCAGACGCCTGCTCTGGGCAACCAGAGGTCTTAATTAAAATGTAAAAGTAATGCTGTGGATGGTTTTACCCCAATTTGTACACTAGTTTAACTTTAAAATTCATAAATCTCTATTCAATCCCAGAGCCGCAGGATCTGGCAAGACTGGCTCCAGGAATGTCTGAAGATACATAAAAAAAAGCTCTGTTTCAAGTCCCCGGATGAGAGGATCTTTTTGTTGCCTGACTTTCTGTCAGATTTTCCAGTTCACAACTTGTTTATGTCTCACATCTTTGGCCTTCTCTCACTCTCTCAGCTAGCTTTGCCTGTTTATTATGGGATTATTGCTCCTACTTTAGGAAGAATAGTTGAGGGTGGTAAAGGAGGTGGAAAATCAGGGGCCAGAAGTAGCATAATCTCTTGGGGGCCAGCAAATGTGAACATATATAGCAGGCCCTCAAAGGTTGTGTCATATCTAACAAACAGGATGGGCAGATCAAAAGTGAACTTCCTAGTCCTACCTGGTGTTTTCCAAGCAGTCTGTTTCAAGACTCTTCTGATCATAAGACTACAAGACATTGGGCCAAAAGTAGGCCATCCTGTCCATCAAGTCTGCTCTGCCAATCAATAAAGATCAGGTCTGACCTGAAAATCCTCAACTCCATTTTTCTGTGTATTCCACATAAACCTTCATTCCCTTACTGATTAAAAATCTGTCTGTCTGATCTAATGACCCAATTTCAGCAGTCCTTTGTAGCAAATAACTCCACAGATTCACAACACTTGGAGAGAAGAAATTCCTCCTCTTCTCTGTATTAAAGTTCCAATACCTCATTTCAAAATTAAGCCCCCTGCTCCTGGACTATCCCACAAGGGAAAAAAATCTTTACCCCATCTACCCTGTCAAATCGTCTAAGAATCTTACATGTTTCAACAAAATGTTCTTTCATTCTTCTCTCTTCCAGTTGGTACAGGCCCAAACACTTAACTTCTTCCTCAGAAGACAGTCCCACCATACCTGGTATGAGCTTAGTGAACCTTCTCTGGACTATCTCCAATGCAAATATATCTTAGGTTATAGTCAACGTTCAGCTTGTGACTGATCACCGTATTGCCATAAATGGCTAGATACTCAGGAAGCTGCCATCATACACTGATAGTCTACTGTCTATTTGTTCCTGTGAGCAATGTGACAGGATGGATGCAGAGATGGTGGAGAAAAGTCCGGTGCAAAATCATCACAGCCCAGCACCACAGATAGAATGAAAGCCAGAAGTTCAACAAGACCATTAATGAACAAACTGTAAGAGTGGCTGCTCGTTCAAATTAATTAGTTATTTTTAACAAGGTAGAAACAATGATTGGCATTAGAGAAGTAATTTATTTGTAAGAGCTGATATTGAAAACATATCTAAAAGGAAACAGTAGCCATAGCTACTTTTACCAGTGATGGGATGTATCTGATAAGGATAACACAATATCATCACTGTACCACAAGGAAAGAACAGCCTTCTCAAAAACTGTTGAGCTGGTAAGGTTCAGATTTGATCACTCAGTCTGTATATAGGAATATATCACTATTCCTTCACCATCAGTAGGTCAAAATCCTGCATTCACTCCCAAGGTTATTGTGGGTCTATCTACAGCACATGGACTGCAGCGAGAGGGCAGCTCACCACCACCTGCACAAGGGCAATTAGGGATGGGCTGTAAATGCTGGACAGCCAGTGATACCCATGTCCCAAGAGTGAATGAAAAAAGGTGTCAAATTAGCAAGACTTCCTTGCTATTGCTCCTGATCCTTAATGTCTTTGTTCTTAATGGATGAAAAGTGAAATTACTCAGCGATACACAGTTTCTTCTTGTTATGAAGATTTTACAATGGAGAATAAAGGATCATCGCATTGGGGAACAATGTTAATCTCATTAAGAAGGTTAAAGTGGGCTAATGTAGAAAGGAAATAAGCGTTTAGCCATTTTGGATGCTTCATCATAGAAGTGGCTTTTAAGTCAAAGAAAATGTCCTATGTGAAGACAGTTGGGACACCAAGACTAAAGGAAGGTTGCAAGATTCAACAGGGATTTTTATAAATTCTGCAAAGTTTTGATAAAGTGAACACAGTAAGAATATGCCCTCTGATTGGTGAATTGCTCATGAGGAATCGTCAGTTTAAGGTCATCAGTAAGAAGATGAGTGGAGACATTAGGGAAAATATCCTTAAATGGAGGGTTGTTCGAGAATGAACTGCTTCACCATAGAGAATGGCAATCATTGATAATATGCCTTAACTATTTGTGGAAATATTGGATAAATGCTTGAAACTGAGGAAGTCAGAAGGCAATAAGGAGAGGGCAGTGGGATTAGTTTTGGACTGCTGTGACGGAAAGCACAGAGATGATAGCTGAATGCTGTGTTGTATACTTCTATACAGCAAGTCTTCACCTAAATTTGTGCTTGTGTTCTTGAAATTCAAGATTTTAAGTGAAACTGAAATAATTCCACAGAGGCCAGTATCCTGTTATCAAGTCACTTATTATTTACACGTGGAGAGCCCTTAATACTGATTCAGCTCCCTTGGAGCCAGATCCCAGAGCAAACAGGATGTCTGACACTCATGTTCTTATCTGTCAGCCAGGGCTCCCTGAATGGACCCAATTAACGGCCCTAATCAAGAAACTCATGTTCTATGAGGTCTACCTTGCTAACCTTGTTACTACATCCCTCCCCTTCTGAGCCTGAGGATATAAGCCATCTCCTCCTGGATGCTTTAGCATTGGCGCAAATTCCTCCAACTTTCCCTCTGATACATACAGTGTATAAGGCACAATACCTCAAGTCTCGCAGGGGAGCATCTCAGAAGAAATTCATTCTCTTCTTCAGGTGGCAAAGGCATCGATGTGGTGAAAGCTGCCATCTCCATCACAGATTCTGAGGGTATTTTCAACGCTTCACACAGAGGAATAACCCACAAGTTCCAGAACGGTTAGAAAGGTTGTTGAGGAGCTGAGGACATTTTCCTTCTGCCCCAATTGTGAATTTGCAGCTTTCATGTGGTTCACATGCTTGTTTAGGACCATCACACCTACTCAAACTTCATACACCACTGGACCTGACCTCACATTGACTGTCCCACTTACCCATGCAAGGCCATTCCCATGGTTCCTACACCAAACTTCATCCCCTGAAGTAAACAGTCTCTCTCACTTAGTGGAGTCATGTGCTCGGCCCCGACATTCCTGAAGCCGTTTCACACTCATCCCAGGTCTACGATGATCAGTTTTTTAAACTCTGCTGGAGGCATCCCTGTAGTTGCATGAGGGGTGACTGAAAATCAAATAGGAACCGGGACACTTTGGTATCTAGTGAAGCTGGAGGCTGTTTCTTTAAGCCTGCCTTCAAAGTTTGGACTTCTCTCTCTGCCAGATCATTGGATGATGTCTGGTATGGAGTTGTCCTTACATGTCAAATATCATTCAACTTTAGGAAATACTCAAATTCCCTGCTGGTAAAACAGTGGCCATTATCTGTGGCCAACACTTCTGGGAGTCCATGTATTGCAAAAGTTGCACCATGTTTTTCCATCATCATTCCCACTTTTGACAAATGAACTCTATAAACGTCCACCCACTTTGTAGTCCATAATGACTGTGAACATTGAGTCCATGAACAGACCTACATGGTCAATGTGTAACCAAGTCCAGGGTTTACCTGCTTATTCCCACTAATGTGGAGAAGCTGCTGGTGGTAATTTGTGTCCTTGTTGGCACTCTGGACACTGCCCCACCAACACGGCTATGTCTGCATCCAATTCTGGCCACCTAACATAATTTCTCGCCAACATCTTCATTTGGAAACCCCAGAATGACCCTGCTGGAGTTCAGCCAGTATCTGGCAGCAGCCTACGCTTGGCACAATCACTCTTGCTGCCCATAATAATATACACATCCATAACAACACAAGCTTTTGCATGGCTAATCCACTGAACCTGCTCATCCCTAGATACAATGGGGAATTTAGCATGGCCAATCCACCTAACCTGCATATCTTTGGACTGTGGAAGGAAACCAGAGTATCCAGAGGAAACTCAAAGGGAATGTGCAAACTCTACACAGATAGTCACCCAAGGGTAGAATCAAACCAGGGTCCCTGGTGCTGTGATGCAGCAGTGCTAACCACTCAGCCACTGTGCAAATCCTACTGCTCTTGCCTCTGGAGTTTCTGTGGTAGCCGCTCAACATTGCTGTTCTTGCTGGGCCTGCCGACAATATTATAATGTAAAATTGAATTAATGATTACAGCATAGCTATGAAATAAATTAACATGCGCAAGTTAAAAGGACAATGAAGATAAGTTGTTGTGAGCAATAAGTGATTCCTAGCTAAGTAACAAACACCCACTAAAGGTCATGAAGTTATTTTAGAAATGATGTACAGCCCCAGTGATATTAACTGTCAACCTTTGTTACTTTTCTGTCATAGTATAGGGTTCCCAGAAGTAAAAGAACAGGCACTGTTATGGTCTGGAGGTGAATACAGCAACAGAGCTTAGCTCATATCATATTTATGCAGGAATTCGCTCTACTCAGACTTCAAAATAAAATATATGATCTTGTTCATAGGCTCGATGTAAACAACAGTTAAAAACACACTGTTGTTCATCCCTGAGAATATTCAACTGACAGGTCTCTAACTTAAAAGAAAATAGATCACCATAGAATAAAATCGAGAAATTCTGTCTAAATACAGCAATTTATGCATCATTTGAACAAAATGAAAGATACTATTTTGCTCTATCTAAATTCATGAGTTCTTTTCCATGGCAGCATGCATTGTATTTGAAGTGGATTGATCTATTTCTGATAAAGCTTTGCAAGATGTGATTTCTCTGGTGACCACATTTAATTAGATGTTAAATAAAGTGCTTATCTTTCTGCTCCCAGAGTTGAAAGCATCGTATCTTTGGCATTGTAATTCTTGGATTAACTGGGTAATATTAGGCAGATACAAAATTTACTTCTGCAGCTTTGACATTTCTTGAGTCATTTCTGAGCAATAAGATTTGTGAACTGTGTGATATGTTAGGCAGAAATTCCTGGGGAAATCATTGAAATGTTGGCAAATGAAAATTAAAGAGAAAATAAAAAGTCTTTTATTTTTACTTGCACGTTCAAAGGAACATATTAGGTTTATTTTAACAATTACACATGTGCTGGTGTTAAAAAGGCAAAACTAAAATATTGGAAACTGAACTGTAAACCAGAAAAATTTTAATACAATTGCACAGCATCAGCAACTGAAAAATATGGGTTACTTAAAATTCAGAAGAGGTATTTGCATCACAAATGTTCTTCACCTATAAAGGTAGAAAAATTCCTGTTGCTCATTTACACAATTTTCTTTTTTAAAATATTATATGTCAAATGTAGAATTCTTTTTCTCCACGGTTTAGTGGGAGTAATGGCCAGTGAGGTGATGAAACAGGATAAGAAGGAAAAATCTCAGATTCTCAACATTGAGAAAAACTCATTCGATTTTTCCCCTGGAGTCTTAAATAGCAACTTCAGAGGCTCACTCTTGAGTGGTAACTAACTTATTTGGGGTGGCACAGTGGCTAGCACTGTTGCCTCACAGCGCCAGGAACCCGGGTCCAATTCCAGCCTCAGGCGACTGTCTGAGTGGAGTTTGCACATTCTCCCCATGTCTGCATGGGTTTCCTCCGGGTGCTCTGGTTTCCTCCCACAGTCCAAAGATGTGCAGGTTAGGTGGATTGGCCATGCTAAATTGCTCATAGCGTTCAGGGAGGTGTAGATTAGAGAGGGATGGGTCTGAGTGGGATGCTTTGAGGATTGGTGTGGACTTGTTGGACCGGAGGGCCTGTTTCCACACTGTCGATTCTATTTCCATGTACTTAGATGGCAGTCCACATAGCCTGAGGGGAAATGGACAGTTTAAGTCTGGGGAATTTGTTGTACTGGGTCACTCGGGAATGGTCATTGTCTTGGGGCATTGCAGATAGTAGGGTGGGACCTTATAGTTAGTGGGAGAGGACTGGGAACTCTGGAAGGAGAAATTTAAGTAAATCATGGTATCTTCAGTCGCTGCTTGGGGCAGGCGTAGTGCCAACAGGGGCACGGGACCTTCCAGAGAAATGGGCTCTGGGAATGAAAAGGCCCCATGTGACTGAATGATTTCTTTGAATAGCTTTTGTAATTCTAGGTCACCACACTGATAAATGAGCATGCTCTCCACAGTTGATGATTCCCAAATGACTTTGAAGGAGCATTTCAGAGATCTTTTCTTTGAGGGAAGTTGGAAGAACTAATTTTTCATTGCACAGTAGAACAATATCTCACCAAAGGTACTCAAGTATTTTCTATGTTCAAAGCAAGTTTTATAAACTATACCACCAAGTCATTGATTTGGCCAATGTCTATACAATATTGGCGGTGTTGATGCATTCCTAATCTTGTATCTGCTCCTAATAAGTTTGCTGCAGTTTACTTCAAGCTCTGTTCATAGTGTCAGATTGAATGTAAAACTCAATATCTTTGATGAATTAAATATCCCATCATGTAAGACCAGCAACATATAGCTTTAAGAGTACATCTATTGTTTTTTGAAGTTTAGCTTGTACATAAACATTTCATAAGCAAATCTCATCAATCCTAACTGAAATTGTTGTATTCTCGTAGGCATTCTTTTGAGTTTCTTCTTGCTAAGTAAGGACACTAAGGGTGTGTCTCAATAAGCACTTTCAGACCAATGATTTAATCTGAGAATTTCTTCATCAATGGATATGGGATTTTTTAGATGTATAAAGATATAGGTTTAACAATTTTCTCAAGATAATACTGTGTTCACTCTTCAATCTCCCTCGGCTTCTAAGCAGTTTTCAGTAATCCTTTTCAAGGTGGCTCTTGACCTGCTGTTGATTAACTTCTTTGACATTTTTAATGAGATTCAGGTCAGTGAAGGATCTTTTTGTCAAGAGTGATCATTCTTGATTATGCAATAAACACAAGTTTTCTATTATCTGTTTTCCCTTTTGATAAAGATTTCTTATTAGTGTTTTATTAACCGAGATTCATTGTCCAACAAAACTGCTACACTGTCTTCAGTGTCTCAATTGAAATTCATAAGACACCCATTAACATAAATATCTGTGTGCTAAACTGTCTGATCAGAATCATGATCTCAATAAAGAAGACTTTTCATTTATCTTCAAATGAAAACTTTAAAACTTTGCTCACAGTTTAGCATGGGAGGTGCTTTTTTCTGTCTCTTCAGTATCAGTGAAACATCTTCTGGAAATTAACTTGGGCCCATCCTTAATTGCCCTTAAGAAGGTGTTGGTGAGTTGGCTTCCAGAATCACTGCAGTCCACGTACTATTGGTAGGCCTACAACTGGGGAGGCTATTCCAAGATTTTGACCCAGCAACATTAAAGGAAAGGTAATATACTTCCAAGTCAGGTTGAATGGAACTTACAGATGGTACTGTTCCCATGTATTTGCTGCCCTTGTCCTTTGAAATAGAAGTGGTTGCAGATTTGGAAGGTGCTGTCTGAGGAGCCGTGAATTTTTTGCAATGCATCTTGTAGATTGCACTCACTGCTGCTACTGAGTGTGGGTGGTATAGGAATGAATGTTTGCAGATGTGCAGTCAATCGAGCAGGCTGCTTTGTCCTGGAAGATGTCAAGCTTCTTGACTGTTGTTAGCACTGTACCTATCGACAGAAGTGGGAGTATTCAGTCATACTCCTGACTTGTGCCTTGTGGATAATGGACAGGCTTTTGGGAGTCTTAAGGTAGTGATCCACTGCGGGATTCCTAGCCTCTGATCTGCTCTTGTAGCCACTTCACAAAACAATGTATACACCACCTGTTTTGAATACAGCTTGATAGTTCATCATCTTTGTTGGTCTGAAATGTTTTCACGGTTATGTTTTACTATACTACTGTAATATTAAAAACAATGAAGTGAAAATGAAAATGTATTTTCGCAAATTCATTTAATTGATCCGAATCATGATGTGGTAATGGTAGTACATATTTTAATAGATGTTCGTCAAACATATACCTTACACAGCTCACTCAAAAGAAGAAAATGTGAATTAAATGAATTTTCAGAAGTGCAATCTTCTTGGCTTCTCTTTACCCATGTCCTTGCTTGCAGTATATTTTCATTTTACTTGTGGACATTGTAGAGAAAATAAAATAAAAGAAAAAACTGAGCACTAGTACAAACCACAGTAATCCCATGAAGCTCTGTGAATTTGACAGATGGCTTGGATAACAAAAATATGAGTCAGACTAATGTCTGTCCAATCAGATACTAAAAATTCATGCTCCCTTGACACATGAATACTTGGATCACAGGAGAGAATGAAATCAAATACATTTAAAATATCAAAAAGATGAGCATCAGTCTGCAACAATAACTTTCATGAAAACTATTCAGTGCATAGAGGCAATTTCATTTATGCATAGTTGCAAAGTATTGTCAAGTAAGAGCATACATGAACTAAAATCAGCAAAAAAATTATACCTTTTGCAAATTGAAGGTATTTCTTCATTCACCAGCTGAATCCAATGGTTCTCAACTAAGAGTCTTCTGTGCTCAGGGGCCATATGTGTCAAAGAGTCTGCAAAATCTTTAGATTGCTTCTAAAATTATTTCATGTTGGCTTCCTGTTGTTTTATACTCAATGATCTCTTGGTGGGGGGTGTGTGTTACAGTTGATGATACAATTCCCACAAACTAATTAGCTTTCTATGAACGAATGTAGTGGTTAGGAGATTGACAACCTCCACCCTTACACTCACCAAACATTTAGAAAGTTTTCTGACATATTTTGATGTGTATAAAGAATAAACTTTGTTTATTTGTGCATTATAGCTTGTTGCTCAGATGAGTGAAGGATGTAATGTTGTTGATACAGGTGTATCTTTGCTTTCAGCACCCTGTGGTGCTGTGAGACAGACTCCAATAATCAGTCAATGTCACTCTTGGATCAGCTTATTAACTAAAATGACCAATTCCCAATTCTATTAGACCAATGCAAAAGCTCTTACATTTTCACTTGCTGTAATTTTTTTGTTGTTGCGCTATTTCAAACATTTGATTTTAATTCTACATAATAGGCTAATGCCCATAAAATAATTAAGGTCAGAAGTTAAAACACCAGGTTATAGTCCAACCGGTTTATTTGAAATTGCAGTCTTTTGGGGTGCTGCTTCTTCAGGTGAAGTAACTTGATATGCTACTGGGCATTGGTGAGACCACATCTGAAGTACTGTACGCAGTTTTGGTCTCCCTATTATATAAGGATCTGCAAGCAGTGCAGATTTCTAAGATGAAGGTATTATCTTATAAAGGAAAAATTGGACAGGTTCGACCTGTCCATTAGAATTTAGAATGGTGAGAGTGATCATATTGAAAGACATAAGATCTTGAGGAGAGCTGAGAAGAGTTGCTGAAAACTTCTTTCCCCTTCGGCAGAGACTAAGGGACATGGGTTTAAAAGAAGGGGTCTCCCATGTGAAACAGAGATAAAGAGAATTAGTTTCTCTCAGAGAGTTGTTAGGCTGTGGAATTCTCTTCACCGGAGAATCGTGATGATTGAGTTGGATAAATTCTTGACAAAGGGAATAAAAGTATGTGTGTGATAGGGAAGAAAAAGCAATGACCCATTCAACCAAAAACAAAAACAGAAATTGCTTGAAAAACTTAGTAGGTCTATCAGCACCTGTAGAGGAAAAGCAGGGTTAACATTTCAAGTCCAGTGACCCTTCCTCAGAACTGATAGTAGTTAAATAAGTGATGATGATGATAGAGGTGGGGTGAGAAAGGATAGAGGGAGACTGAGTCCAGAGAGAGTAAGAAAGTTAGCTAAACAAACGTAACTTTGGTTGATAGTAAGCCAGAGAAGAAGAAAAGCTAATAATGGAGGTAATGAGTGAGTAAAAATGTGTTGTCTGTGCTAAAAGCAGTCTAAGTCATGACAGGGCCTGTGCTGTGGGCTGGGTAAAGGACAGAGAAGAAGGTGTTCAGGTTGTAAAATGATTGAACTTGATATTGAGCCTTGAAGTGTCCCCAAGTGGAAGATGAGATGCCATTCTTCCAGCTAGCGCTGAGCCTCACTGGAGCACTGCAGCAGGCCCAACATGGAAATGTTGGCATTGGAGCATGGTGGGGTGTTGTTGACAAGAATAAACCTCATTACTATGCCCAGATTGATCTCCTTAGCCAATGGCATAATAAAGGAAAATAAATTGCTAATTTAAACATCACCCTTTTAAATTCCATACATACACACACAAACAGACACAAAGAAATTTAGCAAGACTCAAATAATATGAAAAACAGTGAGGAAAAATATGTAAAGTCCAAAATAAAAAAAAATGTGGTCTCTTACAATTAATGTAATGTATCAGTGGAGATGTTCAATGATGGAGTTCACTCTCGAAGTATGAGATTTACCATTTTTAACATCTGATGCATCTTTTGTTTAAATCAGTTATTTAAATGAGCAATTGACAATCTAAGTATTTATCTATTTTACTTTCTTCAATATTCTCCTTCCTTTCATTCTTCTCAAAGTATTTGCCCACCAAACTCATAAGGAACAATTTTCATGATCAGTCAGTTGGCAGAACAAGAACAATGGCTATCCAAATGCTTCAGTGAGCAACTTATGAGATTCTAAGACAATCCTGCAAATGTAGCTTTTGAGTTACTAGCACAAAACATGCTCCCTGTAAGGATTGTAATGAGGTCAGCCAGCTCATAGATTATGAGTTCCCTGATTGGGGCTGTTAGGCTGGTCCAATCAGGGACCCCTGGCTGATTATAGGTCCTCACACAATTACCAGGATAGCTCCAGCAGAGTTACTAATGGGGAGAGGACTCCACACAAGGTTAAACCAGAAATTCCCAAACATGGCGGGGGCAAGTTATAAAGGGTGTTAGGAACACCAATGTCGGTCAGTTCTGAGGAAGGATCATGGGAGCCGAAATATTAACGCTGATTTTTTTGCATCACAGATGCTGCCAGACCTGCTGAGCTTTTCCAGCAACTTCCGTTTTTGTTACCAATGTCGGCCATGTGCCTCCTCTAAGTGAGAAAGAACAATTTACTCAGGGGACGAAGTTTGGTGCTGAAACCACAGAAAAAGTCATTACCTGGGTAAAAGGGAAGGTCGACATGAGGTCAGGTCCCATGATATACAAAGGTCAGGTAGGTGAGGCAGTCCTGAAAAGACATGTGGATCACATGAAAGCTGCTACTTCACAAATAAGGCAAGAGCAAACATAACTGGCTCCTCAGAGTAGCCAGAAAAGCTATTAGAATCTGTGGGTTGTTCACTTTCATCTAACGTCAAAGAAACCTCAGACTTCAAGATGGACGTAGCCGATGTCACAGCCTTGATACCATTACCACCTGAAGAAAAAGAGGAATTTCTTCTGAGGCACTCCACGTGCAAGAGGTAGACTACAGTCTGGTACACAGATTTGGAGGAACTGGACCTGCAGTGAAAATGTCCCAGGAGAAGCTACAAGTATAAGACCAGGCCTACATCCCCAGACCTGGCAAGGAGGGATATAATGATTAGAATGAGGTTGGCCAGGTAGACCCATTGAGTATGAGTTTGCTCACTGTGATTGTTAACCTGGGCAAATCAGGGAGAAGTGGCTGCCAGAAGGTAAAGGGATTCTTCTCACTATAGGGACTGGCTCTGAGCTAGCTGGTCAGAGTCCATGTGCTGTGCACATGTAAATAAAGAGTGACTTGGTGACAGGATACCAGCCTCCATGAAGCTATTTCAACATCTTTTGAATGCAAAAGCCAGTACTGGGATGTTGTTTCTGAAGTAGGGTAATAGGGCTCAAAGTTTATTTTCTTCCTCTCTCTACAGGTGCTGTTGGGTCTGTGGATTTCTCCAGCACTTCTTTTTTATGTCACTGGAATTTAAACTGTTTCTTTTGTCTGCATGCAAACTTCCATAAATAGCCACATCAATGAAAATATGTGGACTTTTCATATCTCTTGCTTCCTCGCTCTGCAAGCTAATAATATGTTCCATTATCACAAGAATCACCATGAAATTAATTTATGCTGGTCATAATTTAGCAGGATCTTACTTTATTACAGCATTGGGATGAAGTATAAATTGAAAACTGCAGAGATTTTGGGGCTGTAATTCTACTGGGAGGAGGACATTCTCAAGTACAAGACCAATACATGCATGGCCAGAACTTCACCGTTGACCCTGAAAGGTTCATGGGTTCACTCTGAGGCCTAGTAATTTTTTTAATACTGCAAGTGATCAATATCACTGGTATCAGAGCAAGGGCACTAATGGTAAAGAGGCTACTGATTTCTTTCGAGTAGGGATTTTAATATTCTACAGAGCATCATTTGCAAGATAGATGCAATGAAATGACTTTTGAAATATGTAGCAATTTTCTCTTCACCTGGCAGCCAACAGATCACCAGGGCCTGATATTCTTCATCCTAGAGTACTAAAGGAAGTGATCCTGGAAATATTTGGAATGTAGAAGTGCTTATTTTCCAAACTGCTATGGCCTCTGGAGTAGTTCCTACAGAATGCAGGGTGGCAAATGTAACCCTACTATTTACAAAGGGAGATGGAGGGAAAAATAAAATCAGAGAATTACAGAGCAGTTAGTCTAACATCAGCAGTGATGGAAATGATAGAAGTTATGATAAACAATATTTCAACAGAATATTGAAAAGCATTTCCAGGATTGGATAAAGCTAGCATGGATTTCTGAAATGCAAATCCAATTTAACAAGTGTAGATTCTTGAGGATGTAACCAGAAGAACGTGTAACGGGTAACTTGTGTTTGTGATGTACTTGGATTTTCAGAAAGCTCTTGTTCAGGACTCTCATATGAAGTTAATCAGAAAGGTTAAATTGCATTGGATTGGGGATTGGCTGTCTGACAGAAGGCAGAGAGTTGGGATAGAACATAGAACATAGAACATAGAACAGTACAGCACAGAACAGGCCCTTCAGCCCACAATGTTGTGCCGACCATTGATCCTCATGGATGCACCCTCAAATTTCTGTGACCATATGCATGTCCAGCAGTCTCTTAAATGACCCCAATGACCTTGCTTCCACAACTGCTGCTGGCAACGCATTCCATGTTCTCACAACTCTCTGCGTAAAGAACCTGCCTCTGACATCCCCTCTATACTTTCCACCAACCAGCTTAAAACTATGACCCCTCGTGCTAGCCATTTCTGCCCTGGGAAATAGTCTCTGGCTATCGACTCTATCTATGCCTCTCATTATCTTGTATACCTCAATTAGGTCCCCTCTCCTCCTCCTTTTCTCCAATGAAAAGAGACCGAGCTCAGTCAACCTCTCTTCATAAGATAAGCCCTCCAGTCCAGGCAGCATCCTGGTAAACCTCCTCTGAACCCTCTCCAAAGCATCCACATCTTTCCTATAATAGGGCGCCCAGAACTGGACGCAGTATTCCAAGTGCGGTCTAACCAAAGTTTTATAGAGCTGCAACAAGATCTCACGACTCTTAAACTCAATCCCCCTGTTAATGAAAGCCAAAACACCATATGCTTTCTTAACAACCCTGTCCACTTGGGTGGCCATTTTAAGGGATCTATGTATCTGCACACCAAGATCCCTCTGTTCCTCCACGCTGCCAAGAATCCTATCCTTAATCCTGTACTCAGCTTTCAAATTCGACCTTCCAAAATGCATCACCTCGCATTTATCCAGGTTGAACTCCATCTGCCACCTCTCAGCCCATCTCTGCATCCTGTCAATGTCCCGCTGCAGCCTACAACAGCCCTCTACACTGTCAACGACTCCAGTGGGATAAAAGGCTCTTTTTCGGAATGGCAACCGGTGACGAGTGGTGTCCCGCAGGGTTCAGTGTTGGGACCACAGCTGTTCACCTTATATATTAATGATCTGGATGAAGGGACTGGGGGCATTCTGGCAAAGTTTGCGATGATACAAAGATAGGTGGACAGGCAGGTAGTACTGAGGAGGTGGGGAAGCTGCAGAAAGATTTAGACAGTTTAGGAGAGTGGTCCAGGAAACGGTTGATGAAATTCAATATGAGTAAATGTGAGGTTTTGCACTTTGGCAAAAAGAGTACAGGCATGGACTATTTTCTAAACGGTGAGAAAATTTGCAAATCAGAAGTGCAAAGGGATCTGGGAGTGTTGGTCCAGGATTCTCTAAAGGTTAACTTGCAGGTAGAGTCCGTAATTAAGAAAGCGAATGTAATGTTGTCGTTTATCTCAAGAGGGTTGGAATATTAATGTAGCGATGTGCTTCTGAGGCTTTATAAGGCTCTAGTTAGGCCCCGTTTGGAATACTGTGTCCAATTTTGGGCCCCACACCTCAGGAAGGACATACTAGCCCTGGAGGGTGTCCAGCGGAGATTCGCATGGATGATCCCTGGAATGGTAGGTTTAACGTATGATGAATGGCTAAGGATCCTGGGATTGTACTCATTAGAGTTTAGAAGGTTGAGGGGAGATCTAATAGAAACTTACAAGATAATGTATGGTTTAGAAGGGGTGGACGCTAGGAAGTTGTTAACGTTAGTCGGGGAGACTAGGACCCGTGGGCACAGCCTTAAAATTAGAGGGGGTAAATTTAAAACTGAAATGAGACAACATTTCTTCAATCAGAGAGTGGTGGGCTTGTGGAATTCATTGCCGCAGAGTGCAGTGGAGGCTAGGATGTTGGATGCCTTCAAGGCAGAGATCAACAAATTCTCAAACTCAGAAGGCATCAAGGGCTACGGGGAGAGTGCAGGGAAGTGGTATTGAAATGCCCATCAGCCATAATTTAAATGGTGGAGTGGACTTGATGGGCCGAATGGCCTTACCTCCACTCCTATGTCTTATGGTCTTGTGGTCTTATGGATAGGAGGTAATGTATCGGTAATGATCGAGAACTGGTTGGCAGGCAGGAAGCAGAATTGGAACAAATGGGTCTTTTAGCAAGCGGCCAGCAGTGACTATGGAGTACTACAAGGATCAATGCTTGGGCCCCAGCTGCTCAGGATATATATTAAAGACCTGGGTGAGGGAACCAAAAGCAACATTTCCAATTTTGCTGATGCCACAAAACTGGCCAGGGTTATGAGCTGTGAGGAGGATTCAAGGAGACCCAAAGGCGAGTGAGTGGGCAAACACATGGTAGATAAAGTACAATATAGTTAAATGCGAAGTTGTACATTTCAGTGTGAAAAACAGAAAGGAAGAGGATTATTTAAATCATGACACATTGAGAAGTATGGATGTGCAAAGGCGCCTTGATGGTCCTTGTACACCAGTCCATGAAAGTAGACAGGCAGATGCAGAAAGCCACTAAAATGGCAAAATGGTATATTTGCCTTGATTGCAAGAGGATTTGAGTTCTGACAAAGGATGGCTTACTGCAGTTTTGCAGCCCTCTGTGCTGCCTAGTCACCTCCTCAGGGCACCTCCCCATCTTCGCTAAAATCATTCGTTCTCATTTCATGTGATACCTGTCTCTCTCCTATTGCAGAAGGAAAACAGGCCAGAGTGAGGCAGACCTTCCTGTCTCTGACCACCCTGAGCAGCTGACTGACCATGGTCATGCCCATCAGCTGGAATCAGTGGCTGCCTTTCATTTATTATTCCTGAACCCAGACAGAAGGCTATCTCCCTTGATTTGACTGATACCTTTCGACAGCCATTAGAAGTTTTCAGGTTTTGTTTCTGTGCTAAACAGCAAGGCAAGATAAAAAATGATATAATCACTACTGAGGGGACAATCACAAAAGGCAAGGCAATGCCATGCAAGGCACATATGTTGTGACCAATCAGGTAGGCCCAGAGTGAGCTAGCTCTGTGGCAATGAATGAAGAGCCAAGAGATGCAGCTTGGTCCACACGAAGAGATGGGTCCATGTCTCTGAATGTGCAGTGTCATGAATACAGTTGCCAGTGTACCACTAACTCTACAGCATCAAAGTGCAGAAGCATCAGGTAAATGGACTGGAGATGGACCATGATGGTTCTTAGAGGTTGGCACATGTTGGATGATAAAGTCCGGTGATGAGGGGTGCATGTGGCCAATGCCCATAGAGCTTGCTTTGAGATGTCGATGCCAAGTGTCCAGATGGAGGCACTTCAGAGCAAACAATGCACCAAAGTCACTCGTTACCCTCGGTGAATTTCATGTTGAGAATGTTAGCTTGTCCGGCACATTTGGTAAGATAGAAGCTGAGTATTAATGAGGTGACTTGCACCAATAATAAAGTGTTTATCATGTTAGAATCCCCAATAATTGGCAACTTGCTGTTGCTAATCAAGAGACTCACCTCATCGCTTGGCAGATCCATAAAAGATGCAACAACATTGAAATAGGCCTCAGCAAACTTCTCAACCAATTCTGCTACAAATCCCGCCTTAGTTACATCACTCGGACCCGCCTAAGATTTCCCCATAGCATCTCAACATAACATAAGCAAAAATTTCATTAAAAATGTTAATATAGTACTTTTGTTAAGATGTATATAAATTATGAGTATTTGTAATAATTGTCACCTGTACAGCATTACTATTCTTTACCCTTTTGCTAGTTTGATATTTATGGGCCTATATTTTTACAATGCAGATTTTTAAAGATTTGCTTTTATATAGAATTTTACCTGACCATAGGGTGTTCCACAATACTTTAAATGCAATGAAGTGCTTTTCAAGTCACTGATATAATGTAGGAAATACATCATTTAATTCATACACAGCCAGTTCCCACAAACAGCAATGAGATAATGCATGGGTTATAAGTAAATTGTTGTTAGCTGAGGCATAGATGTTGGTAACACTCCATGGAAAACTATTTTTCTCTTATTTGAATCATTTCATGGGACCTTTTATTTTCACCTGGGTGAGCAGTCTGGCATCAGTTTAATATCTAATTCAAAAGAAGGCATCTCCAAATGCCTTGAGTGGAAACTGAGCATAGAGTTTACAGATTTAGAAGTCAGATTGCTGCAACTGGACCAGGGCTGATGCCTTCATTAAACGAAGCACCACAGAAGCAAATTATATAAGAATCAAATGAAGAAACATGTATATGCCTTTTACTTCATTAAGCACATTAGTACAATGGCTTCATATTAGGTAAAATAAAGTTAATTAAGCCTGACACTGTGCAAATTACAATTTTTTAAGAGCATCTTTTAGTAAGTTAAAAGCTTCTAATTCAGTTGTATGGAGAGATAGTAGGAACTGCTGATGCTAGAGTCTGACATAACAAAATATAGAGCTGGATGAACACAGCAGCCCAGGCAGCATCAGAGGAGCAGGAAAGCTGATGTTTTGGGTCTGGACCCTTCTTCTGAAGAAGGGTCCAGACTCAAAAAGTCAGCTGTCCTGTTCCTCTGATGCTGCCTGACCTGCTGTGTTCATCCAGCTCTATATTTTGTTAATTCAGTTGTATAGGCTTTTGTTTAGTTCAATCTTATTGCGTCATTAAAAGCAAGCATTTTCCTTTTGTTTCTACTTCAGTAATCAGAGATGTTCCATTGCGCACATCTAACCTGATCCAGTTGCGTAAACCATGTTCAGTTTAGAAACCTGAATATGCAAAAAGTCCTCCAGAAAATATATGTATGAACATATAAATTAGGAGCAGAAATAGGCCACTTGGCCTCTCAAGAAATGTCATTGGTCTTTAACTAACAGAGGCACAGTTTTCCTGCCCTTTCTTATCAGTGGTCCAATGTTACATTTAACATGTGTGGGCTACTTAACAGTGGTATGAACTGCTGCAGCAAGATACTGGGATGGCAATTGGTACAGTTGCAATACTGGGCCCCTTACATGAGGGAAGATATACTGGCACTGGAGGCAATCCAGAGAAGGTTCACCAGGCTAATACCAAATATGGAGAGACTGTTTATGAAGAGACGTTGAGTAGATTGGGCCTGTACTCGTTGGAATATGGAACAATAAGAGATGACCTCAGTGAAACATACAAGGTTCATAGAGGATTTGACTGGTTAGATGCTAAAAAGTTATTTCCCCGTGTGGGAGGGACTAGGACCAGAAGGTATAATCTCAGAATAAGGGGTCACGTACTTATGGCAGATGGGGAGGAATATCTTCTCTCAGAGGGTTGTATCTATGGAATTCTTTACCACAGAAGGTCGTTGTGGTTGATTCATTATGTATATTCAAGGATGAGACAAACAGATTTTTAATCTGCAAAGTAATCAATGGTTATAGGGAAAAAATAGGAAAGTGGAATTGAGAAATATCGAGATAACAAAGTGTAGAGCTGGATGAACACAGTAGGCCAAGCAGCATCTTAGGAGCACACAAGCTGATGTTTCAGGCCTAGACTCTTCATCAGAGAGGGGGTTGGGGAGAGGGTTCTGACATAAATAGGGAGAGGGGGAGGTGGACCGAAGATAGATAGAGGAGAAGATAGGTGGAGAGGAGAGTATAGGTGGGCAGGTAGGGAGGGGATAAGTCAGTCCGGGGAGGACGGACAGGTCAAGGGGACAGGATGAGGTTAGTAGGTAGGAAATGGAGGTGCGGCTTGAGATGGGAGGAGGGGATAGGTGAGAGGAAGAACAGGATAGGGAGGCAGGGACGAGCTGGGCTGGTTTTGGGATGCTGTGGGGGAGGGGATATCTTGAAGCTTCTGAAATCCACATTGATACCATTGGGCTATAGGGTTCCCAAGCGGAATATGAGCTGCTGTTCCTACAACTTTCGGGTGGCATCATTATGGCACTGCAAGAGGCCCAGGATGGACATGTCGTCTGAGGAACGGGAGGGGGAGTTAAATGGCTTACGACTGGGAGGTGCAGTTGTTTATTGCGAACCAAGCGGAGGTGTTCTGCAAAGCGGTCCCCAAGCCTCCGCTTGGTTTCCCCAATGTAGAGGAAGCCACACCGGGTACAGTGGATGCAGTATACCACATTGGCAAGTCATCTTGGGGCCTGGGATGGGGATGAGGGAGGAGGTGTGGGGCAAGTGTAGCACTTCCTGCGGCTGCAGGGGAAGGTGCCGGGTGTGGTGGGGTTGGAGGGCAGTGTGGAGTGGACAAGGGAGTCCCGGAGAGAGTGGTCTCTCCGGAAGGCAGACAAGGGTGGGGATGGAAAAATGTCTTGGGTGATGGGGTCGGATTGTAGATGGTGGAAGTGTCAGAGGATGATGCGTTGTATCCGGAGGTTGGTGGGGTGGTATGTGAGAATGAGGGGGATTCTCTTTGGGCAGTTGTTGCGGGGGCGGGGTGTGAGGGATGTGTTGTGGGAAATGTGGGAGACACAGTTGAGAGCATTCTCCACCACTACCGGGGGGAGGTTGCGGTCCTTGAAGAACGAGGACATCTGGGATGTACGTGAGTGGAATGCCTCATCCTGGGAGCAGATGTGGTGGAGGCGAAGGAACAGGAAGGTGGGTGGGAGGAGGTGTATTCTAGGTAGCTGTGGGAGTCAGTGGGCTTGAAATGAACATCAGTTTTTAGGTGTTTGCCTGAGATGGCGGCAGAGAGGACCAGGATGGTGAGGGATGTGTTGGAGATGGTCGAGCTGAACTTGAGGTTCGGGTGGATGGTGTTGGTGAAGTGGATGAACTGTTCGAGCTCCTCTGGGGAGCGCGAGGCGGCGCCAATACGGTCATCGATGTAACGGAGGAAGAGGTGGGGTTTAGAGCCAGTGTAGGTACAGAAGAGGGACTGTTTCATGTAGCCTACAAAAAGGCAGGCATAGCTTGGGCCCATCAAGCCCACGACTCCCACAGCTACCTAGAATACACCTCCTCCCACCCACCTTCCTGCAAAGATTCCATGCCCTATTCCCAATTCCTTCGCCTCTGCCGCATTAGCTGCCAGGATGAGGCATTCCTCTCCTGTACATCCCAGATGTCCTCGTTCTTCAAGGAACGCAATTTTCGCCCCGCTGTGGTCGAGAACGCCTTCAGCCATGTCTCCTGCACTTCCCACAACTGATCCCTCACACCCTGCCCCTGCAATACTACCAAAAGAGAATCCCCCAGTCCTCACATAACACCCCACCAACCTCCGCATTCAACACATTATCCTCCGACACTTTCGCCATCTACAGTCTGACCTCACCACCAAAGACATTTTTCCATCTCCACCCTTGTCTGCCTTCCGGCGAGACCACACTGTCTGGGGCTCCCTTGTCCGCTCCACACTGCCCTCCAACCCCACCACACCCGGCACTTTTCTCTGCAACCGCAGGAAGTGCTACACTAGCCCCCACACCTCCTCCCTCACCCCCATCCCAGGCCCCAACATGACTTTCCACATCAAGCAGATGTTCACCTGCACATCTGCCAATGTGGTATACTGCATCCGCTGTACCCATTGTGGCTTCCTTTACATTGGGGAAACCAAGCAGAGGCTTGGGCACTACTTTGCAGAACATCTACACTCAGTTCACAATAAACAACTGCACCTCCCAGTCGCGAACCATTTTAACTCCCCCTCCCATTCCTCAGACAACATGTCCATCCTGGCCCTCCTGCAGTGCCACAATGATGCCACCCGAAGGTTGCAGGAACAGCAACTCATATTCCAGTTGGGAACCCTGCAGCCCAATGGTATCAATGCGAACTTCACAAGCTTCAAAATCTCCCTTCCCCTAACGCATCCCAAAACCAGCCCAACTCGTCCCCATTTCCCTAACCTGTTCTTCCTCTCACCTATGCCCTCCTCCCACCTCAAGCTGCACCTCCATTTCCTACCTACTAACCTCAACCTGCCCTCTTGGCCTGTCCGTCCTCCCTGGACTGACCTATCCCTTCCCTACCTCCCCACTTATACTCTCCTCTCCACCTATCTTCTCTATCCATCTTCGGTCCACACCCCCCCCCCCCGCCCCCACCATCCCCCTTTTCTGATGAAGGGTCTAGGCCCAAAGCTTTTGTGCTCCTAAGATGCTGCTTGGTCTGCTGTGTTCATCCAACTCCACACTTTGTTATCTCGGATTCTCCAGCATCTGCAATTCCCGTTATCTCTTGACAATTATCGAATCATCCATTGAATGGCAGAGCAGGCTCAATGGGATGGATGGTCTACTTTAGTTCCTATGCCTTATTGTTTGCCCTACCATTCTACAGGATCATGATTGATCTAACAACTCAACATTCTCACCTACTCCTGAATACATTTCACCTCCTTGTTTAACAATGTATCTACTGCTGTAAAATATTCAACATCTCTGTTTCCACTGCCATTTAGGGAAGAGAGTTCTGAAGACCCATGACCCTCTGTTAAAGTTGAAATGCTAAAGAATTTCTTCTCTGAGGGTAGCAAATGTCTAGAATTCCCTACCCCAAAGAGCTGTGGAGGCCAGATCACTGAAAGTATTTAAAGAGGGAGTAGATGGATTCTTGAAATATTGGGCAGTTGAAGCCATGAGGAGTTGGCACAAAAGAGGAGTAGGACCCTGGGCAAATCAGCTGTGGTCGTACTGATTGGTAGGACAGGCTTGGGAAGTTGGATGGTCAACTTCTGCTCCTATTTCTTGCATCCTTATGTTCTAGATATGGTCTCACAAATCTCCTACGCAACTGAAACAGAACCTCCCTTCTTTTGTATTTAATTCCCTTCACAAGAAATAATAACATTCCATTAGGTTTCCTAATTACTTGCTTCATTGAAATACTAACCTTTTGTGATTCATGCATAAGGCATCTCGATCTTTCTGCATGTCAGAGCTCTGCAATCTTTCACCTTTTAGAAAATATGCTTCTTTTTTATTTGTCCTGCCAAAATGAACAATTTCAGACTTTCCTACACCGAACTCCTTTGTGCTAAACCTTTGCCCACTAACTTAATCTCTTTCTATCCCTTTGTAACTTCTTTATGTACTCAAAGAGCTGGCACGTTAGCATAATTTAACAACACAAATGAACTCTACAATTGGCCCTTGATTCTTAGTTTTGTATCATCAATGGCGATGTCTAGTTGAATACTGTTGGACACAAGTGAAGAGGAATTTGAAGAGGACTGGAGCCAGAACACAAATCTCATTTGTTCCATTGAGGTCTCAAACATAAATCACAATTAGCCTTCTATTCCATTGTGGAATAACTTTATGATCTTAGCAATTTTTTGGAGCAACTGTACCCTTCCAAAATTGTCCAGATGGCCGCCTTTTTGGGTAAGTTAAAGGTGAGTGTGTTAAGAGGGCTTTCGGCATTTTTCAAGACTCACAATGGGGTCACACCAGGGAACAAGTTTGGGAAGCACTGGCCTAGCTAGCAATACTGCAGCACAAGACCACAGCAAATTTTCTGCTACGCCAACCTAGTAGGCAGAGGATTGGACGAGGAACACGCGCAAACGTACAATAAAACTTGAAGACCTTTTGTTTTACATTCCCTATGCACCAAGAAAGGCCACAAGAGGGCTCCACAATGAGAATTTAGACCTTACCTACCACAGGTGACTGAATATTCAAATTGAGCCTCTGACATTAACTTCAATGCATGTTAATCTACCTCAGAAGTGAGATAAACCATAATATATAAACTGTATATTTCTCAGCCTGACAACTTTCAGTTACAGGTAACCCACCTTTGCTCCTATTTTTGTTTTCAAAATTATGTTCTGGTAGCAGCAAAACAACAAATCCTTAGTTTTATATTTAGGCTTTCTATTGCAAATTGTATCACTTTGCTTGCATTTATGTTAAATTATGTAGTTTTTAAAAAAGTTCTAAAGTTTTCACATTCACTAAATGTTAAAAGTTTATTTGTACGATTTCATTAGCTTCATTTATTCTGTTTTTAGGAAAGTTTTTCAGTCTGATGTGATCTCATTTACCCTACTTTGTTGACAATATCACTTTTATTATATCTTGCCTTTTGGATACAAGAATACAGTACAAGATGATCATTGGCTGTTACATTAAGTAGAATCAGTCTGTCGAGTAGTAACCATGTATTTCAACTGTTTCTGTGCTAATCTTCACCAATTTCCGAAAATTATCCTCCGATTGAATACAAAACTGGCAGTATAAATATTACTGGCTTTTTTAAACGTTGATTCAAATAGAATTTCTAATTTTCCGCAGCTAACTTTAAAGAAGTATTCAAGGGACTCACCAAAGCGTCTCTACGCCCCAGTTGTACGTCTGTGGTGGTAGCATTGGTGCAGGTTATTCAGAGATTTCACTATCTCCCTCAGACAGAGCCGTGCTCACAGCCCAGCTCTCCTGCCAACTCCCCTCTCTTTGACAAACGTAATGCGAGCCCGACGCACGATCACCCCGCCAACATACCAACATAACCCGGGGAAACACCGCGATGTACCAGCCCTGTGGAGCACCGTCTCCCCCAGGGTACAAACGCTCGCAGCATCCCTCCCGTGTCAGTTCGCAAAATACACTGACAAGCAGCGGCTGGCTTCGGACCTCGATTTCTACAATTTCAGCTGAAGCTATGCTCAGAAGGGGGGATCACAACACTTTCCCAACACTTGTCATTTTGTTTTCCTTACAGATACTTCCATAGTTGTCAGATTAGATGATGTTACATCTGAAAAAAAAGGTTGATCTACACGTTGGGTGTAATGTGTACCCGTGTATGCTAGTTCCTTTTCTTTCCCTTGTCTCAAGACTCACCCTAAAACAACCCTTTCAGACACGTTTAAAAACCCTATTTTTAGTTTTAAATATTTGTGTGTGTAGTAGGAGATCTTTCAAAATAAAACGGCAGACCGTCTGTGTCCTGACAGTTTCAGGTACAACTGATCTCTTATATGTGAGGTAAAGTTGTCATAGTCCTACTGAATTATAGGCTGCACTTCACCTGGGGGTCACCAACTCACATGTAAACAATTTTTCACACCATTTTCATTTGTTTTAGTACAGCTGCAGCACTCACATCTGCCCAACACAAAAACAAAATGTCCAGGTGTGTCCTGTCTACAGAAAGCAAGATTAATACAGTCCAACATTTACACCCCATCAATTTACACTTGATCATCAACAAAGCTACAGGAAGTGATACTGCTGGTGCTACCAAGTGGCGCTTACAAAGCAGTAACAACTGGCAACGCTCAGTTTGAGTCCCTTTAGGAACAAAAACAAAGTTGCTGGAAGAGCTCAGCAGGTCTGGCAGCATCTGTGAAGGAGAAAACAGAGTTAACATTTCAGGTTTGGTGACCCTTCCTCAGTACTGTTTTCTCTTTCACAGATGCTGCCAGACCTGCTGAGCTTTTCCAGCAACTTTGTTTTTGTCCCTGATTTACAGCATCCACAGTTCTTTTGGTTTTTATTGAATCTCATTAGGTCCATTCTGCTCTTGGTTTTATTTTAGCCTTGACCTAAAGATGGACCGTAGGCCAGAACTCAAAAGGGGATGTTAGAGGGACTGCCCTTGACATCAGGCATTTAGTAGTCCTCAGAAAACTGAAGTCAATGAAACTCAGCAATAATGCATTGTCAATCCCAGCACTCCCAGGATAATTAATTAATGTGCTCCATACCTTCCTTTATTTTATACTCAATACCTTCAATAAAATGATGGACACCTTTCTAATGGTATTATTAACTTCTCTGCCACCTTCATAGATTTGTGCCATGTCTCTCTGTTGTTGTGCCCTCTTTAAACCTGTGGCCATTTAGTTTTTAACTGAATCTTCCATTCTTTCTTAGAAATATTTTGTGCATTATTTTGGTTAAAAACATGTTGGCTTTCAAATTTGCTCATCTCCAATGAGAAAGAAGGTTTCTAAGAACGGGATAAGCCAAACATAGTTAACGAGGAAAGTTAGGGATAACGTCAATTTGAAAGAAAAAAGGAACAAAAAAATACAGTATGGCAAAGATTAGTGGTAAGCCAGAGGATTGGGAAAGTATTAAAAACCAACAAAAGATGACCCAAAAATATAAAGAGGGAGAAAAATGAACTTTGAGAGTGAAATTGTAAGTAATATCAAAATGGACAATGAGAGCATCGTTAAATATATAAAAAGGAAGAGAATGTGACTGAGGAAATAATAATGGGGATTCGAATAAATACTTTGCATTAGTTTTCACAGCAGAAGATGCTACCGGTATTCTAATAATACTTAATAATCAAGGAGTAATAGGAGAGAACATAAATACAATAATTATCACTTGAGAATAAGTACAAGGGAAACAAATGAGATTCAAGGCCCATAAATTGCCTGCATAGGTTGCATCCTAGGATACTAATGAAAGTAGCAACAAAGATAGTTGATATTATGGTAGTAATGCTGCAGAAATCATTGCATTCTGGAAATGTCCCAGAAGATTGTAAAACTGCCAATGTAACATTTTTTTAAAAGGAGACAAAAATTAGATATCCGTAGGCCAGCTAGCTTACCAATTGTTATTGGAAAACATCAGAGGCTATAAAGGATAAAAGAGCAAGCATTTAGCAGTACATAATATGATCAAGCAAAGTCAGCATGGCTTCACAGAGGAGAAATTATGCCATGAGAGAATACGAATCTAAATCCTCAGATCATTAGTATAGAGTTCAGGATGCTAGTCCCATGATAGTCCCATGCAGAGAACAGTTGGGTTTTTCCGTGGTATGGGATGGTGGTTCTGGATTGAAGGGGATCAAGTACGGCTGTTGGAAAAGGGTGTTCGAGTCTACAGTGGAGTAGAGGGAGGCCAGGCCCAGCAATGGATTGGGGCAAGAATGTTCGGGACTGGAGCAGGGGTTGGGTAGATGGGAACTAGAGCAAGGAAAGGTCGGAGTGTATGGAACAGGGGAAGAAAAATCAAGCCCAGGGTGGCAGAGAGTGTCAGGTCCAGGGTGGGCTAGGAATGTTGTAGAGGGGCAAAAGGGTTTCAGATCCGCAGGCAGGTGAAGTGGGTCGTAATCTTCAGTCTTTCCAATATTTAATTGCAGAAAATTCCTGCTTTTCTAAAACTGATATAACTGTAACATTAGGTTACTGCTTCTGTTGTGTACTTGCTAACAGCTGGCACAAGCACCAGATTATGTTGCTGAGTTGATAGTTTTACAAAAAGATACTTGAAAGAATGACAAATGCGAGCAGTCTGCAAAAATTAAACGTTACTCTTTCTTTAAAAAGAGTTCAAATATCAATGTGTTTTTTGCAAATATATTAAATTGGTTGAAAGTTTGGCGGTTTAGTTGTTTGGACTAAACAATGTGATGTGTTCGTGTTTTTTTTATCCACTTTCTTACCCTTTTTTATTTGTTCTGTTGAGTCTGCCAGTTTGCTTCCAGCTTTCTGATAATGCTGCTGTGTATACAGTTACTGGAATACAGTAAGAACAGTCCAATCTTTCTTCCTTACACTGTGGAAATTCTGGGCTACAAAGTAGTACTATCCATGGTGTCAAAGGTGACATCTGGATTTTAACTTAATCATGGGTTGTAAACATTCTGCCTGATACTCTGCAGCATAGTTTGTGGGACTCCATCAGAGGTTAATGTTATAGAAGGAAGATATTCAACCTATTACGTCCGAACCAAATCTTTGCTGTAGCAATTCAAAGTTACTCCCACTGCTCTACTCTCTACTTGTAGCTTTGTATCTTCCTCAGCTCCGAACATCTATCTAGTTTTCCTCACACAATATTAAGAAGTTGACATCAATCATTCCCTGAAATGATTCCATACCAGCTGTTGCTTGCATAGACATGTTTCTCCTTATTCTAATAAACACCTTAAAATGAAACTGATAATCCTAAACCACTGACTCACAAGACAAAATAGCCTTTCCTTACTCACTGTTTGAAAGCCTTTGATAATTCCAGAAATTTCTGTGAAGTTTGATCTTAAGCTTTTCTGTTCTGGTGAAAGTTGTCTCAATATCTTAAGCCCTTCCTCATTGTTATCATTCTCTTCCAATTTAATTGTGGCTACGTCCACAATTTGACCACAAATCTTACCTAATTAGTTCTTCAGTGCATTAATAAAGAGCCAGTGCCATAACCTCACATTTGCCACAATTTATTACAGTCACCCTCCTGTTGAAAATCAACAATAAAACTAATGACCCTAAAAACAAATGCATGGAGAGTTATATTCCAAATTAGTGCTTCCCTGTACTATCAGGGTAGCTTGTTTTGTTCCTTAATGACAAAGTACTCAGGCTATTAGAATGAATATAAGTGCTCACAAATGCTTAGAGGCTGAAAATTTAGAGTCTGGTGCAGAGGATATGAGCATGAACCCCCAGCGCCAGCACCCTAGAAAGACATTATCAGTCCAATCTGTCATCTCACGGTAACAAAGTGTGGAGCTGGATGAACACAGCAGGCCAAGCAGCATCTCAGGAGCACAAAAGCTGACGTTTCGGGCCTAGACCCTTCATCAGAGAGGGGGATGGGGAGAGGGAACTGGAATAAATAGGGAGAGAGGGGGAGGCGGACCAAAGATGGAGAGAAAAGAAGATAGGTGGAGAGGAGAGTATAGGTGAGGAGGTAGGGAGGGGATAGGTCAGTCCAGGGAAGATGGACAGGTCAAGGAGGTGGGATGAGGTTAGTAGGTAGGAAGTGGAGGTGCGCCTTGAGGTGGGAGGAAGGGATGGGTGACAGGAAGATCAGGTTAGGGAAGCAGAGACAGGCTGGGCTGGTTTTGGGATGCAGTGGGGGGAAGGGAAGAACTGGGCTGGTTTTGGGATGCAGTGGGGGAAGGGGAGATTTTGAAGCTTGTGAAGTCCACATTGATACCATTGGGCTGCAGGGTTTCCAAGCAGAATATAAGTTGCTGTTCTTGCAACCTTCGAGTGGCATCATTGTGGCACTGCAGGAGGCCCATGATGGACATGTCGTCTGAGGAATGGGAGGGGGAGTTAAAATTTTTCACGACTGGCAGGTGCAGTTGTTTGCATGACATCTCACGGTCCCCTTTATAACTTGACTACATTCAGATAGTAAAATAAATTTACTTTAGGGTCAAGACAGGGTCTTGCCGGTTTCCAATTCTGTCTGGCCTCCCAGATAGACTATGTTCCACCATTCCCCAAGTAAGGATGTCTGGTCTCACCAGGTCTACTTTCACTGACTATTATTGAATCCTTCCGAGAGCTTGAAAAGCAGGAAGATCCATTGGAAATAACTTCCTCCCTCTCGTTGATAGACCCCTCCTATTCCTCTGCTCTTCTTACACTGATGACCTTCTTTGGACAGAGCAGAAATTCTACCTCCAATGGGTCATCCTGCAAGCATGTGGAAGAATTGCAATCCTTTTTTTTACACATGGCCATGGATCATAAAATACCTCTAATTCTAAAACAAAGCATTTATGTCTCTCCAAAGGCAAAGCACCAGTAAAATATTTGATAATTTCAGGACATTGTAAATATTTTTGAGTCTACTGGCTGCAAAAAGGTGTAATTTAAATTGTGATGACAGATTGAAAGGAAGTTGTCCAGCACCTGAGGACTGGGAATCATTTATATTAGCACCTGCCATGGGGACCAGGAAGAGAAATTGGGTGATTAGAAGCTTAGTTATAAGTGGATTGAGGGAACAGGACGTGGGTCTTAATACCAATTTAAATCATGCACACATAGTGTTACATATTCAGCCTTGAGGGAACAAAATGCTAAAATGCAGCTTGGCTGGGGATATGCTTGGGAAATGTTTGAAAATGTTCACTTTCTTATTCTCAGTGGCCAACCCAGGAAAACAATTAATCTCTTTTGGTAAATTGGAAACATAATTAATTGGCAGCTTTTATGTTCAAATTACTATAATATGTGAGATACTCCATGACACTAATATATTATCTGTCAGTATTTCGAATTTAGTTTAGTTATTAAAAAATTGGAGCTTTAATTAAAAGGACTGAAAAACAAGGACAACTCTCGCCAACAAAGTCCTTCAAAAAGATTTGTCATCAAAGAATCCCTACAGTGCGGAAACAGGTCCTTTGGCCCAACAAGTCACTGCACGGTGTGGGCGGCACAGTGGCTCAGTGGTTAGCACCGCAGCCTCACAGCACCAGGGACCTGTGTTCGATTCCAGCCTTGGGCGACTGTCTGTGTGGAGTTTGCACATTCTCCCCGTGTCTGTGTGGGTTTCCTCCAGGCGCTCTGGTTTCCTCCCACAGTCCAAAGACGTGCAGGCTAAGTGGACTGGCCATGCTAAATTGCCCGTAGCGTTCAGGCGAGTGTGGGTTATAGGGGGATGGGTCTGGGTGGGATGCTCCAAGGGGCGGTGTGGACTTGTTGGGCCAAAGGGCCTGTTTCCACACTGTAGGGAATCTAATCTAAAGTCAACACTGACCCTCAGAGCATCCCACCCAGACCCATTCCCCTATAACCCACCTAGTCTACACATCCCTGAAAACTATGGGGTAATTTAGCATAGCCAATCCATCTACACTGCACATCTTTAGTCTGTGGGAGCAAAATGGAGCACCCAGAGGAAACCCACGCAAACACAGGGAGAACATGTAAACTCCACACAGACTGTCACCCAAGGGCAGAATCAAACCTGAGTTGCTGGTGTTGTGAGGCAGCAGTATCAACCGCTATTATGCGTTTATTGTGCAAATTCTCATACTTAATATAAAAATATTATTTTGCACTGACAAAGGTGACTCGCAGGTTTTGTGTTTGCAGCCTTTTCAACGATTTTAAGCAGTAAAAAATGTTGATTTTTGCAAAAGCGGTAACACCCTTTATATCACTAAGTGGAAAATGCTCCTGTTTATCTAAAGAAACATATTGACCCACAGCTGAACTCTCATACCATTTACTTTATACTTTAGGTACTTGCTATGACACACTAAGGCTACGAAAGCAGCATTACACAAGCAATAACGGAAATGAATGTTCCTTCTCAGATTGAGTTTGCAAAATGCTCATGAAATTTATGACCTTGCTTAATAACATTTTTTTTGACAGATCCAACTTTGTTGATTTTGGAAGTATTGTCTCAGCTGATGTTATTACTGGACAGGCCAGATCTCAGACTGTAATCTGGGCTTGATAGATCATTTTTTTGGTTTTGATTTGGTTACAGCGAAGTGATTGCCCACTGAAACATAAACACAAAATGTTTCAGATTTGGTTTTAGCAATAAAACAGAGTTTATTTCCCGAAAGAACTTAAGGTAAAAAAAGGTATAAATTGTTTACACATAATGTAAGTTAATGATTTTGAAACACATGATAAAATATAACTAACCACAAAACACATACCCATATGCCCCCTTCAAATGGTTCTGCCAAAAACAATCTCTTTCTGTAACACTTCAATCATCTTAATTTAATTCTGATCTGACCTATAATTGGGAAAATGATAGCCTGTTCCTAGAATGCTCACATACTTAAGTTTAAAGATAGACATTTTCAAATAATTTCCTCAAGGCTTCATCCAAACACTTCTGGTCTGGGACAATCTCTAAACAATGGTCTAAATTAATCTATTTATCAAATCTGCCCTTTCCCTTCTCCTCCTCTCAAAGGAGAACAGTCAAATTGCTCCAATCTATTCTCATATTTGAAGATTCTCCTCACTGAAACTGTTCTTGTAAACATCTTCGGTATTCTTTCCACTGTGTTCACATTCTTGCTATGGTGTGGTGCACAGCACTGCATACAATACTCTAGCTGAGGCCCCGTGGCTATCTCCTGTAATTACAGGATAATAACCTTGCTCTTGTGCTGTATGGTCTGACTTTTGAAACCCAGGAACCTCTACGCTTTATTAACTGCTCCCTCCACCTGCCCTATCACAATCAATGATCTATGCACATACACACACACCCCATCCCTTAAGTATTATATCCCTTATATGGTATATCCTTGTTTTCCTAGCAAAATGCAACACCTCACACTTCTCTGAATTAAACTTCATCTGCCACCTATTTGCTTAATACATCAACTTATCTTACTCCGTTTAGGCTTTCTCTCACTCCCTCAGGCATTACGTTTCCAGGTTTCAATTCATCTGCAAAATTGTCCCCAACACAGCAGAATCTAGATCATTAACAGATTTATTTGGAAAAGAAAGTGTCCCAGTACTGACCCCCGAGGAACTCCTCCCTCATACCTTCTGTTAGGGCTGCCCATGACAGAATAACACAAAATGGCCGATGGCTGCCAATGGCTAATGCACCAGAACATGGCTGAAAGCAGTTAGAGACCCTGAGAAAATATTTGCTTAATGTAGTCTTCACAAGTAGAACAACAGTAGCTCTGTAGATAAGGTTACTGGACTGAGATAGAATGTGCAGCTGCTGTTGCATACGCATCAAAACATAGATAAGAATAATTCATACTAATTAGTTGTTTCTCTCAAACTATTTAATTATTCTGTTACAATACTAAAAGTAGGTTTTAGTTAAGATTCTTCAGATAATAGATTCTACAGTAGTTATAGATCCACCTATATTCAACAATGCATTAATAGGATTAGAGGAAAAGATTCAAACCAGTTTCAGACAGTAAAGCAGCCTCCCATATCATTACAAGAAGAAATGAATCATAGGTACAGAAATTAGTAGACACTGGAAGTCGGCTGAATGAACATATTGAGACACAACTGGTCAGCTAAAGAATTCTAACATTGGGTGTAAACACGTAACTTTATTGGAACTGATCAAAAATCAATATTCTTTTGTATTTCCTGAAGGAATTTAAAAGACCCTGAAATGTTAGGCAAGTATCCAACTAACTGGCAGTTAACATGATGCAGCTGACCAATGTTATTTGAATACAGTATCCATTGTGAAAAGTCTCAAGGCGAGAGATAAGAGTATCTGGGAAACATCATGAAGGACCAGGGGTGGATCACAAGCCTGTCCATCTCTGCCATTCAGTGATATTATTAGCTTAATTGGAAATATATTGAAATTGCTGAGTCAAGCTTGAACTGTATAAAATGGTGTATTAAAGAGCCAATTACAAAGGGATAACTCAATGTTGCTGACCAATAGTAGGCAAAGGGAGGCATGTGCAGTCTAAGTTTAAACTGCATTAGTTAAGCCATTCTGAAGCTCCATGTATGCCTTATTGCCCTGGAGAAATGAAGTTGTCCTGAAAATAAAGCTTCAATAAAGGTTGTATCAGTGATAATGGGAACTGCAGATGCTGGAGAATCCAAGATAATAAAGTGTGAAGCTGGATGAACACAGCAGGCCAACCAGCTTCTCAGGAGTACAAAAGCTGACGTTTCGGGCCTAGACCCTTCATCAGAGAGGGGGATGGGGTGAGGGTTCCGGAATAAATAGGGAGAGAGGGGGAGGCGTACTGAAGATGGAGAGAAAAGAAGATAGGTGGAGAGGAGAGTATAGGTGGGGAGGTGGGGAGGGGATAGGTCAGTCCAGGGAAGACGGACAGGTCAAGGAGGTGGGATGAGGTTAGTAGGTAGGAAATGGAGGTGCGGCTTGGGGTGGGACGAAGGGATGGATGAGAGGAAGAACAGGTAAGAGAGGCAGAGACAGGCTGGGCTGGTTTTGGGATGCAGTGGGGGGAGGGGAAGAGCTGGGCTGGTTGTGTGGTGCAGCGGGAGGAGGGGACGAACTGGGCTGGTTTTGGGATGCAGTGGGGGAAGGGGAGATTTTGAAGCTGGTGAAGTCCACATTGATACCATTGGGCTGCAGGGTTCCCAAGCGGAATATGAGCTGCTGTTCCTGCAACCTTTGGGTGGCATCATTGTGGCACTGCAGGAGGCCCATGATGGACATGTCATCTAAAGAATGGGAGGGGGAGTTGAAATGTTTCGCGAATGGGAGGTGCAGTTGTTTATTGAGAACCGAGCGGAGGTGTTCTGCAAAGCGGTCCCCAAGTCTCCGCTTGGTTTCCCCAATGTAGAGGAAGCCACACCGGGTACAATGGATACAGTATACCACACTGGCAGATGTGCAGGTGAACCTCTGCTTGATATGGAAAGTCATCTTGGGGCCTGGGATACGTGTGAGGGAGGAGGTGTGGGGGCAAGTGTAGCACTTGCTGCGGTTGCAGGGGAAGGTGCTGGGTGTGGTGGGGTTGGAGGGCAGTGTGGAGCGAACAAGGGAGTCATGGAGAGAGTGGTCTCTCCAGAAAGGAGACAAGGGTGGGGATGGAAAAATATCTTGGGTGGTGGGGTCGGATTGTAGATGGCGGAAGTGTCGGAGGATGATGCGTTGTATCCGAAGGTTGGTGGGGTGGTGTGTGAGAACGAGGGGGATCCTCTTGGGGCGGTTGTGGCGACGTTGTGCTGCCACAACCGCCCAAAGAGGATCCCCCTCGTTCTCACACACCACCCCACCAACCTCCGGATACAACGTATCATCCTCCGACACTTCCACCATCTACAATCCGACTGCCACCACCCAAGACATTTTTCCATCCCCACCCTTGTCTGCCTTCCGGAGAGACCACTCTCTCCGTGACTCCCTTGTTCGCTCCACACTGCCCTCCAACCCCACCACACCCGGCACCTTCCCCTGCAACTGCAGGAAATGCTACACTTGCCCCCACATCTCCTGCCTCACCCCTATCCCAGGCCCCAAGATGACTTTCCATATTAAGCAGAGGTTCATCTGCACATCTGCCAATGTGGTGTACTGTATCCATTGTACCCGGTGTGGCTACCTCTACATTGGGGAAACCAAGCGGAGACTTGGGGACCGCTTTGCAGAACATCTCCGCTCGGTTCGCAATAAACAACTGCACCTCCCAGTGGTGAAACATTTCCACTCCCCCTCCCATTCTTTAGATGACATATCGATCATGGGCCTCCTGCAGTGCCACAATGATGCCACCCGAAGGTTGCAGGAACAGCAACTCATATTCCGCTTGGGAACCCTGCAGCCCAATGGTATCAATGTGGACTTCACCAGCTTCAAAATCTCCCCTTCCCCCACTGCATCCCAAAACCAGCCCAGTTCGTCCCCTTCCTCCACTGCACCACACAACCAGCCCAGCTCTTCCCCTCCCTCCACGGCATCCCAAAACCAGCCCAGCCTGTCTCTGCTTCCCTAACCTGTTCTTCCTCTCACCCATCCCTTCCTCCCACCCCAAGCCGCACCTCCATTTCCTACCTACTAACCTCCTTGACCTGTCCGTCTTCCCTGGACTGACCTATCCCCTCCCTACCTCCCCACCTATACTCTCCTCTCCACCTATCTTCTTTTCTCTCCATCTTCGGTCCGCCTCCCCCTCTCTCCCTATTTATTCCAGTTCCCTCACCCCATCCCCCTCTCTGATGAAGGGTCTAGGCCCGAAACGTCAGCTTATGTACTCCTGAGATGCTGCTGGGCCTGCTGTGTTCATCCAGTTCCACACTTTTTTATCTTCAATAAAGGTTACCTGACACCACCCGGTGACTCGGGTTCTCATTGGAAAATACACCCTCCCTCAGTCAGGAAAATATTTATTGAGCCTCTCACTGTTTTTTTCTCACTCTGCGAATTTTGTATCTACTTTACTTCTGTCCCTTTTATTTCAAGACCAATAACTTTGCTCACAAGCCTGATGTGAAGCACTGTCTCAAAAGCCTTTTAAAAGTCCATGTCCATGATATCAACAGTTTTGCCCTTAATAACCCTTTCTGTTACCTAGAATCATAAAGTAATAGAATCATACAGTATAGAAGAGGCCCTTCAGCCCATCAAGTCCAACTTTCCTGCACCTGGCATGTAGCCTTAAATGTTTTGACACTTCAAGAGCTCATCCAAGTATGTTTGAAAAGTTGTGATGTTGTGGTCTAACTAAAGTCTGTAAAGCTCTAATATGACCTCCCTGCCCTTTTAATTTATGGCACGACTAATAAAGGAAAGAATCCCTTATGCCTCCTTAATTACCCTATTAACCTTCCTGCCACCTTCAGGGATCTGTGGACAAGCACCCAAGGTCCGTCTGTTCCTCTGAGCTTTGTAATATCTTGCTATTCATTGAGCACTCCTTTGTCTTCTTCCTTCTTCTAAAATGCATCACCTCATACTTATCGGAGTTAAATTCCATCTGCCACTGATCTGCCCATCTGTCCAGACTGTTTATATCTTCCTATAACCTAACAACTTCCTCCACACCATCAACTACCAGGTCAATCTTTATGTCACCCACAAACTTACTTATCATCCCTCCAATGTTCTCATCTACATCATTTATGAATATCATAAACAACATGGAGCTCAGCTCTCATCCCTGTTGTATATGGAACATAGAACATAGAACATAGAACAATACAGCGCAGAACAGGCCCTTCGGCCCTTGATGCTGCACCGACCTGTGAACTAATATAAGCCCATCCCCCTACACTATCCCATCATCATCCATATGCTCATCCAAGGATTGTTTAAATGTCCCTAATGTGGCTGAGTTAACTACATTGGTAGGCAGGGCGTTCCATGCCCTTTCCACTCTCTGAGTAAAGAACCTGCCTCTGACATCAATCTTAAATCTATCACCCCTATCACTGCACACTGGGCTCCAATCACACAAACAGCCTTCTACCACCACCTTCTGTCTCCTGTCTCAAAGCTAACTTTGGATCCATCTTGGCAAATTATCTTGATTCCTATGAGCTCCTACCTTCTTTATAGGTTTGCTATGTGGGACCTTGTCAAAGAATCTGAATCATTTCATAGAATCCCTACAGTGTGGAAACAGGCCTTTCAGCCCAACAAGCCCACACCAACCCTCAGAGCATCCTACCAAGACCCATCCCCCATGACCCACCTAATCTAAGGTCTTGCTGAAATATATATAAACTACATCAATTACCCTAACCTCATCCAAACTTGTCACTTCCTCAAAAAATGTCACTAGACTAATGAGGGGTGACCTCCCTCTGGCAAAGTCATGCTGACTATACCTGATCGAGCACTGCCTCTCCAAATAGAGATTAATTTTTCTCCCTCACTATTTTCTCCAGTCGTTTCCATACCACTGATGTTAGATTCACAGACCTGGTCGATCTCTACCATCCTTTTTGTAAGGCAGAACTACTTGTCTGTCCTGTAGTCCTCTGGCACCTTCCCTCTGGCCAGAGTTGATTTAAAGATTTGGGTCAGAGCCACTATAATTTACTCTCTGATCTCCTGTGGCAGCCTGGGATACAACTCAACTGTGTCTTAGAATGTTAGAATTAGAATCTTAGAAATAACTTTATTGTCACATATACTCAAATGACAACAGTGAGAGAAGTTTACAAGTCACTTACAGTGCCAAATTAGGTGTAAAGGTACCCAGGTACAGATTCTTAAGTACAAATTCTTAGGAATAAAAGTTTAGAAAAATAAAGAAATAAAATGTCCAGCATAGGAATAAAACAGAACAATAAAGAAATGAAGCATCAGAATATCAGTCCTTCCAACCCAGACCACACAGGCATTTATCCTGTAGACCACCTCAGGCCTTGATTCTACCACACCAGGCTTCATTTCAAGGCTCCCAATGCTGGAAGACTGCTCTGAATTATCTTGAGGCACTACGCCCACACAGAAGTCACAGCCAGACTGAGAGACCATCAGGGTGGGCAGGGACACAGACACGCTGGGATGAAAATCCACCACACCTAGTCCAGGCTGAGTCCATGCTGAGGCCAGGAGTTCAGGACATTGCCAAGAAGAAAGAAGGAGAAAAAAACACAAAAGAGAAAATAAAAGAGAAGGAAAAATGAAGAAATCGACGGAGCGGACAAGTTCTGGCTGAGAATCTTACTTCGCAGCCATTTTGGATCTGAACTGCTGCCATCTTGGACCTGGGGTTGTGTCCGCTTTTAAATTTGCCAAAACCTCAATACTTGCTCATCAAATCTCCAGTTCCATGGCAACCCTCAAGACATTCTGAAAAATTGTGTCTGGTACTCCTGCAATTTCCACTTTTATTTTCTTTAAAATCATGGACGCATCTCACTGATCTTGGTGCCTTGTCAACTTTAAGTATTAACCATCTATCAAATACTTCCTCCATGAAATTATGAATGCTTCTAGTTCCTCCTCTGTCACTATGGCCTAGATAACGTCTCCGTACCTCAGCCATGGCTAATGGCTTCACTTGTAAATTCCATTTTTGGTCCTAATTGACTGTACTCCTCCTTTTATCACACTTTCACTCTTGACGTGCTAATAGAAGACTTTGGGATTCTCCTTTATGTTGGCTATTCATCTCTTCTCATAAGTCTTCTTTGCTTCCCTCAAATGCTTTTTCAGTTCCCCACTGAAGTTTCCTATTGGTTCTCAGTTGAATTTTCTACCTGATACCTGTCATAATCACACTGCTCCTTCTTTATTTAAATTTCTATTTTTTTTATCTGGAACCTCTGAATTTGCTTGCTTTCCATATCCCTTTTCAGAGAATATGCCTTGATTGTGCTCAACTCGGCTCCTCTCTATCAGGGCCAGATTTGTTCTTGCCTCACTGAAATTGGCTCTACCCCAGTTAATTACTCTTACTCTGGATTGATGTTGTCATGTTCTAGGCTTAATGAACACTGTCTCCTAAATGTTCTCGCACTGACACACAATTTATTTGGCCCACCTCATTACCTGAAACCAGGCCCAACTGTGCAGTCTTTCTAGTTGGACTAGACACATACTGCTGTAGAAAATTTTCCTGAACACTTTCAGACTGTCACTGTCCCAGTTTACTTTCAAGTAGTTAAAGACCCCCATTATAACTAGTCTATAATGTAGAAATCTTTCTAAAACTTCCCAATAGATATACTCCTCCAAATTCATCTTGAGAGTTTGTGGCCTATAGACTACGCTGAGCCTATATAATTGTACCTTTTGTATTCCTTAGCTCTGACCAGATTGAATCTGTGCTAGAATTCTCTAGGATGTCCTCCTTCTAGAACACAGTAATGCTCTCCTTAACCAGCTGCCCCTGTTCCTTTCCTTCATTCCCTATCTTCTCTGAACACCTTATACTTGGGCATATTTAGCGCCTAGTACTGCCCTTCCTTGAGCCAGGTCTCTGAAATGCCACAAAGTCATATTTAGGCATGGAATCTGTACCTGAAATTCCAAATCTTATTTGACATGTTCAGTGCACTCTCATGATTTAGACTTTATTACTTCCTCCCTTAATCCCTGAATCCAATTTCATCTATTAACTTTATATTTTATTGCCGTCTGTCTGCAAGTATGTTGTGCCCCCTAGCATTCATGTGTAATGCACTTTGCTTGTTCACAAAACAATGTAAAATTACCAAAAAAAATCAGATTTTTGAAAATACATTTTCAAAAATGCATTAAATCTGAAGATAATTCTTCAAAATTGCACAATTCTACTTTAGCATTCACTTGCAGAATCCGGAGATTACTACATTTGAGGTCCGGCTTACTAATTTTCTATCTATATCACTAAATTCTGATTTCAGGACCACATCCCCTTCCTGCTCAAGTTATCAGTACTAACATGGTCCACAACTTCTGGCTGTTCACCCTCTCCCAAGAGAATGTCCTGCAGCCACTTTGTGACATCATTGACCCTAACACCAGGGAGGCATATATCATCCTAAGGCCATATCTACAGCCACAGCAACACCTGTCTGTTCCTGTAACTAACTTTCTCCACAATATCACCAAATCAGAAAATTATTATGGTGCAGGATGAGGCTAGGCCATTGGAGAGGGTAGTTAAGAGTCGACCACATTGCTGTGGGACCGAAGTGACATGTAAGGGTGACAGATTTCATTTCTGGTTGTCCTGTTTTAGGAAGGATATTATTAAGCTGGAGAGGATTCAGAAGAGTTTTACCAGGATGTTGTCAGGTGTGGGAGGTTTGAGTTATATAAAAAGGTTCGATAGGCTGGGCCTTTTTCCACCGGAGCATAGGAGGTTGAGAGGTGATCTGATAGAGGTTTATAAAATAATGAGAGGTATAGATAGAGATAATGGTAGTTGCCTTTTTCCTAGGGGAATTTCAAGACTAGGGGACATATGTTTAAGGTGATAGGAGAGGGGTTTAAAAAAGACATATTTTACGCAGAGAATGGTCTGCATATGGAATGAATGTCCTGAGGAGGTGAGTGCCAGGAGCAGGCAGGTGGGAGTAGTTAAGTGTGGGATTATGATTGGTGTGGACTGGTTGGATTGAAGATAACAAAGTGTGGAGCTGGATGAACACAGCAGGCCAAGCAGCATCTTAGGAGCACAAAAGCTGACGTTTCAGGCCTAGACCTTTCTGATGTTTTTCTGATGAATGGTCTAGGCCCAAAACGTCAGCTTTTGTGCTCCTGAGATGCTGCTTGGCCTGCTGTGTTCATCCAGCTCCACGCTTTGTTATCTCGGATTCTCCAGCGTCTGCAGTTCCCATTAACTCTGTTTGGATTGAAGGGTCTGTTTCCATGCTGTATAACTCTGACTCTATGATTCTATGAAATTTCATGGTACAAAGAGAAAAGAGAGCGGTAAGCGAAGAGCAAAGGAACAAAATGTCTCAATGGCAATGTGGTAACTATCAAGATGCAAAGTACCGGAATTAGGAAAAATATCCCAGAAAAAGAACGTGAAACAACATGAGAAAGCATGGTTATAAGATTAACAAGATGGAAAAATAGATTACAAAAGAAAGATAGGTGGAAATATAAAAACAGGTAGTAAGAATTTCTCTTGATATTATAAAAAAGGAAATAGTTAACAAAGTGAACAGTGGTCATATAGAAAGTGAGCCTGGGGAATTATTAATAGAAAATAAGGAGGTAGCAGATGAATCGGACAAATATTTTTGCATTGGTTTTCACTACAAACGTTATAAGTAAACTTCCAGAAACAGCTGTAAATCGGGAAATTGAAGGGAAGGAGGAACTTGAGAAAGTTGCAATCACCAGGGAAATGGTACTGAACAAATTGTTGAAGCTGTGGGCTGACAAGTCCCTAGGTCCTGCTGGATCTCATCCAGTTGATGGGATAGTTGATTCATTGGTTCTGATTTTGCAAACTTCCATTGATTCAGGACAGGTTTCATTAGATTGGACAATCGTGGAATAATTTCTCTAATTCATAAAGGGAGGCAGACACAAAACAGGATATAAAAACTAAGAAACTGCAGATGCTGTAAATCAGGAACAAAAACAGAAGTTGCTGGAAAGGCTCAGCAGGTCTGGCAGCATCTGTGAAGAAAAGATCAGAATTAATGTTTTGGGCTCGGTGACCCTTCCTCAGAACCGATCCTAGCTGGAAAAACATTGGTTTATATACAGAAAATAGAGAGGGGGCTGGGGTAGGGATTAAACAATAGGATAGAGCAGTTGGACAGGCAAAGACGTTGATAACAATCTGGTCAGGACGGTGAATAGTTGTTAATGGGGACTGTTAGTGACTAACAACAGGTATTGTGTAATGGCAGGGTATGTGTAATAAAAAGGCCTGGTGTGTGGGATAGGGGGTTAGGACATGGGAGCGATTAGAAGAACAACACCTCATCTTCTGTTTGGGGACCCTGCAGTTCTCCAAACTCCATATCAAGTTCAATAATTTTAGCACCTAAACTCTCCCATATCCTCACCCCCTAATCCACACACCAGGCCTTTTTATTACACATACCCTGCCATTACACACTACTTGTTGTTAGTCACAAACAGTCCCTATTAACAACTATTCACCCTCCTAGCCAAATCGTTATCAACTCCTTTGTCTATAGAACTGCTCATCACTCTCTTTGGGCTCCATACTATCATTTACTCTCTAGTCCAGCTCCCTCTCTATTTTCAGCATATAAACTAACATTTTCCCAGCTACCATCAGTTCTGCTTTATAGAAGGCATTTAATAGAATGCTACATTAAAGATTATAGTGGAAAATTGAAGCCCATAGTGTGTGTCTAATATATTGGCATGGATAGGAGTTTGGTGAGCTAACAAGAGCCATGAGGAAACTACAAGGGATACAATCAGGCTGAATGAGTGGATAATGACTCAGCAAACAGATTATAAGTAGAAATCATGAAATTGCCTATTTTGGCAGGAAGACGAAGGAAGCATATTACCTAAAAGGTGAGAGGTTGCAGAGCCAGGTGATGCAGGTGAAGCTAGGTATTCTAGTGCATGAATTGCCCATTTAGTACGTTGGTACAGCAAGTAATTCGGGAAGATGATAGAATATTATCATTTAGTGTGATGGGAATTGAATGTAAAATGATTGGGCTGTGCTTCAATTATACAGGAGATTGGTGAGACAACATCGCGAACTGTGTGTAGTCTTCATCTCCTGATTAAAGGAAGAATTGGAGATGCAGAGTTTACTGATCTTATACTGTCTACTGAGGGCGGCACAGTGGCTCAGTGGTTAGCACTGCAGCCTCACAGTGCCAGGGACCCGCCCTCGATTCCAGCCTTGGGTAACTGTCTGTGTGGAGTTTGCACATTCTCCCCATGTCTGCGTGGGTTTCCTCCGGGTGCTCCGGTTTCCTCCCACAGTCCAAAGATATGCAGGCTAGGTGGACTGGCCATGCTAAATTGTCCGTAGTGTACAGGGGTGTGTGTGTGTTATAGAGGGATGGGTCTGGGTGGGATGCTCCAAAGGGCGGTGTTAACTTGTTGGGCCGAAGGACCTGTTTCCACACTGTAGGGAACCTAATCTAATCTAATGCTTAAAATGGGCAGTTGCCTTATGAGCAAATGTTGGGCAGGCTGGCTTCATTGTTGGAGTGGAGTTTAAAAGTGTAAGAAACAATTTGATTGAAAGGTAAGATTATGAGGGTTCTTGCCTGGCTGGATGAGAATCTAGAACCAGACATCACTTTTAGGCCTCCTACCCTCCCTCGACCTCTTCATCTCCAACTGCCGTCGAGACATTAACCGCCTCAACCTCTCCACCCCTCTCACCCACTCCAACCTCTCCCCCGCAGAACGGGCAGCCCTCCGCTCCCTCCGCTCCAACCCCAACCTCACCATCAAACCCGCAGACAAGGGTGGCGCAGTGGTAGTATGGCGTACTGACCTCTACATCGCCGAGGCCAGACGCCAACTCTCCGACACCACCTCCTACCGCCTCCTCGATCATGACCCCACACCCGAGCACCAAACCATCATCTCCAACACCATTCATGACCTCATCACCTCAGGGGACCTCCCACCCACAGCCTCCAACCTCATTGTTCCCCAACCCCGCACGGCCCGTTTCTATCTCCTTCCCAAAATCCACAAACCTGCCTGCCCTGGTCGACCCATCGTCTCAGCCTGCTCCTGCCCCACCGAACTCATCTCCACCTATCTGGACTCCATTTTCTCCCCTTTGGTCCAGGAACTCCCCACCTATGTCCGTGACACCACCCACGCCCTCCACCTCCTCCAGGACTTCCAATTCCCTGGCCCCCAACACCTCATATTCACCATGGACGTCCAGTCCCTGTACACCTGCATTCCGCATGGAGATGGCCTCAAGGCCCTCCGCTTCTTCCTGTCCCGCAGGCCCGACCAGGCCCCCTCCACCGACACTCTCATCCGCCTAGCGGAACTCGTCCTCACACTCAACAACTTCTCTTTTGACTCCTCCCACTTCCTACAGACTAAGGGGGTGGCCATGGGCACCCGCATGGGCCCCAGCTATGCCTGCCTCTTTGTAGGTTACGTGGAACAGTCCATCTTCCGCACCTACACAGGCCCCAAACCCCACCTCTTCCTCCGGTACATTGATGACTGTATCGGCGCCGCCTCTTGCTCCCCAGAGGAGCTCGAACAGTTCATCCACTTCACCAACACCTTCCACCCCAACCTTCAGTTCACCTGGGCCATCTCCAGCACATCCCTCACCTTCCTGGACCTCTCAGTCTCCATCTCAGGCAATCAGCTTGTAACTGATGTCCATTACAAGCCCACCGACTCCCACAGCTACCTAGAATACACCTCCTCCCACCCACCCTCCTGCAAAAATTCCATCCCCTATTCCCAATTCCTCCGCCTCCGCCGCATCTGCTCCCACGATAAGACATTCCACTCCCGCACATCCCAGATGTCCAAGTTCTTTAAGGACCGCAACTTCCCCCCCACGGTGATTGAGAACGCCCTTGACCGCGTCTCCCGCATTTCCCGCGACACATCCCTCACACCCCGCCCCCGCCACAACCGCCCCAAGAGGATCCCCCTCGTTCTCACACACCACCCTACCAACCTCCGGATACAACGCATTATCCTCCGACACTTCCGCCATTTACAATCCGACCCCACCACCCAAGACATTTTTCCATCCCCACCCCTGTCTGCTTTCCGGAGAGACCACTCTCTCCGTGACTCCCTTGTTCGCTCCACACTGCCCTCCAACCCCACCACACCCGGCACCTTCCCCTGCAACCGCAGGAAATGCTACACTTGTCCCCACACCTCCTCCCTCACCCCCATCCCAGGCCCCAAGATGACATTCCACATTAAGCAGAGGTTCACCTGCACATCTGCCAATGTGGTATACTGCATCCACTGTACCCGGTGCGGCTTTCTCTACATTGGGGAAACCAAGCGGAGGCTTGGGGACCGCTTTGCAGAACACCTCCGCTCAGTTCGCAACAAACAACTGCACCTCCCAGTCGCAAACCATTTCCACTCCCCCTCCCATTCTCTTGATGACATGTCCATCATGGGCCTCCTGCACTGCCACAATGATGCCACCCGAAGGTTGCAGGAACAGCAACTCATATTCCGCCTGGGAACCCTGCAGCCATATGGTATCAATGTGGACTTCACCAGTTTCAAAATCTCCCCTTCCCCCACTGCATCCCTCAACCAGCCCAGTTCATCCCCTCCCCCCACTGCACCACACAACCAGCCCAGCTCTTCCCCCCCACCCACTGCATCCCAAAACCAGTCCAACCTGTCTCTGCCTCCCGAACCGGTTCTTCCTCTCACCCATCCCTTCCTCCCACCCCAAGCCGCACCCCCAGCTACCTACTAACCTCATCCCACCTCCTTGACCTGTCCGTCTTCCCTGGACTGACCTATCCCCTCCCTACCTCCCCACCTACACCCTCTCCACCTATCTTCTTTACTCTCCATCTTCGGTCCGCCTCCCCCTCTCTCCCTATTTATTCCAGTTCCCTCCCCCCATCCCCCTCTCTGATGAAGGGTCTAGGCCCGAAACGTCAGCTTTTGTGCTCCTGAGATGCTGCTTGGCCTGCTGTGTTCATCCAGCCTCACATTTTATTATCACTTTTAGGGGTGCCCACTCAAGTCAGAGATAAGGAGAAGTTTCTTTTCACAAAAGGTTGCAAATCTTTGTAACTCTCTGCCTCTGAAGAAAATGGAAGACTTTGAATATTTTTAAGGCTAAGGGTAAAAGATGATTAGCAAGCAAGGGAGTGGAAGAATCTCCAGGGTAAACAAGACTGAATTGAGGTTGTGATCAGATCAGTCATGATCTTACTGAATAGCAGAGCAAACTTAAGTGGCCAAGTGGCCTACAGTTCTCCTAATTTATATGTCCAAATGTATGTTTGTATGTGAATTGGGAACAGGGATAATGGTCTAAACTACTTGAACTCAATGATAACTTACTAAGGTTACAAAATTCTGAGTTTTAAACCGAAATGCTATTTGTCAACCTTGTGTTGAGATTCCAAGGAACACTGCAGCAAGCAAAGGACAGAAAAAAAATCAAAGTGTCTGTGTTTGGCCTCCCCTACATCGGAGATACTACGTCATGAGCAATAATTCTGCAATATAGGATTCAAATTTGAATTATTTTTATTTATGGAGGAGGATACAGAAACGATATCCAACAATATCCCTCCTGAGTAGAGCAGCAGAGGGCGGGAACGTTGATGTACAGTTGTACTCATTTTCTTTTATCCCATTTGTTCATTCTAATGTTGTCTACTCATTATTTTCTTCTTTATTGTTTCTGGATTAACATCATTTTGAATATCGTTGTATCTTATTGCATCAGGAATCGATTAGAAGAAAGAGAGGCATAGAATGAAAGAGAGAGAGAGAAAGGTAAAAAGATAGGCTGAGAGAGTGAGACAGATGCCATTAGAGTCTATGTTTCATGGAGACTGGCGAGTGTTATCTAATTTGAAGTTGCACAGTATTTCTATTACATTTGGTGATTTATTTTAGTTTGTGTGTTATTTCAGCTCAGAACGCATCATGCTAGACATGTATAGTATGGTATTTCAGCTTATACGTTGCTTTTCCCAGGCATAAAAATGTCTGAAGGAATTTAATTCTGGCTTTACATTGATTCCAATTGTTTCACTTCATGCTTTTCAGGAATGCAACCCAGACTTTGAGTGAGAACTGTCTGTGTGGCCAATGAAGCACAATGCCATTAGCTGGGGTCTGATCTGAAATTAAATGAATGTTGTGAAACACCAAGACAAAGATTAGCGGTTGCATTATAGTTCCTGCAGATCATAAGGTTCTTGCTTGTAAACCTGAATTTACAATATAAAGTGAATAATTAACATTGGATTAACTTTCTATCTTTAGATTGTCAAGGATGATTTTGTTTTCCTATATCTCCTGAATATAAGAACCCAGAGACTTTATAGTACATATGTTTTAGGTATTGAAGAGCTAACCAATGCCACAGAAAAGATCTGTGAGCTCAATATTTGTATCTGAAGTGAACTTTGGAAGTACAGAGGAGACCATTCAGCCTGCTACATCTGTGGATACTTTCTCAAGAACCAAAAGAACTGTGGATGCTGTAAATCAGGAACAAAAACAAAGTTGCTGGAAACGCTCAGCAGGTCTGGCAGCATCTGTGGAGAAGAAAACAGAGTTAACGTTTTGGGTCCGGTGACCCTTCCTCAGAACAGTTCTGAGGAAGGGTCACCGGACCCAAAACGTTAACTCTGTTTTCTCCTCCACAGATGCTGCCAGACCTGTTGTGGATGCTTTCTGTTTGAGTAACACACCTTGTCACACTTCCTTACTTTTTTCTTTAGACGTGAAAGTGTTTTCTTCAACTAATTATCAATTTTCTTTTCAAAATCGTGCTTGAATCTACCTCCTCCGCATTCTGTTGCCATTGCTTCTTTTGCAAATCATCTTAAATCAGCGTCCTCTGGTTACTGATCTTTCTGCCAAAACAAATCGTTTGCATCTCTTCACTCCAACCAAATTTCTCATCATTTGGAAAACTTCCGTCAAATCTTCTCTTATTCTCCCTGCACCAAGGAGAACAGCTCCAGCTTGCCGAGTCTTTTCAAATAACTCCACCTTCTCTTTGCCTCGCTTCACCACTTACACTTGCTGCTTCCTTTGCTATCTGCCCAACTTTTTGTTACTTCCCTCATTCTCTTCACCACACTCACACACCCCCTATACTGGTAAAGATACCTTTTTTAAATATGACCTTTAACAGATGTCTGTTATATCCTCTCAGGTGGCAATACTGTTTTGAAGAAGAGCTGGAGAATTATCCTCTTTCATGTCATCAATAGCTATCCTTCAATTAGCAGATAATCTGGCCACTATCATATTATTGAATTTGGAACTTCTATGTACAGTTTGGTTGCCATGTTTCCCACCTTACAACAGTAAATATACTTCATTGATTGTAAAGGATCTTTTAATTTCCTAAGATCATGAAAGATGCTACATCATGTAAGCTTTTCTCTTTTCTTTTTAAATCAAAATAGCGGAGATGATGGCCGAGTGGTATTATTGCTGGACTGCTAATCCAGAGACCCAGCTAATGTTCTGGGGACTCAGGTTTGAATCCCACCACAACAGATGGTGGAATTTCAACTCTTGGAATTTTAAGAGCCAAATAATGACCATGAATCCATTGTTGATTGTCAGGAAAAACCCATCTGGTTCACTAATGTCCTTTAGGGAAGGCAACTTACCTGGTCTGGCCTACATGTGACTCCAGACCCACAGCAATGTAGTTGACTCTTAAATGCCTCTGGCAATTAGGGATGGGCAATAAATGCTGCCTAGCCAGCAACGCCCTCATCCCATGAATGAATAAAAGAAAAAAAAAAATCACCTTTCAGGAATTCCATTCACAGTAATGACAAAACATTGGATAAAAACATCTCTTTATATCACCTATGGCTCATTACCCTAAATCTGTGTCCCTCAGTTACTAGTCCTTCGGCCGTCAGCAACAGGTCCTCATTATTAAGTCTATCTGAAACTGTGATGATTTGGAATAGATCTTGACATGTCGCCCTGCCCCACCCCTTATCTTTTATGCTTTAAAGGAGAGCAATCCAGGTTTCTTCAGCCTTTCCACATGAATGAAGTCTTTCATTCCTTGCAAACTTTTAATAAATTTCTCTTGTGCCCACTCTGACACCTTTATTCTTTTGTTAGCTGTGATGCTAGGGCTTCATGCAGGAGGAGTGGGATAGTCTGGAGGGTTTCCCGATATATGCCCAAGTCACAGTTCAAGAACTATGTTCAATTTTGGGCATTGCCCCTCAAGGACAAATTATTGGTCCTACAAGGGAGCTTAACACAGATTCAGCAAAATAGTAGCTGGGCTAAAAGTGTTATGTTATGAGGATAGGTTACTTTGAGTTAGAAGGCTACCTGAGACCTTTAAAAACGATAATAAAAGGTTTGAAAACTGTGTTGATAGTGTGGAGAGCTGGCCATTTTATATTCACTTATTGGATGTAGTTGTCAATGGTTGGGTCATTATTTTATTGCCCATCCACAACAAAGGAGAACTGGAGATAATGGGAACTGCAGATGCTGGAGAATTCCAAGATAATAAAATGTGGGGCTGGATGAACACAGCAGGCCAAGCAGCATCTCAGGAGCACAAAAGCTGACGTTTCGGGTCTAGACCCTTCATCAGAGAGGGGGATGGGGAGAGGGAACTGGAATAAATAGGGAGAGAGGGGGAGGCGGACCAAAGATGGAGAGAAAAGAAGATAGGTGGAGAGAGTATAGGTGGGGAGGTAGGGAGGGGATAGGTCAGTCCAGGGAAGACGGACAGGTCAAGGAGGTGGGATGAGGTTAGTAGGTAGATGGGGGTGCGGCTTGAGGTGGGAGGAAGGGATGGGTGAGAGGAAGAACCGGTTAGGGAGGCAGAGACAGGTTGGACTGGTTTTGGGATGCATTGGGTGGGGGGGGGGAAGAGCTGGGCTGGCCACGCGGTGCAGTGGGGGGAGGGGACGAACTGGGCTGGTTTAGGGATGCAGTTGGGGAAGGGGAGATTTTGAAACTGGTGAAGTCCACATTGATACCATTACGCTGCAGGGTTCCCAGGCGGAATATGAGTTGCTGTTCCTGCAACCTTCGGGTGGCATCATTGTGGCATTGCAGGAGGCTCATGATGGACATGTCATCTAGAGAATGGGAGGGGGGAGTGGAAATGGTTTGCGACTGGGAGGTGTAGTTGTTTGTTGCGAACTGAGCGGAGGTGTTCTGCAAAGCAGTCTCCAAGCCTCCGCTTGGTTTCCCCAATGTAGAGGATGCCACACCGGGTACAGTGGATGCAGTATACCACATTGGCAGATGTGCAGGTGAACCTCTGCTTAATGTGGAATGTCATCTTGGGGCCTGGGATACGTGTGAGGGAGGAGGTGTGGGGGCAAGTGTAGCACTTGCTGCGGTTGCAGGGGAAGGTACTGGGTGTGGTGGGGTTGGAGGGCAGTGTGGAGCGAACAAGGGAGTCACGGAGAGAGTGGTCTCTCCGGAAAGCAGACAGGGGTGGGGATGGAAAAATGTCTTGGGTGGTGGGGTCGGATTGTAAATGGCGGAAGTGTCGGAGGATGATGCATTGTATCCAGAGGTTGGTAGGGTGGTGTGTGAGAACGAAGGGGATCCTCTTTGGGCGGTTGTGGCGGGGGCGGGGTGTGAGGGATGTGTTGCGGGAAATACGGGAGATGCGGTCAAGGGCGTTCTCGATCACTGTGGGGGGAAAGTTGCGGTCCTTGAAGAACTTAGACATCTGGGATGTGCGGGAGTGGAATGTCTTGTCGTGGGAGCAGATGCGGCGGAGGCGGAGGAATTGGGAATAGGGGATGGAATTTTTGCAGGAGGGTGGGTGCGAGGAGGTGTATTCTAGGTAGCTGTGGGAGTTGGTGGGCTTGAAATGGACATCAGTTACAAGCTGGTTGCCTGAGATAGAGACTGAGAGGTCCAGGAAGGTGAGGGATGTGCTGGAGATGGCCCAGGTGAACTGAAGGTTGGGGTGGAAGGTGTTGGTGAAGTGGATGAACTGTTCGAGCTCCTCTGGGGAGCAAGAGGCGGCGCCGATACAGTCATCAATGTACCGGAGGAAGAGGTGGGGTTTGGGGCCTGTGTAGGTGCGGAAGAGGGAAAAGGAGAACTGGAACTTATTTAATCAGAGGTCAAAAAGTGATATGGTGGGTGAATCTCCTTGGGTTTCAATCTATAACCATCCAGAAAGGCAGCCGACAATCAGCAATGACAATATTAACCAGCCAAAATAAATGCCAAGACCTTTGACCCTAGGCTATAGCACACTGCACCATTCTGTAAAGATTTTGAAAAGCAGTTGCAAATTGAGTGAGAAGAAAATTACTGACAATCTTGAAATATAAAAGACATGAAGATTGAGAATTGTCCCGAGCTATCTACTAGATGTTTCAACAGTTTATGAAGTAAATTCATAAGCTATCATTTATATTATTATTTATAGTTTTTGATTTGGTGTAATCATATATTCACTTATAAGAAATGAAATTTAACTTGCTTTTAAAGGAAATTAGGCAAGGAAGAAACTCTTTATACATGGGTTGTAGCTTAACACACGGTCTTCCTGGCTGTTTTTCTTCCAATGCTGCAGTTATCGCATTCAAACAAAGTGGACACTTTCAGCAACACTGTAGGAAGGAAGGAAATGGCCATCTTTACCTGGTCTGGTCTACCTGTGACTCCAGGCTCACAACAATGTGATTGACTCTTAACTGGGATGTGTAATAAATGCTAGCCAAACCAGCGACACCCTCATCCCATGAATGATTTTTTTTTAAAATTGGCAATTACCTTTATAACCTCTGCCAGTGGACGCAAACTAGTCATGATGTTAAGTATTTACGTAAGAGTGCTAACTTGCCATTTAAAAAAAAAATCAACCTGATAGACCACATCTAGGGTCATCACATTTTAAGGTAGGAATTGAAGACGGACCTTCTGACCTAGAGATAGTGCTGCCATCACTGCTCCGCAAGACCCTTGATCTAAATTCTTATAATGGCTAATTATCAGAACCAATATCACAAAACATGTGTCCCATTGCAGAACTCGGAGACAGTTAAAGCATTTCTTATTTAACAGTAAAATCATAGGGGGAACGTTTAAAGCAATTTGCAAAAGAAGGAAATGCAATGTGAGAAAAAAAACTTTTCATACAACCAATGGTTCAGGTTGGGAATACATGGTCTGGAAATGTGGCAGAGCAATTTCAATTGTGGCATTCAGGATGGCATTGGAGAATTATTTAAATTGGAACAATTTCTAGACAAGAGAATACCCTTAAGTCATGATGCCCATTTAGAAACCCTGTGCTGGGCCAAATGGCCCCTTTCTGTGCCATAACTCTACGTTAATTAATTGATTCTGTGATTTTTAATTAATTTAGTTTGCTGTTGTGTAAGCATGTAATAATTGAATAAACTTTTGCACTTACCTAGTACTTTTCATAACTTGGAATATCCCAAGCCATTTTGCATCTAATCAAGTACTTTTAAAGGAATGACAGTGACAATCTTCACACAGCAAGTTCCACAATCAGCAATGTGATAATGACCAGATAACCTGATTTTTATTTATGTTTGGTTATGTCGCTTAATGGATAAATATTGGCCAGGTCAATAGGATTAGTTCCTCTGATCTTCCTCAAGATATTGTCAAAAGAATCTTTACTGCCCAGCATAGAAAGCAGACAGGACCCCATATTAACAACTCATCTAAAAGATGGCAATCCCGATACTCCCCTCAGTACTGCACTTGGAAGTGTCAACTTTGAGTTCATGCTCAAGTCTTCTGCGGAGCTTGAAATTCTAACCATTTAACCTAGAGACAAAAATGGAGCTACAGTAGATACACCATTAACTTATACAATTTTATTTCATCACAGCCCAATCCTGCTTCTGGGATTTTTAAAATGAGTAAGTTAAGAAGTAATTAGCTTGGGTGTAAAAATGTTGATTATAGATGTGTCATTAAAATTGGAGTTTTGGGTTGACATTTTAGCTGACGTTGCATCTTTGCCAACATAATGGAAAACATCTTTGAGAGCAAGTGAAGTCATAGCTTTTAGAAACAATTAGCTCTTTTCCTTGTAATAAAAAACAGAATCCTGGAAACATCCAGATCAGATCAGATTGTTAGTTACGCTGAGTAGGCATCCAAAGTACTTTGTAAAATCTAGAGATCGCAAATGGATAAACAAAATTATACTTGCTTTAATTTTTCTGACCTTCCTTCAAACATAACACAAATCTAGAACTGAAATTTGCAAAGCGTCATTTTTTCTTAACATTGATGGAATGTTTTTTAAGCTATATTTATTTATTTCCTCTGTAAACTTTAATTTAGGCCCGAAACGTCAGCTTTTGTGCTCCTGGGATGCTGCTTGGCCTGCTGTGTTCATCCAGCTCCACACTTTGTTATCTTGGATTCTCCAGCATCTGCAGTTCCCATTACCATCTGGTTTCATTCCTTTTTTAAGGCCTTGTAGCACTCTATTACGACTGAGTGGCTTGCTGCACTACTTCAGAGCCAGCCACATAGCTGGGGATCTGGAAACACACTTAGGTCAGACCAGTTCAGGCTTGCAGACTTTCGGAAAAAAACACGGTAAAAGAACCAGATGGCATATTTTGTAAACAACAAATGTTTCATGGTCAACATGAGACCATTTTAATTCCAGATTTATGTAACTCATATTACCATCTGCCACGTTGTTATTCAGACCCATGTCTGGATTATGAGTCCAGTGCCAATACTAGTACATCACCAACTCTCCTTTCTTGTGTTCACCTGAACATTCATGTGAACCTAACAAAGCAAAGCAAGAACAACTGGATTCTTTCGTTTAAGGATATTGTGAACTAGCAGGTCATTTACAACAATCTGGCAGCAACATGGTCATGCTCACAAAGGTATATTATTTCCTGCACTTTAAACTGAATTCATATTTTCAAACTACCTTCTCCAGTCCTGTAAAAATATCGTTGTGTAACTTATATCTTGGAAGTGTGTAGTTGAACAGGGACATCTAGAGGTTCAATACATAAGTTACTTCAAACGCAACTCAGCTCATCGATGTCATTCCCACTGAATGTGTACTCTTTATTATTCACTTAAATGCATTTTCCACCTGCTTTACTGTTTCTATTTTACAAACCAGTTTATCTCTTCCTGAAGATCTTTCTGCTTGTTGTTTGCCCAAACTCCTTTCTACTATGTCATCAGCAAATTTTTATATTTTGCTTATTGAGTTTAAGAGCTGAGAGATTATGCTGCCGCTCTACAAAACCCTGGTTAGACCACACTTGGAATATTATGTTCAGTTCTGATCACCTCATTATAGGAAAGATGTGGAAGCCTTAGAGAGGATGCAGAGGAAATTTACCAGGATGCTGCCTGGACTGGAGGGCAAGTCTTATGAGGAAACGTTGAGGGAAGTAGGGATTTTCTCATTGGAGTGAAGAAGGATGAGAGGTGACTTGATAGAGGTGTACAAGATGATGAAAGGCATAGATGGAGTGGATAGTCAGAGACTTTTTCCCAGGGCGGAAATGACTATCACAAATCATAATTTTAAGGTGATTGGAGGAAAGTATAGGGGAGATGTCAGCAGTAGCTTCTTTACACAGAGAGTGGTGGGCGTGAGGAATGGGCTAGCAGGTCATTTACAACAATCTGGCAGCAACATGGTCATGCTCACAAAGGTATATTTACACAGAGAGTGGTGGGCGTGAGGAATGGGCTGCCAGCAGTAGTAGTGGAGTCAGATACATTAGGGACGTTTAAGCGACTCTTGGATATGGACATGGATGATAGCAAAATGTATGATAACCAGGGTAGTTTGATCTTAGAGTAGGATAATAGGTTGGCACAACATCGTGGGCCGAAGGGCCTGTACTGTGCTGTACAGTTCTATGTTCTATGCTCCAAATCATGCCACCCTTACTATTATCAGTATGAATCAGGATATGCCCACAATATGAAATGGCAGGTGAACAGGGTCTTGTCATTAATCATCACCTGCATCTCCCTGAATGAGCCTGTGAAAGGCCACAGACCTGACCAAACACACAGCATCAATCTTACCTTGGCTGCCATTATCAATAAAAGAATAAAAGCAGGAAACAGGACAACAATTATAAAGCAGCTTTAGTATAACAAAATATTTTAAGGCACCTTGCAGGATTATCACAAAAAAGCTTTGTCAAAGAGGTTGATTTTAAGAAGTGTAAAGATGAGAAATGTAAGGTAGACAGACATGGGGATAGTAGGGAATACCTGACTTGAGGCCTACCCAACAGAAAGCATGGTCACAATGAGCAGAATAGTTATAACCAAGAGACCAGATTTCTCAGAGGGTTGTACGGTTGCTGGAGACTATGGAATTAAGGAAGGGACAAGGGTCTGGAGCAATTTGACCACAAGGCAAAGAACTTTCAAATCAAGAGGTAATGAGGACCAACAAGCACAGGGTTAACAGGGGAATAGGACTTCTGAGAGTTAACAGACAGGGAGCAGAGCTCTGGATGGCTTCAAGTTTGCTGATGTTGGGTTGGAATGGGGATAACATTAAAGGATGTTTGATCAGGTGGGCTAATCGAAGGGACTGGCACAGAAGAGGCAACTGATGAGACTGGCTCAATTTTTGTAATGCTAATATCATTGTTACCTCAGACATTTTGCTTTGAGGGTGGAAGCAATAGGGGAAGAGAGGATTTGTTGTGTTATATCTGACAATTAGTGTCAATAATCATGACACGATCATGATATCACCACCGTACTATAGCATACGTCCTGAGGGTATAAAAGGTCTCAAATTCCATCTCAACACAGGGCAGTGGAGGCATGTGATAATGGGAACTGCAGATGCTGGAGAATCCAAGATAATAAAATGTGAGGCTGGATGAACACAGCAGGCCCAGCAGCATCTCAGGAGCACAAAAGCTGACGTTTCGGGCCTAGACCCTGGAGGCATGTGTTGATGAAAGCATGCTACTCTTTGTAAGCAAATAGCTTAATATTAGTCCAGGCATGGACATACTTGCAAGTATATGATCTGTATATATTACAGAGCTGTAATAAATATCGATTGGATCTTTCAATACCACATTACTTGTTTTCTAGTTTATGTTACAAAAGGATAGAAAGCATTGCCACAACAGGTTAAAAAGAAAGTATCCTACAGGCAACATCCAATCATGGTTAGCATTGTTGGTCGATCTGTAAGGAAACAAGATCTCTATCAAAGATATTAGTAAATCTCATTGAAGATCAATAGCCCAAGACATCAAATAATCCAGGCAATAGCAAAATCAGCTACTATGAGCATAGATCAATAGAAAATAGATTGATCAGCCAATAGACAGAGCTACTTCCTTTCTGATTAAAATTCCAAGTTCTTTCAAATTAGAAGCCTGTATTTCTGGGGCGTCGGTTTTTTGGAAAGCAAATTCCCCTAACAGTGTAGCTACACATCTTTTCTTTAAAAAAGCATTTTAATACACTAAAATGCAACTTTCTCTACTAATGAGCCTGACATTTGCCTAGAGGTCAGTTAATTCTGCCATCTTGTTTCTTCAAATTGACACAAAAGTTGAAGCAGCCCACATGATATCATCACTCCTGTTCTCCGATGCCTTTTCTGGATCAAAGTCAGTGAAGACGATTACAGTCTCTGCTGTTTATTTATTCTTTATTTATTACTCAGTCAATTTAACACTACAGCATAAAATCCTCAGATTACAAACAAAGCTGCCTCAGAATAACTACTGGGATTTGGGTTTTACCAACGTTGGTGAGGAATATCTAGCCAGGTTCCAATCAAGCAGCTGGGTCTCTCCTCCAAACTCTGAGCTTAGAGACTTGCTTCTGTGATTGTTGTTCCTAGGTTATTCCGTTGATGTCTTTAAAACACTTATTTTTATTTGAGAGTTCCAGAAAGTTCAACTCCCACTCAGGACCCTTTAACTCTAAGGTCATCCATCCAAAGATTGTATAAACAAGTTAGTTCTGTTACAGCGTGCTATTTTCAGTCTTTCAGTCATCTTATCACAAATGTTGGGCAGCCTTTACCCCCAAATTCCTGCTTAATGATCAGTGCCTGATACTGCATTGCTCAGTCGGCTATCGTTCCAGTGAAGTTGGCCCCTTTCTCCCCCATCATCCTTGTAGAGACTTAATCCATTAAGATGTAGCCATTCAGCTGCACTCCTTATCTGGCTTGAACGTCATTAGAAGCTTGCAACTGTGCTGCAATTTTTGACTGACGAAAGCTGTGGTTCTCCAAACAATGCTCTTAAAAAGAAACCAAGGCCAGGAAAGAACAGCTACTAAAAAAATGAAGAGGAACAGAGGCAAACTACAGGGAAAACAAGGAGACAGAAGCAAAAATCAATTAAAGGAATAAACAAACGCTGCACTTGACATCTTTTAAGAAAACACCAACAAGAAATGGAACACAAACAGTTAAATACGGAATGTCAGCGATGAATTATACAACCTTTCAACCAATGCATGCACTTTTACATCTCAAATACAGATGGACCTTCGAAGCAAGCTCTGAAGATTTTGCTTTCAATCAGCTGGAAGGAGATTTACAGAACTTATACATCCATTGTTCAAAGACCAGCTCAAGATAAGCATTAACCTCAAGATTAACAGATTCTAATTCATTTAATCCAGAAAGCAACTCCAAGAATCAACTGGCCAGTTTGTCAGAGATGCTGCAGCAAAGCGTATGACTGTGACTTTTCTAAATAGGAACCCTCACAGGCCCCTCTAATTAATAAGCACCTCTACACCAAGGAAAGCCTTTGAGAAGATTATTTTGGGCAAGAAAATGAGCCACGCCTTTGGAGCTTTACTTGGAGAATGGAGGCAAGTATGAAGCCATTATGGCAAACAACAATTCTGTGCTCCAAGCACAGCGAACACTTCTACTACATTCAGGAAAACACACCAAACTCGCAAAAACTGTAACAGATGTGGTTGTCATTCATACTCAAAAGCTGTTCAGCTTTTCATGATGTCTGTAAAGGCATGTGGTTTAAAAAAAAAGTATAAGGCACGCATGGGAGGAAATCTGTTTCCAAAGGCCAGGCCAGACCCCAGAACAAAACACATGTGACCAACAAGATGGTTCAACACCACAGCAATTAACAGCAAGGAAATTGTTAAGGTATGCAAGTGCATCCAGGAGGTTCAAAGTAACAGGAAATTTGGAAAGATGTTCAAGCCCTCCTTATCGTCCACTTTATACTGTCAATGTAATGTGTGCAATTACCTAAAGCTTTTACAGCCATTGACATCATATATTCTAAAATGGCAAGATGACCCACCTTAAAAGCTAAAAGTAGACACAGCCTACAAGAGACCACCCTGGTGTCTAGTGGACCACCAATTTCACACATTGGCATAATCACTCCACTGTGTCAACGTACAATCTCATTGTGGCTTCTCAAGATCGTCTGCCAGTTAGGTACAACTAGACCAGCAGTGGCAGGATCACCAGCCTGCACAGATTTTGAGAGTCAATTCCTGAGATTCAAATCACAGCCAAAGTAGCGAAACAGACCACATGTGACAAAATCAAATCAAGCAAAACTGACAATTTCTCAAAATTGATTTGTTAACGCTTTGGCCAGAGCTAACATGAACGGGTGCAATCAACAAAGACAAGAAATGTTGCACAATGGCCTGCTAGATCCAACAATTGTTAAACTAGTTGCCCGCTATATAACTCCAACACATCCCTCACCTTCCTGGACACCTCAGTCTCCATCTCACGTAACCAGCTAGAAACTGATGTCCATTTCAAGCCCACTGACTCCCACAGCTACCTAGAATACATCGCCTCCCACCCACCCTCCTGCAAAAATTCCATCCCCTATTCCCAATTCCTGCTCCTCCGCTGCATCTGGTCCCAGGATGAGGCATTCCACTCCCGCACATCCCAGATATCCACGTTCTTCAAAGACCGCAACTTTCCCCACCGCAGTGGTCAAGAATGCCCTTGACCGCGTCTCCCGCAACACATCCCTCACACCTCACCCCCACCACAACCGCCCCCAGAGGATCCCCCTCGTTCTCACATACCACCCCACCAACCTCTGGATACAACGTATTATCCTCTGACATTTCCGCCATCTACAGTCCGACCCCACCACCCAAGCTATTTTTCCATCCCCACCCTTGTCTGCCTTCCGGAGAGACCTCTCACCGCGACTTCCTTGTCCGCTCCACACTGGCACCTTCCCCTGCAACTGCAGGAAGTGCTACACTTGCCCCCACACCACCTCCCTCACCCCCCTCCCAGGCCCCAAGATGACCTTCCATATCAAACAGATGTTCACCTGCACATCTGCCAATGTGGTATATTGTATCCATTGCACCCGGTGTGGCTTCCTCTACATTGGGGAAACCAAGCGGAGGCTTGGGGACCACTTTGCAGAACACCTGCGCTTGGTTCGCAACAAACAACTGCACCTCCCAGTCGCAAACCATTTCAACTCCCCCTCCCATTCCTCAGACAACATGTCCATCATGGGCCTCCTACAGTGCCACAATGATGCCACCCGAAGTTTGCTGGAACAGCAACACATTCCGCTTGGGAACCCTGCAGCCCAATGGTATCAACGTGGACTTCACAAGCTTCAAAATCTCCCCTTCCCCCACTGCATCCCAAAATCAGCCCAGTTCTTCCCTTCCCCCCACTGCATCACAAAACCAGCCCAGCTTGTCCCCTTCCCCCAGTGCATCCCAAAACCAGCCCAACCTGTCTCTGCTTCCCTAACCTGTTCTTCCTCTCACCCATCCCTTCCTCTCACCTCAAGCCGCACCTCCATTTCCTACCTACCACCTAATCCCGCCTCCTTGACCTGCCCATCTTCCCTGGACTGACCAATCCCCTCCCTATCTCCTCACCTATACTCTCCTCTCTATTTATCTTCTTTTCTCTCCATCTTCGGTCCGCCTACCCCCTCTCCCTATTTATTCCAGTTCCCTCTCCCCATCCCCCTCTCTGATGAAGGGTCACGGCCCGAAACATCAGCTTTTGTGCTCCTGAGATGCTGCTTGGCCGGTGTTCATCCAGCTCCACACTGTTATATAGTGGGCAAGATAACATCGACAACATCTCCTCAGTTCAGACAACTGACTGTGCTGGCTGTCCACAGCCTGTGTACAAATAAAAAGGGCACTTGGTGATGGGATACCTGCCTCTTCAAAAAAAAAGTTATATAACAAGGACAACCCTTGGCTTAAGAGATCATTGATGACGCAGAGCAATGGTCAAGGTGAAAGAATAGGCAGATTTCTTTTACTACTTGACTTACTCATCTCTTCAATTCATATTCCCTTGTCATGCAAATTGCAGCAAAACATTTAATATTGCTGCCAAATTCCTAACCGACATGACAGATGACCAGTGACGTTTATGAGCAAGGTTCTAAAAGTTTATTTAGGCATAAAAATTTTTATATCCTTTCTGACTTTCTCATCTTGCTTCATACAGAGGCGTAGTGGGAACCTCAACCTGAACTACAAATCTTCTCAAAACTCGCTATGTCGCTGTACTAGCAGTAATCTGCGCAAATGGTACAAATCCCACTTATGGAAATTAATTAATAAAGCAGAATCGAAGGCTAAGCTCAACAAATGGCACCATTAAAATATCTTTGATTATAATAAAAACCTATCGGCTTTATTAATGACCATTGGGGAAGGTGTGACAATGCTGTCACTTTAAGATGTTACTTTGTCCTGGTTTTTATAGAACGGAGGTTGTAAAGCAGAGGTACTGAGTCCTCTCTAATAAAGTTAATAATTTGTGAAGCCTTCTTCATCACAAGCCTGTCTTTACTTCCTGTATGGCGTTCCTATCTAGGCTTAAAAAGGCTTCTATTGCTAGTTATCGTGAATGAGGTGGCAGGCAATACATTGAGGCAAAAAAAAGGTCATTTCAGAAAGTTTTTAATCCAAATAAATATATTTTGTACTTTAATATAATACATACATATATACACAGACAAAAAAAGAGATTGCAGCATATTGCTTTATCCATTTCTGAAACAGAAAAGATACGGATTCAAAACATTTCATGTAGCATGTCTCACAGTGTAAAGATTCTAACAAGTAAATAAAAAGGATCTTAGTTTAAAAGGCCTCTAGTCACTTACAACAAATTGTAATGAGAAACGTCTGGCAGATTGTTGATGGTAATAAAAAAATTATTCAGTTTCCAGTTCAAGTTCAATGTTGGAGTATATGTGCAACTATAATAAGTGTAAACTGGTCTGGGCCTAGCGTTGACATATTTTCATTGCTAAAATACTGAATGCCAGATTCCTTCTGACCATTGTAAATTATTTTGGATGCCATGTTTCAGTGTGCTAAACCAGATATTTTGCATATATTACTGCCGTTTATAAAATGAAAAAGTGCTCGGCAGGCAGCAATTGTAATGATAATATAGCCACATTTGAAAATTCTTAAGTGTTAACAACAGCACAAAACAAAATTCTGCATCAGGATATAGTCTATTTAAATTTAGAACACATAGCAGAACGAACACCAAAGACGAGTACAAACTTAAATCTCAGGTGACATTATCTGGATAAACGTTCATGTGAGCCATTTTCTTGTAACAAATATATATATGTTGCTCATTTTGGTTTTAAAATTTTAGAACAAATACAAGAAGCTTGCTGCTTTAAAGCGACATTTCTATGAAAATGCCTATGAAATTGTAAAAATTTAATCATACTACAAACTAGTGAAGAATCTTCACGTGAAATAAAAACATAATTACTGTTTAACAATTCACAGTAACACTGGATTTTTTTTTAAAAAAAATCACAAATTACCTCAAACCAAAATGTTCATTACCTTTCAGAACATGTTATGTTGGACAGAGGTTGCTGGAAATTTAAATAAAACATCTCAAAATGATTGCCAGTGTTTTACAACATATAAAAGTGATATGAAATTAAGTACTCCCAAAATATCAAACAGGGAATGAATTGGGGTTGGGGGAGGAAAGAGAAAAGAGAGCGCAGAGGAGAGCCCCATCTGAAAATCACCAGGAAGGTGCCAGAGAAATACAGAGGATTAGGAGGAAAATGAAAAGAAAAGAGAGAGAAAGGAGAGAAAAGCCAGTAAAGCAATTTCTTTCCTGCTACAGTTAAAGTGTAAAGAATCACTGTGGTTTAACTCAAAAGAGACTAACAAAAATGGCCAAGAGCTGGAGAATAATTTTAAAATGTAAAACAGAAGAAAAAAAGTACAGAAATTCATAAGATATCTGCATACAATAATGGCACCAAATGTGGAAGGTAGATTGCACCCTTAAATCAAATAGCTTCTCCAGTATAATGAGCAACAGAAATCAGATCCTTGTCCTTTGAAATTAAATGTTAATTCCAAATGAAATGGCTATTTGCATTTGTTTTTATATCAATTAAGTAGATTAAAATTTACAATTATTTTTCTGTTCACATTAGGAATAAAACTCAAAAGGAACACGAATACATGATAAAGTGTTTATAAAACAAAAAATAACATTCCAGAGATGAATCAATTCAACAATTACAAGTGCAAGAAAAATATCAGAGACATGGTCATCTCAATAGCGTGATCAAGCAAATTCCCCAAAATGGTGTCTTCATATGCTCAACCATGCAAAGATAAACTTGATAGCAGAAAAGCAATGAACAATTTGTTAGACCAAAAAAAGCCAAACTGTTGGGCTCAAATACAGGAGTAAAGCCAATTAATATTCACATACACAACACTTTCTCAATGGTACAGAACAATTGCAAATCCAAGTGAAAAATATAACAAAACACAATATCAAGTTTACTGCAGTAAAATTGATGCCAATCAGCGAAATCATATACTGCAATAATCAAGGGGGGGGCACGGTTGTGGAAAACAGGTGGTTCAACTTCAGTATTTCCCCCACTCCCATTCCCTTCCTCACTAAATTAGCAAAACCAATTGTTCGGATGAAAATTTTCCCAAGCATTCCCTTTTCTGCTTCAGCTTCAATCTTGAGTGTCCTAATCGTTAACACTCACTTTCTTTTAAGAAAAACTAATTTGATTGTTACAGCTTTGTATTTTTCGACTGGTTGGCAGGTTGGTTCGTTGCCTGCCTGTGAATGCTTTAACATTTCTGGCTGTTTACGTAGCATAACTTGCTGATGCAGTCTTGGAATTGCTAACACTATCAGCAACTGTACACAGGAGGTGTACTAAAAGTTTTGCTGGAGATTTTTGTTTGAGGCTAACAAAAACCATCTTTGTTCAACAGCCTTCAATCCACAGGTTGCAAAATTCAAACCATTGTCACTACTGAACAACAAGCTTTCAACCTGTGGCACCAGTACTTTGATATCAAACTCTCCCAAATCCGAGGCAGCACATTTCCCTACAGCTTGCTGTGATATAATTAACCCCAAACATTAATACTAGCAAATTTTTTTGCCATTCCATAAACAAAGTATTCATCATTTCTAGAGGTGGAACTGGTGGTTTGATAACATTTGCACAGTACATCAACATTATATTTGAACAGAATGACTGAAATTCAAATCAGAATGCAATACTAGACATTCCGATTAAGACAATGGGCAGGACTCTCAAATTGCAAATCTCAACACTTTGTACAAGCAGGTCAAATTGTCCCAGTCACTCAGTTCCACATACATAGCATTTACTCAGAACTTCACTTTTTTTTTTAAAATCTTTGTTTTACATTCCAGGTCTGCTGCTTTTTACTATGGACAGCTGCGTTATGCAAACTTGCTATTACTGGGGGGACTGACTTCAGAGAAGTCTACGTTTAAAAGAGACTACCTTTCAATCAATATCTCTGCCTTCAACTACATCTGGGATGAAAGAACAGTTCCAACCCACGTTTCTCAGACCATTGCATGTACGTCTTGTTGACTGCAGGTTTATTACGTTGAAAGGAATGGCTCACTACCCAGTTTCGTTATACAATTTGAATAATTTTTTTTAAAAACCTGGTTGATTGGGCTTTGTTTTTCATAAATCGATTAGATCAAAAACATAATACTGATTAAACACAATTTTCAAAAATATTTGGAATGCAGCTTTAAAGTCCCATCAAGTCAAATATCACAGTGATCGAAGCCGTTGTCGGGTTACAAATACCAATACACGGCGAATTGCAATAAGGCGATCTTTGAGTGAGGTCATTGAAAGAACAGCTAGCTGAGCACGACTTTCTAAAGGTAACACAGCTAACAGCCACCAGCACCACGCAGGACCATTTTGACTTGACTGTAACAAAAAATAAAACAAAAGTCAAGTGTTTTTGTACTCAAATGCCATCTCTTAAACCATATGCCATAAAAGGAATAGAAAGATGATGTCCCACACCAATTACCACTTTACCTTGGTCTCTAAATATGAAGTGCTGTAAATATGAAGTGCTGTAGGTTTCAATAGTTAAAATAAACAATACATTACAAAAAAATTGGATTTTAAAAATCAGACATTCATGTTTTCTTCTGGAAATGCAAAATTTTCATGATGGAATCTGTGACAGAAACCAAACTCAGTTTACTCTTTCGCAGTCATGAGATTCTTTTCCCTCCAACATGTTTGATTTTGGCTGAAGGCTTTCATCCAGTTGACTGCTAGAGGGTATTTGCTAAAGTTTGATTTCTTCCTTCTATCCCTTTGTAGCAAAGATCAGAACTTGAGAAACACAGCACTAGCAAGAATTGTTATTATGGAATAAATTAGGGTGACATTTCTGGCATCCATGCTGGGAAAGTACTGCCCTGAAAACAACACACAGTCACAGAGAACATCAACAGTATCTTGCTATAGAGTTAATAAATGTAATATTATGAAGTTGCTGAACCTGCATTCTAGCTCCCTACTAAAAATGTGTAGTGAGAATTAGAATTACTGCTGCATTAAGTAGAAAGTGAATATTTAACAGGTAGCAGTTTAATTTTAGCAGATATTGAAGGGTCAGAAGTGTTAAGTCTCATTTCTTCACAAGTTACTGTAATCACTACTATCAAATCTTCCTCAAAATAAATTCTCAATTACTACAATCTCATTAGTTGAAGAAACCTGGTAAGTGTCCAGAAAACTACAAGGTTCTCAAAATCCTATCTGGTCCCCTAAAGTCCTTTAACTAGTAAGCATGTGATTTGGCCTATACATGACCTCAGACCACAAATATGTTGTCAACTGTTCCCTGCACTCCAAAATGACCTAGTGAGATATTGATGCATCCCCAATCTGTCATAAGTGGCAATACTGGAGAAAAACAAAAGCGATCGCCAGACAGTAAGTCTTCATGAAAGTGAATGGACAGCTTTTATTGTGCCAGGTGGTACTACGCTAACAGGTTTGATTCAGAACAAGTCTAGCAGCTGAAACCTGGACATCTGTTAACTAGTAGATTTATTGTGCTAATGATCTGTTGGCACAGTTTATAACAGCACATCCCTCACTCTATGAGTGCACCAAACATGATTCAGGGAGTAGTACAGAAAAGCATGCCAGGAACAGCACATGCACACCTACATGTAAAATCCCATCTTGGCAAAAATCAAAGCAGGATTATTTCAGTGGAATCACCTGCTACAAATAGAACTAAAATGGATCTCAGAAGAAAAACTCAGTACTCCGACCAGGTCCACCAGTGAATGGTGGAGGATAGAAAAAAATGGAAGGAAGCAACTCCATGAACACTTCTAATCTCAAATAGTAGCACAGCTCAGAGGTTTGCAACCAGCTTTCATTTGAAGTGCCACGTGAATAATCTACTCAGCCTCCTCCCAAAGTCCCTACCATCATAAAAAGCCAGTTTTCAGCCAATTTCATTTCTCCATTTCAAAAGTTACCTCTAGAATTGGTCATGCTTCTAGTCAAGGTTTTCCAGTACAACTACCAAAAACAAAACAACTGCAAAAGGTTGGTTCCATCTATGAAACAAAAAGAGGACAAATTAAAAATTTGTCTAAATTTTCATCCCAGCCTCAGTGATCTAAGGGGTCATCGGCAATGCCATTAAAAAACACTCCACAACACGCTGCTCCGTTCCAGATCTCTATTGTTTTTGTCCAGAGATGGACAAGAACAGAATTCCAGACAGTTGGTCAATAGGATTACTCATGACAGTGTTTTACTGAGTGGGGGCATCAGGGAGCTGTTCTAAAATGAAAATCATTGGGAATCAGGAGGAAAATATTTCCAGCTATGATGCCAGTTAGTGGTATCAAAAAGGAAAATGACTGTGGTTGTTGGTGGCCACAGACATGAAGGCATTCTATCTGGAGTCTAATCGTCAATGACTCCAGAAGGTTAGAAACAGAGACACTCACTGATAACCGGTTATCAGTCCCATTTGCAACTCTTCTGATGACATAGTAACCCATGCCCAATATCAGCAAGCTCTTGACAACTTTCAGGCATGGGCAGACATGACAAGCAACATTCCTGCCAAGCAATGGTGATCTCTAAGAGGGAGTCTAACGACCTTCCCTTGGTATTCAAAATAACATTTCTACAGCCAAATTATGTCATCTCATGGTCAGCTTTGATCAGAAATCAAAACATTATGACTACAACAACAGCTATCAGCAAGGTGTACAGAGATAGCCATTCCTTGGTCATTGACCACAGAACACAGACCATCATTTTATATTTGAAAAGCATTTGCATCCTACTATTCTGTAGTGCTCTCAGATGCTCCAGCCCATGTTTTATTTACCTCAAGCAACTGACATTAGTTGATTGGTTCTAAAGCAGTTACATGGCTAAATTATTATACACCTCCATCACCTTCAGAAAATGTGCAACGTTGTACTTTTGCAATCAATTGCATGTACCTGAGGTATAGACTCCTTGCCAGGCATTGGTCCAAAATGATTCAGAATTTGAGTTCTCATGTTGTCCTGGAGGGAACTGAACCAAGTGAAAGCTTGGTCATATACTGAGTCAGACAGACAGACTAGTTCACGATACTCTTCTCCTTCGACCTTAGCAATCATGAAAATGAAATAGAAGTAAGTAACTTTTGCAACTGAATTAGTACCTACAGTTTCAAATATCAAAAACAAGTTAAATCTGCAGTTACATTGGATTTCATTAGCATATTCCCAAATTAGATAAACTGTTCAAATCTCATGCAGTTTAATCTTGGTGTTCAGTCCAAAGTAGTAGCAAACTAACCCTCCAGTAATCCACCAAATTTCTATAGTTTTGGTTTTTAACTAACAAATACGAAGCATGAGACACTTGAGCTGTGGAATACACACTGGTATACGAGTCTGACTGTAGCTTTTCCAAAACGTGAGCATTGGGACTGCCTTCTTAATCTATAAAGAAGAGGGGCTCGAGAGCGAGAGAGCAATTTTGTAGTTTTAGTTGGAGGGAGACATTACTACAGTGGTAAGGTCACTGAACTAATAATCCCCAAATCCAGATTAGTGCTTTAGAGACGCATTCAAATCCCCAACAGGCTGGTGGAATTTAAATTCAATTATTAAAATCTTGTCAAAAACAGATGGTAAATAAAATGATCAACAATCAATAAAATCCGTTTGATTCACCAATGTCCTTTAGGGACATTAAGATCTGATGTCTTTACTTGTCAACAGTGACTCAGTGGTTAGCAGTGCTGCCTTAGCGCCAGGGACCCAGGTTCGATTCCACCCTCAGGCGACAGGCTATGTGGGTTTCCTCCCACAGTCCAATGATGTGCAGGCTAGGTGGATTGGCCATTCTAAATTATCCCACAGTCTTGGAGGGATGTGTAGATTAGATGGGTTATAGGGGAATGGGTCTGGGTGGGATGTTGCAAGGATTCAGTCTGGACTTGTTAGGCTAAAGGGCCTGTTTCCACACTATGATCTATGACAATGTTTACTCCAAATCTATGCTAATTGGTAACTGCTCTGTGAAACGGTATAACAAGCTCCTCAGTTCAAGGCCAATAAAAGGGAGGAGTTATCTAGTGACATCCATATGTTATGAAACAATTAGTTCTGATGAATACTTGTATCCAGGTAGAAACGCTGACTAACTATCTTCTGATCCCTAATTCCCATCCATCTTAGTTCACCATATAACTACTTCTGGAATTTAACATGCCTATCACTTTCATGAGGCTTGGAGACTCTGTCCTGGTCATTGGACAAGTATGAATATCTTGCAGTTTCCTAGCAGGGAGGCAACCCAGGCCTGTTTTTAAACTCCAATAACTGAGTTTATTGTCATGCTGAATTCAGAACAGTCACAAGCAATATTCTGCTATACTTTCCTGCCCTCCCCCCACCATCCTTGTGCCGAATGAAAACAAAAAAGTGTGTGTCATGAGTAATATCAATAAAAATTCTATTTCATTTTTATAAAGTTAGCATGGGTGTGGAAGAAGAAAGCTTGTTCTTTCTCTCAGGGGAAAGGAGGGATAGGGAGACTGAGGCAGCTATTTCTGCATGATGAGCACAGAACATGCCGAATCTGTAGGTTATACAGTTTAGGTGTGAAGCTAGCTGCAAAGATGACAAAAGGAGACCTCAAAAAGATAAGTCGTCAACTGAACAAAAGAAAAAAAAGTGTGACTAGAATACAATGCGATGAGTCACATCAGTAGCAAAGACAGAAAAGCAGAAGTATTTTTTAAAAAAGTAGATGTGAAACTTTTCAATGTGGATATTCAGGGATATAGGAAAGCAGAGTAAACCAGAATCCCACTTTCCTTCCCAATTGCTTGCTGTATCCACAGGTTAACTTGTATTCTTTATTACTGAGTATATTGAAGGCTGAAATAGATAATGTTTTGGTTTAATGGGCTGATGGCATACTCCTGTTCTTACATTCTTATTTTTAATAATCTCGTACTTTCTGACAAAGCTATTTTCACATTAATTAAAACTACACCACCCTGCTTCTCAACTGCATTAAGGAACATTAAGAACACTGTCCAATCTTACTTGTTCCAGAAGATTTGGAGAGAGATTATGGACACTGACTTTAACAGAAACACAAGCTGAAACTCAACTGTCACTATTTAAAAGCGCATTGTCCATGCACCTTTGCCAATTCTCATTTATTGAAAAGGTTAACATCAATTCAGGCCTTTTTTCCTTAAGAATGGTCTCAAGGAGTTGAGATTATTTGAGACAGATCATAGAACTATTTCAAATTGGAATTTAAGTGGTATACTACAGCTCAAGTGGGAAGATGTTCTAAATAAATCTGGAAACATTTACCTTTTTATCTTCGAGATATTCAATGTTGGCTGTATTATAACCATCTCTTTGGCCATGGCTTAAAACTTTAAATCGACTCTTGCCAATTGTATCAACTATAGAACGACCATCAGGAAAAAACTTTACATCCCTTATTTCAAGCATGCAGCCATAATCAGCAAACCTGAAGAGAAAAATAAAAGGCAGTAGAGAGTAATCTTAATCACAACAAGGTCATAGCCAGCAAATCTAAATTTAATCAATCATCTTTTGAATCTAAAGGCAAACCATTTCAATAGACTGCCTGCTCTATCCGAATAACCAGAAACACACATGTACAAGATATGACTGCCATTTCAATAAACAGATACAAATACCTCACCATGAACCTGTCCAGGAATCCATCAATCCAGCAGAGAAAAATACCTAGTGTTGCAACATACCCCCTCTTTTTCACATGGGGCAGGAATCTTAGCTTGGGGATGCTCAGAAGTCTGGGTGGGAGATGCAGTTGAGAGGAGGAGTGTGGAAGTCAGAGGTGAAGAGGTATTACTTTAAACAGTTATCTAGCAGTTGGGTGAAGTTTTTCAATCCTCTAACTTTCCCAAGCGGAACACAAAACAGTACAGACCCTTTGGCCCACGATGTTGTGCCAACTAATCCTAAGGTCTATCTAACCTGCACCCCTACCTTATTCTATTATCCATATGCTGATCCAATAGCTGCTTAAACGCCCCTCACGAGGCCGACTCCACTACCATCTTTGGCAATGCATTCCACGCCCCTACCACTCTGAGTAAAGAGCCTACCTCAGACATCTCCTCTATATCTACCTCCACTCACTTTAAATCTACGTCCCCTTGTAATAGCTACCTCCACCCTAGGAAAAAGTCTCTGGCTGCCTACTCGATCTACACCTCTGGTCATTTTGTACACCCCAATCAAGTCACCTCTCATCCTTCATCGTTCTAAAGAGAAAACCCCTAGCTCTCTCAACTTTCCTCATAAGGCCTTCCCTCCATTCCAGGCAATACCCTGGTAAATCTCCTCTGCACCTTTTCCAACACTTCCACATCTTTCCTGTAATGAGGCGACCAGAACTGGGCATAATACTCCAGATCTGGCCGAGCCAACGTTTTGTACAGCTGGAGCATAACTTCATGGCTCTTGAACTCAATCCCCCTATTCATGAAAGCTAACACACCATACACCTTCACAACTGTCTACCTCGGTGGCAGCTTTCAGGGAACTAAGGATATGAACCCCAAGATCCCTCTGCTCCTCCACAGTGCCAAGAATCTTTCTGTTGAACCTGTATTCTACTTTCAAGTTTCTCCTTCCAAAATGAATCACCTTGCTTTTCAGGGTTAAACTCCATCTGCCAGTTTTCAGCCCAGATCTGCATCCTATCAATGTCCCTTTGAAACCTAGAACAGCCCTCCACACTGTCCACAACATGACCCACCTTTACAGCATCCACAAACTTACTAGTCCACCCTTCCAATCCTTCATTCAAATCATTTACCAAAAAAAACCACAAATAGAAGAGGATCCAGAACAGATCCTTGTGGTACACCAATCATAACTGAGCACCACGTTGAATATTTTCCATCCACTACCACCCTTTGTCTTCCAAGGGTCAGCCAATTTGGAATCCAATCTGGCACATTTCCCCTGATCCCATGCCTCCAGGTTAATGTGTCTTCAGAAAGAATTATTGGGGAAGAAGTAGGTCACCATGCATAACAGTTATAACCATATAAAGTTAATGTTAATTTCAATCCTTGTATACACTTCAAAACATAAAAATTGAAAATCGTGGCTTTTTTAAATTAGAAATGTGAAGTCTTGTGGCATGATCCTATCGGCTAATAAAAGAATACAGATTTCTTTTTAAAATGTCAGTGGTTCCTAACCGAATCACAACACTACTGAAAAGTGAAGCAACATGTGCCTGTTGATTCATGTCTTCAGTAATTCATAATTCAATGCATCAGCACTGGATCATGTTGTTAGGTTACAAGGCAACTAAAATCTTCAATCATTTTTGAATTTGATATTACAAACAGTGGTTTAATCAGCACCCTCGGTAAACTGGCAAAAACTGTATACTCAAAATAATGAAAGTTTACAGTATTACTGCAATGTCCGAGTAATCAGTTGAGGGTGCAAAGTGAGAAGGCCCTCTGCCAATAAAGTTTTAATAATGCAACTTTGACTTTAAAAAAATAAGTGATTTATGCTGTAAATAAAAGGAAAACAGTGATGTTTATACCACCTGTATTACTTTTCTATTCCTTAGTGTGTGTTTTTACATTGATTATGTGGACTTCTACTAGCACATGCCTGGGTCCCATTTAGGTAGTAAAATTTCATTATTTTTGTTTACCATTTCCCACTGGAATTCAACATCACATTGTTGAAAAGAAAGCATGTCTGACAGTCTCAATCTCTGGAAGAATGTGTCATTGTATAATAAAAAGTGAGGAATTGAAAAAACTCTCATACAAAACATTTCAGATTATCAGGACATTTCAAAACTATTCAAGTATTTCTGAAGGGGGTGATCACTATCATAACATATGGAAATAAAGCTAATTAATGCTCAAAAGGTCTCAACAGCAATCAGATTAGAAGACATAAATTACATTTGTTGAATGTTAAAATGAGGAAGATTCTAGGAAATCCCTCCTGCAATTTGAACAGTACCTTTAAAGATTTTTCATGTCCACCTGAGTAAGTAAACAGGCACTTTAAGATCTTACATCTCCAAATATGGCACTCAATTGTCAGAGCTTAACATGGTCTCATCTGTGGAATGGGCTTTAAATCAAATGCCCTTTGGGTTCAGGTGAAAACGAGATAGAAGTATCAGCCTCGATTCAGCACTATGAACATTTCAAGTAGCTTGTGGAGACAAAGTAGATGCACATTCTCTCACTTACCCTTTAGCCTCATTTCCAATGCACATTCCAAATTGCTTGGTACCAGTTTCCATACACCTGCGAATCATCAGTCGATAACGTGGTTCAAAAACATGAAGAGGGCATGGAATAGTTGGGAAGCCCATGGTGCAGACAAAAATTGGAACATCTTCAGTTAGGCTATGATAATAAAAACACATTTCACTGACTGGTTCTCTTAACCAGATACTAGTTAAGGTAAAAGTATTAGGAAAGGTCAAGAAAACTGAAGCTACAAACAAAAGCATTTTTTAAAAAAAATCAGGCATAAGGTGTCATTAAGTTAGAGGATGACTCTGGTACTTTGAAAACCAAAGCAAAGTGGACTTATGTAGAAAGCAATGGCAGAGCACATTTTCAAAAAACAAGTGACTGCAGGTTAGAAAACAGTTGTAACAAAAAAAAAGTGTGAAGCTGGATGAACACAGCAGGCCAAGCAGCATCTCGGGAGCACAAAAGCTGACGTTTTGGGCGAGATGCTTATGAGCTTGTTCCTAGGTAGGGAATTGGCCATACAGCAATCAAATGGACATGTGAAAGCAAATTTAGTTTGACACTAAAATAGGTGGGTTAAGTTGCAAAGAAAAAAAAAAATTACAAATGGACATGTTTACATGAACTGACCAAAAATTTGACAGATGAACTTTAACATGGTCAAGTATAACGTTATCCATTTTGCTTGAAGACAAAAGCACCCTTTTAATCGAACTGGAGAGAAACTTGAGTGCTTCAGTGCAGAGGAATCCGAATGTCCTCAAATGTGAAATTGCAGATAACTATAATGCAGTACAATAGGTGCTAGGAGTAGAGAAGTGTTGCTGCAACTGTACGAGGCATTAGGTGAGACTGTACCAGCAATACTGTGTATTGTTTTAGTCCCCTTGGGGGATACATTTACAGTGAAGGCTACTCATAGGAGATTCATTACATTGATTCCAAAAAGCAGAGAGATTGCTTGAGAGATTCAGCAATTTAGGCCTGTCTCCAGAAATTAGAAGAAAAAGGGAAGAACAAATTAAAAAGATACAAGATGCTAAAGGCGATTGATAAAGTGGATACATAATTTTTCTCTTGTGGAGCAATCTAGAACAAGGTCAAAATTTTAAGATAAGGGTTGGCAGATTTGAAATAAATGAGGAGACATTCTCTTCCTCAAAAGGTCACGAATCTGTGGAATTCATTACCCCAGAATGCTATGGATGCTGAAAAACTGAGCAAATTTTGGAGATGGATAAGCATATTTAATTCGCAACGAGTTGAAGGGCATGAGAGAGTGTGGCAGTAAAGTGGACTGGAGGCTGAGATGGGAGGAGATCAGCCAGGATTGTACAAATGGCACAGCAGGCTTGAGGGGCTGAATTGTCTATACCTGCTCTTAAGTTCATAGGTTTTGGTTACTGGAATTTAAAAATGGGGGCCCCCGACTACAGCAGTAGGAATACAAGAAAGCTTCAGAAAAGCTTGGACCAAAAGGGAAATGGACATTAAAACCATAGCATAACTGTAGGAAGTTATACCCTCTTTGGGAAATAGACCTTTTCGGTCAAACCCGTCCATGTCAAACACAATCCTAAACTAGTGCTACCTGCCTGCTCCTAGCTCATATCCCTCCAAACCTTTCCTAGTCATGTACCTATCTAAATATCGTTTAAGTGTTGTTAACAGTACCCACATCCACAGACGAAGCTTGTCCCCTTAGATTCCATCAGGAAAGCACAGAAAGCTCAGGACAGTAGCGAGATTCTTTAATCAATTTCCCTTACTAATAAGCTACTGGAAGTTCTGGATATTTCATCTTAAGGGAGAAGTGCTCCCTTACTCGAACAAAATAAAGTGAGCCAATTTTTGCTAAGGTTCAACAACTACAATTTCATTTATAGATACTCCCTTAATTCTGATCAAGACAGCAAACCATTAAAATATTGGATAGAGATGAGAGCAAGTTAGTTACTGATGCTGGCTGATAAAGTTTATCTTCCAAAGAAAAACATGAAAGAAAAGATGAAAGAAAAACACTTAGTTGGTGGTGAACACAAATGTTGTAATCTGATCCCATGTACAAAGTTAGGATTAAAGAGAGACTTAAGTGGAGATGATTTATTCGGAGTAATGCATCAAATTCCTACAAAAGGAACCAATGTTGTTTTGGTGAGTGGCTTGGCTGGCTCCTTCAAAAACACTCTCACAAAGAACATTACAGCAACCAGACAAAGTGAAAGAAACATAAAACTATAAGAGTAGCAATGTTCTGGGATTCTGCTGCACCAATGTATGATTCTATAATGGCATGTACCATCATTAAATTTTCAGGAAAGCCCAGGCCACTGATACAGTCACACTCACCATTTGAAAACCAAGAAAGATACTACAATTTAATCCTGAACCGAATTTTTAAAATCCAGATATCAAGTTACACATACTTAGACAGTTCCTTCATTTCTTCCTCGTGAAGTCGCCTCCTGTCATTTAATTCTTCAGGCAGGTATTGAATAATGAGTTCCTCTGTCAGGAATGTCTTATTAAAAGCTCTGGTTACCAAATACTACAAATGAAAAAGAAGTTTTAACAGTATGATTGAATCTATTTGAACGAGTAAACATGAAAGACTCATTTAAAAATAAAAAGCATTTTATATTTACAGGGTCTTAAAAATGGTGTTTTCGTCCAATTATTGGAACACATCTGTCAAGTCTTATTTTAGTTTTTTCAGACTGTAGACCCACTCGCCAAGCCAGTGGGTTTAATTGCTAATGTTTTGTCACCCTGCTGTTTTGTACAAACCACTGAGAAACAGCCAGAAATAATACCAACCACCCCCAGCAAACCAAGGCATGTAAATAACAAACAGTACAGAAAACCAGCGCTTCACCGGGGGCGCACTGATGGTGCTACCTAGCAGGGTGACAAAATATTTGCAGCCAAACCCACCGGCTCAGCAAGCAGGTTGACAACTTCATCCACAACCAGAGGTACAAATCTTCTCAAACTTTTAGTTTTTAATTAAAGCAGAAGTAGTACACAAACTGAAAAATCATGGAAATCCAGAAGAGGAGCAAACTACTGCAGATGCTGGAATCTGTACTGAAAACAAAATGGTGGAGGATCACAAGGGGTCAGATAGCATTCAAGAAGAGACAGCAAGCTAACAGTTCAAACCTCGATGACTCTTCAGAGCTCTGAAGAGTCATCTATCTAGATTCAAAACATTAACCGGTCACTCCATGGATGCAGTCTGACCCACTGTCATTTCCAGCACTTCTTGTTTCCAGGCGAGCGAGAGAGTGTTAAATGGCTCAAGTTAATTACCACAAGGATTGACATTTTAAAGAACTGAAGCCTACAATCTATTCTGTCTTGCTAAAATACTTGCCATTATATTTGAATTCACGTCAGATCTAGGCTTTCAGACTTCCAAATGTCAGAATGCCCTCCAAACTGGAGTGACACACCCACACCGTTTTTATTTGCCTTGTGACATCTTAAAATACACAGTTAAGCCTAAATGCTAGTAGCATGTTCCATGAGAGCTTCATCCCATTGGAAATCAGAGACTGACTATCCCAACTACAATTTATCTCTCCTTCTATCATTACTTCTACATCTGAACGTTTACAGGCCAGGTGAAAATCTAACATGTGAATGAGCTCATGCAAGTATGGAGCTCCAGTGCTACTTGTTTTAAGGAGAATTTTAACTTTAACTTTAAGAAAAAAACACGTAGAGAAGATATGCAAGAAAAGTATCCAATGCTGTCACTATTAACAAAGATTAGTATTGCATTAATTGCATTTTAAAGAATCAACATCAGATTAAATTTTCTTCTCACACCTGAATTTATCTAAAAGAGCAAACCTTCAAGTTTAAAAACTGAGCAAATTGACTGTTCTAAAGTTGCTGGCAATAATTAACTTCTGTTAACAATGCCTTACTTCAATGAAAAACTAAAATTTAAGTGTTGTCAAAACAATGGAATTCTTTTCCAATCTTTTATGAGGACCAATTTTGTTTACAATTATAAAACACACTAAGAAACACTGCATGCACAACTCTAACCTCGGCTAAATTTTCTTTACAGAGTGGGCAGCTAGCATTATGATCCAGACAGCGTTCCAGACACTTCAAACAAAAGGTGTGCCCACATGAAGTGGTGACAGGTTCATAGAATAGCCTATGGAAGAAAAAACATGTTTCAGAACTTCATATTTGTGATATAAAATATTCCGTCAAATTAGAAATAAACTTTAAAAAAATTTTAAACTTGCATCATTATCCAATTTTTTGGACTGACACGCCAATATCTGCTGCGACTATGGTCATTGAAGCTTGGAAAAAAACTATTTCAGGCTGTAAATCATTCAGGCCAAGTATACATCAACTTATGCAATATTTTTGCACTTTGGATAGAGATAAATTCTCAAGTTCTTAAAATGAGACAATTTTTACTTTTCAAGCGCAGAAGTTCTGTAATGAGGCAATATCCCAATGGTATATAGAGAGTTTGTCCTGCCAGGGTTCAGAATTTGACTTCCATTCTATGAATAATCTGTAAAACCACATTGGTAATTTTAATTAATTATTACTGGCAACATCAAATGGTGTAGGTGAAACCAGAACTTTGAGGACAACAGAAAAATATGGGCTTTGGGCAAGTGAAGCCAAAATTGCCAGATGGTCTTTACTACATTAAGGGCACCAAATATAACAAATGGTTGTAGATAGCAAAAGGGACTGAGGCTTGGCATCTTGGACTGTACTATTCAGACTTTGTATTTTTTTTGTAACAACAGTAAAAAGTGATAATCTCATTTGGATACCACCCAACTTTGGCTCCCCACATCTCAACAGTTTCAATATTGTGATTCTATTTCACCACCCCCCCCCAGAAAACTTTAATTCTGGAAAAAAAGGTGAATCACAGTAAAGCTAAATGATTTTGAATAATGACCTTAAAAAGGTACAGAACTTGCAGGATTGCCCATAAAAAGAGGTATCACAAGTGATGGTGGGAGAACTCAAAATTCTCTTTAGTTTTCTGCACCTCAAAGAAGGCTAAGCATTTGTACATGGGGATTACATAACACTTTCCACTACTACCACCATTGTTTATTTATATAGTATCATTAAATATCATAAAGTGATTCAAAGTCTATCAGAGGGCAGCATGTCCAAAAATTGGAGGTGATTTTTAAAAAATCTCAGCGATACTTGGGTAAACAGTACAGAACAAGGGCTGTGAGGGGAGAAAAAGCATAGGAGGGATGAAAGAAGACAAAAAGGTGGTCCCAAAAGGAGGAGACAGTATGAGGAAGTAGGGGCACAACCAAATGCAAATTAAAAATAACACCAAAAATTACTGATGTTGATGTTGGACTGAGGTATACAACTGAAAACATAGCTAGACCTTCAGTAACAAGAGAAATGTCTCATCAGCTCTCATCATTCTTCCATTAAGGTTATGCACAACACCAGTGTGAGCACCTACAATAAACTCATGGGTGGCAAAATCATTATTTACAACTGAATGCTGATTTAAAAAGGGCAGAGGGGGCTTGATGGAGGGGAAAATGAGCAGACGTAATAGCTGATCCAATGAGAAAGTCAAAAAGGGTCAGAGTTGGGATCAATGGAAGGGACAGGAAATGTTGTCATCTTCACAGTCAAAGACAGGGATAGCATTCTAAAATTACCAAATAATCAAAAAGGGCAAGAAGAGAGGAAATAAATACAATAACTAATCAGTAAGAGGAAAAAGGAAGTGGTAGGGTAACTAGTGGAGCTGAGAAGTCCCCAGACGCAATGGGATGCATTTTAGGATTTTAATTAGGAAGTAGCTCCAGAAATAGTGGATGCACAGGTAATAATCTTCCAAGAATCCTTAAGCTCTGGGGTCTGAGCTTTTCCAGAAAATTGGAAAGCTTCAACTGAAATACCTTTATTTTAAGAGAAGAGGCCAAAACAAGGGAACTATGGGCCAGTTAATTTAATGTTTGTTATTGCAAAAATATTTGAGTCTAACATATTGGAACAGAGCATTTAGAAATACATGTTCAAGCAGAGTCAACATGGCTTCAGGAAGGGGAAATCATGCCTATCAAATTTTACGGAACTGAGGTGGTAATAATCAGGATAGACAAGCAGTGGGAGAAAAAACGTAATATCTATTTTCAGAAGACGTTTGATAAGTAGCTGAATATGTGGTACCTTAAAGGGGAAAAAAGCCTATAGTATTTAAGGCAGTATGGAGAAAGGCTTGGCCAACTAATAGAAGATAAGAACAAGATTAAAAACAAAAACAAAGTTGCTAGAAAAGCTCAGGAGCTCTACCCACATCTGTGAAGGAAAAACAGTTAACATTTCAGGTCTGGTGACCCTTCCACAGAAGTGACAAGAATTGGGAGATAGGGGACATTTTCAAGATGGCAACCTGTAACAAATAAAGTTGCCACAGGAATCAGTGATGGGGGTCACAATTATTCCTCATATTTATTAATCATTTATGAGGAAAGTAAATGCGTGAAGGAGGAAACAAATTATGGTAAGGCAAGTGAGGAGATACAGGGATATGAACCAGGTTAAGAAAGACAAAAAAAAAACTTGGCAGTTGGAATATAACCTCAGAAAATTGGAGGTTATACACTTTAGCAGGAAGATCAGCTGAATGCCATTTAAAATGGAGAAAGACTGCAAAAAGCTAAAGGAAGTGATTTGGGATTCCTCGTACATGAAACACTAAAAAAGTTAGCATCAAAATTCAGTAGGTAAATAAGAATAAGCAACTGTAATGTTGGCCTTTATTTCAACTGCTCCCCTTATACAAAGGGGAGGCAGCTCAGAGAAGGTTCATGAGGTTTTTCATGGGTATGGAGAGACTGTCTTATGGGGGAGACTGAGTAAGTGGAGACTGGACTCATTGGAATTAAGAAGTAGGAGAACTGACCTTATTGAAATGTCCGCAACTCTTAGCACATTTGCTAGTGTTATGCTAAATAAAAATAAAGCAATTCCCCCTCGTGGGATAGTCTAACAGACAGTCCAATCTCAGATAACGTGGCCAGGTGTTTAAAGACAGATAGAGGAGGCATTTCTTCTCTCAGAAGGTAGCAAATCTAACGGATTCTTTATTGCACAAGGGTATGAGACTGGGTTGCTGACTATATTTAAGACTGTGATAGACAGATTCACTTAATTTAGAAATCAAGGGCATGGGAAAAAGATAGAGAAAGGGAGTGGAGGGCCATCAGATCAGCCATGATCTTATTGAATGGCACAGTAGACTTTACTGGGCTGAACGGTCTATTGCTGTCACGCTAAGGGAGCAGAAAAGTGCCTTGGCCAAGTCTGCTAAATTCACCAAAGCATAAAGTTGCTAGTGGGTATTCCAAACTACTGAACCTGAAGTATGTGACTTTATAAACAATATAACAAAAGCAACCTTTTTAAAAACTCAGAATTTTAAGAAAAGTAGTGAAAACCGGGGTTAGTCCCAACTCTTAAAAGGTTTTCCCAAAAAAGCCTCAGTAGCTTCTTGGGCAGCATGGTGGTTCAAATGGTTAGCATGCTGCCTCACAGCACCAGGGACCCAGGTTCAATTCTACCCCATGGCGACTGTGTGGAGTTTGCACCTTCTGAGTGTCTGCACAGGTTTCCTCCGGATACACAGGTTTCCTCCCACAGTCCAAAAAACGTGCAGGGTAGGTGGATTGGCCATGCTAAATTGCCCATTGTGTCCAGGGATGTTTAGATTAGAAATGGGAAAAAGCAGGGGTAAGGGAATGAGTTGGGGTGGTGTGGACTTATTGGGCCGAATGGCCTGCTTCCACACTGTAGGGATTCTATAAATTCTATTCTGTGATAGCCTGAAGCAGTTTTGATTTCACATAGAACGTATTTCAGCACTAAATCCAAAAAATCCACACTGAAAAGTTCCAAATTGATTTCAAAACCAAAAATTCTACATTTCACACAGAAAAACACATTTCTGAATAAAAAACTCATTGTAGAAATATTTGGAAGAAACATTTAAAAAAGAAAAAATACCTCATACAGAGAGAACATTCAAAATCGAATGGATCCACAAGTTCACTGGGAATCTCTCGTGAAGCTTTAAAACTGTCAACTGTCAAGGGTGCAAGTTCATCTGCTTTAGAAAGAGAATAGTTGTATTTTTTAAAACCACAATAATTATCAAAAAAATTGTAGCTTCCTTCTAGTAGTCTCACTTTCAGCAAAATGAAAATTTAAAGGAGTTTCAAAATGATCATTAATTTCAGCTTGGGAAATGTAATCAGGATGAGGTCATAAATTTAATTTTTGAACAATCCAGCTCCAGCCACCAACCAGAAAGCATCAGGGAATGATTGCGTATCAAGCCTATGTGGACAGGCTGCCTGCCAACGAGGATACCATTGATCCAGACAATTGTGTGATTGGCAGGTGGAGTTTAAAACGATCAAAAGTGGAACACACTATGCAGCCATTTAGCCTATCATATCTGTGCCTTTAAAATCTTGACCTTCCATGCACCATGCTTACTCTAGAGTCAATTTTTGCCATTATAAATCCCAACAGACTCAACTAACAGAAGAAAATATTCATGCAAATTTGCCACATTTCATTTTCATTATTTAACTACAGGGCGGTTTTCTGCCTACACTGTAAAAACTTTAACAGGTGAAGTGAAGTTTCCACATCTCACCAACTGCTGTTTTATTTGCAGACAAAAAAGTGTGACTTTTTATGTTTCATATTTTGACCAAGTTGCACTTATGAAGTTATGAATTAGGAGCGAGTAAATCACACCCTCGAGCCCAGTACACCACATAATCGTGGCTGATCCAATTAGTCCACATTCCAACCTAGCTCCTTGCTTAAGCAAGGTTCTATTTAGTCTGTATTAAATATATCCAGAAAGGCATTCCCAAATATGAAACGTCAAAGTGTCAAACCTTTTTTTGCCATTTTGCTGGTTGTTTCGTTGCTCTCACAGAGATCTATCTCACATGATAGCTTTCTCTTTTGATTGCCATTACAAAAACCAGATGGAACTGCTTCAACAAGCACAGTTGTTTCACTTGGTGTAGCCTTGGACTTTGAGAGTATTTGACTTGATGTATTTCGTTCTTGTGCTGTAATATTGTTCATTTTTGAAAAAACCTAAGAGGAGAAAACACGCAAGGTACTTCACAATTTAAAATTCAAATTCAGAGAGGCACATTTATCACTCAAATGTAAAAAAGTCAGTTGACAATACAGTCAAGATTCCTTCCTATAAATCTAAATAATTAATGCACAAGTTACTGAATAACTGTAGTCTCAAATCAATGTTTTTCTACAGATAGTACTGTATCACCTGCACAACAGACCAAATTCAAGCTGATTTTAATGCGTACAACATTCTACACATTCAGTTTGGATTGATCCTTTGGCTCAATGATTCAACTTTCCTACTACAAAAAAGGTCAAGTGGAACCTAAACCTCACCTGATCCAAAACAAAAAGATACACAAATTAAGCTCTCTAGGCATTGCTGAAGAAAATAGAATACAAGTGAAGACAACAAATTTAAGCAGTTTGTTTGCACTAAGCTATGTCTATCTTTATAAATATTTTAGACATTTAAACATACCTGAGAAGGTGCAGCAACTGTATCATCTCTGGCAACTGATGCGGGACTAAAAGTGCTGAGAAAAGTAGGTTTAGGTCTTAAACAAGATGACTGTGGTCGCTTGTTGGTTGGTAGAGTATCTGACATATTCTCCAAAACAGGTGAAAACATATCACACAAGATCTAAGGCAAAAATTATAGTTAATATTTTAATGTATTATCCAAGATGCACAGTCAAATAGAATATTTTGAAAGCTAAGCCACCAATCACATTTGGCCAGTTGTATAGGAGAGTAATTTTTAATCAAGTATATAATCGAATCAAACAACAATACAAGTCACTTTTGGTCTCATTATATTTCTATCATGTTTGTGACCAACACTAGATGACCAATAATCAGCACAGCCGTGTCCACCTGGGAACATACTTGGTCAAAAGATTTGGATGGTCAAGTCAAATAAAAGAAACAAGTTACCTTTTGTGCTTCAAGTCTTACAGAATTCCAGTCTGGTTTCAAAGCAATGCAGTATATATACTCCTTCAAAGCTTCTTCAGTTCTGCCCATTTTAACCAGAGCTTGAGCTTTCCAAAAATGCGCCTATCAGGAAGGAAGGCACAAAAACTTGAACAATTAATCACAAATTTGAGCAGCATCAGCTGTGCAATTTTAAAAACACGAAATTTTAAGACAAATTGTGAACAAAACAAAAAAAATTTTAAAAGCCCTTATATAATACAAGGCAATACCTTTGTCTTTAGTGGTTTAAGTGCACATGCTACATCTCCATCACAAAGTGCTTCTTTGTATTTTCCTGTAGTTATATATAGCTCAGCACGATAACATCTCACCAAGTAGTCATGAGGTACTGAAGAAACACAGAGGGTATAATTTAAGATGTTTTAATGTAAGATTAAATATTGTTGATTATGCCAGCAGTACTTAATTTGCTCTGTATATTCAGCTGGTAGCATATTACCCATTTGTTTATAAAAATATTTCAAAAAGCTTTCTGCTTTTTCATTATTAGGATTGCAGAAAACCATAAAGTCAGTCAAGTCCAACCAACACTTTTTGAAGTCAGCCAAAGTTGCACTTTTTCAGTAAACAGCAACAACTGATTGATTTCCTCATTAAACACATCCCTTTATTCTATTTAGTATGTAGCAAGATACATCATCTAACTAGGATTGAGACGGTTACCAGATTCTTCTACTGCGGCAAATCAGTTTATGATTAATTGCTAAGACCAACTCAAATGACACCAACTTCTGTAATGCCCAGCATGCACCCGTCCTCTAAAACAGAATTCTTTGAGCAACCAAAAAGACAATTACAAAAATATTTTTCCATTTAATAACTGGAGGTGGTGAGATTTTCAGCAAAACAAAATTCAGCAGAATTGCCTATTAGGGAGAAACCACTGGAGACTGTGCTACCAAGGTACAACAGCTGGTACTTGGGATTACAAACTGCATAAGGATTAAAATAAATAGAAACTCTTTATAAATAAAGTCAAGAAAATGCTATTATTTAAAGCTGTATAAATACAACTGTCAAATCTCAAACAAAAAGCACCCAAATTTCATGCATAGAATACTTTTACGTAGAATCTTAACCATGCACATCCGATGCAGAGAACATCTGACATACAAAGCCATTTTACCAGTCTAAATAACTAAACAGTATTGTATTTTTTTCAACAAAATCTGTAAAGCCACGTGAAAAAGTGTTGATCAACTGTCTATAAATGTGCTCAAAATAGGCTATTGCCCATTGACTTGCAAGTAGGTTATCACTCAATTAGCAAACAATAGTGAACCAAGTACATTTCCTTGAAAGCTGATTGAGTGATTAATCAGGATTAAATGGATTTTCTTCATAATTAGCATGGATATTCTTAACCTAGTCAGCAGTTGTGAATTGGAGCATTAGGATGAACAAAACAAAGTCAATCATAGTAACGTTCATGGAGATACATGATCTGCTGGATAGCATCCATCACCGTATTTACATAGTGAAAAATCCCAATCGGATATTTCCCTGTAGCAAAGCGTACACCGAGCAGCTCTTGCACTTTCTTTAGGTCTAAGGGAAACAGATCTAAAGTCAAAGTATGTTTCTCACTCTCTCCTCCCCCACCACCCTCCAAAGATGTTGCCATCATATACTCTATAAAGGTCAGAGTCTTACAACAGTAATTCACAGTATATTTAATATGGACAAATGTCCCAAGGTGTGTGAAAAGTGTGTGGTCGGACCAAAGAAATGGCTCCCAACTTAAAAGACAACAATAGCACATGATTTAAAAAAACTCAATCCAAGAGATAACATGGAGCACCCAAATGGCATGGCACTAATGACAGGGTAAAATGGAGGTAATGAGTAAGTGTCCATGGCTGTAAGGCTGTTACTTCAAAGGCTAAAGGATTGTAGGTAGCTACAGACTGCAGGGATAAGTCATTATAGGATTTGAACACATTATGAACATCAGTGAACCAAGCAACAACGGATGTCAATATGCAGACAGTGGATGGGAAACAAATGAAAAGGAACAGACAGGTAGCTTTTGTAAAAAAAAAGCCAGTTGGACATAGAAATAAAAACCTGGAGTTATCTTTACATTCTAGATTGATCCTACAGTTGCAGGGCAGGATTGGCCAAGAATTTATTATGGACTGCATCTCAGACCTTCAAAGTTCTAATGAATGATGTTAGCTTTTGCTGTCAGCAAATCGAACATTTTGATTTTCTCAATTTCCAGATCCAAAATATATTGTTTGAAACTATCATAGTTTCAAGATTAGAAAATAGATTACAAACAAACCCTCAGAATTGAGTGGAAGACAAATCTTCCATACATGAAGTAATCAAATCATGTCGGACTTTTATTGTGTTAAATGGGATAAATTATCTGTTCCCAATAAGTGAGGCAGACAAACAAACAGGGTAGGGTTTATACAATTAACGTTAAGGCCTTCAGCATTATTTTTAGAACAGAGGGACCTAGGCATGCAGGTATATAATTTTTTGAAGTTTTTGTCACACATAGACAGGTGGTCAAAAAGGCGCACTTGCCTTCATTGCTCAGTCCTTTGAGTATAGGAGTTGGAAAGTCATGGAAGTTGTATAGGATGCTGGTGAGGACTTTTCTGGAATACTGAGCCCATTTTCTGGTCATTTAGTTACAGGAAGGATATTAAGTTGGAGGGCGTTCAGAAGACATTTACCAGGATGTTGCCAGGCATGGAAGGTTTAAGTTAAAAAGAAAGGCTGTTTCCTTTTCCACTGGAGCAGAGGTGGTTGAGGCGACCTGATATATTTTAATAAAATAATGAGGTATAGATAGAGCTAATGGAGGTTGTCTTTTCCCTAGGATGGGGGATTTCTTTTTTTAAAATGACAAGAGATTTTAAAACAAAGGAAAAAGCAATTTTTCTTTTGAAAATCAGAGGGTACTTTTTGTGTGGAATGAACGTCTGAAAGAAGTGGTGGATGCAGATACAACCAAAACATACCAATCTAAAATGTCTTTTAAACATGAATAGGAAAGGTTTAGAGGGATAGGGGCCAGGAGCAGGCAGATGCGACTAGGTCAGTTTGGGATTATGTTTGGTGGGGGATGGTTGGACTAAAGGGTCTGTTTCCGTGCTGCATGACTATGACATTTGGTTCAATGGCTAGTGACTTACTTGTACAAGCCTCATAGGTACGTAGAAGATATAGGGATAGATAGCTTTGTCTTTGTCATTTTATAGACACTATTTAGAAGTTCCCATTCATGTCACTACATTCACACTTATTTTCATCTTTTCCAAAGATTAACAAAGTATAGTTGGCTGCGAAAGAGAAAGAGCAAGAACTGCAGATGTTGGTGTCACAGACAATAGAATGGAGCTACAGAAACACAGGTCAGACAGCATCAGAGGAGCAGGCAAGTCGATGTTTGGGTTTACACCCTTCATCAGGCTGTGTTTGGCTGCCGAGTTGAAGTTTCACAGTTAGACACACACAACCCTCATCTGCCCACCAATCTCTGCAGGAAAGCTCTTTCTTTGATTTTTCCCTTATGGCTTTGTAGACTATCACGTAACTTCTATTTACGAAACAATTCTCAAAAAGCATATAGAAAGAAAATTTTAAAAAAAACGAACTTCACAAATATACACATACACACAATTCTCATGAAGCAAAAACAGGTTCCGTTTAAAGAGGAAAAATTGGATAGAGACTGACATGTCCTGGTGCTCAAGTTTAAATGTCACGAAGAAAAAGACTTTTGTTACACGAAAGTTAGATATTGATTGAATGATCTTTATCAAGCTAAGTAACAGTCTTTCAGGCGTGCTAAGTTACTTTTCTAAAATATTCCGCTCACAGCTAGATGCCTGAAGTCCAGTTTTTTGGATCTTTTCAACCAAAAGTGAGAGAATTCTATGTTATTTTTATTCTATAAGTTAAAAGTTAAATTTTCCCATACACCATGAATATTTGTTGCAAAACAGTGGTTTTGCTTTGAGTATTTCTTCCAGAAATAGGAAATTTAATGCTTAGGCATGTTGTTGATGCTTACACAGAAAGGGTTGAAATTTACATTAGAAGACATCTAATAATTTAGGAAATTGAGCAATCAGCAAGTCCATGAAAAAGGAGCAATTCTTAATCTGGTATTCATCACTTATATCAAAACCTAACACAAGTTAATATCCTGCCTAAGGTCACTGGGGGCAACCTACAGGAGGCAGACTACAGCAATTCAAGGAGGCAGTTCACCACCACCTTCTCAAAGGCCACTAGGGACAGGCAATAAACGCTGACCAGCCAGCAATGCCCACATTCAACAGATGTACTAAAAAAACAAAAATGAAACTCCTACTCCAGCTAGGGTAATTTAAATTTTTAAAAACAAACTACACTGAACATCCATTCCTACCGAAGCTAGGCACAACAAATAAAAGCATTACACTTGATCCTGCATCATTTTAAAATCTCAACGTTGCACCTATTTCACAAATTTGTGCATTGCACAAATCATGCACATTAACAAAGCACCTAAGGGTTTGTCAGTAGACATTATCCAACAGATTTCCAGAAAACATTTAACAATTCAGAGAAACAAAAATGAGCATGAAATCTATATAAGCCTAATGGCATGGACAGGGAATTTGTTGGAAAGGAAGAGTCAAAAGTCTACAATGGTTCTGCATGTCAACTGACAAATTTTGAATACCCTCCCACGTGACCTTGGAATAGGAATGCTTTTACTGAACCTTCATCCAAGGAATTTTAATCTGTATGTCTCAGCTTTCCCACAATATAAAAGATTAGATAAAGTAAAAAGTTTAGGCTAAAGCACAAAGTTTCAAAGGGATATTGATACATTTTAAAAAACCAGCAAATTTCTGGGAGATGGAATTTAACGTGGTTAAGTGGGAGGTCATCCCCTGTAGGCTCAAAGAGAACTGAAGAACAGAGAAATATCTCACCCCGAGAACAGTGACAGTCTAGGTTAAGGAAAAATTTCAGTGACATGGATTGAATATATTTCCATAATAATTTTAGTTATGGAAGCAAGGCAGGTAAACTGAGTTAAGATATACACTAGACATAATATAACTGAACAATATAACAGGCTCAAGGAAATGAATGACATATTTCTAGTCCCTTTGATTCCATAATGTGCAAAGCTTTACACCAATTAACTTGATACAATGCTCATGTTATGTTACAAAACACATCAGGCATTGATAAATGAATCTGCAAGTAAATCAATTAATTGGGACTGTTAGCTCAGTTGGCTGGACAGCTAGTCTACAGAGCAGAGTGATGCCAACAGCATGGGTTCAATTCCTGTGTTGGTGGAAGTCACCATGAAGGTCCTACCTTCTTTGACGTCACCAGAGGTGTGACGACCCTCAGGCTGAACTACCAGTCATTCCTCTCTAATGAAACAGCAGCCCTACAATGCCATGGGGCTATAGCAATTTTACCTTAATCTGTAATTGCACTGCTTCCAAACAGAAGAAATTGCTGACATTCTTAAGTGATAAAATTCAGAATAGTTAGCTTTCAAATAATGACATACCAGTTATGTCTAAGAGATGCCAAATCTTTTCACTGGATAAAGATGCCATAATTATACCCATTTTAATAAAAATCTCCAAAGCAAACTAGTTAACATTCTCATTTGAGAATGCATTAATCTTGGAGTCACAGTTGTACAGCAAGGAAACAGACCCAAGATGAAATCATCCATGTTGGCCACATATCCTAAACTATTCAAATCCCATTTGCCAGCATTTAGCCTATATCCCTCCAAACCCTTCCCGTTCATATATCCAGCCAGATGCATTTTTTTAAAAAAAGTGTTACGGTTGTACCAGGCTCCACCATTTCTTCTGGTAGTTCATTCCATACATGCACCATTCTCTGTGTGAAAAGGTTGCCCTTTTGGTCCCTTTTAAAATCTTTCTCATCTTGCCTTAAACCAGTGATCATAACTCTCAGTTCTAACAGTTATGGAAAAAGATAGGATAAGTCCACAGGTTAAGGTACTGAACTGCAGCAGGGTCAATTTTGGAGCTACAGGGCAGGATCTAGCTGAAGTTGATTGGGTGGGTCTGTTGGAAGGAAAAGGAAAGGGGCGGCACGGTGGCTCAGTGGTCAGCTTGCAGTCTCAAAGCACCAGGGACCTGGATTCAATTCCAGCCTCAGGTGACTGCCTGTGCAGAGTTTGCACATTCTCCCAGTGTGTGTGTGGGTTTCCTCCCACTGTCCAGAAATATGCAGGCTAGTGGATTGGCCATGCTAAATTGCCTGTAGTGTTCAGGGGTGTGTGGGTTATAGGGGGATGGGTCTGGGTGGGACGCTCCATGGGTTGGTGGGGACTTGTTGGGCCAAAGGGCCTGTTTCCACACTGTTGAGATTCTATGATTCAATGAACTGGCAAATGGAAGGCTTTTAGAAGTGTGATTGCAACAGCCCATGGACAGTGCGTCCCTGTTATAGTGAAGGGAAAATCTGGCAGGTTTTAGGAATCCCTGGTTGACAAGGGATATTGAGGCTCTGGTCAGGAAGAAGGCAGCAGCATACGTTGAGTTTAAGCTGTCTGGCTCAAGTGAATACCCCAAAAAAACTATAAATTGTATAGGAGCACACACAAAAGGGAAATCAGAAGAGCAAAAAGAGGTTATGGGAAGGATCTGGCAGATAAGTTTAAAGATAATCCCAAGGGGTTTTATAGCTATATTAAGAGCAAACGGGTGGCTAGGGAAAGAATAGGTTCTCAAAGATCAGCATAACCATCTATGTGTGGAATTGCAGGAGATAGGGAAGGTTTTTAACATGAATAGTTCTCCTCAGTGTTTACTGAGGATAATTACTGAGTGATGTTTACATGGATGCTAAGGAAATAAGGGAAACAAGTGGGGATTTTGTGGACTGCATACGTATTACCAGAGAGGTGGTGTTTGCAGCCTTAAATCACAAAGGGGGATAAATCCCCTGGGTCTGATCAAGTCTATCCGCAGACGTTGTGGGAGGCTAGGGAAAAAAACTGCAGAGGCCCATGCAGAGAGAGATTTTTGCTTCATCTTTAGCCACTGAAGTTCCAGAAGATGAAGGTGGCTAATGTTCCATTGCTGATGAAAGAAAGCAAAGACAAGACAGGGAACTACAGACCAGTGAGCCCGACATCAGTGGTAGGCAAGTTATTGGAGAGGATACTGAGGGACAGGTGCAACCAACATTTGAATAATCAACGGTCTGATCAGGGATACTCAGCATGGATTTGTGGCAAATCGCTCGATTTTTTCAGAGAGGTAACCAAGAAGATGGAGGAGGGTAGGGCAGTGGATGCTGTCTATATGGACTTTAGCAAGGCCTTCGACAAGGTCGCACATGGGAGGCTACTATTGAAGGTTACGTCGCATGGGATCCAGGGAGAGTTAGCTGATTGGATTCAAAAGGAAGCAGAGGGTGACGGTCGAAGATTGTTTCTCGGACTGGAGGCCTGTGACTAGTAATGTGCCACAGGGGTCGGTACTGGGACTGTTGTCATTTACATAAATGATCTGGATGTGAACGTACAAGGCATGATTACAAAGTTTGCAGATGATATAAAATCACTGATTGCAAAGAAGGTTATCAAAAATTAGAGGGATCTTGATCAGACGGGGAGGTAGGCTGAGGATCAGCAAATGCAATTCAGTGCAGATAAACAAGGTATTGCACTTTGTAAGTCCTACCTTGGTCTGGTTTTCCATGGTAAACAATAAGGTCTTGAGGAGTGTTGTGGAACAGAGGGACCGAGGAGTACAAGTACATAGCTCGCTGAAGGCAGCGTCACAAATGGACAGGGTGGTGAAGAAGGCATTTTGCATGCTGGCCTTCAGTCGAGGAGTACAACATTCAGTATAGGAGTTGGGACATTATGTTACGGCTGTATAAGCTGTTGGTGAGGCCGCACTTGGAATATTGTGTACAGGTTTGGTCATCCTGTTACAGGAAAGACATTTAAACTGGAAAGTGTGCCAAGAATATTTACGTGGGTATTGCCAGGACCAGTAGGCCCAAGGTGTAAAGAGAGCTTGGACAGGATGGGACTTTATTCCTTGGAATGTAGGATCTTATTGAGGTGTATAAAAATCATGAGGGGCATACATAGGATGAATGCATATAATCTTTTTCCATGCTTCCCCCCCCCCCCATCCCAACCAATGATAGGGAATTGAAAACTTGAGGGTATAGGTTTAAGAAGGAACAGAGGGGCAGCTTCTTCACACAGAGTGGTGCGTACGTGGAATGGGTTGCCAGAGAAAATGGTTAAGACAGGTACAACAGCAACATTTAAAAAACATTTGGATAGGTACACGGGTGAGAAAAGTTCAAAAGGGACATGGACCAAATGCAGGCAATTGGAAATAACTGAGTGGGCACCATGGACTAGTTTGGGCCAAAGGGCCTGTTTCCATGCTGTATTACTCAATTATTATGACCAGTACCCTCTAGTTTTGGGCTCCCCTATCCATATCCCTCAATTTTATAAGCCTCTAAAGTCACCCCTCAAGCTTCCAATGCACCAGAGGAAATAGCTCCAGCCTATTCACTCTCCCTGCTCAAAACCTCCAACCCTGGCAACGTCCTTGTACATCTTTTCTGCATCATTTCAAGTTTAACAACATCCTTCCTACAGGAGGGAGGCCAGAACTAAATACAGAATTCCAAAAGTGATTAACCAATGTCCAATTCAGCAGCAACATGGCCCCGCCAATTCCAACTCCTCTGCTCAAATGTATTGACCAAGTGTACCGAATGCCTTCTTCACTAGCCTACCTTCCAGCAATGCCATAGTCACCTACGAACCTGTTCAGTAACATTCCCAAGGACCTTACCATTAAAAGTAAAATTTGTGCCCTGATTTCACCTACCAAAATGCGGCACCTCATTTATCCAGGATTTACACCATCTGCCCAGTGGCCCATAGTCAAGATCCCATCATACCTTCTTCGCTGTCATTACACCACATCCAATAAAAGAATTAATTAAAGCAATGCTCACTGCAAAATCATCTTTCAACACGGACTAACTAGTTGGCTCATCATCAGCTCTCGGAAGCCCATGGCACTGAAAGCACGACGTATAATTCCAATTACTTGCAGCTGGTTTTGTTGTTGTACCATTGCATTTAACAGTAATTGTATAAATAGTTAAGTGTATGGCTAAACAACAACAAACAGCTACAGGAAATTAAGATTATATGTTTATTTTTCCAGATTCTAGACGTACGAATGAGTTTCCGTACCTGGCCCATTACTGCCCTGAGAACATTCAAATTTCTTCAGCTGCCTAAGCCCCACACTCTAGAATGTTTTCCCTCAACCCTTCCTCCTTCAGGATGTTCTTTTTAAGAAAAGCCTATCCCTGACCAAGTTTTTGGACATCCGCCCGAACAGCTCCTTATGTGGCTTGGTGTCAAAGTTGGTTTCATAACTCTCCTGCGAAGGGGCGTGTCAGGGCCTTAGATGAACCATATCGAGAAGAAAACGCTGCAGATGCTGGAAGTTTGAAATTAAATAAAGGCAGATAAACACTGCTGTTGCGTGTTTTTTTTTGGAAGCCAGTTACATAAGTAAAAAGCAGAAGTGGGTCACACATGGGTTTGGACTGACCGACTCCAATCCTGTCAAATAAATAAACAAATAAACAATCCTGATGCTGGCTTGCGCAGAGGGGCTGGGAGGCTGCTGCCCTTCCCCATGAACCGGTGAGTGAGAGAGGGAAGGAGGCCACTAGAGCAGCAGGCCTCCTCTCTCCTCGCGCTCTTACCGAGAGACAGCGCCTGTTCACACAGGCCTAGGGCCGCCGTGTAATCCCCGCGCTCTGCCAGCTCCGCCGCCTCCTGCTGTAGCCGCCGGGCGCGGCACTCCGACGGGAACCATTTCTCCAACAAGTTACACAGAACCACATTAAGCCCGAGATGGGGTCCGCGCTTGGCCGAGGAGGCCGCGGCTCCGGGGTGCACTGTCGGCGACAGCCGGCACAACTTACAGCCGGTCACCGTCTCCTCCTTTACACACCTCCGGCAGAAAGTGTGACCGCACGGCAGCGACACGGGCTCGAACAGCAACTCCAGGCAGACTCGGCAACTCAGAGGTTCCGAGGCGGCCTCCTCCACCTCGGGGCCTCCGTGCCGTATCCGGCCCGCAGCCTGCGGCAGCGCCTCTTTCAGGCGGACACTGGCGGCGATGCAGTCCAGGAGGTCGCCCAGGTCGTCGGGCCGGAGCCGATCCAGGTCCGCAGCGCTGCGGTAGGCCTCGAAGGCCTCGGTGAAGCGGCAGCAGCGGGCCAGAGCATCGGCCTTGCCTAGGTAGAGGGCCCGCTCGGGGCCCAGCTCCAGCAGCTGGCACTCGTAGATATCGGCCGCCAGCTCGTAGTTCATCGCCCGGAAAGCCTCGTCGGCCAGCTCCAGCATCTCGGTCCGAGCGGCCGGAGCCTCCATGGGGCCCGGGCTGGGCCGAGCCCACCCACCGGGGAGGGGGCTACAACCGCGAGTCAAGGGCCCGAGTGGCGGCTGCAGTCAGGGTTCAATGCCGTTTGCTCGGTCGGCCGGTCCCCGCCCCCTCAGCCAGTCAGTGCGGCCTCCTCCCTCCCGCCTCTCAGGACATTATATAACCTGAGCCAGGCGAGCAGCTGTTGGATAACACACAGCGGCCACGGCTTCAACATCACCGCATTTACGGGGGGGGGGGGCCAAATATGATTAATTTGGACACGGTCCCTTTTGCTTCCCACCAAACGTTAGAACAAACGAGCGATCTCCCTTCCCGGGTAAATGGTTAGAAATACGACTTAAGACCGAATTGTTGGAAACAAGAACGGCACCTGCCCCGTCCCACCAGTTCAGCCCCGCTCCTCCTTCCAGAGCAGCGCAGTAGGTAACCCGTAAAATGAACCGCCGACGAAACAAAATAAAGCCCCCAAACCTTGCAGTTAAAATATGAACCACAAAGCGGAACGCTGCAGATGCCGCGAATCTGAAGTAAAAACAGGAAAGCTTTTAAACAGCCAGCAAGTTCAGGCAGGATCTGTTGGAGAGCGAGACACATTGACTTTCCCATATTTTGCCTCAGTGCGAAATCCGGATCGTCCCATACAAACAGAGGACTGGCAGCATCTATGAACAGAGTTACTGAGCGGCCAGACTGGCAGAGTTTCTCCGGAATTTTCTGCTTTTGTTTCAGATTTTCCGCAATCCGCAGCATTTTTGCTTTTATTATCGGAAGTCTCATGCAGGATTTCATTCTGACAACTTTTCTCACGCAATTCCGCGTCGTTCACACATTGGGAAAATTACGCTCAACGTTTCAGGTCATGAGAAGTCATCAACCTTGTCCAGGAAACCCACCTTCATGAATATTTCTGCCATGTCCCAAAATGAAGATAGTTGCCTTCTGTTTTTTTAGAAAAAGAAATAGAATGGTTGATCAGTTGGAAATCTTAAAGTCTAGTGGAATTAGCTTTAATTTGCTTTAACGAAAATTGTTAGTTGAACGGAATAAATCGCTAAGCGGTTGTAGTCGCTCATGTTAAGCAGTTCAGGAATACAGTTTTGTATGAAACCAGAGATGGGCGGTGCTCACAACGCTACCTCATTTGTTTGTCAGGGATGACCACTTGTACAATCAAGTGTCTCAAATTACCTGCACTCAAGTACAAAACTGCACTTTATCAGAGATAATGGGAACTGCAGATGCTGGTTGTTCAGAATCAAACTTGCCGCAGACAGAAATGGAAATTCCAGCTAGGAGTTGGAGTTTGTTGTGATTAAATTGTTTGACTTTGATCATGGACAAAATTTATTTTGCAAGTAACGTCATATATTTCTATTAATCCAACATTGGATGCCAGACGAGTGGTCTGAGATTTGGGGGTAATTGAGGAGTTAGAAGACATGAAGATGAGACTGACTTGTACGCTATCACTGTACATCTGGAAACTGAGGTGATGTTGCTAAGGTACAGGACGTAGAGGAGAAAATGAAGGGGGCTAACTATGGGTGTTCGAGGAACATCAGAGGTAATGGTGCAAGAGTTGATAAAGAATCCATCAAGGTGTTATCTGGCTGAATAAATAGATAAGGATGGAACCAAGAGGGATCTGTCTTGCACACAGTAGAGAGGTTTTGGAAGATGCTGATATGGTTAGCCATGTCAAAGGATCAAAGACTGCAGACAGGTTAAGCCAAATGTAGCTTATCTTGGTCAGCATCATTTGGAGCGAAATTTCTGACTTTGACTTTGGTACTGTGATAGAAAGAGATTCAAATACAGAGTTTCAGAAAAGGTGAGCATGGATTTGAGGCAATAGCACATTCAGGAACTTTGGGGAAGGAAACCAAGGTTAAAGATATACAAGCAGCTTGCAAACGTTAATAGTTGAAATGTTTGAAAAAGAGTACATAACAAGTGATTGAGTTTCTGCTGCAATATCTTGGGGAAAAGAGTTCCAGTTCCAGAATTTTTAGATTTTTTTTATGTTTAAAATGGTGATCATCTTCTCTTTTTCCAAAAATATTTTTTCTATCAGGAGACAATCTTTTGCAATGAGACATGGTCAATATTAATGCAAATAAATATGACCTTCTCAACTAAAGACTGATTTTAAGGGATTCTTCCTAATCAGAAATGTTGCCAAAGAGGATCCTCTGCCAAACAAATGCCTGGAATAGCCACTGCTGAAGAATTGATTGGCTATGAGCCACTGATAGGAACAAAGTAATCTAACTACCTCTAAGTGTATAAAAGTCAGCTGAAGGTGATATATTATGAAATCAAGACTGAATCTAGAAGTTTAAATTTTTTGGCCAATTGCTAATGGTCATTTTTGTAACATGAGCAGAGAATATTGAATTCCATGATATCAGAACTGACTCAATGACAGCAAATTTACTTCTGAGTCATAAGATCATGGATTTACATCCCATTTCAGAGCCCTGAAGAACAAAATTCAGACTGACAGTGATAACAGAATGCTCCATTTCCTAAGTACCATCCTTCCAATGAAACAAAACCCTTATTGGGTAGAATTAAAAACTTCAACAGCACTTTTTTGAAGTTCAGAGGAACAGCATTTTCTTTCAGTGAACACCACAGTATGTGACGATCTATTTTGTTGTTGTTTGTAGGACTTGTGCGCAAATTAGCTACTCCATTCCTTAAACTACAACAATGACTATGTTTCATTACATGTGGATTGCTTTGAGGTGTTTTAGGAATGGGAAAGGTGATAATAATAAATGCAAGATTGCTCTTTTACATTAAATAAAATTACGTAGAAACTCAGCAAAACTTTTAACACAATGAATAGAACACTTACAAGATTCGATGGAATAGAAAGCACACAAACATTATTGAAGGAAAGAAATAACTTGGAATATTACACGTCAATCATCATATTTTTGTTCAGAAATATGTATAATTTTACATTATTTGCATGACTATATAATTACAATGAGTGGAAATGTCAATAGAATAATTTTATCACACATAATGTTCAAACAAATTTCATTGAGCATTGTTTCAGGGCTGTCAACCAATCCAAACCATTATTTACAATGAATTTGTATGGTGGTGCCATTTGGAATTTGGAACAGGATTTCTAAACAGTTCTACTTACACAGTGAAATTCCAAGAAATTTTTAATGCATACAAGGATCATTAATAGGGACTTGTCTATTTCAAAACATACTATTAGAGTCTGGCTAAATTGCCCATTTCTGTGTTGTAACTTCATGTAAAAAGAACTGAATAAAAGCAAGAATTATAGCCAACAGCTACCTAAGGTGAAAACAAACATCAATATTTTAGACGTTTTATACAGCTGGAAACTGGAGACAAATGGAATGGAACAAACGATATAGAAGTAGGGAAGATAATGAGTTGAATATTAATGCAGGGTTTTTGGAAGACTATTTACAAGTGAAAGCTGGCAAAGGATCGATGAAGGTCAAGAGAAATAGTGAAAGGGCATTAAAGGTTAAAAACAAACCATGAGACACAAGCATGACAATAAAATACAGGGACAAAATGAAAGTAATGGATCATTATAATTCCAAATGAAAGAAATCTCAACCTGAAAACAGAAAATTCTCCAGACAGACAACAAAAAAAAATACCAAAACCATTCTGTGCTCCCAACCATACCACCACGTTCCCAAACTATAAGAAAATAGGAGATATTGAAGGAGATGAAGTTGTTAAAGTCAATGGTTTGACCAGAGGACTGCAGGGCACCCAGGAGATCTAACGGTATACTTGCGCATTGTTTTTGGGTTGAACAACACAGGAAGTTGAAGGCAGATTTCAAAATGGGAAATGAAGATGACACAAGAATTGGAAGAATTCTAAACTATAAAAAGGATAATGTAGAGTACCAACTAATAGAATACTGTGCCATTGGCTTTGTTGGGATGTGCATAGATTTAAGAACAAGACTAACCTAAGGAATAATCCAAAGAGATTCCACAAGCATGTTAAGAGCAAAAGACCAATTAGGGAGAGAATAGGCCCCCTTAAAGATCAATCATGTCATCTATATGTGGAACCACAGGCGATGGGAGAGATACCAAATGAGTATTTCACATCAGCATTTACTATGGAGAAAGACACGGAGGCTAGGGAGCTTGGGGAAATAAATATTGATGTCTTGAAAACAGCATGTTGAGGCCCGCATCCCCTACTCACTCTCAATTACAAGTGCAGCTTTACAGTTTGATCTTTCTATCAGATCATGTTGTTTAGTACAAATTAAAGTTACAACTAATGGAAGCCTTCACAACATCTGCTGCCCCTTATTCAATTCTAACAAAGTTTCATGTTAGTGGTAGCACTAGGAATGAATAGCTAGGATTCAAACATGGTTAGAACATCGTGTAGCACTCTGGAAGGCTACCCTCTACCTCCACTCTTGTGACTGCATTTAAAATAACATTCATTCAAAAGCTGATGATGAAAATTGAACATAAATTTATGCATTACCCATGTCACCAATGTGCCCTGTTAACATCGTATTTTTTCTCTCTCTTCCATTGTGTCTGTGTATAGTCCTGAGGTGTCTAATAGGGGTGGAGGAAAGCTTGCCCTACAGTGGAGTTTTGGACAGGAATCCCTAGGGCTACTTGTGGATGGAGAGTCCAAGCATCCTATAAGCTTATAAAATACAGCAGATGTAAGTCATTCAGCCTACTACATCTGTTTTACCACTCTAAGAGAACATGGCTGATCTGATAGTCCTCACATCCACTTTCCTGCCTTTTCCCCATAACCTTTGACTCCTTTACTGATTAAAAATGTCTATCTCAACCTTGAACAGACTTAACAACCTCTGCCTCCACAGCCTTCTGTGGTAAAGAATTCCATAGATTCACAACCCACTGTGAGATGAAATCCTGCCTCAACTCTGTCCGAATTGAGCACCCCTTACTCTGAGATTATACCCTCTGGTCCTAGACTTTCCCACAAGGGGCAACAACCTGTCAACATCTACTCTGTCAAGCCGTCTATGAATCTTACATGTTTCGACGAGGTCTCCTCTCATTTTTCTAAACTCAGTTGCGTAGAAGCCCAAGTTACCTAACTTCTCACAAGATTTCTTCTCATATGGAGATGAATGTTAGGCACAGTGTTATCTGTCTTGGCACCTAGAATAAAACAATGGGAGGGATTTGAGTAAGATGCAAGTGCCTGTCATTGCTCTTAATGCTGGTGCAGATGGTTAAATATTGTGCAAAGTGAGTGAGCAGGCAAGCAGGACTAGTTGCATGAGAACAGGTGGTAGGGTGAGAAAGGAATTGAGGGAAGATGCTGCATTCATTATAGTACATGAGAAATGGTATGGCATGACCCTTGCAGGGAGGTGGTTGCAACATGGAGTTAGGAGTGTGAATTAACAGAGTGAAGATGGTAGCACCAACTTTGCAGAGTACAGAAGATCATCAAACTTTGACATACATATACACTTCCTCTGGACCATCGATATTGCACTGATTCAGATAGCAACTTCAGACTAGACTGGCAAGGTTTGATCCTGTGATTTTCTCTGGCAGTACAGAGGAAACAGGACAGCCCTTCTTTCCATCATCTTGTCCACCATTTTATCCAGGTCTCCGTCAGCAAATCAGGGTGTCAATGTGCCTCTGTTGGCATTCTCTAGGGCAATTCTTCCAATACTGCAACTCTGAGGAGCAGTTCCTAGCTGGAAACAATTGACCTGATGCACACCCAGGGTTTATATATGAAGTGGTGTCAGGAATCGTGGAAGGTCTTGACAATGGTGAATTCTTCTGCTGCTGGCGAGCACAAGATAGCATATGAGTGGCACCACAATGATGAGGTAAAGTTGAGTGAGAAAACTCGATAGGCCTCACAGAAAGAAGCCCACTAGCTCGCTGAAATTGCCACTTAGCCAATTTTTTGCATGTGTGTATTTGGGGAGTTTGTTCAGTTTATATTTCAGTTGTGAAAAATACATTTTCATCTTATCTTTTGATTTAAGCTCATAAAAATTTGTCTGTTTGTTAAAATCCAGATACTCAAGGGTTTAAAACAATTCTCAAAAACATCTTGGTCAACCCAGTAGTGAGAAAAGGGAAAAATTATCCAACAACCGGGGAGCACAGTGGTTAGCACAGCTGTCGCACAGCACCAGTGACCCTGTTCAATTCCAGCCTCGAGTGACTGTCTGCATGGAGTTCGCACATTCTCCCCATGTTTGCGTGGGTTTCCTCCCACAGTCCAAAGATATGCAGGCTAGGTGGATTGGCTATGCTAAATTGCCTGTAGCATTCAGGGAGGTGTAGATTAGGTGGGTTATAGGGGAGGTGGGTCTGGGTGGGATGCTCCAAGGTTTGGTGTGGGCTTGTGGAGCCGAAGGGCCTGCTTCCACACTGTAGGGCTTCTATGACTAACATTTATTCCCATCCAGAACAGAAGAAAGCATTCTTGGAGCATTGCTTGTGAGTTGGTGGTTAAACTTGAAGAGGTAGGCGACTTTTTTTTATTTATTCATGGATGAGGGTGGCATTTATTGCCTGTAACTAACTGCCAAGTTGGCTGTTAAGAGTCAACCATATTGCTGTGGTTCTGGAGTCACATACACGCCAGACCAAGTAAGGATGGCTGCCTCTTTCCCTAAAGGACATTAGTGAACCAGATAATAGGCAATTTCCTGACAATGGCAATGAATTCACAGACATCACTAGACTTTTAATTCCTGAATGTTTATTCCACCATCTGCCATGACAGGATTCAAACCCAAACCCCCAGAAAATTACTTGGACAGAATATTGACAGCAGAGATTTTGAATTAGTTGAACTGTTCGGAAAATGGAGGATTGGATGTTAACCAGATATCCATGTCTGGAGATGGCATTGGAATGGATAAGCATTTCAGCTGCAGACAGGTATAGACTGAGATGAAAGTAGGCTGTTTTCACCACTGAAGTAGTACACTTACATAATATAACATTTCTCGATAGATACAAAAATAATACATTTTGGGAAGAAAAGGTCCTAACAACCAAGAGGTTAAAACATTTCCACATGTATTTTGTGAACTCGTTTAAATATATTCATGAAGGACAAATGCTTATGTGAATATTGCTTATTGAGACAAATTTTGTCAAATGTTTTTACCTTGCACTTGTCACGACAATTTGCAACAGTACCAATACGAGGAACACCATATCATTGCATACAACACAGATGTGTACTGCAATTATTTCTACTCAATAAAATAGGTGACAGCCACTTACTGGTTCATTTCTCAATGTTTGATCAATCACAGTGAGCCTGCCTTGTTTAGAACAAAGCCTGGCAGTTAACCCTCAATCATAATTGGTGCATTCTCCATGGCTACACCTCTACAGATCACAGTCCACTTGGTAATCAAACAACACACTTCTTTTATGCAGTGCAAATATTTATTTACCCCCTTGGATTGGTATTCTTGTGAGATACACAGTAAGTGCATGACAAAAAACTTTGACAAAATGTGTCTTTTCTTCAGTGATATCCAACTTATGTACTACCAAATGACTATTTGCTTATAGACATGGTCCTTGCATTAAGAACACACTAAAATATCAGAATCATGATGCATGGAAGCTCAAATGCATGTTCTTCAAAGTAGTTAGTATAAGAAAATCTGTTTCTTGTGATATTACTTTTTGATATTACATAATACGTTTATCAGTTAGTTGACATAAAAGTTTATAAATAACCATTGCTGGTAGCTTAATTTATCAGTTGGATGAATGACGCATGTCTTTCAAGGTTCACCACCTTGCCAAATTTTTTACTGTATTATTCAGCAATTTCCATCAAACCCTAGTCAGTGCAGTGGTGAGCTCTCCAACCCAAAAGGAAGAAAGTATATCTACTGTTCGGCATTTAAATGGTCATTGGATAAACATATGGATGATAATGGAATAGTGTAGGTTAGATGTGCTTCAGATTGGTTTCACAGGTCGGGGCAACATCGAGGGCCGAAGGGCCTGTACTGTGCTGTTACGTTCTGTGTTCTATTCAAGTCATCTGTTTGCCAGGAAGGAATTGAACTTAAGTATACTAAAAGTACCAATGTAACTAGATAATGAATAAAACTGAAAAACAGACTTCCCTAAAAATGGATACTGTAACTTTAAATGTGCAGATTTTATTGTCGATTGTATTAAAAGACTTTTCCAATGTTTACACCTAGATTAAACTAAATCAAATAAGTCACAGGAAAATTACTTTGCCTGTACTATGACTGTTATGTCTGTGACAGCAACAATTCAGCTTAATTCTGTAGGAGGACTTGGGGGTTTAAAGACTTTTACAGTATTATTTTCCAAATCATATGCTGTTTAGCAATTACCTTCTACCATACTTGTTCTTGGAAATATTTTCACTACACTATTTTGAATGCCTGAAATATTCTTTTGTTGAGTTCCGTGCATTAAACTACTGCTGATCTACTTCTAAAATGCTTAACACATTGTAATTCTTGTATTCATTTATTACTGCATACATGCATGTATCAAGCTATTGTTTCAAGCTTTCTTTCACTCCACGTGCCTTCACTGACCTCTGCTGGTGATAGCATTAAAATGTCCATTGTTTAACAGAAAATCCCAAAGAGAAATGTAAATATTCACTGTACCCCGATTAGGTCACGTACTTGGCTAAATTAGTTTAACAAAAACTCTGGTTCATCGTAACCAAACAGTTTGAAATCTCCTTGGAAACGAGCATGAAGGCGTTTTATTTCTCGTTTGCCGATTCTGGAAAAGTACTGCTCAACCTTGGTTCTGTTGTATGCTGTAATACCAGGTGGAATTGGGGGATAGGATACCAAGTTACTCATTCCTGCTTTCTTTAAAATGTACGGAGCATCCTTTTCCAGTGTTTCATGATGTCCTATGATATTATACTCGATTTCACAAGGTGCACAAAGCTCTACATACGTAGCCCAGTGAATAATGTGTTCTCCTATTTTAACATCAAGCCACTTATGGTTAGGATCACCTAAATAGCGAATAAAATCATCAAATTGTAGTCCTTTAGTCTCAGTGCGATTTCTTCTATACTTCTGAATAATAGCTGGTGCAATGTTATGTTTATACCATGGTTCAAATCGAGGATTCTTTAGAAATTTGTCTTTGAATGCAGAAATAAGTCTTTCAAAGGGATCTCTAACAATGAAGAATTTGAAGTATGTCGTCAATCTGAAAGAAATCAAAAATGAAATCACACGTGTGATTTGGTACTTAATTGAAAATGTTCTAAGGAAAAAATTAACATCAAAACTATGAGTGATCTAGTAAGCAAAGTATTGTATTTAAGTTCAATAAATAAAACTCAAATAGATAACATAATCAGGATAAATTTTGTGTGGAAAATTATCAAATTAAATTTACTTCAACCTTTTTGTTATTTCTGGTTCACTGTATGACGACAAACGAGGTAGGCCATTCCTCTCATGATTATGGATCAAAGGTTCAGGAATGTCTTTAATTGATTTAAATTCTCCTGTAAAATAAAAAAGATGTTAAGTATAGTATTTACACATTCCAAAATCAAGTAGTTCAGACAGAAATAGACCATTAGGTTCAATAGGTCCTCATCTGTGTTTATTCTTCACCAAAGCCTCCTCCACCCTTTTTATTTATTTAATGCCATCAACACATCTTGCTTTCTCCCTCATGTGTTTATCTATCCACCCCTTAAATGCATCTTTGCTATTTTACCTCAAGTGCTCCTACAGAACTAAGTTGTAAAGTAAGGCAAGGACATGGAGGGATTCAGAACTAAATTTGTTGTATCAGTTTACAGAATGCCAATGGTGGTAAATAGGAACAGTAACAATGCATAAATAGGACTTAGCGTGGAACAGAATTTGGGGATTTTAATATTGGATTAACAAGGTGTAATAAAGAGTGCCAATGAGCATTATAAATGACTGATCTCCACAGTCATTAGGAAGATGTGAAAGTAGAAGTGGATGATCATATTAATTTTGCCATGGTCACATGGATTTGAGCCACATGCAATTAAACTTTGAACAGCACCTTTTATGTTCCAGTTGACCATGCTATGTTTTAGTGCTATTCATCCAGAAGGATGACATGAGCTAGAAAAAGGCCCTAGCCAACTCCTTTTGATGTGTACAGTGCAAGGCTATGAATAACACTCAGCACCAGTCAATGCCCATTGTGAGAAACAGGTTTGGTCAAACTTTGACTGGAGCTCCCACAGCTAACTCTGAGTAGCACAGGTTGGATGTGAAGGCATGGAACTGTTGACAGATAAAACAGGACAGTAACTAATAAAAGCAGTTTTAGAATTGCCAACTGTATTTAAAAGGTTGATAAACTGCCAGGGCTTGAGAGGATACTGTGGAAAGTAAGAGAAGAAATAATAAGGCACTGGCCATAATTTTACAATTCTCTTTAGATAACGATGTGGAGGTGTTGATGTTGGACTGGGGTGGACAAGGTCAGAAATCACACAACACCGGGTTAGGGTCTTTATCTTTAGATAATGTAATATGAAACTGTAAATTCTACTAAAGGACACTTGTCCAAAAAAAAGTGCAAGAATAAAACAGCAACCATTTGCCAGTTAATTTAAATCAGCAATGGGTAAGCTTTAAAAAAAAGGACAAAAGTGATATTCACTTCAACCAATGTGGATTAATTAAGACAACATGGCTAAGGGTATATAGGATTTCACTAACTTGATTGAGATTTTTAATGAGGTCATAGCAATAATAATTATAACTCGATGAGAGTAATGCAGTTGATGGTATATAGATGAACTTCCAAAAGGTGTTTCATACAGTGCCACATAATAGACTTGCAAACAAATCTGAAGCCCATGAAATTAAAGTGACAGCATGGATCCAAACCTGGCTGATTGACAGGAAACGTACAGTAATGGTGAACGATTGCTTCTCATGTTGGAGGAAGCTAACCTGTGGGGGTCCCCATGGGTCCATACCTGGACCACTGCTGTTCTTGATATCTATCAAGGACAGAGACTTGGACGCAAAGGGCACAGTTTCATAATTTGCAGATTACACAAAACTTTGAAACTGTATGGTCTGCAAGACTGGTACTGACAGACTTCAAGAGGACACAGCTAAACTGTTGCAAATTAAAATTAATACAAAGTGTGAAATTCTTCAAAATAAAATTTTGAAATGGTTTCAAATTGTACCTCGTAAATATGTTATCCTGCACGTTACATTATCCATCAGATAGCTTCATAATCAGGAAGAAAACAGCTAAGTGACATACTTAGCAACACAACACTTTTACCACAAACAAAAACAAATTGCTGGAAAATCCCAACAGGTCTGGCAGCATCTTTGAACTGAAATCAGAGTTAACAGTTTGGGTCCAGTGATCCTTCTTCACAACAGAACAGCAGTTTTACTATTCAAATGAACCTCTTGAACAATGTTAGGAGTGTGAGGGCATTCCTAAAAGGAGAGATCAGGAAGGTAAAGAGAGGGTATGAGTTTGGCTTGGCAAATAAGGTTAAGGATAATCCAAAGAGATTCTACAAGTACATTAAAAGCAAGAGAACAACTAGAGAGAGGGTAGGGCCTGTTAAAGATTAATGAGTTCATTTTTGTGTTGAACCTCAAGAGATAGAAAAGGTATTAAATGAATATTTCACATCAGTTTTTACTGTGGAGAAAGAAGTGGAGCCTAGAGAATTTGGAGAAATAAATATTGATGTTTTGAAAAGAGCTCACACTACGGAAGCAGAAGTGCTAGAGGTCTTAGAAAATAAAAAGGTGGATAAATCTCTGGGACCTGATCTAATGTATCCCGGGACTTTGTGGGAAGTTAGGAGCAAAATAGCAGGTCCCCTTGCAGAAATGTTTATATCATCTATAAATACGGGAGAGGTGCCAAATGACTGGAGAGTGGGTAATGTTGTGCTTGCGTTTAAGAAGGGATATAAGGAAAAGCCAGAAAACTACTGAACTGAGTCTGACTTCGGTGGGGGACAAGTTGTTGGACATAATTCTGAAAGATAGGATTTACATGCATTTGGAGAGGCAAGGAATGATTGGGGACAGCCAGCATGGTTTTGTGCCAGGGAAACAGTGTCTCACTGAGTTGACTGAGTTTTTCGAGGAAGATTGATTTAAGGAGAGTAGTAGCCATTTACTTGGACTTTAGTAAACCCTTTGACAAGGATCTGCATGGGAGACTACTTAGTAAAGTTGGATCACATAGGATTCAGGATGAGCTTGTCAACTGGATACCAAATTGGCTTAACAGCAAGAAACAGAGTATGATGGTGGAGGGTTGTTTTTCAGGCTGGAAGGCTGGGACCAGCAGTGTTCCACAGGGATCAGTGCTGGGTCCACTTTTGTTTCTCATTTACATAAATGATTTAGATGAGAATATAAAAAGCCTGGTTAGTAAATTTGTGGATGACACCAAGATTAGTGGTAGACAGCGGAGAAGGTTATTTAAGATTACAAAGAAATATCTTGATCAAATGGGGTCAATGGTCTGAAGAATGGCAGATGGAATTTAATTTGGATTAATGCAAGATTTTGTTTTTTGTTTGTTTCACCAACATGCAAGATTTATTCAGTTAAAAGTAAGGCCTTGGATAATGTTACAGAACAGAGAGACCTAGGGGTTCAGGTATATAATTCTTTGAGGTTTGCATCATATATAGATAGGATGGTCAAGAAGGTGTTTAATATGTTTGCTTTGTTAGCTTTGAGTATAGAGGCTCGGACATTATGTTGAAGTTGTACACGACCTTGGTGAGGCCTCTTCTAGCGTACTGTGTCTAGTTCTGGTCTCTCTTTATAGGAAGGATATTACTCAATTGGAGGGGGTTCAGAAAAGAGTTACCACAATATTGCCGGGAATGGAGGGTTTGAGTTGGGAAGAAAGGCTGGATAGGCTGGGGCTTTTTCATTGGAATGTAGAGGTTGAGAGGTGGCCTTTTTGAGGTTTATAAAATAATGAAGTTTACAAAATAGTAGAAAAGGTGAATGGCAGGTGTCTTTTCCCTAGGTTGGGGGATTTCAAAACCTGGGGAGACATTTTTAAAGTGAGAGGGGTAAGGTTTAAAAAAGACATGAAGGACTTTTTTTTACACAGAGAGTGATTTGCTGTGGAATGAACTTCCAAAGGTAGTGGTAAATGTGGGTACAGTTGCAATGTTTAAAAGATACTTAGATAAGTACATGAATAAGAAATGGTTGGAGGGATATGGGCCAAGCGCAGCCAGGTGGGACAAGTTTAGTTTGGGATTATGGTTGGCATGAGCTGGTTGGACCAAAAGATCTGTTTGTCTGCAATTGGTCCTTACTAACATTTTCATTGCAAGGACAAAGAAACACAAAAAAGAAATCCTCAATGGGGTGCAGAAACAGACACCTTGTGATACATGGGCACAAATTTTTTAAGGTGACTGGGCAGGTTGAGAATGTACTTAATGAAGTATAACTAATCCTGGGCTTTACAACTGAATACAAAAGCAAGGAAGTTATGATGAAACAATTTTGTCTCAACAGGAATATTGTGCATAAAGTCTGGTTAAAGTGGTTTTGGGGATAATGAAGGCTATACAATGTGCAAAGCAGATGAATGAAATTCGTGTTCTTGGAGTGAATGACATCCACAGCATGGGTATATTGGGGATTGTGCTCCTTGCAAAACAGAAACTTGAGGAGACATTTTAATGGGCCAGTCAAACTCATAATGAGTGTAGATCAAGCATGTGGAGAAAAGCAATTCCCATGAGCACAAGAGTAAAGAACCAAAGGACACCCTGGTGAATATTTAATGAATCAACAGCAATATTAGGAAGAAGTGTTTTATGCAATGAATAATCAGGAATTGATGAGCACTTTAAGACAAAAAACACATCTGTTGGGGTATGAGGTAAGAGCTGGCAAATGGACTAGCTAAATTACTCTTACAGAAGAATTGGGACAGATACAATGGGCCAAAAGGTGTTCTTCAATGCTAGGACCATTCTCAGTTCCAAGAAACTAATATGTGACTTCAGGATTCTTACGATATCCTTTCAAAAGAAATAAATGGATCGAAGAAGAAAATTTCATTGATGAAATGGCCATTTAAGTGATTTGTCTTCTTGTGTATTATACAACATCAATATTTAGTGATAAATATATAGTGGATATAATTTACAAAACTGACGGTTAATGGATGGCAAAAGTGCTTTATTGCTGCGTGCGTCAGTTAGCTGTTTTATCCCCAGTTATGAAGTGGTCTGATGTGTGCTGTGAAGTGCAGGAATACCTGGCAAGTATGTTATGCTTTACAATATTTGAAATCATTTTCCACATTAAATTTTTAAATCTTTTTTCGAAGAATTTGGCAATTAAAGTGAGAAAAATATTTCAAAACGTTATTCCTTCATAATACTTCTGAGTTATTTCAAATATCAAAAATATTTTCTACCAGTATACCATTTCAAATATAACACTCTGTGGGGAATAACATCTAAAATCGTAAAGTGTTGAATTAGTATCAACAACTTTTCTTTCCATTCATGAAATGTATGTTATGCATATGAAACAGGTAAACATTTCTAGCAAACGTCTCAACTCAAGTTAATTTAACAGCTACAAGTAGTTGCAGAGTGATTATTAGTGGAATGTGCATCAAAGATTTATGTAAAACTTGCTGTCAAAGCATTACATTCCCCAGAAATGCAAATAAGTAATGCATGTTCACTTCCATTCAAACTAGGAAAAACAAAAATGAATAATAGAAGCGATAAAACATTTGAAATCCTCCCTCAAAGCTCTAATTGTACTCTAAATCAACAATCATCATCAGCTCTCTGGTACTGCATTCAAGTAATCATTTTCTTGTGTGCGTGAGCCAAATATGATGTGCTTTTAGACTTATTTAAATGATATTTTGGATCCAAAATTATTTATTTGGGTATAAAGTCAGCTATTGCTAACTGCAAAATGTAGGGAATTCACATTAGTTTAGCCATTTATGCCATGGACTAAAGCAGAAACATTAGTAGTTCACGAATTCCTTGCACAGTTGGCATTGTGTATAGAAGGGAGCCTGTCTGCCAGGTAATTTTAAGCATTTTTCACACATCAGTGATAATGTCCTTCCTCGCTTAACTCCAAATCTCCCATCTGATTTATGCTTTGCACTGTGATTGTTGACATTTAGCTTCAGCTTGGGAAAACACAATCAATCACTGCACTAATTCCAGCATATAGGGCAGCAATGCATTAAAATAAAAACTGAAATCTGGAAACAATCAGAATGGCTGTCATCATCATTGGAAATGAAAAAAAAATTTCAGGTTTTATGAGCCTTTGTCAGACTCCGGAGGTGTTAAATGAACATTAAAATGGAGGAAACAGAACAAGGGAAAGTAGACAAAGGAAAATGATCACATACACAAGGAGAAAAAGAATGATCTGTAAGGTGATGAAATGAAATGCACAAGATGATAAAATGATAAAATGATAAAAGTTTAACTAGATTTTCCCCTTCCCGGAATATTACTTTGCCATATGATCTCTGTAAAGGGATTGATTCCCAATGGATAGAGGTACTCAACACCAGTGTACCAAATAAAAACAGGCTTTTAAGTTAATAAAAACACAACTGATTTAATGGCGTGTATGATGGAAAGCAGGGTAATGGAGAACACAAGAGGATGAATAGCTCTTTTATATATCCCAGAATACAGGAAATTCAAAGATAGAAACAATAAATAATATGGCATGACTCTCAAATTCAATTACAACTTGACGAAAGTGACAAAGTTGAACTGTATAGACGAGAAAATTTCAGGCCTGTCACTACAACCTCAGTTGGGGAATTATTAGAAAGAAATCTGACAGACAAAATATATATGCACTTGGAGAGAAACAGATTAATCAGATTAGTCAACAAGGATCTGCGAAGAGGTCATGTTTGGCAAATTTTGATCTTCGTTTCTTAGGGGGGGTAACCAGTTGTGTTGATGAAGGTATCACATATGGTAATGGTTTAAATGGATTTAGCAAGATTTTTGATGAAGTCCGTTATGGCAGATGGGTCAAGAAAATAACAGCGCATGATATCCAAGGTAAAGAGACACAATGGATCCACAACTGGCTGAAAGGCAGGAAGTGAGGGTACGCGCAAGGGGGTGTTCATTTCCAGTACAGTTCTGCCAGGCTTGGTGATGTGGCCTTACTGTTTGTGGCGTAATCAACAACTGGGACTTAAATATAGTGGGTATGATCAAGAAGAATGTAGATGACATGAGTGTCAGTACAGTGGCAAATAGTTAGGAGGATAGCCATAAACTGTACAAGGATATCAATGGATTCATCAATTGAGCAAAACAGCGCAAAATGAAATTCAAGCCGGAAAAGTGTGAGGAAATGCACCTGGAAAGGGCTCACAGGCAAAGGATTACACTACAAATGGTAGGGTCTGTGAAAGTAGTGAAGATCAGAAGGACGTTGCTGTAATTTCAATAGATTCCCGAAGGTCGCAAGGCAGGCAATCAAGGTGGTTAAGGCAACAAGATACTTGTCTTTATTAGACAAGGCACAGAATACAAGACAATAGACAATAGGTGCTGGAGTATGCCATTCGGCCCTTCAAGCCAGCACCACCATTCATTATGATCATGGCTGATCATCCACAATCAGTATCCTGTTCCTGCCTTATCCCTATAACCCTTGATTCCACTTTCTTTAAGAGCAGAGAAGTGATGTGGGATTTTATAAAATACTGGTTAGGTTACAACTGGAGTACTACAGAAGTTCTAGTCACCACACTATTGGAAAAATGTGATCACACAAGAAAGGATGCAAAGGAGATTTTAAAAGATGCTGCCTGGGCTATGAAGAAAAAATGGATAGGCTGGGCTTGTTTTCCTTGGAGCAGTGAAGATTGAGAGGGGAACTGATAAAGATAATAGAGACTTAGATAAAGTGGAAGGACCTTTTTCCACAAGTAGTGGAGGCATAGATTTAAGGTAAGAGGCAGAAGACTAAGGGAGAGTTGAGGAGAAACATTTTCACCTGAGGGGTAACAGGTATCTGGAAAGGTGGTTGAGTCAGAAACTCTTGTAACATTTAAGTAGTGTTTAAACATATACTTTATGTTCCCAAAGCCTTCAGGATACAGGCAAATAGCTAGAAAATAGGATTAGTGCAGTCAGATTTTTGTTGGTCAGTATGGACATGACTTCCAGGCAGTGTAACCCAGATCCTTACGTAATTATTTTAATTTGTCATTTTAATGCTTCTGGCATACATCCTGTTCACATATGTTAGGCAATGTGCTTATGGTTCCTATTGGAGACTTAGGTACCTAATTTCACAGCACAAAAAATAAAGAAAAAGTATTGAAGTTGGAGCTGCATCCCAAAATATTAATTGTGGAATAAGGTCACTGCTTTAAACTTACAGGCCAGTAGAAAAGATTAAAGGAATCAATCTTAAAAAGTTTTTTTCTAATCTGATTCTCTTGGTCTTTTGGCACTAAGGCTAAATATCTTCTAAAACCCCTTAGAAAAACCTGCACTGGGAAGTTAAAACTAAAATTACTTACTTTAATAAAATTATTTATTTATCAGAACATTCATTTACCCAAAGCCTTGATGGTAGCAAAATATCACACTAGAAACAATACAAGATTTTAGAATTACCATTTAAAACAATAAGAACTTTCTTCCACTGTGTATTGCCAACTTTTGGGGTTTGACAGAACAGAATTTTGTGCTTGTCACATACAAATATACGGTCCAAGACAAACTTTGTGATAGGAGAATATGTCAGATTCCGTAAAGATGCATTTTGGCAAACATTCTTCAGGAGATTGAGGCGTTCAGCATGTACTGCATCCCAGTGAGGGTCCAATTCATTTGATGTACTTTCAGCAGGCTAGAAAGTAAAATAAAAATTTCTGTTAAGAATTCTGTAGAGAACTTCATGCTAGGTCTTAAAATTATGTTTCTGAATGTGCTCACCATCAACAACCCACGTGTCAAGTTCATAAGTGTAGCTACAATGAGGTGGGAAGGCACAGAGAACACACTAGGTGTTTCCCATAGCACTAGGAGAAAATCAGGGAAAAGCAAACCTGAATTCTATTGCATGTATTCCAAAGGCTGGACAAAGTTGAGGGGATTGGTGGGGAAAGAGGGGAAAGTGGCATGGGCTGGGCTGGACAGGAAGATACGTGGGGAGGAGGAGAGATTTGAAGTAGGAGAGGAGTGTGGAAAATGATGAGGAGGGATAAAACAAGAAGGTATGTGAGAATGGGGAAAGACAAAAATGAGGACAAAGAAACTATACATGTAAATTTCTGCTACAGATCTTTATATTTGAATCTGAATAAGGTTATGATTTCCCACTCTTAGGCCCCAACATTTTCCTCAGTTGTTCCTCTATTGGCCCAACACTTGAAAAGCAGTCACTGTATTCTACAACAGCATTTTGTGATGCAGCTCAAATCTTCAACCAGAGATAAAAATTCTTGGTTCTGAATTTGTGCTGAATTGCAGTTTCATTCTGCCTTGGGAAATAAAGGAATGCACGTGCCACGGCTGAGTGGGAGACAGGAAGGGAGGGAAGATAATGGAGAGCAGAAGAGATGGCAGTGGATTCCAGAAGAGGAGAGAAGGGAAGGAGAAAACTAAGAGGCTGAGGGCATGGAGTAAAGCAGAAAGCAGCGGAAGAGATGGATGGAGGAAGAAGGTAGAAAATACCTCTGCAGGATACCCAGGTCGCTCAACTCTGGCACTATGTTTAGAACTTTATCACCTATTTTATATTGTCTGTCCATCTTTAGTCACAGCAAAATGCATTAGCTCATATTTCTTTACATTGAACGTTATCTGCCATCTATCTGCCTAATTCACCAACATGTCCTTTTGAAGTCCTTCAGCATCTTCCTCAGAGTTTACAATGCTTCCAAGTTTCATATAATCTGCAAACTTTGGAATTGTGTTTGAAAAGATCTGGATCATTAACACAAATCAAGAAAAGCAACAATCCCACTACTGACTTAAAAGGGAATGCCACCAAAATTATTCTGTGCCTAAAAAATATCCATTGACCATTACTCATTGTTTATCACTCAGTCAATTTTATACCCAATGTCTTGTGTGCAGTGCACGTTTTCTGTATGTGCCATGCTTACTTTCCATAAAGCTCTCCCTGTAATAGTTCCTCCCATCATATTGAGAATATCCCAGTTGTGATAAAAATCCTTCTAATTCACCATGAGCAGCGCCAGATATCTATAAACACAAGATAGCGGAGCAGAACTAGGCCATTTGGGCCATTGAGTCTGTTCCACCATTCAATTATAGCTGATATATTTCACAACCCCATACTCCTGCCTTCTCCCCATAATACTTGATCCCCTTACTAATCAAGTACCTATCGATCTCTGTCTTAAAGACACTCAATGACTTGGCCTCCACAACCTTCCATAGATTAACCACCCTCTGGCAACTAAACTGAGCTAGGATCACGGCCTTATCACAAAGGATAAATACGTCAGATAGAAGAGGCAGCATGAATAAGAGTTCAAAAACAAACTAAATGGATAAAAGTAGAGTCATAGTCAAAAATTGTGCTTTAAAAAAAGATGTGAAGGAAGTAAATTAGAAGGACAGACATGACAGACACATTATTTGACAAGGTGAGATTATGGTGTATAGTCTGAAATAGCATTCTTTATGATGACGGTAATTTATTTTCACTTGTACTTTATAATGATCAACACAGTGAAATGCATTGAAAAACTTCATTTGTCTCCGCAATCTGGCACTATTTTGAATAGTTTAACAATAAAAAGAAATAGCTGGATGAGAGTCCATCCACTGCCTCTGTCATGAATCCTGAGCCCTAAGCCCGCTGACCAAGGTCACCCACATTTCCAACCCTCTGCTGGACCCACCAACATCGGAGTCACCACTCTTCAGACACCATCTCTTCGTCGCTGGCCCAACGTCATTGACAGTCTGCCAATACCAGTTCCCATGGTCGCCCCACAACCGGGAGACACCAGCTGAGCTGCTGCTGCCTTGCCGATACCCACCAGTCCCTGCTCTAGGCATACCATAATCATGAGTCCAGGGCTCTGCTGCCGCCCAGAGTCCCTGCTCTGGGCATACGACATTGCCGCCGCTTTAGCCACCGCCTCGCTGATGCCTGGAGCCCCCGCTCTGGGCCTACCACAGCCAGCAGTCCATGGTTCAGCTGCCAGGCTAGGTCACCATCCCGCCAACAGTCCTGCTTCAGCCACCCTCCTCCATGATGTTAGTTTTTCCGCTGCCAATAACAGAAGATGAAGAAAAAGAAAAAGACGACAAAAAGCATAAAGACAGAAGGGAGGAAGCTATCAGTAGGGAGAAGATGGGCCCAGAAGACCAAATGCTGCCTACCTTACCAGCACCCCATCTTGTAGAACAAAACGACAGAATATATGGAACAAACTGAATGAATTGTAGGTACAGATGCAACTTGGAGAAAATGACATAGTAACCACAATTAAATCATGACAACAAAACCATTAGATTGGGGTATTAAAGATCAAGTTATAAGGTCTTTAGGACAAAAAAAGAGGGAAAATGGCAGAGGGAGAGAAGAATGGATTAAGGATGAAAGCAATTTAATGATGAGAGAGGATATGAGAAATAAAAAGGCTGTGGATATTTCAAAAGTGAAATTAAGAAAAAGTATTTAAGACTATTTTTGGAGCTGCATGGGACCTCATAGTAGCAAGTGTGAAGCAGCAAGGTGTATAAATTCATACATTAGATAAGCATTTATCAAAAGCAGGGTATTTTTACTCAGGAAGTTTAATTTTCAAATAACAGGGATGAACAGGTTATGATGATAGTACATTAATGAAATTTCTTGTGCAAATCTGGCATGTGTTACTGCAGCAACATATCCAAGAACCAACAAGGGGGCATTCTAGATCATATTTTGTGATGAGTCAAATTTAATTAGCAGTTTACCAGTGTCTGAACACAGAAAAATGATTATAAAATTATCATGTTCGAAGTAGTATTTGAAAGGAAGAAACAGAAAAGCTCAGATTCGAGAGTTAAGTAACTTTGGTGTGATCAGATAGAGGCTGTCTATTCTTACAATCCTAGTGATTCCAAAGTAAAATCTGACCTGATAGATCATAAGTTTTATTTTTAAAATTTGGTTGTCACAATGGTCAAATAATGAACATTTTCACACCAGACTGTCCTTTTAACAAAAGGACCTCTGCTCATAACCTAAAAGAAAAAGATCTACAAATACTCTAAAAGAAAATGTGCGAAGATCTTATCAAAAAGATTTGACTTCTATCCCAGTAATATCCTTTACGGCACTCAATTCCAGTGAAATATTACTCTTGTGTACGCTTTAAAATTTCTTATTCACTTGATAAGGTCACAAGTATTTCTTTTTGCCAACTTTCTACATGTTCATTAGATGTGATTCTCTGCATTATGATTTCTCCCTAAGACATACCGCCAAGCTAACTTACTGACCTTTTCTCATTGAACCCTAAGAAAAACATATGTTTTCTCCAGTCCTGTCTACTTGAACTGCTAAAACAGCTGAAGACTGTGGTTAGTGGTTAAAGGAAGAGTAGGGCTTATAAGACACCAAGAAGGGGATTTATTCATGATAGCAGCATGGCTGAGGTGTTAAATTAATTCTTTGCATTTGTCTTTACAAAAGAGGAGGATGCTGATCAGGCCATGGTGATAGAGAACAAAATTCAGTCACTAGAAATGTTCAAAATTAAGACGGAAGAAGTCTTGGCTAGATTGTTGGCATTTAAAATTGACAAGACACCAGAGTGGATGAGTTGCACCCAAGAATTCTGAAGGAACTGAAGTAATGTGAACAGAGAATCATGGCCAATGGATACTTTTCAGTTTGGAGGAAGGTTTGTCATTGAGTTTCCAAGGGATTATTATTGGGACCCTTGCTTTCCCTGGTGAATATTAATGATCTGGATCGTGCTCTGCAGCAGACAATTCCCAAGTTTGCAGATAACAGTAAACTTGTAAGAATTGATAACTGTGAGGAGACAGTATGGAATTCCAACAGGACACAGACATGGTGGTGGAGTGGGCAGCTAAGTGGTAGGTGAGGTTCAATGCAGAGAGAGGAGGTGATGCATTATGGTCAGAAGAACATTGAAAGACAATATAAAATAGAATATTCAGAATACAATTCTAAACATATTCAGGAGCAGAGGGACCTTGGGGTATATGTGCACTTTTGCTGATAGCTGAAGAAGCCAATCTGTGAAGAAAGGTTCTCTGAAAAGTGACTCATGGTATTAATCTCTGGTGCCAAGCTACTGCAGCTAATGATTAGTCGACCCATGGAAAAAACGGTGGAAAATGAGAAACAGTCAACACAGATTTTTAAAGGGAAATCATGTTTAATTAACTTACTGATGTTGTTTTTAAAGAGTTAACAGAAAGGGTCAATGAGAGCAATGCTGTGGATGTGGTGTCAGAGATAATGGGAACTGCAGATGCGGGAGAATCCAAGATAATAAAGTGTGAAGCTGGATGAACACAGCAGGCCAAGCAGCATCTCAGGAGCACAAAAGCTGACATTTCGGGCCTAGACGAAGGGTCAAGGCCAGAAACGTCAGCTGTTGTGCTCCTGAGATGCTGCTTGGCCTGTGTTCATCCAGCTTCACACTTTATTATCTGTGGATGTGGTGTATCTGGTATTAAAAAAAAGACTGCAACATGGTGCAGTGCAGTGACATCACTATTTTCTTTTGTCATTAGCCAGTGACTCCCTGCTGTAAAAATCAATGTTCAGAACCTTCATATCATATTCGAAAGCGTGTCATGAGGGTCCCACCTCAGTACATAGAAAATCCTTAGGTATGCAACAATATGCCATATTATGGACATGCCCAAGCCAGTGAAATTGCTTCTATTTGATGCTGTCAACACACTTAGAAGCTTCATCCTTTTAGGACTGATGCATTAGTGATTTTTGACCTTCAATAAATGTGCCTCAAACAGTAAAGGTAAAAGTTGTTTAGCTTGCTTTCTTGACAGCCATAACCATTCATGTTTTCGAGCAACAGAACAAAGTACTGACAACATAGACTTCATAAATCAGCAGACTGTTCCTAATACCGTCGCTTGATTATTGTGCCATGCACGTTTCATGAGTTGGCAAATGGTTAGATGCTTTCCCTATGTACCCAGCATAAAAAAGAGATAACAAGAGTCAAGAGATAGTATGTTCCTGTTAGGGTGAAGGGTAAGGCTGGTAGATATAGGGAATGCTGGATGTCTTCAGAAATTGGGTTTTGGTCAAGAAAAAGAAGGAAGCATATGTTAGGTACAGATAACATAGATTGAGTAAATCCCTAGAACAGTAAAAAGGCAGAAGTATTCTTAAGAGGGAAATCAGGTGGGTGAAAAGGGGGACATGAAATAGTTTTGGCAAATAGAGTTAAGGAAAATCTAAAGGGATTCCACAAATACATTAAGGATAAAAGAATAACTAGGGAGAGAATGGGGCCCCTTAAACATTAGCAAAGCTGCCTATGCATGGAACCACAGGACATGGGGCAGATGCTAAACAAGTATTTCAGATCAGTTTTTACAGTGGAGATCATTATGAAAGCTAGAGAACTTAGGGAAATGATTAGCCACATCTTAAAAAATATCCATATTATAGAGGTGGTGGTGCCGGATGCCTTAAAACACATAAAAGTGGGTAAATCCCTGGGACCTGATCAGGTGTACCCTAGAATGCTGTGGGAAGCTAAAGAAGTGATTGCTGGGCCCTTTGCTGAGATATCTATACCATTGATAGCCATAGGTGAAGTGCCGGATGACTGGAGGTTGGCTAATGTTATGCCACTATTTAAAAAAGGTGGTAAGGAAAAGCCAAGGAACTATAAATTATCACACTGGTAGGCAAGTTGTTGGAGGTGATCCTCAGAGGCAGGATTTACATGTATTTGGAAAGGCAAGGACTGATTAGGGATAGTCAACATGGTTTTGTGCATGGGAAATCGTGTCTCACTAACTTGATTCAGTTTTTTGAAGAAGTAACAAAGACGATTAATGAAGGCAGTGCGGTGAACATGATCTATATGGGCTTCAGCAATGCATTTGATGAGGTTCTGCAAAGAAGACTAATTAGATTAGATTAGATTAGACAAGTAAGTTTAGATCACATGGAATACACAGAAAACTAGCCATTTGGATATAGAACTGGCTCGAAGGTAAGACACAGGGATGGTGGAGGTTGCTTTTCAGACTGGAGGTCTGTGACTAGTGGTGTGCCACAAGGATCAGTACTGGGTTCACTGCTTTTCGTCATTTATATAAAATGATATGAATATGAATGTAGGAGATATTGTTAGTAAGTTTGCAGATGACACCAAAATTGATGGAGTAGTGGACAGCGACGAAGGTTATCTCAGAGTACAGAAGACCCTTGGTCAGATGTGCCGAAGAGTGGCAGATGGAGTTTAATTTAGATAAATGTGATTTATTTTGGAAAGGCAAATCAGGGCAGGATTTATACACTTAACAGCGAGGTCCTGGGCAGTGTTGCTGAACAAAGAGACCTTAGAATGCAGGTTCAAAGTTCCTTGGACTTGGAGTCGCAGATAGATAGGATAATGAAGGTGGTATTTGATATGCTTGCCTTTATTGATCAGTGCATTGAGTATAGCAGTTGGGAGGTCATGTTGCAGCTGTACAGGATACTGCTTTGAGGCTACTTTTGGAATACTGTATTCAGTTCTGGTCTCCCTGCTACAGCAAGGATGTTGTGAAACATGAAACGGCTCAGAAAAGATTTACAAAGATGTTGCCAGGGTTGAAGGGTTGGAGCTGCAGGGAGAGGCTGAAAAGGCTGAGGCTATTTACCCTGCAGCATCTGAGGCTGAGGGGTGACCTTATAAAGGTTTATAAAATCATGAGCGGCAAGGATCGGGTGAATAGCCAAGGTCTTTTTCCCAGGGTAGGGGAGTCCAAATCCAGAGGGCATAGGTTTAAGGTGAGAGGGAAAGAATTTAAAAGGGACCTATGGCGCATCTTTTTCATGCAGAAGGTGGTGTATATGGAAAGAGCTGCCAGGGGAAGTGGAGGAAGCTGGTATAATTACAACGTAAAGGCATCTCTTTGGGTATATGTGTAGGATGGGATTGGAGAGATATGGGTCAAATGGTGGCAAATAAGTCTAGATTAATTTATGATATCTTGTTGGCATAGACAAGTTGGACTGAAGGGTCTGTTTACATGCTGTACAGCTCTACAATTCTGTGACTCTAGTTGTGCAAAACTACCTTTGAAGAAATAGCTGCAATAGAATGCTCTCTCTTATTATGCATAACTGTTGTTCTACAACACCCAAATTGCAGCTTTGGCTTTTGTTCCAGGTTTTCTCACATCATGACATTGCAGAGGATAGGTTTCCTGCTCAGTTTGAGGGTTGCTTCCACGTATGAGGCTAAAAGAGGCACAAGTTGCTTCTCAAAGTACATTCTCAAAACATTGATGGCAACAGCAAGGAAACTAAGGAGTGGTGCCAGACAGTTTTGGTATACCAGTTGAACATACGATTTGATGTGTTCAGGGAAGGGGTAAAGATATGTTCAATGTTAAAACAATGAAGAATATGTACAAGAATGCAGGGTGCAAAATATTATTAATATATTAATACATAAGCTCAGGTGAAGCTGGGGAGAGATGAAAGCAAAAGAAAATCAATCTGAAATTATCTCACTGAAGCACAGAAAGCAAGAAAGGTACTAACCCTTAAGAAAGTTTGTAATTGCTAATTGCACAATTAGACAGTTTTACAATAATCTGTTGAGCTGTTTCTTTTAAATATTAACCAAGCAATGCCATTCATATTTCCATAATTATACCCTTATTTACAGATCATTCTTAGGCCAACATTCATAGGGAATGTGAGGAATACAAAAAGATGAATATAAATATAAAATGAAAATGAATATATTACAGAAGTATTAAAAAACTATACATTATGAAATTGAAATTCAGCTTTTGACTTATCACTGGAATATCTAGATAAAATCATTAATCGCATTTCATTGATAGCCTACAAAAGCCAATGAATGGAATAATTAGCTCTGGGCCTGTTTGTAGTTTAAAACAGCTACTCCTTGGCTATCTTTCAAAGATTTTAAGTTGATAAAAGTAATGTTAACATCAAACAGGATACAGAAAAACTAAAAAAACCTAATGATTTTCACAATGTAATTGATTGATTACTCAATAAAGATATTAAATATATTAAATATATTCTGACTTTTTTGAAAAAGCGATTAGACTCTTTAAATATTATTGCTGTATAAAGTGTCTCATCAATCCATTTTCATTAATCCATGAGCACAAAAGGTAGGTTTTTTTTTAAAACAGGTGCCAAATGTGTTTATAATCTTGGATATTTTATAAATAGACTAACAAAAGTCAAATACTCTGCACATTTGTACTATAATCTGTCAGCTTGCTTAATAGAATTAAATGTTTTATTTGGTTTATGTGTTTGCAATTTACTATGATTATAGATTTTTTCATAATTCAGATAATATTGAGGGTGAACAGGCAAAATAAAAATGCTCTCAAGCCTTTGTCAATACGAGTAAATTGGTATTCAGGAACTAGCTAAGGTCTCCCTTATTCTTCTGTCAACCTTTTAAGTTATTCATCTCACCTGGTACACATTCTAGAGGAGATTTTAAGTTACTTCTCCCTTTGGCAATAACTTACAGGCATAGTATTCAGCACTGAAATGCCTTCTCAATCTCTTTTCACGAATAATATTTCAAAATCTGCTTGAAATCCTCTCTCACATGGGACACCATCAGATCCTCGGTGAAAAACAAAAAGGAACTGTGGGATGTAATGAAAATCCCATCAGTGATTTTACCTGGTTTGTTGCAAATTTAAAAAATTCAAGTTAAATTTATCAGTTTTGTGTGTGGTAAACAAATCAAATCTAAAGGTTCTGTGTAAATTGTTCTAATCATGCCACACATTACTAAACAATTATAATTAAGAGTATCACTGTTAGGTATAAATTTTAATTTGAAATCAGAAATAAATTAATGCACTGATTTTATAAGTGTCCCATAAGACAGTGAAACATTTACCACTTACAGTGCAGTCTATTCTTAATAATGGTATTTTCTCCCAGAAATATGGATTAACTTCATGAAAATTATGTTGCATATGGTAGGGTGTATTCTGAACAACAATGTATATTTATTTGATGCGACTAATGGAATAAAATGTCCCAGCCACTTCACTGAAATATTGACACAGCCACACAAAGGTGATATTTCATTTGGTGCCACAAAGCTTAAGCAGAGAGATTTATCCTAAAGATGCTTTTAAGGGAGAGTGTGACATACAGTTGGAAGGTGATTTAAGGGAGGAAATTCCAGTGATTAGGATCCAGGCTGCTGAAGGTACTTCTACCAATGGTGGAGTGATTAAAGTCAGGGATGCTGAAGAGGAGAGATCAGTTAAACATAGATATTTCAGAGGTTTGTGAAGCTGCAGGAGATCACAGAGAACAGGGAGGAATGAGGCCGTGGAGGGATTTGAAAACAAGGAAGAGAATGTTAGAATGAAGACACAAGTTAAATTGGAGCCAATATAGGTTAAACAGCAAAAAAGGTGATAAACGAAAGAACTTGCAGTGAGTTTGGAGAATGGTAGCTTTGGATGTCCTCGAGTTTAAGTAATGGAATGTCAAAAGTCAGCCAAAACACATTGAGGGACGAATGAGGGTTTTAGGCTTGAGTGAACAGAAATTGGATGTTCAGGTCAGTGTTAAAAATGATACCATGTTTGCAATTGATACATTTAGTTTCAGACAGTTGCTGAAGACAGAAATAGATTAGTAGGTAAGTTTGGAATGGAAACTGAAAGCAACGGCTTCAGTTTCACTAATAATTAATTTTAGGAAATTCATGTTTTCCAGTGTTGAAACTTAAATAAGTAGTCTGATAATTTAATAAAGGTGGTGAAGTTGAGAGATGAGAAATGAGGTAGAGCCATTTGTCATCAGCTTATGGTCGGAAACCAATATTGTGCTTTTGGTGGGTGATGTCAAAAGGCAGCTTGCCAATAAAATGTAGGAGTTAGTAAGCATAGAATTGTTGGGGCAACACCAGAAATAGCCTTGCCAGAGCAGAAAGTGGGTGTGTGAAATGTCTTTAGGCTGTACATAAAGGGACATTGGCCTGATTTGTTAACTCTTTTGATGGAAGTGACGTAGGAATTGTAGAGGTAATTGCCGTAATTTTTCCATCTTCCCAAAGTCAGGAGAGACGCAAGACTGGAGAATTGCAAACATCACATCTTTGTTGGGAAAAAAATTGTAAGGACAAGCCCAGCAATTACAGGCCACTTAGGTTAACTTCAATGGCAAAGAAGCTTCTTGAAAAATTATCTGGGAAGGAGTTCATACTCACACAGAAAAATAGATAGGCTAGACAGGAAAACCCAGCAAGGGCCTTTTTTTTAAAAAAAAAGGTAAAATTGTGTTTAACAAACTTGTTAGAGTTTTCGAAGAGGATATAGAAAGGGTCAACAATGATAACGCTGTTGACTTGGTGTGCATGGATTTCCAGAAAGCTTCCTGACAAAGTGCCACACGACAGGTCCATGAGAATGGCTACAGTTTATGAAATACAAGGGACAGTAGTAACATGGGTATGAAATTTGCTGAATGACAGGACAGGAAATAAAGAGTAGTGGTCAATGACTATTCTTGGCACAGGTGAAAGGTTTGCAGTGAATTCCCCAGGAGTCAGTATTAGGAATTGTATTGGTGGCAGCATGGTAGCTCAGTGGTCAGCAGTGCTGCCTCACAGTGCCAGGGACCTGGGTTCAAGTCTACTCTCCGGCAACTGTCTACTTAGAGTTTGCACATCCTTCCCGTGTCTGTTTGGGTGTCCTCTGGGTGCTCTGGTTTTCTCCCACAGTCCGAAGATGTGTGGGTTAGGTGGATTGGCCATGTCAAAATTGCCCACAGAGTCTACTGATGTGCAGGCTAAGGGGGTTAGCTATGAGAAATGCTGAGTTACAGGGATGGGGTGGGTCTGGGTGGGATGCTCTTCATAGGGTCAGTATGGGCACGATGGGCCAAATGGCCTGTTTCCATACTGCTAAAAGAAAAAGACCCTTGCTTTTCCTGATACATTTTGATGATATTGATCTTGAAGTGCAGGAGACAGTTTCAAAATTTGCCTTTGACACAAAACTCGTAAGAAAAACATTGAGTTCATTGCTAATGAAGTTCAAATCTAAACAGGGTGCAGGAATAGGGGTACCTGGTGTATATATGCACAGACCGCTGAAGTTGGCAGAGACAGCAGTTAATAAACCATACATTGTCCTGGGCATTATTAATTTAGAAGAGCAAAGGAGTTATACAAGACAAATGTAAAACACTTGTTGGACCCCCAGCAGTATTACATACAGTTCTAGATGCTAGTCTACAGGAGAGATGTGAATTCATTGCAGAGAATGCAGAAGAGATTTACAAGCATAGTCCTAGGGATGAGAAATATAAGTTATGAGGCTACACTGGAGAGGTCGGGACAGTTCTCCTTTGACAGAAGGCCAAAAGAAGATCCGACAGAAGTTTTCAAAATGATGAGGGACTGTATACAACAGATAGGAAGAAAGTATTCCTGCTCATAAAAGAATCAAAAATGACCGCGCATAGATTTAAAGTGATTTGCAGGAAAAGCAAACACAATTTGAGGCAAAAAAAGTTCCATACAATGAATAGTTTGTGTCTGGAATGTATGTTTGGAATTGTGGTTGAAGCAGGTTCCTTTGAGGTATTCAAAAGGGCAACAGATCAAAATCCAAGTGAAATAAAAATACAAAGGTATGGGGAGAAAGCACAAGAATGGCATTGGCTCCTGCACACTCTGGAATTGTACTCCTTAGTTCATACTGTCTATCAATGCTCTTCCTGACGAAATGCATGTCACACTTGTCTGCAATGCATTTTATTTACCACCTATTTGTCCATTCCATCAATTTGCTAATGCCCTTTTGAAGTTCTACGCATCTTCCTCACAGTTTACAATGTTTTCAAGTTTCTATTGTCTGCAACTATGATGTTCATTTGGAAAGCCGATGCAAAGGCGATGGACTAAATTGTCCCCTCCTGCACCCAAAACACTTGTGTAATTCTGTAATTAAAGAAAAACCTGGGATGTTTAAGTCATAAGAAGATGCCCTTGAAGGCAAGTCAACATATCTGAATCTTCAAAGGTGCATAAATGTGTTGAGCATGATACATTGAAAACTACTGTGCTTTAAACTGTCCAGTTGCTTCTACGAGAAAACAGACTTTGGGTCTGAAGGATAGCTATCAGACTTGCAGCCATAAGGCCCATGTGTTTCACGCTACCATGACATTGGCTTTGAGCAGGGAGGTATTCTTGAAAACTCTCAGACGAGGTTAGTTTGCAGTATCCAAGAGAGAAAAAAGGAAAAACAGCTAGAGGCTGAACATTTCTAATGTTCATATTCCAGAAATATGGGTGGAAGCTTGCAGTCGGCTTGAAACGTCAAAATTTGTGAGCATTTAAATTAGACTGGAAAACATACATTTAGCTGAAGGAAAAACCAACCAAAGAATGGAAATAAAATTTGAGGGGCAAGGTGTCACCTTAGGTCCAGGAAAACGGAATGTCTACTTAACGGACGTTGTAAAATAATTGCGAAATTTTTCTAGTTCGTCTTAAAAACAAGCAGGCAAGTTTGTTTCTCTAATTTAGTCTAAACTGTCTATAAGTGTTTAGTCAATAGTGCTTCTATTGTTTATTACAATAAAAATCTTAAAATATGAAATCTTATCACGTTACCTTTCAGGTATGAACTATTTTGTTTTTTAGAATTTGAATTGTCTCTGCAAAGATCATATTGGAGCTGTATGTTCAAGACTCCCTCCAGGACCTGAGCATATAAGTCCTGCCTAAAACTACAGTCTTGCGCTCTATGATAATAAAATGTGAGGCTGGATGAACACAGCAGGCAAAGCAGCATCTCAGGAGCACAAAAGCTGACTTTTCGGGCCTAGACCCTTCATCAGAGAGGGGGATGGGGAGAGGGAACTGGAATAAATAGGGAGAGAGGGAGAGGCGGACCGAAGATGGAGAGTAAAGAAGATAGGTGGAGAGAGTATAGGTGGGGAGGTAGGGAGGGGATAGGTCAGTCCAGGGAAGACGGACAGGTCAAGGAGGTGGGATGAGGTTAGTAGGTAGATGGGGGTGCGGCTTGGGGTGGGAGGAAGGGATGGGTGAGAGGAAGAACCGGTTAGGGAGGCAGAGACAGGTTGGACTGGTTTTGGGATGCAGTGGGTGGGGGGGGAAGAGCTGGGCTGGTTGTGTGGTGTAGTGGGGGGAGGGGACGAACTGGGCTGGTTTAGGGATGCAGTAGGGGAAGGGGAGATTTTGAAACTGGTGAAGTCCACATTGATACCATATGGCTGCAGGGTTCCCAGGCGGAATATGAGTTGCTGTTCCTGCAACCTTCGGATGGCATCATTGTGGCAGTGCAGGAGGCCCATGATGGACATGTCATCTAGAGAATGGGAGGCGGAGTGGAAATGGTTTGCGACTGGGAGGTGCAGTTGTTTGTTGCGAACTGAGTGGAGGTGTTCTGCAAAGTGGTCCCCAAGCCTCCGCTTGGTTTCCCCAATGTAGAGGAAGCCACACCGGGTACAGTGGATGCAGTATACCACATTGGCAGATGTGCAGGTGAACCTCTGCTTAATGTGGAATGTCATCTTGGGGCCTGGGATAGGGGTGAGGGAGGAGGTGTGGGGGCAAGTGTAGCATTTCCTGCGGTTGCAGGGGAAGGTGCCGGGTGTGGTGGGGTTGGAGGGCAGTGTGGAGCGAACAAGGGAGTCACGGAGAGAGTGGTCTCTCCGGAAAGCAGACAGGGGTGGGGATGGAAAAATGTCTTGGGTGGTGGGGTCGGATTGTAAATGGCGGAAGTGTCGGAGGATGATGCGTTGTATCCGGAGGTTGGTAGGGTGGTGTGTGAGAACGAGGGGGATCCTCTTAGGGCGGTTGTGGCGGGGGCGGGGTGTGAGGGAGGTGTTGCGGGAAATACGGGAGACGCGGTCAAGGGCGTTCTCGATCACTGTGGGGGGAAAGTTGCGGTCCTTAAAGAACTTGGACATCTGGGATGTGCGGGAGTGGAATGTCTTATCGTGGGAGCAGATGCGGCGGAGGCAGAGGAATTGGGAATAGGGGATGGAATTTTTGCAGGAGGGTGGGTGGGAGGAGGTGTATTCTAGGTAGCTGTGGGAGTCGGTGGGCTTGAAATGGACATCAGTTACAAGCTGGTTGCCTGAGATGGAGACTGAGAGGTCCAGGAAGGTGAGGGATGTGCTGGAGATGGCCCAGGTGAACTGAAGGTTGGGGTGGAAGGTGTTGGTGAAGTGGATGAACTGTTCGAGCTCCTCTGGGGAGCAAGAGGCGGTGCCGATACAGTCATCAATGTACCGGAGGAAGAGGTGGGGTTTGGGGCCTGTGTAGGTGCGGAAGAGGGACTGTTCCACGTAACCTACAAAGAGGCAGGCATAGCTGGGGCCCATGCGGGTGCCCGTGGCCACACCCTTAGTCTGTAGGAAGTGGGAGGAGTCAAAAGAGACGTTTTGAGGGTGAGGACGAGTTCAGCTAGGTGGATGAGAGTGTCGGTGAAGGGAGACTGGTTGGGTCTGCGGGACAGGAAGAAGCGGAGGGCCTTGAGGCCATCTGCACGCGGAATGCAGGTGTATAGGGACTGGACGTCCATGGTGAATATGAGGTGTTCGGGGCCAGGGAATTGGAAGTCCTGGAGGAGGTGGAGGGTGTGGGTGGTGTCACGGACGTAGGTGGGGAGTTCCTGGACCAAAGGGGAGAAAATGGAGTCCAGATAGGTGGAGATGAGTTCGGTGGGGCAGGAGCAGGCTGAGACGATGGGTCGACCAGGGCAGGCAGGTTTGTGGATTTTGGGAAGGAGATTGAAACGGGCCGTGTGGGGTTGGGGAACAATGAGGTTGGAGGCTGTGGGTGGGACGTCCCCTGAGGTGATGAGGTCGTGAATGGTGTTGGAGATGATCGTTTGGTGCTCGGGTGTGGGGTCATGATCGAGTGGGCGGTAGGAGGTGGTGTCGGAGAGTTGGCGTCTGGCCTCGGCGATGTAGAGGTCAGTGCGCCATACTACCACTGCGCCACCCTTGTCTGCGGGTTTGATGGTGAGGTTGGGGTTGGAGCGGAGGGAGCGGAGGGCTGCCCGTTCTGCGGGGGAGAGGTTGGAGTGGGTGAGAGGGGTGGAGAGGTTGAGGCGGTTAATGTCTCGACGGCAGTTGGAGATGAAGAGGTCGAGGGAGGGTAGGAGGCCTGGGGGTGGTGTCCAGGAGGAGGACTTGTGTTGGAAGCGGGTGAAGGGGTCAGTGGAAGGAGGGTTGGGTTCCCGGTTGAAGAAGTAGGCATGGAGGCGAAGACGGCGGAAAAACTGCTCTATGTCCAACCGTGACTGGTATTCGTTGATGTGTGGTTGTAGGGGGACAAAGGTGAGCCCCTTACTAAGGACTGACCGTTCGTCCTCAGTCAGTGGGAGGTCTGGGGGGATGGTGAAGATGCGGCAGGGCTCAGTGTGGCTGTCTTCTCTGGGGTTGCTGGCTGTGGAGGTTGTGGGCGGAGCGATGAGGTCGTCGGCCGTGGGCGGGGTTCCGTCGGCCGTGGGCGGGGTTCCGTCGGCATCAGCCGTGGGCAGCGTTCCGTCGGCCGTGGGCGGGGTTCCGTTGGCGGTTGGGGTATCGGGGTGGGCGGCAGCAGCTGCGGCGAGGGTGGTGTGTGGGGTGTTGTACCTGGACGTGGAGGTGGTGACTGCAGCAGCGGTTCCGGAAGTTCTGTGGCCGGCGGAGGCAGATGTGATGTCATCGGTGGGGTCTCCGGCCGTGTCCTCATGGTCAATGGAGGCGGGTGCATGGTGGGGGAGGGGCTGGTACAGACTCGGGATTTGGGAGGCGCAGGAATCCTCTTGTGGGTGGCAGGGGCCCGTGAGTTGGTTGTACTTACGATTTTTGGTGTCCAGTAAAGCTGAGTGAAACTGGGTATTCAGTCTGTGGATCCTGCGGAGGATAAAAAACAGCAGAGGTCCTTTGCAGGTCTGGGAAAGGGAGGCTGTGAGCTGGGGCAGGCTGGATTGCAGTGCCTGGAGGTGCCGGCGCATGGCTGCAAGTGTCTGTTTCAGGACTCGGAGGGAGAAACGCTTCTGAAGGGTCTGAATATTCTGGGTGTAGAGGTGGTCACGGTTGGGGCCAAATTGGGAAGGCTGAAATGTGGACTGTAGTCCCTTGGGGATGATCTGGTTCCGTCGGCAGGTGCTGAGGAAGGTGATGTGGCTGTGGTACCTGGTTTGCTTCAGGACATGGTCGAGCAGTTTCAAGGCCGAAGAGATTTCAAGAGAGTTGCAATGGGAGAGAGATTCCCTGAGGTTGGTCCGGAGGGAGGAGGGTAACTTCTTCAGGTTAGGCATCCCTGGAAGAGGCTTTGCAGTGAGGTTAAAATAGTATCAGAGATAATGGGAACTGCAGATGCTGGAGAATTCCAAGATAATAAAATGTGAGGCTGGATGAACACAGCAGGCCAAGCAGCATCTCAGGAGCACAAAAGCTGACGTTTCGGGCCTAGACCCTTCATCAGAGAGGGGGATGGGGAGAGGGAACTGGAGTATTGTGCTCTGTGCTGTCTTTTGGATGAGATGTTACCCAAGGCCCTATCTACTTTCTCAGTTAGACATAAACAATTCCACAATGCCTCTCTGAAGGTAATCAGGGGAGTTATTGGGATAGCTTAGTCAATATGTGTTGCTTATTCAAAATCACAAAGGCAGATTACCTGGACATTGGAAGAATGCTGTTATTGAAGGTATATCTCTGTTACCTGGCAAATGATAACCAGACCATTCACAACTGCAAAATGTGTTATTTATCCTGGTAAAGAGTCTTTCATTGAAAAAACTTACCTATTCATGAGATTATTACTTCAGCTCCCAGGATGACAATGTATCATATAATATTTGATTGTTGTTTATCATATAACAATTGATCTTTCCAACTTCACAGAAACAAACACATGAATTAGCTGCAGGAACAGGAGCAGGCTATTTGGCTACTTCAGCCTGCTTTGTCATTTAGTAAGATCATAGCTGATCTAATTGAAAATTCAAATCCACATCTCCCCAGATAACTTCAGGATCATTTGCATCTGCCTCAAAAATATTCAAAGACCACTTCCATTACCTTTTCAAAAAGACAGTTCCAAAGACTCTGAACACTTTAGCCTCTGGTTCTTGAATCTCCCAAAAGACAAAAAAATCCTCTTTACATCCACCCTGCACAATCTAATGCTTTATTTCCTTCCTTAAGTAAGGTTACCAACACTGAGCACAGTGGAATATAGCAGAAGAATAACCTCTCTACTTTTGTATTAAATTCCCCTTACATTAAATATAGCATTCTATTAGCCTTCCTAATTACTTGCTGCGCTTGCTTGTTAATCTTTTGTGATTCACGTATTAGGACATCCAGATCCCTTTACATTCAGAACTCGACAATCTCTCAATAAGATCCAACATCAGATCTTACACCAAGATCACGGTTTACAGAGCTGTGGTGGTTCCCATTCTCCTATGTGGCTCTGAGGCATGGACTGTCTACAGCAGACACCTCAAGGTACTGGAGCAGTACCACCAATGCTGCCTGCTCAAGATCCTGAAAATCTGCTGGGAAGGAAGACACACCGCTACCGGCATCCTCGATCAGGCCAACATTTGCAGCATTGAGGCACTGATCACTCTTGATCAACTGTGATGGGCCAGACACGTCATACACATACAAGAACCATTACTGAAGTAGCTATAAATCAGGAAATGGAAAGGAGGGAGGAACTGAAGAAAATCACAACCACTAGAGGGGTAGTACTGAGTACCGGTTCCCTTCTACCGCAGCATATGTTACCATCTCAAGAGTTCCAACGGACGTTTAAACACGATCTCTCCCTCCCAAAACCATGCTGATTTTGCTTGATAAGCTTGAATGTTTCTAAGTGTCTTGGTATAACTACTATCATAAAAGTTTTGAAAAACTTCCGTAATGAGAGATGAGAAGCTAACGGCGCTATAGTTTCCTGTTTTCTGTTTCCCTCCAAATTGTAATAAAGGTGTTACATTACAATCTTCCAACCTGAACAGACCAGCCTCAAATCAAGAGAGTTATGGAAAATTAAACTAATGCATCAACCATCTCATGAGCCACATTTTTTTTATGACCCGACAACAAAGTCCATCGGGACACAAGCACTGTTGAGTCACAATGACATACTCAAGTACTACCCCTCTGGTGACTGTGATTTCCCTCAGTTCCTTTCTCGCTTCCATTTTCTGATTTATTGCTACTGTTACGATGTTTCTTATATCCCCTGCAGCATAAACTGATACAAAAATCCCTGTTCAATTCATTGCCATCTCGTGTAAACAACACTAATCAGTGTACCTGCTCCCGATCAAGAAATTCTGATGTCAAGGCTAACTTTGATTATGACTTCCACTCCTTGACTGCAAAATTTTATCCATCCCCTGACCGGGGAAGCACTCTCTGAGTTAAAAAAAGCTCAGCAGTTGTAACAGAAATGGTCTTATCTCAATGAAGATACTTGCTGACAATGGCCTTTCACTTACCAGCACAGTTTTCAGCCTCTTTAAATGCAATAAGACATCTGGGATGTGTCCTGTTCTATTAGTTTCCAGCTGACTATGACATTGCCAGGCTTAAGGAAAAACAACGCGCATGCACTGAAAGCCATGTACATTGTTGTCTGCTGGACTAACTACAATATAATTTACAAATCTTATAACTCTCAAAGCTAAACATCAATATGTGTTTCCCCGGATGATGGATGTCTAGAAGTGTCTCAAATGTCGCAAGCCTTAAACGATTAATTATGAAACAGAGGAACTCTTGGAGTCACCCATGTACAGTAAAAATGAATACACACTGTTTTGAGGATGAGTGGTGTACTCCACTACTTCAGAGGCATGGGCTCTACCTACCACAGTCATCAAAATTAGTCCAATGAAAATGATAACCAAGCATCATGCCAAAACTGCAGAACTGTCCAGTATGAACTCAAAGACATGAAAGACAATTGGCTGAATCAGAAATGCAAATGAACTTGAGTCATTAACAGACTTCAAAGATAGGAACAGATCCTACAATTCTTTGAAATCCCCGTTGATTGATTCATCACCAGTCTTTGGTACCAATGCATCAATACTGCTCAAGAAAAGGTCCAAATTCTAAAATGTCATGCAGAACATTTTAACTACATCTTTAGTTGGACTACATCCATCAACAAAGAAGCAATCAACATGGTGCCACATGTTTCCATCAACTGTTTGCTTGATGACTGTTCCACAATGTTAGAAATGACAAACACAAACAAATGCCTGTCTAGCAGCAAATTGCCAGGACCTAATGCTTTCCATTTAAGTCTAAAATGCTAGAGGCCAATGGCTGGTCAAGAAGATCATTGAACTCTTTTAGTCTATGAGGAAGCAAGGAACCATACTGCAAGAATACAAAGATCCCCTTCACTGTTCGCCAATTCTACAACAATTTAGTAGAATCTCACTGTTTAGTGTTGGCAAAATCATCACCAGAATCCTTCTGAACGACCTAGAGCACTCTCTTGAATTTCAGAAAGTGAAGGCAAAGCTGATGTGGCATTTATAGTTCGACAATTCAGGCATAAATGCCAAGAATACAACATGAATTTTACACCATGTTTGTTGATCTAACCAAGGCACTTCACCATGTCAGCTGTAAAGGCCTTTGGAAGCTTTGGATAAACTTGGCCTTCCTGAGGAATTCATCATGATGACTCAATAGGTCCATGATGGCATGCAGGCAAACATCAAGGTTGGTGATGAGTCTCCTGATCCATTCCCAGTGACTAATAGAATTAAACTGGCCTGTATGCTAGTGCCAAACCTCTATAGTATTTTTGTTCAAGTATACTGTCAAATGTCTTCGACAATTGTGATCCTGACATTAAATTAGATATCACAGAAAGGAACCTGCTCTACCTGAGATAACTCCAGTCAACAATCAAGGTTCCCATGGATGTATCATGTGGCTTCCTGTTTGCCAATGACTATGCGTTAGCTGCCAATTCAAAAACTAGACAGGTAAGACAGCTTGGAATTTTCTTTAATGCATGTGATAGTTCTGAACTTGCTTTAAGCACATTGAAAACTATGAATGAACCACGCTGCTCAAGGAGGCCTTATACCGAGATCTAGATTTCAGTACTTGACCAGAGTCTGTCAGCAGTGGATATGCTCACAATTCTTGAACCGTCTATATTACTAACTAGACACTTGGAAAAAATGCTAAACAGCATCTTTGTCCTACTTAAAACAGCAGTCTGGAACAAACAGAAGTCTGCCTAACAAACTGGAAGTTTGCAATCACTGACTCTGCTCTAGACATGCAAGATTGGGACAGTGTGTTTGCATCATGCCAAGAAGCGCAATCATTTTCACATGAGCTGCTTTTGGAAGTTTCTGAAAATCGCATGGCAGGATAACAATCAAAATTCTTGCGATCATTATACAGAAAAAGCATGATTACCTAAAGCTCTGCTTTCCCATCTAACCTACAACAGCACTATTACCTCTCTTCCATCCTGTCCTATTTGTATTCACCCTTATTCTGAATAAAATCTTTTATGCATCCTGAGATAATGGGAACTGCAGATGCTGGAGAATCCAAGATAACAAAGTGTGAAGCTGGATGAACACAGCAGGCCAAGCAGCATCTCAGGAGCACAAAAGCTGACTTTTCGGGCCTAGACCCTTCATCAGAGAGGGGGATGGGGAGAGGATTCTGAAATAAATAGGGAGAGAGGGGGAAGCGGACTGAAGATGGATAAAGGAGAAGATAGGTGGAGAAGAGAGTATAGGTGGGGAGGGGATAGGTCAAACCAGGGAGGACGGACAGGTCAAGGAGGCAGAATGAGGTTAGTAGGTGGGAAATGAAGGTGCGGCTTGAGGTGGGAGGAGGGGATGGGTGAGAGGAAGAACAGATTAGGGAGGCGGGGACGAGCTGGGCTGATTTTGGGATGCAGTGGGGGGAGGGGACGAACTGGGCTGGTTTTTAGATGCAGTGGGGGAAGGGGAGATTTTGAAGCTTGTGAAGTCCACATTGATACCATTGGGCTGCAGGGTTCCCAAGCGGAATATGAGTTGCTGTTCCTGCAACCTTCGGGTGGCATCATTGTGGCACTGCAGGAGGCCCATGATGGGCATGTCGTCTAAGGAATGGGAGGGGGAGTTAAAATGGTTCGCAACTGGGAGGTGCAGTTGTTTATTGCAAACCGAGTGGAGGTGTTCTGCAAGCGGTCCCCAAGCCTCCACTCGGTTTCCCCAATGTAGAGAAAGCCACATCAGGTACAGTGGATACAGTACACCACGTTGGTGGATGTGCAGGTGAACACCTGCTTAATACGGCATGTCATCTTGGGGCCTGGGATGGGGCTGAGAAAGGAGGTGTGGGGGCAAGTGTAGCACTTCCTGCAGTTGCAGGGGAAGGTGCCGGGTGTGGTGGGGTTGAAGGGGAATGTGGAGCGGACAAGGGAGTCACGGAGATAGTGGTCTCTCCGGAAGGCAGACAAGGGTGGTGATGGAAAAATGTCATAGGTGGTGGGTTTGGATTGTAGATGGCGGAAGTGTCGGAGGATGATGTGTTGTATCCGGAGGTTGGTGGGGTGGTATGTGAGGACGAGGGGGATTCTCTTAGGGCGGTTGTTGCAGGGGCGGGGTGTGAGGGATGTGTTGCAGGAAATGCGGACGACATGGTCAAGGGCGTTCACGACCACAGCGGGGGGGGGGGGGGGGGGGGGGGTGTTGCGGTCCTTGAAGAAGGTGGACATCTGGGATGTGCGGGAGTGGAATGCCTCATCCTGGGAGCAGATGCAGCAGAGGCAAAGGAATTGGGAATAGGGGATGGAATTTTTGCAGGGGGATGGGTGGGAGGAAGTGTATTCTAGGTCGCTGTGGGAGTCGGTGGTCTTGAAATGGACATCAGTTTCTAGCTGGTTGCCTGAGATGTAGACAGAGAGGTCCAGGAAGGTGAGCGATGTGTTGGAGATGGCCCAGGTGAACTTGAGGTTGGGGTGGAAGGTGTTGGTGAAGTGAATGAACTGTTCGAGCTCCTCTTGGGAGCAAGAGGTGGTGCCGATACAGTCATCAATGTAATGGAGGAAAAGGTGGGGTTTGGGGCCAGTGTAGGTGTGGAAGAGGGACTGTTCCACATAACCTACAAAGAGGCAGGCTTAGCTTGGGACGATGCGGGTACCCATGGCCACCCCCTTTCTCTGTAGGAAGGGGGCAGAATCAAAAGAGAAGTTGTTGAGGGTGAGGACGAGTTTGGCTAGGCGGATGAGGGTATCAGTGGAGGGGGACTGGTCGGGCCTGCAGGACAGAAAGAAGCGGAGGGCCTTGAGGCCATCTGCATGAGGAATGCAAGTGTATAGGGACTCCACCGTGGAACAGTCCCTCTTCCGCACCTACACTGGCCCCAAACCTCACCTCTTCCTCCGTTACGTTGATGACTGTATCAGTGCCACCTCTTGCTCCCCAGAGGAGCTCGAACAGTTCATCCACTTCACCAACACCTTCCACCCCAACCTCAAGTTCACCTGGGCCATCTCCAACACATCCCTCATCTTCCTCGACCTCTCTGTCTACATCTCAGGCAACCAGCTAGAAACTGATGTCCATTTCAAGCCCAACTCCCACAGCTACCTAGAATACACTTCCTCCCACCCACCCCCCTGCAAAAATTCCATCCCCTATTCCCAATTCCTTCGCCTCTGCCGCATCTGCTCCCACGACAAGACATTCCACTCCCGCACATCCCAGATGTCCACCTTCTTCAAGGACCGCAACTTCCCCCCCGCAGTGGTCGAGAACGCCCTTGACCACGTCTCCCGCATTTCCCGCAACGGATCCCTCACACCCCGCCCCTGCAACAACTGCCCTCAGAGAATCCCCCTCGTCCTCACATACCACCCCACCAACCTCTGGATACAATGCATCATCCTCTGACACTTCCGCCATCTACAATCCAACCCCACCACCTATGACATTTTTCCATCCCCCCACTCTTGTCTGCCTTCCAGAGAGGCCACTCTCTCCGCCGCTCCCTTGTCCGCTCCCCACTCCCCTCCAACCCCACCACACCCGGCACCTTCCCCTGCAACCGCAGTGGGTGCTACACTTGCCCCCACACCTCCTCCCTCAGCCCCATCCCAGGCCCCAAGATGACATTCCATATTAAGCAGATGTTCACCTGCACATCCGCCAATGTGGTGTACTGTATCTACTGTAACCGGTGTGGCTTCCTCTCCATTGGGGAAACCAAGCGGAGGCTTGGGGACCGCTTGCAGAACACCTCCACTCAGTTTGCAATAAACAACTGCACCTCCCAGTCGCAAACCATTTCAACACCCCCTCCCATTCCTTAGACAACATGTCCATCATGGGCCTCCTGCACTGCCACAATGATGCCACCCGAAGGTTGCAGGAACAGCAACTCATATTCCGCTTGGGAACCCTGCAGCCCAATGGTATCAATGTGGACTTCACAAGCTTCAAAATCTCCCCTTCCCCCACTGCATCTAAAAACCAGCCCAGCTCGTCCCCTACCCCCACTGCATCCCAAAATCAGCCCAGCTCGTCCCTGCCTTCCTAACCTGTTCTTCCTCTCACCTCTCCCCTTCTCCCACCTCAAGCTGCACCTCCATTTCCCACCTACTAACCTCATCCTGCCTCCTTGACGTGTCCGTCCTCCCCGGAATGACCTATCTCCTCCCCACCTATACTCGCCTCTTCACCTACCTTCTCCTCTTTCCATCTTCGGTCTGCCTCCCCATCTCTCCCTATTTATTTTAGAACTCTCTCCCCATCCTCCTCTCTGATGAAGGGTCTAGGCCCAAAAAGTCAGCTTTTGTGCTCCTGAGATGCTGCTTGGCCTGCTGTGTTCATCCAGCTTCACACTTTATCGTTTATGCATCCTTTTTCTCTTGCCAAACTGACAATGCACTCAACTTCAACAGTGCATGTTCGGAAATTCCTTCTTTAATTCCTTAAGGTCTTTAAAGTATGGCTTTGATCATGCTTTTGCTCACTGTTCTGAACAGTAACTCAGCACCCACTTTACCAAATTTCTCTGTGAAGCACAATTTTATCAGTCAATGATGGAAACTAAATGCAAGCTTTTTTTTAAATAAGTGAAACCCAAGATAATGTATGTATAATTCCTCAAAAATGATCAATTGTAGCTCTTTTTCTGTTCAAGTTTAACTGAATCACTGAATTGAAATCCCTAAATGCACCAAGAAAAATCTGAGGTACTTAATAATCACAATCACACAGGATCACATTTTGAAGGATCATTCTTCTTTAGGAGTAATCTTTTCCTGTTAAAGTCTGCAACTGCCATTGCCAGGATTACATTTATTTACATTCTGCATAATATTGCACTGTTGAGTGAATTTTCTATCAGTAACTTGACAGCTTATTTACTTCAGGGCACAAATATGCCTCTTTCTTAAAGAAGGGGCTGAATTCCCACCACTAATCATCTTGGAATTTCATTCTTTCAAATTTAAATCTACATTAATTATTTCAGAAATTGGCGTAAATTGGAAATGGCTCATTTTCTAGCCAAATTTAAGATTCCTCTGTTTATAACTTGCTCCACTACTAGTGTTGGTCACCCTCTTCTCAGATACTGAATCCTGTCACTAAAATCTGCCATTATCAGCCTTCATCTCAAGAAATTAGTCTTTGTAAACTACTGTGCCATCTTTTCTGTGTTGTCTCCAAAGACATTTAATATGTTGCTGCTCCTCTGTCCCATTGTTAATTGTTAAATCATTGTGTCTACTTGTAGACAAGTGATAGGCCTGAGAATTAATTTGTGCCCTTTAAGCAATCATGCTTATATAATGACTGTTAGCTTAGGATGCGTTTGCCTGTAAAATGTAACTGAGTAAATAAGTGCTTATATAAGACAGCAAAACTTGGCTCCAATAATTTCCTTCACCAACTGGCTTTCTGAACTAAAGCACCCATCTTTCCTGGAATGCCATATTTCAATCCCTTGCAATAACATTTCTGGCCATGCCAAAATATCAAAAACAGATTGTATCAAAGTCTTAGCGGCATTGCATTTGATTATGACACAGGTAAGATGTTCTTTCTTGAGCCATCTAAAGCTTTTGACACACTTATTCACATCATTCCACTTTAGCACCTCTCCACTCTTATTAACTTGGGTGGAACTGTACTTGCCTAAGATAATTATCACTGAGAGATCATACAGAATGGCTTATTTCCAATCCAATACTGCAGCCACTGTCAAAGGCCTAAGCTGTCAATTCTTCAACCTCTCATTCCTCATGTGGATCAGAGTTAAACTGATTTTCTGATAGTCCAATGAGTGCTTCAAGACATTTAATACATTAAAGATACTATACAAGTATAAGTTGTTCTTCTTGGTTCTATATAATTTTTTTGGTATAAACATCAATGGTTGGTGCTACAAACTAGAACTGACAACATGTTTTTTATTTCCAAATAATCTTAATTTGCTAAGTTAAGTAAAAAAAAACATAGTCAATCAAAGCTTTAATTTATGACAACTTACTTTCAGTACAAAATGCTATAGCTGTTCTCAAAACATCAAAAAAGGAATTTACTGTTCTTACCTTATCCGTGTGAAAAGTTTGTTCTTGAGGCTTGGTTTTTTTTAAATTATTAGTCACAGTCTTATCCAATATGTGTGGTTTAGTACCATATTCTGTAAAATTGAACATGCAATTCACACATGTCAGGGCAGTACAGTCTGTTGGTAACTATCAATCTCACCAATGACCTCAGGTCGTCTTTTATAAATTCATTTCTATCACAATATTGCAGTCTGTCATTAACTACTGCATTCAATGATTTCAGATTTTCTGTTATCAATCAGATGGCATTCGTTCATCTATTGCTGTGGCCGACAGAAATAAATGGTCTTTATTTTGTGCACTCATGAATTTTATGTATGGGGTTGAAAATAATCAGTTAAAAAAATCAATTTTCATGGACATCTTTGAAGGAATGGAAGAGTGGATTAGCTGGTTCACAGACGATACAAAGGTGGGTCAAGTTTTAGACGGTATGGAGGGCTGTTCTGGTTTACAAAGGGACATTGACTGATAGGATGCAGAGCTGGGCTGAGAAGTGGCAGATGGAGTTTAACCCTGAGAAGTGTGAGGTGATTCATTTTGGAAGGACAAACTTGAAAGCAGAATACAGGATTAACAGAGAGTTTCTTGGCAGTGTGGAGGAGCAGAGGGACCTTGGGTTCATGTTCACTGTTCCTTTAAAAGCTGCCACCCAGGTGGATAGAGTTGTTAAGAAGGCATATGGTGTGTTAGCTTTCATGAACAGACGGATTGAATTCAAGAGCTGTGATGTTATGCTCCAGCTGTACAAAAGCCTGGCTGGAGTATTGTGTCCAGTTCTGGTCACCTCATTACAGGAAAGATGTGGAAGCATTGGAAAAGGTGCAGAGGAGATTTACCTGGATGTTGCCTGGAATGGAGGGAAGGTCTTATGAGGAAAGTTTGAGAGGGCTCGGGCTTTTCTATTTAGAACAACAAAGGATGAAAGGTGACTTGATAGAGATGTACAAAATAATCAGAGGTATACATCGAGTGGGCAGCCGGAGACTTTCTACTCGGCTGGGGGTAGCTATTTACAAGGGGGCATAGTTTTAAAGTGAGTGGAGGTAGATACGGGGAGATGTCAGAGGTAGGTTCTTTACTAAGAGAGTGGTGGAGGTGTGGAATGTATTACCAGAGAAGATTGTGGAGATGGCCTCATTGGGGCATTTAAGCAGCTATTAGATAGGCATATGGATGATAGTATAAGGTAGGGGTGGAGGTTAGGTAGACCTTAGGTTTAGGGTAGAAGTTTGGCACAACATCGTGGGCCGAAGGGCCTGTACCGTGCTGTATCATTCTTAATTCTTAATACAATCTTTTTGAGTGCGAGCAGCAGCGGAGGCAAGACGGACCCGGAAGACTGCAGCTAAGGTAAAGCAGTTTATTTTTAAAATTACTTACCGGTAGCGGGCAGCGGTGTTTTTTTTTCCTCTTTCAGAGAAGGAGCGGGAGCATCAGAGGAAGTGACGAGGACCAGAGGGGCAGCCGGGAAGGAAAGCAGTGACCATATATATCAGCAAGGCGGCTTAACCCGAGACTCTACAACTGTAGTGTCTCCCACCCGCCCTCCTCCTCTAACCTAGTTAATAAGGTAAGGTTCATTCTAAACTTTCTCTATTGAACATAAGTTTGTTATTAATTTGTTATTATTACTTGAAGTGAGCTTTCTGCTTTAGTATTGAGTGGGTGTTCAGATAAGTGGGGTATGGATGCTGGGGCAGTTGCTTGCTCCTCCTGCAAAATGTGGCAGTTGGGAGATGTGGCACACGTCTCCGCTGGCTACATCTGCGGGAAGTGCACCCAGCTACAGCTCCTTGAAAACCGTGTTAGGGAAATGGAGCTGGAGCTGGATGAACTACGGATCATTCGGGAGGCAGAGGGGGTAATTGAGAGGAGTTATCGGGAGTTGGTCACTCCTAAGGCTCAGGACGAGGATAGATGGGTTACAGTTAGGGGGAGGAAAGGGGACAGACAGACAGTGCAGAGATCCCCTGTGGGCATTCCCCTCAGCAATAAGTATACCGTTTTGGATACTGCTGGGGGGGTTGACCTACCAGAGGAAAGCCATAGTAGTCAGTTCTCTGGCACTGAGCCTGACACTGTGGCAAAGAAGGGAAGGGGGCAGAATAGAAAAGTACTCGTGGTAGGGGACTCGATAGTTAGGGGAATCGACAGGAGATTTTGTGGGCAAGATCGGGATTCCCGGAAGATATGTTGCCTCCCTGGTGCCAGGGTCCGGGACGTCTCCGATCGGGTGTATAAAGTTCTGAAAGGGGAGGGTGAACAGCCAGAAATCGTGTTACATATTGGCACAAATGATATAGCCAGAAATAGGTTTGAGGATATAAAAAGTGATTTCAGGGAGTTAGGAATGGAAGCTGCAGAGCAGGACGAACAGAGTAGTGTTCTCTGGTTTACTACCGGTGCCACGAGATAGCGAGGTGAGGAACAGGGAGCGGGCGCAGCTGAACACGTGGCTACGCAGCTGGTGTAGGAGGGAGGGTTTCAGATATGTTGATAATTGGGATGCCTTCTGGGGAAGGTGGGACCTGTACAAGAAGGACGGGTTGCATCTGAACTGGAAGGGGACCAATGTCCTGGGTGGAAGGTTTGCTCGAGTAGTTCGAGAGGGTTTAAACTAGTATGGCAGGGGGGTGGGAACCTGAGCTGTATACCAGAGGTGAGCGTTGATGCAGGTGAGGCAGTAGCAAGAGGTAGACCAGCTAGTGGGAAGGATTTTCCTGGGAAGGAACCAAGGGATCGGTTAAAGTGTGTTTGCTTTAATGCAAGGAGTATCAGGAATAAAAGTGATGAACTTAGAGCATGGATCAGTACCTGGTGCTATGATGTTGTGGCCATAACAGAGACATGGGTTTCTCATGGGCTGGAATGGTTGCTGGATATTCCAGGGTTTAGAACATTTAAAAAGAATAGGGAGGGGGGAAAAAGAGGAGGGGGTGTAGCACTACTAATCAGAGAGGGTATCACAGCTACAGAAGCTTCCATTGTCGAGGAAGATCTGCCTACTGAGTCAGTATGGGTGGAAATTAGGAACAGCAAGGGAGTAGTCACCTCGTTAGGGGTTTACTACAGGCCCCCCAATAGCAGCAGGGAGATTGTAGAAAGCATAGGTCGACAGATTTTGGAAAAGTGTGGACGCAGTAGGGTTGTTGTAATGGGTGACTTTAACTTTCCTAATATTGATTGGAACCTCCTTCGAGCAGAAGATTTGAATGGAGCTGTTTTTGTAAGGTGTGTTCAGGAGGGTTTCCTAACGCAGTACGTTGACAGGCCGACGAGGGGAGAGGCCATTCTAGACTTGGTGCTCGGAAACGAGCCGGGGCAGGTATCAGATCTTGTGGTGGGAGAGCATTTTGGTGATAGTGACCATAACACTCTCTCATTCTACATAGCTATGGAGAAGGAGAGGATTAGGCAGAATGGGAGGATATTTAATTGGGGAAGAGGAAACTATGATGCGATTAGACACGAGTTAGGAAGCATGGACTGGGAGCAGTTGTTCCATGGTAAGGGAACTATAGACATGTGGAGATGGTTTAAGGAACAGTTGTTGGGAGTGATGAGTAAATATGTCCCTCTGAGACAGGCAAGACGGGGTAAGATAAAGGAACCTTGGATGACGAGAGCGGTGGAGCTTCTAGTGAAAAGGAAGAAGGTAGCTTACATAAGGTGGAGGAAGCTAGGGTCAAGTTCAGCTAGAGAGGATTACATGCAGGCAAGGAAGGAGCTCAAAAATGGTCTGAGGAGAGCCAGGAGGGGGCACGAGAAAGGCTTGGCAGAAGGAATCCGGGAAAACACAAAGGCATTTTACACTTACGTGAGGAATAAGAGAATGGTCAAAGAAAGAGTAGGGCCGATCAGGGATAGCATAGGGAACTTGTGTGTGGAGCCTGAGGAGGTAGGGGAAGCCCTAAATGAGTTTTTTGCTTCTGTCTTTACGAAAGAAACGACCTGTGTAGTGAATGAAACCTTTGAAGAGCAGGTGTGCATGCTGGAATGGATAGAGATAGAGGAAGCTGATGTACTGAAAATTTTGTCAAACATTAAGATTGACAAGTCGCCAGGCCCGGATCAGATTTGTCCTCGGCTGCTTTGGGAAGCGAGAAATGCAATTGCTTCGCCACTTGCGAAGATCTTTGCATCCTCGCTCTCCACTGGAGTCGTACCTGAGGACTGGAGAGAGGCAAATGTAATTCCTCTCTTCAAGAAAGGAAATAGGGAAATCCCCGGCAATTATAGACCGGTAAGTCTCACGTCTGTCGTCTGCAAGGTGTTAGAAAGGATTCTGAGGGATAAGATTTATGACCATCTGGAAGAGCATGGCTTGATCAAATACAGTCAACACGGCTTTGTGAGGGGTAGGTCATGCCTTACAAACCTTATCGAGTTTTTTGAGGATGTGACTAGTAAGGTTGATGAGGGTCAAGCTGTGGATGTGGTGTATATGGACTTCAGTAAGGCATTTGATAAGGTTCCCCATGGAAGGCTCATTCAGAAGGTCAGGAGGAATGGGATACAGGGGAACTTAGCTGCTTGGATACAGAATTGGCTGGCCAACAGAAGACAGCGAGTGGTAGTAGAAGGAAAATATTCTGCCTGGAAGTCAGTGGTGAGTGGGGTTCCACAGGGCTCTGTCCTTGGGCCTCTACTGTTTGTAATTTTTATTAATGACTTGGACGAGGGAATTGAAGGATGGGTCAGCAAGTTTGCAGACGACACAAAGGTCGGAGGTGTCGTTGACAGTGTAGAGGGCTGTTGTAGGCTGCAGCGGGACATTGACAGGATGCAGAGATGGGCTGAGAGGTGGCAGATGGAGTTCAACCTGGATAAATGCGAGGTGATGCATTTTGGAAGGTCGAATTTGAAAGCTGAGTACAGGATTAAGGATAGGATTCTTGGCAGCGTGGAGGAACAGAGGGATCTTGGTGTGCAGATACATAGATCCCTTAAAATGGCCACCCAAGTGGACAGGGTTGTTAAGAAAGCATATGGTGTTTTGGCTTTCATTAACAGGGGGATTGAGTTTAAGAGTCGTGAGATCTTGTTGCAGCTCTATAAAACTTTGGTTAGACCGCACTTGGAATACTGCGTCCAGTTCTGGGCGCCCTATTATAGGAAAGATGTGGATGCTTTGGAGAGGGTTCAGAGGAGGTTTACCAGGATGCTGCCTGGACTGGAGGGCTTATCTTATGAAGAGAGGTTGACTGAGCTCGGTCTCTTTTCATTGGAGAAAAGGAGGAGGAGAGGGGACCTAATTGAGGTATACAAGATAATGAGAGGCATAGATAGAGTCGATAGCCAGAGACTATTTCCCAGGGCAGAAATGGCTAGCACGAGGGGTCATAGTTTTAAGCTGGTTGGTGGAAAGTATAGAGGGGATGTCAGAGGCAGGTTCTTTACGCAGAGAGTTGTGAGAGCATGGAATGCGTTGCCAGCAGCAGTTGTGGAAGCAAGGTCATTGGGGTCATTTAAGAGACTGCTGGACATGCATATGGTCACAGAAATTTGAGGGTGCATCCATGAGGATCAATGGTCGGCACAACATTGTGGGCTGAAGGGCCTGTTCTGTGCTGTACTGTTCTATGTTCTATGTTCTATGTTCTATTATTGGTGTTACATAACACGTGGAAGCAACAGTACATTTTGCTCACCTGAAACAATTGAGAGCAAGTATATCTTTTCACTAAAAATTTAGCAAAATCACTGTTGTGTTTACCTTCAAGTGAGCTCTTCCAATGTGATTTTCTAGCAGTTGGACGTCAGCACACATAAATACATTGCTGTATGAATGGAACAGACAAGACTGCTGTACTGTTTCAGCTCATTCTCATTTTGATACACAAGGAAATAATATTACTGCAGTGTTATTAAGGCCACTCAATGTGATTCCAGATTAAGTATTTGATTTGATTTATTATTGTCACATGTACCTACATATAGTTTTGTTTTGTATGTGGTACAGTCAGATCATTTCATACAAAGTGCATTAGGGTAGCAGAACAGAGCAAAGAATACAATGTTAGGCTGCAGACAAGGTGCACAAAGAGTGAGATCAACATTTAAATTTAAAATTTGAGAGGTCCATTCAGAAGTCTGATAAAAGCAGGAAGAAGCTGTTCTTGAATCTGTTGGTATGTGGGTTTAATCTCTTAGATCTTCTGCCCGATAGCAGGGTGGGAGGGATCTTTGATTATGTTGGATGCCTTCACGAGGCAGCAATAAGTATAGATAGATAAATAATGCCTCAATTTAAAATTCACGGCTTTATTTTCAGGAACTTGCCCCTCTCCGTCTCGAATCAGTTCCAGCCCCACAACCATCCAAGATGCGGTCATCTAATTCTGAACTCTGCAGCAACGCTAATTTCAAATCACCACCACTTATGGACATATCTTCAATTACGAACTTCCTAAACTCTAGAATTCCCGTCCTAATCCCCTATTTCCTTCTTTAAGATGTTGAGATGGGAAATCTCACAACTTTTAAAAAGTATTTGGTTGAGCTCTTGATATGTCATTCAAGGCCATAGGCCAAGTGTTGGAAAGTAGAATTACAGTAGATTTTATCAGTATGGACTAGACAGACTGAAGGGATTTTTCTGCACTCTTTGATTATATGTTCCTTAAAATCACCTCTTTGGCCAAGTTTCTGTAATATCACTTCATGTAGTTCAGTGTCAAATTATAACATACCTACAAAGCACTTTGGGATGTTTCATTAACATAAAAGTATATAAATGTACAAACTAAACAAGAAAATAAAACCATATATATCAGACAATGCTTTGGTCTTTCTTTTGTCAATAAATTGCCCAGCGGACTGGCTTTCTCTGTAAAACACTATTATACAGGTTTCATGGTTACCAGAAAAGTAATTTATATTGTGACATTTGTTTCAAAGCTGCGCAATTGAGCTGAAGTCAAATTTGAAAATTAAACAAAATCAACTCACAAATCATTAAAAGAGGCAGTTACTACTAACTAGTTTGGTGAATTTCATTGAAACTGCTTCGGGAGATAACCATAGTAAACAGTAATCTATAAAATGTGTTTAAAATAGCACTAGATAAAACACCTTCATCAAAACGGTAATTTATTTGACAGGTTTGTCAACTATTCATTATTAAATTTCATAATCCAAATTTACATATCAAAACTGAGAAGGCGTTGATGTAAAAGTAAACCAAGTGTAGGAAAAGACTTCTCTCTACCCACTAACTCATAATGGGTATCAAAACCTTTGCTATTATCTCCCCCTCAGGGAAAGATTCAAATGTCACACCAGCTGCTCTACAACAAATTCCCCGGCCAACACCAATACAGCAAGCAACAGCCACACAGTTTTTTTTAATTAATTCACAGGTCATGGCTATCGCTGGCCAGGCCAATATTTATTGGCCATCCCTAACTGACAGAGGATAGGTGAGAGTTAGTCATATTGCTGTGGGTCTGGAGTCACATGTAGGCTAGACCAGGTAAGGACAGGAGATTTCCTTCCCTGAAGAGCATTAGTGAGCCATAGTTTTGCAACAAATCCTGCATTTGAGCTTGTCCTGAAAGCTGACCTACAAACTACAACTGGAAAAAATTCAATAGCAACATGATGTTAGAGCACTCACTAATTTTTCAAAGTTTTTGCTTTATTCCGTTATCAATTATCTACTGGAGTTGTGAACTGAAAACAATGAGCTCAAAATGATCTTTGAATTGTGTTAAAGAAAAGAACAAGTTAGCTGTCGTTTCTTTGCGAGACAAGGCCTGGAAATTAATTACAGGTTGTTCTTGATCAAAAAGTTCTACAGATGCTTTGGGGTCAGTGGGCAGCAGTATGATTACACAGATAGAAGATGCTGATCATTAATGAGGGCAGTACACGAGAATTGGTTCCAGTAAGTCTGGGAGAATTTATGCTGAAGCAGCTGGCAGAAGCCGCCGAAATGTAACTGGAACTTCATATGGAGACAATTAATTTGGTTTGCGAGTCAATCTTTGTGTTGGAACAACAGTATACAACTCTATTGAGGTTGATGTTCTATTGTCTGATACTTAAATACTCCTATCAAAACATTCCAAACGGCTTAGAGATAGCAAGAACAGTAGATGCTGGAGTCAGAGACAACACAGTGTGGAGCTGAAGGAACACAGCAGGCCAGGGAGCATCAGAGGAGCAGGAAATTGACGTTTCGGGTCGATCCCGAATTGGCAACTTTCCTGGTCCTTAGATGCTGCCTGACCTGCTGTGTTCCTCCAGCTCCATACTGCGTTATTCCAAACAGCTTCACGGCTAATGCAGTAATTTTAAGCTGCAGTTAATGGACTGAATTTAATAATCAGTGGTAGCCCTGTCCACCAGTCAGAAAATCAGGCACAACCCACTGCTAACATTTTCAAAGGCCAGATGGAAATCAAGCACATTCAGGCAATTAACTGCCTGCCAATGGGATTTCCATGCCTTTACAGGCACAGTACCCATCTCCAAAAGCTGCTAGCCAATCAGGAGGTAAAGAGCTTCTCGTCCCAGCACTATCACCATGACAGGACTACAGCTTCAGCTCCAGAAATAAAGAAAAGATGAGGAGCTTGCTGGAGGCAGCTAGGTAAGGTCTTACCTGTCGAGGGATGTCAGGGTCATTTTATTAGGTAGAAGGCGCACCTTTCAGCTAAATACTATAATTTTTAAAAGGGTGCCAAAGGAGAATAATCTGTTGGTGGCTGTGCTGAACTCTTTGAAGACAACAGGATAGGATAAATGAACAATTATTAAGTTTATAGGTCTTCTATGTATAAATAGAAATGTACAATACAGAGCTAGGCTGATATGTTTAGCTTACATAAAGTACTAGTTTGACCCCAGCAGGAATAATCAATCTATTCTGAGCACCACACTTTATGAAGCATGCAGTAGCTTTGGAAAGAGTACAAAACAGCTTTACTAGATTAGAGGAATGGTTTTACAATTAAATGGATGTCTGGAAAAAGTGGGGAGATCCTCCTTAGGCCAGAGAAGACCAAAGGATGATTTGTGCTAGGTTTAAAATCATCAAGTTTTTAGACAGACTAAATGCACAGAAAGGTAGGTAATCAGAGGGCAAAGATTAAAATGACTGTCAAAATGAAGCAAAGGTCACATATCAATGCAACAAGTGGTTAAAATTAACCAGAGGGCAAAGATTAAAATGACTGTCAAAATGAAGCAAAGGTCACATATCAATGCAACAAGTGGTTAAAATTTGAAATGAACTCCTTCAAACAGTGATGGATATAGATCCAATAATGGTCTTCAAAAACAGTTTGAAAATATTTGGGGAAAAATCACAAAAATATCTGGGAAAGAATGGGCTAGTGACAAAAAATGGACTGCTGTTCGAAGGAGTCAGTTTACAAACATATATACATAATGCATTTAAGACTACCCTGAATATTCTCAATGTGATACTTCCTACTTCAGAACTTTTCTTGAGTCTAGTGTGTTATTTGCCTTTCTTGGACCTCTGTGCACTTTGTTTCTCATTGTTGACATTTCATCATGGCACTTTCACCTTCTGACAAATTAGGTTAAACCCTTCCCACAATTATAGTTCATCTTCCAATGAGGCAATTAGTTGCAGCTCCTTTGAGATGCAAACCAATTTATTTTGAACAGAACCTTCCTGCCAACAAGCCTTAAATGTGAAACTCTCCAGCATCACACCTGCATAATCAAGCAATCTTATTCTATTATTTCCATCACAAAACTTATCTTTAAATGGCACATTTAACATAGTGAAATGTGCCATTCATTATCTAATGTTGGCATGAATGTGTGGTTGAACACTCATCTCAATGGCAAATAATGACACCAAGAGACACGGGAAGTGTTATAGGAGTGGGGGAGAAACTGCTAGGTGATGTGGTGAAAACTGACACATTGTCTTCAAAAGACATCACTGAGAACAGGGTAGAGCTTTGGCGAAATGCAGGTATCAGAACAGAGGGAATGCAGATGAAAAGAATTTGATGACACATTGTATCAGTGATAATGGGAACTGCAGATGCTGGAGAATCCAAGATAACAAAGTGTGGAGCTGGATGAACACAGCAGGCCAAGCAGCATCTCAGGAGCACAAAAGCTGATGTTTCGGGCCGAGACCTTTCATCAGAGAGGGGGATGGGGAGAGGGAACTGCAATAAATAGGGAGAGGGGGGAGGCGGACCGAAGATGGAGAGAAAAGAAGATAAGTAGACAGCAGAGTATAGGTGAGGAGATAGGGAGGGGATTGGTCAGTCCAGGGAAGATGGACAGGTCAAGGAGGTGGGATGAGGTGGTAGGTAGGAAATGGAGGTGCAGCTTGAGGTGGGAGAAAGGGATGGGTGAAAGGAAGAACAGGTTAGGGAAGCAGAGACAGGCTGGGCTGGTTTTGTGATGCAGTGGGGGGAGGGGAAGAACTGGGCTGGGTTTGGGATACAGTGGTGGAAGGGGAGATTTTGAAGCTTGTGAAGTCCACGTTGATACCATTGGGCTGCAGGGTTCCCAAGTGGAATATGAGTTGCTGTTCCTGCAACCTCTGGGTGGCATCATTGTGGCACCGCAGAAGGCCCATGATGGACATGTCGTCTGAGGAATGGGAGGGCGAGTTGAAATGGTTCGCGACTGGGAGGTGCAGTTGTTTGTTGTGAACCGAGCGGAGGTGTTCTGCAAAGCGGTCCCCCAGCTTCCGCTTGGTTTCCCCAACGTAGAGGGTGCCACACCGGGCGCAATGGATACAATATACCACTGCATCACAAAACCAGCCCAGCTTGTCCCCTCCCCCCACTGCATCTCAAAACCAGCCCAGCCTGTCTCTGCTTCCCTAACCTGTTCTTCCTCTCACCCATCCCTTCCTCCCACCTCAAGCCACACCTCCATTTCCTACCTACCACCTCATCCCGCCTCCTTGACCTGTCCATCTTCCCTGGACTGACCAATCCCCTCCCTACCTCCTCACCTATACTGTCCTCTCTACTTATCTCGTTTTCTCTCCATCTTCAGTCCGCCTCCCCCTCTCTCCCTATTTATTCCAGTTCCCTCTACCCATCCCCCTCTCTGATGAAGGGTCTCGGCCCGAAACGTCAGCTTTTGTGCTCCTGAGATGCTGCTGGGCCTGCTGTGTTCATCCAGCTCCACACTTTGTTATCTTTGGGTCATTGTGTGACCCAGCCAGATCCAAAGGAGAATAGCTAACTAGTTGCTAGCTACTGTCATTGGAAATCACAAACTTATGAATATAATTGTCCACCTAGTAAACTTCAAGAAGCATTACCAAACAAAATGTGACACTGAATCATCTGAAGATGATATCAAGGAGATGACCAAAAATTTGGTCAAAATTTTAAGGAGTTCCTTATAGGCAGAGGGAAGCAGTACAGAAGTGGGAAGATTTAGGACAAGAATTCCAGCGATTAGACCTTTGACATTTGAAGACATGATGATCAATAGTGATGCCCAAGAGGCATTAATGTTGGAGTGTTGCAGACAGCATTCCGTTTAAGCTGCACGGCAGCTAAGAATGTGTCCTGTTGTAGATAGACCAACCATGCATGGAGCAACATTCCCCTTAAAATGAGCACACGCACAGCAATCTCTCAAGCTTAAAGGGTCTCATTAATGCAAACAAAAGATAGAGAGGGCAATTTTTGTGGCCTTGGTAAAGATTAAATAGGTAGGGAGAGGCCCACAGTTGAATTTGAAAACCGTGAGAAAAATATTAAAATCAATGCATACCAAAGTAGGTCAATGAGCCTAGTAATACATGAACAGGATTTGTTGTGAGGCACGAAAATTTGTAACTTTGTTAAGTTTGTGTCAGGCAGAACATGGGGAGGTTACCTGGATTGACCTACAATAGACAGACCTAGGCTGTAACAAAGGTATGATTGAGGGTTTTAGCAGGTGAGCTGAGGTAGGGACAGTAATGTTAAAGGTGAAAATAGTTTACCTAATCTTGGCATGGATACGTGGTTGAATGCTCATCTCAATGGCAAATATGACACCAAGAGATTGGGGAAGTGTTACGGGAGTGGAGAGAAACTGCTGGCTGATGTGACAAAAACTGATGATTTGTCTTTAGATGGTGTTGTTGAGATCAGTATTGAGTTTTAAGGACAACAGTAATTGTGCAGGTGAGGAAACAGAAGGCAATACAGTTGATAAGAGCTTAAAGATACATCATGTGATCCAGCCAGATCTGGAGTTGAGGACCTAACCGGTTATTGGCTACTGTCATTGACAATCACTTGCTGATGAATATAATTGTCTACCTAGGAAATTCTGTGTCACTGGTCATGGGTTCTACGGGTCCTGGCGTGGCTGATGAGCCCAGTACCAGAGATGTACTGGTGTTTCTGAGAAGTGGAAGTGGTCCTTAGCGTTGAGATCATTGGCATTCCTTTCTCCTCTTCCTTTTCTGTATATCCTCATACAAATGGGTGTTGTTGCAAAATCGTGTCCCTTCACACAGGAGCTTCCTCTAAGTTGAATTCTTCTGAACAAGGGTACCCTAAGTGCTGACATCTATGTTGTATTTCTTGAGGGTTGCCTTCAGCTTGTCTTTGAAATGTTTCCTCGGTTCTCCTCTTGTTCACTTGCCTTCTTTGAGCTGGGTGAAGAAGGCATCCTAAGCACATGGCCTCAAGGCTTATGCTATTAGTTGCTTCAAGGACGTTGATGTTAAAACGCCTGTCCTCTCAGCGGATGATGAAAATGTGTCTCAAACAGCATTGATGGTACTTCTCAAGGATCACTGTCCAAACTCCAGCCCCATACAGAAGATTCAGACAGATAACTGCCTTACACCCAGGATCTTGGTATCAGAATAGATGTTACAGTAGTCAAAGATTCTCATCTTCAAGCATCTCAAGGAAGTGCTCGCAGAATGGATGTGATGTTGAATCGATGTCAGCCTTAGATGAGTGGCAGAATCCCAGGTAAGGGAAATGTTCCACATTTGGGAGGACTTCCCTGGTGATCTTAATGGAGGGATGGAACAAATTTGACCTGGAAAGGGTTGGTACAGGATTTGAGTCTTCTTAATGTTGGAGCTGAGACCAAATCTTCAGTATGCTTCTGCAAAGATTTTAAGTGAGGCTTGAAGAATCTCTTCCAAGACAGCAGAGATGATATTGTCATCCATAAGTGAGGTTGATGTTGTTTTCTTCTTGAATTTTCACTGGTTGGAAGGCTTTCTGCCTAGCCTGCAGACAATGTCCACATCACTGGGAAGCTTGGTTTTGACAAGATGAAGAATGGTAGTAATTAAGATGGAGAAAAGAGTGGAGATGATGACACATCTCTGCTTGACCCCTGTCTTGACCTCAAAGGTTTCTGTCATATTTCTGTCAGTGAGCATTGTCACTGACATCTTGCCACGTAGAAGGTGGAGTATACAGATGAACTTCACTGGATAGCAGGTCTTTGACAGGGTTTTCCATAACACTTTCTGACTGAAAAAATGAAAAGCTTTGGTCAGATCGGTAAACGGCATAAACAGTGATTGGTGCTGCTCCTGGCATTTCTCTCAAGAGTTGTTGAGCAGTGAAAATCACGTTCATTCTTCCATGATTTGCATGGACACCACGCTGGCTTTCAGGGATGATTTCCTCAGATTCTGGGAGAAAGTGCCTCACCAGAGAGTGGTGAGCTTGTGGAATTCATTGGGGCAGAGTGCAGTGGAGGCCGGGACGTTGGATGCCTTCAAGGCAGAGATCGACAAATTCTTGATCTCAGAAGGAATCAAGGCCTACGGGGAGAGTGCAGGGAAGTGGTGTTGAAATGCCCATCAGCCATGATTTAAATGGCGGAGTGGACTTGATGGGCCAAGTGGCCTTACTTCCACTCCTATGTCTTATGGTCTTATGGTCTAAGTACTTGGACCTTGAGCTTCCTGGTAACAGAGAATAGGGAGATTCCTCTGTAGTCCCCACAATCTACTTTGTTTCCTTCTGGAAGATGGGGTTGATGGCAACTCTCTGAGATCAACAGGGATTTCTTCTTTGTTCCAAATTTTCAGTAACAGTTGATGGAGATGATGGGTAGGCTCTGTTCTTCCAACTTCCAAAATCTCTATCAGAATTGCATCTACTCCTGTGGTGTTTCCATTCTTCATGTGTCTTATTGGTGGGTTCAACTTCTGCCACACTAGGTGGGAGTCCAAGATCATCTTTGATGAGATTTGAGGGATTTCCTCAAACACGTCCTTGTTGATGATTATACTCTGGTTTATTATTTCCTTGAAGTGTTCTCTCCATTAGGCTGATGTTTTCTCAAACGGGTTCCATCCTTACCCTGCACCAGTTTGAGGCTGAGAGTATCAGGTCCGTATATTTGCTTTGGTGGCATTGAAGAAACTCCAGGTGTCATGCTTATCAGCATTTATCTATTGTGGGGAACATCCAGGGTGGGTGCAAGTAATGGCTCAAATCAAGACTAGGGCAAAAATACATGTACGTGGTTGAGAAAATCAGTGACCACAAAATTTCTGCAGGAAGGACAAAGGTTAAACAACTGGGATTTTCAAAGTGCAGATTAAGTAGATTAAGACTGAGATAGGATTGAGTGGAAAGGGGTTGTGCGTTTAGAGAGGTACTAGGAAGTACAATGTTAGCAGTGAGGATGTGCGAGATGGCAAGTACAAGGAAGTAGTGGTGAAAATGGATTGGGTAGTTTACATGGAGGGATAGAGTAAATAATAGGAAAACCAAAAAAATTTGAAAATAAGATTGAAATCACAGATGATGGGAAGTTACTCAGTTGCACAAGTCGAGCAAAGGAAGCAGTGAAGATGTTTCAGAAAGAACACTTTTTGTCTGCAAGTTAAAAAAAATTATAATTTTAAATAAAAATTGAGACAAGTGGTTGGTAAACAAGGGAGTTCTTGCTAGCTTTATGAATTCTGCGAAAGTGATTTCTGAAATCCATCAGAGGATAAAAAATGTTCATGCTGATGACAGAATCAATGGTGTTGTTTTAACGTTAAAAAGCTATTCACTTCAGTGTCTTTTTGAAACATCCCAAAGCAGGTCTCTTTGCCAAGAAATGGACGAAGGGAGTTTAAGAGTTCTTTTCTTTAATTTATCTGGGCGTTTTTCCCAGAAGGCAGTTGCAGATTCAGTCTTACATAAGTAGCAGCTCATTTGGAACTGGTGAAGGAAAACGAAGTTGAAACATTTACTTAGCTTGAAACTACAGGAACAAAATCAAATTGAGAGTGGGCTGGACTGAGTGGGCGGGAAGCATATACTTACCCTAACAGAGCTGTCAGTGACCAGGAAGCATTGATTTGAAGAAAGTGAAAGAAAGTTTAGAGGGTAGATAAGGAAAACTTTTTCACCGAGAGAATGGTAGAGGTATGGAAGTCTCGACCCAAAAGGGTAATAAAGGCAGCAATCTTTGATTCATTTAAAAGAGGTGTCTGGATGTACACCTCAAATAGCTGAAGAAAACTATTAAAACTGGATTCAGAGTAAATATAGTTATAAACTACAGTATAAAGTTAGAGTACTTGATTTACGTCCTAAAATGTGAAATGTTATGGTGTAACTTCTTTCAGTTAAGCAGTGAGTTTTCAAATTTTTCTTTAAATGTTAATGGTCCTTGCCAGGATCATAAAAAATCAAGACAATGTATTTAATATCTTACCAAAAATTGCCTCAAACCATGATACTGTTACAATTATCAATAAGCGTGAAGGTAACAAGGGCTTTATCTATAGCTGACTAGTTATTCTGAAATGTAAGTACTGAAAGAGGTGAGTTGGACACAAGAAACTTGGTAAGATTATTCTATAGCAGTTGGTGAAAAGTTGATAGTTTGGGTTGCTGCTTATAAGGAGACAGCAATAAATGCCCACCATAAGCTTTTTGGAGAATGCAGAAGAGGCAAAGAAGGAATTTGTAGGCTTACTAAATAAGCAGTCAACCATCTGGGACAGACACAGTAGAGCTGAAAGATGGAGGAATAGTGAAGAGTAGAGTTGTGATTTCAAAGCGCAGAGTACTCATTACGTAAGAAATAACAACACAAGAGGCATTTAAAAGAAGTAAAAGGAAAGATGGATAGATGATCGTTTAGGTCTAGAGTCGCAGCCAAATATAACTGCAAAAGGATCTAGTTACAGAGGCCTGGTTATTTGGCAATTGTTAGTAAATGGGGAAGAGAGATAGGAGGGAGGCCAGCATTCAAGTCAGAAACTTCGTGGTGGAATCAAGTTGACATAGCAAGGTGAAGGCAAAATGACACACCTGAAAACTATTATCTAAGTCAGGGACAGATGTGGCAGGGAATCCAGAAACTATCTGAAGGTTAAAGGAATCGGAGGACACAGAGCGGAATTTCCATGGTAGTTTGTAGAACAGGTTATACAGCTGAAAAGTGATGGTGAACTGGAGGTTACCACAATGTCCAGGAGTTGTAAAGAAATATATTTTGGCTCAACATATGAAACTCAAACCAGGAACCAGATGTGGATGACGCTCAAAAACTCAAAGCAGCCACAGGAAATAAGAGGAATGACAGCAGAGGAGAAAGCACTGCAAGCTGATCAAATTTATGTTAAAATACAATTCAACAGAGCAGCATTTCAGAAGCACAGAAGTTGGCTCTTAGATTGAGGTCCACTGCACGATTATAATCTTGATCTTTGGAGAGATGCAGAACTTTAGAAGCCAAAAGAAAAAAGATACAGTGCTCACTGAGGGAAAATCCCTAGAATAGGCATGGTAATGGGATAAGTAGTATCAGTTTAAACTATACTATACGTTATAGGAGAATTAGGCCATTCGGTCCATCAAATCTGCTCCACCATTCAATCATAACTGATATTTCTCAACCCATGCTTCTGCCTTTTCTCCACAACTCGATCCCTTTACTAATTAAAAATCTATCTCTGTCTCTAATATACTCAACAATTTTAGCTCGCACAACTTTCTGCAGCAATAATTTCCAAAGATTCACCACCTTTGGCTGAAACAGTTGCTCCTTATCTCAGTTTTAAATGGTGATATTTCATTCAGGGGCTGTGCCCTTGGGTCCTGGTCTGTCTCCTATTAGTGGAAACATCTCTTCCATGTCTGCTCTATTCAGGCCTCTCAGTATCCTGTAAGCTTCAATGCAATCTCCCAATTCTTCTAAACTTGAGACTTGGATGCTATTCCTAAGCAGCACCTTCAGCTTAGAATGACAAACGAAAGTTGTTATAGTCCTAGTGGACAACAGGATGACTGGTGATCAATTTAATCTGAAGGTCTCCACACTTTAGACAAGGTTGAGAACAAGGGGCTTTCATGGTGTCCTCAGCCAGTAAGGGGATTGAATTCATGCCATGGGCATCAATCTGCATTGCAAAGCAACAGTCTAGCCAGTCTAGTAAACTAACCAATCCCCAGTTTACTTACAGCCTTGAAGAACCAATAGTCAAGTATCAAAATGATGAGCTGCCAACCAAACCTTCCCATTTGATTTAACTTACATATTGCTGAACAGGACACCAAAGGAGTATAGTAACCTGTTAGGATTACATCTAGAAAGACATCGATGTAGAGCCAAAAATTCTGCTTGACCCATAATTGTGTGCATCCATCTGATTGGTCCATGTATCACAACTGGATTTACAGCCTGATGGAGAAGGGTATCACCAGAAGCAATCAGTTTCTTAACAAAGTCTCACTCTTCTTTTTGCAATTAAGAATAAATTCTATTTAATGCAGCAGGAGATGTTAGGTACATCCAATTCCAACACTTCCCTTAAGCATGAGTAAAAGTCATACCGTCTACCTGTACGAGATAACAAAGCGTGGAGCTGAATGAACGCAGCAGGCCAAGCAGCATCTTAGGAGCACAAAAGCTGATGTTTCGGGCCTAGGCCCTTCATCAGGTTTTTCTGATGAAGGGTCTAGGCCCAAAACATCAGCTTTTGTGCTCCTAAGATGCTGCTTGGCCTGCTGTGTTCATCCAGCTCCACACTTTGTTATCTCGGATTCTCCAGCATCTGCAGTTCCCATTATCCCTCTACCAGTACTCACTGTCAACCTGCAAAATACCCCAAACACAGCTCTTTGCTGTGTCCTACTTCTTGGTTGACAGAACCACACAGTGAGTATGAAAGTTGAACTGATTAAAGGTCCAGAATGTCAAACTACTTACTTCAGGCAACTCAGATGATATGGTCAGAGATAATAAGAACTGTTAATGCTGGAGTTGGAGATAACACAGCGTGGTGCTGGATGAACACAGCAGGCCAGGTAGCATCAGAGGAGCAGGGAAGTTGAAGTTTCGGGTCAGGACCCTTCTTCAGAAATGGGGAAGGGGAAGGGACCTCCGAAATAAATAGAGGAGGGGTGGGGCTAAATAGAGAGAGGAGGGGTACCTGCACTCACCTTTGGAGAAGGAGGAAAATACAATAATTCGTGACAGTACAATTGCTGCTATTACCAAATTAAGACCATATTTGATAAATCCCAAAGGCTGGTTATTCTGAAAGCAAAATCAAATAATGAGTCACTTCTGACTTACCTTCTTTATCTCTGAGATTTAAAGTGATAAATTTACTGACAAACAGCAACATGAAAACCGCCCATCCACACACAGCCAGCAGCAAGCATTGATGCCGCATGTTTTCAGATGTAAGTCATCACATGTGTGTTTTCTGCAAACATCAAAAAAAAGATAATTACAAAATATTCCATATCCCAATCTTGGAAATAAAGGTGGTTACAAAATATTTGAACCTACACTAATGGAATTACGTCAATCAGTTTCTTTAAATTAATAGTTTTCCAATGTAATCAATTCAAAAATGTTTCTGACATGTAAGAAATGTTACTGATAATTAGTCGCAATTTAAAACTGATTTTATCTCCAAGAAACTGACAATCTTATTTTTTTACTTGGGACACTACATTTAAAATGGTTTTATAAATAGAAATTGCTGTCTTTGCTTTTATTTTGTACTTTAATTAAATTTAGCATACCAATTTGTATGTCAATTCACAGGTTTCCAAGATTGAAACTGGTGAGAAATATGAAAAGGTCCTCTAAAATACAGCTTTTACGCTTGGGATAATACAGAATGTTTGGTTCCACAAAACTGTTCGATAGATCATTTCAAATACTCATTAACAATGAAAAATTAATGAAATTAGTAGAGACATTCAGTTTCAATTTCAGCAAACTTTCAAGCAATAATTTAGATTTACTTTGTCCATCCCATTCAACATTTGAAGTATTTTCTTGAGGTTAACTGGTCTTTGTCCAGACTCTTTAAATTCAAGATTCAGCAGAACTTGCTGATTCTCATTCCGTTCATACTTGGTTTTGGCCCTGATAATTCTTCAAAACTGATTTCTAAATGGGGAGAGACTTCAGCATACTCCAATGCAGAAGGATCTGGGTGTCCTCATCCACGAGTCACAGAAAACTAGCATGCAGGTACAGCAAATAATAAAAGAAAGCAAACATGATGTTGGCTTTTATAGCTAAAGGAATTGAATAGAAAGGTAAGGAAGTATTGGTGCAACTATACAAGACATTGGTGAGACCACACCTGGAGTACTATGTACAGTTTTGGTCCCCTGACTTGATGAAGGATGTGGTGGCATTGGAGACAGTTCAAAGAAGGTTCACTAGATTGTACCCAGAGATGAGGGGTTTGTCGTATGAAGAGACATTGAACAGCTTAAGCCTATACTCTCTGGAATTTAGAAGAATGCGGGAAGATCAAATTGAGGTATTCAAGATGATAAAAGGTATGAATTAAATAGACATGGAGCAGCTGCTCTACTTTGTGGGGCATTTCAGGATGAGAGGTCATAGTCTTAGGATAAGGGGTAGCAAATCTAAAACAAAACAGAGGAGAAACTACTTCTCCCAAAGAGTGGGGAATCTGTGGAACTCACTACCCCGAAGTGTGATGATGCTGGGAGCGTGTGTAAATTTAAGAAGTTAGGCAGATTTTTAATTGGTAATAGGTTGAAGGGTTATGGGGAGAAGGCAGGAAAGTTGGGGCAAGGAGCATATCAGCCATGATTGAATGGTGGGGCAGACTCGATGGGCCAAATGGCCTAATTCGGCCCCTATTTCTTATGAACTTATGAAAACGAACATCTGTCATTGATGTGATCGTTGAAATCAAACAATGTGTCCTTCTCTAGTCCCTGATCAACAGTTACAAAACTACACCACAATTTCTTCAGATTTATTTTCTAATTGTCTAGCTAGGAGGTCTCGAATACGTTATCATGCCCGGTAATGCTTCTTTATATAAGCTTAAAATTAAAACTGGTATGTCTACTATTATTTCCAGACTGCTTTCCAATTTATCATATATCTAGATGCATTTTTAAACATAATATTTCATATTCATCTGTAGTAATTTCAATTTTTCATTCATTATCCTAATTGCAATATGCCTTTGAATTCAGTATTCATTTTATTGACTTGAGTTTAAAACAATCAAAATCAAGAAACAATCTTTGTGGTCTTTCACTCAATACTTTCCCAATGTCTGACATTACATTCTTCATCAATACCCTGTTATACTTTTTAAACTGGTTTATTTTTCATTTTCTTCCGAGATTCTTGTGGTTTCTAATTTAATTAGGTTGTTATTTGGAATATTGTTAAAAGCTAAGAATTCAATAAACTAGGTTATTGGGAATTCCTGTACCCTTTATCTATCTAATCCTCAACCTCCGGAGGAAGATTGAAATAAATACTTTAATCTTCAGTAAACTGAAAAACAAATGAACTGGTTCTTAATGAAGGTAACTATTATGCTCAGATCTGCACTGACAGTTCAACTAAACAACTAAAACAAGGAACAAAATACAGCTAAATAAAACTCTGTTAAAATGTGGTACAATCTGAATTATACAAATTATTATGGAAAAGGGAAACATTTCTCCTTTACATAAGCAAAGTTTAATTGTAAGAAGGAACACATGATCCGTTTTTTACAGCAGTGGAGATAAAAACACTCTATACACAAGGGGAAGCGAGGGAGACTGTACAGACAATTTTGCACATAAGAGACTGATGGTAGTGCCAGAAATTTAGAGACATCACTGAAAAGAAGAGTTAAATTTTGGACCAACAAAAGTTCACTGAAAATATCAGGAGAATGTTTATAATCTGCTTTCTATGACAATTCCTTCCAAATCGTTTGAGTATTCTTAAACTGACAAAAGACTTTAAATGTATCAAATTGGAAGGACAGTATTACTATGAAGCTTTCTAAAAGCTGTGCTCCTTGTTCCATTTCCTCCATAAATTATTTCCAAATGGTGTCATTGTGCTCTGATCTTTATGGTTACTTATTTTGGAAATCCATCACCTTTTCAATTTTATATTAATTTGAAAATAACAGCAAAAGATTTAAAAGCAGTGGCAAAAAAGACCTAAGATACGAGACTGCTTTGCTACTGATGTACGGCAGATCTTCATCAGCATGTCGTCAGTGGTTGCACTTGAATTCCCTGCCACTAAACTGGTACAAGTCATATTTAATGTTAGTTGACATTGCAGTGGAGTACTGAGGGAGTGTAACACTGACTGAGATGAGAAAAAGAGTCAAACTATCAGTACTTGCTATTATAATGGACAGAATCTGACAGCAGAGTTAAGCGTGGAAACTTATAAGGTGCTGTCAGAGATACACAGTTGCTCTACAGGGTGTACTGTTGACATCCTCACTAATAGATTCATCATTGAAGTTATTGCAATTGTGTGACCTTACTGTATCTGACCACTAGTTGTGCATTAAGGAGAGCTTTAAAAAGTGAAAGTCGGTATCTTCACAATTTTGTTGGTGTTTAGCAATGTACTAAATACAGCTGAACAAGTTTTACTGGTGTAGAATCTCATTCCCTCTGACAAACATTACTGTGGGAGATTGTTTCTTTAATACTGTAGACTTTTTCTTTTTCTTATCTTTCATTTATCTCTGGTTAATTGGAGTTAAGTACCAATGTGTTTTTACTTTCTGTGCATTGTTTAGACCTAAATTATATTTAATGCTTGCTTGTTTGGACTCTTTGCATCTCAATGTGGATATGTCAATTAGATTAGTCTACTGCAGTCACAAATTCTAATTGAAGGCACTGTGCTGAAAAAGTTACCATGTCAAAGGAAATCTTCATGGACAAGTTAGCTGGAATTCTGTGGGCCAGTGAGTTGAAAAGGGAACATAATTAATTCACTGCTGACAGCAAATCTGTACCATTGCTGCTGGTACCACCTTTTGGGGAAAGAGTTTGTGATGTTAAAGATTCTACTCAAAGAAGCGCAAAGGAATTTCCTTGGCTACCTGGTCAAAATTAGCTCTTAATCATTACTATCAAAGACACCTTGCTGCTTTTTACAAACATTTGCTGTGCACCAACTAGCTACCACATTGTTGCTTTGTAGACTAATCCTTCACTTTCAGAGTAATTAACTGGCGGCAAAGTGCCTTGAAACATTCTAAGAACTTGATAGTGCTCTATAAGTGCAAGTCTTTCTTTGCTCCATGCCTCTCAAATATAATTTTTGCACCCTATATCAAGTCACTTTCATTGTATCTATTTTTGATCATACATGCATGGTGATAGTTCAAAGTTGGGCAATGAATGCAGCAGAAAAATAGATGGATTTGCAACGAGTTTATGACTTGCTTTGGATGCAGTCAGATGACTTTGTCGACTTATGTGAAAGATCTATTAAAAGAATGAGTAGGCCACAGCCAACATAGTTTTATTAAAATGCCTGTAATAGAAACTTGATGCTAGAATCCCCACCTATACTTACATACTCTGCAAGTACTATAAATAATTGTCAGGTAGTATATTGAGAGTGGGAATGGCATTGTGGTAATGTTACTGGGGCAGGAATCGGAGGTCCAAACCAACATTCTGGCCACATTAATAAATTTAAACGATTAATTAATGATTAAATGTGAAATACAAGGCTGGAACATTCAAGTGTCAGGCCATGGTCATCTCTATTCAATGAATTTACTATTGCTCAATCTTATCCTAGGATTAACATTGAACAGAAACTGAACTGGAGAAGACATATAAATACTCTGGCTATAAGAGCACATTAAATGTTTGGAATTCTGCAGTTAGTAACTCACTGAGTTTCCTTCAAAAGCACCTTCCAAACTGATAACCTCTACCATCTAGAACAACTAGGACTGCAGAGTAATGGAACAGAGATTGTAGGGGGGGTGGAAATCAGTGTTATCTGTATATGTAGGAAAATAACACAATCATAGAATCCCAACAGCATGGAAGTAGACCATTCAGCCCATCAAGGCCACACCAACCCTCCAAAGTGCATCCCACCTAATCCCTGCAACCCTGCACTTCCCTTGGCCAGCCATCTGCCTAGCCTGCACATCTCTGAACACTATGGGCAATTTAGCATGGTCGATCTACCTAATTTGCACATCATTGGACTGTGGGAGGAAACCGGAACACCTGGAGGAAAACCAGGCAGACACGGGGAGAATGTGCAAATTCCACACAGACTGAAGGTGGAACTGAACCCGGTCCCTAGCGCTGTGAGGCAGCAGTGCTAACCGCCGAGCCACTGTGCTCCCTTAAATGTCAGGCATAGGGTCACCAAGGAGCAGCATGCAGATGAAGAGTAGAATGAGGCAAAAATAAACCTTTGTCAGGGTGTGGGGCAGAGCTAATGATGCAGGAGTCTTTAGAGGAGATAAAAGAAGCTGAATAGGTATTTGGCTACTGGTTTTTCCACTTCAGGCCATTCCTAGTCAGAATATCAGAAGAGTAATCCTCTATTGCTCTTGCATTTTATGATATTCTCCAGCTTCATTATCATTTTCCTGTCCTATAACTGTGTCTGTATGCCTTCCAGATCATCATTCCTGCAAAAAGACCTCATCCTTACATCCTCTGCTACTTTAACTCTGGACCAATGTTTTCTTTCATTTCATCCATATGCGGAATGAGTTTTGTTATGTACGCAAATATCAAGGTAACATGTGGATGTGCACCACCAGTGGAAACAAAAACCTATGTCTACTAAGCATTTTTAAGAAGTTAATGTAGGTATGGAAGAAAAAGTAAGGAAACCAGGTAACACACTAGTCCATAAATTACCAGATTTACTGAATTCAATTTTAAATTTACACAGTGACATTGGAACTCATGACCTCTTATTTTAATTTCGACACCACAATCAATAAGCTACTACAGACAGAGGAATTTGTTAGTTTTATATTGTAACTTGTATTTTATTTATTTGACGTAAGACAAGTTGAACTGGTAGCAACGGCTCAGACAACTCTTTTGTTTCAACTTGACAAGCTCAGAAGTGAAAGCACAAAGAAGTCTGAGCTTCTAATTCACGGAAAATGTAGAGAAAGTAACATGATTTTTCAGCTTGAGTGTTTTGTTTACTGAAAAACTGAGCAAAATCCCTCAGCAATCTCTTAGTAACCTCAAATATAATCTGGCTGAGGTAAGATGCCTCTGAACATGATGAGACCCCGCTTGTGAACTCGAGGTGACGGTCCAAGAGTCATTATAAATTAATTGAATATTGACAGGCGTAACCTATATTTACGAACTTGGAGAGAGTATCGTGGTGACGAAGGAACGGAATCGCAGGAGGGAGATTGATAGTTGAGGTGGTTTAAAAAGGAGTTGCATTATTAATTTCACTTCTAGTTCTTTACAATTCACAGATTTTTAATTGTAAAGTAATAAATCTGTTCACCATTTAAATTAAATCGTTTCTCACTTTGCTGCTTTCAGCTACTCCCAAGTGGCGATCTTGTATCATTGTATATCACACTTAGCTGTCTTGTGTCATCATTTCAAATTCACCGTAACTCTTCTGCATCCACTACATGACATCCTTTATCAAATACCTACAGGGTGACCCTGCTTTCTGCTGCCCTCCACATTGCCCTCTTGCAAAGAGCTCAACAATTTCTCAGTTTTAGTCAAATTGCTGAAATACAAACATTTTCTTTTCTGGATGGAAGTTAAGCTCTTTTGGCTCTTCGAGTTTCAAGCATCTCTTCGTTTGTCTTATAGTCTATCCATGGAGTGTCTCAGCATTGTCTGAGTTCCTGAGCCGGAAAGTGAATGGAATGTAGCTTCTTATGTATTTCTTCCTTGTTGCCCATTTTCTTCTAGTCAACAGGTTCATCAACTTCACAAAATTACCTTCTATCTATCCTTCTTCTAAATTTGGCATCATATCTACTGCCTGCCAGTTAACACTCGTCCAGTTGTGGAGAGGTAGTAGTTGGCAGCATGCATGGCTTAAAATATTCCATGAGGTAAACTCAAAAGAAACATTGTGAGAGGAAGGAGAAGAAAGCAAAGGAGGAAGAAGAACTGCAACTGGGAAGGTTGAAAAGAGGAGCACAGTTGGACAATCATTGATTGAAAAGTTGTGATCTAGTTGCAGGAAAGACATGTTGATGTGGCTTTGGGCTCTGAGGACAGACAAGAGTGATTCTCAGCTTTTTAATTCCACCTGATTAATCATATCAGGCCTGTCTCTTGTCACCTCATTTCATTCAGTCAATTCTTTTTTATTGATTCATTCTGTGGGATCTGGGCATTGTTGGCTGGGTCAGTATTTAATGCCCGTCCCAACTTGGCCTTGAGAAGGTAGCATTGAGCTGTCTTCTTGAACTGCTGCAGTCCACCTAATGTGGGTTAACTCTCAATGCCATTAGGGAGGGAATTCCAGGATTTTGACCTAGTGATAGTGAAGGAACAGTGATATGTCTAAAATATACTCGATAAGTCAGTATGGTGTGTGGCTTGAAAGGGAATTTGAATATAGTGGTGTTCTCGTATACATGCTGCCCTTGTCCTTCTAGATGAAAGTGATAACAGCTTTGGAAGGTGCTGTCTGAGGATCTTTGGTGAATTTCTGCAATGCATCTTGTAGATAGTCTGTTCGCAGCAATGTGTACTGTCGGTGATGGTGGGAGTGGATGCTTGCGGATGCAGTGCCAATCAAGTGGGCTGCTTTTTCCTGAATGGTGTCAAGTTTCTTGAGTGTTATTGGGGCTACACTCATCCAAGAAAGAGAGTATTCCAGCTCACTCCTAACTTGTACCACGTTGAAAGTGGACAGGCTTTCAGGAATCAGTGGATGAGTTACTCAACACGGTATTCCTGGCCTCTCACCTGCTCTTGTAGCAATTGCATTTATGTGGTGAGTCCATTTGAGTTTCTGATCAATTATAACTCCTAGGATGTTGATAGTGGAGGATCTGCCATAATAACACCACTGAAATGGCAAGGGACAGTGGTCAAATTGTTTCTTATTGGCAATGGTCATAGCCCGGTATTTATGTGGCGAAAATTGTACGTACCGCCTGTCAGCCCAGATTTTGCTGCATTTGGACATGGGCTGCTTCAGTATCTGAGGAGTCACAAATGGTAGTGAACATTGCGCAATCATCGGCAAACATCCCCACTTCTGACCTTATGACGGAGGGAAGGTCATTGATGAGCTAGTTGAAGATGGTTGGGTCCTAGGATACTACCCTGAGGAGCTCCTGCAGAGATGTCCTGGAGCTGAGATGACTGATCTCCAAAAACCACAACCATCTTTCTATGTGTCAAGTATGACTCCAACCACCAGACAGTTTGTCCCGTGATACCTATTGATTCCAGTTTTGCTAAGGCTCCTGATGCTACACACAGTCGAATGCAGCCTCGATGTCAATGGCTGTCACTATCACCTCGCCTCTGGATTTCAGCTCTTTTGTCCAGGACAAAGGAGTCCATTTGTTCCTTTTCATCAAAATAAAGTTATGCAACCTGTGCTCTCCTAGGCAGTCCTGACCCAAGTCCATCAAACTATTATCACTTTAGATCATATTAAAACTGGTTTTCTCTTTATCCTTCCTACAGACTCTCCTAATAGTCATGCCTCCTTTCATCTTTCCATTGTCAAGTATACTTCTCTCCCTCCGAGTCCTTCACTAGGGCACTCCCTAATCTTGTTGCACCTTTGCCATTGGCCCAGGCTTACCTCTCTGTTAAACAAGCCAAAAATTGTCTCTGTACGTTTCCTGATCCACAAGCAAATTAATCAAACAGTACTGAAAATGCTCACATAAATTGAATACTACAAACAACTAATAGAGACGCTGCTGTAAATTAGAAAACTTGTCCACAGTGTACAGGTCGTGCTCAGCATTTTAAACCTCAGAATATCTTGAATTAAATGGCTGGACAGTAATCATTCCCAGGCAAACATCATTTTGGACACAATAACTGTTCACTTACCACCCTCTGATGATACCAAATCCATCCCCTGACTGCCTGCCCGTTCCCACAATGAAATGTTGCCGATCCATTAACTTGGAGCAGGCTCTCTACCTGGAACAGCGTTAACCGCCCTCAGTCTGCCTGCCCTCCAGGCCGGGCACATAAGTATCAGGGTGCAGATAAACCTTAGCAAATCCCACGGTCCTCCTTCAGTCAGATCTAGGCCCGGATCCCTTCACTGGTCGCCGGTGCAGGCCGACCCTGAGCCCTTTTCACTGGCACATAGCCCATCTACAACACCACAAAATCAGGCCGAAAACCGCTTACTGACTGGCCACCCAATGACAACCACCGCCACAACAACTAGACTACTGACTGACCGGCACTACAGCGATAAAGTCCTCCCGGTGGACGCAGCCCGGCACTGCAGCGCCAAGGTCCTCCCGGTGGACGCAGCCCGGCACTGCAGCGCCAAGGTCCTCCCGGTGGACGCAGCCCGGCACTGCAGCGCCAAGGTTGCCTGTTACACTACGGCAGCAAATTCTTCCTTGTGGAATGATGTGAAGATGCCAATGGTGGCCTGGGATGGACAAGGTCAAAAATTACACGACACCATTTTATAATCTTTTCATTAGACCTTTTCTGAAGAAGGGTCTAGTCTCGAAACGTCAGCCTTCCTACTCCTCTGATGCTGCTTGGCCTGTTGTGTTCATCCTTGTTATCTCAGATTCTGCAGCATCCGCAGTTCCTACTATCTCTGAAACCATTTTATAGCCCAACAGGTTTATTTGAAAACACAAGCGTTCAGAGTCTTGCTCCTTTTTCAGATGTCACTGAGACAAATGGAATTAGAAATAGAATTTATAAGCAAAAGTTCAAGGAGTCATAGAATGTGTTGAATAAACCTAAGATGGCTGGTGAATCTTCAGTTAGTTCAAAGGGATTAAATGCAAAATCCAGAATTTCTGTTAAGTCACTGCCCTGAGTAGACTAAAGGTTTTATCAATGTACCAGAAGTGACATCTCAGGTCAGATAACGCATTTTAGGTGTGAGGCCTTGTTTAGACTGTAGCTGTGTGTCAATTCGGACTCAGACTGGTCAGTGGCATTTTATAAATTCATACCTTGGAAATAAAACCAGTCTGATTCAAAGATTATATACAACCAGATTCTAAACAAGTCCTGACACCGAAAATGAATTGTCTGACCTGAAATGTTGCCTCTGGTATACTATAAAACCTTTAGTTATCTCAGAGCAATGACTTAAAAGAAATTTTAGAATTTGCATATTAAGGTGAAGTCTGAAAGGTTGAGTTGGAGTGTGTGGATTGCTGTCACCTTTTTCATTTCAACGTGGCTGAATCATTTTGGACTGCACAATTTGTGGCTTTTCCAGTGCTGGGTCATCATGCTCCCTCATGTTGATAAGACATGAATGAGAAAATTTAGGCATTTAGTCTCTGATTTTCACTAACAAATTGAAAATCACCAAATCTTTGTTATAGTTATGGAGATGCTAATAGCCCCATCCAGTTCCTAAGGTAAATAAAAGGCCCTTCTTCAGATGGGGACATAAGTTGAAACTGACACCTTAGTGAGCCTGTCATATGACCTGCCCTTGAAAATTTTTCATTATAAAGTCAGAAACGTTATCTCAATCTGCTTAAAATATCAGAACAGAGAACAACAAGCAACTTACCAAGCCAACATCTAGACCTGTCTCAAGTCCAAGTATTCTTGAAAAATAGTTCTAAAAAGAATCCTGTATTCACCTAAAGAATAAGCTTATTTCCAGTCTATAAGAATTACCTACACAGAGAATGCAGAAGCAAATTCAGCATGTCTGGCAGCATCTGTGCAGAAATAATGTTTGGAGTCCAGTATGACTTCTTCATAACTAAAGTTTCTAAACTAAATAGATTCTTCTTCAGGAACAAAAACAAAGTCACTGGAAAAGCTCAGTAGGTCTGGCAGCACGTGTGAAGGAAAGAACAGAATTAACGTTTCGGGTCCCGTGACCCTTCCTCAGAACTCAGCGTCTGCAATTCTTTCGGTTTTTAAACTCTTCTTCAGTTCAACTGATAAGATTCAGTGTTGCTCTGACAATTTCATGCTCCACAGATTTTCTTTCTTACAACCGAGGTATGCAATCATACCTGTGCCTGTCAAAACACTCTGTAAAATTGAGTTCAGAATCTCTTTGGCCACTTCCTCTGTCCAGTTACCTTTTCAAATGAGGCTTCTAATACAACAAAGTGTTCCAAATATGAGGAGAAATGGATCATTCAAACCCTTGTTCAATTGGGGCCCAGGTGCTGTTGCCATGTCATCTCCAAATAGCAGGAGAGATATTTATTTATTGTGAACTGACCCAGTCATCCAGACTGTTATTTTCATGGAAAAGGACTGCATTGTTTAACTGACCCTACCTGGATGAACTGTGTGAAAAACATTAAGGAGGATTAGTTCTCAGAAATCCTGTTTAATAGGAAAATGTTTGATGCGGTGTGATATGCTTGATATGAGTAACTGTAGACAAAGACAAAATTGAAGCAACTTCACTGCAGTTGGAAGATGTGTCAGGTCTGGTCATTCTGACTCAGGCCTATAATCAATCCTGGACAGACCAACCCTGTTGAGGATTGTAAATGTTCCAGTTAAATCATAGTGAACTTGGTTTGGAGGAGTTTGCAGTCAGAAGAATGATCAGGAATAGTCAACCTGGCTCATGGATCTATAGTTCTTAGTGGAAAGACCAACCTTGAATTGTTAGTTATCATCCAAATCCTGGGGATATTCAGACTGAGAGGTTATGGTATTCTATGAATAACAACCAGATTCGGAGGACTGTGTGTGTTTTGTTGGGGAGACAAGGGTAAGTTATGGGCAGTGTGAAATTGAACAAATCAATCAAGGCAATTTATTTTAGAGTTTATTTTTAAGTCGGGGCATTAGGCAGTTTATTTCAGAAAAAAGTTTGTCGTTGAGCCAAATGTTATGTCTGTGTGATTTTGTTCTTTTTAAAAGCTGAAAGTCCAAGAAGGTGTTGGGGGCAGGAATTTGACCTACTTACCCCTGTAACTCTTGACTTTAAGAAGCAGGATGCAAATCCCAATTGTTGTTACCCCAACTGCTAATGAAACGAAACAATTGTACTCTGCATATTCCTTCCCAGCACAGCACCCATCCTCTAAATCCCCAAACACTCCTCATTACACCATACTCACCCCACAACACCATATCCCTCACGATGCTCACCCCCCACCCCCACAACACCATTTTCACTCATACCATACTCACCTCGCAACATCGTATGCACCCCACCAAGTATGGGGTATCCTTCCACTTTCGACACTCATTTTTGCAGGACCTCCAATGCTGCACCCAATAACTTGTGTACCCTCTCCTTTGGTTTATGAACAAGCTGAAAATATTCCTTTGATTTGCCAGTCAGGGGTCTCCACGTCATCAGCGGAAATGGATGTGCTGTGCATGCACATAGTGCTCTTGGAAATTGCTGCCAGTTGCACTAAATTTCTTCTGATAAGGCAGGAAGGTCAAGTTGATAAATCTCCTGACTGAACAGACACATCTCCATAGAAACTATGGTTAAAATTGTATCAGTGATAATGGGAACTGCAGATGCTGGAGAATCCAAGATAACAAAGTATGAAGCTGGATGAACACAGCAGGCCAAGCAGCATCTCAGGAGCACAAAAGCTGATGTTTTGGGCCTAAACCCTTCATCAGAGAGCTCTCTGATGAAGGGTCTAGGCCCGAAACGTTAGCTTTTGTTCTCCTGAGATGCTGCTTGGCTTGCTGTGTTCATCCAGCTTCACACTTTGTTATCCATAGAAACTATGGAGCAGGTTTGAGCTGAGCCTAGAAGTAATTTAGAGGCCGATGCTGGACCTGAAGAAGAGGAAGGCTTGTTATAAAAGGACTATCACTGCTATGAGAGAGGAAGCTCAAGGACTGTTGCAGATATATGAGAGGAAATGCTTGTCACCAGTCAAATGAGTACTTTGTGAACTGGTTGTTTACATTGGAAAAGATGGCTCATTATTATCTTCAATAATCACCTTCAATTTTTTTTTAAGCTAGTGCCCTTGTCTAATGAAGGACCACACTATTGTTATTGACTCACGTTAGATAGAATTGAAGTACCCCTCAGTTAGTGAAAATTTTGAGAAGTGGTCAGTAAGAAGTAAAATATCATTACCAATAAGTAAGAAGTGATCACCTGTAACAGTGATTAAAATGTTACCTATTTTTGTGTTGACTTACCTGATGCTTCTGACCTACATTGCACATCCTCACTATCCACCCTAAGTGGCCAGTAAAGTGTTTGATGTGGAACTCATCTTGTTCTTTCAATACTCATGGAACATTGATGTAACTGGGTAATGATATCTTGATAACATAGTGTGAAGCCGGAGGAACACAGCAGGCCAGGCAGCATCAGAAGAGCAGGAAAGTTAACATTTTGGGTCGGGACCCTTCTTCAAAAATGGGTGAGGAGGAAGGGAGCTCAGAAATAAAGAGTGAGAGGAGGGATGAGGATGGGGAAGGTAGGTGGGAATGGTGATAGGTGAGTGCAGGTAGGCAGTGATGGGGATTGGTCAGTGAGGTGGGAGGAGCGGATAAGTCAAGGAGGCGGGGATGAGCGGGAGCATTGATCATGGGATGAGGCGAGGAGTGAGAAGATCTTGAAACTGGTAAAATCCACATTTTTCTTGATAAAGTGTTTGTGGTATCAACAACTGTATGGCCTTAAAAATTACTTTGAAATTCTTAATTCTTCATGGTTCTGGGGCCTGTTTAAAGTGATGGTGCTGAAAGAGTTCATATGGAAACTCCATCCAATCTGATGATGTTACAAAATCTTTGTGTGGAAAATCGGGTGAAGAAGGGTCCCAGCCCGAAATGTCAACTTTCCTGCTCCTCTGATGCTGCCTGACCTGCTGTGTTCAGCCAGCTCCACACTATGTTACCAAGATATCATTACCCAGTTATCTCTGAGAAGTGACATACCAGGTTCCCGATAGTCTTATGCCCTACATTATGCCCAGTTAGCCTATGTTATTTGTGCCTAGCTTTATCATGAAATAAACTACCTTGGTCCTGCAAGACAAGTGCATCTTCGTGTTAAGAATCCCCGGCAGTCTATCCTCTGCCACAGATATCTCAGCATGCCCTTGTACCCAATTTAGAAAGGATGACTGCCTCAAACACCCAGAGCCCAATGACAACAGGATGTACCTTTAGTAGAGTAACTGACACTCCACTTATAATACCATAATGTCACGAGAGACAGAATCGCTGGAAAGGTAAATCTCTCCCTGGAACTGTTTTCTGTTTTCACTGTCCAATTCACATTAGGTCACTGTTGTTCAAGTTCCACATTAACTTCATCTACTGAACATCCAAAGGTACTTTTTCCATCTTCTCGGAAACCTGCTCAAAGTATTTCTCCTGTAGTTCTCAAATCTATTGAACAGGGTCATGTTTGTGTTGACCATCTAGCATTGGTGCTTCAATAATGTGATGAACCATCAAGAACCCAAGTGTGATGCCTGCTGGTAGTCCTGAACCAAAAAGGTGTCAACAACACAGAAAACTCATAAAGACCGTGCAGAACTTACATATTTGCACATCAGTGTCAATTCTCCCGGATGAAGCTCAAGTAACAATGAAACAATATGCAGGAATTCCAGTTCTTTTTGCCTTTGCAGACTCCCACTTATCAGGTAAAGGTCTTTTGAGTATCTGCAGTGGTGTAACATTTGCAGTTATCCCAGTATCTATCTTTAGACATAGCTTGTTCAAGTTTCTTTTATTTAGATTTGTGATCTGAATTGTGTGAAAGATTCAAGTTGTAACTGCTGTGTTACTGCCATTGAATAAGGATATAAATGTGTAAAAAGTAGTTCAGAGAAAATTCACTCAACTGATCCCTGGACTGTGCCATTACTTTTTGGAGAAAGGATGGACAGTTTGGGTCTGCATCCCTTAAAGTGTAGAAGAATGAGAGGCAATCTAATTGAAACAAATAAAATCCTGAGAAGCTGGCCAAAATTGAATTGAAATATTGTGGAAGGGATTTTGGGCATTTAGGTGTTAATAAGCCTGACAACAGTAACGTATATATTAATGTTGAACAATGGATGGTGTATTTAGTTAATCGGTCAATTAAGAGAATAATATATGTAACTTGACCACTGACTTTTGCAATGTAGACATAGAACAAGATTCTGATTGAATTGTCAGAATAGAACTTGCTCAGGATTCTCTATTATAGAAGCAGTATTTTGAAATTGATGTTTCTAGTGTGTTTTTTTATTCACGTTTTAAACAACAATTTAAGTACTGATTTTCTTTGTAGAAGTCATACCAACTATAGTATTAGTGATCAAACAATGTTATCTTATTATAATACAAAATGGTTGATTGATGGACTGGGAACTGATGGGAAGAGAGGGTTGTGGGCAGACAGTGATCAGAAGAGAGAGAACATGTACGGACACGTGGACAGAAACGAGTCAAACTGCACCTATGCACACAGAGGAACAAAAAGATCAGCCTATGTGGTTCAAATGTTGCAATCAGGATGTTGGCAATTGTAATGACCAAAAAGATTCTTGATTTCATTGCAGGGGAATCACTTGAAACTGAAAGCAATGTGCCAATGGAAAAGTGACATCACTGCAAATGTGGTCTGCATGTCTGACAGAAGGGTGTAAGAAAACAGCCTCATGGCTACAAGAGGAAAGGATAGCCTGGTCAGCTATTAATGGGAGTTACAGAACAGGACGGCTCCAACACCTGGTCTTACCTTTCTCTCAAAATCCAAGCAACTGGATTGTGAGTATACATTAGCAGTTATTTATACCAGTATTTTTATTCTGATATCAATGTCTATGCTACAAGATTTATGTTAACGGAAGAGTTGTTTGTAACGCAGGTAAAAGCATATTGAGTCATTGGTAACTACAGTAGACTTCCAAAGCACAAAAGCTAAGTAGGGGCCCTGGTGAAGTGGATTGCCTACAGACTAGAAGTAGGGAATACAGTTTAAAAATGAGGGGCTGCTACTGTGGGATGGCGATGCGGAGAATTTTTTTTTCTCTCTTAGAGGGAGGTGGATCTTTGGAAGTTTCTTCTCCAGAGAATTGCAGAGGTAGGGTCACTAGGCAGAGGTAAATATATTCTTGACTAACAAAGGAGTCAAAGATCAGAATGTGGAATTATACACATGATCTTTTGATTTATGTAGTAGCGTTGAGGGGCTAAATAGCCTACCATTGCTCCTAATTTGAACGTTTTTATGTACTTATGCACAAAACATTTGTCACTTAAGACCATAAAACAGAGGAATGGAAGTAAGGCCATTCGGCCCATCGAGTCCACTCTGCCATTTAAATCATGACTGATGGGCATTTCAATACCACTTCCCTGCACTCTCCCCCGTAGCCCTTGATTCCTTGTGAGATCAAGAATTTGTCGATCTCTGCCTTGAAGGCACCTAACGTCCTGGCCTCCACTGCACTCCGTGGCAATTAATTCCACAAGCCCACCACTCTCTGACTGAAGAAATGTCTCCTCATTTCCGTTTTAAATTTACCCCCTCTAATTCTAAGGCAGTGCCCACGGGTCCTAGTCTCCCCGCCTAACGGAAACAACTTCCCAGTGTCCACCCATTCTAAGCCATACATTATCTTGTAAGTTTCTATTAGATTTCCCCTTAACCTTCTAAACTCTAATGAATACAATCCCAGGATCCTTAGCCATTCATCATACGTTAAACCTACCATTCCAGGGATCATCCATGTGAATCTCCACTGGACACCCTCCAGGGCCAGTATGTCCTTCCTGTGGTGTGGGGCCCAAAATTGGACACAGTATTCTAAATGTGGCCTAACTAGAGTTTTATAAAGTCTCAGAAGCACATCACTGCTTTCATATTCCAACCCTCTTGAGATAAACGACAACATTACATTCGCTTTCTTAATCACTGACTCTACCTGCAAGTTAACTTTTAGAGAATCCTGGACCAACACTCCCAGATCCCTTTGTACTTCTGCTTTACAAATTTTCTCACCATTTAGAAAATAGTCCATGCCTGTATTCTTTTTTGCAAAGTGCAAAACCTCGCATTTGTTCACGTTGAATTTCATAAGCCATTTCCTGGACCACTCTCCTAAACTGTCTCAATCTTTCTGTAGCTTCCCCACCTCCTCAGTACTACCTGCCTATCTTCGTATCATTGGCAAACTTCACCAGAATGCCACCAGTCCCTTCATCCAGATCATTAATATATAAAGTGAACAGCTGCGGCCCCAACACTGAACCCTGCGGGACATCACTCGTCACCGGTTGCCATTCCGAAAAAGAGCCTTTTATCCCAACTCTATGCCTTTTGTCAGACAGCCAATCCTCAATCCAAGCCAGTAGCTCATCTCGAACGCCATGGGCCCTCACCTTGCTCAGCAGCCTCCCATGAGGCACCTTATCAAAGGCCTTTTGGACGTCTAGACAGATAACATCTACTGGGTTTCCCTGGTCTAATATACTTGTTACCTCTTCAAAGAATTCCAACAGGTTTGTCAGGCATGACCTCCCCTTACTAAATCCATGCTGACTTGTTCTAATCTGACCCTGCACTTCCAGGAATTTAGAAATCTCATCCTTAAAAATGGATTCTAGAATTTTACCAACAACCGAGGTTAGGCTAATCGACCTGTAATTTTCCATCTTAAAGCTTGAGTTTACTTCTTTCAGTGCATTCTTTGCTGCCTGGATCTCTGGCTTCCTCTTGAACGTGCCTATCCTTGAAATGGTACTTGGTGAACTGTTTCTTATTCTGGCTACTAAACTGTTTTTTTTGAGCTGTAGTTTCTGACCAGTTCCTCACTTTCTATACAATTTTGCCAAATACCCTTTAAGATCATATGCTTTGCATATGTCTCTAGATGCAGGACAGCTACATAGTTGATGTATGAGACTACACTTTCTGAATTCCTTGCCCTTTTTAGGTGCATTAGCTAAGCCACTATGTTTGTCACACTTCTAAATATGTTTATATTTGTTTGCTTGCAGCTACGATTTTGTAATACTTGCTAACCTGGATTAGATTGTCAAGCAGAGATAATAAGAACTGCAGATGCTGGAGAATCTCCGATAACAAGGTGTGGAGCTGGATGAATACAGCAGGCCAAGCAGCATCAGAGGAACAGGAAGGCTGACGTTTCAGGCCTAGATCCTTCTTCAGAAATGGGGGAGGAAAATAAATCGGGAGTGAGGGGGAGGCAGATAGAAGATGGATAGAGCAGAAGACATGTGGAGAGGAGACAGACAGATCAAAGAGGTGGGGATGGAGCCAGTAAAGGTGAGTGTAGGTGGGGAGTTAGGGAGGGAATAGGTCAGTCCAGGGAGGACGGCCAGGTCAAGGGGGCAGGATGAGGTTAGTAGGTTGGAGATGGGGGTGGGGCTTGAGGTGGGAGGGGGGATAGGTGGGAGGAAGAACAGGTTAGGGAGGCGGAGACAAGCTGGGCTGGTTTTAGGATGTGTTAGGGGGAGGGGAGATTTTGAAGCTTGTCAAGTCCACATTGATACAAAGTTCCCAAGCGGAATATGAAGTGCTGTTCCTGCAACCTTTGGGTGGCATCATTGTGGCACTGCAGGAGGCCCAGGATGGACATGTCATTTGAGGAATGGGAGGGGGAGTGGAAATGGTTCACAACTGGGAGGTGCAGTTGTTTAGTGTGAACTGAGTATAGGTGTTCCGCAAAGCAGTCCCCGAGCCTCCACTTGGTTTCTCCAATGTAGAGGAGGCCACAACGGGAACAGTGGATACACAATACACATTAGCAAATGTGCAGGTGAATGTCTCCTTGATGTGGCAAGTCTTCTGGGGGCCTGGGATGGGGTTGAGGGGGGAGGTGTAGAAGCAAGTGTGGTGCTTCCTGCAGTTGCAGGGAAAAGTGCCAGGTGTGGTGGGGCTGGAGGAGAGTGTGGAGCGGATAAGGGAATCCCGGAGAGACTGGTCCCTCCACCAACAGATAAGGGTGGGGAGGGAAAAATGTCTTTGGTGGTGGGGTCGGATTGCGAATAGCAGAAGTGTCGGAGGATTATGCATTGGATCCGGATGTTGGTGGAGTGGTAAGTGAGGACGAGGGTGATTCTGTTTTGGTTGTTACTGCAGGGAGGAGGTGTGAGGGATGAGTTGCGAGAAATGCGGGAGACACGATCGAGGGGGTTCTCGATTATGGGGGGGGGATGTTGCAATCCTTGAAAAACGAGGACATCTGAGATGTTCAGGAGTGGAATGCCTCATCCTGGGAGCAGATACGGCGGAGGCGAAGGAGTTGGGAAATAGGGGATGGCATTTTTGCAGGAAGATGGGTGGGAGGAGGTGTATTCTAGATAGTGTAGGGGTTGGTGGGCTTGAAATGGATATCGGTTTCCAGGTGGTTGCCAGAGACGGAAACAGAGAGGTCCAGGAAGGAGAGAGAGGTATCAAAAATGGTTCAGGTGAACTTAAGGTTTGGGTGGAAGGTGTTGGTGCAGTGGATGTACTGTTCGAGCTCCTCGTGGGAGCACGATGCAGTGCTTATACAGTCATCATTGTAACAGACGAAGAGGTGGGGTTTAGGGCCAGTGTAGCTGCGGAAGAGGGATTGTTCCACATCACCTACGAAGAAGCAGGCATAGCTTGGGCCCATGTGGGTACCCATGGCCACCCCCTTTGTCTGTGGGAAGTGGGGGGAATTGAAAGAGAAGTTGTTGAGGGTGAGGATGAGAACGGCTAAGCGGATGAGGATGTCAGTGGAGGGGACTGGTGGAACCTGTGGGACAGGAAGAAGCCGACGGCCTTTAGGCCATCTGCATGGTGAATGCGGGGTATAGGGACTGGATGTCCATGGTAAAGATGAGGTGTTGGGGAGCAGGAAATTGGAAGTTTTGTAGGAGGTGGAGGGCGTGGGTTTTGACACAGATGTAGGTAGGGAGTTCCTGGACTGAGGAGGAGAAAATGGAGTTGAGATAGGTGGAGATACGTTCGGGGGGTGTGGGGTGCAGGAGCAGGTGGAGACAATGGGTCAACCAGGACAGTCAGGTTTGTGGATTTTGGGAAGGAGATAGAAGTGCGCAGTACGGGTTTGGGGAATGATGAGGTTGGAGGCTGTGGGTGATAGGTCACCTTGTGGATGGTTTGGGAGATGATAGTTTGGTGGTCGAGAGTGGGGTCATGATCAAGGGGGGGTAGGAGGAGGTGTCGAAGAGCTGGTGCCTGGCCTCGGCGATGTAAAGGTCAGTGTGCCATACCACAACTGCGCCTCCCTTGTCCATGGGTTTGATGGTGAGGTTGGGATTGGAGTGGAGAGAGCACAGGGCTGCATGTTCTGTGGGGGAGAGGTTGGGGTGGGTGAGAGGGGTGGAGAGGTTGAGGCAATTGATGTCACGATGGCGATTGGAGATGAAGAGGTCGAGTGAGAGTAGGAGGCCTTGTGGTAGTGTCCAGGAGGAGGGGGTGGATTGGAGGCAGGAGAAGGGATCAGTAGAGGGACGGTTAGGCTCACAGTTAAAGTAGTAAGCGCGAAGGTAGCGGCAGTGGATAAACTGTTCAATGTCCAAGCATGACCGGTATTCGTTGATGTGTGGGTGGAGGGGACAAAGGTGAGTCCTTTACTGAGGACTGACCATTTGTCCTCAGTGAGGGGGAGGTCTGGGGGGATGGTGAAGACTTGCGGGGCTGAGTGCTACTGTCTCCTCTGGAGCTGCTGGCTGTAGGTGGAGCGACGTGGGCGGAGTGACTTTGGCGTCGGTGGTGGGTGGAGCGACGTCGGCGTGAGCAGTGGGCGGAGTGACGTTGGCAGTGGGCAGAGTTGCGTCGGCAGTGGCAGAGTGACGTCGGTGTCAGCAGCAGCGGTGTCGGCAGGTGCATCCTCAGTGTCTGTGGTGTTGGCCTTGAAAATGGAGGCGATGGCATCAGCAGCGGTGTCGATGGCGTTCGCTGTACTGGAAATGGCGTACCCAGTGGTAGACAATGTGACATCATCCATGGGTGCTCCGAAAGTGGCCACATGGCCAATGGCAGCGGGCACATTGTGGGGAAGGTTCTGGGTAGGATTGGGGGTTGGAGGAATCCCGTTTTAGATGGGAGGCACCAGTGAGTTTGCTGTACTTACGGTTTTTAGTGTCCAATAAAGCTGAGTAAAATCGTGAGTTCGGGTTGTGGATCCTACGGAGAATAAAAAAAAGGAGAGGTCCTTTGCAGGTCTGGGAGAGGGAGGCTCTGAGCTGGGGTAGGCTTGATTGTCAAGCAGATGTTTTTGTAATACTTCTATTGGGGTCAATGTAATATTCAGCTCCACAATATTTTCAGAGATTTACTATCTGAAAATTAGCTACTCTGCTTTGATCCTAATATCTACCAATGATCTGGACAGTAGTTTCTTTGAACCATCCATTCAAGAAGAGGATTCCAGAGTTAACCTTGATTCTTAGTTGACCTTCCAGCATTTTCCACAATTTCAATAGGCTTTCAGGTTTGCTTTCGATATCTGAAAGGGTTGATGCGATGGAGAGCTTTATTACCAATTGCTGTCTTCATTAGTGCAGTGTGTTTGTAGGTTTCTGTGATTGCAAAGACTAAAAAAGATAGAGTTCTATGTATTTAAAATATGTGGAATTTACAAAGGCCTTCTTGAACGTGTTAATTCATAGCTGTAAATTTTGTTTCAATATCAATAAAATTTCTGGATTCCAAGAATTTGTTTTCACAACATTTTCCCTTTTGAACTATTTTCTCTTTAATGACTTTTTTTGAGGTAAAACAATGCACATGCACTGCCTCTGCAGTGCTAGATGTACGCCATATCCTGGGCTCTATGTCTGTAGTGGAGGCTTTCAGCCTCTGCATGGGAGAGTCTATCGCAAAGCTCGTTTCGGCAGGAAAACCCATACCACTTAAAGACGACAATGTAGTCTCATTGTCCTGATTCAGATTTATGTTTTAGAGCCTGCTTCTGTCAGAGCACTACTTTTCTGATCAATTATGGTTCTGACAAAACTTCCTTTTGAACTACTAAACCTCCAAGAGTACTGATTCTTAAAGGTCACTTCTAAATTTGATCCTAAACCCAAATGCTACTACTTCTTCCATCCATTTGCACTATTTTTCAGATTTTTTTTATTTTTTTCCCCATTGTCCACAATATCCTATTACATAGTCAAACACCCCTGCTGACATTTTATGCACATTTGCATTGCTATCACCAAGTAATTGACAGTGACAATGACTGGTAGTATACAATATTCCAATGACTTCTGTCAAACACTTGCTACCTGCTAGCTAACACCACTCTAACAAATGTTTCTCACAATCTGTAATGATGTAAGCTATTCACTATGCTAAGATATTTACAAATTTAATGGTATGTAAATCCATGTAAATACATTTAAAGCAATATCACAACATAAACAGCAGTCACTTAATATTGATATTTCTCAATAGCCAACCAAGGATATTGCTGTATTTCGACACTCCAGCAGTTCCTCACACCTCATATTCACTGAGGTAACCAAAATGCTTGAGGGACTGATCTTGACTAATAGACCCCACACACAGAACCTTAGCTCTTCCTTTTATCTCCCTTAAAATGGTTCTGAGGACCCAAGTGTTCTGTGTTGATTGCCCTCACAATAAATGAATGAACAAAAATTTGTCTATCTCTGGCATTAAAATTTACAATTAATTTAGCTTGAGGAAGAAAGTTCCAATTTATCAGCAGTCTTTGTGTGTAGAAGTGTTTCCTAATTCCATTCCTGAAATATCCAGCTCATATCATTAATCTTTAGACTATGCCCAGGTCCTAGACTAACCAACCACCAGAAATATGTTCTAATTTCCGTGGAATATAATCATAATTTACACAATCGTTTCTCATAGTTTAACCCTTTAGTCAAGAATAATTCTGGCAAATTTATACTTCTCTCCATCCAAGATTAGTGCTTCCTTTCTGAGGTGTGGTGCACAGACCACTTTAAATGTGGTCTATGCTGAGCTTGATATGGCTGAAGTATGGTGTATACTGTCTTATATCTTTATCTACTGGATAAAAAAAAGGCCAGAATTCTCCTGGAGATAGTAAGAATTGCTGATACTGGAGTCAGAGATAACACAGTGTGGAGCTGGAGGAGCACAACAGGCCAGGCAGCATCAGAGGAGCAGGAAAGTTGATGTTTCAAGTTGGGACCCTTCTTCAGAAAACAGCCTTTTTTGTTTCTTTTTCTTATAACTAGAAGTGCACTTCCACACAACTGAACTGTTCTCTCCCCATCACTAAATCACCTATGGTATTGTTTCATTTAGTAACCGCCACCAGTAAATAACCAGTGTTTTCAATCGATTAAAGTTACAGGCAAAATCTGTAAGGGTAGTGCAGACTACCAAAAGTGAGGGAGAGGTCATGGGGAAAAAAAGAGGAAGACTAATAGCCTTTATTTTCACTCTACAGTTGCACTTTTGTTCATTGGTGCATATGCGTAACTAATCATCAATTGAAATCAGGCACAGAAAAGAAATATTTTATGACTAATGTGGGTGATTTCTTCCCCTCATTACTGTTTGATGAAGTCAGAAGGTCTCACACCATAAAACTTGACACAAAAGATGAACCAATGTGTCTTTGCTTTGTGTAAAAGCCAATTGAATTAAATAGCAAACTTAAGGTATCTGGATCATATCAATTATGATATAGTTGTTGCTTCATATACTTCTATCTGATACATGGACTTTTAAAGATATACTATTTAAAACATTTTTTTGCGTTTGTGCAATGAATTTTCAACCTTGAGACTATGTTAGTATGTGCAGCCAACTATGCATAACCATGCAAATATTGTCAATGTGTTTTAACCATATAGCATTACTACTAGGTTTGCTTTTCCTTCTTACTACTCACCTTTTATTTTCTTTTTTATATCCAGATGTGTTATTGCACACAACTGAGTGACATTCCACCACCCAGTTACCATGATAGTTTTTGTCTCTTTGTAAACTACTAATCACCACCAATAAATCACCCACGCAGCCAATTAAATATTTACAGGCAAAGCCTATTACAGGCAATACAAACCATCAAAAGTGAAGGGCAGGGTAGGGACAGCAGGAACTACTTGCCTTACTTTTCATTTAACTTATTTTTCCCTAATCAACCTATTCAGAGATTGTTACTACACATCTCTGGGGGAGATAGGACTTGACCCTGGGCCTTCCAGTCCAGGGGTAGGGACACTGCCACTACACCACAAGAGCCCCGACTACTAACCTTTTTGATTGATCAAACCAATCAACTTCAGCTGCTTTATCAATGGCCCTCTTCTATCATAAGGTCAGACTTTGGGACGTTAGCTGATCATTGCACCATGTTCAGCACTTTTCATGACGCTTCAGATACTGAAGCAGTCCATGTCCAAATGTCCCAAGACCCAAACAATATCCAAGCTTGGACTGAAAAGTGGCAAGTAACGTTCGCATTACACAAATGCCAGGCAATGACTTTCTCCAACATGAAAGAATCTAATTATCGCCTCTTTCCATTCAACAGTGTTACAATCACTGGATTCCTCATTATCAACATCTAGGAGTTACCCTTAACCAGAAACTGAACTGCACTGGCCATATAAATACCATGGCTATAACAGAACGACAAAGTCTATTAATTCTGCATTGTATGACTCACTTCCTGACTTCCAAAAGCCTATCTACCATCAACAAGGCACTAGTCAGGAGTGTGATAGAAAATCCCCATTTGCTTGAATGCAGCTTCAACAACAGTCAATAAGCTCGACACCATCCTGGACAAAGCAGCCAACCTAACTGGCACTACATCTACATGCATCCAGCAGAGGAAGTGGGTACCATGTACAAGATACACTGCAGAAACTCTTCTAAAGATCCTCAGACAACATCTTCCAAAACCATGACTGTGTAGAGGAACAAATGTAGCAGATATTTGAAACTGCAAGTACCCCTCCAAGGCAGTCACTAATGTAACTTCGAAATATATCACCGTTCCTTCACTGTCACCGAGTCAAAATCCTGGAACCCTCTCCCTAATGCTCCTTAGCAGCATTGTGGATGTACCTATAGCACACAGACAGCAGTGGTTCAAGAAAGCAGCTACAACCACCCTCCCAAAGGCAACTAGGGATAGGCAAGAAGTGCTGGCCAGGCCAGTGATGCCTATGTTCCATGAATCAATTAAATATATTTTCTGTACCTGCTCATGACATTTTAAGTTCTATGTAGCTGGACCCCAGTGTGACTTTGGAAATTGACTGTTCTTACTTTTCACCATTCAGGCCCTTATTCTATCTTTTTTAGATCCAAACTGAATGACTTTATAATTGTCTTTGTACAGTTTAGCCCAGGACTTCTCATAATGGATATCTGGACCCCCAAGTTTGGGTGAAAACTGAAATTTTAGGGTCAGGAGCTCTAAGGCAGCATTACCTTCAACCCATTTCTGCTTTCGTCCATCTTCTTTTCCCCAGACCCCAATCTTAATGTTCTCGCTTCGGCTTGCAACAATTTTTAAGTCGCAAAATGGTAATAAGTAATAAAAACTTTGGGATGCGAGAGTTTTGAACTTTCACTTAATATATTAATTTTTTATGTTTCTATCTGTATTGTTCCCCATTGACAAACTTGGATGTGCAGCTTCCTATTCCATCACCTAACTCATTAGCAAATGTACTGAATGTAGCACACTGCTAGTCATATCTCGTCAATAGATGACTTGTCAGTCATGTCTCATCACTGTCTCCTATTGCTCAGGCAAAATTATTAACCAGGTCAATAATCTCCCGAAGGGGTGCAAGGTAAATCAGAAGATGTTACTTAGTGTTTTCTTTTCAGTAACTATAAGGTATTAAAAGTAATGTTCCTGGATTTATATGTTTTAAAGTTTCTTGCTCTTTTATACTAAAAGGCAGGCCTAGATCTTTTCAGGAATATTCTTTAAAAATGAAGATTAAAATTACTTCAGAGCAAGAGCAACAGGGAAGAATCAGGTGATAGGTGACTAACCCAGAACAGTCCTTCCTTCTGAGCACAGCATCAGAGCAAAGTAATAATGATGTGAAAATGCAATTATCTGCTTTTCTGTACCCTTATGAAGTTAACAAATTGAAATCCCAATATACATTTCAAGTGCAAAAATACCTGTTAATTGAAATTTATCAAAGATGTGCTGTGAATTTTAAGTACCCATAGTGGAAAAAAGCTATGAAACCTAATGTTATAATATTGCTTAATAGAAGAATGCATTTTATAGGATTTATTTGTATATTTCATAAGATATTGTAACAGGTTTGTTCTGGGCACTTTGCATTGCTAGAAAATTGAATTGTTTATAAACATTGCTGCAGTACTATTTCAAGTCATTGCATGTGTCATGAACCATAACTGCAAAGTGCCTTGGGAATTTTTTTTATTGTTTCATTCAATAACACATTTTTAAAACAATGTCAGTATAGGCAAAGAGAAGACTGAAGATGTAAATTCAGATCATGTCTGTCTGGGAGCCATGCTAATGATCACAGGAATTTCCCATGAACAGATTAAGCACCAGCGGAATGTCAGGAAAGTTTCAAACAAAGAATGAGATATAACAAGAAAGAAATAACAATGGGGCTGGCTATTTCCAGTTCTCAGTAGAACTTTTTTTGTCTTGTGCTCTTCCAAGAATATGCAAAAAGAGGTTAAAAAAAATGACTGCAATCTTTATCTGTATGAGCTAGTGGAGATGGCGTGCTTGTGAGAGAAGGTATGCTAATATAAGAAGGTGTAGTAGACTGAGTTCAAGTGCAAGTGTTCTGTGGGAAGAATTAACTCAAGTCACACGTCCAGTTCAAGTAAATTAAGCATTTGCTTTGAGTACTGGAAGCCAACTTGCCAACAACAAATTCAGGAGGAAACAGGACACTCTCCCTCTGACTGCTGCCAACCAACCATTGTCAAAAGTAAACAAAACTAAAGAATTTCAAAGAACATGCAAAAGCCAAGAATCCTGAAGTCACCTTTTCAGCTATCAATGTTACATTATCTCCTGTAACACAGAGACAGGGAATGACCCTGAGAGATTATTGTTGTTTAAAATTTATCTTCTTTGGACTCACTTCTTATTAATAGTCATGTGCTTGTATGTTGCATTATTACGTCTTTTCACATTTAATAACAAATAAAGTCACTGTTTTGTTAACTCAGAAAAGCCTTTTAAAAAATACAATTTGTCTTTAGGAGAAAGGCAACCATAAGGAGGGATCCTTTAAGCTTTTTTTGCAACCATCCAAGGGTGAATAAAGAAGGTAAGCTTGTTCATCCCTCGTCACCTGGGAGCTTTACAATTTGTGACTCCAAAAGGAATCACAAATGTGAAATAAAAAGAGAAAATGCTCGAGGAACTTAACAGGTCTGGCAGTTGGAGTTAATCTGGAGTTAATCTTACAAACTTCTTCAGAATTTGAGAAGAAAACTCAAATCAGACTCAAAATATGAACTCTGTTTTTCTCTCTCCACAAATCCTTCCAGATCTGCTGCTTTTCTCTATCATTCTCTCTTTTTAATTCAGATTTCCAGCATCCACAGTACTTTGCTTTTATCACAAATGTGAAACTTAACATTGGTTATTAATGAGATCTCTCAGTCATGCAAGAGCAAATCAAACAACATTTCCAGTGATCACACAGGTACAGTTAAAAGACTTCAGCGGTTGCCGACCAATGAGCACATACAGCCCATCAACTTTGTACAAACAGTAACTTGCTGTCTAACTAACCATTCATATACATTTTACATGAGTGTGAAGTTTTGGACTTGTGTGGTCAATATGGACTAAAATAGCAACAAGAAGTTGGGGTTTTTCCCATTTCAGTCTTTAAAGGAAGCTATAAATCTTAATCAGCGCCAAATAGCTTCATTGAAAATTCACATTTGCATGTCTGGATTATTGTTCATTTCAGATTTTACTTGTTACAGGAAACTTTAAATTGCTACAGGAGACTTGTGGTATCTTTGAAGTCATATTCTTGGCCACCTTTGCCCAGTGAAACTTTATAATATTCCTGTCAAGGTCTTAAAGCTGCTGTACTGGGGCATAAGTGGGCAGAACCTGGAGGATGTGAAAAATAAAACTGCGAAAGTTCTGATACTGCTTGGCCCGCTGTGTTCATCCAGCTTCACACCGTGTCATCTGTGAAAGTTCACGTGTTCGGATTATCTAATTTTGCAGATACCTACCAGCACATTTTCTGCAGGTCACTTAAGGATTCTGACTTAGAGATGAAATCACTGTGTTCCACATTATCTCACTTTCAGTATGTCCAATTAGTGTTCAGTTTGGCCATTGGCAGCCTGGAGATTATGAATATCTGGATGTAAATATACAACAGGACAGTCAACATTTTTGAAGAGTGCAGATAATTCAGGGTTTTGGGAATGGCACTGCAGTGGAACTGTCAATTTGAGAGATGAGCAAACATTTCAATGGAATTAGATTAAAATGGACAAGATAAGGGCAAATCCAGTCAGCCACATGAGGAGGAACAGGTAAAAATTGCTTACACAAGAAAGGAGATGGTTAACTGCTGAGGGTCCATCACTTCAGTCCAAAGGAATAAATACGAAGTTAGAAGTCACACAGCACCAGGTTGTGGTCTAACAGGTTTATTTGAAATTGCAAGCTTTTGGAGCACAGCCTCTTCATCAGGTGCAGTGAGAGAGAAGAGTGCACAGACCCAGAGTTGATAGGCAGAGCAGAGATCAAGGGCTGAGAGATCAAAAGATCATGGTATGAGTGGCATGTCAGGTAATAAGTCCTTGAAGGTCACCAAGTGTGTTAGACAGTGAGTATAGTGTCAACAGCTGTATAACCAGCAAAGGGATGGCCTATAATCTGAGTAAGTGAGGCAGAGAGATAATTACAAAAATGTAAAAATATGGTGGTGCTGGAGACAGACTAAAATGACTGGAATAACACAGTATATAAGAGTTGCATGCTGAGGGTCTAACCAAAGTAATATGTAATCCAAAACTGTACAAACTAGTTAAGATAGAGAGATCATAACAATTTATCAAAGTGATGTTGTCAAAACAGAACAGTAAGGAAGATTTTACAGATACAGAACAGTGTGCTGGGGTCACATGTAGCACAACATGAACACAAGATCACGGTTGAGGCCATCTTCATGGGTACAGAACTTGGCTATCAGCCTCTGCGTGGTGATTCTGTGTTGTAGTGTCTCTTGAAGTCCACCTTGGAAGACACTTACCCGAAGATCGGAAGCTGAATGTCCTTGACTGCTGAAGTGTTCCCCAACTGGGAGGGTACATCCCTGACTGCCGATTGTTGTGCTGTGTCCATTCATCCACCGTAATAGCAACATCATGGTTTTGCCAATACACCATGCCTCGGGGCATCCTTGCCTGCAGCGTATGAGATTAACTCAGCCGATGTCTATGAGTATCTGCCATGTACATCATGGGTAGTATTCCCACATGTAATGGTAGCATCCATGTTGATGATCTGACATGTCTTGCAGAGGTTGCCATGGCAGGGCTGTAAGGTGGTGTGGTCGATGCTGTCCTGAAGGCTGGGTAGTTTGCTGTAAACAACAGTCTGTTCAAGGTAACAAAGTGTGAAGCTGGATGGACACAGCAGGCCAAACAGCATCTCAGGAGCACAAAAGCTGATGTTTCGGGCCTAGACCCTTCATCAGACAAGGTTTGGCGTTTGTTTGAAGGTGAGAAGTGGAAGCATTCGAAAGAGGTTCATGAGGTTGATTCCTTGGATGATGGTCCTGATTTATCAAGGTCAGCTAAACAGGTTAGGCCTTTATTCATTGTTCATTAGAATAATGAGACGCTACCTAATTGAACCATAAAATATTCTGAAGGTGCTAGACAGGGTGCTTAACAGAGTAGATGTTGAGAAGGTATTTCCATTAGTAGGGAATCTCAAACTAGGGGACATGGTTACAGGACAAGAAGACAAACATTAAAACTAAAATGAGAATGAATTTCTACTCCCTGTGGGTAGTGGAAGTTGGGAGTTCTGTACCCCAAAGATCTGTGAAAGCTAGAACAGTACAGGTATTTGAAGATAAAGCGGATAATTCTGGAATTGCTGGGAGTTGAGGGCTATGAGGAGCTGGGACAAAAAAGTGGAGTTGAAGCCTAGGCTGATCAGCAATGATCTTAGAGTGGCGGAGTAGTCTTCAGGGGCCAAATGGCCTCATCTTGCTCCTATTTCTTATGTTCTTCGACTAAACTATTGCAATACACTCCTGGTTGGTCTCCCAGAATCTACCTTCCAAGACCACATGGTCATTCAAAACTCTGTTGTCTTAACTCACAACAAGTTTTGTTCCTTTATCCTCTCCGTATTTACTGATCTATTGGGTCCCAGTCAAGAATATCTTAACGTTAAGACTCTCATCCTTGCTTTCAAATTCCTATGTGGCCTTGTATCACCTTTACCTGATAACATACCCAACATTTCTTCAAGATATCTGCACTCCTCTAATTTCAGCTTTTTGTGCAATCCAGGTAATAATTGCTCCACCAATGGATAGCTGTGCCTTCGTTGTCCCAATCTCAGACTCTGTATGTCCTTCTGCACATTTCTCAACTACAATACCTCGCTTTCTTCTGAGATACCCAACACTTTGATAAACTTTTGGACATCTGACCTAATATCAGTTCATGTGGCTCCGTCGTACTTTGTTTTAAAATGATCCTCCGAAGTGCTTGGATGCGACTTACATTAAATGTGCTGTATAAATACAAGTTGTTATTGAATTAATATAGATTGTCTGTAATAATGTATTTGTGCACTCTATTAAAGCTGGTTCAGTAAAGGAAATAATATTTGTGGAGAAACTGATGTAGTGTCAACTTGTCTGTTCTTTCCATAGACACTAGCTAACCTTTATGATTCTTTCATTTCATTTGAGGCTTGTATCTCACTGTAGTTCCATTGATAGTGTTTCAAACTAACAAATGTAAATCATAGCACGATAAATTTTTGTTTCTATCACATGTACTTATCATTCAACCTTTTATCTACTTAACTCACTCTTATAATTCTGAAAGAAATATGAATGCTTTAATATGGAAAATTGAAAAATGCTAATGCATTCTATTTGCTATCCACAAAGGAAAAGAATTATTTCAACTAACATATGTTATTTACAGCCTCATGGTACCTTACAGATCGATTTGTCAAACACATGTTAATCCATTGCATCATTTCCATATGAAAGATTTTTACATGAACTTTACTGTTTCTATATTCAGCAGTGCTAATGTAATTGAAGTCATCCCTAGCTCACAGAATGATTGCTGTTGTTACTAGAGCATATCATTACAAGGATATCACTGCAGGAATTCCTCAGGGTAGTGACCAGCCCCCAACAATCTTCAGCTACTTCAAAGATGTTCTACCCATCGTTGGCATTTGTAGTGAAGATATTTGCTAATGTTTGAACCAGTTAGTGAATCCTCAGATGCTAATACAGCTTGTGCTTGCATATGACAGGATGTGGCCACATACAGATGTGGTTAGTAACATCTGCTAAATGGTTAGTAACATCTATGCCATAAAAGTGCCAGGCAATTATCAACTTGGCCATTCACTCTAGACATTCACACTTGGCAAGTTGCTATACTGCATCCAGTGTTAGTACACACTGTAGTCGTGGTGTACGGATGGTGGAGGGAATTAATGATGGAGTGTTCCATCATGTCTCTAACTCGTACCTTGTTGATGATAAAGATGCTTTAGGGAGTCAGTTACTCACTGTAGATTTCCCAACCTCTGATCTGTACATATAGCTGGAATATTTAAATAGTTTATCCACCCAAGTCTCTAGTCAGTAGTAGCCCCAGAACAGGGGATTCTGTAATGATAACACACATCAAGGGGAGATGCCTGCCACTTCAACATGCCACCTTGTTCCTTGGCCAACATCTCTGTCTCAGGCTTGCTGCAGTGCTTCAGTGTAGATCAGTGCAAGCTGGAAGAACAGCATCTTATTTTCCACGTGGGGATTCTGCAGCCTTCTGTACACAGTATTAAGTTCAAAAATTTTCGGATTTGGGGCACTTTCTCCCATGTCCTTACTCCGACGCCCGCATGCCAGTCCTTGTTATCACATGGTCTGCTATTACTCACTACCCACTGTTAGCCACTAGTAGTGCCTACTAGCAGCCATTCATTCACCCAGGCTGATCATTATCCACCCTTCTGTCTGTCCAACTGTTCTTCTGTCTCTTTGGGCTTCATCTCCACCTAGCATTTACTCCTCCACCCTCCTTCCCCATTTTCTACATAAAAAACCCTTAACATTTTACTAACTACCATCAGTTCTGAAGGAGGGTCACAGGGCCTGAAATGTTAACTCTGATTTCTCTGCACAGATGCTGACACACCTGCTGAACTTTTCCAGCAATTTGTTTTTCCTTTCAGATTTCCAGCATCCACAGTCCTTTCAGTTTTTGAATCAAGGGGAGATAGTTACATTCTCTCTTGTTTGGGTGGTTATTGCATGGGTCCTCAGTGGTTTTGTTTTTAATACATTTATGAGATGTAGGACAGACCAGTATTTATTGTCCATCCCTAATTTCCCACATTGCTGCAGATCTGGAGTCACATGTAGGCCAGACAATGTAAGGATGGCTGGTTTACTGACTAGACAATTCCATTCCCTAAAGGGTACTAGCAAACCAGATAGGTGATTTGGGTTCATTAAGCAACATTTCCATTGTTTGGACTGCTCTGGAAGAACCATCCAATACTCCCCAGCTTACATGTTAAAATTCACCATGGTCTGCTGCATCCTGTATAACCTTATCCTTGCATTATCTGGTGTCCATCGAGTAGCTGAAGTGCAGGAAGAAGAAGGAAGGGGCCTTTGTTGCTCAGGCTTTTGAGTAGAGGAGTTGAGATGTCATGTTGAGGTTGTACAGGATGTTGGTGAAGCCTCCTCTGGAGTACTGTTTGCAGTTCTGGCCACCCTGTTACAGGAATGTTGTTATTAAACAGGAGAGGGTTCAGAAAAGATTTACTCAGATGATGCTGGGAATGGGGAGCTTGAGTTATGAAAATAAAAGAGATAAGCTGGCACTTCTTTCACTGGAGTGTTGGAGGGTGAGGGGTTACCTTATGGAACTTTATAAGATCAAGAGGGACATAGAGATGATGAATATCAATGGTCTTTTCCCTATGGTGGGGGAGTTCAAAACTAGGGGGCACATTTTCAAGCTGAGAGGAGAAAGATTTAAAAAGGACCTGAGGGACAGTGCTTTTGCACAGAGGGTGGTTCGTGTCTGGAATGAACTTTGGGAGGAAGTGGCGGATGCAGGTACAGTTATGACATTTAAAAGATATTTGGTTAAGTACATGAATAGGAACGGTTTGGAGGGATACGGGCCAAATGCAGACATGTGGGACAAGTTTATTCTGGGAACACGGTCGGCGCGGACTAGTCGGACTGAAGGGTCTGTTTCCATGCCATATGACTCAATTACAGGTGAACGAGGAGGAGGAATAGAAGGAAGATAAGAAAGGAGGGAGGGGGCAACCAACACATTCCCTTTCTGGCCAATCTGTCTGTGATAGGCTCTGTGGAATGTGATTCCAATTTTCATTCAATCCTCACAGACCTTACCCTCCTCTGTTACTGGCCTTTGCAGTATCTTTTTGCTAAAACTATGAAATAAGTACCACCTGAAAACAAATATTCCACATCAACATAATATATAACTGTGTGCCGAGCGCTTACAATGCTGTAAAACATCTGCCTTTGATTCTGATTTACAGCATCTGCAGTTCTTTCAGTTTTTACTTGCAATGTTACTCTTGTGCATTGAATGACAGTGTACAATTCGTGTGCTTTTTCTTGACCTTGAGCACCAATGCCGTGCTACCCCAATGGCTAAGTATGGCTGGTGGAAGACGTGGCTAACTTCCAGTGGGAGAGTCTTAGGATTGTCTTTCAGGAAGCTCTCCACAACTCTGACCGTGGTAAGCCATGCTTTGCAGTGTACTGCTCCAGCAAGGACAGCAGTGATGTAGCAGCAGGGAGACTGACAAAAAGGCAGCGGTGGAAGGGAAGTACCTTGGAAAGCACAGCAGGTTCATGCTCCACCGAGACACCCGTGGCAATCAGCTGATTCTCAGACTGCTGTGAGATTGTGTTGTCCCGCTGAACACGGCTAGCAACAGGAATAGATCGGTTAGCCCATCAAACCTACTGTGCCATTTAAAATGATTAGCAACGATCCAACACTTCAATGCCTTTTACCCACACTATCCACATAACCTTTTACACCATTGGTGATCAGAAATATGCTCAAAGACTGAGCTTCCCCAGTCCTCTGGGATGGAGAATTTGAAAGATTTACAACTCGTTGCATAAAATCATTCCTCTTCATCTCAGTTTTAAATGGCATTCCCTTTAGTTTTAAATTGTGCCTGCTGGTTGTAGACTTGCCAATCAAAGGAGTCATTTACCTGCATCTAACCTATCTATCCCTTTAACGATGTCGTGGTTTTCCATGAGATGACCTCTCATTCTTTAGAACTCTTAATTATACAGTTCAAGATTGCCTAATCTGTCTTTACAGGACAGTCCAACATGCTGCGAACAAGTCTGGCAAACCTTTGCTACACTCCTGAGATAAGGAGATAAAGAGGATAAACTGAAGGGCTAAACCTGTTGATATTCAACAGCTGTATGACCGTGAATTAGTCCTGTGAGCATTCCTGTATGTGCCAAAGATGCTATAATCAACATATTTTTCTGTAGTTGTTGTTTATTATACTTTATAAGAGAGACTTTGTTCCAAGTCACTGGACTTTGCCTTGGACCGGAATTGTGAATGGTGCCAGGAACATACCTAAGCCTCCAGACCAGCCATCGATCGAGGGGTCCCCTATGGGCAGAAGGGTGCGAGACATGTTTTTTTCTCTTTTCTTCTCTACTTATTATTGTCACTATAATCATTGATATTCCTTAATAAACATTCATATTTAAGCAAATTGCTGTTACCCAGCCTTCTCTTATCTACATTTTACCAAATCCGAAAAGAACCATTCAGAATGCACCCTGTGATCCAAGACAGGAGACCAAACCTGCGCGCAATACTCCAGGTAACGTCGAACCAAGCTCTTATACAATTCAAGCAAGACTTCATTCCTGTACTCAAAACCTCTCGTGACAAAGGCTTACTTTCAAATAGCCTTCTTAATAGCTTGCTGCACGTGTATGATCGCCTTCAGTCGCTTATTCATAAAGGCACCTAGATTCTTTTGCATTCCTCCATTTTACAAGTTATTACTATTTAAGAAATGCTGCGCACATTTGTCCTTCCTACTGGAATGGATAAATTCACAGTTTTCCATATTAAGTTCTGTCTGTCAAATTCCTCTTCAAACCACATCTTTTTCAAAACTTATTCCTGCTGAACATTGTATCATCTGTAAATTTGGAGACATTACTTTTGGTCCTACATGTTTCTCTCATTTCTTTTAAAACCATGCTCTACACTAGCTGGTGGCCTATAAATAACTTCACCCAATGACTGTTGTCCTTTACTGCTTCTTAGTTCCACCCAAACAGACGCCGATTTGAGATCCTCTCTTTACTAATATCTTATTGTAATCCCTTTTATCAGCACAACTCCATGTTCTTTTCTTTCTTTTCTGAATTTCCTAAATGTTAAATACCTTTGAATATTCACAGAGATAGTAGGAACTACCGATGCTGGAGAATCTGAGATAACACGATGTGAAGCTGGATGAACACAGCAGGCCAAGCAGCATCAGCGGAGCAGGAAAGTTTGACGTTTCAGGTCGAGACCCTTCTTCAGAAAAAGTAACTTCTTTAAGGTAGGCATCCTTAGAAGAGGTTTTGCAGTGGGGTTAAAATTGTTACAGAGATAGTAGGAACTGCCGATGCTGGAGAATCTGAGATAATATGTTGTGAAGCTGGATGAACACAGCAGGCCAAGCAGCATCAGAGGAGCAGGAATATTTGACATTTTGGGTCGAGACCCTTCTTCAGAAAAGTTGTGGTCACTATGTAGCCACCATATCACAACTCTGATGGTAGTAGTGTAAATATTCAGAGCAGCAAACTGAGCATCCGTGACTACAGCCTGAACTTCCAACACGGCAACCAGATAGTGTTTGGCCTTTTCTGGTGCTGAAATGGCAGCTGAGACTCAGTCATCAGAAACTGTATCACGCTTGAGTTCTCAAGTGGTCTTGAGGAATTAACAGTACTTCCTCTTTGCAAAGAATGAGTTAGAAGCTCTCAGCAAAGTTATGTGCAAGGTTGGTACTAGATTCCTTGACAGTGAACACAGTCTTTCTGTCCGGCCTGCAAAGATACAAAGATTTTCACTATTCATACACATCAACATTTTTCTGTGATAATGAGATGAGGCCCAGGATGGACGTGTCATCTGAGGAATGGGAGGGGGAGTTGAAATGGTTCGCGACTGGGAGGTGCAATTGTCTACTGCAAACCGAGCGTAGGTGCTCTGCAAAGCGGTCCCCAAATCTCCACTTGGTCTCCCCGATGTAGAGGAGGCCACAATGGGTCCAGCAGACGCAGTATACCACATTAGCAGATGTGCAGGTGAACATCTGCTTGATGTGGAAAGTCTTCTTGGGGCCTGGGATGGGGTAAGGTGGAGGGGAGAGATGTAGGAGCAGGTGTAGCACTTCCTGTGGTTGCAGGGAAAAGCGCCAGGTGTGGTGGTGCGGGAGGGAAGTGTGGAGCGGACAAGGGAGTCACGGAGAGAGTGATCCCTCCGGAAAGCAGACAAGGGTGGGGAGGGAAAAATGTCTTTGGTGGTGGGGTCAGTTTGCAGATGGCGGAAGTGTCAGAAGATGATGCGTTGGATCCAGAGGTTGGTGGGGTGGTACGTGAGGATGAGGGGGATTCTGTTTTGGTTGTTTTTGTGGGGATGAGGTGTGAGGGATGAGTTGAGGGAAATGCGGAGGACACGGTCGAGAGCGTTCTCGACCACTGCCGGGGCGGTGGGGGGTGTGGGGTGGAGTTTGCGGCCCTTGAAACATTTTTCTGAGCTCTGTCAAAACCGTAGACTGCATCCTCTGCAATGAAACTGAGTGACAATTGATGTGGATGCGCAATCGGCCGATTCTCAGACTACCAAGTGATTGCATGGTCCCTCTATGTCATCCTTTAAATAAGTGCGGTATCAATATCTGATCTGGTGGCCGTAAATGCAAGAGGGAGTGACAGTGTTTTGTATCAGCAGTCTTCCCCACTGCCTGGTCTGTGTTACTGGGTAGTTAAAGAGCAAAAGGCAAAGACATACTGTTGCTAAGAGAGAAGAAGAGAAAAAGAAAGAGGTGCGCTCTTAAAATTGCAGCCTGCAAATTTGAAGGGATTGTGATTTGTACACAGTTCAATCATAACGCACTTTCCATTTAAAAGCTGCAGACAACTTCAAAGTTGGCTTTAGTTGGTGCGAACCTCATGATTTTGCACCCCGTGGTCATGAGTACAGTCAGTCAGTCGTGCATTCGGCATTGGCCACTCACAAAAATCACTTAAAATGAATCAATAGCATGAAGTTTGCTTGTTAAAAACATTAGAGACAATTTGTAAATTCCAAACCCGCTCCAATTTTCAGGAGATATCAGATTTTGCAGTTTAAATCTTTTCTACACAAAACTTCAAACAATTTGCTCTACTTTTCTTTCACCAAGTTAATGAAACAAAATCTTACATTGAGGAAATAAAACTATTTTAACCATGCAAATACAGCTTGGACGTAGATGCTGTGGTTACACAAATGTCCCAGTCCTGTCTTCTATTAAGTTCATTTATTTGGTACATTAAGCAGATATAACAAAATTGGAATAAAAATGGTTCTCTTCCATTCTCTGCCCTAAGATAGGTCCAATCCATGGCACCATGATGTACACCATGGGTAAGGCAAGGAGGCAGGTTCCAATTCATCCCAGTCAGTACAAAGATTAAACCATGTGTCATTAGCTTCAACCTAATCTACACTGAACACCCTGGTTCCCCCGAGGAATCAGGGTTCTTGTGGCAGCATGTGCTTTTTCTAGCAGGTTATCATCTGGAGATATGGATACTGATGGTGGTGGATCCACTTTTCTTTCCATCATACTGGCTGATGAGAAATCTCTCCACTCTTACCACACACCATTAGTACATGTTGGAAGCATTTACTAGTTCATACTCAACTTGGCCTGTTAAGGGGAAATGATGGCCCAGTGGTAATATCGCCGGACAGTTAATCCAGAGACCCAGGTAATGTTCTGGGGACCTGAGTTCAACCCTCGCCATAGTAAATGGTGGAATTTGAATTAAATGAAAAGAAATCTGGAATTAAAGAGTCTAATGATGACTATGAATCCATTCTTGATTGTCGTAAAAACCAATCTGGTTCACTAATGTCCTTTAGGGAAGGAAACTGCCATCCTTACCTGGCCTGGCTTACGTGTGACTCCAGACCCAGCGCAATGTGATGCAGCAATGTAACTCAATAAGGGAAGCCTGGTGGCTCAGTCGTTAACACTGTTGCCTGATAGCACCAGGGACCAGAGTTTGATCCCTCCAATGGGCAACTGTCTGTGTGGACTTTGCACATTCCCCCTGTGTCGGCACGGATTTCCTCCCACAGTCCAAAGATATGCAGGTTAGGTGGATTGGTCATGATAAATAGCCCATAGTGTTCAGGGGTGTGAAAGTTAAATGGGTTAGCCAAGGCAAATGCAGGATTACAGGGATAGCATAAGGGGGTGAGTCTGGGTGGAATGTTCTTTGTTCATTCAGGGTGGGCTTGATGGACTGAATGTCCTGGCTTCCACACTGTAGGGGTTCTACAATTCTATGACTCTTAACTACCCTCTGAAAAATTAGGAATGGGCAATAACTATTGACCTAAACAGTGATGCCCAAATCCTATGAATGAATAAAAAAATTATAACTATACTTGCACTCGCAACAATTATCAGGTAAAGAACAAAGTGATTGATCTGTCTTGGCCAAACCCCAGAGGTCCCCAGCATCACATAAACCAGTCTTCAATTCAATTCATTCCATGTGAGATCAGAAATTGTTGGAAGCAAATACTGCAAAGGCTACAGGCCCTGACAATATTCCCTTAATAGTACCAAAGATGTGCCATTGAAAACTTGCCAACATGTTCTAGTACAGTTACAACACTGGCTTCTACCTAACAATGTGTACATAAAAAGCAGGACAAATCCAACCTGGCCAATTACCATCCAATCAGTCTACACTCAGTCATCAGTAAAGTGATGGAAGTGGCATTAACAGTGCTATCAAGCAGCACTTGCTCAGCAATAACCTGCTCAGTGACGTCCAGATTGGGTTCCACCAGGGCCACTCAGCTCCTGACCCCATCACAGTCTTGGTTCAAACAAGGACAAAAGAGCTGAATCCCAGAGGTGAGGTGACAGCCTTCAACATCAAGGCCATATTTAACTGACTGTGGCACCAGGAAATCTTAGCAAGACTGAAGTAATTAGGAATCAAAGGGAATACTCTTTGCTGGTTTGAGCATACCAGCACGTAAGAAGATAGGTGTGGTTGTTAAAGATCAGTCATCTCAGCTTCAAGATTCTCTGTAGGAATTCCTGAGCATAGTATCCTCGGCCCAACCATCTTCAGCTGCTTCATCAATCACCTGCCTTCCATCATCAAGGTCAGAAGTGAAAATGTTCACCAATGATTGGACAATGTTCAGCACCATTCACTCCTGAGTACGCAACAAGGTCCGGATAATATCCAAGCTTGGATTGACAAGTGGCAAGTAACATTCATGCCACACTAATTGCAGGCTTTGACCATGACCAATAAGAGACAAATTAACCACTACCCCTTGACATTCAATGTGTTACCATCAGTGAATTCTCCACTATCAACATTCATGAGGTTCCCACTGAATTGACCAGAAACTCAACTAGACTCACCATACAGTGGTTACAAGAGCAGGCTAGAGGTAGAAATATTGCAGTGAGTGACTCACCTCCTAACTCCCAAATACCTATTCACTACCTACAAGGCACAAGCCAAGTATGATGGAATATCCCCATTTACCTGGATGAGCGCAGCACTATCAATACTCAACAATCTTGACAACATCCAGGACAAAGCAGCTCACGCAATTGGCATGACATCCACTAACATTCATTAACTGTACCACTGTACTCAGTAGCAGCAACGTGGACTAACTATAGGATGCCTTGCAGACTTTCACCAAAGATTCTTAGATAGCAACTTACAAACCTACAAATAATGTCATCCAGAAGTCAGCAGATATATGAAAACATCATGACCTGCAAGGTCCCCTCCAATACACTCACTATCCTGACTTGGGAATATATCATTGCTCTAAAGTTTTGGCAAAGACCTGTAGCTCAGGTTGTGGGTGAGGTTGTTGACTTGCTCACCGAGCTGGCTTGTTTTTGTTCAGCCATCTTGTCACCATGCTAGGTGACATCATCAGTGGAGCCTCCTATGAAGTGACGTTATTCTACTCTGCTTGGAATTTACACTGTCCGATCCGTTATGGTGAGTACTGTCATTTCTGGTTTTGATCTGCATAGGTTTATATATGGGGTCCAATTCTATATGTTTGTTGATTGAGGTATGGGTGGAGAACCTCTAGGAATTCCTGTGCGTATCTATGTTTGGCTTGGGCTACTATGGTTACTCTGTCCCAGTTAAACTGGTAGCCTTAATTGGCTGAATGTACAGATATTAAGGAGAGTTCATCATGCCGTTTTGCTGCCAGCTGATGTTTGAATATTCGGATGGTTAGTTTTCTTCCAGTCTGTCCAATGCAATGTTTGTGGCAGTCGTTGCAGGGTAGTTCTGGAGTGTTACGGTGTGTCTTGGCCAATCTAAATCGTGTCCTAATACAGATCGGTTTGTGGACATTGGGGTGGTTGCTGTGGAAGTTGAAGATTTGATCTGTATGGGTTGCTTTTGTGTATACTGAGGTTTGGAAGTCCCCATTTGTCAATTGTTGTACTTTAACATCCAGAAACGGAAGTTGATTGTTGGTTTCTTCTTCTCTTGTGAATTTAATCCCTGTGAATACTCTGTTAATGAAGTGGTGGATCTCTTCTAATTTCTTGCATTTAATAATGACAAAATGTGTCATTTACATACTGGAACCACAGTTTAAGTTGAATGTGGGGGAGGATGGTGTGTTCTACTCTTTGCGTGACTGCTTCTGCAATGAGCCCTGAGATGGGTGACCCCATTGGTGTACCGTTGATCTGTTTGTATATTTGACCATTAAAGACAACAGCATATGAACTGCAGCACTTCAAGAAGGCAGCTCACCATCCCCCTCTCAAGAACAACTAGAGAAAGGCAATAAATGCTGGCCCAGCCAGAGACAGCCACACCCCATGAATGAATTTTAAAAAATCCTCCATGAAACCTGACAAGTTTGACACTTAGTGAAAATATGGCAAGACTCTGTCTGAGGTGACTGGTTAGGATATAAATTAAACTATGTAATTGGATAAAAATTTATACATGCCATTCAAATTAGGCGAGCAATCCTATATTGTAATGATACAATAATTAAGTTTTCTTAAGGTTTGGTAACTACCTTAAATGAAGCTCAGAAAAATTTAATTATGCACTAATAATAAGTGTTACAGTTTGTTAATCTCATCCTAGTGCCGAAGGCTGTGTAATGTTCCATCCTGTTGCTCTCGCAAAAAAAAATCAAACATCTTCTTAATAAGACTTGCCTCTTTCCCTCATTATCTTGGGCTTTGCACTGGGCTGCAGTGGTTATTTCTTTATCCTCAGTTCTTTTAAACTCCCCACTGAACAAACAGTGGAATTATACCCTTATCTTCCCAGCAGAAACAGGTAGCTGGGCAGTTAAAATTGTTCAAATTGCTTGTTGGTTATTGAGTCATTATGAACTGCTCAACTGAAATAGTTTAATTATAAACGGGTGTTCCATTGAGAATGAAAATTGGGAGAAATAGGTTTTCCACAGAGGGTTATGAATCTTTGGAACTCACTTCACCAGACAACAGAATTGGCTGAATATTTCCGAGGCAAATGCAAATAGATTCTTAACTACAATCGAATGAGAGGTTATCAGGGAAGGCAAGAATGGGGCATTGATGCTATGATCAGATCAGATTGGGGGGCCAAATAGCCTACTCCGGCTCCTAATTGATATATTTATATTTCTTCCCAGTTTTAATCAGATGAACAATGGCAAAGGCTCCCACCAAAAGCCAATGGGTTCCATTATTAAATGTGCACCCTGGTTACCGAGAGCATCATCCAATTCTGACTGCAATTTTAATTGAACGACTTGAGCAGAAAACTGTAGTGGACATCCCAGCATATAGGATTGCTAAACCTCCAGCATTGCCCAAGAAATTAAAAAAAAATTGTTGTATACTGCTATGAGTAACCCAAAAGAAAAATCATTGGAGAATTTTTAAAATTATGATTATTTTCCATTTTCTTTGAACACTTTTGTTTATTAATTACAAAACTATTGGGGTAGAATAAACACATCGTAGATGAGTCAGGACATTGGATACCTTCCTGGGGGTATGTCAATCAGATGGAAAAAAACTGAAGTCAAAAGACAGCCATACAAGGTGGCTCCAAAACAGAATCCCCCTCGTCCTTACGTAGCACCCCACCAACCTCCCAATCCAAAATGCATCATCCTCCGACACTTCCACCATCTGCAATCTGACCTCACCAAATAAATTTTTCCCTCCCCAACCTTATCTGCTTTCCGGAGGGATCACTCTCTCTGGATTCCCTTGTCCGCTTCACACTCCCCTCCAGCCCCAACACACCCGGCACTTTTCCCTGCAACTGCAGGAAATGCTACACCTGCCCCTACACCTCCCCCCTCACCCCATCCCAGGGCCCAAGACTTTTCACATCAAGCAGATGTTTACCTGCACATCTGCTAATATGTTATACTTCATCGGTGTTCCTATTGTGGCCTCCTCTGCATCAGGGAAACCAAGCAGAGGCCTGGGGACCACTTTGCAGAACATCTATGCACAGTTCACACTAAATAACTGCACCTTCCAGTCGCAATCCATTTCAAATCCCCCTCCCATTCCTCAAACGACATGTCCATCCTGAGCCTCCTGCAGTGCCACAACGGCGCTACCCGAAGGTTGCAGGAACAGAACATCATATTCCACTTGGGAACCCTGCAGCCCAATGGTATCAATGTGGACTTCACAAGCTTCAAAATCTCCCCTCCCTCTACTGCATTCCAAAACCAGCCCAGCTTGTCCCCGCCTCCCTAACCTGTCCTTCCTCCCACCTATCCCCTCCTCCCCCATCTCAAGCCCCACCACCATCTCCTACCTACTAAACTCATCCTGCCCCCTTGACGTGTCCATCCTCCCTGGACTGACCTATCTCCTCCCTACCTCCCCACCTACACCCACCTTTACTGACTCCATCCCCGCCTCTTCGACCTGTGTCTCCTCTCCACCTATCTTTTCCTCTATCTATCTTCTATCCATTTCTCTCTCTCTCTCTCTCTCTCTCTCTCCCCCCTGATTTATTTCAGAACCCCCTTCCCCTCCCCCATTTCTGAAGGGTCTAGGCCCAAAACATCAGCTTTCCTGCTCCTCTGATGCTGCTTGGCCTGCTGTGTTCATCCAGCTCTATACCTTGTAATCGCACAGGTAAGCTTCCTCATCCACTCACTGGGATCTCCAAGTCCGTATCTACTATAATACTTTATATTTATTTTTGTTCAAAAATTGTTTTAAATTCCTGGCAGTCTTGGACAAGATTAATTGAATGCTTTACTCAAAAAAACTTGTTAAAGTCTAAGGCTTTTTCAAAGTAATAGTTTATTCACATTATCCTACCTGTACACATTTAGGCTCAGCCTAAGCTCCAGACTGTGTCTTTCTTCAAAGCTTCTTCATCACCATGTGATCTATTGCATCACCACTGACTAAGTTTAAGCTTTCCTGTTTACATAGTTGAGGATTAACTCTACTTTCCAGTAGGAAGTTGAAGGGCTTCTGAAAATGCATATTTGTTCATGCTTCTAATTCTTTTTCAATATGACCTGCAAAAAAGTTAGCTAAGTACCAGTAGGATTTGTGTCAAATGGAAGCACTTGTAGCAGAGGTCCCATGACTATGACAAGTCATAGTACACATTATGTTTACAGATGCATTTCTCCAAACATCCCAAGCATCCTTAAAAAACAAAAGTACGTTTTCATGTGCCATGTAAAGTGGGTAAATTGTAACTGTAAATGATGGCACATCCCACAGATGCTGCCAGACCTGCTGAATTTATCCCCATAATTTCTGTTCTTGTTTTAGAGCATTTCTCTTGTCTTCCTCAGACTAGATGAAATTCCTTGGTGGTTTGCATGGATGTATTTCAGCATCTTTTTTTCTCATGTTCTTTACAATAATGTCTCTATTTTCTTTGTGCAAGATGCCATATTGGGCCATCATTTCATCTGTGTACATTGTACTCTCATATACAAATAGGAATGTCCTCAAAGGCTTCAGCCTATCCTTTCTTCACCACTTCCTGCAACATTTGGAGTACTTCACCTTGTCAGATTTTGCTTAATTTGAACAAGATGCTTGTCTCTCAGAATCATTGTCTATGCTGGTTTCCACAGCATGCCAGCCTCTTGCACCTTTTTGTAACTAGAAGATTTTCCACTGTGTTAGCATCATTCAATTTATTTACAAGGACTGCTGTTCTGGACAGAATCTCAGCAATGTACATCCCTTGCTTTTATGTCACACCCATATGATACCCTTGCAAAAAAAAATCATTATTTGCGGGCACCTTGGTGCAGATTGAAGTGGTTTGAAAGATGCTTTGAAGTTGCCTATGGTCAGATTATATGTCACTTTGTCTCTTCCAAACAGGTATTGATTAAAATGCACACACAGGTAATAGCCAGGCATTCTCTTTCTCAATCTATGCTTAATGTCGTTCATTTTGGAATAAAGACCTGGATGTAAATGCAACTGGTTGGCCTTGCTCCATCAGGGCTGCTCCAAATTGTGTCTCACTGGCATCACATAATACAGTGACTCAATGTTTGATATTATTGTACCTCATCATTAGTTGCTTGATTCTAGTGACAGTACTAGTTCTTCTGTGTCCCAATAGCACAGGACATCTTTAGCAATGCACTTGTGTAAGGTTTGTACTCTGATGCCAAATTAGGTGAGAACTTTGTCAGATAGTTCACAGATCATGGAAACCGTTGCACATTTTTCATATCTGTTGATCACTCTTCTCTAATTCAACTGTCATCTTGTTTGAATGGGGCAAAGTCCTTTTGCTGTTAGTACATGATCTCTGTACTGGTGTATAAGTATCTTCAATTGGATCAGCTTTAGGTTGTTCAGCTTTGGGTTCATCTGGCAACTCTCTCAAATAATTTCACTTGATTCTGATTGTAGTCTGTAATGGCTTCTTGCATCATGTTTCCACATCCTTAGACGAGTAGATCATCGATTAAAAGCTTCCAGTCCCGGAACTGTTAAAATACCAGAAAACATGCATAACCTGTATCTGTGTCTTCAAAATGGTGTCCAGAATGTCATTATAAAATGTTGCTCTCCTCCAGCTTTGCCTGTCAGTTTCCATTCTTTGCATCCAGAGTAGAAAAGACCTTTTGTCTTTGCAAGTTTTGGAAAAATTCCTTCAGTGGCTGACATGGGGTAGTGAGATCTTTACAGCTTCATTGGGATATTTTGGGTTTGGGCATCCTCTTAGCTTTCCTGGCTTTTTTTTCAAAAGCTACTATGCTGTTAACCCAACTTATTGGAGTTATCACTTTCCTGATTACCCCCTTCTTTTTTAGCCCCACTATCTTGACCTTCAGGCTGAATGAGGTTTTGTGGAATCCTGCTCGGCGGAAGCTGAATTCAACTCATACTCTCATCTACTTTGAGACAATAGTCATCAGGAAGATATCCAATGCCTGTGAAAGCATATTTGTAATATATTGTTAGTCAATGTGATGATGACCTGAGAAATGCTTACGATATCTTCTAGCAGGTAAAGGTTTTCCAGTCTATGGAGACGAATGTGTTTTTTTAAATGTCTACTGTCTGGAATTTCAGATCTCTTTACCTTCAAGGGCTTATTTTCAGTTCAGCGTCTTGTGGGAAATTTTCACAGCTCTGCAAAACACATGGCATGTAGCATGATTGCCTATCTGACACTTCACACTCATTTCTATAGTTAGCATTTTAGCAGTCACAAACCACTTATCACCGCTAGACCTAATGATACATCCTAGTTTATGTAGTAAAATGATTTGTTAGAATCATTTGTGGCATTTCTCCTTAACCATTGTTCTTTTTTACAGCTTGCTTTGTTTTGTGCCAGCAGAACGCTTGCATGCAAAACTATTCAACTTTTCACAGATAGAGCACCACTTTCTCCTTACTGGAAATGGTTCCTTTTTCTTTTGTTGTGTGTTTATTTACATCCAATACTTGGGCCTTGATCTTTCTGCTTTCCTTCTACAATTTATTTTCCATTGTGCTGTTCTTGCTCGTCTGGATTGTCTCTGAACATAAAGCAAAGCCTTATCTATTCACTCATTACACCAATGAGCTCGTGATTAACAACTCAGCTGGTGACTGGATCAGCTCAGAGCTGTTACACATTGTCATAGCTTCCTGTATCTGAGTATTGCCAAATACTGATCAACATTCTTCCTCTCCTCCAAGTTCGGATGTTGAACATATAGCATTTGCATGTAAGTTTAGTAGAAGATCCAAAATATGCCCTCAGTCTGACTTTTCTGCTCCTCTAGGATGCAATACATCTTATGACCCTCAGCATGCTAACAGATGCCACCCTCGTTTTCTCAGGTATTTTGCAGTACTGAAGATTTATGCTCTTCATACCCTAAGCAAGCTGCTCCAGTACGGCTACAACATTGGAATCTTTTCATCAATGTGAAACACTTCACAGATAAGTCATGTGAGTGTAAAGTAAGACAAATATGATGAAGCTAATTGCCATGCTATGAATCTACTATCGGTCACCGGTAAAATGATAGAAGAATTGACAATGGTGCTATCAAGCAGCAAATCCAAAGCAATAACATACTCATTTAGACTAAGAGACAGCAGGAACTGCCAATCTGGAGAATCTGAGATAACACAGTGTCAAGCTGGATGAACACAGCAGGCCAAGCAGCATCATAGGAGCTGGAAAGCTGATGTTTCAGGTCTGGACCCTTCTTTCTGAAGATGGGTCCAGACCCGAAACGTCAGTTTTCCTGCTGCTCTGAGCTGCCTGGACTGCTGTGTTCATCCAGCTCGACACCTTATTATCTCACTTAGACTAAGTTTGGGTTTCACCAAGCTTCTGACCCCATTAGAACCTTGATCCAAGTATTGACAAAAGAGCTGAACTTTCTAGGTGAGGAGAGAGTGACTGTCCTTGACTTCAACGCAAAGTTTATTTTTCCACATAGAATCCCTACAGTGTAGAATCAGGCCCTTTGGCCCAACAAATCCACACTGACCATTGACGCATTCCACCCAGACCCCATCCCCTTATAACCTACACATGCCTGGGAAACCCACGCAGATACGGGGAGAATGTGCAAACTCCACACAGACAGTGGCCCAAGGATGGAATTGAACTCTGGTTCCTGGTGTTGTGAGGCAGCAGTGCTAACTACCGAACCACCATGCCGCCCACAAAAATATGCTGAGGTCCCGCTGAGAAAAAAATACCAAACATTGCAGTGAACCCTAACAAAGAACCTTGAAGTCAAAGGAAATTGGGGGAAACATTCCAATGTTGTTCCAAACCATACACATTCATTTTGACAAAGTACTTCCATTACTATGAACAACTACTCACCCTCCCAGCATGATCATTAGCAACTTCCTTGTGTGTCCAACTGTCTTTATCTCTTTGGGCTCTATCCTTTTGTTTACTCCCCACCCACCTCCCTATTTTCTGCATATAAACTGACGCTTTCCTAGCCACTATCCGTTCTGAGGAAGGGTCACCGGACCCGAAACGTTAACTGTTTTCTCCTTCACAGATGCTGCCAGATCTGAACTTTTCCAGCAACTTTGGTTTTGTTCCTGATTATAGCATCTGCAGTTCTTTCGGTTTTTATTTTCTATTAATTTAGTATTTGGATAAAAAAATTAACATCTTTTGAAAATTTTCATCCCTCTTTAAACATTGTTTGCTGCCAAAATTTCTTCTACCTGCCAACCCCTGGTCCGCATTCCGAATGTTTATCCATAAACACATTCATCACCATTTCAAACATGCTTTGCTTTAATCCTAATTGCTGTATTTCTTATGTTTTGTTCTAGCAGCCTAGCTTCCCATCTGGTGTGTATGAAATTGCTTTGATTACTTTTATACATTTCAGAGGCAAACAAACAATGTTCAATTATAAAGAAAAGCAAAATGAAACAGACAGATATAATCCAGTATTCGTTAAATTTCTAGTTGCCATTAAAATTCAAATTTGCTCATTAACTTTCCCACTTCTTATCTGCCTATTTTATCCTGTTTTTGTCATACCTGAGGCAAGGCCTGGGGCAATATTCTACTTTTAAGGTGCCTAAACTCAAAGGATTTAAATAGCCAAGAATATCTGCTACATTCAACATGAAAATACCCACCACCTGTTGCCTTTCCAATATCTGTGCCAATCTAAGCATTTGGAGCAGCCTCCCAGTCTTGTCACTGTGCAGACCACGTACCATGAAGTCAAAGGATCGCTCTTGTCGCCTCTTCGTAGTTCAGATTCTGCTCAATTTGTATCCTTGCCTAAGCTTTCAACAAATGGATCATGGGAGGAAAGTGATTAGTGATTCACCTTCCTAAAAGAGCACATGGAATGAGTCTTTCAACTCTAACTGCTCCTAACAGGAATTCAAGCTCCTGAACACCATTATCTGACATTAGACCTCTCCATAGATGGAAAAGTCTCGTCAGCATGCCTGTTATCTACTGTATATTCTCATCCCTCACTGGCTCCACTAAGTAAAATTGGTGCACTGAAGTATGCAATTATAAATGCTACTCATACAATCTTTCTAAAAAACGAGAAACCACAGGCCCAACAGTGTAAGATCTGTCATAACAAAAAATGCTAGAATCTATTATTAAGGAATAGGAATTCATTTAGAAAACCAGACAAAATCAACAACAACTTAGTAAAATGAAAATAGTTCAACTAATTTGGTCAGAGTATCACTTAAAAAACCCATTTTGTCAGAGCATTTCAGTTTGCAATTAACTGGACAATCTTCAAAAATACCAACACGGAGGAAGGCCAACATTTATATGAGAGCAGAGTCCTAACTGATTGACAAGTGGGTGTTGATTGGTGGAAATTTGCCATGGGAACTATTCCAGTTAATGATGGTTGATAGCTAACTACCAGTGTTCATGGTCACTATTATCAAAGCTAATTTCAATTTCATTAATTGAATTTAAACTCCAATAGCAAGATTTGACCCTCTGCCCCCGAGCATTAGCCAAGCATCTGGATTCTTAAACCAGTGACAATACCACTATGCCACCATACGCCCACTCTATCTACCATCATGGCACTTTACAGCCTTGCTGACAACTTAGTAGCAACTCATGCCAATGTATGCCTCCCCCATCATTCTTTGCCATTACACCTTCCAAGTCAAATTAACCAGTGTCTATACGTCAGCACTCATGCTGAGATGAAAGAAAGCTGTGTCCATTGATGATTTCACTATGTTTAAAAATTCCAAATATTAAAAAAACATGGCATTTATATTTCCACATATAATTCCTTATATAAGAAAAACAAGCATTTGCAATTTTATTCATAGTCCCCAATCAAAGACATTACAATCATTTGGTGCTCTCAATCAAACTGTAAACTAACAAGCATCCCACTGTGAGAATGATAGATTGTGAAATCAGTAACATAGCACAAATCCTACCATGATAATGCTCAATATTATGGCAACAGAAAGAGTGAAATCAAACGTTCTGATTTGTTTTTCAACTGCTGCATTTTAAAAATAAAAATTAAAGCCAGGAGATTCAAACTTCTTGACAGCTTAACATTTCTAATGAACTTGACAATTCCCTTGACAACTTGATACTTCCAAGAAATCATTGAACCTGTCAAAAAGTATACTGCTATGACTCGGAGACAGGCAGCTGAACCAAAATCAACTTTTCTATGTCTGTTTTAACAGCACAGCAAAATTAAACCAATGCCCCTCCCCCACTCAAATAGTCACTCCAATGGTTCCTAACCACACTTTCGAATAACCAATGCCAGACTTTGCAAAAGTTAATTTCCAGACACCATTTTTGTATTTTAAATGAAAGACTTCATCATTCTTTTGATACACAATAACATTAGCAGTGAGAAAATTAAACAACATGGTAAGCTGGTTAATGTCTGTGCTTTAAACCAAAAACATTTGTTTTCAGCCACATGCATGCAAAAGACAGACAGAAAAACAAACACAATTAAGGGATAAATAAATAAAAACGACCAGATTACTTAATGGCTTTTACAATGCACTGTATCCCAGGCACAAATGTGGACTCTTCAGTCATTTTTCTGAAAGGTTGATTTGGGTCATTTTCTCAGTTCACCGAGACAAAGACAATAATACTTTCAACTCAGCTTCCCACTCCTTGAGCTCCCAGAAGCTGATGTTTCAGATTAAGCAGGGAGATTTTAAATCTTTGAGCTGTCTCAGTAGCAGCCCAGAATCATCATTCAGAAAACATGTTTCAGAAAAAGCCTTAGCTCCAGTTTCACCCTGATAGAATGATTGACTCTTCCAAAGACCGGAATTACATTCAACAACTGCCTTCTACTTGAACCTATGGTCTCTTTCAGACTTACCAGAACTAATTCTAAGGAACTGACCTTCTTAACAGCCACCTTCTTTCTTTTTTTATTCACTCATCGGACATGGGCATTGCTGGTTGGCCAGCATTTAATGCCCATTCCTGGTTGCCTCTGAGAAAGTTATGGTGAGCTGCAGTCTGCATGAAATAGATTGGCCCACGATGTCCTCGGGGGGGGGGATGGGGGGTGGAAATTCCAGGATTTTGACCAAGCAACAGTGAAGGAGGTGAGGCAATGGCCTAGTGGTATTACCACTGGACTGTTAATCCAGACACTCAGGTAACATTCTGGGAACCTGGGTTCAAATCTTCCCAAGGCAGATGATGGAATTTGAATTCAATAAATATCTGGAATTGGAGTCTAATGATGACCATGAACTCATTGCTGCTTGTTAGGGAAAATGTATCAGGTTCACTAATGACCATTAGGGAAAGAAACTGCCATCCTTATTTGGTCTGGCCTACATGAGGCTCCAGATGCACAGCAATGTGGTTGAATTTTAACCACTCTCTCGGCAATTAGGGGTCAGCCTAATGAGCGAAGGCCTCATCCTGTGAATGAATGCTACATGGATATTCTAAGTCAAGATGATGAGCGGCTCGGAAGGGAATTTGCAGGGGGTGGTTTTCGCATGTATCTGCTACATTTGTCCTTCTAGATGGAAGTAGTTGTGGGTTTGGAAGGTGCTGTCTAAGGATCTTTGGTGAATTTCTGCATTGCATCTTGTAAATTGTACACACTGCTGCTACTTAGCATAATGGTGGAGGGAGTTGAGTTTCTGGATGTGGTGCCAATCAAGCGATGTCAAGCTTCTTGAGTGCAGTTGGAGCTGCATCTATTCAAACAAGTGAGAAGTATTCCATCACACTTCTGAATTGTGTTTTGTAGGTGATGAACGGGTTTTGGGGAGTCAGGAGGTGAGTTACTCACCACAGTATTCCTAGCCTCTGATATTTTCCTGTAGCCACTGTGTTTATGTGATGAGTCTAGCTGAGTTTCTGATCAATGGTAACCACAAGGATGATGTTAGTAATTGAATGCCAAAGGCGATGATTAGATTGTCTCTTGTAGGAAATGGTCATTGCCTGTCATTCGTGTGGTGCGAATGTTACTTGCCACTTGTCAGCCGAAGCCTCAGTATCTGAGGAGTAATGAATGGTGCTGATCGTTGTGTAGTTATCAGTGAACATTTCACTTCTGACGTTATGAAAGAGGGAAGGTTATTGATTCAGCAGCTGAAGATGGCTGGGCCTAGGACACTACCCTAAGGAACTCCTGCAGAAATATATTGGTGTTGAGATGACTGACCTCTAAAAATCACAAGCATCTTCTTATGTGCCAGGTATGACTTCAACCAAGAGTGTGTTTGCCCCCTGATACCCATTGATCCCAATTTTGCTAGGGCTCCTTGATACCACTCTAGGTCAAATGCAGTCTTCTGCTATCTGTTTAAATGCCATGCTCCTTCCAGGTTGCTGAGTCTGTTAAAACCTTTTTAATCAAGTCACAGCTACAATTAGCTTCCAGGCCAACCCTCACAAAAACTTGTTTAGTCTGTTTCTTTTTACCACAAGCTGTCTCAAATTCCACAAGTCATTTCCACATCACAATTCACAATTGATAATAGAACATAGTAGACTGGCTGGTAAGTTTAGACCACATAGGATTCACGGGGGCTAGCCAAATGGATGCAAAATCAGCTTGATATTAAGAGACAGAGGGTGTTGGTAGAGGGTTGTTTTTGGACTGGAGGCCTATGACCAGTATTGGGCATCAAGGATCAGCACTGGGTCCACTGCTTTCAGTCATTTATGTAAATTATTTGGATGTGAATATAGGAGTGATGGTTAGTAAGTTTGCAGATGACCCAAAAATAGGTGGTGTGTTGGACAGCGAAGAAGATTATAATAGGACATTGATCAGATGAGTCAATAGCCATGAGTGGCATATGGAGTTTAATTTAGATAAATGTGATGTGTTACCTTTTGGTAAGGCAAATCAGGGCAGCAATCATACATAGGGCCCTGGGAGTGTTTCCAAACAAAAATGCCTGGGGCCGCAAGAGCATAGTTCCTTCAAAATGGAGTCACAGGTAGACAGGGTGATGAAAGCATTTGGCATGCTTTCCTTTGTTGATCAGAACATTGAGTATTGGAGTTGGGGCATCATGTTGTGGTATTGGTGAGGCCATTTTTAGAATACTGCAAACATTTCTGGTTGCCCTTCTGTGGGAATAATGTTGTTAAACTTGAGAGGGTGTAGAAAAGATTCACAAGGTCGTTACTGGGTTTGGAGGATTTGGGGTATAGGGAGAGGATGAACAGCTGGGGCTTTTTTCCCCTGGAGCATTGGAGGCTGATGGATGGCCTAATGGAGATTTATAAAGTCATGAGTGGCGTGAATAGGGTGAATAGGCAAGGTTCTTTTCCTAGCGTGGAGGAGTCTAAAACTAGAGGCTATAGGTTTAAGGTAAATGGAGAAAGATTTAAAAAGGATCTGAGGGGTCACTTTACATTCAGAGGGTGGTGCATGTATGGAATGAGCTGCCAGAGGAAGTGGACGAGGCTGGTACAATTACAGCATTTACAAGGTATCTGGATGAAAATATGAATAGGAAGATTTAGAGGTATATGGGCCAAATTAATTGAGGATATCTGGTTGGCATGGATAAATTGGACCTAAGGGTCTGTTCATGTGTTGTACACCTAAGTCTCTGAATAGGTGCCGGAATTAGGCCATCTGGCCCCTCAGGCCCACTCTGCCATTCAATAGGATCATGGCTGATCTTTTCATGGACACAGCATGGCTTACCTATCAGCTCACCATAACCCTTAATTCCTTTATTGTTCAAAAATATACCTACTTTCTGCCTTAAAAACATTCATCAACGTAGCCACAACTCCTTCACTGGACAGGGAATTCCACAGATAAGACAACAACATTTGGGAAGACAAGTAAGTAGGATAATACCAGGAGCTCTCGAGGGGATATAGACAAGTTAAGTGGGTAGGCAAAAGAGCTGACAGAATACAATATGGGAAAATGTGAGGTTATGCGCTTTGGCAGTAAGAATAGAAGAGCTAATCATTATTTAAATGGGGAAAAGACTGCAGAAAACTGAAGCACTCGAGGGTCCTTGTGCACCAATAATGTTCAAAGGATAGTAGAGAAAGTAAAGGAATGTTGTCCTTCATTTCAAAAGGAATGGAGTATAAAAATGGGGTGGTTGCTATAAGTCAGACCACAGCTGGAATAGTGTGAAAAGTTTCAAACCACTTATCTAAAGTAAAGATATACTGGCATTGGAGGCCATCCAAAGGAAGTTCATTAGTTTGATCTTGGATATGCAGGGATTTTCTCAGGAAGAGAGGTTCAGTAGGTAGAGTATGTAGGCTCAGATGTGGGAAAGGTTCCAGTAAATTAGAAAAATTATAGTATAACACATTTACTCAAAAGGGAGAGAGGCAGTAAGTAGGAAACTATAGACCAGTTAATTTAGCATGTGTCAGTGGTAAATTGTTAGAGTCTATTATTAAGGAGTTTGAAAGGTTGAGGGAGCTAAGGCTTTTTCATTGGATCAAAGAAGGATGAGAGGTGACTTGATAGAGGTGTACAAGATGATGAGAGGCATAGATACAGTGGATAGTCAGAGACTTTTTCCCTGGGACAGAAATGACTATTATGAAGGGGCATAATTTTAAGGTGATTGGAAGAACGTATGGGGGAGATGTCAGAGGTAGGTTCTTCACACAGAGAGTAGTGGGCATGTGGGATGCACTGCCAGCAGTGGTAGTGGAGTCAGATACTTTAGAGGCTTTTAAGCAACTCTTGGATAGGCACATGGAGGATAGTAAAATGTAGGGTATGCAAGGTAGATAGATCTTAGTAGGACAATAAGTCGGCACAACATTGTGGACCGAAAGGCCTGTACTGTGCTGTATTGTTCTATGTTCTATGTAATAACAGTATATTTTGAAAATTAAAATACAATCCATGAGAAGCAGGTTTTATGAGGAATAAATTGTGTTTGACTAATCTGCTACAATTCTTTGAAGATGTGACAAGCTGTTTTGATAATGAGGATCATGTAGATGTAGACATCTAGACTTCAAGGAGGCATTTGATACGGTGACACACAAAAGGCTAATACACAAGGTAAAGTCACGTGGGGCTAGGGGTAATTTATCATCGCAGGTATGGGATTAGCCAAACAACAGAAAGCAGAGATTTGGATTAAATTGATCCTTTCCAGGTTGGGAAGAGGCAACTAGTGGGTACCCACACAGTTCAGTCCTTGGTATCCAATGTTTTACAGTTGATACCAATGATTTAGATATGGGAATAGAAATCACTTTAGCCAAATTAGCTAGATACCACCAAAATAGGTGGGAAATTAAGTTGCATTGAAGGAATACAAAACTTATAAATAAACATGGATAGGTTAGATGATTGCACCAAAATTTGGCAGATGGGATTTAATGGAGATAAGTGTGAGGTCAGCCATTTTTGTCAAAGGAATAGAAAGACAATTTGCTCTCCAAATGGAGAGAAACTTCAGATAGCTTCAGTGCAGAGGGATCTGGGTGTCCTTGTGCATGAATCACAGAAAACTAGTCTACGGGCAATAATGAACCTCAATGACTACCACCCAGTGGCTCTGACCCCCATAATTGTAAAGAGCTTCAAGAGGTTATTCATGGCTCACATCAACTCAAGCCTGGCAAACTACCTTGATCCTTTGCAATCTGCCTATCAGCACAACAGGTCCTTGGCAAACACATCTCTCTAGCCCCATATTCATCCCTGGAACAACTGGATAACAAAGATACCATGATCAGGCTTCTACTCATTGACTACAGCCCTGCCTTCAACATCTTAATTACAAACAAACACATCTCTAAACTCCGAGAATCCACCCCGGCTCTAATCCCGTAACTGGATCCTGGACTTCCTGACCCATAGGCGGCAATCGGTAAGAATAGGTCACAACACCGGCTCCACTATAATCCTCAACACCGGTGCCCCCACAAGGCCACATATTCTGCCCCTTACTTTACTCCTTATGTGTTCACAACTGTGTGGCCAAATTCTGCCCAACTCTACTTAGAAGCTTGCTGATTACATCACAATTGTACATCACTTCTCAAACAATGACGAGACAGAATACAGGAAAGAGATTGAGTGTTTAGCGGCATGGTGTAAAGACAACAATCTTTCCACCAACATCAGCAAAATGAAGGAGCTGGTCATTGACTTCAAGAAGCAGAGAGGAGGACACACCCCTCTCTGCATCCATGGTGTTGAAGTGAAGATGGTCAAGAGCATCAAGTTCCTGGGAGTGATGATCACCAACGATCTGTCCTGGACCACCCATGTCAATGCAATTGTCAAGGAAGCATATCAATGGCTCTACTTCCTCCAGGAAGCTAAGGAAATTCAGCAAGTCCCTGAACACACATTCCAATTTTTATCGATACACCATACATCTGGATGCATTACAGCATGGTATAGCAACTGCTTGTCCCAAGACTTCAAGAAATTACAGAGTTTTGAACATAGCCCAGTCCATCACGTAAATCAGCTGACTATCCATTGACTCCACCCGTACTTCCTGCTGCCTTGGGAGAGCAGCCAACATGATCAAAGACTCTTCCAACCCCAGTTATACTCTCTCCCATTCTCTTCCATCAAGCAGAAGATATAAATGTTTGAATACACATATGAACAGATTCAAGAACAGCTTCTTCCCCACTGTTATCAGACTTTTGAATGAACCTCGCAAATGTTAATGTTGATCTCTGTCTTTTTCTGCCTTATTCTGTGGCTGTAACATTCAATTCTGCATTCTGTTCTGCTACCGAGATGTACTTTGTATGGTACAATCTGCCTATATGACAAGGAAAACAACACTTTGCTCCATATCTCAATAAATGTGACAATAGATCAATCACAAGCTCAAGACAAATGGGCTTTTACATTTATTATTAGAGGAATAGAATATGAAAAATGGAAGAGTTGATTCGACTTTACAAGGCAACAGTGAGTCCGCACCTGGAGTACTGGATTTTGCTCCACTTACTTGAAGAGGGGTGATGTTGCATTGGGGGCAGTTCAGAGGAGGTTCACGAAATTGATTCCAGGGATGTGCAGTTTGTCTTATGAAGAGAGTTTGAGTAGTTCAGGCCTATTCTCTCTGAGTTTTACAAGTATGAAAGAAGATCTGATTGAAGTACTTATGATGCAAAAGGGGGCTAAAAAAGTAGACATAGAAAGGATGCTTCTTCAAGTGGGATACTCGAGGAAAAGAGATTATAGATCTGTAAGGAGTGGCAGATCTCAAACAGAGGTGAAGAGAAATTACTACTCTCAAAGGGTCACTATCCCAGACTGTGGTGGGTGCTGGGCCATTGGGTATATTTAATGAGAGGATGGATAGGTTTTTAGTTAGTTATGGGTTGGAGGTTTGTGGAGAGTGGTAGGAAAGTGGAGTTGAGGCCCAGACAGGATCAGACATGAATGATTCAAATATCAGAGCAGACTCAGGGCTGAATTGCCTCCTCCTGTTCCTAGTTTATGTTTTTATGTTCTCATTGAGTAGAGTCTGGAAGAATGACAGGCAACCTTACTGAAACACATAAGTTTCTTAGGGCGCTTAACAGGGTGGATGAGGAGAGATCGTTTTCCCCTTATGGAAAAAATTGAGGATGAAAGGGAATAATCTCAGGATAAGGGGTCTTTATTTAGTATGGAGAATGTTTTCTTTTTCTCTCAGGGAGTAGCGCATCAATGGAATTCTTTACCACAGAGGACTGTAAAATCTGGGTCTGGGTCCTTCAGTATATTCAAGGCTAAGATGGACAGATCTTTAAATTGTGCAGGAATCAAGGGGTATGCGGAAACTGCAGGAAACTGGAGTTGAGGGTTATCGCGTCGACCATGATCCCATTAAATAGCAGAGCAGCCTCTGGGCTGAATGGTTTACCTCTGCTCCTACCTCTTACGGGTCTTGTCGTTATTCCCAGGGTGACCGCTGAGATTTCTCAGTGCCGCAGGTTTTTCCCTTTGCCTGCAATGTGCCGGGAGTTCTTTGTTTCAAGCGCAGACATTAACACTGTCACTTTTAGACATTGTTTCCCATCTTCTGGCATCCGCGCTGCCACTTGACCCTTCTGTAGCTGAAAACCATTCACAAAAAGCTCCTTTTACTCTATCGCATCCGGGGCGCCTTTCTCTGCTAAACTTGTTTGATCTGGAGCTAACGTTTTGGGAGCGTTCCCCTCGTAATTTTTGTCATTTGCCATGATTAATTCTGCAGGTTGATAGTAAATGGCGGTACAGTCTGTACGGAAATGCAAAAAGCATGTGCAACATACATGTACATCAGGTTCCCGTGTCTCCAAAGTGTAATTTTGTGTGACATTTAATTAAACTCCCTTCTGCGTCGTAAAGAAGTAGTTCCTGCTAGTCTTATTAACTTTACTTAAGTGAGGTTTGAAGTGTGCTGCTGATCAGCGGGGAGATTGCCTAATAAACAAGAGCGCAGTGTGACATTTACACGGTGATGGGGACACCCACTGAGAGCTGATTTGGCACAGGAGCCGTGAGGCTCTATATAAACGGATGGTTGCTCCCACCTCGGTAGCGAGTTGCGAGGACTCCAGCAAGCAAGAGCGCCGAAATGAGGGGCAGCTCACAAGTGCATCGCTTTCTGCTCTGGTGTTGTCTGTCTGCTTTGCCTTTAAGCTCAGGTTCGTAGGATTTTGACGAAAAAGACCAGCTTGTGTGTTTTTTTTTCCTTGTATTTATCCAAATAAAGGTCTTCCGATACAAAGTTTACAAATTGCAGCAGTAACGCCATATCACGGTTCTAGGTCGATTTAAGTTGTTTCTGAAATAGCCGTTGCATTTGAAAAATCTGGGCTTTTGTTTTACTTTGTGTCTTCGTGCAACTTTATCACTCTTTTAAAACCAGCTTCGCTGTTTAGTAGAACCTATTTAATCTCATTACAGCGATATTTGCTTTGGATGAATAATTGTGTCGCTTTTAAGCACCGAAGGAACTGCAGATGCTGTAAATCAGGAACAAGAACAGAAGTTGCTGGCAAAGCTTAGCAGGTTTGGCAACATTTGTGAAGGAGAAAAGTTAGTGTTTCGGGTCTGGTGATCCTTCCTCAGAATTGTGGTGTTTTTGTCTATTTGTTTTGTGGTTTAAAGTGAGATGTAATTTATAGTTTGGAAAACTGCACCTTCATAGTACTTGAGCAGGTTCAATGAGCTGAATGTCCTCTTTCTCATTGCGAGTCCATGTGCAGAACAGGACGCAATGCTTCTGATCTTTGAGATTTAAAGGTTAGATGATTGCGTTTCTTTAACTTAGGGAGTCTAATTTGCAAAATTGGTTTAACTTGATTCGTTATGAAGCGATTAAAACGCACTCGGAAAAGATGTTTGCTTTTGGTATTAGCCTTGTCATGGTGCAGATTGTGTGTCACTAATTCGAAGTAAACTAAAGCTAAAACAAACTGCTTCTACTTTGTAGGAGTGTTCGCTGCTATTAATCGAACTGATCTCTCAAATCCCAAAGGTTTACGAGAAACTGGCGAATACTCTACGAACTCAACAAAGTACGCTCATTTTAAATTAGTTCAGTTGCACGGATCCTGAACAGATCAAAAATGAACTTCTACAAGCCGGACAATAATAGTTGTGAAGGGGGGAAATGTGAAAATTGATCATACCTGAATACCTTCACACTGAGCGGTAACGGGCAGGGTACCTTTTAGACATTGGCCTGAAATTATATTGTTTTTTTTGCTCTGCTTGGGGTAATAGCAAAACGTTTTCAACGCTCTCAACTCAATGTCCACAAACCGTTGTTCAGAGCAAGGCCGTAAACATTAGTACCCATCTGCCATGATATCTTCCTTATGAGATTTTTCAATATGTTGCACCCTTGCAACAGTTTCAAGTAGATGAACTGCTTGAGTTTATTTTAACTTCACCAACAGTGACTCGATGAGCGTGACTTCGGCTGACTTTTTTAAAAAAAAATTTTTGTGGGGGAGGGGGAGTGGTGGTGAATGTGGGTGTCATTGGCTGGCCAGCATCTATGGCCTGTCCCTAGTTGCCGTTGAGAAGGTGGTGGTGAGCTGCCTTCTTGAACTGCTGCAATCCACCCGTAAGCACCAACTTACCACAATTAATTCTATTCAATAATAACAATCACGTGAATAAAAAGTAATCTTGCTACTTTACACTCGAATTTCCCTCCTTCTACTATGAAGAAATGGCTGGATGCATCAGATACTGCAAAGGCTCTGCAAAATTCCAGTGGTGGGTGCTAGCTATGAAGAGAGCTTGAGTAGATTAGGATTTCTTTCATTAGAAAGATGGAGATTTTGAGGTCTACAAAATCATGAGGGGTATAGACAGGGTGGATAGCAAAAAGCTTTTTCCCAGAGTGGGGAATGTGATTACTAGGGGTCATGACCTCAAAGTGAGAGGAGGAAAGTTTAAGGGAGATATGTGTGGAAAGTTCTTTACACAGAGGGTGGTGGGTGCCTGGAACGTGTTGCCAGCGGAGGTGGTAGATGCAGACATGTTAGCGTCTTTTAAGATATATTTGGACAGGTACATGGATGGGCAGGGAGGAAATGGACACAGACCCTTAGAAAATAGATGACAGGTTAAACAGAGGACCTTGATCAGTGCAGGCTTGGAGGGCCAAAGGGCCTGTTCCTGTGCTGAAGGTTTCTTTCTGTCTTTTTATAGAGACATACAGCATGGCAGCAGACCCTTCAGTCCAACCAGTCCACACCAAACATGTTCCCAAACTAAATTAATCCCATTTGCCTGCATCTGGCCCTTATCCCTCAATCTTTCCTATTCATGAACTTACCCAATGTGTTTTAAATGTTGTAACTCCACTTGCATCCACCACTTTCTCTGGCAGTTTGTACACAGAAAACAGGACAAATCCAACCTGGCCAATTATCAGCCCCAATGTACACTCTTGATCATCAGGAAATTAATGGAGAATGTCATCAACAGTGCTATCAAGGAGCACCTACTCAGGGGTGCCCAGTTAATGTTCCACCAGCACCATTTAGCTCCTGATGTCATTACAGCCTTGGTCTAAGCATGGACAAAACTACTCAATTCCAGAGTTGAGGGGGAGTGACAACAATGTGACATTTGACCAAATAGGGCATCAATGAGCAAGAGCTAAACTGAAGTCAAGGGAATCAAGTGGGAAAACTTTGCACTAGCTGAAGTCGTACCTGCCACGTAGGAAGATGGTTGTAGTAACTTGGAGGCTGGTAATAGCAGATCCAGGACATCACTGCAGAAGTTGCTCAAGGTTGTGTCTTCAGTACACCCATCTTCAGCTGCTCCATCCATGACCTTCCCTCCACTTTAAGGTCAGAAATAAGGATGTTCGCTGATATTTGAACAACATTCAGCAGCATTTGCAGCTCCTCATGTGCTGAAACAGTTCACTTCCAAATGCAACAGAAATTGTGCAACATCCAGGTTTGGGCTGAGAAAAGGCAAGTAATATTCACATAACACTAGTGCCAGACATTGACCACCTCCAACAACAGACAGCCGAACCATCACTGAATTTTCCACAATCAACACCCTGAGGGTTAACTGGCCAGAAACTGAACTGCACCAGCACATAGAAACAACAGGCACAGAACAGGTCAGAGGCTAGGAATCCTGCAGTGAGTGACTTACCTCTTGACTCCCTAAAGTCTTCACCAACTACAAGGCACAGCCACCAATGAAATGGAATACTCTCCACTTGCTGAGATGAATTCAGCTCCAGCAACACTCAAACTTATTGCCATTCAGGATAAGCAGCCAGTGAGATTGGCACCACACCATAAATATTCAGTCTTGTTCACCACCAATGCTCAGTGGCAGCAGTGCATAGCATCTGCAAGATACATTACAGAAATTCTCTAGGCTCATTAGCCAGCACCTTTCAAAGCCACTAACATCCAGGAAATCCAGGGCAGCACTTACATGGGAACATGACTAACTGCAAGTTTCCCTCCAGGTCAATAAGCACATAGAATTGGAAATATATTATTCCTTATGTCCTGCAGAATCAAGTTCCTAGAATTTGCTCTTTAGAGGCTTTGTGGAACTACTTAGGCATAGGTAATTAATGCAGGACCAGCCAGCAAAGCCCACCTCCCATGATTGAACCATTTTAAGAAAAAAGTCAAATAACAACACTATACCCCTGCTAATCGAACTATCAAAATTATAGAGCTCTTTATTTTTTTCTAAAGATTGGTCATTGGGATCAAAACATCATTTCCAGGATTTCTAATGTTGCAGAACCTTGCAATTTGCAAACAGGCTACTATATTCCCTTTATACAGTAAATATGCAAGAACAGCATTTTTGATTGTTTTGGAATGTCCCAGGGATAAGAAAGCTGTTATTGAAGGATTTTCTTTCGATGAACAAGTGACCAGAGATTTGGGTACAGATAATGAATGGACTTCAAATCTTCATCCCCTCATCCTCCACCTTGTGCAAGTTTAGGAGCTTCTAGGAAAGTAAATGCTTAGGGAATGGAGAGGGGGTGTGGGAGGATAGGTCCCAGTCAGACAATCACAGTAATAATATTTCCTCCTTATTCTGCATTACCTGTCAGAGGTGGTACCAACATGTCACAGCTTCTACTGAAATTTCAATCAGAACTGTGCTATTTAACAAGCGACGCTATTGCCTTTCTTCCTGAATATCCCAGAAGAAGAAATGGAGGTAGAAGAAGCATTAGATTCTCCTGGCAGCACTTCACTACAAAAACACAACTGATCACAACAAATACCAATTTTGGAGACATTCTACCAATGGACTTTGAGAATCTGCCGGATGAGAACAAGCAAGCTGATAGAGCATGAGTGATCAGGTATTACTGCAACATAAATATAGATAATATGACTGGACACAGGATCAAGATGCTTTTGTCCTGCTGAAGAGTTAGAAGTTTGCAGATCTCATTAGCGTATTTTTAAAAGAAGAGTGTCTCCGGATCTCTCAAGTTCTGATATTGACAAAAGTCATGCCTTGCTGGACTTGTGCATTCAATTCTGCTTTTTCTGTAATATCCAGCAATGCTTGACATGCATTTTATCAAGATGCAATTAGCACTCAATGCATGCTTTTAACAACAAAAGCACAAGGGATATTTGATACCTGCTTCTTTGATAGTTAATTTAAATATGTCTTCCCATTTAAATGGAAGTTGTAGTGATTGTAATGAGGTCAGACAGCTAGACATCATAGAATATGAGTTTCCCGATTGGGACTGTTAATCTGGCCCAATCAGGGAGCCCTGGCTGATGGATAGAAAGGGATGTGTCAGAGATACTGCACGCTGAGACCTGACTCTGAAGAGGCAGTCCTAAAATCAAGGACTGTGCACGTGTAAATAAAGTGTGACTTGGGGATGGGATACTGGCCTCTGTGGAGTTATTTCAGAAGCGAAGATGGATGGTAATCCTGCATAACAACAGTGTCACATTTCCTATTCTCATTCATCTCAATACCACTGTAAAGTCAAAGGAAAATTCAAATACAAATACCTGTTTTATATGAACTAAATTTCAGCTCTACTTCTTTGTTGATTTGGTTATACACTTTTTTTCTCCAAATTCCCATGCTTCAATGTTAGTGTAATTATTTGTACTTATTGTGTTCTTTGTCCATTTGCATCCATCACACTTATTTATCCCTGTTGGTAGGTTCTCCACATCACTTCCAAGACTATTTTGAAGAATGGGACAATAACAACGCAGAGGTAATATTAATGACTCAAATGTTTGCTGGATTTTGTGGTTGGCATTGCCTAACTTTTAAAAACAAATTACATTCCTCAGGGATGAGCAAAATAATGTGAATGTAATTGTGATCTTGTTTTCTCCACTTTTAGAATTTGGCTTTGTGTTTCACTCATTGGAGGGCACTTCAGACACAGCCTCAGGTAAAATAAGAAATTTTATTTTCTTCTTTGCAAAGACACAGGGGGAGTAAATGTATTTGTCTGTAACCTTTTTTGATGTTTTTTTTTTATTGGATATTCTTTAAGTGCAATAACATAAGGACATTATTTTTCTTAGTACAAGACAAGTCATGTTGTGCTTTTTTTTGTCAAAAGGTGGTCAAACAGCCTTCTGAGATGTTGATCACATTTTGTGAATGGCCATTTAGCTAAATTATTGAATAGTTAAGTGCTGAATCTCAGCCAACCCTGCTTTCCAAAAACCCCACAGCTCTTTACTATCTATCAAGAAGGTTTTGTACTTAAAAGCAGTGTAACCGTGACTTGCCTAATGCAATAATGGTTCTTTGACTAGAAGATATTATCCATGATGCCTAAGGTATCCTAAAGGCATCTTTAAAAACAAAGACTATTTGAATGCAATAGTAACTGAGTGTGATGGCTTAGTAGCTTAAGCTGTGCGATGAGACTCAGGAGAACACAAGTTTTCCAAGGAAACTTCATGCCTTTGCTGTTTCTCTGGAATTGATCATAGCTGTCACTTTTGATCCTATTTCCATGGAAGTGGGCACTGACGTACACGTTCATTCTTTTCTATTGAATTTTTTTTCTGACATCTATCAAATCCTCTTTTTCTTTCCTGATTTTCTTACAGATGCAAAGGATAACTTTTTAAATTGGACCTAGTCTAGTCTGGGATCACTATGCCTTACTATTGTGTTAAAAGAAATCAGTTCGCTCAGCACAGCCAGGGAAATGAACTGCACCTTTCCTCCTTTGTGACCTTTTGGTCTTCCTTTTGCACTCTTGAGTTTTTAGAGTACATGAAAATGGTAGTATAAATCATTATAAGGTCTCTGAGTTTCAATATTGTTACTCATTGTAGACTAATTGGCATTTTGGTTTGCTTTGTTGACCATTCACATGTAACCTGAGCTTGAAGTAAGATAAACCACTGGGATTAAAGGTTATTTCACTGGCCGGAGAGATGTTGTTTTTGTGATAATAAAATGTGGGGCTGGATGAACACAGCAGGCCCAGCAGCATCTCAGGACCACAAAAGCTGACGTTTCGGGCCTAGACCCTTCATCAGATGTTGTTTTTGTGTTTTGTCAGGGAATCAATAAATCTTTAAAAGAGATTATCATGATGTTGTTACTTTATTATTGCTCATTACTTGAGGGCCTAAGGATTCCAAATTTTATCTTAACTTGGATCAATTGAAGCATGACACACTACTGGAAGAATGTTCCTTTGTTGTAATAAATCCAGAAACGTACATGCCTCAGAAATATAATGTTTTTACACAATAGTTAGTTGTAGTAAATATCTGTTGGATTTTTCAAAACTACAATATCTATGGTCAGTTTCTTATGTTAAAGGAGCTAACATGTTTTCCTTAGCATGCATAAATCTTCACAGTAGTTCAATGTTATCATCACCTGATATAGAGAAAACACTTTGGTTTAGGAAGAAGTTACCCCTTTGACAGAAGGATAATGGAAGGAGAAAATGATGTTTAGATGACTTGTTCCACCTAACATTCAATGCTAATTAATATTGCCATTCAATGTTAGGCAATTCCAGTGTCTAAGGTCCCAATTCTTTTAGGTGAAATGGAATGAGCAATGCAGGGGAGAGGGGGCAGTTGCTCAGAACCAAAACAATATTGGAATTTAAGACCTAACATCTTTGTTATGTTTATGCTAATTAACATACATGAAATATTTGCATTTCAGCTCACTAAATTTGTTATGGACTTTTGCAATACCATCCTACAAAATATGCCAAGAACTGAGGCGAGTATTTGAATCCATTGAAATTATTTTACACATTTTCTCTCAAATCCAGACACTGCCATTTTCTTTTTTGTAATTACGAAATTCAAAGGTTTGTTTCTGTTACAAATTACGACTGCTGTTAACTTACGAAATATTCTGTCATTACACCTACTCTAGGGTGATGATAGTATGGGTATGTATAAAAGAGTGAGTACGTGTTTATTATTTTACTTGCAGATTAAAATTGTGAAATTTGCCTGCCTCATTGTACATTAATGAAGTCCTGTTTTTCTCTGATACAGTTTTTATTTCATTACTCCAAAACGCAAACACCACATCTGAAAAATGCAGTAAGTATTTTCAGTTAATGTTTTAGTAATAGTGCTCACATATCTGTGCTATCATATTGGCATGATAGGAATTAAATTATTTTACTATCTATAATTGCCGATAGTAAAGAAATCACTTCTTTACAATAAATCTCTTATGAATTCATAAATTTATTTGTGCAAGTTTAAATATAACTTTTCCCTATAATCTAAGATTAAAATACTTTAATGATTAAGAGTGAATATTAAACTTTCAAACATCATTTAATTATTCATTGAAACGACCTAGAAAGCCAACCATTCAGTTCAAGGCTGAGAAATAGTAGGAACTGCAGATGCTGGAGAATCTGACATAACAAGGTGTAGAACTGGATGAACACGGCAGGCCAAGCAGCATCAGAGGAGCAGGAAGGCTGACTTTTCGGGCCTAGACCCTTCTGCTTGGCCTGCTGTGTTCATCCAGTTCTATACCTTTGTTACCTCAAGGCTGATTCAGGTTGAGCAACAAATGTTGGTACTGCCAGTGACCCATGCCATGCAAGACCAGGCAAAAATCATGCTATCTTAATTGCAATTAATCCTTAAATAATCTGTCAATGGGATAAATCTGTTCAACCATTTAATATCTGATTTTTTTTTAAATGTTACCAAGATTGGATTGTTTGAAAATTTGAGTAATCTCCAAATGTTATCTGGTGTTTATCTTTTTTTTTGTTGTTGTAGTTGTCTGCTGTGCACCCATTACTCCATCTTGCACCAAAGCTTTCTGAAAGAAGAATGGATAGATCTCTTGATTCAGTATGTATATTTTGCTTCCATTATCATTGTAAACCTTTCACATTACTCTAAACATCGTGATCAGAGTACTCAAAACTTTTACCATGTCATTCTAAAGAAGACACCCCCTATGTAATCTATATAAAAAGTTTTCTATAAATGTATTTTCTAATATTACTAAAAGATAACATTGTAATGATCATGGCCAAGAGCTAAGTTTGATTTGATATTGCAGGTAAGAGCATAATATTTGTTACTACTGACATTCAGAATGACTAGAAATGGTTGAATGAAAAAGCCATCTTTACAATTTTGATTTCCAATGTTCAACTTTCTCTCTGTTATTAGCTAGCCAATCCTCCAGCCAACTGATATAATGTCCACAACACCATGGTGTCTTATCTTAATATTCACCTTATGTGCAGTAGTTTATTGGATAACCTGTTGGAAATCCAAACATATTTCATCTATTGGTCTCCCTTTATCTATGCTACTTGCTACCTCCTCAAAGAACTGTAATAAATTTTTAATTCATGATTTCCCCTTCTGAAGCTGTGATGTTTCTGTTTAATTTTGTGTACTTCTGAATGTTCAGCTAATACATTCTTTATAATAGACTCCAGCATTTTCCTGCTGCCAAATGCTAATTTAACTCCCTTATAGTTCCTTCGTCTTCTTGTCTTCCTCCCTTTTGTTGAATAAGAGTATTATATTGACAATTTTCCAATACACCTGAGCCTTTTTCCAAATCTAAGGATTCTTGAGAGAATACTACTTATATATCTACTATCGCAATCATTACTTCTAGGATGCAAATTCTAGGATGCAACCCATCTTGTCCAATTAACTTATCAGCCTTTAAGCCATTAGTTTCCTTTGTGCCTTTCCTCTAATGATAGTTATTGTGTTTATTTCTTCCCCACATTGGGCCTTTTATTATTTAGTAATTTCAGAACGTAATTAGAATGTTTCTAGTGAAGACTGATGCAAATTATTTATTCACCTCTGCCATTTCCTGAATTGCCATTATTATTTCCTCAGCCTCATCTTTTAGGTGCCTGTGTTCACTTTCATTTTTCTTTTTTTTATATATCTTACTATTTGTTAGCTCCTATTTTTACTATCTTTTTTATATTACTTGCTACTTTGTCCACATGATTTATTTAATCAATTTCTTCTTCCTTCAGGCATCTTTTGTTGACTTTTAAAACTATCTCCGTTCTCTAGTTTACCTTTAATCTTTGCCATATTGCATTTTTTTTCTTCCATTTGATTGTACCCTTAACTTCCTTGGTTATTCATGGTTAACCCCTTCATAGAATCCTTCTTCCTCACTGAGATAGATATTTACTGTGAGTCATGGCCTTTTTTTTAAGCATCTGCTGTGGTTTCTCAGCTGTCTTTTCTGCTGAACATGTTTTCAGTCCACCGGCCAACTCAGTCATATAACATCAAAATAGACCCCTTGGTCCAATTCATTCATGCCGACCAGATATCCTAAACCGAACTATTCTCACTTTGCCAGCATTTGACCTATCTCCCTATCAGCCTAACCTATTCATGTACCCATCCAGATGCCTTTTTAAATGTTATAATTGTACCCGCCTCCACCACTCCCCTAGCACCACCTTCTGCATGAAAAAGTTCACCCCTAGATGCCTTTTTAAATCTTTCCTCTCTCGCCTTAAACCTATGCCCTCTAGTTTTGGACTCCCTTATCGTGGAAAACCCCATCTATGCCCCTCAGCCCTCAGCCTCTGATGCTCCAGGGAGAAAAGCTCCAGCCTATTCAGCCTTTCCCTGTAACTCAAACTCTCAAACCCTGGCAATATCCTCGGAAATCTTTTCCAAACCCTTTCAAGTTTTACAACATCCTTCCTATTGCAGAGAGACCAGAATTGAATGCAATATTCTAAAAGAAGCCTCACCAATGTCCTGTAGATCTGCAACATGATGTGCTGACCAATGAAGGCAAGCATGCCAAATGCCTCCTTCACCGCCCTGTCACCTGTGACTTCACTTTCAGGGAACTATGCATCTGCACCCCCAAAGCCCCTATCTTCAGCAACCCCTCCCAAGCCACTGTATAAAGTTGCTGTGGTTTGCCTTACCCATCTGCCCTTATTTCTTTGTAAATGCCCTTATTTAATTGTACAATAGTTGTTTCTGACCAACGCTTCTCCTCCTTAAGCTGAATGCTAACTTTTATCATGTCAGGTCTCTGTTCCCTGCGGAATCTCTTCTGACACAATTTATTAAAACTACCTCATTGCACATTACTAGATACAAAATAGCCTGATCCGTTATTGGGGATATTTACAAAACATCAACATATGAAACTCTATGAATTATTCCTCATTGTAATTGCTGCCAATTTGATTTTCATAGAACACCTTAAGATGAAAGCCACCCACAATTATTATCCGCCTTTTTTAAGATGCTTTCACCTTCTCATAATTTATTCTTTGCATCTTATAATTTATTGTTGGTTCTATAGATCAGCTACTGTTTAGACTTTTACACTACTCCCATCAATGTCTTCTCATCTTGTTAGTTCTTACTTCTACCTATATGGAGTCAATAAAGTAATTTTCCATTGCTAATTTAAATCTATGTTAACTGTCCTCTAAATAGTTACCAACTGGTACTTCATTATCTGGTGCCACCTCGTTTCCCCCAGAACAGCACTGTCTCCTTCCTCGGACAACCAGGAAACGTACTGAATAAAGACCAAAAGAACTGTGGATGCTGTAAATCAGGAACAAAAACAAAGTTGCTGGAAAAGCTCAGCAGGTCTGGCAGCATCTGTGGAGGAGAAAACAGAGTTAATGTTTCCAGTCCAGTGACCCTTCATCAGAACTGATGGTGCCTGGGAAAATGTCAGCTTATATGCAGAAAATAGGGAGTAAACGATAGGATAGAGCCCAGAGAGAGAAAGACAGCTGGACAGATTAAGGAGTTGCTAACAATCAGGCTGGGAGGGTGAGGAGTTGCTGATGACTAACAACATGGGGTGTGTATTGGCAGGCTATGTGGTAACAAGGTGTGTGGGGTTGGGGACTGGGACGTGGGGGAGTTTAGGCCCTAAAAATTATTGAACTCATTATGGAGTCCGGAGGGCTGTAGGGTCCCCAAGCGGCAAATGAGGTGTTGTTCCTCCAGCTTGCATTGGGCTTCACTGGAACACTAGCAAGCCAGAGACACAGATATTGACCAGGGAGCAGGGTGGTGCATTGAAGTGGCAGGCAACAGGTAGTTCAGGTTTTGTTTTGCGAAGCAGTTGCCAAGTCTACGCTTCATTTCCCCAATGTAGAGGAGGCCACATAGTGAGCAGCAAATGCAGTAGACTAGATTCTGGCAAGTGCAGGTGAAGTGTTGCTTCGCCTGGAAGGTATGTTTGGGCCCTTGGATAGTGGGGAGGGAGGAGGTAAATGCGCAGGTGTTGCACCTTTTGGTTACAGGGGAAGGTGCTGTAGGTTTTTGAGGAGGGGTTGGGGATGAAGGAGGTATGGACCAGGGTGTCCCGGAGGGAACGGTCCCTGTGGAAGGTGGACAAGGGAGGGGAGGGGAATTTGTGTCCCATTCTCCTCCCCTCTCTTGTCCACCTTCCGCGGGGACCATTCCCTCCAGACACCCTCCCAGCCTGGTTGTTAGCAACTCCTTAATCTGTCCAGCTGTCTTTCTCTCTCTATGGGCTCAATCCTATCGTTTATTCCCTACCCCACGCAGCTCCCTATTTTCTGCATATAAACTGACGTTTTCCCAGCCACCATCAGTTCTGAAGAAGGGTCACCGGACCCGAAACGTTAACTCTGTTTTCTTCTCCACAGATGCTGCCAGACCTGCTGAGCTTTTCCAGTAACTTTGCTTTTGTTCAGAAAAAGTACTGATCCTATGATTTCTCCTGAGCAAACTCTTAAAAATTCTGGTCTTTACATGAGTAATATCCCAATTTAATTAGGATAATTAAACTTCCAAATTATAACTACACTGTAGATTTTGTACCTCTGTTATTTCTTTGTAAATTTTTGCTTCTCTAGTTGGACCCCAAAATAATGCATCCACGAATGAAACGCTGGCTTTTTTTTTGTGGTTTCTAACAAATTGATTCTTTCCTTCAACTCTCCAAGACCGCCTTTCTCTCCCACACAGTTTTATATTCTCCTTAATCTGCCCACAATTCTTTCTTTCCTTCCCTATTATTCTTAAATATTTTTTATCCAGAAATATTTGATATCAGTCCTTCTGCTTTTTAAGTCATGCCTGCACTATAGTTCACCATGTAAGTCTGCATCTGTGATCTACCAACATATCATACACTGCAGATTTTCTTATGAAGAAAGATTGAGTAGATTGGGCCTGTATTCATTGGAGTTTAGAAGAATTAGAGGCAACCTTATTAAAACATTTAAGATTTTTAGAGGGCTTCACAGCATAGATGAGGACAGGTGTTTCCCTTTCTTCATTCATTCATGGGATGAGGGCATTACTGGCCAGGCAGTATTTATGGCCCATAGGGCAGTTGAGTCAACCACATTGTTGTGGGCCTGGAGTCACATGTAGGCCAAGGATGGCAATTTCCTTCCCTAAAGGTCGTTAGTGAACCAGAGGGGTTTTTCCTGACAATTGACAATGGATTCACAGTCATCATTAGATTCTTAGTTCCAGATATTTATTGAATTCAAATTCCACTATTTGCCCTGGTGGGATTTGAACCCGGGTCCCCAGAACACTATCTGGGTCAATGGATTAATAGTCCAGCAATAATGCCACTAGGCCATTGCCTCCCCTTTGGGAGAATCTAGCACCGGATGGCATAATCTCAGAATGAGGGGTCACTTATTTAAGACAGGGATAATGGTGAATAAACAGAATGCTAGCGAAACTTAATAGGTCTAACAGTATCTTTAGAGAGAGAAGCAGAGTTAATGTTTTGAGTCATAAAGCATGGAAATAGACGTTTTGGCCTAATTCATCCATGCTGACCAGGTTTCCCAAACTCAACTACTCCCATTTGCCTGCATTCAGCCTATATCCTTCCTATCCATGTATCTGTCCAAATATCTTTTAAATGTTGTAATTCTTCTTGCCTCTACCACTTCTTCTGGTAGCTCATTCCATATGTGCACCGCCCTCTATGTGAATAGGTTGCCCCTCAAGTCCCATTTAAATCTTTCCCTTCTCATTCTTAAACTTATCCTCTTTAGCTTTGTACTCCCCTACCCTGTGGAAAAGTCCTTGGCTATTCACCTTATCTATGCTCCTCATGATTTTATAAACCTCTTTAAGGTCACCCCTCAGCTTACGATGCTCCAGTGAAATATGCCCAGCTTCTCCTTATAACTCTGCAGGGCCCCACTATTAATTAAATCCTGCCCTGATATGACTTTTTCAGAATGGAAAGAAGTTGGAAAATGGTGGTTTTTATACTGTTGGTGGAGGTGGAGCAAGTGAGGACATTAGTATGGAGAATCGTTGCAAAAGACAAAGGAATTGCTAGAGGTTGTTTTCTTTTCTGAAGAAAGTAATTAAAGAGTAAAGACAGAGTATCAATGCTCTGACAGCCAATATAAAAGGGAATCCAAAAGTCATCTGTAAGCATATTAAATGGCAAAAGTATGAGTGGAAGCAATTAGACACCGAAGAAAGTATTTATACTTGAAGCCAGAGGTAATGGCTGATGTATTAATTGACTACTGTCCAAGGGGAAAATAGGTACTATCAATGCTAAAATAACATCCATTGTTGAACTACTTTGTTTACTAAAATTCAACTAAAGTGAGGTAGTAGAAAGGCTGTAGATAAATTGCCAGCAGTTTGAGATACATACAAGGAGGCTGGAGATATGTAAGAGTTTAAATTGTGGAGACACAGCCAAAATCTTCCGATCATCCCTGGATTCAGTATGATGCTCCTGAGGATTGGAAAATTACAAATTATCCAGTTCTCCAAAAATGAATGCGAGGATAAACCCAGCAACTACCATCCTTTTTAGCGCAATGTGAGGAAAGCTTTTTCAAAATAATAATGTGGAGTCAAATAAGCAGCTCACTGTACAGTGTTGACATGCGAAATGTCCTGGGTTCAACTTCAGGACGAGCCCAGGTTTCTTTGGTCAGCACGGTGGCATAGTGGTTAGCACTGCTGCCTCACAGCACCAGGGACTGAGGTTAGATCCTAGCCTTGGGCAACTATCTGTGTGGAGTTTGCACATTCTCCCCCTGTCTGCATGGGTTTCCTGAAGGTGCTGTAGTTTCCTCCCACGGTACAATGATGTGCAGGTTAGGTGGATTGGCCGTGCTAAATTTCCCATTGTGTTTAAGGTGGGATATGCAGAGATAGGGTAGGGGATGGGTCTGGGTGGGATGCACTTCAGAAGGTCAGTGTGAATTCAATAGGCTGAATGGTCTGCTTCCACACTGCAGGAATTTTATGATTCTAAATACTGATTAATTTTGGAAGCCAGTAATGTTTAACTAATTTGGTTCATTTATTTGAGGTAACAGAGAAAATTGAGAATGATGCTTTGTTTGTGGGATTCTGAAATGTATTTGATTGAGTACCTTATAATAAACTTCTTAGCAAAGCTAAAGGCTATGGATTAAAAGGCATTGTGTACGAGTGCTTTTGTAGCAACATGGCAGTGACCCTACTTATGAGCCGAGATACTTGGGTTCAAGCCCCATCTGTTCCAAAGGTGTGTTTTTTTAAAATATTTACAAAGATAGTGGATGCTGAAGGGCCCTGTGGCACAGTGGTAGTGTCTTTACTTGTAGGGCAGGAGGCCCAGGTTTAAGTCTCACCTGCTCCAGAGATGTATCAAAACATCTCAGAACAGATTTGATAAGGAAAAGTATCTATAAGTATAGTCGTTGGTCAAAAGTTTACCAAATGACTGGAAATATAGCAAACAGTTATTTTACAGACTGGAGGAAGGTATATAAGTTGGGTTTTCAAGGGGTTGGAAATAGGATCGTGGCATTTCTTAATCTATAATAATCATTGCAGAAATTATGAGAGAGATGCTCCCACCACCAGGATTTTCTTGATGGTGGTCAAGTCCCCTGCTGAGGTCAGATACTGAAATTGAATTGAAGGCAGCCTCTTTGTGCTGTGTCACTGGGCTGTAACCATCTCCTCTGCATCACCACAGCTCTGATCACCTGGGATAAAGTGGCCAATACCATAGGTGCAAGGCACTCACTGAAAGGATTCCCACTCACACTGATGCCCTGACAACACAGATATGAGGGATTTTTTGTTTAACAATGACAAAGACCATGATTTGCACTTCATTGGAAGCTGCACTGATGATGTTATCCAGCAGGGTAATGAAACATCTGCTGAACAACAAACTAGCTCTGCGCACCAACCAACCACAATCACCACACCCCGAGCTACAAATCTACTCAAAAACCCTAGACAATGATTTTAATTTGAAATGCCCTTGTTCTGTCTTGTCCAACTCAGCGGCACCCACTTCTCCAGGGGGAACTGCCGGCTGAACATTACAGCCAGTGATTCACTGATGTTTTCTATAGTCACAATTGGACATGGTCCCTGAAGACAGTGTCTTACTCGGCTGCCTGTAGGAAGATTTTGAGCAACAACCCACAATTGCCTCCTTTCGGCTTCTGACCCAGAATTGAGGTCAACACTGTGATTACGATACAACAGGGAAAGTCCAGCGCCCTCTGTCCCTCTTTTCCTTTATGGCACTCCTTTAAAACCCCTTTTTTTTACATCCATCCTTCAAAATTTGCCTGATAATGCTGCTTGATAAAGTGTTGAGACGTTCTACTGTTCAAAGTGCTCTTTAGATGTACATTGATGCTGTGATAACATTATATATCTATGTTGGCAAATGTAGCAACATGTTTGCCAGAAGTTACAAGCTCCATTGTATTCAGGTGCTGGTTCATTTATTTTTGGTGTGTTTTTAATGAGGGTCACGGATGAGCTAGGACTTCCGAAATATGTTCTTTTTGCAATGTGCCATGAGATCTTTAACATCTTTCTGAACATCTCTCCATCTAACCAGAAACCTCATTTATTGTCTCATCCTGTCCAGGATTCAGTGGTAGGAGTGTCATAAATAAAGCAGAAGTAGGCCTTTTGGCCTCATTCAAAAGGATCTTTACTATTCTTTAACCATGTCCACACTTTCCTGCACAATCCCCATATTTCTGATTCCCTTAGTAGCCAGCAAGCTATCAAACTCTGACTTGAATATACTTAGTGATTGAGTTTCCACAGCTCTTTACAGTAGAGGATTTCAAATGCCCACAATGCTTCAATTGAAGAATTTTTTCTCCATCTCCGTCCTAATTACTATGAGACCATGACCACTAATTTTAAAATTCCTAGCCAGGGATAGCCAAGTCCCACCATCTATTCTTTCAAGCCCCTTAAGATTTGTTTATGTTTCAATGAGATCACTTCTCATTCTTCTAAATTCCCAGGAATATAGACTTAATCTACTCAATCTCCCTTCATAGGACTGTGCATTCATCCCAGGAATCAGTCTAGGTGAACCATTGTTGCATTCTCTTTAAGGTAAGTATATACCCTTCCTTAGCTGAGGAGACTGGGTGTGGTCACATCAAAGCCACACACAATTGCCATAAGACTCCCTTATTCTTATAATTCAAATCTTTTGTAATAATGATCAATTCTTCTGGTACCTTAAGTGTATCTCTGAGAGCTTTGTGGGTCTTCCCATCAAACCTATTAATCCCTTTGGCTTGGTTGACATCTGTCCTAAAAAGAAATTTATCTTTGCCATATCAATTATGTAGTTTGCTCTTAGAATCCTAGTGAGACTTTTGGAGTGACCTTTGCGTTTGCTCAAAACATATGCACTGAAATATGGGGGTGCATATGCAAATTCATTTATTCCTTTAATTAAGACTACTTTTCTTTCTCATTGGAAATTTGTCATTATTATCCTTTTCCAAAGAGAGCCCACCTTGTGAAAGGAAGAGAATTCAATTCAATTTAATTGTAAGACTCAAGTCAATTACAATTATAGACTGACTGGGATAACTAATCTCAAAAGGGATTTACAATTTCAGCTAGTCATAGGACTACTCTGACTCCAAGTATGATTGCACAAGTTTCACAAAGCATATTAATATTGTCACAATAAGTATAAAAGGATGATACTTAATAAATAGCAGTGGAATCAACTGATTTACTTTGGAATAACAGCTTGCAAAATCTGGTTGACTGCAAACTTGGTTCTCGCTATGTTCTGTTGACTGAAGTTCTATCTGTTTCTTCATTTCTTGCCACATGCCTGGCAGTTAAAAGTTTTACTGCCTACCAACCCTTGCTGTGCATGTTCAGTGGAATCCCTGACCTCTGGTTAGCTTGGCGACACATAAATAGTGCATGATCAGTCTTAGATTGGCTAAGTGGTACATGACCAATTTCAGATTTGTTTCTTAAGGATGCTGGTCATCTTGCTGATGTCTGGTTATCTGCTGACTGGTTCCGTAACACTGCAGTCACTTTGAAAGTTCAAGATTATATAGCATCTTCCTTTGCTCTGCAGTTAAATAGGCATCACAGCTTTACAGCAATTCGCATTAGACCTTATTCACATGATTACTTGGAATCAAACATTATCACTGTGCTGAATTTTTACAACTTCCGTTACCATTTTATGAATTAATCACGCAGTTGATTGGAGACAAATCAAATAAAACAGCAAGGTACATTTCTACAAAACAAGTCACAAGATCTGCATCAAAATAATGTTAAGGCCACTAGAAATAGAAACAGGGCCCCTCAAGCCTGCCCCACCAATCAATAGGATTATGGCTGATCTGACATTTCCAACTTGCACCTTCTTGCTCTTTCCCCACAACACTTGATTCTTCTACTGATCAAGAATCTATCGATCTCAGTCTTAAATATACTCAAGGGTTCTGCCCTCAGAGTTTTCTGTAGCAAGGAGTTCCAAAGACTCCCCAACACTCAGAGAAGAAATTCCTGGTTGTCTGAGTTTTAAATTGGCAACCCTTTATTCTGAGACTATGTCCTCTGGCCTTAGACTGTCCAATCCTTTCAGGTTTACCCACAAAGCCCCTTAAGAATCCCATGTCACCTCTCATTTCTCTAAACTCCAATTGGTAGAGTCCCAACCTGTTTAACCTTTGCCTTATGACTTCATGGGATCCAAAATCCATGTTGAGAACTCCCAGGGTAACCCTCCCTCCCAACTTTTACGGTCATTAGAGGTCCATCATCCCTGCTGAAGCTCATCCCTGCCAGAGTTCTGCAGGTTAATGTCCCATATCTGACCAACTTCAGTTCCTTCATTACAGACCTTCCTTCCATGATAGGTCTGAAGTAGGGATATTTACTGACAATTGCACAATGTTCAGCACCATTTGCAATACCTTAGGTACCGAACGAGTTTATGTCCCCATGTGTAGCAGGACTTGGGCAATGCCCAGTCTTGGACTGATAAGTAGCAAACAAGATTCACACCACTGGCAATGAGCAGAATCTAGCCAATGCCCTTGACATTGTTTGAATTTCCACTAATAACTTTTTGAACTTACCACTGATCGGTATCTGAACTGAACTAACCATATAAGTTGGTTACAAGGACAGGTTAGATGCTAGGAGTTCTATAGCAAGTAACTCACCTCCCCAAAGCTGCCCACCACTACAAAGTATATATCAGTAGTGTGATGGAATACTCCCCACTTACCTGGATGAATGCAACTCCAACAATACTGAAGAAACTCAACACTATCCAGGGCAAAGAAACTCCACCACCCTTACCCCCCACCTCCTCCTCCTCTTCCCCCACCCCCAGCACACAGTACAGCATGACACACTATCCACAGGGCTTACTGCAGTAAATCACCAAGGCTCCTTTCAAATCAGCAACCTCTAGCAAATAGAAGAATAAGGGCTGCAGTTACATGGGAACATGACCAAGTACCTCTCTAAACCACACACCATTCTCATTGTCAAATGTGTTGTTGTTCCTTGAGTAATGTAGAATCAAAATCCTAGAACTCCCTCCCTAATGGCATTATGTATTTACCTACAAGAAATTGACTCTAGCAGTTCAAGAAGGCAGCACACCACCACTTTCTCAAGGACAGCTGGGGATGGGTAATATATATTCACCGAGCCAAGGACATCCATTTCCCAAGAATGAATAAAATAAATTATCCCTTTCAAGCAGTGTTCCTACCAGTTTGAGGACAGCTGGTCAAATGTGTGACTGTTTGTGGTTATAAGGTTGAGAAAAGTACGACAGTGATACAAGATTAAGTGATAAGAAATTTGGAGCAAGAGAAACCTTCTGAAACAGAGGCTTATAAGAATGTGGCAAATACCTGTGAATCAGCAACTCAAACACAGTTAATATCAAATTTGAACACTTGTTCAGATAAATGGTTAAAGGAAAAGTGCTTAAAAGGATGTGAGATCAGTGTGATATATTGATTGAGGACTATGGCTTGCTGGTGTGTCCAACATGAGTAGTCCATATGGCCAAAGCAGTTTAAGTCTTTAATTTCTACACTTCCATGAGTATGAATATAAGAACAATTGTCCAGAAGCTGGAAATATTTTAAAATTTTTTTGTGCAATATGGGCATTTATTCCTTATCACTAATTGCCCTTCAGCTGCCTTTTGAACTATTCCAGTTCTTAGGGTATGAGCTTCTAATAAAGGCTAAGATAAATTTTAAAATGCTATTTCCATTTGGAATTCTTCTGGATCAGGAGTGCCAGATCCACTTTCCCAGGCTTTGCAAGGGATTATTAGCCACCTCCAGACCCAGCTTTGCCTCCCTCTTTCCCTGAACGGGTATAGAAGTCACAAACCCTCCTACTTCCATCTCCCTATGCAACACAAGTCTATCCTTACAATGGAAATCCTTCCCTTGGGTCCCTAGCATTGCATGACATCTCAGCCAACTCCTGCTGTTATCCATTAAATATTGACATCATTCTGCCAGGTTAGGGCTAGGTATACATTTGATATATGCATTGGCAAGAAAGCTGGTAAAATCAGGTGAGATCAGAAGTCAGTAATTCTCAATGACAAGAACAAAAAGCCCCATTTTCCTACCAACTGTTGAATAGTTCAAGGTGAATCTTCCTAGTGAGCAGCAAGAGGTCTATTTACATCTATTAGCTTTCAATTGTTAGTTAATCTCATCTCATTGAGATGCAGTTTTCAATTCTCCCACTTTCTGGATAGAAGCTAGATGGTGACAATTCCCAACTTGAAAGTTTGAACAGGTACCTGGCATCTCCAGCTCACCAATTGCCACTTGGCACTCCATCTGGTGCAGCAGTTCCCAACAACCCAGATCCGTGGGCGGCAACCACCTGCACCCTACATCCACAGACTTTGGCATCAAACACACACCAGCCTCATTGCATGCTCATGGCACATCTCCAAGCCCTTACAATACACTCCTGCAAATCAGTGCTGCACTTTGGAATGCACCGGCTCTACCTTGCCTTGCATTGCTTTTTCACCTCCCCGCTCCTGTCCCCAGCCAGAGCTAAAAGGTTCACAGTGTTCCTGTCTTGATCTGCCTTTTAAGGCAGGCACAAAGCCAGGAAGCTTGTCATGGTTGTCAACAGTCATCATTCAAGGGTGTTGACCTATTGCTGCAAAGCATCAATCTCACCCCTGCATCATGGGCCAGCAGCATACTGCATGTGTTTCAACCAAACAGCCATCTCTCAAATGCCATGGGGAGTACGCTTCAGTCAAATCAAGGAATACACCATTTACTCAGGGCTTCCAGGCACAATAAGTCATGGCTGCCACCAGGCCTAGAGCTTGGGCACAGTCAGTCAGCTCCTTAGGAAATTCAATGGGGAGGTTGGTGTCCAAACTTCTACAGTCTATGAAATGAGCCACAGTCAGCCCCGTGGCTCCCAGTGTAACCAGTCCAAGTAGTCCTGTTAAGTCAGTTTGGGTGCTGCACAGGGATCACTCGGGGCTCTGGTCACTGCTCAGGTGGGTTGTACAACTAAGTAGTTAAGAGGGTGGGCCATGTTCAGCCCTGTGGATCTACCACTAAACATCAAAGGCAGGGTGGGTAATCAGCAGTCACTGCTGTCAGAAGGAAGCTGTGGAACTCAGTGGTGGAGATTGAAGGCAGCATGCAATGAAGTGGGGAGATGACAGAGCAATGAAGGCTCAGGGGTTACTTGCAGAGGGGAAGTTACCCCCATCGCAGCATCAATGGAGGCCAGTATATCACGATGGTTTGCATGAATTAACTGGAGGATTGGGGCTCAGAGAGTAATGTGAGAGATAAAGTCTGAAATTATCGAGGTTTATGGGAATGTTGGAAGAGTCCGTACTAAGGGGCTTGATAGGGAGTACCAGCAAGAGAGAAGCATGGAGCTAGCGGAAGGAGTGTGGGGCTTTATTCCCAGGCAGAGTCTGTGACTCACTGTGCCAAGTGTAATCTGCAAGGACTTCCAGACCCTCATACAAGTCTTGGTTGTGCTCCAGGAATAGAAAATGACTGTGACCAGACCTGGAGTGGGAAGAGTAAGTGTTTTATTCTCTGCGTGAGCACATGAGGTCTTCTTACGGATGATATGATACCCTTCATAGGACAATTGCATTGACTAGGCACTTTCAAAATTCAGATTGAAATCATTTGTAATCATAGCATCCTGGATGCAAAATGCAGTTAGCATCTAACTGTGTTGGGTACTGGTCCCAAACAATCTTGACCATGTTATTGGTCATTGCAGGTTGATCTCTGTGATGCAGAGGTAATTACAGATGACCTTAAAATTGGTACCTGTGAGCTACAATTCACAAAATTGGCCCAGGATTTCATAGGCTGCACAAGGGCACAGAGCTGATACCGTCTCATCTTGAACTGTAGGTATTTGACAACAGGTTCTTCTCTGAAATGCTACCTTTTGTAGGTAGTATAGAAGACAAGATTTCAGTAATCAATACTTACCATCTCCTACTATATTTGCACAAATTGGCTTGTTCTGCATTCATTGGAATAAGGTCTATGTAGAGGCATTCCAAGGCCATCCTTGTCTGAGTCCTGTATGTCCCACTGTTTGGAGGGATATGCTAAACCACTAAGAACTAGACATCTTACCACGATGCTTACTGGAAGAGCAGGACTACCCTCTACAGCCATGTCTGATGACTCTGTTATGCAAACTCCTGACTGAGGCCAAGGGTAGATCCAATGCAGCCCATTCTTTGACCAGGGCCGTGATGGAGCAGATGATAGGCCTGCTCAACATGAGATTCAGATGCTTGGATCGGTCAGGGGCATTCTTAAAGCACAATCCACACAGAGTGTATTGCATAATCCTAGCATTTTCTGATTTGCAGAACTGTAGCAAGACAGGAAGTTAAGAGTTAGACTCTGAAGAGCTGGAAATTCAGCAGCAGTCTTCAGACTCCAAAACTGGGGACATTAAGCAGGAGGAACATTATCCTGAATAATAGAACACAGTAGCATCAAATACAATAAGATAAACAGGGCTGAATTGACACCCAGTTCTAGTTGATGAGTGCTAATTGCCATGATCACTCTCTAACTGTATATTTTTTGGTGTTCAGAAGCCACATAGTTTGTTTTTGGTCCCATTAACAAATACAGTGTGAATTTGTTCATTGTTCGTTTCTGCTATTGCTGGGTAGAAGCGAGTGTTTTCAAGTGTTTGAAGGATTTCCAGTATGTGAGCTGCTACATTGAACAATGGGAGGATGATGGGTTACATTGGAGAAGGAGTAAAGGTACTGAGATGGGATGAGATTAGGGGTGGGTAAGCTGAGTAGCTTGATTCTTAAATAGCAACAGATTTATCAATGTGAACTTGGACCTGCAATGAAATGTCAGCCATGCTATTGATATGGCCTGCGAAGCATTTGTTTTTGGTTGCCCTCTAACTATATATGCGCAGTGAAGGGAACCCCTGACTGAGACTTGACTGGGCACACATCTGGGTTTTAAAAATGATGCCAGGTTGGGAATCCTGGGAGGTCCCAACACTAGCAGGTACTTCTGCCAGTGTTGACTGAAAGGACACAATTATCAGAGTGTCAAAGCAGTGCGTGCACGGATAATAAGGTGAACTTTGGAATATGGTGTGAGAAGTCTTGCTAGGTCAAAAACTGAACAAAATTAACATTTAGCCAAACACTAGGAAACTTCATCCAATTCTATTTGTATAACCTTATTTTCTTGGGATGCTGCTTCAAGGCTCTTGTAACCCGAAGCTCTCTAATTACCCAGGAGGAGGGAAACCTGAATATATAGTGCAAAATAGCTTATTAACGTTGTAAAGTTAATTTACAAAACAACATCTGACATCTATTATTAAAGAAACCTTCCATTTCAGAAGCAACAGTTTGCACAAAACAGAATATATAAAAAGGTATGTCCTCAATTATCCTAAATTGTCTCTTGAAGTATTGTTTGTTCCTATTTTTTTTTAAATATTTCTTATCACTTGATTTCACATAATGGTTCAGGGACTCTGGGAAAGCCATTCGCTCTGTTTAGGATGTACGTATATATCATGTACGGCAAAATTGGTATATTTGATACAATTATTGAATATGACACTACAGTTTCAAGTGAATTGTTTCTTAAAGCAGTTCTATCACGTATTTGAGTGATAATATTTTATGTTGTTAATTCCAGCCTCGTAATGGAAGAACTTTTGATGTATATTCACAACAAACAAAACATCATCTGAAACGTATGTACATTTATATCAAAATCTCTTCTTACAAAAGTTATCTTTATAGGAAGGCAGTAATTTCATTTTATTGCACACAAACAGCATTTATGAGAGGCTAACTATGAAGTGTACTAACATACTATCCATTCAGCTCTGGGAACTAGATTATTAATCAATTCAGGCTGATGAGATGAAAACAGTGTGCTGGATCTTAGAGACAATGGGAACTCCAGATAACAAAGTGTGGAGCTGGATGAACACAGCAGGCCAAGCAGCATCTTAGGTGCACAAAAGCTGACGTTTTGGGCCTGGACCCTTCATCAGAAAAGGGCCTGGACCCACTTCATCCCTTTTCTGATGAAGGGTCCAGGCCTGAAATGTCAGCTTTTGTGCTCCTAAGATGCTGCTTGGCCTGCTGTGTTCATCCAGCCCCACACCTTGTTATGCTGGATCTTAGATTGTTTTTGGATACATCTGAGTTGTGTAAAATTTTTTGGAGGGATTTCTCATGTATCCTGGCAAATTTGTCCAATTAACTAGCTATTCCAGGCTTGCAGCATCCCTCATGTTCAGTTTCACCTCCTTATTACCATGTGCCACTCAACAGATGTCTCAGAAATCACCAGCATCCCTTGTGCCCATGCCACCTTTAAAAACCTGTTGTACAGCAGGATAAGCACTATCAGCCCGGAGCTGCCCTGCACAGTTCCTGATAAGGCAGACAAGGGGATATCAGCACCCTGGCTTTGCAGGTAAAGTCCTGGAGGTCCTGCTGGATTGCATTGTGCAGAGATGGGACTTTGCCTTTCCCTAGGACCAGCGGTGGAGGCTACAGCAGCAGACTATGCCAGTCTGGTGTGAGACTGTCACTTGCGTTAAAGCACGCTCGGCCATCTGAAGGAGTGCCCAACACTGTAAGAAGAAGGTCAATCGCCTTCTTCACTCAGCCAGGGTAAGTGCCATCATCCTTTCTCTGATACATTACGCTCACTCTATCCTTGCTGCTGCACCCACCTCCCACAAAGGCTTATTATTGCATGCAACATCTCTCCTCACTTACTCTCAGCCATCCGAAACCCTGACACCACTAACTCTCACACCTTCTTGCAATGCTTCCTGACGTGCTTGGGCCACCTCCTGATCTATACCAGAAGTAACAGCCATTGTGCTCGACATTCAGTTCCTCACCCCCTTACTTAGGGAGCTTCCTGATTCTGTTTGCCTGAGCAGCTGCGTTTGGACTGTATCAGAGGCTGCCCATGATTTACTGTGCCGAGACCCACTGAGTGAAGGCTAATCCCCAGCCCCAACTTTCACTGAGGCTGATAACAATGACAAATGTCCTCCTTTTCTGTTTGAGCAATACACACAGAAGTAATACGAGCCTTGAAGCTGAGAGGACAAAGTAAGGCAATGCAAAGAGGGAACGCTATGAGCATCCAAGTAGGTTCACAGTGAATGAGCATTATAGGAGCAAGCAGGCAGCCTGGACTTGCAGACTTGTACAGCCCATAAACTGAGTGTGTGTCCTTGCTGCCGCATTACGATAATAGTTGCTGGCACAGCCCAAGGTGCGTCATTGTAGCACCACAGTGTCCTGTAAGCAATTGGAGATATGCCACGAGCATTGTTAGAGGCTGGCATATGTTGGATGCCACGCTCCATGGATGTGGGATGCATCTGGCTGGTGCTCATGGTACATGCCCTGAGTTTGTGGTGCCCAATATCTGTCATTCAGAGCAAGCAGCGAGTTGAATTGTCCAGTTGCCCATTCTGGTTTCCATGTCATTTTTCTCAGCCTCTAGTTTGCTTGCCAAGTTTGGTAAGCTAGGAAACGCACCACTGCCCAGTGAGAAACTCAACATGCCACTTGTTAAAAGCATATTATATGGAACAAGTTGTTGCTGACAGCCTTGTTGGGCTTCACATCTAACTCTTACAGAAATCTTACCAGAACCCACTTAGTTTTAATCTCTTTAAGATATCTTACCCATTATTTCAAATGACCTTTGAAAGGATAACCTACAGGAACCAAGTTTGAGCAGTCACAGTTCAGGTCCTGGTGAATGAGAGTTTATATGTACAGTTTGTAACCTGTCACAAACATGTAGTCTCACCCAGGAAGAATGTAGGAGGTTGGACTCCTGGTGTCAGTTCCATTTTCTGTTCCAGACCCACTCCTTGCAGAAGGGAGTCACTGGACACAATTTACCTAGAGCTCACATATACTTGGCTGTAAAGCACATTTGGCAACTAAGAGGGATGGTGGGTTTGAGAAGGAAGCAGGGGCTGAAAGTACAGGCCTAAGTTAAAGTGCTGAAGACAACCATTGTGGCTGCCATGGTGAAATGCTGTAGAAATGAGGTCTACAATCATCTGTGTGAACACGAACATATCTTGTCAGCTGTTTGAACGTGAACAGGCTTTGTTAAACATAACTATTCACCAGGCTTGGTAAGAGGACATACTGCTAAAGCCTTACAAACTGACACTCCAGGTCCATGTAGTCTGATGTCTTTAAGACATAACTACTTTGGTGCATGCTCCATTATTATTCTTGGAGTAAACCCTTCACTCCCCTCTACTCCAGTCATCCCATTGCCCCCCCCCTCCGACTCCCTCCCTCATCAGCCCTCATTCTCCAGTTGTTTGCACAAGGCAAATTAAACTATTAACATTTAGGCACAAACAGTTAACTCAACTTCTATTTTCTCCCTCTCCACAAGTCTCTTTGGCTTGATACAATCATCTCCAACAACATTCTCTACTCTCTTGGAGGATGTATGAAAAGTATGGACTGCTTCATTATTGTCTGGCAGGGTGAATGCATGGATGGAGTGGGATGGTGGCCTCGGGGAAAGCAACAGCTTAGTGGTATTATCGCTGGGCTGTTAGTCTAGAGACCCGGGTAATGTTCTGGGGACCCAGGTTCAAATTCTGCCACAGCGGATGGTGGAATTTGAATTCAATAAAAATCTAGAATTAAGAGTCTAATGATGACCAATTGTTGGGAAAAGTCCATCTGGTTCACTAATGTCCTTTGTGAAGCTCTAGACCCATCCTTATCTGGACTGGTCTGCATTTGGCTCCAGACCCACAGCAATGTGGTTGATTCTTAACTACGGCAATTAGGGATGGGCAAGAAATGCTACCTAGCCAGTGACACCCTCATCCCATGAATGAATAAAGGAAAAGCAAAATTCTGCAACTCCATCACCAGGAAAAAGTACATCATTCCCTGTGAGGGGAATACACTTCTGAATCAGAACCTGTAACAAGCCAGGTAACAGATCCTGCAAATTGTACCACAACAATATACACACCCAAGACCTTGCCCACCAAAGCTTGTATTTTTGAATAATGTCTCGATTCCTTCCCAATTGCTATTGGAAACAGGTTACACAATGGAAATTGTTGGGTGGAAATGATGCCCTTTTAAAAGGTATTTATGAGCTTTCTGCAGCCTGTTTTGTTAGGAAGTCCATTCAATATTAATTCTTAAAAATAATTAGAGGAATTTCTTCAAAGATCCAGGCCCCATTGCTGTTGTAGGCCCCCAGAGAGACTCATCTTTTATGTTTATCCGATATACCTCTATTGGGCTTCTCAGAAGGCTGGGAATATGAGAAAACCCAACATAATCTGTCTTTTCCTCAAAAGGTAGTGAAGGCAGAATCTTTGACTATTTTTAAAGGGTAAGGTGAAGAGATTCTTGGTTAACAAGGGGTGAAAGGTTATTGAAGGTAGATAAGAATGGATTAATGGTGACAACCAGATCAGACATGATCTTATAAATGGTGAAGCAAGTTCAAGAGGCCGAATGGCCTACTCCTGCCCCGAATTAGCATGCTTATAAATTGTCCTAATTCCTTTCAGCTCCTTTCTGTAAGAATGTCTGTATTTGGGGCAGGCAGGGAGTCATTCCCAAACCATTAACGCTGAAATAAAATTGTAATTCTTCTGAAGTACTCCCAAGGACCTTTCAGTGGAAATGTACTGAAAAAGTCATACACTGCCAATATCATTTTTTTTTAATTGCCCTACCATCAATTGGTGAGTCTCACATCAGTGGTTGTGAAGTTATTGGAGAGAATTCTTAGCGATAGGATTTATGCGCATTTGGAAATGCATGGTCTAATTAGGGACAGTCAGCATGGCTTTGTACAGGACAGGTCATGTTTTACTAACATGATTGAATTTTTTTGACAAGGTGACAAAGATGATCAATCAGGTTTGAGCAGTGGATATTGTCTACATAGATTTTAGTAAGGCTCTCCACAAGGTGCCCAGTGGTAGACTCATCCTGGAGATCAAGATGCATGGGATCCATGGTAACTTAGCTGCGTGGATTCCAAACTGCCATTGAAGGCAGAGAGTAGTGGTGGAAGGGTGTTTTTCTGGCTGGAGGTCTGTGATTGGTGGTGTTCCACACGGATCCATACTGAGGCTGCTTCTGTTTGTGATAGATGTAAATGACTTGGATGAAAACATAGATGGGAAGGCTAGTACGTTTGCAGATGACACAAACATCAGTGCAGTCCAGGGAAGACGGACAGGTCAAGGAGGTGGGATGAGGTTAGTAGGTACATGGGGGTGCGGCTTGGGGTGGGAGGAAGGGATGGGTGAGAGGAAGAACAGGTTAGGGAGGCGGAGACAGGTTGGACTGGTTTTGGGATGCAGTGGGTGGAGTGGAGGAGCTGGGCTGGTTGTGTGGTGCAGTGGGGGGAGGGGACGAACTGGGCTGGTTTAGGGATGCAGTTGGGGAAGGGGAGATTTTGAAACTGGTGAAGTCCACATTGATACCATTAGGCTGCAGGGTTCCCAGGCGGAATATGAGTTGCTGTTCCTGCAACCTTCGGGTGGCATCATTGTGGCACTGCAGGAGGCCCATGATGGACATGTCATCTAAAGAATGGGAGGGGGAGTGGAAATAGTTTGCGAATGGGAGGTGCAGTAGTTTGTTGCGAACTGAGTGGAGGTGTTCCGCAAAGCGGTCCCTAAGCCTCCGCTTGGTTTCCCCAATGTAGAGGAAGCCACACCGGGTACAGTGGATGCAGTATACCACATTGGCAGATGTGCAGGTGAACCTCTGCTTAATGTGGAATGTCATCTTGGGGCCTGGGATGTGAGGGGGGAGGTGTGGGGGCAAGTGCAGCATTTCCTGCGGTTGCAGGGGAAGGTGCCGGGTGTGGTGGGGTTGGAGGGCAGTGTGGAGCGAACAAGGGAGTCACGGAGAGAGTGGTCTCTCCGGAAAGCAGACAGGGGTGGGGATGGAAAAATGTCTTGGGTGGTGGGGTCGGATTGTAGATGGCGGAAGTGTCGGAGGATGATGCATTGTATCCGGAGGTTGGTGGGGTGCATCATCCTCCGACACTTCCGCCATCTACAATCCGACCCCACCACCCAAGACATTTTTCCATCCCCACCCCTGTCTGCTTTCCGGAGAGACCACTCTCTCCGTGACTCCCTTGTTCGCTCCACACTGCCCTCCAACCCCACCACACCCGGCACCTTCCCCTGCAGCCGCAGGAAATGCTACACTTGCCCCCACACCTCCCCCCTCACCCCTTTTCCAGGCCTCAAGATGACATTCCACATTAAGCAGAGGTTCACCTGCACATCTGCCAATGTGGTATACTGCATCCACTGTACCCGGTGTGGCTTCCTCTACATTGGGGAAACCAAGCGGAGGCTTAGGGACCGCTTTGCAGAACACCTCTGCTCAGTTCGCAACAAACTACTGCACCTCCCAGTCGCAAACTATTTCCACTCCCCCTCCCATTCTTTAGATGACATGTCCATCATGGGCCTCCTGCAGTGCCACAATGATGCCACCCGAAGGTTGTAGGAACAGCAACTCATATTCCGCCTGGGAACCCTGCAGCGTAATGGTATCAATGTGGACTTCACCAGTTTCAAAATCTCCCCTTCCCCAACTGCATCCCTAAACCAGCCCAGTTCGTCCCCTCCCCCCACTGCACCACACAACCAGCCCAGCTCCTCCACTCCACCCACTGCATCCCAAAACCAGTCCAACCTGTCTCCGCCTCCCTAACCTGTTCTTCCTCTCACCCATCCCTTCCTCCCACCCCAAGCCGCACCCCCATCTACCTACTAACCTCATCCCACCTCCTTGAACTGTCCGTCTTCCCTGGACTGACCTATCCCCTCCCTACCTCCCCACCTATACTCTCTCCACCTATCTTCTTTTCTCTCCATCTTCGGTCCGCCTCCCCCTCTCTCCCTATTTATTCCAGAACCCTCACCCCATCCCCCTCTCTGATGAAGGGTCTAGGCCCGAAACGTCAGCTTTTGTGCTCCTGAGATGCTGCTTGGCCTGCTGTGTTCATCCAGCCTCACATTTTGTTGTCTTGGATTCTCCAGCATCTGCTGTTCCCATTATCTCTCCAACATCAGTGCAGTTGTGGCTACCAAAGAAGACTGTCAAAGGATACAGCGGAATGTAGATCAGTCGCAGATATGGGCAGAGAAGTGGCAGATGGAGTTTAATCTGTCTGTGTGTGAGGTGCTGCACTTAGGCAAATCAGATGTAATGGAAAAGTATGCAGTAAATGGCAGGACCCTGAACAACATTGATGTACTAAGGAATCTTGGGTTTCAAGTCCATAGCTCCTTGAAAGTGGCCACACAAGTAGACAATGTGGTAAAGAAGGCACATAGCATGCTGGCCCTTATTGGTTGAGGAAGTGAGTACAAGAGTCAAGATGTCATGTTACAGTTTTATAAGACTTCGGTGAGGCCGCACTTAGAGGATTGCGTTCAATTCTGGTCACCACATTACAGGAAGGATGTGGAGGCTTTGGACAGGATATAGAAGAGATTTACCAGGATGCTGCCCACATTAGAGTGTATTAACTCTAAGGAGAAGCTAGAAAAATCTTGGTTGTTCTCTCTAGGCGCCGAGGGGGAGACTTGATAGAAGTCAATAAAATTATGGAGGCATAGATAGTGTTGATGGTCAGAATCTTTTTCCCAGAGTTGAAATGTCTAATGCTAGCGGGCATGCATTTAAGAGATGAAAAGTTCAAAGGAGTTTGGAACGAGCTGCTGGGGTGATAGTGAAGGTAGATACGATGGAGCATTTGAGGAGCTTTTACATATTCACATGAACAGGCAGAAGGGATTAGTTTAATTTGGCTTCATGTTTGGCACAACATCGTGGGCTGAAGGGCCCATTCCTGTGCTCCAGTGTTCTATGCTCTGTCGACTACAGAATGTTTGCACAGCAAGTAAGAAATTATAAAATGAATATTTTATTGATGATAAAAACTGAAGCCAGTAACTGGCGTTTTTGGTAATAAGTAAACTTGGTTATATCATTTGATGGCTTGAGTCTCAGCCGCACTGAATAAGACTTCTAAAATGCAGTGAAATCTGGTGAAATTGGTTTAATGGTTAGATTGCATCATCCTATCTAACCTGAGGAGCTGCATTGGTTTACAATGTTGAAATATTGTATGAAAATATAACAAATGAACCTTTGTTTTCCAGATTCTTTGGAATAACCCCTGAGGCATAACAGAAAAATTACAAGCTTCAGTGGACCTTCATCCCTTGAAAGTGTCTAATAATCATTAACTATAAGCAGGCTGTAACTTCGGACAGTTTGTGATAAATCACAAGATATTGTAATATGCTGCTGAAAATTAGAGATGTGCTTTTTACTGTGAATAATAAATATCTCACACAGCATTTTCTATTGTCTGTTTTAGTATTTTTATTGAGTAAATTGCAGGATGAACAGCACCCCCTGGAAGTGATGTGGCAGATAATGAATGACTCAGTCACTTGGGAACGTTCCCTATATCCCAGTGAAACAGTAGTAAAAATGTAAAATGGCCTTAACTAGGGCCTTAAATGGACGAATTAGCAGCCTAGCTCTGTGGAATGGGCAGGTAATCCCGTTCCCTTTCCTCCCCTAGCAAAATCCCTCGGAGACTGAAATGTAGCAGAAAGCAGCCCTAATTTGTTTCTCTGCTTTTTTTTTGTCACCAGTCTTATTTCTATAGGCTTGGGAATCCAACTTGTTGTATATTCAATTCAAAAATTCCTTCCCGCGTTTATGCAGATCAAGTAACATTGGAGCTGTGTTCCACAATATTCCTACTACTAAGTCTGACATGCAGACCATTAAAAAGGAATATATTGCATATAACAGAAATGAAGAAAATATATAACTAGCCATAAATGAAAATTTCCTCACCATGCACATTGGTCTTGCCAGATATGCTTTGTTCAGCTGTAAGCAAATAACTATCACCAGGCATTTGCCCACTGGGGAGGCAGTATGTCTGAACCAAGGAACATAAACAAAGTCGCTGGAAAAGCTTGGCAGGTCTGGCAGCATCTGTGAAGAAAAAAATCAGAGTTAACGTTTCATATCAAGTGACCCTATCTCAGATGTTTGAGTTCTGAGGAAGGGTTACTTGAGCCAAACATTAACTCTGATTTCTCTTAACAGATGTTGCCAGACCTGCTGAGCTTTTCCAGCAAGTTCTGTTTTTGCTCCCAATTTCCAGCGTCCGCAGATCTTTCAGTTTTAAAACAATAAATGAGGTTGTTGCTGTTCAATCTGAGATCAACATCATGTTTTTAAAGAGGAATTGTGACAAGACCCATGGTAAAAGAGCCATGTTGCTTTCCCCTTGGTCTTTAAATGTTGTTTACAGAAAACACAAAGGCAGCAGAAAAGGCAATAATGCCTATGCCTTCAGAATTGGAGATTATAACATCTCAAAGTCTCCAATTCTGTTCCTTTTCAAGTCTGACAATACAGTAAACTGACCAATGGTGACAAGCTGACAAGTATTTAACTTTATGAACTGGTGAAAGTCAACTTCTTTGATAGAATCTTGAAATGACTTTGTTCTATGACTTCTTCAGGTTTTGAACTCACCCAAACTAAACTTCAGAAACAAAAATATGATTTTTAGCAGGCCTGCAACACATTTTCAGTACAAACCATTCACACAAATAATGAACTATTCATTTTGTTAATGACTTGTAAACATGTGCAGTTCTCTTGAACTGTACTTCCTTGAGTGTGTTTGTGTGTGACTATGAGTGAGAGCCATTGTGTTAGATTTCAGGACAAATATATGAATAGGCAATCAGCTGGATTTAAATTCACAAACAGCTTGCTTCTGTTTTAAGACTATTCGACTTTACAGACACTCGTACACATTCGTGCACAAACAGTTGTGTATATACACACACACACAGGCATGAATATTCGTTCTGCATGCAGCCACTCATACACTTGTATAAACACACACACTTATATACAGACATACACTGATGCACGCACATACGCACACTTCCACATGCACATAAATATATACCCATACACTCATTTCACACACACTTGTACAGTCCACATTCACGTGTACACTCATCAACACACTTGCACATTTATCTCACACACACACACATACAGATGCATATATACACACAAATATCTTGCCTTGAGGGTTTACTGACACTGACGGTTCTCTGACTCTGTCTGTAACGTGGTCCAACATTCTGTGTACATGGTTCAGATATTTGACTATACTCATCTTACAGGCAAACATGCACATCACTTGATATGAATATTCTCTGTTTGACTAAAATGTGTCCAGTATCAACTCCAGATTTTTTGTTCTATCTCCTCCATGCTATGTGAGTGTTCTTTTGTTGATGACTTCCTGGTAATGCAGTGCGAACTGAGTGAATATATTCCAGTGGAGTACATGATGTAATGGGAGTCAGCATGATCATATATGTTGAGGTGGCTGGTGGGTCTGTGTGGGAAGATACCATTTGGTTACTCTGTACATAAAGAGTTTGAAGATCAAATGTATCAAATTACATTAAAATATATGTTCTACTGCGAGTCTAGTAAAATTATTTATAAAGGTCAATCATACTTAATGTATTATGCACTAGAAACCAAAAAATAAGAGTAACAGTAGCCATCGAGGACGCTGCTGCCACCAACATTTAAGATTTACCAGCCGGTGTCACTCCGCCCGCTGATGTCACTCCGCCCACTGCCAACGTCGCTCTGCCCACCACCTCCACAGCCAGCAGCTCCAGAGGAGACTGTAGCAGCCAGCCCCGCTAAGTCTTCACCATTTTCCCAGACCTCCCCTTCACTGAAGACGAACGGTCGGTCCTCAGTAAAGGGCTCACCTTTGTCCCCCTCCACCCAAACATTGACGAATACAACTCATGTTTGGACATTGAGTAGTTTTTCCGCTGCCTGCCCCTCTGTGTTTACTTCTTTAACCGTGAGCCTAACCCTCCCTCTACTGATCCCTTCTGCCGCCACCAACACACCCCCTCCTCTTGCACACCACCCCAAGGCTTCCTACCCTCCCTCAACCTCATTTCCAACTGCCGTCGAGACATCGATCACCTCAACCTCTCCATCCCTCTCACCCACTCTAACCTCTCCCCCATAGAACGTCCAGCCCTCCGCTCCAATCCCAACCTCACCATAAAACCCGCGGACAAGGGAGACACAGTTGCAGTATGGCACACTGACCTGTACGTTGCCGAGACCAGATGCCAGCTCTCTGATGCCTCCTCCTACTGCCCCCTTGATCGTGATTCAAACCCTGAGCACCAAATCATCATCTCCCAAACCATCCACAACCTCATCACCTCAGATGACCTCCCACCCACAGCCTATAACCTCATCATTCCCCAACCCTGCACTGCCCATTACTATCTCCATCCCTGACTGCCCTGGTCAACCCATTGTCTTCACCTGCTCCTGCCCCATTGACCTTATCTCCACCTATCTTGACTCCATTCTTTCCCCCTTGATCCAGGAACTCTCTACCTATGTCCGTGGCACCACCCACACCCTCCACCTCCTCCAAAACTTCCAATTCCCTGGTCCCCAAATCCTCATCTTTATCATGGATGTCCAGTTCCAATACACCTGCATTCCCCATGCAGATGGCCTAAAGGCCCTCTGCTTCTTCCTGTCCTGCAGGCCCGACCAGACACCCTCCACTGACACCCTCATCCGTTTAGCCGAAGCTGTCCTCACCCTCAACAACTTCTCTTTCAATTCCTCCCACTTTCTACAGACAAAGGGGGTGGCCATGGGTACCCCCATGGGCCCAAGCTATGCCTGCCTCTTTGTAGGATACGTGGAACAATCCCTCTTTCAAAGTTATACTGGCCCTATTCCCCCACCTCTTCCTCCGTTACATTGATGACTGTATTGGCGCCACCTCGTGCTCCCAAGAGGAGATCAAACTGTTCATCCACTTCACTAACACCGTCCTCCCACCCTTACGTTCACCTAGACCATTTCTGATACCTCTTTCTCCTTCCTGGACCACTCTGTCTCCATCTCTGGCGTCCACCTGGAAACCAATGTCCATTTCAAGCACATTGACTCCCACAGTTTTCGAGAATACACGTCCTCTCACCCAGCTTCTTGCAAAAAGGCCATCCCCTATTCCCAATTCCTTCGCCTCCGCCGCATCTGCTCCCGAGGTGAGGCATTCCACTCCCGACATCCCAGATGTCCTCGTTTTTCATGGACCGCAACTTCCCTCCACAGTGGTTGAAAATACCCTCAACCGTGTCGCTCGCATTTCCCACAACTCAACCCTTACACCCCCCTCCCGCAATAACAACCAAAATAGAATCCCCCTCATCCTCACGTACCAGATGGTGAGATGGTGAACAACACATCATCCTCGCCATCTACAATCCAACCCCACTACCAAAGACATTTTTCCCTCCCCACCCTTGTCTGCCTTCCGGAGGGACCACTCTCACCATGACTCCCTTGTCTGCTCCACACTCCCCTCCAGCCCCACCACCCCCCCAGCACTATTCCCTGCAACTGGAGCAATTGCTACACCTGCCCCTACACCTTCCCTTCACCCCCATCCCAGGCCCTAAGAAGACCTTCCACATCAAACACAAGTTCACCTGCACCTCTGCTAATGTGGTATATTGTATCCACTGTTCCCGTTGTGGCCTCCTCTCCATCAGGGAAACCAAGCGGAGACTTGGGGACTGCTTTGTGGAACACCTACACTCAGTTCACAACAAACAACTGCACCTCCCAGTCGCAAACCATTTCAACTCCCCCTCCCACACCTTGGACGACATATCCATCATGGGCCTCCTGCAGTGCCACAATGATGCCACCCGGAAGCTGCAGGAACAGCATCTCATACTTCGCTTGGGAAACCTACAGCCCAAGAGTAACAATGTGGACTTCACAAGCTTCAAAATCTCCCCTCCCCTGACAGCATCGCATAACCAGCCCAGCTAGTACCCGCCTCCTTAACCTGTTCTTCCTCCCACCCCAAGCCCTACCCCGATCCACCAACCTCATCCCGCCCCCTTGACCTGTCCGTCTTCCCTGGACTGACCTATCCCCTCCCTACCTGCCCACCTATACTCACCTTCATTGGCGCTATCCCGGCCTCTTTGACCGGTCTGTCTCCTCTCCACATATCTTCTCTTCTATCCATCTTCTATCCAGCTCCCCCTCTCTCCCTATTTATTTCAGAACCCCCTGCCCCCTCCCCTTTTTTTGATGAAGGGCTTAGACCCACAAAGTTAGTTTTTGTGCTCCTAAGATGCTGCTTGGCCCACTGTGTTCATCCAGACCCCACACTTTGTTATCTAGACCCAAAGCGTCAGCTTTCGCGTTTCTTCCCCACAGTCAGCAGACCTGAAACGTTAACTCTGTTTTCTTCTCCACAGATGCTGCCAGAGCTGCTGAGCTTTTCCAGCAACTTTGTTTTTGTTCCTGATTTACAGCATCTTTTGGTTTTTATTCAATATTTAAGCACTTGTCGCAGGAAGTAAGATACTGTAATAGGAACAGTGATGGTCAATGAATGCAGCCTTACCCGCATCACCTACATGCAGAAAGCAACAGAAAAGAATAATCACTTTTTAATTACAGGTTTCCAACATCACAAGGTTGTAAAGCTGCTTACTACATACACGGTACATGTGCTGTACAACATTCTGAGGTCTACGTCCATCAATATAAACCATTTTCCTATCTGCCACACCTCAGCAATGAACCAGAAGGGAAGCAAGTGGGAACATGGAAGTGAGTCACAGGCTCGCTATTTCCTCATATGGAAATTGTGTCACTGCCTTTCCATAAATGGCATCGTAGGAAACCGGAAACTGGTGCCCTCCGAAAAGAAATCCCCTGGACCAGCAGCAGTTTTCAATCTACAGGGGGTGAAATACAATACAACAGGAGAGGAATCCTATCTGCCTCCGCGTTATCGAGGGTGAAGCTGCAGTGGAAAAGTGTGCCGTGGGACATTGCGAGAGAGAGAGAGAGACACACACCAGGCTGCTGTAAGCAGCGAATCAGCAACATCCCGACAGCATGCAGGTCAGCACCTCTTCTCCTTGCTGTTCATATAAGCGGAAGAGACGCCTTTTTAGGGTACTACTGAGCAGAAGCATATCTTATTCTCATATGTGTGTAGGCTGACAGGAGACTAAACCTGAGATCGTTGGTACTACATGTAGCTGTGACGATTAAACATGTTTCAATTGACTTACGAGAAACTTTGTAGTCTTGTTTGGCCTACCATAGTGAGAGCTGCAAAACTGTTCTGCATAAAAGCACGATTTGAATTCACCAGTCTTGTCAAACTGCATGTGCTTTGAAGCAATCAAAGAAATCTAAAGTTATAAGTGTGCAATGTACGGAAACTGCTTATTTACATGATTAACAACACATAGGAGGATCACTCGAAAGAATATATGAGGACTGCAAGCCCTATTTCAGGAAAATACCAGGCGTTCCTTGGTATTGGTCTTGCAACTTGTGTTCAACGGCCACAAATTGCTCACTAAACGTTGCAGCAGGGTTGAAGGTCTTGTGAGTATGACAGACCATCCAGACCAGTAACTCAACATTCTCTTTTCAAGGACAGAAACGCATGCATTATCATTTGCTGTCATAAGCTATACAATGAGTCAGTCAGTTCAGTTGGCTGGATGGGTTGCTTGTGATGAAGCGTGATGCCAACAGCATAGATTCAAATCTTCCACTATGAAGGACTCTCTCAAAACTCTCCCCTTGCCTGTGGTGTGGTGGCCGTCCAGTTTAACCACCCGTTAGTTGTGTCTGTCTAATGAGCAAGCAGTCCTATAATCTGGTCTGTGTTAGTCACTGCATATATATTGTATATTCTCATTGGGAGTTATATACAGGCCTCCTAGCAGTAGTCAGGCAGTGGGGCAGAAAATAAATCAGGAGACACAAAGGTTATGTAAGAATATGCATAATTACAGTAATCGTGTGGGATCTTCAATATGTAGTGGTCTAGGAAATTCAGGTTGGTACCAGATCTCAAGAAAAGGAATTTGTGGAATGTCTACAAGAGGTTATTTGGAGCAGCTTGTGGTAGGACCCACTTGGGAACAGGCATTTCTAGATCTGGTGTAGTTTAATGAGGGAGATTTGATGAGAGAGCTTGCGATCAAAGAACCCGTAAGGACAGTGACTGTGATATGATGGAATTTGCCCTGCCGTATAGGAGGGAGAAGCTGGAATCAGATGTAATGGTATTACAATTGACTAAAGGTAACGACAAAGACATGAGATAGGAGCTGGCCAGAGTTGATTGGAAGAGGAGCCTAGTATGGAAGAGAGGGGAGCAGCAATGACAGGAATTGGCAGGTGGGTGGGGGGGGGGCAGCGGCGCGTGATAGTAATTTTGGGGATATGGCAGAAATTCATCTCATGGACGAAGAAACATATTAAGGGGAAGATGAGGCATTCAAGCCTGAGAAGGGAAGACCGGGACAGCATAAAAACAAAAGGGAAAACTTACGATGTTGTGAAGTTTATTGGGAAATTAGAGGATTAGGAAGTCTTTAAAAACTATCAGATAACAACTAAAACGTGATAAAGGGGGAGAAGATGAAATTTGAAGTTGAGCTAGCTAAAAATATCAAAGACAATTTCAAGAGTTTTTTTAAGTTGTATAAAAGGTAAGAGAGATACAAGAGTGGACATTGAACTGCTGACAAATGAGGCTGGAGAAGTGGTAACAGGGAACAGAGAAATGTCAGAGGAACTGAATATGTACTTTTCATCAGTCCTCACGGTGGAAGACATCAGTAAGACACGAAAACTTCAAGAGGTGAGTGTAGTGGCCATCATTAAGGAAAAGGTGCTGGCAATCTGAAAGGTCTGAAGGTGGGAAATCACCAAATGGACCACATCCCAGAGGTCAGGAGATAGGTGAGGTAATTGTGGAAACATTGGGAGTGATCCTGCAGGAATCACTGGGAATCAAAAGAGTCCCAGAGGATTAGAAATTGGCCAACGTAACACCTCTGCTTAAGAAGGAAAGGAAACAGAAGACAAGAAATTTATGGGCCAGTAACCTGACCTCAGTCATTTTTAAAATTTTAGAGTCCAGTATTGAAGATGAGATTGTGGAGTACTTGAAAGTCTGCAGTAAAATAGGTCTGAGTCAGCACAACTTCATCAAGGGGAAGTCATACCTGTGTCACGAAGTGGGGAAAGGTTGAACCACTCTGATAATTAACCGGAGACACCAGCCGTAATCTGTTATTGGCGGGAGTAGAGGTTCTCTTCTAAAAATTAAACCTGAAACACCCAGAGGAGCTCGCCTTGCCCTTCGTAATCTGTTAAAAGTGTAGTTAAAGGAAAGGAATTCCTCATACTTATTTTATAAGCAACAAATAACAATTTATTTATTTAACCCTAACATTGAACAAATTAGCAGAAATACTAACCGAACAATTCCCCTCTAACTACTATTTCCAAGTTTCTAATGGTATGTTGTTCCAATGAATAATGTATAATTACAAGTAATAAGAAAACAATAAATTAAAACTTAGTCTCTCAAAGTTCACACAGAGTGTGTCTTCTGGAATGTTTTGACTTCTTCACTGTCTCTCAAGTCATAAACGCCTTTCTTCTGCTGATCCTGCTGTCAGGAATGTTTTCAGTGTAATTTCTTCTGTGAGGACTCTTAGCTATAAGTGCTGTGGTATCTTTGATGTTGCTTTTGTTTTAGGGAGCTGAATAATTTTGTGTGAGAGTTAGGTTTATTTCTCCAATGTCAGATTTACTTTTGCTTCAGATGTCAGTTAGTTCTACCCTGATTTTTCAAAAAAAAATCCTTCTTATATACCCCTAATGACATATCAATTTCTTATAATTTGATTGGTTTTGGGTTGTCAAAACCGTCCGGTTTTAAATTCAATAGGCTTTCACTCACTTTGTACTTGGATTAAATTAATTGGCTGAGTCCAGTTTATTGTCAAAACAGCAAGACAAGACTGCTGTTTTGCCTCCCAACTGTAATGCCTTTTGATACACAGTTTTAATCTTGGGCTGTCTGTACAGTAACTTCCAAGCACAGTCTTTTAAAGGGACCATGCACTGCTTTTTCCCCACTATCGTTTTTACAAGCAAATTCTGATTTCCTGCCTTCCAATTCACAAATATTCTACACAACTCCGTAATACCTGACAAATCTTTTAGAAGGTAATGGGCAAGTTAGGCAAAGGAGCGCAAGTGCACGTGATCGATTTGGATTTCCAGAATGCCTTTGACAAGGTACCACACAGGAGGCTGCGAAATAAGATGTCTGTGGTGTTGGGGCAAGGCGCTGGCATGGATCGAGGACTGGCTGACTGACAGAAGGTAGAGAATAAGGATAAAGGGTCTTTTCAGGATGGCAGTCGGTGACTACAGCTCCACAGGGGTCCGTGTTGGTACCACAACTGTTCATGTTATACATTAATAATCTAGATGGAGGAACTGAGGGCATTGTTGCTAAGTTTGCAGATGACAAAAAGATAGATAGAGATACAGGTAGTTTGAGGAAGTGGGAAGGCTGTAGAAGGACTTGGACAGCATAGGAGAGTGGGCAAAGAAGTGACAGATGGAAAGTGTGGGGTCACATGCTTTGGTCAGAAGAATAGACACATTTTCTAAATGGGGAAAAGTTTTGGAAATCTGAAGCACAAAGGGATTTAGGAGCCCTAGTTCGGGATTCTCTTAAGGTTAACATACGGATTCAGCATCCGCAGTTGTTATACAGATTCAGTTGGTGGTTAGGAAGGCAAATGCAGTGTTAGTGCTCATTTCAAGAGGACTAGAATACAAGAGCAGAGATGTACAGCTTCAGCAGCGTAAGGCTCTGCTCAGACTGTATTTGTAATATTGCAAGCAGCTTGGAGCCCCATATTTAAGAAAGGATGTGGCAGCATTGATGGGGTCCAGAGAAGGTTTACAAAAATGATCCCAGGAATGAAGGCTTGTTATATGAGGAGCGATTGAGGATTCTGGGACTGTGCTAAATGGGGTTTGATCTGACTGAAACTTACAGAATACCGAGTGGCCTGGATAGAGTGGAATTAGAAGGATGTTTCCACTGGTAGGAGAGATCAGGACCCAAGAGCACAGTCTCCGAGTGAGGCAATGACCCTTTAAAATTGAGAATATGAGGAGGAATTTCTTCAGCCAAGGGTGGTGAATCCGTGGAACTCATTGCTGCTGAGGGCTGTGGAGGCCAAATCATTGGGTGTATTTAAGACAGAAATAGACAGGTTCTTTAATTAGTAAAGGGATCAAGGGTTACAGGGAGAAGGAGGAGAGTGGTTTGAGAATCATATCAGACACAATTGAATGGTGGAACAGACTTGATGAGCTAAATGGCCTAATTCTGGTCCTATATTCTTAGGGTCTTAAGGCACGTAGATTTCCTAATACATGTGCATTTGTCATTGCTTGTTCCTCTGGTATCAGCTTGATCTTAGTGGATGTTCCTTCTCTGAGGAGTGTTGCTTCCGTGGTGAGTAGTATTGCAGATCTAGTTTGCTTGCTGAGGAACAGTGCACCTCCAGGACTGAATCATCCTTTTGTCTGTTCAGGTAATCAGGTCTCTTATTCCACATCTGTTTGCGGTGAGGGAACAGCTTTGGTAGTTGTCTATAGTTACCTGAGACTGATGTTGTGTCTGCTCTCCTGTCTACCACGTATGATCGATGTGATAGCTACTATTTGTCAGGCCCAAATTATTCTGCAAATTCTATCTGGCTGTTCAGTGTTCAGTTCTGGCAACAACTTGTCAGTTTAGATAAAAGGGAAATTTGGTTTTCAGTTGTCTCAACTTGATTTTGTCACTGTCACATCTAGTCCTGTTTCTGGCTTTATTGCTTTTTTTTGCCATTGCAACAGTAGATTATGTGCAGTTTGACATTAATCTTTGGATTGGAACTAATTGCTATACATTCAGTAGGTGTACTCCATTGAAGGATTGCTCTGTACAAGTCTGTGCTGATTTGCATGATTTTTTTTTTCCTATGGTCCCTTTTTGGTAGTTTCTCACTGCTGCCTTAGCTTTCTTGTTTGACTGAGTATAGAATGGAGATGATGTGTGGCATTGAACATATACGTAGAACGTAGAACAGTGCAGCACAGTACAGGCTCTTTGGCTCACGAGTTTCCCAATCCTTTATGGAGCACCTGACATTTTCCCTCATGAATTGAAGTCCATTGTCACTCATCTCAAAATTTGGAATACCACTCTGTCTAAAGTACACTTTCAGGCATTCTGTAGTCTCAGTGGCAGTTATTGACATTGACAGTTCAAGGTGCCAGTCGTTAGAAAAGTAGTCAACAAGATACTCAGCTCCTGCGAGAATGAAGAGGTCTACTCCTAGCTTCATCCGTGGTCTGTCTGAAATTTCATGTGTTGCCAGTGGCTCTTTATCTTGCATAGCGTGGTATTTGTTTAAAAGCATTGCATTTGCTGATTGTGCTCCTTAACCTAATTGCCCATGGTTGGTCAGCAGAACTATTCCCTTGTCTCCTTCCAGTAAATTTAATTCGTTGATGGCTTGCATAGATTTGTCAGAATCAACAGTTGACACTTCTGTGGCAGAGATCATCATGGACTTGTTTCTAACTAAAGATTTGCAATTGATTCAGTTTCTTGTAGGTAGAGCTATACATCCCAATTGCTTCCTTTTTCGTTCACATGGTGTTCTCTGCAAAATTCTGTACTCTGACCTTGATCTCTCTCTGGCTCTCCTGCAAGTATTACTTCCTTTTTTTTGCACATGTTCTTCTCATTCAGCTTTTGATGGGATTGCACTGTAGCAAATCGTCATCCCACCCCCACCCCCCACCCCAACCTCAGTCAGTGGGAAATGGAGGAGCAAATACATCGGGAGATCTCAGACATCTATTAGAATAATAGAGTGTGGTGGTAGATTTTTAACTTTCCAAATGTAGACCAGGATAGGTATTGTGTAAAGGGCTTAGATGGGGAGAAATTTAAGTGTGTTCAAGAAAATTTCCGTTTTCGATATGTGGATATAGCTATTCGAGAAGGAGCAAAACTTGGCCTTCTCCTGGGGCATAAGGCAGGACAATTGACTGAGGTGTCTGTGGGGGAGCACTTTGGGCTGAGTGATCATAATTCTGTTAATTTTAAAATATTTATGAAAAAATGATAGGCCTTTTATGGAAGTTAAAGTTCTAGCTTAGAGCAAAGCTAATTTTGACAGCTTTACACAGGCATTTTCAAAAGTTGATTGGAATGTACAGTTTGCAGGAAAAGGAGCAACTGGCAGGTGAGAGACTTTCAAAAGTGAGATAACAAGAGTTCGGAGACAGTATTTTCCTATTAACAGGGTGGCACAGTGGCTCAGTGGTTAGCATTGTTGCCTCAACAATTGACCCAGGTTTAATTCTACCCCTGGGTGATTGTCCGTGTGGAGTTTGCACATTCTCCCTGTGTCTGCGTGGCTTTCTGCTGGGTGCTCCAATTTCCTGCCACAGTCTAGAGATGTGCAGGTTAGGTGGATTAGCCATGGAAAATGTAGGGTTACAGGGACTGGGTAGGGGGCTGCGTCTGTGGGATGCCGTTCGGAGGGTCATCGTGGACCTGTTGGGCTGAATGGCCTGTTTTCACACTGTAGAGATTCTATAGATTAAGAGTGAAGGGCAAGGCTGGTCGGATTAAGAAATAAGGGATGATTAGAGATATTAAAGCTCTGGTCAAGAAAAAAGAAGGGTGACATATTTGGTATAGACAATTGAGATCAAGTGAATCTCTTGAAGAGTATAAAGGGAGTAGAGTCATAGACATATACAGCATGGAAACAAACTTTCAGTCCAACTTGCAATGCTGACAGATATCCTATGTAAATCTAGAACTATTTGCCAGCATTTGGCCCAAATCCCTCTAATTCCTTCCAGATGCCTTTTTAAATGTTGTAATTGTAGTAGTCTCCGCCACTTCCTCAAAGTTGCCCCTTAGGTCCCTTTTTATATCTTTCCCCTTTCACGTGGAACCTATCCCCTGCAAGTTTGGACTCGCCCCATCTGAGGAAAAATTCACCCTATCCATGCCTCTCATGATTTTATAAACTTGTGTAAGGTCACCCCTGAGCCTCTGATGCTCCAGGGAAAATAGCCCCAGCCTATTCAGTCTCTCTGTACAACTCAAACCTTCCAACACTGGCATTATCATCGTAAATCTTTTCTGAACCCTTTCTAGTTTCACAACATCCTTCCTGTAGCAGGGGGATCAGAATTGTACGCAGTACTCCAAAAATGGCCTAACCAATGTCCTGTACAGCAACAACATGACCTCCCAACTCCAGTACTCAATGTACTGACCAATAAAGGCAAGCATACCAAACACTACTATCACTATCCTACGTAACTACGACTCTACTTTGTTCAGCGTCTTTGTTCAGTAACACTCCTCGGGCCCTTACCATTATATTTATAACCCCCCCCCCCCCCCCACTGCTCCCCAGTTTGCCTTTCCAAACTGCAGCACCTCAGTTATCTAAATTAAACTCCATTTGCTACTCATTGGCCCAACCAATCAAGATCCCATTGTACTTTGAGGTAATCTTTTTCACTGTCCAGTACACTTCCAATTTTAGTGTCATCGGGAAACTTACTAAACGTACTTCCTACGTTCATGTCAAAATCATTTCCATAAATGACAAAAAGCAGTGGACCCAGCACCGAACCTTGTGGCACACTGCTGGTCACAGGCTTCCTGTCTGAAAAGCAATCCTCTACCACCAACCTCTGTCTTTTACCTTTTGAGCCAGTTCTGTATCTGCATGTGTAGTTCTCCCCAGTATTCCATGTGATCTAACCTTGCTAACCAGTCTACTGTGAGGAACCTTGTCAAACACCTTACTAAAGTCTATATAGATCACATTCACTGCTCTGTCCTCATCAATTGTCTTTGGTACTTATTCAAAAAGCTCAATCAAGATAGACACTATTTCCCACGCACAAAGCCATTTTGATTATCTCTAATCAGTCTTTGCCTTTCCAAATACATGTAAATCCTGCTCCTCAGGATTACCTCCAACAACTTGCCAACCACCAATGTCAGGTTCACTGGTCTATAGTTGCCTGGCTTATCATTATAACCTTTCTTAAATAGTGGCACAACGTTAGCCAACCTTCAGTCTTCTAGCACTTCACCTGTGGCTATTGATGATACAAATATCTCAGCAAGAGGTCTAGCAATCACTTCTCGTCTCGCTTCCCACAGAGTCCTAGGGTACACTAAAATAAATCCTTGGGATTTATCCACCTTTATGCATTTTTAGACGTCCAACTCTTCCTCCTCTGTAATATGGACATTTTTTAAGATATTGCTGTTTGTTTCCCCATGTTCTATATCTTCGATATCCTTCTCCACAGTAAACACCAATGCAAGATATTGTTTAGTATCTCCTCCATCTCCTGCATTTCTATGCATAGAATGCCTTGCTGGATTTTAAGGGGCCCTGTTCTCTCCCTAGGTACCCCTTTGTCCTCAATGTGTTTGTAGAATCCCTTTGGATTCTCCTTAACCCTATTTGCAAAAGCTATCGCATGGCCCCTTTTGCTCTTCTGATTTCCCTCTTAAATGTACGTGTACTGCATTTATACTCTTCCAGAGATTCACTTAATCCCTGCTGTCTCTACCTGACATTTGCTACCTTCTTTTGTTCAGAACCTCAATTTCTGTAGTCATTCAGCATTCCATACACCTGCAACCCTTGCCCTTCACCCTAACAGGAACATACTGTCTCTGGACTTTTGTTATCTCATTTTTGAAGACTTCCCATTTCCCAGCCACCCCTTTACCTGTGAACATCTGTCCCCAATCAACTTTTGAAAGTTCTTGCCTCATACCACCAAAATTGGCCTTCCTCCAATTTCGAACTTTAACTTTTAGATCTTGCCTATCCTTTTCCATCACTGTTTTATAACTAATAGAATTATGGTGACTGGCCCCAAAGTGTTCCCCCACTGACATCTCAGTCACCTGTCTTGCCTTATTTACCAAGAGTCAGTCATGTTTTTCACTCCTTTAGTAGGTGCATCCACATAGGAGCATACGAAACAGGGAAATCAGTAAGGCACAAGCGGGATATTACATAGCCTTGACAGATAAGGATAAGCAGAATCCAAAGAGATTCAACAAGTACATTAAGAGCAACTAAGGAGAAAATAGATCCCCTTAAGGATCAATGAGGCCACCTCTGTGTGGAATCTCAGGAGATGGGAAAGATCGTAAATGACTATTTTGCATCAGTTTTTACTGCAGAGAACGGCATGGTAGCTAGAGAATTTGAGGAAATAAATATTGATGTCATGAAAGCAGTCCACATTACAGAAGAGGAAGTGCTAAAGGTCTTAAAAAGCATAAAGATAAATAAATCTCTGAGACCTGATCAAGTGTGTCACAGGACGTTGTGGGAAGCTCGCAAAGAAACTGCAGGACCCTTAGCAGAGATATTTGTATCACTTACAATACAGGTGATGTGCTGGAAGACTGGAGGTGGCTAATGTTTTGCCTTTTATTTAAGAAAGACTGTAAGAAGAAGCCTGAAAACTGTAGACCGCTGAGCCTGATGTCTGTGGGAGATAAGTTGTTGGAAGAGATTCTGAGTGATAGGATTTACATGGATTTGGAGAGGCAGGGACCGGTTAGCTATAGTCAACATGGCTTTGTGCGTGGAAAATCGTGTTGCACAAACTTGAATGAGTTTTTTGAGAAAGTGACCAAGTAGACAGATAAGCAAAGAAGATGCCAAAATTGGTGGTGTTGTTGAGTGAAGAGGATTATTTAAGAGGCAACGGGATCTTGATGAGTTGAGCCGATAGGATGACATGTGGCAGATGGAGTTTAATTTAGATAATATGAGGTAATATATTTTGGTAAAACAAACCAGGCCATAACTTGCACAGTTAATGGTAGGGCCCTGGGGAGTGTTGTTGAATATCTAAGAGTGTAAGTACATAGTTCCTTGAAAGTGGTGTCGCAGGTATATGGGGTAGTGAAGATGGTGTTTGGTACACTTGCCTTTATTGGTGAGTGCATTGTGCAAAGGAGCTGAGAGGTCATGTTGTGCTGTACAGTACATTGGTTAGGCTACTTTCGGAATACTGCACTCAATTCTGGTCTCCCAGCTATTGGAAGGATGTTGTGAAACTTGAAAAGGTGCAGAAAAGATTTACAAGGATGTTGCCAGGGTGAGAGGGTTTGAGCTATAGGGAGAGCTTGGGACTATTCTCCCTGGAACATAAGACATTGAGGGGTGACACTTTTATAGAAGTTTATAAAACCATGAGAAGCATAGATAAGGTGAATAGCTGAGGTTTTTCTCCAAGGTAGGGGGAATTCAAAACTAGAGGTTTAAGTTGAGAGGAGAAAGATTTTAAAAGGGATGTGAGAGGGATTTTTTTTTCAAGCAGAGCGTAGTTCCTGTGTGGAATGAACTGCCAAAGGAAATGGTAGAGGCAGATATGGTTACAACATTTAAAAAACATTCAGACAGGTACATGAATAGGAAAGGTTTAGCGGGATATGGGTCAAACGCAGGAAAATGGGGCTAGTTTAGTTTGGGAAACCTGGTCAGCATGGATAAGTTGGACAAAAGAATCTGTTTCCACGCATGTGGCTCTGACGCTTCTGGAGAAATGAAGTGGCTAAGGAGTGATCTAATAGTAGCCTTTAAAATCATTAAGGGATTTGACAGTTTTCACTTTGGTGGAGCTAAAGCTAGAGGTCAGTACAGACAACATCATGTCATTTTGTATGCACCGTGTTTGAAAGCCAGTCATGCATTTGTTGTTACCTAATTTTTCACCCCAAGCTGTTTTCTTTGCAGTTCTTGTATGTGGTGCTTTGCTATTGCTTTCCACTTTCTAGGGGCAGTGCAAGCAGGAATTGTACCCGCTTTGTTAGCATTTATTTTTAAACACATTGCTAATTTGTCACTAACAGATCTAAAATGGAGTTCTCAAAAACTGAGTTACCTCGAGTGGAATCTGCTACCAGTTGGTAGCAAATGTAGCGTAGTTGCTTTTAAGAGGAAGGCAAATACACAGTGGAGAAAGGAATGGAATGATATGCTGAATGAAGTGGCATGGGCACAAGAATAATTGACACACAAACTTTGGGCTGTTTCTGGGTTAAAAATTATGTGCGCTCTTCTGGTTTGCTGGCTATTCTCATATCACAGAAGCCAAAGAGACTCTCTATACCAGGAGAAAAAAAATTACATCCTTTTCTGTGAGTAGAATGAAGTAGCATAAGTGAGCAATAGGCTTGTGCTTGTTTTTTCAGCACATGAATGTAAAATGTAGAACATCGAAGAAAGAAGGGGTGACAGCAGGTATCTGTGGTTTGCCATTGAGTAAGGAAGGCAGGATAGAAGTGAGAAAGGAAAAAAGACTACAATGTGACAAAGTTCTGTGCTGCATCTCTTCAAACACTGCCAGTCACTTCCACTGTCTTGATTCTAGACCTTCTGCTGATGTTCACACCTTTTCCTTCAAGTGAAAAGTGTGCAGAGGCAAATTCTGCTTTGGTGCCCCCTTGTCTCAATTACAGGCTACGAGAGGAGGTTGTTAAAGCTACTGTATTGTGAGCTACTTAAAGAATATATAGGTCAACTGCAGTGAGGTGGGTGTTGTGATGAGTGTAGGATGTACAAATGTGTCCTAAATGCTTGCACTGGTTTCCTTCCTTTTACTTCAGGATCCAAACGCAGACACTGAATGGAATGACATTTTACGGAAAAAGGGCATCCTCCCTCCCAAAGAGGATCCAACTGAGGCAGCAGAGGAGGAGCTCATTCAGCACCAGAAACCGGTTGGTAGGTGAAGAGGTTTAATTTGTTACTGGTTTGTGTGTTGCTGGCGAGGCAAGACCATAAGAAGTAGGAACAGAAGGTGCTTGAGTCTGTTTTGCCATTCAATAAGATTGTGACTGACTGACAATTCTCAACTCCACTTTTCTTGATTTTTTTTTTGTTTCCTGTTGCTGATTAAAAATCTGTCTAACTTATCCTTGAATATACTTAATAACTAGCTTCAGCAGCCATCTGTGGTAGAGAATTCCACACATTCACCACCATCTGAGAGAAGAAATTTCTCCTCATTTCTGTCTTAGCAGGACAACCCGTTATTCTGAGATTATGCCGTCTGATCCTGGGCTCTCACACTATCCTCTATTCTGTCAATTCCCTTGAGAACTTTGGATATTTCAATAGGCCTCCACTCATTATTTTAATCTCCCAATGAGTACTGGCCCAACCTACCCAACCCTTGGTCCTGGCAGAACTCAAAGTAAGCATTTGTAACTAGGCTGGTTTTGAATTTGTGTCACTTAGTAACATTTTCCATCAGTTTTTCTGATAATTGTAGGTGGACCAGTGATGCAGTAATTGGCTGGGATGGACTTTCCTTGCTTTTTGTCGACAGGATTGCTTGGACAATATTCAACATTGTCTTAGTCCTACTTCTTCTGTTTAGCATTGATATAGTCCTATATTGTAACTTCACCAGGCCGATATCTCAGTTTTAGGGATACTTGGTGCTACCGTAGGCATGCCATTTCTGGACTCCTAATTGTGCCCTGACTTGATGGGAACACAGAGCAGAAACAGGGCAGGCAGTGAAATTGCACTATTGTTAAGTACAGATCAGCCCCTGCTGATGGCACATGGATGCTCAGTTTTGATCTTCCGGGTCTGCTCTGAGTCTATGATGTATAACATAGCAACAGTTGCATCTAGCAAATTGAAGGCTACCCTCTATGTAATAACAGGACATATTCTCGGCTGCTCAGAAACATGCGCTGGTCATTCCTTACTGATGTTATCATGGACAGATACAGATGCATTTGTAACACTAGATTGAAGACCTGGGTAATTATGTTTTCCCTCTTGTATTTCTCACCACCTGCTACTGATATAATTTTCAGGTTTTAGCCAGCTTGGTTAGATTGTCTTATTTTGATAAGTGTGAGCTATCCACATTGTTCATGTCATGGATGAGTACAAAATTTTGATTTCTCCATTGTCTGTCCTGTGACCGCTCCGACTAAGTATACGTCAGAGGTGAAAGGATGATATTTAAACTTGCTGTATTATGTAGTTCCAGACTGTTGCTGGCTTTTGCTTACTTATTTTAGCAAAACCTTCTTGAACCCCTATACAAGCAAATAAATAACTCAATAAAAACATTAATGCAATATTATCATCAGTGGAAGATGTTGTTAGAACTCAGTGAAGGATCGTTAAGCTGTAAAGAAAACATTTAAATCTTGTTTCAATCAATAGAAGTACACCATAATATTTCACTTTTTTCTGAATAAAAATTTATATAAAAAGGTAAAATAAACTCTGTGAACACAACAGTATAGTTTATAATCACAAATGTCATGGACTCATTTATTTCTTACTTCCCCTAAAAGTTCTCTTTGAGTTATATACTTTTGTGAGATGCTGCGATCCTCTAGAAAATTCTCAACTCCATCTATTCTACAAGTGAAAATGTTCTATTTATCCTACTTTGACTGTGAATGTCTCATGCCCTTGTCGTGATCAGTTTTCTGTTAATGCACAGCTAATACAGCAGATTTATTTTTCATGTGGAGGACCACTGTAGATTGAAACAATGCAATCCTCCAGATTCTGCTCATCACAAAATTTAAATTGAGACCACACCTCACCTGGATTCCACACTGTTCATGTTTTTTTTTAAAAGACTCACTTTACAGTGCGGGCCTGGATAACTGTCATTGTTCTCTTTTTCTTTCAGTGAGTTGCAAACCACAAAACAAATATACCCAGAGAATTCCCCTATCTCTGTATGATGCCACCTGCAATGGATAATTCTTAAACCACCCTATAGATTAATGATTTTTCATTTGCAGTTTCTTCTTTGGTCTAATACGTGGGTTTTACAGTCCTTCAGGGTCCACTGAATGTTTTAAACAAACTTGGCTGCACTTCTCTGAGCAGAAGTATCTCCCCAGAGTGCAATTGCCGCAAGATTTGCAGACATTACATTTGCAGTTCATAGTTTGATGATCTCCCCTTTCTAGCTGTTAACTTTTAAGTCAACATGGCCCAACTTTTTAAGTGTAATAGACTCCAAACTTATTTTAATTACATTCATCACATTTAAGACGTTAATGCCAAAAACTTAAACCTATGCTCTAAAACACATGAGCCATGAAATAGGTGTTCTCAATGAGTAAAATGTCATTTGGGGTGGAACATGGGCTACAGTTAGATTCATGGAAGAATCTGAGGAAGTCCCATGAGGCCAGTCTTGACCCCAGGACCATCTTGCTGCATCTTTTATGCCTCTAGTTTCTTGCTCGGCAGCAGTGAGTTGCCAATTCAAGGGGATTATTGCATGGTAGAGTCACCGTTGATGACCCAACTTGCCTCATTAATATTCAGCCAATCAAGCTACACATCGAGAAAACTCATGGAAACCAGAGCTGAATGTCAAGCAGCCTACCACCTGTCTTGAATTTTCTGCCCTAATGGGGACCATTTGTCTTCTGGATAGAGAGAGAGAGAGAGAGATGTCAAGGGAGATGAAAGTGGGTGGCAAGGCTGTTAAATCTGGTCTAGGTCGGGAGATGCCCCAAGCAAGTGATTTAAGTGGCAGAGTTAGTTGGGAACTGATGTGGGTGGCAGCGAATGAGGGACAGTATTGCAGGCATTCGTGAGGGTGGTCAAGCCTCGGTGGGAGGCAGGCGATTTAGCAGAGATAGGGTGAGGTATCCGAGAGAAAGTGATGGGACTTGTTTTGGCAGAGTGGACAAGGCCTTGCCTTCCTTCCTGCAGTGCTGGGCATTCTTTCAGACGGCCGAGATAGTACTGAGGCAAGAGGCAACTTCGGACCAGACTGGAATAGTAAGGTTTCATGGCCTTCACTTCATTTTACTGGAGAAAGACTAAGGCCCCAAACCTGTGCCCCACACCATCCAACAGGAGCTCCAGGCCCCTGCCTTCACAGCAAAGTCTGCCGCATCCATGTCAAAATGTCAGGAACTTTACAGGGCAGCTCTGGACTGACAGTGCTTACACACTGACCTTTAAGGATGGTGGGGGCTTGAGGGATACTAAAGTTTTCTGGGGTATCTGTTGTGTGGTGGTTGTTGGGAAAGGTGAGTGGTATGTCTAGAATTGGATGTGAGGGTCACTACAGGGGTGTTAGGTAGGTAATCAGGTGTTTTTTTGGTAAGATACAGCAGGTAAATCCCTTTGGCCACATGGCAAAAAACCCTCAAAACATTTGGATGTGAGCAACTGAGCACAAGATTCAGCCCATGGTTTCTCTGCTCCATTTCTAAATAAAACATGTGCTGTGTATCTTTGTACTGCAGGAGAGTACCCCTTTAATGCATGCTTAAAGGTTCACTTTTTTTAAAAAAAAATTGTTTTCAGCACATTCAGATAACAAATCTGCTTTCTTCCTGACAGTTAAAACATATGAAGACATGACTCTTGAGGAGCTAGAGGAGAATGAGGATGAATTCAATGAAGAAGATGAAAGAGCCATTGAGATGTACAGGTAATTGATTAGAGGATTTTAAAGAAGGGTCTGGAAAATGCAAATCTAATTTAGTTGCTGGGTTCCAGCAAACCTAAGTACTTCAGTTTAGTGTTGGAAACCAAAACATTCACCAGAGTCCAGCCTATAATGTGAGAGAATATATTTTGACTTTGATTGACAGCTCTTAATATGTCACCTACATGTATTTTTTTTGAAAACGTTCACAATGCCATGTCTGATGGATAATGCTCCTGTGATGTCTCATGAAACAGTTCTTCTTCTTTGTCTAAGTTTGCAGAATACTTGGACTTCTTCAGTTAGTAGGCTCTTTCCATTTACACTGACTTTTATATCTGTGCATCGGGTTGTCTTCTTAAAAATTGTTGTTTTTATTCATTCATGGGATGAGGGCATCGCTGACTGGACCAGCATTTATTGCCCTTCCTTAACTGCCCAGTAGGCAATTAAGAATCAACCGTGTAGGCCAGATCAAGTAAAGATCACAGTTTCCTTCCCTAAAAGACATTTAGCGAACCAGCTTTGTTTTTCTGACAATTTGGCAATGGGTTCACGGTTGCCATTAGATCATTAATTCCAGATTTTCTTAAAATTTGAATTCAAGTTTTACCATTTGCTGTGGTGGCATTTTCACATTCATCTTCCTTTTGCTTTAATATAGACCCCAGTTTTACTGTTAAAGTACTCGTGAGGCAAATGGCACAGACTAGACTTCTATGTGCAGAAGAGCATGTCAGAGGCCAGGAATCCAATAACCAACAACCCTCTTCCTGACTTCCTGTCCACCGTCAATAAGCCACAACTCAGGAGTGAGATGAAATGCACTCCAATTGTCTGAGTAAGTGCAGTTCCAACAACATTCCAGAAGCACAACACCATCCAGAATAAAGCAGCCTATTAGATTGGTACGGCATCCACTCCCTCCATTACAAACACTCAGTATTAACATATGTGCAAGCAACAATTGTAGAACTCCTGCAGTGTGGAAGCAGGCCAATTGGCCCATCAAGTCCCAGCAACCCACCTAGGTGCATTCCCATCCAAACCCACACCTCTGCCCTATTCCTGTAACTCTGCATTTTCTATGGCTCATCCACCTAGACTGCCTGTCCCTGGGCACTCTGGGCAATTTAGCATCGACTGTGGGAGGAAGCCAAAGCACCTGGACGAAACCCACGCAGACGCTGAGAGAATGTGCAACCTCCACACAGTAATGCAGGAATGTAATGGTTCGAGGAGACAACTCACCACGGGCTTCTTACAGGCAAATAGAGAAGGGCAGTCAACCCTGTCCTTGCTACAATACCCATGTACCCTGAATGAATAATAAATAAACTTAAGGCAAGCAGTAGTTGCATGGTTAAGTGGCAAAGGAATTTCACTTATTCTGTTTATCACCATGAAAATGACATTTTGTTGTCTGTCTCACTATTGAAATGCATTGAATATTGTGTAGTCACTTTTTACATGACAGATATGATTAAGCTCGCCACAGGAAGTTAGCCTTGTCATTCAAGCATAAGTTACTGCACTCAGTTGATGTGGTGATTTACTGATTTTTGAGTGTGTAATCCCATTCCTCCAAGTGTTAGTGGTTGGAGATTTTAACAATGTTAAATCTATAATTTTACCTTTTTCTTTCTTTCTTTTTGTCTTTTTCTCTTTCCCTTTTTGTATGCCTGATTTTGACATTGAATTCACCAATTCTAGTTAATACTTCTCTGTTCTTTTGTCTTTGCTTTCCAAGTGCCCAATCTGGTCAGCTGAGAAGTTACATTGATGGCTCCTTTTGTTCACATGGGTCCCACAAGTCCAGTTTCCTTTCAATGTGCCATCTCCAACTTATGCTTTCAACAGCTTGCCATCATGAAAGTTTTGAAAAAAATCTAAATATGGAAGGGCAAGTCTAACTGCCAGCAGATGCTGTTCAATACTCCACTGCAGCAAATTCTATCCAGTACGTTATATGCACTTGACATGTGGAGCATTGATGTCTTTATGCTGGTGTACTTTTTACTTGGCCATGCATTTTTGAAATTCAAACTCACAGGGTCTCTTTTGTCATGTTCACATTATTTCAGAGAGAATTTTATTTAATGAAGGTGGTGGGGTCTTGCCTTGGGCTGTAAAACCAGGAAGAGCCCTTTAAGGTCTCTCTCTTTTTTTGACAGCAGGCCAATCAAATTAAGTGTCACTTAGGCAATTGCTGGACAGCAGCAGGTCTTCCTTTGGGTCAAGGACCCCGAGGGAAGGCTTGGCTCCTGTTGAGAGCCTTTGGTCAGGCAGAGACTAACTGCTGTGATGAATGCACTGCCTCTGGGGTTGTAGTAATGGCTGCCATTGCTGCACCCTCCCAAGGCTCAAACATTGTGGCTTGATCCCAGGACATAACAGCTGCTGGGTGGGAGCTGTGGAGGAAGGTGGGAAAGGGGTTCAGCAACAAAGAAAGGGGTGGCTGTCAGCAGGATCCCCTTCCTAATACGAGGACCCATTTTAATGTGTTTGAATGAGGGAATCCCCTGGGGGACCCCACAAATAAGCATACAGGTGTGCTTGTCATTCTGGCTGACCACCTATCACCGATTACTGAGTTAATACCAACAGTGGTGGAATGAGGTAAAGTGAGCACTAGTTGTCCACTTCAGCGCCTCCGTTAGTGCCAGAGCAGGAAGAACATTCACCGGCCTTCCCACCATGAATTCCAGTGGGATAGCGGTGGGAGCATAGCAGACCTGCCAGAGGGTATGGCATTAAATTCCAACTGCTGTTTCTTGTATACGCATTTCTCATCGGAAAGAAATTTGTTGAATAGTTGTGGCATCAAACATTAGAGATCTGTTAGATGGAATTTGTAGGATTAGTTATTATTTAAAGTTGGAATAGATGATAATCATTTGCTCCAATATTATCCAGACAGCAACGGCTAGCCGAGTGGAAGGCAAACCAGATGAAGATGATGTTTGGGGAGATTTTGGAGATCTCTGGGACTGACTATGTGCAGGAGGTGACTAAAGCTGGCAAGGATGTATGGGTAATACTGCACCTTTACAAACAGGGGTAAGTTTAAAAACCATCTAAGACATGTATGTTACATGTAGATGAAATTTGAATCTCAAACATTCATCTTACTTAACGCTATCTCAAACTTCATTTTGTTGTTATGCTGTCTTTGTGCAAACCAGATAAGCATACTGAAGGCATCATTGAAAGGGATTTTACCCATCATCCTCAGTGTAATTCTCCTGGAAGAAGTGTTGTCAAAATAAGAATTTCACCGGGCTAACATGAGTTAATGGCCGATGTTGCTATTATGTTATTGGAGAGAGAATTATTTGAAATCTCTTCTCCCCATATTTCTGATTTGTACCAATATTTTATAGTTTAATGTCATCTGGAATTTAATAGATTTAAGTTTTATTTTAAAATGTTATTGTGTCCTAAATAAATACATGAAATTTTAACTCCCATTCTTAGTTGCTTAAATAAGGATTTTGAGCATGACATAATATATCCTTCATATTGTTTTGCAATTATTTGTCCTTTTTTTGTTTCAGGATACCTCTTTGTGCCTTGGTAAATCAACATCTGAGTGAACTAGCAAGGATGTTCCCAAAGACTAAATTTATTAAAGCAATATCCACAACCTGTATACCCAACTACCCTGACAGGAATCTGCCAACAATATTTGTTTATTATGATGGAGAGATCAAGGCACAGTATGTTGGACCCTTAGTATTTGGAGGCATGAATTTAACAAAAGATGGTAAGTGATTAATAAAATTGATTAATGCAGATCTACAATTACCCATGTTTGTGCTTTGTCATCTTTTTAATAGACATTTTTAAAAATAAACTCTGCTTTCCTTTATAAGACTTTTATTTGAAAAATACTCCTGTTTAAGTAGCTGATTTATGGACTTGAATGTTGTATGATTTTTTTTGTCAGCACATATTTAGTATTTGGATACTGAACCAGATTGTGTTTGAGTTGCAGCCTGTAAATCATATTGAGCACACTCTGGGTAGGATCACCACATAATTGCTTGTAGTAAAGGAAGGAAGGTAGGTTCCCTTGATTGAGAATGAAGCAGCTGAACGGTGTGTCAATCTGGAAAGTATTCTTTGGATGTGACTATTGGTCTATAATCGGCTAATAACACAGTTTGCAATGATCACCAACAATATGGCCAAGAAACCAATAACCGTTATCAACTTGTACAAACAGAATCAAACACAATTTTTCAGAGGAAAACAAAATCACATTAGATCCAGCTGAAATGGCATTAGATTCTCTTCAAACGACAGCATCTGAGGTGTCAACGTGTGTCATTTGTCAAGGGCAGTTAGAGACAGACAATAAATGTCGGCCTACCCAGAATTACATCCTTTGAATAAATTAAAAGCATTTCTGGAACAATTTCTACTGGAAACAGGGGATTGTAGTTTTCTACATTTGTTAACTGGGCCTCCATTTTTCAGTTACAAATGAGCAAACATTTAGCCTTTGTTTAATTCAAAAAAGCTATAGAGAACAAAATTTCCCAGGGGTATTCATTGCGGCTGTGCCTCGACCAATCTGAGAGAATGTGTCAGCCAATCAGCACCCTTTCCTCATGTGGTATGAATTGTTGTTCCTTGGAAATTTGGCATTGTTGTGATGGTGTCCTGATGAGTACAAACTGAAAAGTTTCTACAGCATGTCTCTTTGTTCTTTCATCCATTCTAATGAGGTGTTGGCATAGCGATAATGTCACTGGATTATTCATCTGGAGCCTCAGGCTAATGTTCTGGGGCATGGATTCAAATTTTAGGATTGACAGGGAGGTGAAATTTGAATTCAGTAGAAGTCTGGAATGTTATGTGATCAAAATGTTTAAGAGGCATTTACATGGGCACACAAACAGGCAGGGAATAGAGGGATATGGACCATAAGCAGGCAGATGAAATTAGGTTAGAATGGCATCATGGACAGCACAGACATGGTGGGAAGAAAGGCCTGTTCCTGACTTAACACAGTGTAGAGCTGGATGAACACAGCAGGCCAAGCAGCATCAGAGGAGCAGGAAAGCTGACGTTTCAGGTCAAGACCCTTTTTCAGAAATGGGGGAGGGGAAGGGGATTCTGAAATAAATAGGGAGAGAGGGGAGGCGGATAGAAGACGAATGAAGGAGAAGATAGGTGGAGAGAAGATAGACAAGTCAAAGAGCCAGTGAAAGTGAATGTAGGTGGGGAATTAGAGAGGGGATAGGTCGGTCCAGGGAGGACGGCCAGCTCAAGGAGTCGGGATGAGGTTTGTGGTTAGGATATGGGGGTGAGGCTTGAGGTGGGAGGAATGTTTAGGGAGACAGGGAATAGCTCGGTTGGTTTTGGGATGCAGTAGGGGAGGGGAGATTGTGAAGTCCACATTGATACCCTTAGGCTGCAGGGTTCCCAAGTGAAATATGAAATGCTGTTCCTGCAGCAAATGGGTGATGTCATTGTGGCAATGCAAGAGGCCCAAGATGGACATGTCATCCAAGGAGTGGGAGGGGGAGTTGAAATGGTTCACGACTGGGAGGTGTGGTTGTTTGTTGCGAACTGAGCAGAGGTGTTCCGCAAAGCGCTCCCCAAGCCTCCACTTGGTCTCTGCGATGTAGAGGAGGACACAATGGGAACAGCAGATACAGTATACCACATCAGCAGATGCGCAGGTGAACATCTGTTTGTGGAAGGTCTTCTTAGGGACTGGAATGGGAGTGAGGGGGTAGGTGTAGGGGCAGGTGTAGCAATTTCTCCGGTTACAGGGGAAGGTGCCAGGGGGTGGTGGGGCCGGAGGGGAGTGTGGAGCGGACAAGGGAGTCACGGAGAGAGTGGTCCAGCTGGGAAGCAGACAAGGGTGGGGAGGGAAAGGGAAAAATATCTTTGGTAGTAGGGCCAGATTGCAGATGGCGGAAATGTTGGAGGATGATGCATTGGATCCAGAGGTTGGTGGGGTGGTACGTGAGGACGAGGGGGATTCTGTTTTGGTTATTATTGCGGGCAGGGGGTGTGAGCGATGGATGAGTTGTGGGAAATACGGGAGACACGGTCGAGAGCATTTTCGACCACTGTGGAGGGGAAGTTGCGGTCCTTGAAAAAAGAGGACATCTGGCATGTATGGGAGTGGAATGTCTCATCTCAGGAGCAGATGCGGCGGAGGCGAAGGAATTGGGAATGGGGATGGCCTTTTTGCAGGAAGGTGGGTGAGCGGAGGTGTATTCTAGGTAGCTGTGTGAGTCGGTAGGCTTGAAATGGGGATAGTGGTTGCCAGATGGATGCCTGTGCTGTCCTGTTCTGTGTTATATTCTCAAGTCTTGTGCCTAATGACTTTGTTTGAATAGCAACATTTTTTAATTATACATTATTTTTCAAATGAAAATTCACATTAGATCCAGTTGAACTAGAGTTAAACATTTTTAAACTACAGCACCATGCGCTGTCGACTTGTGTCATATCTTAAGGGCAACTGGAAATGAGCAATAAACGTTGGCCTAGTCAGTAACACTCACGTCCCATTGATAAATTAAAAACACTGATGTTCCCCAAGGTAAAATATTCTCGATAGTTGTTATCTGCCAACACTGAATGGGAGCACAGCCTGAAATTATTTGTTGGCAGTGTAACAGGGAATTGAAACAATAGCATTCCCAGAGTAATCCTTTGTTCTCCCTCACACTTTCCAATCTCTTATGTTTCTGTTGACTATCCTGCAGATGCTGGGCTTCCAACAGTTTCTCCCGGAAATTTTCAGTAGTTTAGATTGCTGGTGCTAGAGTCCATTGTGGTAAGATTTGACTCTGTGCCAGCTCAGGCATTCATGCTCATCAGATCAAAACAATTTATTGATTCAAGCAATTTTAGGGGACAGGAGAAAAAGTAAAACAGGAAACATGTTTTTATGCAAACAGAAAGAGAGTATGAAATTCAGATTTTGATATTTCATGGACCTCTCCTATTGGGAACAAGGGATTAGTTTCCTTCACATGAAAATTGGGTCTGCATTGAGTACGGACACAGAGTCCTCAATTGCTCTTCATATGAAAACCCTTGATCCCTGGGATCATTCTTGTAAACCTTGTCTGGACCGTTCTCTACAGGGTTCAAAATTGCTCACAATATTCCAAATACAGTTGATCCAATCTGGAACACATTGCATGAAAGGGCAACTTAAGCAGATTTATTAGTAATTACGAAATGTTTGATAAGTATTTGCAGAGAAAAAAAAACACGCAGGGCTACAGGGAAGGGGAAGGAGGTGAGACCAGTTCGATTACTGTTGCAGAGGGCTGGCACAGATGCAATGGGTTGAGTGGCCTCTCTGTGTTGCCTGGTTTCCTACGGTTCCATGATACTCACACAGACCGCCCTGGTTCTCCTTGTCTCACCCCTGGGACCACCAGGAGCTGGTAACCCAACTGAAGTATTGCTGCCTCAGTGCCAGGAACCAGGGTTCAATTCCACCCTCGGGCGACTGTCTGTGTGGAATTTGTACATTCTCCCTGTGCCTGCATGGATTTCCTCCAAGTGCTGTGGTTTCCTCCCACAGCCTAAAGATCTGCAGGCTAGGTGGATCGGCCATGTTAAATTGCCCATGGTGTTCAGGGATGTGTAGCTTAGGTGGGTTGTAGGGGAATGGGTCTGGTTGGGATGCTGTGAGGGTCGTTGTGGACGTGTTGGGCTGAAGGGCCTGTTTTCACACTGTGGGGATTCTATGATTCTATAAACTACTAGGAAATTCACATGAAATGTGCTAAGCAGAGGACAGCCTTGCTCACCCAGATTTGATTTTTATGTGAGATTCTCAACATAGACCCACATTAGATTTCATCCATCGCTGCCATCCTCTGGCATATTTTCTTTTTTTTCATTTATAGGCTGCACTCCCTGATTCGTAAGGTGTTTCACCCTCCAGCTTTATTATTCAGTGTAAAATTGATCATTTTGCCTTGAACGTCTGAATCTTCATTGTTAATGTGAATTACAAAAAAAAAGTACTGTCTTTGATCCCAGGGATAATCAATCAGCACTTTCATTCAGCAGTTCCTACTCAAACTTTCTGATAACTCCCAGCTTTTTTTTAAATAAAAAATCATTTATGGTATGTTGCTTCACTGGCTGAGTCAGCACTAATTGCCCATCCCTCGTGAGAGCTGATGAGCTGCCACCTTGAACTGCTGCAATCCATTTAGTGGGCAGAGCCATCGTGCTATTGGGGAGGGAATTCAAGGATCTTGACTTGAAGGAATAATGTCGTATTTCCAAGTCAGGATGGCAAGTGGTTTGAAGGTGAACTTGCAGGTCATGATGGTTCCATGTACTTTTTGCCCTTGTCCCTGTAGATGGATTTGATCATGGATTTTGAAGATACTAGCTAGGAAATCTTGCTGAATATTGGCAATGCATCTTATAGATAGTACACATTGCTGCTATTGTGCATCTGAAGTGGAGAGAGTGGATGTTTGTGGGTATGGTGCCAATCAAGCAGGGTTATTTGTTCCAGGTGGTCATAGATCATAGAATCCCTACAGTGTGGAAACAGGCCCTTCAGCCCAACAAGTCCACACTGACCGTCAGAGCATCCCACCCAGACCCATCCCCCTAATCTACACATCCCTGGATGCAATGGGCAGTTTAGCATGGTAAATCCACCTAACTTGCACATCTTTGGACTGTGGGAGGAAACTGGAGCATCTGGAGGAAACCCACACAGACATAGGGAGAATGTGCAAACTATGATGTTGAGATTCTTAAGTTTTGTTAGAGTTGTGCTCGTCTGGGCAGTGGGGAGTATTCCATCAAGTTCCTGAGTTATGCATTCGACACGTTGGAAAGGATTTTGGGAGCCAGGGATTGAGTTACATGTTTCAGGATTTTTACCCTGTGATTATCCCTTTTTATGCACAGTATTTATATGGTTAATCCAGTTCAGTTTTTGGTCAAGATAACCCAAGGATGTTGAAAGTTGGGGATTTGTTGATAATACCATTAAATGTCAAGGGGTGATGGTTATTGAAGGTGTTCTTGTTTGACGCATTTGCAGCACAAATATTACTTGCGACTTCTGAGCCTAAGCTATTGTCTAGATCTTGCTATATTTGGTCTTGAACTGCTTCAGTATCCGAGGAATTGCAAAAGGTCCTGAACCTTGAGCAATCATTGGTGAACATCCTTGCGTCTGACCTCACGATGGAGGGAAGGTCATTGACGAAGCAACTGAAGATGATTGGGGGTTTAGCACACTACCCTGAGGACATCCTGCAGAGATGTCCTGGAAATGACATGCCTGAGCTCCAGCATCATGGCCATTTTTCTATCTGCCAGACACGTTTGCAGCTAATGAGGGCAGGAACTGAGTGGATCCAAACTCGGCGTCACTGAATAAGAATCGAAAGAACTGCGGATGCTGTAAATCAGGAACAAAAACAGAAGTTGCTGGAAAAGCTCAGCAAGCCTGGCAGCATCTGTGAAGAAAAAAATCAGAGTTAACATTTTGGGTCCTGTGACTCTGATTTTTTTTCTTCACAGATGCTGCCAGACTTGCTGAGCTTTTCTAGCAACTTCTGTTTTTGCTCCTGGGCATCACTGAGCATGTTGTTGGGCAAATGCTGCTTGATAGCACTTTTGATGACACCTTTCATCGCTTTAGTAATGATTGAGAGTCAACTGATAGGGTAGTTATTGGCTGGATCGGAGTGGTCCTGCTTTTTGTGTACAGGACGACCTGGGCAATTTTTCCACATTGTCGGCTATATGTCACTGTTCTAGCTGTGCCTGAATATCTTGACTAGGATCACAACTAGCTCTGGTGCACAGATTACTACTGCTGAAATGTTGTCAGGGTCTATAGTCTTTAGCCTATTCACTTTGATATCAAGAAGGCACTGAATATTGCAAAGACTGGCATCTGTAATGCTGCAGACCTCCAGGGAAATGCATGTGTTAGTGATAGCAAGGTGTAGATTATTGCATACGGCTACCACTATCAGGAGATTTATAACTTCTTCATTTACTAAGTCTGGACTTTGCAACTTTGAGTGAAATTGACATGTTTTCATCAGATGAGATTTATTCTTTTCTTTGTTTTCCTGTGAGATTGACTATGCAATTAGTGACTAAATTACACGCTGGGGAAATTCCACACTGCCACTAATGGAGCAGAGTTATTAGTATAGCTGCATTATGTTGTGAGGGATGTGCAGAGTGACATGATACAGTTCATAAATTAAGATTTGACCTGAAAGCAGATTAAACTATAATTTTGAACTGTTCCCTATTGCAAAACTCAACATTTATTGGTATGTCAGATACATTAGAGGTACTTCACAGCGCTGAACGTTAAAGTACAAAATACTAACCATAAACTGTTTTCCACCTGGTCGTGTGTTTTGGGAGCTTTTATTCAGCACTAAGTTGTGTTCCCAAGAACGAATCTTTGTGAATTGTGTTACAGGTACAGTACAGCACAGCACTGAGCTGTTGTAGATTTCTTTTTTACATTACCTCAGTGGACAGTTTGTACTCCTCAGACTGGTTTTCCCATACTTATGAGCCAGAGCTATTGTGGAAAATTAATCAATTGGATTTTTCTTTTAATTGAAGGAACAGGTTGCAGCAAACTCAAACACAGCTTTTTATTTGCTCTCATGGGTCATGCAGGCCAGTGGCTGTTGTGTTACTAAAACAAGAACATTATCAGAATAACTATACATGATTTATCTCCTCCTGAATTGTGGGTACAGCGGTACATGCAAACAGAGAGCGGGCCATTTGGCCCCTCAAACCTGCTCAGCCATTTAGTAAAATCATGGCTGATCTGTTTGCAATATCAGATCCACTTTTCTGCCACCCCGATGACCTTTCACCCCTTGCTTCCTCAAAAAAGTCTATTTACCTCTGCCTTAAAAATATTCATGATTCTACCTTTTCAGGGAGAGCGCTTCAAAGACACTCAATGCTCTGAAAGAAAATCATTTACCTCATCTCTGTTTTACACAGGCAACCTGTGTTTTTTAAATATTCTGTAGTTCTTGATTCTCCTATTAGAGGAGACATCTTTGCATGCAACTTGTCATCACCTTTCAGCAGCATCTTGAAGCAGCAGCATAAGAAGTACCCCAGCGGCTGGGCAAGTACTTATACCTCATCCACACCGCTAAAGCAATCAACTGACATTTATCTCATAGCATTTGTCAGATTTTGCTGTGCACAGTTTGACTACTGTTTGCCTATCTTCTCGTATTCACTGTGATTCAAAAGTATTTCCTTCATCATGAAAGCATTTTGTATTTTATGAAATGGTGTTATATAAATGTAAGTTTGTTTGTACTTTTTCAAAAAATGCCAAACTTATGCAATTAAATGTAGTGCCCTGGGGAGTACTGTCAAACAAAGACCTGGGGCTGCAGATGCATATTTCCTTAAGTGGCATCACAGGTAGACAGGGTGGTGAAGAAGGTGTGTTGACATAGTTGCATTCATTGGACAGAACATGAGCACAGGAGTTGAGATGCCATATTGATGCTGTACAAGACATTGATGAGGCCACTTTTAGAATACTACATACAATTCTAGTCGCACTTGTACTGGAAGGATTTTGTTAAACTTGAGAGTGCAGAAAAAATTTACGAGGATGTTGCTAGGTCTGGACCATTTGATTTTTAGGGAGAGGCTGAATAGGCTGGGGCTTTTTTCCTTGGAACGTCGGAGGTTGGAACGAGACGGGGGAGACACACCTCGTAGAGGTTTATAAAGTCATGAGGGGCATGCACAGGGTGAGTAGCCAAGGTCTTTTCCCAGGGTGGAGGAGCCTTAAAGTAGAGGGCACAGGTTTAAGGTGAGCGGGAAAAGATTTAAAAGGGACCCAAGGGGTAACTTTTTCATGCAGAGGATGGTGCATGTATGGAATGATCTGTCAAATGAGGAGGTGAAGGCTGGTACAATTCCATCATTTTAAAAGATATCCTAATGTGTATATGAATAGGAAAGGTTTAGAGAGATATGAGCCAAATGCTGGAAAATGGGATTTCAGTCATAGTGGTCAGCATTGATAAGTTGAACCAAAGGGCCGTTTATGAGCTGTGTACAACTCTGACTCTAGACTATCCAACATCTAATAAGCATGACTACATTCTGAATGTGTGTTTCTGGCTCCTTCCCTTTCTGATGCTAGTGTTGTGCCTCACTGGGGTATTGTGCTAAAAATTTGAGCCTTGCTATTCCCAGAAACATCAAAAAAATTAATAAAAAGTACACCAAGGTCCCCAGTTTACTGATTTTTCTTTTCAGGCCCAGATTGATAGTAAGCTTGGATCAGGTTTTTGCATTTCAGCATTTTTTTTTTGTTGCAAGTTATTAAACTCTGGCTATGAGTGAACAGCTCCAAATCATCGGTATATAACACCACTAATTAAAAACTGTAATCCCCTTACAAAGTGCGCGCACACACACACACAGAAACTGACTGAAATGGACATGGGGGGAAAAACTGTAAAGATAGTCTTTATTCCCAAGTTCTGGAGTTGAACTGATCTTAATGACTTTTCCACTGGCCAGCATGTTGCTTTAGTCATCTTTCTCTCCGGAACCTTTCACCTAGTTGGTAAGAGACATAGGGTGGCTACTTCACTCATTAAAAAAGTCTCTGACTTATCAGTTAAAAGTCACAGGTTTCAACATCTGTTGTATGAAACATAAACAGATTTTCTTCAGGTCTCTCTCTAACTCACTATCTGCAGCTCAGACTTCAATTACTGCTTATTTAAACATGTCTGTGCTGCTTGTTGGGTCACGTGCTTTTTTCGAAATTACAGGTTTTTAACTATTGATGAAAGTTCACTAATTTACATGTGCACATTTTTAATATGCATTATTTATTGCACTGTAATGTGTACTATTTATGACAATTTACATAACTCTGTTCACAGTACATGCAGGGTGAACTATATTGTGGGAGAAAGATTAAAAATAAAATGATTCATCATGAACTGATGCTGGGAGAGAGATAATTGGCTGCACTAGGCGGGAGTGAACCACAGGCAGGGTACTAAGCAGTAGTCAAGAAAGTATTTAGATTGGGAGGCAGTATAATAGTCACAGCTAAGAATTTACGTTCCAGGTAAGTACTTAAATTGTACCCCAATCTCTCAGTATGGGATACATCTCTCAAATGAATGTCTCCTTTTTCCCAAAGGTTTGTAATGCTCTTCATAGAATCCCTACAATGTGGAAACAGGCCCTTCAGCCCAACATGTCCACACCGACCCAAACAGCATCCCACCCAAACCCATTCACCTAATCTACACATCCCTGATACAGGCAGTTTAGCATGGCCAATTCACCAAACCTTCACATCTTTTGGACTGTAGGAGGAAACCGGAGCACCCAGAGAAAACCTATGCAGACACTGGGAGGATGTACAAACGCCACACAGACTGAGGGTGGAATCGAGCCCAGGTCCCTGGTGCTGTGAGGCATCACTGCTAACCACTGAGCCACCGTGCCGCTATTGATGGTTAAAATCAGCTATTTTCTTTAAGAACTATCCGTGACCATAATGTCAGTACATTTTAGGTGATGATTCAAATCAATGTCAAAGTGGTTTCAGCAATTTAGACAATTAACTGCTGCTAATACATTCTTCATTTATAAGTAAGCAATTAGCTATTTGATTAAAATAAGCATCAGATCACACCGTTTTTTCTTAACGGATTTAGTGTCGTGACCTTTTGAAGACAGTGGGTATTCCGATCCACTGAGACTTATAATCGTAATGTTTTCAGTACAATCCTAATCTAAATGATTGGAATGTACTTTTGTATACTGCAATTTAGTCTTTATGCCCGTTAGTTAATACAACTAAATGACAATAAGTTCCATTTGGAGGAATGGAGGGAAGAGGATTTTTAAAAATCTTTTTGAATTAAATAATATTGTAAGTTCCTTTTATTGTCTTTCTGTCTTCTTGTCTCCTTGCTTTATTTTCACTGAAGAACTGGAATGGAAACTGTCAGATTCTGGTGCAATCAAAACTGAACTAGAGGAAAACCCAAGAAGAAAAATTGAAGATAAATTGATGTCATCTATCAGAACAAGTGCTGCATTGAACAGCAGCAGTGATTCAGAAGACGATTAGTTATTTAAATACAATGGGGTAAAATTTCCATTCTGAGTGCATTTGATGATTCCAATGCAGATTACATCCATGTTGAAAAGACTGTCTTTGAGTTTCCAGTCACTCTGTTTCCATATCACCGAACACAAAATCTGTTATGAATTAGGCAACATTTTTAAACACATTTAATGTAATTCAAAATTAAATTTCTCAAAATATTTGTGGTAAATCTGTAAAGCTTCATTATTGCGTCTGAAAATAGATTTGTTGTTCAAAAAATAAACATTTCAAATCAGCCTCAATCCGACCTGTGTTTGTGAACATAGAACTCTGCAGCATTGGAACAGGCCCTTCGGCTGTGACCTGACTTTTCTTTTTATAATAAAGTCAGTCTTTTTTTTTCCAACAAAATCAAAACATACTAATAAATGCCCTGTGCTTAAAAATTCTTCCTTAAGTTTTGGACTTTCAAGTTGACAGACAAATGCCATTATCATAAACTCTCGATAATTAACTTATTCTGAGTCATGGTCAGTGTGATGGACTAGCTGCTTCCAGTGTGATATTTTTAAATTTCAAGCAAAATATCAGAACTTAAAATTCTGACAGTTATGCAAATGTTGAGGAATTGCATGTGGATGGGCATTTGCGTGGAAGCCAGAGAGTGGTTGTGGGTACTATCAGATTTTAAAAATTGTAAGTATTCAAATTCTTACATTTGTAGTCACTCAATATTTATGTTTTTGTTTTCATATTCAGTCTTCAAAAGAGCTCCAATTTTGTTTTAAAACTACAGCTGTATACTGCACAGAAATTCCATTTAATTTGTGAAAGTAGTAATGTCTATAATTGATGTTAAATTAAGTGATTCTGGAACAAAATCTTGAAAAACAAAACTTGGCTTTCTTGAATAAACTTCTTCTGCACAGTTGATATCTCAATATGGCAAGACTCTACAATATTATGATAAACATCTAACATAATGCACTATGATCCAATATTCCATTTTTCCCATCTTCAAAACCAAAATCCTAGAACATTCAAAAAGCACATCAGCACAAATGGTGTTTTCAATATATTTGTTTAAGCCACGTGTACAGACTTCAAATTTAATGCCTGACATGCACCGATTTATCTAATTTCATTCTAGGCTACCATCGTGGCATTGCATCTTTTGGGTAAACAAGAGGATGATGAACTAGAGCAATCACTGCTGATTGTAATTAATTAATCCCTGCAGAAGGCCTATTTTTATGGAAAATAGACAATTATAATGTTGCTACATAGCCTGCCTTCCCCTGCCCCATTTCACCAATGGGTAGGAATCATTGCCAGTGGTTGTTGTTGAGGTTCATACTTTGATATTACATATTTGGCGAGGTACTGGAGAGTTCCTGTGGAACTTTACTCAACATGAAACCAGCACCTATAGGAAAGGTAGCATAGAAATACTGGAAATGTAACTGGAAAAACTATTACACCAGAACAAGATTAGTTTAGAATGATCCGACCATGGTCATAGACTAAAAAAGTCAGTTAATTGTAATGTATATGTGAACCTACAACCACCTGGAGTGCTGCCAGCATCTGTTGGGTCCAATCCATATGGATTGTGCAGGAAGTTGGTGATGTGAGGAGAGGAAAGTTCTTGCTCATGTTTGACTAAATGACCGAGCTTTGTCAGTCTTGTTCTTGTATCTTAGAGAGAAAAATTGCTCTCCAAGGCAGGAATTTGTGCCTTTTTGTACAGCTGTAACATGGCTTTGGATAGATTGCCCAGGAAGCGTCTGATCAATTACTAAACCAATTTACAGACTTCTTCACAGATTTCTTCTCCATAAAATTAAGCGTATTTCATTCACTCCCTATTAAATGTACACTATTAATACCTATTGCTAATTAGTTGAATAGGTAACTCATTGAAAAATCTTTGGCTTAGATGCTGAGAAATTTTACATGAAGTGTAAGTACAAGAAATTTGACTCACCCAGGAATGGGAAGGTACTTATACTTAACAAAAAAATCAGAACTTAATGTGCACAATTATTTGTATCTCCTTTACCAACAATAGCAAATAAAAGTCCTCAACTTTTCTGAACAGGGTATGTATGCTGATATGAAACCCGCAGTAAGATTGGCTCAAGTCTTTAACTATAACGCTTGATGACTAGGGAAATTTCCAACTTGCTCACTGAACACTTTTTAACAAAGATTTTCAGTTTGCAAACATCATTGAAACAAATTCGAACACTGCTGGAATAGAATTACACAGATTTTGAAAATAGCTACTTTACTACACAATATATGTTTTTAACACAGTTCCTATTTGCCGTATCTTCTTTTTTCTCTCAGTCTCATTTTCCTGCCTTGTTCTACCTTTGCTTTTTCCCATTTATGTTGAAAATAGCTCACTTTAAATTTGTAGATTTAGTTACTTTTTAAAAAGCCTATTTGTAAAAACAAAAGTCATCCTTGGTATGGCTCCTTCTGGCGATGACACCCACATAATATAAAATGGACCTTGTATTGAAATTTAACTTGGATCCCAGTCATTAGGGTTTCATGCCTGAATTTTTATTTTGTTGAAAACAAGTCAATTTTTAATATCGTTTTCAAATGCGATCCAAAAGAATGACTAATTAATGGTTTAATTTGGCTGTGCGTGGAGTTAATGCTATTGTGTAAACATTTGTTTTCCATTAAGGAACGATAGCACTGACATGTATCATAATAATACCAGGAAGTACAGTCTCTAATGAAAATGTTATATTCCACACATCCAAATGAAATCAACATATAAAAACCTAAGCGTGCTTCATGTAGCTATCTGATTCAGAGTCCAGGCACCAATTACATAAAGGCAGCTTATTGTGAGTAAGAACTCCATTTTGTCTTACCAGGGCTATTGCATTGCTGTGCACTATCAAAATGTTCCTCTAAATTATGTATATTCATTTGTTGTTTTCTGTACATGTTCCTGAAAAATCATGTAAGCAAGATATTGCTCATGTTTCGTAAAGAAAATCTCATAATTATATCATTTCGGGTGTAACCCTCACTGGTTTTGCATTTTCATTTCAAAATTAAAACAAAATTATGCATTACCAAAATGAAACAAGATATAAGCATTGAATTTCTTTTCTTGGCTGAGTCTTTGTAGATTATTGCGCAGCAGAAAATGACTCATCCTGAGGTACTGTTGATTAATTTTAGAGGCAGCAATTTAGAGTGACTTTGATAGATACCTGGGAGCAAGCTGCCAGTTTTTAAAAATGCAAAATGAATGACTTTTGTCTGTTGATCATTAAAATAGTTCATTCCAGTCAATTTCCCGTAGGAGTTTGGTCACAATGTAATTGTCGAGTCAGTTACCTCCTGGAGGAACCAATCTATCCAGTTCAGAAAAAGTTTCTTTGAAGTTTGTTATTAGTAAGTTTTTCTGGACTTTGAAGTTTTAAATATATTAATTTGGTTATGTCTCAATCATTTACGGAGAGTGTACTTTTCAATTTTACAAGAATAATTAATTTGGAGTCTCGAGAGAGGGAGAGAGTTCAGATTATCTGATGAGTTATGTCACCCAGTGGAACAATAAATACTAAAGAACCATAGACTGGATTTTCAATCGGGTTGGGAACTGGAAAAGTGTGTGAGTCCAACACCTGACCTGAAGCATAGTCACTAGGATTTTCAAAGCTGCAACTAGGACTGTGCTAACTGTCCAGACTGGGACTGCAGGCAGGCTCCCCAACAATGGATGACCTCCCATGACCCTCTAGTGCTGAGATTGGCAGACCTACCAGCCAAGCTGGGAGTTGTTGACCTGAAGATGAAAACTGCAAGTGACAAAGGCAGCGAAGTAAATGACCCTGGCAAGGACAGCCAGTGACTACCACTTGTCCAGCTCCTCCTCCCCGCCACAGTTTATAAACAGCACTGTGTTTCCAGTCCCGTTTGCGTTGCTATTTAACACTGTCAATTGATCTCATTTTCAGTCCTTTTAAGGAAACAATAGTTGAATCTATTGCTGCCAAAAGTGCTGCTGACCAGCAGTGACAATTTCAAAATTATTGGAAAGAGATGTGAGGGCTAAAAGTATTCAATGTATTTACTAGGACATGTGACTAGGGCCTCCTCCAGAGTCACAATCAAGCCACCCACAAACTAGAGGAGCTATACCTCACACTCTGCCTGGGAACCCACAACCCAATCCTAAACATGGAATTCACCAGTTTTAAGACCTCTCCAACCCAACCTTTTGTCCAACCATCCCTCTCATCCCTGCCTCCTTGACCTGACACAACCTGTCCATCTTCTGTCCTGAAACGTCAGCTTTCCTGCTGCTTGGCCTGCTGTGTTCATCCAGCTCTACAGCTTGTTACCTCTCTTTCCCTCCCACCTATCCTCCCCACCCATCCCACTAACCAATCCTCACCAGTCCCTACCTGTACTCACATACCACCATCCCACCTACACTCCCCAGTCCCCCTTTCCTTTCTCTATTTATTTCCCAGCTTTCTAGCCCCTCCTCATTTTTGAAAAAGGGTCCCTACCCGAAACATCAACTTGCCCACGCCTCTAATGCTGCCTGGCCTGCTGTTTTCCTCCAGCTCCACACTGTTGTCTCATTCACTACTTCTGTTTCCTGTCACTTAATCAATTGCAAGTCCATGAAGCCACTGTTTTATAATAGGTCTGTGCTGACTTCCCTTAATTTAATTCATCTTTTTCCAAGGAGCTATGAATTTTGTCCTAATTTATCACATCTATAAAGCTGTACTAGCACAGAGGCCATACTGTAGTTGTTGGGGTTTCTTTTAGATACAGCCCTGTATCTAAGGAAGATTGGAAAATGATAGCCAGTGGATTGCAATTTCCATCTTCACTTCCTCCAGTATTCATGAATGTGATATGGTACTGTTGACTTTTCAATATCAGTTCAATTTCAGCCAATATTTCTAATAACTCTTTGTCACTTTTAGTCCATTCAGTGGCTCAACTGCCTCTGCTTTCACTATGATTTTGCCAGTATCATCATCCTTTATTGTAGCTGAACTGTCTCCTCTTCACATATAACCCAGTGGACATTTACAGTTTTACCCGCCAATATTCATCATTTTCATTCTTACAGAAATTAATCTTACCCAATTGTTTATACACTGCATAGTTCTTTACCTTTTCCCTACAAACAGCCTAACTTCCATGAGAGTGTGAATGCTGTCTTCTAAAGTTCCCCTTAATACACTACTTCCAAAATTATTGTCCAAAGTAAAAGACCATTTTAATGCTCGAAAATGAGGTGACTACAGACGCTAGCACAAACCAGTTTCTCTAATGCTGCTGATCTGCTGTGTTCCTCCAGCTCCATGTTGTATCAATTCTGACTTCCAGCATCTGCAATTCTTGCTATCTCCTGAAACACAGTAAAGTTTGAAGTAGCCACTTGCCTTCCTGGCTCAGCTGCATGATTTTTGTTTGCACTCAGTGATTAAATTTCATTTACCTGCCTCTGCCTTCACCAATCAATGCACAAACATCTTGGTCCTGCACAACAATTGCAGTTCTAAGTGCTTCTGAATATTAAGGGTGTTTTGGGCTCATCATTTACCTCTTTGCAGTTCGGTGTTAGCAGGCAATGAGTTGGTGTGGTCGGAACAGAGTATCCTCTCCACAGTCACCATTGATTAGTCAAAGGTGGAAGAGCATGCAACCACAAAATCTATATCTGCAATTCCATTGGGAATCATGACCACATCTTGGGAACCCATTGGCTTGATGCCTCCTGTCCCACCTCACTCCCTATAGCAACATCTGGCAGGGAGCTTCTTCCTCATTGGAGTGAAACATACTGATGTAGAAAATGTTCCTGATTACACATTAGAAGTTTCCTCCTCTCTATCCTTTCTACTTTTGCTCTCTCAGCTATAGTAAGATAATTAAATCCCACCATTATAACAATACAGGACTTCTCTATTTCCTTTCCAATTTTATTTCCCTGTCTTTCTCAATACTTGGAGGCCTATAGAATACACTTCAACCGTATAATAGTACATCTATTGTTCAATATCTCTGACCCAATATGTTTTGTCCTTGCTGTCTCTAGGTTATCCTCTCTCCAGCACTATGATGTTATCCTTAAACAATATTGCTATTCCTCTTTCTATCTTTCCTTCCCTATCATCCAGGAAACCAGTAATTAGTACTTAGTATTCTGTATGCTTTTCAGCCAGGTCTCCTGTATCTCCACAGCCTTATACTTCCATGTGGATTCCTCAGCATGCAGCTCTCTAACCTTACATACCACACTCCGAATGTTCACATAAATGCGCTGTAAGCCTAATTCCGAACTTAATTGCATTCCCTCACACTGACTCAATCTAATACTTTACAATTTTCTTACTGCTGTGTTGTTTGACTCTCCCAATTCTTTGTACATCTTGTTTTTCCTCTTAAGTCTTGTTAATGCTATAATATTTCTAGCATAACACAAAATATCAGGCTGCAATGCATAGCATGCCTTATATAGCGAGTAAATTGCCTAAATTCTTGCAATAAAACTGGTTAAATTCAAATTATTAGCATCATTTGTCGATGTTATGAAATTTGGAGTTGCCCCACATGGTATCAGCTATCAACGCTAAAATCTAATGAGTGTGAAGATTTTTCAAAGGCTCATTTTTTATTCTTTTGACTCCCCAGCCATCTCAGCTGAAATCTAGAAAGTTTACTACTACTACGATTTCAAGGTTTAGTTTAAGACATCTTGTCAATTATTTCATTTGTTCTTAACTATGGTAGAATAGATCCGTCTTTCTTCTGTTTGGATAAGACTGAAGGAACATGTGTGTTTTGTCTTGATGAAATCATGTGATTATTTCCTCTGTGACTAAGCTCTGAGAAACAGGTTATAGCCGAGAGTGTTAGAGTTCTAACAGTACACAAGATGGCAGACTTTGTTTGTAGTGTGATAAGAATAAAGATGAATTGGAATCCACATTTAGCTCAGCCTCTGCACAAATTTGATGATCTTAAGTGTGAATTCTTTGTTCTTTGTCTTGTTTGAGGTTCCATCACATCATGGACCTGAGAGGGCAGGATTGTGCATAATTCATGATGGATTTGATTGGATAATATGGGGCACACAAGAATGGCCATCTAATTTTCTTTTCCAGTTCAGGGTAGCAAAGACATCTGCTCTTTTCATGAAGATAAATAGCCCAAACAAGTGGAAAATCAAAGCAGAAAACCCCTAATTTTCCAACCAGTTTCATCCCTGTACTAGTGATAATGGGAACTGCAGATGCTGGAGAATCCAAGATAATAAAGTGTGAAGCTGGATGAACACAGCAGGCCAAGCAGCATCTCAGGAGCACAAAAGCTGACGTTTCGGGCCTAGACCCTTCATCAGAGAGCCTCTCTGATGAAGGGTCTAGGCCCGAAACGCCAGCTTTTGTGCTCCTGAGATGCTGCTTGGCCTGCTGTGTTCATCCAGCTTCACATTTTATTATCATCCCTGTACTAGCCGTTTGTGGCTCTGTGTCTTTAGAGGGGACATACTATGTTGAAAAACTAAACCTCTAAAACAACCAGAGGCACTTACTGAAAGATGAGCGAAACATGTGTAAAGAAAAAAAAAATCTTGTGTGTGGACAAATAAAAGCAATAATATTAAACAAACATTAAAAAAAACTGTGAACACGGGATGCTGAAGAAACATGGCAAGTTTGGCAGCATCTGTTGAAAGAGAAATGGAGTTAACATTCCAAGTGTGGTTTGGCATCTTCAGAGCCGAGAGGCGTTGGAAAATTTTTTAATATACTTCTGAGAATAGCAGAACATCTTCCAAACGGGCATTCCTGGAAGCGAGGTGGCAGTAAATCAAACAGTGAATTAAATGAAAAGATGCAGATGTTTTATACAATAACATTAAAATAGGCTGTAATGAGATAAGGTTCTTAATTATCTCATAAAAATGTAATTATTTATTTGCTGATGGGACACGGGCATCACTGAGAAAGCTGACATTTATTATCCTTCCCTAATTGCTCTTGAGAAATTGATGATGACAGCCTTCTTGAACTACAATCTGTGTGAATACAGTACTCTCATCATTCTATTAAGGGGTCTGAGATTCTAACCTAGTAATGGTGAAGGAACAGTGATCTACTTCCAAGCCAGGATGATGTATGACTTGGACAGAAACTTTGAAGAAGTGCTAAAGTTTAACTGTGGTTAAAGACCAAAATCTGTGATGGTGGGGACCTCAGGAGGTGGCCAAGATGGATCATCCACTTGACACTCAGATTTAAGATGGTCATGGTCTTAATGATGAGAGGCTCAATAAACTGGGCCTACATTCTCAAGAGTTTAGGAATATAGAGGGGTCTTCATGGAACATACGAGATTCTGGAAGGAGTAAAGATCAAATTATGCAGATGTTGGAAATCTGAAACAAACACAGAGAATGCTGGAGACACTCGGCAGGTCTGGCAGCGTCTGAGTTGATTTTCAAGTATAGTATAACTCTTCTTCAGAAATTCTAAGACAATACCTTACAGCTAGATTAATCTGGATGAGGTCAATGAAGTGTTTTCTTCAGCATTGGATTTCAACATCTGTTGAATGCAATCCAACAGTTACATTCTTCAAACCTTGACCAGCACAAGCAGTAGTGATGCAACTAAGCACTCTTGATGATTGAGTGGTGAATGTTTATGCTATTTCATTAATATCTGTAATTTGGATTCTAAAACAGAGGTAAATGCATTTTTAGTTTTAGTTCTGTGAAGGCGATTATTTCTAAGAAAGGCTTGAAGCAGTAAGCTAAAGACAGATTTTCCAAGAAATATTATGACTTAATAAAAACCAAAAGAACTTCAACGTTTTAGCAAAGATCTGTAGCTTGGGTTGTGGATGAGGTTATTGACTTGCTCGCCAAGCTGGCTTGTTCTCCTTCAAACATTTCGTCACCATGCTTGGTTACATCATCGGTGGAACTTTCGATGAAGCGGTGTTATTTTACTCAGCTTGGAATTTATATTGTTTGATCCATTATGGTGAGTATTTTCGTTTCCAGTTTTGATTTGTATGTGTTTGTATATGGGGTCCAATTCTATGTGTTTGTCGATTGCATTAAGGGTGAAGAATCATGCCTGTAGGAATTCCCGTGCATGTCTATGTTTGGCTTGGGCTACAATGGTTAAACTCAGTTCTGAGGAAAAGCCGCAGACCCGAAACAATTACTCTAATTTTTTTCTTCACAGAGTTACCAGACGTACTGGGCTTTTCGAGCAACTTCTATTTTTGTTGTTGTTGAGATTGTGACTTAAGCTAATGGACTCAACAAGTTATCTAGTGAGATCGTTCCTGCTTATTTTTGACTTGAGCTTTGATGACTTACAGAATGGGAGGCTGGGGGCCCAAAGCAGGTTGCAGTTTAGCAGGAATGACCCATTTCTTCAGACGTGCTGTTTAGCAGCTTATGTAATAGACAAAGCCTTCAGATTATTTCCTAGAATTCAATCAGAAATATAAAATTGCATTAGCCTGCGTGGCTGTTGAACTGCAGGATGAATGTGCAGAAAGTCACCAAGTTTGAAATGCTTGTGACCTTGTCAATTTGTTGAAACAAAACTAAAGACTAAAGAAAGAAGTAATACATCACTGAGATAAAAAGGTGTAGATCTGGATGAACACAGCAGGCCAACCAGCATCAGAAGAGCAGGAAGGCTGATGTTTTGGGCCTAGACCCTTCTTCAAATTTTCTTTCCTTCTTGTTTTTGAGAAGATCGTTCAAAGTTATTCTATATATAAAAAGATATCTTTGTTTTACTTTTGTGTAATAATCTTATATTCTTTTGTTAACCCTATATTAAAAGCCTCATATGAATTTGTTCAGGGCCAATGTAATAACAAAATGGTGAAAATAAAACTTATGGCCAGTTTTCACTCGAGAATCCAACTTGTCCAATATTCCTATTAGCAGGGATCATAACAATTGACAATGAAATTCCCCAACAAGAGAGAAATTAGCCACTCTCAGTGATTCTTTCAAATAGTATTTAACACAAAGGAGTAGCTGAGGGAGGATGGTAGATCGTAATTGGGACAAGATTTCTTTGGTTGAGTTTGGGTTTATCTCCATGGATATTGAACCTTACTATTGCCCAACCCAAAAGAGGCAGGGACTTTGAGCCAAGCTTAGGGCAGTCAGAGTTTAAGCCAAATCATAATTTCAGTCAATGATCCACTTTCTACAATTCAAACATTATCAACGTCATTTCATGACTTCTTAATTTTCACACAACTCAACATAAAACAGAGCTCTTTTCAGATACCATGAACTGAGCAGAGGCAATATCTTACCGCTTTTGACAATTGTGAAGGTGTTTCAGTCACAGAATGTCCGACAGGTTAAGTTCAGCACACAGCATTTTCCTGAAGATTGTGGTTTTCAGCAGTGCTCATTCAACTTGCACAACAAAATTTGACGCTCAACAGGCCCAATGTCTGGTTGCAGCATCTGCCATTAATACTGTAGGGTAGAGAGTGACGACAGCTGGATTAAAGCCTAAAGACAACAATCATAAAGCCATTCACATGTTTCTGAACCCTACCTAATGTGAAAGAATTGCCATTGTACCACAATATTATCAATTAGCAGAGGTGGTGGTGGCACATCTGGCCTTGCTGTCTAGAGAGGATACCATGAGTCCTAAACAGGAGAACCTTTTGTATTCACTTCATGCAGTATCAAATCCACATCACCAGCTAAAAAACAATGTCATTTGCTCAGAGATTCTGATTTTGACGCATCCCCATTGGGCTTCCTTTCTTTTGTTGCGAGCTGCCACTACTTCCACTATTTACCACCTTTGATCCCCCTTCATTCCACACAGCCACTTGTCTTCAAGTGACTGTAAACTTCTAAAATAAAGATGGGGGCCAAACTGGATGAACCTCACAGCCTTTCAAGGCGCAAAATCTCAGAAAAAGATCAGTCAACAATGGCTGACCAAGGAAGTTAAGGATTGTTTAAAACAAAAACAAAAGACCTATAAAATCACCAAAAATAACAATACAGCTGATGAATGAGAAGCTTCTAGAATACAGCAAAGGAGGATCAAGAAACTAGTAAGGAAAGGAAGAATAGGAAAAAAATGAAAACTAGCAAAAAGCATGAAAATTGACTGTAAAAAATTGTACAGTTACATGAAAGGGAAATGTTTGGCGAGACAAATGTGAGTCCACAGAAAGCAGAGTCATGAAAATGTTTAATAGGAAATAGAGAAATGGCACAGAAGCTAAATGATTACTAATGGAATGACTGCCTTGATTGCAAAAGAATTGGAGGAGGGGGATGGTGAAGTCTTGTATCAATTGTATGGGAGCTGGGTTAGACTGCACCAGGAGTATTTTGTGCAGTTTTCGTTGCCTTTTCCCAGAAAAGATATTATTGCCACAGAGGAAGTGCTACAAAGGCTCACCAGACTGGATGGTGAGACTGTCCTATGAAGAAAATGGGGCATCATCAACACATTGTACCACATGCAATGACACAGTAATGTATTTTTCCAGAGCAACTTGATCCATTTAGATAGTGACAGTCAGTGGCAAGCCAGGAACAGATGCATGGACTTAGAGTCATGGAGGGATCAATGCTACAAGTAATTGGAGTGATCATCATTTGGATAAAGATTTAAAGTTTTGTGCATGAGATACAGTGCGTGGTAATGTCCTCGAACTTGGTTATGAGAGTGGTAAAAGTAGAGATGCTGAACTGCATGTTGTGAGTCACCTGCCATGGGTAGGTCAAGGCCAGATCAGGGTGAAATTCATGCGGGAGCCAGCTCCCTGGAGCTGAGGGTCACCCTGGATTTCTGCTCTGTAGAATTCAAATGAGAACTTAAATGCGATGGATGTGCAAAGAGAAAAGCTGATGGGGATACATACAGAAATGTCTGGTGCATTGGTTGGCCTGCAGGTAGCCTTATGTCATGTTAGAGTAGAATGGAGAACATGGTATAAGCTTCGCAGAATTTTTGGAGCTTACCTTACCAGTTAGCAAGTGGAAACCAATTCCCCTTTGTATACTTGCAGACCCAATCATGTACAAGGCAGAAGCCACCTAATCTACATGCTAACTTGCAAGCTCAGTCTGAGCTCATATTCTCAAAGCTTGCTGATGTAGGTACAAACAGGCCCATTCCACTGCTGGTACCAGTGCTAAAAGGGACATTCAGAGTTTCACTGCCATTTAAATATCTAAAGTTTTTGATGAGATTTTTAGCTTGGGTTGTGAATGAGATTGCAGACATGCTGGCTGAGCCAGTGGGTTTGATTGCAGACATTGCGTCTCCCTGCTAGGTGACAGCATCAGTGCGCCTCCAGTGAAGAGTCAGTGTTCTGTCCCACTTGTTATCTGTGTGCCTCGGTTTGCTGGGGTGTTTGGTATTACTTACAGTTCTGTTTCTCAGTGGTTTGTGCACAGGGTCTAATTCAATGTGTTTGTTGTTGGTGTTCTGGTTGGAATACCAGGCCTCCAGGAATTCCCTGGTGTGTCTCTGTTTGGTTTGTGCAATTATAGGCATGTTGTCCCAGTTGAATTTATGTCCCTCGTTGTCCATATGGAGTGAGACAAGTGAGAATTTCTTGTGTCTCTTGGCGGCAAATTGGAGTCTGTGTATCCATATTGTTAGTTTTCTTCCGGTTTGACCTATGTGGTGTTTCTCACAAACCTTGCATGGTATTTTGCATATAGCACTGGTTTTGCTGGTTTTGGGAATGGGATCCTTTACATTCGTCAGTGGCTGTCATAGGTTGATTATCGGTTTGTGGGCTACTCTAATACCTGGGGGTCTGAGTAGTCTTGTGATCATCTCTGAAATGTCCTCGATCCCAGGTAAGGTGATTAGTGAGGCCCGAAACGTCAGCTTTTGTGCTCCTGAGATGCTGCTTGGCCTGCTGTGTTCATCCAGCCTCACATTTTATTATTAAGGTGATTAGTGAGTCTGATCAAGTTGTATCTTCCTGTTGTGGTCTGTCTTGGAGGTAATGGCGGATTGTGCTTTTCAAGTATTCATTCCTTTTGAAGACTTTGTATAGGTGTTCCTGTTCTGCTTTGCATAGTTCCAGGTTGCTGCAATGTGATTTGGCACATTTAAATAATGTCCTGATGCAGCTCCATTTCTGGGCATTGGGGCGGTTGCTATTGTAAATGAGTATCCGGTACGTATGTGTGGTCTTTCTATATATGCTAGTGTGGCGTTCCCTACTGTTTTTGCTTTCTACCATATGTTCAGGAAGGATAGTCGGTTGTTGCTTTCTTCTTCTTTCATAAATTTTATCCCGGTAAGTATGTTGTTTATGTGTCAGTGGTTTCTTCTAGTTTTGTGCGTTTAATAATGACAAAGGTGTCATCAACATATCGGACCCAAGTTTGGGCTGTATAGTGGGGAACGCTGTCTGTTTTATTTCCTCCATGAGTCAGTTGCTCTTTAGTGTCGATTCCAGTGTAGCCACAAAGTCAGTTTTCTTTTGGCATTTCTGTAGTTATAATTCAGTCCTCGCATGAGGACGGTCTTCTCAGTGTCTGTAAGTGGTTGGTCCGAGATGTTTTTAATCCACGAATCTGTGTTGTCCATGTCATTGATGTGGGTGATTTTGGACAGCTTTTCTTAAAGGGCAATTCTCTTCTTTGTTCTGGTCTTTTGTTGTTGTATGCTGATGGATTGTTCCAGTGTGGATGTCTATTCCTGGCAGTTGCATTGGAGTACAGAGTTTTTGGTGTGCAATTTCCTGCTTGCATTTGTGGAGGCAGTTGTGGGCATTGTTGATCATAATCCTTATCATTCGAGTGGGAACTTGCATGCCAAAAAAACTGACTTCTTGTTTGAGCTGGAATCAACACTAAAGAACAACGGACTCATGTAAGAAATACAATAGACCATCAGATAGATGATAGCCCCAACATTGAAACAAAAAGGAAAGTAGAACACATTCAACACAGAAGAGAGGAAAGCCCTGGAAAGACTCAAGAAAGACAAGAACATTGTAATGTTACCAGCGGACAAAGGACCTGTGTCAATAATTCTCAATAGAACCTAATATATCAAGGAAGCTAACACACTACTAGCAGATACCAACAGATGGTGATAGGCCCACAGTTAAGGAATCGGATTACAATGACCCTGGAGAAATTACACAACTCAGGAGACATAGGTAAGACAGACTAGCAAAAAGTGAAGCCAGAGGGATCCAATGCATGCCAATTCTACAGATTCCCCATAGTACACAAACCGGTGGTCCCCCTCAGACCCATTGTCTCAGTGCTAGGCACATGAACATATAGGCTTGCCAAAGAACTACAATAGAAATTTAAATACTTAGTGGACAACACTGCCCAATCTATCCATTCATCCCAGGAATTCCTCAACATCATCAAAGACACCAGGGTAGAAAAGGATGAGATGATGATATTCTTCAATGTAACTGCACTATTTACATCCATAAGCATTCACCTATCCAAAGAGACAATTGCCACACTACTGGATGAATCAAATAGGCAGGGTCCCCAGGACACCAACAACATCAATAAGAACACCACCATAAAACTACTTGATCTGTGCCTCACAACCCACTTCACATTCAATGATGGTATATACAAACAAATCAACGGATAAAATTCACAAAAGAAGAAGAGAACGACAGCCAACTACCATACCTGGACATAATGCTAGAATGCAAAAGCAACAGGGAACTCCACACTAGCATATATAGAAAGATCACATATACAGGCCAGATGCTCAATTACACTGGCAAACACCCGAATGCCCACAAACGGAGCTGCATCAGGACACTATTTAAATGAACCAAAACACATTGCAGCAACCCGGAACTATGCAAAGCAGAACAGCAGCACCTCTGTGGAGCCTTCAAAAGGAATGAATACCTGAAAAGCACAATTTGCCATTACCTTCAAGACAGAACGCAACAGGAAAACACAACAGGAAAACACAACATGACCAGGCTCACTAGTCACTCTAACGTACATCAAGGACATTTCAGAGATGACCACAAAATTACACAGACCCCCTAGGTAGTCCACAAACCCTCAACCACCCTACAACAGCTACTGATGAATGTAAAGGATCCCATACCCAAAACCAGCAAAACTAGGGTTATATACAAAATACCATGCAAGGTCTGTGAGAAACTCTACATAGGTCAAACCAGAGGAAAACTGACTATACGGGATAGACAAACACCAACTAGCTGCCAAGAGACATGACTAATTCTCACTTGTCTCATTACATACGGACAATGAGGGACACAAATTCATCTGGGGCAACATGCCCACAATTGCACAAACCAAACCGAGACACACCAGCGAATTTGTGGAGGCCTGGCATTCCAAACGGAACTCCATCAACAAACACATTGAATTAGACCCTGTGTACAAATTACTGAGAAACAGAACCAAAAGAAACACCAACTAAGGCATATAAATAACAAACAGGACTGAACACTGTCGCCAGAGCCACACTGACGATGTTACCTAGCAGGGTAATGAAATATTTGCAACCTAACCTACTGGCTCTGCAAGCATGTCTACAACCTTAATCAATTATCTGTCTTTCTACCAGCAGCTGTAATAGCTGAAGAACAACCCCCTGGAAAGGGCATTGATACAGCAGAAGCAGAAGCACCTCTCTTGGGTGACAGCATTCATGTTGCCATCACTGTCAGTCCATCAGTGACCCTTCAATTGCCTGTTAGCCATCCAGCCGTGGATGTTGCTGCTGCTACAGATGTCCAAGTAATGCATTCTGAAGCCAGGCCTTTGAGGCACAGAACTGCTGAAGATCAACTTGCAGGACTTCCTGCCATCTTCTCTATTGAAAGTCAGAATCTTTCCATCAGCCATGCTGCAGCCACAGAGGCACTTGAACAGGCAAAAGCACCAACGTAACAGCCAACAATGGAAATACATGGCAATTAATTGAGTATTGTCTGAAGTATGAGGTGTTTCATTTGGTAAATTTGATGTGCAAGTTTTGATTTTGTTGTGATTTTTATTTCAAGACTGAGGCCAACAGGAGACTGCAATGGTCCAAATGGAGGAATGGTGTGGACCTGTTGAAGAATAGGGACCTGGGTTCTACTTGCTGGAACTGGAGTTGAATGATATAATCACAGAATTGGCATCATGATGTTCCATCCCCTTTTATAATGCTTACCGGCAAGTTCATACCCTTGAGATGGGTAGATTGCATAGTATACAACAGTCTATTATAAATAAGAATATTCACTCCATCCTAATGCATGAATTCTTTACATTTGGTAACATCATCACTTTCTGAATAGTGATGCAACGTGGTTCGGTTGCGTTGTGAAACCATCAACTATGGCACACAGTGAACAACCCACGTCATTGGGCAGACACCCTCTGGTTCAGTGTAGCAGCTGAAAGATTTTTTGATGCATTGGTTAGACTGTCACTCTCAGGTAACATGGAGAAGCCTCATTGAAATCTCCATCCAAATATTCTGCAGCAGAATTCCTGTATACCCTTGCACTTCAGGGAACTGGAAACTACATGACCTTTCTCTTGAATGAACTGGTGCAGGATATGCACATCATGACTGTGCCAGGATAGTGGGCATTTACCTGCATGATGTGCTGTGCATAATCACAGACCAACTGCTCACTAAGTGGGTGGTAACGTTTACAGTTTCAGTACATTTCACACTTGAAATGTGAAAAGCTGTATGTGTCCTGCACCATGGGGAAACCCATTATCTTGTCACTCAAAGAGAAATTAGATAATGAAGGTCATCCTCCTGGCATGCAGAGGCTCTGTCACCTCCCAGATGCAGCAATGGACAGCGAACTGCAAGATGTTAGCTTTGTCCTTGTTTCAGTCCAGAATAATTGTATCTCAAAACTATTCAGAGCTATTGTCACCTTCACAGCCATTGTCCTCCCCATGCTCTAAGACTGCAGGTCTGGCTCCAAGAAATGGCATAGTACTGTCACCGCTTTGTTGGTGAATTGTAGACACCAAACATAATACAGCTGGCTTAGGAAAAGTAAGGGTCAAGTCCCGGAAAGACGTAGGTGAATATGGTCATCTTCTTTCTCTCTCCTCGCTCTGCCAACACTTTAGTTTTCATGTTGCCTTTTCTCCAACTCCTTCTGATGCTGCAGTTCAAAAGGGTACACACAGCCCTTGATGTAACCACAAATACCACTGCTCTTAATGCCTTCAAATACTGAGTACCTCTGTAAACTCGGCAGGAACCAATGGAAAGTAATAAGGGATAATGGGAACTGCAGATGCTGGAGAATTCCAAGATAATAAAATGTGAGGCTGAATGAACACAGCAGGCCAAGCAGCATCAAAGGGGCACAAAAGCTGACGTTTTGGGCCTAGACCCTTCATCAGAGAGGGGGATGGGGAGAGGGAACTGGAATAAATAGGGAGAGAGGGGGAGGCGGACCGAAGATTGAGAGTAAAGAAGATAGGTGGAGAGGAGAGTATAGGTGGGGAGGTAGGGAGGGGATAGGTCAGTCCAGGGAAGACGGACAGGTCAAGGAGGTGGGATGAGGTTAGTAGGTAGGAGATGGGGGTGCGGCTTGGGGTGGGAGGAAGGGATGGGTGAGAGGAAGAACCGGTTAGGGAGGCAGAGACAGGTTGGACTGGTTTTGGGATGCAGTGGGTGGGGGGGAAGAGCTGGGCTGGTTGTGTGGTGCAGTGGGGGGAGGGGACGAACTGGGCTGGTTTAGTGATGCAGTAGGGGAAGGGGAGATTTTGAAACTGGTGAAGTCCACATTGATACCATTACGCTGCAGGGTTCCCAGGCGGAATACGAGTTGCTGTTCCTGCAACCTTCGGGTGGCATCATTGTGGCAGTGCAGGAGGCCCATGATGGACATGTCATCTAGAGAATGGGAGGCGGAGTGGAAATGGTTTGCGACTGGGAGGTGCAGTTGTTTGTTGCGAACTGAGCGGAGGTGTTCTGCAAAGCGGTCTCCAAGCCTCCGCTTGGTTTCCCCAATGTAGAGGAAGCCACACCGGGTACAGTGGATGCAGTATACCACATTGGCAGATGTGCAGGTGAACCTCTGCTTAATGTGGAATGTCATCTTGGGGCCTGGGATAGGGGTGAGGGAGGAGGTGTGGGGACAAGTGTAGCATTTCCTGCGGTTGCAGGGGAAGGTGCCGGGTGTGGTGGGGTTGGAGGGCAGTGTGGAGCGAACAAGGGAGTCACGGAGAGAGTGGCCTCTCCGGAAAGCAGACAGGGGTGGGGATGGAAAAATGTCTTGGGTGGTGGGGTCGGATTGTAAATGGCGGAAGTGTCGGAGGATGATGCGTTGTATCCGGAGGTTGGTAGGGTGGTGTGTGAGAACGAGGGGGATCCTCTTAGGGCGGTTGTGGCGGGGGCGGGGTGTGAGGGATGTGTTGCGGGAAATACGGGAGACGCGGTCAAGGGCGTTCTCGATCACTGTGGGGGGAAAGTTGCAGTCCCTGAAGAACTTGGACATCTGGGATGTGCGGGAGTGGAATGTCTTATCGTGGGAGCAGATGCGGCGGAGGCGGAGGAATTGGGAATAGGGAATGGAATTTTTGCAGGAGGGTGGGTGGGAGGAGGTGTATTCTAGGTAGCTGTGGGAGTCGGTGGGCTTGAAATGGACATCAGTTACAAGCTGGTTGCCTGAGATGGAGACTGAGAGGTCCAGGAAGGTGAGGGATGTGCTGGAGATGGCCCAGGTGAACTGAAGGTTGGGGTGGAAGGTGTTGGTGAAGTGGATGAACTGTTCGAGCTCCTCTGGGGAGCAAGAGGCGGCGCCGATACAGTCATCAATGTACCGGAGGAAGAGGTGGGGTTTGGGGCCTGTGTAGGTGCGGAAGAGGGACTGTTCCACGTAACCTACAAAGAGGCAGGCATAGCTGGGGCCCATGCGGGTGCCCATGGCCACCCCCTTAGTCTGTAGGAAGTGGGAGGAGTCAAAAGAGAAGTTGTTGAGTGTGAGGACGAGTTCAGCTAGGCGGATGAGAGTGTCGGTGGAGGGCGACTGGTCGGGCCTGCGGGACAGGAAGAAGCAGAGGGCCTTGAGGCCACCTGCATGCGGAATGCAGGTGTATAGGGCCTCAAGGCCCTCCGCTTCTTCCTGTCCCGCAGGCCCGACCAGTCGCCCTCCACCGACACTCTCATCCGCCTAGCTGAACTCGTCCTCACCCTCAACAACTTCTCTTTTGACTCCTCCCACTTCCTACAGACTAAGGGGGTGGCCATGGGCACCCGCATGGGCCCCAGCTATGCCTGCCTCTTTGTAGGTTACGTGGAACAGTCCCTCTTCCGCACCTACACAGGCCCCAAACCCCACCTCTTCCTCCGGTACATTGATGACTGTATCGGCGCCGCCTCTTGCTCCCCAGAGGAGCTCGAACAGTTCATCCACTTCACCAACACCTTCCACCCCAACCTTCAGTTCACCTGGGCCATCTCCAGCACATCCCTCACCTTCCTGGACCTCTCAGTCTCCATCTCAGGCAACCAGCTTGTAACTGATGTCCATTTCAAGCCCACCGACTCCCACAGCTACCTAGAATACACCTCCTTCCACCCACCCTCCTGCAAAAATTCCATTCCCTATTCCCAATTCCTCCGCCTCCGCCGCATCTGCTCCCACGATAAGACATTCCACTCCCGCACATCCCAGATGTCCAAGTTCTTCAAGGACCGCAACTTTCACCCCACAGTGATCGAGAACGCCCTTGACCGCGTCTCCCGTATTTCCCGCAACACATCCCTCACACCCCGCCCCCGCCACAACCGCCCTAAGAGGATCCCCCTCGTTCTCACACACCACCCTACCAACCTCCGGATACAACGCATCATCCTCCGACACTTCCGCCATTTACAATCCGACCCCACCACCCAAGACATTTTTCCATCCCCACCCCTGTCTGCTTTCCGGAGAGACCACGCTCTCCGTGACTCCCTTGTTCGCACAACACTGCCCTCCAACCCCACCACACCCGGCACCTTCCCCTGCAACCGCAGGAAATGCTACACTTGCCCCCACACCTCCTCCCTCACCCCTATCCCAGGCCCCAAGATGACATTCCACATTAAGCAGAGTTTCACCTGCACATCTGCCAATGTGGTATACTGCATCCACTGTACCCGGTGTGGCTTCCTCTACATTGGGGAAACCAAGCGGAGGCTTGGAGACCGCTTTGCAGAACACCTCCGCTCAGTTCGCAACAAACAACTGCACCTCCCAGTCACAAACCATTTCCACTCCCCCTCCCATTCTCTAGATGACATGTCCATCATGGGCCTCCTGCACTGCCACAATGATGCCACCCGAAGGTTGCAGGAACAGCAACTCATATTCCGCCTGGGAACCCTGCAGCCTAATGGTATCAATGTGGACTTCACCAGTTTCAAAATCTCCCCTTCCCCTACTGCATCACTAAACCAGCCCAGTTCGTCCCCTCCCCCCACTGCACCACACAACCAGCCCAGCTCTTCCCCCCCACCCACTGCATCCCAAAACCAGTCCAACCTGTCTCTGCCTCCCTAACCGGTTCTTCCTCTCACCCATCCCTTCCTCCCACCCCAAGCCGCACCCCCATCTCCTACGTACTAACCTCATCCCACCTCCTTGACCTGTCCGTCTTCCCTGGACTGACCTATCCCCTCCCTACCTCCCCACCTATACTCTCCTCTCCACCTATCTTCTTTACTCTCCATCTTCGGTCCGCCTCCCCCTCTCTCCCTATTTATTCCAGTTCCCTCTCCCCATCCCCCTCTCTGATGAAGGGTCCAGGCCCGAAACGTCAGCTTTTGTGCTCCTGAGATGCTGCTTGGCCTGCTGCGTTCATCCAGCCTCACATTTTATTATCTTGGAAAGTAATAAGGGATTAAGCTGCGGAAATGGCAGGTTGGTTGTCAGATCGTGTAAGATGCTGACTGACTTCCCAATCTGCCTATGCCTATGCTGTGAGATTCCAATTCTGCAGAGACTTAACAGACTTAAATTGTAATCCCCTCATCAACATGGTGTTCCACTGATGAAACAGTATGAATGGCATTATCTGTGAAACAGATGCTGAAACTAACAGTAATACAAAGCTAGAATAAAAACAGAAATTGCTGTTGACACTCAACAGGCCTGGCAGCATCTGTGGGGGGAAAGCAGAATTCACACGTCAAGCCTGGTGACTCTTCGTCAGATTTTGCAAACCAGAATTTTGCCGCCAAGTATTCTGGGTCATCCTGGATATCACACCTGCATATCAATAACACTCTCTGTATCTAACCCAATGTTTGCAACAAACAAATGTTCATTTAATGCCTTAACCTCACAATTTGATTGTTGTCAACTCTATGGCAATTGCAATGATGACAATGGCACATGAACACATAATCCACCCCATTGTTTGTTTCAAATTACTGAATGCTTTGTTTTGCTGGTAGAAACATTCATGTATCCCCTATTCACACTCACAAAACTAAGCAACAGAGACTAATCTTCCAAAACCTGGCTTGTCTTCTCAAGAGTTTAACCACTGTGTATTTAAAATTTCACTGTAATTCCATAGAACAGAGTTTTCCATTAAATTCAATATTATTTTTAATCTCCTTATGATTATATTCACTTTGAACTTAAGGTACAAATCTGAGCATGGAGTCGAAGCTGGTCAATTTGTGCCTGAGTGCTACTTGACCTACTTTCAGTGTATAATTTCTCCTCAACTGAAGCATGTTCATTGAATCAGGAAAGCAATATATTTTCACCGGTCAGTGACAACTACAGTATGAGGTTATTACCACTTTATTAAAGCTGACAAGGCTATAGGTTACAGATACATTATTTTATTCACAGATTCTCTAACTTACCATTCTTTCTCAAGATATGCCAACACTGGCAAGCCCTGCATTAATTATCCGTACCTAGTTCCTCTGAGATGGTAGGAGCTGATCAGGTTCTTGAAAAGCTGCAGTCCTTGTAGCAATGGTATTCCCCCCCCTACCTCCACCAGAGTAGGACAGTCTAGGATATAGACCCAGGGCCAATGGGGAAATAGTGATGTTTGTACAAATCGAGATGGTTGAGGTGAATGCCAAGTTGAAGATGTTCTCACATATTACTGTTATCATTGCTTGGTGATAGAAATTCCAGGGAAGGGAGAGTTTAAGGGAGAGGTGTTGTACTGGAGTGCATCATGCTAAATGTACATTCTGCAGTCACAGTGTGCTAGTGTTCAGCAGGTGAACATTGAGACTGCACCCACTGTACATTCATGACATTCAAGGAAGAAAGAGGTGATGCTGCCAGGAGGGAAAGAGTCAGCATCTGGAGCAATGGTGAAGTCGGGGGGAAGAGAGTCAATGCTTGGAGCAGTGGTTAAATCTGGGAGGGAGACAGTCAGCATCTGGAGCAGCGGCGAAGTCTGGGTGTTGGGGAAAGCACAGACATTGAAGAGAATGATTTGTGGAAAAACCTAAGTGGCAGGAAATCACATGGGGCCAAGTGAGTCCAAAGATGTGCAGGTTAGATGGATCAACCATGCTATATTGCTCCATAATCTCAGGGGTTGTGTAGGTTGGGTGAATTAGCCATGGGAAATGCAGGATTATAGGGATAGGGTAGGGGCTGGGTCTGAATGTAATTTTCTTCAGAGAGGCAGTCTGGACTTGACAGACTGAATGGCCTGCTTCCAAAATGTCATGATTCTCTTATTTTATGATTTTTTAATGGCATTGAAGTATTGACTGCCATCCTTGGATTCAGAACCATATAGAAGTAAGGGTGTGTGCAAGATAAAGTATTTACCTTAGAATTCATTGTTTAAGGTTTCATATTGTTTTTAGTACAGTATGAGTTTTACCTTAATATCTCTGATATCATGATGTTCCATGAAAATTAAAATTGAAATAAAACAAACAGCTAGGAGGAAATGCACATTGGAAACTAATTTATTTTTATGGTGGACAAGAAAAGGGCACTTTGAATGTATCCATTAATAGATACAGCTGGAGAAAAACATTATTCACTAATATTTGTATTAATCATTTGTATTAATTAGTATTCATATATTTAAAATTATATTTGCATTTAATTTTAAGTATTAGTCTCTATAAGTTGTCATATTAGCTGCACTACATCGCAACCCAATTACTCTCTTGAGAAGATTCTCAGCTTGAAACAAAATGTTTAAAATATCAATGTTTGCTTTTTTCAATGTCTATAATATTCCTTTATTACAGAAAGTACCACTCCAGCAGCAGCATTTTAACCTGTCTATTTTATCTTACAGGCCTCATTTTACTATGATCCCAATCACATTAGGAAATAGAATAAATGCTACCATCAGCAATTCCTTAAAACACTTCCTTCAGTGACTCTATCATCACCTTTTATATATCATTTTGGGTCACTGAATAAATTGCTGTCAAATGGGAATTACGGAAAGTTACAATTTACCAGGAAGTTGATGTCAGACTGACAGCCAGGTAATTCACCAATAATCCTGACATCTATGGGGATGGAGAAAACATAGGTGGAATTTTAACTTGACATCCCCCTCAAAATTATGTGTCCAGCACTGGATCGGCAACACAAATGGTGAATGGGGCAGGTTTTCTGAAGGCTTTTAAGCTCAGTCATGATACACACATTCCACTTTCAGGTTCTCTGAACAATCAATGTATCCTACTTCTGGCATGGATCCAAAAGGCTTAAAAGTACATGGAGTTTTGCAGTGAATACACCTGGAAAAACTCCTTTTCAGTTCTTTGACTTCTACCTAGAGGTCGCGTTGAGGAATCTGAGAGAGTACAGAGTGGAGCTCATTCCCAATGACACAAGGATCAGGCCAAGCTCTCCAACCAAGCCAGTATTTTTTATCCCCAGGATGACAGACATCTCTGATCTCTCCAACAGGTATACTAAGAACTGGCTGACTGAGTCAGCATCAGGAGTGTCATCCCTCGAGCGTACCAGAAGGATTCAGAAGGGTGGGAAATGGAAATGGCATGGCAGTTTCAGTTGCCCATGCTCTGACTTTCCAAACAATCCCCAGCACAGCATCCCTCAGCACAACACACTTCGTTGAAATAACTCCATTGAGGTCAGTAGCCCGTCACTAAGTCACCCTTTATTTACATTTACATAGTACTCAACATAGATCTGGCTTCCTTAGAGCCAGATCCTGAAGTAAACAGAACCTCTGACCTTCTGTTTATATCTGTCAACCAAGGCTCCCTAATTGGACCAGATTAACAGCCCCCATCACGGAACTCGTACTCTAAGAGATCCAACTGGATGTCCTTGTCATACTTACTACATTGTAGCTACCCTCATTGCTCTCTCTCTCTGGGTACTTTCTATCATCCCTATCTGATCAGCCAAAACTCAACCTCATCTTTATCCTACCACCCTCTATTATACCCTTGCCTTAATATTGCCCATAAATGTTGCTTTTCCCACCCTATCCATGCAAGCCATTTTAACCCAATAATTTTCTACCTTCTCTTCTTGTAAGAGAAGACCACACAACCTCCATTTGCCTTTAAACCCACCTGAATAAAACCCAGAAAGTGACAGGGTGATACTTGTTTTCTAATTCAAAGCCATGTTGAGGGAATTTAGTTCCTCATATGCCCAAGTACACTTCCTACAGCCTATGAAAACTTGCCCATAAATATCATCAATGTACCAGAGGAACCTGAGCCCTTGTTTGAAGATTATGTTGCTGATACAATATGTCAATGAGGACTAGGAGGAATTTGAGGATGGAGTCTGAGGTATGGCAGGTGTGACTGTGCAGCATTGAAAGGGAAAACATTTGAAAGGATGTGTGCACTGGATGGGTACAATTAAGAATGGAAGTGGAAGACGATACTTGAAGAGCATTGAGTAGCCATTTGTAAAAACTGCAGAGAGTTCAATAAGGCTCTACAATTGACATATTAATTGAACATAAGGCCTTCATGCAACTGAATATAGCCACCTCATTCATACAGCTAAAAACTTACAGAGATGCTAGCATTTTAAGGATAGTATTCCAAATGACAAAGATTACATTTTTTTTCCTAATAATAACTGAAGAGATGTGTTCTTCTTATTTGTACATATGGAATATATATTTCCAGCTTTCAATGTATATACATATGATATCAGGCCTTCAGCCTTTTCAGAGCTGCGCTATTTCAGAGGGCGATAATGCAGAATATTTGAGATTTCAGTAAGACCAGATTAATTATTGGAATATGAATGAGGTGTGAGTGAATATTCACACCTGCTCGTTCACTTGCTGGCTGGCATCTGTCTTTACTAAACCACAGAAGATGTGAACCTTAAGCCCTTTGCAAGTTACTCCTCATTAAAAGATAGAAGAAGTTGAGCAGGAAAAATGCAAGATTCAGAAGGTACATTTTCCAGTGCCTATGAAAACCTGAGTGACTCTAACTCTCATTATTGGGCATGGACCTTGTTGTTGAAGTTTTCAGGCCTGCAGCAGCAGTGACATTTCATCTCCATTTCTAGGTACAAGGCTCCAGGCAGTAATATACTTAGACCAATAACATAAACCCACCAGGCCACAGAATTGAGTTTTGCAGCATTGAATTTACTTCTGAAATGAACCTGGTGTTTCTAGCACTGATGTCAAACTCACAAACATTAAACAGAAAAAAGACATACAATCATCAAGAAAATCCAGTCTAAGAAATCTCATTGCCTGATGATGTTCTTTTAAAACACTTTACTGGATTTAAAATCATTGCTATAATCATGTAACATTTGCAGTTTCTGGTACAAACTTCTGATTGTTCAATTCTATATCTAGAACTTTCCACTTTCATGTAATGTTCAATTTCTATTTCTATTAACTTAAGAGAATTCACATCTAATTGGTATTTGTTTCAAATAAAACCAATCCCATTCTAATTATTCTAATGAAAGACATACTGTAGCGTTTGCAGTTTTCCATTAATTATGTAGAATATATTATGTTTAATGTGGACATCACAAATTAATGCAACTGGTGAGATTCTTCAAAATGAACAAAATCATATTTACAACCATCACAACACTAATTATTCTGTCATACTGTAAACACATCACAAAATCTATTGCATCACGCTTATTCTAGTTTGTTATGTTTCAGTAGATAAACACACATATTGCCCAATTATGTTCAAAATCAAAAGCAAGAGTACAAATAAATTTTACTTTTAGTTTCAGGTTTTAGCAGCCATTATAAAAAAGCACCTGCTCAATTTTCATTTTATGAACTTTGCATGGACAAAAAACTATCTGACTTTCACGGACGCTTACAAAAACAGAAACTGCTGGAAAAGCTCCGCAGGTCTGGCAGCATCGGTGGAGAGAAATCAGTGAAATTGTTTTGGTTCGATTCACCCTTCTTCAGAACTGTTCTGAGATGCTGTCAGACTTGCTTTTTGTTTCTAATTTACAGCATCTGCGTCTTTTTTGGTTTTCATGAACATGTAGTTTGTTTAAATAGGTCTCCACTTAAAGGATATTCTTTGTTTGTATATTTTCAATAAACTATCTGTATGGTCTGCATGTGATTCCAGACCCACAGCAATATGGGTGACTTTTAACTGTCCTTTGGACAATTAGGAAAGGGCAATAAATGCTAGTCTAGTCAGCAATTGCCCACATTCGGCAAATGTTTCAGCCCCATTCCGACAGCCCAGCATTTATATTCCAGTGGCGGTTTTCTTCAGTGGAGGCTTTCGGCCCAATTTGTCTGGTGGCCCAGTGTGTCAGTTTCATCGTGGCGTGGCATTCTCGTCATGGATTAATGGTTTGATTCTGTTTGTGTGTTTCTTCTTTTGATTGGCTTCCTCCGAAACCAGGAGCTGTTAAATAGATTGTGATGAACTTTGTCTTAGATTTAGTTTTTATTGTTACTAATGAATTTACTAATTACTTCTGTCATTAATGTAGGCACCATGGTAGGGTGACTTTATAACACTTTTCATTATATTTTTCTTGTAAAAGTGCACATGACAATAAATTCTAATTGCAAATTCATGTGCTAAGTACATGGTCCTAGCAATACAGCTAGCCAATTAAAGAGTTGTCATCTTCTTTCTTTTCATTTTTATTTCTGCCATGCACTGGAGTCCATTCACTTGTTAAGCAGAAACTCCAAAATCCAAGCAGCCAGGCCCTGGTGGGTCAGCATCTTACGAGGTAGGTAGTGCTTGACCAGAGAGACATGATGGTCTCTACCACCAACAGGTACTATATAACCTCTACACCAAGGAAGTCGGGCTTATTGTTTGTGACTACTGTCTCTCCCAAGTTGTGATAATGTTTTGCAGCAAAACTGGAGTGTCCTCTCCAGGGCTCAAGCATGGCAAAAATGATGGATACATGCACTGGTCAAACTGCACTGTCCACCTCTCAATGTCTCTGGTTGGATCTAAAAAAAAATGCAAACTGACCTAGTTGCAGGAGTGACGCATTTAGTCATCAATTCACCTTTAGTTGCCATGCCTGACTTTTGTCAGGGTTAGCATTCACCTCTCCCAATGTAGCCACCCAATACTGATAAATTTTGGAAGATCAAAACTTCTGTTTACATTGAAAACTCTGAACCTAACTTGAAGCCTCCACACTACTGTGAAGACCTGATACCAATTAAGATATTCTTCTCTTATGCATGCAAACGAAAACACAATATGAGCTTAAGTGTACCAGAACTTTACTCTTCTTCTCCTAATTATTTGACATACTCCCTCTCACAGTGTCCCTTATTCAGTTATGTTAGTTTGCCTCCCTAGAGTGGCCGTAGCTGGACAAGTGGTTATGATGGATACAAAGTGATGTATTAAGTGAGACTTTCTCCAAGTTACACCCACAGATGTCTAAAGGAAAATGTAAACTGGGAACAGCACCAACCAAAAACATGTAAAGAAGATAGTCACCAAGAAATTAAATGAGAAATTCAGAAGTAACTTCGACACAAATAATTACTTGGTAGTACAGAACTTAAACATCGCTAAAGCCTTTCAACTAAAGAATGCAAAATGAACAGCTTTGACTTTGTGTCACTTTTTAGCAATAACATTTTTCACCGAAGAATAACAAGCATGTGGAACATATAACTATTGTTGAGGCAAATAATATTTGCATTTAAAGGAAGGCTATCTATGTGTATAACACAGAAGGGAATTTAAAGCTATGCTAAATCATTATTGTGAGGAAGGAAAGGAAGACCTCAAGAGCAGGGTGAATGCAGGCATGGACACATTGGAACGAATGACCTGTTTCTATGTTGTATATTCTGTATAATTCTATATAATTGCGATAGAACCCCAAGATATAGCATTCAAATCTTGTTTGGATCATAAGACTAGTCCACCATTGTACAACAGTACATCAGCTAGAGCCCCAAAGAAGAAGTTGATATGGAATGTAGAATTGATCAGAGGATATGCAGAACACTTGTTTATTATAATACGGCAACTGATTTAGACATGTACCACCATTCCATCATCACTGCATGTCAAAGTCCTTGAACATTTTATCCAATGTCACTGTGGAGCACTTTTGCCATTGTAATGCTTCAGGAAGAAGATCAGCTTCTCTGAGGAACTTGTGATCAACACTGTATGCTAGTACAAAGAAATGTAGAAACAGAAGTAGGCCATTCAGCCCCTCAAGCCTGTTGCACTATTCACTTTCAAAGCACTCATGCTTGATTGCATCTTAAATCCATCCACACACTAAGGTTCCAGATTTCTTCTTTTTGCTAGTAAACAAAACCATTTCAGTTTTAAAATTATTTATTGACATTGCACTGGAGTTGTCCACTTATACCATTGAGCCTGTTCTGCCATTCAATGAAATCAAGGCTTATCTATGACCTAACTACATTCAGCTTTTTGTAGGAGGAGGTTCCCTAATTCACTTACCTTTTGCATGAAGAAGTCATTTTTTGCTTCAATCAAATGGCTACCTTTGATTTTCGGGGTATCTTCCCTTGTCCTAGATAATTTAGCAGCTGAAACATCTGATCCATCTACCCAATCAATTCCTTTTAAAATCCTCAATCCAAGCATCCTTTATCTTACAATCTCTCAGGGAATACAAGCCTATGTAATCTTTCCTCAAAATTTAAACCTCCGAGCCCTGGGAGAACTTTGTGAATCTACAAAATATCCCTCCAAGACTAACATATCTTTTCCAAGAATAGTGTCAGAGCAACAGACAGTTACACCATATGGGATCTAACAAGAGTTTTATGTTGCTAGAAACATAGAAACAAGAGTGGTCCACTTATACCATTGAGCCTGTTCTTCCATTCAATGAAATCAAGGCTTATCTATGATCCAACTACATTCAGCCAATATCCATCATGCCTTTGGTTAATAAAAATCTATCAATATCTGTTTTAAAATTAACAAATAATTTATCATCAATGGCTTTTTCAGAACAGAGTCTAAACTTCCTCTATCTTTTGCTTTAAGAAATATTTCCTACTTTCATTCCCAAAAGGTATGACTCTAATTTTTGAATTATGTTTGCCTTTCATTTTGTATTTAGACTGCCAATTTATCCCATCTTTTCCTCTTATTATCGATCAAACTTTGATCAAATCACACTTAACCTTCTACATACTAGAATATACAAGCATAGTTCAAGGCAGACAGATCATGTATATTGTTCTAGTAAATCTATGCTGTACTTTCTCCAAGATTAATATATCCTTCCTAAAGTGTTATGCCCACAACTACTCAGAGTACTCTAAGAATGCTCTAACAAGGACATTCTACAGCTAAAGTGTAACTCCTACTCTTTGTATTCCTCAAGGTATAAAAACTAGCATTCCATTAGCATTTCAGCTGTTGCAAAACCTCTGCCTTTTATATTCTTCATCATTTTTTTTAACCTGATTGCTACATTTTAGTGTTCTGTGTACATGAGCAACTAAATTGCCAGATCTATTGGCTATGACTTTCTGATTACAAAATTATCATTTTTCTTTAATAAGCTTATATTTAGGTTAATTGTTGAGTTTCAGCTTTTGACAAGCAATTAATTTTCAGGAGATTATCATGGTTTTCTCTGAATTTTTTGGCATATTTTGTGACTTCTACTACTCAAAGGTAATAATCTCTGAATTACCATCTGAGCCACAGGCAAGCAGTTGAAATGAGTGGGCAAAAACATGGAAGATGGAATATAAAGTGGGGAAATGTGAGGTTATGTACTTCAGCAGGATGAATACTGGTGCTGCATATTATTTAAATGGAGGAAGACCCCACCAAAAAAAACAAACATACATGTTCAGCACTTAATAGGGAAGGCAAATGGAATGTTGGCCTTTATTTCAAATGAAATAGACTGTAAAATAGGGAAGCCTTGTCAAAACTATTCGAGGCACTATTTAGACCACACTTGGAACACAGTGAACAGTTTTGTTCCACTTATCTAAGGAAGTACATACTGACACTGGAGACAGGTTCACTAAGTTGACACTGGGGATGGAGACATTGTCTAATGAGTTAAGGTTGAGTAGGTTGCACCTGTGATCTTTGGGTTTAGAAGAATGAGAGGCAACCTGATGAAAACACAAGATTCTTAGACATCTTTATGTAGTAGATGAGGAGAGGTTGTTTCCCCTTGTGGGACAGTCTAGGAGCAGATGGCATCATCTCAGAATAATTTGACACAGATAAGGAATTTACTTGTTAGCTTACGAATGAACCTGCAGAATTCTTTACCAAAGTAGGCTGTTGAGCTAGGTCATTAAGTCTATTCAAGGCTCATATCGACACATTTTTAATCAAGTAGTGAATCAAAGTCTATCTGGAAAGGCAAAAATGTGGAATTGAAGATTAACAGATCAACCATGATCTCATTGAATGACAGAGCAGAATGGCCAATTTCTGCTCCTATATTTTATTGTCTTATCGGGATTCACCCTGCCTGTCAATACAGAAAGTAAATTACCTCTAACTTTAAGCCATTGTAGTCAGATGACTGAAAGCAAGAGTCGTAAAGAAATACTCCTTAACTTTAGTTCTGCAGAATCACAGTCCTTTCCCTAAATTGTTCACATCTGATGGTATTGTTCAAAAAATCCATACTTGAAATATCCATATTCACTACATTAGTCATCATATAAATCAAAATGGTCTTCCTTCCATACCCACTGTCAATCTGGATGCATAAGTAATCAGCCAATGACGTGCTAGAGGCCTCCTTAATAAAAGATCTTCTGATAGAAGGTGGCTACTTTTTTAAATGAATGTGATTGAAACATCATGTATTTGGCAGAATCTTCTGAATCAGCATTTGTAAAGTCAATTCTACAACGAAAGTGATCTAAGGTTGTTTGGAGAACTCCTTCTTGTCCACAGAGAAAAACACTTTATTTTGCATTAAATGCCGCACCTTTTAGAGAAATAGAGAATAGCCCTTTTAAAGCATAAATTTTGCCTATATATGGCCTTACGTAACAATTTTTTAATGTGCAACAAATTGAACTGAATTTCCAGATTTTGTTTGCTGAGCTTGTGTAACTTGCTCATTCTTGAATTGCATTCATTGTGCAAAGGTGAAAACCAACACCCTTTAGGCTATTTGCCATTCACTACAAACTGGGTCATGCTTTTCATATAAAGACGGGTGAAACCTGTTTATCTGTGACCTAATGGCTGCATAATTAAAAACAAAATCTGCCTCTAAAAATCAGGCACTCCTGTTTTATTAATTGTATGCAGCTAATGGAACCATCTTGACCACAAACTAAAAGCTGAGCTTTATCAGCAATTGTCCAAAGAACTATGCAGTCTCTGCTCACTGCACTGACACAGTATTCTTGACTAAGGTTGTTCAAATCATGGAAGGACCTGACAAAAAAATCATCAATTTAGAACATAGAACATAGAACAGTACAGCACAGAACAGGCCCTTCAGCCCACGATGTTCTGCCGACCATTGATCCTCATGTATGCACCCTCAAATTTCTGTGACCATATGCATGTCCAGCAGTCTCTTAAATGTCCCCATTGACCTTGCTTCCACAACTGCTGCTGGCAACGCATTCCATGCTCTCACAACTCTCTGCGTAAAGAACCCGCCTCTGACATCCCCTCTATACTTTCCTCCAACCAGCTTAAAACTATGACCCCTCGTGTTAGCCTTTTCTGCCCTGGGAAATAGTCTCTGGCTATCAACTCTATCTATGCCTCTCATTATCTTGTATACCTCAATTAGGTCCCCTCTCCTCCTCCTTAATTTGAACCATTAATTCTATTTCTCCATCTCTATAGATGCTGTTCAACCTGATGAGTACTTCAAAAATTTTGTCTTATTATTGTACTTAGATTATTAACACTGACGATGATCAGAATCTTTATTCTTTTTGGTTAATTGTCAATTTTAACAAATTTCATAGAGGGTTTTTCTCTTCTTGCCACATCTTAGCAAACTCATCTCTGTAGCTTCTACCTAAACATTTCAACATTATCTTCCACATGCCAAAGGCATAGTGTTCTGAGGGGAAAGGTTGGATGCTCAGCTTATGAGAAGGATTAGCCTTGGGCAATTTTGTCTAGGAAAACATGGTATTTAAGCTGAAGATGGGGTGCGGGGGAGAGGCGAGAAGATAGGTGGAGACAAATTGCCCACCTATCCTTCTATCTTTCTCTCTCTGGGCTCCCTTTCCAACTATTTGCTCACTGGAACACCCCACCCAATCTTTAGCTTAAATATTAGCTTTTCTTAAGCCACTTCTAGTTCTAAAGAAGGGTCACTGGACTCGAATCTTTAACTCTGTTTTCTTATCAGGTTAAACAGCATCTATAGAGATGGAGAAATAGAATTAATGGTTCCTATTGATAACCTTTTGTCAGATCCTTCCATGATTTGAACAACCTTAGTCAAGAATACTATGTCAGTGCAATGAGCAGAGACTGAATAGTTGTTTGAACGATTGTTGATAAAGCTCAGCACTTATTTCAAGGTCAAGACAGTTCCATTGGCTGCATAGATGCTCCCACACCTGCTGAATTTCTCCAGCAATATCTGCTTTTGTTTTTTTTTGGATATCCAGCATTCATAGTTCTCTGTTTTATTTGCACAACGTTACTCCCACTGACTTTTTAAAAATTGTATTTACATGTGTATTCCCACTAAGCTATGAAACCCCTGGAGAATGCAATGTCTGTAGAGAGGCAAGTGATTTTATAACAACAAATCATCATCTTCAATGGGTGATGCAGGATGGACATGCACAATAGTAGGACTAGTAACCGAGCCTCATTTTAAAGTAATCCTGTACAAAGAAACAGATAACTAATTTCCACCAATATCACAAATCAAACTTTTTTGTTCAATAGACACATTATACATTATACTAGAATACTTTCCTAAGAACAAGTTCTTAGGAAAAAAAAGTTAGAAAAGTAAAGAATTAAAATGTCCAACATTACAGATCATAGAAATAAATTAGAAAAATAAAAATATAAAAAATTCAGAATAACTGTCTTTCCAACCCAATCCATGCCAGCTATTGTCCCGTCATTGGCTATCAACATCTCGCTTTGATCCCAGAGCTCTGATGAAGGGTCCAGGCCCGAAACGTCAGCTTTTGTGCTCCTGAGATGCTGCTTGGCCTGCTGTGTTCATCCAGCCTCACATTTTATTATCTTAAATGTGCTTCTATTGGACAACATTTAGTAAACAATCTGGACCGTTCTAAGAATTACAATGCAAGCCAAATTATAAATAAATGTTGCAGTGTGAGTCATTTGAACATGCTGAAGTTGCATTTATTCACATAGGTGGCCCTACCCTTTGCAGTCAAATAAAACTTTGGACCTTTCTCACTGAGAAAAGTGCTGTGGAAGACAGCCAATTCCTCCTGCATCCCCATGGAAACTTCCTAATTAATACAAGTTGACTTTGCCTGGTCTGAATTTAATCTGTTAATTAAGACTGTGAACATGCACTGTTGCATCTCCTTCTGACCAGACCACAACCAATTAACACCAGCCTCTTGTGCTTTAGATATTAATTGTTCCTTTCTAAGTTGGTTCACTTACAGTTCAGTCTTGATGAGTGCTAACTAAAAAGATATGACTTCATAATCTCTTTATAGCGATGTTTAGCAGTCAATATGCTGCCCAGATAAATTTAAAACAGTTGTCTGATGCATTATGTTGATCCCAGCTAATGATAATACTGGACAAAGTCAGGTCCAGAATGAAACTGTTTTGGTAGAACATATAAAAGCAAAGTACTATTCTAAAACAAAAACAGAAAGTGCTGGAGAAAATCAGCAAATCTGACAGCATTTGTGAAACAAGAGTCCAGATAGATCAAACGTTTTATCTTTTTTGTTCGTCTATGGTAGTTAGTCATTGAAATGTATTCACACAAGAGACTGCAGATATAATTTAACAACAGAGCATAAGTGAGAGATAGGGTGCCAGGTGAGTGAATGAGAGCTCATATTAGCTCAGGTCTTTGGAGGTGTGTTGGGAGGTCCTTTGAAGGACACATAGATCAGAAGGATGGTGTTTGGACAGGTCAGAGGAGGATCCTCAGAGGGCAGTGGGAGTGGGATGCCAGTCCAGGGAATGCCATTTTGAGTGGAGGGTGGTGTTCTGGGAGGTATGGTCAATGGGAGGCAGGAATTGGTGTTGGGCCTTGGGTCAGGTCCAGGGAATGACTGGTCTTGGGTGATGTAGGCCATCGGTTGGGTTCAGGGTTGGCTGTTGGTTCCCAGGCAGGTTGGGTGTCATGTTACAGTAGGTTGGTGTCCCTAAAGGCTTCTGGGATCAGTGTTGAGACAGAAGATGGTGTCCGTTTATTTGGAGTTAGAGCTGATATTATTCTTCTAACATTTCCTGGCTAACTCTTCAGGTAAGTTAGTTGGAACTATCCAGATTCTCCGATTCTAAGTCAAGGACTGTCTTAAAGGGTTTTTCATGCCATGTAATTGCCCTTTGGAAGTTTCAACTTTCTGGGCTATTCCCATAGAGTTAGCTCTGTCAGGACTTCTGCACTTTGCCAACATGCAAGTTCGGTCTTTGTTTCTGCAATCACTATCAGAAAACTTGAGCCATTGTGTCCACAGGCCCAGAATGCCTCATGAATATCATTAGTGTGCAGATCATCAATGACAAACACTATATTATCACTTAACATCTTCTGCCAGCAGGAATGTCCACTCTTTGACCTCTTCTCCTTCAATGGTAGAAAAAATTTCAAATGCAATAGTTTGGTACACTGGGGTATGGATGAGCAAAACACAACTGCCTAATTCACATTTCAGCTTTTCTCAAGACAAAAAAAATTCTGGACACACATTATGCACAAAAATTTATTTTGAACAAAGGTGCACACATTTAAAATTACACAGGCAGCCGACATTCAACATGAACTGAAGTCAAATATACCAGAATAACAAGGGATATAAAGCAATTCATCATCTTGTCTCAAATTAATAAACATTCAAATTCATTCTGGTGAGCATGATTCTGTTGGTTTGAACACATCCCAGGGTTTCTGCAGGAAAGGGATACCCAATTTAGCAAACAGAGATCTTGTAAGAACATCAAGATCAGTGACCACAAGACCATTCAGGTCATCAAGACGGCTCCACTGTTCAATGAGATTACGGCTGATCTGATAATCCTCAACTCCAATTTCCTGCATTAACCCTATAATCCTTGATTTTCTTAATGATTAAAAATCTGTCCATTTCAGCCTTCAGTATACCTAACAGCCCTGTCTTGGCAGCTCTTTGCAGTAATGAATTCCATAAGTTCCCTAGCCTTGGAGAGAAGAATTTCTTGCTCATCTCTGACTTAAACAGGTGACCCTTTACCCTGAAATTATGCCCTCTAGTCCTAGGCTTTCTCCACATCAACCCTGGCAAATAATCTTATATATTAGACCTCCTCTCATTCTTCTAATTTGCAGTGAGTACCAGCTCAACTTACTCAACCTTTCCTCATTAAAAAAAACATTCCATACGCCAGGTCAAACTATGAACCTTCTTCTGGCAGCCTCCAATCCCAGTATATCTTTCTTTCAATGAAGAGCCCTGTTAACAAACCTGTTAAACCCTGTTAACAATATTCTAGCTGTGATCTGTCTAGTGCGTTGGGTAGTTTTAGCAAGACTTCTGTATTGTTATATCCTATTCCCTTTGAAATAAAGGCCAACATTCCACTTGGTTTCTCTATTACCCTCTAAAATTGGATGCTAGCTTCTTGTGATTCATTCACCAGAACCCCAATTCCCCCCATATTCAGCTCCTCTACTCTTCCTGCCAAAGTGCATAACGTCACATTTTTCCACATTGTATTCCATCTGCCAAATTTTTTCCCAACTCACTAAACCTGTTTCTCTACCTCCTAAGGTGCTGCTTGGTCTGCTGTGTTCATCCAGCTCCACACCATGTTATCTCGGATTCTCCAGCATCTGCAGTTCCTATCATCTCTCTACCTCTATGAATTCTTTGTGTTAACTTAACTACTTGTTTTCCCACCTAATTTGTCATTTCCAAACCTAGCGATGGTGCAATCACTTCCCCCATCCAAGTCATTAAGATATATCGTAAATAATTTTGGCCCAACCATGGATCCTGTGGTACTTCACTAGTTAGACTGCCATCCTGAAAATGCCTTCATAATCCAATTCTCTGTCTTCTATTAATTAGTCAATCCTATATCCATGGTGATATTCTACTCCATTAGAACCATAGGCTCTTGTTTTATAAAATACCCTTATGTGTAGCATTTTATTGAATAGCTTTTGGAAATTCAATATTTTACAACTATAGGTTCTGCTTTATCTACCCCACTCATTACTCCCTCAAAGGATTGAAATAAGTTTGTCAGGAATGATTTCCCCTTCATAAAATTATATTAACGCTGCTTGATTATGTGTTTCTAAATGCACTGCTATTATATTGTTTATAACAGACTCAAATATTTTTCCAGCAACAGAGGCTAGGCTAACTAGTCTACAGTCACCCATTCTTTGACCCACTCCATTTTTTGAGTAAAGGTGTTATTTTGTCAATTTTACAATCCTCTGGGACAAATATCTAAAAAATCCAGAATCTAAAAATTAATCGGAAGTTTATTACTAGCGCATTCACTATCACTTCCTTTATAATCCTAGGATGCAACCTGTCAGGGCGAGAGGGTTTAATGGCCTTTAGCCCCATTAGTTTTCCTAATATATATTTTTTCCAGCGATAGTTATTGTGTTTATTTTCCACTCCCCACCACCTCCCCCTTTTATTCCTTGGATTTGCTCCTCCGACTCCATAGGATTGAATTATCAGAGACAGCGGGACACTTGGGCATACGGGATTTGGATTGATAATTCTGGGAGGCGTTTAAGCATGAGATAGAAAAGTTCAGAGACAGTATGTTCCTGCTAGGGTCAAGGCCAAGGCTGGTGCATATAGGGAATGCTGGATGACTCGACAAATTGAAGCTGTGGTCATGAAAAAGAAGGAGACATTTATCAGACTTTAAGGGCAGTAGGAGTATCTTATGAGGGAAATCAGGAAGGCAAAGTGGAACCATGAGATAGCTTTGGCAAATAGAGTTAAGAACATTCTCCCCGTGTCTGTGTGGGTTTCCTCCGGGTGCTCCACTTTCTTCCCACAGTCCAAAGATGTGCAGGTTAGGTGGATTTGCCATACTAAATTGCCCACAGTGTCCAGGGGTGTGTAAGTTAGGTGGCGTAGACATGGTAAATGCAGGGTTACATGGAAAGGGTAAGGGGATGGGTCTGGGCAGGATGCTCTTCATAGGGATGACGTGGACTTATTGGGCTGAATGGCTTGTTTCCACACTGTAGGTATTCTATGACTCTATGAAAAAAACCAAAGAGATTCTATAAATACCTTAAGGGCAAAAGAGTAACTAGGGAGCAACTAGGGGCCCTTAAAGATCAGCAAGGCTATGTATGGAACTACAGGAAATGGGTGAGGTACAAAATGAGTATTTCATATTAGTAGTTACTGTAGAGAAGAACATAGAAGGTAGAGAACTTGGGGAAATAAATAGCAATAGCTTGCAAAGTGTCAATAATATAGAAAAGAAAGTGCTGGAGGTCTTAAACAGCATCAAGGTAGATAAATTCCTAGGATCTGATCAGGTGTTTCCCAGAATTTTGATAGAAACTAGGGAAGAGACTACTGGGGCTCTTGCTGAGATACTTGTATCATCGCTAGTCACTGGTGAGGTGCCAGAAGACTGGAGGTTGGCAATTGTGGTGCCAATATTTAAGAAAGGCTGTAAGGAAAAGCCAGGTGAGCCTTACGTCAGTTGCAGGGAGGGAGTAAGTTGTTGCAGGGGATTCTGAGCGACAGGATCTACATGTATTTGGAAGGGCAAGGACTGATTAGGAATAATCAGCATGGCTTTGTGCGTGAGAAGCCATCTCTCACTAACTTGATTGAAATTTTTAAACAGGTGACAAAGAAGATAGATGAAGGCAGAGCAGTAGACGTTGTCTGTATGGACTTCTGTAAGGCGTTCGACAAATTTCTGCATGGTAGACTGGTTAACAAGGTTAGGTTACGTGTTCCGGGGGTAATAGCCAATTGGATACAAAATTGGCTTGAAGGTAGGAGACGTGGTGGTGGAAGGATGTTTTCCAGACCAGAGGCCTGCGACCAGTGGTGCGCCACAAGGATCAGTGCTGCATCCACCACTTTTCACCATTCACACAAATGATTTGGATGTGGATATAGGAGGTATGGTAAGTAAGTTTACAGATGACACCAAAATAAGTGGTGTAGGGGGCAGCGAAGATAATCTCAAAGTACAATGGGATCTTGATCAGATGGGCCAATGGGCGGAGAAGTGGCAAATGGGAGTTTAATTTAGATAAATGTGAGATGTTGCACTTTGGTAAGGCAAACCAGGGCAGGGCTTATACAGTAAATAGTAGGGCTCTGGGGAATGCTGTTGAACGGAGAGACCTAGGGGTGCAGATGCATTGTTCCTTGAAAGTGGAGTCACAGATAGAGAGGATGGTGAATAAGGCTTTTGGCACACTTGCCTTCATTGGTCATAATATTTGAGTATAGGAGTTGGGGAGATCATATTGCAACTGAGCCGGACAGGGAAAATAGACCCATCCTTTTCATTCTCTCCTAATAGTTCAAAACCTCCATTTCCAGCAACATCTTTGTAAATCTTTTCTGCACCCTCTCAAGGGCTGAAACAATTTCCTTCCTATGGAAGACTGACCAGAATTTTACGCAGTATTCCAGAGGTGGCCTCACCAATGTCATGTTGCAGCTGTGCAGGACATTGGTGAGGCCACATCTGGAATACTATGCACAATTCTGGTCACCCTTCTATAGGAAGGATATTGTTCAACTTGAGAGGGTGCAGAAAAGATTTACAAGGATGTTGCTGGGAACGGTAGTTTTGAGCTATTGGGAGAGACTGAAAAGGATGGGTCTACTTTCCCTGCAGCATCAGAAGCTGAAGCTTATAGAGTTTTTAAAAATCATGATAGGGTGAATAGACATGCTCTTTTTCCTTGGGTGGGAGAGTCCAAAAATAGAGGGCATAGGTTTACGATGAAAGGGGAAAGATTTGAAAAGGACCTGAGGAGTCACTTTTTCACACAGAGCATGGTTTGTGACTGGGACCAGTTGCCAGAATAAATGATGGAGGCGAGCACAATTACAACATTTAAAAAACATCTGTATGGGTACATGAATAGGAAGTGTTTAAGAGAATTTTGGGCCAAAAGCTGGCAAATGGGATTTGGTTAGATTGGGATGTTTGGTTGGACCAAACAGTTTGTTTCTGTGTTGTATGACTGTGAAATCGCTTTGCCTCCGGGCTGCAATGGGAAGAAAAGCAATGCCAAAGACGACTGTTCACCCAGCGAGAGGGCCAGGATTTCTTTGTTCATCCCACGGTTTTAAAAAGATAGTCGAGACTAACCGGTGTAATTTGCTCTGCATGACTCTCTACTAGTTAGTGCAGTGGACCCTTGGCCCAAGTACCGAAATGTCATTTCACTGAAACATTAAACCCATGGTTTGGTCCACAGATGCTGCCTGTCGTGAGCCTATTCCATCCAATTAACACTGGACCCCGAATCAACGATTAGTTCGTACTCAAGGAATTTGACCCATCATTAAAAAAATGTGCTTCTATCTTTATCACGAACGGTTCAACGCCAGCCACATTATTTTCCAAAAGTAGCGCAAAGTGACATAAGGATAGTGCGGCAGGAAACACTGACTTAAGCTGGTCTCAGAGACAGCAAGAACTGCAGATGCTGGAGTCTCTTCACTGTCGGCTACTTTCATTTCAAAATCTTAAACTTTGATGTCAAGAACACTTGACCATCGTTTTAACGTTAGCCTATCGTATTTCGAAACGTCGTAACATCTTACATAAGGAGTGGCTAATTACAGCGCAATGACGGAAGAAGCTCGAACATTGAAATTACTGACCTACTTTCTAAAAAGAGAAAACAAAACCCCGCACTCCATCGTGCAGCGGCGTCAATGTGCTTGTCATCTCGGAGTGAACCAAAGAGCAGGGTGCACCCACCGTTCGGTGGTTTGTTTTTGTCGCCGGGCCAGTTGCCCCGCGCATAGTTTTCCTTCAGTGATTTCTGCAGCCAGCTTCTGTCGAGAAATGAATAATTCTTCGCAGAGAGTCCGGCTGTGCTGAGCGAAAACACCCCCGACGTGCCCAGAATGACAACTGTACTGGAGCCGGCTCGAGCCACAGGAACCTTCCTCCCCGCTGCAGATTCCTCTTGGCTCCGTTCATTGGACCCGCGCCTGTCTCCTCCCACAGGAGCCAGAAAAAGGTCACAGATGTTTGGAAAAATATTTAGGTCAGTGGATCATTTCCTCCTCTTCCAGTCAGAGAGGACAGGAGGGGGAGGGGGGGAGAAACCAATTTACAATCCGGCAACACAGGGAGGAGGCGGAAGAAAAAAAAACTGTCTGACCTACTTAACGTTTATTTATCCCAATTTGTTTTTGTGCCAGTTTTCCTTGATCATCACGTCCCGCGAACAGTGACAGAATTGGATTGATTATATAATCGGTTCCGTTTTTTTTTCATTTTAAAGTGCGCTTCTTTTGCCGTTTACTGGTTTCTATGGTGATTCGGATTTCACTATTTTGGTTGCCCAGGTTTAGTCTCCTGCCTTGAGATGTATTTACAACATGAGAGAGAACGGGAAGAGAGCATGTAGGAGCGCGGGGTTCCTGGCGAGCCGCAGCTTCCCGGTGGTGCCTACTGGCTGTGCACAGATCGCCTCAGCTGACAGCGGCAGCGGGTCGCCCATGTGGAGACAAACGGCAGGTCTCAGCAGCGGCAGGAGGTAAACCGCAGGCACCCTTCCCCGCTCACTCACCGCTGTCACCCTACCCCCCTCTTCTGCCTGCTTCGGCACCCCACACGTTCTGGTGAAAAACAACTTTTCCGACCGTGTAGATTTAAGCGGGACTTTTAAAAACTCTTGTCTTAATGTTAAGCATCTATCGACTCGGACTGCCGTTTATCTGCTGTTTTCATGCGTTAAATCTTCACTGACATTTCATAACTTGGCGTGGGCGGCGTTGTGAAAATTCATTCTTGCTTGCTGATTGTCTGCAGCAAACATGTTAATCCAGACCTGTGTGTGAATGATGGATGCCACACTAAAATTACAGAGTTGGTTGCAACTTTTCATTCGGTTCTCGTATTATCTTAAAAAAAACGTTTATCATATTTGTGGTTTTGGTGCAGTTGAGATTGCTACACTCGTTGTTATTTTCGCGCATTCCATATGTGAATGAATGGATGCATGTGAAGCCTGTTAGTCGCACAGTTTGCTACCGAGATACCTACTATAATAACGACAACCTTTCATTTTGAAATGTGCAGCAAATAAGCTTTGTTTCAAATCGTGCTTATAACCATATAACTTAAAACGAGCCAAGCCCCTTTAAAAGTTTGCGTATATTTATCTGTATTTATAGGTGCTGCCTTCATATTCTGTCACTACTTTCATATTCGTTCATGTTCTTTGATTTTGCTTACTTTTATATAACTATAAAGTTAAATCCATCTTAAATTTGAAAATATCCACGTTTTGTTTTGAACTTCACAGTTTCATCATCATTGCGGATTACAATTAATCATGGTCTCTACTAAGTAATTGCAGTAACTGTTAGGAACTGGTAGTTACTTCAGAAATATACGTGCAACTCCCTCACTTCTTAGTAACTGAAGGTACTGGATATTATGTGCCTGAGAGACAGTAAAAGGAAGATCCCACTTCAATTTCACCCCTGCAGAAGGCTAGCTGATCTCATTGGATTGCAGCAATTAGCTTCAGTACTAATGACCTAGAGAAGAAGAAAAGTGCTATAACTACATTATTTGTAATTGAATGGCCGTTTTTTAAAAAAAATGTATATGGTTATGTGGTGAGGACATGAACAGGCTAAATCGTAATGCTGTTCAACATCAAGGTTCACATGAGAACTTGGGAAAAGCGGTGTGGCATTTGAAAGAGAAGGAAATAATTAGAGCACTGGCCGTAGAACTAAGTATTATAATTCATGTAAGACCTTGTTTGGCATTGTTTGCAGAGTTTCCTAGGTGTGTACTGAGCATAAAAGGCCGGACAAATTCAACCCAGCCAGTTAACATTCTCTCCATCATCAGCAATGTGATAGAAGGCGTTGTCAACAGTGCTATCAACCGACTCTAGCAATGGAATGACATTCTCACTGTTGCACAGTTTTGGGTCCATCAGGCACCTCCTGATCTCATTACAGCCTTGGTTCAATATAGACAAAAAAGCAAAGACCGTCTCCAACAAGAGAGAATCTAAACCACCCTTGGTGTCAATGGCATTACCATCACTGGTACCTCAAAAATCAGGATTGGTATTTGCCATTGATCAGAAACTGAACAGGTAAGGCCACATTAGAGAATCACAGCATTGTTAAAACACATACAGAGGCTATTTGGCCCATTGTGTCTGTACCTGCTCGCTGAAGATTATGATTTAATGCCATTCTCTTAGCTTTTCCCCGTAGTCTTTTGCATTCTTTCTATTTAAAATAAGATCATCTAATGGCCTCTTAAATGCATCAATTTAAATCAAACTCTACTGCACTTTCAGGCAGTGCAATCCAAGTCTTTTACCAAGGAAGAAACTTTTTTCTCGCATAACATTTGCTACTTCTGTCCCATTCTTGATTCTTTTACTGGCAGCAACTGTCTACTCCATCTAGACCTGTCATGATTTTGAAAACTTCTAGCGATTCTCTTCTTAGTAGTATCCTCACCATGGTTACAAGAACAGGTCAGACACTAAGAATTCTACAGCAAGTAAGTCATCTCCTGTCTGCCATTGACTGTCCACTATCCACAAGGCAGAAGTCAGGAATGTTATGGAAAACTCTTTCTTTGCCTGCATGAGTGCAGCTCCAACAAACTGAAGAATCTTGACACCATCCCGGACAAAGCAGCCAGTTTGATTGTAACCACATCCATCACCTTCAACATTCACTCCCTTCACACAGTGCGTACCATCCATAAGATTCTCTGTAGTAGCACATGAAGGCTCCTTTGACACCTTTCCAAATCCTACCACCTGCAAGGACAAGGGCATCATGGTATAGGAAGCCACTCAAAGGAGGGGGCGGGGCTAGAAAAGAGAAACGTTGCTGGATTTAGGTATAGTGTAATCAGGGGAATTGACACTGTTCCCGGTGGCCAGAATCAAGACTCCAGGATGCTGTGTTACCTGCCTGGTGCCCAGGTTCAGAATATCTCATCTGGGCTGCAGGGGAACTTGGAGTAGGAGGTTTGTCATGGTTGTTGTGGTCCATATAGGTACCTACAGTATAGGTAGGAACAGGAAAGAGGTTCTGCTGAGGGATTATGAGCAACTAGGGGCTAAACTGAAAAGCAGAACCAAAAAACTAATAATCTTTGGATAACTACCAGAGCAAGGTACTGGCCTGTACAGAGGATTGGCTGACTGGCAGAAGGCGGAGAGTCGGCATGAAAGGGTATTTTTCAGGATGGCAGTCAGTGACTAGTGGAGTTCCACATGGGCCAGTATTGGGACCACAACTATTCGTGTTGTACATTAATGATCTGGATAAAGGAACTGAGAACATTGTCGCAGGTTTGATGATAAACAGATAGGTGGAGGGGCAGGTAGTGTTGAAGAAGTGGGGACTTAGACATACTGGGAAAGTGGGCAAAGAAATAGCAGAGGGAAGGTGTGACGTTGTGTGCTTTGGTGGGAAGAATAGAAGCATAGACAATTTTCTAAACAAGGAAAGACTTTGGAAATCTGATGCACGAAAAGGGACTTTGGAGTCTCATTCAAGCTTCTCTCAAGCTTAATGTGCAGGTTTAGTTTGCCATTTTTGCCATTTAGCATTCATTTCAAGAGGAATGGAATACAAGAGCAGGCATGGCTCTGGTCAGATCGTATTTGGAATGTTGCGTATAGTTTTGGGCTCTGTATCTAGGGAATGATTTGCTGGCTTTGCATGGTCCAAGAGGATGTTCACATGAATGATCTCAGGAATGAAGAGCTTGTCACATGAGGAGAGGTTGAGGACTCTAGGTCTGTACTCAATTAGAAGGATGAGGTGAGATCTGATTGGAACTTTCAGAATACTGAGAGGCCTGCATAGAGTGAATCAGTTAGAGTGACTAGGATTCGAGGGCACAGCCTCAGAGTGAAGGGATGACCCTTTAAATCAAGATATGGAGGAATTTCTTCAGCCAAAGGGTGGTTAATTTGTGGAACTCATTGCACAGAGGGCTGTGGTGGGTGAGTCATTGGGTGTATTTAAGACAGAGATAGATAGGTTCTTTATTGTTAATGGGATCAAAGATTATGGGGAGAAGGCAGGTAAATGGGTTTAAAAAACAGATCAGCCGCAATGGAATGACAGAGTATATCCAATGGGTCGAATGGCCTAATTGTGCTCCTATGTCGTTTGGTCTTATACAAGTTTCCTTCAAATCGCACGCCATCCTGATTTGGAACTGTATTGCCGTTCCTTCGCTGTGGCTATGTCAAATCCTGGAACTCCCTTCTTAACAGCAAATTTTAGTCATCCACTGTGTGTGCCTTTGTAAAGCGTTTATTACACTTGATGTGTATGCTTCCTCACTAATTATTTTTCACCTTGTACAGATTATGGACTTTGTTACACTCTATGCATTATTTCACAATGATCCTGGATCATTTACTGGTAAAGGCATATTAAAGAAAATTGAAGGCTTAAATCTATCCTTTGGACATTTGGGCTTTACCCTACATTGTTTTTCTGCAAAATGTGTTAGAGTTGCAAACAGCCAAATTGTACATCAACTACACTGGCTCTACATAGAGACCTCTCCAAGGAAAACTGAAGTGCCTAATGGTTTTGCTATCTTCACTTGGAATTTAGATTAAATGAATTTTTATGTGCTAGCCTGCACAACTTCACCCATGTCCATATTTGAGAGTGCAGGGCTTAATTTCTAATTCTATATGTGTAATTTTATTATTGCACTATAATTATTTTTAAATCTTCATTTAACTTTATTTAAAGTAATTCCTTTTACTATACTTTATAAGTGAGGATTTATCTATGTGTATCCTTCCCAAGTAACCTCACAGTCTTACTGCACGCTAATCAACATTATATGAAATTAAATGATGGTTAAATTGCAGACATTAACGACTAACAGAGACTTAAGGAAGACATTTTGAGCAGTGAGGTAATGGAGAGAGTTGGTAAGTTAGTGGTGTAGTCTGGACAGTTATTTTCTGTTTTTTATTATGGTTGCATTATACACTGCAAGGCAAAATTTGTTTCAAAATGTAAATGGATTTCACTGCAGAACAATTTTTACACTGCAAACATTTAACTCAAGCCATAACTTCCAATTGTCAGCACTGTATGAACTAAGAAATAATTTCTATGCTGATTGACTGCCCAAGATACTTAATTAAACTGACAAATAGTTCATTGCTGGACTCAACCCTGATAAAAAGGAGTTTATTGATATACTTTTAAGATTTAAAGATGTTATTTTGTTATATGTGAAAATTTATTTACATTTATTTTAAAATGTTATTGATATTCTGAAGTAGTCGAATGGATGGCACTGGATATTTGTATTTTAAAATATGCACAAATTGTGGCACTTTTTAAAATGCTGGCATATTTTCTTTGGCCAAGTATATCACATTATTCAATATCATTAAATGGTCCATGTTCTCCATTGTATCTGCTTTTCAGAAATATCTGGACACATAATGCACGTGTGAATGGAGGAAATCAGCAAAAGTATAATGGTGATATTTGTGATAATTTTGTGACTGATTATTTATTTGTGTGATTAATCATAATCTGTGGACTGTGATAGTAGTAAAACTGAATAACAGACTTCTGATATCTAATAATTTGACCATTTTTGGTGTCATTAATGATAAGCACATGGGCAGCTGGAAGCAGTTGGATGAAAGATGTGAGATTTTAAATATTTGATATCAATAAATTTAGGTTTTAAACATCAGCATCGCAAGAGTAATTTTGTATTCGCACTTGAACCAGATCTGATTCATCCTGAAATGAGAATAATTTTGTCAGCAGGAATGTTTTAACATTACTGATGTAAGTGAGAGAATAGAAAGCAATTGTTAATGTTGCAAGAAGGGCAGTTTCCTTGAATATGTCCTTTTTTGTTGGCGTCACACAGGTATTTTTAATGTTACATTTGCATATTTTTAAATGAAGTTATGCAAATGGACATGGAGATTGAGATGTGCAATTAACCCCTGCCTGTTTATTGAAATGCAGGCAGCATGTCACCTTCATGAAGACTGATCATTAGAAAGATTGCTGGGTGCATCCAGTACTAACAACAACATGCATTGGCTACATGCATCAGCAAAGTTCCAACATAGTAACATTGTAACATCATTAAAGCTAGCTCACTCCTCTGAAATGGGAGATGTGTTATGGCTGATGTAGGTGCAATCTTTTCTTATTCATTTATGGAAGTGTGTTGCTTGGTAGACTAGCATTAGTTTCTTAATCCATTGAGAAAGGGTAGTGTTTATGCAGCTATAGGTACAGTGTTGTTAGGGAGTGAGTTCCAGAATTTTAACCCAACAACAGTAAGTTAACAGTGATATGATTCTGAAAGATTAATTTAACCCTTTATTCCTTCTTTAGCCTAACGAGACTCAGGTTTCTCTGTTTAAACATTTATTCATGCATGCATGGGAGGTGTACATATCCAAAGATATCACACAACTCAAATATTTATTAGAAAAACAAAGGTTTTATATTGTTTTTAAAGATAACATGCTGCAAATCAACTATTTCTACGTAAAAGATTAGACAATAATTAACCCATATCTCTAACTAATAGTGCACACAAAGCTCACATAGGGTCCATGCAGATTGAAAAAGTGAGTTGCTGCAGTGTGTCTTGTAAGGGGTATACACTGCTACTAACATGTGCAAGTGATGGAAGGATCGTGGACTCATAACATCTATATCACAGAATCATAGAACTCCTTAAGTGTGGAAAGAGCCATTCGGCCCATTACTTCCACACTGACCCTCCAAAGACCATCCCACCCAGACACAGCTCCCTCATCCTATCCCTGTAACTACGCATTTTCCATGGCTAAGCCACCTAGCCTGCATATCCTCTCACACCACAGTCAATTTATCAATCCACCTAACCAGCACATCTTTGGACCATGGGAGGAAATTGAAGCAATCAGAGGAAACCCACGCAGACACAAGGCAAATGTGCAAACTCGACACAGACAGTGATCCAAGCCTGGAATTGAGCCCAGGTCTTTGGTGCAGTGAGGCAGCAGCACTAACCACTGAGCTGCCATGCCCAGTGGTTGTGTTATTTACACTTCTGGTCGACTATGATTGCTGGGATGTTGTCTGTGGGGGATTCAGCACTAATGATGCAGTCTAGCTTCATGGAGCATTGTGCAAGTTATTAGAAAGTGAATCTAACCTTGAAAACAATGAAGAATAGATTGGCATAGAGCATGCACTAGAGGCTTTGATGGAGGAGGTGGAGAAGAGATGTCCTGTATACAAAAAGAACTGGGAGGCCTTCCAGTTTCATGCTCAGAACCTGAATGTGATGTCTGAAGTTTAATAACTTCACATGAGTGCCCAAAAAAAACTCATTCAAATTCCATCTGCAGCTAACTAATAGGTATTCCTGAATTCACCATATAGTCGGAAGTCACCTATTAACAATCTCTCATCAGTCAGGTCTCCTATCTAATATTAATATGCTCCCTCACACAGTACTGTTGCAAGTCTCAAATCCACATATACAATTTGCATAGATTGCTGGCTGTTTATCTGTGGTGACCACATCCAGCAAGTAGATTGCACAGCACTTAGTGACACTCTTTCCGTTATTGCTTATAGAAAAAGTGATGCACAGCCAAATGCGGCAGGATGTAACAGGGTATGTTAGGGGACAGTTGGGCCAGCATGTCCTAATCCTGATTATGGTGGTAATAGCCATTGTTTCTAGAAGTGTGACCAGCAACAGACCTGAATAAATTGAAAACTAATAGATTAGCATACTTGTTCCTGCTTCTCATATCTCACTCCTTCTTCATCCCCTAATCTCTGTTGACTATACGATGCAAACCGTAGAAATATTTTCCTTTTACTTTTCCCCTTTCTTGATCACAACCTTATACATGTGCCTTTCTATTTGCCGATTCTTGATAATTACAACTAACCAGGCAGTAGAGAATCATCATAAAGATATTGATGATGAAAACGCAACATTACTTGATTTCATGCTTGTTCCCACCAGCTCAGATACTAGTGGATCTTAATGGATGGATTACACACAGGAGACACCAACCGTAGCAGGGGGCAAGAATACTACAGGTGCCAACTTATCGAAGGATGAGGCCACACACAGGCCCTGATGCAGACAATTCCGATGAGAACTTCAATGGGACTGACTGCAGAAAGTGGCTGGCGGGTAACAACAAAGAATTGCTTGATGCATTGTGAAGCCTACTAGAAAAGTTGCATTCAGTGTTGAGGAGAATGGAGGATCAAGGAGTATTGAGAATTGGGCACCAACTTGACATAGGGCATTGTGCTAAACTGGATCCCCTGTTTTCCATCATTAGTGTTGGTAGCCCACTCTAATAACACTTCTGGTCAAATTAATTCACCACAATCTTACCAGACCATAGGGCTGCTCTGTCATTAGAGGAGGATGACTGGTGGTGATTTAACCTGAGGGCCATCACACCTCAGGTGAGGGGAGAGGCTAAGAAGAGGAGCCCTACATTGATAACCTCAGCTAGTGTGGGAATTGAATCCACATTGTTGGCATCACACTGCTTCACAAATCAATCACCCAGCCAACTGAGCTAAAGCAGCCCCCAGTAACACAATTGTGGAACCAAGCATATTGATAGCTGAAATAAAGATAATAAAATGTGAGGCTGGATGAACACAGCAGGCCAAGCAGCATCTCAGGAGCACAAAAGCTGACGTTTCGGGCCTAGACCCTTCATCAGAGAGGGGGATGGGGTGAGGGTTCTGGAATAAATAGGGAGAGGGGGAGGCGGACCGAAGATGGAGAGAAAAGAAGATAGGTGGAGAGAGTATAGGTGGGGAGGTAGGGAGAGGATAGGTCAGTCCAGGGAAGACGGACAGGTCAAGGAGGTGGGATGAGGTTAGTAGGTAGATGGGGGTGCGGCTTGCGGTGGGAGGAAGGGATGGGTGAGAGAAAGAACAGGTTAGGGAGGCAGAGACAGGTTGGACTGGTTTTGGGATGCAGTGGGTGGAGGGGAAGAGCTGGGCTGGTTGTGTGGTGCAGTGGGGGGAGGGGACGAACTGGGCTGGTTTAGGGATGCAGTAGGGGAAGGGGAGATTTTGAAACTGGTGAAGTCCACATTGATACCATTAGGCTGCAGGGTTCCCAGGCAGAATATGAGTTGCTGTTCCTGCAACCTTCGGGTGGCATCATTGTGGCACTGCAGGAGGCCCATGATGGACATGGCCCATGATAGCTGATTGTCTATCTTCCAGCTTCCACCAGCAGCTTTCACCATATATCTGAATGCTGTCATCATTATTCCAAGTAGCTTCTAGCATTTCACTACAGATAGGCAATCTATGCTGATGTGCCTCTTCCAATGAGTGGCAGTTGTTCCATGGAGCATGGGCCTACTGTCCTCTCTCAGGATGTCAGCATTTGCACTTCTACACTTGCCATTCTGCCAGTGCCTTTGCAGTTGCCTGTCAGCTAGTTAATCTAGGATTGATGCTATGACAGTGCAGAAAGAACTCAGATCTTCTAAACATGGAGCTGTTCAAGGCCAACCTCCTAGGCTATCTGCAGCCTCCAACAAAATTCAGCAGGACTTTATCACCCATGCTGCCGCCATCACGCTAGTGTTGCCTAGGGACATTAGGACAGGAGGAAAGCACTGAGGAATGTACAAAGATGATTATGTTTGTCTGCAGCATGACGTGATTTCATTTATAAATTTGGTTTAGACTATTTATTTTTTGGTGGTATTCATTGTTACATGGTCCTGAAGAGTGTGATGAGATGGTTGGAAACTGACTTTTGGTGAATATGACTACTGGTAACGTACTTGAATTAATTCTTCACATACAGCCCGAGGAGTCTAGGTTGCTGCCTCCCTTCAGCTTACCCCTTGCTCCACCTTCCTGCTTCTTCTCTTCCCCCTTCTGAAGCACTTATTCCTGTAATTCCTGTAACTAACCTGAAAGCACTTGGCAAGGGTTGTCTCTTCAAAATGTCAAAATTGTGCGGCATGCAGCAGACCTCCACACAACCTCAGATCTGCCTGTTATTATTGCAGAGCCGTTTCTTCAGCCTTCCTTTCAGATGTTTTATCGTAACATGGCTCTCATTAAATGTGTGCTGTGCATGTATATAGGATTTGTAAATCCACATCACATGCTACATCACCAGCAGATGGCCTTTGTTAGCCTACGGCCACCCTTTGGTCTGCTGTGGTGGCCGAAATGCAAAATGAAGGTATTGTAGCTGTTGCTAGGACAATGGGAATTGGTTTGTATAGTCTATGGCCACACCCACCAGCTGTATAGTATGGGAGGGGAATCCCATTAGCATTCAGTACATAGAAGAGTAAACATGTGGTACAAAGCAATGGGCATCCAGTTAATGATAACATCCAGCATTCGGAACTCTGTAATCCTATTAAATGTGTGTACTAACTCAGCTTGTATGTCTCATGAAAAGGGGAATAGAATGTCATTAACTTCCTTTGCCTCACGGCCTCATTGATTTCTCTTATGCAAAACTAAAGAGTAAATCTCAAGATCTTATTAATGTCTCCTGCTCCAGCCTGGAAGAAGGTACAAACATAAAAAATAGTGCCTGGCTCAATTTGTAGCAGAAATCCAGTGGGCAGTGCAACCAGCCTTGTCTCTTGAGGACCACTTGTAGAGACTGTGGATTTATGGTCTTTAAGTTCTTTTAATGAGCAGTGGAGAATTACAACTCAAACATTTTTGCAAGCTGAATTTCTGAACACAGCCACGGAATGAATTGTTACCACTCTGGTTATAACTCAACTCGGTATTTGTATTGAGGTCTCAGCTTTTCACCATACATACCATTGACTTTAGTAGAAGACTAGAGTCATATATCCAAGTTTGCAGATGACACATATAAACATGTGAACATTTGTAGGCTATTCAGCCTATTGAACCTCTGTAATTACCACAAGGCAGGTTAGGCTAACATTACCCTCGGTGTACTGATTTAAAATGGAAAATGACTTTATCAGGAATATCAGTGCCACAACACCAGCAGCCTTCTAATGACTGATGCATGACCTTGTAGAGTAACTTCCAAAATCAGTTAAGTACTGTATGCTGAAAGAAATACACGCTATTCCTTTGGATCAGAATAATCTTAAATTTCACATGGTATAATGTTCCTAGTTTTACAAAATACCCTTCATCCCACTGATCCTTTGCTGTTAATAACACCACAGAGAGCTTGCCAATATGCTTATGTGATTACGTTTTTATTTTGGTTTTATTCATAAAGAGATTGATAATTGTGAAGGTTTTCATCTTTGAGTGTTATGTTTCAGCATTTCTTTTTGGTTTGATTACAGAAGGGGATCAAATTTGACATTGTATGGTAGTGTACATTTACACTGTTAGCTTGACTATTTGGTAAACACTTCTCTGGGTTTTAGTGCTGATATAAGGAATAATAATCAGTGATTGGAATTGAAAGAAAACCATGAAAACAATCTAAAAGTAGAAAATGAGTAAATTGGGGAAAAAGAGGGAAGCAAATAGTTTCGAATAATGACAAGATGTCACGAGGGGTTCAAGTTTATATGAATTATTTTTTGCTTGATCCCTGAGTTCTCATAGGCTTTTTAATGTCAAAAAAGCATAAAAAGAAGCATTTCCTTTTTCTTTGGGTGCATTGATAAAATGGAACAAAAGTACACAATTCTTGTTAAGATACATTTAATAATAATTATTCAAGAGAAGATTTATAATACCATAATTAATATAATCAGATTTATTGTTAAATTATTTTTAACTGTACTATGTTTATTTGCAACAGAGTTTGTTTGAAAACAAAATTATTTTACCCAGTGGATTTCTATGTGAACAACAAAATGCTTAACTGTTGAGCCATTTGATCAAATCAAAGAAGTAAACAACTGCATCTCTGTGTAAGATAGTTAGTAACCAAAAAATTAAATAATTGCAGAAAGGGAATCATATACTTTTAATGTTTATTTATCGCTTGAAAAAAAAGCTTAATTTTTATCAAAATGATTGTTGATGCATAGAATGGGTATGAGCAGTATGCTGCATTTTATGAAGCTATCTCATGCCACACAGTGTGGCAGATTGTTTGAATGTGCAGGATGAGCTTCCAATATTATTTTTCTTTGGCAGGTGAAGGAGAAAAGGTTAATAAAAGCCAGATGCTTCTGAAAGAGGGTGGAAGTTATAAATCTAGGTACCCTATGTTGCGCTTGGAAAAACTTGTTCTTGGTGATCAGATAAGCATTCAGCATAAGGCCAAATGACAACTGCATTCCTAGAAACAGGTATCCAGATATCAGTTTCTCCAGACTAATGCTTGGCTGAATGCCAAAGTTGATAATGCAGTCAGATTAATGGGGTTCTCTTTACACAGACTGAAGTGGAGTGAAAAATTTGAATGACATCTTCATGAGGTTATAGTTAGTTGTTCTTTTGTTGGTTTGTTTTTTCAATGTCTATGAGCTGAATTATCAGTGAGATTCATGCTGTGCAATCTGCCATGGCTCATGTTGATTTTTTTTATGCAATGTTCTGAACTTTAGTGCTACTGTACCTGGCTCATGCGATCATGGCGGAAGTGGTGGAAGTCCTCATGACTGACAGGGCATGAGATATCTACACCACAATCCACAGCATATCAGGCACTGCAAGCCAGGAACTGGCCTTCTTGCTCCTCAGCTCCACCTGGAATCACTAAGGTGATTCCAAGATGAGGGATTTGTCCTGTCAGGAAAAATTGAACAGGTTGGGTCTATGATTAATGAAGTTTAGAGGAATGAAAAATAATTTGTTTGAAACATATAAGATGTTGAGGGGCCCCAACAGATGTTATGAGGACATTTCTGCTAGGGGGAAATGCAAAATCAGGGCCACAGGTACAAATGACAGGAGCTCCCATTTAAGGTAGCAATGAGGAGGATTATCGTTCTCTCAGCAGATTGTTAGGGTTTCCAATTCTCTTCTACAGAAGACAGTGAAAGCTGAATCATTGAATATATTCAATGCTGAGTTAGACACATTTTAATTGACAAGAGAGTCTTATGGGAAGCAGGCAGGAAAGTAGAGCTAAGGCCAAAGTGTGATCAACTGCACAATGGCAGAACAGGTTTGAGGGGCCCATTGGCCAAATTCTGTTACTGTTTGTTATGTTCTATGGACCCAGAAGCCATCAGTAAGAAGACCATATACTACACAGAATATGTATGTGATTGTTACGTTTGATATGCAATAATGTAGGAGCCAAATTGACTCTGCTTTTACTTTACTACATGGCAGTTATGAAGGCAATATATTGTTTGCATTGCTCAACAAATTTTTCCTATTTAGTACATATTAGTCTAAATACTAGCACCACAAAGGTATTTATGTAGTTAGGCTTTTAAAATACTTTCTTTCTTACAGTGAGACTTGGATAATTTTGAATGTATTATCCCATTTACCATACTTTCTGGAGTCAGTATGCATACTCTATGAGTAGTAGCATTAGGAGTAGAAGAGAATTTTTTAGTCAGTTAGCATTTACTCCCACATATTTTCAAGGGAATAATTAAAGATTTCAATTATGTGTTAGGCAATAGTATGCGCAGTTGTGGGAGAGGGAAGAAACTGAATAAGCAAGTAAAAATAATATTTGAGCCAAAAATATCTTTATGCTGGCTTATTATATCCTTCAGAGCTTCGGGGAAATGTGTACAAAGAACTGGGTTTATCAGCATAGTAGTTACATAAACATTCTTAATATTTTTGCGTGACAAGCAGTGACTCAAATGTGCCAAGTTTAATGAAACTATATGGCAGACATGTTTGATAACAATGCCACTACATAGGACTTCCTGGAATAAAGCTATTTAAAGTGCATGGAGATTAGAATGTTGAATGTTATAGAATGTGTGGTTCATGAATACAAAGAAATTCAGGACAATTATAGGTAATGATAGCACAGGTTACATTCATGCAACTATTCAAGTAAAACAACCTCTGTACCTGAATTGCTGATGAATGTAATACACATAAGATTTGGTCAAAGTGAAACCCCTGTTGTGTAAGACATTTCGTGCAAACCTTAGATTTAGTATTGCAAATATGTGTTGAATTTCCTCTGGACCTGGGATTCCTGTTGTTTAAGGGTCTGAAAGACAGTGAGAGTAAGTACCAGCAGCCTCTGCAGCACTGTAAGATCTTATTCAGAAAACCTGTAAATAGTTTTAGAAATGCACTAAACATCACTTTCTTGGACTAGAAAGGTGGATATCCTAATTTGTACTCAATCACTTCAACCTTGGAGGAACGCACATACACATGTTGACAATGGTAGATTCCAGCCACAACCCACAGTGAGCAATGGCCCACCATTGTTTCTAACTGACGTCAACTAAGATAAATTAGAATTTAAAGCTTTAAGTAAAACCAAGGTAAGAGGATGCTGGCAACCCAGAAGACTTTGACAGAAACAGATGCTGCTGTTTGCTGACAAAAGCGAATTCCACACGCCCTGTGGCAACACTCAATGCAGAAGAATACATCAGAGAGTGACAGAGGAACCATTTCAGATCTGATTGAAGACACACAAGGACAAGAAAAAAAGTGTGCAGTTCTGAAGTAGAGGTATAGACTATGTTGTGAGGTCAGTGGTCTGTGGGAAAACTGAGTTGAGATGGTGAACAACTCATCATCCTCTGACACTTCCGCCATCTGCAATTCGACCCCACCACCAAAGACATTTTTAGCTCCCCACCCTTATCTGCTTTCCGGAGGGACCACTCTCTCCGTGACTCCCTTGTCCGTCCCACACTCCCCTCCAGCCCCACCACACCCGGAACTTTACCCTGCAACCACAGGAAGCGCTGAACCTTCCCCTACACCTGCCCCTTCATCCCCATCCCAGGCCCCAAGAAGACGTTTGACATCAAGCAGATGTTCACCTGCACATTTGGTAATGTAGTACATTGCATCCGCTATTCCCGTTGTGGCCTCCTCCGCATCGGGGAAACCAAGTGGAGGCTTGGGGACTGCTTTGCACAACACCTACACCCAGTTCGCACTAAACAACTGCACTTCCCAGTCGCAAACCATTTCAATCCCCCTCCCATTCCTCAGACGACATGTCCATCCTGGGCCTCCTGCAGTACCACAACGATGCTACCCAATGGTTGCAGGAACAGCAACTCATATTCCGCTTGGGAACCCTGCAACCCAATGGTGTCAATGTGGACTTCACAAACTTCAAAATCTTCCCTCCCTGTGCCACATCTCAAAACCAGCCCACCTTGTCCCTGCCTCCCTAACCTGTCCTTCCTCCCACCTATCCCCTCCTCCCACCTCAAGGTCCACCCCTATCTCCTATCTACTAACCTCATCCCACCCCCTTGACCAATCCATCCTCCCTGGACTGACCTATATCCTCCCTACCTCCCCACCTACACTCACCTTTACTTGCTCCATCCCGGCCTCTGTGACCTGTCTGTCTCCTCTCTACCTATCTTCTCCTCTATCCATCTTCTATCTGCCTCCCACTCTCTCCATACTTATTTCAGAACCCCCTTCCCCTCCCCCATTTCTGAAGAAAGTTCTAGGCCCAAAACATCAGCCGCCTTGTTCTTCTGATGCTGCTTGGCCTGCTGTGTTCATCCAACTCCACACCTTGTTATCTGAGATGTTGAACTAACCAGATGTCGAGAATTGTGTGAATCAAAACCAAACATCTCTAACAAAAGGGCAAACATTAAACATAATAAATTAAATGAGGTCATTAGGGCTGAAAGGGCAGTAACATTTTAAAATGTTGCAGCTCCAACTGGGCATCACCTGCAGTATTGCATGGATACCATGTGGCAGAGTTGGAGAAATGGCTGGAGGGCCATCAGAGGGTTTATCAGAGAGCTAGGGAAATCACAGCCAAGCCATTTAAAGCAGTGGGTAATTTGAAGAAGAATGCAAATCTGGTCTAACACAGAAATTCTTGTGGGAGGCAGCAAGGATACAAGCAATCTCAGAACAAGGCTCAGAAGCACAGAAACCTTCCAGTACAGTGGAGAATGCGAAAACCCTGGAAAAAGAAATAAAATTATTTACATACACAATTGGAAATGTAGTGAATTATGTTATTGCTCATCCTGGGACAAATGAAACATCCAATAAGGTCAAAGAGGTATTGAAAGCCTTTGTCAATTAATTCTACCCGGGAACTAATAAAATTCTTGAAATGGCAAGATTTAATAAACAGTATAACATCTAGGTGAATTTAGTGGTAAGGTACAACTTTGGTTACTCATGTAGAAACACTCAAAGTATTGCCCCTGCATCCAGTTTGTTTAGCTCTGCAGGGTCATAGACAATGTTGTTAGGAGAGAGAGGATTTTGACAGTGAGGGAATGATGATATAATTTTAAGGTCTGTATCACAGAGGGGAACTTGAAGACAGTGGTGTTCCCTGCTACAGTTAACCTACTATATGGCAGAGGTCACAAGCTTGGAAGCTGCTGACAGAGGAGCCTTGGTGAGCCAATGCAGTATATGCTGCAGATAACAGATTGCTGCCATGTGTCAATGGTGAAGAAAGTGAATTGAGAAGATGGTGGATGAGATGCTAGTCAAATGGAATGATTCAGCCTGGGTGGTGTTATACTTCTTGAGTGTTCTTGGAATTGCATCCATCTAGGCAAGTTGGGGAGTATTCTATAATACTCCTCATTTATACCATGTAGGTGGTAGACATGCTTCAGTTAGTCAGGAGGTGAATTACACAACACAAAAGTCCCTTTGACTTCCTGATAGCCACTGTATTTACTGTCTGGTCCACTTCAGTTTCTGGTGAGTAGTGACTCCTAGTATGTCGATAGTGGGGAACTCAGGGTAGTGTTGTAGGCCCAGCCATCTTCATCTGCTTCATCAATGACCTTCCGTCCAACCATCATAAGGTCAGAAATTGGGATGTTTGCGGATGATTGCACAATGTTCAGCACTATCCGCCACTCCTAAGACACTGAGGCAGTCCATGTTCAAAGGCAACAAGATCTGGACAAAATACAGGCTGAGACTGACAACTGGCAAGGAACATTCGCACCACATAAATGCCAGACAATGATCATCTCCAATAAGAGACAGACCAGCCACTGCCCTTTGACATTCAATATGTGACCACCACCGAATTCCTAACTATCAACATTCTGGGCATTACCATTGACATGAAACACAGCTGGACTCATCATATAAATACAGCAGCTACAATTGTAGGTCAGAGGCTGGGAATATTGCATCTCCTGACTCCCCCTTTGACACCCAAAGCCTGTCTACAAGGCCCAAGACAGGAATGTAATTTAACATTTCCCACACACATTGGATGGGTGCAACACCAACAACACAAGAAACTTGACAACTTCCAGAACAAAGCAGCCCAGTTGATTGGCTCTACATCCACAAGCATCCACTCCCTCCACCATTAAAGCACAGTAGAAGCAGTGTGTACTGTGTACAGGATGCATGTAGAAATTCACCAACAATCCTTAGATAACACCTTCTAAGTACACGACTGCTTCTTTTTGGAAGGACAAAAGCAGCAGATGCATGGGAAAGCCAAAACCTGCAATTTCCACTCCAAGCTACTCACCATTGTGACTTGAAAATATATCACCATTCCTTCACTGTTGTTGGCTCAAATGCTGAAAGTTACCTATCTAAGACCTTGTACAGAGGGCTGACCACTGAAAAATGGTTCGGGGCATCCCACACAAATAATGTGAAAAAGTCCATAAATAAGCCCTTTCCATATACCACTGACCACCTAGAGTGGAAAGCAAGCAATAGATCGCAAAAACTTGAGATGTTACATTGGGAATGCTGTAGAGAGCTTTGAAACTGAGCAAAAAGTCAGCATTGAAGAGAAGGATAGATTGGATTGGCCCCTGCAGTGGCTGCATCTTCACCCGTATCCACTGTGGGGAGAATCTGCTGGTCTTAGATTATCCTGACCAGCCGTCAGCTGGTTTGCAGCCAGTGAACATAATTTTCCTAATATCTTCATCCATGAAGAATTACCAAGATTTGGATGTTCAATCAAGTTTGTTTTGTCTAAAATGTTAAAATCTGAGCAAATAACAAAATTCTTAAAGGGCACTGAACCCAAGGACGTCATGGTCAATCACACTGCAGAGCTTCAAAGTCTAGGATCTGTTTCCTTCAAGAATTCTGTCTGGCAGGAGATTGAGAGAACATGAACTCTAAAGAGTCAGCCAAGTTTGTCATATTTCTAACTGAACATGTGACATTAGGGGCCAGAGCTTCACACCTTGAAGTGGGGCCTGGTTGCATTAGGAAGGATTTACAAGTGTCGAGTGGAAATTCTGGGATTCCTACTCTGCACCAGAAATTTTTATCCGCATGGAAAAGAGGTGTCTCATGCACCTCCAACGTTTAATCTCAATATGGCCTGTTCCATTCTAATAAAAATGAAGTGTCATACCTTCTCTCAGCAAACAAAAAGAATATGATAAAAACCGAAAGAACGGCGGGTGCTGTAAATCAGGAACAAAAACAAAGCTGCTGGAAAATTTCTGCAGGTCTGGCAGCACCTATGAAAGAAAAAAACAGAGGTAACGTTTCGGGTTTGGGAAGAATATGATCATGCCTTACATGTGTTTTCAATTTCCAGCAGGCTTTATCAACCTGTTGCTTTCTCCATGGCAATTCCTTTGCCAATCAGAGGCATATTGCCATCCACTCAACACAGTTTTTCACCTGCAGTATAAATTGTTGTGATCATTTGGAAATTGGCATTCTTGTATATGTCCTTATGAGTGCAAAATAAAAAGCTTTCGGCAATGTCCCTGTTTTCAACAATATTCAAAAGTAATTGTGTATCATTGCAAGCTTCATCTTCATTGTAAACGCTAAACAGACTGTTAAATTGCATTGCCATTGTGTAATGCTTCCTTTTTAAACTGACCTACTTTTTTTTATATCTGCCAGCAGTAGGATAATCCTGTTTGGAACTGCTCGAGGGAGTGAAATTGCCAAGAGATTTTGGAATTGTTCAGATAGCAATCTTGATTGATGAATGTTGTCGCAGACTGCTGGATTGTGAAAGATGTTTCAATTATAAGACAGTTGTTTATTTAAAAATATGGTGATATAACAAATAAAAGATAGCTTTGATGAGAGCTTTCTTTATAGAAATAAAACAAATACAGCATTAGAAGATAAGTATTCTAATAACCATAGTAACCTAATCCGTCCATGCTGCTTTTGGCATTTTTCAGTTATTGTTCTATGTAATTGTGCATTGAGTCCTGAGGTGGATTTATCAGTGAAGAACAATGAAAGACATGGTTTTTTTGTATTTCAACACTACTAAAGAAAAGGAGATGTCTTTTTCTTAAGCTGCCTGGATAATCACCGTTTTTATATGCTTGTTATTCTTTCCCTTTACAATATCAATTCAAATTTTATGGGATGTTCTTTTGATTATCCAAAGTAAATTAGTGGTGGCCTGGAATTTTCTGGATTAGCATAAATCAAAAATGTACAAATCTTTATGCCTAAGTGAATGCCAAGTTGCTTACTACAATTTGTATTAAAATTCCTCTGAATCTCATTTATGTATGCTGAAGCCTGGAAACCAAAAAACAAGCAAAATCAACATCAACAATGCTGTTCTGAGAGTTGCAAATTTTATACTGCATTCATCCTTTGTCTCTCTTCATGAAAATTGATGTATGAATAAATAAAAATATAATGGCTGAGGATATTCCAATTGCTTTTGGAACAGATTTGACCGATGGGTAACCCTCAGTAAAATTACCCACTTAGCGTCATAGAGTAGAATTAACATTTCAGGTCGATATATTTAAATATATCTTTTTAAATATATTGTGAAGTTTTTCATCATTTGTTGTGAAGAAGGATCACATGATCTGAAACATTAGCTCTGCTTTCTCTCCGTAGATGCTGGCAGACCAGCTGAGGCTTTCCTGCAATTTTTTTTGTGTTTCTGATTTTCAGCATGTGCAGTTTTTTTTTGTTTAGTACCTAATTTCATCTCATTTATAAGAAATTTCCAATTCTCCCATATGGCAGTCTAAAACTTGACAGCCACAGTTCTTGACATGAAAATCTGAATAAGTACCTGCTGGTTTCAGCTCACTGTTTGTTCCTCTAGGCCTCCACTCTGGCCAGCATTTTCTAACACCTCAGGATATGCTCCATGTCCTGCTCCAATCTTCCATGGATGTTAGCATTGGACACACACCAGCCTCACCACATCAGCCTGGCATATTTCAGTCTAACTTGGAATACAGTTCACCACTTCAGTGCTACACTTTGAAGCACACCAGCAGCTTACATGGTAATACTGTTGCCAGGCCACTTTGTGCCCCAGGACAAGCACACATCTCATACATCAGGACTGTGTGCATTTCAGGGCTTTTGGCTTGGTCTTTTCATGCTCACTCATTCTGCACATAATTGGACACGTACAACATCTCTGCCTTGTTTTGCCTTTTTGCGCATTACCACATAATTCAGTGGGGGTCCTTTGGACATTCTGATTTCCTCCCACAGTCCAAAGATATGCAGGTTAGGTGAATTGGCCGTGCTAAATTGTCCACGGTGTCAGTGGATGTGCAGGCTAGGTGGATCAGCCATGGAGAATGCAGGGTTACAGGGATAGGGTATAGAGATGGGTCTGGGTTAGATGATCTTCAGAGGGTAGAAGTGGACCCACCCTGTAAGGATTCTGGAATGCAAAAGCTTGCCTTACCTTGCCATGTCTTGCTTGCTCTCATGGACGCAGAGTCAGGCAGCTTGTCATGTTTGCCAGCAGTGATCAGTCAACAGGGTGGACATAAACAGAGAATGTTGGAGAAACCCAGCAGGTCTGGCAGCATCTACGGAGAAAGCAACAGCTAACATTTCGAGTCTAGTGTGATTTTTTTTCAGAGCTGCTCTGAAGAAGTCATAGTGGGCGCAAAGTGTTAACGCTGTTTTTCATATAATAGATGCTGCCAGACCTGCTGATTTTCTCCAGCATTCTGTGTGTTTATCTCAGATTTCCAGCATCCACAGTATTTTGCTTTCATTATAATCATAGAATCCCTACAGTGTGGAAGTGGACCATTTGGCCCATCAAAGTCCACACTGACCCTCCAAAGAGCATCCCACTCAAAGCAACCGACGTTCTCCCTGTAAACCCTGCATTTCCCATGGCTAATCCACCTAGCCTGAACAACCGTGGATACCATGGGCAATTTAGCACGGCCAATCCACCTAACCCGCACATCTTTATCCCCGTATCTGGGTTTCTGCTGGCTGCTCCAGTTTCCTCCCACAGTCCAATGTGCAAACCCCACACAGACAGTATTCAGAGGATGGAATTGAACCCAGTTCCTGGCACTGTGAGGTTGCAGTGCTGACCACTGAGCCACTGTGCTGCCCCATGGGGTTGGACATATTACTGTATGGAACCATCCTATGTCAATGCCACATTTTTGACATGTGCTAGAAGGTTATGGAAACATACTCAATGTGCCTCAACCAAATGGCCATGTTTCAAAGTCTCTGGGGAGAAGTCCTCTGTCAAGTCAAGGGGCACTGTCATTACTCAGTGGGTAGCGGCATAGTAAATCAAAGGCACCATCCAATCAAAATCCAGTAGCTTGGACATGGCCAGGTAGGTGCAAGACACAGTCAGGATCATGAGTTCCATATCATTCTAGTTCCAGGAGTGCATCAATCCTGCAGGTCCTGTGCATTCAGACAACTGATCAGTAGCAACTCAGTTGCAAACTGCACTGAGACCAGTCAGAGACCTGGTCAGTCATCAGCTATGACTTTACTTCCAGGTGGTTCAGGGATATGGCCACGGTCAGTTCTGAGCAATGATGAGACCTTAAGCTATGTTGGGCATGTGGGAAACAGTAACTCTCCTTTTAGAGAGCCCTAATATGATATAGCCATAAGGATGGGTAGCCTGTGTAGCTCGATTCCTGTAGCTGCTGTTACTATGAAGTCTGTCAGACAGGTAATGGTATAAAGTGGCAATGTATTAACCGATGTGAGTTTCTATTTGCAATGAAGTATTGACCTTGAAGTATTGACCTTGCCACCTAGTGCCCTCAGAAGATTTTCTTTTGTGGTCCCAACTGTCATGTGTACTGTGAAGGGCCACTCTTAGCTGGCGGTATTTGACCTTGTGCACAGCTGGGCTTTAAAATGGTGCCAGTAGCAGAAATTCCAGCAGGTCTCAGCAGTGATGAGTTCTTCTGCCACTGCTGATTATACAGTAGCATGAGCATGGTTCTGGAGAGGTGGGTGTGTACATGATGTGGTGAGGAGTGGAGAATTTCATGAGATAATACACTAGAGCACGCAGAGAGACACTTCCCAAGAAACCATGAATGACCTGTGGCTAAGGACTGCATTAATTGTCTGCTCTCAGGCAAAAGCACCTGCTCCTTTAATTTGTTTTTCCTTCAATCTCTTCAAAATTATGTGTGTTATATTGGGGGTGTAGTGTGTGGAGACATTGCAGGAGTGAATATCTTTGCAATAACAGTGCTTAAGGGTTGAGTTATGGTTCTGTCCTCCTTCATCCAAATCAATTTTGTTTATACATAGATTCAATTTACATGTATAACTTGATGAGTCTAGACATAATAGGGGTCTCAGGTTTATTATCTCATCTCTGTTAGTCATCTGAAAGCTAAGTCCTAAAGTTTTTTTCCCTCCCTGTGATATCCCAATGTTCAGATTATCTTTATATGTACTCTACTAATTTTTAGAAGGTAACAGAGTAACCACATCTTAATGGTGTTGAAAAATAAATCATTTTCTCCCTTGTATGCATTTCATTGAACAGTAGTACATCGAGTTGAGGGATAGTGATATTGACACCATAAAAATAATATATAAAACTGGGACTATGGAATACAATTCAGTTTTAAAATTATTTTTGTTATATTTATTTCTGTCATCTGCATACCTCTGACATATTAATCAATTATGTAACATGCAAAGCTAGGAACAAGAACCTATGTACAAAATTAAAAGTACCTAAAACTTGCCATGTGAGTCTTCTATAATGTAATGGAACTTGTACGAAGTCTCCAGTGTAATGGGTCAAATTTATTTATGCCCTTTTGGAGAAGCACAGTGCCATTTGGAATTTTTAAATGGAGGCATGATGTTGTGTTAAAAGTACCCACTCATCACCCCATTGGGGCCATGAATTGGAACTGGCAAATGTATTAATAGGGCTTGTTGAGAGGAATTAGAATCATAAAATCCTGACAGATATTCATAGAATCACTACAGTGTAGAAACATGCCCTTTGGCCCAGCAAGTCCACACAGACCCTCTGAGCATCCCACCCAGACCTATCCCTGTATACCCTATCCCTGAACATTGTGGGCAATTTACCATGGCCAATCCACCTAACCTGCACATCTTTCGACTGTGGGAGGAAACCAGTGCACTTGTAGGAAACCCATGCAGACACAGGGAGAATGTGCAAACTCCACACTGAGGCTGGAATTGAACTCAGGTCTCTGACACTGTGAGGCAGCAGCGCTAACCACTGAGCCACCATGCCGCCCCAAACTCTAAACTTTGTCAAGGCAATTGGAACTTCATTTTAAATCTTTGGTAAATGTAAGAAGTGTTAAGAAAATAATTTCTTGTTATTTCACTCTGTCTGTTGACATAAACCTGAGGCTACCAATACTGAAATAGTGCTGCATGACAGATTTCAAAATCTAATGCTACTGGAATGGAGTACCTGCCATTGTTATAGTTTGATTGAGATTGGGATTTCTAAGTGGTCATAGACACTTTGAAGTGGGGCAATGAACTCTTACGCTTGTTTTTATAAGCGATTGTGCATTTGAATAAATTATGTGTAGGCATAAAAGATTATATAGTTGAAGGAGGTTAACACAAATTAATATTGACTTTATGACTGAGAGTTCTTTTTAATAAACTTTGCAACAGGCACACTTTATTTCATTTCAGTATAGATACTGAGGCCTGACTATGGTGGATATTGGATAAATTGGCATATGTGTAAGAGCAAAGAAATTGGTTTGGGGCATGATTTGGTATTAAACTGTGATAAAGAATATAACTGGGTGAAGAGGTATAGACATGCATGGGGTGTGCCACGGGTTATGGTGATTTGTTACATAGTTTATGGTAATGTGAGTTGGCATGCGTGAGGCATGAGGAATGTGCAGGGGCATTAGAGTTTGCGAGGGCTGAGGGCTGGGGAGATACTTTTTGTTTTGATTTTTTAAAAACTCCAACATAATGCCCCTGCACTTATACAAGTTTTCTGCCTAATCTGCCTCTGAACTCAATTGCCTCTGCATTTGTTCTGGGGTCTTCTGGCCCAATTCCCAAAGAATCCCACAACCTCAGAACAGCTTTACATTTTATCAATCTGTACAGCAGACTGCAGATGTTTTACATTTGACATTGGCTCTACAGCAGTTCCATGCCCTTGGTTAAAAGCTCACAGACCATATTCCTCCTTGACAAGTCTGTGGAGCTCGGAAATGTCCCAACTCTATGGTCCTGACCAATGAATGAAAATCCAGGCTCAGTTGCAGTCAGACAAAAGAGACCTAGAGGAGAAAGCCAACTGAAAACAATGGCTACTGTGCCAAACAAGGCAAAGAGATTGTTTTTGTGCTATCAATTGAGCAGAATGCCGAAGAGGTAGAATTTGGGAGAGACTGAAAGATTCAGAGTCACCAAAGGGTGCTATGCTGATGTAAATTAATTCACAAGTATTCAGGAGGTGGATTGAATGAACTTTCAGAGGAGACTGAAATGCTAACACTTGGGGTCAACCTTGTCAACATTCTGAATGAAGCTATAAAGGACTTTATTAAACAAAACTATGAACTGCCTTTATAAAACAAAACAGTGGGATACTAGTACCTTCTGGAAAAGGACTCATAGGTATTTAAGAAAACCTAAGGTTAAAAGTGATCCTGAACTGAAATATGGCAATGTGAATCTAATTATCTAGAATGATAACTTGGAAATGTAGCTGGTTGAGGTTTGCTGTATAGACAGACTTCAAAATAAACAGGCAGACATGGAAGGAAGTGGAAATCAGAAATTAATATCTAAATTGAGTGGTTCAGAATATGGCTTAGAATGTGGTAACCCTGATTTATTGACTAACTTTAAGGAAGAACAAAATAAATTATTCAATCCAAGTGTAAAAATGAATAACATAGGGATAGATTCTTGGATTACACTTCACAGCTGTCAACTTGCAGAAACCAGCTGGGTTGCCAGCAATTAGCAGTGCTGTTCTTGAAAAAGTTAACCACAGCAAATCACTTGTAAAACCTTTGACCCATCAGAAATACTTTTCCGGGGTCCAGAATGATCCAATACAGATTTTAAGAAGCTTTTAACTAAGGACATGGAAATTCTATACAGCCAACACTAAATGAAGAAGGAGATCTTCTGCACAGATTCATAGAGATTGGAATGACTATTAGTAAAAGAAACTCTTGTTTTTAAGAGCATTGAGACTGTAAGAACATATATAAACTGGACTTTAGATTTTAAGTTAGTTATTAAGTGTTAACCATAATGTTGCCAAGATCTGATGTTAAATGTGATAATAATATGACAAAGAAAGAGGAATATTACCTGTACCTTATGTATTAAGTTGATAGTTGTAGTATTTACAATATTATATTTTAATATTAACTTTACGGACATATTATGATTTTGAGCCTCTATAAATCTATTATATTTTAAACTGATTTCTTTAAACTTAAGGTAAACAGGATATCCTGGCATAGGGGATGGTGTGAAATTGAATTGAAATCTGCCAGCGAAAAGCCTATAAGGTTTCATGACCATGGAGACAGAAACTCAGGCTGAAACCCACATAAAATCAAGTTACTTGAGACAAAAGAGGGACAATTGGTCTTATTGGATACAGGCTCAAAGTCTGAATCAGACAAAGAGCAAGAGAGAGACCTGGAAAGCAAAATGAATAACAGCAGCATCTGCGCCAAGCCGAATCAGGACTGTTCTTGTCTCAACCACCAAGTAGAATGCTGGTGAGAACAGGTTTCCTGTTTGAACAGCTGTGCTGCTGGAAGTCAGTTTGTTTATATTCTGAAGACTTAGTGAATAGACTTTCTAAGGAAAGCTAAGAGACTTAACTTGGTAGGAAAGAGAGAAGTGAGCCTATTTGCCATATGGAATTTGGGCTTTAAATGAAAGATGACATATCCATTGAGTGTGGAGGATGTATAAACATGGAGCTGGGTTTCAGATATTGGTTTTCAGTCAATGTTGACTCTAGCTGGTTTGTTACAGTAAAATTGAAACTTGTGATTATTTCCATTGATCACTGGAAAATGCAGGTTGAAGAAAAAAATGATCAGTCTCTACAAGGATTGTAACACTAATTCGACACAATTTCCAAAAAGATCCATTGAGTTTGCATTGCAACGCAAGGCCTACAAGTTAATAGTAACAGTGTACATATTCCATATGCCTTGAGAGGTTTGTGCTGTTGATGAATCTAGAGCGTTTAGTTATTCTAAAGTCTCTGTGTACCTTAAGCAGCTTGAATTAACTGTCTTTCTATCCATTGGGATTTTGGATCTTCCGTACTTCCTACCAACAGTTACAAGTTCCGAGCTGCATTGTGCAATGACTCTTAACAATCTCTCATGTCCTAATTTTAAAAATTCCATCTCAGAAATGGTAACCTCACCGTCTATATAGGACAATGACATCAACCTCCAAGAAGTGCTTCCTGTCATGTCCAGAATTTTTGTCTGATCCTTTCCACTCTATCTCTGTGTGTTACCCTCCATTGAAACCACGTAGGAACATTTAGAATGATTGTTTATCATCACATATATTTGGAATGAAAGGTAGCATCAGTTGTGTCTTTTCAACAACACCACTTTTTTCACAGCCAAACTACATTTACACCTTATGCTGTGAAAGTGCTTCTGAGTGTAAAATAACTGGGAGCATAATTAAATAAATGCTAATGCAAAATAAATGATATTAGGAAAAATATACTGCTGCTCTGCACATTACAGAAAATGGCAATACCATGATTAAGATAGTACTGTAATCATTTTCTGCGTAATTACACTAAGAAGGCATAATTAAAGACCAATAAAGTAAAGGGTAAAGAGAAAATATTGGCAGGAGACTCACTGGCATTTGGTGTCCCATTATAGAGATCTATGAAACTGCATAATAAGACATTTAAAATCTCCTTTAACTGATTTTATTTCATCTTCGATGTCATTTTCCTTTAAGAACAAATCTATTAACCCATAGATGTGCAATCAGATGAACATGGCTGTTTATGTTTCAGGTATGGGTACAAATGGATGGCTAATAATGCAAGCCAATATTGTTGTTCCAAAACTGACAAAAAGTAATTAAAGTACCAGCAGTTTAATGAAGAAGCTAATGAGGCCTGGGCATCAAAAATAAACAGGCAAACACAAGTGTATTTCAAGTTCTGAAGTCAACAGTTTAGTTTATGCTGTGACTTTATTGAAAGTAGCTGCAAGATGGTAAGCCCCAGTCAACACATCATGGTAGAGGTCACATGACTACAGCAGATCAATACAGATTGGGGCAGAAATGCAATCAGACTGCTCCATTGGATCTATGCCCCTTTTAGGAACCAACATAAACCTCATCTGCCATAGGAGCCAATATACCTTTAGAGTGCTGAGTGTGCTATCCTTACCGCTGGCCCAAGGGGCCCAGGTTCAAGTCCTGCCTGTTCCAAAGGTGTGTAATGACATCTCCAAACAGCTTGCTTAGAAACTATTATTATTCGTAGAGACCATTCTGATTTTATCCAGGTCTTTTCCCCTAACCTTCCTATTTTTTTTGTTGACACACTGCTGCTAGTGGAAGTGCTGATAATACTTTAATTTTTTAAAATTAAATCAAATTGGTGATTGGTGACATGTTTAAAATAAAACAAAGGCCTAAATTGGGTAAAGATAGCAGTAGGGTTCTTGTAGCACTGTCTGTGTCACTGTCTCTAGATTGGATGGTCTGAGTTCAAGTCCCACATGATCTGTGTCATAATATGTCTGATCAGTTTAATTAAAAATATTTGGTCAGATGCAATGTGATCCGCAAATACTCCATTTAGGGCTCTTGTGGCACAGTGATAGTGACGCTGTCTCTGAATCAGGAGGTCCAGGTTCAAGTCCTACCCACCTAGACATGTTGCAATGCATCTGAATGTGTTGATTAACTATATTTAAAGTTAGCAGTGTAAGGTTCCATCTGTACAAATTGAGCAATGTTTTAATGTTCTCAACTGAACAATACATCTCAACACATTTGTGTGACATTTCCATTTCCTATTTTCACTATTGAATTTTTGATCGTATTTCTAGAGGATTTAGTTTTTAAAAATGTTTTAAATTCACTATTAGAATGCAAAAGATGGATGAAATTTTTTTAGGAGTAGGCACTGAAACATAAAGTATTTTAAATGTTAATTAGCCAGCCACTGAATGTTCTCCTTGCTAAGAGATTGAAAGCCATTCATTAGCCAGTCCCACTAATAAATAATCACTTAATACACGTTATGGGGGACTTCAACTTTGCAAATATTGACTGGGAACACCATAGTTCGAGTACTATAAATGGGTCAGTTTTTGTCCAGTGTGTGCAGGAGGGCTTCCTGACACAGTATGTGGATAGGCCAACAAGGGGCGAAGCCACATTAGATTTGGTACTGGGTAATGAGCCCGGCCAGGTGTTAGATTTGGAAGTAGGTGAGCACTTTGGTGATAGCGATCACAATTCTGTTATGTTTACTTTAAAAGGGATAGGTGTATACCAGTGGGCAAGAGTTATAGTTGGGGGAAAGGCAATTACGATGAGATTAGGCAAGATTTAGGGAGCATAGGATGGGGAGGAAAACTGCAGGGGATGGGCACATTAGAAATGTGGAGCCTATTCAAGGAAAAGCTCCTGTGTGTCCTAGATAAGTATGTACCTGTCAGGCAGGGAGGAAGCTGTAGAGTGCGGGAGCTGTGGTTTACGAAGGAAGTGGAATCTCTGGTCAAGAGGAAGAAGAAGGCTTATGTTAGGATGAGATGTGAAGGCTCAGTTAGGGCGCTTGAGGGCTACGAGGTAGCCAGGAAAGACCTAAAGAGAGAGCTCAGAAGAGCCAGGAGGAGACATGAGAAGTTGTTGGCAGATAGGGTCAGAGTAGACCTAAGGCTTTCTATAGGTATTTAAGGAATAAAAGAATGACGAAAGTAAGATTAGGCCCAATCAAGGATAATAGTGGTAAGTTGTGTGTGGAGTCAGGGGAGATAGGGGAAGCACTAAATGAATATTTTTCGACAGTATTCACTCTAGAAAACGACAATGTTGTCGAGGAGAATACTGAGATACAGGCTACTAGACTAGGTGGGATTGAGGTTCACAAGGAAGAGGTATTAGAAATCCTTCAGAGGGTGAAGATAGATAGGTCCCCTGGGCCGGATGGGATTTATCCTAGGATCCTCTAGGAAGCCAGGGAGGAGATTGCCGAGCCTTTGGCATTGATCTTTAACTCGTCATTGTCTACAGGAATAGTGCCAGACGACTTGAGGATAGCAAATGTGGTTCCCCTGTTCAATAAGGGCAGTAGAGACAACCCTGGTAATTATAGACCAGTGAGCCTTACCTCAGTTGCTGGTAAAGTGTTGGAAAAGGTTATAAGAGATAGGATTTATAATCATCTAGAAAAGAATAAATTGATTTGGGATAGTCAGCACAATTTTGTGAAGGGAAGGTCGTGCCTCACAAACCTTATTGAGTTCTTTGAGAAGGTGACCAAACAGGTAGATGAGAGTAAACCGGTTGATGTGGTGTATATGGATTTCAGCAAGGCGTTCGATAAGGTTCCCCACAGTAGGCTATTGTACAAAATGCGGAGGAATGGGACTGTTGGAGATACAGCAGTTTGGATCGGAAATTAGCTTGCCGAAAGAAGACAGAGGGTGGTAGTTGATGGGAAATGTTCATCCTGGAGACCAGTTGCTAGTGGTGTACCACAAGGGTCAGTGTTGGGTCCACTGCTGTTTGTCATTTTTACAAATGACCTGGATAAGGGCGTAGAAGGATGGGTTAGTAAATTTGCAGACGACACTAAGGTCGGTGGAGTTGGGATAGTGACGAAGGATGCTGTAGGTTGCAGAGAGACATAGATAAGCTGCAGAGCTGGGCTGAGAGGTGGCAAATAGAGTTTAATGTGGACAAGTGTGAGGTGGTGCACTTTGGTGGGAGTAACATGAAGGCAAAGTACTGGGCTAATGGTAAGATTCTTGGTAGTGTAGATGAGCAGAGAGATCTCGGTGTCCATGTACACAGATCCTTGAAAGTTGCCACCCAGGTTGACAGGGCTGTTAAGAAGGCATACAGTGTTTTAGCTTTTATTAATAAAGGGATCGTGCTCTGGAACCAAGAGGTTATGGTGAAGCTGTACAAAACTCTGGTGCGGCTGCACTTGGAGTATTGCGTACAGTTCTGGTCACCGCATGATAAGAAGGATGTGGAAGCTTTGGAAAGGGTGCAGAGGAGATTTACTAGGATGTTGCCTGGTATGGAGAGAAGGTCTTACGAGGAAAGGGACTTGAGGCTGTTTTCGTTAGAGAGAAGGAGGTTGAGAGGTGACTTAATTGAGACATATAAAATAATCAGAGGGTTAGATAGGGTGGATAGGGAGAGCCTTTTTCCTAGAATGGTGACGGTGAGCACAAGGGGGCATAGCTTTAAATTGAGGGGTGAAAGATATAGGACAGATGTCAGAGGTAGTTTCTCTACTCAGAGAGTAGTAAGGGTATGGAACACTTTGCCTGCAACGGTAGTAGATTTGCCAACTTTAAGTAATTTAAGTCGTCATTGGGCAAGCATATGGACGTACATGGAATAGTGTAGGTTAGATGGGCTTCAGATCGGTATGACAGGTTGGCACAACATCGAGGGCCGAAGGGCCTGTACTGTGCTGTAATGTTCTATGTTCTATGTTGAGACTTCCAAGTTCCTGGCCATTTGACTGGGATTTCTAGGTCTTGGCAATTCTCTTAAGTTGTATCACAGGGAGATAATATTGAAAATATTCATTGACAGATATGTTCTTGAACTGAAAGCTACAAGTCCAAGATTTTGCTATTTTCAGATTAGAATACAGGAAAGTGATTAAAACTGCTGAAGAAGCCATATTGAGTTCAAAACGTTTACTGTAAGCTAAATTTTACCAGAATTCAGCTAAGTGTCATTTATAGTTTTGCGATCATCCCAAACTCGTCTCATTAACCATCCACCACACCCTTATGGCACCCTGTTCATCCTATTCTCCGGCTCACAGCAAGCTGACTCACAACTGTCTGAACACCCCAAAATTCCTTGAACCAGTGCCATATCTAAAAGGCCATTGTGCCAAGCGCCAGCAGTCTAGAGCTGTCTCCTGCACCGTTCAAGACATTTACCTCAGACATGGCAGGCAAGAGGAAAATGGTGCCCTGCTTTGCAGAAGGGGACCTCAAAATCCGAGTGAACTGGGCAGAGGAGGGTTGTCCTCATCTCCCAGGACCACACCACCAGACCCTGAAGCCTGGTCTGCGGGAGCCAGTGTGGTCTGGAGGAATGTAGGAAGAAAGTGAATGATCTTCTCGACTCCACTAAGTATGCTACCACATACTCTATCGCTGATCCTGGCCTCACCTCCCACCAAGGCTCACCCCCTATGAAGAGAAGGTCCTGGTCCTCAGCGTTGAGGACTGGGACTGGTCCTGTGGAGAAGCTGGAACATTTATTTCTATTAACCATGTAAGAAGCATTGGCCAGTGCTGAGCTACTCTCCTTCTACTCCCTCTGTGAATGTATTGTTTAAATGCCAAAGCTCCTACCCCATGTTCAGAAAACATTCTCTCTGTTCTGTCCTGCAGCATGATCATTGGTCTCTGTGGCCAAGTAGGCAGTGCCACAAGATATGCCCTCTTCCACTTCTGAGGAAGAGAGCATGGATCCTTCTGAGAATGAACTGACAATGCCACTTGTACCCCTCCATCAGCTCAGATACTGACACTTCGGAAGAAAGATTAGTTAGATTAGAGTTGGGAGCACATGTTGGTGAGCATTTCACTGCTAAGCCTCCTCAATTTGCTGAGGGAGAAATGCCTAAGGTCACTGCCGCTCAGAGAAGGTGCCAGAGACCAAGGCACTCCTCGGATCCAGGCAGGGGATGACCCCGTGGTGAGAGCCATCTGTGACTTTATTGAAATGTGCAAGCAGAAACAAGAGCAGTGGGCAGGTTTGTCAGGGTCACTGGACAAATTGACATAAAGGCTGCAAAACCACACCGACACCATTGGAATCCTGCTGCCCGTGACATTCGAGTGTTTGGCAGCCCCTGTGGACAAGTTGGCAGATGCCCTGGAGAGTTCGATGCAGTACATGGGGTCTGCTGGATATGCACATAAACCTGAACTCCATCTCTCCATTTGTGCTCAGTACCAACAGAAACGCGTAAAGGGACTGGAGACCTTGGCCTCACTCCAGATGCCTCTTCCTCATTAGGAGACAGGGCGGTGCCAGTAGGCACACAGATAGAGGAGCAAACACCTGTGGACCACGCAGGAGTGTCCTTTCAGTGTTGTGGCCAAACCTTCCAGCCCCACACATCCTGCTATCCTCAGCAATGGGGGAGTTGAAATCGTGGCAGGTGTGCCTGCTATTGATTGGACACATCCAGCATGTCTGGGCCTACTGCGCGCGCACACACACACACCTCTGGTGTTGCCCAACCAAAACCCCAAGTCCTACAGCTTCCACTGCCGTGCAACCTCCTTCCACTCCAGGAGCAGACCCTGTGACTGTTCTGAGAGATAGTGGGAGGGGAAAAAAAGAGAAAGCACTCTGAGGGCACATAGGTGGCACAAATAACACTTCATTGCCGATACATTCACATTTCTGTTAAAACATGTTAAGCTTTCAACAGCAGCTGTGCGAGCAAAGGTCTGAACAACATGCACAACATTGAAGGTAGAGAGCCCAGCCATTTCTTCATGCTGTATGATGTTCTGTGGTCCCAGTGTAAAGTGAGCAGCTCCTGCACCATACAGGTGGTAGGGAAATGGAAGGTGCTTGCTACTTTGGCAATTAGCTCTGTGGGGTAAAGTGTGCAAAACACAATGCAAGATGAGACGATGTAAAGATCCTTTGAGCATCAAAGTAGCAGCAAAGTGAGTGGGCACTAAGATCCATCCTAGTTGAATCCATGAGCAGGGTGCCAAATGGCTTGCAGCAACATTGCGATGAAAGATGCTGGTGCACACAGAACTGTTGCATTGAAGTGCAGACAGTATTGTAAATGAATTGGAGATGTGCCATAAGATTAAATTAGGTAAACAGAGCATTTAATTGCAATTAAGCCTGTAGTTCAAGTTTCATTTGACTCCTTTGACTCCTTTGAATCCTTTGACTGTCTTTCCCTATTTTCATGAGACCTCTTTCTTCCAAAGACATTCTTTGCTCCAGAGAGTGTCCACTCATCTGCTCAAGAACGCCTGGTCAGTACCCTCTTTCACTGTCAGTAAAATCTGGTATGTGTTGGATGTCAAGGTCCATGAATGGGTTGTGAATGTGCCAACTGCCTGTCGTATGTGCCTTGAGATGTTGGTGCTAACTGTCCAAAGTGGAGGTCCAGAGGATCAAGCAGTGAGCTGGAGTCGCCAGGAAATTGCTCCGACTTTCGTGTTGGCAATTATTGCTATCTAGTTTCTATCCAGCAGGTGAGGTTGGGGTGGGAGGGGTGGGGAACTGAATTATAATTCACTAATGTTGAGATGTTAATGCATGTAAATTGGCTTTATACCTCTCATTTTGCCATTCGACACTTGGTTGCAAAAAGGGCCTTTTACCTCTTGACATCAAGAAGCTCCTCGCTGACCATCTCACACTATTTTCCCAAACTTCTCGCCATGGCCCATGTAACTCAGGGGCTGGGAAAGTTTTACCCCCCTTTTCTGTCTCCAAAAGTGCTGCCAAACCTGCTAAGTTTTTTCAGCACTTTCTGTTTTTATTTAAGTTATGAAAAGTTAATTTTAAGGCAAGAAAAGAACACACTGATGTAGGAAGTGATGTGTTGTCTATTTTCAATTATTATGTAATGATTGAACTATACAATTCCAATGAGAATACCCTGTATATTCATGTGCTCAAACTAAAGCTGTTTAAAGATGCATGTCTCACTACATCTCATCAAACGTCTTCTCAATATACCTTGATAGGACATGGAGGGATGTATATGAGGGCATGTAAAAGGCACAAATTTCCTGGTCACTTCTTTAGGCAATTATTGCTGCTGAGCCTTATGCGCACATCTTTACTCGCAAGGTGTGGGAGTGACCATATCACCAAAGCCAAAAAACTCTTCATCCAAGACACAAAAATTTAAATGCATGTTTAAATATTTCTAAATCATGTTATTGCTGTATATTACAGAAAGGGCTATCTTGTACTTTGAACCTGTAGCCGTGAACAGGCAAAGTGGCTACTCCATTTTGGATACAATTTGAATCTCACTTTTCAAAGGAACAGGTCTTGGAAGGTGCCACGGTATAGTACAACTGCAAAATGAATTTACAAACAAAAATATGTTCAGTTAAGAAATTCAGTATATTCGAGTCAAGTGTAACCTGAAATATCATTTAGCTCTTTTCACAAATCATTCCAATTGCACTTGTTTAATCTGCTTATAAGAAACTGATTGCCATTTGCCCTGGTTTTAGTCATCAGGGTGAAATGATATGTTGGCTTTGCCGTTCACGCAAACTGCAAGGGAGGTAGGGAGGTTTGTTCTGTGGTAGATGTAGGTTCATTCATCCTGGACCATGGACTGAATTATATGTGAGAGCCTGCAAATTGGCTCAGGATACGAGTTAGGGAGAGATATCTTCACACCCACATTTTAACCCACACAGAGAAAGTTGGCAGGCAGGTGTCAGCTTTTCCCATCACCAGTTTAATCTTGGCAGTGGCACGATGAGGCCTTTAAGTTGTCAACCCCCAATAAAATCTGACGTGCAGGTCATCTGATGTCATCCCTACCCCTAGCAGAGGCAGGTGGATAGGCTTGAGGGCAGACCACTTGCTTGATTTAATATCGGAGATAATGGGAACTGCAGATGCTGGAGAATCCAAGCTAACAAAGTGTGGGATAATAAAATCTGAGGCTGGATGAACACAGCAGGCCAAGCAGCATCTCAGGAGCACAAAAGCTGACGTTTCGGGCCTAGACCCTTCATCAGAGAGGGGGATGGGGAGAGGGAACTGGAATAAATAGGGAGAGAGGGGGAGGCGGACCGAAGATGGAGAGTAAAGAAGATAGGTGGAGAGAGTATAGGTGGGGAGGTAGGGAGGGGATAGGTCAGTCCAGGGAAGACGGACAGGTCAAGGAGGTGGGATGAGGTTAGTAGGTAGATGGGGGTGCGGCTTGGGGGTGGGAGGAAGGGATGGGTGAGAGGAAGAACCGGTTAGGGAGGCAGAGACAGGTTGGACTGGTTTTGGGATGCAGTGGGTGGGGGGGGAAGAGCTGGGCTGGTTGTGTGGTGCAGTGGGGGGAGGGGACGAACTGGGCTGGTTTAGGGATGCAGTAGGGGAAGGGGAGATTTTGAAACTGGTGAAGTCCACATTGATACCATATGGCTGCAGGGTTCCCAGGCGGAATATGAGTTGCTGTTCCTGCAACCTTCGGGTGGCATCATTGTGGCAGTGCAGGAGGCCCATGATGGACATGTCATCAAGAGAATGGGAGGGGGAGTGGAAATGGTTTGCGACTGGGAGGTGCAGTTGTTTGTTGCGAACTGAGCGGAGGTGTTCTGCAAAGCGGTCCCCAAGCCTCCGCTTGGTTTCCCCAATGTAGAGGAAGCCGCACCGGGTACAGTGGATGCAGTATACCACATTGGCAGATGTGCAGGTGAACCTCTGCTTAATGTGGAATGTCATCTTGGGGCCTGGGATGGGGGTGAGGGAGGAGGTGTGGGGACAAGTGTAGCATTTCCTGCGGTTGCAGGGGAAGGTGCCGGGTGTGGTGGGGTTGGAGGGCAGTGTGGAGCGAACAAGGGTGGCGCAGTGGTAGTATGGCGCACTGACCTCTACATCGCCGAGGCCAGACGCCAACTCTCCGACACCACCTCCTACCGCCTCCTCGATCATGACCCCACACCCGAACACCAAACCATCATCTCCAACACCATTCACGACCTCATCACCTCAGGGGACCTCGCACCCACAGCCTCCAACCTCATTGTTCCCCAACCCCGCACGGCCCGTTTCTATCTCCTTCCCAAAATCCACAAACCTGCCTGCCCTGGTCGACCCATCGTCTCAGCCTGCTCCTGCCCCACCAAACTCATCTCCACCTATCTGGACTCCATTTTCTCCCCTTTGGTCCAGGAACTCCCCACCTACGTCCGTGACACCACCCACGCCCTCCACCTCCTCCAGGACTCATATTCACCATGGACGTCCAGTCCCTGTACACCTGCATTCCGCATGGAGATGGCCTCAAGGCCCTACGCTTCTTCCTGTCCCGCAGGCCCGACCAGGCCCCCTCCACCGACACTCTCATCCGCCTAGCTGAACTCGTCCTCACACTCAACAACTTCTCTTTTGACTCCTCCCACTTCCTACAGACTAAGAGGGTGGCCATGGGCACCCGCATAGGCCCCAGCTATGCCTGCCTCTTTGTAGGTTACGTGGAACAGTCCCTCTTCCGCACCTACACAGGCCCCAAACCCCACCTCTTCCTCCGGTACATTGATGACTGTATCGGCGCCGCCTCTTGCTCCCCAGAGGAGCTCGAACAGTTCATCCACTTCACCAACACCTTCCACCCCAACCTTCAGTTCACCTGGGCCATCTCCAGCACATCCCTCACCTTCCTGGACCTCTCAGTCTCCATCTCAGGCAACCAGCTTGTAACTGATGTCCATTTCAAGCCCACCGACTCCCACAGCTACCTAGAATACACCTCCTCCCACCCACCCTCCTGCAAAAATTCCATCCCCTATTCCCAATTCCTCCACCTCCGCCGCATATGCTCCCACGATAAGACATTCCACTCCTGCACATCCCAGATGTCCAAGTTCTTTTAGGACCGCAACTTTCCCCCCACAGTGATCGAGGACGCCCATGACCGCGTTTCCCGCATTTCCCGCGACACATCCCTCACACCCCGCCCCCGCCACAACCGCCCCAAGAGGATCCCCCTCGTTCTCACACACCACCCTACCAACCTCCGGATACAACGCATTATCCTCCGACACTTCCGCCATTTACAATCCGACCCCACCACCCAAGACATTTTTCCATCCCCTCCCCTGTCTGCTTTCCGGAGAGACCACTCTCTCCGTGACTCCCTTGTTCGCTCCACACTGCCCTCCAACCCCACCACACCCGGCACCTTCCCCTGCAACCGCAGGAAATGCTACACTTGTCCCCACACCTCCTCCCTCACCCCCATCCCAGGCCCCAAGATGACATTCCACATTAAGCAGAGGTTCACCTGCACATCTGCCAATGTGGTATACTGCATCCACTGTACCCGGTGCGGCTTCCTCTACATTGGGGAAACCAAGCGGAGGCTTGGGGACCGCTTTGCAGAACACCTCCGCTCAGTTCGCAACAAACAACTGCACCTCCCAGTCGCAAACCATTTCCACTCCCCCTCCCATTCTCTTGATGACATGTCCATCATGGGCCTCCTGCACTGCCACAATGATGCCACCCGAAGGTTGCAGGAACAGCAACTCATATTCCGCCTGGGAACCCTGCAGCCATATGGTATCAATGTGGACTTCACCAGTTTCAAAATCTCCCCTTCCCCTACTGCATCCCTAAACCAGCCCAGTTCGTCCCCTCCCCCCACTGCACCACACAACCAGCCCAGCTCTTCCCCCCCCCACCCACTGCATCCCAAAACCAGTCCAACCTGTCTCTGCCTCCCTAACCGGTTCTTCCTCTCACCCATCCCTTCCTCCCACCCCAAGCCGCACCCCCCGCTACCTACTAACCTCATCCCACCTCCTTGACCTGTCCGTCTTCCCTGGACTGACCTATCCCCTCCCTACCTCCCCACCTACACTCTCTCCACCTATCTTCTTTACTCTCCATCTTCGGTCCGCCTCCCCCTCTCTCCCTATTTATTCCAGTTCCCTCTCCCCATCCCCCTCTCTGATGAAGGGTTTAGGCCCGAAACGTCAGCTTTTGTGCTCCTGAGATGCTGCTTGGCTTGCTGTGTTCATCCAGCCTCACATTTTATTATCTTGGAATTCTCCAGCATCTGCAGTTCCCATTATCTCTTAGTTACTTGACAAGTTCTATTCACAACTATTTTCTTCTCTGTTTTAGTATTGTTAAGTTGTATTTGGTTCAAACTTCTACAAATAGAATTTGTATTCCTAAGTTTACAGGGATAAATCTTATGTTTTTTTATTACACACAATCTAGGACATCTGGGTTAATGTTTAAAGTTTTAGCTTAGTCACTTAAGGGAAAGCCTTATACTTGTGAACAGATTATGGCAGCATGTGTTGAATGTGAGCTCTTTACATTTGATTTTCTATCCATTGACTTTTCTGTCCAGAGTGTTTTGATAATGTTACATGCTGCATGCAAAGTCCTGTCAATTATTTAGGATCTTAGATAGTTATTATGTTTATGCAGAAGAGGTAACTAAGTTCTTGTAAGGAGATTTTGATAAGGTATAATTTACAATATTTAAGGTTACACATGTTCATGTTCAACTTTGTGTTCATCTTTGTGTTTTGTAACCCTCTTCTATTAACCAATGAAACTAAATATTGGTTTGTTTATTCAAATGAATATTGAGAATGGAAGTAATAAATACAATTTGTCAAGTAGCAAATGCTCTTTCACTACTCCTGCAGACTTTTTTTTCTTCTTTATTCCATTTACATTGCAAATTCAGTAAAATGTTGTTGCATTCAGTTGTCAGGTCAGATGGATATTGTTAGAAAATTCCTGATTTTCCTTTGTATAATACTTGCATTAATAAATTTCCTGAGCATTTGGGAGAGCAGATTTCTAGCATTGGGATGCCACCTTGTTTACATTTGACATACATTCCCTTGAATTGACCATTTGTGGTGACAGATTAACCACCTGACAGAGCAAGATCATCAAAATGTCATTCACATGATGCCACAGCGACAGTACAATATCATTGTGCTTCATTTTCCAGAAATTCTGTTGGAAGTAATCAAGCTGAAATTCACTACTAACTCCATCAGATTGGAGGAAGTGGAAAAGTGTGACCGGCACCTTGGATCACTGCCCTAATTTGGATAATCACTTTTCTAAAATTTTTCAGTGTAATAGAAATGCACTGCTATGATGCAGGTCAATAAACCAACTGAAATTTGCATTTCTTTGCATTAAGATCTGCACAAGCACTTGATACCTTCCTCGGTGTGCAGCAAGCCCAAGCACTCATCAAACGGGTTAATCAGCAAAAACTTTCAACTCAACTGAATCATTACACACTTTGAACTGGAGCAAGAAAAGGAGGAAGATCAGCAGCAGGATACCCCAACATGGAGCTAGTAGAGACATACAGTTGCAATGTTAGCAATTCATTGGGAATCTGCACGATTATTCATATTTTACATGCTCAGAAAGCGGGAAGCAAGGGAAGGCTATGAGGGCATTTAGTCTTTTCACAGACTGTAAATAAGGTGCACATAAAGAATTCTATTTGTAGTTCTATAAGCATTTTGCTAAATTTATATAAGTTATGCTTTAGCTGAAAGATAATTGAACAAAATTCCACAATATCTATCCATATTGGCTTGAATTAAATGAAAAGCAGCACAACCTTTCTGACAGGCTGCAACACGTGAGCGAGTTGAGAGCACTGTCTGTTCTATCCACTTGCAGTGTCAAGTATCCAAGAAACACACAATAGCAAATAAATGTAATCTATCGCTATAGTTCTTTCTGATCACTGATAAGTGTAAGTGACATTCCCTAAAACATTCATTTCTTTTAAAATTAAAATAATACCTTCAAAATAAAACAGAGTAACAAATATTACGGGCCAGAAATTGGGCTCATTTGTGACTATTTTTGGGCACCATTAGGGTTCCTTAGGGATCCAAAGTGGTGGACACTGTGGGTCAAATCACTGAACATTGGCTTAGTGAGGGCAATCAAGTAGGGCATATGTGTAGTGACCAGTTGTTAGAGATTTGTTTTATTCTTTCATGGGATATGGGTGTCACAGGTAAGACCAGCATTTGTTGCCATCCCTAATTGTCCCTGTGCTGAGAGGTTTGCTAGGACTGGGAAGCCAAGCTGGGTAAGGATGGCAGAACATCTTCCAATGATTTTGTTTGTAACAATTAATGCCAGCTGTCAAAGTCATCATTAATGAAATTGGCTTTAACAATTCCAGATTTATTATTTGGACTTAAATTGCAATGCCCACATGGTGGGATTCGCAGCCAAGTCATCACAGTATAAGCTGGATGTCTATTCCACTGACATTACCCCTACACAACCATCTCCCCATACGTATAGCTGGTACACATGGTCATGTTCTCATTCTGTATACAGCATTGATATAGTGCCAGCACTGCATTTTGGAGCTCAGTTTTTAAGTTAATACATTTTTCTGACTTTACACACCTAAAAACATGTTAAGCAGCATAAAGGATGCACATAATGCTATTAATGAACACTATAAAATTAATAAGAATTAATTACTTATGGTGCCTGTTTCAAGTGCATTTTGTCAAATGCCTTTAATTGCTAATTGACTTCATGTAGCTATTAGTATAATTCTGCAAGTGGTTATTGTTTTCTATAGTTGCATCAAATTGTAAAAGTATACAGGGAGATTTATGCTGATGGAATTTTTGTTGACTTGAACGATTCTAAATGAACCAGTTACTCCTGGTCATAGCTGCATTAGTAGATATTTTTCTTAGAATACTGTGGGATTGAGCTTATGTTTCAATATTATTTATCATAGACTCCCTACAGAGTGGAAACAGGCCCTTTGGCCCAACAAGTCCACACTAACCCACAGAGCACTCACCCAGATCCATTCCCCTATAACCACCTAACCTAAACAATGGCAATTTAGCATGGCCAATCCACGTAGTCTTCACATCTTTGGATTGTGGGAGGAAACTTGAACACTCAAAGGAAACTCAGACACGGAGGGAATGTGCAAACTCTACACAGACAGTCACCTGAGATTAGTATCGAATCTGGGTCCGTGGCACTGTGAGGCAGCAGTGCTAACTGTTTAGCTACCCGTGCCACCCTTAAAACCATATGAAATATTAAGAGGAATAAACTGTTCAGCTTCTTGAGCCTGTTTCACCATTCGATTGGATCATGGCTGATACAAAGCTCCTTCTTTCGATGGTGCCCAATATCAGAACCAAAGCAGTTCCTTCTGCAGTTGGAGCACACACATATAGCATTTGAACAGCATCCACTAAACACCAGGACAAATGGAGCACTTTGTCGGGGATGCCAGTGGGTGCTTCTACATGGATGAATTGGCACATACGTAGTAGACAATTGTTTTTATAGCAGCAAGATGAGCACCCCCCCAACCCAACAGTACCCAAGAAAGGCATACATCACAAAATGCCTACAGTTTGGAAGCAGGCTATTCAGCCCATTGAGTCCCCAAAGACCATCTCAACCAGACCCACACCCCCAACCCTACATTTCCCATATCCAATCCACACAACCTGCAAACTTTGGGCTGCAGGAGGAAACCAGTGCACCCAGGGCAAACCAACATAGACCATCACCCAAGGGTGGAATTGAGGCTGGGTTCCTGGTACTGTGAGGCAGCAGCGCTGACCAGTGAGCCACCATGCTGCCCTATATTCCAAAGGTGTGGATGTAAGGTGTAAAGTGAGCAGCTCCTACACCTTGGAAGGTGATTTCTACTCGTGTAATCAATCTTTCCAGATTGCAAGACATTGCTTGTAACTCTGAGTGACAACTATCATTGACTTGTGGTGTTGAATGGTCCTCTAGAGCGCAGTCGATTAAGTGTATGGTTCACAGGTCTGTTTTTCAGTGATCACAAATGTCTTTCATCCACACGGTGTGGCTGTTGTTTAATCCTATTGTCCTTTGAAGGAGCTCACATCAAAGAGAAGTGGAACCCCTCCCTCTGAGAATGAAACACTGATTCCGCCCACCCTGGGTGTGGTAGCACTCATTTTCCTTTCCATTATGCTCTTGCGATCTACATATGGATGGAAAGCTACAGTAGTCATGCTTCACAGAGTAAATCACAGGCTCAGGTTCTTAGTCTAGGTGATGCCCAAATCTTCATGCATTTTTGCCCTCCCAGTAAAGCCCATTGATTTGAATTATTCCCACATTCTCAGCCTACCCAGGAAATTGACTTCTCATCTCTCCACTTCACTCCCTGAATCTCAGGCATACAACCTGATCATGCACCATCGCTCCCATTGATGCCAGTGAGCTAGTAAACATCAATGATGTCCTCTGTCTCCCCCACACCTGCAGTACTCCTTGACTTCCCATTCTTTGTTAGAACATAGAACATAGAACATAGAACATAGAACAGTACAGCACAGAACAGGCCCTTCAGCCCACAATGTTGTGCCGACCATTGATCCTCATGTATGCACCCTCAAATTTCTGTGGCCATATGCATGTCCAGCAGTCTCTTAAATGACCCCAACGACCTTGCTTCCACAACTGCTGCTGGCAACGCATTCCATGCTCTCACAACGCTGTAAAGAACCCGCCTCTGACATCCCCTCTATACTTTCCTCCAACCAGCTTAAAACTATGACCCCTCGTGTTAGCCATTTCTGCCCTGGGAAATAGTCTCTGGCTATCGACTCTATCTATGCCTCTCATTATCTTGTATACCTCAATTAGGTCCCCTCTCCTCCTCCTTTTCTCCAATGAAAAGAAACCGAGCTCAGTCAACCTCTCTTCATAAGATAAGCCCTCCAGTCCGGGCAGCATCCTGGTAAACCTCCTCTGAACCCTCTCCAAAGCATCCACATCTTTCCTATAATAGGGCGACCAGAACTGGACACAGTATTCCAAGTGCGGTCTAACCAAAGTTTTATAGAGCTGCAACAAGATCTCACGACTCTTAAACTCAATCCCCCTGTTAATGAAAGCCAAAACTCCATATGCTTTCTTAACAACCCTGTCCACTTGGGTGGCCATTTTCAGGGATCTATGTATCTGCACACCAAGATCCCTCTGTTCCTCCACACTGCCAAGAATCCTATCCTTAATCCTGTACTCAGCTTTCAAATTCGACCTTCCAAAATGCATCACCTCGCATTTATCCAGGTTGAACTCCATCTGCCACCTCTTAGCCCATCTCTGCATCCTGTCAATGTCCCGCTGCAGCCTACAACAGCCCTCTATACTGTCAACGACACCTCCGACCTTTGTGTCGTCTGCAAACTTGCTGACCCATCCTTCAATCCCCTCATCCAAGTCATTAATAAAAATTACAAACAGTAGAGGCCCAAGGACAGAGCCCTGTGGAACCCCACTCACCACTGACTTCCAGGCAGAACATTTTCCTTCTACTACCACTCGCTGTCTTCTGTTGGCCAGCCAATTCTGTATCGAAGCAGCTAAGTTCCCTTGTATCCCATTCCTCCTGACCTTCTGAATGAGCCTACCATGGGGAACCTTATCAAATGCCTTACTGAAGTCCATATACACCACATCCACAGCTCGACCCTCATCAACTTTTCTAGTCACATCCTCAAAAAACTCGATAAGGTTTGTGAGGCATGACTACCCCTCACAAAGCCGTGTTGACTGTATTTGATCAAGCCATGCTCTTCCAGATGGTCATAAATCCTATCCCTCAGAATCCTTTCTAACACCTTGCAGACGACAGACGTGAGACTTACTGGTCTGTAATTGCCGGGGATTTCCCTATTTCCTTTCTTGATGAGAGGAATTACATTTGCCTCTCTCCAGTCCTCAGGTACGACTCCAGTGGAGAGCGAGGATGCAAAGATCTTCGCAAGTGGCGAAGCAATTGCATTTCTCGCTTCCCAAAGCAGCTGAGGACAAATCTGGTCCGGGCCTGGCGACTTGTCAATCTTAATGTTTGACAAAATTTTCAGCACATCAGCTTCCTCTATCTCTATCCATTCCAGCATGCACACCTGCTCTTCAAAGGTTTCATTCACTACAAAGTTTGTTTCTTTCATAAAGACAGAAGCAAAAAACTCATTTAGGGCTTCTCCTACCTCCTCAGACTCCACACACAAGTTCCCTATGCTATCCCTGATCGGCCCTACTCTTTCTTTGACCATTCTCTTATTCCTCACATAAGTGTAAAATGCCTTTGTGTTTTCCCTGATTCCTTCTGCCAAGTCTTTGTCATGCCCCCTCCTGGCTCTCCTCAGACCATTTTTGAGCTCCTTCCTTGCCTGCATGTAATCCTCTCTAGCTGAACTTGACCCTAGCTTCCTCCACCTTATGTAAGCTACCTTCTTCCTTTTCACAAGAAGCTCCACCGCTCTCGTCATCCAAGGTTCCTTTATCTTACCCCTTCTTGCCTGTCTCAGAGGGACATATTTACTCATCACTCGCAACAACTGTTCCTTAAACAGTCTCCACATGTCTATAGTCCCTTACCATGGAACAATTGCTCCCAGTCCATGCTTCCTAACTCATGTCTAATCGCGTCATAGTTTCCTCTTCCCCAATTAAATATCCTCCCATTTTGCCTAATCCTCTCCTTCTCCATAGCTATGTAGAATGTGAGGCAGTTATGGTCACTATCACCAAAATGTTCTCCCACCACAAGATCTGATACCTGCCCCGGTTTGTTTCCGAGCACCAAGTCTAGAATGGCCTCTCCCCTCGTCGGCCTGTCAACGTACTGCGTTAGGAAACCCTCCTGAACACACCTTACAAAAACAGCTCCATTCAAATCTTCTGCTCGAAGGAGGTTCCAATCAATATTAGGAAAGTTAAAGTCACCCATTACAACAACCCTACTGTGTCCACACTTTTCCAAAATCTGTCGACCTATGCTTTCTTCAATCTCCCTGCTGCTATTGGGGGGCCTGTAGTAAACCCCTAATGAGGTGACTACTCCCTTGCTGTTCCTAATTTCCACCCATACTGACTCAGTAGGCAGATCTTCCTCGACAATGGAAGCTTCTGTAGCTGTGATACCCTCTCTGATTAGTAGTGCTACACCCCCTCCTCTTTTTCCTTTTTATGGCTTAGCTATGTAATTTATAATTGAAGCATTAATACTATATTCTGTTAAATTATGGTGAACAAAAGACACTTACATCATGCAGTTCTTTTGTCTGTGGATGCGGAAAGAAAGAGTAGACAGAGGAACAACTTCAATCAATACATCCAGTCATCCAGAAGTCACAAGTTGGTCTTTAGAAATGAACCAATTTAACCACTGCAATATTGCATATCATTACTTTATACTTAATATAAATAGCTTAATAAATTCTGTGAAACTTGTGAATGTATACTTAAACCTAGAAGTGGTCTTCTATTAGTTAGAACTGGAAAACTTTTGGATTTGTTCTGTCAAACTCTGTCTATGATAGAATTGACTTAAGTTTTAAAATTAAAAATTAATTGAACACTCCAAATATTACAATACAACATAATCTGGAAAATGAATAGAGACCATGCAGAGCATCACTAGCTGCTGGAAGAGAGAGTGGGAAAAGGGCTTACCCTGAGATGTTCACTTTTATGTAAATCTCGCTATTCATCGACAGCTAGCTACATTTCATTCTCTCTTGACAGTGACATGTAGAATGAGTACATTGCTTTGCTAAAATTGTAGGCTTTCCATGGTGCAGGCTGTCATTGGCTACATGGACATTGCTTTGTTGATACTGCATGCCAGCACTGACATGTAACAGAAGCATAAGGGAATCTATCCCTCAACATCCAGTTGGTATGTTACCATAGCCATACCATAATGTACCATCATGTTGGTCATTGTTTATCAGTCAGCCATGACAGCTATATTTCAGCCATTATGGCAAACCAAGGGATGACTATTGGGAAGCATGGGGTCTGATGCTGTGGTAAATGTGCAGTATACATGCAAAGAAAGCTACATTACCATTTAAGATGTGGTAGAGCAGACCATACTGTACTGAAATAGTGGTTCCACTGCAAGCTGCACTGTGGAGGATTCCTTCACTCCATGGTGGAGTGGGCATCAAGATTTGTGCTGATTTACTGTGTAGTCACAGCAAATTAGAGAATGGCAGCTACAGTAGAGGCAGTTACTGGGCTAGCACCAAGAACTTGAAACATGAGGTAGAGAGGAGAATGACAATGTGGCAGTAACTGAGATGGCTCCTTCCTGCCTAGTCTGCCCATGATGAATGTGTGATTCCAATTACCACAACTCTGATTCCCCATTCACCAATCTGTACATTCCTTACCTTCTGTCTGTTGCTGACGATCGAAGTGTTCATTTGTCTGCAATGCAAGAATAAAATTCATCATAGAATATACATTCCATGTATTTTCATCACCACTGTTTTCTTGCCTGGCAAAGTTGCACTTCTGAAAGAACAAAGGTACATGGATAAGGCTGTGGTACTGGGCAGGATTAGATAAGAAGTTCATGCATAAATCATCTGTAACTTGTAAATCAAAAGAAGGTGTGGGATGTGTAGGAGATTGGATGCAAGAAGCAGAATTAAGATTGAGCAGAATGCAGACAGGCTTGGAGAATGACCATGAGTTCAGGGTCAGATGCAGCAGCTCCAAATTGCATAATTTCATTGTCTTCAATGGTTTCAGCTACACCTGCACAATTAGCATCCCAATAATGGTCAGCACGATCTCATCCAGATAGAAAATGCAGGTATACCTGGCCCCTGCTGTTACTTCTTACTGGTTTTGGTTGTTTCTGCCTTTTCCTGCAAGAGAGAGTGAAATATGTTAGTGAATGTGGTGCAATATGTTTAGCTGATTTGGCTGAATAGCAGACAGCGTGCAAACTGCCCAATGACATTATTAGGATTGAACCAATGCTAAATGTGCAAGGTTAAGATGAGTATATGAATGTTATGTGTCAGTCCTCATTAGTAGAGGTGATTGGTAGGTGAACCATAAGAGTATCGTGATAGCAAGTTTTGAGAAGATTTGTAGCTCAGGTTGGGTTTCTGCATGTGAGTTTGCTCGCTGACCTGGAAGGTTAGTTTTCAGATGTTTCATCACCATTCAAGGTAACAACATCAGTGAGCTTCCGGTGAAGCGCTGGTGTTATGTCCCGCTTTCTATTGAACGTCATCTACAAAATACCTTGCAAGAACTGTGACAAACACTACATTGGACAAACATGGCAGAAAGCTAGCCACCAGGATACATGAACATCAAGTAGCCACAAAACGACATGACCCACTATCACTCGTATCCTTACATACAGATGAGGAAGGACACCACTTTGATTGGGACAACACATCCATCCTAGGACAAGCCAAACAGAGACACGCACGAGAATTCCTAGAAGCATGGCATTACAACCGGAACTCGATCAACAAACACACTGATTTGGAGCCAATCGACCATCCTCTGAGAAAAACAACAGGAAATGACATCACCAATGCAGGAAATGACATCACCAACCCAAGGAAACCTAAACCGATAAATAGAAAGCGGGACATAACACCAGCGCTTCATCGGAAGCTCACTGATGATGTTACCTAGAATGGTGATGAAATGTCTGAAAACTAACCTTCCTGCTCAGTGAACCAGCTTACATCCAGAACAAAATAAAGACCCACTCTTTTGTGGACCGAGAGGAGGAGAGCGCGACTGTGTTGGAGGTGGAAGGAAGACGTCGGGTTGGCTGTGCACCCTTGCAATCGGTGGATCTTAATGCTGGCTTCGGCCTAACGCTGGTTCAGGGGAGCAGCCAACCAGCAACGATGGCTGCGGCAAGTGCTCGTGTCCCAGGTCAGGGGGTCCGGAACACCATCCGTGTTTCCGTAAAGAAGGTGGATGAAGGTGCACCTGTGGACTGCACCTTCTTCGTGAAGAGGGTCCTGTTGGACTGTTGTGGGTTCGCTGCTGTGGACATTTACTGCCTGCAGGATTTCCCCGGAGGAGGTTTTTACGATGTGACCTTCAGGAGTGCTAAGCTTTGCAAGCACTTCCTGGAGGTTTTCAAGGAGAAAGGAGGTGAGGACCCCCTCTCTGTATTGACCGCTGTCCCGCTGTTCATGATGCCAGTGCAGAGGAGCCGTATGGTGACTGTACACATGTACAACCCGCATGTGCCAGCAGTTAATATCCTGACCTTCCTTGGAAGGTACATGAAGGTGGAAGGGGACCTAACTGACATCATGGACCCCTTTGGCATCTGGACTAGTAAGAGGCAGGTCAGGGTGACGCTGAGGATGGGCGCGGATGGGAACATCGTACACCCACCGTCCAGCTTCGCGATCGGCGGGAGCAAGGGCTACCTGACCTATGCAGGGCAACCTAAAGTCTGCCATGCCTGTGGTAGGTCAGGTCACGTGGCAGCCGACTACAAAGCCACCATCTGCATGAACTGCAGGGAGGAGGGACACCTTGCAAAGGATTGCCCACAAGAGAAACGCTGCAACCTTTGCAGGGAAGCGGGCCATCTCTATAGGGCATGCCCGCGGCGGGGGACCACCTACACTCAGGTCGCCGGCAGGGGCAATGCGGGGCCAGCCCCCCCCCCCCCCCCCCCCCCCGGAGGATAGGAAGGCACCAGGGCCCTGCAAGGACCCCACTAATGTGCAGGAGGGCCAGGCTGTGCAGGAGGGCCCAGCCCCGCAGGATGGGCCCGAGGCCAGCAAAGCGCCCCTGCAGGTTCCGCTCCCCCCTGACAACCCGGAGTCGATGGAGGTGGCGACAGGCGACCCAGGGGAGTGGACGACGGTCCGGAAAGCGAGGAGGAAGGTGCGTCGGCGGGCCCAGGAACCGCAACCATCAAGCGGGAAGAGGCAGCTACAGAGGGGCTATAAGAGCTCCTCTGACGAGGGAGATTCGGAGAGGGCCCACCCGAAGCAAAAGCTAAAGATCTCAAGGGAGAAGGAAAGCAGCATCACGCTTCCAGGTGATGGGAGGTGTCCTGAGGCTCCCTCCGACACCCAGTCACGTGCCGCTGGGGCACTGGAGGGCCCCCCGGGGCGGGAAGGAGGAAACAGCGCGTCCCCAGCCTGACCCAGAGCCGGACTCTCCTGCCTCCGTACCCGCGACGGGGGGATGCCACCCGGAAGGCAGCACGGACGGTTTCCTGAACCCAGAGAGTGTCCAGCAGTTAGCCCGAGCAATGGGCACAAAGGGACAGATGGAGGGGCTGGACCTTGGACTTGGGGAGGGTACTGCGGTCACTGCCCACAATGGGGGTACGAGTTGCGAGCATTAATGCGCGCAGCGTCAAGTCCACCACAAGATGTGTGTCCACGTTGGCCTACCTGACCACCGTCAAGGCGGACCTCCTGTTTCTGCAGGGGTGCAGGATACCGCACCTCAGCAGGTACGGGAAATGGTCCGGCGCCTGGACCTGTGGGCCTTCGATCTGGTCGGCGGGGTAATGACTGTTCCTCCTCGGGCCTGGCTATTCTGCTGCAGGAGCGCAACTTCACCATGTCTCAAGTTCAGGAGGTGGTGGGGGGGAGGGGGGGGGCCCTCATAGTGGCTGATGTCACCTACAGGAACGCTCCCCTGAGGCTGATCAACGTGTACGCCCCAGCGGTACGGAGTGAGCGGTTGGCCATCCTGCAGCGGCTTCCACCCCTGCTGACTACATCCAGGCCGGTCATCCTAGGCGGAGACTTCAACTGCATCATCGATGCAGATGGAAGATCCGGCGTGGGGACAGCGGGTGGAGGGAGTCAACTGGACGTCACGTCCAGATTCCTGATGGGCACAGTGAAGGACGCCAAGCTGCTCGACGTCTTCAGCACCCCTGCAGACGGAGTGCAGCGGAGGTACACCTGGTCGCGGCCAGACGGGTCTATTCGCTCAAGGATAGACTTCCTGTTTGTGTCACGGGCGTTCTCGATCAGGTCCACCGGCGTCGAGCCGGTGTTCTTCTCTGACCACTGCCTCCTGCTGGCCGACTGTCACTTACAGGACGACCAGCCGGCCGGCAAGGGGACGTGGAAGCTCAACACGACTCTGTTGACCCCAGAGAACATTGAGGAGCTTAAGAGGGAGTACGCCTGTTGGAGAACTGTGAAACCGCTCTTTGAGTCTCCGGGCGACTGGTGGGAGACGGTGAAGGAGAACATCAAGAGGTTCTTTGTCCTCAAGGGTGTTCGGAAGGCGAGAGAGAGGTGGGGAAAGCTGTCGCGACTCCAGAAAAGGGTGCAGAACCTGCTCCTTCTGCAGTTGATGGGGGTCGATGTCACGGAGGACCTCCGCGTGGTGAGGGGCCAGCAAGCCCCTTCGCCGCGGAGGCCTCCAGGATAATCTTCCGGTCCAGGGTCCACTCCGTGGAGCAGGACGAGACGTGCTCGCGTTTCTTCTTTCAGAAGGTGCACAAAGAGAGCTCTGTGCTTAGCCGGCTGAAGGAGGACGACGGCTCGGCGACGTCGTCTCGGCCCGACATTTTGAGGATCAGCAGATCCTTCTATGCCGGACTGTACGACACGAAGCCCACGGACAGCACGGCCTCCGAATCGTTCCTGTCATCTATCACGGAGGTCTTAGACGACGGCACAGGGAGTGGCTGGACCGGCCGATATCCCTGGATGAGCTGACCAGAGCCCTCAAGTCCTTGGAGAGGAATAAGACTTCTGGGAGCGACGGCTTACCGGTCGAGTTGTATTCCGCTCTGTGGGACCTTGTCGGCCAGGACCTGCTGGAGGTGTACGATAGTGCGCTTCGGGCAGGGGAAATGTGCAAGTCCATGAGGAAGGGCATCATCACCCTCATTTACAAGAGGAAGGGGGAGAGGGAAGAAATTAAGAATTGGCGTCCCATTTCACTGTTGAACGTGGACTACAAAATCCTGTCCAAGGCCATAGCCAACCGGGTCAGGTCTGTCCTGGAGTCGGTGATTCACCCTGACCAAACCTGTGCTGTGCCGGGCAGGAAGATCGCTGAGAGCCTCGCGCTCAGCAGGGATACGATCGCCAACATGCAAGACAGGCGGGTGGACACCTGCCTCGTCAGCCTGGACCAGGTCTCTCATGCTTCCATGAGGGACGTCCTCTCCAAATTGGAGTTCGGGGAGGGCATCCGCAATTGGATCCGGCAGCTGTACACCAACATCGTTAGCACAGTCTCGATCAACGGGTGGGAATCGGACAGTTTTCCCGTCAGACCTGGAGTCAGGCAGGGCTGCCCGCTCTCTCCTGCCTTGTTTGTGTGCTGTGTGGAGCCCTTCACCGCATCCATCAGGAAGGCCGTGAGCCTGAAGGGCGTGACTATCCCAGGCAGCGGAGGCCTTCAGGTCAAGACCTCCCTGTACATGGACGACGTCGCCGTCTTCTGCACCGATCGTCGGTCGGTGAGTAGGCTGTTGGACATCTGCGGCCAGTTTGAACTGGCCTCGGGTGCCAAAGTCAATAGGGGTAAGATCGAGGTCATGTTCTTTGGGAACTGGGACGACCTCTCCTTCATCCCCTTCACCATCAGGACAGACTACCTGAAGGTGCTGGGTGTTTGGTTCGGTGGAGCTGGGGCATGTACTAAGACTTGGGAAGAGCATATCACCAAACTGAAGCAGAAGCTGGGCAGGTGGACGCTCCGGTCCCTCTCCATCGCGGGCAAGAACCTGGTTGTCAGGTGCGAGAGGCTTTCGGTACTGTTGTATGTGGCTCAGGCCTGGCCTATTCCCTGGACCTGCACCGCTGCGGTCACCCGGGCCATCTTCCACTTCATTTGAGGTTCAAGGATGGACCGGGTCCGCAGGGACAACATGTACAAAGACCTGGAAAATTGGGGAAAGGGCATACCGAACGCCACCCTCTCCCTGATGGCTACCTTTTGTGTGCGGCTGCATCAAGCTGTGCGTGGATCCTCAGTACGCAAACACCAAGTGTCACTGCTTACTGAGGTTCTACTTGTCCTCGGTGTTGTGAAGGATGGGCCGCGGAACGCTCCAAGTAGTTGGACCATCCCGTACCACCTGTCCTTCGTGGAGAAATTTTTGAAAGGAAACACCTTTGACCACAAGGCCGTCAGGCAGTGGTCAGCATGTAGTATCCTCGAGACCCTTCGGGAAAAGGAGAGGGTGGATCCCGTCGTGTGGTTCCCCACGCAGACTGCCAAAGTCATTTGGCAGAATGCCTCATCGCCAGAACTTTCAAACAAGCACAAGGACATTGCTTGGCTGGCGGTGAGAGGGGCTCTGGCAGTGAGATCTTTTATGCATGCCCGGAATCTCTGCGCCACCGCACGCTGCCCTCGAGGCGGCTGCGGGGGGGACGAGTCTGTCGATCACCTCCTTCTGGAGTGTGCCTATGCGCAGGAGGTCTGGAGGGGGATGCAGTGGTATTTGTCAAGGTTCGTCCCGAGCAGCTCCGTGACGCGGGACTCCGTGCTCTACGGGCTGTTTCCCGGGACGCACACAGAGACCAACATCAACTGCGCCTGGAGGACCATCAATGCAGTGAAAGACGCTCTTTGGTCTGCCCGCAACTTGCTGGTCTGCCAGCTGAAAGAACTGATCCCGACCGAATGTTGCAGACTGGCGCACTCCAAGGTCCAGGACTACGTGCTGAGGGACGCGTTAAAGCTTGGGGCAGCCGCCGCCAAGGCGCGGTGGGGAAAGTCCACGGTATGAAACCCCTTGTCCAGAATAGAAAAAAGGGCCCTATCTGGTAACTGGGCCCAGCTGGCGCCTTCCCCAACTGGCCAGGGGGCCAACTGGGACTGTGCGGGGTGATGACTGCCGGGGTATTTTCTTTGCTTTGTTTTTTTTTCTTTGTTTGTTTTTTTCCTTTAGTTGGTGTACGTACCCCCTGGGTAACCCGGAGCGGCTTGCATGACTGGGTAGGTGTATAAATATGTTTTATTTTTGTACATCTTATGAATTAAGTATTTTTTTTCAAATAAAAAAAAAGTGATGAAACGTCTGAAAACTAACCTTCCAGCTCAGCGAGCAAACTCACATCCAGAGAGTATGGTGAATTGAGCAATTTCTGAGGCTTTTAGTGCAATTGGTAGGATCCAACATTTGAAGAGACGTTAACGGACCTTGACAACTCATGTGATATTCTTGAACTTCTTATGCCACCTGTATCTTGTATTTTCAGTGCTTAATTCCTTGTAATTGAGCTCCATGTTTCTTCGTTCCTACTACATCTATCTAGAGGTCGTCCTTGCCACCTGCAGATAGAGGACACCTCCTTACTTGTACTCCAGCAAAGCCAAGACAGCACACAACAAACTTGGAATGTGTTCAGTCCCAGATTCTGCCGCTCTTCAATGTTTTCCGGGTCAGGTTGCCTGCACTTGCTTATGTGACAGTTCACCTCCCCTTTTAAGCAGTGTAGGCTAGTGTTAAGCAGTGAGGCTTAGCTTTAAATAGTGCTCACCATTCATGACTTTGCCCTCCTTTCAAATATTCAGCAGCAAGGTTAGTCATGATTTAACATTGGTATTATTCAGATGAGCAGGCAGCATGAAGTCAGCAAGAAGTCTGTGGGTACAAGGTGCATACATATTATGATCACTGTGTTCATTTTTGATGGATATTCAAATTAGCACCTTTTCTTTGTTTAGCATGCTGCTAATGAGCAGTTCTCAAAATACCTGCATTGATTTATTACTTCCTGGATGAATTTTATAACATTGACGAGGGAGTGCAAGTCATAAAATTGTGTAGGAGGCAACAAAAAACTCTTTTTGGTACACAACACGGGAAATTTATTGGAGCTAAGTGTTTAAGAAAGCAGTTAATGAACAACAATCTGTTAAAATAGAAGTTGATTAGATATTTGGGAGGCTGACTTTGCATTAATAGAAAGTTACTGTGAAGTTTCTTTTTTCATTTTATAGAGACCATTAAGTAGGAGAACTAATGGATGAAGATGACAAGGACAAGGCAAAGAGGTGAGATTTTATGAAGCCTTTAGAGAAATATGAAAATAAGCAGGGCATTTCAAGCTGTTTTGTTTCAACTTTGAATTGTTTGATGTGTTGCTTGCTCTCTTCTTCTCCCCTGTCTTTGCTGTCCTGTGAATTTCCTTTGAATGGGTGACTAAATCAGGGAATATAGTGACCAACTTATGAGCATTGTAGTCTTTCCAAAGCAGAAATAATACTTTTTTTGCAAATATATTTGTTTTCAAGATATGGGCAGTTAGGCATCTCAGACCATCAATTATTGCTGTCTCTAATTGCACTTGATTAGAAGGTGGTGAGTCGCTGTTTCGAGCTGCTGCAGTTCACAGAATACATGGTAGATCCACAATACGGTTTCCAGAATGTTGACACCGTGATAGTGAAGAAATGACAATACATGGGGTTCTCCTATAACTCATGTTCCAGCAACGCAAATTGGCTATAACGTGCTTGACAAATAGGAGAACAGTATTTGTAAAACACAGACTTTGTGTTGGCTATAACGTGATCCCAATGTTGTCATCACATGATTGATTCGTGGGCTTTGTCCTGAGCATGTGCTAAAAGAGTCCCCATGCTGGCATCAAGTATCTTTGCACTTTGTGAGAGATACTGTGCTGTGTTACCCACAAAATGTGAGGACAAAATGGTAAGAATGATAACAGGGTGCGACCTGGTGATAAAATTGTGGGTGGTGTACATACAGAAAGGCTAGAATGCTGAAAGAGAAGCTAGCTGTTGTGAAGCATTTTGAGTAAAGTGAGAGAACATGTGATAATGCTCATGCAACAGGAATGTAGGAGTCTACCTTACACACCATTAGAGACAGTGCAGAAAAGATTAAAGCAAGCTGTATTGCTGGAACAAATCTGAGTGCTAGCAAATCTGAGAGGTCATGGACAAAGGAAATTAAGCAGATGGAGTGGCTTTAAAGTGTGTGGATAAAAGAGCAAACAAAGGAGCAATTTGGGACCACCTTTCTCATCATAAAATATAAAACCTTCTCAATTTATGAAGATCCAATAAAACCTGAAAATCCTGCAGATGTGCCTGCATTTAGTGCTAGCAGTGGCTGGTTTTCTGGTTTTAAGAACCACAGTGCCTGTCATAATGTAAAGTTATGTGGCAAAGCTGCCAGCGCGGACGAGGATCATGCGATAGCATTTCCTCACATAATAAAAAAATTAATTGATGAAGAAGGATACATCTCAGATCAAATTTTCAATTTGTATGAGATAGGTTTATACTGGAAGTGAATGCCACCAAGACCTACATTTCTATGAATCAAGCACATGCTCCAGGCTTTAAGGTGGCAAAGGATCATATGACTGTGCTTCTGGGTGCCAATGCCAGTGAAGACTTAAAGCTTAAGCCTGTGGTGGTGTATCACTCTGCAAACCTGTGAGCTGTGAAAGATTACCTTAAGTTTACTCTCGGCATCTACTTTAGGTCACGCAAAAGAGGATGGATGATGGGGAAAATTTTTTCTGACCTTATTGTTGGTGTTTCTGAACATGATGTTTATGATGTTACAAACCACTGCCTCATGAACAAAGAAACACGGAAAATCGTCAAAAACTGGATGTCCTTTCTAAACCAACCAACAGCCATCCGCTTCTGGATTAACTATTTTTCACCCTAACACTGTGAACAAAACTGCACCTGAAGGTGATGATGATGCTGACAACCCTCAGTCACTGCATGAACAACAGAGCTACCTCAACCTCCTCCCCCATCAAGTTATCTTGACGTTTTTTCAAGATAATGGGATAAATTTACTGTTATTTCATTATTACATGTGAATTAAACATTTGTTCAAACTGTTATCCTTTGTGTTACACTTTTGAGTGATTCTTGATTCAAGTTGAGGGACAGTTTTTGTTGATCAACCCCTAACCCAACCACCCCACCCCACCCCAAACCTTTTCTCCACAGGCCCCATTATTTCTATAGCATGATTTTCTATAGTGCATCTTTTCTCAGGAGCACATCTAACATGTTATAGCAGAACCCCTTATACAGTTCGGGTTACACTGTGGTTTAGAAGGGAACTCTAAGATGGCTGGATTCACAGGCATCTGCTTCCATTATCCATCTAGGTAGTGGAGGTTGTGAATCAGGAAGGTGCGTTTTACAGCAGCTATTGGAAACTAATGACTTACATTTATTTAGCTCCTTTCATGACTTCAGGTTATCCCAATATATTTTAAATCCAATCAAGTAATTTTGAATTGTTGCCACTGTTGTCATGTCAGAAATGCAGCAGCCAATCTGCACACATCTAAATAAGATAATGACTGGATAAATTATTTTATTTGTGGAAGGATAAGTATTAACCTGGTCATGACACTGAACTTCCATGCTCTATTTAAAAACGCTGTGTGTTGTGTTTTTTTGCACCTACCTGAGAAAGCAGCTGGAGCTCTGGTTTCAAGTCCTACCTGAAAGATGACACCTCTGATGATGCAGCACTCCCTCTATGTATTTGATTTTTAAGTTCTAGATGCTGACATAGGATGTGACCTAAAGCAAGAGTGCTACAAACTGACCCAACTGAGCTATAACTTGGCTTATTATCTTCATCAGTAAGCCACACAATCAGAGTGAGGGAGACTTCGCTGGAGTGAGAGTCACTGGAAATTTGGGTCAAAGTGGCAATTCAGAGTAGAGTAAAAGTCAGAATCAGAATCAATAGAATCAATAGCCTGTACAAAAAAATTAAAATAGGCTAGCTAAACAGGCAACTGCTTGATAGTGGCAGTTATTCATCAAGCTGAAATTCTATGCCTGAATTAGGTGCTGATTATTGTAGCAGGAAGTTAAGAAAAAAAGTGATTTCTCACAGACCTAGTAAGAACTGGCAATGCTGGAGTCAGAAATAAGTGTGGAGCTGTAGGAACACAGCAGGCCAGGCAGCATCAGAGGAGCAGGAAAGCTGACACTTCTGGTCAGAACCTTTCTTCAGAAATGGGCAAAGAGGAAGGGAGCTCCAAAATAAATAGAGGGAGGAGAGGTGGGGCTGGGGAAGGTAGCTGAGAAGATGATAGGTGAGTGCAGGTAGGTAGTGGTGGGGATTGGTCAATGAGGTGGGAGAGAAGATGGACAGGTTGTGTCAGGTCAAGAAGGCGGAGACAAGAGGGAGATTTGATCATGGAATGAGGCCAGTGGTGGGGAGATTTTGAAACTGGAAAAATCCACATTGAGACCATTGGGTTGTAGGGTCCCAAGGCGGAATATGAGTTGCTGCTCCTCCAGTTTCTGGGTGGCGTCGTTGTGAGACTGGAGGAGGCCCTGGACAGACATATCACCCAGGGAGTGGAAGGGGGAGTTGAAATAGTTTTCGAATGGAAATTGTCATCGTTTGTCGCGAACAGAGCACAGGTACACTACAAAGCGGTCTCCAAGCCTCTGCTTGGTCTCACTGACAAAGAAGAGGCTGCATTGGGAACAGTGAAGGTCGAGGAATTGGGAGTATGGGATCGCATTCTTGCAGGAAGATGGGTGAGAAAAGGGGTAGTCTCGGTAGCTGTGGGAGTTGAAGGGCTTGAAATAGATATCAGTTTCAAGTTGGTTACCAGAGATGGAGACGGAGAGGGCCAGGAAGGCGAGAGAGGTACCGGAGATGGTCCAAGTACTTTGAAGTACGTTGAAGGAGAAGTTGTTAAGGGTAAGGACAGGTTCCGTTAAGTGAATGAGGGTGTCAGCGAAGGGGGGTTGGTTGGGTCTGTGGGAGGGGAAGAAGGGGAGGCCTTTTAGGCCAACCATGTGGGGAATGCAAGTATACAGGGATTGCATGTCCACAGTGAAGATGAGCTGTTGGGGAATTGGAAGTCTTGGAGGAGGTAGAGGGTGTGGGTGGTATCCCGGATGTATGTGGGGAGTTCCTGGACCAGGGGAGAAAACAGAGTCAAGGTAAGCAGAGATAGTGGAGCAGGAGCAGTCGAGTTTGTGGATTTTGGGAAGGAGATAGAAACGGGCAGTGTGGGATTCGGGAATGATGAGGTTGGAGGCTGTGGGTGGGAGGTCACCTGAGGTGATGAGGCTATGGATAGTCTGGGAAATAGTAGACTGGTGTTCAGGGGTGGGGTCATGATCAAAGGGGTGGTAGGTGGAGGTGTCAGAGAATTGGTGCCAGGCCTTGGCGATGTTGGGGTCAGTGGGCCATACCACAGTTGCGCCCGCCCTTATCCGTGGGTTTGGTGGTGAAGTTAGGCTGGGAGGAGAGGGAGCAGACGGCTGCACTTTCTGTGTCGGAGAGGTTAGAGTGAGTGAGGGGGTGGAGAGGTTGTGGCGATTGATGTCGCAACAGCAATGCCCATGTGGATGGCCTAAAAGCCCTCCGCTTCTTCCTTTCCCACAGGCCCAACCCGTCCCCCTCCTCCGACACCCTCATCCACTTAACCAGACTCGTCCTCACCCTTAACAACTTCTCCTTCAACTCCTCCCACTTCCTACACACTAAGGGGGTGGCCCAAGCTATGCCTGCCTCTTCAAAGATTATGTGAAACAGTCCCTTTTCTGCTGCTACACCGGCTCTATGCCCCACCTCTTCCTCCACTACATTGATGTGTGTCAGTGCTGCCTCGTGCTTCTATGTGGACCTTAAACAGTTCATCAACTTTACTAACACCTTTCACCCCAACCTCAAGTTCACCTGGACCATCTCTGATACCTCCCTCTCCCTCCTGGACACCTCTGTCTCCATCTCTGGTAACGACCTGGAAACTGATATCTATTTCATGCTTGCCGACTCCCACAGCTATCTATACCTCACCTCCTCTCACCCATCTTTCCGCAAAAATGCGATCCCCTACTCCCAATTCCTCCACCTCCGCCACATCTGCTCCCAAGATGGAGCATTACACTCCCAAACATCCCGGCTGCCCTCGTATTTCAAGGACCACAACTTCCCTGCCTTTGGTGGTTGAAAATGCTCTTGACTTGCATTTCCCGCGCCTCTGCCCTCACACCCCCTCCCTCAACAAAAACAAAGATGGAAAATTTCCCACCCCACCCTTATCTGCCTTCCTTCAGGACTGCTCTCTCCGGGACTCTCTTGTCCACTCCACACTCCCTACGAGGCCCACCACCCCAGCACTTTTCCCTGCAACCGCAGGAAGTACGACACCTGCTCCTAAACCTCCCCCCTCTTACCTCCATTCAAGGGACCAAAAAGACCTTCCACATCAGACAAGGGTTCACCTACACATCCATCAATACGGTCTCTTGCATCTGCTGCTCCCGATGTGGCCTCCTGTACATCAGTGAGACCAAGCGGAGACTTGAAGACCATTTTGTTGAGTATCTGCACTCTGTTTACAACAAACGACAACATTTTCCAGTTGCAAAGCATTTCAGCTCCCCCTCCCACTCCATATGTAACATGTCCATCCTGGGCCTCCTGCAGTGTTACATTGATGCCACCTGGAAATTGGAGAAGCAGCTCCTCAAATTCCCCCTTGGGAGCCTATAACTCAATGTAGACTTTATCACCTTCAAAATCTCCCCACCCCCAGCCTCATTCCGGGACTAACCCTCCCCCTCATCCCCGCCTCTTTGACTTGGCACAACCTATCCATCTTCTCTCCCACCTATTCATTCCTCCCACTTCGCTGACCAATCCTCACCATTGCCTACCTGCACTCACCAATCACCATCCCACCTACCTTTTCCAGCCCCACCCCTCCTCTCTCTTTATTTCAGAGCTCCCTTCCCCATCTCCATTTCTGAAGAAGGGTCCTGACCTGAAATGGCAACTTTCCTGCTCCTCTGATGCTGCCTGGCCTGCTATGTTCCTCCGGCTCTACACTGTGTTATCTCCTACTCCAGCATTGGCAGCTGTTGCTATCTCTAGAGAAGAAGTGCTTGTTCAAAGCGCACAGTCAGTAAGTAAGTCTGCTCTTTGTTCTTATGTTCTTCTATTCTTATGACTTTGTCAGAGTGTGACTGAGTGTGAGTGATTGAGATTTTTGGATAAAAATAAGTATTTGGGCAGAGTGGGAAAGAGATGCCTTTAATTAAAGGCAATCTCCAAGAAAAAAAAGCCTCCAGAGTGGGAGGAGAGCGGGTCAGGAAATAAGGAACTGATTGAGAGGGCTACCTGGACCCAGACCAATGAAAGCATGATGTCACGAGTGCTGAGAAAGCAGCTGATTCATGAGCAGAGATAATGGGAACTGCAGATGCTGGATAATCCAAAACAACAAAGTGTGGAGCTGGATGAACACAGCAGGCCAAGCAGCACCTTAAGAGCAGGAACGCTGACATTTCGGGTCTAGACCTTTTTCTGATGAAGGTTCTAGGCCCGAAATATCAGCTTTTGTGTTCCTAAGATGCTGCTTGGCCTGCTGATTCATGAGTAGGTTTGGTCAGTGTTTACAATCTTTAAAGTGACAGTTACATATTTAGTTTTTGTTCTCCAGTTTCAACGTTTTTCAATTTGAAAAACAGCTTATGTTTTCATAGAAAGTCTGTATTTATTCTACTGCTAACAAATAGTTGTTTTTAAATTAAATAACAGGTCAGGCTAATTAAGTGGAGTGTACATTCTACAGTATGTGTGAAGTCATGCACATACCATGTGTCCCAGACAAACACATCTGCAGGAAGTGTCACTGGCTTGACAAAGCTTGAGCAGCAGTCACTCTGTGTATCTACAATGTGGAGGACTATATGGGCAGCACGGATAGAGAGGTGGTCGCACTGAAGAATCAAACATACAGGATGAGAGAGAATGGGTGACTACCAGGCAGTCTAAGAAAACCAGGCCTGTACTGCAGGAATCCCCTGGGTCTATTTGCTTTCTAATCAAAACAGAAATTGCCAACAAAATTTAGTAGGTCTGGCATCATCTGCGGGAAGAAAACAGTCCAGTGACTCTTAAAGAGTCATCACACTGCAACGTTAACTGTGCTTCCTTCCTCTGGATGCTGAAGTTCACCAGCAATTTCTGTTTTTGTTTTCAATTTCCAGCATCTGCAGTCTTTTTGTTTTATTTTGTGCTTTCTAATCAGTTTTCCGATTTGGAAGCGGCTGAGGATGATGATTCCTCAGGAGAGAGTAGCCAGATACAAACCCATGGCACCACTGGAGACTCAGCTCTCTAAGGCAGGAGGAAAAAGAATGGAAGAGCAATAATGAAAGGAGATTCCATATTCGGGGGATTAGACAGGCATTTTTGTGACAGTAATTGTGACTCCAGGATGGTGGATTGCTTTCTTATTGCTAGGCGCAAGCATGTCATGGAACAGCTGTAGGACATCCTTCTGAGAGAAGGGGATCAGCCAAAGATTATGGTCCACATTGACACCAACAACTCAGGAAGATGGATGAGGTCCTGATTGGAAAATTAGGAAGGTAATTGCAACATTTTTACTCAAAAGGAACCTTTGGAATTCTCTACAACAAAGGGCCGAGGAAACTTGTCTTTGAGTATATTTAAGATGAAGATTGATAGATGACTATTTTGGTAGACTCAAATAGTTTACTTCTGTCCTTATATTCCTAAGATTGAATGAATGTACCATGTCATTACAGACAAATTTCTTGGAAGGTATTATTGTATGGAACAGTGAAAGAACAATGAAATCCGGTCTGAGTACACAGCCCAGTTATGAAGTGAGCATCAATGCAGGCAAGATGAGACAAATGGACTGCTTTAGTGCCAACATTTCTATGTCTCTTTCTTCTTGATTTCTTTTTATTGTAAAAAACTATCACATTCTCTTCAGGTAAAAAGTTCTCTTCAGTGCACATCATTTCATTGCTTCACTTGATGATGCTTAACAGGGAAAGTAGTTCATGACGATAGCCTGTAAACTGGAGTCCTTGATAACTCTCCACAGTGCCTGTTATTATCAACAAATAAAGTATTTTGCAAAGTGCATATCTGTCCAGTTGTAAACTACTGTAACAGTGCTTGATAGGCTTTTAAGAAAACCCAATTTTTGCTGGTCAAGTCAGCTTTTTAGAGTGTCTTACTTATATTCAAAATCCATGATGGTTCTGCAATATCTTGAAAAGTATAGTATCGCAATATAATACTTGTTCTTAAGCCACACCTCCATGGTTATGTCAGAAGCATAAGACCTAGCACAGCTGCTCACCTGTATTGACAATGTGTGTGAGTGCAAGAAGTGAGGATTAACATTTGTTTTTTCCCTGCAAACGTAACTCTGTACGTCAGTGTGATTCATTTTGAACAAGTATGCAACTAATCCCCAATTTTTCAACAAGGCTTGTCAGGATTTAAAAGCCATGCAAAATTATTAATTTGTTAGTTTGCAGATTAGAATGGCTAAGACCTTGTGGCCCACTATCACCTGAAGTTAAATTTTGAGATATCTGTCCTAAATGAAATTGTCTTCAACTTCACTCTGTTATACTGCCCTGTACCTAAAAATAAAATGATCAATTCCAGCATAAATAATTGTTTGTGCACCATGAGGACATACTGTTTGAATCCAGATGGTGAACAGGTCCTAGGACTGTACAATACACTTTTTGAATGTTAGGCTTTGCAGGTTTGATGATCTCCCTGTCACATATGTGATACTGTGCAAACATGAGATGTGTCAGTATAGGTAAAGCTTGTGTACACTTCCAGAATAGTTTATATTTTCCTGCAGAGGCAAATGTTAAAAGACTACTTCAGTGTTTCCAGTCATGTTGTACAGACCAAAGACCTGGAGCACTGACTCTCAAGTGCACACCGGCTTTGAGCAAAACTCTATGGTAGGAATGTGCAATCATTAAATTTACCCTTGTGTTTTGATCACTTGCAAATGTTATAAAATTTACAATGTATTTCCACTGAAGCACTTTGACATTGGTGGGTAAAAGTAGTAAGGTATTCCTGAAAGTAGGCATTATTGCTGTAGTTTGTTGCTTGTATTCTTCTAGTACTAAAGATTAATTTCAAGAGGCTTAGCTTGCTTCCTACTCCAATGCAAAATTCTTTATTAGTTGAATATTCTAGTAATATGATTATATCAAGGTGGTGACTTTAGTATACTCCAGAATTTTTTTAAAAACTTATGTTTACACAGCAAATTAGAATGAGAAATACATTGCAGTCTGCCCTGCACGTTCTTGTGCCTGTTTTTCAGATTGAAACTTGGTGCAAAAGGGTTCAATTTTAGAGAGAAAATTTGTGTGCTCCGACAGCAATGGAAGCCTGAGATCATTCAGTTTAGATGTGAAGGCACTTCCAAAACTGCACAAAACAGACAGAAACCATATTCAAATAGGTTAACACTTGTTTAAAATCCAACCGAAAATTAATTTATCCTCAACACAATAGGCGTAGGATCTGGTTTGTTTTGGACAAATGTACCTACATGCTGCATAGCTGATAGCTTTTATGTTAGCTCATTTCGGGAATTTGTTTCCAAAGTGGATGGGACTTTTTCCTTCTTAAAGCACACATTTCAAATTTTTCACAGTTAACTCATAATAGAAGATATTGTTCTTTATAATGAAAATCATATAACATCATTTTATTGACAGAATGCAAAGCTCAAAACGTCACAGTCCTTGCCTCGGTTTCACGTTTGAAGGCAAGCCCAAGTCTTATTACTAAAAGCTATTTTATTGCCGTTATATCAGTCACGGGGAGCAGATATCCTCCAGTTCAGGGTGACACCAACATTTCAAAGGACATGTATAAGCAGGGAATGGTCCTGTCCCTTTTTCTTTAAAGTAAATTTTATTCATATATCTTGTATCCCATTTAATGTTGATTATATTTTCTTATATTTTAATTTAGGGCTTCACGTAATAAGTCTGAGAAAAAGAGACGTGATCAGTTCAATGTCCTCATCAAAGAGCTCAGTGTCATGCTTCCAGGTAGTATGCGTAAACTGGACAAGTCTACAGTGTTGCAGAAGACAATTGACTTCTTACAAAAACACAATGGTAAGATAAGCTGATGTGAATGCTTAACACATTTTAAAACATTTTGAAGTCACCCTTCCTATCTTTTGCTGGTGAATTTGACGCAATGTGCAATGTACACAAATTGTGCAGGTAAAAGTGGGTTGGGTTGAATTTCTGTGCTGAACTGAATTAGCTGGTCCCCATGAGGTGAAATCCTGCCTGGGCTGAATATCACAATTCACCTCTGTATGATTGTTGACAATCGCCTACAGAAAGGCACTAGCAAAGGATTTCCAGCATGTTCTTTGAAGCAGAAAGTCTTTTTGGGTATTGAGAAAAGCCTTAAAGCAAAATCAAAGAATATATTTTTCAAAAGGGAATTTGAAGGAGGGGATAATATTGGCCTGGAGTTTATACTAGTCTACACTTTATTTGGCGTAGTTCCTATGATATGGCATAGCTAACACAAAAGGTTTCGGAATTATAAATTGCATTCTGTGCAAATTGAGTTTCTATAGTTTTTGTGGCACTTTTAATAATGTCGTGCTCTAAGGAAGGCCCCAATCACAAAACTAGTCATATCCCCTGGTGAATTAGTCACCATTTGGAGTTTCTGTTTATTGCACTTGTTTACAGGCCTCAAGGTACTGGCTCATTAATAGCTGTATTTTAATGGCTTTGAATGATTTTTATTTGTTAATATTACTCTGGGACTGACTGCTATACCGCAATCAGACTCAAAAATGGCTTTTTCTATTTTTCAACATTTCAAGGTTACTTGCAGATGGTTTAAATGTGTATTTTTTGTGATAAATCCGATTTCAACTGCACTAATCAAAGTGTATGAAGTTACCAGTTTTTAAAAGTATTTTCAAAAATTATTTCTTAGGGCATTGCCCAATTTTAGTACCTCATGGCAAATGGATTCGAATAGAAGCATGGGGAATGATGACTTTCCATAATAGGTGCAGTGTGTACCACAATGATCAATTGCACCCATCATGGAACCTCTGCCACACTGTGTATTTTTCAATCTATAAGTATAGTTGGTTGGCTTTTACAATAATTTTAATATTTGTAAAATGTTTCTGCATCTAAACTGAAGTGGTTATTTATCTCTTAAAGGGGTACTACAGTTTCTATTAATGTAATGTAAGTGGAAAGGATATGATGGAATATATTTAGATATCAGTTATAACCAGAGCATGCTGCATGACAATATCATTTAGTTAGAAAATGTTATCAATCAAACAAAAAATGGCTGAGTTCTGCATCTAAATTAAACTGGTTAGTTAACTCTTAAAGGAATACTACAGTTTCTATTAATATAAAGATAACTAAGTAGGAAGGGTATCATGAAATATATTTAGATTTCAGTTATAGTTTGACCACCCTGCATGACCCATTCAATCAGCAAATGTTATGATCGAATACAAAATGGTTATGTATCAGACCAAATGTGAAGAACCAGAAAGTAATGGTGGTATAATTCCGTAGGCTATAATTACTTATAAAGACTGTTTGTTTATTATATTGTTGATACGTATCTGTGTGGCAATAATAAAGTAGTTGTTAACTTTAAAAAAGTGTAAGTCTAAAGTGATTTTTTTAAAAAAAATGTCACTTCTTTTTACTGCGGGCCAAATCTTTCTGGAAGTGGCCACCATTAGCTACTCTACTCCTTCTTTCTTTCCCTGCTTCTGCATGTTTGGCCCAGACCTCCAAACCAAGCCTCTTGAGAAGTGTAAAACATACCTGTTCTGGAAATTTTCCATTGCAGTACGGGATTAGCATTGGTGGCCAAGTCATGCTTTCATTTTATGGCATTAACTGCCATATTTGGGGTTTAAAGGTTCCAATGGTATATCGACAAGCTACAGAGAACAGATACTTGTCAAAAATAAATGAGTGACTAAGTAGGATGGCAAGTTTTGAGGGGCTAAGGTGGCATATTAGTTGGTGAGAAGGTAGGAAAAGAGTGGATGAGAGGCTTGTTTGGTAGATGAATGAGTGAAGGGCCAGAGTAGCAGGTGAGAGGAGAAGGTGTAGATTCACAGTCGATGAAAGGGTAAGGTCTCATGACTACATTATCTGTCTTATAACACTGAGTTCATGCTTATTGCAAAGATGTCCTGCTTCTGCTGAATAATATCTCTTTATAAATGTTTAAAATTTAGAAATGAATAATACAGTAGGGCAATGGTAATGTAATTGTTATCATAAAATACTTAAGCTGAACTTGTTACTTCTTAGAAACTTCAGCACAGAAGGAGACAAATATCATTCAACATAACTGGAAACCTTCATTTTTGAGCAATGAAGAATTTACACAATTGATGTTAGAGGTAATGAAGGGAAATCTATTTCAAGAATAGTCAGTGTTAAGTTGCTTTGTGTATTTCTAACTAAATATTTAATTGAAGTACTTAAGAATGCTTTTAATACAAATTTATCATTGGTGTGAAATCTACTCAGACCAATGAAACGCACAAGTAAAGTGTAGAGACCAGCAGTGGCAGTTAGGAATACCAATCTACTGCTTTCTGATGTTTGATTCAAATTGAAATTACACTGCAAGTGCAATATCCCATCAGAGGATTGATAAATGTTTGCACTATATTGTGCTATGCTGCTGTAAAATATAATCCGTCCACAGCATCTGATTGTGCATTTGATTTGGAGTAAGGCCATCAGTTTACAATATGTCAAATTAGACAACAATGCATAGTATAAATTACCAGTTGAATATACTTTGAATGTGCATTTTTCAAAAGTTATTGTTTTAAAAGCAATTTCTTTACATTTTGTAAAATATATATTATCACTGCAATTCTCAAACCATATAAAGCTGAAGTTTCCCATGGATTTTGAGATCTTGATGTTAGGACCAAGTGGGAGTCCTGAACCTATGGTTGCCACCAATGTGTTTGCCAGTGCATCTTCCTGAAGTTAGCCTCCTAGTGTGTCCTTGGATTTGCTGTCTTGTTAAGAACAGTGGGCTTTCGATGCTGCATGCCCAGTTAGAGCACAGCAGATCAGGAGCTATAACAACCCCACCAGGTGAAGAGGACATTATCGATGCAGAACAAGCACCACGAATGCGCCTCAACATGGAAGTGCTGTCAGAGGCATACGTAAAATTCAAGTGTTGAGGGCTGGTGTTAGTATGCCACTCCACCCCCTGGCCCCTCCCCACAGAGCCAGGGGGAAACTCCTTAATAACATAGGCCTCAGGTGCAGCTTACCTTGCCATTGGCTCTGTCATTGGGGCATGGAGTCTCTATTGCCCCTCTTAGCTGTCCACACAGAAGCTGTGTTGATTGAGCTGGTGGTCTCTATGCAGGAAATTGCTGCTCCAACATTGATAAAATACTAGCACCATTGCAAAATTAAAACTAATTGAAAGCTTAATTATTTTAAATGCATTACTACTCCTTGGGTATGAACAGTTCACCTCATTTCCTGCCTTCCCCAGGAAAGGTCTCTGATGGGTATGTAAGAAGGATCTATCTCAAAAAGGCTTCCTTCTACCCCGTACGTCACCCTTTGCCCAGCGTATTCCTATTTTCCCCAATCTTCTCCAAATCCCTTATCCTCCAAGGTAAGAGAATCCAGCCTTATATTCATTCATGATCTGGTATGTTGGTAACCACCAACTGCTAATATTTTTATCCTACTCTTTTTTTTTTAGGCATTAGATGGCTTCATCATAGCTGTAACAACAGATGGAAATATAATTTATGTTTCTGATAGCATTGCACCTCTCCTTGGACATTTACCTGTAAGTAAAGTAATATGAAACTATTTAGAAAGTATGTAACTTACTTATGTGATTTTATTGAAACAGATGTGATTCTGAAGGTGCTTGACAGATTAGAGGCTAAGACGGAATTCCCCCTCATGGGAGAATCCAGAATTGGGGTATTTCAAAATAAGGGGGTCTCCCATTTAAGGTTGAGGTGAGGAGGAATTTTGTTAATGGTTCTACAATCTTTAACCACCACCCCCCTTGGCAAGTTAAACCTACCCATTCAAACTCAACATCAGCCTAACACGTCAACACGAAATGAACACAAAACTTCCAAATTATTATAAGAACTCACTCAGCTTTAACCATATTAAAGATATTTATAACAAATCTATTCTACTTTAAATTTATGCACTAAGTCTAAATCCACTTTTAAAAACAATTGCATTTTCGCTCAGATTTAAAGAAAACTATATTCATAATCCCATATAACTTCTTCAGAATGTCTTCGTCTCAACATTTCGAAAGGGAAATTCTATTAGAATGCAACTCTTTCACATCTTAAGATGACTGTTCTCTGTGTGTATGTGTGTTGCCTTATAATTTGTCTCTGTGGCTTGGTAAACAGGCTTTCATTGTCTATTATTTGTCCACAAATGAAGTAATATAATTTTGTTTCTTCCATAAATTCTTACGGATCAAAGAGTCACCCCATCTGGCTTCTGCCACAGATGTTTGGCTACCCTCAAGTCCCTAAAAGTCCTGTGTTTTTCAACGTTTATTTTACTAGTCTCTTGGCACTTATTCAAATCCTGCATCTAATGCATTCTGTGTATAATAATTTCTGTTAACTTAATTTACAACTTAAATTTTGTCATTGAATTTGTCAGTTCCATTACATTTTCTTCCCTCAAGAGAACTGTATGTTTGGAATTCTCTTCCCCCATTGAGCAGTGGAGGCTGGGTCATTGAATATATTCAAGGCTGAGCCAGATAGATCTTTTGATTGAAAGGGGAGTGAAATGATATAGGGGTAGAAAAGAAAAGGAACGTAATGCCACAATCTGATTAACCAAGGTCTTATTAGATGGTCGAGGACACTCAAGGGCCTAATCTTGCTCCTAATTTGTGTGTTCATTGAACAGATTCTGCAATAATTCCAACTCAAAAACAAAACAGTTGCAATACTTCATTTTAAAATACAACAGATTGACAATTTAAGAGAACAAAATATGAGTGTAATTTTTATTTGGTATGAGATGTTAATGCAGAAATTGATACAGCAATATGTTTCTCAGTTTACCAGGAATCCCTTCTCAGAATTCAGAGCATATATGTAACTCCAATTACTTAGCAGTTACCAAGATCATTATTGATAAGTATTATAAGATTAAATAAATTCAGGGCATTCTTAATAAATATATGATATACCTTTCTGAAAAAAAAAATTGGGCAGAAATCCGATTGGTTTTTATTTGCGTTTGTAAACTAGTTTCAAACTTGTACTAACACGGTGTGAAGCTGAATGAACACAGCAGGCCAAGCAGCATCGGAGGAGCAGGAAAGTTTGACATTTCAGGTCAAAACCCTTTTTTTTCTGAAGAAGGGTCTTGACCTGAAATGTCAAATTTTCCTGCTCCTCTGATGCTGCTTGGCCTGCAGCGTTCATCTAGCTTCACACCGTGTTATCTCAGATTTTCCAGCATCGGCAGTTCCTACTATCTCTGCTTCAAATTTGTGCCCTTGCTTTCAAAATTTGAATGTGGCAATGACTATTGATTTACTCGTAAGACTTTACACTTAGGAATAAAGGAACAGGAGGAGGCCATTCAACTCCTTGGGCATGCCTTCTGCAACTCAGCTCCATTTCCCTTACAAGCCTTTGACTCATATCCCTTGACGTCCCTACACAAATCTGTCAATCTCCGTATTGAAAGCTAAATTATTTCTCACATCTACACTGGTTTGCAGGACACAGTTTCAGATTTTTATAATCTTCATATGCGAAAGAACTTTTGACTTGTGCTCCTCAATGGCTGACCTCTAACTTTAGTATTGTGTGCTCCCATTCTTCATTCTGTGCCACAGGAATTGCGTCTACCCTCACAATATTTTTTAACATTTTAAACTTCTCAATCAGGTGTTTCTTCAATGCAAACCAGATTTTCTGTCCTGTCCTCAGTGTAACCTTTGACCCCCTCCAACCCAGTACTGTTGAATCTGTGCTACAGCCCCTTCAAGACCAATGTATCCTTTCTGATGTGTGACACAGCACTCCATTGAGATTCTTGCCAAGATTCATTGCAACCTAGGCACAAGAGTGCTGCCTGTGGTAACATAAGATTAATGTAAATCATGATGTTGTGACTGATCACATGACTCTAATATTTGTAAAAGAGAAAAATCTGTAGTCTAGAATGAGCAGAGTGAAGAAAGAGGTTTTAGAGAGCTGTGTTTGAGAACCCATTATATACAGACGTACATAGAGACATACGTAAGGAGTTAAAGATCCTTTCTTAGAAATAAGGGACAAGAAGCCTCAGGCACAGTGTATGTGCAGACAACCACAGCCCATGATAATCTATCTCAATGTGCAGGCACCAGTATTGAATTAAAGCACAACTTTAAACAAGGTGGCAGTGAGGAAAAGAACCAGGATCTGAAGTTAAAACAGAGTCCAAGGGACACAGCTGAAGGGGAAAACTAAAATGCAGAAAAAAAGAACCTCAGTAGACTTTGAATACAATGCAGAAAGATTCCAAAGAACAGGACAAAGAAACTTGAATTACTGCAAAGAGTAACTAGGAACTACAATACTCTGGAGAATAAAAACATAGAATCAGAAAACTTCAACAGTAAGGAGACAAACCGACATAGTCACCTGGATCAGTCAGGCCAGTAATTCATGGGAATGGCAGCTCTAGTACAGACTTGATCATTATCTCAAATATTTGATAACCAGGAAGTCCCAAATGACAGTGATAACAAAATGTAGAGCTGGATGAACACAGCAGGCCAAGCAGCATCTTAGGAGCAGAAAAGCTGACGTTTCGGGCCTAGACCCTTAATCAGAAAAGGCTCTAGGCCTGAAACGTCAGCTTTTCTGCTCCTAAGATGCTGCTTGGCCTGCTGTGTTCATCCAGCTCTACATTTTGTTATCTCGGATTCTCAGCATCTGCAGTTCCTATTATCTCAGTCCCAAATGACACCAGACATGGGATCAGGGAAAATATAACGTTTCAGTGCTATAGAACAGCTTCAGGCTTCCATGCGTTATCAAGTCAGCATATTTCTATGTGTTGTAGCTCCAACAGCAGATGTTTGGCAACACAAAACATGAAAAAAAGTACAACAGAATATGATGCATTGTTTGAAGCATTTACGCACAATAGGTATTAATGCAATAGAAAGGGAAGTTGTAAACTCAGGAAATCAGGATGTAGAGGCAAGAAATGACAAAGACAAGAATCAGACGTGGAATAGTGTGCAAATCCTCTAACAGGAATCATATAGTAGGATGGAGTCTAAATATGAAGAAGTAATAGGAGCTTGTCAGAAAGGCACAGTAGTAAGCATGCAGGATTTTAATCTACATGCCTGCTGTTAACTTGCATGCTTGTGTATATATACCACTAATAGACATTTAGAGGTATAATAAGCAAGATTTAATCAGCAATCTCACTATTTCAGAAAAACAATAGAAGCCTTTCTAGAAATCATCTAGGAAGATGTGGGCACAGAGCTTTGATAGATCAATCAATTGGAGACTGTACAGTAGCCAGTATGCAACATGAGAAGTTGAGATTTTATTCAACCCAAGGCGAGTTTAATGTTGGAACAGAAATCCAATTCAGTACAGTGACAGAAAGCAGCTCCAAAATTAGTTAGTACTTGGGAAGACATTTGGAATTGTTCTGACGTGATGAGGTGGATAGGCCCAAAGGCAGCTTTGTCACCCTCCCAGCAGTCTGCCAAAATGTCAAAAGCACAGAAATCATTGGGATTGACTGCCTGAGGTTGTACAAGAAGTAGCTTCAAAATAATTTCAATCTCAACTAAAGAACAGCTGAGGAGCTGAGTGCTTTACCTGTACCCAGTTGTAACTCTTAATAATATTAAACATTACCAGTGCCTTCATCACTTCAAGAGTAAAGGAACAGTCCTACAAAAGGAAACTTTCCAGAGAAATGAAAATCATACTAGAATAAGAAAGTTTAAATTTGCAAAGTAAGAGGTGAAGACAGTATTTCTAAGGGATGTCAAGAAGAGTCAAAACAGATTCTGGACTATCATCATGGAGTACAAGGGTTTGAACCAGAAGTGAAATTTGGCACAGGAATAATTCATTAATGTTGGTAGACAATTTGCCTTGAAGTCTGTGAAAGTCAGACCAGCTCACGTAAAACTCCTTGGTCCAGGAGGCACAGGTCTTCAGGTATATAGGCAAGTCATCACTATAATTAGTCACAGCGAATGAAGTGTCACTGAAATGCTAAATATAACGGGGAAGCAGAATACCTAATCAATGATCAGAAATGCATGTATTTATGTAGGTCTCTTGGAGACAGTGGATACAAAAATTAAGAATGACAATGGGAGAGAATTTCAGGAAAAATATCCAAAACTATTTTAACCTTTAGACAAACCGAAGCTAGTGTACCACCTTACTTGGCAAGAAGGTGCTAAACCAAGATAATAAAATGTGAGGCTGGATGAACACAGCAGGCCAAGCAGCATCTCAGGAGCACAAAAGCTGACGTTTCGGGCCTAGACCCTTCATCAGAGAGGGGGATGGGGAGAGGGAACTGGAATAAATAGGGAGAGAGGGGGAGGCGGACCGAAGATGGAGAGAAAAGAAGATAGGTAGGGAGGGGATAGGTCAGTCCAGGGAAGACGGACAGGTCAAGGAGGTGGGATGAGGTTAGTAGGTAGATGGGGGTGCAGCTTGAGGTGGGAGGAAGGGATGGGTGAGAGGAAGAACCGGTTAGGGAGGTAGAGACAGGTTGGACTGGTTTTGGGATGCAGTGGGTGGGGGGGAAGAGCTGGGCTGGCCGCGCGGTGCAGTGGGGGGAGGGGACGAACTGGGCTGGTTTAGGGATGCAGTAGGGGAAGGGGAGATTTTGAAACTGGTGAAGTCCACATTGATACCATTAGGCTGCAGGGTTCCCAGGCGGAATATGAGTTGCTGTTCCTGCAACCTTCGGGTGGCATCATTGTGGCACTGCAGGAGGCCATGATGGACATGTCATCTAGAGAATGGGAGGGGGGAGTGGAAATGGTTTGCGACTGGGAGGTGCAGTTGTTTGTTGCGAACCGAGCGGAGGTGTTCCGCAAAGCGGTCTCCAAGCCTCCGCTTGGTTTCCCCAATGTAGAGGAAGCCACACCGGGTACAGTGGATGCAGTATACCACATTGGCAGATGTGCAGGTGAACCTCTGCTTAATGCGGAATGTCATCTTGGGGCCTGGGATAGGGGTGAGGGAGGAGGTGTGGGGGCAAGTGTAGCATTTCCTGCGGTTGCAGGGGAAGGTGCCGGGTGTGGTGGGGTTGGAGGGCAGTGTGGAGCGAACAAGGGAGTCACGGAGAGAGTGGTCTCTCCGGAAAGCAGACAGGGGTGGGGATGGAAAAATGTCTTGGGTGGTGGGGTCGGATTGTAAATGGCGTAAGTGTCGGAGGATGATGCATTGTATCCGGAGGTTGGTAGGGTGGTGTGTGAGAACGAGGGGGATCCTCTTAGGGCGGTTGTGGCGGGGGCGGGGTGTGAGGGATGTGTTGCGGGAAATACGGGAGACACAGTCAAGGGCGTTCTCGATCACTGTGGGGGGAAAGTTGCGGTCCTTGAAGAACTTAGACATCTGGGATGTGCGGGAGTGGAATGTCTTGTCGTGGGAGCAGATGCGGCGGAGGCGGAGGAATTGGGAATAGGGAATGGAAGTTTTGCAGGAGGGTGGGTGGGAGAAGGTGTATTCTAGGTAGCTGTGGGAGTCGGTGGGCTTGAAATGGACATCAGTTACAAGCTGGTTGCCTGAGATGGAGACTGAGAGGTCCAGGAAGGTGAGGGATGTGCTGGAGATGGCCGAGGTGAACTGAAGGTTGGGGTGGAAGGTGTTGGTGAAGTGGATGAACTGTTCGAGCTCCTCTGGGGAGCAAGAGGCGGCGCCGATACAGTCATCAATGTACCGGAGGAAGAGGTGGGGTTTGGGGCCTGTGTAGGTGCGGAAGAGGGAAAAGGAGAACTGGAACTTATTTAATCAGAGGTCAAAAAGTGATATGGTGGGTGAATCTCCTTGGGTTTCAATCTGTAACCATCCAGAAAGGCAGCCGACAATCAGCAATGACAATATTAACCAGCCAAAATAAATGCCAAGTCCAACCTGTCTCTGCCTCCCTAACCTGTTCTTCCTCTCACCCATCCCTTCCTCCCACCCCAAGCCGCACCCCCATCTACCTACTAACCTCATCCCACCTCCTTGACCTGTCCGTCTTCCCTGGACTGACCTATCCCCTCCCTCCCTCCCCACCTATACTGTCTCCACCTATCTTCTTTTCTCTCCATCTTCGGTCCGCCTCCCCCTCTCTCCCTATTTATTCCAGTTCCCTCTCCCCATCCCCCTCTCTGATGAAGGGTCTAGGCCCGAAACGTCAGCTTTTGTGCTCCTGAGATGCTGCTTGGCCTGCTGTGTTCATCCAGCCTCACATTTTATTATCTTGGAATTCTCCAGCATCTGCAGTTCCCATTATCTCAGGTGCTAAACCAATCTGCTTTTACACTCCCAGGGAAATTCTTCATCCTTTGGTGGGAAAAGTAAAATCTCCAGTAGACAGCATGATTGAAAGTAGAGCCATACTGTCATTGACAGAGCCAACACAGTGGTGCACCGAGCAAGTAACTGTTCCCAGGACAAGTGGAGAACTAAGATTGTGTGTGGAACTCACTCAGTTAAATTAGAGGAGTAAGGCGGGCAATCCATCCTATTTCATCTGTCAATGATGATTTGGCAAAGTTGGCAATGATGAAGTTTTTCACGGAACTGGATGCCAGAGGATGTTCTGGCAGATACCCTGAGACCAAGATTGGTAGCACTTATTACCCAGTCAGGCTATATTAATTCAAACATCTGCAATTTGTGATCTTCTCTGAACCAGAGATTTTCCAAAGGTATATTTCCAGAATCCAAGGGAAACGGTGAACCGTTTGACGTTTGGATGACATCCTCAAATAGAGCAAGATGATGAAGGATTATAACCAGAGGGTCAGGAATGTGTTAAAGGCACTATGGAATGCAGGCTTTAGATTGAACAAAAATTGCCAATTCTCCAGAATGACATTACATTTTTAGGATAAAGTATCCAAGAACAAGACATCATGGTGGATACAAGAGAGACAACAGCCAGGAGTGAATTGGCACTGAAGTCAGTAAATAATGTTCAGTGGCTCTTGAGCATGGTGAATCAGGTAGCACACTTTATCATCAATTTGGCAAGCTTACATAATGAATAAAAGTGTTTTTGAATACGAGCCAGAAATATTGGATTGAGGAACAATCTGCAGCTGTTGAAAACATCAAAGAGAAATTACTTTCAGCTGATGTCTAGCACATTACACTCCAGACTCACTTCCTGTAGTTGCCACAGATGCATCATCTGCAGGACTAGGAGACGTAGTTCAATTGCAAGCTGATACAATGTGCAAACAACATAGGTCAAGAGCTTTGACGGAGACTGAACAGAGGTATGCAATCATAGAAAGGGAACAAATAACAGATACATGGGGATGTGAAGGGTTCACAGACTATCTCATGGGATGAAGTTGAGACAGACCGCAGACCTTTTGTAGGATTAATTGAGATCAAAAGAAATTCCAAAAATACCCCAGTGCATTCAAAGATTTGGGTTTAATCTAATTAGATATGTCTGCAGCATAGTCTATATTCTCGGCAAAGTCCAAGTAACAGCAGATGCACTCTTGAGGGCAGCAGTGGATTGACAGAAGAAGAGGATCTTATTCTTGTAGTAGAATTAGGGCTTTGTTCTACAGCACTAGCCAATACTTTACTGGCAACATAGGGGAAATTCAGACATATTCATGCAGCTCAAAATTCTGATAAGGAGTACACAAAGGTCAGACAGCTCTGCCTTCAAGGAAACAAAATCAGTTCTGAGGAAGGGTCACCGGACCCGAAATTTTAACTCTGTTTTCTCCTCCGTAGATGCTGCCAGACCTGCTGAGCTTTTCCAGAAATTTGTTTTGTTTCCTGATTTACAACATCCACGGTTCTGTCATTTTTTTAAATACTGTCTTCCACATTGGTCAAATAAAATCCAGCAAACTAAAAGCTGAAAAAGTACTAGAGCAAAACCACACTTGATGATAGTGGCCTGTCTACTAATGTATGACCATAGAATGGTTAGACCAAAGTCGATACTAAGAAACATCATAGTGAATCTCCACAGTGAACATCTAAGTTCCATAAGTGCAGACCAAGAGCACAACAATCAGTGTGGTGGCCAGGCAGCATCAAAAGACACACAGTATTGCATTTGGTCACGTTTGTGCTAAATGACTACAAAGCCAATGATTTGATCAAAATTCCAACAAGGCAGCAGGAAAGGTTAGCAATGGATTTGTTTCATTTTAGAGGGAAGATGCGTTTAGTTCTAGTTGGCTGAATGGATTGAAGTCCTATGACTTCATTCCGCTACAAAAGACTCAGTGTTTGGAGCTCTGAAAAAGATCTATAAGATGCAGTTTCCTAGAAGATAATGGACCTCAATTTGTGAACAAAAGCACGTTCACTTTAGAGGCAGCCATCAGCCAGGTGAAAAGGTCTTCATTCCATTCTCAGTCAAACAGAGAGGTTAATAAAGCCATCAAGTATGACGTATATCACTGATGTATAAGAATCTTAACTGAAATGAAAATGAGCTCTACCCTGCCAGTGGATTGTTAAAGGTAGAAAAGTTAAAAACAGGTGCACCAGTTTCAAAACACAATCTCAAGCCAAGTTAATCTCCCAAGACTAAGAGAGTGCAAAACAATTAGAGAAAAGCCACTGCAAAAAGCAGCACAGATGGTGCACCTCTAGAAAGAAGTCAAACATTCTGTCAGGGAGACAGGATTTGATTAAGGAGTAAGAAGTTAGAATCTACTGTTAACAGACAAACGGATCAAACTTGATGCTATATCACCAGACTGCCTGCAGCAGATGTGGGACAGCCATCCGACATCAGACAGCAGACTGAATGGTGGATAACAAGGTGTGGAGCTGGATGAACACAGCAGGCCAAGCAGCATCTTAGGAGCAGGAATGCTGATGTTTCAGGCCTAGATCCTTCTCATGGTGCATCCATTCCAGTCTGATATAACACCATCACCGAACTGCTAAACTAAATGAAAGTAAACTGCTGAACTAATGTAGATCATAAAGAGAGAAACTTAGGGGATGATGTGATATAATGAGATTTAAATAGATTACAATATAACTGATCATATGACTGAATCAGTAAGGGAGAAGACTAGGAGAAAGACCCTATTCTAGAAGAAGCATGTGAAGAGGCTTAGACACGAGTCTAAAGAGCTGTATTTGAGAACTTACTACATATGTATATAAATAAAGGAGTGTTACAGTACACAGGGAGTTGAGAACCTTACTCAACAATAAAGAACAAGCAGCCTCAGGAATAGTGTTTTTACGCTCACACCCACAGTCCAAGTTACTCCAGGCTGGAATCCCAGTGTGCAAGTAGCAGTATTGACATAAAACATAAGGTAAAGCAATCTCCTGTGTATTCCAACATCCTCCAACAACTGCCTGTAAATTGATTTTCAGTTACACATTATAGAATTTTAATATTCTAATCTGAAGACAACTGTAAAATGTGTCTAAATGTGATCTCATTTATTTTCTCAAAGCATATGTATAGCTTTTCAAGCTGTGTATTATCCCTTTGATCACTGTTTTTCTATAAATATTTCATTTTTATCCTTCATACCACTGCTGTCAATGTATTGGCTAATAAATTATAAAACTCGACATGATCATAAAATATTTCAAATTCTCCTGATCGTGGATTCAACCTTGTCATTTTTAAAACATTGGACATAGATTTTCAGCACCATTCCGCATTCAATAAGCAAGGACCTCAAGCTATCATAACAGTGTTTTCAGGATGTTTTTTTAACTAACAGTATTGCTGAATCAAAACTGACTTGTTTTTTTCTTCTATTTCTTCTAGTCTGATGTTATCGATCAGAATTTATTAAACTTCCTCCCTGAACAGGAGCATGAAGAAATATTTAAACTGCTGTCCTCTCACACATTAGTCACAGATGCTGTTTTGCCAGACTATTTAAACTGTGAGTTTCCTTGTACATAAAAGATTATGTAACTTGTTATTTTATTATTTTAATCCCTTTAATGTGACTTACATTTGTATAGCACTCCTTAAATGAAATATCTGTGCTGCAAATCGGAAAGCATGTTGACAGAGGTTGTAAAGGTTGTATTTGATAAAATGAGTATAACTTATGGCTGAAGATGTTACGAAATAGAATGAGATAGACTATGAAGAAATTTGAAGGTGAAAACATAGATATCCATTAATTGAGGCCCATATTGAGGGCTATTTGTCAAAAATGACAAGACCATTCTAGATTAGTAGGGGTTTCGGAAGGCTAGAAATGAAAATATGATAATAATTGTTTATGGTGTGAAAATATCATATAACACCAGCAGAGGAGAAAACAATATGTAAGGACATGGTGTTCCAGAAATGAAAGAAGATACCTTGACAGTAAATGGGTGAGAAGTAAAATTCTCAACCCAGAGTTAAGGGCCAGTTACATCTAAATTAGACAGAAATTGGGGAATGTGGATTGACAACAGTTATTTGAGGGCAAATCTATGTCTGGCATGGGGGAGGGTTTCAAACACTATTTGATTAAAGTGCAGGACATGCACGTCCCTGCAAAACTGAAGGATAGGAATGGCAGGATTCAAGAACCATGGATGACTGGGGAAATTGTAAGTTTAGTCGAAAGTTAAAAAAAGAAGCATACAGTAGATCTAGGCTGCTACAAAACTGAACAAAGCCCTTGAAGAGTATGGAGAAATTAGGAAGAAACCTAAACGTGGAATTAGGAAGGCTAAAATGAGCCATGAAAGAGGCTATTAGAAGAAAGAGGGTAGCAAGGGAAAGAGTAGGCCCACTCAAGGACAAAGGAGGGAAGTTATGCATGGAGCCACTGGCAGTTAGAGAGATCCTTCATGAGTATTTTGTATCGGTATTCACCAAGGAGAAGGACAAGGCTGATGCTGAGGTCAAGGATGAGTGTAAATACTCTAGAGAATGTCAATATATTGAAGGCGGAAATTTTGGATATGCTAAATTGAACTAAGGTTGACAAGTCCTAAGGGCCAGATGGGATCTATCCCAGGTTTCTGCAAGAGATAGGATCAGAAATAGCTTGGTGATTAGCAGGTATCTTCACATCCTATTTGACCAGAGGCAACGTTCCAAAGGACTGGAGATAAGCCAAAGTTGCTCCCTTGTTTAAGAAAGGAAGCAAGGATAATACAGGAAATTATAGCCCAATGAACCTAACATCTGTGGTGGGGAACCTCTCGGCGAAGATACTGAGGGACAAGATATATACACATTTAAAAGAAAATGCACTAGATAATGACAAGCAGTATGGTTTTGTACTGGGAAGGTTATGTCTCACCAACCTGATTACATTTTTTGAAGAGGTGACAAATATAATTGATGAAGGAAGGGCTGTGAGTGTCATTTATATGGACTTCAGTAAGGCATTTGATAAATGGCAGATTGGTACAAAAACTAAAATCACGTAGGATTCAGGGTGGGCTGCCAAGGTGGATACAAAACTGGCTTGTCATAGAAAATGGAGGGTAGCAGTAGAAGGAAGTTTTTCAGAATGGTGATCAGGAACTAATGGTGTTCCACAGGGATCAGTCTGAGGTTTATAAAAATGTGTATAGATAAATGATCAGGAGGAAAGTGTGGGTGGTCTGATTAGTAAATTTGCAGATGTCATGAAGTTTGGTGGAGTTGCTGATAATGCTGAAGATTGTGAAAAGATCCACCTGGACACAGATAGATTGGTGACTTAGGCACAGAAATGTCAGATGGAATTTAATTCAGACAAATGTGCAGTGATGCATTTTGGAGGATCAAATTTAGGTGTGAATAATACTGTAAATGGCAGAACACTTTGGAACATTAGCATACAGACGGATTTGGGTGTCCAGGTCCATGGTTCCCTAAAAGTGGTAACACAGATGGCCAAGGTGATTATGAAGGCATATGGCATGCTTGCCTTCACTGGCCAGGGCATGGAGTACAAGAACTGGCACAACATGTTGATGCCATGTAAAATCTTCGTTAGGCCACATTTGGAGTATTGTGTGCGGTTGTGGTTGCCAAAGTATCAGTAGGATGTAGAAGTTTTAGAGAGAGTACCATGAAGGTTCACCAGAGATAGTGCCCAGTCTCAAGGGCATCGGCTACAAGGAAAGGTTAAAAAGACTAGGATTGTTTTCATTGAAAAGAAGGCGAATGAGAGGAGACCTGATAGAGGTCTGCAAAATTTTGAAAGGCATAGATAGGGTGGATAGTCAGAGGCTTTTTCCCAGGGATGAATTTTCAGTTACAAGGGGGCACAGGTTCAATGTGAGAAGGGTAAAGTTTAAGGGAGATGTGTGAAAAAAGTTTTTCATGCAGAGCATGTCGGACCCTGGAACACAATGCCACAAGAGCTGGTGGAACCAGGGACGTTGGTGACATTTGGGTGACATCTGGATGGTTACATGAATAGGGAGGGAATAGAGAAATATGGATCAAATAAGGGCAACAGGTTTGTTTTTTAGTTTCGTTAGGGCATGACGATCGGCACTGGTTTGGAGGGCCAAAGGGCCTGTTCCTGTGCTGTATTTCTCTTTCTGTTTGTTCTTAAGTACCAAATTTACGTACCAGTAAATGGCAGCACGGTAGCTCAGTGGTTAACACTGCTGCTTCACAGCGCTAGGGACCTGGATTTGATTCCACCTTCGGGCGACTGTCTGTGTGGAGTGTGCACATTCTCCCTGTGTCTGCGTGGGTTTCTTCCGGGTGCTCTGGTTTCCTCCCACAGTCCAAAGATGTGCAGGCTAGGTGGATTGGCCATGCTAAATTGCCCATAGTGTTCAGGGATGTGCAGCTTAGGTGGGTTATTGGGGGATGATGGGTCAGGGTGGGACGCTCTATGGATCAGTGTGGACGTGTTGGGCCGAAGGGCCCGTTTCCACACTGTAGAGAGTCTATGAATGAATCAGTCTCAGCAAAATGCTGATGGAGTGGTTTGATAGAATTGGAAACAGGGTTGTATTGCTGCTGTCAGGAGCCAAATATAATGGTTTCAGCTTTGTTTAATTTGAGCTGAGTGATTTTAAACTCAGCCAGCACTTGGTTTTTCTTTACAGGATTGCTTAGCAATCGTTTTGGCATGGTCAAGCGACCACAGGACCAAAATTGGACATTTTAAATTGACCCACAGCCGGAGAAATCGGGTCTGACAGAAAATTGGCCAAGTTAAATTCATCAGCTATCAGCTATAGAGAACATCGGTAACTAAGATCAAAGAGATTACAAATGTTTGGGAAAACTAGCCTGAGGGTTGTGTATTGGAAGGATAGATCAGACTTTTTGACATAAGATAATAAAATGTGAGGCTGGATGAACACAGCAGGCCCAGCAGCATACCAGGAGCACAAAAGCCAACGCCCCGGGCCTAGACCCTTCATCAGACTTTTTGACACCTTGACTTCTGACCAATCCCTCAGAATGTGCACTTTATACCACCCCTGCATAGCAACAGTGAAGGGCGTGGGTGGAATCCCATTGGATGCTTTGAACCCTGCTCATGATCCCATTGGCCAAAGGCCATGAAATATTCAGGAAAGTCTGGGGTGAGAGGTATAGAAATGCATGGCTAGAAGCCACCCCCTTAGCAAAGCTGCACAGCAAGACCCATGGCTACCAGAGAAGACACCGGAGAAAATCTACCCTGACCTGAGAAACCTATCTTCATTGATGACAGCTAGCCATATCTCAGAGTGAATTCTAATGACTCAGCTCAAACATGTGGATCATGGTAGAAAATATTGTTTCTCCGACAGATCGAGCTAGATAGAGTAAATATTGTGGGAATTTGCTCACACAGTGTTTTTACTAAGGAATGTTTTGTTAATAAAATTTTGAATTGAACCACAAACCAAATTGTGAGAATTTATCCACCACACCAACAAGAGCACTTTGGTAAAGTGCTTTCAGTACATTAACTGAACAAAGCACGGACAACAATGGATTTGACAGATTTGAAGTGGTAGAAATGAGCTTCAATATATTACATATACATTGAACTTAACCCTTTTGCTTTTGTTGATTGTGACAGAAATAGATAACATATAAATGATGAACAAAGGATACCTTATGTTGTGGAAACATGAAGTCACTGACAGTGACTAAGGTCAAGTGGGAGAAGCTGAAGAACGTCAGGCCTTATATTCCTTTCCCTGCTGTCAACGGGATACTCAGTTCCCAGAGGATGGAAAGGAGGAAAGGAAGACAGAGTTCCACTGTGCCTGTTTCCTACCCTCATAGAATCCCAGGGCTTCCACAAAGAAGCTGGTAAACCTCCTCTGAACCCTCTCCAAAGCATCCACATCTTTCCTATAATAGGGCGCCCAGAACTGGACGCAGTATTCCAAGTGCGGTCTAACCAAAGTTTTATAGAGCTGCAACAAGATCTCACGACTCTTAAACTCAATCCCCCTGTTAATGAAAGCCAAAACACCATATGCTTTCTTAACAACCCTGTCCACTTGGGTGGCCATTTTAAGGGATCTATGTATCTGCACACCAAGATCCCTCTGTTCCTCCGCGCTGCCAAGAATCCTATCCTTAATCCTGTACCCAGCTTTCAAATTCGACCTTCCAAAATGCAACACCTCGCATTTATCCAAGTTGAACTCCATCTGCCACCTCTCAGCCCATCTCTGCATCCTGTCAATGTCCCGCTGCAGCCTACAACAGCCCTCTACACTGTCAACGACACCTCCGACCTTTGTGTCGTCTGCAAACTTGCTGACCCATCCTTCAATCCCCTCATCCAAGTCATTAATAAAAATTACAAACAGTAGAGGCCCAAGGACAGAGCCCTGTGGAACTCCACTCACCACTGACTTCCAGGCAGAATATTTTCCTTCTACTACCACTCGCTGTCTTCTGTTGGCCAGCCAATTCTGTATCTTTGGATTGTGGGAGGATACCGGAGCATCCAGAGGAAACCCACGCAGACAGGGGGAAAATGTGCAAACTCCGCACAGACAGTCGCCCAAGGCTGGAATCGAACCCAGGTTCCCGGCGCTATGAGGCTGCAGTGCTAACCACTGAGCCACCGTGTTGCCCCGTTTGGGTAGGTGAGGCGACCCTTACTAAGCACATGGACCACATGAAAGCTGCAAACGCACAAATGAGACGGGAGCAAAACATACCCAGCCCCTCAGAACTGAAATGACTGTAGGAACCCAAAGGTTCTCCCACACCATCTAGCATCAAAGAAACTTTGGAGTCTGAGATGGACACAGCTTCAACGGCTTGACCACCTAAAGAGGAGGATGAATTTCTTCCGAGGCCCTTCAAGCGCAAGAAGCAGGCTAGAGTCCAGTACGCATCGCCCATATCCGAGGCTGAGTTGGAGGAACTGGATCTGTTGTGAAAATGCCCTTGGATAGGCTAAAAAAAAGAAAAGAACAAGCCTATCTCCCCAGACGTAGAGGGGGAGAAATGTACCAATTGTAACAAGATTAGCAAGGTGAACCCAATAGAATATGTGTTCCCTTATTGGAGCTGTTAACCTGGTCCACTCTGGGAGCCCTAGCTGACAGATATAAACAGGAGTGTCAGGGCTTCTGTTCATTCTGATAGCTGGCTCCAAGGAAGGCGGATCAGTGTCAAATACTATACTGGCCTCTGTGGAGTTATCTCACCTGCCAGTTCATCTGTCTATCTAAATGCTTCTTAAAATGTTGCTTCAACCAGATCTCCTTGCAGCACATTCTAGGTACCTATCACCCTCTGTGTAAAAACATACCTCATACATTTCCTTTAAACTTTCCCCATCTGACCTGAAACTTATGTTTCCATTTGGTTGCCCCTCAGCCTCCAGTGCTGTGGCAAAAACAATCCAAGATTGTCCAACCTCTCCTCTTAGCTAATAAAATTCAATCCAGGTAACATCCTGGTAAACTTCTTTTGCATCGTCTGCAAAGCCTCCATGGTCTTCCTTTAGTGTGGTGACCAGAACTGTGCACACAACTCCAAATGCAGTCTAAATAAAGTTTTATACTGGTGCATCATGACTTGCCAATAATTATTCTCAGTGCCCTGACCAATGAAATCAAGCATGCAGCATGCCTTCTTTACCATCTTATTCACTTGTGTTCTGGAGGGCTTATCTTATGAAGAGAGGTTGACTGAGCTCGGTCGCTTTTCATTGGAGAAAAGGAGGAGGAGAGGGGACCTAATTGAGGTATACAAGATAATGAGAGGCATAGATAGAGTTGATAGCCAGAGACTATTTCCCAGGGCAGAAATGGCTAGCACGAGGGGTCATAGTTTTAAGCTGGTTGGTGGAAAGTATAGAGGGGATGTCAGAGGCAGGTTCTTTACGCAGAGAGTTGTGAGAGCATGGAATGCGTTGCCAGCAGCAGTTGTGGAAGCAAGGTCATTGGGGTCATTTAAGAGACTGCTGGACATGTATATGGTCACAGAAATTTGAGGGTGCATACATGAGGATCAATGGTCGGCACAACATTGTGGGCTGAAGGGCCTGTTCTGTGCTGTACTGTTCTATGTTCTAAGTGAATGTGGATCCATACCTACAATCATACTGACATAAGAGTGGGTGATCGTGTATACCAAGCCTCAGTTTATTATGCTTCGTTATCAGGGTTCCCCTTCTATCTTGACTCACTGAGCAGCTGACATGACACTTATTACTGGACCCACCTCAGACGGCAGCTGTTTGAAGGGTAAAGGCAGCAAGGCCGACGGGACAAAGCAAATGAATGGCTAAGTGGGTTTCTTAACCACCCATTTGATTTTCAGACTAGGCATCTGCTGGCTTCTGAGTGCCAGTCATGGCACAAGGGGAGCACCATTGTCTTTGAGTCAGCGAATGTGGCTTCAAGTTCTACTCTAAATGTTCTAGGTTAACATTTCAGTGTGGGATGAAAGGAGTGCTGCTATGCCAAAGATTTTTAGCAATTATTGGAATGCTTTTACCTCTTGATTAGCATCTCTATTCTGTGCTTTTCGCATATCCACCTTTTCCTGCAGAACCTAGAATCATTTGGCTGGCATTTTCCCTTACTGAGAAACAGTAGAAAAGCAAATAATTGGGTGGGCTGGCATCGGGGAGATGTCCACCTCTTTCCCATTACCTCAGAAATTAATGCCTGGGTGGAAAGACCAGTGATTGGCCAAATAAGAGCCTCGTCCTGATATCGGCCTGATGCACTTGTGTTCTAAGCTGGCAAGAAACATGGCAGCCCTCTTGAATGATAAAACAGAACAGCCTGACTGCTAGGTTGCAGGGGAGGGCTCTAATCAGAGACATGGATTTCAGTAGGCAAATGGACATTGAAAGATATCTACCTGCCCTTGCCCCTGACCTGCGACTCCCTTCTCCCTATGATTCCTACCCTGCAATTCCCATTCCTGGAAAGTGTATGACCTTACCCATTGTTCCAGCAATTCAATGTTGCTATTCAGACAGCAGCCTTGACCTCGGAGATGGTGCTGCTGCTTGAAGTTGCTGTAGCTCTCTGATTGGCAAAGAGCTGGGTAACTACTTAAATATCTGATAACCACTTTATTTGGAAGGCTTTCTCATTATTGATTGTGGGAGCATTCCATTCGTAATGGTCCTATCTCTACACTGTTACTTAAAAACAAAAAAACCCAGCCATAGTAGGAGGCTGTCCGGCCAGTTATGTCTGTTGTGACATTCTGAGGGAGCAATACTGTTGACTCTGCTCTCTATGGTCTATGCCCAGGGATGCACACCGAGACAAACATTGAGTGCACCTGAAGGACCATCAACTCAGTGAAAGATATTCTTTGGTTGGCCCAAAATTGTTGGCCTTCCAGTGCAGAGAGTTAATCTTGACCAAGCATTGCAGACTGGCCCAGGACGACATGCTGAGGTACACACTGAAGCGTGGGACAGCTGTCACCGAGGTACAGTGGGGAAAGTACACCATCTAGGGTCTTTCTGCCAAAGTACCATGGGAATCCATTCAGTTCTTGACCCTAACCCCTTGCCTCAAAGGTGTGTAATTAGTGTCCTGCATGGGAATGTCATATTCCAATGTTTGTTTTTCTTGATATGCAAAGACTCTACAGAACTGCTTTTGTACTTGTGTATGTACATAAAGATTTTAATGAATGAAGCATACTTTTGCAAGAAAAAAGATTCATTCCTGAATGCAGATTACAAAATTCTATCTAAGGCCATCACCAACTGGGTCTGCTTTGGGATCGGTGATTCATCCAACTAAACCTGTGCTGTACCAGGCAGGACAATCTCTGAGAGCCTTGCAGTCCGCAGGGATATGATCGCCCACATGCAGCTGGTGGGGTAGACAGCTATCTCATCAGCCTGGATCAGGAGAAGGTTTTTGACAGGATATTGCACATCTACAAGTGGGACATTCTCTTAAGAATGTAATTGGACCCGACTGCTCTACATCAACATTGTTTGTGCGGTCTCATTCAGTGGTAGGAATCAGACAGCTTCCTGATCAGTTGTGGAGTTAGACAGGGTTGTCCACTCTCTCCTGCGTTGATTGTGTGTTGCATAAAATTTGTTGCTAAGCCCATCAAAAAGGATACAACCCTGAGAGGGGTGATTATCCCATGGAGCAGAGATCTGCATGTTGCAGCCTTTCTGTACAATGAGGATATCACCGTGTTCTACTCATATCTGCTATTAGAACACAGACTCACAAGCATCTGTGACCAGTTTGAGCTGGCCTCAGGATCCAAGGTAAATTGAGGCAAGAGTAAGGCCATGTTCTATAGGAACTGGGCCAACTGATACTTTATCCCCTTCACTGTCAGGACAGATTACCTGAATGTGCTAGCAGTATGGTTCAGAGAGACTGAGGCATGTACCAAAGCTTGGGAGGAGCATATTGCCAAGCTGAGTCAGAAACTGGGCTGATGGGAACACTGCTCCTTCTCCACTGTGGATAAAAATCTGGCCATCAGGTATGAGGTACTCATGGTATTGTTGCATGTGGAACAGGTCTGGCCTATTCCACAAACCTGCCCCTTAGCAGTCACCCAAGTCATCTTCCATTTCATCTGGAGGAAAAGGATGGACTGTGTCCAAACGGACACCATGTAGAAAGCTCTGGATAAGGAGGGGGGGTGGACAAAGAACATATCCAAAACCGCCCTCATCCTGAGTTACCTTTGTGTTTGGCTGCATCAAGCTGTGTGTAGACCCTTAGTACACAAACACCAATTGTCACAGTGTACGGAGGTTCTATCTGTCCCCAGTATTGGAAAGGATGAGTTTAGCCTCGTTGCGACAAGACAGTTCAAGACATTTCATATTACCTGTCCTTCGTGGATAAGTTTACAAAGAAATATGCCTTTGAACCCAAATCAGTCAGGAAGAGGTCAGCATGTAGCTTGACCCCAAATCAGTCAGGAAGTGGTCAGCATGTAGCATCCTTGAGACCCTGCAGGAAAAAGAGAGGGTGCATCCTGTCAGGTGGCTCCCTGAGCAGACTGTCAAAGTTATTCAGCAAAATGGCCTGGTCTCTATGCGCGACTGCACGATGCTCTCGAAGTGGCTGTACTGGTGAAGAGACTGTTATTCATCTCCTTCTGGAATGTGCCTTTGTAAAGAAAGCTTTGAGAGAGATGCAGTGGCTTTTGTCAAGATTCATCCCGAGCAACTCCATGACACAAAACTCTATGCTCTACAGTCTGTTAACATTTGGCCATTCGATCCTGCATTCATCACAATCATGACTGATCGTCCAATTCAATAGCCTAATCCTGCTTTCTCCCCCAACCTTTGAGCTCATTTGCCCCAAGTGCTATATCTAATCGCCTCTTGAATACATTTGTTTTGGCATCAACTACTACTTATGGTAATGAATTCCACAGGTTCACCAGTCTTTGAAGAAATGTCTCCTCATCTCTATCCTAAATGGTCTACCCTGAATCCTCAGACTGTGACCCTTTTTTTTCAGTGCAAGTGACTGCATCTAGGCTCTAATGTATGCACCCAAGTGATGCCTCTCTGCTGTTCCCTGGGATACAAACCAAGACAAACATTGTCTGCACCTGGAGCACCACCAACTTGGTGAAAGGTGCTGTTCGGTCTGCGTGAAACCTGTTGGTTTTCCAGTACAGAGAGTTTGCCTCGACTAAGTGTGGCAGACTGACAGTCCAAGGTCCATGACTGTAGGCTGACTGACACATTGAAGCTTGGGGCAACTGTCGCCATGGTGCAGCGGGGATAGACCACTGTGTTGGGCCTTTCTACCAAAGTACAATGAGGGTCCATTCTGTTATAGGAATCTCCTCATTGCCTCAAAATGTAAATGTTTTCTTCCTGAAGGAGTTGAAAATGCCCTTGTTATTTGCAACTGCATGGTAGCTCTATGGAATGTCAAATTCAAGGTACCGTTTGGGTTTCATTGTCCTTGTTGATAAGATTATACAGAATGGAAAACAACCTCTTTGTATGTACTTATAATTTTTTTATGAATAAAGTATATTCTTGCAATTTAAAAAAAGTCACCTAATGCCACTCCCTCACCTTCTACCATAGTTCTGTATCCTTTCTCCCTTTTCATTTAATCCAGTTTCCTCTTGGATGCTCTTTTGATAGCGTTCCTTCAACAATTCCAGATAGTTCTTTCCAGATTTTGACCACTCCCTGCATAAAACATATTTTTGCTTGTCACCATTCGTGCTTTTGTCACTTAGCTTAAATCTGTGTCCTCTTATTCCTTCTAAAAACAGCAACAGTATTGCTCTATTCACTGTATGCATCCTCAATATTTTGAATAATTCGATCAAATCTCCTCTTCATCTTCAGTTCAAGAATAACAGCCCCATCTAACTCCAACAGCAGAAGACCTTCATTCCTGGAAGCAATCTTTTCTACACCCACTAAATGTGTTCAAGAAAATTTTTTTATCAATATGTAAATGTTCCTACTGGAGAAGGAGCAAAACTTAACTTTCTCTTGGGAAATAAGAAAGGGCAAGTAACTGAAGTATTAGTAGGGGAATACTTTGGGTCTAGTGATCATAATACTATCAGTTTTAAAATAGTTATGGAAAAGGATAAGTCTTCCACAAAAGTTAAAGTTCTTAATTGGAGTAAGACAAATATTAAGGGTATGAAACAAGAACTTTCAAAAGTTGATTAGAGTAGAACGTTCGCAGGTAAAATAACAACTGACAAGTGGGAGGTGTTTAAAAGTGTGATGACGAGAGTTCAGAGGCATTATGTTCCTGTTGGAGTGAAGGACGAGCCTGGTAAGATTAGGCAAGAGTGGATGAATAATGTTATTAAGGTTCCAGTCAAGAATTAAAAAGATTTGTATGTTAGATATAGACAACTGGGATCAATTGAGTTCTTGAAGATCATAAGAAGTATAGGGGCACTCTTAAGAAAGAAATCAGGAAGGCAAAGAGGGGATATGAGGTAGTCTTGGCAGATAAGGTTAAAAATAATCTAAAATGATTCTACAAATTAATTAAGAGCAAGAACGAAACTTGAGAGAGAGAGAGTAGAACCACTTGAAGATTGACAAGGTCATCTTTGTGTTAAACCTCGATGGGGGGAGGTGGGAAGATATTAAATCAATATTTTGCATCAGGTTTTACTGTTGGGGAAAAAATGAGGAGAGAGAACTCAGAGAAATAAATATTGATGTTTTGAAAACAGTTCACATTACAGAAGAGGAAGTGCTAGAGGTCTTAGAAAATATGAAGATAGATAAAGCTCCAGAACCTGATCAAATGTATCCCAGGGTGTTTTGGGAAGTTAGGGAGAAAATTGCAGGACCCCTAACAGAAATAGTTGTATCACCTATAAACATTAGTGAAGTACTGAAGGGTGGCTAATGTTGTGCTATTAAGAAAGACTCGAAGGATAAACCTGGAAACTACAGACGTGTGAATCTGACATTGGTGGTGGGTAAGTTGTTGGAGGTGATTCTGAAAGATAGGATTTAGATGCGTTTGGAGAGGCAAGGATTAGATTAGGGATTGGCAGCATGTTTTTTGCAAGGAAAATCAAGTCTCACAAACTTGATTTAGTTTTTTAATGAAGTAATCAAAAAAAAATTTATGAAGGCAGAGCGGTTTACATTGTTTGCTTGGACTTTAGTAAAGCCTTTGACAAGGGTCTACTTGGTAGACTAAATAGTAAAGATAGATCACATGGGGTTCAGGAAGATCTTGCCAATGGATACAAACTTGACTGTATGGTAAGAGACAGAGGTTGGTGGTGGAAGGTTGTTTTTCACACTGGAGGTCTGTGACCAGTGGTATTCTACAAGGATTGGTACTGGGTCCAATTTTGTTTATCATTTGTATAAATGATTTGGATGAAAATATAGGATGCATAGTTAGTAAATTGGCAAATGACACCAAAATTGGTGGTGTGGTGGAAAATGAAGAAGGTTGTCTGAGATTACAAAGAGATCTTGATTATTTGGATCATGCACCAAACAGTGGCAGATTGAGTTTAATTTGGATAAATGTGAGATATTGCCTTTTGGTAATACAAACAAGGACAGGACCTACACAATTAATGGTAGGGCCCTGGATAGTGTTGTAGAACAGATAGATCACAGGGTTCAGGTCCATAATTCTTTGAAGTCTGCATCACAGGTAGACGGGATGATAAAGAAAGCATTTAGCACACTTGCTTTCATTGCTCTGACTTTTGAGTGTAGGAGTTGGAATATCATGTTGAGGTTGTACAAGATATTGTTGAGGCCTCTTCTGGAGTACTGGTGTGCAGTTCTGGCCACCCTGTTATTTGGAAGGCTATTATTAAATTGGAGTGCGTTCAGAAAAGATTTACCAGGATGTTGCCAGGAATGGAGGGATTGAGATATGAACATAGACTGGAAAGGCTGGGACTTTTTTAACTGGAGGATAGGAGGTTGAGGGCTGACTTTATTGAGGTTTATAAACTCGTGAAGGGTACAGATAAAGTGAATGACAAGGGTCTTTTCTCCAGGGTGAGGCGGTTCAAAACTAGGGGCATATTTTTAAGGTGAGACGAGGAAAATTTAAAAAAGAGGAGGCACAACTTTTTTTTACATGGAAAGTGGTTCACACATGGAATGAACTGCCAGAGGAAAGTGCCAGGTACAGGTGCAGTTACAATGTTTAAAAAATATTTGAATAAGTTCATGAATAGGAAAGGTTTGAGGGAATACGGGTGAAACGCAGACATATGGGACTAGTTTAGTTTGGGATTGTGGTTGGCATGGAGCAGTTGGACCAAAGGCTGTATGACTCTGTAATATCTTCATAACCTTCCTGAAGTAAAGTGCGCAGAACTAGACGTAGTGCTCCAGGTTGAGACCCAACTAGTACTTTATGAAAGTTTAACAGAGGTTTACCAACATCAGTCATCTATATCTGTGGATTTTTCAATTTTGCACTTGAACACAATTTTTAACAAGTTACAAACAGATTATTCTGAATATTCTTAAATTTGTTCCCTGAAATGCCAGTTTGCCATTGCATGGTACATCCCTAGTTGACCTCTGCTTACCTTGCTAGAACTGCAGTTCAAAGAACCACCAAGAGTGGGGCTCCACAATGCCCATTGTAAAGGACACAGACCTTGTCTCAAATCCTGAGGAAGGAGTATTAAAGAGAGGACTTCCAACTACTTATTGCAAAATTGCAAAGACAACCTCCTAAAATAATGGATGGTGAGAAAAGTCAAAGATCACTAAAATGCGTTGCCCTTTACTGTAAAGGCAAAATTCCTTGAATAGCCTGGGATCTCCTCTAGGCATGGCCTTAAACAGTGAATGTGTTTCTTGAAAGTGGTGATAAAGCTCAACCGCCCCCTCCTCTGTCCAGAATGCATGATACATGGGATAGAAAGTTGTTGAAGCTACAGTCTCATAAATTACAGTTAATTCTGTCTCCCCACCCTCACACTCCCACCCAACCCCTAAGCTGCCCATATTGTTTCCTGGCTCCCAACAATAATATCAAGACCAAGTGTATATATCTGGAAAACAAGAAAATGTAATTGCCTATCTTTCACTTAAGCAAGTATGTAATGTTTTTATCTAGCTGAGAACTGCTTTGAATTTTCTTGTCACTTGCTGCGAGGGACATTGGACCCGAAGGAATCTCCTACCTACGAATATCTACGATTTGTGGGAAATTTCCAGTCATATGACAGTGGTGAGTGTTGAAATTTAGTCCAGATCTATTACATGAGACGAAGGGCTTAAAAATGATTTTGTAAAACATGCATTGTATCTTACATAAGAACACAAAAATTAGAGAAATAAATCATTTAAAAAGTGGGACTGAAGAAAGAAGGATTAATTCCCAATTAGTAAATCACTAAGCTAAATAAACTTTTTCTCACAAATATCCTATTCGAGGAATTATAAAAGTGGACATAGTTAAGTATAACACAAAAGCAAAATCTGAAATACGACAAAGTGAGGCAGTATCTTCCGAGAGACAAATAGAGTTAAGGGCCTCGACATGACTTATTTAAAACTCAGTCACGCAATTAAAATTGGTGTTTCAATGTCATGGGTCTTCTGTCAAAAAAGATGAGAGATATAGCAAGTTTTGATACAGAGGCCAGTAAATAAGAGGACAGAAGAAGGGAAGACCACTGATCAAGGGAAGGAAGAAGAAGCTAAAAGAGAGATGGCAGTGAAAGGCAGAAAGAAATGATAATGGAACAAGTAAAGCCCACAGAAAATAGGTGTAAATGAAGTGTAAACAGAAATAGCAGATCATCATCAATTCCTGTATGAAAAATTGGGGACTGAAGCTCGTATCACAAGTTGTTGAATTCACTATTGGGTCTGAATGGGCTTTGAAATGCTTGACTGAATGTGAAGGTACTGTTCCTTCAGCTTATGTGCAGTTTAATTGAAACAGTACAGTAGACTAAGGGAGAGGTCAGAAGCAGGAAGTGTGGCAAAGAATTGATATGTCAAACATCCAGAACCTCAGGGCCATGCTTCAACTGGATGGAAATGATTCACAAAGTTATTTACATATTGTCTCCCTAGTGTGCAGGACACTGTGTCATGGGCAGTGAATACTGTGTTCTAAATTGAAGACATGAACGTATGAATGGGATAGTGAGGAGAGACGAAGTAAAAGAACATGGAATATTGTGTCCAATTTTGATTTCCTTACTTCTAGAAGGATGTGGTGGCACTGGAGGCAGTTCAGAGGAGGTTCACCAGATTGATTCCAGGAATGAAAGGGTTGTCGTACGAAGAGAAGTTGATTAGCTTGGGCTTGTGCTCACTGGAGTTCAAAAGAATGAGTTTGGATTTGATTGATGTATATAAAATACTAAAGGGGGTTGATAAGATGGATGTTTAAACGGAAGTTTCCCTTTTGTGAGACAGTCTGAAACAAGTGGCCATTGATATAGAGTGAGAGGAGATAGATTCAAAACTGATTTGAGAAGAAACTACTTCTCTCAGAGAGTTGTGAATCTGTGGAACTCACTGCCCCAGAGTGCAGTGGATGCAAAATTAATCAATAGATTTCAAGAAAGAAATAGTTATACTTGTAATGAAAAGCAGGAGAAAGGGCTGTGCGGAGCAGGCAGGAAAGTGGATTTGACACCAGGATAAGATCAGATATGATCATGTTAAATGGCAGAGTGGGCTCGAAGGGCTAAATTGCCTACTCCCACTCCTAACTCCTAGGTTCCTATGTTGTATCTCCTGCACTTGCAGACTGTCTGGAGTCTGTGTTGCTAGTGGGATATGATTTAACTGGGATAGAACTGGTGATGTCAGGGATATTAGCTGTAAGATACGAGTATGTCAAGTTGTTGCTTGACAACTCTCCCAGTTTTGGCATAAGACCTAGGTATTAGTAAGGGAGAATGCTGCAAATCAACTGGGTTGTCATTTCCGGTGCTGAGGTCAATCTGGATGCTCAGCCCAGCATTATCTGTTAACTTTTCTACAGTGAATTTGTTTTTTCTCCAACTTTCCCTCCTTCTGTAAAGCTCCTGCTTCTCCTATTTCCTAATACGGATTCATTGGGTGTCTGTTGATGGTGGTGATATGTATCCTACAGCTTTTAGTTCAGAGTACTGTACTTTGCCTTGATTGAGACTTTATGCTTTTTAGTATTGCTGTACATGAGTTGTAAGAGATTACTACTGAGAACAGCATGTTTAATATTAATATTTGTCTACAATTTCTCTGCTAACATAGGAGAATGCAGTGTGGGTGTACTTTGGTTAATAATTTTTAAACAGACAGATTATGTATTGAGAAAATTTACTAACTTGACCTAGAAAAAATACTTGGCTAGGCAGTGTTGTGCCAAATAAGAGTCTGCCCATTTTGCTGGACTGTGCAGAAAGGAACACTTTTAAAGAAATGGAATTCTGATAAAATTCCACATTCAGAATTGTATAGTGCTGCACATATTTTGGTGTGTTCCAAATATTTGGCCCTGTTCCAAATATCTCAGTGTCACTGGTAGAAGATTTGAAACGCTGTTTTGAAAAAGAGGCATACAGAGAGAATGTTTACATTGCAAGCGGATACATAGGCTGTAATATTCCAGGCTAGCAGGAGGCAGCCACGAGGCGGCAGCCGATGGATCTCTGCAGTCTCTGCATCAGTGATGGAGTTGGCCTCAAGCTTCGTTTATTTCTGCATGACTGAAAGCATGGACATGGGGAGAACAGGCCCCACCTTTTGACCGGTGATAATGGGAACTGCAGACTCAGGGAGGCAGAGACAGGCTGGACCCCATCCCCCTCTCTGATGAAGGGTCTAGGCCCGAAACGTCAGCTTTTGTGCTCCTGAGATGCTGCTGGGCCTGCTGTGTTCATCCAGCCTCACATTTTGTTATCCCACCCTGTTGACCCCCTTCTTCTGACTTCATTAGTCTACCTTTCCCTGTGATCCCCTCTGCTTGGGACGCACCATCCAATAACAATGATCTTTTTCCCTGGGTCACTGCTCTATCTTGGGGCTTTGAGGAGTTGCTGTACCAGCAGCAGCCACCGCCATTTCTGCGGCGCTGCTGAGTGCTAGTTTTGCTGGCCTCCAATTTACGAACAATCGTCCGGCTAATTCTGTGGACTTTTAATACAACCTGAACTCAAAAATAAATTCTGCTTTAAATAATTAACCCATTTAAAAGGATAAAATATCTAGTTGGTGTTAGGAAGGGGATTAAATAACAAAATCCATTTGAAATTAGGAATATATGACCAATTTATAAAGCACTTTTAATTACAGATTCTTTCATTGCCTAATGTACGCTGTGGATAATGTGGCCAAATGTGGTGATCACGTGTGTGTGCATCCAAAAATAGTCCCACAATTTTGTTTTAACAATTAACAGATTATTTGTCTAGATTTGTCAGCATTGGCCGCTGTTAAAGAAATAGAAATCAGGCAAAATTCCACATTAAGAATCTGTAGAGGTGCATATATTTAAATGTATATAAAGCTTGGAAACATTCATATTTAGTCTCTGTATAGATTATGTTAATAGATCGCTTATTACAGATTGCTATTAACCGCTGTTTGAAATGTTCTTTTTCTTCTTTCTAATTGTAGTGCCGAGCTCATCTTGTAATGGTTTTGAAGGTTCTGTTCAAAGGACGCTTCAAACAACAGTAGATGAACAGATGTGTTTTGTAGCAACAGTTCGTCTAGCAGCACCTCAGTTCATAAAGGTTAGTACATATGGACAGTGAAAATTGGCACTGTGGTGTGACCTATGGACCAGGAATTCATGCCAGTGCTGCTTTTCTATGGTGGCTCATGCTCCGACACACCTGTCCGACACCTAGATGTCTATTATACAAGTGGTATCAATATATTTGTAGGAGATAGTTTTTGAAATCACGTATTAATTAAATTTAAATAGCGTGACTTTTTAAATGATTCTTAATTTCTAAAGCTTTTGGTTTTTTGTAAACTTGTGATATGTAAGTAAAATTCTGAATGTTAGTCTGAATTGTGAACCAAGTAATGGCCTTTCGGTGATTGTTAACGTTAGTTTGTATTCATACAGTACTTTTAATGTATATGACATCCTTGGTAAGTAATGAAAGAGGAATTGAATGCTGAGCTGTAGACAGTTTAAATAGATTGATGAATAACTTGAATGTAAAGGTTTTTGAAGGATGAGAGATGAGGTAGAGACGTGTACAGGGAGTCAGAGTATTTTAAAGATAACGTAACTTATGTGAACAGAGAGAAGGAGAACTCATTCCTGATGGAGAAACAAAGTAAGGGGAAATGAATGAGTGGCCAGAATTGGAAAAGTATTGGAATGAGAAGTGAGGCTGGTAGAGATAAATTTGAGCAACAGGAGAGTGAAGCACGGCATGGCATGGAAGCTCAGTGGTTGGCACTGCTGCCTTACAGCACCGGGGCCTGCGTACACTTCCAGCCTAAGGTGGCCGTGTGGAGTTTGCACATTCTCCCTGTGTCTGTTCTTGTTGCCTCCAACAGTCCAAAAATGTACAGGTTAGGTGGACTGACCAGGCTAAATTGCACATAGTGTCCAGAAATGTGTAGTCAAGATGGATTAGCCACAGGAAATGCAGGGTTACAGGGATGGGGTAGGGTGTTGGGTCCAGGTGGGATGCTGTGCAGAGGGTTGGTGCAGACTCGATGGGCTGAATGGCCTCTTTCCATTCTCTACAGATGTTATGATTCGTTGTGCAAGACAGAATCTGGGTTTTGGACCAATTTGGGTTTATGCAAGGTGACAAGGGAAAGCCAGTAATGAGAATATTGGAACAATCAGGCCTTGAGGTGAGGAAAACATGAACAAGATTTTTTTCTGCGCTAGGTACAGATGATGAGATCAGTGATATTGAAGCAGCTTCTTCCAGCATTAATTTTCCACATTTTGGATCCAGCGTCAGCCTTAAGTTACTCCCAAGTCTGCTATATCACTGAGCAAACTGAACAGAATGAGGTTGATTTTCATTTTGCGTCATCATGGAAAATTGGTGATAGCAAGTCACAGCTTGGTTTTCACCTCTGCTGGTGTTTATATCCATTGAAATCATTGCACTCTCTGTTTTGGATGTTTTCCCATGTAATTATACATGCATTCTCTATAGGGAAATGGCATTGGCTAAAAGAACATGTCTCTGTGGGACAGAATTTGCTGATCATAATATCTTGTTTAAAATAGTTATAGCTACTAGTGTGTTTGAAGATGGGGAGGTCTCATAAACTACAGCCTACCCACTGCCTTCCCAGCATTGTTCAAACTGTTTCCCATGTTAGGGAGGTGTCAGGTAGGTCAATTGCCTTTGGGACAGTCAAGGCCCATAAGTAGTTTCTCAGTGCATCATCCAACCCCACCCACTATTATGGCAGAGGAGGCCTATGACATGCTGGTCATAGCTTTTATTGGGCAAGAGGTGTGCAAGTCCCTAGTGGAGGCATGCCATCCACTTCCTGCTGCTACCCAAAGACCATACCCCCTATTTAACCTTTCCTTAGCCTCTCAAATTCTCCCCCAGCCACCAAATTCTACTCACATTTTACAGAATCACAACAGGAGGCCACTCAGTCCATTGTACCAGCACCAGCTCTAATATTGAGTCCAGCTGTGTTATCTAGTGCCAATCTCCTGCCATTTCCCCATATCCCAGCATACTATTAAAATAAAAAAAGTCCAATGCCCTCTTGAATGCCTCAGTTGAACCTGCCCCCACCATGCTTCCAGGCAGTGCATTCCATGCCCTGACTACTCACTATGTGAGAAAGGTTTCTTTTTTCTCAATTCACACTTGCTTTATTTGCACTTCACTTTAAATCTATGCCTCTTGTTCTTATTTCTTTTGGAAGCAGAAAAACCTTCATCCTATCTATTCTGTCCAGCTGCTCATGATTCTGAAAACCTCAATCAGATCTCCTCCCAACTTCCTTCTCACCACGGGAAACAGTCCCACCTTCTCCAGTCTATCTTCACACCTGGAACAATTATAATAGATTGCTTCTGCACTCCTTTCCGTAATGTGAAGCCCACAACTGAACACGTACCGTATCAGAGGTTTAAGAAGTGTTTTGTACAAATTCAACATCTTCTCTTTGCCCTTGTGCTCTACACCCTTATCAATAAAGCCGAGAGCACTATATGCTTTATTAACTGCTCTCTCCACCTGATTGCCACCTTCAATGATCTGGGCACATATGCACCGAGGTCCCTCAGCTCCTGCGTCCCCTATAGAATTGTACCCCTGTTTTATAGAGTTGTTCAATATTCTGCCAACCAAAGTGCAACACTTCACATTTCTCTGCATTGAACATCACCTGCCACTTATCTGCCCATTCCAAGTGGCCTATGTCCCATTTCTAATTGGGGCTTGCCATCCAGGCCCTGCTGATACCTTTCAGTCCAAACTGATACATGCTTTCAGTCCAAACTCTCTAACTTCCTATCCTTCTTCGGTTACCTGTCAATGAGCTGTAGCCACAGCTTAAATCTGGCTCTTCTGCAATCACAGAAAATCTCTAAGGCAAGACCTCCTCCCGAAATGGAGCAAAGATCTTGCCTTGAGACAATTAATATCCCACTGAGCATGCTTCCTGCTTTTTCTATGTGAGATCCCAATCAACTATATAGTCATTTGTTGTGGGAGAGAGAAATAGGAACATAGTGCTCTGTAAAATCCAGCCTCAGGTAAAGATTACTGTAAAAGTGTTTCACTCGGGGAGTGCTAACTTCAGTGAGCTGAGTAAAAATTTGGCCCAAGTAGATTGGTATCAAAAATTAACAGACCAAACAGTAATTAGATAATGGACTTCAAAAAGATGGTCAGATGTACAGTAGGCACATTTCCATGACAAGGAAGGTAAGGTATTCAAGGCTAGTGTTACCAGCTGACTAAACATGTAGGGGTTAAAAGTGAGAGAGAAAAGCAGGCTTGTGACAATAGTATCAGAGATAATGGGAACTGCAGATGCTGGAGATTCCAAGATAATAAAATGTGAGGCTGGATGAACACAGCAGGATGAAGGGTCTAGGCCCGAAACGTCAGCTTTTGTGCTCCTGAGATGCTGCTTGGCCTGCTGTGTTCATCCAGCCTCACATTTTATTATCTTGTGACAATAGGAAGACTTATAATGCACTAGACAACCAAGCTGAATTATAGAAACTACAAAGATCCAAAAAATTGTAAATAATAGGAGCAAAGAGAGAATATGAGAATAGATTAGTAAGTGACCTAGAGGTAAGTCAAAAATCTTTTCTAAGTATATATGTGGTAAAAGAGCAGCCAAAGTAAGAGCAGGCCTGTTTAGGGGCTGGAAGAGGAGATCTGGAGGCAGAGGGCATGTCTGAGATACAAAATGATTTCTTATCAACCATTTAATACAAAGAATTTTAAAGTCATACATTTTGATGTATTTTCATAGAAAGATGAAATGCAGCAAAATGAACTAAATGCTGTAGTATTAAACAGACTGGAGGAACAGAGTGAGATCCTGGGGCAAATGTACATGAAACAATGAAAGTACAGGACGAAATGTATTTTGAAAAGCAAAATCGTTCACTTTGGTAATAGAGAAATAGAGTACAGAAGCAAAGACTTCTTCCTGTGTTCACTGCTAATGGGCCAAGGGCCAGAATGACACCACATGACCACCAGTGGCATGCTAGTTTAAGGATGTGTAGACAGTTGCTCTGTAACGCAAGTCGTCTGTTAAATAAACCTGTTTGAGATTTTCATATATGAACCTATGCTATCAATCCAATATTAGACAGGTAATTCTGTGTTACGGAAAAAAATTACAAGAATATGGCAGTTTAATAACTCTTACAGGATAGGCCTCAGCTGCAGTACTGTGTCCAGCTCTAGCCTCAATATTTTTAGAAAGGATGTCCAGAACTTGGAAATGGTGCAAAAGTAACTTATTAGAATAGTAATCAGAGATAATGGGAACTGCAGATGAATCCAAGATAACAAAGTGTGAAGCTGGATGAACACAGCAGGCCAAGCAGCATCCTAGGAGCACAAAAGCTGACGTTTCGGGCCTAGACCCTTCATCATTCTCTGATGAAGGGTCTAGGCCCGAAACGTCAGCTTTTGTGCTCCTTGGATGCTGCTTGGCCTGCTGTGTTCATCCAGCTTCACACTTTGTTATCTTTTATTAGAATAGTACCAGGTTTTAGGGACTTTCATTAAGTGACAGGACTGGAGAAACTGGGGCTATTCTCCTGAGAGCAGAGAAGGATATTTGTTTTTAGTTTTGATAGAGTAGGTAAGGAAAAACTGCTCTGTGACAAAACAATTGGTAACTAGAGGATAAAGATTTAAGGTGATTGGTAAAAGAACGAAAGGTGACTCAAAAACTTTTATTTTACGGTCCGAGTTATTGAGACTGTACACTGAACAAATAGTCAGTGAATTAGTTGTACTTCCAGTATAAAATTTAGAGGGAAGAACATATCAAGCTTGCAATACTCTGAAAAGGCAGTACAAAGTAGCATAGATCAAACAAAATCTAGAATTTAGAATAATGAACACCAAAAAGCGATAAAACAATGGTGTTTAAATGGAGTATGTTAGACAAATATATTGGTAGGATTAAAGTGAATGGTGTATCATGTGAACAAGTAGATAAGTTGTCTATTCAGGACATTTAATAACAGAAGGTGGGAGATGTGATGCAGAAGTGAAAAGAAGAATACAGGTAGATAGAAGTCATTTTTTAAAGAAAATGAATGTGTTAACAACAATAAAATTTAAACTGGTAACAAGGAAAAGAACTTCTAAAAGTGTACAATCTATCTATCCACTTCCCGGTATACCTCAGACACCTGAGCAAAAATTATATGTTTCTGGAAGAAATTAGAGATTTTCGAAATGCGGGTGCCGAAATGTTTGCTAACAATTCCATACACAGAAAATTAGTCAAATGAAGACGTATTTGAAAATGCAACAACAAAAAGAACTTTAAAGAAGTAACATCAGAAAATAAAATATCAGTATTTCAGACATTTAATCAAATTTGAAAAGCCGCAGAGAGCTTTTTTACAAGGCAGTGTGGAGAACTGCAGAAAGAGGGATCGACCTACGTGTAATTGGATGGCAGATGGCACAGAGTGGTTGTTGACAGTTGGCAGTGGATGTGTGAGGATGGATCAGTACAGACACCGTGATAACATATCTCCTGGCAGGAACAGCTACACGCAGCAGCAGCAGAGTTGTTGTGATCTGGGATGTACTGTCTGAAAGACTGAGTAGAAGAAAATTCAATAGTAATTTTGAAAATTAAATAGATAAGATATTGAAAGGAAAGATTCTACAGGGCTACAGGAAGAGAGCAAAGGAGTATGATTAATTGAATACCTCTATCAGATTCCTAGCACAGGCAAAATGGGCAGTCTTTGGTGCAAAATCGTTCCACAATTCTACACAGTGGAAAGCTAAGGGATAACTGTTGTCTCTGAAAGTGAGAATATGCTGTTTACTCAACAATGAAACCCTTATTCTTACACATCTAAGCTGAAGCATGATCTAAAATGTTGCCCAATGATATTAGTCAATTACTTACTTTTAAAATTTATTCTTAATATTAAAAAGGAATAGCTTTCTCAATGAACTATATTTAATAATATAGCACATTGATTTACAAAACTCTGAAATGTAGCATTAAAATATGTTCTGTATAAAATTCTACCACTGCTAACCACTGCTAAATAATACTTTATTTCAACACAGGAGATGTGCATAATAGAGGAGCCTTTAGAAGAATTTACCTCTCGACATAGCTTGGAGTGGAAGTTTTTATTTCTAGATCACAGGTTAGTGAGAATTCTTTTCTGATGAATGCAGAACTTAGTGATGTCATGTTGCCAAGTTGGTTTAAGCATAAAGAAGCGTTTCTGGAAGCAATATGTGTCTGTGGAAGGAAAATTAACTCTTAGTTTCCTTGTACAGGGTGCTTTATTTCCTTTGCAATTTGCTACATCAAACATTAATGCAAATATTGTTAGAGTTTTAAAAGAGCAAAGAAACCTGGGAGTTTACCTACACAAATATTTAAATATGAAAGGCAACTTGATAAGGATGTTAAAAAGCATACATATTCCTTGGGCTGACAAATTGAGGCTTTGAGTACAAAATCAAGGAGGTTAAGCTGTGTCTGTACAAAGCAGTGGATAGGCCTCAGCAGAGTTAATATGCCCTATTCTATATCCCATATGTCAGGAAGGATGTCAAGGCTTTGAAGAGAGGGCAAAGGTCATTTACCAGAAGAGTACCAGAGATGAGGCATCTCAATATGTGGAAAGGTAAAGAAAGCTGAGATTTCTTTTAACAGCAAGAAAGATTATTGGGAGATTTTTTAGAGGCTTTAATATTGAATATCAGAAGAAATGACTTCCACTGAGGCCTAATTCAAAGGGAAGGGGAGTCCACTGTGTGATAGAGGTGCATTATTACTATTATCATTTGGAAATTTGTATTTTTAAACGAGTGGCAGATAAACTTTAACATCAGTTCTGTGAAGGTGACTTTTTAAAAAGTCAGTAATTCACTTGATAAAGCACAGAAATACATTATTCCAAAGAAAGTGTATGATTTACTAAGTGCCTAGCCAGGTATCTGTGGTAAAAACCTGAAGAACTGTGGATGCTGTAAATCAGAAACAAAACAGAAGTTGCTGGAAAAGCGCAGCAGGTCTGCCAGCATCTATGAAGAGAAATCAGAGTTAACATTTCAGGTTCTGTGACCCTTCCTCAGAATTGACAGTAGGCAGGAAAATGTGGGTTTTCATGCAGATGATAAGGTTGGGGGGGAAGGGTCTAGGCCCGTAACGTCAGCTTTCCTGCTCCTTTGATGCTGCTTGGCTTGCTGTGTTCAACCAGCTCTACATCTTGTTATCTCAGATTCTCCAGCATCTGCAGTTCCTACACTTTATGTGATAACAGGCCGTGTTGTTTGGGGTTGGGGGCTAGGATATGAGAGAGTTCAGGCCCTAAAATGATTGATCTCGATATTGAGTCCAGAGGGCTGCAGAGTCGCCAAGCGGAAAATGAGGTACTGTTCTTACAGCTTGTGCTAAGTTTCACTAGAGCACTGCAGCAAGCCAGAGACACAAATGTTGGCTAGGGAAAAGTGTGATGTGTTAAAGTGGCAGGCAACTGGAAGCTCAGGGTCTTTTCTGCAGCCAGGGTGTCCCAGAGGGAACAATCTCTGCAGAAGATAGACAACAGATGGGAGGGGAATATGTATCTGGTGCTGGCATCTTGCTGGAGGTGGCGGAAATGGCAACTGGTGATCTTCTGGATGTGGTTGCTGGTGGGATGGCAGGTAAGGACAAGGGTAATCCTTTCGCTGTTGCAGGAGCCTAAAGTGGGGCTGAGGGCGGAATTGGAGGAGGTAAATCGGACCCATTTGAGACCCCCGTGGACCATGATGCTGGGAATCCTCTCCCCATGTCTGATGTACCTCTCCCCATCCCACAGTCCCTTTCACCCAGCTCCAACACTCTCCCTCCAGCTGGACCCCTTCTTCTGGTCTTTTACCTGCACTCAATCTGTTCACCGAGAACTGTTGAGTTGACATTGGTCACCTCAATTTCTCTGCCCACCTCAAGCATTTGAAACTGGACGGATAACCTGGCATTGATCTAGGCTCCGGGAAAGATAATGGCATAAACAGCCCTGTTGACCCTGCAAAGTCCTCCTCACTAACATCTGGGGACTAGTGTCAAATTGGGAGAGCTATCTCACAGACTAGTTAAGCAACAGCCTGACATAGTAACACCCACAGAAACATACCTCACAGACAATGTCCCAGACACCACCATCGCCGTCCCTAGATATGTCCTGTCTTACCGGCAGGACAGTCCCAGCAGTGGTGACGGCACACTGGTATACATTCAGGAAGGAGTTACCTTCGGAGTCCGCAATATTGACTCTGGACCCCATGAAGTCTCGTGGCTTCAGGTTAAACATGGGCAAGGAAATTTCCTGCTGATTACCACAAACTGTCCTCCCTCAGCTGATGAATCAGTACTCCTCATTATTGAACAACACATAGAGGAAGCACTGAGGATTGCAAGGGCACAAAATGTACTCTGGGTGGGGGATTTCAATGTCCACGACCAGAGTGGCGCGGTAGCAGTACTACTGATCGAGCTAGTTGGGTCTGACAGGACATAGCTGCTAGATTGGATCTGTGACAGGTGGTGAGTAAACCAATAAGAGGGAAAAACACACTTGACCTCATCCTTACTAATTGCTAGCTGCAGATGCATCTGTCCATGACAGTATCAGTAAGAGTGACCATCACAGAGTCCTTGTGGAGATGAAGTCCTGCATTCACATTGAGAATAACTTCCATTGTGTTGTGTGGCACTATTACAGTGCTAGATAGGACAGACTTCGCACAGATCCTGCAACTCAACACTGGCATCCATGAGGCACTGTGGGCCATCAACAGCAGTAGAATTGTACTCCAGCACAATCTGTAACCTCTTGTCTGGCATATCCCCCACTCAACCATTACCATCAAGCCAGGAGGTCAACCCTGGTTCAATGGAGAGTGCAGGAGAGCATTCCAGGAGCAACACCAGGCATACCTGAAGATGAGGTATCAACCTGGTGAAGCCACCAAACATGACTACTTGCATGCCAAACAGCAAAAGCAGCAAGTGATAGTGCTAAACGATCCCACAACCAACAGATCAGAACTAAGCTCTGCAATCCTGCCATATCCAGTCGTGAATGGTGGTGGACAATTAAACAGCTCACTAGAGGAGAAGACTTCATAAATATTTGCATCCTCAATGATAGAAGAGACCAGCACATCAGTGCAAAAGATAAGGCTGAAGTGTTTGCAGCAGTCTTCAGCCAGAAGTGCCGAGTAGGTGATTCATCTTGGCCTCCTCCAGTGGTCCCCACATTACAGATACCAGTCTTCAGCCAATTCAGTTCACTCCATGTGATATCAAGAAACAGTTGGAGAGACACTGGATACTGCAAAGGCTACCGTCCCAACCATCTTCAACTGCTTCATCAATGACCTTCCCTCCATCATAAGGTCAGAAGTGGGGATGTTCATTGATGATTGCACAATGTTCAGCACCATTCGTCACTCCTCAGATGTTCACATGCAACAAGATCTGGACATTATCCAAGTGGTGAGTAATATTTGTGCCACACAAATGCCAGGCTAAGACCGTCACCAAAAGAGACAATCTAACCACCATCCTTTGACATTCAATGGTGTTACCATCACTGAATCCTCCACTATCAACATCCTGGGGGTTACCATTGACCAGAAACTTAACTGGACTCACCTCATAAACACAGTGGCTACAAGAGGAGGCTAGAAGCCAGAAATACTGCGGCGAGTAACTCACCTCCTGACTCCCCAAAGCCTGTCCACCATCTACAAGGCACAAGTCAAGAGCGTGATGGAATACTCCCCACTTACCTGGATGAGGACAGCTCCAATAACACTCAAGAAGCTTGACACCATCCAGGATGATGATTGGCACTACATCCACAAGTATCCATTCCCTCCACCACCGACACTGTATAGCAGCAATGTGTACTATCTACAAGATGCACTGCAGAAATTCACCAAAGATCCTCAGACAGCACCTTCCATACCCATGACTACTTCTATCTAGAAGGAAAGGGCATCAGACATATGGAAACACCACCACCTCCAAGTTGCCCTCCAAGTCACTCACCATTCTGATTTGGAAATATATTGCTGTTCTTTCACTGTCGCTGGGTCAAAATCCTGTAATTCCCTCCCAAATAGCATTGTGGGGCAACCTACAGCAGGAGGAGCTATTAAGGGTCTAGGCCCGAAACGTCAGCTTTTGTGCTCCTGAGATGCTGCTGGGCCTGCTGTGTTCATCTAGCTCCACACTTTGTTATCTTGGATTCTCCGGCATCTGCAGTTCTCATTATCTCTCTCCATTACACACTACCTATTGTTTAATCACTAACAGTCTCCATTAACAGTTATTCACCCTCCTAGCCAGATCATTATCCACTCCTTTGTCTGTCCAACAGCTCTTCTCTCTCTTTGGGCTTTTTTCCCACCTTTTGTTTCTCCTTACCCCCTCCCGCAACCCTATCATCTGCTTAAAAACCAACGTTTTCCTACCTACCATCAATTCTGAGGAAGGGTCACTGGACCTGAAACCTTAACTCTGATATCTCTTCACAGATGCTAGCAGATATCTGTGGTGTTAATTGACACACAGTTTACACAGCTAAATTTATGATTTACAAAAAAAAATCAGATGATCAGGGATCATTAGTAGTTTAGATTGAGTTCACTTTCAAAAAAATCAGACTTCTATTTAATCCGAGCAGAAGAATAAGGATTTTAGTTCAGGAGATAAATTTCATCCTAGCAGAAGTGTAGTTTGTTAGGTTTGTAGAATCTCAACATTTTACAGTTTGTAGAAATCTCTTTGCCTGTCAGAACTGAACAGAAATCCAAAGCATCAGAAGTAGAAAGAAACCTTAGAACTGTTGCAACAGTTCGAGAAAGAACACCAGAATCGGTGAAGTAAGAATTTAAAGAGTTAGGAAAGAAGTAGTATTTCTCTTGGAGCAATTATCTGTAAAGGATATTGTTGGGATAATATGTTGAATGTTTTTTGTTGCTGTTTATGTTAAGTTCTTTTCAAATTGACACACATATATATAGCTTTGTTTGTTTTCTTTTGTGTAATAAACATGTGTTTAGTGGTAAAGCAACTCTGGCTGCCTTGTGTGAATATGTTCAGTGCTTAACCAATATGGTAACAAACTGCAAAAATAGGATTTGTGATCTATCAATCTGGCTTTCATTCTGGGATCTGACTTGTGAAATGTGGCCATAAGCTGAAAACATACGATCATACGTATATATGAATTTATGAAATGGAAGCAGGAGTAGACCATTAAGCCTCTCAAGCCTGCTGAGAACCCCAAAGACACAAGAAACTCTAAGAGAAACAGATTCTCCTCATCTCTGTCCTGATCAAGCTACCCTTCTAGTCCAGCACTCACCCAAAAGAAGAGAATCCTGACAACTTATATAGGGACAATTTCCGATCACATGCTGCTTGCAGGAAATCTCACCCAATGTGGACTCCAGTCTTCTTGCATTTGGTCTGTGGGTGTTCAGATTTCCAGTTGTATAGGAAGATTTTCTTATAACAGAAAAAACAACACATTTTTGAAATCATCGGCAGCACACATGCAATTTTCTAATTAGTAAGTGGTAGGATGCCCATTTTTTTCTGTTAGATCAGACAAATTGTTGAGTTTTGTCACTGATTAAGAGTCATCTAGACTCAAAGTGTTAGCTTGCTGTCTCCTAATGGACGGTACCTGACCTGCTGTGATCTCTAGCATTTGTTGTTTCCAGCACAGATTCCAGTGTCTGCAGTAGTTTGCTCCTAAATTGTTGAGAATGGTCCACAATTCATTAATGGGAAAAATATATAAATATGTGATGTCAAGAGATGCTTATTCCTTATCTTTATCAGTGACTTTGCTGTTGTCCAATGATTTTGTTTTTATAATGCCACTATCTCTGTGGTTAATTCCTCATAATGTTCAAATCGGAACAAATGTGAATAGTGCTGGATACTGGGAAAATGAATGCAGTATGTTTCAGCATCTCTAAGGGCAACACTAAGGGAATATTATTATTTTGTCAACCAGCCTTTGCTCTGTGATCTGCAAATTCTTTAATAATATCATGGTTTCCTCACTTACAAGGTTTCAGCTCACTTTGATGGCAATTGTGTCTTTCACTTCACTGGGATGAGGTTTGTTCCTTAGCAAGTAGATGGAAGAATAGAAACATCAATATATTTGACCCTGCTTCACTTTAGTTATAACAACACGCTTCAAGCAATCTTATCCAGCCCGTAATGAGAGTTCGCCACTATTCTCGAGCAGGCTGCTAAGAAAATCTTTCTTATAGAACTGGAAATCTGAACATCCACAGACCAAAGGCAAGAAAACTGGAGTCCATAATGACAGCAGTCTCCTGCAGTCAGTTTCTTATGAGAGATACAGTTATGCCTGCAGAAAGCATTAAAGAGCAGTGTATATGTTGACATTAAAGATGATCCTTTTGGCTAGGAATACGGCTGCAGTGCTTCACTTCAGCATTCTGTACCACTTGAAAGAGTTTGCATCAATCCTAGTAGTAGAATTAAGACTCCACTTTGAGCACTGCAATCTGAGATAAAGTGGACATCAACAGCCTGTCCAATGTATATGAATACATGCATATTAAACTATGAAGAATATATGCCTAATCCATTGCTATCTGAGTACATTTCTTCAAGTGTTTTCTTACCTTCAAAAACCAACAAAATTATATTCATAATAAATTTCGCAGATCATTCCTGCCACATCCTACTTGGATATCATGCAATAAACAAGGAATGGCAATTTCTGCTTAATTGCAATTAATTGGGATTTTACAAAAAGTCTTGAGTAGGTGAAGAAATAAAGACTTTCTATGTACTATATCAAAATGTTCACAACTTATCAAACTTTTCTTTTTAATTTTGGTTTGTCTATCTATGTGCGATTCTTATTTAAATAACTTATGGTTGTGCTAATGTAAGAGAATTTGTTACTTTGTCCCAGTTTTATTTGCTGAATCATCAAATTTTCATTCCTGGGGCATATACCAGCATTCTGAAATTTCCCAGCCTCAGGAGAAACAGTTCTGACTGGCTGAATCTTTATTCTATGGGAAAGGAATACTTGCTGGGGTGAGGGGCGTAGTTCTGAGGTGACCTTGGTGTCTGATGGGTGCTGAGACAGGCCATTTAAATGTTTTAATCAAAGCAGTTAGGACTCTAACTCTCACAACCCTTGTCCCACTCACACCCTGTCCATGCCAACTCAAGCCAAACCCACCCTCATGGCACCTTATATCTTCTATGTCAACCTATGCCCCTAAACTCCCTCCACCCACCCTTACATCTTCCATGCCAAATCACCAAGCACATCCAAAGGTCAACTTCAGGTGCCATGCTTAGATGAAAATAAAACAAAGTCCTAAGTATTAGTTACAGAATTCACTATATCAAAGAAAAGCTCTTGTTGATAAAAGACCATTCAATATATTTAAACCTCTTCACGTTCCCAGCCTCTTATAAAAACAAACATTCATATCCCCACATAAAATGCAGCTAATCCCTCGGTAACCGTGCAAAGCTGTTAATCATACTCTGAAATTACAGCCTTCCCCATCCAAAGTGATAATTATTGGTGTGGAAGCAGTCAAAAAGTAAGAACACTATAAGGATCACGCTCAGTCTTATGCCAACAAACTACTATCAAACTCTGAAGCACTGATTGTTTTTCAATTTAGAGACAATTCAGGCTTTTAAAAAAAAAAGTGGCGATTCAAATAATGTGACAGCTTGGCAATTTCACAGACATGAACTCCCTTTTACACAAAACCAGGCCTACTCTTTAAAAATTGTACATCACACATTTTAGGAAACAGACCTCACTCCAGCAAAATTGTGGTCTGAGATAATGGGAACTGCAGATGCTGGAGATTCCAAGATAATAAAATGTGAGGCTGGATGAACACAGCAGGCCAAGCAGCATCTCAGGAGCACAAAAGCTGACGTTTCGGGCCTAGACCCTTCATCAGAGAGGGGGATGGGGGGAGGGAACTGGAATAAATAGGGAGAGAGGGGGAGGCGGACCGAAGATGGAGAGTAAAGAAGATAGGTGGAGAGGGTGTAGGTGGGGAGGTAGGGAGGGGATAGGTCAGTCCAGGGAAGACGGACAGTTCACGGAGGTGGGATGAGGTTAGTAGGTAGATGGGGGTGCGGCTTGGGGTGGGAGGAAGGGATGGGTGAGAGGAAGAACCGGTTAGGGAGGCAGAGACAGGTTGGACTGGTTTTGGGATGCAGTGGGTGGGGGGGAAGAGCTGGGCTGGTTGTGTGGTGCAGTGGGGGGAGGGGATGAACTGGGCTGGTTTAGGGATGCAGTAGGGGAAGGGGAGATTTTGAAACTGGTGAAGTCCACATTGATACCATATGGCTGCAGGGTTCCCAGGCGGAATATGAATTGCTGTTCCTGCAACCTTCGGGTGGCATCATTGTGGCAGTGCAGGAGGCCCATGATGGACATGTCATCAAGAGAATGGGAGGGGGAGTGGAAATGGTTTGCGACTGGGAGGTGCAGTTGTTTTTTGCGAACTGAGCGGAGGTGTTCTGCAAAGCGGTCCCCAAGCCTCCGCTTGGTTTCCCCAATGTAGAGGAAGCCGCACCGGGTACAGTGGATGCAGTATACCACATTGGCAGATGTGCAGGTGAACCTCTGCTTAATGTGGAATGTCATCTTGGGGCCTGGGATGGGGGTGAGGGAGGAGGTGTGGGGACAAGTGTAGCATTTCCTGCGGTTGCAGGGGAAGGTGCCGGGTGTGGTGGGGTTGGAGGGCAGTGTGGAGCGAACAAGGGAGTCACGGAGAGAGTGGTCTCTCCGGAAAGCAGACAGGGGAGGGGATGGAAAAATGTCTTGGGTGGTGGGGTCGGATTGTAAATGGCGGAAGTGTCGGAGGATAATGCGTTGTATCCGGAGGTTGGTAGGGTGGTGTGTGAGAACGAGGGGGATCCTCTTGGGGCGGTTGTGGCGGGGGCGGGGTGTGAGGGATGTGTCGCGGGAAATGCGGGAGACGCGGTCAAGGGCGTTCTCAATCACCGTGGGGGGAAAGTTGCGGTCCTGAAAGAACTTGGACATCTGGGATGTGCGGGAGTGGAATGTCTTATCGTGGGAGCAGATGCGGCGGAGGCGGAGGAATTGGGAATAGGGGATGGAATTTTTGCAGGAGGGTGGGTGGGAGGAGGTGTATTCTAGGTAGCTGTGGGAGTCGGTGGGCTTGAAATGGACATCAGTTACAAGCTGGTTGCCTGAGATGGAGACTGAGAGGTCCAGGAAGGTGAGGGATGTGCTGGAGATGGCCCAGGTGAACTGAAGGTTGGGGTGGAAGGTGTTGGTGAAGTGGATGAACTGTTCGAGCTCCTCTGGGGAGCAAGAGGCGGCGCCGATACAGTCATCAATGTACCGGAGGAAGAGGTGGGGTTTGGGGCCTGTGTAGGTGCGGAAGAGGGACTGTTCCACGTAACCTACAAAGAGGCAGGCATAGCTGGGGCCCATGCGGGTGCCCATGGCCACCCCCTTAGTCTGTAGGAAGTGGGAGGAGTCAAAAGAGAAGTTGTTGAGTGTGAGGACGAGTTCAGCTAGGCGGATGAGAGTGTCGGTGGAGGGGGCCTGGTCGGGCCTGCGGGACAGGAAGAAGCGGAGGGCCTTGAGGCCATCTCCGTGCGGAATGCAGGTGTACAGGGACTGGACGTCCGTGGTGAATATGAGGTGTTGTGGTCTGTTTGCTTTAACCCATTCATCCTATTGCCTTGCCCCCACCATCACTACTGGATGAAGATTGAATCAGTGAAAATGGGAGTAGGATTTCTGGATCTGGGCAACCAGGTTTGTTCAACCTTGTGAAAATTCAAACCATTGTGTCGAGGTTCACTTTGGTAAATTAAGTTTATTTAGTTCATTTTCAGGCATTTGTGTTTTCTATACAAACAGTTTAGTAGTTGCAAGTAAGTTCTGCTTGCATTTTGTAGTTAAATATTCTTTCTAACTGCAGGGCTCCACCGATCATTGGTTATTTGCCTTTTGAAGTCCTTGGTACATCAGGTTATGATTATTACCATGTGGATGATCTGGAGCAGCTAGCCAGGTGCCATCAGCAATGTACGTACCATTCGGGGGAGAAAAATGCTCAGAATTTTCAAAAATATTTGGACTTAATCTGTTGGAACAGAAAATAATGTAACTCATCTAAAAATGGACTAGAGAATTTTTAAAACATTGTAAATAGGCTTAACATATAGAGTTGAGTAAAAATGTATTTGAAAACTCCTGAGTCAGAATGAATCACATCCTCTTAATTAACTGCAAGCAATCTTATTCATCTTAGTTTTTGTTGAATTACGTCTATTTTCATCAATCTCAGACTTCCAGTGAGGAGTCACATTAACAAGGAATGCTGGTCAGAGAGTCTTGAACTCCAAAGGAATGCTGCTTTTAAGTGCAATCCCATCACGAGCAAGAAGCATTAGTAAATTTTCTCTAGAATGCTTAATTTAAACAATATTTGAACAATATTTTCTTTACAATATGAAAGCATTCTGTACTGACTTTTCCTCTGTAAAGTTGATTGTAGCTGATAAATATTAATTTTTTAAAAATTCCAGATCTACGTACTATAAATGTTTTTAGACTATATATAACACCTTAAAGTGAGATGCATTAAAATTAACACTCAAGAAGTAATTTTGTGGTCAATAAAAACAACATCTGATTTATTACTTCTATATTTTTCATTTCAAAGTGAATAACAATAACTGTAATAATGTACACCATATTGTTTAACGCTACTTACCATCAATTATCAAATGAAGTCTGCTTTATTAAAGGAGAAAGAAAATTGTGGAAAATGCTTTATGTTCGCACTATTGACTGGGATTGAAACAAAATATATGTAATATACATCCAAAATATTAATGTTTAGCTGATATTTCTTCACTATAGCAACTGCCAAATCGAGTCTCTTTTGCTGACAGACTACTCCAAAGATATTAAAATTGTCTCAATTGAAAACAATAAGGGCCTCACTTTAAGATTGGCCTGAAAGCCATACAAATCTAATATACACTGGATTCTCAGAAAATAAACTATCAGTTGGTGAGGGACCATACTTACTCAAAAGAATGTTCTCACAGATGGGATTCTTAGATCAGCTGTCATTGGGGCAAAGGTCCTCTTTCATTGCTATAAAACTCTCTGATTGTATAACGCTAAAGATGTAAAATCTATTTCCTTTCGTGCGAGTAAAGGGACAACTATAGTTTTACTCTGAGAATAGCTACTTAGCCTCTGTGGAAGGATGATGTCACAGTGACGTCCGATCACGTGGAACTGGAGTCTGAGCTTGTAAATTGCAGAAGTTGCCGTCCTTTACCTTGATTATCGTTATGTTTAATTTAGCGATATTGTTTTGGGTCTTTCCTTGTTAATTACACAGCAATGTACTTGAATGTGAAGAAAGGTTGAAATTCCTTGTAAAATTCTGAAGACAGTCATTATAGCTTAATTAAAAGAAACATTTACTAAACTAACTAAAATTACACTTTGAGAAGTCTTCTTTTGTTCTCTAGAGAAACAAGGTCACAAGAATCCTCATCAAGTCAGGTCAGATTAAATCTTATCACTGCATTAAAATGTGTTAACATTGAGGTAACAAAATGGTATTACAACATACAGCAAAATATGTAAAGCCCAAAATAACCATAATGGATTACAGAACTTAACCCAAAGTCAGATGTGGGCTTGTTACACAAAACCTAAAATAAATGTAGGATATAGCTGTGTCTTTGTATAAAATTCATTTTATCTCTTAGCATCTTCATACAGTAGTCTAAATCCAGATTAGTTTGGGCCATAAAAGCGAGTTGTAGTGTTTGTTTATTTGATCCTAGGGCATAGGCACATGCAGTACACAGGAATGCACGCTTTCAAAGACAAGGACCACATATGTCTTTTAGGGTTTTTTAAGTAACTGCAATGAAACAGAATATAATGTTAATAACCCATTCTCTTACCAAATGCGCTGCCAAACTATGACTAATAATTGAAACATAAACTGAATCCTACAGCGTAGATTAACGGATTGGATGAACAGTCCAAAGAATTTAACTATAAATTCCACATTAGCAGTTTCAGAAGTTAAATCAGTTAAATTTACCAGAAATAAAGAAAGGGTACAATTATAAAAAATGAAATTTGCCATAAGGCCTTTTGGGGTCACCAGTATCCTTTAGGAAATGATTCCTTCTGTCCCTATGATCGTACAAAAATGTTTTATTGAGAGAGACCCAAAATTTGCAGTAAGGAGATTCATTCACCTTGACTTTGGACAGTAAGGCCAAAATCTGTCCTAATTCAGATGAATGTGGGTAAAACACAGAATGTATCTACTTCTGAATGATTATGGTGCATATTCCTACACATCCACTGCTGTTTTCCTCAACAGAAAGCTCCCAATGAGCTGTGCCCTCAGCAGGATGTGCCAGCAATGTGAAAGATGTTACTTGCTTTTCCCTAAAGATAGACTGTTGTTTAACAGGAAGTTGGGAAAAATTGTGTTGCAGTGGAAGTTCTTGCAATTGAGTGCTACGGCACAAAGAAGAACCCTGACTGACCATTGTGACGCTGGGTGCTTTAATAATGCAGCTGGGAAGAAAGACCAGGGGTCACTTGGGCCACTCTCATAAAGAATGAGAACAGGTGATTAGATTAGATTAGATTCCCTACAGTGTGAAACAGGCCCTTCGGCCCAACAAGTCCACACTGCCCCTTGAAGCATCCCACCCAGACCCATCCCCCTATAATCCACACACCCCTGAACACTACGGGCAATTTAGCATGGCCGATCCACCTAGCCTGCACATCTCTGGACTGTGGGAGTAAATCGGAGCACCCGGAGAAAACCCACGCAGACACGGGGAGAATGAGCAAACTCCGCACAGACAGACACCCGAGGCTGGAATCGAACCCGGGTCCCTGGCGCTGTGAGGCTGCAGTGCTAATCACTGAGCCACTGTGCCACCCAAATGCTTCTCCCATTTGAGATTTCTGTTCCTGCTCCCACATTCTGCTGCTTTGATTCTGGCACAGTGAATGGTAGGTCAACTCATGGATTCTGGACCCAAGGACATTGTAACATGCCACAAAGATAGTGATCAAAGTCAGGGAAGACATTTTCACATGACTTATTCTTTTATCTGTCGCACAGTTTAATGCGCAACACCGTCATTATTTAGCCAGCTACATTCCTTGGCACTCAGGACTTATGCCTAACCATCAGATACTCCACCTTTCTCTCACCTACCAATGTTGTCAATCTCATATCCCTTTTTTATTGCCTTCATGTATGTCCTGATTCAGCTGTGGCCAATATATCACCAAAATACAGTGCTAAACAATTCTACAAGTTATCTTAAAAAAGACACAGCTTTTAAATTTTTTTTTGTATTTGTGCACGATAATGACATGATAAAAATATGTAGACATGCTTTTTGATTTTACAGTGATGCAATTTGGTAAAGGGAAGTCTTGCTGTTATCGGTTTCTTACTAAAGGACAACAGTGGATCTGGCTCCAGACCCGCTACTACATTACCTACCATCAATGGAACTCCAAGCCAGAGTTTATTGTGTGCACACACACATTAGTGAGGTAGGAAAAAGTTCATTGACTGGAAGGTGTAATAATAGTGGAGAAAATTTCCTTTGGGTGTTACGTCTAAGAAACACCATAAGCAGGGAGACGTTTTTGATATTTCCAGCAAAGTTGCCTATCAATTACTTTTGTATAATTCTTTAAATTTGGTGGAGATGTTGAACATAGGGAAACTATGATTACAATATCCCTAACAATATCTCTGCCTGTGCTGGTCGCAAACAAAGCTTTTCACTGTACATTGGTAGATATGACAGTAAATCACATCAAATCAATTCAAACACAGAGACCAGAGTAAATGCCTATACTTGGTCATTATTTATAAAATAATTATTGATAATATTGAAATTATTCATAACATGGGGTCAAAATAACCAAAAACCTACAATTAGACCTAATTACAGTTTTAATTAGAAAACTTACTTAGCAAGATTGTACACCAAAAATGTAAGGAGTATTCACTTTGCAAAGTGAGTAACAGCAAAACCATACTACCATCTTCCAGTATAGCAGATATCATTGTACTGACATAACATTGAAAGTTAGAGATGCATAACACAGAGTTAGTTCCACAGCAAGCAGTCTGTGTCTTGGCTTTTGATGTTTAAGGACACCTGATTCTGGGCGCTTTTTTTTTTCACGGTAGCTTATCAGTAAATACAGCCTGGTGAAATTGCTCAAATTAACCAGAGCACTAGACGAAATCTGTCATAAATGCTTATTTAGTAACTTGTTAATTAGAATATTTTCTTGATATTTTTCCTCTATGTTTTTCTTGTCTCAGACTGTGTGTTGGTACTAGCACAATGGAATGCAGTTTGCATGTAGCCAGCGAGCATTCAGCACTGGTTAGCTGAGTTGGCTGGATGGCTGATCTGTTACATACAGTGATGGCAACAACAGAGGTTCAATTCTTGTACCAGCTGAGGTGTCCTGAAGTGCTGCTTTCCCAACCTGACTCCTTGCCTGAGGCTTGGGGGGGCTCACAAGTTAACCACACTAACAGTCATCTCTCTCCAGTGAGAGAGCAGCCTCTGAGACTGTGGTACATCAGTTGATTCTGAGCCTTCAACACAAAAGAATGTGTTCCTTCTACTTTGCCTTCCATGTCTGCTTGCTGAATGGAATTATCAGCCTCAATGATAGGTAGCACTGTGATAAAAACCCGTGGTTTCCGATTGTAAAACAATCAATGAGTCTCTTGATTTGATAGAATAAGTTGTGATTTGTATAATAATTCCAGAATCCAAGTTATATGTTTATTCAGACTCATTTTCATTGAGTTTTCTTTTCTTTTCATTGATTTCTTACAAAATCACTGCAGCTATGCAGAAGTTCGAGCCCAGCGTCGAAAAGACATCGGTTTGGATGATAGCTCTGCAGAAGTTGTTGGTTCTTCATTGCTTAAGGTAATAAGAAAAATTAATCTATTCGCAGTTCTGGGAATGCTTTAAATGCCTGTTATTGTGAAAGATTCTGTGGCCATTTATGAAGGCCATTGTAAAATTCATTTAATATTATTTGTGAACGTATTGAAAACAATCACAGTTAATATTGCAGGTAGCATATTGGAAAATAATGATTTGCACATACCTGTCATATATTCTACTGTTATTGATCCGTACAGGGACACAATTTAAGAATTGAAACGCAGCAACATGTCGAAGTGCTCCCTGGCAGTCCATCACCTTCTTCTTCATCTCGGAGTTCACACAAATCATCTCATACCTCGGTGTCAGAATCTGCATGTAGGTGTCTTCTTTTTTCATGTTGACTTTGGAAACCTTAAGGATTAACTTTTCCATTTTGCAATGTTAGCTGCCTACACCTTCAGAAAATATCCATGAAGTAAAATTTGTAAAATGCTTCAAATAGGTGATCATGATGCTTTTCTTACATGGATTCTCCCTCCCCCCCCCAATTAATTATTGAATATCTATAATCAATGTATTAATCTGGTTCTGCTCAATTAGAAATTCTGTGTTGTAGCTTGTAGAAATTGTGGCCATCTCTATAAATTCAAATTTCTTTCTCAGCAACACAAAGCAAACTACTCTCAGAGACCAGTGCTCCATCCTTGCAGACAAAAGCAACAGTACAACAAGATATAGGAATTCAGCAGCATCCACCCACCAGCAACCAGGTAAGGATTTTCTATAACGTAGTCACTTACATGCTGATGAATTACTGGTAATTAATGATAAATCCATTGTCACAAGACGAGATCATTTTAAAATCACCAAAGTTAAATTGCTGCAGTGTTGGAGGAGTTTGCACAGTTAGAGATTTTTTGCTGAATTCATGGTTAAAAATGTATCAGCACCTCCATTGACTAAGAATTTTTTTTAGCATTACCTTTGGGGCCAGGAGAAGGAGTGTTAGATTCCACAAGAAAAGTTTAAATGTTTTGTTGCCTCCTGAAATTCCCACCTCACAGTTTACACAAGTGCCACCAACTCTTCTTTTGCTACTTGCCAGTGACCTCATACCACTTGACATCTGTGCTCCCATCCAGAAGATGGTGCTACTGCATTTGCGCCACTGACTAACACGGATGATGGTCTGAGGTTTAAAATGTCCCTGGCTACATTTTGCCAAAATTAGGGAAGTTTGCTGATCACCAATGCCCTCACTCACCTAATTCTGACCACAAGTTAGAATCAGGGCATAATTTTTAAGATTTTCTCACTGAGTGTCATGAGTCTTTGGAATTTACTCCTTCAAAAGACAGTGGAAGCAAAGTCTTTCAGTATTCTAAGGCAATGGAAAATAAATTCTCGATAAACAGGTCGGCAAAAGGGAATCGGCATAGTTGAAGTGTGGAGTAATCAGAGAAGCCATAATCATATTGATTAGTGCAAGAGGATTAAAGGGCCGAGCGGCCTACACATGCTCCTAATGCATATATTTGTATATACGCTTATATATATCAAATTACACAGACACACTGTAATCACAAAATTTATTTTTAAATGGCCGTGGTTTCAGAATAATGAGACTATAAGCCTAAACTTAGTATTGAAAATTATTAATCTTTTATTGTCTCTATAGTATTGATTTCTGTTACAGAAATCCTATATTTATCTATCAGTTCACAAATAATTATTTGAGATTCACGACTGTCAATTAATGCTTTCCTGCAAACTACTCTCTGCTTTTGACACAGATTGACTTCAATAGGAATTCTTCACTATATTGGATGAAATAGATGAATGCTGTAACAGTGGAATGCTCTGGCACATTCTGGTCACTTCTTGCTCAGTTGTGAAAAACAAAGCCAATTGTAACCTTTCTTTTGCAGTCTTCTTTAATGTCGGAGCCATCTATTGATCTACTGTCACAGGAGTTGCTGCCCCAGGCTACTGTGGTCAGTCAGCCCGCATCCATGGCACAGGTTAGAAAATAGCTGTACTTCTATGAATATATGTCCTTCCGTTTCCCTAAAACCTGGTTCAGAATCTTCAAACAAATTGACAAATGAGACAAGCAGGAATTAACAAAGCATGGGTAATGATACTTTCAAATTTAGAATTTTAAAATTATTTATTTGACTTCTTGCTTGATTATCAAGCTGCTTGCTTTATTCTCTGCCTTGACCTTGTTATTGTGAAAGTAGGCAAGTTACGTGCTCCCTGCCTCTTCCTGAGCTGTTACTCCACCACCTATTAGTTCCTTCATTCTGTAACTTTTTGGGTTTATTTCTTCAATTCCTTTGTGGATTAACTAACCTGTATATGGGCAGGATCTAAATGTCCTTTTTTAAAATGTGATTGCACTTAGTGATATATCACAATGGAATGCCAGTATACCTTTAATTTCCTATTTCAATTTTCTCTTTAAAAGGCTTGTATCAGCTACAATTCCTTAGCTGCAGACACACAGACTTAAAGAAATCCAGCATGGTTTTGTTTAAATTAATGGCTGAAAATTTCCATTCTTTGGTCAGGCGCTGAAAATAGAGATACTGGCCAGATTCTGTTTTCCTATTGTTACATTCCATCAGGCTTGGGCAAGGCCAACCCCAAGAAACCATGCCTTTCACAAATACAATCAATTAAACTTGTTAGGCAATTCATGGAGAGCTCACAGAGGACCATCTCAACATTTTGCACAGCCTGCACACTGGGCCGCGTGCAGAACAAGTGCTTGGAGAGAGCAGCACAGCATCAGTTATGACCATCCCAAGATATTTGGTGAGCACTATAGAAGGGAGAATTTCTCAGAGGTAGTGGCACACAGCTGCCTTCACTGTACGCACATTGTAGGGGCAGTGATGATTGCTTGCTCAGGCAATGAAGAGAATGTTATTCTCCTAGTATCACAAGCAGAAAAGATCAAGGGACAGGCTTCCAGGCGTAATTGGATTGACCATTGAAGAAATTTGTCACAACTTATCTTCAGTGCAAAGACATCATTTGAAAGATAGAGATGGTTGTGTATGTCATTTGGTAATTTTCATCCACTGGAGGAATATTAAAGCAAACAGTAAGAGATGATCAATGAATGGATGTGATAGCAGATAGGATGGCACAGTGGCACAATGGTTCGCATTGCTGCCTCACAACCCCAGGGACCCAGGTTCGATTCCAGCCTCAGGCGAATGTCTGTCTGGAGTTTGCACATTCTCCCTGCGTCTGCGTGGGATTCCTCCGGGTGCTCCGGTTTCCTCCCACAGTCCAAAGCTGTGCACGTTAGGTGGATTGGCCATGCTAAATTGCCCACAGTGTTCAGGGATGTTTAGGTTAGGTGGGTTGTAGAGGGATGGGCCTGGGTGGGATACTCTGAGGTTCAGCATGGATTTGTTGGGCCAAAGGGCCTGTTTCCACACTGTAGGGATTCAATGTCCTGTTGTCTATGAATTTGGAGATACAATGGAAAAAGCCATCACAAACCATGATCAGTGTCTAGTGAGACCACTAGAGACAGGTCATCAGACAAGCCTGAAGCTGCACAAGGAAACACTGCAAGGGAAGATGGCTGACGTCAATTACGTTGTTCATTAACTGATTGTGAAAGAATTTTGCCCTGATCTTCATAAAGTGTGACTTGCAGGAGAGATGCAGCGATAAGCAGACATGAAGGTAGTTGAATCACTTGGAGGATTTTAGATAGCTGAATTCTTGTCCAATTTGTTGTCAAAGTGTGAACTTTTCTCAGAAGTTCATTGCAAAGGAATGTTCCATTTTACCGGGCACAGAACAAGAAACAGTTTTCACTCACATCAAACAACTAGCATTGACAGCAGCAATGCTAAGGTACTCTAATGTCAATGACCAAGTCACGCTGTAGTGCGATGTCAAACAGGATTTGTGAAACTCTCATGCAGCAAGAACAGTCAATTTCATTTGTATCTAGACCACTCACTGAACAATATTACCCTCAGGTTTAGAAGAGACAAGTTGATAATGAAATCTGACCATTTCAAAGCCGATTCAAAGTACCTTTCCTAAAATGTTCCTGTTGCTTCAAAGCTCTGCAAAGAATATTATGTAGCTTGCAATGATACATTTGGGAAATGAGGATCAAGCAAGGGAAGCAGGCTACCTTTTGACATGTTGAACTGTCTTTGAAAGAGTTGATGACATTAGCGTAGAATGTAAAGAGTGTAAAGTGCATTGAGTGCATCATTATATGCTCTGCAAGTCATCAACACGGCAAAGGTATTGAATCTGACAAACATGCATCTCACAGATCGTGCAAACTGAGCAATTAGATGAAACCATTCAAGTGCTACCAAAAACTTAAAGAATGGGTTGACACCATCAGAAGCACACTTCTTACACAAGTATTGAGCATTCAAACATCAAGTGTCGCATAGGATGGCATAATTTATAAAGAAACTGGAGTCATTATCCCGAAAAAGATGCAAAGAAATGCTGAGGTGCATCCATGCAAGGTTTAATAAATTAAATTTAATCTAGGGAAGGCAAGAGAAGTACTCTGTTGACCAAAAATGAGCAATGAGGTTATGGTTCACATTACTGGGTGCAGTGCTTGTTGAGAAAATCAAGCTAAGCAACTACAGAGCTGTTCATGACCCATGGCATCCCTGGCAAATGAAAATGGTTTAGGCTGGAAAGGACAAATGGTTTTCATTGATGCAGGTGGTCTTCTTAAAAGAATGTATGTGGGTCACTTGGAACTGCAAATGGTGCTGCAACATTTTTTTCTACAGAAACAAGAATGTTTGGAGAAATGTCTTTGTGTTTTGTAGCTAATGCACATGTGTGCATGTAACTTCTGTTGTTACTTCTAAAAAATGTTTTAAGACAGTCACAATTTTTACAAACCAAGAGGAACATTAACCATCAAGTTGCATGCCGAGGAGAACTAATTTCCTCTTCGAAGGGATGGAACTCATGGAAAGTTTATGGCCAAGGGGTTGCTAGAGTGGGCCTTGCTGCTGGAAGACATTATTTTGAAGAGGCTTTCGAAAAGCCCTAGAACATTTGTCCTGGTGTGTCAGGAAGAAGGGAGGTTGCTGAAAAATCAGGAAGAGTGAGATTAAGCTACAAGACTACATATCTGCTGTGAACATAATATAACATACAAATGGTTCTTGACATATGTTTGCATGAGTTATTAGTTTTCAATTTTATGTTTTGTACTTTGGCATAATAGTTGTTTATTAAGTGATGTTTGCTCCTTGTTGATTTTTAGCTTGCTTTTAAAAAAAAATGTCATAAGACACGAAATCTTTTCGTCAGTTGGTGGGAATATATATATCTTTCTTCTTAAATGTTATTGTTCTGAACTGAGTTGATAACAGTAATGACTTATCCTTTATGTGACCCCGGGATGGAACCACAGAGACATGACAAGTGAAAGCATCTGTACACCACGACTGACAATGAGCATGCCATTGGGCTCCATTGAGATGGTGGTTAATCTCATGGACAGCTATATATGACAGAACCCACTTGGACAGCACTCCCTTCACAACTGATAGCACCAACCAAGGACTTAGACAGTTACCGAGGATGATGAGGGTACTCCTTGCCCCACCTTTTGCAGGACGCATACTTCTCCCAAGTTCAGAAACAGCTCACACCCCAGGCTCCTCAGCTAGTGTGTCTTCTGGATGTTGAATACTCACACAAGGCTTATCCTGATGATCTGACTAAAGAAGATAATTAAGCCTTTCCCTGCACTGGTTACAGTTTGTACTGGCCATACTTCAGGTGTGCCTATAATATAGTACTCTCTGCATCTCCTGTGGAACACTTGGCACACTGGTCCTGGCATCATTGACATTTAATGGCAGTTACAGTAACGAGGTACTGAAATTCAGCCTGCCCTTTCTCAGATCTGTTTCTGTTCCTGCCCTGATAACCACTAATTAACTATCCAACCTACTTTACAACAAATTAACCGTCTTCCTCAGTCAAAATAGGGAATAATAACTGCTTCCCCCATTACACTCAACAGTGTTTCGGCTAATAATCTGGAATGATCCTTAAGTTGATTTCCTGATTTTGAAAGGCTAATCTACCCTGTTTTTCATTTACACAACTCTGAATGGTAGAAAACTTTAATTAAGTATGAATAGTTCTGAAGGAAAGGTCTTGCATTACATACGTGATGCTTGATTATTATATTTAGATTGATAATTGCATTTCGGCACGACTGTTCACGTTAGCTGTATTGAATTTACTGCTCAGCATTTGTAATATTGCCTGTTGTTATTCATACCAGTTCCCAGCACAGTTTGACGTGATTCAGTCTCTCAAGGATCAGCTTGAACAACGTACACGCATTCTCCAAGCAAATATCACATGGCAGCAAGAAGAACTACAAAAAATTCAGGAACAACTGTGCATGGTGGATGACTCAAATTTGCAGGTAAGAATAAACAACAAATGCTGAAACATATTGGCAAATCGTTAAAAGATGGGATGTTTCAGGGTTTAATTTTATAGTCCAAAAGGTATTCAGCCCTTTCCTCTACTTCAAGATCCATTTTTTTGCCTAAATTCTGAAAGAGAAAGCAAAATAATATTAATAACTTTGAAGAATAATTTCTGTGTGAGTGGAGTTTCTCAGGTGCTTCAGCATCCTGTTTCTGTTGAAAATAATGTGACTGAATATGCTGTACTGTTCTATGTACTATGTCCTAAACCGTCAAATAAACTGTCAGGAAGAGTGACGCTGACTTTCTGAGAGTTTGACCTTGAAATATCTAGCTACAGAAATACAGGTTTCTTGCTGGAGCCTCAGATGAACTGGTGCTGTTGTGTTTATGCGGGTAAAGGTAAAGCATTAAAATGTGGTGTGTCAATTTAAGCAATCTAAAAGTCACACTCAGGACGTTTACAACAAATTACTAACAAAATGCCATCCGGACATTTACAGGAAACTGTCCAATTCGTGCCACACAGATGCCAGGCAATGACCATCTCCAATCTGATTGTCAAGAGACAATCTGACCAGCATACCTTGACATTCAATGGTGTTGTCATCACTGAATCCCCACTATCAACGTCCTTGGGGTTATCATTGACCCGAAACTCAACTGGACATGCCACATAAACAAAGGGGCTACAAAAGAAGGTCAGAGGTGGGGAATCCTGCAGTGAGTAATTCACCGCCTGACTCCTCAAAATCTGCCCACCATCTATAAAGCACAAGTCAGGACTGTGATGGAATGCTCCCTACTTACCTCAATGGGTGCAGTTCCAGCAATACTTGACACCATCCAGGACAAAGCAGCGCACTTGATTAATACCATATCCGCAAGCATCCATTCCCTCCACCACCCTCCAGTACCAGCAGTGTGTACTATCTACAAAATGTACTGCAGAAATTCACCAACAATTCTCAGATAAAACCTTCCAAAGCCACAACCACTTTCACCTCGTGTATAAGTTCAGAAGATACATGGGAACACCAACACCTGTAAGTTCCTCCCAAACCACTAACCGTCCTGACTTGGAAACATATCACCACTCATTCACTGTCATTGGGTCAAAATCCTGGAATTCCCTCCATAAGTGCATTGTGGGTCAACCTACAGTATGTGGACTGTAGTGGTTCAAGACAGCAGCTCACCACCACCTTCTCAAGGACAACCAGTGGTGGGAAATATGTGTTGTCCAGCCAATGACACCCACATCCCACAGGTGAATAAAGAAAAGCATTTTGCAAAGACTATGCAAGCCCAAGTTAGACCACGCCTGGAGTACTGTGAACAGTTTCAGTTCCCTTGTGTAAGGAAATATATATTGACATTGGAGGCAGTCCAGAGAAGTCACCCCAGGCTGATCTTAGGTATGGAGGGTTGATGTATGAAGTGAGGCTGAGTGGCATGGGCCTGTACTCACTGGACTCTAATGGAACGAGAGAAGACCTCACTGAAACATACAAAATTCCTACAGGACTCAACGGGGTTGTTAAAGAGTCAAGGGCAAGAGGGCATAAACTCAGAATAAGGAGTTGCCCAGTTAGACCATGTCTCAGAAGGTGATGAACTGTGGATTTCATTACACCAGAGGGCTACATAGCCTGGGTTGTGAAGTATACTCAAAGCTGAGATCAATTTTGCATCAGTAACGGATTCAAGGCTTATGAGGAAACAGCAGGAAAGTGGCATTGAAAATTATCAAATCAGCCATTATTTCATTGGATGGCAAACAGACTCAATGTGATGAATAGTCTATTTCTCTATCTTATGGTTATCTCTGCCACTCTTTATTTTCTGGTCAATCATCTTTGTGTGATTATATGATTTTCTTCTCTGAAGTTTGACATTTTCCTTAACTTCTTCTTAACTCCTTAACTGCCCTTCCTTTTGAAATTTTCTTCATATAGTAGGAACATTTTATTCCTTTGTTCTGTCATGGAATGTGGTTGTCATTGTGAAGGCCAGCATTTTCTGCCCTACCCTGATTATGCTTGAACTGAGTGACCTGTTAACACCAATCGAGAGGACAGTCAAAATTTGACCACATTGTGGGTTTCACGTCACTTGTAGGTCAGACAGGGTAAGGATGGCAGATTTGCTTTCCAAGAACAACTTCCCAGGTGAACTAGATGTTTTTCTTCTCCCTGACTATCATTGATTACATGGTCGCCATTAGACTAGCTTTTTTAAATTCCCCAATTTTGTTGAATTCAGATTTGATCATCTGCCGTGAAGAGATTTTTTATTCTCTCAGAGGATGTGGATTTTACTGGCTGGGCCAGAAATTGTTGCCCGTCCCTAGTTGCCCTTGAGAAGCTGGTGGTGAACATTAGCCTGGATTAGTAGTCCAGAGTAGACTAGTACATTATCAGTATATCATCACCTCATCTGAAATGTCTACTGTATCTGCTTTTCTACTGATGTATCCCATAGCCCAGCATCCCTGTTCACTTCAGATAGTTCAGTTTTCATGCCCGCATAGCTTCCCTTATTATTTATCCTGACCTCACAATCAAGAGATTTGAATTTGAAATTTCATATTAAGTTAATGTGTATTCCATTTCTGTACTCAGTATACCCCTCTGTTGTGATAGGGATGGGTAACTCAGATTGGATCTTTGGCTAGGATTTTGGGAAGTTGTCTATTGGAATTTTCCAGAAAGTCTTGGGGTAGGACCTGAGAGCATGAAAGTATATGCATCTTGAGCTCAGCAGGCAGATGACGATAGACTCTGCTATAAGCAGAAGAGGAGCTGTAGATGTGAACCAAAAGGGCTGTCAGGGGTATTTCCAATTTCAAGCTCTCAGCAAGAAAACAGTGAAGCCTTAAGTTTGAGCTTAGAACTCTGCAGTCACAAGGCTTCAAAGGAAATTTGGACGATTGCTTCACCAAAAGCTGTGGAAGGATCCCCATAAAATTTCATGCCTCAGGACATAGCTGGAACATTGAGAAAAAAAATCAGAGGGAATTTTGGAGGATTATGGCAGACATTTAGGTCTATCCCAGAAAAAGTAAATGGCTTCTTGTCAGGCTTTTGTAGGTTCAAAAACTTTTAGGGGGAGTTGCAAGGAAAGTGGGAAGGCTCAGTTGAGAATATTAAACAAAAGTATACGTGATTGCGCTTTATTATCTCCCATACTCATCCAGACAAGTGAAGAGTATTCTATCTCACTCCTAATATGTACCTTGTGATATATGTAATTTCTTGTGATTTTCAGCGTGGCACTGTGTCTGGATTGAATGTAGTTATGTTATTGAAATTTCTGATTCTAGTCATCAAGTAGTAGTGAAGGAATTTGTGACAGTGTTAATGGCCCTACCTAACACCCAGGAGGAATGGGTTCAAGTCCCACCTGCTCCAGAGGTGTGTGCTAGTGTCTTTGAACAGGTTGATTATCAAATCTTGCAGGAACACAGTAGAAAGCTTCACTTTCTGAGTGACGGGTTTTTTTTTAACCATGATACACTGTATGAAATTGCAAACCAGTTTTACAGAAACAGGCTTATGAGTCTGTTACTCATGGCACACAGAGGAAGTGTATAACCTGATAAATTAGAATCTTTCCCTACAAAAATATGACATAATTACCATCTTAGCCGACTTTTGTTAATATCCATAACAGCACTGTGGGGTGTGATTACACAATATGGGCTGCAGTAGTTCAAGAAGGCAGCTCATCACCATGTTGTTAAAGGCATTTACAAATGGACAAGATAGTTAGTGGTGATACATTTCATAAATGGAACAGAAAATTCATATAGGATTTCAGATCTAAAAATCACAAAAATATGGTTCTCATTACTCAGTCCTTTGAGTTTAGGAGTTGGGACATTACGTTGAGGTTGTATAGGACATTGGTGAGGCCTATTCTGGAATACTTTGTCCAGTTCTGGTCGGCCAGTTATAGGAAGGCTACTATTAAGCTGGAGAGGGTTCAGAAGAGATTTACCAGGATGTTGCCAGTTATGAAAAGCTTCAGTTATAAGTAAAGGCTGGATAGGCTGGGACTTTTTGCACTGGAACGTAGGAGATTGAGAGGAGACCTGGTAGAAGTTTATAAAATAATGAGAGGTATAGATAGAGTTGATGATAGTTGTCTTTTCCTTAAGATGGGGAATTTCAAGACTGGGGGCACATTTTTAAGGTGAGAGGAGAGAGATTTAAAAAAGAAATAGAGGCAATTTTTTTACACAGAGGGTGGCCTGTCTCTAGAATGAACTTCCTGATGAAGTGGTGAATGCGGATACAGTAACAACGTTTAAAGGACATTTGGATAAGTACATGAATAGGAAAGGTTTGGAGGGACACAGGCCAGGAGCAGGCAGGGGAACAATTTAGTTTGGGATTATGTTCAGCATGAACTGGCTGGACCGAAGGGACTGTTTCCATGCTGTATGTCTGTATGACTCAATGGTTGAACATCTTTCTTAATGTTTCTTTCTTCTCCTTTCAGTTATTGTTGCAGCAGCCAGCATCGATCAGCCTGAGTCCGTTACAATTTCAAGAATCACAGCAGCAAAAGCAGCAACAAATGGGTCTTATATCGCAAGACCGGGATCTCCCCAGTAAACAGTTCCAGGTACCAATAGGATCGACATAATAGAACCAAGTATAGTCACAAACCAATGAAAGTATTTGTTTCGAATATGAACACATAAAATATTGGAAACACCAGAGCAGATCCATCTTTGCGGTGGACTCTTCATTAGGAATGGGAAACTAAAAGATATGTGATAAGTTAGGGCTTAACAAAGCAATAAAACTATAAACCCATTTAGCCTGGTGATTTTGCTATACTTCGGCCTTATAAGGATTCGTCCGTTCAGATGGAGAGAAAAACCCAAGACAAATAAATGTAGTCAGCAAAGGTGGCTGTGTAAAGTTTACAAGATATTAACTGAGGAGTTTATTGATGGCAGTCTGGAGGAGGTGACACCCTCACCAGTGCAACCTTTGAGAGCCCTGAGAGAAATAAATCCCCAGTTGGGAGTGAGAGACCTGCGCTGAGCCTCCGGACTCCATTAGAGACTGTTCATGCCAGAACATTCCCAGCAGGGCATATGTCTCACCCTCCTGTCAGCCAATCAGAGGGCAACAATTCTCCATTGCCATCTGCGCCATTGGGATAGTGACTGCTGCAATAATACATTTGGGCTTTCATTAAGGATCACTGTCGGATCAATGGGGAAAGATGAGTCAGTGTGAGCTGGTGGGTGTGGAGAGGGCACCACTGACAAGGTCGGGGAAGGTTTTTGGAAGGTGAAGCTGTAGTTTAGCTGTCAGCAGCACCCTCTCCCCAATCAGGCCCTGAGTGCCTTTGAACAAGGACCTCCACAGTATGTTAGGGCTTCCCTGAGTGGCAAATACCATCTATCACAGTACGATGAGGCACTTAACTTAATTACTTGCCATTAATTCTCATTTAAGAGCCTCAATTATCATCCAAGCAGGTAAGCCATCCTCAGACTGTCACATCCAGAATGAATTTACAGGGAGTTAGCTGGAGATTAATGCTGTTTTCAAATTGATTAAATAGCATCGTTGCTGCCTCTGTACTCACCTCCAGATTCTGCCCAAGCTTGTGCTTCTTCTAATCCACTGTTGTAAGTGTCAGTATTGTTGGGTTAGTTACACAGCTTTTGATTTTACACTGTTGCTATATGCTTATGCAGAGGGAATCCAAGGAACAAAAAGGATTCAGTGTTACACTGTCTGCCTTGGTCAGCAATTTGTTGTTACGGATATGAGCGAGTTGACTTTAAGAGCTATTGCCATCTTTCTCCACATGGCATGAAAAAGGTTATTTAAGAGCATCCGTTCACTCAAACCTAGAATTCTCTCTCCTCAGGTTGATCAAATCAAGGAGCGTTTGGCAGTCAGTCTCACTGAAATTTTGAACTTTTACACTCCCTGTCTTCCCTTTACCCCTTCCTGTGCAGTCTGCATGAGGTGCTTCAGTGAACGGCATTCTTAAAATGTTAGGCAAATTGTCAGGAGCTATCCAGTACAGTTGTCTCAGAGTGAAATTTTCCACTTTCCTGTTTGTTACTCAGGTTGCTGTGGCTACAACGTCTGGAACATAATAGAATAGAATCCCTACATTTTGGAAGCAGGCCTTTCAGCCCATCGGATCAGCATCAACCCTTCGAAGAGCATCCCAACGAGACCTATGCCTCCCCTCCACCCAATGCTATCCATGTGACCCTGAATTTCCCATGGCTAATCCACCTAGTCTTCACATCCCTGAACACGATGGGTAATTTGGCATGGCCAATCCACCTAACCTGTGCATCTTTGGACTGTGGGAGGAAATCAGAGCATCTGGCAGAAACTCACACACACACACGCACGGAGAACGTGCAGATTCCACTCAGACGGTTACCCGACCCTGAATCAAACCCAGGTCACTGGTCTTGTGAGGCAGCATTGCTAACCACTGAGCCACCGTGTCATCCCGAGTTAGACTCACCACTGGTTTTTCATGAGGCTTAAGCTGGTGATATTAGAGTGCTTGAGATGAATAGAATTGATGTATGTCAGGGAAAACTAGGTAAGCCCATGGAGGAGAAAGGAATCAAGGGATAAACTGATACAGAAATGTTAGAGGAGGTTTGCCTGGAACATGAACATTGACATCGACCTCGGGACAAGCAGTTTAACTGCGCTGTAAAATTTGGTATAATTCTATATTATACAAATTACACAAATGAACTGATTCACAAGCTTCTGGAAGATTCAGCTTTCTGAGCATTATTAGGTGCAAATACAACACACACACACCACATGAAAATTTGAGAGATGCCTATCTAGGTCTGTGATATTGCTGATACAATTATTTAATGCATTTCACACTAAATATAGTTTTATTTGCTGAACAGAATATTTGGACTTGATTTTTTTGCTCAACAAGACATTTTTAATGTTTTTGCAGAATGCTAAAATGATACATGCTGGATGTGTGGTGCAGACCTCCCTGCCCAATTTGTCCTCTGCGAGCCTGGCATTACATTTCAGCAGTCCTGTCATGTTCTCTCAGGCCCCATCAATGGCAATCCAAAGTGATGGCACCATTGGTCATTCAGGTCCCAACTTCGGTCATGACAGGCAACTAAGGTAGTAGCAACTTTATTTCATAAGTGAAAATGAATGTATGAATAGTAAGCTTAAAGAATTAACCTTAGGAAGATATTTCTTATCTATCAGTGTTGTCTATGAGAAAAACATGAATTTTAGTCATAGGACATAGAACATAGAACATTACAGCACAGTACAGGCCCTTCGGCCCTCGATGTTGTGCCGACCTGTCATACCAATCTGAAGCCCACCTAACCTACACTATTCCATGTACGTCCATATGCTTGTCCAATGATAATTAAATTACTTAAAGTTGGCAAATCTACTACCGTTGCAGGCAAAGCATTCCATTCCCTTACTACTCTCTGAGTAGAGAAACTACCTCTGACATCTGTCCTATATCTTTCACTACTCAATTTAAAGCTATGCCCCCTCGTGCTCGCGGTCACCATCCTAGGAAAACAGCTCTCCCTATCCACCCTATCTAACCCTCTGATTATTTTATATGTCTCAATTAAGTCACCTCTCAACCTTCTTCTCTCTAACGAAAACAGCCTCAAGTCCCTCAGCCTTTCCTCGTAAGACCTTCCCTCCATACCAGGCAACATCCTAGTAAATCTCCTCTGCACCCTTTCCAAAGCTTCCACATCCTTCTTATAATGCGGTGACCAGAACTGTACGCAATACTCCAAGTGCGGCTGCACCAGAGTTTTGTACAGCTGTAGCATAACTCTTGGTTCCAGAACGCGATCCCTCTATTAATAAAAGCTAAAACACTGCATGCCTTCTAAACAGCCCTGTCAACCTGGGTGGCAACTTTCAAGGATCTGTGTATATGGACACAGAGATCTCTCTGCTCATCTACACTACCAAGAATCTTACCATTAGCCCAGTACTTTGCCTTCATGTTACTCCTACCAAAGTGCATCACTTCACACTTGTCTGCATTAAACTCCATTTGCCACCTCTCAGCCCAGCTCTGCAGCTTATCTGTGTCTCTCTGCAACCTACAGCATCCTTCGTCACTATCCACAACTCCACCGACCTTAGTGTCGTCTGCAAATTTACTAACCCATCCTTCTACGTCCTCATCCAGGTCATTTATAAAAATGACAAACAGCAGTGGACCCAACACCAACCCTTGCGGTACACCACTAGTAACTGGTCTCCAGGATGAATATTTCCCATCAGCTACCACCCTCTGTCTTCTTTCAGCAAACCAATTTCCGATCCAAACTGCTATATCTCTGACAATCCCATTCCTCCGCATTTTGTACAATAGCCTACTGTGGGGAACCTAATCGAACACCTTGCTGAAATCCATATACACCACATCAACCGGTTTACTCTCATCTCCCTGTTTGGTCATATTCTCAAAGAACTCAATAATGTTTGTGAGGCACGACCTACCCTTCACAAAACCGTGCTGACTATCCCTAATCAATTTATTCTTTTCTAGATTATTATCAATCCTATCTCTTATAACCTTTTCCAATACTTTACCAACAACTGAGGTAAGGCTCACTGGTCTGTAATTACCAGGGTTGTCTCTACTCTCCTTCTTGAACAGGGGAACAACATTTGCTATTCTCCAGTCGTCTGGCACTATTCCTGTAGACAATGACGAGTTAAAGATCAATGCCAAAGGCTCGGCAATCTCCTCCCTGGTTTCCCAGAGGATCCTAGGATAAATAAATAAACATATATCTGGATTTAAATGGTAGTTATAATGGGAAGTGCCAGTGTTTGACTGGGATGGAAAGGTCAGCAGTCACACGACACCAACTTGTGGTCCAACAGGCTTATTTGAAATCTCAAGTTTTCAAAGCACTGCCTCTTCGTCAGGTGCGGTGAGGAGAGGCACACAGGCATAGAATTTATAATCAAAGAGATCAAAAGGTCATACAAATGGTGTGAGTGGAGTGTCGACAGGCCAGGTAGTAAGTCACTGCAGGGGATCAAGAGTGTCAGACAGAGTGTGTGAAGTGTCAACAACTGAATTGCAAGTGAAGGGATGACCTATTATCTGATTAATTGAGACACAGAGATAATTACAAAAAATTAAAACTAAGGTGGTGCTGGAGACAAACCAAATGACTGTAATAACATCGTTGTTACAGTGTGGTGCTGGAGGAACACAGCAGGTCAGGCAGCATCAGAGGGATGGGAGGGTCAATGTTTTGGGTCTAGACCCTTAATCAGGACTGCTATCTCTGACTGGAATAACATGATGGGTATAAGAGTTGCACGCCAAGGGTCTTACCAAAGTGAGATGTAATCCAAAACTGTACAAAATAATTAAGGTAGAGAGATCGTAACAAGTTATCAAAGTGATGGTGTAAAAAGAAAACAGTAAGAAATATTTATAGATACACAACTGTATGGTGGGGCCATGGTGTATTGGTGAGACCGTGCGGATGCTACAGTAATGGTTGAAAGGGCACCATGCAACAATCAGCAGACTTGGAAGTTCCCTCCAAATGGGGAACACTTCAGCAGTCAAGGACATTCAGCTCCTGATCTTTGGATAAGCGTTCTCCACGACCGCCTTTGGGATACACAACACAGAGTCGCTGAGCAGAAATTGATAGCTAAGCTCTGTACCCATGAAGACGGCCTCAGCTGTGATCTCGGGTTCATGTTGCGCAACAGATAACCCCACCATACTGTTCTGTATCTGTAAAATGTTACTAGCTGTCCTGTTTTGACCTTGATAACTTGCTATGATTTCTCTACCTTAATTAGTTTGGATTACTTGTTACTTTGGTTCGACCCTCAGCATGTGACTCATACCCATAATGTTATTCCAGTCATTTGGTTTGTCTCCAGCACCACGTTAGTTTTAATTTTTTGTAATTATCTCTCTGCCACAATTAATTGAATTAAAGGTCATCCCTTCACTTATTATTCAGCTGTTGACACTTCACACTCACCATTTGACACTCTTGATCCCCTGCAGAGACTTATTATTTGGCCTGTCTACTCTCCACTCACACCATTTGTGTGATCTTTTGATCTTTCTGATTATAAATTCCGTGCCTGTGTGCCTCTCCTCAATTCACCTGACAAAGGGGCAGCGCTTCAAAAGCTCGCAGTTCAAATAAACCTGTTGGACTATAACCTGGTGTGATGTGGCTTATGATGTTGGCATTTAAGTGGCAGCTATTTAGAATGTTTCCCTTTTACTTCTGGAATGAAAGTTTCAGTCATTAATCTGTTTGGTTTCAATGCTAATTTTCAGTGGTTCAGGTTTAATAGCACAAAACAAACCAATGTTTCACGGAAAGTTGCTAATCTCAGCAAATATAAGGCCAAGTTTGCAATTTTAAAAAAAAGCTTTCACTGGTACAGCTACAGTACTTTTTTGTGTCATTTCAAACATGATGCTGGGGGAGATAATAATGTGTTTTTTTGTTGTATCTAGTTGCTCTATCTGTCTTCTGTGAATGATTGATGCTGATCCATTGGCCAAAAATAGAAAGTACTTTCCTGGTACTTTAACTCAATTATCACATAATTGTGAAGGGAAAATATGAATTGGGTTTTACGTTTAGAAACAAAGGAGCGGAGAGACAGAATGGTTAGTCACCCTACATCGCCATTGGTTACAAGAACTAATCGGGACCAGTCATGATCTCTGTTGCCAGAGGGGAACCCACGAATGAAAGGGAGCGAAATCCAGTGATCTTTCTGCACAAGTACTGCAGCAGCTTCCAACTGAAGGAGAAGTTAAACAGGGAGAAATGCCCTCAAGAGGAATGGACCTGCAATCATTGCAAGCGTTGGCAGAAATGTCTGCTACATTGGTTGGAGGAAATCAAAGCATTTCTCACCACTGCTGTGCCACATCAGTTTTTGGGAAAGCAATAACAGAGGCAGACAGGAGCACGGATACCAGGTTCCCAATGACATTAGCTTAGAGTGGTTGGGAAAAGTGCAGTCAGAATGTAGCAGCCTATCGCAAATGTAGAAAGGGAAATTGAGTTGATGTGACTGTCAGTGTAGAACTCTGTTTTCTTCCATAACCCTGACCACTTTTAGGCAATATAACAAAGGACTATCCAACCTTCCAAGTTTATTGTTAACATAGAAAAATGCCAACTGCTAATGAAGTGCTATATTTGTAAGGCTAATGGTACAGTGACACAACTCAGTGAATATCTTTTGGATATTTGTATTCTACTGTTCATTTCTTCCTCTCCTGAAGCTGCTGTGCCAGAAGAATGATCTATTGTGCCACAAATCTGATATCCTATCAATTCTAATGTGATAAAAAAAATGTAGTTTCGTGAATTAGCACACCATGAATTTTCTACAGTACTAATACTTTTTCCACGCCATACACCATACATCAAAGCTGCTGGTACAGTAAAGAAGAGAACCAGTTAAATAATCAAGGTAAGCCAGAGCAAGGTAGAGAATGATGTCGGACTGATAAATTAAACTACATTTATTTTAATGCAAGAGGCCTGAAAGGTAACTTAGATGAACTCAGGGCAAGGGACTGGGATATCATAGCTATAACAGAAACATGACTCAGGGAGGGCCAGGACTGACAGTTAAATGTTCCGGGGTATAATTACTATAAGAAGGATAGAAAGAGGGGCAAAAGCAGAGGGGGAATGGCATTTTTTGTTTGGGGATAACAATACAGCTGTACATATTCCTGGGAAAATGTCCAGTGAAATTATATGGGTGGAACTGAGAAATAAGAAAAGGATGATCACTTTATTGGGATTGTACAATAGGTTCCCCAGTAGTCAGCAGGAAATCGAGAAGCAAATTTGTAAGATCTCACTTACCTGTCAGAATAATAGGGTTGTAATGGAAGGAGATTTTAACTTTCCAAATGTCGACTGGGATGCCATAGTATTCAGGGCTTGGATGGAGAGGAATTTGTTAAGTGTGTACAGGAAAGCTTTATCATTCAATACGTGGATGTACCTTTTGGATAAAGAGCACAACTTCACCTTCTGTTGGGAAATAAGGCAGGGCAGGTGACTGCGGTGTCAGTGGGGGAGCGCTTTGGGGCCGGTGACCATAATTCTATTAGTTTTAAAATAGTTATGGAAAAAAGATGGACCTGATCTAAAAGATTTTAGAGTAGGTTTGTAGCTTGGGTTGTAGCTATTGTGGTTGGTTGGCTCACTGAGCTGGCTCGTTGTTCTGCTGGATAGCATCATCAGTGCAACTTCCTATGAAGTGCCGATGGGGTTTCCCACCTGGTATTTAAACATTGCAGTCCATTGAGTTGGAGTACCTGATTTCTGGTTTATCTTCGCTGTGGAGTATATATAGGGTCTAGCTCCAAGTGTTTGTTGATGGCCTTCGTAGTGGAGAACCAGACCTCTAGGAATTCCCGTGCTTGTCTCTGTTTGGCCTGTCCTAGGATCCTGCTGTTGTCCAAATCAAACTGGTGGTTTTCCTTATCCGTGTGGATGGAGATGAGTGAGTATTGGTCGTGTCTTTTTGTTGCTAGTTGGTGTTCATGTTCCTAGAGGCCTGGAGCATCAGAGGCTGAGGGCTGAGCTTATAAAGATTTACAAAATCATGAGGGGTGTGGATAGGGTGAACAGCCACGGTCTTTTTCCCAGGTTAGGAGAATCCAAAACCAAAGTGTGTAGGTGTAAGACAAAAGGGGAAAAATTTAAAAGGGACCTGAGGGGAAACTTTTTCACACAGATGGTGGTGCCTGTATGGAATGAGCTGCCAGAGGAAGTGATAGAAGCTAGTACAATTACAACATTTAAAAGACTTCTGGATGGGTACATGAATAGGAAGGGTTTAGAGAGATGTGGACCAAATGCTGGAAAATGGGACTAGATCAGTTTAGGATATATGGTTGGAATGGACAAGTTAAACTGAAGGGTTTGTTTCTGTGCTGTATAACTCTTATGACTGTATGAAGAATATATGAACCTGAGAAAAGATGTCTCTATCATCTGCCAACTGAAATTCATTCTGATATACTTAGAAATCAGGTTTTGCTGTAATCAGACTCAAAACACTGGCTGTTCAAGTGATTGGGCCAGAACGTTTTGTCAAAACAGTAGTGTGGCTAATGATGATCACTATTTATGCATAAATTATGTAGCGACTTCAGTAGAGGAGCAAATGCACAGCTCACTACAAATATTGAAAAGTGCCTTGTTACCATTAAATTTATAAAATCAGCATTTCTCTTTCTGCCTCATGTTTCAAATGTATTGAAAATGATGCAGTTGTTTTATTTTTATAGAATAGAATCCCTACAGTGTGGAAACAAGCCCTCTGTCTGAACAAGTCCACATTGACTCTCAGAGCATCCCACCCAGACTCATCCCCTATAACCCACCTAATCTACACATCCCTGGACATTATGGGCAATTTAGCATGGCCACTTTGCCTAAACTGCATATCTTTGGACTGTGGGAGGAAATCGGAGCACCCAGAGGAAACCCACGAAGAGACGGGGAGAATACGCACACTCTACACAGACAGTCACATGAGGCTGGAATCGAACCTGGGTTCCTGGTGTTGTGAGACAGCAATGTTAACCACTGAGCCTCTGTGCTGCCCCTAATTTAGATACAAAATAAACCTCTCACAAAGATTTTGGACTAGTAATTACAAGTTAAAATACCCTTCTTGCCTAGAAAAATTATAAGTAAGCAGCTCAATTTCTTTAAACTGTTGGAGATGTTAAAAATACCAAATTTAACTTTTTCATTAACTTTCTTTTTCGATCTCATTTTCGCTCTAAATCTAGTTGTTTCTTTTCCTGTCTTTAATCCTCTTGCTGTATCTGATTTGACATTGAGTTTGCCTGCACTAATTTACATCACAGTCCAGTCATTGAGCTGAGATAATGGGAACTGCAGATGCTGGAGAATCCGAGATAACAAAGTGTGGAGCTGGATGAACACAGCAGGCCAAGCAGCATCTTAGCAGCACAAAAGCTGATGTTACGGGCCGAGACCCTTCATCAGAAAAGGGGGAGGGGGAGAGAGTTCTGAAATAAATAGGGAGAGAGGGGGAGGCTGTGGGGTGCAGGAAGGTGGGTGGGAGGAGGTGTATTCCAGATAGCTGTGGGACACATCCCTCTCCTTCAGGGACCTCTCTGTCTCCATCTCTGGCAACCACCTAGAAACCGATATCCATTTCAAGCCCACTGACTCCCACAGCTACCTAGAAAACACCTCCTCCCACCCACCTTCCTGGAAAAATTCCATCCCCTATTCCCAATTCCTTCGCCTCCGCCGCATCTGCTCCCAAGATGAGGCATTCCACTCCCGTACATCCCAAATGTCCTCGTTCTTCAAGGACCGCAACTTCTCTCCTGCAGTGGTTGAGAATGCCCTCGACTGGTGTGTTGCCTGCCCGGTGCCAGGGTGCAGGACATCTCCGACCGAGTTGAAAGGATATTGGAGCAGGAGGGGGAGGATCCAGTTGTTATGGACCACGTTGGGACTAACAACACAGGCAAGGCTAAGGTAGAGGACCTGTTCAGGGATTATGAAGCACTAGGAAAGAAATTGAAGTACAGGTCCTCAAGGGTCATAATCTCCGGATTACTGCCCGAGCCACGTGCCAATTGGTATAGGGAATAGAAAGTTAGGGAAGTAAACATGTGGCTAGGGGATTGGTGTGGGAAAGAGGGATTCCATTTCATGGGGCATTGGCATCAGTTTTAGAACCGGGGAGATCTGTACCGTTGGGACGGTCTCCACCTGAACTGATCTGGAACCAGTGTTCTAGCGAAAAGGATAAATAGGGTGGTCAATAGGACTTTAAACTTCTGAGTCGGGGGGAAGGGAAAGTGAAAGAGACAGGGAGTATGGAGTTAAATGGCAAGATAAGCAACAGGATAGCATGTGTACAGGTGGGTTTAAGCTCGAGGCAGACTAGGAATACAGCAAAAAAGAAGGATAGCTTAAGACATCTTAGGATTTCCAATCTCTCTAATAATGATAAGAAAGTTAGCATTAAGGCAGTTTATCTAAATACTCGTGGTATTCGCAACAAAGTAGATGAATTAACAGCACAAATCCTCTTGAATGATTATGATGTGGTAGGCATCACAGAGACATGGTTGCAGGGAGTTCAGGACTGGCAGTTAAACATCCAAGGATTCACAATATATCGAAAAGACAGGGAGGTGGGCAGAGGGGGTGGGGTTGCCTTGTTAGTTAAGAATGAAATTAAATCTACGGCACTGAATGACGTAGGGTCAGAGGATGTGGAGTCTGTGTCGGTGGAGTTGAGGAACCACAAAGGCAAAATAACTATAATGGGAGTTATGTACAGACCTCCTAACAGTGATCAGGACCAAGGGCGCTAGATGCACTGAGAAATAGATAGGGCATGTCAGAAAGGCAAGGTTACGGTGATCGTGGGGACTTCAATATGCAAGTGGATTCGGTGAATAATGTTGCCGGTGGATCCAAAGAAAGAGATTTCATGTTTGCAGGATGGCTTTTTGGAACAGCTTGTGATGGACCCCACAAGGGAGCAGGCTATTCTGGACTTAGTGCTATGTAATGAGCCAGACTTTATAAAAGACCTTAAAGTCAGGGAACACTTTGGAGGTAGTGATCATAATATGGTAGAGTTCAGTCTGCAGTTTGAAAGAGAGAAGGCAAAATCGGATGTAATGATGTTACATTAATAAAGGTAATTACAGGGGCATGAGAGAGGAATTGACGAAAATCGACTGGAAGCAGAGCCTAGCGGGGAAGACAGTAGAGCAACAATGGCAGGAGTTTCTGGGTGTAATTGAGGACACAGTACAGAGGTTCATCTCAAAGAAAAGAAAGACTATCCGGGTTGGGATTAGACAGCCATGGCTGACAAAGGAAGTCAGGAAATATATCAAAGAAAAAGAGACAGCCTATAAAGTGGCCAAGAGCACTGGGAAATCAGAAGATTGGGAAGGCTACAAAATCAAACAGAGGATAACAAAGAGAGAAATAAGGAAGGAGAGGATCAAATATGAAGGTAGGCTAGCTAGTAATATTAGAAATGATAGTAAAAGCTTTTTTCAATACATAAGAAACAAACGAGAGGCAAAAGTAGATATTGGGCCGCTCCAAATTGATGCTGGAAGGCTAGTGATGGGAGATAAGGAAATAGCTGAAGAACTTAAGAAGTACTTTGCGTCAGTCTTCACAGTGGAAGACATGAGTAGTATGCCAACAGTTAGGGAGAGTCGAGGGCAGAGTTGAGTATGGTAGGCATTACAAAAGAGAAGGTGCTAGAAAAGCTAAAAGGTCTAAAAATTGATAAATCTCCTGGCCCCGATGGGCTGCATCCTAGAGTTCTGAGGGAGGTGGCTGAGGAAATAGCAGAGGCTTTGGTTGTGATCTTTCAAAAGTCACTAGAGTCAGGGAAAGTCCCAGATGATTGGAAAATTGCTGTGGTAACCCCCTTGTTTAAGAAAGGCAAAAGATGGAAAATTATAGGCCAATTAGCCTAACCTCGGTAGTTGGTAAAATTCTTGAATCTATTGTCAAGGATGAGATTTCTAAATTCCTGGAAGTGCAGGGTCAGATTAGAACAAGTCCGCATGAATGTAGTAAGGGGAGGTCGTGCCTGACAAACCTGTTAGAATTCTTTGAAGAGGTAACAAATATGTTAGACCAGGGAAACCCAGTCGATGTTATCTATCTAGACTTCCAAAAGGCCTTTGATACGGTGCCACACGGGAGGCTGCTGAGCAAGGTGAGGGCCCATGGAGTTTGAGGTGAGCTACTGGCTTGGATTGAGGATTGGCTGTCTGACAGAAGGCAGAGAGTTGGGATAACAGGCTCTTTTTCGGAATGGCAACCGGTGACGAGTGGTGTACCGCAGGGGGGCCACAGCTGTTCACCTTATATATTAGTGATCTGGATGAAGGGACCGAGGGCATACTGGCAAAGTTTTCTGGTGATACGAAGATAGGTGGATAGGTAGGTAGTACTGAGGAGGTGGGGAAGCTACAGAAAGATTTAGACAGTTTAGGAGAGTGGTCCAGGAAATGGTTTATGAAATTCAATGTGAGTTAATGTGAGGTTTTGCACTTTGGAAAAAAGAATACAGGCATGGACTATTTTCTAAGTGGTGAGAAAATTCATAAAGCAGAAGTACAAAGGGATCTGGGAGTGTTGGTCCAGAATTCTCCAAAGGTTAACTTGCAGGTAGAGTCTGTGATTAAGAAAGCGAATGTAATGTTGTCGTTTATCTCAAGAGGGTTGGAATATAAAAGCAGCGATGTGCTTCTGAGGTTTTATAAAGCTCTAGTTAGGCCCCGTTTAGAATACTGTGTCCAATTTTGGGCCCCACGCCTCAGGCACGACATACTAGCCCTGGAGCGTGTCCAGTGGAAATTCACAAGGATGATCCCTGGAATGGTAGGTTTAACGTATGATGAACGGCTAAGGATCCTGGGATTATACTCATTAGAGTTTAGAAGGTTGATGGGAGATCTAATAGAAACTTACAAGATAATGTATGGCTTTGAAGGGGTGGACGCTAGGAAGTTGTTTCCGTTAGGTGGTGAGACTAGGACCCGTGGGCACAGCCTTAAATTAGAGGGGATAAATTTAAAACTGAAATAAGACAACATTTCTTCAGCCAGAGAGTGGTGGGCTTGTGAAATTCATTGCCACGGAGTGCAGTGGAGGCCGGGACATTGGATGCCTTCGAGGCAGAGATCGACAAATTCTTGATCTCAGAAGGAATCAAGCGCTACGGGGAGAGTGCAGGGAAGTGGAGTTGAAATGCCCATCAGCCATGATTTAAATGGCAGAGTGGACTTGATGGGCTGAATGGCCTTACTTCCACTCCTATGTCTTAAGGTCTTATGTACTGTGTCTCCCGCATTTCCCGCAACTCATCCCTCACACCCCGTCCCTGCATTAACCGCCAAAACAGAATACACCTCATCCTCACATGCCACCCCACCAACCTCCGGATCCAATGCATCATCCTCCGACACTTCCGCCATCTACAATCCGACCCCACCACCAAAGACATTTTTCCATCCCTACCCTTGTGTGCTTTCTGGAGAGACCACTCTCTCCGTGACTCCGTTATCCGCTCCAAACTCCCCTCCCACACCACCACATGTGGCACTTACCCTGCAACTGTAGGAAGTGCTACACTTGACCCCACACCTCCTCCCTCATCCCCATCCCAGGCCCCAAGAGACTTTCGACATCAAGCAGATGTTCACCTGCACATCTGCCCATGCGGTATACTGCATCCGCTGTACCCATTGTGGCCTCCTCTACATCGGGGAAACTAAGCGGACGCTAGGAGACCACTTTGCAGAACACCTGCGCTTGTTTCGCAGTAAACAACTGCACCTCCCAATCGCGAACCATTTCAACTCCCCCTCCCACAGTATGGATGACATGTCCACCCTGGGCATCCTGCAGTGCCACAATGATGCCATAAAAAAGTTACAGGAACAGCAACTCATATTCCGCTTGGGAACCCTGCAGCCCAATGGTATCAATGTGGATTTCACCAGCTTCAAAATCTCCCCTCCCCCCACTGCACAGCTCACCCCCGCCTCTCTAACCTGTTCTTCCTCTCACTTATCACCTCCTCCCACCTCAAGCTGCACCTCCATTTCCTACCTACTGACCTCATCCCACCCCCCTGACCTGTCCGTCCTTCCTGGACTGGCCTATCCCTTCCCTACCTCCCCACCTGCACTCACCTCTACTGGCTCCATCCCCGCCCCTTTAACTTGTCTGTTTCCTCTCCACCTATCTTCTCTATCCATCTTCTATCCGCCTCCCACTCTCTCCCTATTTATTCCAGAACCCTCTCCCCCTCCCCCTTTTCTGATGAAGGGTCTAGGCCAGAAATGCCAGCTTTTGTGCTCCTAAGATGCTGCTTGGCCTACTGTGTTCATCCACCTCCACACTTTGTTATCTCAGTCATTGGGCTGTTTATTTCACAATCTTTCACTCGGATTGATTGAGGACGCACATTTCCTTCTCCAGTTCACTTAATTCCCAAGAGTACATTGCTTTTCACCGTGCTGCCATCAGCTTGCATTTCCATCACTTGGGATGCAAAACCTAAATGCACATGAGATTGGAGAGGTAATGCCATCAAGACTGTGACTTTGCCTTTCCCAAGAGTCCATAACAAATCTTTCTGCCATGATAAAGAACAAGGTGAGCTCCAGTTTTATTGGGTGGTCATCATGGCCCAGAATTCCAAGGATCCAGTGGAGACACTTGTGGTATTTCCCAAACAGCCACACATTACTGCATCAGAGTGGTGGTGGAGTCACTGGTTAGAAGGGCCAGGCAGCAGATATACTGCCAAACTGTTGAATGGCCGTCAAGCTGAGCGAGCCTACAGACCTTGCGCAGTCTCTGGACTCCCCCAGATGCGAGATGTGTTGGACCATATGCACGTGACCATCAAGGTTTACTCAGCATAGCTAGGAGATTTCATTCACCAGAAAGAATTTCATTCTATCAGCATGCAATTGCTTTGCATCATTGGCCAGTTATGAGCTCATTGTCTTTGCAGCATGCACCTACACACTCAGGCACTCCTACTTAATTCCAGAAATGCTATAAGGCAGCTCAAATTTAATTCAGCAGTCCTTGATTCAGCTTTAACTTCCTTGTAGAGGGTTCATGTCTTAACGTACAATTTATCTGTTTATAGTAAAAGTTTTAAAGAGAATTTTAATTAGGGAGAAACCATGACAAAAATCCCACAAAGCAAATTCATGCCATGTGAATCCCATAATAAGATTTTTATTGTAATGTGCTACAAACATCCTGCACCAGAAAACAAAACATGCAAACTGAGATTTGGAAAGCTGCCAGAACAGTTGCAGGCTAAATAAATTGTTAGGCAAAGGCTGTTCTGTTGATGCCAATGAATAGATTTATAAGTCAGCCTATTTCTGACATGAAATGCTGGAAAAAAAAATCTGCATTCTATGGAGGTTACCTCAGCTGCATGAATATATTAGTATGAGGTTCTCACTATTTCTGAAAGGAGCTTTCTGAGACAGATATCTTGTCCATAGATTAGATTGTGTAAATATTTTTCATTCATGTTTCTGGCCAGTAACTACCATTTGTGGAGCGTAACCAATGTGTTCTTACATCTACTGCAATATGGTGATTTCATTTCCTTTGAAAATTAACTGCAGTCTGAATGGGACTTAACTTCAAACTTAAGACATATCATATTCACATTAAGTTTGCCAATCTCACAAATGTAATCCACTGGATTAACATTTGCAAGTAGGTGTTCAGCACATATATCGCTTTTAAACACAACTTACTGATCAGTTGCAATAGGGATCAAATACATGCTTGTTTGTAGTAAGTGCTAATGTGAAAATGTGAGTTTTTTTCATGGTTTGCGTTTTTCTTTTAAGGATGTTGCTTAGTCAACCCATTCAACCGTTGATGCCTATTACATGCCACAACAGACAACCCACAGAATTCACTACTACTGGACAACAAGCTAAGTATGTCAAAACTATTTAGGGATCTGGATGCCACAGTTCTCCTCATTACAAAATTTTCTATGTTATGGCTCCAAACATTCACATATGACTGTTTGGTTTGGTTTTAAAGATGTTTTGTAATCTAAAAATTATAACAAGGTTACATTTATGGCAATCCCAGGTGCAATTTAAAGGATACATGTATAATTTAACAAAATGATATGTTATTGTACAGCAACTCAAAGCTATAAAATAAAGTATTATTTATTGTAGATTGCAACTTGGAAAACCCCATTTATCTAATGCCACATTCTTCATTGGTTGTACAGATAAATTTGTTCTGCTTGTTAAGTTCATAAGGTTTCAATTTGTAGAAATCACATCATATAAGTCTTAAAAGAGTCCATTTTCTCGTTGTTATTTTATTGGGTCAAATTGTTTCCAGCAGGTGTTGTCAATGTTCCCTCAATTCTACATATTCTCCTGGGGCTGGATCTTATAGTCCCTCTTCGGGCAGGTTTACATGGTTGTGGGGAGTGTGGAGCACATAGAATACAAGGTGTGTCCAGTCTACCACCTTTCTGTGAAGCCCCCAGTTGTCCCTATACTGCAGAAAATAATGGGTACCAAAATCAACAGCCCATCTGTCATGTTTAAATTAATCATTAATGGTCAATTAAAATCTTCAATCTTGTTGTTACCATAACCATCATATGGTTGGATGGGCAAGATTGAGTCATCCAGTGTTTGGGCCCAAATAGGAAAAAGGCAAGAAGAAAGGGGAGCATATCAATAGCAGGCATTGGGGGGGGGGGGTTTGGTGGTAGGAGCTGTGCAATTCAAGGGCAACCCCCACCAAAAATGTTACCCACCCCATCATTCCTTCCTGCCTGCCCTCCAAAAACAGACCATTTACACCCCCCAACTTCCAATGACTCCCTAAGCCCAACTTACCTGGCTGTTTGTCCTTTTTTTTCTTGGGTGTCCTTGCAAACCTGGCAGTGCACACTGCCAGATTCTACTGCTGCTTGGACTGTTTGAATCATCAGATAATCAGTGTTCTAGAGGTCAGGCTTCCTCCAACAGAGGAGTGTAAGTCCCACTTTCTCCTCGTTCAGGACACCTTGATTCAGGTTCATTGACTCCTGGCTGACTTTTCTGCTTGGCAATGAAATGTTGACCTTGGTTTCGCTGTCAAGAGTTATTCCTGTGAGCAGACTCTGCATTCTTTATGATCAGGTGATTGTCCACAACGCCAACTGTGTAGTTGTACAAAAGTGTGATCTGAAAATATAATCATGATTCCTTCTATGTTGTCCAAAGGCACTTTTCCAACCTTCTAAAAGGCAGACTGCCAAAGATTTCAGTGCAATTATGGTAGATCCAAATTAACAAATTGCTTTAGTTTACACACAGCAAGATTTTACAATAATAATAAGGAATTTCAACTCCCCAATATTAACTGCAATAGCCAAACAGTCAAAGGCTCATAGAAGTTGGAATTTTTTTTCATCTATTCAGGAGACCTTTTGAAACTAGCATGTAGAAATACCCACAAGAGACAGGGCAATGCTGGAACTAATTTCAGAGAGTGAAGCTGCTCAGCTGGTAGATGTGTCAGTGAGAAAATATTTTGGTGAAAGTGATCACACTTAGTAAGATTTAAGATGGTCAGTAAAAAGACAGAAATGGCCCAGAAATAAAGACTTTAAAATGGGGTGTGTCTGATATTAATATGATCAGACTGGACCTGGTCAATATAATAAAATGTGAGGCTGGATGAACACAGCAGGCCAAGCAGCATCTCAGGAGCACAAAAGCTGACGTTTCGGGCCTAGACCCTTCATCAGAGAGGGGGATGGGGAGAGGGAACTGGAATAAATAGGGAGAGAGGGGGAGGCGGACCGAAGATGGAGAGTAAAGAAGATAGGTGGAGAGAGTATAGGTGGGGAGGTAGGGAGGGGATAGGTCAGTCCAGGGAAGACGGACAGGTCAAGAGGGGGGATGAGGTTAGTAGGTAGATGGGGGTGCGGCTTGGGGTGGGAGGAAGGGATGGGTGAGAGGAAGAACAGGTTAGGGAGGCAGAGACAGGTTGGACTGGTTTTGGGATGCAGTGGGTGGAGGGGAATAGCTGGGCTGGTTGTGTGGTGCAGTGGGGGGAGGGGACGAACTGGGCTGGTTTAGGGATGCAGTAGGGGAAGGGGAGATTTTGAAACTGGTGAAGTCCACATTGATACCGTTAGGCTGCAGGGTTCCCAGGCGGAATATGAGTTGCTGTTCCTGCAACCTTCGGGTGGCATCATTGTGGCAGTGCAGGAGGCCCATGATGGACATGTCATCTAGAGAGCGGGAGGGGGATTGGAAATGGTTTGCGACTGGGAGGTGCAGTTGTTTGTTGCGAACTAAGCGGAGGTGTTCTGCAAAGCGGTCCCCAAGCCTCCGCTTGGTTTCCCCAATGTAGAGGTAGCCGCACCGGGTACAGTGGATGCAGTATACCACATTGGCAGATGTGCAGGTGAACCTCTGCTTAATGTGGAATGTCATCTTGGGGCCTGGGATAGGGGTGAGGGAGGAGGTGTGGGGGCAAGTGTAGCATTTCCTGCGGTTGCAGGGGAAGGTGCCGGGTGTGGTGGGGTTGGAGGGCAGTGTGGAGCGAACAAGGGAGTCACGGAGAGAGTGGTCTCTCCGGAAAGCAGACAGGGGTGGGGATGGAAAAATGTCTTGGGTGGTGGGGTCGGATTGTAAATGGCGAAAGTGTCGGAGGATGATGCGTTGTATCCGGAGGTTGGTAGGGTGGTGTGTGAGAACGAGGGGGATCCTCTTAGGGCGGTTGTGGCGGGGGCGGGGTGTGAGGGATGTGTTGCGGGAAATACGGGAGACGCGCTCAAGGGCGTTCTCGATCACTGTGGGGGGAAAGTTGCGGTCCTTAAAGAACTTGGACATCTGGGATGTGCGGGAGTGGAATGTCTTATCGTGGGAGCAGATGCGGCGGAGGCGGAGGAATTGGGAACAGGGGATGGAATTTTTGCAGGAGGGTGGGTGGGAGGAGGTGTATTCTAGGTAGCTGTGGGAGTCGGTGGGCTTGAAATGGACATCAGTTACAAGCTGGTTGCCTGAGATGGAGACTGAGAGGTCCAGGAAGGTGAGGGATGTGCTGGAGATGGCCGAGGTGAACTGAAGGTTGGGGTGGAAGGTGTTGGTGAAGTGGATGAACTGTTCGAGCTCCTCTGGGGAGCAAGAGGCGGCGCCGATACAGTCATCAATGTACCGGAGGAAGAGGTGGGGTTTGGGGTCTGTGTAGGTGCGGAAGAGGGACTGTTCCACGTAGACCTACACTGGCCCCAAACCCCTTCTCTTCCTCCGGTACATTGATGACTGTATCGGCGCCGCCTCTTGCTCCCCAGAGGAGCTCGAACAGTTCATCCACTTCACCAACACCTTCCACCCCAACCTTCAGTTCACCTCGGCCATCTCCAGCACATCCCTCACCTTCCTGGACCTCTCAGACTCCATCTCAGGCAACCAGCTTGTAACTGATGTCCATTTCAAGCCCACCGACTCCCACAGCTACCTAGAATACACCTCCTCCCACCCACCCTCCTGCAAAAATTCCATCCCCTATTCCCAATTCCTCCGCCTCCGCCGCATCTGCTCCCACGATAAGACATTCCACTCCCGCACATCCCAGATGTCCAAGTTCTTTAACGACCGCAACTTTCCCCCCACAGTGATCGAGAACGCCCTTGAGCGCGTCTCCCGTATTTCCCGCAACACATCCCTCACACCCCGCCCCCGCCACAACCGCCCTAAGAGGATCCCCCTCGTTCTCACACACCACCCTACCAACCTCCGGATACAACGCATCATCCTCCGACACTTTCGCCATTTACAATCCGACCCCACCACCCAAGACATTTTTCCATCCCCACCCCTGTCTGCTTTCCGGAGAGACCACTCTCTCCGTGACTCCCTTGTTCGCTCCACACTGCCCTCCAACCCCACCACACCCGGCACCTTCCCCTGCAACCGCAGGAAATGCTACACTTGTCCCCACACCTCCTCCCTCACCCCTATCCCAGGCCCCAAGATGACATTCCACATTAAGCAGAGGTTCACCTGCACATCTGCCAATGTGGTATACTGCATCCACTGTACCCGGTGCGGCTTCCTCTACATTGGGGAAACCAAGCGGAGGCTTGGGGACCGCTTTGCAGAACACCTTCGCTCAGTTCGCAACAAACAACTGCACCTCCCAGTCGCAAACCATTTCCAATCCCCCTCCCATTCTCTAGATGACATGTCCATCATGGGCCTCCTGCACTGCCACAATGATGCCACCCGAAGGTTGCAGGAACAGCAACTCATATTCCGCCTGGGAACCCTGCAGCCTAACGGTATCAATGTGGACTTCACCAGTTTCAAAATCTCCCCTTCCCCTACTGCATCCCTAAACCAGCCCAGTTCGTCCCCTCCCCCCACTGCACCACACAACCAGCCCAGCTATTCCCCTCCACCCACTGCATCCCAAAACCAGTCCAACCTGTCTCTGCCTCCCTAACCTGTTCTTCCTCTCACCCATCCCTTCCTCCCACCCCAAGCCACACCCCCATCTACCTACTAACCTCATCCCACCTCCTTGACCTGTCCGTCTTCCCTGGACTGACCTATCCCCTCCCTACCTCCCCACCTATACTCTCTCCACCTATCTTCTTTACTCTCCATCTTCGGTCCGCCTCCCCCTCTCTCCCTATTTATTCCAGTTCCCTCTCCCCATCCCCCTCTCTGATGAAGGGTCAAGGCCCGAAACGTCAGCTTTTGTGCTCCTGAGATGCTGCTTGGCCTGCTGTGTTCATCCAGCCTCACATTTTATTATCTTGGAATTCTCCAGCATCTGCAGTTCCCATTATCACTGGACCTGGTCAATGTGGCCTGGGAGCTGCTACTTATAGGAAAATCCACATTGCAGCAGTGAGAATTATTTTAAAAGGAAATAATGGAAGTGCAGGGCCAACATACTCCTGTAAAATTGAAGAATGGGACTAAAAAATTCAGAGAACCTTGAATATCAAGGACTGTATAAAGACAAAAAGGGAAGCTTATTGTAGATAGGCGTAGTGCAGCGAGTAATTCACTTCCTGATTCCCCAGAGCCTGTCCACCATCTACAAGATACAAGTCAGAAATATGAGGGAATATTCCGCACTTGCCTGGATGGGTGCAGCTCCAACAACACTCAAGAATCTTGACACCATTCAGGACAAAGCAGCCCGCTTGATTGGCACTACATCCACAAGCATTCACTTCCTCAACCACTGATGCGCAGTAGCAGCAGTTTGTATTCTATACAAGATGTACTGCAGAAATTCACCAAAGATCCTCAGACAGCGCCTTCCAAACCCACGACCACTTCCAACTAGAAGGACAAGGGCAGTAGATACATGGGAACACCACCACCTTCAGGTTGCCCTCCAAGTCACTCACCACCCTGACTTGGAAATATATCGCTGTTCCTTCACTGTCACTAGGTCAAAATCGTGGACTTCCCTCCCTCAGGGCATTGCGGGTCAACCCACAGCAGGTGGACAGCAGTCTTCAAAAAGGCAGCACACTACCACCTTCTCAAGAGCAACTAGGAATAAGTATTAAATGCTGGCCAGCCAGCAATGCCCACATCCCACAATTGAATAAATAAAAAAAGCATCAGCCCACCGAAAACCCTGACATAACAAGGTGTAGAGCTGGATGAACACAGCAGGCCAAGCAGCATCAGAGGATCAGGAGGGCTGATGTTTTGGGCCTAGACCCTTCTTCAGAAAACCCTAAAAACACCAAAAACCCTAGCAGCGTATAGAAAATGCAGAGAGTTCCTTACAAATTAAGTTAGATAAGTAAAGTTGTGGGGCAGGGGTGCATGATAAAATGGTGGCAGCTAAAATAAAGGAAACTCAAGAGGCATTTTGTAGATAGTCGGAGCCAGAGGATAACCAGGGAAAGTGTGGAACCTCTTAGGGACCTAATCAACAAATTACAATTGAAAGGGAGGGAGTATTATCCAGATAAGACTGGATAAGTCCCAGGCCTGGATGAACTGCATTCCAAGCTGCTGTGGGAATCGAGGAGGGAGATTTCAGGGGCCCAGACATTCATTTTCAAATCCCCTCTGGGCACAGGTGTGGTGTCAGAGGACAACTAACATGGTACCATACAAGGGGAGTAGAAATAAACCGGTGTATTACAGGCCAGCAATTCTAAAGTCAATGATAGGGAATCTATTAGAAAAAGTTCTGATGGACTCAGAGAGACAAGGATTATTCAAGGGTAGTCAGCATGACTTTCTCAAGGGGAAATCAGGTCTGACAGGTTTGTTTGAGATTTTTGAGGAGGTGACTGGATGTGTGGACGAGGGTAATGCAGTGCATGTAGTTTACATGAGCTTCAGTAAACCTTTTGTCAATATCTCACATGGGGGACTGTTCTCGAAGGTAAGAGTCTATCCATTACAGGGCAATTTGGCAAACTGAATCTAAAATTAGCTTTGTGGCAGGAGGTAGAGGGTGATAGCTGGAAGTTGTTTTTTTTAAGACAGGAAGCCTGAGTCCAGTGGTGTATCACAGGGTCCGGTGCTGGGTCCTTGCTGTTTGTTGCATATAATAATGATCTAGACATGAATGTAGAATGTTTGAGCAATACATTTGTAGTTGACACAAAAGCTAGTAGTGTAATAAACAGTGAAGAAGAAAGCTTTAGTCTACAGGATGATATAGACGGGCTGGTCAGATTTGCTGAACAGAGGCAAATGGTTTCAATCCTGAAAAATGCGAGGTAACTGAATTTGGTAGGATCAATAGGCAATGGAGTATACAATGAATGGCAAGATTCTATGAAGAACAGAGGATCAGAGGGACCTTAGTGTGCTTGTCCACACATCCTTAAGACAGCAGGACAGGTTAGAGGGTAAACAAGGTATATAGGATACTTTCTTTTCCTAGAATAGGCATGGAATATGAGAGCAGGCAGCTTGTGGTGGAGATAACAAGGTGCAGTGCTGGATGTACACTGCAGGCCAAGCAGCATCAGAGGAGCAGGAAGACTCCCACCCAAAACATCAGCCTTCCTGCTCCTCTGATGCTGCTTGGCCTGCTGTGTTCATCCAGCTCTACACCTTGTTATCTCAGGTTCTCCAGCATCTGCAGCTCCTACTACCTCCTAAGCTTGTGGTGGAGCAGTTGAAGACTTTAGTTAAGCCATAGCTGGGGCGCAGTTCTGATCACCGCAGAAACAAAGGATGTAATTTCACTAGAGATGGTGCCGTGGAGATTCATCACCATGTAACCTGGGCTGTAACATTTCAGCTATGACGAGGAACTAAATAGACTGGGTTTGTTTTGCTTATCAGGGAAAGCTGAGGAGGTGTCTAGTTGAGATGTCCAAAGTTATGAGGGGCATAGATAGGGCAGAAAGGAATAAATCTTTCCCCTTAGCAGAGGGTCAGTAAGCAGGGGGGAGAGATTTAAGGTTAAGTGGAGGTGGTTTGGAGGAGATTTAGGGAGGAATTGTTTTACCCAGAGGGTGGTGGGTATCTGAAACCCACTGCCTGAAAGGATGGGAGAGACAGGAGCCCTCACAACATTTAAGATGTATTTAGACTATCAAGTGAAGCACAGTACCACACAAGGCTATAGGTCAAGTGTTTGAAGATGGGATTAGATTGGATATGTGTTTGATGACTAGTGTGGATCTCTTTCCGTGCTGTAAATCTTTAGAACTCTATGACGAGCATAGGAGGGAGGATTGGCGGTATCACCCCACTCAACTACAAGTTGTTGGTCTTAGGCATCTTATTTAACCTGGTGATCATGGCCTATTCAAAATACTACTGGTGCAGATCTGGCTCCCATTGTGAGGAGAACAAACCCAGAAAAAGCTAAAGGTAAAGAGGAAAAATTTTTTTTGCAGAAAAGTGTTGCATCTTTAATTGCATTCTGCTTTGAGAAAGGCTTAGCCAGTCCGTCAGCAGCTAAAAGCATTTAAACAAGCATCAGGCAGTGCAGGGTCGTGAACACTATCACAGTTAAGACAGCACTTGTCGCAAAAAGGCAACCAGAGTGGAGGGAAAAAGTGTAGAAAAAGTCAGTGAGTGCAACACTATGGCAGCAAAGAAGTCAGTCTGAGTCAAGAATTGGTGGAGGTACAATCAATGTCCGAGCTCAAGCAGTAAGTTAGATTCTTAAGTGAAAAGGATATAAAACATATCCGAATAATGAAAAAACGACCAGGCTGGGAATTTGGAAAAACAAACAGAAATACTTACCGATAAAATGAGTAGTGCTGGCTTGCAATTGTGAATGGGCGCCATAAGATATGGCTGCAAAAATCTAAAAGGACCAGTAACTTTATAATGATGTCTGGACTATCTGGAAATTTAAAACAAATTTCAACAATTTTTGGTCCACTGCCGAAGTGGGTTATGACCAATAAAATATTTCAGCTAAAACTTGGCTACATGCCATTTTCACCAAGATGGAAACAGAGGTTTGAAGAGCTTGTTATCTAATCAGAAGCAGAACACATTGGAGATGAGATGTGGGAGAAAGACCATAGATTGAGTATCAGTCATTGCCCTAAGCCAAACTGGAAAGCAAGAGCTATAGTACCCCATTAAAGTCATTGTTCTACTTAAATAGGTATTCATTTATAATTTAAGTTACCTGAGTTAGTTCACCAGACTGTCTCCTGTGGCCTAAATAAATAAAGCCGCAGGTGAACAAATAAATATTGGAATTTAAGTTTAAATTGTATCCTAAAATGCATACTCTTCCCAGCAAACAATGGGAGCAACCCTATTTAAATCTGATTGATGGTGCTACCTTATTGTTGTTGCACTATTTTTCACTGTCACCTTAAACTTAAAAATGTATATACCACAATGGTCAATGCAGTTTGCAGGGTTTACATGAAAATTTGATTGCACACAGGAAACATTGATGTGAACAATCTGACAAAGGACTACAGTTTGTTGATGAGCCTTTCAGTCAGTTTGCAGTCACTTTAGAACTTCAGCATGTAGCAAGCTTGCCAAGATGTCTATAGTCAAAAGCTAAGAGAATATGAGGTACAGAGAGTCAAATGTTTTTTAAAGGAAACCCATTATTATTATAGTCTTATTAAAATAGTGGTCCACCCCAGTCTGACATGCCTGATTGCCATCAGCATCATTGCAAGGGAAAAGTCCTGAAGAGTCAACTCATCATCGGACCAAAGACACACAGTTGAGTTCAAACAAATATTATTTTCCTTCAAGGAGCCATTTTATTGACAACAACAGTTTACACTTCAATACGAATCATGGTAGCAGGACTGTGGGTGATGGGTACAGATCAAGAAATTTAACAAGATGGTACAGTGCTCCCAGCATTGAAAGACCAGCAATGATCATACATTGGCCATACAGCAGAGGTAGTTACATGGAAAACCACAGATTCTTTGTTTCATCCATTAATGCTTCATTTGATGAACACAATGAGGAATGTCAAGACAGTAATGGTTCATAGACTACTCAAGAAAAATATCAGAATCAGAATCAAGATCAACAATCATCCCATGATCTACTGATCTTCGAAGTCTAAAATACTTTGTTCTGGAAGTATTACGAATCCTCTCAATCAATTAAATCTGTAAGTTCAAAACCTGAGGGGAATGGGGTGACTGGGGGGGTGATGGTAATTGTAGTATAGTGTTTACACTTTTGTATAATGTGATGACAAAGTGTGAAAAAGCTTGGGCAAGATATTCTGTGAGACAATAGAGTGGGAAAAAGCCTGGGGGAGATTTTCTGTCAGACAATGGATGTGAAAGGATTCATCAATGAGCTAAACTCCAGGCCGACCCACTCTGATATTAGGTCAATGGACAGTTCAGGGCAGTTAGAACACCTAGCTGTTGGACACTGCCACAATCTCCTAATGGAGGCATGTGTGTCTTCGCTACCTCTTGAAATTAATCGTTAATATGCTTAAGAGTTAAAGCTACCTGTGTTTCTGATGAAGGGTCTAGGCCCGAAACGCCAGCTTTTGTGCTCCTAAGATGTTGCTTGGCCTGCTGTGTTCCCTTGCAATTGATCTGGGCCTTGACCAGCAGATCTGTTCAACTAACTTTGAACACATGCATCTGCTGTTTTTTGTCCTGCACCCGAGCTAGAAAGTTGAATTCTCACCTTGTTTGATGGCTGACCAAAGTAGATTACCTGACATCTTCTTCCCTTCACGCCCCTAGTCACGTTGGAGGATCCTACTGTTTTCAAGATTAATAAAACTGGATGTGAGTTTGCTCACTTGAAGCTTCATCGGAGGCTCACTGATGATGTTACCTAGAATGGTGACGGAACGTCTGAAAACTAACCTTCCGGCTCAGCGAGCAAACTCACATCCAGAAACTCAACCTGAGCTACAAATCTGTTCAAAACTCGCTATTAATAAAGCTATCTAAACACACTGGGATATATTTAAATTTTATTTCTTGTAAAGGCCAATTGGCAGCACTGGGCATCTACATTTACTTGGCATTTAATGTAGCAAATAACTGCAAGTAATGATTGTTTAAAGAGTGTTGTTTGTGCAATGTTAATGATGCTGATATTGACATAATATTTCATTGTATGAATGTTTCTTGACAGGTACTCACAAGGACAACAACTGCCCCAAAATCCGACACCACAGCCAATTAGAAATAGTGTATCAATGATCTCCAATCCAGTACTTATGGGTCAAATAGTAACTCCGGGATTTTCTATACCACAATCATCTCTGTCGCAGCAAACTATGCACCTACAACAGCAGCAGCAACACTATTTACAGGTAGGTCCGTTCTGATGGATCTTTTAAATATAATGTGTTTATGTTTATGCGTCCATTTTTGCGTCATTTTATCATATTTTCTTAATGTACCAAGTTTGTGTGTCTCTTTCTTTCTCTACACATAGTTAATTAGCTCTGAATCAGACGATTAGAGTTCAAGTTCCATTACAATATTTGAGCACCCAGTTTAACCAGACACTTCATTTCACTGCTGTGTCTGGGGTGACATCTTTCAAATATATTGAAATTCACTCATGGGATGTGGGTTTTGCTATTAAATGTTACATTTATTGCCCTTGAACTGGGTGGCTTTCTGGGCTATTTCAGGGGGCAGTTAAGAATCAATTACATTACTGTGGCTCTGGAGATCATAAGTAGGCTAGACCAAATAAGGATGGCAGATTTCCTTCCCCGAAGGACATTAGTGAACCAGATGGGTCCTTTTGACAATCAGCATCAGTTGCATGGTTGCCATTAGAGCAGGGTTTAATTCCAATATGTTATTGAATTTAAATTTCACCAACTGCTACGTGGAATTCAAGCCTACATCCCAAACATTAGCCTAGAGTTCTGGGTCACTAGTCAGTAGCATTACCAGAATTACACCTCCTCCCAAGAGGCTATGATCAGATGTTAAAAAGGGGTTTCATCCTCCTATTCATTTGGTCTTCCGAAATATTTCCCGTGTTACATCCTGCATAATTTTTCTTTCCATTGACTAGAAAATATTTGGCGTAACCTTTCTTCTCTGTGACATTGCCGATGTGTTTTGAGACGGTATACAAAGTCCACCACTTCTGAAATGTAACATTTTAAAGTATGATAGTTTATTGTCTGAACATAAGACATGGGAGAAGGAATAGGTTAGTTACATCCCCCTGAACCTGCTTCACCATTAATACAATCATCATTAGCACTGCTGCCTCACAGTGCCAGGGTCCCAGGTTTGATTCCACCTTCAGATGACTGTCTGTGTGGAGTCTGTGCGTTCTCTCTGTGTCTGTGTGGGTTTCCTCCTCCAGTCCAAAGATGTGCAGGGTTAGGTGGATTGGCGATCCTAAATTTGCCGACAGTGTCCAGAAATATATAATTTGGGTGGATTTCCTATGGGAAATGTGGAGTTACAGGGAGAGGGTAGGAGACGAGTCTGGATAGGATGCTGTTGGGAGGGTTTGTGTGGATTTGATGGGCCGATGGGCCTGTTTCTGCACTGTAGGGATTCTATGATTACATGACTCTGTTTTCCTACCTGATCCCTTGATTATTTTGTTCCTTCACGTGTACTTATTTTCCTTTGAGAAACAGTGAGTAAGTGTTGGTAGGATTAGCAGGATGATCATCAGCCTGTTAAAACAGCACCATGGTTGGCCATCCAATGGCCTAAAACTCCTGGAGTGGGATTTGAACCCAGAGTTTCAGGTTCAGAGGTGGGGACATTATCTTCGGAGCTACAAAACCTCTTTGTCCTTAGTGCCTTGATTTCCTTATAGTCCAAACATTTATCTATTTTAGCCATATATATACTGAATGGCTGTGCCTCTGCGGCTCTTTCTGGAGGAAATTTTCAAAGATTTACAATCCTCCAAGAGATTTCCATTTGGCTTGGTCCAAAAGGATTGACACCCCATCATGAAACTCTTCTGTCTAGTTCTAAACTTGCCAGCCAAGGAATACAGCTTCTCAGCATCTCCCCTATGAAGCTCTCTCGGAGTCTTCTATTTCAATGAAGGCATATCTCTTTCTTATAAACTCTAAAGAGCAGAGGCTTATCCTACTCAACCACTGCACATTGGACTATTCTCTATTCCTTGTAATCAATCCAATGAGTAACCCAAAGAACTGCTGGAAATCTGAAACAAAAACAGAAATTGCTGGAGAAACTCAGCAGGTCTGGCACCATCTGTAGAAAGATAGCAGAGCTAATATTATGGGTCTAGTGACCCTTCTTCAGAACATCAGTCTAGTGAACCTGTATCCTGTACTTTCCACGGTAAGTATAACCTTCCTTAGATGTATGCACAGTGGATGTGGTCACATTAATGCCTTAATATAACAAAACTGCCCTACTCTTGTACTGCTTTTCCCCTGCATTAAATTATTTGCTTTTCATATCTGGAACTGATAGAGAGTCAGAGCACAATATTGATTGGATTAACTTACCTACCTTAATTACGCTAATCAAAAATGACTGATAAAGCTGGAAAAGAGAAAAATATGACTTGAGTTCCAGGAGAAAGGATCACAAATTTAATAAATTATTCAGCAAAATGTGCTGGAGATGAAATTAAAATAGAAATGAAACAGAGGAAATTGGCTCTATTTCTGGGAAATGACTTGCAAAGGTCCAAGCATTAAGCCTAGAAAACTCAGAGCAGTACAATGAATTGCCAAACAGCAAAGGGAACTGAAAAGGTTCTCTTTAGTTACAGAGCACAAAAGAGGTCCCAAATATCCTGAAAGCGTTTAAAAAAAAAAGCCCTTTGATATTTTGAAAATAGAACAAACATTCACAGGAGTTCAATAAGGGTCTGTCAGATCTGGCTAGATTAAAAGTATCAGGATAAAACTCCCTGAACTCAAAAAGCCAAGAAAGAACTTGGAGTGAAAAGGACATAGAAAGGAGCCCAACAGACAGCCTAGAGAGGCTTTACAAACTAAACAGTTTCAGCAGAGCTCTGCAGAGGCACAAAGGCTGTTATCAGGCCAATAAAGTTAAAAAGGGTCAATAAAGAACTTGTAGATGTTAATAGAATCAAAGTAGTGAGCGTGAAATTGAATTGGCAAACACCTCCCTTACTAAAGTAAACGGGACCAGGGCAGTTCCCATGCAGTCAAAGTGATAGTGAGGGAGGGGTACCACAAATAGTCAAAGAACCATAGGCAATAGCAACAAAAATACATGAGTCCATGTGAGCCAAAAATAGCTGGGACTGAATAGAGACCAGCACATCTGCACAGGAGATAATGGGAACTGCAGATGCTGGAGAATTCCAAGATAATAAAATGTGAGGCTGGATGAACACAGCAGGCCAAGCAGCATCTCAGGAGCACAAAAGCTGACGTTTCGGGCCTAGACCCTTCATCAGAGAGCTCTCTGATGAAGGGTCTAGGCCCGAAACGTCAGCTTTTGTGCTCCTGAGATGCTGCTTGGCCTGCTGTGTTCATCCAGCCTCACATTTTATTATCTTACATCTGCACAGGAGTTGAGTTGGGGAAATTGTTACTCCGTAAAGAAGATCATGCTTACAACTGTCCGCATGTATTGTTCTTTCCCCTTCTGGACTGAATTCAAAACCTCACCAAATCTCCAATGTAAACATTTTACAATGCACTTAATTTATGATCATTCGGTCTAACCAGCGATTGCACCCTGATCATTTATATATAGTCAGAAAATGTGTCAATTTCATGCTCAATAAATGTAATCCATTCAATAATATGTTTTGATATTTCCAGCAGGCTCAAACATCCAGTTCCTTGCAAGGTGAACAACCAGAGCTGCTGCTTCTCCCTCCTCCTTATCCACAGCAACAGGAAATTCTGGGCTACCACCCGCAACCTCAGCAAAGACAACGTGTACAGCGCCTCTCTGAATCATCAAATGTTTAACTCACGCAGTAGCCTTCCAGTGATTAAGAAATATAAATTAAAAACCTTTGTTTAAAGGAATATCCACTCTTTCAGTTTAATAAATTGCAGTTAATGTGCTACACTTTTACTGTTTCCAGACAATGTGTTAAAATATAAAGCTTCACAAAATTTATTGTAGCATATTTTAATTATATGATTGTTAATTGGAAATGGGAGAAGAGTGGCACATTGAAAGTTATAATTTGGCATTATAGCTTACACTCAGTTTTTATTTTTATCGTTTTAATTTGACTGTTTTCATCTAATTTTTAAATTCTGATTATTTTAATGTGAGAAGGCCACATGTACTGCTGGTTAATGGATTGAAACACCAGCAGCATTAGGGATGTTTTGAAATGATTACTGAGTTTGTTGTATAACTCATTAGCATAATCCAAGTTAGAATAGTTCAAAGCTTTTTATTTAAAACACGTAACGCCAGTAATTTTCTAACTTTGTACAGCTGGAAAAGACTTGCTTGCCAGCACCATATTTCAGAGATTCTGGTGCTCTTTCTGTAATTGTCCAATTATTCATTTAGGTGGTCAGAAGGACATGAACTTTGTGTGCCAGCTTTTTCATTGCACACTCTCACCAGATGAATTTTTTGTCAAAAATATAAAGTCAGGAAATTATCCTTTATATGTACAGATGTACAGGCTTGCCTCAGATTCCTTTTTTATTTTCTAAGTTTGCTGTTATCAGTCAACAGCTGGGAAACAAACTTGCAAGCTGTGAGGATAGAATGTGAAATGCGGCTACATGGATTGTTTTATAGAGACCCGTCATGGATTTGATGGGCTGAATGGCATCCTTATATGCCGTGACTTAACCTAAATGGATTCAAGCATGACAAGAAACTGGGAACGATGTACCTAGCTTTTTGCACAAAATCAGCTATTATGTTTGCAATGTAACCTTGTTCCTATTATGTAATCAAGATATATTTTACAATTCCCTGTGCTAAATTGGCACATTTAGCATAATGCAACAGCTGATGTTGGGTATTGGCTACAAGGTCCCTTCAAGGACATATATGTCGGACAAATTGTTAATGTCACAGTCAACAGAATAATCATTAATTGAAAAAGATCAGTTCTGCAACACTGGATGTTTAAAAGGAAACTGTTTACTTTGTGTTGTATAATTTTCAAACACATGCACTTTTTCTGATTTATATGTTTTATTAAGGCTGCATTTGTTACATAAAAATCTCTAAATAAAAAGTGAGTGAGGAACTGTCTATCAGACAGGCACTGTAATATATGAGTAATTTCTGTATAAATGATTCTTTGCAAGAAAAGTGGATTTTAGTCTAATTTTGTATAAAATGCATCAATCCATTTCATATTAGTTTTTTTTTGTCAGTGACCATTTTGTAATAAATAGTAGAAATCATTGCTATACATCACAAAGTGTAAGTCATGTACCTTTACACCCATGTTCTTCACAAATCCAATGTCAAATGGTTTTCGGCACATCCAAACTCAGTTTATCTGTGTCCATAGCAAAACTGCAACCAAAATTATCATGATATTTTGGATAATAAAATGTGAGGCTGGATGAACATAGCAGGCCAAGCAGCATCTCAGGAGCACAAAAGCTGACGTTTCGGGCCTAGACCCTTCATCAGAGAGGGGGATGGGAGAGGGAACTGGAATAAATAGGGAGAGAGGGGGAGGTGGACCGAAGATGGAGAGTAAAGAAGATAGGTGGAGAGAGTATAGGTGGGGAGGTAGGGAGGGGATAGGTCAGTCCAGGGAAGACGGACAGGTCAAGGAGGTGGGATGAGGTTAGTAGGTAGCTGGGGGTGCGGCTTGGGGTGGGAGGAAGGGATGGGTGAGAGGGAGAACCGGTTAGGGAGGCAGAGACAGGTTGGACTGGTTTTGGGACGCAGTGGGTGGGGGGGGAAGAGCTGGGCTGGTTGTGTAGTGCAGTGGGGGGAGGGGACGAACGGGGCTGGTTTAGGGATGCAGTAGTGGAAGGGGAGATTTTGAAACTGGTGAAGTCCACATTGATACCATATCGCTGCAGGGTTCCCAGGCGGAATATGACCTAAACCAGCCCAGTTCATCCCCTCCCCCCACTGCACCACACAACCAGCCCAGCTCTTCCCCCCCACCCACTGCATCCCAAAACCAGTCCAACCTGTCTCTGCCTCCCTAACCGGTTCTTCCTCTCACCCATCCCTTCCTCCCACCCCAAGCCGCACCCCCAGCTACCTACTAACCTCATCCCACCTCCTTGACCTGTCCGTCTTCCCTGGACTGACCTATCCCCTCCCTACCTCCCCACCTATACTCTCTCCACCTATCTTCTTTACTCTCCATCTTCGGTCCGCCTCCCCCTCTCTCCCTATTTATTCCAGTTCCCTCTCCCCATCCCCCTCTCTGATGAAGGGTCTAGGCCCGAAACGTCAGCTTTTGTGCTCCTGAGATGCTGCTTGGCCTGCTGTGTTCATCCAGCCTCACATTTTATTATCTTGGAATTCTCCAGCATCTGCAGTTCCCATTATCTATGATATTTTGGATACAGGTTATGCATGAAATTACAATGGCTCAGAATTGACAGTGTTCTTCTTCTTTTTGAAATGTGGTGTACCCTGGAATATGTATTTCCCAAGATAACAAAGTGTGGAGCTAGATGAACACAGCAGGCCAAGCAGCATCTTAGGAGCACAAAAGCTGACGTTTCGGGCCTAGACCCTTCATCAGAGAGGGGGATGGGGAGAGGGTTCTGACATAAATAGGGAGAGAGGGGGAGGCGGACCAAAGATGGATAAAGGAGAAGATAGGTGGAGAGGAGAGTATAGGTTGGGAGGTAGGGAGAGGATAGACCAGTCCGGGGAGGATGGACAGGTCAAGGGAGCGGGATGAGGTTAGTAGATAGGAAATGGAGGTGCAGCTTGAGGTGGGAGGAGGGGATAAATGAGAGGAAGAACAGGTAAGGGAGGCTGGGACAAATCTACATTGGCCCTAAACCCCACCTCTTCCTCCGTTACATTGATGACTGTATCAGTGCCATCTCGTGCTCCCAAGAGGAGCTCGAACAGTTCATCCACTTCACCAACACCTTCCACCCCAACCTTAAGTTCACCTGGGCCATCTCCAACACATCCCTCACCTTCCTGGACCTCTCTTGCTCCATCTCAGGCAACCACCTAGAAGCCGAGGTCCATTTCAAGCCCACCAACTCCCACAGCTACCTCGAATACACCTCCTCCCACCCACCTTACTACAAAAATTCCATCCCCTATTCCCAATTCCTTCGCCTCCACCGCATCTGCTCCCAGGATGAGGCATTCCATTCCCGCACATCCCAGATATCCTCATTCTTCAAGAACCGCAACTTCCCCCATGCAGTGGTCGAGAACCCTCTCGACCATGTCTCCCACATTTCCTACAACTCTTCCCTCGCACCCTGCCCCCGCAGTAACCACCAAAAGAGAACGCCCCTAGTCCTCTCATACCACCCCGCCAACCTCCAGATACAACGCATCATCCTCTTACACTTCTGCCATCTACAATCTGACCCCACCACTAAAGACATTTTTCCATCCCATCCCTTGTCTGCCTTCCGGAGAGACCATTCTCTCCATGACTCCCTTGTCTGCTCCACATTCCCTCCAGCCCCACCACACCCGGCACTTTAACCTGCAACCGCAGGAAGTGCTATACTTGACCCCACACTTCACCCCCTCACCCCCATCCCAAGCCCCAAGAAGACTTTCCACATCAAGCAGATGTTCACCTGCACATCTGCCAATGTGGCATACTGCATCCGCTGTTCCTGTTGTGGCTTCCTCTACATTGGGGAAACCAAGCGGATGCTGGGAGACGGCTTTGCAGAACACCTCCGCTCGGTTTGCAATAAACAACTGCGCCTCCCAGTCACAAACCATTTTAACTCCCCCTCCCATTCTTCAGACAACATACCCATCCTGGGCCTCCTGCAGTGCCATAATGATGCCACCCGTAGATTTCAGGAACAGCAACTCATATTCCACTTGGGAACCCTGCGGCCCAATGGTATCAATGTAGATTTCACCAGCTTCAAAATCTCCCCTCCCCCCACTGCATCCCAAAATCAGCCCAGTTCATCCCCACCTCCCCGACCTGTTCTTCCTCTCACCTATCCCATCCTCCCACCTCAGGCCGCACCTCCATTTCCTACCTACTAACCTCATCCCGCCCCCCGTTGTTACCTCAAGATTCTCCAACATCTGCAGTTCCAACTATCTCTGAAACAGATAAACTAAGCAAGGGCAGAAGTTTTTGTTTGGTGAAGGACAGTCGTAAACAAGATAAGTTTTGTAACAACAATGAACAGTGGTTTCATGGTCATCATTTAGCCTTCTAATTCCAGATTTTTAGTGAATTCAAATTGCAGGATGTGAACCTCATAACATTACTTGAGTCTCTGGATTACTACTACAGCAAAAGTATCACTGGCCTATTGCCACTGCCAACAATATATTATTACAAAATACACTGTGAAATCAGAGATTAGAATTCAGCCCCTACTGTCTGTAGGAGTGCAGCAGGATTCTGTGTAACCAGGCCGAGAGAACTTCAAGATCTCCTGACTATGCTCCGGAAGTGTTTCCCCGTGAATAATCACCCAGAATGCTCCCCTCCTTCCTTTCCGACATTTTCCGGACGAGGTGAGCGGCTCGGTACTGGTAGCGCCGATTCAAATCCGTCTCCATCCTTCTGTTGTGCAGCCCGCACAGCAGGATAGTATGGGGGAATCAGATTCGGGCAGAGGGGGAAACTTTCTCCTGGGGTTATTTCCTTTCCTCGATCTGCCGTCGGTGTGTTTAATTCAGATTAAATGTTCGAGTCGGGTCTCCGATCCTGGGGCCTAATGGGTGCCTTGGCGCCCGTCTGACTACCGCTGCCCTGGGACGGTCTGTTTGGCTGGGCAGCCCCCGGCTCGGCTCGTTCACAGACATTGCCCGCTGTTTCTGCGGAGTCTTGGCTCCAGATCCTCAGCACCGAGCAGAGCGCTGGACCTCGGCGAGTGAGTGGCTGTAGATCATGGCTTCATTCGATGCTAAAGGATTGCAGTACTTCATGAAACCTGTTATAACTCGTACCCGATTCTTCTCGATGTTCACAGATGGCTCCCGCTAAGAAAGGTGGAGAGAAAAAGAAGGGCCGCTCAGCCATCAACGAGGTGGTTACGAGGGAGTATACAATAAATGTCCACAAGCGTATCCATGGCGTGTACGTAAAAAAGAATTTATGATCATCTGGATTAATTGGCTGGAAATATGTCTCTTATGCCTTCAGGTTTGAAGATGTGCAGACTGGCTGAATCGACCATGCTAAATTGTCTGTAGATGTGCAGGCTAGGTCAGGGACTCCTCGGAAATGCAGGGTTACGGTGACAGGGTAGAGAGGTGGCTCTGGGTGTGGACTCAATGGGCTGAAAGGACTGTTTCCACATTGTAGGGATTCCGTGAACCTCCTGAAGGAATGGTTGTCCTATTTTCAACAAGTTGAGGTTTTCCAGATTGTCTCGTCATCTAAGGTAGTTTTGTAGTGATGGTGTCATTTATATAGAGTTTCCCATTCAATCATGAGAGATGGATGTTGCTGCTTGTGCCAACATTTATTGTTCATTCCTAGTTGACCTTGAGAAGTTGGTGAATTGCTGCCGTCCAGTGGTACATGTCCGTTCTTTGTGCAATTTGTAAGTGCTAGGGTAAAACATAGTAAAGGAATAGTGTTATATTTCCAACTCAGGATGGTGTGATGAGGAATTTGGAGGTCCTGGTATTCTCGCCCGTCTACTGCCATTGTCCCTCAGGGTGGTAATGGGTTGAGAAAATATGGAGTTGGAGTAACAGCAGGCTAGGCAGCATCAAAGGAGCAGGAAAATGAATGTTTTGGGTTGGGACCATGCTTCAGAAAAAGCTCCATACTGAGTTGTCCATGACTCCAGCATCTGCAGTTCTTGCTATCTCCTGGTGAGTTATTGCAGTGCATTTTGCAGGGTGTATTCACTATTACTGCAAACTGTATATTTTCTGGGGTCAGTTGGCAGGATGGCTGGTTTGCAGTGCACAGTGGTGCTAACACACTGGGTTTAATTCTCACATCAACTGAGTTTACATTGAAGGTTCCACTTTCTCAACCTTGCCTGAGCATGGTACACCTAGGTTAAACCAATGCCAGTTGTCTGTCTTTGAAAGAGCTGCCCTCTGGGACTGTGGTAACTTAAACTTTACCATGTATTGATGTTTGAGAGCTTGATGAATGGTGAATGGAGTGACTGTCGAGTGGCCTGCTTTATTCTGAACAGTGTTAAACTTACGGTTGAGCTGCATTCATCCAGATGAGTTGGGCTATTCCATCTCACACAAAGGAGAGTAAACAGGTATCATATCAGCAGATATGGCACCATCTCAGTTTCAGAATTTGTTTGCTTCCATAGATGATGCCATACATGATGTATGTGTTTCAAGAATTTTTTTTGGTCTGTTTCAAATTTCCAGCAGTTGCCACATTTTCCTTCTATGTAACAAGGAGGTGGCTGTTTGGCTACAGGTTCAGGTGCTAAACTGGAGCCAGGCTAATTTTAGGATCAATTGGCAGGATCCAGCAGAGGTCAATTGGGTGAGTCTGTTTGAAGGAAAAGTAATGATTAGCAAATGTGATATCAAGAGTTCAAGAACAGTATGTCCCTGTCAGAGTGAATGGGAAAGCCAGCAGGGTTCGGGATCCCTGGCTGACCAGGGATATTGAGGCTCTGGTCAGGAAGCAAAATGAAGGCATACGTTAGATTTAAGCTATCAGACTCAAGTAAATCCCTAGATGACTATAAAAAGTGTAGGGCCACACACAAAAGGGAAATCAGAAGAGCAGAAAGAGGGTATGAGATTGATCTGGTAGACAAGGTTGAAGACAATCCCAAGAGGTTCTGTAGCTATATTAAGAGTAAAAGGGTCGCTATGGAGAGAATAGGTCCCCTTAATGATCAGGATGGCCGTTTAAGTGTGGAGCCACGGGAGATGGGGAAGATTTTAATGAATATTTCTACTCAGTAAACACTGAGGAGAGAATCGTGGATGCTAAGGAAACAAGTGGGAATTTTTTTGAACCCCATACACATGACCTTAAAGCACATAAGATGGATAAATCCCGTGGGCCTGATCATGTCCATCTTGAACAAGCCCATCTGATCCAAGTCCTGTTGTAATATGAGATAGCTGTCTTCACTACATCACCGATTTAAGTGTTATCTGCAAACTCACTAGCGATACCTCATAGTCACATCCATATCACTTATATAAATGACAGCAGTAGAACCAGCACTGATCCTTGCAGCACACCGCTGTTCACAGGCCTCCTGCCTGAAAAGCAACCTCCAGTATCATATTTCGTCTCCTTTGAGCCAATTTTGTACCCACTTGGCTAGCTCACCCTGGACCTCATGATCTAACCTTGCCAACCAGTCTACCATGCAGAACCTTTTTCAGCACCTTGCCGAAGTCTATATAGACATCATCTTTGCATTGGCTTTATTGCAAACATCTAATGTACTTTATATGTTTTATTTTGAAAATGTGCGAAATGTTCCTGTGAATGATCTGTTACAGTAAAGGCGCTATACATGTGCACATAGAAAAATACCAGTAGAAACCAAAGCCAATTATATAGAGTTAAAGTAGGAAAAGTTGGAACAATTAATTAAAAGCCGATTCAAAAAGGTAGGTTAAAAAAGCAGAGAAGTTTGAGGAATTAATCCTAGAGCCTAGGGCTGCGTTGGTTAAAAAACACAGTTGCTCCGAATGGGACAAAGGGACTGTTGGGGTACACATTAGCCTCGGGTTAGATGGGTGCAAAGTTATCAAGGTAGGAGAAAGCGAGGGTGAGACCTTGGGGGTCAATTTAAGTTGTGCTGATGGGCCAGGAGCCAGTGTAGGTCAGTAGGGAAATGAATGAATGGGATTTAGTGCAGGTTAGAATGTGGGAAGTAGACTTTTAAGGAAAATTGAGTATATGTAAAGTAATTCCCAAGGAGAGAAATAGAATAATTCAGGTGGTTGTTACAGAAGGATAGTTCTGAGTTTGGAGATAGTAAGAACTTCCGATGCTGGAGTCAGATAAGTGTGGATCTGGAGGAGCACTGCAGGCCAGGCAGCATCAGAGGAGCAGGAAAGCTGACGTTTTGGATTTTCTGATGTTTCCTGAAGAAGGATCCCAACCCAAAATGTCAGTTTTCCTGTTCCTCTGTTGCTGCCTGGCTGCGGTGTTCCTCAAGCTCCATACTGTGCTATATCTGGATCTGAATTTCACCAGATTGGGTTGAGACTCGGGAAGTGCCAAGTGTTACTATTCGTATAGAAGTAGATACTTTGATTACAGGGAGGATGTGGGATCAGAAGTTCTGTTCGTTCAGGCCATTAAGGCTGTCTCTGTTCAAGATTGAGAGTGATTTTTGATCAATAGGGGAAACAAGGGCTATGGGGAGCATGCAGGAAAGTGGGTTCAATCATGATCTTAGATAACAAGGTGTAGAGCTGGATGAACACAACAGGCCAAGCAGCATCAGAGGAGCCGGAAGGCTGACATTCCGGGCCTAGATCCCTCTTCAGAAATGGGGTTTGAGGGAGGGTAGGAGGGCTTGGGGTGGTGTCCAGGAGGAGGGAATGTGTTGTAGGCGTGAGAAGGGATCTGTAGAGGGAGGGTTAGGCTCACGGTTGAAGAAGTGAGTGTGGAGGTGGCGGAAAAACTGTTCAACGTCCAAGTGTGACTGGTATTCGTTATGTGTGGATGGAGGGAGACAAAGGTGAACCCTTTACTGAGGACCGACCGTTTATCCTCAGGAAGGGGGAAATCTGGGGGGGTGGTGAAGATTCAGCAGGGCTGGGTGCTGTAGTCTCCTCTGGAGCTGTTGGCTGTGGAGAATTTTCCAAAGAAGGGTCTAGGCCTGAGACGTCAGCCTTCCTGTTCCTCTGATGCTGCTTGGCCTGCTGTGTTCATCCAGCTCTACACCTTGTTATCTCAGATTCTCCAGCATCTGCAGTTCCTACTGTCTCTCTCAATCATGATCCTGTTGAGTGGCAGAGCAAGCTGGAGAGGCTGAACAGCCTACTCATGTTCTTATGAATAAGCCTGAAACTGCATCACTGGAATCTGCCTAGAAAACAGTTTGATGTAGGCTTGATGTTAATTTTATGCTTTAGTTTGTGCATCTGGTAATCTTGTAGGTGAAATGCACTAGTGTTTTTTGTCAGTGAAAGTTTTGTCATTATTTCCATTGGTGTTCCTGTCTTAGGATTCCTTGCTGTTTGCAGAATGTACTGATGACTTAGGCTGTGTTGGGAGAAATGGTTGGGAAATTCAGCACAAAAATAATCTGGATAGATAGTGATTAGGTTGACTGGTGACTGCAGGAAGATATCACTGTTTAGTTGAGCGGTTGGAAAAGTGGCAGTTGGAATTCAGTCTGCATAAGTGCGAGTTCTTAGATTTTTGGGGGAGTGGGTTGGCAAATAAAGCGAAGGAATACGCATGAAATGACCAGGAAATTGAGAGGGGTGCAAGAAGTGACACCTTAGAGTGCACTGAAGGTGACAGGTCAGGTAGGTAAGATAGTAAAGCAGACAGATGGGATGCTTTACTTCATTTAGCAAGGTATTGAAGACACTAGTTGTAAATAAGAAAGATTGGATGAACTAAGATATTTTCCTTAGAACACAGTAGGCTAGGGAGTGACTTAATTATGTTGTACAAAATAAAAGAGGCTTAGATAAAGTGTATAGGAAATATCTGTTTCTCCATTGACTTCTCCAATTACCGGAGGTGGAAAATTAAAACATTTGGTAGAAGGATTAGAGATGACATGAGGAAAATCTTTTTTCACCAGAAGGGTGGTGGGTGCCTTGAATATGCTATCCAATTTAGTCGTTGAGGCAGAAACCGTCAACTTATTTAAAAGCAGTTTGGGTCTGCTGCTGGTGGTCTTGTGGTATTATTGCTGGACTGTTAATCCAGAGACCCAGAAAATATTTTGGGGACCTGGGTTTGAATCCTACATGGCAGGTGATGGAATTTAAATTCAACAAAATATTTGGAATTAAGCATGGAACAAGACCATGAGCCCATTGTTAATTGTTGTAAAAACCCATTTGGTTCACTAATCCAAGTCTAACTGGTCTGGCCTACATGTGATTCCAGACGCACAGCAATGTAGTTGATTCTTAACTGCCCTCTGGGTAATCAGGGATGGACAATAAATGCTGCCTAGCAGCGATGCCCTCATTCCCATTAATGAATTTAAAAAACCAGACCAGATATTGTGAAGTGTGTTAGCCAATTTGACTAGTCATTAGTTCTATCATCTGTTAGCAACAAGAGTTTCTCTGAATAGATTGTTTTAGAATGCAGAAATTACTTGAAATGGTAGCATTTACTGAAATCCTGCCTTGATTGGGTTGCAGTTAATAGTCAAGAAGAATCAGCATTGTGAGCATTATGACTGACAAAATAAAATCTTGGATTTTCTTTTTAAGGGGTTTTAAGAGACGTGCTCCTCGTGCCATTAAGGAGATCCGTAAATTTGCAGTGAAGGAAATGGGTACTCCTGATGTCCGCATTGATACTCGATTGAACAAGGCTGTTTGGGCTAAAGGTGTAAGGTACGTAATGGACAGGAGATAATTTCTAAAGTTACTTGTATTTCACAAACATCTTCGAATGGATAGCTTGTGCAAGACCAGTTAACTGTACTTCCTAAATCTTTCAAAGGCATTATATTAAAATATGTTACTTATTCCTGATAGTTGGGAGAGATTGGTTTTATTGTTTAAAGAAAGCATCATGGGTGTTCAAGATTTGTTTCCCATGTTGCTGACTTTGCTGCTTGTTTTTTGCTTCTGTCTGGTGCAAATCAGACAATATCTTTAGTCATAAAACATACAGATTGGGAGTAGGCTATTTGTCCCCTTGAGTATGCTCCATCATTGAATAAAATGATTGTAAATTCAAATCTGCATTTCTGCCTACCCCTGATGATCTTTCACCCCCATATTTAACAAGAATCAGTCACTTTAGCCTTTCAAAAAAATTATACTCTGCTTAGACTGCCTTTTCAGGGAGCTCCAAAAACTCAGTTATTTGAGAGGAAAGGAAAGTTGGCCTCATCTCGGTTTTAAATAGGTAAACAGATTTTTAAACACATCCCTTATTCTAGATTCTCCCATAAAATAAAGCATCCTGTCCACATCTATCCTGTTGAGACCCCTCAAGATCTTATAAGTTTCAATGACTTCATTGAAACATCAGAGCTTTGCAATGTCTCACCATTTCAAATATGCTTTATTACCATTCCTGTCAAAGAGACAGCTTCACATTTTCCCCCCTTGTACTGCAGTTTCCATATATTAACCTACTCTCATAAACTACTTACGTTTTTTTTTAAACATCTTTTTGTCCTCTTCACATCCTACCTATCTCTGTGTCAGCCAGTTTGCCAACAATACCTTCCATGCCTATATCCATTTCATTTAAAGACATTGTGAACAGTTGAGGTCTTGACATCAAACCCTCTGGCATATCACTTACATTTTGCCAATCCTCCATCAGTACTTGCATCCTGTTTTGTGATAAAATATCAAATACCTGTTAATTTATTTCCATTTCCTGCATAATATTATTTATTCTCCAATTTACTTTTACATCAACCATAAAACTTAGGCACAGAAGTCAGCCCATCGAGTCTACTCCGCCGTTCACTGAGATCAAGGCTGTTTTGGTAATCCTCAACTCCACTTTTCTTGCCTTTTCCCTATAGCTCTCTTAAAATCTATATCTGAGCCTTCTAAATAATTAATGACCAGGTCTCTACATCTCTCTCTGGCAAAGAATTCTACAGGTGCACTGTCCTCAGAAGTAGTTGCTTGTCATCTGTCTTAAATGTGCAACCCTTAACACTGAGATTATACCCTCTAGTTCAGTTGCCTGAAGGGGCAACATCTCTGTATCTACCCTGTCAATTTTCCTAAGAATCTCGAATATTTCTGTAGGTTCGCTTCTAATTCTTGTAAACAATGAATACAGGCCTGACCTATTCAACCTCTCTTATTAAGATAGTCTCTCCCTACACTGGTTTCTCAATGTATTCAGAAGAAACGTTTGTTTAATGTTGGGTTTGACTGAATATTGGATTATTCAAATACATATTAGTACCTCTGCTAATCGTTTGAGCCACAGCCTTCCATTAGAATCAAAATAGAGATTTAAGACCTCCTTACAGTTAGCTGTTGATGCATCATGTTTGCTCATTTGAAAGCGCTTTTTGAGAAGGATTTGATACTACTAGGTATTCTATTGTAGAACTTAGCTGTGAATTCTTACCTTTTACCTAAGGTGAGTTATTGAAAGCTAAAAATAATGGGTCAGCTTTGAAGAATTGTGCTGAACAGAATGTTTAATAGAATTTATACTGGGAAGATTGATTCCTCTCAAATCTACATTGGCAGTGAATGTGTTTATTTTAGTAAAGGTAATTGCCTGTGCTTTTCACCAGATGACCTACGAGCATGACCCAACAGAGATTGCTTAGAAAAGATTGCAAATCCTCCTGGTGATTTTTAAATTTTCAATTATCATACTTTAATCCAGGTGCAATATTTGGACCCATGAGTATTCACCATAAAAATCATTACCTTTGGTCTAGATTCCAAGTTGTAAAGTTCTAGCATTGTGGATATTCTAGTCATACAAATTATATATTGATAGTAGTATAATGCCACAAACATACACTGACACCCCCCCACCTCCAAATTATGTTAGATTTGGCCAGATCTTTTGAAAGTTACAAACAAAATATATAGCCAATTAAGGCATTATGATTTTACTGGCTGGAATGAATTTAAAGGGTGGTGGTGGTGTTGGTGTTGGGGGTGCTTTTTGGCCTTCAAACATCAGGAACGCTCAGCCACTCAAAATTTACTTCAAGCATTGGGCACTGTCCAGTACAGGAGGGACTGTTTACAAAGCAGAAATGCTGCTGCTGCTCTCGCAGGTTCTGTCTTCATTTCCTATCATGCTTTGATTTGTATTTATCCTCATTTCCTCTACTTTAAATTTACTTAGCACTATAACTTTGTTTTGCCAAAATGTAACATGCTTGTTGCTTTACCACCCCATCCCTATTTGGTGCCTTAATTCCAAAGTCTAGGTCATTACTATAAAGTGTATAATTATTATCCTAATATAGATCACGTGTTGCTGATTTCTACCTTCTTGAAGTTAACTTGTTTATGATGAGATATAATAACTCGATGTTTAAGAGGATATTTTGGATAACAAACATGATGGCTTGTATATTAAATGTCAGTCATATTGTACAATCCGGATACATCGTTTGTTTTGGTGATGGGTAATTGTGATAAATCCAGTTCTTAATGTTTAAAATATGAAGCTGTAGAATTTCAAAAATTTACACTTCTTCCAGGAATGTTCCATATCGCATTCGTGTTCGTTTGTCCAGAAAGCGCAATGAGGATGAGGATTCTCCTAACAAACTTTACACATTGGTAACCTATGTTCCTGTCACATCCTACAAAGGTAAGTTAGAGCAAATTTAAAGAGCTTGCTAATGGTCCACATTAATGTGTGCTGGTCCTGTTTATCACAGTTCCAGGTCGGCTATAATAATTACCCTACCATCCTAAAGTCTTTGCTTTGAAGGCAGGAGATCATCACTGTCTAGTGATCTACTGGAACTAATCTCATACGTAAAAGTCTGTTGAACTTAATGTTGTGGCTTTTAAAAAGAAAAACTCTCCCTGTTGATTTATTTTGTAATACTCCCCATAATTCTGTTTAAAATCTGCTGTGTGATGGCTCCATGCATAACCAGTTTTACTTATTGGTTTCACAGGGAACAAGTAACCTATCAATCATATTTGAATTAATTCAAAAACTACTGGTCCCTGAAATTAATCCTGCTTGCTTCCAAGGAAAAGGCCTGTTCCAATAGCTGAAGTTTAAAAACTCAACAATCCTGCCAACAGTTTGAATTAAAAGGAAGCTTTGTTTATTACCCAATTAATCTAAACAACTGCAAGATTGGAATAAAGACATGATTTTGGCAGAAATAAAATTCAGCAGGCATAGCAGCATCTATGGAGAGAAAGCAGTGTTTCAGGTCCAGTGGCTCTTCAGTCCCGTTCTGCTACCAGACCTGCTGAGATTTTCCAGCCTCTGAAGTTCTATTTTGTTTATTGTGGTAGAATAGATGCTGTCTGAAAGTAGGTTGGATGATATTTTTCTCAATGCTATTAGCAGTCCTAAAAGTAAGTCTGTTGTAGTTGAAGTGGCTAATGCCAGTATTGTTGATTAAAATGGTGACCTTCAGGTTATCAAAATGCCATCAACAGGCTGGAACTGGTCTGGGGCATCAAAACATATAATTTAGATAGACAACCAGATTAACATTTAAATTTTTTTGTTTTACAGGTCTGCAAACAGTCAATGTTGATGAAAATTAAATTGTAAATGCTTTGTTAAAAATAAAATTAAAAGTGACTACGTACCTTTTTGGGAAACTTTTGTGGATCAAACATGAAGCTATGCAGAACATGTACTCAAATGCATTTATTCAAAATTGCACATACAATCTGTAAACTTGGACATGTACCCAGACATTTAGGACAGCACATACTTATTTACAGTGGAACTTCAAGGTTTCAACTGCCAGCGTTGAAACAAATATTCAAAAGGCTAGTGGATTGTCTGATTAATTCTCTGTTGATACTGATTTGCTTTTGCATGAAGGAGTTTACTTTTTACAGCTACTGACCTTTCAAAAAAGTTCACCAAACATTGTTCAGTCAACAGTGAAGCCAAAATTTGCTCAAAGGACACACTCCAGTCATCCTCTCCAGACTGTGAAGGTGGAGGATTATTTTTCAGGCCCATATCCACTCCTTCAAACACAGCATCTGCTCCATCTGTAGGTGTCAGTACTTCTGTTTCTTTAGAACTTGCAGGCAGTTTGGAAATACTTCCTGAACTACGTATTTTTTGTCCCGCCTCCCCAATCTGCAGTAGAAGAGTAGTGACTGTAGCAATAGCTTGGTAAAGACTGTTTTCTTCTGGATCTTCTCGAAACATACTGTATAATGTCTTGCAAAACTGGATGAACTCTCTCTGTGTGGGATTAAATTTTTTAAAAATTGTAAAGTCAGTCACTAAATCCACAGCTCAGCAGGCCAAGTGCATAACCCAAGTGCAAATCAGGTGATTTGTTTGGGAAATAATAGGAGACAAAACTTGAATATTTATTTTGGTGTGTTTTCATTGACAGCCTTTTGACAAATAGTTATGTTCTCAGCAGCAAATGCTAAGACAGCTGCAGTTACTGAAACTAGTAGATTCTAATTTCATTATAAATTAATTTCAAAATAACAATTTGCTTATCTATGAAGCAGCTGTTATGGTTTACATCTGTTTTCAGATCTCATCCAGGCAGAAATAGGGTGAAAGCAAGCACTGTAGTGTGGGGACAGGAACATTCCATTGCAATGTAACATTGTTGAAACTACAGCGAGTGGACCTATAGTTCAGTGTCCATCTATTTGTGGATTGGCCGTTCATAGGATAGTCAAATGTGTTTAGTTTCAATCTTTAATCCTTACAGCATATATCAGTGGTAGGTAGTTGATTTTCCTGGTCAGCCACATGGTGGAAACAAAATAGGAGCCTCTACCATGACTTAAAGTGTGGAGTTGGATGAACACAGCAGGCCAAGCAGCAAGACGCTGCTTGGCTTGCTGTGTTCATCCAGCTCCACATGTTGTTATCTCTGATTCTCCAGCATCTGCAGTTTCCATTATCTCTCTCTTTACCATGACTTTATAGGTTGGCAGTACAGCACATAAAAGTATGTTACTACAGCCTATACAGCTGAGATTGTTGCCAACTGCTCAGTTCTGTCCCTATTCCAGCTGGGGTAGTTTTTGGAGCTATTGTTTTTGCTGTACTTGGGAGGAGGATGAAGTGATCTCAGACCTACATTTTGGTAGAGAACTGAAGCAGCAATTGGATAATAAGTCAAAATGGAAATGCAAAATGGTGAAATTTTACTGTAGCATAAAAGCTCAGACAAGATTAAAAACTAGCAGAGTTTGGTTTTTGGCACCATGCTCCAGGGACAGTTTATCTTTTGCATTGGGCTCAGCAAAGGTTGAAATCAATAATGGGATTAAAAGGGGGGCTAGCTGCATGAACATGAATTACCTGTATTCCTTCTGAGATACTACCAGGATTTTTGAATTTGTGGCTCCTCACCCACTTTCCCGTGGTTAGAGGTATTCTGACACTGCCTAATTAGAAAAATGTAGTTTTGTTTTAACAGAATTTTTAGGTTTTTAAAAATTAAATGATAAACATACCTGATTCATCAATGAAAGATCTTTTGTGGCTTCCTTTTTTCTTTTAACCAAATCTTCAAGCATTTTTTTCAATTGGTGTTGGTAATTGGTTGATCCACCTTTTAATAATAGTTTGTTTAATTAGTTTGCATATCTGTACACATCAAATGTAAACCAACCAATGTAGCAGCTGCGTTCTTTGCCTTTCGTCCCTAATCAACCTGTTTGGAGCATGTGGGACTTGAACCCATGGGGGCGAACATTACCGCTATTATGATTAACTTAACAGGTTTCACAAATTCATAGGTGCTCATTGTAAACTTTAACCTTTTATACCTTGTCCACCAAACAATAAAAGTGATGGAGATAAGGTTTGCCACAAGCAAAAGCTTTGAGGTAGAGTGTTATAAAGGTTTGTAAATAATGGATTTTAGGTTTCAGTTCTGTGAAGGTACTTTTTCTTATTAAAAATGGGCCAGCAAGTTCAAACATTTCCAAGACAGCATGTGACTTGAATTCAATTAATTATCAGCTACTGAGAGCTTCACTGGGAACTGCAGAGGTTTTAATGACCTACACATAAATAAATGATAAGAGGCCATTGGTAGGTTGGGTTCAGAAGAAAACAGTCCTGCTGGCATGACTTCTCATTTGTCAAAATCTTGAGGCAGAGTTTAGTCTCCAGGTTTTGAGAGCTTGAGAAAGTTATCTGGTTGTCAGAACAAATATGCAAAAGTAAAACTATTAAGACAGGTTTCGCGCTAGAATCTTATTTGTCCAGTATAATCAATCATAACACTGGAAATATACAAGCCCAACAACACTATCTATTTGAATACTAACAGCCATCTCTAGATCTAAATGTTGATTCATAACAAGGACCTCCAGGCAGTTAAAGGTGTATGACTTTTGTCATTGACAAGACTTCAGTAAAATGCTTTTAACAGGCCATACCCAGATGCCAAACCAATTTGTTATTCCAGTGAATAAAAGAATCCCAGCCTTTGCTGTATCACAAATACCTCCCTCATTTTGTGGTGTCAATTACAAAAAATCCCTGTTTTGCATTTTTCTATGCTAGTGGTTATTTGATGAGACCTGTATTCTTGTTTAATAGGGTGAGTCTTTACTTAAATTCATTTTGTGCTTGTCTAGCTGGTTATGCAATTAGCTCCACTTTGGAATGGCATCTCTTGGTTGATAATTTGAAGCAAAATAAAAGTCACTTTAAAGAATTATGATTTGGAAAGTATGGACTACTCCCCATCAGTAATTTTGATTTAGGAAGTAATATTTTGGTTTCATAACTTTGAATGACAGTTTAGAAAAACCAAAAAAAAAACAAAGCTAGGCAATAAATATGCACTTGCAGTTTGATTTGTTGAGGTAATCAGGTTGTACATCAGAAACAAAGGTTGTCCTCAAAGGAGATAGGTTATCTATGTCATCATCATTGTAGGCTAGGAGCAAAAGCAAGAATAAATTTAATGAATCAAACATTCAAAATTCAATGCTGCATGTAAATGAAAATGACATATCTGAGGCTTTATAAAATTCATATTTTGGTGCAATAATCAGACATTACCAACAGACTCCCAGGAGAGGTGGGGGAATAATGGTAATGTCAGTGAACCCAGGAATGGGAAGCTTAACATATGAGGACTCTGGGATTATACTCATTGGAGTTTAGAAGGATGTGGGGGGGGATCTAATTTAAACTTACAGAATTCTGAATGGCCTGGACAGAGTGGATGTTGGGAAGATGCTTCCATTGGTAGGAAATTCTAGAACCTGAGGGCACATCCTTCGAGTAAAGGGAAGACCTTTTAGAACGGAGATAAGGAGAAACTTGTTCAGCCAGAGTGTGGTGAATCTATGGAATTCACTGCCACAGAAGGCTGTGGAGGCCGGGTCATTGAGTACATTTAAGACTGAGATAGATAGGTTCTTGATTGTCAAGAGGATCAAGAGTTATGAGGAGAAAGCCATGATTGAATGGTGGAGCAGACTCGATGGGTCGAGTGGCTTATTTCTTCTGTTATGGTCTTATGAACCCAGACTAATGTTCTGGGTCTAATCCTACATGGCAAATGGTGAAATTTGAGTGCACCAAAATGCTAGCCTAATGGCAGCCACATAACCATAGTCAATCACTAAAAACCCTTCACTCATATCCTTTGGGGGAAGGTAATCTGGTCTACTTGTGACTCCAGATCCAAAATAAAAGACAAACAGAAAAAATTGGTGCTTCTTCCTAAAATGCCTCTCAGCAACCTAAACATGTTCCAGTGGTTTTTCATCATTGAGTGAACATCCCAGGCAGCCAAGGAATTAAGTAATTTCCTTTCAAGACTAGCTCAGCGTAGAACACCACAACAATCAGTAGGGTGAGGGGAAAAGTGATTTAGCAATTAATGCTAAGCAAAGCTACAAGTTTTTAAAAAAAAAACTAACTTCTCAGCAGATTTCCTACTGTTAGCTTACCAACTAAAAGGACTTGTTTTACATCGCACGTTTACAATGAAGCAAGGCCCATCCAAAAAAATACTTCATGTTAAACTAGACTAATGAGTAAAGTTGGATCACATCGGATCTAGGGAGAGCTAGCCAACTGGATACAAAATTGGCTTGAGGAGGAGACAGGGTGGTGGTGGTGAGGAGTCGTTTTTCAGACTGGCGGCCTGTGACCAGCAGTGTTCCATAGGGATTGACATTGGGTTGGCTTTTCTTTGTTATTTATACAAATTATTTGAATGAGAATATATGAGGCATAGTTAGTAAGTTTGCAGATGACACCAAAGTTCATGGCATTGTTGTCTTAACCTTTTTCAGAGACCACAAAGAGATTTTGATCAATTGGGTCAATGGGCTGAGTGGCAGATGGAGTTTAATTTGGATAAACGTGAAGTATTGCGTTTTGATAAAACAAACAAGCAGGACTTTATACAATTAATGTTAGGGACCTGGGTAGTTGTTGTAGAACAGAGAAGTAGGAGTTCAGGTACACAATTCTTTGAAGTCACAGGAAAGCAGGGTGTTTAAGAAGGTGTTTACCATGCCTGCCTTTATTGCTCTGACCTTCTGAGTATAGGAGTTGGGACATAATGTTGAGTTTGTACAGCACATTGGTAAGACCACTTGTGGACTACTGTGTAGGGTTCTGGTTGCCCAGTTAAAGGAAGTATATTATTAAACTGGAGAGGGGTCAGAACAGATTCACCAGGATGTTGCTAGGAATGGAGGGCTTACGTTATATGGATAGGCTGGTTCTTTTTCACTTCAGCACAGGAGATTCAGGAGTGACTTTATAGAGGTATATAAAATCATAAGGGGTATAGATAAGTTGATTAGTAAAGGTCTTTTCCCTAAGGTTGGGGAGTTCAAACTAAGAGGCGTTTTTGTTTTAAAAAGGTGAGAAGAGGAAGATTTAAAGAGGACATGAGAGGGCAACTATTTTACACAGAGTTAGATGTTGAATGAACCACCAGAGGAAGTGGTGGATGCAGGTGCAGTTACATTTAAAAGACATTTGGATAAGTACATGAAGAGGAAAGGTTTGGAAGAATACAGGCAAGTGGGACTAGTTTGGTTTGGGAGCATAGTGAACATGGATTAGTTGGACAGAAGGGTCTGTTTCCATGCTGTAAGACTCTATAAGCTAAAGGTGTAGGTATTAGGACTGGCAACCAAACATAGATGACTGAAGGAAGAAGTGGGGGGTAGATTAGATGGCAGAAAACCCAAAGACCAATGGCTGGGCCAGAGGTTCACAGAAGACCAGATTTAGGAATACAGTTTGTGGGGAAAGGGTGTCTATTGTATGGCTGGATGAAAACATAAGGTCTTGTGAGACAATGAAGGAATTTTATGCTTGAGGCAATTAAAAATCTAAACAAAGGAAAAAGTTACCTAGGTTTATCCTCCCCACAAAAATAAGGGCAGAATCGAAATCTGGTCAACCATTGCTCCACACTCATTCAACAGCAAAATGATGATGATGCTCCTACCTTCTGTGTTTCTGGACTACAAAATGCAGAGCTGGAGGAACACAGCAGGCCAGGCAGCATCAGAGGAGCAGGAAAGCTGATGTTTCAGGTCAGGACCCTTCTTCAGAAATTCAGATTTTCTGAAGAAAGGTTCCCACTCAAAACGTAAACTTTCCTGCTCCTATGATGCTGCCTGGCCTGCTGCGTTCCTCCAGCTCCACACTATTATCTGACTACAGCATCTTCAGTTCTTGCTATTTCTGTTTCCCTTCGATAATCCGCTCACCAGTACACTCAGCTGGGACTACTTGATCCAGATCCAATTACAGTTCTGGTCCAAAAAATTCGAGGTGTCTTAGAGTCATAGAGCTGTACAGCACAGAAACAGACCCTTTGGTCCAACTTGTTCATACTGACCAGATTTTCCAAATAAATCTAGTCCTATATCCCCATAAACTTTTCCTATTCATATGCCTATCCAAATGTCTTTTAAATGTTGTAATTGTACCAGCTTCTACCACTTCCTTTGGCAGCTCGTTCCATACACACACTACGTTCTGCATGAAAAAGCTGCTCCTTAGGTCCCTTCGATATCTTGCCTTCTCACCTTAAACGTATGACCTGTAATTTTGGATTACTCCACCCTGGGGGAAAAAAAAGACCCTGTCTATTCACTCTGTCTGTGCCGCTTATGATTTTTATAAACGACTGGAAGATCACCCCTCAGTTTCCGCTGCTCCAGGGAAAATAGCCCCAGCCTAGTCAGCCTCTCCCTGTAGCTCAAACCCTCCAACCCTGGCAACATCCTTGTAAATCCTTTCTGAACCCTTTCAAGTTTCACAACATCCTTCCTATAATAGGGAGGCCAGAACTGCACACAGTCTTCAAAAGTGGTCTAACCAATGTCCCGTACAGCCACAACATGACATCCCAAATCCTATTTTCAGTGCATTGCCCAATAAAAGCAAGCATACCAAATGCATTCTTCACTATCCTGTCTTCCTGCAACTCCACTTTCAAGGAACTATGAACCTGTACTCCAAAGTCTTTGTTCAGCAACACTCCCCAGGAACTTACCATTAAATGTACAAGTCCTGCCCTGATCTGCCTTGCCAAAATGCAACACCTCACATTTATCTAAATTAAACTACTCTGAACATAATGGCAGCATTTCAAACAGTATTAAGGCTGTCCAGTAAACCTCAGGTCAGCGGAATTGAGGGAAGAGTTGATACTCTCTACCTAACTGCACAGCTACTTTAAAGAAGATAGTAATTCTTGTTAGAGGCCAGTTATGAAAACACAATGGCTGTAAGAAGTGGGCATTTTGTGGTAATTGAGTCACCTCATGATTAGCCAAAGCTTTCCATTATCTACAAGACAAGTCAGAAGCATGTCAGAATACTTTTTAAGCCAGAGTACATCGAACGTAGTACAGGCCCTTCAGCCCATGATGTTGTGCCAACCTGTTATCCTACTAAGATCAATCTACCTTGAATACCGTACATTTTACTATCCTATCCAACAGTCGCGTAAAAGTCTCTAAATTTGCTGACTCCACTACCACTGCTGGCAGCGTATTCCACACGCCGACCACACTCTGTGTGAAGAACCTACCTCCGACATTTTCCCTATACTTTCCTCTAATCACCTCAAAATTATGCACCCTCATAATAGCCATTTCCACCCTGGGAAAAGGTCACTGACTCTCCACTGTATCTAGGTCTCTCCTCATCTCTACACCTCTATCGAGTCACCCCTCATCCTTTGCTCCAATGAAAAAAGCCCTAGCTCCCTCGACCTTTCCTCATAAGACCTACCCTCCAGTCCAGGCAACATCCTGGTAAATCTTCTCTGCACCCTCTCTAAAGCTTCCACATCTTTCCTATAATGAGGTGACCAGAACAGAACACAATATTCAAAGTGTGGTCTAACCTGAGTAGCCCCCCTTCATTAGCATCACATCCATTACCTTTCACACCTGCATATTCACTCTCCACCAGCAGGGTGCAGTGCATACCATCTGCAAATTGCCAAAGTTCCTTTGATGGCAAACGCTTAGCTATATTTCCAGCTACAAGTTTCTTCTAAATTACACACCATTTGGACTTCAGATTAGACTGTAGTTGCTCTAATGTCACTGGGTCAAAATCCTGAAATTCCAAACTTAAAAGCATGTAAAGAGCATCTTTACTACACAGACTGCAGTAATTCAAGAATGGAGAAAAAAGTAAAATTTTGCTTCTATGTATTGCCTTTCATGATTAACAGCTATCTGATATGAACCAATACGGTATTTTGGAGGAGGATTGAGAGATAAATGTTGACTAGGAAGCCAGTAATCACCCGTATATTCTTCAAAATAGTACTATTGGATGTTTCACACCCACTTCAGGATAGACAAAATTAACATCTCACCCAAAAGACAGACGGATGAGAAAAATAAATTCACCAGCTTCTCCAGGTTAATTAGGATTGGACAACAAATTCTAAGTTATCCAACAATGTCAACTTCCCACAAATTAATGAATCAATGCCAAGGGTGATTGGTAAGTGGAACAGTACAAGATAAAGGTAAGCAAAGTTTTAGATCTCAAGTTCACACCTACATTCATAAACTAAAAAGTACAAACAAGATGAAAGCAGAGGTCTATTAACATCATGAATACTGTACAAAAATCTGGTGTAAACTTTGAAATCAAACTGGGAATTCACGAACTGCGCTGAAGTGCATTTAACAACTTCAGCAGTATGCTTCTTTTTACTAACTTTTCTTTAAGGATTACTTTACCTGGTGGAATGTGCAGCCTATATAACAATCTGAGTTTTTCACTGATGTCTCCATTGTACATTATTTCTGTGATATAAAAATAAAACACTCATTCAATCAAGACCCTCTTTTCCACACTCTCCATACTGCCAATACAAAAGCAAATTTTTTGCAGCTTGAATAGTTTGTAACTAGGTACCAATCTTGATACCAAGATTTTAAGCAGACAGTTCATACATATCGACATTAATTAACTCTGCATGAAAGAGATTAAAAAGTAGTTACCTAAACAACTGACCAATTCTTTAAAATCAATTAGAGAATCTTCATTTTCATCAAGTATGCGGAACGTCCTCTGGGCTAAAAGATCTGTATGGGTACCCCACGACCAGGGGCTTAGAAGACAGAAGAGGTTGCTGAACTGGAAACTATTTATTTTGTATTGTTCCAGATATGGGAGGCTGGGATCATGATGCAACGCTGCTGACTCATTTCCACCCCAGTAACAGGCTAAAAGATATTCTCTCTGGTTGAAAAATAAGTATAAATTTTAAAGGCAGAGTAAGGGATACAGCTTAGAATATAATTTTACAAACTATTCCATTCTAACTAAAAGTTGGAATGTAATTTCTATCTTTTGCCAGTTCCCATTGCAGAAGTTCCAGATTTATTGCCAAACTCACCATTTTCCTAGTGACACTCTTTCTAAGTGCTGAATGCTCAATGCAGTCACATGACATCAGGTAAATCCAACAGAAATCAACCAAGTATTGACAGTTTGTTAATTTCAACAATAGAAAGGGCTGCTCCCTCATTAGAGGGACATGACTGGTGGTGGTTTAAGCTGAAGGTCACTTTGGCTCAGGTGAGGGAAGAGGCAGAGGAAGAGTTTCTTTTCTCCTGGTAACCTCAGCCAGTGAGGTGTGACCCACACTGTTGGCATCACTGTGCCAGTTATGCAATCAAAAGGTAAGTAACCCCTTACAGTATCTGATGGCACACAATATCTACTGGTACACTCTTATCAAATTTATGGTGACAGCTTTGAGTCACATCGTTACATTAACATTACCCATCTAGATATACCATCATGATAGGAATCTCAACACTACATATATGTGCACATGAGAAAGCACAGCAAGTCTCTCAGTCTTGAATACCTTCTTATGAGCAAATAATTGCAATTAGCAGAGGGCCTAGTAGGAGGAATACTTTAGGATTAGTATGTATATGAAGAAAATGCCACCAGTTTTTATTTCATAAAAGGTGTCTATAAAGGATTATGACAACAGAAAACTGGGGAAGGACTCATTACTGTTCAGAATTGAACATCTGCGGTTGAGTCACTGGCAATTACCAGCTTTTGTAGAACTCACCTTGAAAAGGTCGTAGAGGTCTCCCAGCCCTTCAGTACTAAATGAAACTTCTGCTGCCACAACTCTAAGCTGCAAAATTATATTTAAAACATTAAATTAGCCCCATGGCCTTACATTAACTGAGAATGTAAGCAATTCTCAAATTATTAATACATTTCTGAATGCTTACAAAGCTCAAATGCACTGCCCCTTTCAAATGTTTTGTTTTCTCCTTTTGCTTTATTTTGTTTAGCTCCAATTTTTCACCAATCTGTGTAACCAGTTCTTAGTGCATTCTGACATGCATGATCTAGCAAGCTGCAGGAATGACATGAATTGGTGCCTTATATTGACGAGTACTTTGGGAAGAACAGGAAGCGGGGAAAGGTGGAGTGGTGACTCTGTTAGTTAATGTTTGTAACGGAAGGATGGTGTGATTTCCAAACAAATAAACAGCATGTAGAAGCAGTTTGAGCAGAAATGAGAACGATAAAGGCAAATAACCACCCTGATGGTAACCAAACAGCAGAGTGGAGCTTAAAGGAGGAAATAATCTGGTCAGAAAAGCACAGAGATAATCACGTGGGCTGTGTATCTTTGGAACTCTTTCTGAAACAGCAGATCAAGCAATGTCGCAGTGATTCTAAAGCAGAGGTGGATAGATTCTCGGTAAGGAAGAGGTGGAAGAGGAGTAAGTGAGAACATGAATTTGAGGTTACAATCAGATGAGATGCACATCTCACGAAATGGCAGAGCAGGCTACGGTCTTCCCACACGCCTGTGGCCTATGTCCTACTAGATGGTGGGGGTCGTAGGTTTTTAAAAGTACTGTTGAAGCAGCCTTGTCACGTTACTACAGTGCACCTTGAATAGGCACAGGCTACTGCCACTATGCATCAGGTTTGTAAGGAATAAACACTTTAGAGAAGGTGCAGGGTGCTAATCAAGTGTGTTGTCAAAACCACACTCTACCAAGTGGGTGTATTCAATCCCATTCCTGACTTGTGCTTTGAACATCGTCGTCAGGCTCTGGTGAGTCACTCACTACAAGATTCCTAACCTCTGGCTTGCTCTTGTGGCCACAGTATTTATTTGACTAGTTTAGTTGTTGCTCAATGGTAACCCACAGAATGTCGACAGTGGAGGATTCAGTGACAGGAACATTAAGAGAAGAGAGTTACAGAATATATGTGCCGATAGTTTTGTTATTGAATGCTATTTACCACATTTAGTAGCCCAAGCCTGGATGCTGTCTGGTTGTTACTATGTATGGACACAGACCACATTCATATCTGAGACTTTTCAAATGATACTGAATGCCGTGGGATCAGCAAACTCCGCAGTTCTGACTTTAAAATGAGCGGGTAGATCATTGATGAAGCAGCTGAAGATGGTTGAAGGCAGTACACCAGCTGGAGGAACCACTTTAACAGTGTCCTTGAACTGCCATCATTGGTATTTAACCACAATCACCTCCCTGTAATTAGGATAGATTCCAGACAGAGGAGAGGCTTACCCCCTCCCACCATCAATTTTGTTGGGGCTCCTTGATGGAAAGGGCAATCACTCCCACCTCACATTCCGAATGGAGCTCTTTTGCACATGTTTGAATCAAGGTTAAAGTCAAGGACAGAGTGGTCCAGGCAGGACTCAAACTGACCAGTGAGTAGGTTATTGTTATCCAAGTTCCACTTGATAGCTCTGTCAATAATACACTCCATCACTTTGTTTATGATCAAGCGTAGACTGATGGAACAGTAACTGGCCAGATTCAGTTTGTTCTGCTTCTTATTATAACTTGTATGATTAAATGTTAAGTAATGATTATCACAAAATAAAACAACTCTAGTTTTCTTTTAATCACACTAATTGATTGCGTAAACTTACCACATTTTGTTTAGTGGTATCTTCTAAGTTCTGTAGCACTCGTATTCGGTGTCTGCAGCGCATTTGCTCGATTTGTCCTATGTGAAGCTCTCCAAATTTCTGAATATGCAATAAGAACAGATTCAAAAGAAATTAGTGTACAATTTACAATAGTTTCCACATTCAAGAATAATGGGCGGAGAGAGAGACAGAACAGGAAGAGAGGCTGTAGAGGTCAGTTTTCAGCTTTCTAAATGCAGTGTGCTGAAACCAAATACTCCCAGGCAGGTTATCAGTGCTGTGAACATGCCTTTGACCTGGGATAACCCAAAGCATTATGCGGAAGCATGACTGAAGTGCTTTTGGGACAGCGATCATTTTAGTTATGATGCATAGAAGGGCCTGACTGTGAGCAACCATTTTGTACAGAGACCATGACAGAAATAAATTGAAGCAGTCACTGTTTCTCAAAAGGAGACAAAAGATCAGTACCTAGGACTGGTGTACTGAATGAGGCTACCTGTAGTGCTATTAAAATGAAGCACACACCACCCACTAACTCAAGATCTGTTTTGCTCAGTGCACCTCTTGGAGAAACTAACTGCCCATGGAATCCGTCACAGCTGCTGACTCTGAGTTAAAGTTTTCAACAGTTTCACTTTGGAAAGAGAATATTTAAGCCAAAGTCAAATTTAAATGTACCATCATGCTGTTTCAGTGTTCAGCTGAAATTTAGATAGCTGCATTTTTGTTGTGGATTCATTAATAGATTTAAATAATTAAAATACAGTACAAAGTAAAATTGTGGAAATTGATTTCAGTTTCATTCCTATGTGTAACTTTCATCCTCATTTTAAATTTGTACTTCTGATAAATAAAATTTGTTAAAGCTGAATAATTATCAACAGTTGTTGTAATGAAATAACTTTGATCACTTTTAAAGCATTGAAATGTGTTGTTGGTTATTTATAAATTGAAACACCCAAGAACTAAAAAAGGGTGTTAGATAATGAACATGTACAAAATTTACAATTCACAGACCACTTTGAAGAAGTGTCTGGCGTGGTTGTGACACGAGGCACCAACTGAGCTAACCCACTCAACATGATCAAGGAAATAAAGTTAAATTTAAATACACTGTCATGCTGTTTCAGTGTTCAGCTGAAAGTTAGATAGCAGCATTTTTGTTGTGGATTCTTTAATAGATTTAAATAATTATAATACAATACAAAGTAAAATGTTAAAATATATTTTAAAAATTCACCAAGAGCCGTCATAACAAACTACTCCTCCCCAACATTATAAAGGCAAGTAGACATGCCAATTAACATGAAATTATTTCATGCATGTCAATGGAGCACTAGGAATGCTACATAGCATTTCACCAGAAGTGGTTCCCTGATAGTCACATAACATAACTCCAACAGTGGAGAGAGAAAGAAATAGAATAGAACCATCATTCATCAGCATCATCTTTCATATTATCCTAGATGCCACTAGCTACTGCTGAGAACCCAGACAATCAAAATGCTTTCTACAATTAAAATCGATCCCCACTTCCACATTTGTAATTAGCTGTAAAAATAAATGAAGTAAACTGACAGCCATTTAATGCATTCAATAAGGTGATCCACTACAAAACCAATTTGTGATTGAAAACCGTAATAGGATCATAAATTGAACGTTTTGCTAACAATCTGCTGTAGTAGGTTCAATTTATAAATCTAAAATGTCGGTTTGTTTTAGTTATATCAGAGCACATTTTGGCTAGAGTCTGGCTGTCACCATTAAATATTATTAGCCTTAAATTAGCCCTCTGGTAAAATTCAATATTTTCATGTTCTAGATAGAGTGATATTGAAACACAGAACAAAAGCAGAATCCTGAAATTAGAACCTAAGCAGAAAATGCTAAATTCAACAGGTCTGGTAACCCGATGAAATTGTGTTAATGTTTCAGGTCAGGTCAATTTAACCTAAAATGTTGACCATTTTTTTCCTCCATGGATGCTGCCAGACCTGCTGAATTTTCCAATGCTTTTAAGACTTCCAGCATTTGCAGTACTTTGCTTTTCTATCCAGAAATAAATTCTACAGTGAGTTAGGACATGATCCAAATTATTTAGAGACTGAAAGAAGTTTCAGAACATGTGCAGCACAGAAAGAGGTCTTTCAGCTCTTGCCCAAGCTGATCATCCAGCATCTATTTACTTTAATCCCATTTTCCAGAACCTGGGCTATATCATTCTATGATATAGTACTTGAAGTGATTTTCCAAAAACTTAAATATTCTGACAGCACCCACTTCTACCACACTTGCAAGCAGTGGTTTCTAAATACCCACCACTCTCTGAATGAAATAAATCTTCATTAAATCTCCTCTAAACCTCCTGTCTTTACCATAAATCTATGTGCCTGACTACTCCATCTCCTGAGGAGAATGGGGGGGGGGCGGTTCTTCCTATCTGCTATATCTACACCCCTATAATTTTGTACAACTCGGTCAGGATCCCCTTGGCCTCCTTTGCTCTAGAGAAAACAACCACAGCCTATCTAGTTGTTGTCTGCAATGAATTGCTCCAGCCCAGGTAACATCCTGGTGAATCCCTTCCGTACTCCTTCCAGCGCAAATGCATCCTTCAGGAAGTGTGATGACCAGAACTGTACACGGCCATCCAACTAACATTATTCACAGCTTCATCATAACCTCCCTGATCTTGTATTCAATGCCTTGTCTTCTCTACCTTGTAAGGACCATCAGTATCTTCTGTTTTTCTCGTTTTTGGTTTGGAATTGTGAGCTGGAGATTAGAGGTGAACTTTGGACTTTGAACAGCAGCTCATTTTTCAGGTAAGAACAGAAACGAATATTTGTTGATGGGTACTGGCCTGGAAAGTTAATTGTAGGTTAATCATTGTTCTAAAATGACTGCAGACATTTTCAGTATCTGAGATTTATTGTGCTCAAGGATTGGCAAATGCTTCGATGTTTAAAGGGGCAAACAGGGGGAACCAGTACCAGTCAGTCAATGAGATTGTTGGGGAAAGTAAAATAACAGAATCCACGGATTGAATTGAATGTGAACTGTATTTTGGGCAGGAGGCAGTATGGCTGGGAAGGCTGCCGGGCTGAGTTTTTCGGTTGCTGTCTAATTATCTTCAGTTATTGAATTATTAAAACATTGAGAAAAGAACCCCAGGTGTGTAAGACACAAAAAAGTGTCTCCAGCAGCCTGCAGAAGCTGTTTGCATTGACCAGTGAGTTCAGAATTCAAGCACGACTGTGAACTACTCATTATCCAAGGATTGTATGAAGGTTTAGCGATCATCATTCAAAACTGCTTAAGGTGAACTGGCCAGTTGCCATTCATATTTTCCTTCCAATTTATCCATTAACTCTGCCTGTCTGTCTTTGAGTGTGTGTAGGGGCTATGGTCAAAGAAGATTGGGTTGAAATCATAGACATTAATTAGATATTGCTTAACTTTGTTCTGCTAAAGTTGTAGCATTAATAATTGTTAATTTCTGTAACTATAATCCTGGGCGTCTGATATCTGTTATGCATTAAGTCGGGTTAGGAACAACTGGACAAGTTTGTGGTCATTTTAAATTCACTGCAGTGCAATATCCAATATTAGTGAGGCTAATTTGTTCTGGCAACAACAATGCCCTCAAGGACCTGTGGACATGTTGACCCTCTGTACTTCCTAGAGTTTAGCCATTCATTGTGTCCTTTCTCACCATCATAGTATTCCCAAAATGCATCATCTCACCTTTTTTTTCCAGAATTAAGTTCCATTTACCACCTCACTGTCCATTTGGCCAGCCCATATATATCACCCTTATGCATGGGAACACCCCCTACAGCTTCCCCTTCCAGGCACTCAATATTCTGACTTGGGAATAAGTCAGTTCCTCAAGCGTCAGAGTCAAAATCCTGGAACTTCTTCTGTAATGGCATTGTGGGTCACCCCACAGCAGGTGGGCTGCAGCGATTCAAGATGGCAACTCACCACCACCTTCAGGGCAACAAGAAATGGGCAATAAATGCTGGCCCACCCAGCAATGTCAGCATTTGATGAATGAATGAAGAAAAATTTTAAGGCCTTACTCTTGCTCCTTACCACACCACCAATTTTCACACCATGTGTGAACTTACTGATCAAACCTCTATATTTGAGTCTGGGTGGAAGTGGAGTGCTGTTGTATTAGTCCACCATAAAAACCAATTTAGGAAATCTGAATCCAGAGATTTTAGTTTCCACTCATTGGCAGTCTCAGTCACAGAACACAAAACGATTGATGCAGGAAACAAAAGAATGTGCAACATCAATACATTTGTTTGATTTTGTGGTGGTTGGTACTGTGCTGGGGCAGTGCACAGGGAACAATAGACAACAATTGAATGCATTGATCTCTGACCAATGTGAATCTTGCATGTTGCGTGCCTGAAATAAGAAGGGCCCCATTCTACAACGTTAATATCCCTCAACATTTTAAGCTCAAACCCATTAATAAACCTATTACTTTGGCGTTAAAAGACAAATCACTGCAGATACTGGAAATCTGAAACAACCAGAACACTGCAGAAACTGGAGATCCGGTAGCAGGGATGGAGAGAGAAACAGAGTTAACAAAGAGGTTGGTGTGACTTCTTCAAAACTGAAAGGTGTCAGAAAATAGGTTTAATCATATATTTTTGATGGTAGCGCAGAAGGAATAAGCAAGATGATGTAGGGGACCAGTGTAAAAGTTGACGTTTACATTGGAGAAAGATCAAGATGGATGTAAAAAACTGTACAAATTAAAATATGAAGCGGAGAGAGAATTGGTCCTTGCTACTGAGTGCAAAGTAAAGCAGACACGGCTGTGGGGGAAGCAGTGGAGGTGGTGTGTGGCGAGAAGAGGATGTAAGAAAACTGGAGAACACAAAAGAGTGGTCAGGGTTTGAGGTTGAGAATTCTTTACTGAAATCTTGAGTTTGTAAAGTGGCGAATTAGAAAATGAAGTGTTGTTCCTTGAGCTTGCATTGTGCTTCTTTGAAACATTGCAGCAGGCTGAGGACAGAACTGTTAGCATGAAAGTAGGGAGATTATTAAGAAGACAAGCAACTGGCAGGTCGGGGTCATTCCTACTGACAATAAAACAGTCACCCAGTCTGCCTTTAGTCTCGCCAACATAAAGGGCACCATATTGTGAGCAGTAAATGTAGTGGATAGATTAAAAAGTGGTACATTTGAAATACTACGTCACCTGGAAAGTGTGTTTGGGCTTGGTCAGTGAGGAGGGAGGAAGTGAATGGGCAAGTGCTACACCTTTTGTCATTGTATGGGAAACTGCTATGGGGAAGCGAGGGAGCACTAGGAATGATGGAGAAGTGGACCGTGGTATCACAGAGGGAACAGTCTGTGCAGAATGCTGTCAGTGAAGAGGATGGGAGAATGTGCTTGGTGGTGGCATCCTGGAGGTGGTGGAAATGCATGTAGAGATTAGTGCGGTGCGGAGTGAGGACAAGCGGAACCTGTTTGTTATTCCGGATGAAGTGAGGGGTAGAAATGCGGGAGATGGCCCTGATACAGCTGAAGGCCCTGTCAATCACATTTGGGCTGGGGACAGATGGGGGACTGAAAGTCCTCAGTTAAAGACAGTCATGTTGAAAGCAACCTGATGGAAGGTGGTTCTCCTTCCAACAATGCTGATGGCTTCGGTGAGCAGGTAGGTGACTGACTGCTGAGTTTTAAGTTCTCTTTTTCTTTAAACAGGGATGATGGTTTAAAAATCGGGAGCATGGCAATGTGAATATTTCATTCAATTTATAGCAAAATAATTAAATTCCATAATGTGACTACAGATAATCAAGCAAGGGCAATGCATATAGGAAACCACTACCACCTACAGGTTCCCGCCAAGCCACTCAACATCCTGACATGGAAATATATTGCCAGTCCTTTACTCCTGCTGGGTCAAGATCCTCAAATTGTCTCCCTAATGGCACTGTAGGTCTGCAATAGTTGAAGGAGGCAGCTCTCTGCCACTTTCTCAAGGGCAACTAGGAATAGGCTAGAAAAACTGGCTCTTCCAACAACACTTCACATCCTGTAAGTGAATAAGAAAAACATTGAGCTTGAAACCTTATTAGTTAATTAAAACAAAAGAAGACATGGTGGGTGATGTGTTGCAGCTATAGTATGTGGGTTACTGGTGTATCCCTGTGTAACCACAGCAACCACTATCCCAACAACACAGTTTCCTCTTCCCCACCCCGCCCCCCAGTACTGGTGTCAATGCACCATGAATCAAAACATTGTCTCATATTCAATACTTTGATCTTATTTAATCCTTTCAAGTTTACATGTGGCTAAAATAACCCAGAAGTTATTACTTCTATTGATATGCTTTTACACTTAGCTCCTAGCTACTTTTCCCTCAGCAAAATCTCTTATTTTGCCCTAAGTTGTTCTTGGTAGCATGTTGTCCCCCTTCTACTCCAGATGTCACTCCAAAAGTTTCTTCCCAGTCTTGAGATTTCTTGGACCCTGGCAACATAGCCTTTCAGCTCAGCTGCACTGATCAGTACTGATGCCCCAACTAGACTGTTCCATACTACAACTACATTGCTTTGTACTACTCACCACTTGAAGCCACTGTACCTGTGTTATGGTCAGTTTGCACATTGTCCCCAAATTCCCTGTTCTTCTCCACTGTAGGAGCTTCAAACCTGTGGACAACTGCAAGTGCTGAGGCTTCTCTGATAATACTTTCTAGTTCCACTAATCGCCTCTGTCAATAAAACCATCCCATCTCTGGCTGCAGACCAATTTTGATACAGCGAGTGCTAATGGAAAGCAATCCTCTTATGAGAAAAATCAAAAATAAAGAGTGAGAATAATCTGCATCAGTTCTACACAGTAGTGGTGGGACATTGGCTTTCAGGGCCAAATGGACTACTTCTGCAGCTAATTTGACTGCTCACGTGTATGACAGTAGAATTCCACATTCTGTCAGACAGTGACAACTGCAGGTCCGAAGCCAGAATCAATCTTAATCAAGGCAATTACAAGGATAAGAAAAGACGGATTTGGCTGAAGTGGATTGGGAAGGTAGGTTAGAAGGGAGGATGGCGGAAAAGCAGTAACAGGACAGCAGTTAAGGAAACACTCAACAAGGATACATTCCACTGAGAAAGCAAGAATGAGAAGGATGCAAAATCTGAAGCTAACTAAGAACCTAAGGATGGTATCAAATTAAAAGAAAGTTTAGTGGTAGGAATCAATTTTAGGGAAAATTTTTAGAAGGCAGCAACAGGGGAAAAAAAAATTAAAATGATGAGTGGAAAATAGCAAGGAAGATAAAACAGACAACAAAAACTTATATAGGTACATTATGAGAAAAAGAGAACTAAAAGTACATATTGGTTCCTTAAAAGGGTGAAACTGGGTATTAATCATGAAACAAGGAAATGGCAGCCTTTGATGAAATATGTCTATATCTGTCTTTACAGAAGATATAAAAACATCAACAATTGATAATCTAAAGCATAAAAGAAAGTGATGATGATCACGACAGAAAAGGTTCTGGGAAGACAAATAGGATTAAAGGCTGGTAAGAGCCCTAGAATTGAGGGCCTGCATTGTAAGATCCTAAAAGAGGTGGCTACTGAGGTAACGGACGCATCAACTACAATCTTCCAAAACTGTCTAAATTCTGGAAAATTCCAGCCGATTAGAAAACCACAAGTGTAATATTTCAAGAGAAAAAAAGAAACAGGAGGAAGAAAACTATTGGATGTTCGCCTAACATTTGACACAGGGAAACAGAATTCATTATTAAGGAAAGAGTAGCAAGACATTCAAAAAAGTCAAAATACAATTGGGTAGAATCAGCGCTGTTTTGTGAAAGACAAATTTGTTAGAAGCCTTTCAGAATCTAAGCAGGGTGGATCTTCGATTAGTAGTAGATGTACCATATAAACTTATGGCACAAGATAAGAGCCCATGGTGTTGCGGGTTATGTATTATCAAGTACATAATACCGGCTAACTAACAGAAAACAGAATCAAGATAAATGGGGCTATTTTCAGATTGGCAGACTAATGAGTAGTGCACCACAGGGATTTTCGGGTGTCTCAACTATGTTATTCAAGTTGACTATTTGGATAAAGATAAAAAGACTTTTGGACAAATTTACTGATGATAATAACATAGGTAGAAAAGCAAGTTGAGAGGAAATTATGGAGAGTCTGTAAAGATGTATGGATTGGTTCATTGAGCCCAAAATTTGGCCATCAAAGCATAAATGTAGAAAAATAAGGTTATGCACTCTAGCAGGGGGAAAGAAGTTCCCATTTAAGAGAGTGTGTCAGTCTCCTAACACGCACCGCCTCCCCCCAAAACAAACGTTCACATTCTACATTTGGAAAGTACTGCACTTGCACAATTTGTGAAATGCCCTGTCAAAAAAAATTAAAATGGCAAAGCAGAAGTAAGCACAGTAATTTACGAGCCAACAGGACAGAATTATATCATTAGCCATACCAGCAAAGGTTCAGTGCATGCACATTTTGCACAATGTAGAGGCAGCATTTTTGGGGAGTGTCAGCAGACACTCATTATTTAACGACAGAGACACTAATGAAATCCTGCATCACAGAAGAATATTAATATCCTCAGAAATGAGCTACCTAGAGATAGCAGGCAGGCACTTCAAGAAAAAAAAACTAGGAAAGCAAAAGGAATGCCAGTCTTTATTGCAAGCGTAATGGAAAATTAAAGTAGGGGAATCATCCTACAACTTTACAAGGCATTGGTGAGAAGGCACTTAACTAGGTACAGTTTTGTGTTCTTACTTAAGGTGGGATATACTTGCTTTAGAAGCAATATAGGCAAGGCTCATAAGGCGGATTTTTGGGATGAAGGGGTTGTGTTTTGGTGAAAGGCTGAGCACTTTAGGGCCATACCTGGAATTTGGAAGAATGAGTGGCAATCAGCAATAGGACAGATGCTAACAGAATATTTTCCTGTTGTGGGGGAATCTAGAACTGGAGGACAGAAGGTCTCCAAGTTCAAACACAGACAAGGACGAATTTCTTTACTCATCAGGTATTTTCTCACAGTATTATCATAGCTTTGGAATTCTCTGCCCTAGATAGCAAACGAGGCCAGGTCATTGAATATATTCAAGGCTAAGTGAGATAGATTCTTGACCAACAGGGAAGTCAAGGGTTGGGGGCATGTAAGAAAATGACTAAGACAACAATTCAATTAGCCATGATCCTATTGAATTGTGCAGCTTGCTCAAAAGGCTGAATAGTTATTTGTATCATCATAATTTCTTCACAGACAAGAATGCATAACCTAGGTCACTTCTTCCCTTATAATATCATAATGTCATTCTCTGCATTATTGATTCAATGTCAAAGGGTGGGAACACTGCAACTTGAAAGAATTTACTTGGCTAACTGACCTCAAACAGCTCTGACATTATCTATTTAAACATCAATTTACTGTACTTTATTAAATACTGTGGATCTCCTAAGCTTATGACAATTACAAAACACAGACAGTTCACCTCATAGGAGTCTCTTATTAGATCAGATATTTCCACTTGCTGTACAGGATCTTTATCATCGCTAAGGACATGTTGCTGAGAAATTTGGGGCAATGGACTCTCTTTGTTTGTGATATGATCAAGAAACCTGTAAGAAGAGATTAGTTTCACTTCGTTAATTGTGCACTCCAGCACAGAACGGTTTTCATTTTCAAAATTAAATCAAAAATGTTGCAGTTTTATTAAGAACAAATCCACTACACCTGCTAAGGATTATCAAGACTTGTCCATCGTCTGTGCAGCTACACAACTCTTGTGTATTGGCATCTAGTATAGCCAAGCCCACTTGGAAAATCACCTTTATTCCATCATAAAAGAAACAGTCAACAACATTTAGTGCACTCTCAAGGGGTATAATACTAAGGAAAAGGGTCAGGAACCAGGAGAGGGAAATGGACGCTAAACAAGACAAGTCTGTCACATGTTCAGCCAGCTCTGGTAAATGTTCTTTTATAAGTTCTTCAAATACAGCTTGATCTACCTGAGCACCTGGAAAACATGGGATATGACAAGGTGAATGACACAAGAGGAAAGCACGACTGGATTAAAAAGAAATAAATATAAACTGCCTAGACCAGAAATCTTATTGTGACAAAAAGAATGATGGGCACTTAAAGCAGTGTTCCCTTCATTTTGGTTTTGATTTTGTTTTGAAGTTAACAGCCTTCTAAAAGTCCAGTGTGTTAGTCATGTCCTTTGACCAAACGTGGGACGCATTACAATGCATGTTAACATTAAAGATTTCAGAACTACATCTCTTTTGTGCCAGATGGCAAAGGAAAAGCAACGCTGCTCTGTGACAAGGTGGCAAGAGAAATAAAGTGAGTCAAACTCATCGATTTCCTCACACTGTGCCCCTTAATCCAATGGTCAATCATTGAACAACTTCAGCTATCCATCTTTCGTAAGTTTAAATACTCAGACATTTTTTTTGGCTCAGAGGTTTGTGTTTCTATTTATTGCAGGTAAATTACCATAAAAATGGAATCTCTGGATTGCAACAGAAGGTAGTTTACAGAAACAACTGACATCGATAGGCCACAACCATAGAAACTTTAATAAAATCACCATTTTTCCAACATAATTCCTCAAAGATAGTGCTGTTCATTGCATTTTGTTCAATACTCAATGGCAATTTTCTATATTTAATTAAAACATACATAAATGTTTGCTGTAATTGAGTGACAAATCTTAGGATATAAACAAAATGAATGTTATGTCAACAATACGATCACAACTAGAAATTGATTAGCATTTTTGATGGTGAAGGGGACTTAGAGGGCCTAAGATAATCCTACCTTACTGTACAGTTTAAGGTCACATATTTTGTTCCTAGTTTTTGCTAGATCATGTTTTGATAAATACAGTCCATTAGTAAAATCTGCAGCCATGTGGAATGCAGTAGAATGGTTTGGAACTCAAAATGTTTCTCTGCAAACAAGTCTGAAAAATTGGTAGGTACAGAATGGAGGCTTCACTATCAGGCTAGTGCAATTGAGGTGCAACAAATTTAAATTGGCAATTTCTTGGGAAGTGTTGACAGGATTTCTCAGCAGATACAATGATGTATTGTTGTAGGATATAATGAGACCTCACTATTTTGCTTTGGAGCGATGCTTTGCAATCAAGAATTGCATACGAAGTTGAAAATTTCAAAAAAACACTTCGAAAAGCAGCTTCTTTCAATAAACAGAGAACAAAAGACTGACATTTTCTGTTGGGAAGCGGCCTGGAAAGATAATGCTGGATAATCACTGGACTATAGCACTGAGATGTTGTTATGCTTAGGAACTGGCAGCTGGTTGGAAGTTGGGTTGGTTAATTAAGGGAGAACCAGTCCTGGCCAGTCAATCACAGAAAATGTTATAAAAGGAAGGAAAAAACAGAACAAACTACCTGAGTGGGTCTTAGGAAAGAGGCAGTGTTGCTTTGAATGGTGCTGGTTTGGAGGCTGTGTTTTTGGCTTTTGCTCTGTGGATTATTTTCCAGTTACTGATTTGTTAAAAGTTCTGAGAAAAGAACCCTCGCTTGTAAGAAATAAGTAGAAGTCTCCAGAGGTTTGAGGAAGCAGTTGCATTGACAGATAACTTTGGAATTCAAGCAAAACATATATTCCTGAGTGTCTACAATATAACCCATCATGCAAGGATTTCACAAAGGCCAGGTATCCATCATTGAAAAGTTTGTTGAACTGGCAAATTATGATACTTTTATTCAAATATTTATCCCTTAACTGTGTCTGTCTGCATGTCTATCTATTGTTGTGAGAGCGGGGGTTTATATTCAATCATAAATACTAATTAGGTTGCCTTGTGGTTTCTGTGTTCTGTTAAAGTTACATTCTTAATAATAAATAGTTAACTTTTGGTTAAACTATAATATTGGTAACCAAGATTTATTATTTGTTAGGTCTGAGTTGAAACATCAGAGCAATTTTGAGTGTGACTGAATGCTTTAAGTTGTGTTGTGAATCCAGTGACCATGAGGCTGATTTGATTTAGCTTGATAGCCCTGTGTCATAATGGTTATACACATGTCAATACAGTTCAATGTAATTCAACATCTGTGGACTAACAAGATCTTTTGCAGGACAGCTATACAAAACTAGTCATTTTGTTTTCCCAGATATTGTAAAATTTGGTTTGTTTTCTTCGATGTGATAATATTAGCACTTTACTTTTTTTTAGGCGTCACTAATATTTTTACAAGTTCATTAATCAAACCAATTCAAATATAAACATGAATGTAGCATTCTAGCAAGACTGTGCATAATGGGGTCTGCAAGACTAAATCTAAACAGCCATGTTAGGAATTCCTTTCTGGAACACATACAAATTTGCTGCTGTAAAGTACTTCAAATAAAACAGTGTCTAAACATTATCCTGTACTTTACCTAAGAACTGATTTCAGGTAAACTAAAATAGGGGGTCAAATGCAATAATGGAACACAAGCAGAGATGTTCAAAGCAAATAGTCGGAACATACCAGAATGTTAGTGTTAAACTATATTGAAGTTAATTGGTGTGAAAGAAATACTTACCAATAACTCGACGGTTGAAGTAATCTGGGAGCATTTTCTCACAGACAGCAACAAGTAACCAAAAAGCTTCTTCCTCTTTTGCATATAGTAATAATACAGAAGTCAGAATATTCATAGACTGTTGGAATACAGGAAAGAAAATACATCATTTAGTGGCATAGCAGTGACCTAATCCTGCAAGAACTAAGTGGTATTTTAATGAAGTTGTATTATTGAAGATAATGGATATTTAGTGGAATTAAACTCCATCACCAAGCTGAGGAAAAAGTTCTGCCAAATGCTCAATCTTTGTCTACATAACAAATCTGCTCTGCATCATTACATTGCTCTGAAATATGGAAATTTTATGCACACTTCCTAGGCATAAGCAAGCAATAAAATGGACTGGGTGATCTGATGGCTTATCAAAGTAATGCAAATTACAAACATTAAAACTGGTTGCATACACCTGAAACAAATTATGACTGAAAGGAAATACTACCCACAACTTACGTACCACAGCCCTCTCACATTGCAAGCGTGAAATCATGTTAATAAAATTCATGTAAATGGCTTTTCAAACTGTACGATTCCAAGTTTTAAAAATTTGCTGTTGGCGGAACCCTATTTTTTGTAAAGGATGTTTCTCATTTCTTCGTATTCCAATCAGTTGCAAAAACTAGTAAATCGATTCACATTTAATTAAAGCAAATAATTGTGAATCATTTTCACCTGGCAATAGCCTATCTTGGGATTTCTGTATGCATATGCTGTCAGTACTCTCCGTAGTGCTGCAATGCCTGTGTCACTCTGAAAAGCTGGATGCTCAGGGAGAGAACGATGCAGATCACGTTCAATTTCTTCTGTTGCCATGCAACATTTGCCCATAGATTCATCTACCAGATTCGCATAGTAATCAGGATGTGAAGCTAAATCAGTCACAGCATCTGTGGACAGAGATGTGGCGTTGTGTTTATACACAAGAAAAAGATTTACTTTCAGTTTACCGACATTTGTTCATGCATGGTGTAACTGTGTTTAATTATATGAACTGACGTGTCACCTAATCTCCCTGTGAAGACACAATAACACTTCTTGTTACATTCAAAAACTCATCACAGCATACCCCAAAACACTTCAGATCAGTACCAGAAAATTTGCAACAGTAGAAATGCTTTTAAAATCAGTGCCTGGCCCTACAAATGTTACTGGTTCAGAGTCCAACTTGCAGCTGAATAAAGGTGAATAGCCAAGGTCTTTTCCCCAGGTCAGAGGAATTCAAAATTAGAGTGATTAGGTTTAAGGTGAGAGGGAAAGAATGAAATGGGACCTGTGGGGCAACTTTTTCCACACAGAAGGTGGTTTGTATATGAAGTGAACTGCCAGAGGAAGGGATAGCTCTAGATGCAGTTACAACAGTTACAAGACATTTGGACAGGTACATGAATAGGAAAGATTGAGGGATATGGGCCAAAATGCAGACAAGTGGGACTAGTTTAGTTTGGGAAACCTAGTCAGCATGAATGAGTTAGTCTGAAGGGTCTGTTTCCGTGCTATGTGACTCTATGACTCCATATTTTGTGTGGATTTTCTGCAACCTGCACCTGAGGAGAGCAATCAGCTTCCAAAACACTGTCACCAGTATTGCCATGAATTGCCTCCAGACAGCTCTGGACTAAAAAAATCTCAAAATTTATTATGTTGAAGTAGGCACTGGGCATTAAAGCTTTCACAGTCAGCTCTTTGTTTTGCAATGGCAACTTTGATCAAGGCGGTAAATCTACATTAAACTAACAATGACTTCCCAATTAGCACGCCCAGATGGGCCCTCAGCACGACATACTTGTACTAGTGACAAGACTGAAACCTGAGCTTGCTGAATCACTTAAGTATCCACTTCTTGGATTCTAAGTCAGCTGCTGTTTGACTTTGATGTAACTCATGTGAACTGATTTTAATACCTCTAGATCTACCAAAATGCGTCATTTATAATCTTATCTCCTCTCCTGTCACGTCTTCCTTGATTCTCTCAATGCGTGTGCACGGAGACGGGAGCAGTGAAGCAACTCCCCCACAGTATCAGAGATGATGGGAACTGCAGATGCTGGAGAATTCCAAGATAATAAAATGTGAGGCTGGATGAACACAGCCGGCCAAGCAGCATCTCAGGAGCACAAAAGCTTTTGTGCTCCTGAGACGCTGCTTGGCCTGCTGTGTTCATCCAGCCTCACATTTTATTATCTTGGAATCCCCCACAGTATAAATGTTTTGTTCAAGAAAAAAATTTATTTCTTTTTAAAATAAACCCACAGCAAAATCCTTTAAGAACTGAAATCCAAAAAACAGTATTTGTGGGGACACATTTTATCCTACCTCGGTAAAGGTTGGGAATGAAAATGAAAAGTAGTTATCACTGTTTAAAATGGGAAATTTCCCTTTTTGTCTGTGACAATATTCACCTGAAAATTGAAGCCATAGCTGTCCTCGAAGACACTGTGGAACTCCCATTGCAACCAGCTTTCTTATTTTCTCTGTCCGAAACATACTGACTGTGTGTCCATATTCCACAAAATGGTCGTACCATAATTGATTCTTTGCTTTCTCCATTTCCTAAAGATGCAAATCTGCCATTAACTGGAAGCTATTTGAATAGCAGCCTTTGAAAAGCTTTCCGTTCATACAAAAGTTTGCAAACTCATAATCAAATGGAAGCAAAAATGATTAAACTCATTCCGTTGTCATTGTACAATGTTACCATCATTATATATCAAAGATCTGAAAGAGAGTTACCGCCTTAGAACAGTTAGTTTAAAAATACTGCTTTACCCACTTCTGACAGGAACAATGTTTTCACAATACAACCGCTACAAATAGCACACAACTGTCTTGATGTTTCCCTCGTGATTATGGAACAGATCAGATACCCTCAAAATATATTAAGAAGGGAGCCTAGGCTTATTCTCATTTTAAAAGGTAAACGTGTTGTGCTCCAGATGCAACTCAATTGGTCAAACTGCTGGACATTAAGCAAAACACAATTTATTCAAATACTATAGTTAAAATACAATAGAAAGAGGAACATGGACTAATTTAATAATTGGAAAACTTAATAGAATAAAAAGTACATAAATTAGTGATAGTTACTGTTTGAATATAGTAACATCCCATAAGCACATTCTTGGCAAAAAGGCAAGTTCAGAAAACAGAACTGTCTCATTTGTAGCTTCCATAGCAGGTAGAGAACCCCCAAGCTTTTGGCTGTAACCAAGAGGGTCACTTCAAGACCCCAACAGTAACTGACAAATCTAAAATGCTAAAAAAGTAAAAACCTAGAAATCCTGGCCTGAGACAGCTGGTCACACACAGCCAGGCTCGTCTATTGTTCCAGCGTTTTAAACAAAAACCAAAGCCTCACAAGCTGTTTCTGTTACCAAGGACTTCTCAGCACCTCTAGTTCAATCTCTCCTGAAAGAAACCAAGACAAAATGCTCTTCTTACACAGTATCAACATACTTAGCTCAGTGATTTGACATCTACATCAAAAGGGACAGAACGATCACCTTCAAGCTCTGACGGGGACTGAAAACAATCACTGCCCTCTCCAAATTTCCCTCCATGTCATCCACTTATGCACTAACATAGCCCTTGCTATCCATCATCCTGAACTCGTTGACTGTATCGATACCTTCCTGCAGAGGCTGGGCTCATCCTGGCCCTGACTGAAAACTCTGCATCTGCTCAGTCAAACCAGTACAGTGGTATTAGCCAAAGGGGCTGTCCTCAACTCCCTTTGGTTTCTTTCATCCCTATAACGAAAATGCTCAGAAATTAGGAGTTACATTGGCAATGCTCCACTTCACTTTCATACGCACAAATGTTTAAAAGGTTGTCAGAATCTAAAATTTTTCTAGGATGGCAATTCCCATTCCAAAGTCCAGCAATTTCCTTTATGTATATTTATCCTACTTAATTATATGCAATAAGAACAAGAAGCCATTCAGAAACATGACCATGTTCTGCACGCCATTTAGTCACAACTGATCTGTGAATTAGTTCCATTTACCTGCCCTACTACCATATCCCTTCTTACTCATATACAATAACAGAATTACAACAAGTGACGTTTTCCCTCATCGCCATTACTACAAGTCTGTGGAAATTGAGGACGGTATAAATTTTACCATCTTTCTTCAGAAGAGAAAATTACCATTTTCTGCCTCGATCCATCTTACAGAAAGTGTAACTATAATAAAGCTGAATAAATGAGTTACAGAAAAAAATCTAATTATCTTCAAAGAAGATTATGCAAAGAACAACTCCTAGGCCAGTGTCTGAACAATCCACTCACAGAAGCAAGTTGATAAATGCTGTAGGGTAGGAGTAAGAGATAGACAAAAGGTTAAAATTTAAAAGAAATAAAAGAACAAAATCCTGTATACATACCATTTTAGATTTTCCACCTTCAGTTTCAATCAGGTGGAAGTGTGCCATTAAAGCCTCTGAGTTTAACGAATGTCTAGGCTCTTTTTTGATACTTGGAGTGTTCACAAGTGAATCTAGTGCAGTGTTAGTGGTACAGACTTTTTCAGGACAACATGTAGATTCTGAGGAGACCTAGAAGACATTGGATGTAACTAATATCATGTTGTTAAACACCTATTCATGAATTTCACATAACCAAGCACACAACATAAAGAGTCAGTAAGCTGCCAGTGTGCTCTTCTGTAGATAAATTTTAGCATGAATTTTGTCGCAAAAATAATATTGAGACTGTCAGCACTTAACAGGTTGGAACTTCACTCACTGGAGTTTAGAAGAATGAGAAGTGATCTCATTGAAACATACAGGATTCTAAATGGGCTTGACAGAGTAAATGCTGAGAGGATGGTTTTCCCTCACGGGAGAACCCAGGACAATATGGCAGTCTCAGAATAAAGGAGTACCAATTTAAGACTGAGATGAGAAGTATCTTTGCAACTCACTGCCATAGAAAGCTTTGTTTATGTAAGGCTAAGATAGATAGATTCATGATCAGGAGGGAAATCAAGGGTTATGGTGAAGGGGCAGTAAAGTGGGCACGAGGAATTTTTGGATCAGCCACAATCCTACCGAACGGCAGGGCAAATTTGGTGGTGGGGGGGTGGGGGAACAACCTACACTTGTTCTTATTTCTTACAGTTACTCACTGGTATTAACGCAACACAAAATGGAAAGCAAATTCCTGCAGCTGCACAAACAGTAAACGGATGTCAAGAAATTGCAGAACTGACCAGTATCACGTTAAATGATTCAACACATTTGGATGTTCTTGCTTCTTAGAAATCCAAACTTTCCAGAAAAATTGAGAAGTCTGGCGTAAGGTTATTTTGTAAATTGCATATTAAGTCTAATTATTGCCACATTTGGCACAAATAATAAAACTTTGATGCTGAGTACTCAGGGAATTTTTTTTTTTAAAACCCAGACAGACAGATGAGGATGTGAATGTAATAACTGGGATCAGGAGAATGCCTTCAAGTCTACTTTACTTCACAACAAGATAATCAAAGGTGATCTAACTGTTGTCTTAAATAGACCTACCTGCCTGTTTCAAACAGAATACACTCAAAGATACAGCCACTAAAAATGTGGAGAATAAAATTCCTCAATGCAGTATTGAAGTGGGAAATCTCTTACTTCGAAAGAATGTCCCTAGTTCCGGGTTAGTCATGAGGGGAAATACGCTCATCTAACCCGTCAAGCTTCTCCGCATCTCAGAGGTTTCAATAAGAACGTGGAACAGACTGAACAGCAAGCGGTTGCAGTGAATAGCATTTCTTTTAAAATCATAGGATGGAGTCAGTAACTGGCCAGGCCAACATGTATTTGCCCACCCCTAGGGCAATTAGAGTCAACCACACTGCTATGGGTCAGGACTGACGTGTAGGCCAGACCAGGTAAGGATGGTAGATTCCTTTCCTAAAAGGACACTACTGAACCAGAGAGATAGCAAGAACTGCAGATGCTGGAGGCAGAAATAACAGTGTGGAGCCGGAGGTACACAGCAGGCCAGGCGGCATCAGGAGCAGAAAAGCCGACGTTTCAGGTTCAAAAAGGGTCCCAACACAAAATGTCAGCTTTCCTGTTCCTCTGATGCTGTGTTCATCCAGCTTCACACCATGTTATCTCAGATTCTCCAGCATCGGCAGTTCCTACTATCTCTGTAACAATCAGTACCAATGTGGCTTTGAAAGAGGGAAAATCATAATTGACAAATTTGACAGTGTACTTGGAGGACACAAACAGAAGTGGGATTGGAATCTCAGAATCATTATGGTGCAGGTGGTGGCCATTTTGGCCTTCTGCCTGCACTGGTTCAATGACCTAGTGATAATCTCTGAATAGATGTAGTGTATTTCCAGAAAACACTCAACAAAGTTGCCACATTAAAAGGTTATGGCAGGTAGGATTGGTTAAAGCCAGAGTCAGGATCATTGGTTCTTTTTTGCAGCTTGTAAAGTTTTAAACTAGTGAAATGCCACAAAAGGATCAGTCCTAGGGCCTTAATTACTTACAATCTACACAAATGACATGTAGGAAGGCCAGACGGTTACACCAGCAAATTTAGTTACACTACAAAGACAGGAAAAGGGCAGTTTGTAATGTGTCATATATAGGTTCAATGAGTGGGCAGGTGCAATTTAATGTATGAATGGGAGGAGACATGCACATGTTGGAAGAATCAAAAGTCAGACTGTTATTTAAATTGAGAGGTTCCAATAAAAATGCACCAGAGGGGGATCTGGGTATTCTGCACAAAACACAAAGGATTAGCAATGAAGGTGCAGCAAATAATTAAGGCGACAAATGGAATTTTGCCTTTACTGCTAGGGAGATGAAATTTAAAAACAGGGGCATTTTGTTTTAAAGTATACAGTGCCAGTGAGGTTGTACTCAGATTACTGTGTAGCATTTTGGTCCTCATATCTTTTAAAAGAAAAACATTTACTTGCATTGCAGGCTGTTCCACAAGTCAACTCCTGAGATGTAGGGGTTGCCTTATCAAGTACAGCTAAACAAGTTAGGCATTTAATTGATGACTTGCTTGCCAAGCTGGCATGTTCTCGTTTAGACGTTTCGTCACCGTGCTAGGTGACATCGTCAGTGAGGCCTCCGATGAAGTGATGTTACTCTACTCTGCTTGGAATTTATACTGTCCGGTCCGTTATGGTGAATACTGTCATTTCCGGTTTTGGTCTGCATGGGTTTGTACATGGAGTTCAATTCTATGTGTTTGTGGATTGAGGTATGGGTGGAGAGCTATGCATCTAGGAATTCTCGTCCCTGTCTATGTTAGGTTTGGGCTAATATAGTTACATTGCCCCAGTTAACTGATGGCCCTCGTTGATATGGAGGAAAGTTTGTCGTGTCATTTTGCTTTCTAGCTGATGTTGATGTATTCTGATGGCTAGTTTCCTTCAGTCCGCCTGATGTAATGTTTGTGGCAGTCATTGAGAGTATTTTGTAAACTATGTTGGTTCTGTATATCATCAGAATGGAGTCTTTAATTAGAGTGTTTGTTGTAGAGTGGCTGGGAGATTGTGGTCCACCATGAGTCCTAGTGGTCTTAGGAGTCTTGTTGTCAGTTCTGATATGATCTTGATATAGGGAAGTGTGGCCAGTGTGTTAGAGTGTACTGCGTCCTCCCATTGTTGTCTGTTATGTAGGCATCTGTGGATGAAGTTGAGGGGATATCCATTTATAGTGAGGATTTTGTATAGGTGCTCTTCCTCTTTCCTACATAGTTCTGGAGTGTTGCAGTGAGTGGTGGCCCATTTAAATAGTGCCCTAATGCATTGGACATGTTACATCGTACAGACAGAAAGGAAACTAGCCATCAGAATACATGACCGTCAATAGCAGCAAAACGGCACAATGAACTCTCCTTCATATCTAGATACTGGGACAATGAAGGCCATCAGTTCAAGTGGAATCAAGTAGAAGACAAACATAGACTCGCATGGGAATTCTCGGAGGCAAGATTCTCCACCCATACCTCAAATCGACAAACAGATAGAATTGGATCCCATGTACAAACCCATATAGATCAAAACCGGAAATGACAGTACTCACCATAACAGACCAGACAGTATAAATTCCAAACAGGTAGAATGACACTGTTTCATTGGAAGCTCCACTGATGATGTCACCTAGCATGGTGATGAAACATCCTAACAAGAATAAACTAGCTTGGCGAGCAAGTCATCAACCTCACCCACAACCTGAGCTATAGATCTTTGCCAAAGCTTAAAGGTTAGGAATTTATTTATTAATTAGAGTTTAGAAGAATGACGGGTCATTTTCTTGAAACATACAAGATTCTGAGGGGGATTGACAAGGTAGGTGTTGAGAAGATGTCTCCACTAAGGGGGGGGCAGGGTGGGGGAGGGGAGAATGGCTTGAACTAGAACTAGGGGACAGTTACAGAATCAGGGATCACTCATCTAAAATTGAGGTAATGTCGGAATTTCTTCTCCCAGGCTGTAGTGAATGCCTGAAATTCTGTACCCTAAGGAGAGCTGTGGACGTTAGATCATTAAAAGTATTTAAATAACATTGATTTTTTTAATACAAATTGGGGAGTTCAAGCCTGGAATGCAGGGGCACAAAACAGCAGTCGACGCTGGGGCAGATCAGTCATGATCTTGTTGAATGATGGGATAGGTTTGAGGGGCTGACTGGCCTACTCCTGCCTATATTTCTTATGTTTAAGAGTCAAATTATTCATTACAAAATGAGTAAGGAAACTGGTTAATCTATTTCAGTCATGTCTGACAAGGGATAGATGTTCAGAACATGTTTTCTTTTTGTCCAGGCAGACTGACATTTCATCATAAAGACAGCACCACAAATGAATCATTCCTTCACCACTACACTACTTCTCATTCCAGCATATGTACTTCAATCTGATGACCTGGTTTAACAGCAACTGTTCTAGAAATATTGCAATGGAACTAATTTAAGTCATTTTAAGATCAAAGGCACTTTGCCAGGGGAGTGGTTAAAAAAAGGAGACTGGAAATCTGGCCAAAAGGTCAAAATCTCTAAGAGGCGCCTTCGCCAAGTCAGGAGTGGTACGTTAAGATGAACAAACAGAAAAAGAAAAATACATGGATGCAGTGGTAACAAGATAGAGAAGCTTGCAGCTTCTCATGAAAGATTTTTTTTAAAAAAAACGTGGACTATTACATGATTGGGCAAATAATTATAGAAATTTTGTTCCCAAGAACTAAAACACCAACATGGACAAGCCTAGTGGCTGTAAGGGTTTTTCCGTCAATTGGAATAGTTACTAAACAAAACCTCTTCCCCTCATCTGTGCGCAGTTAATGGACAAAATAAAGGTATTAAAAATATATTGCAACATATTAGAGCTGTCTTACTTTAACAAATACAGGAATATATGTGAGCTAATGTAGCAGCCACTTTATACACAACATAAACCACTCAGATGAGATGTGTTAACACACAGCACAATTAGAACAAGCAGTTTCATATCTCACTAATGGAAATGACAATAACCCAACACTAAACATACTGTAGAATGTTCATCCAGATTATTCACACAACTTTTAGAGCAGCATTTGAAACAACATCTTCTGACAGAGAATGGAGGCTGACCCACCAGGGTCAAGATGACACTTGAACGTAAATCAAGTTATGCTTTTAGCATGGCTTAATATTTCAGTAAGTTATAAATAGTGCTTCTGAAAGTAACTTTGTCAAGAATAGTGTTTAAACTTAAAGAACGTTAAAGAATGTATTCCAATACATAAAATAGGCTTGTGCTTATAGAAATGTTAGCACTAATTTGATAATGAATCCAAGTGATGAAAAGATGAATCAGTTACGCTAATAATTTTGCACATCGATCTGTTAAATGTTAAGACACACGAGAATGGAAAACACTTGTGTTGCTCAACCAAGAACAATTTCTTAAAATAGCGAAAAAGGTAACTTGAAATTCATGAGGAAATTACACAGAAAATATTTGGCTTTTCATACACTGTACTGCAATTGTTGTGGATCTGACTTGGCTATGCAGTGCAAAGCAGTTTCATTAGTGATCTGTTCATTCTCCATAGCCCTACCCCAACTCCCCAAAACTTCATTATCACCAACTAAGCAGCCAAATCTTTAAACATTTTGCTAACAAGTCATATTGTGCAATTATTTTTGTTTTCAAAGATTAATATACAGACAACAGGAAATATTGTCAAAATTAGCACTTTGCATCTTATTAGACGGCATTATAGCTCATATGGAAATATATGAAACCAGTATTGTTGAAGTACCACCAGTCTAAATGCCACATTTCCATTGTAAGCCTCCTCTATTCCTCTGGCAAAATAAGAGTGAATCCATGTGGTATACTCCTTTGATGTCTGAATGAGGAGCACTCAAACAAAGCAATCAAACTCGTGGAAATAAATTTCACAAGATATTTTACTGCAAAGCATATACTGGTCATTGCACAATATTATTTTGAACAATTCTGCATTAATATTGATAACTATATAAAAACATTAGTACTATTTATACAATTTCCAAAAACAGATTAAATCATACGTAACCGACACACAAGATACTTGATTACATTAGTATTTGCATCACAGCTAGATAGAGAACTTCAGAACGTTCTCATGCCAAATATCCTGTGTCATTAAGTGGCAGAGTAACTGATTAACCACAAAGTCAGCCTGTCCTGCCAAAGGCATACAGGCAATCTTGTCATGCTTGATACTGTACTGTAACTGCTTTCTTGGCCCAAATTTGGAAGGACAGGGGACAACTCTTTCACTCGATTTTGTTCATAGGCCAGTAGAAGATTCTGCCCAACAAGTAGGCTATTTTTTTGTTTGGCGTCATGTGGGTGTTAAATTCTTGTCTGATTTTTCTTTTAAATCCACCAACTCCAAAATGTCTAGGAGCAAATTATCTGTAGAGAAATAGAATAACGTTTTTGACTAAACATTATTTTCATTTAATCAAATTTATTATCCAAGTAAAATTATTTTACAAGACATATGTTTAAAATACAGAAAAATTAATACAGACATGATAACTATATGCAGGATTTAGATTATCTTACTAATTAAATGCAAATGACTCAAGAATTTTTAACTATTGTTTCGAGTGCATTAAATAACCCTCACTTACCAGGATGTGTTGGATCAGAGCAGATATTGGCTACCTTACGTATACGAATATAAGCTTTAGTTTTCTCTGGCCACATAGCTGCGCATTTCTCCAGCCTTTGAGATATCAAATATGTTTCCCAGGCCACTGCATGTGAAAAATGATTTCACTACAAAAATCACAGGCATTTCACATTAAGGTGGAGGCAAGAAGTGTACCTTTCAGTTAAAATAACCTCCATTTAACCAAACAATTCATCAGCGTCAGCAGGCTGGATTTTATAGTCAACATTTTATACTGTTTGCTGCCTGGGTGAAGTACATATACAAACTCACATCTCTGCTGGTTAAGCAACAGACTTTATTTAGAAGTGACTTACAATCAATGGTTAAGTGCTTTTACAGAACAATTTCAGCGTAGCGGATCAAATTACTCTGGAGCCACCACGCAATAATAAAAAAGACGCTTTTAAAAGGCAGACAAGTTTAGAAGCGATTTGCTTTTCTCCTTTAATGGCAATTCTTCTTGAAGTTATTTTCATGGAATCGGAGGTTGCCACGCCTGTTTTTTTTCCCTGAAGCAGACCTTTACATGGAAGACTGATGAAGGCAGAGTGGTGGATGCTGTCTATGTCTTTGATAAAGCATACAACAAGGTTCTTTGAGGTAGACTGGTTAGCAAGGTTAGATCACATGGTATCCAGGGAGAGCTAGACAACTGGATACAAAATTCACTTGAAGTTAGGAGACAGAGGGTGGCAGTGGAGGGTTGTTTTTGGACTGGAGGCCTGCAGCCAGCATCGTGCTACAAGGATTGATGCTGGACCCACTGCTTTTTGTCATTTATATAAACGATTTGGATGTAAATATAGAAGGAATGGTTAGTAGGTTTGCAGATGACACCAAAATCGGTGATGAAGTGAAGAACAGTGAAGGAGGTTATCTCCGAATACAACAGGACTTTGATCAGCTTGGCTGAGGAGTGACAGGTGGAGTTTAATTTAAATAAATGTGAGATGCTGCATTTTGGAAAGGCAAATCAGGGCAGGACATAAACTTAATGGTAAGGTCCTGGGGAGTGTGGCTGAACAAAGAGACTTGGGAGTGCAGGTTCATAGTTCCTTGGAAGTAGAGTTGCAAGTAGATAAGATAGTGAAGGCAGCATTTGGTATGCTTGTCTTTATTGGTCACAGCATTGAGTATAGGAGTTGGGAGGTCAAGCTGCTCTGTACAGAACATTGGTTAGGCCACTTTTGGATTACTGCCAATTCTGGTCTCCCTGCTACAGGAAAGATGTTATTAAACTAGAGGGGGTGCAGAAAAGATTTATAGGGATTTTGCTGGGGTTGGAGGGTTTGAGCTATAGGGAGAGACTGAATAGGGTGGGGCTATTCTCCCTGGAGGGGAGACCGAGCGGTGAGATCTTATGCAGGCTTTTGAAATTATAAAGGGGCATGGATAGGGTGAATAGCCAAGGTCTTTTTTCCCCAGGGTGGGGGAGTCCAAAACTAGAGGGAATAGGTTTAAGGTGAGAGGGGAAATATCTAAAAGAGACATAAGGAGTAACGTTTTCCACACAGAGGGTCGTGCGTGTATGGAATGAGCTACTAGTGGAAGTGGCGGAGGCTGGTACAACATTTAAAAGGCATCTGTATGGGTACGTGAATAGGAAAGGTTTGGAGGGGTACAGCCAAAATGCTGGGAAATAGGACTAATGAGATTTCTGGTCAGCATGGACGAGTTGAACCGAAGAATCTGTTCCCGTGTTGTACAGCTCTATGACTCTCTAATTGAGGAGGGAGTCAAAACAGAAAAAAAACTTCTGGGCAAACCAAAACTGGCAAGTCTATGTTACTCGGTGATATACAGCCATCCATTCTTAGGAGTTGAGGAGTTCAAGGCACATAATAGGCACGCTGAAGACATCATGCCCAAATCCAGAAGCTGAAAATAAGTTGCTGCAGTTCTTTGTTATTTAAAGTTGAGATCAGTGGGATTTACCCACATCCAGACTGAATGCAGGAGGTTCAGCAGTTGCGTGCCATTTTGGTGAAGATCTGTGGAACATGGGTTGCTCGTGTGTTGCCGAGGACAGGCTACATCTGAGGAGGAGCTGAAATTCTTCATGAAAAAGGAAGACAGCGCTTTGAAGGAATAGTTATTTCTTAAACAACCTATTCAGAAGTGTTATAACACACCTCTGAAGTAGGTGGAAGTTTGAAACCTGGGTATTCTGACTCAGAGGCAGGGACACTACCATTGTGCCAGTGACTGAATTTAATAACCTACAGGAGGTTGGACAGTGAAGCCAGTTCAGATTACATGATTCATAGTTTATAACGAATCACAAATTTACCTGTTAATTCATGTTCAACTTCTGGTGAATGCATTTTAAGAATAAAGCAGGTCATCTAAGTTCATATTTATGTTCTCTTTGTTTGGCTCTCGTACAGTGAACATTTATCTTTCAAAACATGGTATTTTACGATTGCATTTTTTGATTTTGAAATGAACTTGAATTTCAGATTTTTTTTAAGAAAGGGATAGCAGTCATGTGAGAGACTCCAACAGTATGCACTGACCTGGAAATCCATCCAATGACATACAACCTCCAAGGTCTAACAAACAGTTTATTTTCACCAAAGCACATTCTCTAATGGGTGAAGGAGGGTGCAAGAACAAGAGAAAAATACTTGAAAATGCACAAAAGTGACCAAAAGCGTAGATGTTAAAGAGGCAGCAAGAACAGGAAGCTACAGACAAATCCGATTCCCTGTACATTCACACATAAGACTGAAAATTTTCCAAAATACAGTCACATTTTTATTTAAACTCCTGCCTTGCCCTGGGTATAGTGTTTTTGTTGCTCTTCCAGCTGCAGCTTAGCAAACAGCAAGCAATGGAGATTAGTAGATTGCATGTGATACCATATTATTGACAGTCATAGAATTGTGATTGAATTCTGGTTAATTTTTAAGTATAAATTTACAGAGAAAATAAAATGTTGAAATATTCGTGACCTTAAATATTCACTCATTCATTTCTTCCTCTACATATATTGAGTATTTCGAACATCCACATTATTTGTCTTTACGTGCAGATTATTTCTTTGAAGAGAAACAAGAAATTATCTTTTTGCTAAAACGTTACTTGCATTTTAGGATAGTTTGGACTTCTGCGCTACATGTTACCATTAATATTAAACACAGAAATTCAATAATACCTTTTCTTCAACTCTAGGCTTATGAATGCAAGCAGGCTTTCCTCCTTTTAGAAATTGAAGACGTTTGTTTAGTTGCTCCACAAGGTGTTCCCTATTTTCAATTTCTGTAAATTGAAATACCCTCTTACTTTTAATGCTGACAATAATTGGTTTGGGCAGGAGACTAGTGTCCTCCATCTTTTCCACCGTCACCACCTGTCAATGCAAAAGAAATGCCAGAACTGTTTATTGTAGAAACAGTTGTACTACGGATTCTTACAATACAGAGAGCACACCTTAAAGATAGTTGGCTGATATCTCTACATGTGTTTCAACAAGAACCCAGTATATGTAACATGAACCAACATATAGTGATGCACTCAGACCATAATATACTGGCAGTGGAGTTCGATTAATGGAACCAACATGGGGCTATAATTAGGCAGTAAGTCCATGGGTCACTATTAAAACAGTTGAAAAGGGTGACAGCTACAGTGGCAATTGAGAGATTATTTCTCTTAATTGTCACTCAGGTTCAGAGCTTACAGTTACATCTAACAACCAAAAATGAAGCCGAGCAAACCCAACGGAGGATGAACAGTTGAGATTACATTCTCACTTTTCTTCTTGGATTGATTCTGTTTACTTCTTTTAAAAAAAAACACAGCAGTTTTCCATGAGGCACAAGACAGCTGTAATTTTGCAAAGCGATCCGAGGAGCAAGTGTTGTCAAACACAATGCCCAGTTATTGGTCAATTCCACGATTTCTCTCATGGCACCCAGGTTAAAGATGGGTAATGGAACCTCCTGTTGATTACCACACATCATCCTCCCTCAGCTGATGAATCAGTGCTCCTCCATTTTGGGCTATTCTCAGATCATCTGGAAAGTGGCGGAAGGTGCCGTCAACTGTGCTGGCATAGTAATAACCTGCTCAGTTTGGTTCCACCAGGACCAGACCTCATTACCGGCTTGGCTCAGACACTGACAGAAGAGCTGAATTCCTGAGGTGACGGGACAGTGACTTCTCAACAACAAAGTCAGATTTGACAGCATGGGATCAAGGAGCCCTAGGAAAACTAGATTCCCCCCTGGGAACTAGGGAGAAAATGCCACTGACTAGAGCCATACCTAGCATACAGTAAGATTGTTATGGTTATCGGAGGTCAGTCATCTGAACTCTAGGACATCTCGTGTAGTGTCCTGGGCCCAACCCCATCTTCAGCTGCTTTAATGACCTCCCCATCATGATAAAGGTCAGAAGTAGGGATGTTCACTGATAAATGCACAATGCGCAGCACTATTACAATTCTTCAGGTACTGAAGCGGCCCATGCCCAAATGCAGCAAGACCTGGACAATATTCAGAATTAGGCTGAAAAGTGACAAGTAACATTCCTATCACACAAATGACAGGCAATGACCATTCCTAATAAGAGGCAGAGACGATCTAACCATTGCCCTCAAAATTTTGCAGCATTACCATCACAGAATACCCCTCTAACAACATCCTAACGGTCTTCATTGATTAGAAAGTGAATTGGATTAGCCTTATATAAAAAAAAGTCGCTACAAAGCAGTCAGAGACTAGGAATACTTCAGTGAGTAATTCACCTCCTGACTCCCCAAAGCATGCCCACCATCTATGATCAAGAGTGTGACAGAATATTTAACTGGATGAACGCAGCTTCAACACTCAAGAAGCTTGACACCATCCAACACAAAGCTGCCCACTCAATTGGAACCACATTCACAAACATCTATTCCCTCAACCACCAACACTCTGTAGCTGTGTGTACCATCTACATGATGTGCTGTAGAATTCACCAAAGATCGTTAGACAGCACTTTCCAAACCCATAACTACTTCCATCTCGAAGGATAAGGGCAATAGATACATGGGAACACTACAGCCTGCAGGTTCCCCTGCAAGCCATTCACCATCCTGACTTTGAAATATATTGCCACTTGTTCACTGGTCACTGGGTCAAAATCCAGGAATTCCCTCCCTAATGGCACTGTTGCTGTGTCTATAGCACGCTGTAGTGGTTCAAGGTGGTGGCTCACCCCAACCTTCTCAAAGCTAACTCAGCATGAGCAATAAATGCTGGCACAGCTAGCAATGCCTAAAGTTCCACAAGTGAACAAAAAGGACACTGGCCAACTCATTACATAAATTCCATCAGCCTCAATAAATCTAAAGAACCTCTCTATCCATGGGTTTACTTCTGATCCACAGTTCAAAAATCAAAACTCATAGCTTCTGTGTTCCAGGGCATGATTACATTCTGGTGACAACGTACCTCACCAAATTTCCTTACTAATGCAACAGTTGACTGCCATTTTCAGCACGTTTGCAGGTCTTCAATACGTTGTCTCTCCCTCTAGTCTGCAGCCCATTAGTGCACATTTTCAAAACATCTGCAAATAGGTTATCTAACATATGACCTCTCACCACCCTCAGTCTAATAGTCTCACAAAATGTGTTTATACTATAAATTTTACAACAGTCTAGAGTAAATCAATGGCTCCATTAAATCCGTGTCCCATCACAGAAGGGTAAAAGGAGTAACTTCCTGCTTAGAAGATAGATGCATTGTCTTTCCTCTACCACTCCCACCACGCAACCACACATGCACAATGATTGTTGGAAAGAAGATAGAAAATGGTACAAGAACATGGTCAATAAGTTGTCCCAACTTGAAGTAGAAACGGGAAGCATGGGTTTGAGATATTCATATGAATACATGGCTTCCAGGAATATTCCTGTTCTTGTGTCCAGTCTCTGACATATGCTGCTGCATTGGTCAATGGTCAAGCACTGCAAAGAAATAGGCGACACATCCAAACTGCATATCAATCACCCATCACACGCCAAGGGAAATGGTGCCAAATGACAACCACGCATCTATACTAAATGACATGCCTCCATCTGTGACAGCAAATAGTACGTAACAGGGTTTGAAAAACCAAGTTGTGATAATAGAATAAGGTCTAGATCTGGCCTTATTATATGTCCAAAGCATCATTTTAATGTGTAGACATAATATATTATCTACATTCATCCTTATACACGTTTTGGAAAAGGAAACCTGTTTATAGAGTCATAGGGTTTTACAGCACGGAAGCAGACCCTTTGGTCCAAATAGTCCATGCCAGCTACAGTCTCAAACTAAACTAGTCCCACCTGCCTACGGCTGGCTCACACCCATCCAAACGATACTTATTTGTATACCTATCCAAATATCTTTTAAACATTGCAACTGTTCCTACATCCACCACTTCCCCCAGAAATTCATTCCACACACTAACCATTGTGTTTAAAAAAAAGCTTCCCCTTGTATCTGATTTAAATCTCTCTCCTCTCACCTTGAAAATATGCTTCCTAGTCTTGAAACCCCCTATCTTAGGGGGAGACACCTCCCATTAACCTTATCAATACCCCATATGATTTTATAAACCACTATAAAAGGTCACCCCTCAAACTCTTAAGCGCCAGTGAAGGAAGTCCCAGCTTATCCAGCTATTTAAAAAGCGAAGGAGTCTGGGAGGGTGGTTTTATTAATGGATTGATCCCAGACGATTTAGGCAGTGTACCTTTAGGATAGTAAAACATCACACATTTTACCGTGAAGGCATCCATCTCACCTTCTGTAGCCAGTGCTATTATTGGTATGGCAGCTACTGTATATTTGCTCTACATAGTCAGAAAGTACAGAACACAGACCATAAAAAAGTTGGAGATTTTATAACAGTATAAATAAGAAGTCTTGTAATAAGCTTTAAGACCCCAATCTTGATAGAATATGGGTTATTCTGTTAATCTATAGGGAAGCACTCAGACCATTTCAAGCCAGCAGGCATTTTTTTTTAATCCAAGAAACTATATCAGAAATTGCAGGCACTCAGTCATTGCACTCTCCAAAGGATAGCATGCGATGAATTTGCTGCCAAGAAAGAAAACAACCAATAAGAAACAATACCTTGTTCGAACATTCTCTAACTGCCTCAAATATTCTTCATACACTTCCACCAAACACACCCTCCTTCAAAAGGCAACTTTAAAAGGGAGTGGTGCAAGGGGAGGAAGCAAAGCAAAGCAAAGCAACAAAATATTTTGGGCTATACTCTAACTGTGACATAAAGCAACTGGAGTTACTTCAAAACAAAAGTTCAGAAGGAAATCACGTTGCTTTTTTCTTTATCAACATTTGTACACCCTGCCTAGATCGGCATGCAAGTAACAAAGTAAAAACAAGGCAGATTTGTATATGATACTAGCCGAGTTCATGTTAGGCAACGTGCAACTCCAAAACAGGTTTCCTGGACTACAAAGCACAGCAAGCAGTCTTGCTAATAGCACTGTGTCACACCGAGATGGTCCATTTTAGTAGGCCATCTCAGTCACTCTCACTCCAGAACGACAGCCTTAATATCTTTACAGAACAAGAAAATACAATATTGTTTTTCCAAAAACAAAAATTCTTGGCAACGAGGAGGACACAGACAGTGTTCCAGACTGATTTGTATTCAGGATTTTAAAATGCATCTTAGATGGAAGATTTGTACATTTCTCAGACCATGCACCGTTAAACTCAACCCTGGAGGAGTTTCAAGCCCGAATAGGAAATGCACTTTGGACTGCAAACTAGTACTAGAGTCCCGTACCTCTTGGAGTGGAATGATCACATAACAGTCATTTTCTTCTTTGCTGGCATAACATATGTAGTTTTCTGAAATATACAACTTCCCTGCAGTGTGACATTGGTTATACGGCGTCCACAGGAAACAGTGCACTATCTTGGTCAGCTTCTCTGCCTGCGAGAGTCTAAAACATGCCCGGAAATACTCATTTTGCATCCTAGCTTCAAGATCTCTGCAGCAAAATGAACAGAAAGCAAAATATAATTAGAGTAGAAAGCTCAGCTTTCAGTGACAAGTTTATAAACCAACACTAGCTTTCCATTTTAAAAAGTTACAGATCAATATTTTCAGATACTAGTACTGTTTTTAACCACACACAAAATCATGAGCCCTGAAATAATGTTGACAGGCAACTCAAGTGCAGAATACAAATTGGTAATAGCGAACTGATGCTAACTGGTGTGCACATGCATATTCCCAGCTATACAAAATACCAAGGGAGACCCTAGTCAAAATGTTTTGCCTCCTCACAAGTGCTGTGTCCTCGATGGTACCACATCCCACCCATACCCTTCACCCCAAATCAACCAAGTAGTGGATGAAAGAGTTGGAAAGCAAATGATTAGGCCTTTCAGCTGAATGCAATTTAGAAACAATGACTCAGCCAAGCAAGTTCATCGAGGTTTCCAAGCCTCACTGAAAGAGGGAGTTTTGTAATTACGCAGTATTGAGGCCAAGTGTCGTTAAATCTGTGAAATTGGAAACATTAAAAGAACTTGCCCTTATTTCCTTCCAATAGGACTAAATCAGCCAGATATCCCAGTATTGGCTGCATCTCCTAAAGAGTTTGTTCCCATGAATTACTTTATCTTGGATGGATGTTTGGCATTTTCATCCCAATCGGATTCACCTCCCACCCCCTCTGAAGGCACTACACTTGCTCCAATTTCACTCGTACACCTCCATGATTCTTCAGACTACAGTCACTCCCAGCAACACTGCCCTCGCAGTGGTGAGCTTCCATCGTGGATCAGAGGTTGTCGGCCTGTGCTGAACTGCAGCGGGGAATTTCAAATAATCAAGTAATGCTCACTGGTGTTACGTGAGCTTTTTTGGGAGATTGATAATAAAATAAAATAAAACTGATCAATCTCCAAAAACAGGACAACGTTATCTCCTGGGCTTCTAGGAACAGTACCTTCACACTTCGAGAGAGCACTGGTCATTCTTACAGGCTTAGGCATGCTATAATAAAGATTTCAAGTATCTGATGGCCTAAAGATCCTCAGACAGCACCTTTCACGACCACTTCCATCTAGATGGACAAGGGCAGATGTATGGTAGTTAAACTTGAGTGGGTACAGAAAAGATTGAAGGATGCTATGGGGTTGGAGGGACAGGCTGAATAGAATGGGGTAATTTTCCGTGGAGCATTGGAGACTGAGGGGTGACATTGCAGATGCTCAAAGTTATTGTGGGTGGGGGGGGGCACAGATTGGGTGAATATCAAAGGTCTTTTCCCCGCAGGATAGGGCATAAAACTAGAGGACATAAGTTTAAGGAGAGAGAGGAAAGATTTTAAAAAGGGACCTAAGGGGCAGCTTTTTCACACAAAGGCTGGTGTGTGTATGGAATGAGCTGCCAGAGGAAGAAGTGGTGGAAACTGGTACGTTGCACCATTTCAAAAGGCATCTGGGCGGCTATATGAATAGGAAGCGTTTAGAGGGATATGGGCCAAATTCTGGTAAACAGGACTGGATTACTTTACAGTGTCTGGTCAGCGTGGATATGTTGGACCAAAGGGTCCGTTTGCACATTGTACAACTCCGTGGCTCTATGACCATTTTGAATGCTCAGCTTTAGAGAAGCGGAAAACAGAAATATTCTCTCTGTGGGGTACAGCCATGCAAACACTCAATCCCAGCGAAAGAAACTGGTTTCTCTGTTGCTACAGATGCCAGTAGCAAGCCCCATTTCACAGAAATCATTTTAACCTCCCATGCCACCTCACGTTGACACATGTCCTGTGATTTAAGTCAGCAACTGGGGACAATGACTGCTATCCCAAACTGAAACTGAGAATACCTGCAAAATGCAAGACTTGGGTTGCACCTGTTGCAAGTTGTTGAGGCTGCCAACAGTTTATTTATTACAGATGTCTGTTTGTGCAGGTTTCATTTCACATCATGACTTTTACAGTTAGTACAATTAATAGAAACAGGACAGCCAAAGCATCACAACATGTCAAACCACTTTTGACTAGTGGCTGAAAAAGGGACACCAAGAATAATGGGTGTACTTTGCTCAGAGCAACAACAATCAGAAATAATAAACTCCAAATAGCTGTGTAGGCAGACAACGTTAACTCCAAGAAATCTATACAATCAATTTTTTAAAAAACAGATTTGTTCATGGGATGTGGACATCACCAGCTAGGTCAGCATTTTCTGCCCACCCCAACTGTCCAGAGGAATTAAGAGTAAGCCACATTACTGTGGGGCTGGAATCACATGTAGACCAGGCCAGGCAGGAATGGCAGACATCCTTTCCTAAAGAGCATTATTGAACCAGATGGGTTTTTACAACAATTGACAGTAGTTCAATGGTCACTATCAAGCTGGCATTTTATTTAATTCAAATTTCACCATCCATCATGGTGGGATTTAAATTCATGTCCCACAACACATTGGCCTAGAGTTTTTAGATTAATAGTCCAACAACATTACCAATACACCATCACCTCCCCTCAAAAGGAAAATGCTAGATTAATTTAGTATTTAAAATGTTGCATAAGAATATCGATTGGCTGAGACAGGAAATTGTACAGGAAATAATTTTCAGGTCAATAATTCAGAATGTGCAAATTAATTTAAGCATGATGCAAATTGATCTAAAATCAAGTTACAAAACCAGAAGGAAGCTCAGCAAATGTTAAGAGGCTATATTAAATGATGGAAACAAAACACAGACAAAAGGGCTATTCTGAGAACTTAGTCACTTTGCAAAAATTAAACTCAAATTTTCCTTTATGTTCCTTACTTCTTTGTGAGTTGTGTAGGTTCTTGTAAAGGAGGATCCAATTCAAATGCTTCATTGTCCAGCAACCTTCGGATGGTCACATCTGCCAACAGTTCCATAAGCCTGAAAGTTTCATCAATGTTGAGAAACATAGAGAAATCACGTTCTTTACTTTGTGTGGTTACTCGAACTATTCCTGTGATAAGGGTATTTGAAGTTCTTTCTAGTCTTTTCACATCAGCCCAGGGGATAATCAGTTTCACTGAAATATAATATTCAGGAATGTAGGTTACAAGCTAGCTTTAAGCAAGAAAGTTGTAAGAGTATCTGGTGTTTACTTGAGTAATTGTTGGTGTATTTTGTAAAAGATGCGTTTGCCTAATAATATTTCATTACTTAAAGCCTCAGCTTCTGTTAACCATACAGCAAAGACTTATTTCCATCAAAAGGAATACATCCCATTGAGCTTTGTAACCAGCCAGTAGAACCTGCAGGACACTTTCAGAGCATCAGATCATTAAGTCTCATGCTGTTCCACCCAACTACCTGACATTAATGCAGAGTTTAAAAGCTCTTCTACACATTGAAATAGAAGTAGAATCCTCTATGCTTCCATTCATTTTAAAAGAAAACAACAGCTCCTTCCTTACCAGCGTATTCATTACACAATGTAAACTTCCACTCACCCAAAACCTATCCCTCACCAAGTCCCACTAACATCACCACGTTCTTCATCAAGTATGCTGGAAGCTCCAACTTAAACTTTCAATGTTACTTAAATCCTTCCACGTTCTCTCCCCATCCTGGCTCTATAATCTCACCCAGAAATCCTGGCCTCGAATACTGCATTTCTTCGACTGCAGCATCTTGAAGATCCACTCAACTTTCACCACTCATGTTGACACACCTCAGTCACCCAAGTTCCATCCATCACCCTCTTTCCTAAAAACCTCCTGCTCCTAGGTGGGTGTGTGGTGGTGGCTGGAGGAGGGGGGGGGGGGTGGTTTGCACACAGGAGACCCCATTCCAAAAGGGCTAACTGGTAGCTCAAATGGAGGCCTATGACCAGTGGTGTGTCACAAAGATTGGTGCTGAGTCCACAAATTTTTGTCATTTATCTTTTTAATTTGGATCGGAACATAGGAGATATGGTTAGTAAAATTGCCATCTGCCACTCTGAGATAACCCTCTTGGCTGTCCACAGAAGATCCAGCAGGTCTCAGGTGAGACCTCCATCACCAATGGAAGATTTTGCCCCATTACTGTGGTATCTGAGAGAACTCAGAAGGGGGATGTGGAGAGGGAGGGCAGCAGGAACAAAAGGGACAAACAGAAGAAAATAACCTCTGCACACCAATTTGGAATGAATGCTGGAAGCTATTTTCATTTAGTACCTTGCATATCCCTACCCTGGCTTGCAGTTTAAAAAAGATATTACAGTCTGGATTTCTACAATACTAGGAAATTAAGTACAAAGTAAAAAGGAAAAAGTTGACATTTCCTCTATGTACGGACAGCATAGAATTCAAGTTGTCAAACGTATTCACAGCAAAGTTAACCACATTCCCACAAACTGAATTATAAATTGTCCTGGCTCCTGACCAGTGGTAGAGTCCTGTAACATACGCACTAGTTTCTTAGTGTCAGTCTCTCTTAGGTCCGTTATTCTAAGACATTTCCTGTCACGTTAACAATGGATGGTAAATAAATTTGGCACAATCTATGTAAATATACTCCTACATAAAAGAGGGCCATTGCAGAGAATGCCTATTCACAGCTTCTTTCCAAGTTGTAACTTCCCATATGTAGAAAACAAAACAGCAGTTGACAAACAAGTTTTCTTTTCCTCTCTCCTCCCAACTATTTACAGAAAAATTAAACTTTTTTCACTTTTTTTAAAAAAGGATAAATTTCCATTATGTTTCATTAAATATAGTATTTCATTTAGCCATAAATTATACCTGGATTTTTACTTGGTGAAAGAGTTTGAAAACAACTGCACCTTTAACTTGATAAACAGAAATAAAAATGTGTTATTAAAATCTTCCCAATTTGATTAAACATCATGTGGCCAACACAAGACCGACATCGAGTGACACGATTGCAGAAATCTCCTTCTTAAAAAAAAGGGAAGTTTGTTCTGCAGACTTCTGCTGCAGCCATTTAATATGCTCATCACATTTCTGTTTTCACTATTTGCAATTATACCAAAAGCTTACATATACACTTCAAATTTGAATACCATGAATACTCTTCAAGCATCCCATTTCATTATATTGGAAAATACAAGGTCACTACAGATAAGACTGTTTGAGAAATCAAACAATTTAACCAAAATAATGGAATCAGTCATCTCCCAAACTTCTCAGATCTCAAGTGAAATGAAAATCAGCAGTTATAGTCATGGAGTCAGAGATATACATTACGGAAACAGACCCTTCAGTCTAACTCGTTCACACTGACCAGATATCCCAAATTAATAAAGTCCCATTTGCCACCTTTTGCCTCATAACCCTCCAAACCCTTCCTATTCCCATACTCATCCAGATGCCTTTTAAATGTTATAATTGTACCAGCCTCCACCACTTCATGTGGCAGCTCATCCCATCCACACACCACCTTCTGTGTGGAAAAAGTTGCCCCTTAGATCCCTTTTAAATATTTTCCCTCTCACCCTGAACCAATGCATTCTAGTTTTGGGCTTCCCCACCCTGGAGAAAAGACCATGGCTATTCACCCTATCCATGCCCCGCTCCATTTTAAAAACTTCTATAATGTCACCCCTCAGCCTCCAATGCTCCAAAACCCCAGCCTATCCCACCTCTCCCTATAGGTCAAACCTTCCAACCCTGGCAACATCCTCATAATTTTTTTCTGCAACCTTTCAAGTTTTGCAATGTCTTTTGAATAGCGGGGAGACCAGAATTGTACGTAGTGTTGCAAAAGTGGCCTAACCAGTGTCCTGTACAGCTGCAACATGACCTTCCTACTCTTATACTCAAACCACTGTCCAATAAAGGCAAGTGTACCAAACATCATCTTCCCCACCCTGTCTGTGACTCCACTTTCAAGGAACAATGAACCTGCACTCCCAAGGTCTTTGTAGGGTAACACTCCCTAGGACCTTACCTTTAAAAAGGTGTATACATCCTGCCCTGAATTGCCTTTCCAAAAAGCAACACCTCACATTTATCCAAATTAAACTCCATCTGCCATGCCTTGGCTCATCAGCCCATCCGATCTAGGTCCCTTTGTACATCGAGATAATCTTCTTGGTTGTCCACTACAAAAATCAATTTTAGTGTCATCCGCAAACTTACTAACCATATCTCTTATATATTTGATTTGACTCGGAATACAGATGACAAAAATTAGTGGATACAGCACTAATCCTTGCGGCACACCGCTGGTGATAGGCCTCTAGTTTAAAAAGCAACCCTCCACCACCATCACTCTGTGTCCTGCCTCCCAGCTAGTTCTGTATCCAAATGGCTAGTTTTCCCTGTACTCTATGTGATCTAACCTTGTTAACCAGTCTACCCTGTGGAACATTGTCAAACGTCTCACTGAAGTCCATAAAGACCATGTCCACCACTCTGCCCTCATCAATCCTCTTCATTGAGTTGTTTGAAGAAGTAATCAAGTTAGGTGACACATGACTTCCCATGCACAAAGCCATGTTGACTACCCTAATCAGTCCTTGCTTTTCTACATACATATAAATTCTGCCCCTCAGAACTACCTCCAACCACTTACCCACCACCAATATCAGGCTCACTGGTCTTCAGTTCCCTGACTTTTCCTTCCCAGCTTTCAGAATTCATTTGTTCCACTTAAGTGTTCAACTGAGAAAACTGCTCAAATAGGCTTCCTAAAAAGTTACCATTTCAACTTTGCCTACTGGTAGGGATTTTATTTTAAAAATAGCTAAGATAGAGAAGATATCAAGGAGTAATTGTGCATATTTGATCCCCTTGATACTGCCCCATCTAGCTCATGGAGTAGATAATTAAAATGTGGAAATTGCCTGCAGTGTAGTTTCACCAGGCATTGTAGCAAGACTCAAAATAATAAACATAAAAGCACAGTTCGAAAATGATAAAACAGCTCTCCACAACTGATTAATTTAGTTTGCACCGTTCATCTTTTCTTACCTTCTTTACCCAACAAGAAAGAATAAAAACAGAGATGATTGATGCTCAGGTAAATCCAGCCCTGACGGGGAACCCGCCCCTTCCAGCAGCAACATGAATAATAGGTCACCAGTTTTTCCAAGTCTGGGAAATTAAATCGGGTCTCAAACTTCACCAAAGCCTCCCGAAACTTCTCAGGATCTTCTTCCTGTTCTGCCAATTTGCTCCTGGTTTCTTCAGCAATAAGACCCTGATTCCAACAGAATTGAAAATCTTTAAACAAATCTACAATACAGCTAAATGGAAAAGTTACATTTTTCACATTGGAACAACTTTGACACTGGCAAGTTTTGTACCAGGCGATCAGTTTCCTGAGTCAAAGCTCTGGAATTCCATCCCAGACTCGACGTGATTAAACAGCTAAAAATCTTGGGCATTGTATTTCTTGTTCAAGTCTTTAGGACAACACATAAAGTACATGCTGATGCGGCATTCTGGTCATCCTCAAATTTACAAACATCCGACTTACAAACACTTGTACTTACGAACGGTATCCCACACAGGTATGTACTAGTATTAAATTAAAGATCCAACATATGCCCACTTCCTCATGTGAACGAGCAGCTATTTTACAATTGTCCTGTGTGGTGCTCCAACTGGTGTACAAATCGACTTGCAAATGGACTCACGAATGGAACCTGTTCGCAATCCAGGGTCAGTCTGTATATCATAACGCTTACAATATGGTCCCAGAATTTCACAAATGCATAATTCAATGAAAGCCAGAGAACACAAAAAGAAACAAAAAAGGTTTTTAAGACTTTTTTTTTTCAGTAAAATAACATTTTTAAGACATCTGATGCAACTGTAGTATCTACTATAATGAGGAATTTTTTAATGCAGAGAAGTGTGAGGTGATTCACTTTGGAAGGAGTAACAGGGATAGAGAGTCCTGGGCTAATGGTAATATTCTTGGTAGTGTGGATGAGCAGAGAGATCTCAGTGTCCATGTGCATAGATCCCTGAAAGCTGCCACCCAGGTTGATAGGGCTGTTAATGCGGCGTACGGTGCGTTAGGTTTTATTGGTAGAGGGATTGTGTTTCGGAGCCATGAGGTCATGTTGCAGCTGTACAAAACTCTGGTGTGGCCTCACTTGGAGTACTGCGTACAGTTCTGGTCGCTGCATTATAGGAAGGATGTGGAAGCATTGGTAAATCTCCTCTTCACCCTTTCCAAGATGTTGCCTGGTATGGAGGGAAGGTCTTATGAGAAAAGGCTGAAGGGCTTGAGGCTGTTTTCATTAGAGAAAAGAAGGTTAAGAGGCGACTTAATAGAGACATACAAGATGATCAGAGGGTTAGATAGGGTGGACAGTGTGAGCCTTTTTCCTTGGATGGAGATGGCTAGCACGAGGGGACATAGATATAGGACAGAAGTCAGAGGTAGGTTCTTTACTCAGACAGTAGTAAGGGCATGGAATGCTCTGCCTGCAACAGTAGTAGACTCAACAACTTTAAGGGCATTTAAATGGTCATTGGGTAAACATATCGTTAATAATGGAATAGTGTAGGTTAGATGGGCTTCAGATTGGTTTCACAGTTTGGCGCAACATCAAGGGCCGAAGGGCCTGTACTGCGCTGTAATGTTCTATATTCTATAAATCAAGGGATGGGTTTTCTGCTCAAGATGTAGTTAGGCAAATGTGCCCAAATTCCCTGACATATTAATCTCGATGTCGTCAACATATAGTTTGTGAAAGTTTCACCTCACACGAGTCTGAGCTGAAACCCCAACTAGCCCAATCAAGCAATATAACTGCTTTGTAATTGAACAGAGCACTCTGTAGTAGTAGCACAGAATTGCTGGTCATTGTTTGGTTAAGCGAATTTTTTTTTAAAGAAGCAACTCTAAAAAGATCGTTGATATTGCAATGTCATTATCAGCAGAACTCACACACTTAGAAAGTTTCACAACTTTTAAGCACGATTTCATTCACAGCCATGTGGATTATATTGATAACAGAGCAGACTTCATATGGAAACCACAAACCTTGCTGTTTTAGTCACAAGCCCTGATATAAAGCAGTTTAAGCAGTTATTTATTGAATTATATGGACAGCAGACTCGGCAACCTGTTCTAATGTCCTTTGTATTGAACCTTATAGTTCTTATTCATATTAACCTCACCACTTACACATAGCAGTGATAGCTTTGACCCTGAAACTATACTGTTGATATGAACCCTCACTTTCCAGCACACATAGCGTTAAGATAGCCTTAGTTAGTTTGAAAATGCAACATATAGCATATAGATTGTGAACAAAGCAGAATGCTTATAGTGCACAACAGTTCCCATTAAACCAAGAATGGTCAAAATAAGTTGTAACACTTTTAAACTCAGGTTAAGTCAGATAGACTTTTGTGAATTGAAGATTCCACCACATGGGAGACAAACAATTGTTCCACAGCATTAAGAAATGATGTGAAAATGCTGATTATCCAAACAATTATGCACTTTTGTTTCTTTCAAGTCTATACAAAAATAGGGATTACTTGTAAATAAGTCACACAATACGAAAAAAGTACTGCTCATTCTCTAGTTTTTTTTCCAGTGGCCTACAAAGCAGGCTCAATTCTTCAAAACAATTTTTCTGGGTTGCACATACCTTCACTTTACCATGGACAAAACTAATAACATCGTCTTTATTGTCAAATACTGAAAGAGTGTGCAGAAGATTCTGTTCTAACCACTCCCAGTGTTGATGAATTTCTTCCACAGAGGCACCTGATGATCATTTGCAAAATAAAACACAAATATTAAGCTGACATTTTGGATTCTGTGACAAGTTTATGCTCAAAATTTATTGTAGTTATATATTGCTTTACACATCAAAATCTACTGAAAAATTTTAAAAGTTGCAAATTCCGAAATAGATTTGCATAAATAGAAAGTGCCTAAAGGGAGTGGATTAAATTTATATGAGCTTTAGAAAGACTTTATTGATGCAACGTTTGCTTCAGATGGAAGCTCTCACATTAATTACTAGCGACACCAAAATTAATCCAGTGAGGCATAGCTGCTAACCAGCAACTTGAGTCGCAGGAAGAAAACCCAGCACTAGCCAGACTCTAGATATTTCCACTGCACTGAAGTTGAGCAGCACCTCAATGTCACTGAATCACTCCCTTGGCAATGAAATTTGGACACCCTTTTTAACTAAAATGTGATTGAATATTTTGCCTTAAGTGTATAAATGGCTTTGTTGGGCAAGTTATATTAAGGCATTGTAACTTTGCACTAACTAAATAAGGCCTCACTCCTTCATTCCAACTGAATCGTCGACAGAGTGCCAGTTTACTTGGGTTCTTTAAATATTAAACATGAGAAAGAGATTTTGCAGTCATTTTCTATAGATAACTATAAAACATGGCACTGGAGTATCAGGGGCTTTGATGGGACCAATTCCACAAAATGGATTTCAATATGAAAGGGGGATTTGGGCCAAGTCAAACCAGCAACTGTGTATTTTTATACAAGTCCCCATGAAAGACTGATTATAAACACACTTCTATTCCTATTTCAAAAATAACACTCATCAGATAAACTTATGGAATTTTATTTCAACTCTTATCATTCTCAAAGCACTGAACAAAAAGTAAGTACTTTAGGTTTAATTAATTGCTTCAAATAAACAGTATTAATTTCTTTCATCTTTAATTTGTCTTTGAATGCTTCCACCAAATTTTGTACATGGTCTTTTAATCTATCCTGGTATAGTTTTCTCTTTTTCAGTCTATTTTTTATTTATACACAGTATTTGTTCAGTGTTTATTAGCACTGCTGGATTGTATTAATAAAGTACCTTGCTAAAATAATTCTTTTGAATTTAGGCTTCTGATTTTCAATAAATAAATGCATGGTACTTAGTAAGGAAACATTTAATCTCCTTTGTACATTTTGGAAAATATCTAATTCGGTATATTGTCCCAATTCCATACTTTCAAAATGTAACAACATTGTTTAGAAAAACATGCAATAAAGGTAAGCTTCATGGAGAATTTACATACCACAAGCTATGGCCCAATACACCTGTGATCCAGGCATCTGATGCAAAATTCGAAATGGTGCAACACGGGCATTGGAATCGAGCACTGCATCTAAAGCTCCCACCAGCAAACCTGCAGGAAATCAGGATTTAACAGTACATGTTAAATTAGTTGCCTTCAACAAACAACAATCTTAAATTAGATCAATTCAAAAGAATCCTACTGTGGCTCTGTTGGCAATGAGACGAAGAGAACATTGCACGAATGGTCTCCAAATAATCTTGATCTATTTGTTTTGCTGCCCTGCTCCAAGAACACTAGAAAAATGTATTGTCCACACTGAAGAATTCAAGTTTCTGGTACTTGTTTCAAACCAACAGCAACATGGCAATAAAAGTGTAATACTACAGATGCCAGAAATCTGAACCAAAGTACACAAAAATTGCTGGAGAAATTCATCAAGTCTGACATTGAAAATCGGTGAAGAAAGAAGCGGAGTCCATGATGACTTGTCTTCAGAAATTGGCAATCATGCTACAGAAAATTTGTTGAGAACACTGAGCCAACCTAACATTTATTAAACCTGTAATGCCACTATTCCCCAGTGGCTAAATTGTGAAAATATAGGTGTAAAACAAACTAAAATGACAAAGTAACTAATGTTACTGAAAGTGCAAAACCAGAAGAAAAAGGCATTGCATGTATCAAACAGCCTCAGAGCATGACCTACGTAACAAACCAAAATACCCTGCTGTTTGTATTTCGGCCAGTTACAACTGAAGTTGTTAACACTGGACTGATTTCGTGTCCACCAAATGGTTCAAAAGGTCCACTTCCTGAAATTGTTTGGGAGAATAAAACAATTATACTTTGATTAAATGCTACCACAACACTAAGAACAAGGAAGGAAGCATCACTGTAAAGATTTTTTGTTAAACAAAGTGTGCAACAGGAATCAAACATCAATATAATAACATGGATTCTCAATCAAGATTCCGTGAAAGGATTTTGAGAGGGTATCTGCAAGTTGGCTTGTCCCACTCAATCTCTAAAGTTGATTTACCCCCACCCATTGGGAGTCCACCCTGCACAGTGAGCCTGTAGAAAAGGTCCCAATACAAGATACAATGTACAGTTGCTCCACTTGAAGAGAGATTAGGCAGTGTCTCAACAATTGCTAAGATTATAATAAAATAGAATGTGATCCGATTTTCTGCTTTATTGTCTCCAGCCTGAATTATAAAATAGCTGACGGCATTCTATTTCTTGAAGTATAACATTCACGGCCACCTGCTTCTAAAGTGGGTGAATAGACCTACTCTTAACTTGTCCCCTAAACCAATGCTGCGAGCTATATGTGGGGGAGTGAAGATGGTGGGAAAACAAGTGAGATCTTTGTAACTGAAGGCTTTATAGCAATGAGATTGGGTCTGTTAAAATCATTCAAGACCTTTTCTCCATGCCCCACCCCATTTGTCACATTACTGACATGGTTAAATTCACTGGTTTTCACTGCCATAAATACAGGGTTGACATAAAAAAAGTGGATACAAACCTGGACTATTAGTCCAGTTGATGTACGCAAACCAAGCCCAGAGTGAGCACTGTGCTATTTTCTCCTGATTAATAACCTGGTCAGCAAATTATCAAAATGGGTTCAGCAGAAATTGTACGGTGAATGAGCACATCATGTAAATTTAGGAATTAATAAACTCTTTTTTTTACACAAGGCATTATTTCTGAGGAAGCAAAGGGTGGGGGGAGGGCAGGGGTAGGAGAAAGATATTGTAAATTATAAGATTATAAGACCATAAGACATAGGAGTAGAAGTAAGGCCATTCGGCCTATTGAGTACACGCCACCATTTAAATCATGGCTGATGGGCATTTCAACTCCACTTCCCGGCACTCTCCCCGTAGCCCTTGATTCTTTGCGAGATCAAGAATTTATCTTTGCCTTGAAGACATTTAACGTCCCGGCCTCCACTGCACTCTGTGGCAATGAATTCCACAGGCCTATCACTCTCTGGCTGAAGAAATGTCTCCTCATTTCCGTTTTAAATGTACCCCCTCTAATTTTAATGCTGTGACCACAAGTCCTAGTCTCCCCGCCACCCCCCCCCAACGGAAACAACTTCCCAGTGTCCACCCTTTTTAAGCTATACGTTATCTTGTAAGTTTCTATTAGATCGCCCCTCAACCTTCTAAACTCTAATGAATACAATCCCAGGATCCTCAGCCGTTCACCATACGTTAAACCTACCATTCCAGGGATCATCTGTGTGAATCTCAGCTGGACACTCTCCAGCGCCAGTACATCCTTCCTGAGGTGTGGGGCCCAAAATTGGACACAGCATTCTAAATGGGGCCTAACTAGAGCTTTATAAAGTCTCATCTATATCTGGTATTGTTGTGGCAAAATGTTAAATGTGGCGATCAGCTCCAAAACAATGCAACCCACTTGTTTTAACTTCTCAGTCATTAAAAACTGCTTTAATCCTTAGCGTGATGTTGAAGGAATACAATCAATCAATCAACAAAAACAAAATGATTGACCCAGCAAAAATGAAAAACACAGACAGTTATTTCAATCTATTAAATCGAGAAATAACTCAAGCACAGAATGTCATTTGTGCAGAAGACAGTTCTGGTGAAGCTCCAAAAGCCTCCAAATTATCAACATTTAGTTATCAAACACGAAATATACAAGAAGCAGCTTTCATTTTTTGCTGAATCAAAGGCTAAAACTGGTCATTATTAAAAAAACAAGAGGTTATGAGATCCACAATTACCATGGATTTAAATATTATAATCTCATCTGCACAGTGCCATAGAAAATGCCTCATGCAACAGCCAAGTCAACAATTTCTTTGAAATCATTGGACAGCAGATTGCCAAAGAACTGAAAAAAATAAAGATGTCAAATGGCACTGGCAAACGATAGATTGATTTTATGTAAAGAAACAGCTTTGCTGCAAGATAGTCACTTTGCTGTACAACCTGATTCCAGACGTTTTTAAATATTACATTTACATGTCTGTGTTCAGTGTGTATGGGTTAAAGACACAAAAGACATTTTGGTTTGCAAAGCATTCAAGATAACTGGAAATAAATACCATCTGACTTTTCTAAATGACATACAAGTTTAACGCTTGAGCAGAAAACAGCCAGCTAATTGCTTTGGAGCCTGCAACAGTGGCCTTGCAGGAAATGACCATAGAGATTTCAGTGTGTCAAAAAATAAAAGTTGTTTTTCACACAATGGGTTTAATCAGCACAAAGTGAAGCAAGGCATGCTTGCTGTGAAAGATTCTGAACCAGGTTTTCAGAATATTTTCATCAGCAACATCAGCAACTTCCCCCTTTCAGCTTTTCCAGTTTTAGGGTTGCCAATAATGGGAGGTAATCCTTTTGCCACCACCGCCTGTTGGTCATCCATTCCTCAGAGCGAATCTTGATGTGCTCAAGTCTCTCATCACTGCAATGTTCTATCGAATCTTAGCCTTTCCATGTCTTCTTCCTGGAAGAAGACCCATCTCCATTGGTCCTCTCATCACATTGCACAGCAAGAGAGAAGCAACAGGCAAACATGCCATCTTCTTCCTGGCCACTTTCTTCACTGCCCCAACAATCCATACTGGCCCCAAGTTTCTGGTTCCTGATATGGATCATTCTTGTTACTCCACACATCCACCTCATTAGAATCCAGTTTTTCCTCTCTTCTTGATGCTGCCCAGGTTTCTCAACTATGTAGAAGTAAAATACTGCAGATGCTGCAGATCTGAAAATAAAAAGAAACAGACAGTGCTGGGGAAACTCAGCAGGTCTGACTGTTTGTCTCTCCACACAGGCTGAATTAAGCTTTTGAGTCTAGTATGACTCTTCTTCAAAAAAGTTTTAAATCTGTTTCTTTCTCCACTAATACGGCCAGATCTGAGTATCTCCAGCACGTTGTTTCTGCCACTATAGAACATACAACAGTAATACTTGTTCTTTTTACGAAATCCACGGCAATAAAGTGCTTTGCTGATTCAATTTCTGAGCTTGCATATACTGAGGTAAGATGGCTATCAGAAGACACAAATCTACTCTATGTTTTATTTTGTGGATTTTTATTTCTTAGCTGATGAGAAACATGAACTTGCCAAGATGCAGAATGGGGTGTGCCTAGCCAAGCAGAACCACTGAAGAGTGTAGTTAAAAAAAACAGAATAAACTAGACAAGGCGGAAGAACTAGGTTCAAGAAGGCAGTTCACTACCACCTTCTCTTGTGCAATTAGAGATGGCCAATAAATGCAGGTCTAGCCAGCACTGTCCAAATCCTATGGATGTATTTTTTTTAAAAAATCATGATGCAAGTCACCCCTGCAGACTTTTTTGTCCAAGCTGTGACAATTGCTGCAAACTCTCATTGTGTAGTCATTTAGTGCTGAGGTCGATAGCAACATGAGCAAAGATGAAACACAAACAGCTCACAGACAGGTAAAGAAAGACAAGTAAACACAGCAATTAGTAAGTGAAACAAAAGACAAACTAAAGAAATGCTGATTTCCCATCTTGTTGGGGCCAGCAAGTAACAACATACAGCTCCAAAGGTCATTAGGAGGAAGCAAAACCTGAAGTTGTGATCATGACTCTACAGAGAATTGCGGAAGACTATCTGAACAGCAACACAGCAAAAGTTTTTGCTCAGTTTCCTACCACTGCATGTATTTCCAAATCTACAGATTATTATTTCAAAGTTCAATTTTGTGTTTTTTTTGGCATGTGGCAGGGGGGAGAAGAGATTCTATCCACAGCATGTCATTCTTGACAACGTAATAACAGTGCACACAACTTCCAGTTTCTCATGTGATCACATAGTGGATTAAGCTCTTCAGTGATGAAACCATTATCAGCTGATAATGCGGCAGCTTAGGGCAGGCTATAAAAGAGCTTCTCAGACAAATGGGAGGACCCTGGATCACAGCCATAAAGGCCTCTCCGGCCAACTCCATCTCCATTATAGGGATAAAAACCGAAAGAACTGCAGATACTGTAAATCAGGAACAAAAACAGAAGTTGCTGGAAAAGCTCAGCAGGTCTGGCAGCATCTATGGGGAAAGAAAAAGATCAGAGTTAACATTTCAGGTCCAGTGACCTTTCCTCAGAACTGTTGAGGAAGGGTCACTGGACCTGAAACGTTAACACTGATTTATTTCCTCCATAGACGCTGCCAGACCCACTGAACTTTTCTAGCAACTTCTGTTTTTGTTCTATTACAGGGATTTTTATTTCTTAGCTGGTGAGAAACTTGAACAATTTCTACTAAAAGTCATATTGAGTGCACAATAGGTGGCAATGGGTGTTTTTCAAAACTAATTTTTGTAACTAATTTCACATTACATTGGTTTTACTTTATTCAAATGTACATTGTTATAATGTCATCAAAACTAGCATAGTCAGAGTTAAACATACCAGTGATGGCTCACATTGATGGTTTATTTGGGGGTTACAGACATTTCCTTTAATGTTGGAGAAACAATGTTGTGCATTTTTGTTCATCCTTTATTGAATGTTCACATTAGTGTCCACTGTTGTGCATTCACTGAGCACAGGTGAACTTGCAGGCTCAGCTAGCCCTTCCAGCTACGCATTGCAAATGCTACAATCGTCTCAGATCACTCTCAGCAGGGATAATGGAAGTGTTTTGGGTGAACTCAAAAGCAGTATAAAAGCTTCTGCCACTCAACATGAACATTTAGATTGTACTGGAAGACCAATGGCAGAAAGCCAATTAATGCCCATTTGAGAGCGAGAGAGCGCGCGAGACAGTCGCATCCCCACTGCTGCTGATGTTTGAGAATCAACCAGAAATCAGTATTAACTGTATCTCCATTCACAGTTTAAAAACCAGAGGATGATCCTCAATGAAAGCAAATACCCATCCAAAGACTGTGGAGAGGGGAGAAAAAAAAAATTGGCCAGACAAATACCATCATCTGATTGAAATGATCAGCTGACTGATTACACTGGTGGTAGAGGAAACCAGTCATTTAGAAAAATCTGCTTATGAGCAAACGCATTCAATTTTGCAGACAGATATGGACTGGATAGCTTCTTCAATAAAATTGTTTAATGCACAATAAACAAACCGCAGGTCAATTATCCTCTTGCAAGCAGCCCTGGAAAACATCTTTGCATTACCCCAGTAAACAATAAAACGAGCAATAAATCCAATTTCATAAACGGACCTTATTGATTTAGTACTCAGAACACTGCATAAACAACATTTCTAGCTGCATCTTTAAGAGACAGAGGCAGCCACTGCCAAAGATAGGAAACATTGAATCCAGCATGTGACATTCATGTGCATTAACAAAGTGAAATCTCTCAAAACAAGTTATTCATGGTTACTAATATTAATTTGTTATAGTAATCACTCGAGCGTGAGGAACCAAACAGAATCAAAAACAAAATTAATGTAAACAAAAAGGTTCAAATTAGCATTTAGATTATATTCAGCCAAGTGGTCAAAACATTTGACCAGCAGACATTTGACTTATGAATAAATATCTGCAAACCTAGTTTTTTCAACTTGCACTAGATATTAAAATTACAACACAAATAAAAGCTTCAGACCTTCACTCTTAGGATGACAAGTAACTCAACAAAAATGAATGGGAAGGCCTTCACAATGTTAGAATGTTTGGCATTTCAATTTGAGAGTCAAAAGAGGTTGGAGTTGTATTTTTATTTGCAAACATTTTAAAGCAATCACCTGGCACACACACACCCCAACTGAATATTGCGTTCAAGCAGCATATTCTCCAGAAGGAGCTAGTTTCTGGAGGTGAAATGGAACTTGTTTCAAGATCAAAGAATCATTACATGGTACACACTGGAAACTTCCTTAGCTTGCAATAATTTATGGCAAAGAAAATACGAGTTGGATCTGAACATGTTGCAACTCTCAAAGGCACAAGATTTCCTGGTCTTACAATTGCCACATACTACCAAATGGAAAAGAAACACTGAAGATAGAGATGGTTTTGAAATGTGCAGACCATGCCTGGTTTAAGTTACAGGCCGAGAAGCAGGCAACTTCCAAGAGAGAAAGTTGGGGCAATGTTTATTGTTCAAATGACAAGCAGAGGACAAACATTATTGCAGTGACCTTAAATTTGACTACTGAAGTTCTGTAACCACATGCAAGTGTCAACAGAGACACTGTGGCGAGATCACAATACCAAGGGGACATGTTTCCTGAACATAAGTCAGTTTTTGAAAAAAAAACTATGGTATGGTTAAGTCAGGCTGACTTGTGGCAGAGTGAATTGAAATCACTTCTGAGCCATAAGCTTGATTCTGACCTGCTGTCTCAATGGCCAAGGAAGCTGGATAAACAGTTTGAAGATTAACTTGCAAATGCTTCCCACGCCCTCCAATTTTGAGCAGCAAGCATGGGACAGTTTCCTGGTCAGCCTTGAGACAGAAAGAACGTTGGAGCCTGTACCATCACTATCCAAAGCTCCAGACTAAAACGTGCACATAGAAGTGCATGTTGACACAGCAACTCTGACTAAGTGAACTGTAACGCACCCACTGTAGTGGTTAGTGGGATCCAATGCTGGTCAAACAGATGGTGGATGATGGCTCAATTAAAAACTTGAGAACAAAAAAAAACTTTCCTGTACGTTGTGGCTAACAAGCAATTTTGTAAATGCTCTAAAGATTCAGCATTTTACACTTTTTTGCGCCTGTGAGGTTTCCCAAAGCCCAAGAAGCCAAGGCAAAATGAAATTAAAAAAAGCCCGCTGGTAAAAGTGGTGCCAGGCAGCCTTACATTTTAATTGTGAAACTGAAAACTAGAAGTGGGCAAATTTGAGATACATTGGGTTTCTTAATGACTTTTTGTTTTTGCATTTTAACATCTGATTTGATTTCCAAACCCCAAAAAGGGAAGGAATTTCTCTTTGGGGTCTGGAATCAGGTTGGAGCTGATAACCAAATGGTGAACACATCCCCGCAGCACACCTGTTGTTAGGAGGAGAGAGGTTTGCTGTCCAAATAGGGACAACTGACCGGCTGTGAACCACAGACTTTCCAGTTCAAGGAAGAGACAAAGAAGTGGCCTGTAATTAATGGTCACTAAGACAAAAGGGCTCCTCAAAACAGACACGTCCCCTGTATAAAATCTTTTGATTCAGAAGCCAACTCACAGTGGGAGGGCTTTGATACAATGATAATGGAGGTGTGGGAGGATCATGCCCTCAGGAAGGGCATTTCGGACAACGCGGCCTTCCAAGCTGGCAGCTAAATTCATCCCATTGACCTGTGGGAACCGGAATCTGTTAACTGACAAGTTCCAATCCATCTTCTTTAAAGAGTTTAATTGAGGCCAATTACTTAATGAGGCTGATAGCCACTGTTCTATAAGATCCGATCAGTCACAATTATGACCTCAACTTTGCATTCCCACTTACCTCTTAATTATCAGGTTGAAAGGTTATCAAGAATCTATCTTCCTCTAAAAGGTGGTGAAAGCAGAGTTTCGGGATATTTTTAAGTAGATGTGGCATCCCAATGACTCTCACCTCCTCAGTTTTCAACGGCTGACCCCTTAAACTGCAACTCCCAGTAATTCTTGCATAGGAGGAGGCACCGTCCCACATCCAGGTCAAAAACTCTCAGAATCTTGGGTTTCAAATGAAATCACTATTTATTCTAGCTTCCGGCAGTTACAAGCCTATGTTGTCCAAACTTTCCTCATAAGACAAAATGCCCATTCCAGGTATTAGCCCAGTAAAAACTCCTCTGAACTGCATTCAGCACATTTATATCCTTCCTTAAGTAATGTGTCTAAAACCACTCAGACTATCCCAAATGTGATCTGTAAAAACTTTAATTTTCCATACTTTTGACTGTGCATTGAAAAAATAAAAGTACTGGTTTTAATCAAAGAACGTGGAAAGAATTGCTGTACTTATTAGAAGCAAGTTACTGCGACTCATTATAAGTTGTGTTTTCATTGCAGATTTGTTCAAGCAGTGGGGGAGACAGTTTGTAAATGGTCCAGCACCAGGAAGTATGTGCAAAGCCAGATTCAGCAGCAGCCAAGTTGCTAATTGGTTTGTGGACTTGTGAACAAAAAGGGCCAACAGCCTGACAATTATCTGATTGGCTCTTGGGAAGTTGACCATATTTGGGACGTGAACAATATTGGCAGAACAATATTGCTTGTAAAATACCTGAAAGCTTGAAGAAAAGAGTTTGGTTTTCCCTCAACTTGCTGCAACCAAGAGACTTGGCAGTTCATGTACCAATTGGCCTGTGTCTCTTACCAAGACGTGAAAAGGGCCTGGATAACTGACTTAAGAACAACAAATTCCAGCAAGCAAAACGATTATCTCAGTGAATCCTGTGGACCGAGGCCATTGAATGGCTTTCCAGGTAGTTTTACCTCCATGCATAATTCCAATTTTAAAGAAATAATCTACATCTGTCTGTCTGTAAGGTAGTTTTAGAAGAGGGTTAAGAGTTTTACCTGGCAGAATTCTACGACAACAGCTTGTAGACGTTTACCTATGGTTAGAATCTTGTTATTTGTAATAAAAACCTGGTGCATTTTCTGTTAACCTGAAGTCTACCGGACAGTTCAGAGCTCTACTTCCAGCTCAATGTTATCCAATGTGGCATTACAGGTCTTACCAATAGAACTGAACCATAAGGAGATAGTAAGAATTGCCGATGCTGGAGTCTGAGATAAAACAGCGTGGAGCTGGAGGAACACAGCAGACCAGGCAGCTTCAGAGGAGCAGGAAAGCTGATGTTTCAGGTCGGGACCCTTCATCAGAAAAACTGGAGCATAACTTTTCCTACATTTATATTCAATTCCGCTCACAAATATATTTCATAAAATTACTCAGCAGAATTAGTTAAGTTCCTGCAAACAAGCCTACCTGCTATCCATGATAGCAAAATGTGGAGCTGGATGAACACAGCAGGCCAAGCAGCATCTCAGGAGCACAAAAGCTGACGTTTCGGGCCTAGACCCTTCATTAGAGAGGGGGATGGGGAGAGGGAAGTGGAATAAATAGGGAGAGAGGGGGAGGTGGACCGAAAATGGAGAGAAAACTAGAGTGGAGAGCATAGGTGAGGAGGTAGGGAGGAGATTGGTCAGTCCAGGGAAGATGGGCAGGTCAAGGAGGCGGGATGAGGTGGGTAGGTAGGAAATGGAGGTGTGGCTTAAGGTGGGAGGAAGGGACGGGTGAGAGAAAGACCTGGTTAGGAAAGCAGAGACAGGCTGGGCTGGTTTTGGGATGCAGTGGGGAGGAAGGGACGAGCTGGGCTGGTTTTGGGATGCAGTGGGGAAGGGGAGATTTTGAAGCTTGTGAAGTCTACATTGATACCGTTGGGCTGCAGGGTTCCCAAGCGGAATATGAGTTGCTGCTCCTGCAACCTTCGGGTGGCATCATTGTGGCACTGCAGGAGGCCCATGATGGACATGTCACCTAAAGAATGGGAGGGGGAGTTGAAATGGTTCGCGACTGGGAGGTGCAGTTGTTTGTTGCGAACCGAGCAGAGGTGTTCTGCAAAGCGGTCCCCAAGCCTCCGCTTGGTTTCCCCAATGTAGAGGGAGCCACACCGGGTGCAACGGATACAATCTACCACATTGGCAGATGTGCAGGTGAACCTCTGCTTAATATGGAAAGTCATCTTGGGGCCTGGGATAGGGGTGAGGGAGGAGGTGTGGGGGCAAGTGTAGCATCTCCTGTGGTTGCAGCGGAAGGTGCCGGGTGTGGTGGGGTTGGAGGAGTGTGGTGCGGACAAGGGAGTCGCGGAGAGAGTGGTCTCTCCGGAAGGCAGACAAGGGTGGGGATGGAAAAATGTCTTGGGTGGTGGGGTTGGACTGTAGATAGCGGAAGTGTCGGAGGATGATACATTGTATCCGGAGGTTGGTGGGGTGGTATGTAAGAACGAGGGGGTTCCTCTGGGGGCGGTTGTGGCGGGGGCAGGGTGTGAGGGATGTGTTGCGGGAAACGCGGTCAAGGACGTTCTCGACCACTGCGGGGGGGGGGGGGATTGTTGTGGTCCTTGAAGGACGTGGACATCTGGGATGTGCGGGAGTGGAATGCCTCATCGTAGGAGCAGATGCGGTGGAGGCGGAGGAATTGGGAATAGGGGATGGAATTTTTGCAGGAGGAGGTGTATTCTAGGTAGCTGTGGGAGTCGGTGGGCTTGAAATGGACATCAGTTTCTAGCTGGTTACCTGGAGATGGAGACAGAGGTCCAGGAAGGTGAGGGATGTGTTGGAGATGGCCCAGGTGAACTTGAGGTTGGGGTGGAAGGTGTTGGTGAAGTGGATGAACTGTTCGAGCTCCTCTGGGGAGCAAGAGGCGGCACTGATACAGTCATCAATGTAACAGAGGGACAGGTGGGGTTTGGAGCCGGTGTAGGTGCGGAAGAGGGACTGTTCCACGTAACCTACAAAGAGGCAGGCATAGCTTGGGCCCATGCGGGTACCCATGGCCACCCCCTTTGTCTGTAGGAAGTGGGAGGAATCGAAAGAGAAGTTGTTGAGGGTGAGGAAGAGTTCGGCTAGGCAGATGAGGGCCTTGAGGTCATCTGCATGAGGAATACAGGTATATAGGGACTGGACATCCATGGTGAAAGTGAGGTGTTGGGGGCCAGGGAATTGGAAGTCCTGGCGGAGGTGGAGGGCGTGGGTGGTGTCACAGACGTAGGTGGGGAGTTCCTGGACCAAAAGGGAGAAAATGGAGTCCAGATAGGTTGAGATGATCACTGATTATCTTGGATTCTCCAGCATCTGCAGTTCCCATTATCACTTACCTGCTATCCATGCCCAGTATGTAGCCCGTACCTCAAATTTTCACTTTCCATAGTGACATTTGACATAGCACCTTATCAGATGCTTTCTGGAAATCCAAGTACAGTACATTCTCTGGTTCCCCTCTATCCATAGCACATTACTTCAAAGAATTCAATAATTTGGCTAGACACGTTTTCCCTTTACATAAAACCAATGTTGATTGACTCTGCCCGATTACCTTGAATTTTCCAAATGCCCTACAATAACATCTTTAGCAATAACTTCTAACATTGTGCAGGGACGAAAAATCCAACTTTTAGAACCCAGTAGTTCTGAAGAAGTCATATCAGAGTGGAAACACTAACTCTGTTTCTCTCTCCGCATATGTTGCCATAGCAGCTGAGCTTCTCCAGTATTTTGTTTTTATGAAAGATTCCCAGCATCTGCAGTAACCTGCTTTTAATTAAAATAATTTCTTTGCTCTTAATGCTTGATAAACAAATTTTTTACATGAGAATCCGGGTGAAATGAAAAAGCAGAAGACAAAATGTTTCCCTCACCAACCCACTCAAGATACAAACTAAACAATAATGCAGTGTTTCATGTTGTATGTGATGATTTAGTTGAAATTGGATGAAATCAAAAAAAAGGGTTAACTTAAACAACACTCTCAAAAGAAATGTAGAATTATTTGGTGAGGAAATGTCCATGGGTTGTCCAACACCAGCTATAATACTGGCAAATCCTGTTGGAAAAAAAAAGAGAAAAAAGTGAAAACTAGTTCCATTTTATTAATTTTTAAGCATAAAAACCCACTGCATTCTGATAGAGTTTATAACTTTGTTCAATTTTTGTAGCTTAAAAAAGTTGAAGCTTTAAAATTTGTTGATTTTCTCTGGAAAGAACTTTGCTTGTTGCAATCACTTCATAACTCTTAAAATTATGTTTGAGCAGTCATGATCCCAGCTGATGGTACTGGACAAGTCAGACCCTAGCCTGAAATTGGCTTTAATAAACCACAAGTTTTATTTTCTTCTGCTTACCATGGAGATCAGGTCACTGAAAATATTCACAAGAGGTCATCAACATGATTATTATTCTTCTGTTAAAAGTATCATACAAAATAAAAATACTGTATCATGTTATACAACTATTGGAAAAATCTCATTACTAACATCAGGAAGGTAAACATCAAAAACCCATCATTTTATCCTAGCAATAATCTTATAGACACTCGAACCTCAGTGAAGTGTTACCCCATCTCAACTCTTAAACCTTTTACTCAGCAAGCATGGCTGTAACAGGTTTCCTTAGGAACATTTCTGCACATTAACCAACAAAAATAATATCTAGTGACTGTCTCTCGCAGAGGCCTTGAAGCAAATGCTACTTCAAAAAAACTTGTTCCTAAACATACGTACCTCAAACTATGACCTCTACAGCCTTATAGAAGGCCTTCCTCTCAGACATAGACAGCTCTGTTCCTGTTTCTTCCCACAGATCTCTGCGAAGTGGATGACTTCTCCCCAGCCCTTGCTGCTTGGAAACTGCTAACAGCACCTCTGCCGTTATGAGCCTTTCCTACCCTTTCATGAACAGACTTCTAACTCCTCCTCATTCACTCCCATTCTCTGTGGTCATGGCAAAACAAATTAGCCAACATCTTAATTACCTCTCCTTGTAGCTTGCTGGTCCTTTAGCTCAAATCACATGACATACTGTAAATGCTGTTTTAAACTCAATGCTCGAAATAACCTGACCTTAAGCATGTCATTTCTCCTGCCTAACAGAACTGAAGAACTAATATCCATTTTCCTCCACTTTAGGACTCAAGTTCTCAAGAATAATTTATGAACCCTCATAACAGAAGCAAGACCATTTAACGATTTACTTTTTCAATTGTGCTTAACTGAATGTACCCAAGAGGAGACAACATGGTAAGGCCTCATCATAATTATGTAATATTACGCTTCACCAGATCTATTACAGGAAATCCAAAATAGGATATTAAAACTTTAGATCACTGTACAGTGAAAGAGCAGAACTATCTATTATTTTCTCAAATCACAAATTGGTATCAGAGGAAAAACTGCATTGCCTTCAATACAGAAACATACATCAAGCAACTCTCCCATTTCAGAATCTGAGAGTTGTGACTGAATCTCACTGTAGAGCTTCAACTCAAAACCTAGACTGACACGCCAGTGCAGTACTGAGGGATCATGCACAGAGGTCTCACCTCTTCGGTGGAACTTCAAACTGAGATCTTGCCTACCATCCGAGGGACACATGAAAGTGGGTACTGTTGAGGAAACCTCTTTACCCAAACAGTGAGAAGATTGTTTTTAACCACTCCCTGCAGTAATAGGTTGCACAAACTATGATGTATAAAGAGGAAGCCATCAAGTGTTATGAGAGAAGGAAATTGATGGTTACAATGGTAGAGTTAGAGGAGAAAAGATGGGAGGCCACTCAAGCAGAACCTAAACACCAAGCTGATTTGGCTGAGTGACCCGTTTCCAAGCCACGTACACATGTAAGAAGCAGGGGAGTTATTCCCATTTGCCCCCTTCATAGTTTATCCCTCATTCTATATCACCAAAACAGGTTTTAGTTGGAGATTACACCATATTGTTACAATTTATAAGTACAGTTGCCAAAACACCCAGGCAGCCATGACAGTACCTCAATACAACCTTCATTGGTTGTAAAATTGCTCAGAATGACCAGCAGTTGTGAAAGGAACAACACAAATATACATTGTTCTTCTTTCAAGCTCATGTATTTTATTTGTGGTGGCGATTTCTTTCAAGTGACATAAATGTTAGAGTCAATTCTGGTACTGAATCCAAGCAATGATGATTACAACTTGCTATCAATTCATCTCAGGAATGTAGGAACAGAAATAGGGCACTTAGCACCCAAGCCTGTTCCATCACATTGCTGATCTGTGACCCAATATATCTGGACTTGCTCTGAATCCTTTATCTTTGGTTAACCAACCTACTAGATTTAAAAAGCTAACAACTGATCCATTTACTGTTGTCTGCGGAAGATTTTTACATGTACAACTTCTTCCCAACTTCACCTCCATATTACAACCTTAATTCCTGGATTCCATCTACAACTTTAGTATTCCCTATTTTGAGGACTTTGAGCTCCGTGGCGCTCAGATATTTGTACACCTCCAATTCTAACTACTTGCACATTTTTAAGATTTTAATTGCACTGTTTTTGAATGCCCTGTGTTCAGCTGCCTAGAGTGTAAACACTGGAAATGCTTCCCTAAAATGCTCTGCTTTATTATCTCTTTGGGTATATCTATTTAGTATTCCCCCCACCCCCAAGTAAACATGAATCAAATGTGGAACACGCAGAATTGAACAGGGTGTTTCCAGGTTTAATCTAACTAGGGCTTTAGTGGAATTGTAGCAAAAGCTTTACTTATTTTTATTCTAGCTTCCCAAATATAAGGTTTGAGTATTTTCTCTATATGCCACGATATGTTCATGATTTTCAAATGATGGGTACATTACTTTCTGGATTATCACTATTCAATTTTTCACTATTTAGCAAAATATTCTGATTTATCCTTTACATCAAAACTAAAAATATATGCTTCTATCAATATAGTTCATAACTGCAATTTGTTTTGCACATCAGAACACTATCATGGTGCTTCAGAGGCAGAATGCAATAGCTGTCGAGACAAAGCTTAAGCTAAAAAAAAAGTATAAGTTGACATTTCAACACAAGGTCATGGATATTGTAGTATCTTGATTAGACAGAAATGTTTGGCACGTTTACATTCTTCTTCTTGATACAAAACAAGTCAATCATGTGATTCAGAATTGCAAAGCAAGGTAAGATCTTTATTTGAAGATAAGACTATTTGCAATGGTAAAGTGGGAGGCTGTAGAAACAGGTCTGATTTTTCCAAGCTGCTGCTGCAAACTGACTGCAAGTTCTGGGACTACACAAAATTGTTTTTGATTTGATTTATTATTGTCACATGTACCTAGGTACAGTGATTTTTTTTTGTTTTGCGAGCAGTACCAGCTGATCATATCATGCAAAATGTATGAGCATAATAGAACAGGAGTGAAGAATACAAAGTCAAAGTCAATGCTGCAGATCTATAGCAGTAGAGAAGAAGCTGGTCTTGAATCTGTGGGTACACGTGTTTAGGCTTTTATATCTTCTGCCTGATAGAGGTTGGAAGAGATGACCGGGGTGAGAGGGGTTTTTGAGTATGTTGGCTGCCTTCCCAAGGCAGCAGTTAGTAGAGATGGAGTCAGTGAATGGAAGGCTGGTTTGTTTGATGGACTGGGCCATATTCACGACTCTCTGCTGTTTTAGTTTTTTCTTTATTTGTTTGTCCCACGTATTAAGTATAAGAAAACGTAAAGTGCAGCAAAAAGTGCACAAAGTCACCATTCACTGGTACTCACTCAGTTACAAAACCCAAAATTAAAAGATTTCATGCAGCCAAAAAGATAAGCAAGAGGAAAAAAAAAGTCCTGATTTCAGAGTCCCAAATCCCAGCTCCACAATGGTGCAGGAGCTGCTCCAAATCGCTAGGATACCCAGGAGATGGCTCTCACCCACCAATTGCTGCACCCACCACTCCCCCTCACCGGCTCGCTCTCACTGTCCTGGGCATAGCAGCTGCCAGACTAAGGCAGGATGTATTTGGATTGAATTGGTGCCTCACAGCTTGTGCTTGACAGCTGTTTAAGATACACCTCATAAAAAGCTATGCCCTCCCACCTATTTTCTAAACTAAATGTTTAGCCTTAAATGAATGACACGATTTACATGACAACAATAGGAAATAAAATTCTCTGATGAGCCTGGTGTTTGATTTTATTCACGAGTGTGACATGGTCATTGCTGGCCCAGCCAGCATTTATTGCCTATCCCTAAGTGCACTCGAGAATGTGGTGGTGAACTACCTTCTTGAGCCACTGCAGCCCTTGCTGTTTGTAGGCCCACATTACCATTAGGCAGGAATTCCAGGATTTTGAGCTAATGTCACTGAAGCAACAGCGGCTTTCTTCCAAGCCAGGATGGTGAGTGGCTTGGAGCAGAACTTGAAGGTTGTGGTGTTCCCACGTATCTGCTGCCCTTGTTCTTCTGGATGGAAGTTTTCGTGGATTTGGAAGTGAGGTGCTGTTGAAAGGATCTTTGGTCAATTTCTGCGTTGCATTTTGTAAATAGTACACACTGCTGTTACTGAGCACTGTTTAGTGTAGGGAGTGGACGTGGTGCCAATCAGCAGGCTGCTTTATCCTGGATGGTGTCAAGTGTCCACAGTGTTATTGGAGCAGCAATCGTCCAGGAAAGTGGGGAGTATTCCATCACACTCTTGATGTGTGCCTTGTAGCCAGCAAAGTGAACTGGCAGAATAGAGAAGGGCATAGATCAAAGATAGTGGCAGACATTTAAGAACCAAAGAATAGGTATATTCTTACTACCAAGACAGAAATCTTACAAAGGGAGGACCCACCATCTGTGGGTAACCCAGTAGTTTGGGAAAGCATCAAATTCAAGGACAAACATGACAAATGGACAGGCTTTGGGGAAATCAAGTGGTGAATTACTCATGGAAATATTCCTAATCTGTCCTACTCTTGAAGCTACTGTACTTATATGGCTAGTCCAGTTCAGCTTCTGGTCAATGGTATTTCCCAGGATGCTGATAGTGGAGAAATTCAGTGATGGCAACCCCCATGGAATGTCAAGGGGTGGTGATTTGGTTGCCTTTTAATGGAGATAAAGTTTTTGTTGCACACTTCGAAAGACCCAAGGAGTCAGGAAATATCACCACCGTTTCAAAAGAATATCACACCTAAACAATTTCTTGGAGTTCTTTGAAGGAGTAACATGCACTGCGGCTAAAGGGAGCCTGTAGACTTGGATTTACAGATGGGATTTAATAAGGTGCCACATCAAAAAAAAACGAAAATAAAAGCTCATGGTAGAACGGAAAATATTAGCACAGACAGGGGATTAGCTGGCTGGCAGGAGACACTATGCGTAAAATGACCCGACTGACAAGATATGATAAGTAAAAGTGCACAAAGATCTGCGCTGGGACCTCAACTTTTTTTACCTTGACTTCCAGGTGGGAGAAGTGGGCAAGGGCATGGTGACTAAATTCACAGATGAAACCAAAGATAGGAAATTATGTTGCAAAGATGATAAGGAAGTTACAGATAGATATAGGTGGATTAGCTGAGTGGGCAGTAGTCTTGCAGATTGAGTGTAGGAAAACAATATGAAGAAAACAAAAGCAGAGTATTATGGAAATGAAAACCTGCAAAATTTCAAAATGCAGAGGGATTTAGTGTTTAGTCACTGCCCTAAAAGATTAGTAAGCAGGTACAGCACATATTCAAAACTAATATGATGTTATTCTTTACTGGGGAAGAAAAAGTAAAACGAAAAAGTAAAACATAAAAGTAAAAGATATTAAGCATCATTTATGCAGTGCACTGGTGTGACCGCAATTCAAAACCTGTGGGCACTTTTGTTTTCCTTAAAGAAGTAACAGGGAGGATATTATTAAGCTAGAGAGAGTCCAGAGGAGATTTACCAGAATGTTGCTGGCTATGGAAGGTTTGAGTTATAAAGAAAGGCTGAAACTTTTTTCCCCACTGGAGTGTGACAGGTGACATTATAAAAAGGTTTATAAAATCATGAAGGGTATAGACAGAGTTAATGGTAGCTGTCTTTTTTTCATGAATGGGAGCATATTTTTAAGATGAGGGGAGAGAAATTTAAAACAAAGAGACATGGGGGCAAATTATTTACACAAGAGGGTGGTTTGCATGTGGAATGAACTTCCTGAGGAAGAAGTGGTGGATGTGGGCACAGTAACAATGTTTAAAAGACATTTGTATCAGTACGTGAATAGGAAATTTGAGGGATACGGATCAGGAGCAGGCAAGTAGGACTGGTTTAGTTTGGGATTATGTTCGGCTTGGACCGGTTGGACCGAAGGGTCTGTTTCCATGCTGTATGACTCAATGACTATGATTCTAAGTATTTCAAAGCAATGGGAGACGGTTCAGAGGAGGTTTACTAGATCAATACCTGGAATGAAAAAAAACTGTCATATAAAAGGATACCTAAACAGGGTGTCAGGGTAGTCTGATTTCTACAGGTGTTTGCAAGAGCGAGAGGTGGCTTGATTTAAGAACCTAAAATGGTCCTGACAAGGTGGGTGTGGGAAAACTGTGTCAATTCAGAAGGACCTAGGCACGAAATGTCAGCCTTCCTGCTCCTCTGCCTGCTGTGTTCATCCAGCTCTACACCTTGTTATCTCAATTCTGAACTAGTTGGCAGTGTTAAAATTACAAATTTAAAACACATTAAAACACACAATCAGGACAAAGAATAGGAAAGAATTCTCCCCCAACTGATGTTTGGGACACTCTGGAATTCTCTGCCTTGGAAGATTGTGGAGGCAAGATCACTGAGTATTTTTAAAGGCAGAGGGGGATAGATTCTTGTTACTTAGGCTGGAAATCAAGAGTTCACAGAAGTGGATGAGAACGTGGAATTCAAAACACAAACAGATTGGGTATGGAGGAGAGGCAATGGCCTTGTGATTATCACTAGTCTATTAACCCAGAGACCCAGGTAATGCCCTGGGGACCCCAGTCGAATGAGTTCAATTAAAAAATCCGGAATTAAAGGGTCTAAATGATGACCATGAATCCATTGTCGATTGTGGAAAAATCCCATCTGGTTGACTAAAGTCCTTCACGGAAGCAAGTTGCCATCTTTAAATGGATGGACCTATGTGTGATTCCAGGCCCACAGCAGTGTGGTTGACTTTTAACTGCCCTCTGGGCAATAAATGCTGACATAGCCAGTGATGCCTTCATCCCATGACTGAATGAATCAAAACTTCCTGATCTTGAGGATGAAATGGTCTACTTCTATATTGTTCAGTGCTCTAAAAGTCACAATCACATACCTGGATCTGCATCTTTATGGATTGATCAATGTTCTTGATCAGTTTCTGCTTAAAGTACATAAAACTTACAGACAGTAGACGACAAAGTAGAGCTTCACTCAATTGATTTTAATATGTTGACCATGTTTTTCCAGATTTTCAATGTCACTGTCCCTCAACCCAAATGTGCTCAGTTTGTGGAGGGCTTCATTGCATGTGGAAAATTTACATCTTAGATGGTTTATTTATTTAGTTCGGAACTACTGCTGAAACATCAAAGACAAACACAAATGAAATTGGAGCAGAGTGAACTCTCGCAGGAAATCTGTTACATTCCAATGAATCTTGGCTAAAATGATTCTATGGGGCTTTCCAGTATTACTGCAACCTCACTGGGAACAGGAACTGTTCAGATTTACTGGCTCCCCAAACTGAAGTGCTTCATCAACTAGTCATAAATCTTTTCTAAATCAATTGGTTTAAGAAATGTTGCGGCACATCTCTCAAGCAGGTGGGACTCAAACACATAGGTTGAATCTTGGCTTTGAACTGTTGAAGTCAGTTAGTTTTCCAGGGCCTAGTAGGAGTGCCACCCTCAAAAAGAAATAGAAAAAGGGCAATTTTGGCATGAAATTAAATTGATAGACTTCAAAGAGGTGAGTTAAAAAACAGTGAGTAAAGCTGTTCCATAGTCCTCTTTAGATGTTAGGAGCCATCTGGAGCTGGATGGATGGTTCTTCCATGCACACAGCCTGCAGCACTTTAATCTCCCCTCTTTTAGGGGTAGCAATTAGCAATAAAGGGATCGTTTGGTCCTTGCAATGCTGTTCACACTGCACCCTCTGGATTCAGCTAAACAAACTCTGTTCCTGCACCAACTTCACGGCAAATATGAGTATATAGTAATTAAGCTCACCCAAATTTGACCCATCATTTCCAGCTCAAAAGGAGTCACATCCTCTTGAAGGGGTCTTGTGGTGCAATGGCAGTGTGCCTACCTCTGGGCACAAAGGCCTGGATTCAAGTCCCACATGCTCAGAGGTCTGTCAGCATATGCATGAACAGGTTGATTTAAAATTATCTACCAGCACTGGTTTAGGATTACTATGGCACAGTCATACACTCAAACTAGAAAGTTCAGGGTCAAGTCCCACAACAATTGAATTGCCATCAGAATTTCAATTAGGTCCTGGGCCTGAAACCTCCCTTGGGAGCCCACATTTTGAATCCTCTTGGAGGGAGCCCCTTGTGCTGGTTCACTTGCTGTGGGGGTGGATTACCGGTACACCAGAGTTCCTCCGCCCCTTCAACAGTTGGCACATGCCACTGATATCCCATCCCACTGTCTAGTGGAAAATGGGAGTGCTGTCACATGGAGATCCGCCACCACCAGTGTTGGCACGGAGGGTATTGCAGGCAAAAATTCTGCGCAATTAGTTAAAAGGTGGCTCATGGACTCGTGTAACTTCTGCAGCTTTGAAGAGGTCAGCATTCCAAATGTACCGTGGCAGTCGATTACAGTCCCTTCTTCCTTCAGGGGGCTGTTCCTTGACCTTTGACTGCATTTCAAATTAACACTCTTGCTCTTCAGCTAACTGGTGTAAGAAGCTGCATAGGCATGTCCTGTTCTCCATTTACAGAAGCAACTTGTACAAGTCAGGCATCATTTTACATTATCATATCCTGTCTGAGTAGCAGTGACTAACAGCAATTTAAGATATGCATCCTTAAAATGCACATGTACAGCCTTTCTTAATGATCACATACAAAAATAAAAGTCTTCAAGGACCAACTCACTTTCCCCAGGAGATTTTCTGTCCGATTTTAGATGAGGTTCAGTTGAAAGATGATAAACTTTGTTGTAGATGCCTTACTCCTTGTGGTTGTGTTATGATGCCAACCACTAGCAGCTTACGGATAGAGTCTTTTACTACCACCCTCCTGCTTCTTGGACTGGTGACAATGTCCTGCTTGGTGCGCAGTGGTGCTGGCAAACCATCATGATTTGTAAAGGAGAGGGGTCTTGGTCTCAAATAAGATGTAGTTTATTGCACAATTGAAATAGGCATAGGTTATATTAGTCAGTTAGACATAAATCTTGGGACAACAAGCAGCTTGGAGGACACAGGTCGTCGCTCCACAAGTCCAGTGCCATTCTGAGTTTGCTCACCAGAGAGAGAGAGAGAGAGTGTTGTGGTTACTTCTGGTGGCCATCCATAGGAGTCGTGTGTCCAGGTTTTCAATCGTTTATTCAAGTGAACACAAGGAGAGTCCATTCTAAGCTGGCTAGCTGAAAACTCTTAGCAATACAGAAAGATGCACTTTTTTTATTTAGCCACATACGCATCTCATTATATAAGCTCCAACTTCATTTCATAGAAGGACAACCATTTCTTAAGTCATAGTTTAGTGTAATTAATGTCTCTTTCATCCAGCCAAGGATCAATTAATCTTATTCATGCCTGGTACTGGTTTGCCCCATTCGTCATTCATGTCCATCACCTCCCTGTCTCTACATCCCTTCCAACTCCAACGCCTCTGATGTTGTTTCATTAATACTATCTGTTGTAGGTTTGCCAACAGACTTCTACTGACAGTGGCCTTTAGTGTACAAGGAAGATCTGTGGATTCCTTCACTGCCACAGAAAAATAGCTATTTAACCCTTACATTCTCACTTTCTCTAATACCTCTAGGACATTAGCAGATTGAGTGGAGCTGAAGGCACTGTGCAACATTAGCCCTTTCAGAATCATTACTTAATAAATAAGATGTTTGTTGTGTAGTCGGTCAGGCAGGGATATAGTTTGGTGGCAGGAATGTAGCAAAATCCTACAATCAAGAAGGGTTCAAAGCATCAGATACAAAGCACGTCTATAAAAACATCAGGCAACAACCAAAAATTAAATTTAATTATCTATCATGAGACACTAAAACTGAGAAAGCTTTTAGCTTTTCATTGCTTTTTCTGACACAACTTGTAAAAAGAATCACTCAAAACTCAAGAATTGTTCAATAACAAAGCATTTATAGATTGTTAGACTAAATGTCATGGCTCAAACAGTAACAATATGAACTCTAAAACCAAAGCGCTCATGTAGACAATTTACTTAACTGGTACCGCTCAGAGAAACAGACAGATTTGTTTACCAGGACTACTGTAGCTACAAATTGTTTCACGCACAGAAATTTAGTAAAAGAAAGATTTTTGTAACAATGACAGATTTACAATGTGCACTGTACTTAGTACCTGAATGCAAATACATTTTGTTTAGAAGGGCACTGTACCAGGTTAATTCAGCGCAGGGTACACACCACCCTTGGCCAAAAGGTTCCCAGTTCAAATAAACAATTGAATTCAAACACATTATAAACACATAGGTAGATTCTGCAGCCCCAGCCTACACCTGGGGAAGGGGTGTGTCTCTCCCATGGGAACTCCTGCCGAAATAATGAACCCTTTCCTTCCCAATTGATGGAGGCTATTTAATAGTGCTCTAAATCAAATCATTCAATCTCATGCAAGAGATGTATTCAGATTGCATGCCTGAGAATGGGATGCAAGTAATCAGTGGCTGAATGTTCTGAAGAAAGCGCTGTAAATTACCTAATTTAGAAAGGTCACATCAAGTTCAGAGTGTTATTTGACTCATCTCCAAAAGTGGATGACAGCACTCCATATTGTGCTTGATATTGTAAATAATTCGACACAGAGCAGCAATGCAAGCAGGGTCTTATCTGTTCCACTCTGTCAAGCTTGGAATTAAAACTTCCATCTCTCCACAGAGCAGGGGGAAGGCTTAGAATTTCACATCTGGTTGCCACAGCACAAATCATAGAGGAGACCTGAAGACTGAACAGAAAATCATCCGGTTGTGGCAGGTGGCTGCCAGCACATCTTTTCTTCAGAAAAGTTCATCCACAAAACCCTAGCATGTGGTGCTGCATTTTGGAAAGAAAAAAAAATCAGGGCAGGCAAGGTACTGGGGAGTGTTGCTGAACAAAGAGGTCTTGGAGTGCAGGTTCATAGTTCCTTGAAAGTGGAGTCCCAGGTAGGCAAGATAGTGAAGGAGGCATTTGCTATACTTACCTTTATTGGCCAGTGCATTAAGTACAGGAGTTGGGATGACACGTGGTGCCTGTAAGGGACATTAGTTCAGTCACTTTTGGAATACTGCTGGCAATTCTAGTCTCCCTGCTATAGGGAAGATGTTGTGAAACTTGAAAGGGCGCAGAAAAGATTTTGAAGGATGTTGCCAGTGTTGGAGGGTTTGAACTTTAGGGAGAGGCTGAATAGGCTGGGGCTATTTTCCCTGGAGTGTTACAGGCTGAGGGGTGACCTTACAGAGGTTTATAAAATCCATGAGGAGCATGGATGGTGTAAATCGACAAGGTCTTTTACCTGGGAGTGGGGGGGGGGGGGGGGGGGGGGGGGGGGGAATGGTGTTGGAAGGAAGAGTCCAAAACTAGAGGGCAAAAGTTTAAAAGGTTGGAGGGGAAAGATTTTTTTAAAAAAGGGACCTAAGGGGGCAACATTTTCATACAGAGGGTGGTAAGAGTATGGAATGGGCAGCCAGAGGAAGTGGTGGAGGCTGGTACAATTACAACAACATTTAAAAAAGGCACCTGATGGGTATATGAATAGGAAGGGTTGAAGCGGTTATGGGCTAAATACTGGCAAACAGGACTAGATTTATTTAGAATAATTGGTTGGCATGGATAAGTTGAACTGAAGGGTCTGTTATCCATGCTATACATCTCTATGACTCTATTAGTAAAAAGCTGAGGTAATAGTAGAAGTGCCAAGTGAGAATCCGGGTGCATGCAGTGCCACAGTGCTTGAAAGCAAAAAAGTACATTTGAAGCTTAGCCATCACTGTAGGAAACACAGGAGCTAGTTTGTACACAGGTGGGTCATATACTGCAACATGGCAATGCCCAGTCCATCTACTTCTGTGGTGTTCATTGAGAGATAAATATTAAATCAGGACATTGGGGGAAGTCCTCTGCTCACCCATGGATGAGATTTTTTTTAAAACTTCATAGAACGGATAGGTTAACAACTCCTCTGGGAGGGAGCACTTCACAGTCCAGGTCATGCAATGGAAATATTAGCTGGGCTTAAAGTGGGCCTTAGAACTCATGACTGTTTTGAGGAGTGTGAACTATTTCTAAGTCAAGCCAGACACCTAGGAAAACATTAAAGGCTTGCTTTTGTATCAGATTTTAAATTGAAGACTTCACCCGATGAGAGGGCTACACTCCGAAAGCTTGCGATTTCAAATAAACCCATTGGACTGGGTGTTGTGCGATTTCTGACCCCGCCCACTCCGGCCAGCACCTCCACATCACATTCACGTACAGCCTCTCGGCATAACTTTCTTCTGTTGCAAACAGCATGCCCTTCCTTCAGCTACTTCAACATCCTTTCCTTCATCATAAAAGGGTCCACAGTGGGATGGTTGCTGATGATTGCAAAGTGTTCAGCATCGTTCATGGCTCCTCAGATACTGATCCAGTCCTAATTTGAAACAATTTCTTTTCCTTGTTGTTATCTGTTTCATTCGCTAAAAGCCTTTCAAATTAAGTGTTCTCCTGCGTTACCAACTCAAGTCACAGGAAACAATCTAAACTATCCTTGCAACTTCAAAACAAGGAGGGTATAAAGTTGGAAAGAAGTATTGTGGGTGTTCCTTTTTATTCATTCATGGGATGAGAATGTCACTGGCTGGCCGGGATTTAATTCCCGCCCCGATTTGGTACTGCTAGTCAGCTGGACTTCTTTAACCACTGCAGACCATGTGCTGCACGTAGACCCGCAATGCCTTTAGAGACTGTTCTATGTTCTATGTTCTAAAGTGAGTTCCAGGGCTTTGAAGCAGCAATACTAAACAAATAGTGACATATTTCCAAGAAAAGATGGATGTTGAGCAGCTTAGATGGAAACTTTCAGCTTGTGATATTCTCATATCTGCTGCTCTTGATCTTCTAGATGCAAGTGTTCTTGTGTTTAGAAGGTGCTTTCTAAGCAAATTTGGTGAATGTCTGCAGTGCATCTTACAGATGTACTGCTGCTGAGTGTTGACAGTAGATGGTGTGAATGCTTGAGGGTGTGGTGCCATTCAAGCACTGGATGGTATCAAACTTCAAGTGTTTTTGGACAGGCACTCACCTGGTTAAGTGGGGAGTATTCCATTAGAGATAATGGGAGCTGCAGATGCTGCAGAATCCAAGGCAACAAAATGTATTCCATTAGACTCCTGACTTGTGTATTGTACATGATAGACAGGCTCTGGGGATGCAGGGGAGTTCCTCCTCACAGGATTGTTGGCCTCTGTCCTGCTGTTGTAGTGACAGTAGTTACATTGGAAAGTTCAATTCAGTTTCTGGTCCATGGTCACCCCAAGCATGCTGACGGTGGGGGAATTCAGCAATGTTAATACTAATGAACATTAAGAGACAATTTTAGATTCTCACTTATTGAGAACAGTCACTGCCCGATATTTAATTGGGCACAAAACATTAGGCTTGGGCTTGATAAGTGTCAAGCAGATATTTTTCAGGTCTTGGTGCATTTGGGCATGGACTGCTTCATCATCTGAGGAGTCTCAAATGGCGCTGAGCATTGCTCACCAATTCCTGCATATCGTCACCACTGACCTTATGACAGAGGAAAGGCCATTGACAAAGCATCCACCTGACAATGTGGAAAACTGACTCCCTTACATAAAATAGAACAGATCTTTCAGGATGGTGTTACTTCCCTAATCCCTGGATCAAGGATGTCATGGATCAGATACGGGACATTCTGAAGGGAGGGGCAGAACAAGTAGAGATCCACTTCAGTACCAATGACATCAGTTTTTTAAAAAAGAAGTGGTGAGATCCTGTAAGCACAATATAAAGGGAGTAAAAATGTAAGATCTCTAAAGTTTTAATCTCAGGATTGCTCCCACAGCCATACTGCAATGAGATCAAGAATAGGAAAATAGACCAAGTGAACATGCGGCTGGAGGGATTTAGATTCATGAGGCACTGAGACCGATCCACAGGAAGATGGCACTTGTATATGAGCTGGACCAGTTGCACCCCAGCATGACTGGGACCAATATTCTCAAGAGGAGTGTTTACTTGTATAGTAGGGGAGTAGCAGAGAGATAGGAACCTGAATGGGGAGAAAACGTCATTGGTACTGCACTTTTTTTGTGAAATATTAAGAGGACACATCTGAAAAGGTATCATGCTTTAATGAGCATTCACAATAGTGTGGATGAATTAACTGCGCAAATTGTTATTAACAGGTAAGATAGGATTATGATTATAGAGACATAGCTACAATGTGACAGAGGTTGGGAACTGAACATCAAAAGGGTATTCAAACCTTAGGAAGCACAGGCAATGGATAGCTTTCTAGAAGCTAAAAGAAGATCTCAAGGGATATGGCGGGAATATGACATTGGGATAGATAGCTAACTATAATCATCACGTTGAATGGTGAAGCAGTGTCATCGCGCCAAGTGTCCTTCTCCTGCTCCTATTTTCTATGTTTCAGTAACAGTGAGCCAGTCTCATGACAACTTAGTACTTTTTCCTGCCACTTTTACAGCCAGATGAGCAGAGGAAATTGGCTCTCCTCTTTTGAACCCCCTCGTCAGTTGCAATAAGTATTTTTTATTTTTTTAAAAATTTCTTTCAGCATGCAGTCAACTTTCACATCAATTAAAAAGATACAGTTAACTAGATCAAAATTATGAAGTCAAGTGACCTTTTCTTGTCTGTTACAGCTTTTCTGAGCCTAGTCACAACTTGCCGATACGCAGGAATATTGGGCATATATGATAGAGTTCCTAACATACATGCTCAGGATGTTTGACAAGCATATTGGGTTAGTATGTAGGTTAGTAAGTTTGCAGATGATAGTAAAGTCGGTGGAGTGGTGGACAGCATGGAAGAATGTTGCAGGTCGCAGGGAGACTTGGACAAACTGCAGAATTGGGCCGAAAGGTGGCAAATGGAGTTCAATGCGGATAAATGGGAGGTGATTCACTTTGGGAAGAATAATAGGAAGGCAGAATACTGGGTCAATGGAAAGATTCTTGGTAGTGTGGATGTGCAGAGAGATTTTGGTGTCCATGTACATAGATCCCTGAAAGTTGCCACCGAGGTTGATAGTGCAGTTAGAAGGCTTATGGTGTGTTAGGTTTTATTGGTAGAGGGATTGAGTTCAGGAGCCGAGATGTCATGCTGCAACTGCACAAAACGCTAGTGCGGCCTCATTTGGAATATTGCGTGCAGTTCTGGTCGCCCCATTACAGGAAGGATGTGGAAGCATTGGAAAAGGTGCGGAGGAGATTTACCAGGATGTTGCCTGGGTTGCAGACCCTATGAAGAAAAGCTGAGGGACTTGGGTCTGCTCTCATTGGAGAAAAGGAGGCTAAGAGGGGATTCAATAGAGATATCCAAAATGATCAGAGGATTAGACAGGGTGAACAGTGAGAGTCTTTTTCCAAGGATGATGACTTCAGCTTGTACAAGGGGGCATAGCCACAAATTGAGGGGTGGTGATAGATTTAAGACAGATGTCAGAGGCAGGTTCTTTACTCAGAGTGGTAAGGGCGTGGAATGCCCTGCCTGCCAATGTAGTTAACTCAGCCACATTAGGGGCATTTAAACAGTCCTTGGATAAGCATATGGATGATGATAGGATAGTGTAGGTGGAGGGGCTTAGATTAGTTCACAGGTCGGCACAACATCGAGGGCCAAAGGGTCTGTTCTGCGCTATATTGTTCTATTCTATCTATATTGGTATGGTTAAAAGGACGATCTTGGAGTAAGATGTAATCAAGTGTGCATTTCCAAAAGGACATACTCCATGACTGTATTAGCCTTATTAAACTGCACAAAAAGAACTCAAATTCATTAAACTGATCTGCCTTAAACAAATCCATGTAGGCTTTCATTTACTGAATCACTTTTGCCCAAGTGACACAATTTTGCTTCAAACATTGTTTGTAAAGGTTTCCTTACCACAAAGGCCAAATTAAGTTAACTGCCTTATAGTGAATAGATTTATCCTTGCATTACTTTTGAACAAGGGATATAATATTTGCAATTCTCCAATGCTCTGGCATCTCTCTTGCACCTAATGATTATTGAAGGACTATCATCAGTGCCTGCACAGTTTTACTCTTCCTTCCTTCAGCATCCTTGGATCCATCCTAGCTAGTTTTAGCCATGTGAAGTACAGTCATCTGCTCCCACGATGAGGCATTCCACTCCCGCACATCCCAGACGTCCAAGTACTTCAAAGACCGCAACTTTCCCCCCACAGTGGTCAAGAACGCCCTTGACCACGTCTCCCGCAACACATCCCTCACAACCCGCCCCCACCACAACCGCCTAAAGATGATCCCCCTTGTTCTCACACACCACCCCACCAACCTCCGGATACAACGCATCATCCTCTGACACTTCCGCCATCTACAATTGAACCCCACCACCCAAGACATTTTTCCATCCCCACCCTTGTCTGCCTTCCGAGAGACCACTCTCTGTGACTCCCTTGTTCGCTCCACACTGCCATCCAACCCCACCACACCCGGCACCTTCCCCTGCAACCGCACGAAGTGCTACACTAGCCCCCACACCTCCTCCCTCACCCCTATCCCAGGCCCCAAGATGGCTTTCCATATTAAGCAGAGGTTCACCTGCACATCTGACAATGTGGTATACTGCATCCACTGTACCCGGTGTGGCTTCCTCTACATTGGGGAAACCAAGCAGAGGCTTGGGGACCGCTTTGCGGAACACCTCCGCTCGGTTCGCATTAAACAACTACACCTCCCAGTCGCAAACCATTTCCACTCCCACTCCCATTCTTTGGATGACATGTCCATCATGGGCCTCCTGCAGTGCCACAATGATGCCACCCGAAGGTTGCAGGAACAGCAACTCATATTCCGCTTGGGAACCCTGCAGCCCAATGGTATCAATGTGGACTTCACCAGCTTCAAAATCTCCCCTTCCCCCACCGCATCCCTAAACCAGCCCAGTTCATCCCCTCCCCCCACCGCACCACACAACCAGCCCAGCTCTTCCCCTCCACCCACTGCATCCCAAAACCAGTCCAACCCGTCTCTGCCTCCCTAACCTGTTCTTCCTCTCACCCATCCCTTCCTCCCACCCCAAGCCGCACCTCCATCTCCTACCTACTAACCTCATCCCACCTCCTTGACCGGTCCGTCTTCCCTGGACTGACCTATCCCCTCCCTACCTATACTCTCCTCTCCATCTATCTTCTTTTCTCTCCATCTTCAGTCCGCCTCCCCCCCTCTCCCTATTTATTCCAGAACCCTCACCCCATCCCCCTCTCTGATGAAGGGTCCAGGCCCGAAACGTCAGCTTTTGTGTTCCTGAGATGCTGCTGGGCCTGCTGTGTTCATCCAGCCTCACATTTTATTATCTTGGATTCTCCAGCATCTGCAGTTCCCATTATCACTGATGTACAGTCAGCTTTTTAATAGCTCATCAGTTTTAACTTATCCAATACCAAAACTGCTTCCTTTCAGTGTACCAAGGAAGATGAAGAAGCGGGAACAAAAACAAAAACTGCTGGAAAAGCTCAGCAATTCTGCAGCATCTGAGAAGGAGAAAAGAGAGTTAACATTTCAGATCCGGTGACTCTTCCTCAGAACTCAGTTCTGATTTACAGCATCTGCAGTTCTTTTGGTTTTTAAAAGAAGATGCAGTTGGCGCCAAGTTAAGGACAGATGCAAAAAAAAAATGTTCATTTAGTACCTTTGCCATGGCAACTGCCTGCATGCATGCATTTGTTTCCTATAAACGAATTTTAGACTCATTTCAGTTGCTAGGTGCTTCTCAAATTTTCTGATTTGTTTTACTACATCCATTTAAAACTTTCTACATTTAGCCCAGTTCTATTAGTTTTAATCAACCTGATATTGGTCAAACTCAACATTTAAAAAAATAAGCTTGCCTTCTCTTTTGCCATCTTGGGGGCTCAGATTTCCTCTTTTGTGAAAATGTACCTCACCTGTACTGTTCCATTAGAGTTTTACCTGAAGCTTGATTTTCAGTGCACCTGGCCAAGATTTGTTCTCATTCCATGCATATTGGCATTCCTACAGTTGTATTTTTCATTTGAATTTCTCCTTATCTCTAGATAAGCCATTTGATTTATGATCATTGTTCCCCAAAAGTTCTCCGACTGTCACCCGATTCACCTCATCCCCCAAACCAGATCCAGCAATGCTCCTTCCTCACTGGGCTAAAAACGTACAACTAAGAAAACTCTCCCGAATGTTTTAGAATTCTTGCCCCTCTCTGCTCCTTATACTGCTACCATCCCATATTAAAGCTCCCCATCATTATTTACAATCAAAGGGCAGCAGGAATTGGTGTTTGTGGGCACAGACAGCACAGTAACTACAATAAACATTCCATATAATCATGCTGCTTTTACAGCAGTGTGACCTGTGATCAGAAATCACCAATTACAAAATAAGATGAACTCTGTCCACTGAGTTTGAGTCATTTAACGGTATGCTATAGTGTTCAAAGTCTCAGATTGCTTTAAATAGTCATCCGGAGATGACTATTAAATGCAAATCCAGTAGTCTCCCTCCATTGTGGGGAGTTTGGCAACTTTAGGTGGACAGGCAATATAAATGTCTTCTGGTCACAATCTGAAAGGAACCATAGCAGAGCAATTCTGGACCAAGCAAATGTTGTATTTTAAATGTGTCAGCAGTCTGTACTTGTGTAGTTTCCAAGTCTAAACAAATGTGGTATAATGCTATTGGCTCATTAGATAGACTTAGCATTCATGAGCCTTTCCGATTTGTGTGGTCGACACACTGCTGCTGTCTCTAAATAGTGAGGAGTGCTCGAATGGACAGACGCCAACTGGCCACCTATGGGTCTTGATGAACCTCCCAGTGTAGGTCTTTGAACATTCCTCTTCATAAAGTCATATTTTTGCCCCAGACCTAAAGGCAAGAACAAGTTGGAGCATGACATAATGCCAGGCAATGTGGCATCAAATTCAAGCCAGAGTAACCATAAAGATAATTATCTTAAAGTGGGAGCTGATACAAAACCTTCCAAGACAGGCATGTCAAGCCATTTCTAAATGGTTAACAAGCAGAGTAACTGAATCTTACACCACTTAAAAAAGTGGCCAATGAAACTAATTGTGGAATATTTTTAAAATATGATTAATACGTAGCAGGTAGTATTTTCCACAGGGGCTGCCAGAACTCGAAGGAAAATTATCACAGGTCTTTATAAGCAGGGATTTGGCACAATGCCCTAAAACAAGGCAGAAAGCATGGGGCAAAAGAAATGGTTCCATGACTTGTGATAACACTTCAAATATTTTTTGGCTCAAGTTAAAGATTGATATAGCACGCTGTTTTATTAATACACTTGGGTATACAGACTTGCAGAGAATGCTATACCATTGAAATGTAAAGTTATGGGCCTCCAGAGTCATGGCTCACTTTTTCATGGATCACAATCTGCTGCAGGAATCATGGCCTTCCCTGAAGGCAGTCGAACTGAAATGATTCTGGTTCATACAGTCAGACATGAAAATTAAGTAAGTATCTTTCTAACTGTGCAAACTGGCATAGTATCAGAGGTAACCATTAGTTACCCTTACTAAAAAAAAGTAGCATGTCACTTTGTGAAATAAGTAAGAAGCACCATAGGTCAAATCACTTTTATTTTAATAAAAGTAATGCTACCAGGTTTATCACACTTATAGCTTATCAATGTGGACCTCCAGAAGGCATTCACTAAGTTCAATATCTTAAGACTCACTGGCCAAAATTAAAAATACTGTAATGGAACAAGCAGTACTCGAGCAAGGTGGCAGACAGAAGGGATAGCTAATAAATCAAACTGGAAAGTAAGATTTGCAGAAGGTACAGAGTTTGAAAACACTGTATTTGGGAATCAGAGAAATATAGTAGGTAGATGATTAACACAAGATAGTGAAAATTTATCCATTTTGATTCAGAGAAAAAAGAAAGTATTTCCTGAACAGGGCAAGATTGATGTAGATTCGCCATAGTTACCAGACCATGATTGCGTACCTAATGAGAAAGCAGCCTGAGGGTCAACCAGCCCTCAGGGAGGGAAAGAGGTTGAGGAGGAGGATTCTTCAGCTGGTACAGGAATTGAAACCATACTGTTGGCATCACATTGCATTACAAACAAACCATCTAACTGACTCCTGTTAATCAGCTGTGAGCAAATTAATAAATGCTGGTAGAGTAAACAAATCAAAAAGAATACAAAGAAATTGCAATTGTCCAGATTTCGAAATCAGACTCCATTTGGAGTACTATATAAGCTTCAGACAAGTAGTATGGTCCAGATGTTGGTGATAAAACAAGGGCAAGTTTGAGCGGCAGGGGATGTTAATGGTTCTGCAGGGCTTTTTTTAAAAAAAAACAGCAACATACAACCAGGCCATGATAACAAAGTGTGGAGCTGGATGAACACAGCAGGCCAAGCAGCATCTCAGGAGCACAAAAGCTGACGTTTCGGGCCTGGACCCTTCATTAGAGAGGGGGATGGGGAGAGGGATCTGAAATAAATAGGGAGAGAGGGGGAGGCGGACCGAAGATGGATAGAGGAGAAGATAGGTGGAGAGTATAGGTGGGGACGGCTTAGGTCAATCCGGGGAGGATGGACAGGTCAAGGAGGCGGGATGAGGTTGGTAGGTGGGAAATGGAGGTGCAGCTTGGGGGGGGGGGGGGGGGGGGGCGGGAAATAGGTGAGAGGGAGAACAGGTTAGGGAGGTGGGGACGAGCTGGGCTGGTTTTGGGATGCAGTGGGGGGGGGGGGGGGGGGGGGAGGGAAGATTTTGAAGCTTGTGAAGTCCACATTGATACCATTGGGCTGCAGGGTTCCCAAGCAGAATATGAGTTGCTGTTCCTGCAACCCTCGGGTGGCATCATTGTGGCACCACAAGAGGCCCATGACAGACATGTTGTCTAAAGGAATGGGAAGGGGCGGGGGGGGGGGGGGGGGAAGAGTTAAAATGGTTTGCGGCTGGGAGGTGCAGTTGTTTATTGCGAACCGAACGGAGGGTGTTCTGCAAAGCGGTCTGCAAGCCTCCAAAAAAGTGTGAAGCTGGATGAACACAGCAGGCCAAGCAGCATCTTAGGGGTACAAAAGCTGATGTTCCAGGCCTAGACCCTTCATCCTAGGCCCGAAACACCAGCTTTTGTGCTCCCGAGATGCTGCTTGGCCTGCTGCGTTCATCCAGCTTCACACTTTGTTACCTCATCCCTAGTAGACCTTCTGCTGTTAATCATTTATAATCCAGGTTCTACGCTGGTGATTGAAACAATGAGTTTCCTGGTTTAGTGTACTTGGGCAAGTTCCAGGCATCTAGACTAAAATGTACAGAAGTCAGTGTGCAAAGCATCCACAAATTAATCTGGACCACAACTTTGCACATCAGAAGTCTGCAATTTCCAGTCAAACAACGCATGTCAGAAGGTTCAGTGCTGCTACTGGAAGACTCACACCAATGTATGGGACCTTAGATGATCAAGTTTAGACTTGTCATAAGGACATCATAGATTGCAGGCTTTGTATTCATCAACAAAATTTATTCATACAACTCCTCTCACATAATACAACTTAAGCAGCACCACAGGACAAAATTTAACATTAAATCACGCAAGGAGATAGCAGGGCAGAAGGACAGTTTGGTCAAAAAAAGGTGCATTTTAAGGAATATCACTTTTTGAAAAATGCTTTGGTGCAAGGGATTCCAGCACGTAGGGTCTTGGCAGCTGAAGGTACAACAACCAAAAAGGAGAATCAATAAATAAATCAGGGATGCTTCAAAAGCCGGAGTTAAAGAAACACATATTCCAGGATCACTCTAGGGCTGGAATGTGGAGATTAGATCAAAAGGTGAGGCTACTGGCAGATCCAAAAGCAAGGATGTGAATTGAGCATGGATTGAACAGGAACTGGTGCCAATCAGCAAATGTAGGACTTATTGGTGAATGGAACTTGACTCAAGGCGTGACATGGGCAGCAGAACCTTGGGTGACCTCAAGACTATAGAACGTATAACCAGAAATCAAAGCATGGATGAGATGTCTGAACCAGGTAAGCTGAGGCAGGAAGGCTACATTACAAAGAAGGAAACAGGGGCTTTAAGTAATGCTGGGGATATATAGACAAAAGCTTCCCTGTGCCAAATATGACACCAAGATTGCAAAACGCCTGGTTCAACCTTGCCACCAGAGAAAAGATTTTGCAAAAAATTGAAGCTTTGAAACCTGGAACTAAAGGCTGGAAAATAGATCAGCCATGATTTTACTAAAATGGCAAAAAATCAGTTCGAGTTGCTGGATTGCCAATTCGTGTCCCTAGGTTTCAATAGCAATAGTTAAATCAGATCATGCCAGCTACCAGATTTCTTCATAAAAGCAAAATCATGCAAAACTGCACTATTACAATGATCATCTGTTAAGGGTAATGTTTGCTAAGAACCTGTTTCTTTTTTCAACTCATCCCCTCCACTCACCCACACCCCAATCTAGACCACCGACCTAAACTGGAAACCAAAACTGTGGCAGTAACATTATTTCTTGGGAAACACTTCACATCCTTATTTGCACAAACTGCAGAACAAAATGGTAACTATCAAATTAAACAAAATCATTAAAGCTCAGCTTTAGCTGGAACACTACTTATAAAGGATTGTTTTGAAAAAGTTAATCTGACAAAATAATGTGCTCATGCTTCAAATAGATTTAAAACACTTTTTTGGCCCAGTATTCAAATAGTCTTCATTACACACAGTGCACTGTTTTAACTATCTGCTTTCTCAGATCATTGTAATGATCAAACTGCAAGGGAATTGTCCATGGTTTCCAGATTATTTGTCCCTCAAATCAATGTCATTTCAAGTTATCAAGGCTTACCATTGCTGCTTCTGGGAACTTGCACAGCACTAAAGTGGCAGCCATCTTTCCTAGAACAACTTTTCTAATCAAGTATTTTCATATGCACCCAATGTTTTGCCATGTCTTAAGCCCATGAACTCAAAACAGTGTCCCAATTAGTTTTTGTTGTCTACAGCACTAAAATCTGAGTCACTTATAAACTGACAACTGCCAAGAGTCACACAGAATCAGATAGGTTGGCGATTTGTACCTGTTCCTGCATGCCATAAACGCAAATGCAGAGCTTTCCTGTCATAGATAGTGGGAACTGCAGATGCTGGAGAATTCCAAGATAATAAAATGTGAGGGTGGATGAACACAGCAGGCCAAACAGCATCTCAGGAGCACAAAAGCTGACGTTTCAGGCCTAGACCCTTCATCCTCTCTGAAGGAGGGTCTAGGCCCGAAACGTCAGCTTTTGTGCTCCTGAGATGCTGCTTGGCCTGCTGTGTTCATCCAGCCTCACATTTTATTATCTTGCTTTCCTGTCATGATCACTTTCAGAAGGAATATGCTGATGAACAAGTAAGCAGTTGTAGAACATGACCAGCTGCCATTGCTCAGTTAACTTGCAGCATCTAATGAGGGAGTTGCAGGTATGCTTAACCATAACAATAGATTCACTGCAAAGCTTTGGTAACTACCTGCTGAAAAATCCTGCCACATATCTTCAAACAAAAAGGACTTATGTTTAGTTTACTAGTACTGATGAGAGACTGGCAAGTTTGTGTTGTGCAAACATAGAACGACAAACACAGAACCACAATATCTCCCTCAGAGAAAGACTGCATTTTAAGAAGGCAAGAAATGAACACTTTAAAATGGAGTTCGGAATGGGAATGACATCTTCAGGAAGTTTTTGTACAGTGCAAAATAGGTGGCAGGTACCATATTAGAGTCACACACTACGGAAACAGACCTTGCACCCAACCAGACAATGCTGACCATAATCCCAAGCCAAACTGGTCTCACCTGCCTCCACTTGGCTAATATCCCTCCAAACATTTCTTATTCATGTGCTTATCCAAATATCTTTTAAAAGTTGTCACTATGGGAGAGAATGTCAAAGGGCAGCACAGTGGAACTGAAAAAAACTGATGGTACAACAGAAAAACAACATCACAAACAGAGTAAAAACAAATATACATATTTAGGTATCAGTGATAATGGGAACTGCAGATGCTGGAGAATCCAAGATAACAAAAAGTGTGGAGCTGGATGAACACAGCAGGCCAAGCAGCATCTCAGGAGCACAAAAGCTGACGTTTCGGGCCTGGACCCTTCAGAGAAGGGGATGGGGAGAGGGAAGTGGAATAAAAAGGGAGAGAGGGGGAGGCAGGCCGACGATGGAGAGAAAACAAGATAGGTAGAGAGGAGAGTATAGGTGAGGAGGTAGGGAGGGGATTGGTCAGTCCAAGGAAGATGGACAGGTCAAGGAGGCGGGATGAGGTGGTAGGTAGGAAATGGAGGTGCGGCTTGAGGTGGGAGGAAGGGATGGGCGAGATGAAGAACAGGTTAGGGAAGCAGAGACAGGCTGGGCTGGTTTTGGGATGCAGTGGGGGGAGGGGACGAACTGGGCTGGTTTTGGGATGCAGTGGGGGAAGGGGAGATTTTGAAGTTGTGAAGTCCACATTGATACCATTGGGCTGCAGGGTTCCCAAGCGGAATACGAGTTGCTGTTCCTGCAACCTTTGGGTGGCATCATTGTGGCACTGCAGGAGGCCCATGATGGGTTGTCGTCTGAGGAATGGGAGGGGGAGTTGAAATGGTTTGCATTCTATTGCACCTGGTGTGGCTTCCTCTACATTGGGGAAACCAAGCGGAGGCTTGGGGACCACTTTGCAGAACACCTCCGTTCGGTTCGCAACAAACAACTGCACCTCCCAGTCGCGAACCATATCTTGTTTGCTCTCCGCCTCCCCCCTCTCCCTATTTATTTCAGTTCCCTCTGCCAATCCCCCTCTCTGATGAAGGGTCTAGGCCCGAAACGTCAGCTTTTGTGCTCCTGAGATGCTGCTTGGTCTGCTGTGTTGATCCAGCTCCACACTTTGTTATCATACATATTTAGGTAACGTAGTGTAGAGCTGGATGATCACAGCAGGCCAAGCAGCAGAGGAGCTGGAAGGCTGACATTTTGGGCCTAGACCTTTCTTCAGAAACGGGGGAGGGGGAAGGGCATTCTGAAATAAATAGGTAGAGGGGGAGGCAAATAGAAGATGGGTAGATGACAAAATAGGTGAAGAGCAGACAGACAGGTTAAAAAGAGGCAGGGATGGAGCCAGTAAAGGTGAATGTGGGGAGCAAGTTAGGAAAGCGATAGGTCAGTCCAGAGACGATGGCCAGGTCAAGAGAGCGGGATGAGGTTGGTGGGAGGTGGGGATAGGTGGGAAGAAGGACAGGTTAAGGAAGCGGAGACAAGCCGGGCTGGATTTGGGATGCGGTAGTGGGAGGGGAGATTTTGAAGCGTGAAGTCTACATTGCAGCCCGATGGTATCAGGGTTCCCAGGCAGAAAATGAGGTACTGTACCTTCAACCTTCGGATGGCATCGTTGTGGCACTGCAGGAGGCCCAGGATGGACATGTCATTTGAGGAATGGGAGGGGGAGTTGAAATGGTTCATGACTGGGAGGTACAGTTGTTTAGTGCAAACTGAGCAGAGGTGTTCTGCAAAGCAGTCCCCAAGCCTCCACGTGGTTTCCCCGATGTAGAGGAGGCCACAAAGGGAACAGCGGATGCAGAATACCACATTGGTGGATGTGCAGGTGAACATCTGCTTGATGTGGAAAGTCTACTTGGGGCCTGGGATGGGGTTGAGGGAGGTGTGGGGGCAAGTGTAGCACTTCCTGTGGTTGCAGGGAAAAGTGCCGGGTGTGGTGGGGCTGGAGGGGAGTGTGGAGCGAACACGGGAGTCCCGGAGAGAGTGGTCCCTCCGGAAAGCAGATAAGGGTGGGGACGGAAAATGTCTTGTGGTGGGATCAGATTGCAGATGGCAGAAGTGTCAGAGGATGATGCGTTGGATCCGGATATTGGTGGGGTGGCACGTGAGGACGGGGTGGATTCTGTTTTAGTTGTTATTGCGGGGATGAGGTGAGGGAGGAGTTGCAGGAAGTGCGGATGACACTGCTGAGGGCATTCTCGACCACCGAGATGGGTGGTGGGAAACGTTGCAGTCCTTGAAAAACTAGGACATCGGAGATGTACGGGAGTGGAATGCCTCATTATGGGAGCAGATGCGGCAGAGGGAATAGGGGATGGCATTTGTGAATGAAGATGGGTGGGAGGTGGGGTATTCTAGGTAGCTGTGAGAGAGTCTGTGGGCTTGAAATGGATAATCAGTTTCCAGGTGGTTGCCAGAGATGAAAACAGAGGGGTCCAGGAAGGCGAGAGGAGGTGTCAGAGATGGTCCAGGTGAACATAAGGTTAGGGTGGAAGGTGTTAGTGAAGTGGATGAACTGTTCGAGCTCCTCGTGGGAGCACAAGGCGGCGCCGATACGGTCAATGTAAAAGGAGGAAGAGGTGGGGTTTGGGGCCTGTGTAGGTACGGAAGCGGGATTGTTCCACGTAACCTACAAAGAGGCAGGCATAGCTTGGGCCCATGTGGGTCCCATGGCCACCCCCTTTGTCTGCAGAAAGTGGGAAAAATTGAAAGAGACATTGTTAAGGGTGAGGATGAGTTTGGCTAAGCGGATGAGGGTGTCAGTGGAGGGGGACTGGTCAGGCCTGCAGGACAGGAAGAAGCGGAGGGCCTTTAGGCCATCTGCATGAGGAATGCAGGTGTATAGGGACTGGATGTCTATGGTAAAAATGAGGTTTTGGGGACCAGGCAATTGGAAGTTTTGGACGAGGTGGAGGTGGGAGGGCATGGGTAGTGTCACGGACGTAAGTGGGGAGTTTTTTGCACCAAGGGGTGAAAATGGAGTCGAGATAGGTGGAGGCAAGTTCAGTGGGGCAGGAGCAGGCAGAGGCAATGGGTCAACCAGGGCAGTCAGGTTTGTACCTCCATCCCAGGCCCCAAGATGACTTTCCACATCAAGCAAATGTTCACTTGCACATCCAGTGTGGTATACTGCATCTGCTGTTCCCGTTGTGGCCTCCTCTACATTGGGGAAACCAAGCAGAGACTTGGGGACCACTTTGCAGAGCACCTACGCTCAGTTCACACACACTAGACAACTGCACCTCCTCGTCGCAAACCATTTCAACTCCCCCTCCCATTCCTCAGACCACATGTCCATCCTGGGCCTCCTGCAGTGCCACAACGATGCCATCTGAAGGTTGCAGGGACAGCAACTCATATTCTACATGGGAACCCTGCAGCCCAATGGTATCAATGTGGACATCACAAGCTTCAACATCTCCCCTCCCCCTACCGCATCCCAAAACCAGCCCAGCTTGTCCCTGCGTCCCTCCCACCTATCCCCTCCTCCCACCTCAAGCCCCACCCACATCTCCTACCTACTAACCTCATCTTGCCCGCTTGACCGGTCCGTCCTCCCCAACTCCCTACCTGCACTCTCCTTTACTGACTCCATCCCCGCCTCTTTGACCTGTCTGTCTCCTCTCCACCTGTCATCTCCTCCATCCACCTCCCCCTCTCTCCCTATTTATTTCGGGACCCCCTTCACCTCCCCCATTTTGGAAGGAGGGTCTAGGCCCAAAACGTCAGCTTTCCTGCTCGGCCTGCCGTGTTCATCCAACTCTACACCTTGATATCTCAGACTCTCCAGCATTTGCAGTTCCTGCTATCTCTGATACATATTTAGGTGACTCTTAAAAACATATTAAACACTTCCCAAAGATGAATTTAGCTAGAGCTTTCCAGAAACTTCTCAGAAGTCAACATCAATCACAGAACAGTCCTGGGTCAGAACGCAAACTGTTGTATTATAATCTGGTCGAGAAACAATAGTCTCCAAAATAAAACCTGCACACAAGTTACAACATCCTACAAGATGATATTAAAAGGTAAAAATATAATCACAATCTACTCGGGGGAAGGCAGAATTGACAGATTTTTAAATATAAAATAAAAAGCTCCATCTGTCCATAACAATAATGATTCTGAAATCAGAACTAGTCAAAGTACCAGAGAAATTTCTACAGGGCAATATGAAGATCACTTTGATGAGAAAGTGTGGAATTTGAGTGGCAAATTACATCTGACTAATCAAGTTGAATTCCTAGAGTACTTTTCAGGTGTCCTGATGTGATATTAAAAAGTTCTACACAAAATTAGACATACCCCTGTGACATCGGTTTTGTAATTAGTTGAGAAATAAGAGACAAGGAACTTTTCAGGGAGTCATTTGTTATTTATTATTGTTATTGTTCTTTAGGTACTGATGTTATAGCTTTTCATTACATGTGTTAATAACTTGAATGAAGTAAAAATGTGTTTATTATCCACATTTTCAGATGACAGGAAACACAGCAAGTTATATATGGGAGGGAGAAATTACATAAAGAGGGAGTAGGTTAAGTGAGCAGTCAAAACTGCGCAAGGTGAAGTTCAACAAGGGCAAATGCAAGGCTACGCAGTGAGGTTAAAATTGTATCAGTGATAATGGGAACTGCAGATGCTGGAGAATCCAAGATAATAAAATGTGAGGCTGGATGAACACAGCAGGCCCAGCAGCATCTCAGGAGATGCTGCTGGGCCTGCTGTGTTCATCCAGACTCACATTTTATTATCTCAAATGCAAGGCTATCTACTTTAGATCATAGAAAGACCCAATGATACTATTTTCTTAACAGCAAAAGACTAGTAGTCGTGGAGGAGTTAAGTAATTGGGAGTCCTAAGAAAGAAAACCAGTAAAACTACTGCACGGATGCGGTAAATAAATCGGAAAGACTCAGGCAATGTTGCTGCTAATACTCTCGAGGGTTTGAAATACAAAAACGAGGAAGCAAGTGTTGTAGCTGCAAAGCCTTAGGCCACGTGGGGGTCGGTATTCAGTTGCTGGCCTTTTTAAAATTAAGTAGTCAACTGTCTGGTTTAAAAAAAAATTTAAACAACGCTTGGCAGTCAACCATCAGACATCATTAACTGGTGCATTCTCCATGGCAACACTTTTGCCTATCAGAGTCTGCTTGCCAACCACTCTCCTCTCACACAGTACAAAAGTGGTTTTCCCTTTGTTTTGGTATTGGTCATCATCCTGAAAGTACAAGATGAAAAACATTGAGAAAAAGGAGTCTTTTTCCAAGCAATTTAAGGTTTGTTGCTGCCAAATGACAAATTTCCACTATTCTTTGATATCCAATTAATGAAAGCATGTTACTTTTAAAGAATACCGTACTGGGTCTTTGCAGATTTCACGTTTTGGGGGTTTTCTCCGCACATGGTGGACTCGTTGCATAATTCTAAGAATTGTCACTTTTAAACTTAGCAGTTAAACGCTGATGTGGGTAAAACTCTGCAGATCATATTCACCCAGGAGAACACAGCAAGCTAACATGTCATCTTTTGTTTAAAATAGACAAAAAGGTTCAGGAAATAGGTACTTGCTGAGCAAAGAAAGTGACAAGAGTCCACCATTTGAGCAAAAACCAACATTCACTGTGCAAGGTTAGAAAAGTGAAACCATTTAACATTGTTGGAAGTACAGGATGTATGTATTCAAATCAGAATTAACAAGAAACAGCAGTCAAACAGACCACACAGACTGTATCAAGTTGTAAGTGTGGTTTAGATAGATCATACAAACTTCTCAATAAGCTCCGCAGATGTTAATAACACTGCGAGTCACCTAACCTCATGAACGTTTTGCCTCCTTTATAAGAGATTCCAATACTTTGCTCTAGGACTTCGCCTTGATTTTGAGAAAATTTGTAGCTCAGATTGAGGTTCTGGATCTGAGTTTGCTTGCTGAGCTGGAAGGTTAGTTTTCAGACGTTGTGTCACCATTCTAGGTAACATCATCAGTGAGCCTCCGAAGCGCTGGTGTTATGTCCCGCTTTCTATTTATCTGTTTAGGTTTCCTTGGGTTGGTTGATGTCATTTCCTGTTCTTTTTCTCAGGGGATGGTAGATTGGCTCCAAAAAATCAGTGAAAAAAATCAGTGTGTTTGTTGATGGAGTTCTGGTTGGAATGCCATGCTTCTAGGAATTCTCATGCGTGTCTCTGTTTAGCTTGTCCTAGGATGGATGTGTTGTCCCAAAGTGGTGTCCTTCCTCATCTGTATGTAAGGATACGAGTGATAGTGGGTCATGTCGTTTTTGTGGCTAGTTGATGTTCACGTATCCTGGTGGCTAGCTTTCTGCCTGTTTGTCCAATGTACACTAAAACACTACACTACATTGTTCTTAAAATGGTATTTTGAGATCAGATTATATCATCTCTTTTATTGTGATTCTATTAAACAAACATGAGTAAATCTGAAAGCAAAATAATCCCAACCATTTAAGTTCATTGATTTAGTTAATTTCCTACAACTAAAACAAAATTAGTATTTTCACAACAATCTACATTAAGCTTCGGTGACACCAAACTCTCTTGGAAAAGAATAGTGGAGAGTACGACAGAAGGTTAAAACTATAGGACAAAGAATGCTCCTAAACTCAGGAAGAGACACCAAATGTAGGAGCCAGAAGCAACTTTCACCACAAGAATCTTTGAGTTTCTAAAAGTACATTTATTTTTTATATGTAATTACAGGCGGAATCCTTTACATTTCAAGCAATCCCTTCACAAAACACCCAACATTTTGGTATTATGGCAACTTTGCCCGTCACAACCTTTACCAGGAAAGCAATGCAAACAATTCATTCTAATTAATATGTTAATATTCTGGGGTGGAAACATTGAAAAATTTAGGGCAATTCTGTCTTTGGAAAATCCTCTCAAATTCTCCCAGGAGAATCTACAGCAATAACATATTGCCAGACAGGGCAAAATGCAGATCAGGTCACACTAGGGAGATGCCACAGACACAAGTGGGTAAATGTATTCCCTATAGATGTTGCAACTCAACATAAGCAGGATGTTTTGTTTTTAAATATTTACAATGGCCATAAAAAAAAATTGCAGGTCTCTTTCACTTAGTTGCAAACAGTAAACGTATTATACAGGGAAGCAAATATCTGGGCTAAATGATGTCAATTGGGATATATCTTTTTGATACATTTACATTTCATGGCAGCAATGTTAAGAAATCCATCACAAGATTTAATTTAGCTGCAGATACATTGAACTAACTCAAAAGAAACAACCTTGTGACAAAGATATGAAGCTCAGTTATGCTTCAAGACAAACATTTACCTTTCTATAAAACAGATCCGATCACCTTGCAAACAATACACAGGGATTAACAAAGAAAGAACAGGAAATCATTAAATTTATAAGAATCTCAAATTATTGCAAACAGAATAAATGTATTTTTGAAACTGGAGATGGGTTCTACTTTACAGTAGAAAAAAAAGTTAAGCTATGTGACAATTTGTTGACATTACCTTTTTATTTCTACGAGTAAGTTTGACTGAACCTAGCCTGTGCGCAGTGCTCTAATAGAATTCAGTAGTTATCACAAATCATGGTCAAGTTAACCTTGAAAAGTAGTGCTGCATGCCAGAAGGCCACAACTTTTGTTGTATATTAAACAAAATTAGTCCTAATATGAACACAAAAGGAGGACATTAGTAAGCTCCAAAGGTTCCAAGTATTTTTATTCCATCCTAACATCGTTTGGGGGTTTGGTAGAGGCCATAGCCAATGGGACATACAACGGTATATATTTAATTTATTTTGCAGATGCAGGCCACAGTCAATAAAAAAAAACTTCCACTGACATAATACCCAACACTGGGTTAACAGCCCTGTCAACCTGGGTGGCAAGAAGGCATACGGTGTTTTAGCTTTTACTAATAGAGGGATCGAGTTCCGGAACCAAGAGGTTATGCCGCAGCTGTACAAAACTCTGGTGCGGCTGCACTTGGAGTATTGTGTACAGTTCTGGTCACCACATTATAAGAAGGATGTGGAAGCTTTGTAAGAGAGGAGATTTATTAGGATGTTGCCTGGTATGGAGGGAAGGTCTTACGAGGAAAGGCTAAGGGACTTGAGGCTGTTTTCGTTAGAGAGAAGAAGGTTGAGAGGTGACTTAATTGAGACATACAAAATAATCAGGGTTAGATAGGGTGGATAGGGAGAGCCTTTTTTTCCTAGGATGGTGATGGCGAGCACGAGGGGGCATAGCTTTAAATTGAGGGGTGAAAGATATAGGACAGATGTCAGAGGTAGTTTCTTTACTCAGAGAGTAGTAAGGGAATGGAACGCTTTGCCTGCAACAGTAGTAGATTCGCCAACTTTAAGTACATTTAAGTCATCATTGGACAAGCATATGAATGTACATGGAATAGTGTGGGTTAGATGGACTTCAGATCAGCATGACAGGTTGGCACAATATCGAGGGCCGAAGGGCCTGTACTGTAATGTTCTATGTTCCTACTGTAAAATGTCCTTTAGAGGCATAATCAGGTAAAACTGGACATCAAACCAAAAGAATAAAGTATTAGAGTAGACGTTGGAGTCAGATTTTAATGATGGAAAGAGACACATAGGTGGCAGGTCTAGGGAGGAAAGCCAAAGCGTGTGTTCTAAGTAGCTGAAAAGACAGCTATCAGTAGTGAAGGAAATGAGAAACATACACTAAAGGCAGAGCTGGAGGAACAGAAAGGTCAGGGTTGTGTCATAAAGCAAGGCAGAAATTTTGTATAAAAAATGAGAACTTTGTCATCAAGGCATTGCTAGACTAGGAACTAGTGTAGACCAGCGAGTACAAGAATGATGAGTGAACAGAACTCCTTGAGAGTTAGGAGAAGGGCAGCAAAGTTTTACAACAGTTCAAGTCATTGATGGTGTAATTTGTAAGAGTGAGAAAGGCAAGTTCTTGAATAATTGTCTGAAAACAGCAAAAGCTGGATGAAGGTTTCAGCAGAAGGCCTGAAGCAGGAGCTGAGAGGAGCAATAAAAATGTAGGTGGCAGACAATCTTTGCTATGGAAGGGATTTCAGGTAGGGAACTTTGGTCAAGGGCAAATAAGTAGCCAAAGGTGGAGGTATTCTGATACAGCAGCCTAGGAGGCAGAACTGAATCGGAGAGAATTTTCTTGGTTCCCCCCCCCAAAATGTCTGGCTGGAGTAAGTTTCAGCTTAACCAGATACTGGACAAGCAGTTTGACAACAGGCAGGGGAGCAGTTAGACAGCACAGTACAGCCAAGTGTCAGTGTACTCCATCAAATCAGCTGCTGGATTTTCAGATGAAGTCACTAAATAGCAGAAACAGTTGAGAGGTAAGAAGGATATTACCAGATCAAAAGGTTATGAAACTAACAGTACAAGGGTGAGAAGTGAAGTCAATACAGAATATTATCTTCTCCAATCAAAAAAGAGGCAAGAATGACTGTAAGCAAGGGCAGTCAAACACAGCTGAAATCAGAAGGGATGCAGTGGAGTACGACAGTATTTGCCACAAAGGCTGCAAACAGAATGATGGGAAGTTATAGTTTGAATGCTTACAGGCACAAAAGGACATTGAACAGGGTCAATTCCGTCTTACAGTGGGGTGAATAGCCAATTAAAGAGATATTCCATTGCAGAGTTATGAGAAACAATAGGAGAAGTAACACAGGTTCATGAGCATTATTGAGAAGAGATTGATAACGGGGTCATAACTTCAAAAAGGGCAATATCAATCTCCTTCCCAGTGAAGACCAACTACTAGGGATATATGACAATCTCAACAAACAAACACTTCAACTTCTTTTGGGGGTGCAAGTAACTATGAAAGGTGCAGGATGCATATTCACTCTATCCCTTCGACCCACAACTGAACCAGCCAATTGATAAGATCCCAAATATCATCACTTTATTATACACCCAAACCATAGCCATTACTCATATCCCAAAATTCAATTCCATCCATGCATGTTTGTCCACATCAAACCAATGTAAATCATGTCCAAAAAACAGTAAGACTGGTAATATAAATTAATTTCCAAAGCAAGGCATCTCTACAAAGAGACAAAAATTCTAAATCCATTAGATTTGTTCATGCCTTGAATTTCATACAAACAAATCACAATAGCTCACATTTTACAGTAAACCAGTAACTCTCTAACAGGGAACGAAATAGAATCAATCCTTTCAGTTCATTTCCCACTGGGATTTAGGTTCAAAAATCACGATACAATTTCACCAGCCCTCCAGGCACCTCAAGGAAGACAGGGCTGGACACATTCTGGGAATCAAACCAGATAGAAATAAGGCAGCTGTCTACCAATAAGCGAATAATGCATCTTTGTATAGAATCTGCAACACAGGTTAGCAACAGAAATCTGTGGAAGGGCGGGTAATCGCTATCGTGTTTCACAGGTAAAAGGCTGGCTGCCACAAACCGAGTACAATGTAAAGCCTGTACTACACATCACAGAAAGAGCTGCGAGCGGCCAGGTGAGGTGTGGACATGGGTTACATTCAGGTCAGCGTTGGGAGTTCTCCCCACACACCAACCCGAATAGCAAGTACAGCTCCGCAGACAAGAGAACAAGGTTGTACAAAATAAACACTATAAATTAAACCAAATAATAAACGACCTGAGGAACTGCATGTACTTCAGCAAAACAACATTAATAATTAGCCTAGATAAGCCACCGGTAAAGTTCAACAAACGCATAATTGTCACCAAACAAAGCACAATAAGATTCACTGCCAGCCAAATCAGACACTAATAGCATTTGCCTCAGACACTTCAACCAGGCATGGAAAGAAACGTCAGGGCAAGATTTGTTGTCCCAGTTCCCCGGTCCCTCACCGGACAGTTTTCCACCGCTGTCTCCTTGCCTCCTCCTGCGCTGCAAGACGAAGTAGGCATTAGATTTCTCCGTCACCCAGAGCTTGAGAGCATTTTTCAGCAGCACTTCTTCAGGCTTGAGCCACATAATGAAAACCTCACGCCAACATTAGAAATTGATGTCTACAGCTTCTTTTCCCCTCTTCGTCCTCAACTGAACGCTAACCGATGCAACGGGGTGTTCTGTTCCGCTGCTGGCAACAAACACTCCTCTCTCTCTCCACCTGTACCGAGCCTCACTGTGCACCTTCCCGGGATTCGCACGCACACTACGCTCATATTTCACCTCCAATTTCCGGATTTCACTCGGTTTTGAGTCTTCCGGTTCTAATGGAGGAAGTCCCACCCCAAATTTGCGACCGTGGCTTCAGTGAATTCGTTATTTATTCCGACGAAAAGCATGAAATTCATTGCTTTAAACATGTGAATTAATACAGAGAACAGCGCCCAGTTCTAAAGGTTGCGTTTGATGCTACAATTCCAGGAGTTCTTGCCCATAGAAGGAAACGAAATAAAATAGAGTGGATTTTATTTTCTGGTTATATCACAGAACATTCCTATGAACCTTGTCATGTGTTGAGATATGCCTGTGGTTTTTAAGTTTACATCGTAAACCGCTGTCCCATAGCCATGAGAAACTAGTCATTAATTCTGATGTTTGAAACCAAACCTGTAATGTACAAAATGTCTAGTTAATGTTTTCTGAACTGCTGAAACATAACAACATTAAAACAATTGATGTTCTATAATGGTGAGGACAATGAGTTCTAAGAATCGTTTTCGGAGAGCCGTCATAATTTAAGCATTGAGGTTTCCTTAGATTGTCAGTTTGATTCAACTGGTAGCACACTGGGCTATGTATCAGAAGGTGTGAATTCAAACACCATTACATGGTCCAGAAGGAGATGTTGGTAGCCTCTCAGCCAGATGCTCTAGGTTTGAGTCTCATCCCAGAATTAGAAGACCTAAGATTGTGTATTAACCAGCAAATCTTTCACATGCACAATGGGTAGGCAGTATAAGAGAGATTCCTCCTGAGGCGAGAATGGTGGAGCCCCTACCATCACTATCCATAACTCCAGACTACAGTCTGCATGCAAAGGATATGATGCCGCAGCAATGTGAATGCCAAAAGTGAATTGCAACCCACCATCACATTCATGAATAGTACTGCTTCTGAACTAACAAGGTGTGAAGCTGGATTAACACAGCAGGCCAGGCAGCATCAGAGGAGCTGGAAAGCTGATGTTTTAGGTCTGGAAACTTCTTCAGAAAATCTGATTTCCTCTGATGCTGCCTGGCGTGCTGTGCTCATCTAGCTCCACACCTTGTTATCTCAGTCTCCAGCATTGGCAGTTCCTACTATCACTGCTTCTTAAGTAATGTTTAACCAAGCTCCATCTGCTGGTTCAAGTGGATATTAAAGTTTCTACAGAAGAAGCAATCTCTACAAAATATTGAAAGCTACAATTGAGATGCATGAATTGTAAACAACAATAAAGCAGTGTGGATTGCAGGGAGCAGAGAGTGTCAATGTTATCTGTGAAAGGTCATTCTCCCTTAGAGAATAGCTTTATGTCCTTGAGTAATTTGGTACATATCAGATGTAAATAATGGTCATGGTTGCTAAGCAGTGGAAATTAACGCAAAATATCTAAAATAATGTTAAGGTTAATTTGGCCATCTCTCAATACTCGTTTTCATTATTCCTGCTAGCTTTTGAGGTAATCATGCATGTTGTCTTGCTTCCACTCCTTAATTACATCGATGGTATCCCAATGGAACTTTCTCTTTTGGAAGACAACCAGCAAAGGGATTTCAGGCAATTTAAGAAGTCGCAGATGAAGAACACTGTGCTTACCCACACTACCTGCTCTGTCACAAATACGGATTGAATCGACAGTGTCTTAATGTGGAGTACAACTAGCTCCAATGCCCATAAAGTAGGATTTTTGCCTGCTGGAAGAAAGATGCACCAACACAAGTGTCCTTGACCAGGCCAACATCTCCAGCATTGAGGCACTGCCCACCCTTGAACAACTGTGATGGTATGGGCACATGACCACATAGCTGACAAGAGACCCTCCCCAAGCAGGTACTCTGCTCCCAGCTTTGAAACAGCAGACAAGCCCCAGGTGGGCAGAGGAAGTGCTTCAGTGATACCCTCAAGGCCTCATTGGCGAAGCGCAGCATTCCCATACACACCTGGGAATCACTAGCCCAAGACTAGTGAAAGTGCAGGAGGAGCATCGAGGAAGGAGTCAAGCACCTCGAGACTTGCTGTTGGGGAAAAGTGGAAGCAAGGCAAAAAGTAGGAAAGGACTGCTATGCCACACCAACGTTCCACTCACCCCTTCCCACAACCAACTTCTGCTTCAAGTGTAACAGAGCCTGGGGTAGCTGCATTGGTCTGTACTGCCATCTACAGACTCACCCTGAGTGGGTCAGAGTCATTCTTGTCTGCGAGTGACCACCAATGATGATGAGGATGATGATGACAACTTGGTTAACTAGTTATATTTCCTCAGAAGTACCCAAAAATATATGAAAGAAAAGTAAGTAAATATTTGGCAATACATGGGCTCACTAAGGACAATAGTATAGATTTATTGAAGGAAAGTCATGTTTGATGAACTTTATGTATCTTTCAAAGAAGCAGTCTTTTGGATGAATAACGGGGATGCAGTGGATGATACGTATGTGGATTTTTAGAAAGCATTCAATTAAGTATAAAGGCTTATATAGCAACATGGGTAAAAGTTATTTGATGGATAAGAAACAAAAATTATCATTAAATAAAAGCAAAAGTCCTAGAAAGATCATGGACCTGAAATATTATTTATTTTCTCTCCACAAATATTACCAGATCTCCTTATATTATTTCCACCATTTCCTGTTTTTAGCTTAGGCCTCCAGTATCCGCAATGTTTTGCTTCTATTAACTTTTGTTCTGATGGAGGAAGTGAAGTATCCAGGATAACTACAGAGCCACTGTTGCTCAAGGTATATAAGATGGACTTGGTGTAGATTTGTTGACAACACAGATGTATAAGGAAAGCATTGAAAAACTTAAGGGCATAAATGGGTTAGCAAACCTCAAGGTAAATGTCAGCTGTAATTTAATGTGCAGTAACATGAGTTAATGGCAATTGGTTTTGGAGAAATATGGAGTAGAATCATTTATTCAAAGTTGATATTCCCTGAAAGTACATTGCAAACCATGGCAAAATCTGAGTGCAAAGCAATACTTATATTTACCCTATTATTTAAAAAAAAGTACTGTACCATTACATTGCAGAGTTCTATTTACATGTGACCATTCTAAGCTCATTTCCTCTTCTACAGAACAGTAAAGGTGAGGGCATGGAAGAAGGGCTGGCTAACAATGGAAGAGGAAGGTTATGATGAAGAGGAGGAAGGAAAATATTATGAATAATAAAAATAAAAAATGTTTTTATTTCAGATTTCCAGCAACTTCTATTCAACCATTTCTGCAGCAACAATCTGTATAATCACACCCTGGAGACAGGCTTGAGACAGCCCTGCATCCGGACTTTCAGACACATAGACTGTCTCCTATATATGTTGGCCCGGGGTTTGGTGAAAAACACTGTGTCTGGCATTTTGCTCGTCAATTACCAATTTGAACCTGCACTCAGGACACACCAAGGCTGAAGTTGAACAACATGAGGATGCTGTTTCTAGGTATAGTAGCAAACTTGGTCTAGTTCTGTAAATGGCATCTGGAAAACTATATAGGAGACAAAGTCAGTCTACTCAGGTGGCCATACAAGAGATGTTGCCAAAGTAGATTCTTCCCAGGCTTCAGCAGTCACAACATGAAAGCTAGCTTCATTCCAAATGGCTTTTGTGTCAATTGAGCATCCATGTCTTATGTCACGGCCCTGAGGTCGCATATTGAAGAAATGATAGCGGAGACAAAACATGTTTAGATATCCTCAAGAAACATGGTGATAAGAACAGGTCTGAATATATTAAGGTATACATAAATGTGACATTGCAACTTGAATCAGCAATGTTGTGTGATAAATCATGTAAATTTGCAAAGTCTGCTTGTGACATAAAGGTGGATGCTTCATATAATAAGACAGACGTGGAATGAAGGCTAGCAAAGCAGAGTAACGCAAGATTTCAAAGGATAAAAGATAATCCAAAAATGTAATAATTATAATAATCAGGATACAAATACCTTTACAGCTAGCATAGAAAAATCCATAAATCCCTGTGAGACTGATTTCCATGCTTCTCAACCTAAACGGCACCATAATGTACAACCTTGTGAAATTCGACCTTGCATTTTTTCTGAATAGCAGAGTTGTAAAATAAGGAACAACAATATTAATCCTCCTTTGTAACATTCTCATGTGTTTGTCTTGAACTATTAACGCAGCTAAACCCTACCTCCAGAGTGGTTGTGTTTTCTCAATGGTCACTCAAGCAAATTAAGGGGGTTTATTACAGTAATATTTAGCTGTTGGTTGGCTGTTAAAGTGAAGTCATGAGTAACAGAATTAGTGGGTACGCTTTGTCACTCAAAAGCTATTCCAAGGATTGTTTTTCTCAACAAAGCCAGAAGACTGGGATTCCTTGTGACAAAAGAGTTGACAACTCCAGGAAAATGTTGCATTGCAGTTAAGAACACATTGTAGCTGGTCACAAAAATACTGAACATTACAAGATTGGAATGTCTTTCTGCCCAGGAAATTCAATAGGAGGTCACAGAGCAATATCACTGTCATCTTATTTTTCATGAGAACTCTGGGGAAATCAACTGTGGAAGAAAACTGAATGAATATCCTCCGTGTGAATTCCCTGCTCCTCAAGGTGATTATGTTGATCTGGTGAAACTGCACTGAATGATAGCTTGGTAGCATTCTGGAAATCTGCTGTTGGAGATCAGAACTGGAAGAATAAAGGTACTTTGACAATCACTTGGACAGTTGATCTAGACCTACAGGCCATTATAAAGAAGCTGTCACTGGTTACTCAGGTTTTTTTGTACTAAATCAAAGTATGCAAAGGACAACCCCTCACTGTCATTTAAGTTCTATTGTGTTGGTCAACTGTAAGGTCAGGGTGTCTTTGTTCCACATTTTGATGTTGTGTCACCCCTGTTGGCTTGCTTCTGTCAACTCTGGTCAACCAGGATAACATTGGAATAGCCAAGTCGAGAGATAACAAAGACATGCAAGAGCGTTTCAGCAGCAGAGGAGCTGGGATAAGAATGCAAATTTGTGAAGTACGGATCTGAAAGTAGACAGTCTTTATGGTTGACTGATCATGTGTTCAGCAGCTCATAGGATGCCAATTGGTCTGGTTCAGCCTGTATAGTTACCATGGGGAGAGATGGAGTCAGGAACTGCATTAGTGAATGCAGTTTTTGATGGGGCCAGAGCATTTCTGTTCACCCAGGATAGTGAACAAGTGCAGAACAAATCAGAGACTGTACTGGGTTTCAGGGAAGTGGTGGTGAGATACAGCTTCAGACAGAACCCAGCACTGATTTTCGAATACAGTCACAAGAGGAAGCTATAGAGAAAAGGAAAGAACAAGAGACAAGTCTTTGCAGGACTCCAGAATTAATAGTGGGGAATTTAGGAAGAGAAGTCATTGCAAGTGATTCTCTGGCCACACTGTAAAAGGAATGGAGTTAGATGAGGACAGTCTCACCCAGGGAGAGACATTAGAGGAAGTTTATGGGGTTACCCATGTCAAATGCAGACCGGTCAGTAAAGATGAGTAGGGATAGTTTACCTTGGTCACAGACACATAGAATGTCGTCTATACTTTTGATGAGATCATTTCAGTTTGGTGACAGAAGTATAATCTTATTTAGGAGGAAAAGGAGGTTGAAGGAAGAGGGGCAGTAGTTTGCAAGAATAGCGGTCATTTGTCTTGAGGGAGGTGGTAAGAGCAACTTTAAAGAGGAAGGACAGTATGTGAGTAAAGAAAACCTTTACGCATATTAGACAATTGTGTAGCTAAGAATGAAAGCTGAATAGTTCAACACTTTGGTCAGTGTATAGTCAATGGTTAGGGTTAGAGGGTCACAATGAGATTGGTGAAGTCACTTTGGAGATAGGAGAAAAAGCTAGAGAAAGCTGCAGGCTCAAGGCTAGGGTTGGCGGGGGGAGGTGGGGGAACCTAGAGGAAGTTCGTCTTGGTGGGTGAGGAGGGGTAAAACAATCAGCAAGAACAGCTAATCTGGTGGCAAAAATGTCCATGAGCAAGAGGAAGCAGGTAGGAAGGGTTTAATAAAGATTATTTGTATTGGACAAAATAAACTAGACATGAAGCCAGAATAGTGAGTAGTTTTGGCACAGAAATACAAGACACTATAGTGTTTTACATGGTTTAACAAGTTCTAGCAATAAATACTTAAATCCATTGTCCATCATGAGCTCAGGTTTATATTTTTTGGACTTAAGGGACTCAAAGTAAGTGAAGAACCATGGAATTCAGCTGGTTGTGAGGGACAAATAATTTTGCTAGGAAGAACGGCAGGACCAATGGTCTGAAAGAGCTGATAATTCCCGTAGAAGTATCACAGTAAATGAAGGGCCAAGGGCTAAAGGGTTAGAAATGTGCAAGTACTTTAGTAAGTGACCTGGAAGGGATTTTTTTCCTGTCACAGAGTCATAACCTTGATAGGAATAGTGCACTGGAAGTCAAAGATCTCCTATTTCATGATTTGTCACAAAGTGAAATAAGACCAGTTTAATCCCTAGAATGATCACTGCCTGTCTGTAATCACTATCTTAAGATAAAAGAAGCTTACATTAATTTCGACAATAGACAAGACACAAAATATATTTATTATAACAAACGTATTTTCTAAAATGTGCAAAACAGATTAAACTATACCCCCTTGAGATTAAAACACACACATTGATTTACATGAACAGCATACAGAGAGATAAGACACTTTTTCTTTATTAGGAATAACATGGGTGGAAAATACAGGCAAAAAAGGCATTAAGTGTTTGGATCAAAGTCTAAGCCAACCGGGGTAGAATGAGAGATAACAAAGTGTGAAGGGTGACTTTTCTCAGTTCTGTTTTATTTTTGCTGATGATATCATGTTGTCAACTGTAGTGATCCTCTATTTAGTAGCCAGTCAGCCAAACCAAGGTCTTGGCTTGAATTAGAAGTTTACTGTCTTTTTGCAAAGTCTTTGAGTGTTTTCTTTTCTTTTGGTTACAGGCTTTCTAAGAGGTGCTGACAGCTTTGGCTGTCCCGAGAAGGAGATTGGCAGCCACCAACAGGCCCAGAAGAAGTCTTTTGCTCAGCCTTGACATGCTGTGGGCAGATAAAGTGTGATTATGGGGCTTCTGTGCTTTCAGGGGAGGAGGTTATGCCCCCTGGAGCCGTTGATCAATTAAATTGACAAGCAGCTCCAGTAGTCAGCAGCAAAGGAGGTCAATAGCAGTCACTGCCAAGACTGCAACCAATCCCCAGACAAAGGGAAGTAAGGGTATTGTCAGGGGTGTTGCCAACCTTAGGAAATGGGGGATTGGGACTGGGGAAGTGTGTTTTAAAGTTGGAAAGGAAGAAAGGGGATTTATATTTTCTGGAGGATGTCCCGATGCACAAAAGGACACCTTCTAAAGATATCATCCTCTTCATTACTGCACTTTTATAAAACACTGTTAAAAACAGGTTGCCCACTCCTGCCTTGACCAACAATTTTATGTGTAGCATAATATGAGTAGCTGGGTAACATTAAGTTCAAATGAGTTTGTAACAAGCTAAATTTACCCTTTTTTGATTTATATATGTATTAGGCTGGCTATCAATTTCAGCACTCACCTACTTTCCATAAGTATCAATTCTGGAGTGAACGGGAAATTGATGGGATGGTCACCACCCTATTTTGTGTTGCACTAGCCTCCCACTACCCTGTCTTCCCTTCCAACGGTGGAAATAATACTTGTGGGGGCATATGTAATCTAGCCTCATATTTGGCATGTTGTAAAATTTGTTTTATTAATGCTCTTGTGAAATACCTTGGGACATTTCACTCCCTTCACTAGATACATTTTATAAATGTAAGTTGTTGTTGTTGTTGACGTCAGAGATCCTGAATGTTAGTGCATACAGGATAACCACATTTACAAATTTCTGTCCACTCATAGTCGAGCAGATGTTTCAGAGCTAGAAGAGCAATGGTGACACTGTCACATTCAAAAACCTGAATAGTCTTTTGAATATGGGAATACCAAATCATAAAGAAATGATGCCCATCCATTGAGGCGGGTATAGTACTCTGCAAATAGAGTGGGAATCCCCTGCAAATTTTGAATTCACTCATAAATTTTAATACAATAGCTATGACAATATTCAGTAAGAGAAAATTGGTAAAATTATCAAACCGACAGGGCAGATTTAATTGTGTGTATGTAAGCAGAAAAAGTAAATTGAAATCAATGATTGGCTGATAAAGCTGTCATGGAAAGGTGAGACTGCCTTTAAAGATGAATTGGCTTAAGTGCAGTGGAGAGAGAAGCATAGAGGGACATAAGTTAGCACAATTACAGTCAGAGCTCTTTGGATGACAACAGAGATGGAGAACAAAATGATAAGAAAAAGGTGACATATAACAGACATCAGGATGATAACACAAGTAAGAACCAGGCTGAATACAGAAAGTCTGGAGGGGAAGGTTCAAAGCAAAGAGATTTTACTAAATCATCGAACAGGCTTGGAGTTAGGATATTACACCCAGATTAGTTCACCTTACATCAGAAGAAATGCCAGGAGTTTAGAAATACAGGAAACATTCATCAGGGTGGTATCAGAATGGGAAACTGGGACCAGTCTCGTAGCAAATGAATAAGTAGGGATGGAAGAAGGCTTTAAAGTAATTGCACGAGGTTCGGGTGGGGGTGGGTGGGAGATGGTGAGAAGTTTCAGAAAGGGATGATACACAGGTTTACTAAACAGACATTACAGGGCAACTATTTTGTTAACAATACCCAAAGTGGACAGAAGGGACAGAGAGTTTATGTATTAAAAAAAGCAGCAAACAGAATCAAAGGGGGGAAAGTGATAAAGCACTCAAAATTAAAGGCTCTTTACTTGAATATGCAGAGTATTTGTAACAAAATAAATGAATTAATGGCACACGTATACATTAATTAGCATAATCTTATAGTCATTACAGAAAGGGAAATCAAAGCTGGGAACTACATATTCAGATAGGCAGGTAAGAAGGGTGTACTGTTGCTTATGTGAGATGGGCGAAGTATGCTATCAAGAATCTGCTGATGTAGAATCCATATGAGTTGAAGTAATAAATAACAAGCAGATGAAGACACTGGTTGGAATATTCCGTAAGTCCCGAACAGTGTTTGTTCTGTAGGACAGAGAATAAATCTTGAGTTAGGGAAGGCATGTAAAAGAAGCAGTACTTTAAACATGGGTGACTTCAATCTTCATGTAGATTGGGGAAATAAAATTGGCAAAAGTTGAGAAGGAAATTGACAAGGAAGAATTCATAGTGTATTAGGAACAACTTCACAGAAAACATTCTCGATTCAACAAGTGATCAGACCATTTTACATATGGTTACATGTGATGAAGATGGCTTAATAAACAATCTCAGAGTAAGAAATCCCCTAGAAAATAGTGATATCGTAGTAGAATTTAGCATTCAGTTTAACCAAGAGAAATTGGGGCGGAAACAACTGTGCTTATCTTAAATAACGGTAATTACATAGGGATGAGGGCTGAGTTGACTAAAGTGAACTAGGGAAAGTAGTTAGGAAAAAGAAGCCAGTTGAGAAACAGTGGCAAATATTTAAGAAGAAAGTTCATGATTCATAGCAAAGACATGTCACAGTAAGGAAGAATGACTCTGGCAACGGCATAAACTGATCCTGATTGAGGAAAGTACCAAACTGAAAGCAATAACATAAAATGTAGCAAAGAAATGCAGTAAACCAGAAGACTGGGCAAGTGGACCTGATGGGCTTCCATCTAGAAGGACAATGGCAGCAAATACATGGGAACACCACCATCTACAAGCTCCCCTCCAAGCCACTCACCATCTTGACTTGGAAATATATTGCCGTTCCTTCATTGTTACTGGGTCAAAATCCTAGAATTCACTCCCTAAGGGCATTGTGGGTCAATCCACAGCACTTGGACCACAGCAGTTCAAGAAGGCAGCTCATCACAACTGTCTCAAGAGACAGTAAGGATGAGCAATAAATGCTGGTCAGCCAGCAACGCCCACATCCTGTGAACGAATAACAAAAACGTAATGATGATGGCACAAGGAATTTACAGAGGATTATACGCAAGTTAAGAAAGTGGATTAAAAACTAGGCAGGTAGAATTTAATTTTGGAGAAATGGGAGGTTATTTTGGCATGAGTAAAGTTGAATGTTATTTAAATGGGAAAAGACTACAGAAAGTTACAACACCAAGGGATTTCAGGTTCCTCATGCAAGAATCACAAAAAAGTTGCATCCATGTTAAATGGGTAATAGGGAATGAACATGGACTGTTGACCTTTATGTGAAAGGGAATGGAGTATAATACCATGGAGTATTATAATGGAGTATACTTTCTGGAACTATGCAAAGTACTGGTCATACTACAAGAGTCTATAGGTGTGAGGCTGGAAAGCCACAGCAGGTCAGACAGCATCAGAAGAGCAGGAAAGTCAATGTTTCAGCCTGACTACACCTGGAATGTCTTAAATAGTTTTGGTCCCCTTAAGTAGTCAAAGATATATTGGCATTGGAGGCAGACCAGAGAAGGTTCGCTAGGTTGATCCTTGTATACGATTTACTTATGAGGGGAAGTTGTGTAGATTGGGCTTGTATTCACTGGAGTTTAGAAGAATGGGAGCCAATCTTATTCAAATATAAAAGATTCTTTGGGTGCTTGATCGGGTATATGTGAAGAGGGACTGTTTCCCCTTGTGGGAGAGGCTAAGACCAGAGGGCATAATCTCAGAGTTAGGGGTCACCCATTTAAGACAGAGATGATGATTTTTTTTCTCTCTCTCCAAGAGGGTGGGCATCAATGGAATTCTTTACTGAAGAAGGCTGTGAATTCTGAGTCATTAAACATATTCACAGCCAAGGTGGAGAGATTTCTCAGCATTAAGGGAATCAAGGGTAATGGGGAAAAGGCAGGATAATGGAGTTGAGGATTATCAGATCAGCCATGACTTCATTAAATGGTGGAAGAGATTCAACAAACTGAATGACCTACCTCTACTCCTATGTCTTATGGAAACTGGGGGAAGAATTTAACAACAGAGGACAGTTGGTGCATTCATTTGCACAGCTGGTTGGCATGCTGCATTTCAGGTACCATTCTGCCTGAAATAACTCCACAGAGGCCAATATCCCATTAGCAAGTTATTCTTTATTTACACATGGAGAGTCCTCAACACTGAACCAGCTCTCTCAGAGCGAAGAGGATGTCTGACACTCCTGTTTATATCTGTCAGCCAGGGCTTCCTGACTGGACCAGATTAACAGCCCCAATCAGGGAACTCATATTCTATGAGATTCAATTGACTGACCTCGTTACAATCACTACATTCTTCCCCCTCTGAGTTTGATGGCATAGCCTGGTTATTTGTTTTTTGTAGCTCCTCCTGAGGTGTTTCAGCACTGGATCAGGTTCCTCCAACTCTGCCTCTGATACTGGCAGCATGTTTAGCACAGTAGCTCACCCGTTGCGCCCAGAGCATCTTGGAAGAAATTGATTCTCTTCTTTAGGTGGCAAAGACATCAAGGCAGCAACATCTGTCATGATCATCTCAGATTCCAAAGTATCTTCAATGCTTTGTGGAGAGGGATAACCCATGACTTTTGGAACAGTCAGAAAGGCTGTTGAGGAGCCGATCACATTTCGCTCCTGCATCGTTTGCGAGTTTGCAGTTTTCATATGGACCATGTGCTTGTTCAAGACCTTTGCACTGACTTTATACAGCCACTGGACCTGACCTCGCATTGACCATCCCCCTTACCATGCAGGGCCATTCCCATGGTTCCTATACCAAAGTTCATCTCCTGAAGTAAACTGTGTCTCTCACTTAGCAGAGTCTTATGTCCAGCATTGGCATCCCTGATGCCTTTTCACACTCCTCCCACAGGTCCAAGAAAATCAGATTTAACCTGATGCAGAATCTTCTCCCCATTAGCAACCCTGCTTGAACTATGCCTGAGTTGCATGAGGGACGGTCCTGTAACCAAATAGGAACTGGGACAGCTTGGTGTCTAGTGAAGCTGTGGGCTGTTTCTTTAAGCCTGCCTTCAAAGTTTGGACTGCTGTTTGTGCCAGACCATTGGATGATTAATGGTATGGAGCTGTTCTTATATGTCGAATACCATTTGCCTTTAGAAAATGCCCAAATTCTCTGTTGGTAAATGTTGGCCCGTTATCTGTTACCTACACTTCTGGGAATCCATGTATTGCAAGAGATGCTTGCAGTTTTTCTGTCATCATCCCCAAGATTGACCAATGAACTCTATACACGCCCAGCCACTTTTGAGTGGGCATCCACAATGACCACAAACATTGATCCCATGAAAGGACCTACACAGTCAACATGTAACCGAGCCCAAGGTCTACCAGCCCTTCCCACGAATGTGGGGAGCTGCTGGGAATAATTTTTGTCCCTTGTTGGCACTCTGGGTACTGCTCCACAAATGTGGCTATGTCTGAATTCAATCCTAGCCACCAGATTTAACTTATTGCCAAAACCTTCATTTTGGAAACTAATGGATGACCCTGCTGGAGTTCAACCAGTATCTGACTGCAGCTTTGCTTGGGACAATAACTCTTGTTCCCCATAAAAATATATTGTCCTCTACTGCGATCTGGTCCCTCTGGGTCCAAAAAGGTTTCAATTCTAGTTGTGACAACCCTTTTGTTTCCCCTATCGCCACGAGCTGCTTCAGTTTTGTTGAGACCAGATCTTTCTGTGTCCACAGTCTGATATTGTCAGCCGCAACTGGAAATGTGTCCTGAAAATTTTAAAGCCATTGCGGACTGTCCCAGTAGCGGTACCACCGGTGGTGTATCTGCTGGTGGGAGGTGACTCGATGCATCCGCATTTGCTACTTGTCCTCCTAGACAGTGATCCAACTTGTAGTAATACACCTATTAGAGCCCCCCACTGAATTCAGCCTGACGCAATGGGCGGCGCTGCCTTGTCCTTTTTAATTAGACCTAGCAAGGATTTATGGTCCATTATTATTACAAATTTACATCTGTAAAGGTGGAATTTCCTGTTGTGAATTATAACCGCCAAACCTTCCTTCTCTGTCAGGGGCTAATTACGCTCTGCATTAGCCAAAACCCTGAATGCTCTTGGATATTCCTCTTCATTGGGCCACCTATGAGTTAATACAACCCTGATGCCCTTTGGGGAGGCATTGCATGTCAATACCAGGTCTCACTTGGGATCATAGTGTGCCAACACCTTAGAGTATGATAGCTGTTTCTTCACCTCCCTGAAAGCTATGGCTTGGCTACACAACCATTTCCAAGGCTGACCCATTTTTTAAGAGTTGATGCAAAGGTGCCATGATACACATGAACTTTCCGTAATAATTCACTAGCACCAGGTAAAACCTACACTCTGACCAACACTCTGGTACAGATTTGGTAGCCAAGGCATCTTTGATCATCCTCACTTTATCTTCCAATGGATGTAACCTGGACTTGTCGACTCTGTAGCTCAAGTAGGTCACTTAGGGTGCCTGGAACACATATTTGCCCTTTCTAAGGTGGACACCCATCTGGGAGAAACATCCAAGGACTATGTACAAGTTCCCTAAGTGCTCCTTATGGTCTTCCCTATTATTAGTATGTCATCCAGATAAATGACGACCTGGTGGAGACTTTGTAAAATGTTCTCCATCATCCACTGAAAAATTGCACAGGCTGATGATATGGCAGTTTCATACATTGGTATAAACCCTTACGGGTATTAATTGCAGCATACTTCTGGGAGTCCTATCTAACCTCAATTGCGAAAACGCATGGCTCTTGTCCAAATTCGTGATGGACAGCACCCCCCTTCCAGCTTTGTGTATAAATCCTCTATGCAAGGGATTGGGTATTTATCCAGCTGTGAAAAGCAGTTTACCATTTGTTTAAAATCCCCACAAATGTGAACCAACCCATTGGACTTCACGTTTCGCATGACTGGTACAGCCCATTCTGCAAACTAGGCTGTTTTGATGATTCCTTCACTTTCCAGCCTTCTGATTTAGCGTCATAGAGTCATATGCCATGGAGACAGACACTTCAGTCCAATCAGTTCATGCTGACGATAATCCCAAACTGGACTAGTTCCAACTGCTAACATATCCCTCCAAACCTTTTCTATTCATGTACTTATCTAAATGTCTTTTAAACGTTGTAACTGTAACTGCATCCACCACTTCCTCTAGAAGTTCTTTCCACACACAAACCACTCTGTAAAAAAATTACCAATCATGTCTTTTTTAAGTTGTTCTCCTCTCATCTTAAAAGTATGCTGCCTGGTTTATAAATCTCCCATCCTAAGGAAAAGATACCTGCCATTCACCTTATTTATACCCTTCATTATTTTATAAATGTATGTAAAGTCACCTCTCAACCTCCTGTGCCTCTACTTTTGCCCATAAGGCAAATGGCACTGGGCAGGCCTATCATGGAAATGCTTCCTGGTCAATATGCAAGGTGAACTTGGCTCCTTTGATTGTCCCTAAACCTTCCTGGAAAACTTCTGGAAATTAAGACGTCACTGAGGTAACCATTTTCTAAATGAAAACTGTTGAGCCAATTAAGGTGAATCTTTCTCGATGAATTTCACCCCCTCAGGCTTGGGCCCACGCCTTTCACTACAATCAGTGATAACTAAACCAGCTGCTTCTCATATGAGACCAGAACCAAAATCATACCCTTAATCTGTAAAGACTCCCCGGTACAGGTTCTCAGTCTAGCTGAAGTCTTACGCAAACTTAAGACTTGGAATCCAGAGTGAATTTTGTTAAAGACTGGTTCTGTAATCATTGAGACGCCACGCCAGTATCAATCCCTATTAGAATAGGGTAACCATTTACCCAGACATTTATTTTAATTGGTTCTGATTTGGATGTTGCAGTGCAATTTAACTTTTCCAAACCAGACGTAGGTGAACTTTCCAGGGTGCACTTTCCTGGATACCAGCCTATTAGTTCTCTTATTGAATTTAGGTCTAGTGGGACACTTCTGCTATCATGAACCTGGATACTGACAGCAATTACAATGTCTTGCTGGCCCGAATCCTGAAGAAAATTCTAACCATTTGGCTGAGGCTTAGCTTTGATTCGGAGTTTTGCTGTGGGCTGACCTGGAGTCCCTCTGTTCAGGATATGTCCTGCATGAGGCTATGCAATTGCCTTTGTTCAAGGAGTGTTACCTAACCTCATTTGGTCTGGCAAGGATGTCCACTTCCATTGGAATACCCTGCAATTTATAAACTCCACTTGCAGTATTATCCAATGCTAAAGTCAGTTGTAGTGCCTGCTTGAAGTCCATTTGGGCTTCAGCTAGTAGCAATTTTACATGGTTACATCATTAATCCCACGTACCAAACTGTCTCTATGTATCCTATTAGGGATTAAACCAAAGTCACATACTTCTGCCATGTCTTAATCTAGTCAAAATCCCAAATCTGCTGGTATTGCTAAGTAAAACCCATGAAGCCTCGGAATTAGAGGAGGCTTGGGATCATAACATTCCCTAACTAAATCTATCAACTCTTGAAAGTTTTTAGCGTCTGGTACCTCAGGGTGAAGTAAGGCTCCGAATAACCAAAAATGCTACGGGTCCACAAGCTGTCAGGAGAATTACTCATTGCTTTGCATCCACTTCCAATATCATTTGCTTGGAAAAATAATGCATTCTTTCCACACACTGGGCCCAGTCTTTGATGGTGGGATTGAACAATTCAAGCTTCCCAAATAACAACATGAAGCTAGAAATGCTTACCCCAACTCAAAGACAACTGTCGTGAGTGAATTTCTTCAAAATGTGCTTTTCTCTTGACACTGGTGAAATAACTTCACAGATGCCAGTATCCTGTTACCATATCACCATTTATTTACATGTGGAGAGTCCTTGACACTGATCCAATTCCCACAGAGCCAGCTCTCAGAGTGAACAGAACGTCTGACACTCCTGTTTATATCTGTCAGTCAGGGCTCTCTAATTGGACTGGACTAACAGCCCCAATCAGGAAACTCATATTCCATGAAGTCTGCCTGGTTCACCTTGTTGCAATCACAACATTGCCTCTGGACTTCTTTCCTGGAGGTGGGATCAGGGATGGAAGGGCTTTCCATCTGCCAGTCACAGCTAACATTATACACTTAGACTCAGACTCCCTGCAGTGTGGAAACATGCCCGTCGGCCCAACAAGTCCACACCAACTCTCACAGTGTCCCATCCAGACTCATCCCCCTATAACCCACCTAATCTACATATCCCTGAACACTACAGGCAATTTAGCAGGGCTAACCCACCTAGCCTGCATATCTTTTAGATTATGGGAGGAAACTGGAGCTCCCGGGGTAACCCAGAGAATGTGAAAGCTCCACACAGACAGTCACCTGAGGGTGGAATCAAACCCAGGCTCCTGGTACTGTGAGGCAGCAGTGCTGACCACTGAGCCACCATGCCGCCCCGTGGCCAATTACCATTTCCAACTGAAAGCTTCCACTTTTTTATCCATCCATAATGGTTGGTTAGCTCCTGGTGCCAATGTGTTAATTGTGAATTTTTAAAAGATGTTGAGAGTATTCACTTCCTCATTTGCAATAATGAGCTGCCGCTTCTTCTATGCTTTTTAATCTTCCAGTTTCAAGAGTTTGTCCTGTACCTTTAGTTAGAAGGTAGGCTTGAACTTTAAGTAATAAATGGAAATTCCAGGGAAATATCACTCCCAAGGGACTTTACAGAGGATTCAGCCTAAGTCCCAACCCACGATCGGCTTTTGATTGTGGCTAATGCAATGGAGTCTGCCCAGCTACACATCACATTATATTCACATTTTAACGTGAGTTGATTGTCAGTGAAACTTTTCATAAACAAATTCCTGTGACGGTCAGCTCTGGAACCAGTTTGTTAAAAATACTGAAACAAGATAAATGCAGACAGGCCAATGTTTAAATAAAAACAGAAAATGTTAGATTTAAAAAGAGAGAAGCAGAATTTATGCACCAGTAGCTTTTTCTTTTGGCTTCCTAGATTTCTCCTTTATCATAACGTAGATTTCACTGTGATAGAAATTCTCCAATTTTCTGGGAAATTATCTCATTGTATCTTGGAGTCTGAGACTAGGATTTGATGCAGAGGTGTGGGCGGGAGATTACAGGCTTCTCAAATATCAATGGGGAATTTAAAAAGCTGTTGGGGAGGCTAGGAAAGGATGAGATTAGCAGGGTTGTGAGGTTGGAAATCTCAAGACTGGTGTTTATACTTACAGCTCACCCTTTTATTATGTACATGGTGTTTTGAGTGCATTTCCTGCAGCACTGCCATTAGTTCTGGTTCTCTCAGTGAAGAATATGTTGCAGCAGGAATCTAAAGCTGGCTTTAGGCTAACTATTTGCAAATGCAAAGTCTCTAATGCCTGCTTTGGATGTATATAAAGCACACCAATGGAGCATTAAGCACACTTACCATCAGTAGTTTAACAGGCATCTAGAACCCATTTTCAATCCTGATGTAGACCTATTGCATCTAAAAAATGACTCCGAGACCTCAATGATTACTCCACCTGCATCCATTGTTTGCTTTGTTCCTTCATTTTATCAGCAGTTGTACTACTAGTTCAATTATCAAAACTGTCGTCAACTGCATGTTATTAGACTGGTCTTGGACTATGTGCTGAGGGATGCAGTAAAGCTTGGGGCAGCCACCCCAGAAGTGCAATGAAGAAAGGCTAATGTCTAAGGCCAATGTACAGAGGGACTGGTAACTTATAAAAACCTTCAGCTGCATTCTTGTTATTGAATGTAAGTAGTTAAGGTCACAATTGATAATAAAATGTGAGGCTGGATGAACACAGCAGGCCAAGCAGCATCTCAGGAGCACAAAAGCTGACGTTTCGGGCCTAGACCCTTCATCAGAGAGCCTCTCTGATGAAGGTTCTAGGCCCGAAACGTCAGCTTTTGTGCTCCTGAGATGCTGCTTGGCCTGCTGTGTTCATCCAGCCTCACATTTTATTATCTTGGAATTCTCCAGCATCTGCAGTTCCCATTATCTCTGAAGGTCACAACTGAATTAGGTTGGATTGAATTAGGTTTATTGCCACACGTAGTTACACAAGTACAGTGAAAAGTTTACAAGTCGCCACTTACAGCACCCTCTTAGGTACAAAAGTACCTAGGTACAGAATCTTGGTATGAAACAGAAAGTTAAACATTACAGTCTTATTAAAACGTGGATAAACAAAGAAACACAGTTACCAGTTCAACACCACAGGCCATTAGCGCCTGGCCATGCTGGGTTCACATTCCTCACAATGGTTTAACTTCCCCCGCTCTGGGCTTGACCTTGGCCCCCCACTGCTATCTCAGGCTGCCTGCATTCGCCACCATGCAGCCTGTTCCCACTACTCCTGCCATCCCAGGCTGCCTGCATTCACCACCATGCAGCCTGTTCCCACTACTCCTGCCATCTCAGGCTGCCTGCACTTGCCACCATGCAGCCTGTTCCCACTACTCCTGCCATCCCAGGCTGCCTGCATTCGCCACCATGCGGCCTGTGCCCACTACTCCTGCCATCCCAGGCTGCCTGCATTCGCCACCATGCAGCCTGTTCCCACTACTGCTGCTACCTCAGGCTGCCTGCTCCAACTCTCAGTGCTGGCTGCCTTTTGGAGTTGGATTAAAATATTTAAGAATGCAACATTCACGATAGAGAAAAGATGTATCTAAGTGCAATTTTTATAATGACCAGTTCAGAATGTTTTGTGCTATATTTTTAGATATTTTATTAATTATGTATAGTTTTGAAAAAATGTCCAAATAAGAGTAATGTCAAGATTCCCGCTGATCATTAGCCTTTGTATTGAATTATACCATTTTTTAAACTGGGCCAATTTTCTCTTTTCTTTCCCTCTGGTCCTGGAGGTGATTACTCATTTCTCCAATGCATTCCCACAGGTACTGATTAACATCTGGTATTTCACCCATTTGTGATTTGCACATGAGCACACACGGTGAGTTGGCTTTTTATCAATAGGAAACACTGGAGCCAACTTTATCTCGGTATCACTTTATATCTACTTGCATACACATCTACCAGGGTCACTGAATATTGCTGAGGAGCAGGAAAGCTGATTTCAAAGGCCATTGTGCCAACTCATCATTGCCTGATTTGAGATTAGCTAATCCCATACAGATAAACCATCCTAGTCTGCATTGTTCAGGCACTCACTGAACAAAATCACAAACATGTCAGCAAGAGTACTCTTAAAAGTAACTAACCCCAGCAAGTACTTGCAGTATCTTCCAGTTTACACAACATTTGATCCACCAGAATTCCTTACTGATGGAGGCGATGTCTAATAGTTAGATTTTCAAGAGTATATCTGCCTCAGTTTTCAAAGATCTTTTGCAAAATTAATTAATGGTGAAGTTGATACCTTAAGATATTGATCCTGCTGTACTCGCAGGATTCAGTTATCAAAGAATCTGTGCTTCAACATTGATTTCCATGTCTGGTATTTCAGCTATGAGTGAAACTGCCCATTGGAAGTATGGGATTGATGTAGTTGTCTACACAACATTGTCGTATACAAAAACTTATTTGTATCATCATCAATTTTTAAAGTCAGTCTATTGCTTTATTCTCTCGTTTGGATTGTCCACTAACACAGTAAACTAAAGCTAAATATCCCTGTATATGTTAGTAAAGTTGCACATCTAATAGGTTCCCTTTTTAAGTAGTTTTATTCTGTTTATGGACTACTCGGTTGCTATTGAAAAGAACTCTACTGTGCTTTATTTTGTATAATACGGATTTGGCATGGATTCAATCCCACAGAAACTACTACTCAGATGAATCACTTCCATTTTATAGTCAGTCAGGAACTGACTTGCTTCCCTTTCTCCACTGGCAAAAATATTTTTTTAAACTGTAATTACTCAATCAACCTTTGTTTTGCACACAACCTGCAAATTCATATTTGTACACCACATCTCTGGGAGTTCTTTTTACCATATTAGACAATAGACAATAGGTGCTGGAGTAGGCCATTCAGCCCTTCGAGCCAGCACCACCATTTATTATGATCATGGCTGATCGTCCACAATCAGTATCCTGTTCCTGCCTTATCCCCATAATCCTTGATTCCACTATCTTTAAGAGCTCTATCCATCTCTTTCTTGAAAGTATCCAGAGACTTGGCCTCCACTGCCTTCTGGGGCATTCCATATATCCACCACTCTCTGGGTGAAGAAGTTTTTCCTCAACTCTGTTCTAAATGGCCTACCCCTTATTTTTAAACTGCGTCCTCTGTGTCCTCTGGACACATTAAAAGAGAAAATGTAATCTCAATATCTCTAAGAGCAAGTACTTCAAGTCTCTTCGCCCAGTATACATATCAGATAACTAAGAGGTCAGTGTACCTGATCACAGCATTCTCAACGTATTAGCCACTAAAATTGATGACCAGAAAATCAGACTGTAGCAAATCAAGTATTGACCTTTCCACCTTTTGTCCTACCTGGACTCCAGCTGAATGAGATTATTTATTGGGAGTGGAACATTGTTATGTTACACTGTATCACTATGTCTGGTTTTATCTTTAATAATTCGACTATTAGTAGATGTTGGCTGCATGGCTTGTGGGAGTACAAATTAACCCAAAAGACAACCTAGAAAACAGGTGAATATCAACACTACTTTGCCAAAGAGCAGTTTTTGTGGTTATTAAGGTCAGCGTTATGAGGAACTACCACTCTTCAGACTTACTTTCTATATTAAATCCTCACCAGTCATGTAAAGCACAAATTTCAAACAGGGTAAGGCTCCCAATTATTTCAATTTGTTCCTGCCCCCACTGATCTTTTCTATCCCAGCTCTATTTCTTCTCTCCTTGCTCAGTCTCTTCCCACCTACATCAGTGATACTTTTGAAATCATCACTTCAAGCTTCCAGCTTTTTGGCTGTAGCTAACTCTTTTTCGTAATGTTGTCCAATCCCTATCAGGGTCATCTAGGAGGTTTATGCTTCTTCCTAGAAGTTTAGGTCGAACCAGTCCATGTCCACAACCACCTTCCTCCATCTGGCTGAATATTGAACAACTTCTCGTTCAACTCCACTCACTCCCTTCAAATATAAAACTGTTGCTTTGTATATCGCTTGGGCCCTGGCTATGTCTGCTTTTCTGTGGGATACATGAAATGTTCCTTATCACTCAGGCCCCTCTCCATCACCACTTTTTCTGGCACAATGATAGCTGTATTGGTCCCATTCATCCCGAATTGGAAAGTCTCATTGGCTTTATCTTTGACTCCCCTTATTCTCAAATTCACGTGGTCTATCTCCAAGTCTTCCTTTTCTCTTCTTGAGATCAACTAGTTTCAATTCTGGGGTTAGGCTATCAACCAATATTCACGACAAGTCCACAGGCTCCAAAGCTAACTTGATTACCGAACCTCATACCCTGCTTTCTGTAAGGATAATCCCATTCTCCAAGCTTATCTGTTACCTTCATACTTCCATGCCAGCACTTCCAATCTGTCTTCCTTTTGCTTCAATAAAGGATTCTCACTTTCAATTGTATCCAAACAATTTTACACATCCATGGTCTCATCTTTTCATCATCTGAGAACCTTGATAAAATCCTCATTGTTCTCATCTTCTATTCCAGTGGCCTCCTATTCAATACACCATCCTCCACCATTTCTGCCACTTTGAGCTCCATGCCAGTACCAAACACAGCTTCAATATGCCATCCCCTCTCAGCACTTTAAAGGGACTGCTTTCTCTGTGACACCCATGTTCACTCCTCAGTCAGTCCCAATACCGTTCTCTGTGACACCCTCCTATGCAAGTACAGAGATGCAACCAGAATTTCCTCTAACTTTTTTTTCCGACTGTGCAAGCCACAAGGTCCAAGTGCAACAGTGTCTTCCCTAACCAGAAGTCAATGCTGCAATTAGCATGCCAACCTAATCGCAGTGTGCATGCAACCTAGAGGAAACATTGCATGCAACATTGAATATTTATAATCTACATTAATGACTTGGATGACAGAAGTGAAAGCATTATTGCCAAGTTTGCAGATGAAACTAAAGTAAGTGGGAAGTCAAGTAGTGAGGTTAGCACAAGGATTCTGTAAAGTGATGTAAACAGGGTAAGCGAGTGGACAAAACTTGGCAGATGGAATATTTTGTGGGGAAAATGTGAGGTTATGCACTTTGGCAGTAAGAATAGAGGAGCTGAATATTATTTAAATAGGAAAAGGCTGCAGAAATTTGCAAAACTGAAGGATTTGGGGGGTCCTTGAGCATGAATCACAAAAACCTTGCATTCAACTTGAGATGGTTAGAGGGAAGGCATGTTGACTGTTTGGCTTTTATTGAAAGGGAATGGAGTATAAAAATGGGGAGGCTTGCTAAAACTATAAAAGGCACTGGTCAGCCCAAAGTTGAATTACTGTAAACAGTTTTAGTTCACTTATCTAAGGAAAGATATACTGGTAATAGAGGTAATCCAGATAACAGTCACCAGATTGATCCCAGGTATGGTGGCTGTGTGGGTTTCTTCCTGCAATCTGAAGACATGCAGATTAGGTGGATTGGCCGTGGTACATTTCCCATTGTGTCGAGGAATATGTAGTCTTTTGGATTACCCACGGGAAATGTGAGGTTACAGATACCGGGTCAGAAGTGAGTTTGGACTAGATGCTGTTCAGAGGCTCAGTGTGACTCGATGGGCTGAATGGCCTGCTTCCATATTGGAAGGATTCTTTGATTCTATGGCAGAATTTTCTTTTGAGGATAGATGAATAGGTTGGGCTTGTAGTTTCAAAGAATGAGAGGATACCTAATTGAAACATCTAAGCTTCATAGGGGGCTTGGCAGGGTTGATACAGAGAGGTTGTTTCCACTTGTGGAGAGCCTTGGATCAGTGCAGGGGCAGGGGTGGAGTCATCCTTTTAAGCAGATCGGAGGAGGGTTTCTTTTTTCTCTCATAGAGTGGTGAATCCGTACAATTCTCTACAGCAGAAGGTTCTTGAGGCTGGATCATCTCATATATTCAAAGCCAAGATAGATGGATTTCTAATCAGCAAGAGAATCAATAATTACAGGGAAAAGGCAGGAAAGTGGTGTTGAGGATTATCAAATCATTCATTATCTTAGTGAATGGTAGAGTGGACTTGATGGGCTGAATGGACATACAGTCTGACCTATTATCTCTTCTCTCTCCACCCTCCAAAGTCCCAAACATATCTTCAAAGTCAAGCAGCAATTTACTTGTACTTTTTCAATTTATTGCTCTGTATATTCATTGCTCATAATGTGGTGTCCTCTTCACTGGGGACACCTAATGCAGACTGGCTAACTGCTTCGTGAAGCATTCCTATTCAGTCCTCAAGCATAAACCAAGTTCAGCAACAGTTCAAGAAGGCAGCTCATTACCATGTCTTCGAAGACATTGAGGGATAAGCCATAAAAATTGGCACAGCTAACATCCCATGAATGATATTTTAAAAATGCATTTGGAGTCCACAATTAGTTAATACTGCGTGAACACCCTAATTTGAGATCATTGAGACTATTTATCTTCAAAGACAAACTCACTGTTGCCAGTTTCCATATTCTTCACATTTTGTCCATGCATTGTTGTATTCCAATCTCCTTCACAATCTGTAGGGCTGTGACAGAAGCAATTATTCTCTCCTATTCCCAAGGATTTTTTAGTCTTCTGATTTTAATCTCTGGTTTTGACAAACTGATCTCTTTGCAGCTGGACTTTTATACTAATAGCCCTCAATTGGAAACCAAATCTGAAAATGAATACATCATTTCTGAGTCGTCCAACAGGGGGAGTGGAAGTAGAGGACTGTTGAACGATTCAATTGTTTTGTTGAAAATGGTGTTCAGTATGAACTCTCAATATTGGTTGTGAACAGGTATGAGTCGGCAAAGTCAATTATAAAAAGGTTTTGGAAGATTATTTGGACAATGAAGACTAAAGACTATTTACATGTGATTTTTATAGAGGACTTCCTCTCTCAACATCATCAGTTTTAAGTTCCTTCTTCTACCTTCCACAAGAAAAGTTACTACATAAGCAAACTGACAAAAGAGAGTTCAGCATATTTCAAATGCCTAGTTGGAAAGCAACAGTTCTGACCAGTCAAGAGACTCAGTGAGGTAGTCCAACTAATGTGGTGGAAGATTCATATTTGGCAGTGCAGTTGACATTCTGACATCCAAGCTTTTGGAGCAGATGGAATCACTGCAGCATTTTATTTTTCCAAACATTCTGGAGTGAGCAGCCCCTGCATGAAAGCAGAATGGTTTTCTGCTGCCCTCTGGTGGCTCATTTCTCTTAATGTTCCATTACATATTTTAAAACTGCAATTCATACATTGACAAAAACATTGGCAACAGAAAACTGTACACCTTGGAGAAAAGAATTAGGAGCTTTTAACTTTGATACAAATTCAAAATTAAAATTCTGTGGCATTAAGATGCAAAAACTTTCCTTTGAGTTAAGAATCAAACAACCACCCATCTCAAGCCGTCTTTTACCCAGAGAGCTTAAATGCGTTCTTGCTTCCTAAAAATGTATCTATCTTCCCTGGAACTCCGCATCTAAAACTCTCCAATCTCTGCCACAATAGCCCCCTTTGTGTGTGGTGCATCAAGCTGTGTGTGGACTATCGGTATGCAACACTGAGTGTCACTGTGTGATGAGGTTCTACCTGTCCTTGGTGTTGCGAAGGATGGGCCTTGGTGCTGTGCAACACTCCAATTAGCTGGATTATTCTGGATTGCCCACACCACATGACAAAACTCTGCAAAGGCAGTCACCTCTGACCACAAGTCCATCAGGCAATGACCAGCACATAGCATCATCAAGACCCTGCAACAAAAGGAAAGAGTGAATCCTTTCAGGTGGCTCCCTGAGCGGACTGTCAAAGGTGTTTGGCAGAATGCCTCATCACTAGAACTTTACAAGAAGCATCAAGATGTAACTTGACGGGTGGTAAGGGAAATGCCTTGAGATCCTTCATGTGCGCCCAGACTCTGCCTCACCGCACGCTGCCTTTGAAGTAACTGTGTGTGCATGTGTGTGTGCGTGTATGTCGGGTGGGTGGGTGGCGGTGGTGATGGTAGAGACTGTCACACGTCTCCTTCTGGAGTGTGCTTTGCAAAGAAGATCTGGAGAGAGATGCAATGGTTTTTGGCAAAGTTCATCCTGAGCTGCTCTGTGACACAGGACTCTGTGTTCCACAATCTGTTTCCTGGGATGCGCATCAAGACAAACATCGACTACACCTAGAGGACCATCAACTCAGTGAATGACGCTCTTTGGTTTGCCCCAAAATTGTTGGTCTTTGAGTTTAAAGAGTTGTCCTTGATTGAGTGTGGCAGTCTAGCACATTCCAAGGTCCAGGACTACACGCTGATGGACCCCTGAAGCCTGGGGCAGCTGCCACCAAGATGCAGTGGGCAAAGACCTCCATCTAGGGTCTTTCTGCCAAAGCGTAATGAGGATCTGTTCAGTTCTCAGATCCCCACATTGCCTCAAAAAGGATGTAAATATTTTTCCTGCATGAGTAAAAAATGTCTTTGCTTTTGCAACTGCATGGCAGCTCTGTGGGATGTCCACTTGCAATCTGTCGTTCATGCTCTTTTTTCTCTGAAAAGATTGTACGGATTAAGACCTTTTGTATGTGCTTATGAATTTATTATGTTTAAAGAATCTTAACTGCATGTTAAAATAACTGCATGTTCCCCTCCAAAATCCAAACTGTCTTGGAAACTGAATTATCATTTCTTCAATAGGTAACACAGTGTGAAGCTGGATGAACACAGCAGGCCAAGCAGTATCAGAGGAGCAGGAAAGCTTGACGTTTCGGGTCGAGACCCTTCTTCCCTTATTAGTTCTTCACTTTTGCTGGGTCAAAATCCTGGAACTAAGTTTCCAATTGCACAATGGGTGTACCTACATCAGAAGGACTGCTACAGTTCAAGAAGGTATCTTACCACCACTTTCACAAAGGTAATTAGGAATGAACACTAAATTCTGACCTTTCAGTGAATGTTAACATTGTGCAAATGAATCTTAAAACATAATCTTGGTTCATCAAGGAATGGATCTTGATAGATGGGAATAAAGATGACTGGAATAAGGGGGAGGTTAATTCGCTAAAAGCCAAAACAATTGATGCCCTGAATTTGTCACAGTCATAGTGAAGAGACACCATCAAGAAAGAAGAGTAAAACAAAAAGACACATTTTGCCAAGTATTTCACTACACCCTTTGACCTTGCCCTCTCTGACACTGAACAATCTGCGTTTAGTAATGAATTTAACTTTATCCCTTTACATATCCACCTCAATGAACTTCAGGCATGACATAATGCTAAACTCTTCTTCTGTCGTTTTTGCCTCCATCTTTGAACAGGAAGCCTCTCCCCACCACACAGATGCTTTCACCCATCTCCAGTACTTCCTCTCCCTTTTGCCAGCACTTGATCTCTTCAATGAGAAATACCAAAATTACATTGGCTGGCTTCATTTCTCGGCTCCCCGCACTCACTCTAACCCGTCCCTCTCTGAACTTGCTGCCTTTCATTCCTTCAGGTCCAACATTGAACTTGTGATCAAACCTGCCAATAAGGCTGGTGCAGTTGTCATTTGGCATGCTGACATCTACCTGGCAAAAGCTGAGCACCAACTCTCAGACACTTCCTCCCATCTCCTGTTAGATCATGATCCTGCCACTGAATATCAGGCTGTAGTTTCCAGGATTGTCACAGATCTCAAGTCTCCTGGGGACCTCCCATTCACAGTTTCCCACCTCATATTCACCCAACGCTACACAACCAGCTTCTACCTCCTCCCCACAATCCACAAATAGGACTATCCTTGCAGACCCATTGTTTCAGAGATAATAGGAACTGCAGATGCTGGAGAATCTGAGATAACAAGGTGTAGAGCTGGATGAACACAGCAGGCCAAGCAGCATCATAGGAACAGGAAGGCTGACATTTTGGGCCTAGACCCTTCATCAGAAATGGGGGAGGTGAAGGGGGTTCTGAAATAAATAGGGAGAGAGGAGGGAGGCAGACAGAAGATGGATAGAGGAGAAGGTAGGTGGAGAGGAGACAGACAAGTCAAAGAGGCGGGGATGGAGCCAGTAAAGGTGAGTATAGGTGGGGAGGGAGGGAGGAGATAGGTCAGTCCAGGAAGGACGGACAGGTCAAGGGGGCGGGATGAGGTCTGTAGGCAGGAAATGGAGGTGTGGCTTGAGGTGGGAGAAGGGGATAGGTGAGAGGAAGAACAGGTAAGGGAGGCAGGGACGAGCTGGGCTGGTTTTAGGATGTGGTAGGGGGAGGGGAGATTTTGAAGCTTGTGAAATCCACATCGATACCATTGGGCTGCAGGGTTCCCAAGCAAAACATGAGTTGCTAACAGCTTCGGGTGGCATCATTGTGGCACTGCAGGAGGCCCAGGAGGGACATGTCGTCTGAGGAATGGGAGGCGGAGTTGAAATGGTTCGCGACTGGGAGGTGCAGTTGTTTCTTGCGAAGCGAGTGTGAGTATTCTATAAAGCAGTCCCCAAGCCTCCGCTTGGTTTTCCAGTGTAGAGGAGGCCACAACGGGTACAGCGGATGCAGTATACCACATTAGCAGATGTGCAGCTGTACATCTGCTTGATGTGGAAAGTCTTCTTGTGGCCTGGGATGGGGGTGAGGGAGGTGGTGTGGGGGCAGGCGTAGCACTTCCTGCGGTTGCAGGGAAAAGTGCCAGGTGTGGTGGGGCTGGAGGGGAGTGTGGAGCGGACAAGGGAATCATGGGGAGAGTGGTCCTTTCGGAATGGGGTGGACGCTAGGAAGTTGTTTCCGTTAGGCGGGGAGACTAGGACCCGTGAGCACAACCTTAAAATTAGAGGGGGTAAATTTAAAACTGAAATGAGACGACATTTCTTCAGCCAGAGAGTGGTGGGCTTGTGGAATTCATTGCCGCAGAGTGCAGTGGAGGCCGGGACGTTGGATGCCTTCAAGGCAGAGATCGACAAATTCTTGATCTCAGAAGGAATCAAGGGCTACGGGGAGAGTGCAGGGAAGTGGTGTTGAAATGCCCATCAGCCATGACTTAAATGGCGGAGTGGACTTGATGGGCCGAATGGCCTTACTTCCACTCCTATGTCTTATGGTCTTATGGAATGCTTTCAAGTCAAGCTAGGCCTATCCTTTGTGAAGCGTGTGGAACATTCCTTGTTCTAGTCCTACCTAGAACCCTATCCACAACTCTTACTCCTATACACTGATGATGTCTTCTATGTTGCTTCTTGATCTTGTCTAGAATTGGAAAAATCAGTTAGTTTTTCTTGCAATTTCAATCCTTCATTTACTTTCACCTGGTTGATCTGACTTGTCTCCTCCTTCACTTCACTGTCTCTAATTCTTAAGATAGGTTGTCAACCAATATCCATTACAAGCCTATCAACTCCCATAGTTACCTCAACTTCACCTCCTCACCCCTGCTTCCTGAAAGGATTCCATTCCATTCTCCCAGTTTCTCTGTCTCTATTGTATCTGTTCTGATACCACCTTCCACCAAACTCCCTCTGAATGACTGTCCATTTTTCCCCAATGAAGGAAGTGCCCCATTGTGGCTAACAGGGCCTTCAGTTGTATCCAAACCATCTCCTGCACTTCTGCCCTCACCCCTTCCCCTCCTTGCCCAAACAAAGATAGGGTTCCCCTTGTTGGTAATTTTCATCCCACTAGTTTCCACATTCAAATGATTGCTGCAGGGTCTTGATGATGCTACGTGCTGGTCACTGCCTGATGGACTTGTGGTCAAAGGTGACTTCCTTTGCAGAGTTTTGTCATGTGGTGTGGGCAATCCAGAATAATTTCTGCCAAATCCAGCAGGGTAGCACCACCAAATACATTTTACCTTTCCCTCCCTTGTATGCATTCTGCAGGAACCATTTCCTTCATGACACCCTGGTACACTCCTCCATCACTCCTAAATTTTCCTCAGGCCCTCAAACCACCTTCCCACATAATCACTGAAGGTGAAATATCTGCCCATTAACATCTTCCTTCCTCAACGTCTAAGGCTTCAAACACACCTTCTATGTGAAGAAGCACTTCATTTATATTATTCTCAATCTAGACTACCACATTTGCTACTCACAATGCGGCGGTCTCCTATACATTGGTGAGACCAAACCAAAACTAGGTAAAATAAAACAAGGAACTGTGAATGGTGAAGATCTCAAACAAAAACAGAAACTGTTGCAGAAACTCAACAGGTCTGGCAGCATCTGCAGGGAGAAAGAAGAGTTAATGTTTTAAGTCCAGTGACCTTTCTATAGACTAGGTGACCGTTTTGCAGAACACGTCCACTCTGCCCATTGGAATGATCCCAAACTTTCATTTGCTTCCCTTTTCAATAAACCATCTTACCCTTAATTGAACATTTTTGTCCTGAGTCTGCTGTGATGTTGCATCAAAGCACAATGCAAGCTCAAGGAACAACACCTCATTTTCCACTAAGGCACTTTACAGTCTTGAGGTCTCAGTATGGAATTTAATAATTTGCAGAAGCTGATTGCATTATGTCTGTTCTCTATTGTTCTTACATTCTCTCCCCTCCCTGCCCCACAGCCTTATCTTGGCTGTGTCTTGCACTTAATAGAGAGGACCCATTCTGTCCCTCTCACGTCTTTATTTACACCCATTTTTACATGTCTCTTTTTTAAAATTTCCTCACCATTAACAACCCCTTTATCTTTTGTACGGGGCCTCCTCCTCTGTCAAAAGTATTTAAATATATATTTCAGTTCTGAACAAGAGTCATACCAGACTCAAAATGTTAAATTCGTTTCTCTCTCCAGAGATTACAGCAGATCTCAATAGTCTCTCTAGCATTTTGTGTTTGTTTCAGATTGCCGGCATCTGCAGTATTTTACTTTCATTCAAGGCAAGATAGAGACTTGAGTACCAACAAAGTTGTGGGAGAAAACATATTTTCCACTCTGTTGTTCAGATCTTCAAATGGAAATATATTCCACATTAAACTGTAAATCATCACACAAGTACATTGGCATCAAAATACTTAATAAAACTGAACTGACTTGGTCTCAAGAAAGTCCAAGCACAACAGAAACAGAAATTGCTGACAACTCAACAGGTCTGGCAATATCTGTGGGGAGAAAGCAGAGTTAACGTCTTGAATCCAGAGACATCATTAGAACTCTTCACTGGACTCGAACGTTAACGCTGCTTTCTCCCCACAGAGGCTGCCAGACGTGCTGAGTTTCACAAGCAATTTTTGTTTTTGCTTCAGATCTCCAGGATCCACAGCCCTTTGTTTTATTTTGATGCAAAACAAAACTTTGCTGCTAGGTTTGCTGCTACCTCAAAAGTGTCACTCACTCACCAAATCTTGCATTCCTCATAGTTCTTCACTAGGGAGAGAATAGGGTCTCTTAAAGATCAGCAAGGCCACCTATGTGTGGAAGAGCCAGAGATGGAGAATGTACTAAACTAGTATTTTACATCAGTTTTTACTGTGGAGAAGGATAGGGAAGATATAGAGTGTGGGGAAATAAACAGTGACATCTTTAAAAATGTCCACATTACAGAGGAGGTGCTGGATGTCTTAAAACACATTAACAGTGGATAAATCCCCGGTACATGATCAAGTGTACCCTAGTACTCTGTGGGAAGCTAGGGAAGTGATTGTTGGGTCCCTTGCTGAGATATTTGTATTATTGATAGTCATTGGTGAGGTTTCAGAAGACTGGAGATTAGCTAATGGGGTGCCACTGTTTAAGAAAGGTGGTAAGGAAAAGCAAAGGAACTATAGACTGGTGAGCCTCTCATCAATAATGGGCAAGCTGTTGGAGGGGATCCTGAAGGACAGGATTTATATACATTTAGAAGGGCAAGGACTGATTAGGGATTGTCAACATGGCTTTGTGCACAGGAAATTATGTCTCACTGACTTGATTGAGTTTATCGGACCAGTAATAAAGAGGCTTAATAAAGGCAAAGGACATGATCTGTATGAACTTCAGTAAGGGGTTCAATATGATTCTGCATGGTAGATTGGTCACATGGAATACAGGGAGAAGTAGCCATTTGGATACAGAACTGGCTCAAAGGCGAGAGACAGAGGGTAGTGACAGAGGATTGCTTTCAGGCTGGAGGCCTATGACTATCGGTGTGCCATAAGGATCAATGCTGGATTCACTGTTTTTTGTCATTTATATATATGATTTGGTGTGAATATAGGAAATATAGTTACTAAGTTTGCAGATGACACCAAAATTGGCTGTGTAGTCGACAGTGAAACGTTTACCTCAGAGTACAATGGGACCTTGATCAGATGGGCCAATGGGCTGAGGAGTGGCGGATGGCATTTAATTTAGATAAACGTAAGGTGCTGCATTATGGAAAAGTAAACGGTAAGGTCCTGGGCAGTGTTGCTAAACAAAGAGACCTTGGAGTGCAGCTACATAATTCCTTGAAAATGGAGTTCTAAGTAGACAGGTTAGTGAAGGTATTTGGTACGCTTGTCATTAGTGGCCTGTACATTGAGTATAGGAGTGATAATGGGAACTGCAGATGCTGGAGAATCCAAGATAATAAAATGTGAGGCTGGATGAACACAGCAGGCCCAACAGCATCTCAGGAGCACAAAAGCTGACGTTTCGGGCCTAGACCCTTCATCAGAGAGGGGGTTGGGGTGAGGGTTCTGGAATAAATAGGGAGAGAGGGGGAGGCGGACCGAAGATGGAGAGAAAAGAAGATAGGTGGAGAGGAGCGTATAGGTGGGGAGGTAGGGAGGGGATAGGTCAGTCCAGGGAAGACGGACAGGTCAAGGAGGTGGGATGAGGTTAGTAGGTAGGAGATGGAGGTGCGGCTTGGGGTGGGAGGAAGGGATGGGTGAGAGGAAGAACAGGTTAGGGAGGCAGAGACAGGTTGGACTGGTTTTGGGATGCAGTGGGTGGAGGGGAAGAGCTGGGCTGGTTTTGGGATGCGGTGGGGGAAGGGGAGATTTTGAAGCTGGTGAAGTCCACGTTGATACCATTGGGCTGCAGAGTTCCCAAGTGGAATATGAGTTGCTGTTCCTGCAACCTTCGGGTGGCATCATTGGGGCACTGCAGGAGGCCCATGATGGACATGTCATCCAAAGAATGGGAGGGAGAGTGGAAATGGTTTGCGACTGGGAGGTGCAGTTGTTTATTGCGAACCGAGCGGAGGTGTTCTGCAAAGCGGTCCCCAAGCCTCCGCTTGGTTTCCCCAATGTAGAGGAAGCCACACCGGGTACAGTGGATGCAGTATACCACATTGGCAGATGTGCAGGTGAACCTCTGCTTAATATGGAAAGTCATCTTGGGGCCTGGGATAGGGGTGAGGGAGGAGGTGTGGGGGCAAGTGTAGCATTTCCTGCGGTTGCAGGGGAAGGTGCCGGGTGTGGTGGGTTTGGAGGGCAGTGTGGAGCAAACAAGGGAGTGAGTGGTCTCTCCAGAAAGCAGACAGGGGTGGGGATGGAAAAATGTCTTGGGTGGTGGAGTCATATTGTAGATGGCGGAAGTGTCGGAGGATGATGCGTTGTATCCGGAGGTTGGTGGGGTGGTGTGTGAGAACGAGGGGGATCCTCTTTGGGCGGTTGTGGTGGGGGCGGGGTGTGAGGGATGTGTTGTGGGAAATGCGGGAGACACGGTCAAGGGCGTTCTCGACCACTATGGGGGGAAAGTTGCGGTCCTTGAAGAACTTGGACATCTGGGATGTGCGGGAGTGGAATGCCTCATCGTGGGAGCAGATGCGGCAGAGGCGGTGGAATTGAGAATAGGGGATGGAATTTTTGCAGGAGGGTGGGTGGGAGGAGGTGTATTCCACTCCCGCACATCCCAGATGTCCAAGTTCTTCAAGGACCGCAACTTTCCCCCCACAGTGTTTGAGAACGCCCTTGACCGTGTCTCCCGCATTTCCCGCAACACATCCCTCGCACCCCGCCCCCACCACAACCGCCCAAAGAGGATCCCCCTCGTTCTCACACACCACCCCACCAACCTCCGGATACAACGCATCATCCTCCGACACTTCCGCCATCTACAATCTGACCCCACCACCCAAGACATTTTTCCATCCCCACCCCTGTCTGCTTTCCGGAGAGACCACTGTGTCCGTGACTCCCTTGTTCGCTCCACACTGCCCTCCAAACCCACCACACCTGGCACCTTCCCCTGCAACCGCAGGAAATGCTACACTTGCCCCCACACCTCCATCCCAGGCCCCAAGATGACTTTCCACATTAAGCAGAGGTTCACCTGCACATCTGCCAATGTGGTATACTGCATCCACTGTACCCGGTGTGGCTTCCACTACATTGGGGAAACCAAGCGGAGGCTTGGGGACCGCTTTGCAGAACATCTCCGCTCGGTTCGCAATAAACAACCGCACCTCCCAGTCGCAAACCATTTCCACTCCCCCTCCCATTCTCTAGATGACATGTCCATCATGGGCCTCCTGCAGTGCCACAATGATGCCACCCGAAGGTTGCAGGAACAGCAACTCATATTCCGCTTGGGAATCCTGCAGCCCAATGGTATCAATGTGGACTTCACCAGCTTCAAAATCTCCCCTTCCCCCACCGCATCCCAAAACCAGCCCTGTTCGTCCCCTCCCCCCACTGCACCACACAACCAGCCCAGCTCTTCCCCTCCACACACTGCATCCCAAAACCAGTCCAACCTGTCTCTGCCTCCCTAACCTGTTTTTCCTCTCACCCATCCCTTCCTCCCACCCCAAGACGCACTTCCATCTCCTACCTACTAACCTCATCCCACCTCCTTGACCTATCCATCTTCCCTGGACTGACCTATCCCCTCCCTACCCTCCACCTATACCCTCCTCTCCACCTATCTTCTTTTCTCTCCATCTTCGTCCGCCTCCCCCCTCTCCCTATTTATTCCAGAACCCTCACCACAACCCCCAGTCTGATGAAGGGTCTAGGTCCGAAACGTCAGCTTTTGTGCTCCTGAGATGCTGCTGGGCCTGCTGTGTTCATCCAGCCTCACATTTTATTACATTGAGTATAGGAGTTGGGAGATCATATTGCGACTATGCAGGACATTGATTAGGCCACTTCTGGAATGCTGCGTTCAATTCTGGTCTCCTTGCTATAGGAAGGTTGTCGTGAAACTTGAAAAGGTTCAGAAAAGATTACACAAGGATGTTACCAGGATTGGAGGATTTGAGCTGTTGGGAGAGGCTGAATAGGCTGGGGCTATTTTCCTTGGGGTGTGAAAGGCTGCAAGGTGCCTCAGAGGCTTATGAAATCATGACGGGCATCGCTAGGGCGATCAGTGTTTTCCCCAGAGTCGGGGAGTCCAAAACAAGAGGGCACAGGTTTATAATGAGAGGGGAAAGATTTAAAAGGGACCTAATGGGCAACTTTTTCACACAGAGGGTGCTGCATGTATGGAATGGAGTTGCCAGAGGAAGTGGTGGAGTCAAGTACAATTACCACATTTAAAAGGCATCTAGCTGGATATATGTACAGTAAAGGTTTAGAGAGATATGGGCCAAATGGGACTAGATTAATTTAGGATAGCTGTTCTGCATAGATGTGTTGGTCAGAAGGGTCTGTTTCTCTGCTTGTACAACTCTATGACTCTAATCCAGTCTCTCTCCACATTTCCACGCAGGGCAACTAGGGATGGGCAATAAATACTGCCTAGCCAGTGTCACTTTCCTCCCATGAATGAATAAAGAATAAAGGAAACACATTCCCGAAGACAATCTCTTTCCATTTTGCGGCTGAAACTTAACCCCGGCCCTTAAGGCCAGGTTTTGCGACAGTGCTGTGAAACGGGGGCGCCAAATTTTTTGTTTGGTTTTGCGGCAGTTTTCGGCGGCCTGCGGCAGGGCTGTCGCGCAGTGTGGCTCGGGGTGTAGCTCCGCTCGGAGGGAAGAGGGAGGTGCGCTGTGGTGTTTTTTTTTGTTTGTTTCTCCCCACGCAAGGGGACGTTTCTGGTGGTGGAGCCGGCCTCCGGGCTCACGGGCCCCCGGGGCACCATGACTCTGGCTCCCAAGGAGCTGAGCAGCCTGATCGGCATCATCTGTGAGGAAGCGACCAGTAACACCTTCGAGGGCCTGTCCACCGCCTTCCACCACTACTTCGCCAAGCACGACCACTTCCGAGTCGGCTCCACGCTCGTCATGTTGCTGCAACAAGCCGACTTGCTGCCGAGCCCCCAGCAACGGCTCACCGCCCTCTACCTGCTGTGGGAGATGTACCGTACTGAGCCGCTGGCCGCCAACCCCTTCGCCGCCGTCTTCGCCCACCTCCTTAACGCCGCCCCGGTTGCCGAGGAGCAGGAGAAGCAGCTGCTGGGTAAGCCTGGGCTGGGAGACGTTACCATTCCCCTTTCCCCAGTCGGTGACTCTCAGCCTCACGGTGGACCGAAAACATGAGTAGCCAGGATTTTTCTATCTTTCCATACCACGGAGCAACAGATTGGTGTGAATCTTGAAGCTGTTGGATATGAACACATTGTTAGAATTCCAGTCTCCACACAGCAATACTCAGTTTACCTTCAGAGTGAGTTCTGTAGGTGAAACGTTTCGAAGGCTTTGCGGGATTAGAATTAGAAGGGGTAAATTTAGAACGGAAATGAGGAGACATTTCTTCAGCCAGATAGTGGGCTTGTGGAATTCATTGCCATGGAGTGCAGTGGAGGCCGGGACGTTAGATGCCTTCAAGGCAGAGATTGATAAATCCTTGATCTCACAAGGAATCAAGGGCTACGGGGAGAGCGCAGGGAAGTGGAGTTGAAATGCCCATCAGCCATGATTTAAATGGCGGAGTGGACTCGATGGGCCAAATGGCCTTACTTCTGTTCCTATGTCTTATGGATTGAATGGGGTGTTCTACTCATGCAGGTGGCCTTTAAAGTAACTTCTCTGGAGCAGATCACTACCTCAGTAAAATAAGATGAAAACGCACACCAGGGAATTTAGAGGCAGCTTGTTAGAACCTTTGCTCTTTTGAAGTCAGCTCAAATTCTGCTTCATCTGTTTCAGAGTTCAGTTTCAGTAGTTGAAAGGACGAGGAATGTGAGCTTTTTGTTTTAACATCCTCAAAATTTCCCATTGTGGTGGAACCAAATGATTGTTATGACAGTGGCCAGCTAACTGTTTTCATTTAAATTCTGCTTTATTACCGGGATAAAAATTGTAGAAAGCAGGTGAGCTTTAAAAATGTACAGATCCTGATCTTAACCTTAATGGTAGACCTATCACAGAAGTTAATTGATTAGCTTTGTGCATTCATTGGAGTCGTCAATTCAGTATGTGCTGGAATGTAAATAGCTGTCGAACATAAATGCTAACTCTTGTTTGGGTCCTCTTACTCATGTTACTTATATAAATCTAGTAGTAAACTATATAGAACATAGAACAGTACAGCACAGAACAGGCCCTTCAGCCCACAATGTTGTGCCGACCATTGATCCTCATGTATGCACCCTCAAATTTCTGTGACCATATGCATGTCCAGCAGACTCTTAAATGTCCCCAATGACCTTGCATCCACAACTGCTGCTGGTTAGTAGGTAGGAAATTGAGGCGTGCCCTGAGGTGGGAGGAGGGGATGGGCGAGCGGAAGAACAGGGAGGCAGGGACAAGCCGGACTGGCCCTGGGATGCACATGTTGGTTTTCATCCACACTAATGTCATTTGCCCAGAAAAAATTATGCATGCTTTCTAATACTGTGCCTAGTCTTCAACAGCAAGAATCAAGCTTCCCAAATATTGGCATGATGCCAGAAAAGATAACTTCAGGAGTGTGCTTTTTATTTGTCGCTACTGAAATAACTTCAGAGAGTCTGGTATCCCATCGCTAAGTCACTCTTTACTTACATGTGAAGAGTCTTTGTCACTGATCCAGCTCCATCAGAGCCAGCTCTCAGAATGAACAGGATGTCTGCCACTCCTGTTCTTATATGATGGGGACAAATGTATTAAATTGAAATTTGCATTCTTTGAAAAAAAGCAGATGGCTTTAGAAAAGCCTGGCAAAACAATAGAATGTGAGATGGATCTTATTATTAAGTTAGAGATAGTGGGAACTGCAGATGCTGGAGAATCTGAGATAGCAAGGTGTAGAGCTGGGTGAACACAGCAGGCCAAGCAGCATCAGAGGAGCAGGAAGGCTGATGTTTCGGGCCTAGACCCTTTTTCAGAAAAGAAGTGCTGTGCTCATCCAGCTCTACACCTTGCTACCCCTTATTATTAAGTTAACCTGCTTTACTCACCTAGCAACTTGTTCAAAAGCAGCAACATCCCAAGAGCAAGCTGCTTGTCTAATTTGCATTGCTTCAATGTTTGCCAAGATGGTAATGCTGCGCAGACCGAAACAACCGAGAAGAAAATTGAGTCACTAGAAGGTTCAAAATGGTACTTGGGACCAGATGAGTTGCATTCAAGCATATTGAAGGACATGAGAGTGGCTCTTGGAGGGCAATGGTCATAGTCTTTCAATCTTCTCCAGACTCAGGAACTGAAAAATTGCAGACATCATGTCCATGTGCAGTAAGGGTTGTAAGTGTGAGCCCAGCAATTATAGACCAGTCTTTTTAACTTCACAAAGGAAGTTTCTAGAAGCAGTTATTCAGGATAGAATTAGTTATCACGTGGTAAAATTTTGCTTGATTGAGAAAAGTTAGCATGAATTTTTAAAGGTGAGACTGTTTAACTAACTTGCTGGAGGTTTTGTTTTGGGGCAGTAACGCAGAGGGTCCATGCAGATAGTGCTTTGATGTGATGTACATGCTTTTCAAAAGGCATTAGATACAAAAAACTTGAGAAAAGTTATAGCTCATGGAATGAAAGGGACAGTAACAACATGGATACAAAATTGGCTGAGTGACAGGAAACAGAAAAATGGCCAATATTTTCCAGACTGGAGAAGCATTTATAATGCTGTTTTCTAGGAATTGGGATTGAGACACTTGGTTTACTTGATAGAGTTGTAGAAGTCTACAGCATAGAAGTCCACACCACCCAGACTGCACCAGACAAAAACAACCGCCTAACTATTCAATATTTTCCAGCACTTGCCTCATGGCGTTGTAAACCTTAGCATTGCGAGTGTGCATCTAAATATTGCTCATAAATTGAAAGTTTCAGCCTTGACCTCCCTTACAGGCAGTGAGTTCTAGATTCTTGCCACCTTTTAAAAGGAGGAAAAAATGTCTTCTATCTGGTCTAAACTTCCTGCCTCTCAACAAAAATCTGTACCCCTTAGTCATTCATCCCTTTACCAAGGGGAAATGTTCCTCCCTGCTTGTGCCCCTTATAAAATTATGCATCCCAATCATGTCCCCCCCACCTCGGTCTACTCGGGTCTAAGGAAAACAGTCTATCCAATCTCCCTTTGTAACTAAGACTGTCCAGCCTGGGCAACATCGTGGTAAATCTCCTCTGCAATGCAGTCACATCCCTCCTACCGTGTGAATTCCTAACTCCAAACAGATCCAACATAACTTTTGTCCTTTTTAAATTCTATGCCTTAGCCAATGAAGCAAGTATCCCTCATGCCATTTACCTGTCCTGTTACCTTGAGGGACCAAGGGGCATATGCACTAGGGTCCCTCTGATCCTCTGTGCTTCCAAAGGTACTTCCAATTTATGATGTTTTCCCTTGCCCTGTTTGTCCTGCTAGGTGCATTGACTCTCACCTATTCAGATTTATAATGATCTAGATCTTGGTGTACAGTTGACATTTTCTTGTAAACTGTGAGGACAGTGAGCAATTTCAAATTTTCGGGGGATTGGATGGATAGGTAGCCGTAGAAATTTATTCCAAAGTAGTGTGATGCCATACACTTTGATTAAAAACATGGGCAGACAAAAAAAAATAAATTTTAAATGGGATACAGGAGCAGAGGAAACTGTGCACAGATCATTGAAGGTAAAGACTATCGTAGAGAGTAGTTGATTAAGCATTCTGTCTCCCAGGCTTTATTAAAAGTGGCATGAAGTACAAGATCAAGGAGATAGTATACGACAGTTCACAGAATCATACTGGCCCTACAGTCCACATCAGCCCACAGAAGAGGGGTCCCATCCAGACCCACCTCCCTGCTCTGTCCCTGTGACCCTGCATTTCCCGTAGCCAATCCACTTAACCTGCACATCCCTGGACACTGTTTGCAATTTATCATGGCTATTCTACCTAACCTGCTCATCTTTGGATTGTAGGAGAAAACTGGAACACCTGGAAGAAACCCACGCAGACGCAGGGAGAATATGTAAACTCCATGCTGACAGTCGCCCAAGGGTTGGATTGAATCTGCATTCCTGAGACTGTGAGGTCTCAATGTTAACCACTGAGCCACAGTGCTGCTGCAAAGTTAGTCCACAGAATCCATAATCACAGAATCCCTACAGTGTGGAAACAGACCCTTCGGACCAATAAGTCCACACCGATCCTCGGAACATCCCACCCAGACCCATTCCCCAAACCCACCTAATCTACACATCTCTGAACACTACGGGCAATTTAGTATGGCCAGTCCACCGAGCCTGCACATCTTTGGACTGAGAGAGGAAGCCAGAACTCCTGGAAGAAACCCATGCAGACACAGCGATAATGTGTTGCCCGAGGGGGAATTGAACCTGGGCTCCTGGCACTGTGAGGCAGCAGTGCTAACCACTGAGCCACCGTTGTTAGATCTTAAGTGTATTGTGTACAGTTCTGGATGCCACACCATTGGGAGGAATGTGAACAAATTGGAGTATGTGCAGAAGAGAGTTACAGGAATGGTTCTAGGTATGAGACATCACAGTTGTGAGCATAAATTGGAGTGGTCTGGACTTTTTTTTTTCGGGAGGCAGTGGTGGTAAGAAAGCAGGCTAAGAGGGGATCTGAGAATTTCACAATCATGAAAAGTCCAGATAGAATATATAAGAGGGACAGTTTCCCCGTTGACCAAGAACAAAATGGCATAGATTTACATAAGAAGAAAATATGATAGGGGGGATATCTTTCACCTAGGTCTGGAATGCATAACTCGGAAGTGTGAAGAGACAGTCAGTTGAGGCATTCAAAAGGGCATTATATGATTTAAATAGAAATAATGTGCAAGGTAGAAGCAAATGCAAGAAAATAGCATCAAATCATGATATCCTTTAGGAAAGTTATTGCAAACATGATGGGCTGGATGGCCTCCTTCAGTATTGTAACAATTCAATGATTCTGTGATGTAATGATGGAGAAATGCACATGACTTGTTTTTCTAAATTATCAATTTTAAATTGTAATATTCTGTTTCTTGATGCAATATTTTCCTGAGAGGAGCCCATAGAAAATTAGATCTCTTACAGATATACCAAAACTATATTTCACCAGTATATTTCTCAACATTTACACAACTTTGAAAGTTGTTTTATTTTACAGTATTGTTTAAACTTTTCATGTTTTCTAACTGATATTTCATTTATTTATCGTGATTAAAAACTTAAACTCCATGCTGAACTCTTCTTTTTTTCCCTAATTTAACAGGATTCTTACCGCCAATTACTCCACCTGAGAAGTTTTTTCTTTCTCAGTTGATGTTGGCTCCTCCAAGAGAGCTGTTTAAGAAAACTCCTCGTCAGATTGCATGTATGGATGTGGGTAACATGCCTCAGTCCGTAGATATTAGTGGTCTGCAGTTGGCCTTGGCTGGTGAGTAAAATTGATGTATACACTCCAAAAAAAAATTTGGTTAAGTTCAGCCAAACATCTTGTAGAACTAAATGAAAACCGAAAGAACTGCAGATGCTGTAAATCAGGAACAAAAACAGAAGTTGCTGGAAAATCTCAGCAGGTCTGGCAGCATCTGTGAGGAGGAAAATCAGAGTTAACATTTTGGGTCCAGTGAACCTTTCTCAGAACCACTGGACCCAAAACATTAACTCTGAATATATTTTCTTCATAGATGCTGCCAGACCTGCTGAGCTTTTCCAGCAACTTCTGTTTTTGTTCCTGTAGAACTAATTTTGTTGAGTTCGTGCACACTTTCTACAGCTGACAAAATGCAGAAGTTGGCTAGATGGCATAGTTATTGCAGCACAATAGTTATTCTGTTTCAGAACAGAAGCGCAATTACAATTTGTGTTTGGGATGTGACAGCATTTCACGCCAACAAACCACTGTACCTCAAACTGGTATTATACATAAAATACTTGCAACTGTTTAGTTTTTCAGAAGGATCTGACATGTAGAGGCTGATAAATAGAACAGACTAGTCTTAGAACATAGAACAGTACAGCACAGAACAGGCCCTTCAGCCCACGATGTTGTGCCGACCATTGATCCTCATGTATGCACCCTCAAATTTCTGTGACCATATGCATGTCCAGCAGTCTCTTAAATGTCCCCATTGACCTTGCTTCCACAACTGCTGCTGGCAACGCATTCCATGCTCTCACAACTCTCTGCGTAAAGAACCTGCCTCTGACATCCCCTCTATACTTTCCTCCAACCAGCTTAAAACTATGACCCCTCGTGTTAGCCTTTTCTGCCCTGGGAAGTCTCTGGCTATCAACTCTATCTATGCCTCTCATTATCTTGTATACCACATTTAGGTCCCCTCTCCTCCTCCTTTTCTCCAATGAAAAGAGTCCGAGCTCAGTCAACCTCTCTTTGTAACATAAGCCCTCCAGTCCAGGCAGCATCCTGGTAAACCTCCTCTGAACCCTCTCCAAAGCATCCACATCTTTCCTATAATAGGGCAACCAGAACTGGACGCAGTATTCCAAGTGCGGTCTAACCAAAGTTTTATAGAGCTGCAACAAGATCTCACGACTCTTAAACTCAATCCCCCTGTTAATGAAAGCCAAAACACCATATGCTTTCTTAACAACCCTGTCCACTTGGGTGGCCATTTTAAGGGATCTATGTATCTGCACACCAGTCTTGATCTTGTATTTAAATGTTAAGGACAATGGTAGAAAATATTTCAACCATCAAGCAACTGGGAAGTTTTAGGAAGTTTCAGGGTTTGGTGAAGCAATTCCCAATACACTATTAAGAATAAGCACATGTTTAAAGGCTGCCAAGCAGGCATCAGAATATTTTTCAAAGGCTTTTTTTGAGGCATTCTCAAAGGTTACATTTTGCTTAGTTCTCAGTTTTTTGAGGGGGGTTTCTTCGTTCAACAAATAAGATGGCACAAGTACTAAGGATTACGTGTATTCGTAGTATTAAAACTTTTAATTTGGAATCTATAAATAAGATATCCTTGTTAATTTATGATAAATAAATGCCCTATATTTTGTTTCCAAAATGGGATCCTTACATATTGCAATCAGCCCCTCTTGCCTTGTTATTACAGAATATCCACTCTTCGTTCCAGGATAGTCAGTTGATCTTTTGTGGAAACAATAATCAGAAGTATCCTTGGTTGGGGTCAGCAATATTTTTCTTTTAAGAGCCTCTTAAAGGATTATAGAGTTAAACCACAAGGCAGCTAAAGGCAGGTTACCAAGCATTCATAACAAGCCAAAATTGGGAGATGCAGAGAATTAAAGAACAGCAGTTGGTTTCATAGCTTGGGCAAAATGGATTTGAATACAAGATTTATAACTTTGTCTCCCAGTCTGGCAAATTTAATGTAAGACATAAGCACAGAGATGAATAGGGTGGTGTGAGTAGTGTAGGATGTGCTGTTCAGAGTTCACCCTGACCATTTGCATCTGGTTCTCCCTGTTGCACTCGCATGCAGTCTGGAAATCGTTTGGGGAAGAATTCTGCTGAATTGATGTGATTGTGCAAATCCGTATAAAAGGTTCATCTGCTGAAGGATTCACCTGGATGTGAAACATCATATCCAGTCTTTTTCTTATACTGATGCTAACTGATCCCTTGTGAGTATATGTATTAGAATACTGGTCAGTGATACAAGAAATCTAACACATTTGGGAAAGATATTTTTTTCAGAAGAAAGTACACAGGTTTGTAAGTAGTTCCTTTGAGATTACCCTGAGACAATAATGAACTTTGTAGAATGCATCATTTCAGTATGCTCTTCCATATTGCTGGGCATACAATGGGCGTTTATGAATGAGGTTTGAGTTTTTGAAGCAGTACTAGGCAACGTGTAATGTCATTTTTCAGTGATTTCCACTAGATCAGCTAAATCTTTATACATTATGAAGATACTGTTCTTTTGATACTCCCTTTTGTGCTAGTGAAATGAGCCATGGTAGGGATTCTGAAGGAGAAAATTATATTTTTTTTTACTTTATGCCCTTTTCTATCTGGATATATACACCAGCGAACACCTTCAGGGTAATCAACAAACCTGCCTCTTTGATAGGAAGTCAGGTAAGTAACAGCAGCATAAGGGAGTCAACCTTTAGATTATCTGCAACTGTCCTTTATATAATGAGTTGATTTTATATACTTGTACACTCTTGTGCGTAATCTTTTATTTGTTCCGCAGAGCGCCAGTCTGAACTGCCAACTCAAAGCAAAGCCAGTTTTCCAAGCATACTCCCTGATCCTGATCCTGATTCTTCCAACTCTGGATTTGACAGTTCCGTCGCTACTCAGATTATAGAGGCTTTAGTGAGTGGGCCCAGACCACCAATAGAAAGTAAGTAGTTTCAAATTGATGTAGAAGATGTTTACAAAAAATTTTTTTCTGAAGAAAGGTCTCGACCCGAAACGTCAGCTTTCCTGCTCCTCTGATGCTTCTTGGCCTGCCGTGTTCATCGAGCTCTACACCTTGGTTTCTCAGATTCTCCAGCATCGGCAGTTCCTACTATCTCTCTAAACTGAAGAGTACACTGTTTTAAAGCAGTATAAGAAGAGAGCACTTAATGAAATGCAGAAGTCAGGTATAATTATGTTATAGTATCTATTGTTTTCAAATGGAATAGAGAATTAAAATAGGGGGATTTTGCTAAAATAATACGAGACATTAGTCAGACCATGCGTAGAACATTGTAAATGGTTTTGGCCCCCTTATCTGAGGAAAGTTATACTGTCATTGGAAGCAGTTCAGAGAAGGTTCACAAGTTTAATCCAGAGTATGGAAGGGAGGTTGAGTAGCTTAGGTTGTACTCATTGGAGTTTAGAAGAATGAGCAATGGCCATTTTGATGCGTACAAGATACTTAAAGGACTGTACAGGGTAGATATGGAGAGGTTATTTCTTCTTCTGAACGAGGCTAGGACTAGAGAGCATAAACTGGTGTTGATACCAAACTAGTATGGTGTCATCCATTTGAGACAGAGATGAGAAGCTGTTTCTTCTGATGGTATTGAATGTATGGATTTTTTTTACAGTAAAGGGTTGTAGGGGTTGATTGGTTGAGTATATTCAAGACTGTAACAAACATTTTTAGTAAGCAATTCGCAGTTATGGGGGAAAAGACAGGAAAGTGGAGTTGAGCGTTATCAAATCAGTCACGATTCATCGAATGACATAACAGATTTGATGGATTGAATTACCGACTTCAGCTCCTACATCATGTGGTCTTATTTGAGGTTTGTCGAAAAGTTAACATACTTTGGTGCTCGGTTGTTCTATAAGTATAGTTGCTGTGAATTTCTTCATCTTAAAACATGGGGTCAATTTTTTTTTACCTTGACCAAAGATACAAAAATATATCAATCTAGCATTTCTACATTCTGCTACAAAATACTGAGTATCATAAAGCCAAAGCAATTATTTGACTTCCCAGTACATTTTTCCTATCCATTTCTCTCTAGAAAGCTGAATAGTTAATCGTTTTCTTTTTATCACATGAAGGTCATTTTCGACCAGAGTTCATTCGGCCTGCTCCTCCACTTCATGTGTGTGAGGATGAACTAGCTTGGCTGAATCCAACAGAACCTGACCATACAATCCAGTGGGATAAAACCATGTGTGTTAAAAACAGCACTGGGGTGGAAATCAAACGCATCATGGCAAAGGCTTTCAAGAGTCCCTTATCTGCACAGCAGCAAACACAGGTAATTGCAAATAAGTATTCACTCTGAACCACTGATTGATTTGGAATATTGCTGAGTTGCATCACCAACCTTTAACATTATGGAAATGCACCTATCCTGTTTATCAGCTTTTGAAATTAAAAAAGAATGCAGTGCTTGATGATCAATAAATATGTTAATAAATGAGAAATGCAGGGTGATTGAAATGGTGGATTTTAACTTTCACATAGATTGATAAAAGAAAATTGACTTGTGTCACAAACGTAATAAATATCAGTGTTCAGGATAGGCTAAGCAATAATTTAACTTACAGCCAATAAGGGACAGCTCATAGAAAAGCAAAATCTGCAGAATTGAAATCCTGAAACAAAAATAAGAAGTCATGGAAAAATACAGGTTTTGATGGAGTGTATGGGGCAGGGTGAGGGTGGTGGTGGAGAGGGAGAGAGACAGAGATACTGTTTCAATTCTGATATAACTTCTTCAGAGGGCAAGTCATTGGATTTTGTAATGAGATAGATTTACTTAACAGCATAACCGTGAGAGAAAATTTAACTACAAATGGTTATGAATATAATCAAGGTTAACATTGTGTACCTTAATCAACCTGTTCAGATGTTTTATGGCATTTATGGTGTAAGTGAGGATTAAACCCAGGCCTCTTGGCTGAAAGGTAGGGGCACCACCACAAGGACCCTAAGGGGTTAGCATTCTGATATTTTCTAATTGACCTGCTATGAGATGTTGTGATGCACCTCGGATGCTATGACACACCTCTGGAGCAGGACTTAAACCTGGGCCTCTTGGTTCAGAGGAAGAGACATTACCACTGCGCCACAAGTGCCCTCGAGGTGAACATTCTGTCTTGTTAGAAAAGCTTTGTTAGAAGCAGTGCAGACCCTTTGAAAACTGATAATGGTGATATTAAAAATAAAGATAGGCACACATTGAATAATTACTTTGTTTCAATATAAGCGGTAGAAGAGGAGAATAAAATGTACACATCCCAAGGAAACTTGTGTTAAATCAGGTTTGGGAATCAAGCAAAATCAACATAATTAAAATAGCGATAGTGAGAAAAATAATGGTACTAATGAGGGACAGATCCCAAGGATCAGTATTTCAAAGGAAGTAAAGAACTTTACACATGTCCTGACTATAATCTTCCAAAGTTCTCCCAATTTGGGAACCATTCCAGTTAAATTGGAAAAATTCATCCTATTCTATATGAGAAAGGTTAGTGAGAGGAGGTGAGAAGTGAGAAGGCAAGAGACAGTGGTGCGGTGGTAATGTAACAGGACTAGCAATCCAGAACCTCAGGTCAGTGTACTGTAGACATGGATTTTAATAAAACTCTGAAATAAATGGCTAGCCTAATGGCTTTGTAAGTGTTGTAAAAACCCAACCAATCCTCTAATTTTCTCTGGGGAAAGAAAAATACAGTCCCTGGCCTGGCCTGGATGTGATTCCACTTCCTGTGAATGGTTAAAGAAACCAAGGATTTGTAAACCAGTCAGCTGAACATTGCTGTTGCAGTTTGTTATTGACAGACCATTTTAGATTGACTAAATAGGTTGAAAATTTTTGGCAGATCAGTGACAGTCAGCATGGATTTGACTAAACTGACAATTTTTAAAAAACGATATGGCTAAAGCACTGAACAGATCACTGTCTGTGGTTGTACCAATATGGACTTCCAGAAGGCACTTGATAAGGTCCCTGATAACTCGGATAAAATCAAAGTCCATAGAAGTAAAAGCAAATCATTGAACCGTAAGAAAATAGCTGAATGATTGGAGACTTGAGATTCTGAGCATGTACTTTAATCGGTAGACTGTGACGAGTGGTATCACCTAAGAATGTGATGAAGCCTCAAGGGTTTGCCATTGTTATTAAAAGCTTGAATGATGGGAGAAACCTATCTATTCCAGTTTACAGATGAGTCAAAAGTGGAATTATTTATTAGTCTTGTAGATGGAAGCAGAATTGCAACGAGATTAATAGTTTTAAGTTTTGGATTTCCTTATAGCCAAATAGGTCCACTTTGGACCTAAAACTGATACTAACTACTTCTTCAATGATGAAAAGGCGAAAGCAGTGGATATCTGAAGAAACTTGGTTTGCGGATCTATGATTTTTAAACGGACTACAGATTTTTAAAACATTGTGGTCAAATACTGAAAATAATTTTTTAAATGGTCAATACAATGCTGGCTTCTACCTAGCTGATAAAAGTGCGTAGACATTATGCTAAAGCGATACAAAGCCTGAATTTGACCACGCTTGGTATACTGTGTCCAGTTCTGAACACGTTTTCGGATCTTGGAGGGAATATAGTATAAATTTACCAAAGTAATATCTTGACTCCTAGTGTCAAATGATAACAAGAGACTACAAAGAGTCACTTGAACTCGGGGTGGCATGGTGGCTCTGTGGTTAGCACTGCAGCCTGACAGCGTCAGGGAGCTGGGTTCGATTCCAGCCGCGCATGACTGTCAGTGCGGAGTTTGCACATTCTCCCCGTGTCTGCATGGGTTTCCTCCGGGTGCTCCGGTTTCCTCCCGCAGTCCAAAGATATGCAGGCTAGGTGGATCGGCCATGCTAAATTGCCCGTAGTGTTCAGGGGTGTGTGGGTTATAGGGGAATCGGTCTGGGTGGGATGCTTCAAGGGGCGGTGTGGACTTGTTGGGCCAAAGGGCCTGTTTCCACACTGTAGGGAATCTAATCTAAAACTCAAAATGTTAACTTTGTTTCTCTCTCCACAGATGCTTCCATACTTGCTGAGTTTCTCCAACACTGTCTTATATCTCCAGCGTGTGCAGTATTTTGCCTTTATTACTAACACTAAATTTGTATTCCTTAGCATTTAGAAGATTACGGGATGATTTGATCAAAATTTGAGTTATTGGGCAGATAGGTAAATAGAAATAACTCCTGCTGTTTTGGGAATCCGATGATATAGCCTAAAGATTAGAGTCAGGGCTTTTGGGAGTGAAGTTGAAAATATCTTGTTGTGTTCTGTGCTGAGGATTCATGATGCAATATGCCTAGAAGTGAGACTGTAAATTTATTCACTGAAAATGAACGTTTCAGTAAAGGAACAAAAGGATCCTGATGTAAAGCTGACACTAAAAGTAGAAAAGACCATAATAAAACTAATGGAATCCTTGCTATTTGAACCTAAAGGTATTGAATATAAGAGCAAAGAGGGTACTTTATAAATGGTGCTGAGAAAAGTGAGAGGTGGCTGATAATTATTCAACAGTAAATAGATTGAGAGGGTAACAACAGAACATTTTAAAATATATGTATTCTGTTTCAGCAGTTTTAAAGGGGATTATTTGCTTGAAAAGGGGGAATATTATACTGAAAAGTGAGCAGAGATTGGACTTTGCAGCTTAAACACAATCACGTAATGCTGATTTATGAAATAAGGGATGAGTGGAAGTTGAGAAGAATATTATTTTGACTTAGCGTACACTAATTTGATCAATTTCTGTTCATTATTACATTGATCTGAATAAAACCATGTATTTGTAAAGCACATTTCATTGTAGAATATCATTTCAGTGTGCTTCACAAGACTATTTTGATACAAAATCTGACATCAATCCACATAGAGATAATTGGGCAGATGATGTCTTGGATGGATGGATATCAAAGATAGGGCCGTGCTAGCATTAGAAAAACACAGATCTTGGAGGTTTGTAGGGCTAGAAGAAGCTACAGTGATATTGGGATGGGGAAGGTGAGGAATTACAGCAGTGAAGTTATTGCCAAGGTATTCATACATATACTATAATGTGTAACATTTAGAGTCTGCGTACACTGTGAAGATTATGTAGTGTGTGTTCATTGTTCTTTCTATTAAGGCAATGGGTTTTTTTAACAGGTGTAGTTTCCCATCTCAAGATTTTGCGCACACCTTTTTATAAAGCTTAACTACTTTCAGGGTTACTTGCTGCAGATTTCTTGAGAGACAATCCAAGGCTTGCTTTGAGGACAACATTATGTGGGAAAAATGTAGTAGTGGAGGGAAAATTAACATTTGTTCAGATTTATGAATGCCAGAATTATTGACAATATATTGTTCCAGGAGTAAAATTCATCTTCACAACATTTCTGTTTGCTTTTGTTAATTCTCTAAGTACATGTGTAATGCTCAAAATAACTATTTAACCCTCCAGTAGTAATTACTGGGCAATCATCTGATGATGTGTCTGAAAATTGACACACATCTGTGTTGTACCTGAGTAACATTGAGTTTTTACTTTTATTTTCTTCATGGTAGCTCCTTGGTGAATTAGAAAAAGATCCAAAGCTAGTTTACCACATTGGTCTGACTCCTGTCAAGCTGCCTGATCTGGTAGAAAATAATCCTTTGGTTGCCATAGAGATGTTACTGAAGCTAATGCAGTCGAGCCAGATTACAGAATATTTTTCTGTACTTGTGAATATGGATATGTCCCTTCATTCCATGGAAGTTGTAAATAGGTGAGTTGTATGTTTTTTTTCCCCACCAATTTATTTGATTTGTCATCTATATCCGCTGCTATCCTGACTATATTCCATATAAATGGTAGTGGTACCTTTCTGCAGCCTGTGTGAACCTGGAAAGTGTGTTAACAGGTGCTATCCACGGCAGTACTCTTTGTTATCATCCAATTATCTGTGCCCAGTTGTTCTGTCTTCAGTTGACAGCCAGTAAGGAGTCACTTTACAGTATACATTGATTATATTAAATGAGTAATGCATCAAAATGTAACCTTTTCTTCACATTTGGCAGTTCAGCATGGACAGTTTTGCAGTTCAGTGAAAGCTCATTTAGTTTCATAATAGATGCTTTGTCTCTTGAATATTTTGGATTTTTTTCCTTTCTCTGATACTATAGAAATGACTTGTTGCAGAGTATAAGTCCAAGGACCCAAGACCTTCCTGTAACTCACCAGAGTGGTGGCTGTTTTGTGTGTGTCTTAGCAATCTGTTCAGTTGCAGAGAAAATAATAGTTGAATAGTATTCTTTCCTCACCCGAGAACTAACTGCACAGATTTGTTTCCGTAGGGATCACTAGGTAGCATTTTAGAATGTTCTCTAAATGAATATTGACCTAGTCTTTTTATATTGTTCAAGCTTCTGGTTTTGTGATTTGTTTCTACTTCTGGCTTTTATTTTCAGGTTAACCACTGCTGTTGATCTTCCTCCAGAATTTATTCACCTCTATATTTCAAATTGTATCTCTACTTGCGAACAGATTAAAGATAAGTACATGCAGGTAATTATGTTGCTTGTGGATAGTTGAAGTGATAAATCTCTTCTGTATGAGCAAAATTATATGCTACCATCCAAGTTATAAATATATTCTAGGCATAATTTGAAAATTTCAAGTTTTGATATGTACGGACCACCTACATTTGCAAATTCCCAAAAGTGCGTTGGGAGGGAAGAAGAATACAGTGCTAATTATTTACTTCATTTTTTTCCCCTTTCCAAATAATGTGACAGACAAGTATGCTGGTGCTCAACTTTGCTAGCATTTTGTTAAGTCATGAACTCCAGATTCTATAGAATATTTTGGTAAGAACCAAGATTGCATTTTTCTGCCTCACCCTGGCCCTCAAAATATCCTATTTACATTTTCATTTCCTTTCTGTATTTTCTTGTTTGATGGCCTTCACCTTGTTCCAATAGGAGAGGCAACTTTTTTGATATGAGTTCTTGACACATTGTTTCTCCAACTCTTAGGCAGTGTCCACTCTATTTTACACTTTGACATACCAACATTGTAATGGAATAAAAGGACCAAGTACTTGTAGCTCCAAGAGAAATCTTTAATGTCCCAATTCTCTGCTTCGATAATGTTTGACTTAGCAGCAGAACTAACTGTGTACATGTCTTGCCCTGTTGTTTTATCTCCTATAATTGCATTGTGGAGGGCAAGATAATAGATGTGGCAGAAGGTATGAAATCAATACTACTGTGAGCAATCAGACCATAAGATATACAAGGAGAAATAGGCCATTCAGTGAGATCATTGCTGATCGGATAATCCTCAACTCCACTTTACATGCCTTATCCCCGCAGCCCTTGATTCCTTTACTGATTTTTAAAAAATCTGTATACCTCAGTCTTAGCAACGAAGGTTTATACATGTTGAACAGGGCGTGACTTATGTCAGAATCTATATCCATTCCAAATAGTGACTCCCATTGTTCATGCTCTTCCTGCCTTTACCAGCCCCCTCTCTATTTATTTCTGAGCTCCTCTCCTCCTCCCCATCTCTGAAGAAGGGTCCCAACCTGAAATGTCAGCTTTCCCGTTCCTCTGATGCTGCCAGGCCTGCTTTGTTGGGGGCGCTTTGAGGACAACACCAAAACGTTTCCCCTATCCTGTTAGGAATCATCTTGGAGAAGTTAAGCATCAAAGCACAAAATTTGCTGTTAGTAACAATAACAACATGCACTTACAGAAAGGATATTTTTCTTCATAACAAATGCTAATATCCTTTAGTAAGGAGGCAATAAATGAAATTTTACAGCAAGCTATGTAAAATATTACGCCATTAAATGCTTGATGAACGAATGATATTTTAAGCACCACCTTAATAAAGAGGTGGAGAAGCCAAAGGTTTAGGAAAGGACTTCCTGAGGTTAGGACTTCAGCTATTGATGGTCAATGGATTGATAAACTGGGGACATAAAGAATTCAAGGAGTACCAGTATATCATAGCCAGAGCAGGTTCTGCATTGGAATGGGTGACACCATTAAGGCGTTTGATAACTAGGATCAGGATTTTAAAAGAAGATTTTTCCAAACCAGGACCTATTACTCGTAGGCCAGCAAATAAAGGGTTGATGGGTGATTGGAATTTGGTAGGAATTAGAGGATGTTGAACAGAATTTTCTATGAGCTCAAGTTAATGGAAGATGCAAATGGGAATCTGGTAAGGGTGGCATTCACATAGTCAAAATGAGGCTTGCTTACAAAAAATGGTTGATTAGGACTGCTGATGTTGAGCAATTTCCTCGAGTAGGTTAGCACCACTGTCTGACATTGCCAGGGATCTAGATTTGATTCGATTGGGTAACTGTCTGTGTTGAGTTTGTATATTCTCCCCAGGGGACGGAAAGGGAACCGGCAGGCAGTGCAGGGATCCCCTGTGGCCATTCCCCTCAACAATAGGTATACCGTTTTGGATACTGTTGCGGGGGGGGGGGGGGGAACTTACCAGGGGAAAGCAGTGGGGCACAGGGCTCTGGCACAGAGTCTGTCCCTGCTGCTCAGAAGGGAGGGGGGAAGAGGAACAGAGCATTAGTCATTGGGGACTCCATAGTTAGGGGGACAGATAGGAGGTTCTGTGGGGACGAGAGAGACTCACGGCTGGTGTGTTGCCTCCCAGGTGCCAGGGTGTGTGATCTCTCTGATCGTGTTTTTGGGATCCTTAAGGGGGAGGGGGAGCAGCCCCAAATCGAGGTTCACATTGGCACCAACGACATAGGTAGGAAGAGAGACGGGGATTTAAGGCAGAAATTCAGGGAGCTAGGATGGAAGCTGAGAGCTAGGACGAACAGAGTTGTTGTCTCTGGTTTGTTGCCTGTGCCACTTGCTAGTGAGGTGAGGAATAGGGAGAGAGAGGAGTTGAACATGTGGCTAGAAGGATGGAGCAGGAGGGAGGGTTTTGGATTCTTGGATAATTGGGGCTCTTTCTGGGGTAGGTGGCACCTCTACAAGCAAGATGGTCTTCACCTGAACCAGAGGGGTACTGATATCCTGGGGGGGAAATTTGCGAAGGCTGTTCGGGTGGGTGTAAACTAATTCAGCAGGTGGATGGGCTCCGGAATTGTAGATCGAGTATAGAAAAGGTTGAGAGTAGGGTGGTCCGAAATAAAGTTTCAGGGAAGCAAGATGGCACCGGCAAGCAAGAGGTTGTTTTGAAGTGTGTCTACTTCAATGGCAGGAGCGTCCGGAATAAGGTGGGTGAACTTGCAGCATGGGTTAGTACCTGGGACTTCGATGTTGTGGCCATTTCGGAGACACGGATAGAGCAGGGACAGGAATGGTTGTTGCAGGTTCCGGGATTTAGACGTTTCAGTAAGAACAGAGAAGATGGTAAAAGCGGCGGAGGTGTGGCATTGTTGGTCAAGGACAGTATTACAGTTGCAGGAAGGATGTTTGGGGACTTGTCAACTGAGGTAGTATGGGCTGAGGTTAGAAAAAGGAAAGGAGGTCACCCTGTTGGGAGTTTTCTATAGGCCTCCGAATAGTTCCAGAGATGTAGAGGAAAGGATAGCAAAGATGATTCTCGATAGGAGTGAGAGAGACAGGGCAGTTGTCATGGGGGACTTCAACTTTCCAAATATTGACTGGGAACACTATAGTTCGAGTACTATAGATGGGTCAGTTTTTGTCCAGTGTGTGCAGGAGGGCTTTCTGACACAGTATGTAGATAGGCCAACAAGGGGCAAAGCCACATTAGATTTGGTACTGGGTAATGAGCCTGTCCAGGTGTTAGATTTGGAAGTAGGTGAGCACTTTGGTGATAGCGATCACAATTCTGTTATGTTTACTTTAGTGATGGAAAGGGATAGGTGTATACCACTGGGCAAGAGTTATAGCTGGGGGAAAGGCAATTACGCTGAGATTAGGCAAGATTTAGGGAGCATTGGATGGGGAAAGAAACTGCAGGCGATGGGCACATTAGAAATGTGGAACTTATTCAAGGAAAAGCTCCTGTGTGTCCTAGATAAGTATGTACCTGTCAAGCAGGGAGGAAGCTGTAGAATGCGGGAGCCGTGGTTTACGAAGGAGGTGGAATCTCTGGTCAAGAGGAAGAAGAAGGCTTATGTTAGGATGAGAGATAATGGGAACTGCAGATGCTGGAGAATTCCAAGATGATAAAATGTGAGGCTGGATGAACACAGCAGGCCAAGCAGCATCTCAGGAGCACAAAAGCTGACGTTTCGGGCCTAGACCCTTCATCAGAGAGGGGGATGGGGAGAGGGAACTGGAATAAATAGGGAGAGAGGGGGAGGCGGACCGAAGATGGAGAGTAAAGAAGATAGGTGGAGAGAGTGTAGGTGGGGAGGTAGGGAGGGGATAGGTCAGTCCAGGGAAGACGGACAGGTCAAGGAGGTGGGATGAGGTTAGTAGGTAGCTGGGGGTGCGGCTTGGGGTGGGAGGAAGGGATGGGTGAGAGGAAGAACAGGTTAGGGAGGCAGAGACAGGTTGGACTGGTTTTGGGATGCAGTGGGTGGGGGGGAAGAGCTGGGCTGGTTGTGTGGTGCAGTGGGGGGAGGGGACGAACTGGGCTGGTTTAGGGATGCAGTAGGGGAAGGGGAGGTTTTGAAACTGGTGAAGTCCACATTGATACCATATGGCTGCAGGGTTCCCAGGCGGAATATGAGTTGCTGTTCCTGCAACCTTCGGGTGGCGTCATTGTGGCACTGCAGGAGGCCCATGATGGACATGTCATCTAGAGAATGGGAGGGGGAGTGGAAATGGTTTGCGACTGGGAGGTGCAGTTGTTTGTTGCGAACTGAGCGGAGGTGTTCTGCAAAGCGGTCCCCGGGGACGAACTAGGCTGGTTGAGGGATGCAGTAGGGGAAGGGGAGATTTTGAAACTGGTGAAGTCCACATTGATACCATATGGCTGCAGGGTTCCCAGGCGGAATATGAGTTTCAAAATCTCCCCTTCCCCTACTGCATCCCTAAACCAGCCCAGTTCGTCCCCTCCCCCCACTGCACCACACAACCAGCCCAGCTCTTCCCCCCCCCCCACCCACTGCATCCCAAAACCAGTCCAACCTGTCTCTGCCTCCCTAACCGGTTCTTCCTCTCACCCATCCCTTCCTCCCACCCCAAGCCGCACCCCCAGCTACCTACTAACCTCATCCCACCTCCTTGACCTGTCCGTCTTCCCTGGACTGACCTATCCCCTCCCTACCTCCCCACCTACACTCTCTCCACCTATCTTCTTTACTCTCTATCTTCGGTCCGCCTCCCCCTCTCTCCCTATTTATTCCAGTTCCCTCTCCCCATCCCCCTCTCTGATGAAGGGTCTAGGCCCGAAACGTCAGCTTTTGTGCTCCTGAAATGCTGCTTGGCCTGCTGTGTTCATCCAGCCTCACATTTTATGTTAGGATGAGATGTGAAGGCTCAGTAAGGGCACTTGAGGGCTACGAGGTAGCCAGGAAAGACCTAAAGAGAGAGCTCAGAAGAGCCAGGAGGAGACATGAGAAGTTGTTGGTGCATAGGATCAGGGTAAACCCTAAGGTTTTCTATAGGTATTTAAGGAATAAAAGAATGACGAAAGTAAGATTAGGCCCAATCAAGGATAGTAGTGGGAAGTTGTGTGTGGAGTCAGATGAGATAGGGGAAATGCTAAATGAATATTTTTCAACAGTATTCACTCTAGAAAACGACAATGTTTTCGAGGAGAATACTGAGATACAGGCTACTAGACTGGGTAGGATTGATGTTCACAAGGAAAGAGGTATTAGAAATCCTTCAGAGGGTGAAGTTAGATAAGTCCCCTGGGCCGGATGGGATTTATCCTAGGATCCTCTAGGAAGCCAGGGAGGAGATTGCCGAGCCTTTGGCATTGACCTTTAACTCGTCATTGTCTACAGGAATAGTGCCAGATGATTGGAGGATAGCAAATGTGGTTCCCCTGTTCAAGAAGGGGGATAGAGACAACACTGGTAATTGTTGACCAGTGAGCCTTACCTCAGTTGTTGGTAAAGTGTTGGAAAAGGTTATAAGGGATAGGATTTATAATCATCTAGAAAAGAATAAATTGATTAGGGATAGTCAGCACGGTTTTGTGAAGGGAAGGTCGTGCCTCACAAACCTTATTGAGTTCTTTGAGAAGGTGACCAAACAGGTAGATGAGAGTAAACCGGTTGATGTGGTGTATATGGATTTCAGCAAGGCGTTCGATAAGGTTCCCCACAATAGGCTATTGTATAAAATGTGGAGGAATGGAATTGTGGGAGATATAGCAGTTTGGATCGGAAATTGGCTTGCTGAAAGAAGATTGATGGGAAATGTTCATCCTGGAGACCAGTTACTAGTGGTGTACCGCAAGGGTCGGTGTTGGGTCCACTGCTGTTTGTCATTTTTATAAATGACCTGGATAAGGGCGTAGAAGGATGGGTTAGTAAATTTGCAGACGACACTAAGGTCGGTGGAGTTGTGGACAGTGACGATGGATGCTGTAGGTTGCAGAGAGACACAGATAAGCTGCAGAGCTGGCCTAAGAGGTGGCAAATGGAGTTTATTGCCGACAAGTGTGAGGTGATGCACTTTGGTAGGAGTAACCAGAAGGCAAAATACAGAACTAATGGTAAGATTCTTAGTAGTGTAGATGAGCAGAGAGATCTTGGTGTCCACGTACACAGATCCTTGAAAGTTGCCACCCAGGTTGACAGGGCTGTTAAGAAGGCATACAGTGTTTTAGCTTTTAATAATAGAGGGATCGAGTTCCGGAACCAAGAGGTTATGGTGAAGCTGTACAAAACTCTGGTGCGGCCGCACTTGGAGTATTGTGTACAGTTCTGGTCACCTCATTATAAGAAGGATGTGGAAGCTTTGGAAAGGGTGCAGAGGAGATTTACTAGGATGTTGCCCGGTATGGAGGGAAGGTCTTACGAGGAAAGGCTGAGGGACTTGAGGCTGTTTTCATTAGAGAGAAGAAGGTTGAGAGGTGACTTAATTGAAACATATAAAATAATCAGAGGGTTAGATAGGGTGGATAGGGAGAGCCTTTTTCCCAGGATGGTGACGGCGAGCACGAGGGGGCATAGCTTTAAATTGAGGGGTGAAAGATATAGGACAGATGTCAGCGGTAGTTTCTTTACTCAGAGAGTAGTAAGGGAATGGAACGCTTTGCCTGCGACGGTAGTAGATTCGCCAACTTTAGGTACATTTTAAGTCATCATTAGATAAGCATATGGACGTACATTGAATAGTGTAGGTTAGGTGGGCTTCAGATCAGTATGACAGGTCGGCACAACATCGAGAGCCGAAGGGCCTGTACTGTGCTGTAATGTTCTATGTTCTATTTCTGCATGGGTTTCCTCCTGTGATACAGAGATGTGCAGGTTCAGTGGATTGACAATGCTAAATTGTCTGTAGTGGCCAGGAGCGTGTAGGCTCGGGGTATTGGCCAGGGTGAATGCAGGATTATGGGGTTAGGGTAGGAGGCTGGATTTGGGTGGGCTGCTCTTTGGAAGTTTGGTGCAGACTCATTACGTCAAATAACCTCTTTCCGCACTGTAGGGATTCTGCGTCAGTGCCATTTAGAGAGACGAGGAAAAATGGAAGGGGAAGGTGAAATCCAGTCGTTGAGTTATTTCCAACCAAATAATTACATCTGTGACATTGTAATGCTCAGAATTTGTGGCAAGTAAGCTACCTGATAAACCTGTTACTTGTGATACTAGAGAGTGACAGTGTACCAACTAACAATACAAATCTTCTTAAAACTCGCTAACTATTTTTTATCTTCCAGAACCGTTTGGTACGTCTTGTTTGTGTCTTCCTCCAGTCTTTAATCAGAAACAAAATAATCAATGTCCAGGACTTGTTCATTGAAGTGCAGGCCTTTTGCATTGAGTTCAGCCGAATAAGAGAAGCAGCTGGCCTATTCCGATTGCTGAAAACACTGGATACGGGCGAAAATCCTTCAGAAGCAAAATCATCAAAATAATATAAGGCAGAATTCAAAATTCTAAATGACTGGAAAAGCCTATGTCGTTTGTTGGAATCATTTCCATGATTTCAGTGCATAATTGAAAGATAATTAGTTTTGTTTAAAAACAATAAGCCTTTCTTAGCCACTCAGTTTGCCCGAATGGGACCAGACTTATTTTCTTGTTATACAAGTGTGCAAGCCAATACTGATGAGCATCTTGGTCACTTTCCCAGGTAGTGTTGTTGCATAGCAACGCACCATCACTTTAGTGACTCCTATTTAATTTGTGGTAGGGTATGCTTTCTACAAGAGAAAACTATGTTAACCAGTTTATTTCTGTTCTTTATATCATATGTAAATACATGTTTCATATTATTAAACGCATCAACAAAGTTAGGTAAAGTACAAAAGTAATTGAATTTGTGCACCATGTTTTGGATTGAAGTTCATGAATGTTGATTATGAAGTCTTTGTTTTAATTAAAATACTGAAAAGTGAAGCAATCAACGCTTGATTAGTCACATTTAAATTCAAGATTGAGGGAATTGCATGGTGCCGGCCTACCAATTGAAACTGGTGCAAGGAGCTTCAACAATCAGCTCACACAAAGTAATTATGCAAATTTAAGATAGCAATTTCAACAGTACTGGCCCTCCAATAGGTCCCAGGATGTGGGTTGAAATGGGAGTACAGAGGGTGGTGTTCGCTGCTTGCTCGTGTCTGTTGGGACTGCATTGAAGCTGTGAGGAGCAAATATTTACCATGACAGTGGCCACTACTGGGTTAAACACCTACTCAGCTTGGAGAAACTTTTTTCCTTTTTCCGAGTACAGCCTACCTTCTGACAAGAGATCTTAACAGTGGCATTAGCCTTGATCTTGTTTATTGGAAGGGAAATTGACTGCAAAATTAGAGATTATACTTTAGTTGTACCGAATATAGGTGGACCATATCTGATTCTCTGGATTTTTCTGACTTAAAGAAAGATGTAAACATGTATGTAGCAATTCAAAATAATAAAGTGTGAAGCTGGATGAACACAGCAGGCCAAGCAGCATCTCAGGAGCACAAAAGCTGACGTTCCGGACCTAGACCCTTCATCACAGAGGGGGCTGGGGTGAGGGTTCTGGAATAAATAGGGAGAGAGGGGGAGGCGGACTGAAGATGGAGAGAAAAGAAGATAGGTGGAGAGGAGAGTATAGGTGGGGAGGTAGGGAGGGGATAGGTCAGTCCAGGGAAGATGGACAGGTCAAGGAGGTGGGATGAGGTTAGTAGGTAGGAAATGGTACGTGAACCATTTCAACTCCCCCTCCCATTCTTTAGGTGACATGACCATCATGGGCCTCCTGCAGTGCCACAATGATGCCACCCGAAGGTTGCAGGAAAAGCAACTCATATTCCGCTTGGGAACCCTGCAGCCCAATGCCATCAATGTGGACTTCACCAGCTTCAAAATCTCCCCTTTCCCCCCCCACCACATCCCAAAACCAGCCCAGTTCATCCCCTCCCCCCACTGCATCCCAAAACCAGCTCAGCCTGTATCCGCCTCCCTTACCTGTTCTTCCTCTCACCCATCCCTTCCTCCCACCGCAAGCCACACCTCCATCTCCTACCTACTAACCTCATCCCACCTCCTTGACCTGTCCGTCTTCCCTGGACTGACCTATCCCCTCCCTACCCCCCACCTATACCCTCCTCTCCACCTATCTTCTTTTCTCCATCTTTGGTCCGCCTCCCCCCTCTCTCCCTATTTATTCCAGAACCCTCACCCCATCCCCCTCTCTGATGAAGGGTCTAGGCCCAAAACATCAGCTTTTGTGCTCCTGAGATGCTGCTTGGCCTGCTATGTTCATCCAGCTTCACACTTTATTATCTTGGATTCTCCAGCATCTGCAGTTCCCATTATCTCACATAGCAATTCAAAGATGGTTTATTAGACTAATACCTTGCATGTTTGACCTGTCTTATGGAGTAGCCCAGACTAGCTGGGTTAAACTATGTTTATTGCTGTTTGAGTTCAGAAGAACAAGAGGCAATTTGATTGTCAAGGCCTGTCAGGATCTTGTATATTTCAGTATGGAAGTGGGAAGCACGTTTCCTATTGTAGGAGAATCTAAAAGGGTTACTGTTTTAAAAATAAGTGGTTGTCTATTTAAGGCAGATAAATTATCTTTTCTCATTATGGGTTGGGAGTCTTTGGAACTCTCTTCCTCAAAAGGCAGTGGAAGCAAAGCCTTTGAATATTTCTAAGGCAGAGATTCTTGGTGAGCTGTTGACAAAGGATAAGCAAGAGTAACGAGATAAGTCAGTCTTATTCAATGGAAAAGTAGGTTTGATGATCTGAGCAGCCCACTGCTCCTAATTCTTATATTTGGTTGTTAAGTAAATGACACTAAAATAGATTTTTTCTAAACAAAATACAGGCTAATCTGTAATTTTAAAGAAACTGCTAGAGTATGAAGTTAAATTGCTGTGGATGTTTGAAACTAAGTAATTAGCTACTTACATATTAACTTTAGGATATTGAGACTAGCTGTCAATTTGAGCTTCCAAAGTTTCCGTTAGGATGTTACTATTTACGTCCGTTTTATGAAATCCTACACTGCACAGTATTTGCATTAAAATAATTGTCTTGCCCCAATAGCATTTAAAATATGCCAGCTGCTTTGGTGATTTGAGAATAAATTTGAAATCAGAACTTTGGGCTGCAGCAAACCACATCCCTGCATTGATAGAATTCACTCGGTTTAAGCACGTGAGACCATGAAACGTGAGCAGAAGTAGGACGTTTGACCCATTGAGTCTGCTCTGCCATTCAGTGAGATCATGGCTGATTTGATCATCCTCAACTCAACTTTTCCTGCTTAATTACCTGTAACCCTAGATTTCCTTAATGATTAGAAATCTCTGTCTCATCTGCAACTTTATAATCTTTCCCTGTTTGAATAATATCTAACTCTTCTTCCTGCCAAGATGCATAACCCACATTTTCCCACACTATATTCTGTATGTCAAGCTTTTGCCCAGTAAATGCAACCTGTCTGCATCCCTGACGGACAGGTCAAGGAGGTTGGATGAGGTTACTTAATTGTCTAGCCTTGGCCATTATTGCCGTCTCAGGCTTGCTGCTGTGATGCAGCAAAAGACATCACATTGTTTTCCACTGGACTCGATGTTAAGTTTGATAACTTTAGGGCTTGAGGTCTCCCCTGTCCTAACCCCACCCCCACACTCCAGGCCTTGTTATCTCAGTCTGCTATTATACATTACTCGCAGTTAGCCACTAACAGTTCTCATTGTTGGCTATTCACCCTCTTACCCAGATCCTTATCACTTCTTTGTCTCTTGAACTACTCTCTCTCTTAGGGCTCTATCCCCAACTACTTCACTGTTTACTCCCTCCCATCACCCTATCATCTGCATACATTCCTAGCTACCATCAGTTCTGAGGGTCACTGGACCTGAAATATTGACTCTGATTTCTCCCCACAGATGCTGCCAGTCCTGCTGAATTTTTCTGGCAATTTCTGTTTTTGTTTATGATTTACAGCATCTGCAGTTCTTCTGGTTTTTTACTCCCTATTTAACACTCCATTCCCTTATTTGTTTTCCCTATTACCCATTGAACGTGGTTGCTAACTTTTCTTGTAATTCCTGTACAATAACTCCCAAACTCTCCTGCAACTTTATAATCTTTCCCTGTTTGAATAATATCTAACTCTTCTTCCTGCCAAGATGTATAACCCACATTTTCCCACACTATATTCTGTATGTCAAGCTTTTGCCCAGTAAATACAACCTGTCTGTATCCCTGATAATAAAGTGTGGAGGGTCTAGGCCCGAAACGTCAGCTTTTGTGCTCCTGAGATGCTGCTTGGCCTGCTGTGTTCATCCAGCTCCACACTTTGTTATCTTGGATTCTCCAGCATCTGCAGTTCCCATTATCAATGTCTGTACCCCTCTTGTTGATTAAAAGTCATTCTTGCTACTTTCCTTCCCACCTACATTTGTGTCATTTGTAAACTTAGCATTAGCATATTCATCCCAATCTTCCCAAGTCTTTTAATATTAATTGTAAACAATTGTGGCCCGATCAGTGATTCCTGTGGCAGTTGACTAGTTGCAAGTTGCCATCCTGATACTCCCTTTGTGCCAAAGCTCTGTCCTATTAGCCAATTCTTTATCTATGCTAATATGCCAATTGCAACATAATGGGCCTTTTTAAAAATTAATAGCCTGATGTGCAGTATCTTAATGAATGTCTTTTGGAAATCCAAATATTTTATCTGTTAGTCCTTCATTATCTACCTTGCCTGCTACCTCCCCAAAGAACTGTTAAAGAATTCTTGAAATTTGTCAGGCATGATTTCTCCTTCAATGAAGCTATGCTGGCTCTGCTTGATTATGTTTTGTATGTTGATAAGCTTTGTTATTATATCCTTTGTAACAGGCTGTAATATTTTCCAAATGACACACGTTAACCCAACGGCCCTATAGTTTTTTTTAACTTTGCCTTCCTTTTTGAATAATCATCTGATCAAAAATAATTTCTTGTTATTGTACTTATTCTGACCCATACTAATAAAGCTCCTGGTAGCTTTATTAGGAGCCTGTCCTTTCAAAGGCCACAGCTGTCGAATCTTTGGTTCCCAGCTTTGATTTCCTTATAGCCATTACAGAGACATTGTTACAAGGTTATACCAACCAAATTGTATTTGTACCATTAATTCATTTATTTCTCAAGTTTGTACATGGCATGAATACTTGAACCAAAAAGCATGCTTCTTCATGTCTTGCAGTCTTACGTTTTCATCTTCAGTTGAACACTAAAAGCATCCCTGTTCCAAAATTAGTGAACGTACAAACAGGGCAAAGAATATAAGATGGTTCTTGTTAGCTTCCTCATGCTTTTAAAGAAATAACATGTTTTCTTCCCAAAAGATTTTGTCTGTTAGCAAGCCATTGCCCCTGGGGTTCTAGCATTTCCAACAACTAAAATGTTGCTCCTCCACTAATAGCTGGTAACTCAGAGCATGGAATGCTTACCTAGGCTAGGGAACTTCACAATAAGCAACAAACTGAATGTCTCAAATAACCCTGCTACCAAATTATCACCTTTTCTCCTGTCCACGTTACCAAGGGTTGGGCCAAGCATTCGTTCTGTGCCCCACTGTGACGATCCTACTTCAATATATGTTGCTTTTTGTTGACTTATGTGTCTTGCAAAGCGTTAAATCAATTATGGGTTCAGTGAGATAGCAAGGTGTAGAGCTGGATGAACACAGCAGGCCAAACATCATCAGAGGAGCAGGAAGGCTGACATTTCGGGTCTGCACCCTTCTTCAGAAATGGATTCTTCAGTGATTTTAGCACTGCACTATCGCCTCCCCTTGTTTAGGAGAGGCAAACTAATTGAATCATATACGTTTCTTAAGAAGCATGACAGTGTGGATGCTGTGAAAACACCAGGTTAGTCATTTAGGACTGAGGTGAAAAATTTATTCACACCAAAGAGTTTTGAATTTAAGGACTTCTCCACCTCCAAGAGCCACAGTTGCACGTATTCCAGATGAAGATTAATGGATTTACGGGTATTAAGAAATTATGGCGATTTCATAGGTGACGTTGCGGTCTGAGCTCAACTGTGAACTTATTGAATGGTGGAGCAGAATCCAAAGATACAATAGTCTATTCCAGCTTCCAGATCTTAAGGCTGTATCGTTTTCTGCCTCAAGATGTCACCTAAATGTACAACCTATGTGTTTTGTTTATGAACTTGCAAACCTATTTCCCACATAACACAGTCCATGCTCACATATCTCACTATCATAAATAACTGATCCATAGCATTGCTTAAGATATTAAAATATCAAGATGAGCTTGAGTCATTCCAACAGCAGTTTTACATTGAAGCAATTCAGCTTTGACGAGCAAGATTTGAGTGTGAAACATAAATTCATGCAGCATTGATTATAAAGTTTGTGAAATTCCAACTGGTCAAGACTTATGGCTTCTCTCTGAGATCAGATATATTACAGAAAATGTATCACGACTCTGGCTGTTAGACTGATGATGGGAGTCACCTGGGAAGGTTCAAAATAAGGTGGGAAGTTCCTTGCTTTCAAGGACCCTGCATGATATCTCTAATTCACAATTTATAGACATTTTGAACAATTATGTGGTACTTGGATCGTTAGCTAGAAATTTGAGTGACAGGTTACAATCTAATACAATCCATAACTCTCCTACATGTCCCCCTTAACTATGCAACAAGCCCTTTCACCTGACCATCTGACCAACCCCCTGTCTGTTCTGAATAGACCCTGGTCCCAAACTCATTATCCCCAGCTACCAACTCTACCAGTTACCCTCCCAACTTTATCATCTATCCTCTTAACTACCCAAACAGCCCCTGAAGATAGGCTGACCCAACCCATTTACACCCCACCCGCCCAGTCACAAAAATTCAAACACTGGACTGGGCCTTTAACTTTGCACATGGCAGCTTCTGCTTCTGCACTGATCCTCTTTGCAGGATTGTGGATTCCCGTGTTGGACCTTTTCAAACGTAACTGCAGTTTTCCTGCAGTGTCATTCTGCAATTTAATAGTTAACAAACCTTGAGGGTTAATTTTCCTGATTTCTGTTCCTCTGCCAAATTACAAAGTGAGTGAAATATGTCTCAGGGTTTTTTTTTCTCATTCTACCAATGTAAAAAGGTGTTTGAATTTGTGGGTTTAAATGCAGGCTGCCAAAATCCCCAATTTCCCAGTATTGTCTCCTGCTGGGATGTGGAAAGAAACAAAAGTGTAATTGCAGAACAGTTTGAGTACAGAAAGTTCCAACGGGTCACTTATCAAGCAAGAAGGCTAGTTTCAATTTTCTGTCTGCTAATTAGACTTCCTACTTTGAGTGGGGTCATAGTAGAGGAATTGTTGCAACAGTGACCCCAAGAATGGAACCAGTGTCATTTGACCTTTTTTTTCCCCTTTTGAGTTTAGCAGTTTAGATTATTAGCAACTGAAGGCCTGGATGAGTAACTGCAGTGTTTTTAAATTGCACTCATAAATCTGGAATAGAAGAATTATTATTGTAACAATAACTGTAAAGCTATGGACATTAATAAATCACTTGGATTTTTACAATGTCCTTTTGATAAGGAAAGCTACTGTGCTTATCTTACCTGACTTGCCTCTGTAGCAATTATGTTTAACCTCCCACTGAAAATGCCAGTTGTTTGGATCAAATTATTGTAATTTTAAATATATGAAAAAAATTGGAGAGACTATTTACCTCTGTCCTAGGTAATCTGCTCTTTGTCCTTTGTAATTTGCAACAGGAGCAAGTGCAGTGTGTTCACAAATATTTCAGTGCAAGGTATTAGTGCATTCCAGATCCTATCTGGAAGTGTATAAGGTTGAGGAAATCACACTAAATCATAATCGTTTGGCAAGGCAGTGCAGACAAGGTGGGCCAAATGATCTTGTGAGTAATGAAATATGCAGGCTTGACTTTATATGAATATGTTGGTTGTCTCCCAACATTAACACCTATTATAAGCAAGGTCAGTGGATTAGAAATAGATGCTGCTTGAAGGATGCTACATAAGAAACATAAATCCTGTTTAAAACTAGGGCTCATCGTCAAATTTAGGATTATCTTGCTGCATGGCATTCCAAAAGCAGTAGTAGTGCTGTCAGTGTCAGGTAATGGTCAGGAGAAAAGTTCAGTTTAGCAACTAGTAGTAAAGGCCCTCAAAGTGATATGCCCAGGCTATGTGAAAAGAATTGCAAAATTCCAAGAATTCTCAAAGCATAATTCAGAATTGCAAGGTAAAAACAGAAAGAACTGTGGATGCTGTAAATCAGGAACAAAAACAAAGTTGTTGGAAAAGCTCAGCAGAATTGCCAGACCAGGTCAGCACGCTTTTCAAAAACAGGTAGAAAAGCAAAGCTCAAACAAATTACAACATTTGTCCTGGAATGCAGTTCAGACAATAAATTTAATTGTCATGAGGCCACAATGTAATCAGTAATTAAGAAACAAATATAGAAAACTTAACAATGACTGCAAAAAATTAAGATGTTTACAGGACTAAAAATCCTTGAATTGTAATTTAAGTGTCTGCTGGATTAAAAAAAATCAATTATTTTTCATACAAGAGATCGCTGCAAATGGGGAAACAAAATCGTTTATTAGAAGCAACTTCATGCTCTACCACACAAGCCTCAGCAAATCAGATTTCTTGGAGCCAGAAGACCCTTTCAAAGTTACTCAAATTTGCTACTAATAGGTAAACAAAGAAGTGACGTCAATTGATTGCCCTCTGAATTTCTACAGTGGAAGTTTTCCAACTTGACTTGAAAACGTGAGTAATTTGATTGAATGAGAAAAGGAAGTTAATATTCCTTTAATGTGTTGTAATGCTACCACACCCAGACAGATTTTAAAATCTTCTCGCAAATCGATTGCGTCATGTATGATAAACATACTGCAATTGCTGGAATTCTGAAATAAATTGCTGGAAATTGGCAGCATCGAGACAGCAGGGCCCGTTTACATTCCAAATTGATACAACTTCAGAAGAGAAGGAAAGTAGAAATATAAATGGATTTTATGCTTCAGGGATAGGGAGGATAAAAAAAACAAAGGTGTGGGATAGAGTGCAGGGCCAGAGAGATTAAGTGATAAAGATGTCATGGAACAAAAGAAATAAGGGGAGTGATAATGACTGTAGGAAAGAAACAAAATATTTATCCAGAACGAGTGTGCTTTGCAGAATAAGGAACAGCTCAGTTCAAAAGCAGAAATGTGAAAAACAAAGCTGCATACTGTCACACAGCAAAAAGCAGAATCAAAAGGTGCCATGAAAGGTGGCAAATGGAGTTCAATGCGGATAAACGTGAGGTGATTCACTTTGGGAAGAATAATAGGAAGGCAGAATACTGGGTCAATGGAAAGTGTGGATGTGCAGAGGGATCTTGGTGTCCATGTACATAGATCCCTGAAAGTTGCCACCCAGGTCGATAGTGCTGTTAAGAAGGCTTATGGTGTGTTAGGTTTTATTGGTAGAGGGATTGAGTTCCGGAGTCGTGATGTCATGCTGCAACTGTACAAAACGCTAGTGTGGCCTCACTTGGAATATTGCGTGCAGTTCTGGTCGCCCCATTACAGGAAGGATGTGGAAGCATTGGAAAAGGTGCAGAAGAGATTTACCAGGATGTTGCCTGGTCTGGAGCGAAGGCCTTATGAAGAAAGGCTGAGGGACTTGGGTCTGTTCTCATTGGAGAGAAGAAGTCTAAGAGGGGATTTAATAGAGACATTCAAGATGATCAGAGGATTAGACAGGGTGGACAGTGAGAGTCTTTTTCCAAGGATGATGACGTCAGCTTGTACAAGGGGGCATAGCTACAAACTGAGTGATAGATTTAAGACAGATGTCAGAGGCAGGTTCTTTACTCAGAGTGGTAAGGGCGTGGAACGCCCTGCCTGCCAATGTAGTTAACTCAGCCACATTAGGGGCATTTAAACAGTCCTTGGATAAGCATATGGACGATGATGGGATAGTGTAGGGGGCTGAGCTTAGATTAGTTCACAGGTTGGCACAACATCGAGGGCCGAAGGCCTGTTCTGTGCTGTATGGTTCTATGTGCTAAAATGTGGAGAGTTTATTGTCTGACATTGGTGGGTTTAATGCGAGTGCAGAAGATTACAAATTGCCTAATTGGAAGGTGAGATGCAAAGGACAAAAAAAAGGTAAATTAAAATGTGATGAAACTGGAAGCTCAGGATAATGCTCACAAACAGAGCAAAGGGTGTTCTGCATTTGGTCTTACTAGCATGGAGGCCACAACACAGAGCAGCAAATAGATTACATTGAAATTATAACAAGAAAACTGCTTCTCCTAGGAGTGTAGGAGGCCTTGGAAAGCAAGGAAAGTGGTGGTAAAAGGGCAGATGTTACACAGCCTACCAATACTTGGGAAGGAAGCAAGATTTGGTTTTGATTGCAGAGTGGAAAAGATTGTCATGGAGTGAAAAGTCCCTTCAGAATACTGATGAGGGGTGTGGGGAAGATGCACTTTGTAATGGCGTTATGTTGGAGGTGGCAGAAATAGGTGTGCCCACCACTTTACACATTCAAAAAGGTTAAGGGTAATCCCTATCAGAATTCTGGGAGTGAGAGAAGGAGGGAGGAAGAGAAGTAGTGCGGGTGACTGTGTGCAACCGTCTAGAGGCATTGGGAATCTTTAGAAGACATGAGAAATGCTGTTGAGAGGTTGCCTCAACAGAGCAGATGCATTAGCGACAGAGAAACTTGGAGATTGGGATCCCAAGAGGAGGGAGCTTGCAAATAAGTGGAATTGAGGTAACTGAAAATTGTTGATAATGAAAATTAGCAGACAGCCTATTCTGATTTGATCCACACTGGCATGCATAGTCAGGGTGGCAAAACGCCATAATACAAAAATATAATCAACGCTGAGTACGAGTTAGACCAAAGGATCTGTTTGTATGCTGTGTGATTCCTTGACTACTTTTCATTCAATCTGCCACAGTCAGACAATGCAAAAGTCTTTTCTCCCCTAGAGCTTAATATCCAGTGACAGGATCGAAGTAATGCTCTTTGCAATGAAGTAAATTAAAGGCACTTTTCTTCGATACATCAATTTATGTTACTGTTCTCTTACACAGCAACATTTGTAAGTGGTACATTTCCCACTGAATGGAGAGAATTGCACAACAGTTTCTGAAGTAATAACACTGAATGTCTGGGTAACCATATTTAGAGAGTGCAAGACTAACACATTAAAACAGTGCTGCATTGAGATCAAATTAGTTTTGATCGAAAGAAAGGTTGTTTCATATTTAAGGGTCTCCTGTACTAAAAACAAAGCAAAAGGTAAATAGTAAGATGGATTTACAATCAGCAAACTGAAGAAGAAATTCAGATGATAATCATCTACAATTCCAACTTTTCTTTACAGAAAAGATTAATTTAATGTAGCATTTAATGTAGATTCAAGTAGTAGTTTTATTTTGAAACAGAACAATGCATTCCTTGCAAAACAAAATATTACAAACAGTGGTTTAAAAAAAATACACAATCTATTGCTCCGTTCTTTTTCTGTGGTGTTGAGAAAGGACAGACAAGAAACAAGATATACTATGCACATGTCTTTGAATAAAGCCCTAGGATTTTAAAGCCAGATTCTTCTGCTTCCATTTTGCTAGTTTGTGACACTCATTAAAATAAGTGGGTGAAAAAGGCAGGGCTGGTCAATGCAGGAAGAGAAAATGAGCAGTAGTATACATGTGGAACACTGAAGACTCAGAGGAACACAGTACATAAACAATCCTATTGATGCAACACCATTACCCACTTTCCCCAGAAACACAAATAAACATTCAGGTTTACGAGAGATTACTTTTAATGAAATACTTACATTAGAAAATGATAAACATAACCATGATGTCAGAATTATAGGCAAAGCCACATACTTCAAGATTACACATGAAATTGGGGAGAAAATATATCCTGTTACATGGGGGAAAGGGCAGAAAATTAATAGGAATATTGATATATTGAAAAGATATATACAGACAGAAGGTAGAATTTGCATTTGCCCATGATCAATTCAAATCTATCCTACTGAACAAAATTTTTTTCAACACACTATAATTGAAAGGTTAAAATCTCGAATAATGTACAGTTCAAAGTATGCTTATGAACAAATTTAAAGAGACTAGTGCTTAAAATTTCTTGTAATTAACGATGCTTATTTGCAATAATTTTCATAAATTGATCCTAGAGCTTTTACAGACATGTTTAAGGTGTGCTTTTTGACTATTCACAAATAAAACAACAGATTGAAGCAAATTCCAATAAAGCAGTTGCAGACATGTAGACACTTGCTAAAAAAACAAGACTTTGACAACATATTGCATCCCATCACAATAAACTACTGGCATTTCATTTGTCAATTTGAAAAGCCCTAGTACTTTTTGAACTTTGGCTTTTCATTGGCTTGATCTGAGCCTCAATTAAAAAAGTAAAATCCTAGCTAATAATTTACAACTTGCTCTTCAGATTGGAATTGCCTCAGTTCCATAACTTTGCAACATCCATGCCATATGTAGTTCATATTGAATAACTTCTAACACATCAATCTTGAAATTATTTAGAATGATTTCACATCAGAAGAGTTCCTTAAGTTATTTTTAAGTTAATTTTCTTTTATCGTAGTAATAAATGATTGAAAATGTTAAATATTATAGGTGTACAAATTTTATTCAGTCGACATAAGGCTCAATACATTATTGCTTTTTTTCTGCCACACTCAAATGAAATACAGTGCAAAATTTTAGTCTTTGGCCTAAAATAAAAAATAAATGATATTTTCATGACCTGTCATTATATATAATGTGGTGACCTAGTCATGCAGTAACGTACATTGGAATGGGCATTAAACTGATAAAGGTGCATCACAGCTTCATAAATATAGTGATTCTTAAGTTTATTAGAATTATTCTTTTTCACAAAATCTTGCCCAAATAATTTGTCACATCTGTTTCGGCACATTTCTGCAGTTTGGATAATTCAACACCACAAACAGGGCCTCTAAAACATAGTCTGATCTAATTATGTTATGAATATTTCATGACAGCAGTTATAGTCTGAAGTTTAACAGAATTTTTAATCCTCCAATCTTTTTAGTGCAGTTTAGTAGGAGAACCGATTGTATCATTATAGGCTTAGCTATGCGGCTGCAGAAATTAAGTGACCTCACAATATTCTTTTTAAAAAATGGTGACTTATATATTAACCACTTAGCATAAAACCACTGCTAAAAAATATTAACGACCAAACTACTGTTTCTATGTAACGTTACAGATTACCAGTTTGATTAACCTTGACAAAACCAGACAAATGGATCTAATACAAATAACTTTAGCTCTCTAAACATCTGAATTTATCCTTAATTTTTTTTCAAGGAAAATAAGGGTATTTACAAATATATTGTACAGGCTGCAAAGTGCAGAGAATAATATGAAATCAAAATCAATGCGCTTGTAACTAAACAGTGATTAAAAGTTACCAATTCCAGTTTCCGTAAACAAAGTTCAAAGTACCTTTCGTAAAGGAACAATAGGAGATTTGCTGTGACTAAGTGGGAATCCCATGCGTTACCAAATCAACACATTAATCTCGAGAAACCAATATCCATTATTTTTAATTTCAGCCAGTTATTTTATTGTTAGAACCACGATGAAATGAATTAAAAATGCATGACCTAGTATTTTGTTGCATACTTTAAACTTTTTTTTCATAAGAATCCACAAATGGCACCTCTTGTGCTTTAAATCAAAAATTGATTTTTGTCCAAAATATATTCATCTGGCATCTGGGCATCCAATGGGACAAGATGAACTATCGCTATTTCTCTGAATTTCTAAATTCGCTTCTAGAAAGAGAAGAGAAAAAAGGGAAATTATAAAATTCAAACAAAACACATAGCCTTAAAAAGAGTTCACAATATAATACATAGAACATAGAACAGTACAGCACAGTACAGGCCCTTCGGCCCACAATGCTGTGCCAACTTATTGTCCTACTCTAAGATCAAACTAACCTGCACACCCTACATTTTACTGTCATCCCTGTGCCTGTCCAAGAATCGCTTAAATGTCCCTAATGTATCTGTCTCCACTACCACTGCCGGCAATGCATTCCACACACCCACCACTCTGTGTAAAGAACCTACCGCTGACATCTCCCCTATACCTTCCTCCAATCACCTTAAAATTATGCCCCCTTGTGATAGCCATTTTCACCCTGGGAAAAAGTCTCTTGACTATCCACTCCATTTATGCCTCTCATCATCTTGTACACCTCTATCAAGTCACCTCTCATCCTTCTTTGCTCCAATGAGAAAAATGTTAGCTCCCTCAACCTTTCCTCATAAGACCTGCCCTCCAGTCCAGGCAGCATCCTGGTACATCTCCTCTGCACCCTCTCTAAAGCTTCCACATCCTTCCTATAATGAGACAACCGGAATTGAACATAATATTCTAAGCGTGGTCTAACCAGGGTTTTATAGAGCTGCAGCATAACCTCACAGCTCTTAAGCTCAATTCCTGTGCTAACGAAAGCCACAACACCATACTCCTTAACAACCCTATCAACTTGGGTGACAACTTGGAGAGATCTATGGACCTGGACCCCAAGATTCGTCTGTTCCTCCACACTGCCCAGAATCTTGCCATTAACACTGTGTTCTGCATACAAATTCGATCTTCCAAAATGAATCACTTCACAGTTTTCCGGGTTGAATTCCATCTGCCACTTCTTTGGCCAGCTCTGCATCCTGTAAATGTCCCGTTGCAACCTACAACGGCCCTGCGCACATTCCACGTCTTGTCATCCAGACTGCACAGTCAGTGGCAAAGTGTGCAGTCTTGATACTGAGAATTAATTAAATCTTTCAGAGACTTGTCAGAATTTCATCTCTATCACTGTACGACAGTGCTGCAACTAATTCTGTTTCTTTTACTGCTGTTTAGAGCACAGAGCAGCAAGTGATGCTATCAGGCTGTCCAAAAGTTAATCCCATTAAAGGATTTTCAAGCACATGCAATCAAAAAGCTGTAAGAGCAAAATAAAACTAATTTTAAAAAAATGATTGCATAAAGTAAATTAAAGATAAACATGTGGTGAAGGTAGTCGCTAAGATATAAGATATTGTCATTGTCAGGTGAAGATGCTAAATTGAGGGGTGGGGCCGGAGGCTAATTACAACAATATTAGGCAGGAACTGAAGCAAGTAGATTGGAGGCAGATGTTTGAGGACAAGTCATTATCTGGTGTTTGGGAGGCTTTCAAGTGCAACTTGCTGGCACATTCCTGTAAGAATGAAGGATATGTATGGCAACCTTGGAAACGAGAGATATTGTGAGCTTAGTCAAAAAGAAAAAGAAGCATTTGTCAAGGCTAGGAGGCCAGGAACATATGAAGCAAGGGTGGAATACAAGGAAAGTCAAAAGAAACTTATGCAAGGAGTCGGGAGGGCTGAAAGGCGTCATGAAAAGTCATCGGCCAACAGGATTAAGGAAAACCCCGAGGCTTTTTACATATATAAAAAAGAGCAAGAGGGGTGGCCCACTCAAGGACAGCGGAGGGAATTTATGCTTAGAGCCAGACCAAATGGGGAGGTATTAAATCAGTACTTTGCGTCAGTATTCACCATAGAGAAAGACTTGTTGGATGATGAGTCTGGGGAAGGGTGTGTAGATAGTTTGGGTCATTGTTGAGGTCAAAAGGGAGGAGGTATTGGGGGGTCTTGAAAATCATTAAGGTAGAGAAGCTCCTCGGCCTGATGGGATAAACCCCAGAATACTGAGACAGGTAAGGGAGTAAATTGCTCAGACCTTGAGAGAAATCTTTGTATGCTCACTGGCAGCAGGGGAGGTCCCAGAGGATTGGAGAATAGCCAATGTTGTTGCTTTGTTTAAGAAAGGGGGCAAGGATAATTCAGCTAATTACAGGCCAGTGAGCCTTATGTCAGTGGGAGGGAAATTATGAAGAGGATTCTTTGAGACAGGATTTACTATCACTTGGGAAAAAAAGTGGGCACATTAGCGACAGGCAGCGTGGTTTTGCGAAATGGAGATAGTGTCTCACTAACTTGATTGACATTTTTGAGGAAGTGACAAAGTTGATTGATGAGGGTAGGGCAGTGGATATTGTCTGCATCCGCAAGGCCTCTCTCATGACAGGCTGATACGGAAGGTAAAGTCACACGGGTCAGAGGTGAGCTTGCAAGATGGTTAAGAAACTGGCTCAGTCATAGAAGACAGAGGGTAGCAGTGGAAGGGTGTGTTCCTGAATGGAGGGGTGTGGCTAGTGGCATTCCTCAGGAATCAGTATTGGGACCTTTGCTATTTGTAATACATATATACATAAATGATTTGGAGGAAAATGGAACTGGTCTGATTAGTAAGTTTGTGGATGATACAAAGGTTGGTGGAATTGTGGCTGGTGATGAGGATTGCTAGAGGATACAGCAGGATATAGGCCGGTTGGTGACTTGGGCAGAGAGATGGCAGATGGAGTTTAATCCGGAAAAAATGAGAGATAATGCATTTTGAAAGGTCTAATCCAGATGGAAAATATACAGTAAATGGCAGAACCCTTAACAGTACTAATAGGCAGAGGGATCTGGGTGTACAGGTCACTGAAAGTGGCAACGCAGGTGGAGAAGGTAGTCAACAAGGCACACAGCATGCTTTCCTTCATTGGCCAGGGCATCAGGTTTAAAAATTGGTAGGTAATTTTGCAGCCGTATAGAACCTTAGTTAGGCTGCTTTTGGAATAGTGTGTGTAATTCTGGTCACCACACTACCAGAAGGATGTGGTGGCTTTTGAGAGGGTACAGAAAAGATTTCCCAGGATGTTGCCAGGCATGGAGGGCATTAGCTATGAGGGGAGGTTGGAGAAACACGGGTTGTTCTCACTGGCACGACAGAGATTGAGGAGTGATCCTGATAGAGATCTACAAGATTATGAAGGGCATGGACAGACCGGACAGTAGGAAGCATTTTTCCAGGTTGGAAGAGTTAGTTACTAAGGGGCATATGTTTAAGGTGCGAGGGGCAAGGTTTAAAGGTGATGTACGGGGCAAGTTTTTTTTAAAAACAGAAGGTGATGGGTGTCTGGAACTTGCTGCGGGGGACTGGGGGGGAAGGTAGTGGAAGCAGATACTATAGTGATTTTTAAAAGGGCATCTTGACAAATATGAATAGGATAGGAATAGAGGGATACGGTCCCCAGAAAGGTAGGGAAGTTTAGTTGTGACGGGCAGCATGTCGATGCAGGCTTGGATGGCCAAAGGGCCTGTTCCTATGCTGTAATTTTCTTTGCTCTTTGAAATTCTAAGCAAATCATTTTTTTAAAAGTGTTATTAAAAGTGATTAATTTTAAAAATATACCAATTAATGATTTGACAACGCTCAATGATTATTAAATCACCATTTTCAGGGCCAGTTCTATTGTTCATCAAATTCTATTATTTAGATCACTATTAGAAATGCAGGTACAACTTAATGAACAAGGCATAATATTTTTTAAAAGGGGCTTCAACGATGATATGGGGTTGAAAGCTGAAATATTTGATCTCACTGACTTGCAGCTCTGGGAGAAGACTCATGTGACAGACTGCAACTTTAAGATTTTTGAACTAATCTACACATGTTTAACTTCCTGAAATTATGGCCAGTTTCAGAATGATAAGGATGAGTGCTGACAGTTTACTGTCGACTCCCATCTCCCAACCCTGCAAATTTTGACATTTTGTTAACTTTCACATCTTCATCAGGAAAATCCGCTGTCTGTTAAAGAATGAAGGAAGATTTTATTTGTATTTTCAATGGAGGAAAATCTTCAAACGTATTTATGATTTTGTTGCATGCAAAAGGAATAATTTTGACTTTATGACATGGCTTGAAGCTGATAGCACATTTCTCTCAGTATTTTATTTCAAATAACATGAAATAACCTGCTCTTTTGTTAACACACAGGTTACACAGTTACGACATTGTGCAACAATCTTCTCAATCCCAAAGAAAAAAAAGTGTATTTGGGTTATGACCCCAACTTTGGGGACAGGAGGGGGTTCTAACTCTGTAGTATCAGGAGCAGTCACCCAATGGAGGGTAAAAAAAAAATTGGTTGTTTAGTGGCCAGTGGGCATGCTTGTTATCTAAACAAGCACAGTAAGTGGGCTCTCTGTGCTACAGGGTTAGTAGGAGACCCTGCAGCATAGAAAGAGCTGCACCTTGTGATGGTCAGTAAGATTCATCTTGTGATGCCTGCTCAGCGATTTTAATAAATTTGAAATCAGCAATGGTTATATGCTCCTAACACCATGGAGACCAGCAGGCCATCTGTAAAGTCCAGTTAGCATCTGATAGCTTGCTGCTCAATGCTTGTGGTAAACATTTCAGCTGGAAATCAGCTTTTAGCAGAATACTATCAGCAAACATTGACTGTGTAAATTGCCTCTGTCCTCACACCGATATTCTATTCTTTTAGTCAATCAACATGTAATTTAAAATATGCCCTTCAGTATACAGTACAAATTTAATGTTACCTATATTCATAAAAATCAGATGTTTCACTATCTATGTTTCCTAATTATATATTTATTCATTTGAATAAAACAATATCATAATATAAAAACAGTGGTAGTGGGTTAAGGTTTAGCCTCATCAATTTTCTATCTTCTTGTTTTGTTTTCGGCCCCAATTTAACTATGTCCATTTTTATGTTTGCTATTATATAGCACAGAGAAAGAGAAGTAATGGATCCAATTTTGATCTTGCCGTTGACGTTCTTTCAGGCTGAATTACATACTATAAGCTTTATTCATTACTTTTGTCTCTTTAACCTAATTGCTATCTATGTCGGCATGCTTTTGTGTGTTTATCCACAAGCTTCTTTCAACACCCAAATGACATTTGGGTAAAAATGGATAACTTTGGGAGTGGAAGTTTCCAAATTACCACTGCAGGGAATTACTAGAAATGCATTAAAATGATTATTTCCTGGATTATAGGAAAGACGCAGAAACTGCACAAGATGCATTTTTAACACATACTGATCAGGTAATTCAAGAAGACAGGTCATCACATGTCTGCATCCAAAGTTGAGTTAATTGCTGAACTTTGGGGGCGAAAAAATTGTCATACTCAGTGCTTCCCTAACACTACACCTGGCCGTGGAATACGAACAAAAGGAAAAAAAAAGTCTGGATTGTGGATCTCCGTGATCATAAGGTGTACAGTCTAGGTCTGCCACTAGTTATTACAGCAATTTACAGCTACCACCAGTGCAGTGTTATCCATGTCAATGCTCACATTTCACACCAGCCACAAGCTTTAATCTGTGGTGGTCTCACTTCAAGATGAACTTTATTAGGGTCAATATTATTGAATAATTATACTTACCAATTAAAGCTGCAGCTTCATCTTCTTCCATTAGTCTATCATCATGCTGTAGTGACTCAAACGTTGGAGAGTTTGGGAAGGTACTTGTTTCAGCTCCAGCTCCTTCTTGTAAAACAACATTTGAATTGCCAACAGGGATACTATCAGGCACAGATTCTGGTATAACCACTTCAACATTTTCATGTGTATCTACCTATGAAAAACAAAGATAAACGAAAGCAGTAAAGATGTTAACAAAGAACATTTTTTATTAAAAAAAAATGCCACAGCAATTCAAAAATAAAATTGTCAGAAGAAGGTGAATAGGACAAGCAAGCAAATCTTTGGTTCAAGTGGACTTTTTGGAAGACAAGTAATTAAAAAGTGGAGAAACAAGAAGGGATTGAAGGAGGAATCCGCAGAGTCAGGTATATAATTAGCTGAAGCATCAGCTGCTAAATTTGCAAAAGATGAAGCACAGAGGGGAGCATGTCAATGAGGAAAATAAGAGGCCAAGGATAGAGGTTTAGAGACTTAAGGAGGAGAACAGATCTCAATGCTGGAGATGCTGGCAATATGTTTGAATAGCAGAACGATCATACCAGACTGAAAAATACAGTATTGGCATTGGATCTAGTTGATGTGGATCACCCTGTCAAAAGGCTAAAATAAAGTCCAGAATCACAAAGAATGCAAAAGAGCAACTGCAAGGTCATTTTGGAAGGGCAAAAACTGAGTTGAAAGATAGCTGGGAGAAATGGCAATAGTTTTACAGTCAAAGACTTCAGAATATTGAATCATTGAACAAAAGGACAGTAGCTTGAGATGACGAACAGACGTGATGTTTTGAGGGTGCGGCTGATACAGGAAGCGCCAAGCAAGTAAGGCAAACCATTTCAAGTGTCTGTTCACAAGAAACGCTGATATGTGGCCAGCAGTTTAGTGGAAATAGAGTTAAGAGTGCAGAAACACAAGTACATAAGAAAGAATATGTTTTCAGCTTGTTCTACCATTCAAGATAAGTGCTGATTTCCAACCTCAACACCATCTCCCCGCATTGGTCTCATATTCCCTAATCTCAAGTACTCAAAAATTTATCAACTTCTTCTCTTAAATACATTCGACAACTGAGTAGCCACGGTTTTCTGGTGGACAGACATGCAAATATTCTGATCAGCAGCCTCACTTGAGCATTCAAGAGCTGACAGTTTGCCATTGGAGCAGACTAACTCCCAACCAGTGAGGCCTTGCATCACATGGGGTATTTTGACAGGTCCTAGCGAGGCATAGGAGAGTGATGTGTCAAGGGTTGCCATAGAGATGGTTGTTGATACTGGTAGAGCTCCCCCCCTGCTGAAAGCTGAAAGCCACAGAGTACCAGATTAGGAAGGTGAACCTTGCCCACACTGCCCTACCACAAAATAACAGTGTGGCTTTTAGGCTTCAGCAAGTGATCTCCCAAAAATGTCAGAGGGTCCACATTTAAGTGGGCAACAAGTTGGCAAATGGAGTAATATGTGGAAAAATATGAAGTTGTTCAGAAGAATAGAGTATTATTTAAACGGAGAAAATAAAGGAATATCAATTTAAGACTGAGAGGAGGTGGTTTCTTTGCTCACAGGGTTGAGTGTCTTTGGAACACCTTGCCACAGAGGGCTGCCGGGCAGAGTTCTTGTAGATATTGAAGGCTGAGATAGATATTTGATCTGTGCAGAATCAAGGGTTTTGTGGGAAAATGCAGGAAAGTGGACAAAGAGTGTCGGATCAGCCATGATGTTATTGAACGGTGGAGCAGGCATGACGGATAGAATACCCTACTCCTGCTCCTATTTCTTATTGTCTTATGCGGCTAGTAAAATGCAAGTGGTAACAGGAAAATGTCCTTAATTGGTCAATTAAGTTACTCAGTTGGACTATCTCTGTAACAGTGGAAGACTGTATTATATAAATGCTATCTCTATGGAGCACAAGCAGTACTCATGCGCAAGATAAAGCAGGTGCCATTCATATTCAACCGAAGCAGCTGTCCCATTCAGGGTTAACCCAGACCAGTAATTTCTTATTCAGGGCCTAAGGTTTCCCTGTCCACACTGCCACCTCTATTATCCACCGCCCTCCAAGTCAAAATGAACATACCCCTGTAACTGCAACTCCACATTAAGACTATGACTGGCACATGCTCCATTCAAAAGGTGCCAATCCACCTAAACAAGTGTGTATTGGGGATATTGGTTTCAGCATGAAAGCCTTGCTAGTGAAAGGCCAGAGCAGCATAGGGGATTGATGGTGGTCTCTGAAAACTAATTAACATGAAGTAAAACTGGGGAAGCCTACAAATGCATTTGCACCAAATGTCCAATGGAAAGTGGTGACATCAGCAGCATGTGCTTGGCCACATCCCAAACTTGTCATGGAGAGCTGACATCACCAGTGCCATGTGCATTGGCAGCCATCCGGAGTAAGCAGCCTACAGGTAAAATGCTATAGCAATAGGAAGGCAAAGTCTGCCCTTCACCCTGTCTTCCTTCACCATTTTACAGGAACTCCCACATCCCAGCCCATCCTAGGTGTTGTGTCACCAGTGCCCTGCACACCCGTGGTAAAATGTCTTCACTCCTAATCTCAAATCCATTTTACCTCAGTATTAAAACTCTACAACACATCTACAAGGATAGCCAAGCCCTTTTGAACACAAATTTTGCATCACTATCATGAATAAAAATAAAATCTGCATTTTTTTCCCTACTACAGTAAATAACTTGTTACATTGTATTCCATCTGCCATGGTCTTGCACACTTATCCAACCGGTCCTCCACATTATTAGCAGAAATTTAATTTGCCCAGTCTATATGGCAATTAACGTTTTGCATGACTATTGTATTCCCTTAGTTATGTACGTTGCTAGTTTCCAGATTCCTTTTCTGCCTTACACCACAATTACCATAAGCAGGCTTATAAATAACTTCCAGCAACACGTCCTGTGCCTTGCTGTTTCTCAGCTTCATCTGAACTGATTTTTCTCCTTGAATTATTGACCTCAGTTCCTCTCTCTCTTTACTGTCTCCATCAGGCTACAACTCCTTTTCATTTTTGCCCATCTCTTCTATAATATATCCTTTAATATTTAGTTCTTAACCTTGGACACTTTGAAACTAGGTCTCCATAACAGTCATTAGATCAAAGTTAATAATTTCCCATTAATTCATCTAAACTGTTAAGGATGTTTTGTGTATTCAGAATTAAAAGGCTTCTGTATCCAGAAGGTTTGGGTTCAAGTCCCAACTGCCCTATAGAAGGTATGCCATAACAGTTCTGAGCAGGTCATTGAAAAATTTTGTTTTTGGCACGTTCATAATTGTGCCTTTAACTTTAATTTTATTCTAAGTTTCTCTGACTTTAGTCACTCATGCCCTTTTTACTTTTATTAATTGCAGTCCCTTCCAGACCACTCTGCTTACTTTTACCCATTAAAAAGTAAAGTGCTCTATGGCTTTAACATTTTTCTTGGTGCTTCTGAATTCTTACATTCTTTCCTGTCCCTCCCCAGAAAGAAACACATCCACAGCTTTAATTGGTTAAAGCTCAGTCTACAGCCCGAGTTATTCAAATTGCCGAGACACCGTACCCTGTTGGTTTAAAGGGAACCCGTCCCCCTGGAGCTCCCTCTTTCTCAGTGCTACTGGCCCACGAAGCCAAATTCCTGCCTCCGAGACCACTTCTTCAACTACACACTTCATCTTCTCATCGGTTTCTTCCATAAGCCAACTGACACACATTTCAAGTAACATCAGCGCCAGGGACCCAGGTTCGATTCCAGCCTTGGGTGACTGTGTGTGGAGTTTGCTCATTCTCCCTGTGCCTTTGTGGGTTTCCTCTGGGTGCTCCGGTTTCCTCCCACAGTTCAAAGATGTGCAGGCTAGGTGGATCGGCCATGCTAAATCACCCGTAGTGTTCAGGGGTGTGTGGGTTATAGGGGGATGGGTCTGGGTGGGATGCTCCAAGGGGCAGCGTGGACTTGTTGGGCCGAAGGGCCTGTTTCCACACTGTAGGGAATCTAATCTAATAACCGAGATTACCTTTGAAATTCTGCTTTCTCGTTTGGACCCTAACTCCTTAAATTCTCTCAGCAAAACATAATTCCGAGTTCCCAGTATGCAGTTGTTTCCTATATTAAAAGTGTTGGATATTTTCCTGCCCACTCCAAGTTCTTCTCCAGCTATGTGCAGATGCCTTTTACCCTTTGAAAAGAAATTTAATCAGATTCAAGGAAGTGGGTGATGATGACCTTCCAATGATCAAGACCAGGGGAGAAGGAGGCAGATATGAAAATAATTAAGGGGATATAAGGGGTGAAGAGAGTTTTAGAGAAGAGAAGTGGGCACTGAACATAGGGAAGAGAAAGCAGGGAAAGCCCTTGTGGAAATATAAAATCACTAAGGATGGACATAATTGCTCCTTTGTGACCTACAAAACAATTTGACCTGGGCCTCCAAGGGTCCTCTTTGATTACATCACCTGTGGAACTGATCTATTCCAGCCATTTGCAATTAAAAATGTTCATTGCGTTTCTACTACGTATTAAATGGGCTTGTCACATAAAATTGGCACAAGGGTTGGATGCCCAGCAGTAGGCCCTTTCAAAATGGGAAAAGCTGGACAGGTGATATCATGGCAATAAAGTTACCAATATCATTGACACTATTACTGCTCCATTAACTCCAGGCAAATGCAGGGAAGTCAGTGCCAAGGACACAAACGCATACCCTCCAGTGTGTTCAACTATCCATAGTGTCTGCCTGTGTCGGTCCATTAGCAACAAACCCCCACTCTACAATCTTTTACATGTTCAGCATGCCATAGGATCCCTTAAAATGATTCCAAAACACCCTGACCCTCTCTCTCTGGTGTACTTCTCTAGATAAGCACACTATTTGTGTAGTACATAATGATGAAAAACAGAGCCTCAAAACTGTCAGAGAAATTTGGAGGTTATTTCAGTTAGAAAATCTGAATCCAACCAGGATTTTGAAAAGTTTCCATTCTCTAATGATTGCAAAGGTTCCTACTTGCTTGAACAAATGCATTGAACTTGCATTCAAATGCCATGTTATTTTACATCCGACCTGATTTTCTGAATTGGTATGACAGGTCGGCACAACATCGAGGGCTGAAGGGCCTGTACTATGCTGTAATGTTCTATGTTCTATGAATTTAATGTCCACTACAGTGAGCCCATCCACAGGCTGGCAAAATCACTATGGCCATTCCTGGATGTCCTGCTCCAATTAAAAGTCAATTAGGCAACTTTCTAGCCAGTGTTAGTATTCCTGGCTGTAGAGATCCCACTTCAAGAAGCTGCTGGCCAATCAAAAGTAGGTCTTGACCCTTTCCATATGGCAGTTAACTGGGGAATCAGGGAAGTGTCAAGATCTCCATCCCAAGTCCTCCATGCCTCATTATGTGGCAATTACCCAAGACCTCAGCTTGCTCCCAGGGTGAACTGTGCCCAGTACATCAAACTGTTGGCATACTCAATGTTGGCTGACATTTCAGAGCAACACTGTAGAATATGAAAGCATCTCTCCATGTATTAGAACAAGAACCAATACAAATATTGGGAAAAAAGGGGGATGATTGTAACACAGGAGTTAGGCACACAAAATGTATGAAGATTCCAAAACTGTTCCACCAGCAACATAACTATATAAGCATTCATGAAAAAGTTTAACTCTCAGAAACAAACCATTCAAAACAGGCAGCTGCAGTCTAACACTCTAGACACAAGAAAACTTAACAGCACAATTCCTCCTATTGAATGAGGCAGAAAGCAGCACAGTAATGCTGCTTTGGGTCCAGAGGCAATAACTAGAAGTAGTCCTCCTCAAGCATGCAAGCCAGTTTACACCAGCAAATCATGAAGGAGCTTCTGTGCTGTCCTGATGGAGCCCCTCATCCCCAGTTGTTGTACATGTACTCCCATTCCCATCACTCGTTCACCAGAGGCTTTGGGTTGTCCTGTTCATGAATCTTGCTTTTTCCACACTGCAGCTCACTTTTGAAAGGCTTAAATTTCTTCTGTCTGCTGCTGTGCTCTCCCTTGGGATTCTTCAAGCTCTGTCTCCTCCATACTGTACTTAGGATCTCAGGCTTTGCTCCACAACCTAAGGCCACCTCTTCATCCACCTGAAGGGGCCCACAAGACCTGACCAAAACTTCTGCCTAGCACTCTCCCAAGTTATCGCGGTCAGTGATCCTCAAAGATACAATACCCTACATGAAATTGGGGCCTGGGTATCTAAAAACAGACCAAAGTTGGAAGACAGGGCCCAGTCGAACTTCCCCATTACATTTGTTTAAAAATGCTGCACAAGCATAATATATTTCTTTCTGATGCTACAAACGTTCGATTGAGTAGCTGAGCCACATAGATGTGAAGAGGTGCTACAGCCCCTCTGGCTTACAGGAAGGAAATTACAGTCAGAATCTCCCCTTCATATCACTAGCTAATGCCTCTGCTTGAAGTGCAAAAGGATATCAGACAGTGTGCCAACATTCTTTTTGAGCCCCAAAGAATTCTTTCCCACTAAGGAGAAAATGTTCTGGATAGGTGTGACATTAACAAAAATCGACAAGAGGGAAAGAACAACAGGTTATTTGTTCATATAATTTCACAAACACTCCCACCCGTGTTTTGGGAATTATTCAGTACACTTACTGATAATATACAACACAAGGAGGAAAAGAATTACTTCTGTATCCCATCTTTTATATTTTTCAGGAGAATGCAAAGCACTTAAAGCCAGGAAGTATTTCTGAAGTATAGTCACTGCAGTAATACAGGCAACTTGGTTAGCAAGGTTTCATAAACAATGAGATAAATGGAAAAGACAAATTGTTTTGGTTGTTGGTGCATGACGAATGTTTATCAGGACATAACAGAAACTCCCTTGTTCTTCCTTCTCTCAAACTGCCAGGGGATCTATTAAAACCACCTGTGCAGGCCAATGTTTAACACTTAATCCAAAAGACAGCATCACTCATGCATCCTTATAAATGGGATGAATCATCAGGTATACTGTGCTCAGCTGTCTGGAATGAAGTCTCATGACTCAGAGGTAACAGTCTTACCGCAGAGCAAAGGTCAACACTTGAAGAGACTGTAGTTTATTCTGCTAATTACACATTTCTTTTCACATTATGCCAGTTAAATAAGTTAGTATTTCATCGAAATATGTCTTCCATCACTTACCATAAAGCCAAGTGCTTTAATGACATCAAGTTTACACATAGGACAGGTTTGATGTTCAAGAAGCCATGGATCAATACATATTCTGTGGAATACATGCCTAAAGAATAATACAAATCACAATCAAATTGCTTCAGCCACTTGAACCAGTTGAAAAATCACAGATAGCTAGGTTACTTCTTGCTGGTCATGTTTTCTAAGATTGAATTGATAGCATACTTTAAACCAATTTCTATTCAATTCATGCAAGCTGGAGGCAAAGAATGTATGAACATCTAAGACTGTATGACTTCTGCTGCAGAGATATTGATATTTGCATTGAATGCTAAAATATAATAGTTTCCAATGAATTTAAGGAGGGAGTGTAATTTGTAATAGTAAATGAATCTAAGCAGAGAAATCAGGCCTGTCAGTTGAGCAGCACAAAAAGGGCATCATCCTACTTTTCATTCTACCATTCAGTTTAAAAGAGATTACCATGTGCAGTTTTGGTGTTCTTAATTTTAGTACATACTTGCCACAGAGGGAGTCAATGGAGGTTCATGGGGTTAGGGGATTGATCCATGAGGAAAAATTGAGTGGACAAGACAATAAATTCCCTGGAGTTTAAAAGAACAATTATGATTCAATTTCCATTTATTGTTGCGAAGTTGAGTAGAGTAATTGTGAACTGGGACGTAGGAAGTTAGAATTTGGCATGGTCCCTTTAAAAGATTACGTGCTTTTTCTGTGCTTACAGATCCAAATGGATATTTGTGAGCAGCAACGTGAAACTTTGCAAGTAAATAGAGAGCAACAGGCTTGAAACTATTGTATCAAAAGGCCAAACAGTTAACAAGCCAAGCAAGAGTTCTTACCAAGACAACAAACTTTAGAATTTAGCCAATCAATTTGAACCAAGCACTTAGAGACCAAAATCCAATTAAATTTAAATCTGATGCTTTTGACAACAGAGGACCAATCCTATCATAAGAAGTATTGAATTCATCATCAAGGGTATAAAAGAAGGGGGGCATTTGGACAAAACCCCAGAGCTAGCTGCTATCTACTAGAGTTAACAGCCCTTAGCTCTCAAGTGAGAATTGCTGGCTGTCAGAATCCTCTAAGTCTTGGAGAAAGCACCATCTAAGTAACAAAAGTACCAACAGCACAACGAGTGAATACTCCTGACAAAAGAATTGACGGACACAGCCTTCCTGACAGGAATACTGACACAGAAGAAACACAGCATTCAGGAAGACAAATAACCCGACTCTAATTGGCAGACAAAATTCTATTTTTATTTGATATAAGTAAAACTTGTATTTATTGGAACAGCATACCATTAGAATCTGGTTTTATTTGGGAATAATTATTCGGTTTGTTAATAGTTTAGTTAATTTGCTCACTGTTAGACTTAGAGAAATAAATTATTACTTGTCGAATGTCAAATGACTGTCAGGAATTTATTTATTAACCACGAGAAATTGCTGAAAGGCAGGTTACACTACTTTTCAGACTGCTTTTACAGATTACAGGGCGAGGTGCTCCTCTTTGGGTGTTTCCGGTTCTAGTTCTCAGAGCTGGGGTGGTGGGTGGGTGGGGGTGGGAGGGTCAACATCTGCTTTGTAACAATAAAATATTCTTTCATTTGACACAATAGACACAGAGAAACTACTTCCACTGTCTGGGGAACCCACACAGGGGATGAGGGTGGTCAGTCAAATAAAACAACAATGACAAGAAATTTTGCAAAGAAGGTTCCAATGGTCTTATCCAGCTACTTTCTTATAGAATCATTGGCCAGCTTACACACTGTAGGGATTCATTCAGCCCATCAAGTCAACATTGCCTCTCTAAAGAGCATCCCAAACAGACCCACCCCCTTTCCCTATGCCTGTAACCCTGCATTTCCTATGGCTAATCGACCTAACCTGCAAATCACCACCCACTAAGGACAATTTAGTACGGCCAATCCACCCAAACTGCATATCTTTGGACTTATGTTCTTACACTTTCAAAGAAACTGTGCAGAGTTCTAGGAATGAGAATGGTTATTAACACTGATACCTGAAACAGAACTTAATTTTATATGACAACTACCTGTGTATCAACAAGAAAAAAATACTTTTGCCTATTTGATGAGTTCCATGATTTGTATATACAACTGCACACATTTTCAGAAAACTATTTATTTTTAAAATGCGAATTACCTGAAACCTTCTCAAAATTTGAAAATCCTCCCAATTGTGCAAAAGTTGGAAATCATTTATTCAATTATAATACTCCTTATTTGAATTAATGTTTACACTTCAAATTAACACAATTAAACATAGCCCCATTTTGTGCATCTTTTTATTAATGTGCGTAGTTTCAATACCAAAATGTCAATATTGTGCATGCTAAAACCCATGCCTCATTGTCTGCATTAACGTGCCGCTATTTACTATACTAACTTCTGTATACAATGACAGTTGGTTTTTTTAAAAACCCAACATGACAGGGCAATAGTTACGGGAAGTTTTTCCAAAAATCAAATATAAACGCATAAAATAAAAGTGAGAATCCACTTCATTCCTTGCTTTTGCTTTACTATGATTAGATTTTACTACCGTATATGTATGAGATATGACCTTGCATCACTAATCTTTCCTAGATTAGGTGGATTAGCCATGGAAAATGCAGGGTTACATGGATAGGGTAATGGGGGTGGGTCTGGGTAGGATGCTGTTTGGAGGGTTGATGTGGGCTCGATGGGTCGAATGGCCTGCTTTCACATTGTTGGGATTCCATGATTCTATGATTTGCTTTAGGATTTAGGATGCATCTCTCCTCTTCTCTCCCTTTAAAAAAAAAGGGAATTGAAGGAAAATAGCAAAATGAATGGTAGTCATTAAGTCCCACTTTATGTTTAATCGTCTGGATGGAAATCAACTGCTCTCCAACTTAATATGTTTTATTTTTAAAGTCTGACCTTTTTCAGCTACTTTGTTGAACAGGTGGCTTGCGTAAATTATGCTGATTTCCAAATGTTTTTGTAGAGGAACCCTTCCCTTGCCCAGAGCTGACTTATTTGTGTAGGATCAACATGATCTTTACAGCTCTATGGTAGCCTATTTTTCCACTTCAAAATTATCAATTTTATTAGAGCAAGGACCAGAAAATATTCCAAAACTCCATCTCACTTTATTCATGAGCTTTTCAAAAAAAAATTGGTCTTTATAAATTAAAAATTATCCAGATTGTTTTCTTCTACATATTCCTTTAGGTTAAAATATTAAAATCAAATGCATTATGTATCATTTTAAAAAAGGTACATACTTGCATGGAAGAATTCGCACAACATCTCGGGATCTATATACTTCAATACACACAGCACAACCATCAACATCCAAATTTATTTCCTAACAAGAATAAAAACGCTTGAAGTTAGATGAAGTATAGAACTGGATAAACATGTACATACATAAGAATACTCTTTTTGATTTAATCTATAGACAGTTTGGATTCATAAATTTAAAATTTATTATTGGTTTATTTTCAACATGAAAAATGTTGAGGTCGGAGTTGAGGTGTAGAATGTCGAGAGTAGAAACAAACAATTTTGACTGTGGTATAGCACAAGATTTAAAGGCAGCTGAAAGTCAAAAATTCAAAGCGGAAACATTAATAAGCAGGATTTCGACCAATTGGCTTTTCAGGCCTGCATATTCCATACAGGACATCAGAGGCTTTTAAAATTCTAGTTTGCTAGTTGCCCAAGTAGAGAAAATGAGAGAAAATTCTTTGTATAATTAGTATTGTCTCAAACCTATTACATTCCTTTTGGCCTCCTCTATTTTGTATATCTCAACAGCATCCTCAAGAGTGTATTTGCCCAGTCGCAAAGGGTTTAATGCTCCTTCTATAATGTGATATGCACAGCAGTATACAAATTGGTGTAAAGAATGTATTAATTTTGCACGATTTCCTTCTTTCAATTTTTGAAAGCTGTTGGACTTTTGAGGATTGCATTTCTTTTTCTTTATTCATTCACAGGATGAGGGCGTCGCTGGCCAGGCAGCATTTATTGCCCATCCCTAACTGCCCAGAGGACAGCTAAGAATCAACCATTTTGCTGTGGGTGTGGAATCACACATAGGCCAGACCAGATAAAGGATGGCAGTTTCCTTCTCTAAAGGACATTAGTGAACCAGATGTGTTTTTCCGACAACGGATTCATCATCATCATTAGACTCTTAATTCCAGATATTTAATTCCATCATCTGCCATGGTGGGATTTGAACCCAGGTCCCCAGGACATTATCTAGGTCTCTGGATTAACAGGCCAGCGATAATACCAGTAGGCCATCGCCTCCCCTACTGACTCTTGCACTTTCAATGAATTATGTAATTGAGCACTAGATCTTTATATTCATTCACACATTGCAGAGTCTTTACTTATTGAATACAAACTCTATTCCACATTCTTCTTCCCCAAAATGTACTATCTATCTCAAACTTCTCCAGCACTGCAGAAAATGTACTATCTATCTCAAACTTCTCCAGCACTGCAGAACAAGAAGTAAACCCAGTGTCTGTCAAAGATAAAAAGTAACAAGTGGCACAAGATATGTCACAGTCTGAAAGTGGAGGTTCAGTTTTAGACAAGTTGAAATACAAGTTGTCCAATGCCAAGAGACCGTCCAATTTATCAGAGAGATTATTCAACTTTAAACATCACATCTGGCTGACTGTCTGCTCTCCTGCCTCTAGATCACAAGTTTATGGGTTGAATCAAGTCTCATTCCAGGACTCAACTGTGTAAGTCTATACTAATGCTTCAGTCTAGTTTTGTGGGAATATCATGCTATTAAGAAATGAATCTTTAAGTTGATACATTAAACAGCCCTCATGTGGATGTAAAAACTCCCAAGGAGAGGTATTCCTGGTACCCTGGCAAATATTTGTTTTTTCATTGAACACCAAAAGCAGACCAAATGATTAACTGTGGTATTGTTTGTTGTGGGTCTTTGTTGTAAGTGAGCCGAAGGCTGCGTTTTCCTACATCACAACATTCTCCACATAATAGTAGCTGGGATGCAAGTCAAGAATGTGTAAAGCTGTTTAAATACCTTTTTTTTCTTTTTATTGGCCATTTAAAACATTTAGGCATAGCAGCTTAAGGGGCATGACAAAAGGCCACATAATGTCCATTACCCTTCCCCTACAGTTCAGTCATTCCGCAATGGAAAGTGTCATCTGAAAATGAACCACTAACCCAGTGGGGAAAGACTGTGTAATTTTCCAAGCATACAATCCAATTATTCTCACACAGCAACCAGCCTGTAATTAGGCTGCATAGGCAGAGGACTGAGTTTGGTGTGGCATGAGTAACATTGTACAAAATATGGAGGTACTGCATGCAAACCAAGAAAATACACTAAAACATGTTTAAAATGTCCAACAAAAAATACAACTGGAAGTCTTACGTTATTAAAAATAATCATGATTCCTATAGAGCAAATTTGTAGCAAGGCCCTACACCATTGGCAAGACTTCGCTAAAATGTAAAGATGCAAGATGTTGCTGAAATAAAGTCAAAACTAAAATCCTGCCAGCAGACAAACAGAACAATAATGCCTTACCCTATCTCCGTGCCTGACAGTGTGCAGCTGAAGCTTACTGATAGCCTTCTTGGCTTCCCTCCTGTTATTCTTGTTTTTCTTGTTCTGATAATAAATGAAAAAAATGAATCGTATTAAAAAGTTAGTATGCTCATTTCTTTTAAGCCAGTCCCTTCAAATATTTAAAGTTTGGCCTAATTTTAAATTTGTAGAATCTGCTCCAAAGTCCTGCTATGCAAGCTACACTGCCTTTGCAATTCTTGGCGAAGAAACCGGATGATATTATGTTCACTTTAAAGTAAAACAGATCCCTAATCAACCAAAATGGCAAGTATACATTCTTCAGTGCAAAATTGTGCCACCCACCATAATAGTAAACATTGAAACATTAATGTCCCTAGCTCTCACACAAACCCGAAACATAAATATTTGTTTCAAGATCACTTCCCAAAACAAGCTGTCCAGATCATAGCTGGTACTAGTCCAGCTGTATCAAGGTAAGCAAATCTACACACAGCCTAATTTACAATGGCTACAGGAAACAGTGGAAGCCATCACAAAAAAAAAGGTTATGTGGAGCGAAGAAAGCAAGAGCCACTGCAGGGCTGCAACTAACAACAAAATGGCCTGAAATTTAACTTTCTAACGAAAGCAGACCTATGGCTGGTTTCCGAAGATCAATGCATGAAGTTAAATGAGTCCTAAGTGGCCTAATTCCCTTTGCCAGACTGTAAGCCTACTGCCACTACCCCATTTCAGCCTCCCCACTTCCATGCTATTTGGCCTAACCGGAATGTCAGTGAAACTCTGTTGTTTGGGAAAAACAAAATCCCTCATTTATTCATCGGTTAGGCCACATTTGGAATGCTACATTCAGTTCTGGTCTCCGTTCAATAGGAAAGATATTGGCACACTTGAAAGGGTTCAGAAAAGTTTCTTAAGGATGTTGCCAGGGTTGGAGAGTTTGAGCAATTGGAAGAGACTAGTTAGGCTGGGGCTATTTCCCTGAAGCATCAGAGGCTGAGGGGTGACCTTACAGAAGTTTATAAAATCAAGAGGAGCATGGATAGAATGTATAGCTAAGGTCTTTTCTCAGGAGTACAGGAGTCCAAAACTAGAGGGCATAGGTTTAAGGTGAGAGGCAAAAAAAATTTAAAAGGGACCAGAGGGGCTATTTTTTCACGCAGAGGGTGGAGCATGTATGGAATGAACTGCCAGAGGTGAATGTGGAGACTGGTACAATTAGAAGATTTAAAAGGCATCTGGATGGGTACATAAGTGTTATCCCATTGAGGTGTTAATGGGATAACATCCCACAAGTGGAGAGTTCAGAGGGATATGTGCCAAATGCTGGTCAATGGGATATTTTAGGATATTTAGGATAGTCACTTTATGCAATTGCCAGTTCTAAGGTTCTTTCCTTCTTTAATGACACAGAATAAATGAACACTAAACATGGTTCACTTGTGAGCCTGGAAAACAAGTGTCATCAGGCCAGCTGATTGTTCTAGTTACATTTTCTGCTAACTAACCCATAAGGTTTGAGATCTTCCCATCTCAAATATGGTTTGCTCAGCTCTCAAACAGAAAGCATGGTTTAAGTTGCAGAGTTGCACATTACCTCAAACTAGGTTGGCCTCAGTGGGCTGAGATAATTGACAAATTACAGAAGTAAAATACATTATTACTTAGTGCAGTAATTAGTGATGAAGAAATTATAGTTGCTTTTGCACCTTTACCAAAGACAATGATACATTATAATGTAAGAAAATTTGGTATAAAATCCTGCCCAAGTCACTGCTACAATGCATTAACCTAGTCTACTGGAAAAAGCCTCAGCTAATCAACATTCAAAGTACGACAATGAAACTGAAGGAGGTTGTAAAGAAAGGTGCTTTAAAACCAGGATAAAAAAGGGTAATTCAGAAGGAATATGGCCTATATAAAGAAATGGATGCAATTCATCACTAAATATTTTTATTTGCAAAACGAGCTCAGTGTGAGGGGAAAGCAAAAAAAAAAACAGGAAATTGTAAAACCTTAATTTAGAAAGTATTCATTTCACACGATGATCATTAAATATAAACTACTTAATAAAGCCTCTAATTAAAAATCTAAGTAGTGTACTGGCAAAGTGATGCTTTGTTTGAAAAACAGTGAACCTGAAAGCCTGAACTGAATACTATAGAAATATGGGGATTGTAAAAATACTTTAAAAATTTTGTTCATATATTTATATTCAATACTTACTTGACTTGAAAACTGCGATCCTGCATATAGAAATCTCTGTATGTAATAAAAAATGAGCCAAGCCAGGGAGATGATCATCATTGTTATGAAAGCAATTATCACAAATACTACAGACTGAGAGCTCATCCACTCCTGTACATGACGGGTACCAACAGTTATGGACATGATCACTGGGATACCTCGGCGAGCCAACTCTAGAATTTCCATTCCTTTTGAATTGCCAATCATGATAGCAACAGTATTTCCAGTCCCTGAAAATAAAAAAAAGAAAGACAGAGCGGCTATTGGTAACAGACCACATCCAAATCTGAAGCAGAACTGGAATAAAAGAAAGTGATTCCACTGAAAGATGTCAATTTAAAAATGAGATGGCGCAAATCAAGGTTAAATGTAGCTTTCATCAAAAGCCATATTTCTTTGTACTCACATCAGTTTAATTCTAGGATAGATTCTAATGCTTCCTGCTGAAGTATTCTAAGTGTTTACAAAATTGCTCCACACTATAGCGGAGCCTCTGCCAACAATGCTCTCTAGTCATCATTCCATCATATAGTAAAATAGTAAAAGCCACTCATTTGCAAGACCACTGGTACTGGTTGAGCACAATTGCCTATAATATACTGCTTCGTGTGAATTTTTTAAAAAGTCTGGCATGTAATAAAATTGAAACAGGTGACTGGGGAAGTTGCCAAAAATACTGACCAATTTTTCAACACAGACGGAACAAACAGATGGCTCACATGCTATAAAACTGCCTCAAAATCTCATCTATTGAAATGGCAAAGCAGAAGGACATGAACAAAGGACATGGTATTACACAGACGTTCAAAACAGCATAACATTTTCATAAAGCAGGCCTTCAGCCTTAAGAGGAGTGATAACTGAATGTCAATGGAGATATGCCACATGGAGATGGATAGCAATGACATGGAGTGCTATCAGAGATAATGGGAACTGCAGATGCTGGAGAATCCAAGATAACAAAGTGTGGAGCTGGATGAACACAGCAGGCCAAGCAGCACCTCATGGAGTGCTATTTTCACCCAACTACAGAGAAGTGCCACAAGACGCTCGATGACAAAGTAAGAAACAACAAGATAATACATGGGCCAAAACTTCTGTACTTTTTTGGCACCAATAGTGTTCACCCTTTAAAATTACTATCTCAAGAATGTTACCTTTCACATTGTACTGTGGTTAAATGAGTCACAATTTTGGGATGTCACAACTTCTGTCCCACTTCCTCTAAATACAACCAGTGTGCAGAATTTAAACTCCACCCTCTGCTTGAACAGTGTGAACCCAGCAGATCCATGATATCAGTTCTCAAGAGAATCCATTGGAAGATAGCCATCAAATGCTAGCCATCATTAATTTCCTTAATCTTCTATGGGAGAACACTGCATACAATTCTTGTGAAATGCAGGGGATCGAGGTAACATTGAAGAATTGGTGACTTAGTGGTAATGTCACTGGGCCAGCCATCTAGATGTCCAAGTTAATGCTTTGTACACACAGGTTCAAATCATAACCACTGTAGCTGCAAGAATTTAAATTCAATAAATTCATAAATCTGATTCAGTAATGGTGATTGTTAAAACATTGACAATCAGAAAAACCCATTAAAAACTCATGTGGTTGACTCGCAACTGCTCTCTAAATGGCAAAGCAACCACCTCAGTTCATGAGTAATTAGTAATAGGCAACATCTACATCCTCAGGAATGGTGAAACTGATGCCATATTCCAACTGGCATATTATTAGCTACACACGTTTCATGGCAACGCTGTAAACAGCAAACCATACTCTCTATCTCCTTAGTTACAACAGGGGTGCATGCTCTCACTCTAATTTGTGCTCTCCCGTTCAGCCGAACCACAGTAAATAGTGATGCCAAAATAACAGTGCTGGTGAAAAGGAGGAGACAGCACATCTCTCCTGGGGACCGATAATAATGAGGAAGTGAATGTAGGAGGATAGGGCCAAAAGAAACTCGATGCAAGACACTGTTCCTCAGCTCAAACATATTGAAGTCATCCCTCTCGTACAGCCTTCCCAAAATTTACTTTAGAGGCTATCTTCTTTGTGTAAATTTATTAGTAGCACTAGGTGATTCACTACATGCAAGAGTAGGAAGAGGATGAGGATGTAGCTGCTTTGTGGTACAGACTGAGAAGGCTGTCCCCAGGTTAGGAATGGAGAGAATCAGATGACATCAACTGATCATTCAAACAGCAAACACTGATCATTCAAACAGCATCAGACTCTGCAATCTGTCTCCGAGTAAACTGGGCAAGTGAAAGCTAGATCCTTTATTCCTTATTTTCAGGTTAGCTTGTTCCAGTCAGTGACATCACCAGAGAAAAGCACAGACTGAGGCCCTGGTGACTGGTAATAAGGTATAATTTAGAAAGACACCCTGCTTTCAGTCCTGACGGGTTGAAATACCAATTGCTGTCTCACAAGGCTTTCAGAGTCTGATATCAGCAACAAGATTGACCAACTTGCTGATCAAGAGTAGGAGATCCAGCACAGAGTGAAAAGGAAAATATCAGGAGCCAACTTGCATTAGGCTGCAGTTGATTAAGTGATAGTAAAGGTATTCCCTCATGAACACCTTGAAAATGACTTGGACAAGGCAACACCAGTGTAGGAGAAGCTCAAGGGATTGAGCTGCCCATATTGACTCTGTCTCATGGCTTTATGAGCCAAGAGAGAGGTGACAACATAGTAGTAACGGCACTGGATGAGTAATCCAGAACTCCACACTAATTTGTGCGGATATGGTTTCAAATGCCATCATGGTAGATGGCTAAATTTGAATTGAAGAAAAAAGGAACCATATAAAACTCAGTTGTCATTAAAATCCATCTAATTCAGTAATGTAGTTAAGAAAGGAAATCTCCCTATACATCATTCCAAACTGACAGCAACCTTGAGGCAAATAGGGATGGACAACAACTGTTGACCCAACCAGTGTCACCCACGTCCAATGAACAGAATTTTAAAAGGTGAACCGTTTACCGTGAGAATAGCCTACAGGTTGCAAACAGGAGAAGAATTGAGAGAGACAAAGATTACAAGAACGTGCACAACATGTGCAAAGATTAGGGGTGGGTTCTGTCCTTTCTGAATACTTCCTATTTGAGAGAGATGTAGAATTCTTGCCCAATTCCCCTTCACTATCCAGCAGTCTGCAAAGTCAAACATGATCCTCATCAAATAGAGCTCTTCCACCATCCATAATATTTGAGCAGAGGCAAGGTGAGAACATAGAGACCATCCAACATTTCTCTGTGCTTGCAAAATTACAGTAAGGATGGAAATGGGGAACCTCTGGCATTCATAAACCAATAGCAAGGTGTCCTACTTTATGGTTTTCTTCCTCTAAGGTGGTGTTTACAAGACATCAGTGTGTTTCAGTTTGGCATGAGGTACAGTTCCAAAAGGTACCTCTGATTCTCTCATATTCATCATGATCATATATAATCTGCATGCCTACCAAACAAAACATATTCTAATTTATAAAATGAATGTGTTATGAAAGCAGCCGATAAGGCCACAAACTCAATATGTAAAATCTTGCACCCCTGTCAGCCGATCAACAGCAAAAAAAGTTCACAGGTAGACTTACTACTGTTTCATTTTGTTGCAAATGAACAAACAGCAACAAGAGAAGTCCATATAAGACATTCAAGCCTGCTCACTGACTGGTAGAGATTACAGATGGTCCTCCACCGCAAGCTGAAGAAACAGATCACTGTCCTTAATTTAACTGCAATTCAAAAAATTGACTTTTTAAATGGCTACCTCTAGTAATCTCCTGTTGGGACCTATTTCCTGTCTTGTGGCAGAACTACCCATCTTTTGGATAAATTCCACTTGGCTTTGTGGTGAGATTCAGGAAGTCGGGGCACATTTTGGGCATTCCGAAGTAACGCACCTTCTCGTTGAAGCAAAGTCAAAGGGGAGTGGAGAGGGGAAGAACTGATTTCCATAAATTTCCAACCTACTGTTGCATTTACTGTGGATAAAAACCAACACTAGAGAGAATGCTCTTCCTCCTTGTTGCTTAGTATGTTTGCCCTCTACAATGATGAGAGGTGATGAACAAAGCAACTGAACAACACAAAAATCCACCCTCTCAGTCACAAAAAAGTCAATTCTATTTTAAAAAGTTAGAAGGTGAGTTTTAAGGTGAACAATTTTAATTTTCCCTCAGTAATACTTCGCTTTCTTTGGAGCAAGCCACGAGAAAAATATCAAGAAAGTCTAATGCACAACAGCATAACCTTAGGAAATTTAAAAATTTGCACTCAAGTATTATCAAGCATCTTTTTTGGCATCACGGGATTTGGATTGCAAAAATGCTGGCTTGATCTTATCATTAAATAAGAACATTGCCTATTTTGGAGATTTTCTAATCCTTAGACACAGGTTGAATACACCAGTTGCAGCATATTGGAGGAGATGATTCATTTAAACATTGGCAACAGTTCATCAAATTAGCACCACAACAAAATAACATTTGTGCACCTAGTGTTATGTAATGACGATCTTCAACAAAAGGCAAACCTAAAAACTTTTCCTTCAAGTTTCATCAGAACTAACACAGCTCAACACCCCACTACGAACATCCTGGGCATTACCACTGACCAGAAACTGAACTGGACCAGCCATATACTCAGTGTGGTTACAAGAGCAAATGAGTAACTTCTCTCCTAGCTCCCTGAGCCCGTGCACCATCTACAACGCACATCAGGGGTGTGGCAATATTGCTCTCCACTTCCCTGAATAGGTGCAGCTCCAACAACACAAGTCATTTGACACCATCCAGGATAAAGCAGTCCACTTAATTGACATCCATCCACTACTTTCAACATTCACTTCTTTCACTACAGTGGCAACACTGTGTACCATCTAAAGGATTCACTGCAATAAGGCACCAACACTCCTTCAATATCACTGTCCAAAACAGTTTCTGGATTACCTCATTTCATCGAATCTACCTTAAATACATAGAGGCAGAGTCAAGGTCCTGTGGAGCAGTGGTCAAAACTGAAGATTGTTCAGCCATCCTCAAAGTATTCACTTTTGGTGTAAATAGACAACACTCACGTTTCTTTGAGAGAAATTCCTTCATGGTTACCTGCTTGAGTTTTGCAATATTCAGATGCTTCTGGAATTTCATATTCTGGGTGTTTGGGATCCTGATGTTTAGTATTGAAATAATAAGGAATCATTCCAGAGTCCAAGGAATTTTGGAAGATAAATCACCAAGCTTTCTTTTATTGCCAACTCTTTCTACACTCCAGGATGTCAACTACCAGATACTGCGTATTTATAAACTTCCAGCTTGATTACTTTTGCCAATACAAATCTTCTACCTCATGCTATTTTTCTTCAACTTGTTAGTTTCACTAGCCACTCATATCTCTAACCACTCAGCCTATGTGAAACGTCATCAGTATGTTATAATGGTATCATAAGGTGACTTGATGCTGAGCGAATTAAAAAGGGAAATGTGAACAGGGCATCAGGCAATGGCAAATGAATGTTAACACTCCAGGGAAAATTGATGTACATTTCATTATGAAATATTCATTTACAGTGAATAATGTCCAAAAGCTAAATTTGCAAAGATACAGGATTAAAGTGTGATAACGGACCATTCACCAAATCTAACTGGCCAGCAGGAAAACGCAAAGCCCATTGAGCACCCAAGTGCTTCACAAAGTCATTAACTGTGAGTAAAATCAAATTACTCGAAACAATGAAAAGCTTCTTGGCCACATTCAGCAGTTTTTGACATTCTACCTTGAAAGCATCAGAGAGGTCAGAATCATAGTCCCAATAGATCTGTTTCAGGATGGAAAACTGATGGTTTCTTTAAATCCACCTGTGAAAGAGGCCCAGACAGCTTCCCATTTTGGGGGTATGGTTTTCAGGCAAGCTCCTACATTGGTTGTAGCTCACCCTGACTGGTAGAAAATTAGAGATGCCACTCTGATGGTCGAAAAGTAAGTTGGGTGAGGGACAGTTTAAAAAAAAGTATTAATTCTGCTCTCAAGGGCTCAGGTGGACTCCCTAGTGATTAGAGATTGAATTCCATAGTGTGTGGCCTAGTTGGCTGAAGCAACATTCTTGCTAGACAAGTAATCCAGAGACCCAGGTAATGCTCTGGGAAACCAGGTTCAATCCCACCATGGTGGATGGTGAAATTTGGTTTCAAACTGATATCTGGAATTAAAATCTAAATGATGAGCATCGTTTATTTTCATTAAAACCGGTCTGGTTTTAATGGAAGGGAGAACAGTCATCCTTACCTGGTCTGGCCTACATGTGATTCTGGACTCTCAGCAATGTGATTGGCACTTAACTGCCCTCTGAAATGGTTCAGAAAGTGATCACCTCATAACAAACATCTAAAAAAGTCTGAAAGAAATGAAACCTGATTGATCACCTGGCATCAACCTCAAGATTAGAAACAACAACGGCAAATTCAGTCTCACAAATACAACAACAACCCTCTTATAACATCTGGGGATAGTGCCCACATTAGGAGAAAAGTCTCAGAGTGATCAAGCATGAGCTTAACATAGTCATACTCACAGAAGCATATGTTACTCACAGTCACACCATCCCTGGGTACGACCAATAGTGGTGTCACAATGGTATACAGCAGGGAGGAATTTGTCCTGGGTGCCCTCAACATTGACTCCAAACTCCAAGTATCACAGCACCATATTGAACATAGGCAAGGAAACCACCAGCCTGTTTCAGCTGATGAATCAGTACTCCTTCATGATGAACACCACTTCATAGAATCATAGAAGTGATACAGTGTGGAAGCAGACCATTCGGCCCATCTAGACCATAATGAACCTCCAAACAGCACCCCACCCAGACCCACACCCCGCACCTTATTCTTGTAACTCTGCATTTTCCATGGCCCATCCATCTAGACTGCATATCTTTCAACAGTGGGAGGAAACCAGAACACCTGGAGGGAATCCAGGCAGACACAGGGAGAACGTCCAAATTCCACACAGTTAGTAGCCTGAAGGTGGAACTGAACTCTGGTCCCTGGTGCTATGAAGCAGCAGTGCTAACCACTGAGCCACTGTGCTGCCACTGCACTGGGTGGAAGCTTGGAGGGTGGCAATGGCACATAATATTCTCAGCGTTGGGGACTTTGGACTCACTACCAAGGGTAGCTTAACAACACCACTACCGACCCAGCCGGTTGATGGTGAGGAAAAACATGTACCCAACATCATCCTCACCTGACTGCCAGAGAAGGATCTGTTCATGACTGAAATCAATAGGAGTGACCACCATACAGTGCCTGTGGAAACTAAGTCCCAGCTTCAAAGTGAGCTTACTCAGAGTTGTGTATATTTATATCGTGGTAAATGATATAGACTTTGAACGGAGCAAGCAATTCAAGACTGGGCATCTGTGAAGCACTGTGGATGATCAAAAAGTGAAACTGTACTCCAACGCAATATATAACCTTGTTCCTAGCAGATGCCTCACTCTACCATTACCATGAAGCAAGGGGTGAACTCTGAGTTCAATGGAGAGTGCAGGACAACATGCCAGGAGCAGCACCAGGCACTACCTAAAATTGAAGTGCCAACCTGGTGAAGCTACAATCCAAGTTTACTTGTGTGCCAAACAACACAACGAGCAAGTGGTAGACAGGACTAAGCAACTTGACAATTGATGAATTCAGATCCAAAGCCTGCAGTTGTGAATGGTTGTGAATAATGAATCAACTCATTAAGGATGCTCAGGTAATGGGGGAGTCTAGGAAATTAAGAAAGTCCAGAAAACTAAGCAAAAATTAAGGTTAAAGCCATTGTAAGCATTTTCAGCCAGAAGTGTCAAGTGGACATTCAATCCTAGCCTCTTCTGGAGGTCCTCAACCAACATCAATCTTCAGCCAGTCCAACATACTCCACGTGATAGGAAGAGAAACAGTGAAGGCACCGGGTGCTGCAAAAGCTTTGGGCTCTGACAATATTCCAGCAAACTCTCTGCTGATTGGAATCATAACTAGCGCAAAATAAGATGTCTGTGCTCGTGGGAAGTCAATGACATCAGCTCCAACACATCTCTGCAAGAGTTCCTCAGGATAGTGCCTTAGGTCTGACAATTTTAGCTGCTTTATCAATAATCTACCCTCCATCCTAAGGTCAGAGGTGAGAATACTCACTGATGATTGCACAACATTCAGCAGTATTTGCAACTCCTCGGATATTGAAGCAGTTCATGTTCAAATGCAGCAGGACTTGGACAATAATCAGGTTTAGCAAGTAACATTTGTGCCAAACAATGACCATCTCCAAAGGGAGTGAACTTAAACATGGCCCCTTTCAACATGCAATGGTATGACCATCAATGAATTCCTAAATTATCAATGTCCTGGGGTTACCACTGACCAGAAATTTAACCGAACTAGCCATAGATATACTGTGGCTACCACAGCAAGACAAAGGCAAGCAATTCTGCAATGAATAACTGACCAACTGACTCTCCAAAACATGTTCACCACCAAGGCGGCATAAGTCAGGGGTGTGAAAGAATAGTCCCCATTTTCCCAGATGTGTATGGCTTCGACAACACTCAACAGGCATGACGCCATCCAGTTCAAAGCAGACTGGCAACACATCCTCAAACATTCACTCCCTCCATCTTCACCAATGCTCAATAGCAGCAGGCTGATCCATGTACACAATGCAATGCATAAATTCACCAAGGTCCCTTAGGCAGCATCTTCCAAACTCAGGATCATGTAAGGGTGGGATAGATGGAAAGCCAAGTGTCAGCAGGTGAATGAGAGGCCATGCATTACAAATTACTTGTACATATTGTAAAAAATATAAATTAATATCTAACTGCCTTTTAGCAATAAAAAATGTCTGCCTGCTTATTTAATTTGAGTAACTTGTCTGGTTAATTTCTGTATTCAGGCAAGAACATGCTGAACTGGCAATACAGCATGCTATTTTAAAATTCAAAAACCTGTTGCAATCAAGCAAGAAGTAGGAAGTTAAAGAAACAGAAGACACCCCCTCCTAACCAGTCAAAACACAAACACTTTGGCAATTTCCTCACCCACTTCCTTCAATACAGAATGGATTTCAAAAGCTAGGACAAATACTAAAGTAACTTAAACATATATAAACTGTTGTGCTGCAAATAAAATATGTTCACAATGTTATGAATCAATTCTTTTTGCTCAAAAGGAGTAATGTTTTTGATCAATTTGAGGAACTTATCGACTTTTTTTGTTAGACACAATCTAATTTTTATGCAAGCAGAACTAGCAATTCAAACCTTTGCAATATCAGTAATTAAAATTTCAGTGACCTTTTAACAATGACAGCAACCTGTTTAGGAGGCATTGATGACATCAGGGGGGTGATATACAACTTCCAAAGCAAAAATAATAAGAACAACTCATACCATTGCATTTACAGCAAAGAAAGACACAAGTTCACCCAAAAGGACAAAATTACAATTTAAAAACAAGATTAGCCAGTTATGTTCAAGGGTTTCTACAAATTATTATATACCAAAACTTACCAATGTGATTCATGGTTACTGTTGCATTCCCAGTACCAAGAAAATTGTAAATCACAACTGCCGATGCCAATTTTTTGGCTGCATTCAAAATTTTCTCCTTGAAAGTACAATTCCCTCTGGCAACCAGAGCTATCCATGGTTCCCCTGATCTGGGTATGAAGAACTCTGTGTTGGGGTCACATCCCAATTGGTCCCTGTTGGATCTGGGAATCCCTATTACTCCCTGCACACCCTCTTTAGGAGAACTATCACCGTATCTAGAAAAAAATCAAGAATAAAGCCCATAACAAAGTCAGAACGAAGATGACATTTTCTCCTTTGTTAAAAATCAAATCTTCCCTAATCTACCCTCCTTTCCATCCATTCTTGTTACCCTGCTCTCTTCTTCTTTCAAATCTGATCAGCCCTCTTTCCTTTGATACCCCCCATCCCGTTCCCTAAACCATCCCCTTCTCTTGCCCTTCCTTTGAACCTAATCCCTAGCCTCTACCTACACCCTTCCTTTAAAACTCCCCTTACTCCTCCTCCAGCACCTTCCCTTCAAATCCTTCCTTCCCCTAACCTCTTTACTTCCTTCATGCGGCCACACACTCCCACCTCTCTCCAGTGCCTCGCCCACCCCATGCTTCCTCCTACTTCACATCCCCTACTTTCCTTCCACCACCCCTTGTCCTCCACTCCATTAACCCCTCACCCACCACCTCACCCACCTCCTCACCCCAAACTCCCAAAACCAATCAACCCACATTCCTCTCATTCCCTACCCCTGTCCTTCCTCCCCCATCCTGCTACAACCACCTCCCCCTGGTACCTGCCTCCCTCATCCCCACCCTACATCCCAACCCCCCAAATACCCATACCCCCGCCCCCACCATCTCCCCACCTTGTAACCCCTCTGCGTCCCCACCATCTCCCCCCCTTGTACACCCCACACCATCTCCCCCCCGCGCCCCCCAACATCTCCCCCCCTTGTACCCCCGTCCCCCATCTCCCCCCTTGTACCCCCCCCATCTCCCCCCGGTACCTGCCGCTCTCGCTGCTCCCGGACACGGTCATGTTACTGATGGGGTCTAGGTAGGCGGTGCTGACGAACGCCGTGTACCACTCGGCGCTGCGGCCCGACACCGGCAGCAGGAAGAGCAGGAGCGGCGGCAGACACAGGCCCGGGATCCACAACCTCATCGTCCCCCTGATCACTTCGAACAGCCGCTTCCCGGGCGAGGGTGCGAGGCCGGGGGCCCCCTCAGTGAGTGCTGGCCCCGGGGAGGGACACTCAGGCCGGACTGACCAGTCCGTCAGTCGGTGTGCGCGGACAGCGCAGCCCCGGGCTGTGTACCGATCCTGTGTCTCTGTCTCACTCCCAGCTCCGTCCGGCAGTGACGGACCGTTCTCCAAACCTTGTTCCTCCGGTGCTGGCTCCTGGGTCACTGTCAACCGTTTAAACAGTGTCAGCTCAGGCCCCCATGGTCAATCAGTCCCTCCCTCTGCACCACTCACTCAGTCCCTCTCTCTCTCTTACTCACTCCCTTCCTCTTGTCTCTCTCTCTCTGTAGATACTACCCTGTTGTTCTGACCTGAAGAGCCTGACGTCAACAGGAGCCTGCAGCTCCCTGCGATGTGACAGTCTCCGGTTGCGGCAGCATCCGCTCTCTTCCTTATCGCCGGAATTTAACCCGAAACCCAATCCCCCGCTGCGCCCTCGAAATGCACCTCCGTCTTCATTCTCTCCCTTATGCTCCTCAAATGGGATTCATCGGTTCAGCATGCCGTGGGTTTTGATTCTCGTTCAATGAAAAGGCGCTGTCATCAGGAAAGAATTATTGGTCTAATCCCTTTCGGGAGAGAGAGGAGTAAAGTCGGAAGAACTATATATAACTTCTGTCACAATCGTGCCACAGCGCAACGTGATTCGATCGAGCTCACACAGCATCGAGGCGAGCCCTTCGGCCCACCATGTCTATGCCAACTAACAAACACTAAACTACAGTAATACCATCCACTTGCATTTGGTCCGTGGCATACTATGCCCTGGCATTTTTACAGCATATTAAGATGTTTAGCTTACTATCTTTCACATTTGTATAAACACTTAAACCAAAATGCATTTTTGTAATGTACATTTCTTTAACAAGTAATACAGAAAAAAATTAAAAACGATTCCTTAGGAATGGTGATGTGCAAATTAACTTGTAGACCATACAAGACAATATGTCGGTTGATATACCCACTTTTAGGAATGAATCCCAGCTCCGTTTATTAGTTTCTGTCGCCACTAGGAAGTCATCAGGAGGGGAAATCACGGTGATAGGAGAACTTTTTAATCATCTGCTTCATGGTAGATTTAGGCCATCATTAAATGGGATACAATAAAGGAACGTTTACTCAGAAACAGATTCCTATCGGGGACTCTAGTACAACTTGCTGTAAGTACTGAATATAAAACAATATGTGGTGGGGAAATACTCGTGGATGACCTGGAACATACTTTCCGCAGATGCTGCCAAAACTGCTCACTCTTGTTGCCACCGAAGCCACCAGACTGGCTTATTTAAAATTTCCAGGGTCTGCAGTGTGGAATAACTATTGATCCGTGAAGTTTACAAAATGTTTCATGCTGAGCTTAAATAAAACTATGGCCAGCTGCCTTACGCAGCGGATGAGAGTCAATTTCACTATTATCCCCTTTAAAAGAAAGAATAATGAACAGCCTAATTTAATTAATCCATCTGTCTGAAAACAACTTGTGCAAACAATTGATACTCTTGCCAGTACTGGAGTTAACCTTGCTGTTGAACGTGACGATGTCAGAAACTTGTGTTCACAACAAGAAAGCTAAAAAAAACTATTCACCAGCACAAGGTCAGAAATCACGCGACACCAGGTTATAGTCTAACTGTTCATTTGAGAACCCAAGCTTTCGGAGCTTCAGTCCGGAGCTGAAGAAGGACAAAGGTTCCCAAAGCTCGTGTTTTCAAACAAACTTGTTGGACTATAACTTGGTGTCGCTTGATTTCTGATCTTGTCTACCCCTGTCCAAGACTTGAACCCCCATTTCAAAAGTTAGCACAATTGAGCCTTGCAGACTTTATGAAGACATTTCTCTAGTTAAAGTCGTCAGCACTCACCACTTAAACAAAACGTTACAGAATGTTCCCTGTAGATAGGGACAATTTGCCGCAGCTACTGTGACTTGTGTGATGAGAGAGGAAAGACAGAGGATACAAAACGCCATTTTTGGTTTTTCTGTATTTATGTTCCATGCTTTGACTATGAAAACATGGTAAAATTTTCATGAATACTGCCGTTCGTTAATATTCTGTTCCTTCAAGCCCTTCACACTTGGTCAGTTTAAAATAATTTGATTGATTATTGCTTTGCCCTAAACAATCTCAACAGAAATGAAATTGATGTCACTCCCAGGATACCTCCCTTTCAACTCTTAGTATATTGTCAGGGTTTTGTCATTGTCATGTCTAGGTAAGTTATGAACTATATGGTATTCCTAATTTACTGGGACAGAAATCAGTTATGCATTACATTCACTAGATTAGATTCTGGATAGCTGAGACATTCCAGTTAACGGGATACATTAAAAAGCCTGGATTAATATATCATCTCACTATTTCCAATTACTTTCTTTAACTCTTGACCTACCTTTCCTATTGTTTCAGGCAAGTCATTTATGGGAAATCCCTAGATTGTTACTTCCTTTACAAAGCACAAGTAATTTCAACAAGATTAGTTCAATGGGAATCTGATCCAAATTAGACTTCTATTTCCAGAAGTTCAGATTCCAGAGGCCCAGGACATGTAGAATTAATCTGTAATATCCCTTAAATCCATTCTTGGATATTACTGATAAGGCATTATTTGTCTTTACAAGGAAAACATGGAAAGAATATTTACTTTAGTAAATAAAGCCAGAACCAGGGGAAACTTTTAAAATTAGGGTTGGTCCTTTTAATTCAGACATGAGAGGAAATTGAGTTCTCCATGCTTTGGACACTTTGACCAGTTTATGTATTAAAAATGCTTTACAAGTGCTCGTCATTGAGGCAGACAAATGGACACAGAGTTCTGTTTGCATTCAACTTGATTTAATTAACAAAATTTCCATTATTAAAACACAGTGAGAGCATTTCCAAAATTCCCACAATATTTACTCACTATCTAGTTCTATCTATTTGAGAAAAGATATTACCTACAATAATCCACGTGTTTGAGCTGGAACATTGAAATCTTCCTTTCTGATGTAGCGTTGGCTCTCTTCCGTGATGAGGGGTCATGCAGGTCAGGGTCAATCTTCTCCTGGGTCTTGTTTGGATGCCGCATGGTCTTCTGCCATGAGTTTTGCTTTGACTCTTCCCTGCAAGTCTTGGCTGCATCTTCACTGAGGGTTTGGCTCCCGAGAATGTGTCTTTGCCCCCTTTGGTCATGGGTTCATAAACTGGGTTCAAATCATTCAATGGGTTTGCACCATCACCTTTCCTGTGCCAGGTGATGTAAAGGGCATGTCCTCAGGCAGTCAAGATAACCGAACATCTGATCGACCCTTCTCCGATACGCAACCTTCAGGCAGGGTTTAACTGGATCCCCTCAAACCTTTGAGATCTCTTTGACCTTGGTTTCCACTGATCTCTGTAGCAGATAGCTAGTGGCCGTTATCAAATCTAGTTTGGCTGATTTACTGTCAGGCCTGATTTCTGATCAATTTAGAATGTCCAATTTTGGGCCCGTGGTCACTTGATCACAATTGTCTCCCTCAAAGCATTGTGTGACTTTGGAACTTTCTGTCTCAGAAGGCAATGGAGG